>NC_082640.1:15709539-18677872 GCF_028023285.1 Balaenoptera ricei
ACATTAATTTCACATAGCTACATCAACCTATTAGTAGACTCTTTACCTGTTCCAATAGTCTCTTTGTCTCTTTCTGTCCCAGCTCCACAATATTTATTACCATGACTTTATGACAAGCTTTACTATGAAGTACAGCAAATACCAATCCTTAATTTTGTCTTTAAATATTATATTTATTTTTCTGGTGAACATTAAGACCCATTGGTCTATTTCAAAAAATAAATAAAACTCTAAAACACTAAAAATGTCCTTTGTTAACTGTCATTTGTACACTACTGAATATGGTTAATTCTAGAAAGTAAGTTCATTTGCTTCTTTCTTATCCATTTGATCAGGTCTTTGAGTGTCCTTCATTTGTACCTTCAGTTTTCTTTATGTGGGTCTTAAACATTTACAGTTAAGTGTAGGCCTGTATATATTATAATAACACAGCTATTTCAGAATGGAGCTCTTTTCTAATTATCTTGCTCAATTATTTTTCCTACTGATGAAAAGGAAATTTACTTAGTCTTGCATATTATCTTGTATCCATCTACCTTGCTGAACCTTTTTTTATCATTCTAATAGTGTCACAGTTAATTTGCTTGAATTTCCTAGACTGTGAATATCTGCAATAATATTTGTCTTTCTTCTTTTTCAATATGTCTCACTCTTACTTCTTCTTCCTTATTCCTTTGGTTAAAACCTCTTGAGTAAATAGAATAATCTCAGTGGCAGCAGATCCTTTTTTTCTTATTCCTGGATTTAAGGGAAAATACTTTCAGTTTTTTAAAATAGATTCACAATTGGAAGAGAGGGACTACATCTTTGCCTTTTAAAATTTCTATTGTGTCATTTAAGCTACTCAACTTTAATACCTCTGCTTGGGCCAATTTTGGTAATTTATATTTTCCCATAAAATTGTTTCTTCCATGTGTTGGATATGAAAAAACTACAACCACATGGCCTCTTAAGCTTACTACACAAAAGATATCTAAATGCCCTCCTCTTTAAATTGACTTCTTGAAACTTTGAAATAATTTTCATTTACAGAACATTCAAGTGTTATTATAAATATATTTGTTAGTCCTTAGCACTTGAGTACTATGTTTGAAAAAAATAAACAGAGGCCATGACGTTAAATTTTGATCATTTGTTCTGTATTCCACCAGTAAAGAACTATTGTTGGTTGCTATGGAGATGATTTCAACAATGTTAAATAAGAAACTGGCAAACGGATTACTAGTGCTTCCCACTTAGATACATTTTAAAAAGTGTTCTTAAGTAAATAAAATGATTATGAATTACACATTTCAGCAGTACAAAAGCTCTTTTCAATTCACAGCTCCATCATGGCGGAGAATGTTGGTTTCTTAGTGAATGTTCATTTTCCCCTCCTCCTTATAAAAAGGTTAGGTAATTTATTCAAAGTCATGGAGTTAGTAAATGGTGGTTGGAGTTCATACCCAAACCCAGGTTTACGTGGTTTTAGGGTCATATCCCTGTCCTCTTTTGTATACTGCATACAGGATACGGCTCATATGCATGTGGGTTCAGGAAAATAGAGAGGAGGTTCTACACAAGTTGGGACATAAAAGATAAATCTGGAGTTTTTCAGGTAGTCAAGGTGAGAAAGAGTAATATGGGCAAAAAGGAACAACATGAACACTCATAAGAATACTAGAAGTGCACAGTATGTTAAAGAACAGAAAACAGCCAAATGCAAATAAAGCTTAGTTCTAGAATTTCTTCAGGCATTTGATTCAAATCTATACTCATTGAATCTTGCAATCATAGAATCACGAGCCACCTAGTCAAATCCCCAAAGAGGCAAAATACCACGATGGTTCATAACTTAGGAGTACAGACACTGGCCAGAAGACTGAGGTTTAAACCTGAACTCCACCACCTTTCTTGCTCTTTGTCTTTGGTAAAATTACTTAATTTCATGGTCTCATCTCCTTACCTGCCAAATTAGACACCATATCATCTGCTCTGTAGGTTTATGTGAAGGCCAAAGGCATACCAAACACTTAAGAGGTGCCTGATGTGTGCCAGTAACATACCTCAGATTTTTAACATTTGTGTCAAATGAAAGAAAAGCCATAGGGTGGTTCTAGCAACTATGACTACATATTTTCATTTTCCTTTAGCCTGCCCCAGGCAACACCTGCCCCACACCTGGTAGAAGGGACACTCCTTAACTGTTCCACATTCCAATTGTACTCTGTTGTGTGGGTGTACCATAGTTTATTCAGCCACTCTCTTATATGTGGGCATTTAGGTTGTTTCCAATATTTTGAAATTATAAAAATGCTTACAGCGAGTAACCTTGTGGACATTCATTCTCATAGTGCTGGAATTGTACCAACAGTATAAATTCTAGAAGTGGAATTGTTAGGTTCAAAAAGTAAATGAATACGTAGTTTTTTTAGATGTTGCCAAATTCATTTCCATAAAAATTATACCAGTTTGCATTTCTACTAGCAAAGTGCTTGTTTCTTTATATCCTTACCAACAGAATACGTTGCTCATCAGAGAGGTGGGGAATAGCATCTTAGTATGGTTTTAATTTGTCTTTATCTCATGAATGAAGTAGAATTATTTTCATATGTTTAAGCATAATTTTACATATTTTTAAACTAATCATTGTCCATTTTCTTAATGTGATGTTTGGACTTCCCCATATTTTAAAACAGCTCCTTAAGTATTAGGGACATTTTCATTTTTCTGAGATATATAATAATACAAGCATTTTCTTTCAGATTGCCAGCTGCCTTTTGATGTTGCATATTGCATATTTTGTGCCAAGCAAAAGATTCTTTCTAACCAAACTTCTATGTAGTCAAATTTATTAGTATTATATTTGATTGCATTTGGACTTGAGTCATTGAAAAAACCTTTATTCTTACATCCAGATTATAGAGGAATTCACCATGTATGTAAATGGTTTTAAATTCACCCTAGCATGTATAGTTTCACTTTGAATTCTGATCTACCTGAAGTTTATTTTTATGTGTGTATGGCGTGAGGTATGGTTCTAATTTTTATCTTTTTCCAAATAGCTAACTAGTTGCCCCAACACTGCTTGAAAGTCTATCTTGTTCAGTGACTTAAGATGCCATCTTTACCATTTACTAAATTTTCATGTGCAATTGGATATATTTCTAGAAGTTTTACTCTATTCTGTTAGTCTGAAATGTCTATAATGCCTATTGAAGTTCCTGTACCACACTGCTTTAATAATAAGGACTTAATTCTGTTTATACTAGTTGGGCTACTCAGCCTCTAGTAGCTTGTCTTTTTCAGTGTTTAACCAGTTAATTCCATGTTTATTTTTCCATAGGAACTTTAGTACCAAATTGTTTACCCCAATTTGTGGGTATTTTTGTAGGGATTGTGTTAAATTTATAGATTAACCTAGGGAGAACCAAGGTCCTTAAGATGTTGCATCAGCTACCCAGAAAAGGAAAATGTCTTTCTACTTGTTTAAGACTTTTGGGATTGTTTTTAAACATACAGGTTTGCTTTTATTTTTTAAATTTATTCCTAAATATTTTATCTTTTTATTTTTGTTGTGAGTAGGGCTTCCTTTTCCACTTTTTCCTCTAGTTTTGTGTATACAGACTATTGATTTCTGAATGCTAATTTTATATCCTCCAAACTTATTGAACTGATTTTAACTTTTGAATTAATATTTATGATTATTTTCTAAGGTTTTCCAGGTATACTATCATGATAATTTAACTTCTTTCCTAATTTTTATGCATCTTTTTTTGTTTTTTTGTCTTGTTTTGTTTTTGGTCAAATTGTGTTGATTACTATCTCTCATAAAAATGTTAAATATCAGTGAAGATAGTGGTCATATGTGCCTTGTTCCTAACATCTTCATGGAAATGCCTTTTGTGACTCTCTATTAAGATACTGAATTTAGGAATAATGAATTTATATTTTATAATATTAAGGAAGCATCAATTGGATATCAATTCCTATTTTCCTTAATGCTTTTTTTGAAAAGACTTAAGATTTTTTTTTAAAACCCTGGAGAAAATCATAATAGGTTTCTTTGTCTCTCTGCTTTCAGAAGTCTAATGCTTGACTAATCCCTTTTCCTTATTATTTGGTCTTTTTCCCTAGAGGTCATGAGGATGTTTTTCTTTGGTTTAGAGCTTAATATTTTTACTAGGCTATATCTTGGAGTTGCTAGGTTTGTGTCAAATTTCCCAGGTAACTTTTGGCCCTTTCATTATGTAAATTCAGGTTTTCTTTCATTGCTGAAAGTTTTCTTGGATTATAGTTTTAAATATTAATTCTGTTCCCTTGTTTGGTTTTTCCTTTTTAGGGACTCAAACTGCAGTTGATCTTTGAACAACTTGGGGTTTAAGGACTCCAACTCCTGCACAGTTGAAAATCCATGCATAACTTTACAGTCGGCCCTCTGTATCTGAAGTTCCACATTCTGAGATCCAAGCATTCATGAAACGTGTTGTACTGTAGTGCATATTTTTTTGGAAAAAAATCTGCATGTAAGTGGACTTATAATCTGCATATAAGTTGTGTGCAGTTCAAATCCATGTTGTACAAGGGTCAACTGTACATCCATATTCTTTGTCTTCCACTTCAAATACTTTCTCTTTGATTCTTTTTACTTTATCTCATTTTCATTCCCTTGGTTATTTCCCCACCTTTGTTCACAATTCCTTAATAAATTTAATTTGAATATGTCCTCCCTTGGGAGAACTGTAATTTAGTGTTTCTTTCTTTTTTATTTAATTTCTTTCCTGAGTTTCATTGATTCTTATTCGATTCTTACTGTTTTGTTGTCCATTTGTACTTAGACTTTGAATTTCTCAATTAAGAATTTTTTTCCAATATCCCTAAATGTTTTTTCTGACAATATTTAATTCACTTTGGAGTTGGGATCTTAGAGTATTTTCTTTTTTGCTTCATCTTTATTTCTTTCTTTCCTTCTTTCTTCCTTCTTCTCTTTCTTTCTTTCTTTCTTTTTTTGGTGGGGGAAGGAGAGTGTTCATAAGCTAAATTTTATTTTAAACAGTGGTTTTGTAGAGATGGAAATTGCATTTATTCTTCATTTCAAGCCTAGGGCTGTAGATTTGAGGTAGTTTACAAGATTCCTAGTTTAAGAGCACCCTCTTCTGTCATTGTAGAATTCCCAGAGTTTCTTTAATGGGTGACAATTTTCTTTTTTGGTGTCCATGCTGTCCTACAAACTGGAGAGTAATTTCTTTTTAGTATAATGAGCACATCATAGGCTCACTCAATATATTGGGTTGGCCAAAAGATTAGTTTGGGTTTCTCCGTAAGATGTTATGGAAAAACCCAAATGAACTTTATGGCCAACCCAATACTTTTTGCAGCACACATAGAAAGTACCCAATAGTTCCTCTGTGGTTGATAGTTTGGGTTATGGTGAGGCCATACGCTCATATCAATAATTTAAGAACATATTTAAAAGTATTGATATTTTTTCCTTGAAACTTCAGAACTTTCTATTTGTATTCATTTGTTCATCCTTCATTCAATATATCATTCAAATGGTTCTTACAATGTCAGGTATGAATTTGGTACTAGTCATGAAAAGGTATGGAAAACATACCTTTTGAAGACAATGGTCTTCAGAATGTTTGCCCACACACCCCAAAAGAGTTTTTGAAAAAACTTTGTAGTCCCTTTAATTTTAAGTCAAAGTTAAATTTTTTTCATCTTAACTTTAAGAAATTGCAAAGGATGCACTCTCCAGGCTACTATAAATAAAACTCTTAGACCGCTCAAATGTAGACACTGAAATGTAAATACAATGGTGATTGGATACACATCATCTTCCAACAAAAAATACATGAAGACATTTGCCTTTAATATTTAGAATTTTTAATAGTTCCTTTTCCTCCTTAAACTCGTATTTTGATTTCCCTTTCCAACTGATTTTTATCCTTCATATCATAGATTATTTTTTTAAATTTTCAGTGAGCATAACTGTCTAGAGTTTATCCTTACATATAGAACTAGTAAAAATTGGGAAAAACAAATTTTGATAGTCATAAAAAATAAAATTGCATTGGAAATATATTTCTTAATAGGATAGGTAGGGCAGGTTTTAAATAGGTAATTTTGTAAAACAAACACTTGTAAAAAAACATAATGAGGGAAGCAAGAGCGGAGCCCAGAAGGAGCAATGAGCCATTCTTCCTGGTTGGATGGGAAATGATTCCCAGAGAAAATGCCATTTATATTGGATCTTAAGCATTAAAAGGCATCCTTTGGGAAAATAAGGTAGAAAAAGAAAACTCTAGGCGAGGGGACAGTGTGTGCAAAGCTTGGAGAAAGAGGAGAAGACGGCCTGTCAAGGCAAAAGATCTTTTTGGACATGTTAAATGTGTGATGCCTATTAGATATCCAGATGCGATCTGGTGTCTTTTGGGGAACTGAATTTAAGAATGTGGAATTTAGTGGAATAGGTTTGGGCTGCTGATAAATTATATTCAAAGCCAATAAATTAACACAAGCTTAGATGAAATCATATAGTAAGTGAGGGTAGGAAGAAAAGAGAAGAATTTCAAGCACTGAGGATTGGAGCACTACAGTATTGCAGGAAAGAGAAGGAACAAGTAAAGAAAAGTGAGTGATGGCCAGTGATATCCCCAAAATCAGGTAAAGGAAAAGGGTAATTCACTCTCAAATACTCCCATGTAGAGAAGGTAAGAAATGAGAAATTACCATTTTTATTGCCTTTTAAATTCCAGGTTAAAGTGCCATTCTAATATAAGGGCCTCCTAGAAATGGTATTTAAAATTTCCAAAAGGTATTTTTTTTTTTGTCACCCGTCTATTTTTTATTTCTTTTGGATATCTAGGAATTTTTGCTTTCTGTATTTTGTTACTATGTCATTTGATACATAGAGATTTTTGCCTGTTGTAACTTTTTAGAGTGTATCACTTTAATTTAACGATATAGCCTTTTAAAAATGTGCTTATACTATAATTCTGTGGGGTTTTTGATATTAATAAGGTCATTACTGTGTATTTTTATTTTTATTAGCCAAATCAATTTTTCTTACCTTTTGTTTCAGTTCTTCTAGATATATTTCTTGTTTAAAATGAAATCATGCATGAAATATAAATATAATATAAAATGTTTATGTAATAAGAATATATATGAAATAAATATATATAGTAAAATTCTATATATGTATGTAATTATATATGTATTTTAAATCTGATGTTGCTTCCTATGTCTCTCTTTTAGCCTGGCTAACTTGATTTTCTTTTCTTTCTTGGAACCTCTTTCCTGCCCTCCATATTAATTTGGAATTTATATTACATAGCTCACTCTATTTTTCTAATAAACATATTGGTATAATTGAAATAATGATCGAGCCTCCTTAAGTGAGGAATAATTTACCTCTTTCGGCTCACGGTTTACGTCTTCAGCCCTCAAACATGCCAAGCTGTTAATGTTTCTCAAGTAATGGAAAACCATGGTTCGCCTAGTAGTTTCTACTCTTGTGGATAATTACAAGCTCCTAGCAACACAAATGACCTTATAAAGTCTCTCTCCTCTGGATTATAGATAAAACCTTAGATTCCAAGAGGAAATCCAAAGGTTTTTGTGAGAGGCTTCCGCAGGAAACCATGAAATTCTTGTATTCACAATGGCCTGGATGAGAGGTGGGCTTTGGCCTTCTGTCCTTACTTCTTTGGGTGACAAAAACAATGAATTCCCACTCTTGGGAATAAGAGAATAGGGCTTGACATAAAGCTAATACCTTTCCACAGTGCCCCATAGTTACTCTAAAACTATATTCTAAAGCTGTCTTCACTTAACCTTAAATCCAAAAATGACTACCTGTATGTGACAAATGAACTGGACACCAAATTTAACTGGAAATGAATCTGACACTAAGTGCAATTAGAAATAATTTCATTGTTATTTGGCATTTCAGTAAGACACATTATGCTTAAAGTAAGGAATTGTGCAAGGACAAGTCAAAGGATGGGTATTGCAAGATACTGTGAAACAAAATATTTAAGAACCAAATGACCAGGACTTCCCTGGTGGCGCAGTGGTTAAGAGTCCGCCTGCCAATGCAGAGGACACGGGTTCCATCCCTGGTCTGCGAAGATCCCACATGCCGCAGAGCAACTAAGCCCATGCGCCACAACTACTGAACCTGCACTCCAGAGCCCACGAGCCACAACTACGGAGCCTGCGTGCTGCAACTACTGAAGCCCACGAGCCTACAGCCTGTGCTCTACAACAAGAGAAGCCACCGCAGTGAGAAGCCTGCGCACTGCAACAAAGAGTAGCCCCTGCTCGCCGCAACTAGAGAAAGCCTGCGCACAGCAACGAGGACCCAACGCAGCCAAAAATAAATAAATAAATAAATTTATTAAAAAAAAATAAGAACCAAATAACCTGTAGTAGGATTAATGGGGTTAATTAAATGATGACAAGCCCATATATTAAATACCGTATACTACACAGCCTAAAACAGTGGCATAGTAATACTGATGGCTAGCATTCCTATAATGTCTTTTATGTGTCAGGCTCTGTGCAGAATGTCTTACATATATTAACCCCTTTAAGTCTCATAACTGCTGTATGAGGTAAGTGCTGTTATTTTCTCCATTTTACCAAAGAAGAAGCAGAAACACAGTCAGATTGAGGGATTTACCCAATATTAGACAGCTGGTAAGTAGTGGATCTAGAGTCATGTCTACTGACGTGGAAGAACAGCATGATATTTCATGAAGAGATTAAAAAAAAACACAGCACAAAGTATATTGCAAAGTGTAATTCACATTTTGGTAAGAAATAAATGTGTGCTCGTGTGTGCATGTTTGTGAAAGGAAAGCCATATGGATATAAGCCATACTACTCAAGAGTAGGATTTAGGTGTTGGGATTTCTACTTTTTGCCTCATACACTATTTTATGCTTTTAAAAAATTTTATTGCAATACACATGTATCACTTTTGCAGTTCACAATTTAAAGAAATAAAAATCTGAATGAAGAGACTACCATATTATACTATGAAAAAAATGTTCAAAAGTCTTTTTTTTTCACCCCTACATAGCGGATAGCACTCAGTCCAGACAGTTATTTTGATGGTAATTACAGTTATTTAGCTATTTGCAAAGTATTATTTACTATCAAAAGTAACATATTAAAATACTTCATTAGCTTTTTGGTTAGTGAATTCCTTTATACATTTTGCTGCATTAATTTCCTTTCTTTGGTCCATCTCTCTGTCAATCCTCCTGTCACATCTTCTCCCCACATTAGAGTTTTCTCACTTGAGAGAAAGAAGTTTCGAACATCACCATCTGGATTTCAATTTTTAAAGTTTATTTAAGTACATGAGGACGTTGCCAAGAACGCAAAACTCTTTGCTTGCTCAGCTGAGACTAAGTACAGTTGGGAGCTTTCTTGTCTAACCATCAGGGTTAGAGAAGACAAAAATTCAAACGTCCTTACTGTAAACAGCTGACATTACCACTCAGTTGATGTTTAATAAACATTTACGCCATCATTCTCAATTTCTTCCAGGAGATTTTTAGCAATTAATATTACTTATTCTGTATTTCCATCAAGTTGTAGTTTGTACTAAGTTAATTTCCATGGAAACCAATACAGGGAAAAGTATAATTTTGCTAAGATGTTGTGAGATAAATTATGTAGTGCATTTGAGAGCCAAATACTTTGAGAAATCCATTAATATTTCCATTTCAGCAATGTTAAAACAGTGTTACATTTCATCATAAAATTTTTTGTTATTGTTTTACTTGGTAGAGGTTTTTGCTTTTTTTAGGGATAAACAACTTTTCCTAAAATATGAGTGTTGACTCAGAAGGATATAAGAATCTAAACAACTATTAATCAGTTTTTTTCCAGATACTTCTGTGTGCTTTGTTATGACTTGAGTATCAACCTGAAACCATTTGTCTAATAAGCAAGGTAATATATCCATCGGTCTGTTAGATTAACAAGTCATAAACACTAATATAATGGAATATGCATCATTTCCTTTAGAATTTATGAAACAGTTTGCACAATTTCCTAAAGGGTGAGGGAAAAAAAAAATCAAGCCATCTTTGATATGCAATATAAATAATTCCCAGAAGAAATCACAGGGACTGTTTTTGTTTATTTTTGCTTTAAGTATGCAAGTACATTCCTTATCTGTACCTTAACTTTAGCTACTCATAAGCATCCATGGAAAAAAATGGAAAAAGGTTTTATTTATGAATTAATTTTATCCTTGTTAGAAAAGAAAAATATGGAATTTGAAATAAAAAGGGAGATAGGAAATACAGACACTAAGCTCATCTGAAATAGGATGATACCCAGATAAAACATTTTTATAACCTGATGTAAATATTAAAAAAAGGAATAATGAGTACTATTAAAGCCATATATCCCATACAATATAAAATGCTGAGAGACATAAAATCATGTGAAATAATTGATATTTTTCTAAAATACACTCACATCTTTCTTTCTCTTATTGAGACAGATAAGTGTAAATGGTGTCATTATCCACTCTTTTTACCTTAATAACCACATGTTCATTCATTAGATCAGCCTCAAGAAAAATAAGACGACAACAATACATGTTAAAAAAAAAAAAGGCAATGGTTCTTACCGACACACAGGACCATTTTTCTCCACTACACAAGTCCCACCATTTCTGCAGTAACCTCTTGGACACTCTAAAACAAAGCATTTGAAAACCCACAGTTAATTATAAATATTACTAGGAAGAAGGAGAATGTATTACTGTTAGTCGTTGCATTAAATCTAATCATGGAGAGTCAATTGCTTCTAGTAGCTAAAAGCACAGAATTCTTTTAGGTTACTTTCCTGTACCCCCCAAATTTGTTCGATGCCGCCTGCTGTCCTGGACGTGTTCATTCTCTTTACATGCGCAGTGCTTGACCACAAGAGACTTTTTTTCTCCCGTGGATTAGGTACAATCTACTTATTTAGAATGTCTGCATGACATATTTGCGATTACACTGAAATGTTTTCTTTACTGAAACATTTCTTCAGCTACACACTGCAGTCACTGTACCACGGCAGACAAATGCTTTGCATGGGTGACTGTCATTTTGACAAGATGTCACTTGTGTGCACACTCTTGTCCTAGCTCCACGTCCGTGACAGATGTCAGCACAGCTCAAATGGATCCTCGATGCCCTGGCCCTGCTTATTTTGCTGCTCGTATATTTCTGAGTTTTAGGTTAGCATGAACATTTATTTTCAAAGGTGGTTTGTTTATAGGTTAAAAAGAAGCTAAATAGTTTCACGTAGTCACGGTTGTAGAAGTGATTAGTGATTTCAGCTCTTTCCTTTACACTGTCTCCTTGTATTGTCACTACAAAATCCTGATCCATTAAGACCTGTCAATTTCCTTACTTAATCCCCTTGTTACTCTTCTTGGCTTTTTTAATACCTCCTCTCTTGTAGGAGACCATTCTTCCCTGGTTGGGCTACCATAACTCTAATACTTGATGGAAACCTACACTGCCTTTAATTTGTAATTCAACACATCTATTCTGAGTCCCTGTTCAATGTCTGGCACTTGGCTAGGCACTGGATATGGAATGATAAATAATATAGGAAGCTTACACAGCTGTTAAGGCTGCGGGCACTGGAGCCAGACCACCTGAGTTGAAATTTCAGCTCAATTTATTAGCTGTGTAATACCGAGTAAGGTAACTAATCTCTCTGTGCCTCAGGTTTCTCTCTGTTAAACAGGGTTAAAAACAGTACCTATCTCACAGGGCTGTTGAGAATGTTAGAACACTAGGCTCATAGTATGTGTTTAAGAAATGTTGATCTAGAAATGATATAGGCACAGTCTCTGCTCTCATTGACCTTCCACCTTCATGGAGGATGCAAAAAAGTGACGAGGGGATTAAAATACAGTATTAAAAGTAGTCTAATTTGGGATGAATGTAACAAGGGTAATGGGAACACCAAGGAGAGCACATAAGTCAAATTTGGGGAATAAGGAAAAGCTTTCCAGAAAAACGTTTATTTGGGCAGGTGTGTGTGTGTGTGTATGTGCGTACCTGTGTGTAAAGGTAAGCATAGAGACACAGAGGCATGAGAAGAGAGTGTGGTGTACTTGAGAAACTGAGGGAAGTTCAGCCTGGTTGGATTGTTGGCAATATGAAGTATAGTAAGTATGAGAGAAGGTCAGAGACACACAGGGGCCAGATCATCTGGGTTCAGTGAAGAGTTTAAACTTTATCCTAGGAGACCAGGATTTTAAGAAGGGAAGTAGTATGCTTTGTGCTTTAGAAAGATAATTCTGGCTACAGAGTTTACAGTCAACAGAAGGGCCAAGAGTAAAATCTGAGAACACAGTTAAGTCTTTGGTAGCAATCCAGGAATGCCTGAATGAAAGGAATGGGGTGGGAGCATTCAGAGTTGTGGGAATTTATAAGATATTTAAATGTTGGGATTGAAACATCTTGGTGATTATTTGGGAAAGTCAAGGATGATGTTCACATTTCTGACCGGGCTACTGGTTAATTGATGGTTTGATTCCTTGAGTTGGGGGATTTATGGGAAAGGAAGATTTTAAAGGGAAAGATGCTGTGTTGTAGGTGCCTAAGGGACATCCAAGTGGAAGTATTCGGTGGGCAGGATTTGTAGGTCTGAAGCCAAGATGAAATATTAACACACAGAGAGAAGCCATTTACTTGGGTAGAGGAAGAATGATGATCGTGAGGCATAGTAGGAAAGTAAAGAGGAGAAATAGAAACATTATGTAGGCAATATTCATTGAAGGAAAACGTGGGAGGATAGGGCGTCTCGAGAGAGTCAGATTGTCATGCCAGTCTCTGAATGTTCAGAAGGGGATAGAAGAGGCATTAGGAAAGAGGAAAATAGGGAAGGAGGGAGGGTGCATTTTGGGAAGAAACTTGAAATATACCATGTGTTTGGTATCTTGTTTGCTTCAAAAGTTTTCAGTGTTTTGCTTTCCCAGGGGTGTATTTCCCATCTTGCCTTCCTCAAATCTTCCCATTTAACTGTAAGAGGGGAGTGCAGTGCTGGAGATGAGTGTAAAGACCTACAGCCCTCAGGCTTCGGGGGCAGACTCAGCTGAACAGAGCAGATGGGAAACTGCCTTCATAAACGAGAAATTAGCTGGTCTGACTAAAAATAGCCCATCAATTTGATAAAGCATAAATAGATACATACCTTGTTAGAGAAACCATTTTATGGTTATTTTGGGTCTTAGGTACAATTTTAATCTTCCTCAAATAAGAGTTGTGTTTTAGAAAAAAATCACGTTTAGAGTGTCTGATACTGCACCACATCAAAATATACACAGCTGCACATTTTTTTCTGGGGTCATTAAAATTTGCTTTGATGCTTGCTTTACATCAGAATGATTCTGTGGGAATCTAAATATGTATTTTCTTGCACGAGATAGTGGAGCACAGTGGAAAGAACACAGGCATTGGCTGCAATAAAGAGTGAATCCTGGTGTGTGGGTGGACAGAAGATTTGTAGATTATCTCTGCGAGAAGTTTTTCTAAGTTTCTGCCTTAGACCCAGGTTCTTTATCCAGAAGATGGAAAGACACAGTACAAGTATTTTCATCTTTAATTTACTCAAAACAATTTACAGCAGAGAGCAGATGAAATGGGGAAAGACATGGGTACACTAGCTAATAATGAAGAGATTAAATATTTTCAGTAGATAATAGTTGGGACCTAGAAATCCATAAGTGTAATATTAGAATTAGCACTATTATTGTCTCACTGCCTTGTACCCTCTTGAATTGGTTATTATGACCATGTGTCTGGAAGCCAATAGGACTCACAGTAAACTACGTGGAAATATCATTCTGTAAAGGATTCACATTCAATCCCACTCTGGTGTGTTACTTTGGATGAGCAGAAAAACACATATAAGCTGGACAAGTGATCAGTATAAAAACAAAAGTAACTTTTAAGCTTAAATCTAAATAATTTGCAGTTAGGCACATACACAAACGTATATATTTTATTTTTTTTCCTTCTAGATTGCATGGAGACTAGGGAAGTGATGGCTATTCCATGTTGGACTGTTGGGAAGACTGATAATCATGTGAGTCCTGGTTTTTCCCCCTGTGATACTCGGTTTAGTTAATGAGTTATGTGTTGTCGTTGGGCTAGGTATTTTAGGTATAATGTTCATCATGTTTAAAGTGAGGGTGACCTTTTTTATAGGACTGTTGGGAGGATAAAATTAAATTTATTTATAACAATTTTACACTAGTGAATGGTATGCATAAAGTATTAAATGATTGTTCTCATCCATCTCTCTATATTTGGAGGTCCTTTGAGCTTGCCATGAAACCTAATTTCTATTACCACTGCTCTCTCTCCAAATTCTTCTCTTTCTTTTATTTTCCCTCTTCTATCATCATGATCACCATCACCACTACTGTTTACTGAAGACTTGCTCTATGTCAGAGACTGTCCCAAGAGTTTTACTGGTGTTACTTCATTTATTCCTCACAACATTATGTGGTATATCCCATACTTACCCTTTTTTTTTTTTTTTTAAACAGAGGAAGAAACTGGTCAATAATATAATTTGCTCAAGTTAATAGCAAGGGAACACCAGATATTCAACTAAATTCTGGTCCTCTAATTTTAAAGCCTGTTAGTATAAAAATGTCAAATAATTATTCAGTTCAGAATTTCTATCACCCCTTGTGTTTCTTGATATTATGGGATCAAGAACCCCTTTGAATTGTATGGTATTTATGCATTGTCATGGATTAAATATATATATATACACAATAAACTGCATGTCGTTTCAGGAGCTCTAAGGATTACAAGAGTTCACCAGAAGCTTGTGAAGCAAACCAAATTCCTCGTGGGCACGGACTATTTCTTTATCTTGAAATCCCAGCACAAGGACTGCAGGAGGGATTAACCATATTTCAGAAACTTGAAGTAGCTTCACAGTACTTGTATGAGAAGTTTTGTGTTATGTTTTGGTTTGGTTTTCAAAAACTTCTGGGGCTTCCCTGGTGGCACAGTGGTTGAGAATCCGCCTGCCAATGCAGGGGACACGGGCTCGAGCCCTGGTCTGGGAAGATCCCACATGCCGCGGAGCAACTAGGCCCGTGAGCCACAACTGCTGAGCCTGCGCGTCTGCAGCCTGTGCTCCGCAACAAGAGAGGCCGCGATAGTGAGAGGCCCGCGCACTGCGATGAAGAGTGGCCCCCGCTCGCCGCAACTAGAGAAAGCCCTCGCACAGAAACAAAGACTCAACACAGCCATAAATAAATAAAAATAAATAAATTTAAAACTGACACTGTTTAAAAAAGAAAACAAAAATCTTCTGAAACATTGTTAAGCTATATTGTTATTATTCATATATTAAGTTAATAATATCTCATCCTATAATTGTATATTTTTAGTGCCTTTCCCTAATTCTCCTTCAAATAGGTGATTATCATAATTATAGTATCACCTTAACATAACCTTTATTAACCTCTACTACTGCAAATGACTGGAAAAAGACTTTCAATTTACATGAACTCGGATGTATCCTGTTCAATAGTTTTCTGTTGCCTAAGCAACCAAAAGTTGCAAATAATATGCCTTTTTAATGTAATTTGGGAATAGATAGGACTCATTGAAATATACTTAACCTGCAACACTCATGCAACGCCTGAGCTTGATGTTTTTGTTAATGACTTAAACCTTGAGGTGAGGAGAGACCAGATGCTCACCATCTGTTGTGTGACCACTGGGAGAATTACTGGATGCTATAAGGACTGGCCTCATAAATGTCTATGAAATGCTGACCTTAAAAGAATATGATGCTTGAAAAGAGAGAGGAAGGTGGAATGTGCCTGGGCACAGCATGGATGAGACTTAAAGGCTTTCTTAAAAACAGTGACTTTATCATATTTGATTGACAAACTAAAAAGCATAGAAAATATAAATAAGAGAATGCATAATGTAATATGGATCTTATTTCTGAGAACTGTTTCACTAGTTCTTTATTTCATTTTAACCCAATAGCTGTGGCAATATGACCTATACTTTGTAAATGAACTAAATGAATTGGTGAGTGACAGAAATGATGGACAACAAAAATGTGTTCTATATTATTAACTACAGGTTGTCTATCACGCAGGATGAATGACAGGTCTTCTGTTTTCTGTTTCTTCGTATTTTTAAATATAGAACATGTCAAAGCAGACAATGAACCGTAATATGTTCTAATACATTTGTTCTCATATAGGTCTATCCTGAAGAAAATCTCATTTTTATGTAAATACATTTGGGTACTGGACATAAGTGCTGTGTCTTAATAGTTTCAAATAATGGAATTATCTCATTAATATCTTTCTTACTCTCTGAAGAGAGTAACAGAATTCCTTTCTGGTATCTAATCTGATGTATAAGCATGCATAGTAGAGAAGTAATGCCAAAGAGATTCATCTTCACATACTTTATGGAATCAGATTTGTGCACTTCTTGATTTCCCCTTGTACTCATAAAATTCAGTGCTGCACAAGTACTCATTTTTAGTAGCATAAAAAAAAAAGATATTTTTTGCACTATGATTTTATTTGAATTATCATGCTTTTGTCACTTATAACATTCTTCTATCTTGAAAGATACAAAAAATATATTCTTTCCTAGTTTTGATATGAAATATCCCTAATTTTTTTAGAAAATATGACTGAATACATCTTTTATCACCAATTTATATTATTGTTTAGTTGTGATGTTTACATTGCCCCTAACTATCTTTTATTTTATATATCTCCTGCATGAAATAAAAATTCAATTACTCAGGAGAGATGTTAACAATGGACTATAATAAATTGAGACTATTAAAGCAGTTTTGATAAAAGTATAATCACAAAAACACATTATCAGATCTTATAAATGTTCTACGGTCAGAAGAAAGAAAAATGTTTAAAAGTTAGTCTGAAGTTAAATAAATTGACTTTTAAGCATGACTAGATCATGCAAATAGGGAGCTCTTATGAAGAAGTGAGAAAAAATTACAATTTAAAAAAATTAATAACATATTAGATCATGTAGGGGTTTCCCTATTATAGAAACCAGCAATTTGCATAGAAGAGATTATTAAATGCTAATGATGTTAAGTTATATTATATTAAATTAAAATGGTTTGATTTTTATTTCATGAGCATGGTTTATGTACAGTATACATGAATTCATTATATTATATACTTGTACATTTTTTATAAATGTAGCAAATTAATGTTAACATTCTTCCTCACCCCAAACCAATAACAGTAATTCAATTATTCCATGCTTGATATTATTTAGAATTTCAAGTTTTAATATTTTTATTGTGGGCAGGTTAAGTTATTGGCTTATATTACAAAGAATTTTAATGGATATACAGTACCTAAGCAGCTGGACTCATCAGGTTGGAAATCCATGCAGTCGGCAAAACCATCACAGCGCTTGTGTACTGGGATACAGCTGTTAGAAGAGGCACACATCAAAGCTCCATCAGAACAGTTTTCATTGGCTGAAAAAAAGAACAATAATTATCACTGTTTTTAAAAAACAAATTTCTTCTAATAAAATAATAAGACAGTTTATTGTTTTACCCCTCATTTTTCTAGCTCTACATTTAAACTATGTATTAGAGCTCTTGGTGAAGAAAACTTCAATTTATTAAATTGAAATTTATTAAGTTAAAAATTTCTTCACAAAATGTTTGTCAATAGAATCATCTCCCAGTTGTGCATTATGTAGTATTATTCATGTATGTGTGTATAAAATGCATTGTGTGTACTATATAGTCCAAACTGATTTTAGACTAGAGTCAACTTTAATATCAAGGCAGATCTCTTCGTACTTCTGTTGCTCCCCTAACATCTCTATATTACGTGCAACTGAACTAACAGAGACTGTAATTTGTTTGAATGTTCATCCTTTTCCAATTGGGTTATAAGTCATGGGTAGTCACTGGGTATCTGTTAGATCTGGGTAGTGATGTAGATCACTGTAGCCCAAGGTAATATGAGTATGTGCCTTTATAGCATTGTCAATGCATGATGTAGGTATTTTACTAATTTCAGAGTCTCTTGCTGGCTTGATTTCAAGGGACAAGCATACGTCTTGTGCATAGCACTTTGGTTGTTTTAGAAAATTGTCCTTATCAATGAACCCATCAATGATACTGACAGTTCAATGGCAATCTAGTTCTGCAACGTACTTGACCTCCCTTGGATGCTACTCTTAGTCCTGTAACTGTTTTCTTGTGTTCCTCCCTCTTGCTCTCTAGTCTCTTCAGGATTACAACTTCCTGTAAGGCAGTGGACTGTTCTACACTCCTTTTACGAGTTAGGGCTAAACCAGAACCCTTCATTCCAGGCCACCATCATGCATCTCCAGTCTCCTGTTTGCTTCAGAACCTGCAAACCAGCAAGCCTGGTTCTATTCCAGTTTTGTTCCAGCCCTATATTAATCATGTCCCTGAGCCTTTTTAGGGTCATTTCTTCTATCTAGCATTGTTATGTGTTTGGAGTAGAGGGAAAGTGTCAAAGAATGAACCTACTGCACCATCTTGTCAGGATTTCTGGATCGATTTCAAAAGCACTAAATAATAATGATACTGATCTAAGCTGCATTTCTATTCCTGTTTCTTTGAGCCCTGGGGTTCTGCAGAGATATGTGGAAGGCAGCAGTGAAGAGCCAGGGCTTTCTGGCACTTACCCCAAGTTCAACAAGAATAGTTCTGCTTCTCTCTGATGTACTTAATGGTTTCATATACAATATCTTATTTGAATATTTTAACCCAAACCTATTGCCAAAAATTTAAAAAGGATTGATCTGGAAAGTTACTTCTACTAGAATAAAGACAATTAAGTTCAAATGTCTCAAGCTAAATTGATAGTTTAGAAGACTCAGGAGTAAATATCCCCATGCATGGGTCTTGCACAGATTTTGTCAGTTATGTCACAAATTTTTCTTTTTTTTAAGTATATTTATGGGCTGGAAGGAGTTGTTTATTTGAGTTATCATAGGTTACTGACAAAGTTCAGTTTGAGAACTGCCTATCAAAATTTATTGTCAAGTGGAACATAAAAATGTTTTTTAAGGCACCCCAATGTATATTGCAGCACTATTTATAATACCCAGGACATGAAAGCAAGCTAAATGTCCATCAACAGAGGAATGGATAAAGATGTGGTACATATATACAGTGGAATATTACTCAGCCATAAAAGGAACAAAATAATGCCATTTGCAGCAACATAGATGGACCTAGAGATTGTCATACTGAGTGAAGTAGGTCAGACACAGAAAGCCAAATATCATATGATATCGCTTATATGTGGAATCTTAAAAAAGGATATAAATGAACTTATTTACAAAACAGAAGTAGAGTCACAGATATAGAAAACAAACTTATGGTTACCAGAGGATAAGGAGGGGGAGGGATAAACTGGGAGATTGGGATGACATATACACACTACTATATATAAAATAGATAACTAATAGGAACCTACTGTATAGCACAGGGAACTCTACTCAATACTCTATAATGGCCTATATGGGAAAAGAATCTAAAAAAAGAGTGGATATATGTATATGTATAACTGATTCACTTTGCTGTACACCTGAAACCAACAGAACACTGTAAATCAGCTATACTCCAATAAAAATTTTTAAAAAAAGTGTATGTATTTCCATTGACTAAAAACGCTGGATCTGAAAAATTAAAGTGTTACTCTTCATTGAGCAATTCTTCCTGCTAGAACATTAATTCACACCAAAAAATTTCATTGAGGTGCCACTATAAGTAGGACATTATGCTTAGCACTTCCACTAGTGAGTGCAGGAGAGAAATTTTTAAAAACAGTAACCAAAACATATACAGCAACAAAACCAAGATAACAATACAAGAATGATTAATGGTTCAAAATAATAATAAGAGAAATGTCATACAGCCAGACTTAGTTAGAAAAGCATTGGTATAGATAAGTATGATAAAAATAAGAGATTCCTTTAGTATAGGGAAGTCTGTAAAGGGTGAAAGTAAGAATAGAGTCTTGAGGTATGTTTTAAATTTTAATGTTTCCAGAGAAAAGCCATTTAGCAGAGTGGGAATCAAGTCTACAGATTGGGAATCAATAAGTTTGATACTGGAACAGTGAGTAAAAGCAGTTTGCCTTGGACTGGGGAGTCTGTGTGAAGAGGTAGGACAGACAAATATAAAAAATGAGGCTGAAACCGGATTGTAGAAATGGCTAAGGTGCCAGGAGAATAGATGACCTTTAAGCTTTTCCAAAGGGTGACATAATTTTAGGATATGTAATACATCAACAAGATAAATAATATTCCAAACCAAGTAAACTAAGAAATAGAATAATTTTCCAACTCCTATAAGATGAAGAGATGTTTGTAAAAAATGAATGTGTGAATATATACATGTCTCAGTATATCCATGTATGTGTATGTATTCATATTTTTTTATCATTGTTTTTCATTGAAAGGAGCTGAGGGACCATACAAGATAATAGTTTTATGGTTTTAAACAATATAATGTGTTGAAATTTGTATACAAAGATGATAGATACTCATCTACTTGTAAAGCATTATTTTGGACCCTTCTTCTCTCAGAAATACTAATCCAATCCATATTCCTTAACCTAATTTCCAGTGTGACTGACAGTTTATTTTCAAGTTGACTGTACAATGAAGAGTTCTAACTTGTAAGCGGTATAAATGCTCAACTATGGCCCAAACAGCATTGAAACACATAAAAAGTGTATAAGAAAATAAATGGTTTCATTTGTAGAAAGTTTTACTTTTTCCTTTTTATCGACAGTTTAGTTTAGATAGTTAAAAATTGGCCTTTCACTTTATGAAATTTGAAACTAAAAGCTTAGTTTCTGTGGCATTTTAAATGGTATAACATTAAAGTTAGTATTTATTAATTTCCTCTTAAAAGTGGGTTGAAAATAAATTATGTATGCAATTAATACTTATTGACACCTATACAGCAAAGGACTGAACGCAGCAAAGCAAATGGAATCATTAGTTTCTTTTTATCCTCCATTATTAACACATATACAACAAAAACATTTTCCAAAATTAGTCCAAACCAGTTATAAATAAAATTTATAGGAAGCTCAGGTTTCAAAACGTTGCCCTGGACAATACCTACTTTTGCCACATTCTCTTTCAAACATTATGGTTTAATGTCTATAAAAATACTTATTTCAATCTGTCATCATCCTAGAGGTTCATACTCTTTCTAATCGAAATAAGCCAAGTAACACAGAGAATTTTATGGCTTTTAGCTCATTCACTCAGGTAGATGATACATTAAAGATAAACAATTCATGAATGGCTCATTGGAGTTACTTCCGTAAAGCAAAATCCCTTTTGAAGATTATAGTTGCTGCATAAGAAATATACACAAAAGTAAGGCACGTATGACTATGGGTGTGTATCCATTTACTACTAAAATGAAACTCATGTATGTAGCAGATTAACGTTTCTAACAGCAAAGAAACTATGATCTTGGCCGTGGGAATAAAGGCTACAAGCCCTTCAAGGCAGACACACACCTAGCATGGAACAGGATGGAAATGTATTCTATCCCTGAACTAAAATCAATCACTACTCTTATTGAAATATCTTAGCAGCTTAAATAATTTTAATAGAACTATAAATATAATTTAAAGTGGAAAGGATAATAATTTATTATGTTTGTATTATGCACTTTACCATATTAATTCATTTAATTCTCCAATACCTCTGTAAAAAAGACTTAATCTCTATGATTTTAATGTTGAGTAAACTGAGGAACACTTTAGTTAGAAGCTGTCAAATGCAGAGGATGATCTTTACAGTGTGATGGAGAAGCACCAAAGGATGCTGAGATCATAGCTAACAAATTGAAAGGCCAATAATAAAACTGTTGATGATAAAGGCTGATCCACAAGTCTTAGGAGCATGATCCATTCCCAATCTTCAGAAGTGACACTCAACTTGATAAGACGTATCAACTACTATTGGAACATAAAGTTAGACAATAGGAAAACTATCCACTTCTCCAACTGTTTTTCCCAGTTATCTCTATTATTGATGGATAATGTGCCTCTCCTGAGCCATTCTCCATCTTCTCTCCCTGCTCTGAGCCCTGGGAGGTTGAACTCTAAGGGTACATCAACGTGCTTCTTTGCCTTCTAGCTTTGGTTGGGTTTGGTTGATAGGTAGCACCAGCAAGAGGTTGATGCAGAGAGAAGAGACTGTGAGATCACCACTGGTTAGCTGCTCCGTAACCAAATGCCACGCCTTTTATCAAGTAGCTCTCCTTGACTCTAGATTCAGGCAACTGATCCCTCCTCTCACATCCTTTGCTCTACGGATGATAAAAGGCCCCGCTGTTACTATTCCTTATGGTTTCCCTATGCATATTATTTCCCTAATAAATAATCCCTTTATTAAAACAATCTCAAATTATATAATATCCGCGTGCCATCCATTTCTTGCTAGGATATTGACCGATACATCTGATGAAATCAAAATCTTCTTGGTGAACAGGAATATCAATGAGAAGAATGCTCCTGGTTTTGCATTATTTTCCCATATAATTAAACCATACTTATTTTTCCATTTATTTTAGGGAAAGGAAATATTTTTGGTAAAAGTATCACTTCAGTTTATAAAAAAACATGTTTCCAGTGGAAAGACAACATTAAATATGAATTATTTTAAAATTTGGACTCATCACATGCTTTGTTTAAGCATTCTGATCACTAAACATGTATTTTTGCAAGAATAAAAGGATTTCAAATATCAATTGCTATCGATTTTCCTGCACAGAATTGCAAACTTTTCAGAATTCTATTCCTACAACATTTAAACATGTGCAAGCCTCACAAAACAAACAAACCAAAGAACCAAACCTCTTATTTTATCCTATATCCCACTCGAAATGCCAGCTTCTTGAAGTTTTCTGTAGTCTGTTTCCCTCTGCCATTTCCCATCTTCTCCACAAAAGACTGACATCACAATTCTGCCCTATCACTCTAAGCATGTTCTTGCTCCAAGACCACCAGCAACCATTTTTGCTATTTCCCAGTCTGTATTTTTTAGTCCTAATCTTACATGATCTCTCAGAAACATTTGAACCTTTGAATATTCTCTGATACATAGGCTTTCTTTCTACCTTTGATTTAAGATCATCACTCTCTTTTGTTTGCCCTCCTATGTCTATGACCACATCTCCGTGTCTTTCGATGTTTGGTTTTTCTTAACTGTCCTTTAGGTGTTCCTTAGGATTCTGTCTGCCACCTTACCTTTTCCCGCTCTCCATTATCTCACCTATACCTGCAGCTTGAATCATCGTATGCTGATAGCTATGTATCTTTTTATATCTTCCTTTAGCTCATTCCTGAGCTCCAGACATCCATTTATAAACACATCCTGAACGTTCCACGTGGATGTGTCACAGATACCATAAAAACAACATGTTTAAAAATGAAGCCGCATTCTTACCCTAAGAGGTCCTTCTCCTCCTATTTTTCCCAGCTCAAGGAATGGCTGATTAGCTGTCTTGTTGCCCACATCAGAAACTTGGAAACTATTCTCGATTACTTTCTCCTCCTCTTCACTTGAATGTCTCTTAAATCTATTCATAATCTTCATACCTCATGCCATTAATCTACTCAATCCCTTTATATTTCCACTGTACCAGCTCCTAACCAGTCCCCCGTCCTCACTGCAATCCATTCCATTTACTACTTAAACACTTCTTCCTGGCATGATGGGGTGGACTCTTCAAGACCTAGTCCCTGCTTATCTCTCCCAACCTATTTCTGCAAAAGTCCCTGTACTACAAACTCCACTCTAGTTATATGAAATATGTTTCAATCAAACAACTTTTTCTCTATTCTTGGAACATTCTCCACTGGAATCAAGCATCTCTACTTGCCTAATGAGTACCTGTCTTTCCAAATTTGGCTCTGCAATCATTTTTCTTGTTAAAATTTATAGACTCCCTGGCACCATAGCTAGGGAGTACCCTATGTTATTCAATAACACTGTTTTTATCTCTGTCACAGAACTTATCACATGGTATTCCAACTATCACTAATCTCCTTCACTAATATGTAATGTATCTGACAACCTGAGCTTGTACCATGTCATGTCCAACTGGATCGTCCATGTCCAATACAACATGTGGCATAAAATACATCCTTAATTAAGATTTGTGAATGAATGAAGGAAGGAAGGAAGGAAGGAGAGTTTACAAAATACCATTCTAAATAAATAGGTGAGCCCAGAGGGGGGGGAAAAAACTGTTATGCTTTCAATTGTTTGGTAAATTGTCACCATCAGATGCTTTTATTCTGTAATTTTGCTCTAGCATTTTGTCCATGGTTTATTTTCATGCAATTTTCCCTACAGAGTCCTAACTCAATAAATATTTTGGACACGGAGAGAAGCAATTCTTTTACAATGCCATCTATTCCTAATGTGGACTTATTTCTCCTTAGGAGCAGAATTTCGTATATTACTATCCCATCAAACACCAATTTTCCAACATATGTCTAAAAGTATAAGGATACAGTACCTTCCTAAGCTTCTCTTTACATAGCATTGTTATTTGAAGTCAAATACCGTATGACTATATTGAACTTAATCTGATGTCTATAAGCCAAATTCCATTAGAGCCTTGATGGGAACAGGGGATAAGTAACTTGGCTTCCTCTTCCTCATTCACCTCCATTTGTTTGACTTGCTCCTAAGAAAATATTATAATACCTCACAAATCGGCTTTATTATAGAAAGAATATACAAGTAGGAAATAACAGGGAGATAGAAAGCCAATCTGCAAACCTAAACCAGCAAAAGAAATTCACTGATTTAAGGTTAAAACCTTCAAAAATCCAAAAGTCATCTTCCTTTTCCTTTATTCATCTTCACATCTTTTCCAATAGTTATCATAATTCTGGATGCCCACACAAAACAGGGCACTGAAATACCCTTCTATTTCTCCCAATATCCCCCTCTTACAGTTACCTTCCAAACTTTACTGCTCCCCCCCCCCCAAACAGTGGCCACTAACATAGGGCTTATGGAGCTCTATCATTGCAGCCCAAATACAGTATGATATAATGTGAAACCAAGCAAACAAGTAATTAAATAAAACGTTAGTGATGCTTTGACTCCACCATGATTATGTGCTCACCTTAAAGATTTGTGTACTTTGTATAATTACTTAATTAACACTCTTCCTTCCCTATCTGACATAGGCTAATTATAATAAAGACAGAAGTTGACGGATGCAGGACTGGGAATTTTACATGCATTCTCTCAAATCTTCACAGCCGTGTAAGTTAGGTATTACATGGATGGTAAGACTGACTCAAATAATGTTGCAGATTGTACAGGTAGTAAGTGATAAGGATAAGGTCAACCCTAATGTCCCACGGATTTACTTCTGCATTAACTCTTTCTGTTTTTTGTTTTTTTTAAATTTATTTATCTTTGGCTGCGCTGGGTCCCCGCCGCTGCGCGACGGCCCCCGCCACCCCCGACCGCGGCGAACCCCGCTGCCGTGGAGCACGGGCTCCAGGCGCACGGGCCCCAGCAGCTGTGGCACGCAGGCTCCGGAGCCGTGGCGCACGGGCCAAGCTGCTCCGCGGCATGCGGGATCCTCCCGGACCAGGGCCCGAACCCGCGTCCCCCGCACTGGCAGGCGGACCCCCATCTGCATTAACTCTAATGACATAACATCTACCCAGGCCCAGGTCCATCCCCTAGCTACATCTATCCACTACAATGGATATTTGCCCATTTGCTCGAGCCATCTTCATGAACATTTAGGGTGGGAAGAAATTATAATTACACGTCTTCAATCCATTCCCACAAACATTTGTTAAAAAGATAATGGATACATAAGAGCATCCCCTATATGAATGACCCAGTTGTAAATAAAAAAGGAAATCAGACATATTTAACGGAGATTAGTGTGACTACAAACAAAATGTTCCCAGAAATGCTAAGCAAGGACAATATGCTTTGTTTAGCAATATAACACAAACAACTATGTTACTGATGACACAATCATGGTAACACTCTAGAGAACTCTGTTTTATCTGTCATGCTCTCTCTATCATTTCCAAACAGCATTTCCCCCCTGGCACACTGGGTGAATGAAAATAACTCACAGCAGCCGGATTCGTCTTCATTAAAGCGACAGTCAGGCACGCCATCACATAGCAGGAGGGAGGGGACACACTCGTTGGCAGAGCACTGGAACTTCATTTGACCGCAGAGCTGAGGAGGGGGGCTGAGGAAACAATCCATTTCATCAGATCCATCCATGCAGTCTTCCTGTCCGTTACATTTCCCTGAGAGGGGCACACACTGGAGCGTGTAGATGCAAGAAAACTGATCAGCTTCACACGGTGACGGCTGTATTGTGACAGGACCTAAAAAGAGAGCCAGTCATTTTCACGTTAGGGGAGTTCTCTCTCTGTCTAGTGTTGAAACATAGGATACTCTCATCTCGCATAAACATGAAACATTTAGCTAATTTAAGTAAATCAATTTTCTATTAGGAGTAATATGAACTCTAACAAAACAGGCCAACATGATTAGAGAATACACCTTATCTTAACCTCAGAAACATTTATATAAAGGGCATCATTACTGTGAAAAAATGACACTTTCAAATTAAAGAAGAAATTTTGATTCATGCTCTTAAATTTGATCATCAGATTTTCCTTGAGGAGTAAAGATACTTTTATACAGTAAGTTAGGCACTTTGAAAAGTTGCAATCACAATTTAAAAATTTAAGTAAATTGGCATTATGTCATTATATCAGTATACAGTTTAGTAACAGTTTCTTAGTGGCCTCAGCTAGGGGAATTTGGTTCCTGAGAACCTGGGGAGGACTGAGTCACAGACCTGAGGTCTGCTACGGTTTTGTCACACTGCTCTTTGCCCTTGAGTCTTGATCACATTTCAAAGGTCTAAAAAGTGCAGATATGTGTAGCCATATCTAAAGTGCAGATGCAATCATAGTTTAAGCTAAGATATTACACTAGTGAGAATCCTCAGGATAATGTGATTCACATCCAACCAACCCATTTTATAGATGAGGATACTGAGGCTCATAAATTTTTAGCGTCCAAAGACATGATGTAAATTTAATGAGATTTTATCATGTGAAACTATTCCATAGCAATGGTTTAAGTCAACACTTAAAGCATGAGCGAAGAGTGTTGACTTGCTGCTGTTTCTAGAGGTCAGGGGATATCTGTGAACATACAGGATTGCACTAATTTGCTGGAACATTGTTATACTTCGTATTGTGGAACAGTATTCGTATTAGTGGAACAGTTCTTATACTTCATATTGTCTCTGGGACAGATGTTGACGGGCTCATCAGTATTTTAAGGGAAAAGAAAATCAAAAGAAGTGGGGACCAGTTCAGGAATACCTTATTTTGTGTTTTTTACATTTTAAAACTACTATTATTTATGGATAATATAAGAATGATTTGTTTTATACATAAGGATGGTGGTGTGAATTCATTTTAGAAATGAAATTTAAAAGTTACTCTCCTTTACCACTCACTCAGTAGTGGTGACATATCTAGAATATATTTAAATTCAAACTCTGTGATGAAAGTCATGTATCTAAGACAATCTTTGTTCATGGAAATAAGCATATTTAAGCGGGAGAGGGATAAATGTATGACTTTGAGACATTTGTGTCATACTCTTATTTAACTACCTAAGTCATAGCAGTGCATGCAATTGCAGTGTTCCAATGGAAACATTCTGAATTCAAACTTAGAAAGTAAATTGGATTTCAATTTTTATAAATTTACATGTATAACTATATATATCTTTTGATATTTAACTATTTAACCATGGTCAAATAGTTTCTCTTCATTGTTTTTATTAATCTCACATTGAAGACAGGGCAGACATCCTTACTTTCGTTTTTTTCTCATATATTTTATGGACTAAACTTTCATCTTTATATACTCACCTCAAGGCTGAACGTCAACTGTAGGTTGAAAAGGCTGAATAAACGTTTTGCATGTGATGAAAATCTTGAACCAACCTTAGTAATACACCTATTACTTAGCTAAGCTAAGGTACCAACCTTTTGTGACAAAACACAAGGGAATAATTTTCTCTATTTCAAGACAAGCTTCTCGCCTTATTCAAAATGAGTTGCATGTGTGTGTTCCTTTATATTTTTGCTTACATCAGATATGCAAAATAAAGTTCTCTTTTATTTGGAGGCAGTAATTCTGTTAAATTCTAGAATCATTTATATCAAAAGATATTCAAACTCACTTGTTCTAGGTCCTTCTTTACAAGAAACCTGGTGGGCTTTATTGTCTGTAGTGGATTCTGTCTTGCATTGTCTGGAGTTTTTTATCAAGATCAAGGCCCTCATGCCCCCAGCTGCTGGGAGGTTACCAGATGACAGCTCACAGCTGAGTCTACCTCTAGGATTTTCCCTCTAAAGTCACACAGCCTCCCAGGATCGGCTCCCTTCGTTGGCGAATTGGGGAAGATGGTCCAGCCCCTAGGCATCAGTTTGGGACCAACGCAGCTCCCAAGCTCCCCACGGCATCAGCGTGAGACCCCCTATGGCACCTGTATCAGCATTCAACCCTCCCTCTGCCCAGTCCTGCTTCCTTCACTTCACAGGGGTTGTTCCTGGGACAATTTCCAATAAACCTTTTGCATAGGAATCAGGGCCTCAGAGTTCACTTCCCTGGGAACCTAAGATACTATCCCACCATCAAAATGCATCTTGTTTTAAATTAAACGCCCTCCCCACACTGCCGAATCACTTCTCAAATTTTCCGTGGAAATACTTTTGATGCAAGAGGAATTTGAACTTGCACTCGTAAAGGGAGTCTAGGTAGACCCTTAGCCAGAAGTAGTTCTCCATAAGCTCAACATTTCTTTTAAGTCTCTTGTTTTATCTGATGAAAATTCTACATTCTACGACATAGGACGTTCAAGCTTTTTCACTATAAAAGACTGCCTCCAGGAATTCAAATAAAATGAATACTCTTGGAAGATGTACTATGTATAGCTTCCGAATTGAATGCCTTCTACTGCATACCCTCTTTGAGAAGTTAAGAAGGTTTCCCTAAAATTTTAATATTAACGTGTTTATTCTTGGGTATCACCCATGGAGTTACCTAATTAAGACAGTTAATGTCTTTCTCATATAATTCTATAAAAAATGAACGATATTAATTGTTCTCTTTTATAACCTGAAAAAGGTTAGCACCACCTTAAATGCATATTACTAAGTGAAAACAGTCAATCTTAAAAGCCTACATATTATCTGACTCCAGCTATATAATATTCTGGAAAAGGCAAAACAGTGGATATTGTAAAATGGTCGTTGGTTATCCAGAGATGGTAGAAAGGAAGGGAGGAACAAGGGGGGATTTTTAGAGCTGTAAAACTCTTCTTCATGGCTCTGTAATGGTGGATACATGCCATGGCACAGACTGAATGTTTACATCCCCCCCAAATTTCGTATGTTGAGACATAATTCCCAATGTGATGACATTTGGAGGTGGGGTTTTGGGAGCTGATTAGGTCATGAGAGTGGAGCCCTCATGAATGCAATTAGTGCTCTTATTAAAACTGGCTCTTGCCCTTTCCACTTTGTGAGGACCCAGCAAGAAGGCACTGTTTAGGAAATAGTTTTGCACCAGACACCAAATCTGCCAGCATATTCGTCTTGGACTTTCTAGCCTCCAAAACTATGAGAAAGAAATATTTGTTGTTTGTAGGCATCCAAGTCTATGATATTCCGTTACAGCATTCTGAACAGATTAAGACATGCCGTTATACATTTGTCAAAACTCATAGAAATTGTAATACCAAGAGTGAATGCTAATGTAAACTATGGGCTTTGGATGACAGGGATGTGTCAATGTTGATTAGTCAGCTGTAATAAACATAACATTATGGTGCTGGAAGGTTGATTATGGGGGAGGCAGGTATACCCAAACTCTCTGTAATTTACACCTAATTTTGCTGTGAACTGAAAACTGTTTTAAAAAATAAAATGTGTATGTGTATGAATCTCAGCACCAATATCCCTCAGAATCTACATTCTAGCCCAAGCTCTTCACTAGTGATGGAAAGGGCGGAGGAGAGACACAGGGCAGTGGATGTTGGGTTACCTACAACATGAAGCTGTGATGGCGCTTGCTCTCTCCCCCAACGCACAGAGGCTGCAGACTCGAAAGAAAATCAAGAATATATTTTCCGTGCTAGGGAAAATCAAGAGCTGAAGAAGCAGAACACATTAAGAGGCCCCCAAAGAGTTATCATTGTTACTCAGCATCAATATTTGCCACAATGATAGTGAATTCCTTCCTAACTATGAATAGTGATACCACTGCAAATGTCTGAAATTGCATAAATGAAGAATTTTCTGCCTTCATATAACCTCAAATAATCTAAAACATACATGAATGTGGAAACATATACAAAAATATGAAATGTTAGAGCAGTTGCTGGTCATTTCCTTCTTGTCATGAGGCCTGGAACCCAGAGAGACCCCAGAGAATAAGAGATACATTCCTCTTTTATCATCTCCAGATGGTCCTACACTATATTTCCTGGTCTGACATATCTGTGCTGGTATGGCCTCTTTTATACGCAATGTTGGGCCAGGTTATGTACTTGACCTAATTTAATGCTATTGTTCACTGATAGCTCTATTCCATATTAACTGAACTTTATTTAATAGTCAAAGAATTCCCCAAATGTTAAACTCTTAACTTCTACTTTAGGGCCAATATTATTAAATAATTCCCCTTTTAATTCCTGCTTCACATTACTTCCAAAATACATTTCCCAAAGGAAGAATCCTGTTCAAAACTGGTTCCCCAATGCCTCACAGGGTGAAGTGCGCTGTCCTTACCAGATTAAGGTCCACTGTCCTGTGGTTATTCAATGACCAAACTCCTGACTCAGCCTCACCTACATTCTCCCAACAAAGCCTAAAATTGCAGAGGAAATCATGACTATTTCAATTATGACTGTATTGTACTCTTTGCTGGCTGGGATGGGGCAGGAAGGAGAACGCTGTTGTCATTCCTGTGAGTGGGAAGGTTTTCACTTACAGATATCATGAGTGGGTGTTTTGGCACCTATGATTACATCTTTGTCTCAGTGTAGAAGGCTTGAGATGGAGAGTGGGAAGCTGTCTCTTCATCACACACCACAAATATACACAATTGAAGGAAATCTAAGAGTCTTAGGCAATCTGTCTGTGAGGGAATATTGCCGAATTTCAAGTACACTTTGGGGACACCTGTTTTACATGTCTCAGGCAGGTCAAAGGAGAGAGAGGCAGGTACTGAGATGGAGATATCGAGGTGGGCAGTAGAGAAGACCACTCAGGAGTTAGACATGGTGGTCTCTCAGAGATCTCCCAGCTGTATTGTCTCGACTGCCTCGATGAAAGAGAAACTAGAGAAAGTGGCTGTGATACCTCATAACTTCCAGTTAACAGGGCATTGGCACTAAACACAAAGACAAATACATACAACTATGTTTAACTTAATATTAACTTCTGAGGAATATGAATAAGTAGCTTTACCTAAAGTTTGGAGTGTTCTACATGATTGAATTAGTTTTATTTTTAAAACCACATAATTTTAAGACTAATTTCTGCCTTTCTAATAAAATAATATAAAATGTACAGCTGTATAGCTGAAACTAACACAATACTGTAAATCAACTATACTCCAATAAAAATTGAAAAAAGGAAAAATACACTTGAAGTCAAAAAGAACTACTAGAAATAGTAGTTCGTTCATTGCTTAATAATAAACAAAAATTGATTTATTGAGAAGATAAAAAAATGATTAATGTGTGTTGGGTTATCTTGCCCCATATGAAACCCTACATGAGGCATACCCAACTAACGTTACCTTAATTACATTGTAATCAGAAAGAGCAGAAAGGGCAAAATGCAAGATCTGGATATTTTAGCACTTGAACTGACCTCTTAATTGATCAATCATCTGCTCCATCGGGCAGAGAAGACCAACCATGGGCCTGTCATTCCTTTAGACCCCTTTTTATTAAAAACTGGTTATTTCTCTAAACTCATGCTTTCTATTTTGACCAAGTTTATATTAGTGAAAATGATAACTCATACATATAAACCTATGTATTTACTCTTTGTTAAGCCAAGAAACTTGGTTTTTGTTTTCTATTTTCCCATTTCCAACTATTTCCACAAAGAGTAACTGGTCTTTTCTGGGTAAAATGTTCTCATATGCCAATAAGATGCTATCAGAAAAACTGGTCATTCTGTTGAAGTCACTTGTTTTCAATGAAAAAAAAAAACTTTTCTTAAAACAGATTTTTTTAGTGAAGCAGTGTCACTTTCTTATTTTATTTCTTAGGCAACAAACAAACAAGCTTGTTTTCATAAAGTCTGAATGTTTTCCAGATAACAACATATGTGTTCCAGGGAATCAGGAAACCCATAATAGAAGTAGACTTTAATAGCCCAAGAGAACAAAACAGGCCCAGATTGACCTTGGCTATTGAAAAACAACCAGAATCCCTCAGACACACTTGGTCTGGTAAAACACTGGCCTGCTGAATATTTCCAAGTAAAAAGAAAAGAGTCAGCAAAGGTTATGATAATTTTCAAAAATGACTATACGGTAGAGAAATGACTAACTCACCATACCATATTTTATTTTAAATATACATGTATATTTATATACTATGGATACATAAATATATATGATTATGTGGTAAACATCATTGTTCATATAAAAGCATTCACCTTTAAGACAGTGTTGGGACAGTGAACTGTGGTTTATCTTCACATTCAATATGAGGAACTTGTCAAACCCAGGCTAATGGAGTATGGTTCCTACTGGGACTGATTTGTCCATGGTTGTCATTTAGATTTCTTCCCCCTAATTCAATAAAATTCCTTCCAGCCTGAAGATCAGCAGGAAACCCAATAAGAACCACCTCACAGTATAACAGACAAGCTCCACCAAATGTAGTTAAGAGGGAATCTAGATCTTACTCCCATAAGCCTGTTTGGTATTAGCTTTTAATGCCATTTTCCAGTTCTTGTGTTTTTTCCTTCTAATCTAATGTCCCTTCCAGGAATAAAGGGGAATTATCCCATCATTTGACAAACTGGGAGGACTTCATGACCTGCAATAATAGATTTAAAACCTAATAATATTCTATAAGCCGATAAGCGAATCAGGATTGACTGATAATCATTTTCATTCAGCTTTTTGTACATTCATCACTATTTGTTTAAAAATTAGGCCCAGGAATCACTAACTGAATCAAAATTATAAAAATGACCCATGCATTAAAACCATGTTCTAAATCATTTATCTACAGTGCTATAATATCTCTTCCGATATAAAATGGATATCTACTCTATATCATACACTTATTTCAAATTTATATTTTTATCAATCAACCTAAAGTTAAAGATACTCATACTCACTAAAATTTTCTTTAAAAGACAAGATAATGACAATGGAGATTTTTCAATGGAGAGGAACTGAAAATGACAGAAAACAAGCTACACATATCACAAAATACCATGTAAGATATATTACAGGAGAGCTGCAAACTTAAGGCCTTAACAATCTGGAACAGAGTTTGGTTTCCTGCTGGGAATATTAAGGATAAATTCATGAAGAAGGTGGCTTTTGCTCTGCCCTTGAAAGTGAAAAAAGGATTTACACAAGAGGAGATAAAGGGCAGGGCATCTCCAGCCTGAGAGCAGTAAGATTAAAGTCAATGAGATGAGAGGACAGAATATGGGACATGACTAGAGAAAGGCAAGAGGTCCTATTTTAAGGGATCATTTCATAACCAGAATCAGAGAGATAAGACAGGAGCTGCGACAAAGGATAAGAAACATATTCAGTAGGCAATTGAGAGCCTCTAAGCATTTTTCTTCTTTATAACTTGTATGAATTTATGTATTTTGATTAGTCTCAGTTTTATTTCATCTCTCACCATTGGAGTATAGATAGAAAATTTATTGTTTCTGGTCAGCTTTGTAAATTGGTCCAAATGGTTGCAGAATATTCAAGCTCGATTATGATTTTTTAAAAAAGAAGAGGAATGGTCGTCATCCAGAGGTGGCTGATGTGGAAATTAGAAATGAAAGTGTAACTTACAAGACTCTGAAGTGTAGACATATGACTTGGGCTTGGTCAACAGTATGCTTCCAACCAGCTCCTTTAATTTTGAGGGAGTGACAAAGGGACGATTAGAGATTACTCATAATGGTGGCAGGAAAGTAGACAGCCCAGCTCTGAAGGAAGTATTCATAGGCAGTGGACTTAGGTAGTTTCAACCTCTGGTTTACTCAGTCTTACTCACTTCCCACTTATTTTTCTGTCTTAGATTCTTAGTTTTACATTTAATTTTTGGAGCAATCCAATATTCTTTCAATAAACTTATTTTCTGCCTTTAAGTTAGCCCGAGTCAGGTTCTGTTGCTTGCAATAAAAAATTCTTTTTGTTATCGTGGTGAATAAGAAAAATGCAAGGTCTACTATTCTGGAACTTACACTATAGTAGGGGCTAGAAGATTAAGTCGGTAGTTACATGTGTGTGTAAATTAGATAAATCTGTTATGCAGACGTAACAGGGATTCCGATGAGTAATAAGAAGGCCTTGAAGTAGAGTTTGAGCTGTAAAGTGGAACTGAGGGGGAAACAAGAAGGCAGAATCTCTGGTTTCAAAGTGGATATTAAGAAAAAGATAAAGCACTAAAAAATTGATGACATCTCTTTATGGTTCATAACCAAGAGGTTTTTGAGCCTTTTTAAAAAAATATCAACTCATACAAATGGTACAAATATCCTTATTATGAGATGTTTTCATTAGCAAACTCTTCATCCATTATGAGAAGTAAATGTGCTCATTCTTTGCCCTGGACCACAGCCATAGTTTTCACTCCTCTGTCCAGCTGGGAGGAAGGGAGCATCATTAACCCTGAGGCTCCTTCCTCTGACGTGTGTGTATGGCAGCCGGTTGTACTGCTTCACCAAAGCTGACTGTGTGCTTTTCTTCTCAAATACACCTTCAGTGAGGTCATACTGGCAACCTGAAATTAACCATGCTGGGGTATTTAACCAAGGAAATAGGGAAATGCTACACATCAGGGATTTTTTCCCCCTTGAGAGCTAGTCTACCAACACACCACTGAATATTTCTCATGAATATTCATTGATGGGGCTTCCCTGGTGGCGCAATGGTTAAGAATCCATCTGCCAATGCAGGGGACACGGGTTCGAGCCCTGGTCCGGGAATATCCCACGTGCCACGGAGCAACTAAGCCTGTGTGTCACAACTACTGAGCCTGCGCTCTACAGCCCGTGCGCCACAACTACTGAAGCCTGCGCACCTAGAGCCCATGCTCCACAACAAGAGAAGCCACCGCAATGAGAAGCCCGAACACCGCAATGAAGAGTAGCCCCCGCTCACCGCAACCAGAGAAAGCCCGCGCACAGCAACAAAGACCCAACACAGCCAAAAATAAATAAATAAATTTATTAAAAAAAAAATCTATATATTCATTGATGGCTCAATAAGTTACTTCCATATACTTGATGCTGCCTTCAAGTCAAATGAAATCATTTTAGAACTATAGTTTTAGAGCTGGAGAGTTTCAAACGCACTTTATAATATTTTAAGCTTCCACGTATGCATCATTATCCCAATATGTCCTTAGTTTGTAAATTCCTGGAGAGCTGGCGATAATATTATAGGCACATATGTCCTTCCAATCTAAATCCAGGGCAGCACACAGTAGATTCTCAACTTTGACTAAATGAAGGGCAGACTTACTCAAGTTCACAAATACAGCAAGCAGCAAGAAGTCTTCTGTGTCTTCCTGCAATGACATTTCTGCCATAACCCTAGATCCCTTTGAACTCCCTCCTCATTCTCTCTGGACTCTCTTCTTTTCTAGGTCATTCTCTATGCCTTCCTTCTGCCTTCCTGATCCTCTTTTACAAACCAAGTCCCATGTGATCATAAGATGGTAGACCTGAAAGGGACTTAAGAGATTGTCTATATCATGTCCCTGATGACAAAACATGGTCTAAGGAGTTTAAATTAGTTTCTTAAAATTATACAAGTATTTAGTGATACAGTCATGATTTAGACTCATGTCTCCAAATTTTTAGTATAGTTGTCATCTTTCTATCACTCAATATAGCCACACAGAATCTACTGGATTCTCTCTGTGTCTCTCTTTGTCTCTGTCTCTGTCTCTCTTACCTCCCAAACAAGGGTTTGAAAATAAGACTGGAGGCAGAGTTCATTGGTGGTAGTGAAAGGAGGTACCATATGTTGATAAATTCAGTTGATGACTTTTACTTATTCATCTACTCATTTGACATATTTCTTTATTCATAGGACATGTTTACTGAGTATCTCCTATATAACAGGACTCTTCTAGGCATGTAGAATACATCACTGAAGATGATATAAATGATGAAGATGATGAAAACAGACAAATGTCTCCATCTTTAAATAATTTGCATTCAAGAGAATATATCTGTCCTGGAAATGCTCCAGAATAATACTTGCTGCTCAAATTCAGAGATGTGAAACAAGAATGAAAATCTCTATTCCAGAATGATGTGAGAGCCACTGTCGTTTAGCAGTGATAATATAAACAAGGAGAACTTGTGGCGGCTTATTCCCCTTGAATGCCTTATGAATTTCATTATTTGTTTGGCACCTTGCTAGTTGCTGTCATTTTATATTTACCAAGTCAATTTAAAAAAGGATGCCCTAGGATAATATTTCTTTTCTTTGGAATTACATTCACTTCCTGAAGATCATTTTCTTTCAATTTAACAAAAAAATCTAGTTGGAAAGTTTGTTCATAAAGTTAATTCCTAAAACTGGAGTTTTCTTAGATTTAAAATCCATAGCGGCGTCCCTTGTTATTTACTGTGTATTTAAATAATGGAGCATCAGACTCAGTGCATTTCAATTAGGAATGTTAATTAGTAGAAGACAATATGTTGCAGAATTATTCTTAGGTTTTTTTTTTTTGACTGAAGTAGTTAATGCTTCACAAAACAGAAGTAAAGTCATGGATGTAGAAAACAAACTTATGGTTACCAGGGGATAAGTGGGGGGAGGGATAAATTGGGAGATTGGGATTGACATATACACACTACTATATATAAAATAGATAACGAATAAGAACCTGCTGTATAGCACAGGGAACTCTACTCAATACTCTATAATGGTCTGTGTGGGAAGAGAACCTAAAAAAAGAAGAGTGGATATATGTATATGTATAACTGATTCACTTTGCTGTACACCTGAAGCTAACACAACACTGTTAATCAACTACACTCCAATAAAAATTAAAAAAAAAAAATTACTGCAACTCTTTTCAGGAAAGGCACATTTCCTAAATCTTGATAATTATTTCATGGATAAGAAAAATGGGGTCAAATGGCTAGTAAGTGTTTTAATGACCATTTGAACCCAGTTCTTGGTTATAAAGTAGACATCAGTGTTCCCAGTTGTATTAGTTTCCTAGGGCTGCCATAACAAAGTACCACAAACTGGATGGCTTAAAATGATAGACATTTATTCTCTCACAGTTGCATAGGCCAGAAGTCTGAAATTCAAGGTGCTGACAGAGACACTATCTCTGAAGGCTCTAGGGGAGAACCCAGTCCATTCCTTTCTCTTAGCTTCTGGTTTTCCTGGCCATCCTTGTCATGCCTTTACTCAGAGATGCATCACTTCAATCTCTGCCTCCTTCATCACATGATGTTCTTCCTGTGTGTCTGTTGCTGTGTCCCTTCTCCTCTCCTTAGAATGACACCAGTCATATTATATTAAGGGCCAACCCTACTCCAGTATGACCTCATCTTAACTCGCATCTTAATTACATCTGCAAAGACCTTACATCCAAATAAGCTCACATTTTGAGGACCTGGGAAGGCCATGGATTTGGAGGAGGACACTATTCAACCCAGAACACCAAAATAATCTGCTTCCTACCTATCATTCCCCTTCCAGCTGTGTCTACTGGTATTTGCCCCCTTATTAGACTCCTGAAAAAAATTCTGTAGATATGCACCATATCTTCAAGTATGCTACATTTCCTCACTCACTCTTACTTCAAATACTGTACAATGTCTTGTATAGTTTTAAATGCAGCAATGTCCTACCAGCCCTGTAAAATGTTTCTTCACCAGGGAGAAAAACGTGTTCCTTCTTGTTTCAAATTATAGAACAAAAATAGAAAACACCTTCCACCCTTGGAAACTCACATGGTTAAAAAAACCAGACTCTATGCAAATAAATGCATTTCTCTGCTGACTCAGAATTGCTGGAGATGCTTTATTGCATCAAGGATGTCTCCATTTAGAAAATGTTTCCCTGGGAAACCTGAAGTAATTAAAGGAAGGATAGAGAAGTAATAACGCAGAAACTAAAGATCTGTGGGGTAGGGGAGGGGTCGCTATTATAGGGCAATCTTCTAAATGGAAAGAAAACTACAGGTAACTTATGGTGACAAATGCTGTAGTTCTACATCCCTTCATATTATGGGAGAGTGTATGTTATTGGGGATGTGTGGGGAGAATGGTCAAAACAACCAAAAAACCTAATATGAGGTTGAAATGAAGTTGAGAGTTTTTAATCTTAGGATGCTGTTTTTAATCTTAGGATGTTAATCTGGACATCAGAAAATGTAATATGCTAAATGTAAAAATCTGGATGTCTTATTATAGATTTGGAGAATATTATCTAAGTCAATTTAGCTTGCTTAGTTCATTTGAATCGAGACTGAGCTAATTAAGGAAAGATGGAAGCAGCAAGTATTCCATAGTTTTGATGGTAGAGTATTTTTCACATTCTCTGAGAGCTGAATGAAGAAGGACACACATAGATGAATACTGGAAACATTTCTCTAATCTTTCTCTTGCTTTGTTCAACAAATATTCATTGTAGAAGGCCCTGTACCATCTGAATTTTCACATTTTTTTACAACTATATTCCATTGGAAAACTGTGTCCCATCCTGGGCATTTTCATTCAATAAAAATAGAATATTTGGAGGGAACTTCATTGAAATTTGATCAGTTTTAAATTTTATGTGATAATAATGCTTCCTTTATACAGCATTACTAGGAAATGAAGTTTTCCCTGCTAAGTGCTAACACTTAAAAGACCATTTTTACCAAACGTTTCTGAGGCATAAATATATAATTGCTATCTTTTTCTTCTTAAAAAAACCTTTAAAAATTCCGTGTGAGGAGAGTGACATCAGAAAGATGGTAGAATAGGAGGTCCCTAGCTCATATCCCTCCAACCCCAAACAACAAACTAGCAGTCATCCATGGACAAAAGTGCCTTCGTGGGAGCTTTAGGATCCTGGCAGGAGTTGTGAAACTCTGGTGAAGCCCAAGACCAAGGAGAGCTGCTTTGAGAAGGGAGGCCCATGCTCTGGTGGCAGGTTCACTGAAAGTGGTCCTGGATACAGACCAAAAGTAGCCCCATTTCCCAGTGGACTCAGCTACAGCCATGCTTGGCCACAGTTCTACAACCAGCCCAACCTGCCAAGAGATGTGGGAGGAACCATGCCTGTCTGTGCCCCATTAAGAGGCCGGCTGACCTTGGACTTGACTGCAGATCCTGCAGCAGTCCTATGACCCAGTTCCAGCCCTGCTCTACTGCATTCCAGGAGTTAGTCTTGCCTACACACATTTGTGCCCCTGGAAGCAGGCCCGCTGACGTCAGTCCTGGCTGTGGACCCTGGAGCTGTCCTGTGACTCAGGTCCAACCCTGTTCTGCCACGGTTCAGTTCCTGCTCACTCAGGAACCAGGAGGAGCACAGTGTGTGCTCCCAGTAACAGGCCTGCTGGCTTCAATCTGACTATGGTCCCTGAGGCAGCCTAGTGACCTGGCTTGAATCCTGTATCATGTGATTTCCAGAGAACAAGAGAGAAAGAGAAAAAGGCAGAAAGTTTACCTAGAGAAATAATGACCAAAAACGTGCTAAATCTTGGAAAGGATATAGAAATCCAGACTCATGAAGCTCAAAAGTGCCCAAACAGGATCAACTCAAAGAAGTCTAGCCAGATACACATTATAATTAAATCATTAAGAGTCAAAGAAAAGAAAGAATTTTGAAAGCAGCAAGAGCAAAGTAACTTGCCACATACAAAAGAACCTCCATAAGGCTATCAGCAGATTTCTCAGCAGGATTTTTCAAGGGTTTTTTCCTGAGACGAATGGTGACAAAAATAATTTGGTTGCAGATACAGGCACATTTGGAGGAGGGAAAGAGAAAATTAAGGAAGTTCGTTATAAATGGGCTCTATTTTCTGTTCAAAGGATATAAGAACATTGGCAGAGTGAAGAAAGTTCAAGGAAGAGATGAGGATTTGAGGATTGTTGTAGAAAAGTAGTGCCAGGCAATGGTCCTAAACGTGCATCTAGGACTGTTGAGAGTCCAGCTAAAGTGATAAGTTGAAATTTTTAGTGGTCCCAATGAGTATGACCAGTAGCAGTTTGGAAAATGCAAATGGCTATGGCTACTGTAAGTCAATTTCAAAGACTGATAAACCCATTATGACAGAACATGAGCTAGATACTTGTATCTATTCTACAGGAATGGTCTGATAAATAAATGTGTTAATACTTGCAAAGTATTTAGCAGAGTTCCTGGCACATAATTAGGACCCAAATTTATGTTAAAATGAAAAAACATGGGACAGAATTCAAAGTGCTTGATAAAGAATGGAATTGAGGTGTTAGATCATTAAATCTGAGACCATTAGGGGAACAGTATAAAGAGGTCGTTTTATGGAAAAAAACAGGAAACATTGCAAATCTAGAGTTGTATTTTTTCTTATTACTTACGTTGGAAAACAGGTTTAGGAGGAGTAATCAAAAAGTAGAAGACATAATAATTAGATTATATTTTTCAACCCTAAATTTTCAGAGGGGATGATAAAGTTCATAATATAACTATGGGAGTTGGTTAATGAGGAAAAATATTTATGAAAGTGACTAGAATTTAAGAGGTCAATGTTTCACACAGTTTGATTCACCTGGAGGTTGAGATTGCCCAGGATTTAGAATCCAGTGGAAAACCATGAGAAAAAGAAGAACCCAGATGTGTGGCTTTAAAAGAGAAGAAAATTTTGGATAAAGCCTGTAAGAACAGAATTTTGAAAGAGGCATGGAGTAGTCTGAAAGGCAATCACCCTACTCTCTAATGTTGATAACGTGAAGAATTTATAAGAGAACAAATAGCCACTTAAGTGGAAGCATCTTAAACATTAGAAATTCAGATTTCAGGTAAGGGGATGATTTCTAAGAAAAGGAGTTACTGACACGATTTTTTTTTTTCTTTATGCAATAGAATAAGAGTTCTAGATTGTAGTGTAGAAACAGAAGGGGAATGGCCCAGGGAAAGGGAAAAGCTAATATGGATGGAAAAGACAGTCTGGAAGATGACAGGTGAACAGAGGAATCTTTACCTCATGCAGTTGCTGTGAACCTTTGGAAATAAAGAAAGTAGACAATAAAGCTATATTGATGGAACTAAATTTTCTCTGGGTTTCTTAAAAAATTTTAGTCAAAGCTATTTTGTTGCCTAGAGGATATGAAAATTTCATGATAAAGTTTCATGGGGAGAAAAACTTTACCTCCTACAGTATATACTGTTCTTTCTACAATGTATGAGTAGGACTGGACGTGAAAAGAAATGCAATGTCTCAGAAATTCCCCATTCTTCTATATTCAGATATTTAAAACAATCCTTGCACATCCCATTTTCTGAAGGGATGGCTTACCTCCAAATATACATTCTGGGGTAAAGGAGATGTCATCAAGGGCAATAAAGATGTTCTCTTTTCCACTCAGATCAGCTTCAAATGCCACCTTAAATGGACTGTTACTGGAGAGAGGTACATGTCCATACATCCAACCGGTTCTTTTACTGCCAATCACTGACCACACCAGGATGTTTAGTCCAGATTCCTCTATAGTATACACCTAAAAATGGGGAAGAAAAAGAAACAAACAGAGAAAAATCAACTCTTCATTGTTTGGATGTTAGAGGCGTATGGGCATCCAGGTTGTTGATGAAAGAATGGAATCTAGCAATGCAACAGCTCAATAATAATACTTTTAATCATACTTGATGTACAATCTGTTCTGTAACATAGTGGACAAGATCCAGCTTATACTCAGGCAAGTTGTGGTTATAAAGTGAGACTATGGATGTTATATTTCCTTTGGTGACTTAGACCTTTGTTTAGTTTTGACATATCGATTTCTGTGTACCAAATTAGACATGGCCCCAAACTGTAACTATCTCAAGTATCTAAAAAGCTGGTGGAGGTGTACAACTAGAATTTTTCACCACTTAAAAAAACTTCATCCATCTCGACTAAGGTGTGTTACTGTAGAAAATCCTCATAGTAAATGAATATGAGAGTAAACAAGTCATTTCAGAAACCAATCTGTGGAAAATATTTAACATTTTGACAGACAGAAAAAATCTACGTGAATTAACTAACGTCAATATTCAGGACTTTTTAAAGTATAAGGACTAACAGATTCAAAAGGAAGAGAAATAGAAAGAGAGCTTGTTTTGAAACCAACCACCATGACAAGTTCTGATCTTTTTTTAAACAATAAAAACAATTCAGAACAAAACAAAAACAGACATTTCCTAGTGCTCTTCAAAAAAAATCTATTTAAACAACAAAAAATAAAGTTGAAAAGATACTTTCCTACATTTTTTTGCACCAAAATTTTATGACTACCATTTCCTTAGTTCTATACATATGTATAATATATACATATATATTATACATATATAATGTAGTTTTAAGGTACTTCAGCAATCACTTATACAATCCTTTCTTTTACGTGGGAAAAATAAGACTCAGAGTAAAGAAAACTCATGGATGGTAATTTTCTTCTATTGCAATATTCTTTTTCTTCAATGACATTTCCCTTTACTGAAAAATCTTACTTCCTCACTTTTTTCTTAGTGTCAAAATTTATCTACAGATAATTTATCCTATAAAAATCTATGCAAAATTTATACTATTAGAAGGCGAGGACAATATCACTCATTCTGTTACACATGATATTATACTGACATTCTAGGAGTCTTACCAAAAACCACCAAATAATTCAGACCAGAAATTAAGCATATTGCCAATGTGCACCACTACAAAAAGTCTAAGGTCAAGTCAGAAATCCAACTCTTAATGGACATTAAACATAATAGCAAAAATAAATCAAGATGACAGACTAAAAAAAAAAAAAGAAAAAGAAAAAGAAAAACTTGCCTGAAGCTTGGAAACCTGAAAAGTGAGACTTTAACACCAACATTTTGGAAAAGCAGACAGTTCTTAAGTAAAAATTACCTTTCATATTTGATTTCTTGAAAAATAAAATAAGCTAAGATTCAATATGAAAGGAATTTGGGTCAGTTGACTGTTTCCCGTCTCACACATAAGCAAACACTCACTCCAAAGAGTCTTCAGTTCCAAGATTTAGTGAATACTTAGTTTTCAAATTCATACAAATCTTCCCCATTTTTTAAAAGTTAAAAATAAATATGTATGAAGCTTCTGACTGACCTTGATAACAGGACAACTCTACAAAATCAAACTAAATTGAGCCCTCCTTTTGCATAAATCCTGGATTACATCACAGAGATTTAAAAAGAAATAGCTTTATTTTATTTATTTTATAACTCTTTTTCTGGGAAAATCATTTCAGAAAACCAAATTTCATGAAAATATAACACAACCTTTTCTGGTTTTATCCAAAACTCTAGCATACGTGTGTTTTATTTATTAATGTATCATTTTTATTGTTTTAACACTTCATTTTATTCTCTGCTTTCAGTCTTTTTAATCTTCAATCGATCCTACATGCTCTTGACAAATTCCCTTTCCTTCCATTCTCCTTTTACTCTACTTCTCAAAACCCCACCATGACATCTCCTGGCCATCTCTCTTGTACCCTCTCATCATGAGCATTAACTCTCCAATATATGTCAACCTATTTTTATCCCATTATTTCATCCTACTACAGTCCAAATTAATTATGGTCGAGTTTACTAACTCATGACTTAATTTCAACAAAACTTTTTGACAAGTTCATTAGTTGTTTCAATAGTAATATATATTTATGGAACCATCAGTGTATTAAATTGAACAACTGCATGTCATGTAAAGTGATTTTTGTAGCCACAATGGCCAATGGAAAAACTAGAAGAATCATTTATGGACTCCTTTTAATGCTGGACTTTATTTATGGCCAATGGGACACCCACTAAAGACTAAAATTATGGTATATATTTTTTGCCTTTCAACAGAAATAATACTCACTGTCCCCTGAGATTTTTTTTGTGTGTATGTGTATGATAATGCTCAGCAAAGTATTTATTTTAAAAAACTTTTAAACAACTATCACTTTGAAAAATTAAAGTGGCTAATATCTTCAAAACTAATTAATTCTAAGTTCGTTTGTTTCTAATTTTGTATTTTATTACACAGATTTTACTGAAAAGCAATTCATGTTGCAATAATAACATTATTTGAAATAGCTTTCTAAAAATCAACTGCTAGATAAATAATCTGGTTACTTCTATTTTGATAGTCTACATTTTGGTTGAACACTCACCATTAATATAATAATTGTTAACATTATATACTTAAAACAACCATTGTTACCCTGATTTTTATTATAAAAGCAAAATGTATTCAAATAATATATAAAGATATAATTAAGTTTATATATTGATATTATAATCAAGTTTATATTATATTCAAAGGTGATATTATAATCCAAGTTTATAATGTAGGGCAGGAAAAACTTAAAGAGAACTTGCTAAATCAAAAACATAGATAGTCAGAATAAAATAATATTATACCATTTAAATACAAATATTATAATATTAACCAGTTAAATTTATGTCAAGGATTTGAGAAGCAACTCCTCAGCATTTATTTAGAATGAACATTCCTCTGGAGGAAAACACTCAGCAACAGGTAATAGAAAATATGGGAGATGATGATTAAATTCCGGAAGGTCTTAGAGACCAGCTTCCTCAACAATATCCATGTATCTAGGTTGTCCAGGTAAAGAATTAAAAGAACTCGACCAGTAGCTTTTCCTAAAGTTCCTCTCCTTCAACTAGTCAGTCTCCAGGTTCCTGAAACATTGAAGGCAGGTCCCAGTGCTGATTTAGAGACTCTGAATGGACACTTTTGGATAACGGAAACATTTATCCATTTCATCACATACTTAGCTCACTAAAGTTAGGGTGTAAAATGCATCAGTGAGAGGAAACCTTGGCTTTACTTGGCCCTCAGTTACTCTCAGCTGTTCTGCTAGGTGTCTGCTCTTTAATCACTACTGATAGGCCAAAGCAATGAACTGAACTGTGCTTAATCCTTAGCAGTGCACAATTTCTCATGGTTTCATTTGAAAACACTCAAATTTTATATGAGAGGAAAGAAAATAATCAAAAGTAATGAAAAGGGAAATTTCCCTCAAAAGGGAGGTTATAGGCTTTACATTCATTTAATAAAGGATAGAAATAACAATAATATTGCCCATATTAATAAAATTTAGAACATTCACATATGTTATGTTATATGAACACTACCACATGTGTAGATGTAGGGTAAGACTATTAACTTCCCTTTACAGATCTGGGGTTAGAAATGTAGAGAGAGGTTAAACAACTCATTACATGTGTACAGCACAGACCTCTAGTCTCCAGGACAGCCATGTAAGGAGCTTGGAAATTGTTACTCTAGTCCTCACGACAAGAGAAAAGCTGAATAAACTGAAAATCAACAACTCTTCTTAAATTCTTCAGTGAATTGAGGTCACAGAGCAATCATAACTGCTGCCTCCAAAATTGGAGGGAGAGACAGGTAGATGCTGAGATCACAACTTACTAAAGCAGAAACCAAGGGACAGAAACCCCTGTGGGGACCAGTAATGAGGTCAAAAAGCCTAAACTGTAGTTGATGAATTGCTGGAGACTCACTGTGGACAAGTTTGAAAGTTAAAAAATCTTGGGTGGCAGGGGGCAGTGGGGAGGATCTCCAAACTTTTGTGTTAGACCTCCAGGAGTCCTATCAGGTCCTCACAGGCAAAAATCACAGAAAAATTTCCCTCAATTTTTTGGCAGGAGGAGGGGAAAATATACCCAGAAATATACTTAGAGCATTCTGTTCTTCTCAGCAAGGCTTACCCTCAAGACAAATTATTTAAAAAGAGCTTAACTGACTAGGTTCATCGGAGCCTAACCAAATTGGGGAAAAGAAAATACCCAACTCCAGTCCCTGGTAGTTTTCCATGCAGGGGGAAATTACCAATTCAGCTCCCTCTAGTCTTCCTGTATAACCTAACGAGTGAAAAAAGCAAAAATCTGAGGGGAAATTATAAAGAATAAAACCCAGGGGTAGTAAAGGACTCACTAAAAGACTGAGACCTAATCGTAGCCCTACAGAGAGCTTTCTCTCACCCCACAACTTACCAACATATACGTAGGGCTTCTATGTAATAATAGGGGGATTCAACTTAAGGAACAGTACATTGTAGACCTTATTAGAAAGAAATCTCTCTGGAAACCCAAAGACAGCAGAGGAGACAAAAACAAGGACAAAAGGGAAAATTAGAGCCCTGATCCTACGGTTAGAGCAAACAGCAAACACAGCTTAACCTCTAGCCAGATGAACATAAAACCTCATACTAAAGGCCTAATTTTTACCCAGTACATCATGTCAGGCTGTCAAGGCACAGACTAAGCATCAGAACCAGATTTAAGTATGGTGGAGATGTTGAAATTATCAGACAGGAAATTTAATACAAGCATGATTAATAAGCTAAGGGCTCTAATGGAAAAAGTGGACAACATGGAAGAACAGATGGACAATGTAAGCAGAGAACTGGAAACTCTAAGAAAGAATCAAAAGGAAATGCTAGAAATTAAAAAAAAAAAACACTCTAACAGAAATGAAGCATGCTTCTGATAGGTTCATCAACAGACTGGACACAGCAGAGGAAAGAATCACTGAGCTTGAAAATACATCAATAGACAATTCCAAATCTGAAATGCAAAAAACAAACAAACAAAAGAATGGAACAGACTATCCAAGAATTGTTGAATGGTTATAAAAGGTATAACATGCATAATGTGAATACCAGTAGGAGAAGAACGAAAGAACAGAAAAAATATTTAAAGTGATAATAAATGATATTTTCCCAAACTTAATGATAGACAACAAACCACGGGTCCTGGAAGATCTGAGAACATCAACACGATAAATACCAGCACTAGAATTTATCTACACTGAGGCACATGATATTCAAACTGCAGAGAATCAAAGGTTAGAGAAAATCTATCTAATGAAAGAAGCCAGAGGGAGAAAACAACTTATAGAGCAGCAAGGATAAGAATTACATCAGACTTCTCTTCAGAAACCATGCCAACAAGAAGACAGTGAAACAAAATATTTAGAGTGATGAAAGAAAAACTCCAACCTGGAATTCCACATCCAGTGAAATTATCCTTCAAAATAAAGGAGAAAGAAAGATTTTCTCAGACAAATAAAAATTGAGGAAATTTTTTGCTAGTAGATCTGCCTTGCAAGTAAAGTTAAAAGAAGTTCCTTAGAGAAAAGGAAAATGATATGGTCAGAAAATCAGATTACATAAAAAAAAAAGAAAAGTGTTAGAGAAGGAATAAATAAAGGTAAATAAAATATTTTACTTTTCTTATTATTAATTGATGTAACAGATAATAGTTTAGTCAAAATAATAATAACAAGAATGTATTCAGTGATTTTAGCTTTGGGGCAAGTGAAATGTATGGCAGCACATTATGAGAAGGGAGGGAGGAATTGAGAATACTGTGTACTTGCACTACTCATGAAGTGGTATAATGTTATTTGAAAGTGGACTTGGATTATTAGTAAATGCATGTTGCAAACTCATGGGCAAACAACAAAAAAAGGTTTAAAAAGAAGACATGCTAAGAGAAGAGAAAAAAGGACTCATAAAAAATGCTCATTTAAAACAAAGGAGGCAAAAAAGAGTATAAGACACGTGCACACAAAAAGAACAAAGTTAACAAATGTAAAACAGTAACAGATATGCTAGGTATTGACTCAACTATCAATAATCACTTTAAATGTCAGTTTTCTAAATATACCAATTAAAAGACAGAGATTGTCAGAGTGGATTAAAAAGCAAGACTCAACTATGTATTGTCTATAAGAAACTTAAGTTAAATATAAAGACACAGGTAGATTAGAAGTAACAGGATGGAGAAAGATATACCATGCTAATAATAATGAACAGAAAGCTGGAAAAGCTATATCAATTTTGGGCAAAACAGACCTCAGAGAAAGAAAACTATTATGGATGAAGAGGGCATTACACAATGAGAAAGTGGTCAATTCTCTAAGAAGACAACAATCCCGAATGTGTATGCACCCAACAACAGAACATCAAATACTTGAGAAAGTACAACTTGAAAAGTGGTACAACTGCAAGGAGAAGTAGATGAAGCCACTCTTACAGTTGAAGACTTCAACATCCCTCTATAAGTAACTGACAGAGCGGGAGGCATTAAATCAGTAAGGACATAGTTGAACTGAATAACATCAATCAACTGGATCTAATTCATTGGTAGACTACGTCATCCAGAAACAGCAGAATACACATTCTTCTCAGACTCATAGGGAACACTCACCAAGATTGAAGACATCTGGGCCATAAAACACACTATAGCAAATTTAAAAGAATAGAATCATACAATGTATCCTTTCAGATCACAGTGGAGTTTAACTAGAAATAAGTAACAGGAAAATAGCTGAAGAAAAATGCCAAATACTTTGAGATTATACAACACGCTTCTCAATAAAACATGGGCTAAAGAAGGAGTCACAAGAAAAACTAAAAGTATTTCAAACCAAATGAAAATGGAAATATAATTAATCAAAGTTTGTGGGATAGTGAAGCCGTGTTTACAGGGAAATTTCATAGAATTAAATTCATAAAGTAGAAAGTAAGAAAGATCTAAAATCAATAATCTAAACTGGTTCTTGGAAGGGAACAATAAAACTGATAAACTTCTAGCTAGGTTACCTAAGGAAAAAAAGAGAGAAGATACAAATATAAATATCCGAAATGAAAGAGTAGCCATCATCATTGATCCCCTGAAAGAATAATAAAGGGTTATTAATTATTAACAACTCCATGCCCACAAATTTGATAATCTAGATGAAATTGATCAATTCCTTGAAAAGCACATCTATGAAAACTCACACAAGAAAAACAGATAATGTGAATAGGCCTTTATCTATTAATGAAATTGATTCAATCATTAATAAACATTCCAAAAGAGAAAGCAATAAGCCCAGATGGGTTTGACGGTGAATTCTACCAAAATTTTAAGGAAGAAATGGTATTAACTCTCTACAGTTGTATCCAGAAAATAGAAGCAGAGGAAACATTTCCAAATTCATTCTATGAGACCAGCTTTACCCTAATACCAAAATCAGACAAAGAGACTACTAGAAAAGAAAACTATAGGCCAATATCTTCCATGAACATAAATGCAAAAATCCTCTCCAAAATATTAGCAGAATGAATCCAACAATGTATAAATGAATTATACACAACCATGAGGTAGAATTTATTTCAGGTATGTTAAATTGGTAAACATTAGAAAATCGATTAATGTAATCTATCATATCAGCAAGCTAAAGAAGAAAAATCATATAATTTTATCAATAGATGCAGAAAAATCATATGACAAATTTTAACATCCATTCATGATAACAACTCTTAAGAAGCTAGGAATAGAGGGGAACTTCCTCAACTTGGTAAAGAACATCCTACAAAGAACCTATAGCTAATCTCATTCTTATTTTTATGTCACCAGTTTTTATTTTTATTTTTTAATGAAGAACATAGATGTTTTATGTTCTGAGTCCTGTTTTTCATTGTCATCACACATTCATTTACCATTTCATTCATTCAGTTAATAAATATTTACTGAGTTTTGGCTAAGTACCATGCATTGTTTCACGTACAGCAGAAAAATCTTAGCTCAGTCTTACAGTCTTACCATAGTAGTTAATTTGTGCTATCCAACTTACTTATAAGCTTCTTTTTCAATATATTTAAAGTTAAATATATTTTTTTTCAATATGTGTCTGAAATTGGAGTTCTTTAAATCACTTTTGCCTGGTATATGCTGAGAAACTGGAGACTTTCCTGTTCAGATCAGGAACAAAGAAGAATGTCTGCTTTCACTGTTTCTATTAAACATTGTACTGAAAAACCGACATAATGCGATAAGAGAAGAAAAGGAAATAAGAGGTATACTGATTATAAAGAAATAAAAATACCTTTGCTTGCATGTGACATGACTGTCTATGTAGAAAATTTCAAAGATGCAACAACAATGAAAAAACTCCTGAAACTAATAAGCAATTATAGCAAGGTTGTAGGATACAAGGTTAATGTACAAAAGTCAATTATTTTCTTATATTCCAGCAATGAACAGTTGGATTTGACATTAAAAACATAATACCATTTATATTAGCACTGAAAAAAGAAATATAAATGTAAAAATGTAACAATAAAGTACATGGTCTATATGAAGAACACTACAAAACTGATGAAAAAACTATCTAAGTAAATGGATGATATTCCATGAGGAAGACTCAACATTGTCCAGATGTAAGTTCTTCCCTACTTGATGTATAGATTGAATTCAATCCCAGCCAAAATCTCAGCAAGTTATTTCAGGGCTATTGACAAATTCATTCTAAAGTTTATAAGGAAAGTCAAAATACTTAGAATAGCCAACACAATATTGAAGGAGAAGAACAAAGTCGGAGGACTGACACTACCTGACTGCAAGACTTTCTATAGAGGCACGTTAATTAAGACAGTGTGGTATTGGTGAAAGAACAGACAAATTGATCAAAGGAACTGACTATAGAGCCCAAAACAGACCCACATAAATATGGTCAACTGATCTTTGGCAAAGGAACAAAGGCAATTCAATGAGGAAGGTTAGTGTTTTCAACACATGGTATTAGAACAACTAGATCCACGTGCAAAAAAGTGAATCTAGATTCAGAGCGTCCATGTTTCACCAAAATTAACTCGAAATGGTTCACAGACCTCGATGTCAGCTGCAAACTATAAAACATCTAGAAGATAACATAAAAGAAACTATAGGTGATCTTGAGTTTTGCAATGACTTTTTAGATAGAAAACCAAAATCATGAACCATGAGTGAAAAAATTGGTAATTGGACCTCAATGAAATTAAAAGTTTCTGCTCTGTGAAAGACACTGTTATGGGTATGAAAAGATGACCCAGAGATTGGAGAAAATACCTTAAAACACATATCTGATAAAGGACTATTACAAAATATATAAAGTACTTTTAAAACTCAAAAATAAGAAAACAAACAACCCAATTTAAGAATACACAAAATGTCCAACAGATACCTCACTAAAGAAGCAATACAGGTGGCAAATAGGCATAGGATAAAATGTTCAATGTCATACGTCATCAGAGAAATACAAATTAAAACAATTATAACACATATTAGAATGGCTAAAATCCAAATCACTGAAAATACCAAATTTTCTCAAGGAGCAACTGGAACTCTTTTTCATTGATGGTGGAAATGCAAACTGGTACAACCACTCTAGAACACAGTTTGGCAGTTTCTCACAAAACTACACACATCCTTACCACATGATCCAGCAATTGCGCTCCTTGATATTTACCCAAAGGATTTGAAAACTTATATCCACACAAAAACCTCCATATTAATGTGTATCGCAGCTTTATTTATAATTGTCAAAACTTGGAAGCAACCAACAGGGTTTTCAACAGATGAATAGTTAAACTTTGGTATATCCATACACTGGAATCTTATTCAGTGATAAAAGAGAAGTGAGCTATCAAGCCACAAAAAAGACATGGATAAACGCATATCTCTAAGTGAAAGAAGCCAATCTATAAGGGCTACATACTGTATGATTTTAACTATATGAATTTCTGGAAAGGATAAAACTGTGGACACAGTAAAAAATGATCAATGGTTGCCAGAGGTGTGGGAGAGGTAGGGAAGGATGAGTAGATTGAGCACAGGGGAATTTTAGGGCAGTGAAACTATTCTGTATGAAACTGTGGGTACACATCATTATACATTTGTGAAAACCCATGGACTGTACAGCATGAAGAGTGAACCCTAATGTAAACTATGGACTTTAGTTAATAATAAAGAGCTAATTTTGGCTCATCGACTGTAACAGATATACTAGAGTAATGCAAGATGTTAATAATAGTGAAAACTTGGAGCTGGGGGTAGTGAGAGTGGGTACTGTATACAGGAACCGTCTGGGCATTCTGCTCAATTTTTCTGTAAACCTAAAACTGCTAAAAGAAATAAAGTCTATGAATCTAAAGAATATTTTTAAAAACCCCAAATATACACAGTAGAGAATGACAGAGCTAGTGTGGAATTTTCCTGATTTGCTTTGATTCACTCAATTGCCTATTCTGTTGGAAAAACACAATTGCCTCATCCATTTCAATGCCAATTAAAGCAATTATTCAAATGGTCACTTGGTCCTCTAAACACATTTATTCACCCTCTTTTTCCTCCCTACCCTCTTTCCATCACACTTTCTATTTCCAATTTTGGACATTTAAAAAAGTCAGGTGGCACATCACCTCTAAGCTTGCCAATGTCAGCTCCTTTTCCCAACTCCCTCTTTAAGACCAAGCTCCTTTGCCTGATCAGAGGCAAGAATTATCAAAGTACCAGGTATATTAAGCTATCAAAGGAGGCACTTAAGAACTCAGTAATAGCAACTTTCTAGAACTGGGTCCCACAACAAAGGTAATAAAAATGTCCTTGCAATGGTATAAAAGTTTTTTCAAGACCTCTCCCCATTCCCCTTCCTCTGTGTCTCCTTACTCTCTCCTCCCTCCCTGTGCTGTAGCCACAAGACTCCCTTGCCCAGCTCCCTAAACCCCACGAACACGCCTGACTTGGGTCTTTGCACTGTTTTTTTCTCTCTGTCTGTTCTCCCACTCTGGGCCCTGTATCTGCGTGGCTCACAGCCTCACCTCCTTCAAGCGTTTGCTCTAAGCTTACACCCTTAAAGCGGCTCACTCTGACCATGCCCAGCCCCACCAATCCTCTTACACTGCTTTACTTTGTCACAGAGTCTTGAAAAAGACTACTCAGCTTACTCACTGATCCCATTTCCTGCTGTTTAATGGCAGTTTCCCCATTATGACATAAATTCTACGAGGGGATTGTCAGTTTTGTTTATTTATGTATGCCTTGAACACTGCCAGGTTCATAATAGGGGCTCAGTAAACATTTGCTAAAGAATGAAAGAATAAAAAAGCTAAAGATTTAAGAACTTTGGAGTTGGACAGGATCTTGGAGATCGTCTAGTCAAAAACTTTACAGGGACTAGAGACCAAGTAACTCGCTGACCAGTGGTGGAAGTAGAAGCCAGCATTCTCATTGTTTCTCACTGCACAAGTTCTACCTTGGCAAATTCATCATTTTATCTGATAAAGAAAACGTATCTACTTATAAAAACCAGGATTATTCAGGTACTGCCATGAGAGCTAGCAATACCCTAATCACTATTTTTTACAAATAGTTCCTTGTTCGCACTAAAACATCACCACAATTTTCTTTCTGGGTTAGGCGCTCAGTGAGTTATAAATAAGCTATGGTGTCTTAAAATTTAAAAATACACCATAGGTAAGTAGGGGAATGGATGATTTAAAAAAAAAAAAAAAACCTTAGAACAATCAGAATTTGAACTGCAGAACAATCTACATTTCAGCTCTGTCCCTAAAGGCTGAGGAAATAGATCACTCTTTTTTTCTTTGCCTTTCTCATTGGAGATGAGAAAAAGGGAATCCAGTTTGTTCTGTAACATCTCAGAGCAAATTAAATGAGTTCACTGACATGAAAACCCTGTTCAAACTATAAAGGACCAGCCAAATTGGCTGGTGAATATTTGTGGTAAAAGGAGGCATTTCTGGTCCCTCTATCATATTTAAAAAGCATATAACTTTCCTTCAGGGTTTTACCTACTTATAAATAAGAAGGCTGAACAGTGTTATGGTCAGGGGCTAGGACCCAGATTCTAATTCTGGCTCTGCCAATGTTAACTGGATGTCCTAGGCTAAATTATGTAATCTTTTCAAGCTTTGATTTCTCTTTTGTTAAATGGAAGAAATATTGATATCTTCCTGATATGTCTGTTATTAGGTTTAAGTTAAAATAATGTATATAAAGTAAGTACCAAGACTAAATACATTTCCTTTTTATTATTATTCAAGAGCTTGCTATTACATATCATATATCATCCATTCAGAAAAAAAGAGTTAATATAGTAGGATGAGTCATGTTAATAAGAAAGTTAACTAGGCAATTTCACCATAACGAGCTGACAGATTCATGGGATTTTAAAAAATGATTTCAGGGCACAATTTCAGGTTTTTCAGATTTTTTACAAATGCATCACTAGGGTGCTTGTAAATAAGGAGAATGAGAACCAGAGAGCTTTATAAACTCTCTAAGTTTCTAGTCATTAGCAACTTAGAAAGCTGGGTCTAGGACATAGGTTTCCAGTCGATTGCCTTTCCTGAACATCACTTGTTTGCAATAAACATCACTGGCTGTATCAGAGGAAGAAGAGCTGAGAAAAATTACAGCTACTATGCATGTGGAAATTGAAGTGGCTGATTTGTATTTAGCTCTACAACATTAACTTCACATTCTTTGAAAGAGACAGACTATTTAGGAGTAATCAGAAATAAAGCACCAACCAAATGTTTCTCAATAGTAGAAATGACCTGTGTAGCATTCAGTGTTAGCCTGATACCTCCATGTTTTTTCTCCCAACTAATCACTGTACAGATTACCTTCAAAATGCCTTCAAAACATCTTCTCTCAAAATGAAGGAAATTTTGGACTGTAAAACAGCAAACAGAAAAAAAAAAAGGGAGTTTACTTTTTTAGTGTATTCTGCAAAATTGTAAATATTTGGAAAAATGGTTCCTGGTTCTGACGGCTAACTGAAAACATATGTTTACTTATACACCTCAAGAATGTTCCACTGCAAAGACAGGAAAAATACTGAAAGAAATCCACAGAAGCACAGGAAAATTAGGAGCACATCTACCAACATACAAAAATAGTAAGGACTTTCTGGAAGTTTTAAACCGAGTGGAAACTGTTGGTTGAAATTACATAAACAAAACTGAGGAACTTGCAAACATCTACAGGTGAAAAAAAGACCAACAAAAAAGTGACTGTTCCCAGTGGAATTCTGGAATAACTCTAAGAGGTGGACAGAATAGAGAAGAAGCTATGCATGTGTCACTAGCTCATAATTAATCAAAGAACTCCATAAAAAGCCAGATCAGTCCTTATGCTAGGAGTTACTGATGCAGGCATTCATACCTAGGACACACAGGGTGGATAAATACTGCTGGCGTTAAAAAGAAATGAAATGGAGGTATTTGTAATGAGGTGGATGGAGTTAGAGTCTGTCATACAGAGTGAAGTAAGTCAGAAAGAGAAAAACAAATACAGTATGCTAACACATATATATGGAATCTAAGGAAAAAAAAAAAAAAGGCCATGAAGAACCTAGTGGCAAGACGGGAATAAAGACACAGACCTACTAGAGAATGGACTTGAGGATATGGGGAGGGGGAGGGGTGAGATGTGACAGGGTGAGAGAGTGGCATGGACATACATACACTACCAAATGTAAAATAGATAGCTAGTGGGAAGCAGCCGCATAGCACAGGGAGATCAGCTCGGTGCTCTGTGACCACCTAGAGGGGTGGGATAGGGAGGGTGGGAGGGAGGGAGATGCAAGAGGGAAGAGATATGGGAACATATGCATATGTATAACTGATTCACTTTGTTATAAAGCAGAAACTAACACACCATTGTAAAGCAATTATACTTCAATAAAGATGTTTAAAAAAAAAAATACTGCTGGCGTGGGAGATCTGACACAGGAGTTTTCACGAAAGGGCACTGAGACCAAAGAAGTGAGGTGGTAGCCTTGTGACTGCCACAAAGTACTTGTACCTCCCTTAACAAATAAACAAGCCAGCAGTACATCAGAAATGTAAGTCCACTAGAAAATGCATCTCCTTTTTTACACCAGAGCAACAAAACTGGAGATCTTGAATTAGAATGCATATTCACTGCTAGGAAAATAAAATTTCTTACTTGGTCTGATGCAATGAAATACACATGGTAATATTATCCAATCTAGACTCATCCACATATAGGAATAGAAAACCAATAGTAAGTAACCTGACAGTTGAGGAAAATTCTGAAAGACAGGAATTAAATTGAGACCAGTACTGACCACCACGAGAACAACTGCTAATAGAATAAATGGGGAAATATATAAAGAAATGTAATTAATTCCCTTGAGAGATTGAAGTGTCCATCATATCTATAAAATAGAACAAACTAATATGAAAAAGAAGCATTCAGAGTTCTTGGAAATTAATGAAATGATTGTTAAAGTAAAGCCCCCAGAGATGAACTGCATAGCAGAATCGATACAGATTAAATTTCACAAAGTGAACTGGAAAACTGAATCAAGTGATCCTCCCAAGACCACAGTGTCAGAGGACCAAGAGATGAAAATTTTGAGAATATATGATAGGGGATAGCAAGGATAGATCCAGAAGTTTCCACATCAGTCTAATAGATGTTTTTAGAAGGAAATAATTAAATAAATTACAGATGAAAACCTCCCGGAGGTGAAAAATGATGAGAGCCCATCAAATTCCCAGGAGAATTTATCAACTCCAAGGATTAAAAGAATATTTTACCCACTTCCTGCGAGAAAAGTAGGACATGTGAAAATCCTGGAGGAGAAATAATCAGTCAGATAGCTGTCTTCTACATGGCAGATAGATACTGGACATTAGAATACAATGCAGGAATGCCTTCAATTACTTAAGGAAAAATAATTTTGAACCTAGAAGTTCATACCCAAACTATCTTTCCAGTATGGATCCATGATATGTTTCTTTCAGTCAATCAGGAACTCAAAAAGCTTACCAGCCATGCACTGTTTCTGAAATACCTATGAATAAAACATGCTATGGGCTGCATGTGACCCTCCAAATTTCATATGTTGAAACCCTAAACCCCAGTACTTTAAAATGTGACTGTATTTGGAGATAGAGCTTTTAAAGAGGTAATTAAATTAAAAGGAGGCCATTAAGGTGAACCCTAATCCAATCTTGCTGGTGTCCTAATAAGAAGAGGAAATTTGTACATTGGAGGAGTTATTAAAATGCACCCACATAGAGGAAAGACCAGGACATGGTGAGAAAGCAACCGTCTGCAAGCCAAGGAAAGAGGACTCAGAAGAAATCAAAACTGCCGACTCCTTGATCTTGGACCACCAGCTTCCAGAACTGTGAGGAAATAAATGTCTCCTGTTTAAGCTACCCAGTTTGTGATATTTTGTTATGGCAGCCCCGATCAAACTGATATACATATCAAACAAAAAGAATCCAATATAGTGGACTGCAGAGGAATTAATAAAGAGTAGTGAGCAAAGGTAACTGTAAAATATATTGTTTTACTTGATAATTATATACCGGTGAGGTCTAAGGCATTTTAAAGAATACAATTGCCAGGAGAGTAGATGAATCATTTACACCATGAATCTAATGTTCCAACAAATTTTAGTAAGTCACAGAGCTGTTTGGGAGGATGAGTCAGGTCAGTAAAATTTTGCCAAAGGTCTTCTTTTATTTGAGGGGTGGGTAGGTTAGAAGTATGCAATTAATTTTCAATAAAAATGGATAAATATTTTGAATAGATTTACTAAAAATTAAATGTCCACCTTAGAAAAAAGATACAGCAATTAAAACGTACAAACACTGGGAATAAGGAGGAATAAAGGAAATACAATCACTCTAATTAAAGGCAGAGGTAAAGGGGAAAATAATGAAAGAAGAAAAAGACTAATGGAAAACATACACGAAAAATGTTTTGTACATATGTGAAAGGACTGAATTGATTTATTAAAAAAAAAACAGAAGCTCAGATTATGGAAAAATATAATCCAGCCATATGCTGTTTATAACTGACATAACTAAAGTCAAGAGTCATGGGATTGTTAAAAATAAAGGGATGAGTAAGATGTTAAGGCATTTATTTATTTTTTATTTTTTATTTTTTTTTAACATCTTTATTGGAGTATAATTGCTTTACAATGGTGTGTTAGTTTCTGCTTTATAACAAAGTGAATCAGCTATACATATACATATAACCCCATATCTCTTCCCTCTTGCATCTCCCTCGCTCCCACCCTCCCTATCCCACCCCTCTAGGTGGTCACAGAGCACCAAGCTGATTTCCCTCAGCTATGCAGCTGCTTCCCACTAGCCATCTATTTTACATTTGGTAGTGTATATATGTCCAGAGCATTTATTTTTTAAATGGTAAGAATGTCCATATTATTAACAGACAAAATAAGATTTCAGGAAAATATAAAGGAGGTATTTAATACTGATGAAAGTTATAATTCCTTGAGCACCTATAACTGTCTTGAATCTTCATGCATTCAACCATATGGCTTTGAAATATAAGGGCTGAGACCAGTAAGAACAGAAAGACAAACTGAGACTTTATACTGGAGGAACTTAAAATACCTTTTTTTCCCTAAATTGACAAATTAAGTAGATAACAGTGAGTAAGGATGTAGAGGATTATGATTCAATTTATCTCTGTGTTTCTATCATCTCTCTGTGCATCTATCTTTGCATCCAAAGATGAAACAATCATTCTTTCATACATCTGTAGAAAATTTACACATGCATATATGAACTTAACATATTATGAAAGCATGTCAAATCAACAGGGGGAGGACACAGTATTGAATCAGGGATGTTGGAAGAATGAGCTTCCTATTTGGAAAGAAAATCATGAATTTCTAACTTCTCACCATACATATGCAAAATCAATTATAAGTGGATGAATGAGTTAAATCTAAAAAATCAGAATTATGAGATAACTTAAAAAAAAAGAGAATATTTTATTTTATGACAGGAAAGGGCTTCCTAAGCAAAGCATTAAGGACAAAATCTACAAAGAAAATAGAGACTGACAGATTTCACAAAATAAAAATGTAAAAGAAAGGTTGCTTTAACTATGAATCTGTTAAATGTTTTTTTTTTTTTTTTTTGGTTTGGTTTGGTTTTTTTTTAAGAAGCAATATTCAGCTTGGGACCCAGACTTCTAAGCGAAGCTGACTTTTGGTTCTTTCTCAAGGTGACTTTGCACCTAGCCTGCTTGTAGGCAGGTGTAAGAAATACCTTCTTTTGCAAATTCCCATGTCTCTGTCCTAAAACTGTGACTTGATTTTAATTTTTAGCAGCATAACTCTTCAACTTGAGGTCACTTTCCTTTTCCTGCTTTTATTATATTCTAAAGGGAAAGTCTAATTTGAAGGTCATATTCGATTAGCTCCTTCTCCTGAGTGTCACCCTTTGCATTTCACGTAGTGCCATCCCAGCCTGATAATTTATACTTTAATAGAAACTTGCAGCAGTGTTTTTTACCATTCTGAGGTTTATTTTTCTATTATCTACAATAAAAGATACACAGCACATGTTAGCATCGTTTCCTCTATCTGTCCTATCCAAGTATCTTTGCTGTCAAGGTCTGTGTGCCCACCTTTGCTAAGTTAACATAAGCTCATGATTCTCACTACGTGATGGATGATATGTTGTGTTTGACACACTATCCTTGGTGTCCCTCATCACAGGGTCCTGAGGGTCATGCAAACTGCTTGACAAAATGCCTGACACATCAGATACAACCTTACCTTTCTTCTCTTCTATTCAATAAGACCTGTCAGATTAAATACAGCATACTGATAAAATATAGGAAGAATCTTGAATCTACACTCAAAAAGGGAGGAAATCACTAAAAAGTACTTGGGTTTATTTTAACTACTGTTCTTGAGTATTACCTGTGTCACATCTTACAAATGACTGCAACACAGCAGTGTGTGTGACACATTGAGAATTACTGCCCTAGTACATTACTAGCCATGTTTATGCTAAATTAGTATGAAATGCTCAAATGTACGGTATAATCTAGAGCTTCGACAAGTCTGTTTAGAGGGCAGAAATGTGCTAAGTATGCTCAATGACTCCAACACATACTTCCAACCTTTTATGCCTGGGGATATCTGCATATATTATTGTTTCTGCTTTTAAACACTATCTAACGTTGTTCTCAAAAGCTGCCTATGATAAGCAGTGTACCACCACCTGTGGAAATAATGACCATGAGGTTTAGCATGTAACAGGAATGAGAGAGAACTGGTTAGTCTGGGACAGTTAAAATGCATATAAAAAAGGAATAAAATTATTGACCGAATACTGATAGTGCCTCTCAACAATTTTCACAATAACATAACATCATTAAAAATGCATTGTTAAATTAAGCACTAATAATAAAGAAAAGGATTAAACAAAAAAATCTGATGTGTAAATTGTCTTAAGCATATGCCATACAAACTAGTAGCTATTTAATTTTGTATATATATTTCTATATGAATACAAGTACATATTCAACTTTTTAAAATATATTTTTTCCTTTTTGAAACTTAACATTTTTCTCCTTTCTTTTTTTACTCAACATATCACTGGAAGAATTTCTAGAGCACTAGTGATAATTAAGAAATGGGCCAGGTCGTCATCTATGTGGTAACATCTCATGGTAATAACCAGAACCTTTGGGGCAAGTCATTAACACAGGTTACCATTTTGTAAATTATTACTTCATTGCACTAAGTGGTAACCCAGTGCCCTGATTAAGTGAATGTAAATCTAAAATGCATTTCCTTTGTTAACTAGGAACTGTTCATACACAATATTTCATTGATTCATTATTCAATTATTTCTGATTATATTATTATATATAGTGATAAGGGTAGTTGCTGATTGAGGCATCAGAGGTCCCTTCCAGCATATCTCGTAGTACCTGGCCCTCGCTGGTGCATTGTGCCTCTGCACCATCCCCCAGAGGGCCCAAGGTCATCCTGCATTTAAGAAACAAGGCTGAATTGAAGTGAGACTATTTTCCTTCTCTGCTAAACTTCCTATTCTGAAGTTCATGAGCCTGGAAGCATCACAGGGAATAAACAGAAGTTCCTCCTGCATTTATCCTAGAAAATGGGTCCCTGAAAGGTCCAACTCTTCTAAAAGGACAGCTATAGGTCTAATGACAAACCCAAGAGGACTCTGAAACTGACCAGAGGAGGCCTGGATCAGTTTGACAAAGAGGATGTATGTCTTCTGGTAGCTCTTATCCGTGGTGAACGGCTCATTCACAAGTTAATCATCAAAAGCAGCAGCACGAAAGGATTAAATGGTATGTCACACAGCCAATTATAGGAAAAAGAAATACCGATAGCATGTCCCACACCACCTCACACACACTACACATTTAGGGAGCACATTTAGGAGGACGATTTAAATAACTGTTACACTAATTTTTTTTGTTTTTTGTTACATTTGTAATTCAAATCAAATTTATACTGAAAACTACAATATGTAGAACCAGAAATATGCAAAGCACCTTTTAAAGAACCAGATTTCAGTAACTATTGGTAGAAAATAAAAGATGATTTTGAATAATAAAATATGGAAAATAAAATACGCCATAAAAAACCCATCTAGTTCTGAGAGGCAGTAAGCATAGTAATTAAAAGCATATGCTGGAGCCATTTTGTAAATAGCTCTGTGACCTTGAACAAGTTCCTGAAGCTTTCTGTACCTCATTTTCCTCATCTGTTAAAATGTAGGTAGGTAATGTCATTACTTGCCTCATGGAAGGTGTGAGGATTAGATCAATCAATACATGTAAACGACTTCAGTGTATGGCATACAGTAACCCTCCTATATTATTCTCAGCTTTTTTCTTTTTTTTTTCCTCTGATCTTACTAGCTTCCTAAATATCACATTAAAACAAAACAAAGCAGAATTCACAAGCATGCGGCCACCGCAATAATGGCTTCCCTAATGGAATATTTACATGCTAAATTCCATAGGTTTTAGCAGAATTCATGTAGTTCTAAAACTCAACTTTAAAATAAAGACCACTTCAACCTGGTGGCTAACTGTTCTGATATATGAACAATAGCCTTCTAGAAGCCCATTTAGATATATTAACCCATCTGTTAACACTGAAAGAAGTTTTAGGGAATAGTTCACTTTTTCCCCCCTGAGCAATTAGAAATTTCTATAAATTACAAAAAGTATTATGAAAAGTATTAATTATAAAAGTTCACTTCCTTTTTGTGTCTTTAAAAAATGAATCTGGAGTAATAAAAGGATATTAGTCATTTGCAGAGACATTCTCTTGTCTTGTGTCAAACTTTACCTCTTTCCATAGATATTAAATAACTCACCTGAGCTAGCATTAAATATCAGAACAAGCCAGAAGCTAGAAAGATGAACTACTGAAACTAAATAATCTCATGGGAAATTAATTTGGTTTCACTTAGGGCTCTTTTGGCAATGTGAATCAGAAAGAGACCAGAACCATTTTAAAGAGTGCTTTTAATTTAATATGTAGGTAGGTAACTGAAAGACACAAAGAAACTGACCTAGAAAATAAAGTATGTGGTAGCATTGTTCCATAATTCGTGAGCCTGTGAATCAAGGGATACTGACGCCTGTATAGATATCTTATTATTCTGAATATTATTCATTCACTATCCTGAATATTATTCACTTATTATACTACCAGGCTTTCCAGTTCCTGTAAAACATTTCCTCCATCATGCAGCACTCTACTTTACAGGTGGGATAAAACTGAATTGTTTGGCTTTTTACCCTAAAAAGTAATAGGGACATCATAATTGAATTTCACTTTGATCTCATCAACTGTATGTCTTCTTTGACTGCACTAGCTTTATATGATGTCCTTCACTAATATACTAATAAAATTAAAGTGTGCTTTATTTAGAAAATAATCTTAATATGCCAGTGAAGATCTAAGTCTTGTTCATTATTTGTAGCAATTGTTTTCCAGTTTATCCTTATACTCCACTTTAATCCAAGCCATATCTTCTCTGCTGGAGACCCCTGGAAATCATCTTCTAACTTGTCTCCCTGTTTCACTTCCACTTTCTGGCCTCCTCCTACCCCCAGGTCCTGTCCTTTTTCCCCTCAGCAGCCAGACAGATCTTCTAAATTTTCAAATGAGCTGTTATTATCCCTCAGTTTTAAACTCTCTGCTATGGACTTAATGAGTCCCCTCAAATTCATATTGAAGCCCTAATTCCCAATGTTTTGGTTTTGGGAGGTAGGGTCTTTGGGAGGTTATTAGCTCATGAGGGTGAGGTCCCTGTGAATGAGATTAGTGTCCTTATAAGAAGAGACACAGAGAGATGATCTCTTTCTGACAGGTGAGCACACAGTGAAAAGTCAGGAAGAGGGTTCACAACAGGAACCAAATTGGCCCATACCTTGATCTTGAACTCCTCAACCTCCAGAACTGTGAGACATAAACTTCTGTTGTTTCAGCGATCTAGTCCATGTTAATTTGTTATAGCAGGCTAAGCTAAGAGACTCTCCAATGACTTCCCGTGATTCTTACAATAAAATCTAATCTCTTTACCATCCTTACAAGGCCCGAAGGAGCTGTTTCCTACCTATCTCTTAGCGTCTCTCGCTCTCTTGCTTATTTTGTGCCAGCTATACTGGCCTTCAGATACCTCCCACTTTTGAGCTTTTCCATTAGCTTGTTTCCTCTGCCTAGAACATTCTTACTTCAGTTATTCACAAGAATGGATCTTTCTGGTTTTTCAAATCTAAATTCAAACTTCATATTTTTCAGAGAGACTTTCTTACCATTCAATATAAAATAACTCTCTCAGCAGACCATGAGTAATTATTTATAACAGAAAACAGTTTACTTTGCTCCAGAGTATTGTATCACATATTGAAGTTTTCATATTTGTGTTTTTTAAATTTCTGTCCCCCCCCTACTAAACAGTAAGTTTTTAATAAGTTAATGTAAGGAGGACAAGTTTAAACTGAATGAAGCTCACTCAAAATTTTTCATTGTTTTATCAGTTAATGTCTTCAAAAGATTTGTGTTTTCATTTGGGTGGGCACTTAGACAGGGCTGAGTTAGAAAATATAAACTAACATATTTCAAATAGAGGAACTTTAATATAGGGAATGGGTACAAAGTTTATGGAAGAGATGAGAAACTACCAAGGAAATTATGAGGCAACCTCTAGATTAGTATGTACGGGAAGATGTCTCCAACCCGAAAACTAGAGGGTCAAAGGGAGGGAGTAGTGAAGCTAAGTTGCTGGAAGAAGATGGCATTTGGCAGGCATCCTTGGTGGGAGCCAGAGCCAGGGAAGCAGGGACTCTCTAGGGGAACTGAGTCACAGATGAGATGCAGCAGAAACTCAGCCAGAGAGACAGAGACAGAGACAGAGACAGATATAGAGACAGACAGAGAGAGAGAGAGACAGAGAGACAGAGAGAAGGAGAGGGAGAGAGACAGAGAGAGGAGGAAGGCTTGTCTCCTCTTTCTGCCCTCAGATCTTTGGCCAGTACCTTCCGTTGGCCAAATTTATTCAGGAATGCAGACAGCAAAGGACTCGGGAAAGTATAGTTCTCTGGGATACAGAACAGAGCACAGAAGGGCAAGGAATACATAGCACTTAATACAATTTCATAAAATTTGTGCTGACAAGAAAGCACTCTCACACAATCTGCAAGTTGAAATTTCTTTTAGGAATACTTTGTTATTTTTATGGCCTCATAGATGCTCTATCATGAAACTTCACTTTAGGTATTTTCTTTGCCATATCCTTTCTAAAGGATTTATGTAATCAGTGTAAGAAATAGTTTCAGATTAGCACAGTTATAATCTACCATATACTCCAGAATTGTATTTGCTATTTATTAACTCAAGAAGTCACCTATTTATGGCATATCCTAGAGCAGTGTCTTTCAACCTTTTCAAACATGAAGACCCTTTAGAAATATATATTTTTCTCATTAGAAAGGTAATACATGTTTAATGTAGAAAAATTATAAAATAAGAGTAAAAGTAATGAAAAAAATATTTTCATTTCACCATGTAGATAATTACTTTTACCATTTCAGTGTCTATCCTTCCATATATTTTTCATATATATATATATATATATATATATATATATATATATATATACACACACACACACATACACAGATACAGATATTTATTAAATTAATATATAGATATAGATATTCATATGTTAACATATACAAAATTAGATATATTTTTATATGGCATTCTAAAATACATATTTGTTAATTTGGTTACTTTGGTTATTAATGAATCATAAATACCTCTCTTTATCATTAATTATTCATTCATAGAATTAATTTCTCCATAGTATTTCATTGTAAGAGTGAATGTACTATATTTCACCAATTCTTAATATTTGACATACAGGTGGTTTCAAATATTTCCTACTATAAACAACAGTGAGATGAAGAACCTTATAAATAAAACATCATGCATATCTATCTTTATTTCTTTAGAAATATTTATAGATGTGGAATGTTTTGGTAGGTAGTATAAAAATTATAAAGCTTTTAATTTCCAAAATGCTCTTTATAATTGCATATTGATAGCAATGACTATCTATTTCTCCACATCCATGCCCTCAGTGGATATTATCATTTATTTTATTCTTTAAAAATTTCTTTTTAATATGAAAAAGAGGAGGTTCTTCCTCACCACAAATCCAGATAATATTAGCTGGACTTCTGGTTAATTTAGAAAATACATGCAGAAAGTTGGGTTCTCAGACCTTTTGTAAGAAGCTATCTGTCCATCAGACTTGCCAATGCTGTAACTACAGATGGTTCTTTCAAATGCAACACATCAGTGGAAAAACCCCACCATAGAAAATGTTGTAAAATGTGACACTGTTATACCCAAATTAGAGATGAAAAGAAAGAATTAACTTGCATGTGAACAAACAGCATGTTGCTGGAAAGCCTTGATTTAAAGGGTAAAAAGAACGGGTTTCCACTTAATCGATTCACTCACATATAAAAATATGGCATACTCAGGAAGTTTTTCAGTCTGGGAATAACTCAAGATTAAAAGCAATAGTTGAGAAAGAGACTTGCCACAGGAACTGTGGTCAGCCAGACATAAGGACACGTTAGGAAAACAGTTTCTCCCTGGGTGTTTGTCACAGTTAGGAATTTTTCAATAGCAAGTAACAAAAAGAATTTTACTGGCTCAGGTAAAGTAGGCTCCAGGATTTAAACAAAGCAGGCACAATTCTGTTTCCTCCTTTTTTTTTTTAGTCCTACGTCTCTCTGTGTGTTAGCTTCTTTCTCACACAATCTCTCTCCCCATATTGGGAAAGATGGCTTCCAATAGCCCCAGATTTAGCCTACTTCCTTGTGACTTGCAACACAGAAGAAAGAGAAAGCCTCTTATAAACATTGCATCAAATACTGTAAATGACTATGATTGGCCCCGCTTGGGTCATCTACGGAAGCGGTAAAAAAAAAAAAAAAAAAAAAGCCATGGTGACAGTCAAACCTACCAAGACAATCTGGAGTAGGGTAGGGCAGTTCCTCTACAAAACCTGGGTGTCAGCCTGACTACCGTTGGCCTCCACTGTTCTTTCCAGTAGACCTCTCTGAAGGCAGCCCAGAGTAGAAAAGCATTGCTACACTTAACTGCTGGCCTCCAGTGAGAAAAACCTGTACTCACCAAAAGCAAGCTATCAGAAATCAAGACTTGAGGCTAACGTTTCCATTTCAAAGGTTATTTGTAGAAGCATGGATTAAAGCAGTGGGCTGTTTAACTAGGTAACTGAACTAGTTGACTGTCTTAGTTAGACTTTAACATTTGAATTTTGGGAGACAAAAACATTCAGTCTACAGCACTGAATGACCAGCTGGTGAAGAGCTAAAGGATATACGGACACTGTTTTTGAATTGAGGCAGCAACATTTTGTTAGAAAGTGACTGGAATCTGCATGCATTCCATTGAATGGTTCATTGGCCTTTCCATTTCTTATTTGCTTCCGTGTGTAACAAATAACCCTTGACTAGTGTCCTCTTCAATTGCAGCATCGATGTTTTAAAATGTTGGTAAAAACAACATGTTAGAGAGTCTTTTTTAAGATCAGTAGTTATAAATTACCCTGGACAAAATTTAGCATAAGCAAAAGGCTAATCTACTGAATATTCACATACTGTATGTAAAAACAATGAAAAAAAATGCAAAGTTTTCTCATGATCTACATAGACTCACATGTATTGAAACTGTTAAAAATGAATCTCTTTTTCTGTTGTTTTTACTGGCTTCTCTTTAGGAAAATGGACATTTAAATAGAATCTGTATAACTCCTCCACTTTCTTTGCATGTTTTTATTTTTACCTGATAAGAGCTCTCTTTCCTATCAATGGCTAGAATTGATAAGGCCATTTATTCTTTCTTTCCCTCATGTTTCTCCTTAGACATCTCTGAATACTGCAGAAAATCTGAGAAACAATGCTGGATAAATGATGTCAGACCTTTGAAATCAGATTTTTGGCTAGTTGTGTAATCATGGAAAAATTATTAAGCCACTTTGAGTTTCAGTTTCTTTACTGAAAATTTGGGAAAAAGATACTACCTCATCAGGTGAATGTGAGAATTAAAACTGATAACACATATAAAGTTAAAATGAACAGCCAGAAAGATAGGAATCACTTAATAATAGCTGTTATTATTTATAAGGGACAATGTTTGAGATAAAGACAAAAATTCCAAATTGTATATATCCCAATAATAAATGACTGTATAATTTCAAAGCAATAACACTACATGTTGTGTTCTGATATACAATCTTTTAATTAGAAATTAAGATTTCAAAATTGGTTCCTAATGAATGAAAAGCTCATTCATTGATCTCTCATGCAATAAGAAGTATAAATGCAGCAACTTGTTTCTTTAAAAACATTTGCATTTGGTGCAGATTCTTATATTAAATTAGTTAAAAATGAAGCAGGTATGTTGTTTTTAGTGTGAGCTGATATATATTTATAATCTTAAGTGTGCTTTGCCTTTACTTTGTGGAAGAAAATTCTCTCCATTATTATCCTTCTCATCACATTTCTTCATTGTCCCTATCTAAGTTATTAGAAGATATATGTAGAATCTGCCCATTATCTTTTATCTCTAGATAGTCTTTTAAATAGCATGAGCCATAATTGAGTTCAGGTGGCAGCCATGAATGAGATAAATCTTGAATGAGATTAAGATGAATGACAGCACTGCTTGCCAAAGTCCCATCGCCCCAGAAAGAAATGAGAAGTTAATAGAATCAGGATGGGTGTTGTCTGACTACTAAAAAAAAAAAAATGTTTAAACACATGCTCTGAATATTTCAGTGAAAGACAAATCTCTATCTTCCTTTTGTACCTTTAATACTCCCATGCTCCTGGGATCGACCATGTAGAACCAGAACCGAACAGTACACATTCCGAGGCTTGCGGGGAAGCATTGAGAAGTAGTGATTCTTGCAGTGTATCCTTCTTTGGGGCCAGATGAGTTGACATACAGGAAGTGCTGGCCACTACCTTGTAACAGATGAATATATTTTTTATTTAGTGAACTATGTTTTATAGCATGAGGCAGAATATATTTAAATCAAGTACAGATTTCATTTTTTCCCCAAACACACACACACACACACACAGAGAAAATTAAACACAACTCATTTTCTTTTTGTCAGTTATAGATCAATAATATTTAATTCTTTGAACCAATATTAAAAAGAGTGTCACTATGATTATGTGATTCATAAAATTCACCTTGGTATGCGACTTGTGCATAAAGTGATCAAATAGTTGTGTTGACTCTGAAAGTGTATTCCTTTTCTCCTAGTTTGCTCAAACCTGTCTGTCAGTTTCAAGTACATAAAATATTTTGTATGCTGTATGTAGAGCAGGTTCAGAGGCTGCTGGGGCTGATTGATATTGTATCTCATTTTTGGTTGTTCCGATTCCCACACTGACCAAAGTAACAGTGAATGGTAGGCAAGAACTGCAAAGTGAAATGTAATTCTGAAAGTCACCACGTTATTTTTCTGAGCAATAGATAACTTCTGTTCTTCTCAACTGCATTAGTGTGTGAAAGATCTCTCCATTTAAACACAATTGGATTTTATTTTTCTGCCGAAAAATTTTATTTTTCATCAAAATTCATCATAGTTATTATTCCCTCTGTGGCATTTACTGGGGGAGAATGAAAAAATATATATATATATACACTTTCTTATGTTAAATATTTATTTGTAGTTCTAAACTAAGGCTATTAACATATTTTCTAATTAAAAATATTTTTTTCCTGTGGTATTTATTATTGTTACTGAGATATATGCTCTTAAATCATAAATTGTGAGTTAACAGTATGCCTTTTCCAGAGTGTCATATAGTTGGAATCATACAGTACATAGCCTTTTTAGATTAGCTTCTTTCAGTTAGCAATATGTATCATTTAAGGCTCTTCCATGTCTTTCTGTGGCTTGATAGCTCATTTATTTTTATCACTGAATAACATTCCCTTGTATGGATGTACCACAGTTTGCTTATCCATTCACCTATGAAGAACATCTTGGTTTCTTCTAAGCTTTAGCAAATATGACTAAAGCTTGTGTAAGCATCAGTGTGTTAAGCTTTTGTGTAGACAGACGTTTTCAACTCATTTGTGAGTATACCAAGGTGCACAACAGCTGGATCTTATAGTAAGACTATGTTTAGTTTTGTATGAAACTGACAACCTGTCTTCCAAAGCTGGCTGTCCCATTTTGCAGTCCCATCAGCAATGAATGAGAGTTCCTGTTTCTTCTCATTCTCATCCACATTTGGTGTTATCAGTGATTTGGATTTAGCTATTGCAATAGCCAATACTTATTGGTGTTCTCTCTTGAGGGCAGGTCTTGTTATTAAGAACACATTGTTCTGGGTAAATTTCAAAATGGCTACTTTTCCCCTCCACCAGCTCAAAGCAGAGAGGAGGTCTCTATCTTCACTGTGAGAAATGGCAGGACTCCTGAAGTTAAAACTCACAGAAGTGTGGAGCCCCCTAACACTGAATCCCCTGGGATTTTTTAATCTCTCAAATGTGTGCACATTGAGCCTGCAACAATTCATCAGTTATAGTTTAGGATTTCCTACCCCAGTTCTGATTCCTGCAGAGGTTTCTCTTCATAAGCTTCTGCCCCAGGAAGCTGTGATTCTGTTTCTCCTGTTTGTCTCCAATTTGGAGGCAGTGGTTTGCCTTTGGCCTCAATTCTCTAACAGATCAGGAAGAGTTGTTGATTTTTAGTTTATTCAGCTTTTTGTCTTGTTATGGGAATGGGAATAATGACTTCCAAATGACTTACATGTCAGATGAGAAACTGAAAGTGACTCGTATCTATTTTTTAAAACATGTTCCTTACTGAAAATATTTCTCTCGCTAAAAACCCTTAGAATGTCTGGCAAAATAAAGGAAAAAATCTTAATCAAGAAAAATAACCAAGGAACATGACATGTGAATTATTATAGCAAGATTTTCCTCAATATAAAAGAGTGGTAGTGGAAATAATTTGAAAAGTTGAAAAGTCTCCCTATTGCATCAGTGAACAGTCTTCTATCTTCATTGTCCTATGAAATATATTTTATGTGCTAGCAAACATTGGATTAGGAAAATTGTACACACTATTTTAATTCAGCAATGAAACAGTTTTCTAAGTTTTCTTTCACATTTCTTTGCAAGGATGTCACTTGTTTGTTTTCTTGTTTGGAAAATGAAGACATATATGTGGCATGCACAACCAAGATACACCTACACTCCATCTGTCAAACCTACCAAGAACCGTGGCTTATTCATTAAGAACATTCTTTAAATCCATGCTATTTTTTAAAATTTAATTTAATTAATTTATTTTTTATACAGCAGGTTCTTATTAGTTACCTATTTTATACATATCAGTGTATATCTGTCAATCCCAATCACCCAATTCATCACACCACCACCATCACCCTCATCACCTTCCCCCCTTGTAAACCCATGCTATTTTGATTAAACAAGAACATCTTAGTATTCGTTCATTTTATTACTTTTTACACTCTTGATGACTTCCAGTACATTTAGACTACACTTTATGAAACATGCTTTAAAACATTACCCTGAATGAGGAAATATAATACAATTAGCTATAATAATTACTTTTTTATATAGTTAAGACTTTATTGAAAATATGGAATCTATTCAACCTATACTGGATGTAAAGAAATAGCCTTGATCTAGTTCCAAACAAGGTAAATTAATGTTCACTATGTTTGTATGAAACTATTCCACATTTAGTAGCTCAGCTCTTAAACAGTATGGCATACATAATGAGACTGATGAACTTCTAACTCAAAAGCAGATTATGTTTAAATCAGACAGCAAATATATTTCATTCTATGCTTTACTGCTAACCTGATGCTGAAGATCAAATATTTAGGGCAGTGGGAAAAAAGTAATTGTGTTCACTGACACAAATTTAATCTGTTTTACAAAGTTAGGAATTCTGATTTAAAACCCTGTATTTCAGTAAATTTATTCCTCTAACTACAAAAATACATTAAAACGTCACTAATTTGGATGTTTCTCTTGAATGATTTTCATCAAAAATATTTAGTTTTAAAAGGTAAATTTTAAGTTTGCCCAGCAACCTGAGTTCAGTCGAACCAAGTTCTCCATTCTTAGTCATTGCCTATAGGCTCCCAGAGTGACTTAGATCACAGCATCCTTAGTGTCCAATACCTTTTTCACAGCAGCCCAGGTGGGGAGCAATACTGCAGTTTTGTTCATTAAGTATTTAAGTCCAAAGAAATTAATGCTTATTGGTATTCCAACAATATTACAGGCATCTAAAAACTAAAACACACAAACTGAAAACAAATTACTTCATTCTTAATTAGCCACAATTACTTTCTATTGGAATGTGTGCCTACTGGGCACACATTATCAAACCTTGAAATCAGATCGAACACCCTCACCTTCATTCCCTATTTCACATTTACCTTCCCCAGTACTTACTTTTTCTTACAGCGACTACTGAAAAGCAGTTTAGCAAAGATACATCACTGAAAAGAACGTGGGACAATCTGATGTTTCTATTTTAGCGCTATATCATGGAACTCAGTGTAAAAAAAAAAAACAGCGAAAAAACTATAGGTCACTGGGGATGATAATTATCCATCATTTCACTGCAGTATACTTATTTCAGTACAAGACAAACAATGTTATATTTGGCGAAACATCAAAGTTAGCAATTCCAATCATTAGTTAGGGGACTCGGGGTGAGTTTCCAAAGCACACCCCACCTGGCCTCTTCTGATTTGCATATTCAATTTTGGTCTTACAAAATCCCACAGTCAAACACAAAAATTAGAAAGTCAATTCCTGTGTGATGTATTAGTGCATGTAAATGTAAAGTTTTATCCATTAAAAAATTTAAGATTGCAAAACCGTGCACGGCAATTTAGAAGCCACCATTGCAAATTTGGTCTTTGGGGATTTTAAATTCTAGAACTCAAGCATATGTAAGTCTGACTTTGTAAATGGAATAGACTTGTTGCAATGTCATATTTTTCTGGAGAATCATCAAGGTGAAAAGTTGCTTAGCCTCTTAAAATTATTAATAGAAATTTATGAATTATCCAGGAACTATGTACTGTATCACAACATTATAAAACCTTACAATGAATTATATTTTCAGAAATAGACTCGTTCTTTATCTAGTAAGCTCAGACTAGACCTGCTTTCGAACATTTATAAACTTTCAGTTGCTTCATTGAGAATTACCTATTTATATCTAGCAAAATCCTTGGGGAAGGTCAATCTAGCCTCCCACACAAAGTTCAGAACTTGTTAAAGCAGATAATAAAACTGAAAAGTCTCAACTGCCACAACATAGTTAGAATTTAATGATAAATCATTAAACCAGCTTTATTTAAATGTAACTATATGGAATGATCGACAACATTCATTCGTGGGACAGATTTCTACAGAAGCAGAATTTTTTGTTTGTTGGTTTGACTTTGGACTGTTTCACAGCTTTCTACTGGGCATTTAAAATGTTACTTAACTCTCATATATTAGACAGTATGCATTCAATTAAGTTTGTAAAATCTATCATACTTTAATTAAACACTACTAGATGTAATACTCTAGAACATAGGCATTCACTAAATATTGTCTGAATTTTACCTCTCCCCATACTTTCTGCCTCCTGACATTTTCTGTAAATTTTCAGATTAATACTTCAATTTTGCTTGTACAGGTGTAATGATTACAAGTTCTTAAGATTCTTAGGGTATAGCTTTTATATTTCACATCTTATTTAGTTAAAATAAGAACTGGATAGAAATTTCTCATTAATGTTCAATTTTTTACCTTAAAAACTTCAAAGAATTGGACATGTTTTCAAAAATTGACTTAGTGTCAAATAGGGCAAATTCAGCATCAAAGTGTACTTTGTTCAAATCACTACTGTTTCTTGACATTAGAGGCCAAAATATATTAGCCACATTCAGAATCCATCACCATGCTTCATGGACATTCTTTTTTAACTTTGGTGTCTGTAGAGAGTAAAGATTCTAATTTGTCTTTTAGATGTTATTAGCTACAATCTTGAGTTTTCAAAAATGTTTCATTGAGTTATTATGCCATAAGGTAATAAATTTGACATGTCTTTTTAAAATAGACAGTTAATACTTTTAAAAGAAAGCTGTATTTTAAAGTGCCCTCAGTAGAATCATACTCGTTTGCACTAGGGTCAAATCATAAAAGACAATTTCCCACTTCAAGTGATCTGAATTCATTCCCTGTTTTAAATTGTAGGCAATTTTCATCTTTTTTTTTCTTGCTCATAAAATAAAGTTGCCTAATGTTTTTTTTTAAAATGCGATGCAATATGTCTCTCTTTCAAGATAGCAATTCTCCCTTCCTCAGAGTCAGACTTACTTAGCTGGGCTCTACATTCTCTATAATTTCTACCTGTCTCTCACTCTAAACTAGAAGGGTGCATAATGACTATCAGTTGAAATGCCCTCAGTCTCTTTTTTTACTTTCATTCCCCCCGCCCCCAGATTTTCAAGGTGCTGGCTATTTGCATCTGCAAGTTTTACAGCCTGTGAAATGTAAACATACTCAGAGAACAAAAGTTTCCTCTAAGTTGTCAAAATGGCAACCACAGATACAGCACCTCTCAAGTCAAATGAAATTTTCTCATGGTATTTGACAGACATTGTCTGTCATTATATCACTTCTACTTGCTTTTTGTAGAGCTGTGCAATGAATAGATTTGGCACTTCTTTATTTTTACCCTTTCCAACAGTTTATTCTATAGACATTATTCTCTTGAGAGTCATTATTACCTATTTTTTAAAACACGCTTTTCAGCTGAATGTCTCATTTCAGTACTATTTACTATTACCAAATTTGGTGCTGCAAGTTTTTCCCCTCAGTATGCAGTGTTCTGATATAAAAGTGAAGCTTCTAGTTGTGACATGCCAACACAGGGTAGATTCATCTTATTTTGAAAGCTTCTAATTTGCTCAGAAGCAAGAATGTCTCAATCACACGAAGATGAAATATGAATGGAATTGGCTGGTTCTTCCTATAAGTAGGAATTTCAAAGGACTCTGTAGTTCTTAATTCTTATACTAAAAGAACACTGAACAACATCTTTATGTGTCTTTTCTTGTCAAGATGCCTTTGGAAATATTATTGGCTTAATAGCATTTCTGTAACTTGATTTCATTTGCCAAGTTGAGATTAAAAAGTAAAATAAAAATATAAATCATAAACCCTTTTCTTTAGGTAAGTGAGATATGGTAAGAACTTTGATTTTGTTTGATCTATTACATGGAAAGCAAATAAGAAGAGAATATTTATTTTTATGGAAACAGAAAACAGGATTACCATATTCTTTTAATAAAAAAATAGCAGAAACTCTGGGCTGGATATTCCACTAGTTAAGCCTGCAGGTACTGGAGGCTTTGATTCAAATCCTGACTCTTCCACTTATTAGGTATGTGACCTTGGGCAGCCTATTTAAATTCTCTAGGACTCAGAAGCAATAAGATAATTATAGTAGATACTTTAGCCTCATGGGGTTGCAGTAAAGATTAAACAATACACTACATGTAAAGTGCTTAGAACACAGCTGCAAATTATTGTTACTCTCATGAAAAATTTAAAGAATAGATATAAATATGATTTTAGCAGTGGAAATAATCATTTAATAATTGATTAAATAATCAATCACAAGTTACTGATTGGATAACTGTTATATAGAAGACACCATGTCTTGCATTTGGATGTTAGGGAGATGGACAAGTTATGACTGGGAAAATATGAAACATATCCAAAAGACTCTAAGAATAAAAGCTAACAATATGTACTATTTAGAAGATAAGCTCTGGGTCAGACTAGCTGGGTTCTAATCCAAACTCTGATACTTGTGAGCTTTATGACTTTGGGTAAAACACTAAATTCCCACTGTCTCTCATATTCATCATCTGTCAAATGGGGATGATAATAATAATAATAATAACAATGATATACAGCTCATTGGGGTTACTGTGAGCATATAATACCAAGTATTGATGTAGATCATAATTGTTATGCAGTTCAACAGATAAAAGATGGCTTAAATTTGGTGGATATAGAAAGACTTCATAAAAGATGGTAGATTATATTAGGATATTAAAGAATACAGTGGAGATGAAGTAGGCAAAGAAAGTTGTATAGGAGTGGGAAAAGATTATTCTAAAAAAAACAACGGGGGAAGACTTCTGGTTTCCAGTCCGGCATGTAAGGAGCTTCGAAAGCATCCGTTTCATCTTCACAGCAACAAAAACTCAAAAAACTCTTCTTAGATCCTTCAGAGAATAGAGATCACAGGGGAAACTTCTGCCCCAAAACTGAAGAGACAACAGGCAGATATAGACAGTGATAACTTAGCAAAACAGAAACCTGGGGAAAGGAACGGTGGCTGGAGCCTGTACTGGGTGAGGAAAAGGTAAACTGTAATTAACAAACTGCTGGAAGCTCAGTGTGGGAAAGCTGGAGGGATATGAACTCCAGGGGGATCAGTCTTAGGGGCACCCCAACAATGTTACTTCCAGGAGCCCTACCAAGTTCTCACGGTGAAGACTGGAGAGAAAAATCTCCTCTGTTTCTTACAGGGAGAGGGGAAAAAGTAGCCATTTGGAAGTGTGCCTAATTTTCTTGGCAAATTCTAGATTTCCTATCTCACCTAAGGGGTCTGGGGTGGGGTGGGGTCGGGTAGAGTGAGAGTAGTCACAGTGAAAGGACGCAGACTCACTAGAAGACTGAGCTCAAACCGTAGGACTGTAGAATGCGTCCATTCCCCTGACCTTACACTCAGCACCTTTCCACCCCATCATCACATCTGTAGGGCTCCGACATACTAACAGGGAACTGTACTGAAAGAGCATCATCTCTTAGACCTTATTTAAGAAGTTTGGGGCACGAAGATACAAGGGAGACAAAAACAAGGACACCAGAGGAAACTTTACCTTCTGTCATCTACGGCTGCAGTAACTAGTAAACACAACCTTACTCCTAGCCAGATAAACAAAAAACCTTATACTACAGGCCTGCTTACCTTGATTCCTTCAAACCAGTTCATCATGTTCACCACTGACACAAAATTACAGGTCATACTAAAAAAATGATATGGCCCAAAGTTGACATTTATAATACCCAAAGCATATTTGAGGGACAAGAACACAGTTTGTAGAAGAATAATAGATGAAATCAGAAATGCAATTTGGGAAAGGACATAGGAAGACTTTAAAGCCAGTTAAAAGGCAATGAAGAGCTTCTGATGATTTGGAGACCAGGAGTCATTATTTAGGGATATTAACCCTGCATCAATGTGAAGAGTGGCCTGGTTTAGGAGAATATTTGCATGGAGATGAGTTGCCTTGACATGTGCAATAGCCCAGGAGTTAACTAAGATGACAGAGGTGGAGATGCAAAGAAAGAAAAGGATATAAGTCGAGAATGAAGAGGTGACAATTTGCAATTCAGAGAGAATTAACTGTGTTGATGATAATGTCAATAACTGCAATAATAAAATCAGGAGTAGGAGATTCTTTCTTTTTTTTCTTTTAAACATCTTTATTGGAGTATAATTGCTTTACAATGGTGTGTTAGTTTCTGCTCTATAACAAAGTGAATCAGCTATACATATACATATATCCCCATATCTCCTCCCTCTTGCGTCTCCCTCCCACCCTCCCTATCCCACCCCTCTAGGTGGTCACAAAGCACCGAGCTGATCTCCCTGTGCTATGCGGCTGCTTCCCACTAGCTATCTATTTTACATTTGGTAGTGTATATATGTCCATGCCACTCTCTTACTTCGTCCCAGCTTACCCTTCCCCCTCCCCGTGTCCTAAAGTCCATTCTCTACATGAGTCTTTATTCCTGTCCTGCCCCTAGGTTCTTCAGAACCTTTTTTTTTTTTTTTTTTTTTTAGATTCCATATATATGTGTTAGCATATGGTATTTGTTTTTCTCTTTCTGACTTACTTCACTCTGTATGACAGACTCTAGGTCCATCTACCTCACTACAAATAACTCAATTTCATTTATTTTATGGGAGATTCTTTCTTAAAGGAAGGTAAGTATGAGTCTGAATATGTGACTTGGAGATACTGGCAATTGAAAATATGGGACGAGGTTGTGGAAATAAGGGCTACATAAATGGAGGAATGAGCAAATTTTGAGCACTGAGAGAATAAAACCTCTAAGTAAGAGAAATATGTAGGAAAAGACATAAAAAGATCAAAGTCAGAATATTGGGTGAGACTCACAATTAGGTCTTAGAAGGAGAAAGAAAAAGCACAAAATATGAATATAACATTAGGGGAAAAACCACAGTCCACTGTACTGAAAACACAGGTGAACACTTCAAGAAGGCGTGGCTTGATCAAACGCAGCATTAGAAGAATCAGGTCATTATGATTCTGAAATCAATAAAGTCCTCAAAGACAGCTAGAATACAAGCTCCATGAGGGTCAGGAATGTCTTTGATAAACAATTATCTCTACAGTTTTACATCAGTGACCAAAAGTCAGTGACCAATAACTATATGCTGAAGAAATAATATTTTTGCAGAAGACAGATTGTAGGGAGTCAAAGAAATGTGTGTAGTGAGGTAGGGGATACAAACAATGTGTGGGAAATGGTAATTGCAGATTAAAAAAATAAAAAACAATAATACTTAGATGGGAAACAAAGTTAAGGTGAGGTAGTTAGGTATTTCATTTTGTTTGTTTTTTAAGGTAAGAGAGAATTGTGATGTTTGAAGGCACAAAGTAGTGATAAAGAGGCAATTTAAGGACACACAAAAAAGGAAGTAAATACAAGGAGGCAAGGTTCTGAGAAGATAGAAAGGGATAAGCTTATGGTTCATTATTTTATTGAGAAATAAAGTCTGTAAATAAATATGCACTTAGTAAATTCCTTTTAGAGAAACTATGATTCCTGGATACTTGTAAAATGATAACTAACCTGAAAGATTTTCAGATTATTTATTCAGGGTTTAATCTTGCCCTACAGGATTCTAAAAGAATTGCTTCATTCACATGCCTTTCACTGAACACCATGTCTCACAGATGATACCTCCTGGCATTTCAAAAAAAAGAAAGCATCATCTGGGTCCTACCTGAAACAATTATTAAGTATTGCTGGAAGTATTTTCAGTGAACACAGACAAAACAAAGACAAAGAAAAGAAAAACAGAAATTAAGATTCTGTTTCTCCCCAGAGGCAGAAAAACATGATATAAATTGGTTGGGGTATTGATTCAAATGGTACATGTGGGGACTTCCCTGGTGGCGCAGTGGTTAAGAATCTGCCTGCCAATGAAGGGGACACAGTTTCGAGCCCTGGTCTGGGAAGATCCCACATGCCGCAGAGCAACTAAGCCCGTGTGCCACAACTACTGAGCTTGCGCTCTAGAGCCCACATGCCACAACTACTGAAGCCTGCATGCCTAGAGCCGTGCTTCGCAACTAGAGAAGCCACCGCAATGAGAAGCCCATGCACCACAACGAAGAGTAGCTCCGCTCACCGCAATTAGAGGAAGCCCACGCGCAGCAACAAAGACCCAACGCAGCCATAAATCAATCAATCAATCAATCAATCAATCAATCAATAAAACACAAATGGTACATGTGGATGATTGGTAGTGGTTCAGGTTTGACACCAGCATTGCTTTTTGGCAACAAAATGGAAATCACTGTCAGATCATGAGAGTTTTTGAAGACACACAGAGGACTTATAGATGATCTGGGCTTGTTCTTGCTGTCTAAACATCACCAAAGTCAAGTTTACCCTTTGTCTCAGAGTAAAATAAGGAAAAGAGGAATAACCCTGGCTTAACCACTCACTTCATGAAGAGAACTGCCCTTGTTCTCTCACTTCATGAAGGTGAAGTGAGAAAGAGAATTGCCTTTATTCTAACTCTGGTTAACAAACAAATGATGAGTGTCATTTATTGCCTTTTTGCAGTGGTTTAGAGAAATTTAAACCTGCAAGACATATTCTGAGATTTATCAGCCAAAAAAGTCTCCTGGTTTTTTTTCCTTGGCGTTGCTGTATATTTGGAGTGGAATGTTTGTAGTTCTAAACAGTAACACAAGACAAAGAGAGTAGAAATGATACTGAATTGTGGTAAGAAAATGGCAACTAGAGTAAATAAGAAATATAGAAAAAAATACTTGTTTGAGCTATTTTATACTGATAAAATGCCATCTTCCAACATTTTTGCGTTTTAGAAGAGAAACTACTGAGTATTCTTCACTTATCTGATCAACACATTTTACATTTCAGGAAGTTTTGAGAATGTCATGTTAAGCCTTAGAGACTAAGGGTTACAAATGTAGGCTTTTGCTTTAGAGAGACATGGGTCCCAGTGCTGGATTCCACAAGTGTCTTCTGTGTGGCTGGGGGCAAGTTATTTATTCTCCCTGTGCACCCATTTCCTCTGCTGTAAAACTTCAAGGTATTGTGAGGATTAAACAAGAAAGCCAGAAGAAAGCCAGGGACCTGGTGATCGGCACTCAGTGAATACCAGCTACATAGACACAACAATTTTTGACAACAAGACTTGTTCTATTTAGGTACATTTAACAATTATCAATTTTTAGTAGTAAAAAGAAATAAATGATAACAATAAAAAACCTCTCTTCATCTGTACTGTATGAAAGTAGACTCTTTAGTACTCTTTCATTCTAAAGTATATAATTACTGAATTAATACATTTTTAGAAAATATCAGAGCCAAACTACCTTTACAAGATGATATTAAAGGTTACCAAAAGTTATAATTAAGTCAGAAAAATATGTTATGCTATTTATTATTACTCATTTTATCCTAATATTCTATGTCTCCTTTTACCTAATGCTTATATGTTTTGGGGGCATCACGAGAGAAAAGTAAAGGGGAAAGAAAAAGGAGGTACAAATAGCAGGAAATGAGAAAAAAATACTAATATTCATAATTTACTTACATTCTATAATGCATAACTTGAGCATAAAGAAAAAATATTGACAACGAAAGAAAGTTAGAATAACTACATAAATATTTTGTAGTTATGCTAAACATAAAGGGATCTGTCTAGGCCAAGTCAAAGAAACAGCTCTAAAATTAAGTAGAACAGAGAAAGCTTTCAAAAGAATCTGAGATAAATTCAGAGATCCCACATGATACCAGATCCAGTTATGGGGATAATGCCGTCTAATTCATTGTTAAAGCAGAGCATACAAAGGAAATCAATTTATACGACCCGTAAAGGCCCAGGTGGCGGCGCTGGCCATGCTGATGATCACGCTGGTGGTCACAGTTGTGGTGATGGTTGTAGTGGTGGTGGCGTTTGAGATTCATGATGCAGTGATTGCCACTATTTTCAACTCAATTCTGTAGTAAGACCAAGTTCTTCCTATTCAAGAAGCTTCAGAATATGGCTGTCTAGTAGTGAAAACCTAGTGTTGATCCTGTGCAGCCCCATGTATGACCCTGTCTCTTTTTCAGGATCTAATTATCTCATGATAATCCTTTCCCAGGCAGGCAGATGCCCAGTTTTCTTTAGATGACAGTACTCTGATTTTATCCTGGGAGAAAAAGCTACTTCTGTGAGCAGTTGTGTTTGAAACACTGGTCCTGGCAGGGAAATACAAAGGGTGGGGCCAGGTTCCCAGCTCAGCCAGGTGTTCTGAGTGCTGTTCCTCAGTCAGTTACTCTCAACAATTCTTCATAACATTTCTCGGTATTTGTAGTAGCTCGGGCTGACATAACAAAATACCACAGACTGGGTGCTTAAACAATAGAAAGTTATTTTCTCACTGTTCTAGAGGCTCAAAGTCCAAAATCAAGGTGCTGGCAGGGTTGGTTTCTCCTGAGGCCTCTCTGCTTGCTTGCAAATGGCCACCTTCACTGTGGGTTCTCACAGGGCCTTTACGCTATGTAGGTGCCTCCTGGTGTCTCTTCCTCTTTTTATAAGGGCACAAGTTCTACTGGATGAAGGCCCCAAATTTACGACCTCACTTGACCTTAAAACCTCTTTAAAGGCCCTTTCTCCAAATGCAGTCACATTGGGGGTTAGGGCCTCAACATCTGAATTTGGGGGGGGGGGGACACAATTCTGTCCAGGACAGTGCTTTTGATTTTAATCTTAGAATATTTGTGTAGCTTCCTTGGGAAGATCTACAGTGGACCATGTTTCCCTAGGATGGGATTTCTGCTGTTTTTACTCCATTCTTTCTGATCCCATCAGCTTTTTTTTATTCCCTTCTGGAATACCTCAAACATTTCTTGTCCAAGGATTGGAATTTTTAAAAATGTGTTACAGTACAGTTATTATCTCTTTCTGCATGTGTATGTATGTGTGCATGAGTGTGTGTGGACATGATCAAAGTGAGTGGTCTGATAAACATGTGATCGAGGGCTGGTTTTTGTGTATAACACACCATATCCCTGACCAAGCCTCCACCCTCCCTACTCTATCAGAGACCAGGGTGAGATGCCGATATAATTCTAGAAGGAATAGAGGTTAAGTGGCCCCAGATACGGATGTTAAGGAGATTCAGACAGAGCTGTATAAGGATGAAGGAAGATAGTGATGTCCTGGGAATGGGCTTGGATGAGGCTCCAAACACCAGGGGTTCATTTCTGGCTTGGCTCCTCAGTATACAGGCTCAGAGAAGACCTTTAACTGCTCTTGTTCCTCATCTCTAGTGTAGGAATAATAATATCTGTCCTGTCTGTCCAATAGGAATCACAGTTATCACCCGTTAGCCTGCAGGGCTCTGTCAACCAAGTACCAACTAAGTTCTGTTTGTTGAACACTTAATACTTTAAACTGCTGTCATACACATTAGAGCACTAGTGTCACTAAGATTGTTTGTGGGTACTTTTTGACCCTGGGCTGTGAACACAGAATTGCACAACAGTAAGCATGTGCGTTATATCAGGCAGCATATTCCATTCCAGTTACCTTCCAAACATTTACTTAATTCAGTTCCCAACACATTGTGTGTGGTGTTTAGTAGGCACTCAGGAAATATACGTTGCCTTAATTAATCCAAAATATTTGCAATAAATACAGAAGGAGATAGATCCAGGTCACATGAGGCCTACACAAGTATTCATCAAGTGCTATTCAAGTTTAAATGCTGGAGAGAATATAAAAATAGCAAAAGATGTGACTTCTGCCCTACCGGAGTTTACAACCTAATTGTGGAGATGGTTAATTTATTATAATATTAAAAAGAAAATAAAGTTATGAGGGAAGGGAATAAAAAAGAGACAGCAGCCTTTTGAATTTTACCTCTGTTAATTCATGTCACGCAAATGTCATTCCTGCCATTAAATCCCGTATATACTAAGCCCAAACACTATTTATTCACGTGCAGACTGGAGAGTGGATTAATGCTTGTAGTTTCTCTCTACAACTTTGGCAATGGCTCCAAAAAGACTCATAAATAGGCCTGTGATGGGCACTGAAAATGTCCTCCTTATGTATCTAATGCTTCATCTTGGTAACAATAAGTGAAAAGAGCCATAAATGCAGCTTTAATTAACAGCGATGTTGTGATGCTTAGAAACAGACGGTAGGCTCTTTGAATCTGCTGGCCTTCTCATAAAGAATTTTGTTTTTCCCAGAGGATCAACATTAATTAATGTCCTTATAATCTATTTAGCAGCCCATTGTCTCAGTGATGCCTAAACAAGTTTAGTGAGCCGTAGTGGTGTAGCCAGGATGATATAATCAGAGTGCTTTGAAAAGAGCACTCTGCAAAAATATACTGTCTTGTGTAGTGATTAACAGGGAGGATAATAAAGTATTCTGTCAGAATGATTAGTTTTCCTTATCTGTGGATGACATTACTTGTATACCATATTGCATAAATAACCAGATGGAAAACTTTTCATGTGGTCTTTAATGAACTCACACAAGCTATAAAAGTTCAAAAAAAGAAAATAAACACAACTATTAATAGTCCTTAATTGTTGCATTAAAAGGTATCGATAGATTACTCATGTTTGTCTTTTGGGACAATGTGTGGAAACTTTCTCATGTCCATCTATTATACTTCTACTTTTTTTTAAACTGAGCCTACAATACTTTTTGTCCCATTAGTAGTATTATACAAGCAGACATGCTCGGTAATTTTCAAATATTGTCTTAAGAGAAGGAAAGATTGCTGCAGATGTTATCAAAAGAACCCACCAGCATTTGTTATCTAGATGTTACTGTCTGGATCTTAGTAGGAAATAAATATTGGTTTATTTCTTACAGTTTCTCAAGGAACAGAAACTAATATTTATCCTCAGGGACTATCAGAAAAGTAAAAAAAGTTCCATCTAAATGTATATTGATTACTGTGATGTTTAATATTAGGAAATAATTTAAGAATTTACCATTAGATAATTTTATAAATTATGGTATATCCAACAAGTAGAATACTATGATATAATAAAAACTATGTTGCTAAACATATTTCATAACATAAACTTGTTCACACTATGTTTTTTAAATTACTAAATCAAGTAGAAACTTTCTTTTTATTGGCCAATATGTGCATTAAGAAAGAATGGCAGGATACACAAATATGAAGCTTAAAGGTGGTTATATTACTCTACTGGAACAACTAGAGTTTTCTTTTTTCTGGTTATTTATATTTTTAAAATTTTAGAAAAAGATGTATTACTCAGTAATGTAAAATTGGTGAAAAGAAATACTGAAGAAAAAAATAAATATTAAAAGAGTGAAATACAATAGTTCAGGCTTTTTAAGGAGTAAAACTTAAAAATATCCACCACATTCTCCACACACACATAAATGTGCTACCATCATGTACGTTAGAGTTTCTTTTGAGGTGTGATTCCTGGTTTCAATTATTTTCTTTTATTTTTGGATTTATTCCTCCTCTCCTCTCCTCCAACCTTATCACCCATCCAAGTAATTCATGTTAATAAATGAGTATGTATCCTTTTTCATCCTCTTTTCCACGTTCACGTAGTTATTCTGGAAATATCTAGGTATGGAGTTATACATATGCACAGATGGGAGGGCAGTCATTGTTTGTTTTAGAAATATTAGATCACACCATATAATCATTTTGCATGTTGCTTTACTCCTTTTAGAATATCTTTTGGAAATCCCTGCAAATCAGCTGTATGGCACTAAACTCTCTTTTTAGTGGCTGCATGATATTGTGTGTTGTGGATGTAACCAGTTATGTTGGCTGTTCCTCTAGGTTCTCAATTTTGGCCCCTTGGGGATAGTTGTCAATTTCTGAAGCCATCTTGAGTTGTCAGCACCCGGGAGAGGAGTGATGCTGGTATCAAGTGGGTAGAGGCCAGGGATACTGCCAAGCATCACGCAGTGCACAGGGCAGCCGCACAACAATTAATTAGATTACCCGGAACACCACTAGTGTCCAGGCTGAGTCACCCACCAGGCACACTCTGATCTCAGGGTGTTTGGCACTGGCTGTCCCTGGGGCTGGAACACTCTTTCCTTAGGTACCTACCTGTATCACTCTCTCACTTCCGTCAAGTCATTTTTCGAATGGCATTTTCTCAGTGCAGCCTATTCTGACCAGCTTATTTAAATTGCCATCCTCCCCCAACCCATCCCCTGGCCTTCCCGATCCTACTTCCTCTATTCTTTCTTTCCTCTAACTTCTAACAGGCCATATAACTTATTTACTTATTATGTTTATTTATTATTGTTTCCCTCTGTCTAGAATGTGAACTCCACTGGGGCAGTGATTTTTGTCTGTTTTATTCACTAATGTATCCCCAGGACCTAGAACAGTGCCTGGCACTTAATAAATGAACAAATAAAAGAACAAAGGAATGAATAAATGATTGTATGAATGATGCATGTTCATTTTATTTCTCATTTTTTTCAACTGCAAACAATGCTGACGTAAATATCCTTACACACGTGTACTTATGTCTTGGTCCTTGTATTTCTATGTGGCCAGAATGCTTTCCAAAACAGAAAATTTCCCATAACCATCAATGAGTACCCTTCTGTTCCCCCAACTCCATCTCTCAATCATCTGTAAGTGGCTTTTGAAAATCTCTTCCCATCTGATTATTTTAATTTGCATTTTTCTGATGAGTTGTGAACTTGAGCATCATTTAATATATTTGTTGATTATCTGAATTTGATCATCTGTGAACTGGCTAGGCAAATCTTTCCTGGTTGTTAAAATTGCCATTTCTAATAAGTTTGTGAGAGTTATCTGTATATATAGTCTACCTGTACCATGTAAAGAAAAAAACTTCAAATCTATTATATGCCTGTTGATTTTGTTTATGAAATTTTTAGATCATAGCTATAATTTTATATCTGGGCTTTTGGAAGTTAGATACTGCCTTTAAATTGCACATAGTTTACCCTATGTTTTCTTGGTAAGAGTTTTATTATTTTAATTTGTTACATCTATATCTTTAATCCATCTGGAATATATGTTGTATATGAAATATATAGAAGAAAAACTGGAATTTAATTTCATTTCCTTCCAGGTGGACAACCAGCTATGCCAGCATCATATTAAATAATACAACTTCTTCCCACTGAATTGGCCTTTGTTATATACTAAATCCTCCTAATTACTTACCTAAGTGTCTTGATTTCTGTCCTGTTCCATTAACCTATAACATGGTGTATACTAATCTCATTTTTTTTTTAAGGAAAAAAAACTTGATGAAAGGCAGAAAAAATACAACTTGACAGGTCGAAAGGAATAGAAATATTCAATCTGAAGCTGAATTAGGAAACAGCTTTAAAATGAGAATGAACATCCGTGCTGTAATTGAACATCATGATATTTTCATGGAATATATAAATGCTAAAATTACTGTTCTCTTTTCACTGGACATAAAATGGCTGAGCCAATCTTGTATACTTTTTCTATGAAAACTTATTTTAACTCCATATGTTCTTGTTCTTTTTCACTGTTCTATGCCTCAGTTTTTTTGAGGAGGTATTAGCTAGTGTTCTCCAGAGAAACAGAACCAATACGATGTTGTGTAAATATAGCCAGGCATTTATTATAGGAACTGGCTCATGTGATTATGGAGGCTGACAAGCCCCACATTTGCAGTGTGGGCTGGCAGGCTGGAGACCCAAGAAAGCCAACAGGGCAGATAAAGTCCAAAGGCAGGCTGTTGGTGAGTTACCTCTTGCTCAGGGAGGCTGGTCTTTTTCGTTCTATTCAGGTCTTCAACTGATTGGATGAGGCCCACCCACATTATGGAGGGTGATCTGCTCCAAGTTCACCAATTTAAATGTTAACCTCACCCAAAAACACCCTCCAAGTTGACACTTAAAATTCACCATCACAAATATTTAAGATTATTTTTTATCCCAAAGAAAAGCTAGATTTTATCCCTAAGAGAAGTTTTGTCCCTAAGAAAAGTTATCACTGAAAAAAGTTATTTTTAATTCCTAAGAAAGTTAGATTCCTAAGAAAAGTGCTGAGTATCAGGCAAGATTTCAGGGTAAAAGTAAACAAGAATACAAGCTTCCTTCTACTCTGACTCTATTAATTGGAAAACCATTTAAGATTACATTGATCTCATGTCACAGGCAGGAAGCAAAACTTGTTCAGAGTTTGCTGATGCTCATTCTTTTTATCACCACTTACCTTTTAAATCTCTGCCCCTGTACTTCAGAGGGTCTGGAATGAAATTGGTGGCAAGCTAGCGATCATCGTGGCAGCATGCCAACTGTACACCTTTGCCTACTGCATGCATTAATCTGAATGTTCCCTACATGTCCCTGCCCCAACTGGGGACTTTAAGGCCACCTTTAGGGTAGGGTACATAAAATCTGTGAGTCTCTTAAATAGAGTCATTGATTTCCTTGTTGTAGCAATATCAGTTCTAGGTCTATTAAATAATTCAGGGGTTACATGGAAGGAACTAACTCTCTTTTCATAAAGGCTATTGAGCTCTACCCCCACAAAGGCATAAGGAAGGTGCTCTGACATTCACTCAAATAGTTAAAGCAAATTTCCAGCCCAGTGAACTACATCTATCTGACTATCTCTATTGCATTTACCTGGTGTGTGATCAAGGTCTGGACTCAATGCTTCAGTAGGAATTCTGCTGCCAATGACCCAATCCAAGTCATCTTGAGAGTCCTGAGTAAGACTGCAAGCTGTGGTCCAGCTTCCTGAAGTTATTTCAAAATTGCAGCTTCCTGTTGTGTTTGTATACTGGCCTAAGGAAACAAAAATATTAATGGAATGTTGTGGAAATGTATGTCACACTTGATATTACACTACATTTGTGATGATTTAAAATTAGTATTTGCATACTCTGTTTATTTAAAAATTTAAAGAACCAGGGTATTTGCACTTATTGGAAATATCAGTTGTACACTGAAACTTTTTTTATCACAGGGTCTAGAAGCAGTGCATGAATACTGTCATTTAGCCATTAAGGATTTACATGGATTGACTAATAACATTTTAGATGATAGATAAAACTGTATCTACACATGAACAATGTACAAAACATTATGATAATATAGATAATTCAGGTCAAATAAATCAATATCTCCAGTTGTCTGGATGTTTAACTCCATCCCTCTGTCCACTCTGGTGTTTGAACAGCATAGACCATTAGAGAGGAAAAGTCATTAGCTAAAGAAAAGGTGCCTTTGGTAGAAGTAGTAAACCATATAGGATGCAAACTCTCTCAGCATACCATACCCATCACCCACGTACAACATTTCAGAGCCAGTCACTAAATAATGAAAGAAGTTCTCTTCTAAAAGTGTTGATTCATAACTCATTAAAAAATTAAGTTGTTCACAATGAGAAAAATTACTAGATAATAACTGATTGTCTACTACCTAGTCATCTGTGAAAAGTGCCTTCATAATACCCTGATACTGCTTTCATTTTTCTTTAATTTTCTTTTTGCATAGCAGTTATTATTTTTGAGCATTCACTGTAAAAACTGTGTTATAGAGACAGAATGAATTATTGGATGGTTTCATCAGTATGAATCAACTGAGATTGTCATTGACTTTTTTTTTTTTTTTAGAAAGATGAAGTTTGTATTATTTTTAATGTTTCTTCTCTAGATGGTTTCTTGTTCGTAACTTTTTTTTTAACATAAAACTATTATTAGCATATATAGAAACTTTGTCAGCAAGGAAAAACTTGCTATTAAAATGGATGCCAAACATTTGGCAAAACAAAGCTTTAATATTTTTATAGAAAATTTTCTGGATCGCTAAGAGTATTTTCATAAAATCTCAGCATTTTACTTCTCTGGCATGATTGCATCTTATCCCTAAAAACTAGAATCGTTTTTAATTATATACATTTCTTTCATTCATTCTACATGACTTATGCTCCATTGGTTTTTATATGCTTATTTATGGGCTCTGTATATCCTTTTTATGCCATGCTTATACATAGGTTTATACCATGCTTATATAATATGGATAAAAGTGAAGAATGTGGTTCTCCAGGTGTTTAGTTAACACAACCGCAAACATGTAGAATCTTCCAATGTTACAAACAAGACAGCCATTGTGTGTTTGTTAGAATGATGTCACACACAGGTTCTATAGTATTTCTGTGTAACTGACTCCCCGACACATAGGCCCTACGATAATTGTTCTTCTTCTATTCTCTGTGACCACTCTTGTCCTTCCTCTTCCACCATATTTAATATATGACTTTATCATTGACTCTAAAGATATCTACACAATCAAGATTCATTCTCTTACATTTCAGCCTCTCTAACTCAAATTATATCACTTTTACTTTTCCCTTTTCTAGGGTTAACCTTGGTTTATGATCTCAACTGCTTACCAAACACTGTTATTAGCATTCCACAGCTGCATTTATTTCGAAGTTATACAACTTTTCCACATCTTTCAATCACACATTCTCTACTAATTCCTTTCTTATATTGCAGAGTTAGCTGGGGTGCCCCTCTTGTTACAAAATTACATAATTTAAAAAAGTCTCACTCTATGTATCTTCACTCATTCTTTCCCATAGCCTTTCATACTTTTGTGCAGATGACCTACAAATCTACAGCTACAATGAAATGCAAGTGTTTATCTACAAATGTTTGTTGAACATTCCACTTGGAATATGCAATTATCATCTCAAAACCAACAAGCCTAAAATGAACTCATCATTTATCCCTCCAAATGGGTTCTTCTTTCTGAGATTATTGATTAATTTCATAGCATGAATCTTCTCTCTCTTTCTAAAGATTCAAACTATGAAGTTATCTTTGATTCTGCATTCTTTATTTCCATATCTAATCTATCACCAACACCTATAGATTACCCTTTCGAGAATTTGTTTAATTCATTCCTTTCTTTGCAGCTCCATAGTCCCTGTTCCAGCTCCATTGGTTCAAGCCCCTGGTTTATGTTAAGAGCCTCTTTCTTTAGTGTAACCTTCATTCTATCAACCTTATACACCCAAACCACATTATTCATCTTTAAGACTGCTCTCATGTTATTTCCCTTGCTCGAAATATTCAGGTGTTCACATTATTTGAAAATGCCCTCAAAACCTCTAGGCTTGAATACAATAACCTTTCTGTTGATGCAATGTTTTTTTAGGCTCAAATCTGTCTTGTCTCCAAAACTGCCTCTACTTCAATGAAATTTTTCAGAAAAATTTCTTTTGAATAAAACTGACTTTTTTTCAACTTTTATGTTGAAGTACTTCTCTCTCTCTCTCTTTTTTTGCATATGTTCTCTAGCAATTCGATGTTCATTTGTCAGTCCTTCCTTCCCTCTCTTGTTCAGGACAGAACTGCAGTTTTATCTAGGAATTCACCTTCTTTCACTCAGATATTTGTTTGAAGAGCGAAAAGGCCCCCTGTAACTCCAGAGGCGGCTCATGGTTTATCTAAGCAATCATGATGCGATGTTCAAACTTCCCTTGTCTTGACTGGTTTAAGATAGTCTTGGGATGCTTTTCTAGACAATGAGACTTACTAGGGAAAAGACACCTAGGAAAAGGTTTCTTTATTCTTAAAAATAAATCAAAAGGAAGAAAACCTATTTGTCCTTTCTCAGGATATCATTGCAAAGATGCGATGCTTGGGACTAAAGAGATTCTATGGGGAGCTGACTTTATAAGAAAATCCATTATCTGAAGATGGCAGAACATAAAGAATGAAGGAGGGCATATAGTTCTATACGTTTGATGACAAAAGCTACTAAATTAACCAACTCTAGAGCTCCCTTGCTTTTGGACTTCTTGCTATTTGAGCTAATACATTTTCCTTATTGTCTGTATCAGTTAGAGATGCATTTAGTTTCAAGTAACTGAAAACCCAAATAATAGTAGCTTAAACAGCTACTATTCATTTATCTCAATTAACAATATGTCAGGAAGGTGTCAGTTTAAGGTTGGCATTGTGACTGTGGTTCAAATGTGTAGTTGTGAAGCGCGTATTTTCCATCTTTCCTTTCTGTCATCTTGTCACCCTCAGGCTCATTCATGGTTGCAAGATGATGCTGCACCTTCCAGCATTGAAAAGTTCACATATTCAAGGCATTGAAAGGAATGGGAAGAGGAAAGAAGAAAAAAGCGTTTTCCTATTCTGGTGCTTTTTCTTTTTTAAAGGGATTCCTTTCCCAAATTCCCACGTATATCTCACTGGCGGGTGAGTGCTCAAGGGCGGCTACAAAGAAGTTTGGAGAAGATGGTACCTGTGGTTAGTCATAACGTTGCCCTGGATAAAACTGCAGTTTTGTTTCTAAGGAACAAAAAGAAATGGACAGGCAACAAGCAGGGACTGCTATGATGTCTACACCTGTCAAGGTTGGAATTTCTGTTACAAGTGTATTAATTAATGTATCTTCTCCATCCCATCTAGCAAATAATACTCTTTCTTGAATGTCCAACTTATGTACTATCTTTCTCTTTCCAGATCATGTCAGTTCTCAGGGTCTGTGTGTGTGTTTTATAACAGTAATCACAGTTATTACTATTCATATGGCAACTTATTACTTCTTTATTTTGCACTGCCACCTTAATTGTTGCTTACCATTGAATTACTGTAAACATTTCCATGTGATCAGGTATTATTATTGAACTGCATTATATAAGCCGTGATTCCATACTAATTACTGAATGATAGATGATATGAAGACTTTGTAATATTAATATTTCTTGATGATTAATATGTATCAGTATTTTCAAAATGGCTATTGCTTTAGAAAAAATATTTTCCAAATTGTGATCTTTATTATGATCCCTTGAATGGATTCAAAGTATTACTAACACTGTTTTAAACGACTGGCATTTTTCCACTGGTACAATATTCAGCCATATTGTTGTAGGTCAGTATAAATATTAATCAACTCAGTTATATTAAAGAGATGGCTCTGTAATTGATTATTTTTAATTCTCACATCCACATAGCAACCTTATTTTGCCATACCATGATACATAACATAGAACTATTAAACAGTTTCTCCTCATTGTGAAATGCCTTCTTGGAAAGCTGCACTGAGAAGGATTTTGGAGAATCTGGGTACAGTGGGGAAGAGTGACATGACTGACTAATGATGTTTATCACTGTAAGATGCAGGAGGGAAAGTACCCATCCCATTCTGTGCATCCCTAGCCTAGAATACAAGGCACACTTACTACATGTTTTAGGCAATAATTTCCTCCAAGAAAAAAGCATATTTTCTAACTTAACTGTTTCTTTTAAAAAGAATTGATCTTATTTGTTATCAACCATGCATTTTTGCAACAAGAGGTAGCGATGCAAAAGAAGATTTTATCTTTGCTCATAACCTAAGGTAAAAATTTAGTCATGAGGAATAGCTGCATTTATTGTCTGATAAGTATAAAGGACATGTAAATAAGGCATTCACAGTGACTGACAAATTTCAAGAGAATATAAAAATAATGGCATGGAAGAAGCTAACATTAATCCTGGAAGACTGAACAAATATATTCTTTACATTATTTCATTTAATTCTCAAAGCACTCTGTATGTTATTATATGTACTATATAGATAAGGAAATAGAGCCTCTGAAAATTTAAATAATTGCCCAACAAATGATGGTCAAAGTCAAAACGAAGACTTCAGTTTAATAACCCAAAGGTCAATTGTTTCCTTATATTTCCCCAAAGGTCACTTTGAAAATGTTGAAATTTATTTCATTATCCACAATAGATTCTCTGCCTGCAGGAATCCAGTCCTGATGCCTCCAATATATCCAAAAGACCATCAATATAAAATATTGATGGAGTCAATTTGCAGCATCAATAAGTCACCTGTATATCTCTGTGTGCTGTGCAATGTTCCTGTTGGAGATGAACAAAATCTATCAAGAAGTTTTAAGAAAAGTGATTATTTCATTTGTCAACATATTGCTTTTATTTTAATAAATTCAAATACTTCTTGCAGTTGTCCATCAAAGTCATGGGTAACACGAACAGACATGGATATGTAACTGACTTCAGTTTCTGATAATCAAAACTGCCTTTGTGTGTTTTATGTCAATACCTCAAATAGCTGTGGGGAAAAATAAAAATCATATAAGGTACTCTGAGAAGAAAAATGAGTGAAGCAAAAAGAACATGGGCAGCATTCACATTTGAAAAACCAAAACACCTGTAACTCTTTCTGATGTTTTTAGGTCTATTTTTATATTTCATATACAGATGTACATACACACACACTTATTTTTCTTCATATGTACTCCCCACATAAGCTGTGATAACCTTATTCCTGATAGCACTTGTTACACTTAAAAAATAATCAGGAATCTTTTCATTTACTAACTACCTTTTCAAAAAGCAAAGAACATTATATTTAATACACTTTTCCCTCTAGTTTTTTTTTTTCCACAGTAGAAAGTGAATTTCTGAAGCCTAACACAATGTGTTGTTCATTTTTATACACCCAATGTTTAGAAAGTTGTTCCTAGCCCTACTAGGAATAGGAATAAATGGAAGAGTATAATTTTTATATAAACATTTTCAATATATGTACATTTTTACATGAGAGGAAGATATTTACTGTCTGTAATAAGTTTTCTACATGCATGTGATAGCTGTCCTTCTCACCCCACTGGATTATGTATGTCAATGCCATCATATTCAAATTATTTTTTCTTTAGAACCTTCATAAATCTGGCCAACTTTCTAATGCTTTACTGGTGATTATTAAATGCTCTATTTGTTATGTCTTGTGGGGAAAATGGTGATTTCAAAATGCTTCAGAGCATTGTTTTAGAACTCTACTGAAATCAATTCCTAACAGTCAATATAAAAATATGTATATTTTTGGTGCACCTAAAAGAAGCTAGAAATAACACTAGAAAGTATTATTTAATGTATTATAAATTTCATTTGAGAATATATATATTATAAAGGAAATAAATATTTTATGAAATTAAGATTATAATACTGTAGTATTCATAATACAGTTAAAAAAAGTGCCAGTCATTTTCACTTTCTTTTATGCTTGACTTAAAATTAAAAGAGGGGATGAATGTTGAGGATAATACGTTAAGTAAAATAAGCCGGTCACAAAAAGGCAAACACTGTGATTCCACTTACATGAGGCACCTAGACTTGTCAAATGCATAGAAACAGAAAGTAGAATGGTGGTTGTCAGGGGCTGGGGGATGGGGAGAATGGAGGGTTCTTGTTTAATTGGTACAGAGTTTCAATTTTTCAAGATAAAAAAAGTTCTGGATATGGGTTCTGGATGCCCTCTAAGGGAAAAACCTTTCTGATGACACTCATGCAAGCTGGCATCAGTGTGACGCTGTGGTGTTGGCTGCACAACGATGCAAATATACTTAATGCCACTGAGCTGCACAGTTACAAAGGTTAGAATAGTAAATTTTATGTTATGTATATTTTATGTATACTTTACCACAATTTAAAAAAAATAGCGAATGCAAGAAAGAGAAATGAACACTTCAGAAGCAAACATCCCGAGGAATAAAAATAATACTGAGCTAAAAATAAACATTTAAACGTGCCTTGTGTAGTACGCCTTCCCTGTGCATGTGTGATATTTTCCCACTGAGAAATGGAGTCTATTCCCTTCCTCTCTTTGAATCTACGCTAGACTTTGTTATTTGAATGACCATTAGGAAGAGCCAGGAGGGACATTCTGGAACTTCTGAGGCTAAGTCATACAAACTCTTTGCTATTTTTCCTCAGGCTCTTGGAACTTTCTGTGAATGAACAATGTTGCCTGCCACGTCAGTAAACAAAGGACACTGTAGCCGTCAGCCACAACCACTGCCCTGAGGGAACTCAGGGCAGAAACAACAGGATGCCATCAAGCCCTCAGTCATTGCAGCCACCCGCAACGGTGCACCCTGAGGGGACTTAGGATGGGAAAACCCTGGATGCTGGCCCTAGATAGCTAAGGTGTATAGCAAAGGAATGACTTCACTGAGCACAGGTTCTTGCATCTTCCCAAACACAGAAAAGCACTGAACTCCTTAACTTGAGATATCTGGTTTTCTTTAATTAACAGTAATCTTTTGATGTTTGGGCTCCCTGGTCTTTGCTGCAAAACTCCTGTATATCCTGGCTCCCCTCCCCTACCTCTTGGGAGCACTCCCTCAGCGGGATCTGAGAGGCTGCCTCCTGGGCTTAAGTCCTCAGAAAGTCTGCCAATAAAACATACTTCTTAACTTTTACGTTGTGCATTCTTTTACAGGTGACACATGGTAAAAGCCAATCCCATGTAAGATGTCTGACTAACCTGTGATAGCCCAAGCCACAGGGATTGCCCTGGAGGTTGATTTCATGTTGATCCAGACAGAGGAACCAAAGAGTACACATGTGCCAAACATGTAGGGGATAAAGGCATCTTGGAAGTGATCCTCCAGGTCCAGCTGTACCAGTTTGAGCCATGTGGATCAGAGACAAGCTGCCTAGCCGATTTCTTCCTGAATGAATGATCCACAAAATTGCAAGCAAAATGAAACTTGTTTAGGCCACTAACTCTTAGGGTAGTTTGTTATGCTGCAAACATTAACGGCAACAGGCAGCCTGTATGGTATCAAGATTCCATATGAATGCTCATCAGTACGATATATGAAAAAAAATTCTTTGGATTTAAATATGTGTTCATATTTAAAAATTACACACTTGGCTTTATACATGAATTTTAAAATCATTTGAATCAAAGTTTGAACAAAAAAACCAAAGTGGTTCTTGTATTCCTCTTTTTCCAGGGCAATGTAATTATTAAAATTAATCATTAAACTAGTATTTATTCAAAGTGTTCTTTTTTCACCTCATCTATAAAATCAGTTATTTTTGGGGGAAAAAGGAATGGAATCAGTAATGAGAACTGATGAAGAAATGTAGGCTCTGCTAGTTCAGTTTCTGCCAATTTTAACCCTGACTCTGCACACGGTTCTATATAATGACATGATGGGAAATTTTGGTAACATGATTTGCTATACATTTGTTGCAGTTTTTAGTCTGGGGGTAAAAAGGATGGAAGGGCTGCCATTTAAATATTGGCATAGAGAAGTTGGAAAAATGTTTTGTCTATTCTAAATCTACTCTGGTGCATGAAAAGAACATTTCTTCTCAGTCATCAATGCCAGTAAGTTACTCTGCTAATAAAGTGAAAATCTGTGCTGAACTCGCAGCGTTACAACAGACAAATACACTTACCACAGTGAGCTTCATCAGACCTATCAGAGCAGTCGGGTTGATAGTCACAGACCTGGTGGGATGCAATACACTTCTTGTTGTGGCACAAGAAATCAGTGGCTTCTGGGCAAATCTCAGAAGTCTCTCCCACTGTGGGGAAAACAAAATAACAAACACAAACATCATTTGGTGATACCGGCATCAAATTTGAATACTCCTTTTAGTTCCCACACTATTAGATAAGTTAAAGATTTTAATTGTTGTCCAAGGTAGACTTGTAGACAACTCCCCATCTCAGTCCCACCTGGAACTGTTCAGCAAGTAACATAGATTGTACTTCCAAAATATCTTTTAATCAGTCAAGGGCTGACCATAAACCCAAACTCCCAATCAAGGCATTAAAAATAGTTTGGTTTTTGGCTCCAGCTTAGTTTTCCAGGCTCATTTTCTGCAACTCTTCTCTTAAGCACCTGCAGGTAAACTATATCCTAGGACTGAGGGCTTCACAAATATGCCACTTGGTCTGCATTTTGCCACGTGTTCACAAATGCTGCTTCCTTTACCTGTACTGACCATTCATTCCCACTTGTGGTCTTGGTGGTCTGTTCAACCTTAGGACTCAAGGAAACAACTTCTCTCTCTACCCTTGTCTTGCCTTTCTCTTTGCCATCCAAGCCTCTGGTCGGACACTCCCTATTTCATGCTGTCTAAGGATACTTTTATTCCTATATTAAATGCTTACCACCTCGTATAAGAGCTGTTTACACTTCTGTCTGTCCTCCCAGACTCTAAGCTCCTTCAACACAGGAGTTTTTGCTGTGTTTTCTTGGGCCTAACACAGCACCTAATAATACAATTTGTGCTTTATAAATGCTGGTTACAATAACTGAAGGCATAATGGTTTCATCTAAAGGGGGCTTAGAAAAGCAAATTGACATAGAATTTTCAAAGCAATTCACATGTTGGCATATCATTTCAACTGATATGAAGTCTAATCATTTCAACTGATATGAAGTCTAATGATAATATTTTATAGCTTCAAAGTGATATACATTAAAGGTCTGAAACTATCTTTATCAAATTCAACAAATTAAATAAAGCTCAGCAATTCCTTTGTTACATAGATTAGTATGGGTTCAGGATAGGGTGTCTGCAGTGCGGGCAGGTTACTCAAGGTTAGGGAGTATTTTCATGAAGGAAAATAGTAAAACTCTACAGATTTCATAAAAGTGCATTTCTATAGTCTTTCCATAGTCATCCCCATAATGCAATAGCTAAAACCTCAATAATTTCCAGAAATAATTTACCAGTAAAATGTAGTCTAAATACGAAGATTGAGAGAGGGCATCTAAAAGAACAGCCAATATTTATTAGATCGTGGGTATCAGTAAGGTGAAGAATTAAAGGTCGTGTTCTTTGAGTGATTTAGAAACTTTGCCACATAATTTTAATTAACACTAGTGAGAATTTACAGTTAACCCAGAGAACTATGTGGACATTGTTTAGTATGCAAGTCTATGCATTGGAGATTATTTTATTTTTCTATGCCATAGGCTGTGGAGTCATAAAATTACTCCACAGAGGATATGGGTTTTGACTTATAATCTAAATAATTGGTTCTTTAGTTTAAAAAAAAATGACTGAAATAGACTCCATCTCTAAATGAGGATTATTACCTTAACAATATAGAATAGAAAAACCATGAAGAGGAATCAAGTCAATGCTTTGAATTATAGTAAACTGAGCATAAACCAGAGTATCTATGGTATATGGGTTGCACGAATTAAAAATAAAAAGAGACTGCAATTCTAAGAAAAGTAGATCTTCTTTAAGACAATAATATAGTCAGTCAGACTGCTGTTAGCAAAAACAGCATGGTAAATAGAAGAGGAACATTATTTTAGTGAGAATGTCTTGCATGTGTTTAGCCATTTTCAATTTTGTCATTTAGCCAAAATGATAAAAGTAGTACCTATTAACCTGGTCAACAAATATATGAAATGAAAGATAATCTAACACATACTATAGTTAATGATATGAGAATGGAAAGAGCATTGGTGCTCATAAGCGAGTTGAAGATGACCTGGCTGGCAGAATACGGCACATGAAACAGACTAAATATTTATTTTAGCTTAAAAAATAAAGGTTGACAGAGTCCAAAAGACCTAAAACTAAAACATGATAAATGGAAAAATCCTGGGAAGAAGAAACTGTCTGCAAAATAATGTAGCCATAAGAATCGAATATTTAATCCACTAAAAGCACGAGGAACATATAGGACTAATCCACTGTGGATTTGAATACACTGTCCCCAAAGTTAAAGTGACGTCAGTTGAAAACTCACATTATTCTTCTTTGAAATAGAAGTTACAGTAAAGAAATCCTTGCTCATATAAATTTGTTTTTGGATTAAAACAGCTTTGTGCACAGGATTCATTACATAGAATTAGATATATTCATTTTACAGATTATATTTGTGGGTACACACTAGTTTTATCATCTCCTTCAAGTGATGATATTCAGTATGCTCTGGGATTTCAGACAGTAAATTTCCCGTGGGCACACATTTTTGGCACCTTTATTTCTCATGCAGAATATTACCACATGAAGGACATAAAAGACGTGATAGCAATGGCCAGACTCCCCCTCACTGAAGACCATGTTATTCAGGCTCCTTAGGCTGAAGGAGACTGAATAACCATGACCATGTCATGTCTCCTTAGGCTTCTCTTCACTGTGACAGTTTCTCAGATTTTCCTTGTTTTTGATAACTTTTACAATTTGGACAGTACTGGTCAAGTATTTTGTAGGATTTCTATTGGAATTTGATTTCCCCCCTATAATTTAGGTAGGATTATGGATGTAGGGGAGGAAGACTACAGAAGTAAAGTGTTATTTTCATCACATCATGACCAGGGCACATACTATGACACAACTTGTCACTGTTCATGTTGACCTTGTCTACCTGGCTGATGTAGTTCTTGTCATATTTCTCCACTTTAAAGTTACTTTCTTTTTTCTATCTCTTTAAATACAATATTTCTTTGGAAGGAAGTCACTGTGTGCAGGCCACATACTGGAGTGGAGATCTATGCTTCCCTCCTTGAGGGTAGAGAATCTACATAAATTAGTGTTCTTACATATGGGAGATTGGTCTTTTCTCTCCCATTTATATATTTATTTAGTAATTTATATCAATATGGACTCAAGGATATTTATTATACAATTTGAGTCATAATACAATGCTACTTTATTTTTTTATTGCTCAAATTGGCAAAGGGGAGCTCTTTCAGTTGGCTTCTATGTCCCTTTGACATACTACCATCAATGTAGCCTTTTTTTTTTTTTTGCACACTGCTTTCTGTTCTAACACCATAAGTTGCTTCAGCCTTACCTTGTATTTTTCCCAGCCCAGTCCTAGAATCAGCCATCAGTCATTTCTCTGAGCAGCCCTGGTTCCTTTTATTGGAGAATGCTGTCGAAAACCAAAATCTGGGTACTAGGTTGCCCCCTGCTACTGGGATGTCATTGTTTCTATGCTATGATAACTTGAGGAGTCATGTCATTTTTAAATTACAGAAAATGATCAATTTTATTTCTTCAAGTACTATCTTTCCCTAAGTCTCTGTTTTCTATTTCTGGAACTTTCTTTTTTTTTTTTTTTAACATCTTTATTGGAGTATAATTGCTTTACAATGGTGTGTTACTTTCTGCTTTATAACAAAGTGAATCAGCTATACATATATATATATCCCCATATTTCCTCCCTCTTGCATCTCCCTCCCACCCTCCCTACCCCACCCCTCTAGGTGGTCACAAAGCACCGAGCTGATCTCCCTGTGCTATGTGGCTGCTATTATAAGTGTTAGATTCACTTAGTCTATCTTCAATGTCTCAATTTCTGTTCATATTTTTTTTTCTCTTTACCTTGCTGTGTTGCATTTTGGTGAGTAAGCTCACACTTATTTGATGATTTATCCTCCAGCTGTGCCTCTAATCTGTTTAACTTTTCCATTGATATTTATTTCAGTTATAATTTCTGGAAGTGAAATTTATTTTATTTAGTATCCTGCCTATTTTATTTTATGCTTTCCTTTTTCTGTATTATGATCCCGATAGCATGTGGTCCTAACAGCATAAATTTACACTGGCTTCATGCATTATCCTTGAAGTTTCAGTGGTTCTAGAAATTTTAATATTAATGTGTTATTTTTTTTTTATGTTAAATTAGATGTAAATTTTATTCACTGTTTATTTATCTGTTTATTATAATAACTGGTGTAGCACATTACAGGTGATAAGTACATCATAAATAATTTCTTTTTTTTTTTTTTAAACATCTTTATTGAAGTATAATTGCCTTACAATGGTGTGTTAGCTTCTGCTTTATAACAAAGTGAATCAGTTATACATATACAATATGTTCCCATTTCTCTTCCCTCTTGCATCTCCCTCCCTCCCACCCTCCCCATCCCACCCCTCTAGGTGGTCACAAAGCACAGAGCTGATCTCCCTGTGCTATGCAGCTGCTTCCACTAGCTATCTATTTTATGTTTGGTAGTGTATATATGTCCATGACACTCTCTCACTTTGTCACATCTCACCCCTCCCCCTCCCCATATCCTCAAGTCCATTCTCTAGTAGGTCTGTGTTATTTTTGAGTTCTCATTTGCACAGCATGTACTATCCTATATGTGGTATGGCACAAGTTTTAGGGTTTTGGTTTCATGTTGGTAGCTCCTGTTCTGTTTATCTATTTTTCTTTAATTTTTTCCAAGTCCCTGGACAGACAACAAATTTCTCTGGGCTTTCTCTGGAAAGGACCAGGCTTTATGCAAGGGTACATGTCTAGCTCTCCTATTCTGATATAGGGTTAAAACTTCCAGTCTCCAGATACCATTTACTATGTCCAGGTTCCCAAGTCCTTTAAGCCACTGGGAAGTTAGCTTCCATCTATGATCTATGTTTGAGTCCCCCTTTGGTTCTGGAACTGGTATATTTTCTTTTCTTTTTCAAATTTCAGTTTGGAGTATTAATAAGTGCTTTTTAAAGATATTTTTATATGTTTGTAGTGAGTGGGAAGCACATCCTATGATATGATTTTGTTAATTTTTCTGTAGTCTAATTTTCAATATAAATTTAATATTTAAAAACTGTTAAAACCTTATATCATGAATTCTAAAAATAATCTCAAGAAAGTCCCATAAAACAATTTTCTCCAAATCATGCTCCTTATTATAAAAAGAAACCCTCTGAAATTGGCATATATCATTTTCTTTATCTTGTGTTCCTATAAAGGTAAACATATATGAACATTTGAGTGCGTTCATTGAAATAGAAACATAAAGATATATTTGTAGTGGCTAGAAGAGGGAACTTTTTCATAAACATAGTTTCTTTCTGTTTGTTAATATATACATTTTCCTCATCATTTGTCTGTTTTAACTTGTTAAATTATCTTTGGATAGTCTTTATTGTAGGTATGCTTCAAAAGTTTTATCATTCTAAGTAAAAGTTTCCCTCTAGTTAAAGCTGGTAATACTGGACAGTAATATTGATTGATTGCTAGTGGAAAGTCAAAATATGTGTGGCCAATGTATTGATCTGAACCTCCATTCTCATGAAAGCTCTGTAACCTTAGGTAACTCATTTACTATCAATCTCTAAATGAAAACAATGGTAATCACTCTCTCATACAAAGTACTATACCTTTAAATCTAGTGACATCATCCATTTAGTATCTTTACTTATTCATCCTAGAAACATATATTGAACAGTTGTCAGACACCATGGTGGATAGTTCTTACCATCAAAGAATTTATAATCTGGTAGTGAAAACTTATGTGTAAAACAGGCTGTTTAGTGCTGTAATGGAAGATATTTAATGGCTTGCTGTCAGAGGACAACAAAATGTAGCCCTAGTTTGCACTGGTATGTTAATAAATATTTAATACATTTATTCAGTGCTGACCTTTCAAAATGCATATCATGTCAGCTTGTCATGTAGCCAATTAGAAAAAGAGGCCAGACCACTCAACTGAGAAGAAGCAGGTCCTTTATAAAACTCCATTCATTTCAGTTTCCTTATCAAGTACATTTGGCCACATGTTGCAAATACAGAAGATTCAATGTTATCTGAAGAATAACACTTGGGTGAAAAAAAAAAGGGGGGGGGGAATAGGCTCAAGAAAAAAATACTTTGGGAAAGATCACGCGCCTGAAATCTTCCTTCACAGATGAACTGCTTATTTCACCTGACGGCTCTCTTGTTCTAGAAATAGGATCAGGGGCAAGTTTGCAAATAAAAGGAAATCTCAACACTGCTGATGACTACATATCTCATGACCAGGATTTTTAAATGTCCAGAAAATAACAATAAATACCTTTCATATTTTCTATTCAGGGTGAGCGTTTAAATCTATCTTATGTTAGAAAAATTGCTAGGTTTCAAGAAGGTCACTGCACATATCAGACAACTGAGAGCAACACATCTGAATGTGTAACCTCTGTGAGCTCAGTGACAGCAAAGTACAGTTTGTGCCAAAATTATCAGAACTGTTATCAGAGTTACTGGACCATGTCTTAGAGGATAGCAAGAGCTTAGGAAAATATAAAAAATACAAATCCACTTGTGCTACACAGAGGCAAGGTGTATACAAAGTGGAAAATATCTTAAAGATCAACTTTTCAGCTTTTTAAGCAAAAAGGTGACTTTATAAACTGATTCTATATTTGTTTGAAAGAAAATTATATATGTCAACCTCTCTTTTCAGACATGCAACTCAGATTTTTATCTTTAGCTTTTTTTAGATCTGGATATATTTTAAGTATCTAGTTTTCTAAATCATTAATTTAAAGGTTTAGACAAAAAACCTTTTTAGAAGGTTTACAATGAAGGAAAAGGAAATAATAAGAAAATAAAGCAAAATCAACAAAACTCAGAAGTGATGTATTTGACAATGACCAGTATGCTTTTCCGCTTTAGGAAGCACTTTTAGTGGGTTAGTGATTCAAAAGTCCTCATCCACCCCTCATCCCTTTTCAGGTCCTAATGCTCCATTAAAAGAACGCTTGCTTCGTTTTCTGGTAATTTCCTAACTACCATTTTAAGAGAAATGTTGACCCTTTCCATTCTGGATTTTACTTCTGCATCTGATATACCAAAAATGTCTTCCTTTCTGTGACCCTCAATTCCTTTAGCTCCTGGCCACCATATTCCTACTACTCCATCACATCTTAACCCTCCTTCTCTCTCTTGGCTCTTTTTCCGGTTCAGGTCTTTAATGCCAATGCAGCAAATTGTGACCCTTTGTTCTTCTTTGGGCATCACATTTACCGTCATGATTTTACCTGACATCTGGGGGTTGATGACCTGATATCTACAACCCAATCTGTCCCTTTTCCTGAGTTTAGTCACTTACGATACATTTCCTGCTGGATTTCTCTATAACATATCAGACACACTAAACGTGACCAAAAAATGCACTTTCTTCTCTCTTTTTGCCTCCTACTTTATCTTTCTCTATTTCTTGACTCACACTAAACCTCACAATGCCCATCTGTGGATGGTCCACAGAAGCATAACATCTTTTCTCACCTACTTTGGTCCTGACTCTTGTTTTTACGCCTTCATCCTGTCTCATCCGTGGGGTGGAGATGGCTGGCTGTTTACAACATACACCTTCAAATTTCTACAGCAGATGGTTGTTGCTGGGTAGCAGCTGCTCAGCCAGGCACTTGACTTCTCAACACCGTGTGCAACCAGGTGGGGCCACAAGGGTGAGTTCTAGCCAGTGGAGTGTGAGTGGGGGTGATAGTCACCACTTCCAGGCAAAGCCACACAAACTTCCACGCACAGCTCGTCACGTTCTTTTCCTCTCTCGGCTGGATAGAAACAATGTGATGTTCACTAGGGTGGACCTTGAAGGTCAGAGACTAAAGACCGGCCTGGGTCCTTGAATAAATGCATGAGAAGAGTGGTCCACCTAATCTGTTCACCTAACTACTGCAAGCTGAATAAGAAATGAACTTGAACTGTGATCTAGCTGTAGCCTCCCCTACTATAACTTGTATACAATGAGGATGATTCTGTTGATGAATATGGTGGCTCTGACTCTTAAGGAGACTAGATTGCATGTCTCATCCTGTTTAAGCACATTACATATATAAACTCATTTAATTCCGAAGATAGCTCCACGAAGCAGGTACTATAATTTTCTGTCTTATTAAAATTACTGAAGGTCACACAACTACTTCATAGCAAAGCCAGAATTCATGCTTTGACTACAGCCTTTACTCAACCAATAAACCCCATTCCTCCTCTCATCCTGCGCAAATATCCAATCCCATAAGCCATAAGTTAAGTGTTACTCTTTCCAAGTCCCATTTATCCATCCAGCTCTGTTGGTGCTCTGGATAATATCAACTATAGCACGTGGTATTGAAATACAGTACACTGATACATTTCCTGTTGGATTTATCCACTATACAACAGAAAACTAGACATGTTTCTTCTGGAAAAAAACGGAAAGAATCCTTAAAGGAAGGAACTATACTGTATTCATTACTACATCCCTAAACCATAGCACAGATCCCAGGGACCTTTTGGTGATTAAGTAACATTTGCTGAACTGTGTTTAATTTGTAAAATTGTCTGGACTTTACCACTACAATCAGAATAGGTGGTTAATTAAACATAAAATAAATTCTAAACATGCTATGAGTACTAAGGACTAAGAATTACATTTAATGAATTTAAACTATATTGGGCAAAATCATTCCTATAGAACTTCACAGTTAAAAATGGTTACAAGAAAACTGTCAACTCTTGAAAACTGTTTAGAGGATAAATAGGTTGCAGGATAATTATTGTCACTGCCTAAGATAATTTCTGAGATGTAATATATACTGTGAGCTTGATAGTCTATATAAGCACAGGTAATGATGCAATTTATTGCTTTCTACAGAGACAAGTAGGCCCACGGTGTGTGATGACACAAGACAGAAAGCAAAGATAATCTAAAGAGAAGCGAGGCACAGGAACCTGGAGTATGGAGACAATAAATACTCTTCGTGAGGAAGACGACTTTGGTGTGAGACATAAAATTGTAAGGAAAGAAAAAAACTCACTCAAGGAAATTGTAATCATCATTCACAAGTGGCCCTTTATTAAGGATGTCTGTTTACATGCTGGATTCCAACTCTAACTTGAAGAAGACCCATAATGGATGGACTATGTCATCTGTTTAGACCTAATTAAAATTTTCTAATTGCTGTATTAAGAGGGGAGTACACACTTTGCTCAAGTTTATCTCCATTCCACTGGAGATGAGGTGTAAGAGGAAATTTGCACATCAAAGCACCAATGTCATATATATCTGATAGAAAATGGCACAGGAGGCAAATGCAATTGCTTGTTTAGCTTTTGTCTCAGAATACTATTTTTTTTCCCTTGCTCAGGTAACTTTTGCATAGAAATTATACAGAAGTACTTGCTGATTTGCTCGAAATATTAATACATAGTAGGGATACAAGCTTATTTAAATATATTTTATAATAAATAGTTGATTCATTTTGACCAAATTGAAAACAACTATTTTTACACATCTTACTACCCAAGTCAGTAATTATCATGTGTGTTTGCTTCATGTTCTCCTACACCTACTATGGAGTGACAGAATAATCATTAAATTGAGAGGCAATAAGCTGTATTTCTGTTCCCACAGTGTCAAACCTCCAAGTAACCTGGAATGAAATCATTCAAACACTCTGGATCCCTAAGGTCTTTCCACTCTAAAGTTCTAGGGGTTTTGGGCCTCCCTGGTGGCGCAGTGGTTGAGAATCTGCCTGCCAATTCAGGGGACACGGGTTCGAGCCCTGGTCTGGGAAGGTCCCACATGCCACGGAGCAACTAGGCCCGTGAGCCACAACTACTGAGCCTGCGCGTCTGGAGCCTGTGCTCCGCAACAAGAGAGGCCGCGACAGTGAGGCCCGCACACCGCGATGAAGAGTGGCCCCCACTTGCCGCAACTAGAGAAAGCCCTTGCACAGAAACGAAGACCCAACACAGCCAAAAATAAGTAAATAAATAAATTAAAGTTCTAGGGGTTTTGAATACTATCTCAAAGACACTTTCTTAGTTAATTCACTAGAAATTCTCTGGTTGCTTTTTAAAAATATAAATGCAAGTACAAAAATGCTGTAACAAGTAATCTAAGATTATTATTTTCAGCCATCCAAAAGCACATTTCTCTTACGAGCTAAAATGTAAGATGAAAATTCCATTAAAATTGTTGGGCATTAAACAGTTAAAAGTTACTCATGTAGAATGTCTCAGCTATAGGCTGCCCCACTCCAATAACTATACTTCCACTAGAATGAAGAAATCAAGAGTTGTATAAAGCCCAAGAGTTTACCAGCATTGATCCTACATAAATAAAATGTGGGAATAACTGGAAAAAACCAAAACACTAACATTTTTACATATAAAATACATAAAAATAATTAGGCAAAAAACTTAGTTTAAGGAGATGGAGAATGTGGAAGTCTGTGTTGAAATGTAGAGACATATTTCTGAAGTGTACATACCTCCCAAGAGCAGATTATGAATCATCTGTGTTTAATGTGTGAGAATATATCACATGGATATAAAACATGAATAGTTAGGGTCTTATAAAATATGTTATAGACTGATGTTCAGAATAAACACAAGGTGAATGAGCTTCCTGGTTCAAGGTGATGACGCAGGCTATGGCAATAGGTCCACCTTTAACATGCATGGGATCTGCAGTGGACACCCCAGTCTGTAGGTACAATCCCATCTTCATCTCCATGGTCATCTCGTAGCTAACCTTGCAGCTCAGGGTATGCGTACCAGCAGTGCAGTCCCTCCATGAGAAGACAGAACTGGGGAAGAGGTGAGGAAAGACCCCTGAAGCCAGCTTGGAGCTGCATGATCAGAGTAATCTGAGATTTAGAACCGGGAACATAGGCTCTGAGTGGGCATGTCCTTTTAGCTCTCAACAGACTCCTTGCCAAATGGGGCGGGGTGTGGCGTGAGGAAGAACAGAAAAGAGCCAGCTAATGTTCATCACCCAGAATCTCAGTGTGGTGTTACATAGCTGATTGATCAAAGGAGAGATAACTGATTAAAGATAAGCCAACAGGATTATTGCATTTGGGATTGAATGTTGTACCAAGACACACAGAAATAGCAGTTCTGGGGGGCACAGGTGTCTAATGGGTACTTCACTGGAGCAACTTTCCATGAGCCCCTGTTACTTAGGTCCTTGGAGCTTATTCTTTTCAAGGATGGCTTACACAATTGTTTCTTCAATTCTCTGATCCATCCCAGAATCTTTAGAAAAAATGACCTCGATTTATTTGATTGGTAAAATTGGTTTCTAGTACGTGCACTAAAAAAGGATATAAACTGTTAGTTGCATCTATTATTACCTTATCTTGGTCCTACTTTAGGAGTGCTGCAACAATAATCAATGATATGTGTAATAAAGGAAAACAATACCACTTCAAGGAAATATACGGCCTCCTAAAAATATAAGATTCTAGAACCTCGTTGATATTGATACCATTAATGAGTTTTAATGAAGAATAAGAGATTTTGAAGTGCTGAGCAATCTGATTCAGACTTCTGAATTAGTTTGTCTTGTCTATTATTTGTATAGTAAGGTCACTGCAGGACACTGTTAAATAGTTTTCAACTTACATGCAAATTCCACCCTCAAACTGTGATCAAGTTATGTTTTTCTGCATAAAACGAATACAAGTAAGTCTAATCACCGCATAATATTATCTTTGACCCTTTCCTTTGAACTCTGCCATATATGTGAGATGTATAAAAATTTAATTTGCACTGTATTTTTGACATAATATTTCATTCAAATCTTCAGAATTTAATAAGTTTACTGTGGACTAAAGAAAAATATTTTGATGCACTTTTTAATTGTTTACAAAGAGTTTAGCCACAACAAAGAAATTTTACGATATTTTTTAACAAAATCTTAAAATCTCCCTGAGTAATATCTCTACCAGTTGTGTCATTTGGCTAAAGTAATTAATCTCTCTGAGGCTCAGATTCCTCATCTGACAAATGGAGATACTGAAGTTACAACATGAATAACAGAGGTGTATGAACATTAAATGAGATCATGTATGCAAAGTTTTCAGTACATGCTTGACATTTAGTAATTAGTTATTTAATGTTACTTTTTCCAAATTTTTTCTTGATTCTTGAGAACCTGCCCTCTCAGAACCTTAGTTTCTTTATCTATAAAGTGGGTTCTTATAAGATTTAGTGAAAGGACTTCCCTGGTGGCACAGTGGTTAAGAATCCGCCTGCCAATGCAGGGGACACAGGTTTGAGCCCTGGTCCGGAAAGATCCCACATGTCGCAGAGCAACTAAGCCCGTGCACCACAACTACTGAGCCTGCGTGCCACAACTACTGAAACCTGCGCGCCTAGAGCCCGTGCTCCGCAACAAGAGAAGCCACCGCAATGAGAAGCCCACGCACTGCAACGAAGAGTAGCCTCTGCTCGCTGCAACTAGAGAAAGCTCGCGTGCAGCAACGAAGACCCAATGCAGCCAAAAATAAAAATAAATAAGTAAATAAATAAATTTATATGTTAAAAAACCAAGATTTAGTGAAGGTAAAGCATATAAAGCTGGTAAAACTGTCCTTGATTTAGAGATATTAAAAGTTCTAATTATTTTTGTAGTCATCCTAGGTCAGCATTCTCTCTACAACAAAACGCTTCCTTGAGAAATCATTAATAACATTTTACACTATCATTTACTTTCTAAATAGTGTTAGAAAATGCTATCAGTATTAAGAGATATTAATTTTTCACTTACAATGGATTGGGTACTGGTTTAATCACTTTGCAAGGATTAAATCAGTAGATTTCCACAATAATTCAATTGTATAGAAAAGGCATAGAGTCGTGAAGTAACTTGTCCCAGGTCACACACCTGAGAAACAGTGAAGTTAAAATTCAAACTGAGCTAATGATTCCAATGCCTATCATGTTATATAACCTCTAAGCTATTGCTTTTCCAATCAAAATGGTGATGAAAGAATATAATTTAAATTGCATATTCCATGATTTTAAGGAAATTTGAAAATGTTTAAAAGTATTTAAAAATACAGGATTTCTTGGAATATGAGATAATTCTTAGACTAGAAACTCCTGGAAGCTCACTTGATCCACTGTCAAATTCAACATAATATTTAAATTGCTTAATATGTTGCATAAGTTATTTTAAAGATAAACTCACCAAATAGTACATTATGTCCAAAAGAATAAAGCAGGACTTGACATCTTGAGAAAAGATGTACATTTTAAATAGCTAAACATTAAAAAATGATATATTTTCCATAAAATACATTATAAAACACTGCAAAATACCTTTGTGTTAGTAATGTATTTTACATTTACATTTTAAAATATTTTAAATAATATTGATAGAAAATCTTTTTTTCACTTCCTTTTTTTGGCAGTATGAGATTTTAGTCACTGTATTAAGGCCAACTGAGAGAAAATATCTACAATCTGTAATAAAATACTGAAATATATTTTCAAATGCAAGACTCTTCAAAGTCAGAAATGAAATGAATTCAGCCAACTGGAATTTCTATTGAAATCTGGAGATAACTTCACGGGCTAAGGACTACCCAGGGCAGGAGATTTATTGGAGGTTCCCACACAAAACTGGAATCAATAGGGTTTATATTTGCAGCTTTAGAGTAAATGAGAAATAAACCTGCCTCTCAGAAGTGGTGGAGATATAGATATACATGAATCACCTGAATATCTATCTCTCTATCTATCTATCCATCTCTATAGATATATACCTATAGGAGATCTCCCTCTCTCTCCCTCTCCCTCTCTCTCTCTCTCTCTCTATATATATATATATCTCCTGAATCTAGAATTTATACAGAATAACAAAAGGCTAACAGGAGCCAAGACACTCCTGAAAAAGAAAATCAAAATCAAGAAACTATATACTTCAGATAACAAAACTTATTTAAACATTATAATAAATAAGAGGTGTGGAATAACAGAGATAGACTCATAGACCAGAGAACATAATAGAATACCTAGAATTGAACCCCATGTGTTTAGATATTTGATTTTTGGCAGACTTGGCATGCACATCAGAAGGGAAAGAATGGATCTATCATGTATAAGCAGTCTTCAGGCTAAGTTATGGGTGCATCAGAGAGTACATAAAAATTGTTGCAAGGGAGATAAAGGCATACAGTTTTAAGGAAATCAATTTCTAGATCTTCGTTTCCAAATATGAAGCTTCCTGAAATTGATGTGCCAAGAATGCACCTATGATCATCTTGGTTCTCCTTCACACACTCTTTCACAACCACACTCCATACTTTATAGAAGGTAGAGCTTTGCATCTTTCCCTCTATTTGACATTCAAAAGTATACATGGGCAAGTTGTGACAGTAGAAACATGATAATGTTTAGCTCATTTAAAGTCTCACTTCTTTTATTCCCTATTTTCAAAGAATGTTTCAGCCTGATGGAGTTTCATGAGATTGAAGGGAAAAAATATTAGCGTGAAACAATTTTATCATGCAATGCTATTTACTAACAATGCATTCATAACTAAAAATAAAGCTATATTTTAAAATGAATAAATCTGAATATATAAGTACAAATATAAATAACTTTGATATTTTTAAGCTCCCATCGAAGTGTGAAAGTTTGATACAAATTAGCATTGCTCACAGTGGAAGCTAGGGAAACATGCACATCCATAGAAAAATGACTGATGTACTGTGAATAGCCGGAAGTTAAATGTTCATTTCAGCATATCAGAAAGTTGATTCCCTGTAATGACATCACTGTGCTTCATGAATGAATGTGACGGCAGAAGCCATTGTTCAACAGAGTGCATCAAAAATCATGGCAGATTAAAATAATGCTATGCCTTAGACCAAAGAAAGGTATGTTACTACTGAGATTACAACAAGCAAAGAAGAGCTTGTTGAAATTTAGACACTTTTGCACAAGTATATTTGGAGTTACATTGGGAATAAGGTATTTTTATAAATGTTTATATATTTGTGTTTACATTTGTTTATTTTTTCTGATATAGCTGCTCAATGACTAAGCAGAAGGGTGCCCTTATTGCTCATATTCATTCCTTTACTCTTTTTAAAAGTATTTGCTTAAAATTCAACAGCAAAAAAACCACACAAATAACATGGACACAGGACTTGAAAGATATTCCTCCAAAAAAGATATACAAACGGCCAAGAAGGACTTGAAAAGATGCTCACCATCACTAATTCAAAGTAAGGAAATGCAAATCAAAACCAAAATGAGGTGTGACTTTACACCCATTAGGATGGCTACTATATTTTTTAAAACCCCCAAAACAAAAAACTCCAGAAAATAACAAGTTTTGTTGAGGATGTGGAGAAATTGGAATGCTTGTGTAGTGTTGGCAGGAATGTAAAATAGTGTAGTCGCCATAAATAATATTGAGTTGGTCCTCAAAAAATTAAAAATAGAATTACAATATGATCCAGCAATTCCACTTCTGAACATATACATAAAATAATTGAAAGCAGGAACAAGAACAGATATTTGTACACCCATGTTCATAGCGGCATTATTCACTATAGCCAAAAGGTGGAAGCAAATCAAGTGTCTATTTTTTTTTTTAAAGATTTTTTTGATGTGGACCACTTTTAAAGTCTTTATTAAATTTGTTACAATGTTGCTTCTGCTTTATGTTTTGCTTTTTTGGCCGTGAGGCATGTGGGATCTTAGCTCTCCCACCAGGGATCGAACCTGCACCCCCTGCATTAGAAGGCAAAGTCTTAACCACTGGACCGCCAGGGAAATCCCCCAAGTGTCTATTGGCAGATGAATGGATAAACAAAAAGTGGTATATACATATAATGGAATATTATTCAGCCTTAAAAAGGAGAGAAATTCTGATATATAGTACAACATGGATGAACTTGGAGGATATTATGCTAAGCAAAGTAAGCCAGTCACAAAAGAAAAAATACTCTTATGATTCCACTTGTATGAGGAAACTAGAGTAGTCAAATTCAGAGAGAAAGAAAGTAGAATGGTGCTTGCCAGGGGCTGAGGGTAGGGGGAAATGGGGAGTTATTGTTTAATGGGTACAGAGTTTCAGTTTTGCAAGATGAAAAGATTTCTTGGATGGATGTTGGTGATGGCTATACAACAATGTAAATATACTTAATGTTACTGAATTGTACACTTAAAAATGAGTAAGCTGGTCAATTTTATGTTCTGTGTATATTGCCACAATTTTTTTAAAAATTAAAAATATTTGCTGATTGTCTACTGATAGGCACTGTTCTAGAAGCAGGTATTATGGCAGAGGCTGACTTTATCCTCTGCTTAAATTTGGAAACATTTTTACTGACAAACAAGCTTTGGATTGCCAAAAACATTTAACCTTGATTTACATAAAATATAGGATATTGCCATTAAAATGGAAAATACTATTGTCTAGGATATTAAACTTTCATATTTAAAAAAGAGATATATAAGGAATAAGGTATAAATTAATATTCAGCAATTATTGCATCTAGAAGTGGGACAGCTGTCGGGAGGATGTGTATTTACACACTTACGTAAATTTTAAAAATATACTCAGGCTTATTATGATGAAAACCAGCTGGTTTGAAAATGAGAACTGTTTTGAATTTTGTCTAAAGCTTTTTCTGCACCTATTGAGATGATCATGTGATTTTTTTTTTCTTTTATTTGTTAATATGGTGTATCACATTGCTTGGTTCGTGATACTGAACCATCTTGGCATCACTGGAACGAATCCCACTCGATCATGGTGTATAATCCTTTTACTGTGTTGCTGAATTCAGTTTGCTAATATTTTGTTGAGGATTTTTGTGTCTATACTCATCAGTGATATTGGCCTGTAATTTTCTTTTTGTGTGATGTCTTTGTCTGGTTTTGGTATCAGGGTGATACTGGCTTCTTAAAATGAGTTTGAAAGCATTCCTTCCTCTTCAATTTTTTTTTGAATAGCTTGAGAAGAAAAGGTGTTATATCTTCTTAAAAGTTTGGTAGAATTCACCTGTGAAGCCATCTTTTCATGTACTTTTGTTGTTGTTGTTTTTTATTACTGATTCAACTTTATTACTGGTAACTGACCTATTCATATTTCCTTTTTCTTCCTGATTCAGTCTTGGGAGACTGTATGTTTTAAGGAATTTATCCATTTCTTCTAGGTTGTCCATTTCATTGGAGTTTAATTGTTCATAGTACTCTAACGATCATTTGTATTTCTATGGTGCTGGTTGTTAACTTCTCTTTCATTTCTGATTTTATTTTACTTATTTATTTTTTTAAATAAATAAATAAATTTATTTATTTTTGGCTGCGTTGGGTCTTCATTGCTGCATGTGGGCTTTCTCTAGTAGTGGCAAGCGGGGGCTACTCTGCAGTGTGCAGGCTTCTCATTGCGGTGGCTTCTCTTGTTGCGGAGCATGGACTCTAGGCGCACGGGCTTCAGTAGTTGCGGCATGCAGGCTCAGTAGCTGTGGCACACAGGCTTAGTTGCTCCGCAGCATGTGGGATCTTCCCAGACCAGGGCTGGAACCCGTGTCCCCTGCATTGGCAGGTGGATTCTTAACCACTGTGCCACCAGGGAAGTCCACATTTCTGATTTTATTAATTTGGGTGTTCTTTCTTTTTTCTTGATGAGTCTGGCTAAAGATTTAACAATTTTATTTGTCTTTTGAAAGAACCAGCTCTTTGTTTCACTGATCTTTTCTTTTTTTTTTTTTAGTTCCTATTTCATCTATTTCTGATCTCTATTATTTCTTTCTTTCTACTAACTTTAGGTTTTGTTTATTCTTCTTTTTCTAGTTCTCTTAGATGTATGGTTATATTGTTTACTTGAGAATTTTCTTGTTTCTTGAGGTAGGTCTGTATCGCTATAAATGTCCTTCCTGGAACTGCTTTTGCTGTGTCTCATAGATCCTGGATTGTTGTGTTTCCATTTTCATTTGTCTCCAGGTATTTTTTTTTTTAATTTCCTCTTTGATTTTTTCAGTGACCCATTGGTTGTTTAGTAACATGTAAAGTATGCTTGAATCATGTGGTGAATAAACTTATTTTATCACAAATAATTGACAAAGGTATATTAAAATTATTTGTTTCAAATTTCTCACATCTTTGAGTATATTATGTTTAAAAAGGAGCCACTAAATGGAAGAGTAAAAAGGATTACTAATAGTGTCTTTTTAAGTCTTGTTACATAAATCATTCTTGGATATTATTCCCACAAATTTATTACAATATACTGACTATATTGTAATAAATGCTTTTATAAGTCAAGTGGTTTCTAATTTGTCGCTTCCAAAAATTTGAACAGTGACTTCGTTTTCAGATGCTAGATCAAAAAATAATTTTTGATTATAAAATATTGTGATTTTTGACTTATATTTTTGGCAATCCAGTTCAAGCACTTGAAGGACGATGCTGTAACAAAATTCAGTCTTAACAAACATCACAATCTTATGTGAATAAGGTGTCTTAGCACTTATTTCAGTAAAAGCAAAAATTAGAAATAGAATTAAATTCTTTCTTATTCTAGGAATATTCATTCATAAATACATAAAATTGAGGTAACGAATGAGTCACAGTTTCATGTGTAGTGAAGAATCTCAAAAATACTTTAGCTAAAAAAGAAGCAAGTCACCAAAAATACATACAATTTTACAGTATGACTCTATTTACATAAAGTATGAAACTGGACAAAATTAAATAATATGATTTAGGAATATAGTTATGCCAAAACTAAAATTAAATTCAAGAAGATGATTATCATAAAAGGCAGGGTAATGATTTCCTCTAGCGGAAAAATATATGATTGGAGAAGTGCATATAAGGATTTCCGAAGTACAGGTAATAAGCATAATTTCTGTAGAGTAACTTGGGGGAATCATTTTATTTTAATATTAAGCTAAAAATACACATTTAAAATACACTTTTATATGTATAATAAGGGCTCATATAGCTGGCTGCACATTAGAATTATCTGAAGCTTTAAAAATTATGGATGCCTGGAGCTCACATCCAGAGATAATGATTTAATTGGTCTGGAATGGGGCCTGGGAAGAGATATTCTTTTAAGCTCCCCTAGAGATTTTCGTGTGAGGCCAGAGTTAAGGGCCACAAACATTGATGCATTTCACAATAGGAAGTAAACCTGGTTAAAAAAAAAGAAAGAAAAAGAAAAAAGAAAGAGTGGGGGAAAAGAGAGAGAGAGAGAGAGAAAGAGGTTGACCAATCCTGGAAAGTTGGAGATTCTGAATTTTTCAGATCATCTAAACACTGGGGCTATGTTTTATGCCTTTTTGAAGGCCTCCATATGCTTTACTGAGCATACGTTATGTTCTCATGATCTCTTTCAGACATTGCATAACGTATTGGGCAATTGCATCCAATGCTCAAAGAAAGCTGTATTCCACTCAACTTCATTTCAATGTGTTTATAATATTTAATATATGAGATAACTTTCAATGATTCAACCCATAAAAATATATCTAGGCATAAAATAACACACTAAAATGACCTAGAAATATATTAACAAGAGTAAAAAATCAATTAATGAATAATAAAATTATTGATTAATACTTTCATATTTTGTTTTCTTTTTTTATTAGTTCAACCAACACATTTAGCTTTTTATAGATTAAAAGACCCTTTTAATACTTTGGGCTATGCTTATATTTAAAGCAATTAAGGAAATGAAAGCATCACCCTTCCAAATGAATTCCCATGAGTCTTTGATAATCAGGATAATCACCTAATTCCACATTTTAATTTCCACTAGATTGGGACAATTAAGAGAATCCTAATTAACCACTAAGAACTAAACAACTGAAATGAATGTAGGGTGTTCCCTCAGTGCAAAGTACAACAGATTAAAAAAGAAAAGAATAGATTACAATACTAGGAAAGTAAAATGTACCAGCATGTTGCAAAGGAAAAAGCAAACAAACAAACAAACAATCTTACAGTGACTTTTCTTTCTGGTAGAACACTTGGGAAGAAGGAATAACCAAAAATATAAAGCATAATTAAAGTTAATAAAAATATATGTGGTGATGAAATAGTATGGTTCAAGAACATTTAAATATAAGCACCAAAATGTAAAGATGGAAAACAGAAAGAAACATGAAGAGTATTTAATCTCAGGGTGTTTCTTAAGCTAAACAACAAAGCAAACTTATAAAGTAAAATCTTGATTAAATTAGATTAAATAAATTGGATGAGGATGTTTTCATCAAAAGTACCATAAACAATATCAAAAGACAATAAAAAGCAAGAAAAGCATACTTATATTTTATCTTATAAAAGAATGTTTATATAATTAGTGAAGAAAAAGCATGTCCAAATCCATACAAGAAGCAAACAGCTCAACAGAAATTTTTGACAAGGAAATGAATGGGCAGTTCTCAAAAGATGAAATGTGAATGACCAACGACAGGCTTACTGGTTTAAAGAAAAAGACTTAACTGCATTATTAACCACATATGTAAATTAAAATGCTATATCATTTCACCTACTAAATTAGAAAAAAACTCCTTGCAGAAATCGAATGAAAACCGATGTTGAGCAGGATTTAAAGAAATAGATAAATTAATTTATCTAAACTAAAAAGTGAAAGCAATCTTGATGGAAGAGATGGGGGTTTAAGAAAGGTTCAAGGTGTTGAATTATGGAGACAGGCGAACATGGCCAAAGGCTGAGGAGAACTAAGCAATAAGCAGCCTTAACAGGTGGCATGTGAAGAAACAGCAAACAACAGCAGATGAAGGGTTGCCAGTAGAAATTTACATTTTAATAATCATTCTTATTGACATTATATATTAAAGTCATAATTTTGTATACCCTTAGGCTGGGATATTACCTGGTAGGAACTGGTGGTAGGCTAGTCATTCTCTAAACAAATGTCCATTTCCTTCCTCATCCTTAGTTTTGAATAAACACATTTCCTAGATTTCCTTCCAGTTTGACCATGCAACAAAATTTTGGCTAATTAGTTATAGGTGGAATTGATGTGCAACAGCTTCAAGGAAACCTTTTAAAGGACAGTTGGTATGTGCCCTTTGCTTTTTTCTCCTACCTTATTTTTTTCCTGCCAGCTGGGAGGTTGACATCATGACTGGAACTAAAGCATCCATCCTGAACTACTGTCTCCCCCGACTAGTTCATTCAGCCATCTTCCCCTCTCTATTTCTGTTGCAATACTCTAGCGCAATTTATTACTTTTTACCTACTCCATTAGACCAGCCATCTATTGGAATAACCAACTCATCTGTGTACTTATTTGTGGAGGTATTGTTTTAGTACTTGTTGAATGAATACTATTCTAAGAATACGTGTTCAGTGAGTCGAGAGTGGACTTGTTTACCCCACTCCCTTCATCTGATGACTCCCCCTCATCCCCTCATCCATATGGTCACCAAGGTGGGAGCTCAGTAGGCATGTTTGTACATATCCCTGACGTCAGACTAGTTAACTAGTCTGAAGATGGCTGTTTGACCCAAGATAGGTCAATTGTAATCATCTACCAGAGAATTTAGAAATATAACTAATGGGTTTTTGCAACAGTGTTTTGAGGCTCTTGAATCCTGCAGTGTAGTCACATTTTCTGCCTATGTATGGTAAAGCATAGAAAGCTGGTTCCACAGAGAGGGGCCCGAAACAGATGTGCAGAGGGAAGCAGTTAAAAGAGACAAGAGGCACAGAAGGATCACAGCTCAAGTTCCCTCTTTTCAATCCCTGGTTTTAGAACCTTCCTGAAGCTGAACTGCGCTCCTGAGCTTGGGTTTACTGAGGTTCCTCATACCCTTAAATAAACTCTTTATATTTGACGCTACTGGCGATTAAACTAGACCTAATTAAACTACAGGCTTCCCAGAAATGATCATGAGGATGTATAAAGACTGAAAGGCCAAAAAGTAAATGAGTGGAAAGAAATCCAAACCACACTTTTTTTTTTTTTTTGCTGAGCTCCTTCCTGACCTTTTAATCAACAGTTTAAAACTGTATTTCCCAGTTCCTCTGAGGTAACTTTCCAAACAATGTGTGTGACTCATTTTGCTCAAATCCCTCAAGAATCCCTTCTGTATTAAACATCTTTATTCCCTTCTTAAAAGAGATGTGCTGGGTCTAGTTTCATGATGTCAACCACAATGGTAGGTGTTCAACATATATTAGTTTCCTTCTATTGTCTTGAAGTTCATGTATGCTACGCAGGTCTCTGTAAAACAGTGAAGTTTGTATGCAACTAATCAGCAAAGGAATTAAGTCAATACAACACAGAATTTGTGTGGATGCCTGCATGATTCTTCCCTCTACAGTAATGTCTTGTGCCTCCAAGGCATAGCAGATGAGAGGGAAGGACACTAACACAGCTGAGCCGGAGAGCCACAGAAGAATGACGGGCTGTTGAGTATGCACCTCAGCCCGTCTTTCTTTTCTCTGTTTCTCCACATGCTCTCTTTTGGAAATGCTTATTTGTTGTATGTTTTTAAAAATTTTTCCTGGTCTTTTGTCACTTTTCCCATGTCTCCATAATTCAACAACCTTAAACTCTTGTTTACACCACCCTTTCATCAAGATTCCTTGCATCGCACCCTACCCACCTTTTTAGGTAAAGTAGTACATTTGCTGAAAAGTTCCTCTATTTATTAGGATTTTAAAATGCTTTAAACTGTGCCTGTATTTTTATTATGGTTGCTTTTGCTTATACTAGTGCTATATAGCTCAGTTATCTATGCTTATAGTGGTTTGACCTAATCCTGTTTTCCCATAAGCCCTTTTATGTGATCATTCAAAATAGGTGATTTTTTAGAAACTCATGCATGCCTCTGTGTATATGTATGTGTGTGTGTGTTTCATCAAATAGATAAAAAATTGGTTTCTGGTCCTGGCCTAATATTTGTGCATGTATAAATACCTGTGGATTTAGTTGAAACCTATTTATGTTTGAACCACCTGGATATAAATTTATTGAGTTCCACATCTACTTATTTTGAGTACACCTGTAGCTTGTATATCCTATATATATATATATATATATATATATATATATATATATATATATATATATATATATATACATTTGTTTCAGGACTGAAGAGTTTATCTTTCAATAGTGTAATGAAAAAAATATATATATATCAGTGTAAAATGGAAGTCTCATTGATAAACATTAATATTCATTTTGATTAGAAAATAATTAATAAAACATAATTCAGTAAAAATTGAAATGCCATATTGTCACAAATTCTCTATGTAATGGTCTTACTGACCTAGATATTAAGTGGGGAAATGTTCATTGTAATTGAAACAAATTCTACTTAGAAATTGCATGAATAGAGGATAATGTTAGGATTCAGATTTACAGTAGCCTTCATTTGAACCTAGGGACATTTCAAGGGCTGTTTAAGGCTTACTAAAACGTATGCTCAAGTAATTATATTTTCTTAATATTATGAACGAGCCAAGTTATATCATTGTGCTTGATTATAATCAAGTATAATCACATTAATTATAATATTCAGTTTATCACTATGATATGATTACAGTTACACCTTTAAATGTAGACCTTTTGACATTGAAATGCTAATTTTATAAAGATTATTGAAAGATAAAGTAATATCTGATATTTTCTAGGTATGTAATAATGGTTGCCTTGAACACAACATTAAAGTAATTAGATCCATTCATGGGTTTGATTTTTTAATTTAAAATCGCTGATTAAAGATATAATAAACTAAATTACTTAGTCCTATTGTCTAAAATATGGTCATGGAACCAGGAATAAGAATCTATTCCCTGATTTTATGAGAAGCAAATAACTTGGCTCTCAGGCTTAATGAAGAACAATGTTGTTGGTTGACCATGACAAGGAAGTCTCTCCCCTGAGGCCTGGCTCAAATCAACTCAAGCAGTAAAGCAAAGTGAGGGCTACAGCTGTCAATGACTGGAAGGAGAGGGTTGATGCCACAAGGACTTTCTCTACTTATTGGTTTTGAATTTTGTTTAGTGTGGACTTCATTTTCTGACTATTTTCCCCGTAAGACTGGAGCTAGGGATGCTGTTAGATGTTCTCTCTTAACATATTTGGAGTATTAGAATCTGAAGGGTACATATATTTTTTATATCATAGCCTTAACTGTAAATAATATTCTTCTATTTAAGGTAGGAAATTGCACGGTGTGTTAGTTAGATCTGACTAGATTATAAGACACTTAAAAAATAATCTCCATATCTCAAAAACACCATTTTTTGGGTCACTTGCTATATATGTCTAAAACAAGTTGGCAGAGGGACTTTCCTCTGCAAACTCAAGGGGACCAGGCAGATGTAGACACATCACCTGGAAAGTGAGGTGTCCTCTACCACAGCAGCAGAAGGGAGACCAGGTGGGTTGTACACCAGCTTGGAAATGCTTCAACCTGGAAGTGACACATCTCACTTCCTCACAGCACTCTGGCCAGAGCTTTTTTACACAGATCCACCTACCTGAAAGGGTCTGGGACACATGGGTCCCAGAAATGGATATTTCGAAAATAGTAAATATCTCTACAACGTACAATGGTAGGTTTAAAAATTTTGTAATAATTTGTTTATAAATCAATGAATTGAGATCACCATTCTTCCCTTTTGATAAAGAATTAAACTTTTGAATCAATAAAAATTAGTTACCTTTCTTTGACTGAAAAGTCAAAATGCTTAATTTCTGCATAATATACGGTATATACTTAGTAAATATGCATTTATGTATGGATGGATATCTTATTGATACTGATATGTAAGTTGGGAGAGGAATATAATCAGGATATATATTAATTATAATGAAATATTTTTAAGCATGACTTTGATACTTTTTGTTAATCAAGAAAAGATATTTGCAGAAATGTAAAGTAGTTACTTCAAGTTAAGACTACTTTTTCATAGTCTTTTTCAGGACTATTTGAGAACCACTGGGCATTTCACCAGCCAACAGATAAAGTTTCACAGAAAGTATCAGGTTTAATTTAGAGATATGAATTGGCTCTGACATACAGAATATATTTAACAAATTACATCAATTCTTGGCAGAAATTTTTAGCCTTATGTACAAAAGGTGTTTAAGAAAACCTAGAATAAAAAGTTATATATAATCAGATAAAGAAAGAAACTGCTGTGAACTGGATCTCATTCAAATCCTGTAACATCCGTTCACAAAGTTTGTTTTATTTTCCCTCCCTCCTCTTACTGAAAAACTTTCTGATCCAAAATAAAACAAGTCTGTAACAATGAAGACTGGTTGAACATTAAATTTTTAAAAAACAGGATATACCATGTTTAAAATATTTCAACTAGTGTTACTAAAACACATCGTTAGGAGTACAAGTGATATGTCTGATATTGCCTGTTTTCTTTCAAGAGCATTTGAAACTACTGGCAAACTAGATGTGGCAGGTGTTGTCTGATTGCTTTTATGCCATAGTATTCATCATGATTTTTGTAGTATTCTATGCTGTTACGGCTAAATATAGCTGTTTCTGTGCCATTAAGCATCAGTAAAGAAATCAAGCTGGCTGGTATTATTTAGCGTAACCTCTGGATCCCTCAATTTTCCAGAGTTGTAATGAAAATTAAATTAAACATGATGGTGAGGATTTCAATGATAATCATGTCTAACATTTACTGAGTAGTTACTACGAAGAGAGTTACTGTTCAAAGCTCTTGGCATATATTAACTTGTGAAATCCTCACAATTACCCTATAAAGTAGGTTCAATTTTTACTGCCATAAAGAAACTGAGATAAAGAGTTGATAAGCACTTATTCAAGGTCACACAGCAACTAAGTGGCAGAGACAGGATTTAAACCTAGGAAGCCAGAGTCTGCTTGCTTACCCTCTGTGCTGTGAGATGATCGTTAGTACAGAGCAGGTGTTTCTGATGACAAAGTTCTGCATGATGAGGCCCACTGCCATCTCCCCACCCTTACTTCCTTCTGCTCCAGCAAAACGCTCCCTCCTAGTAAGTCTGCCTTGCTGGTCCCGAGACCTGGAGTGCTTTTTTCAGGGCATTTGCGTGGTTGCCTCTTAGTACATTTAAGCCTTTGTTCAACTGTAACTTTCAGAGTCTGTTTCTGACTACTCTATCAGGGTAATAATTCTCCCTCACTTTCTCCCTATATCATTCACAGCACCTAATACTACATGACACAATATTACACATTACTTTGCCTATTGTCTGCATCAGTCAGCAGAATGTAACTCAATGAGGGATCTGTTCTGAATTTTCACACATATAACAAGATTTGAATAAATGTTTTCTATCAATCCATCTGTCTGCCCATCTATTTGTCCATCTATCTATCCATCCATCCATCCACCCATTCATCCATCATTTATGTACCCTTACATTATACAGCGCTACATATTATCTAGCCATTAGTTATTAAAAATAAAAGTCACTTTTAATTATTTCTTTAGGGTGAGATATTTATTTTTTCTACTGACTATCATCTTCCTTTCTTTTTTCTTTTCTGACACACATTTACTTTAAAAGGAAACTGTGGGAGACCTAAATGCAGCACTTGGAACACTCACGTGTTGAGAAGAAATACAGCTTTTCATCTAAACTAACTGAAGAAACTAAGTTTTGAAGTCACTCCACAGGGTTCTGTGTATAGATTTATGTATTTGTGAACTCTGTATAGAGCAATCACTGTTTTGTGATCTCCCAAGTTCAGTTTAATTCAGAGTGATGCTGCCCTGAAATCATTATCATCAAGCCACTATTTTTCACTCCAAATCAATTACTGCTGACAGTACACTTAGGAGTCATACACACAGTTTTCAAGGGGTTACAATAAAAAGGAAAGTCTTTTCAAGTTATGTGTGAAGACAATGTACTAAACATCTGAAATTATAATGATTCTGTCTTCTCTTACTTTATCCCCAAGGTATTTCCTTCCTTTCACATTTAGGATTATCTAGGGAACATGATGTGCTTTGCTCTGTATGAATTTAGAGACAGACAGAGTAGCTACTGTGCTACTGTCTACTTAGAAGATTTTATTGACTTCTGGAAGCATTTGCTAGTCCCTGAATTATTTCTTCCTTTTCCCCCAATGGACAACTGGTCATCATTCAGTTGGATCTTCCAGATTTTTCAGTGGAAAAGGCAACGTCTTATAATGTTATTGGCTCCCACCCTGAGGTCCTGGGTTTACCAGTGTCTTGGAGACTGTTCACAGAGCAGTCCTGGCAGCAGAAGGCATGGTGACGGGGGAGAGGCACACGGGGAAGAGGAGGAAATGCCGGGCGTCAAGAAAGGGGCAGTGAGAGTGGAAATGGAAAAATCAGGAAAGCCAAACGCTGTGTGACACAGGCATTTCAGCCCTGCTCCGAGGAGGTGCACACAGTTCATTGCACAGAGTTTTCTGCAGGCTAGCCAAGCGATAAAGGCTTGCTGGACATGTGAACGGAACAGAACAAGCTTTTAAACGTTGATATGTTTAAAGGTGTTGTGCCTAGAACAATGTTAAGATTTTTGCCAATGTTATTCATCTATATTTTAGCCAAAAATATTCAGTGCTTTCTGTACCCCATGCATTCTTCAAAGTACTTCATATAAAGTAAATGATTTAATCCTTGTGAGAGTTCTTTGAGGTGGAAGCAGTATTCTCACCATTTTCCGGCTGAGAAAAATAAGACAAAGGAAGATTACGTAACTTACCTAAAACCATGGAGCAGGTACAAGTGGGTAAACCAGGATTTGCACCTAATGGTCTTGTTGCAAAACTGACATAAATGATATTTAGTATTAATAGTAGACTCAATAAGTGTCAGCTGGATGATTGTATGTAATAAATGATTGCACTTAATAACTAATGTTGATTGAAAATGAGTAACCATTTAAATTTAGAATTGGCACTTTTATAAATTACAGTGATGGAATATTCCTTTCCTCTCTATATGAATTCTCTTTCTACTTTTCTATTCCATAGAATGGTGGTTGCATTTTATAAGATTTTTGTACAAATCATCTTTAAATCAACTTGAATTTAAAAAGAGGAAATACTGAATTCATAATGTCACTTTGTAAAAATGAATAAGCTACTTGCTTCCAAAAAGGAGATATGCTTCTTAATGTATCTTTGGACAGAACAAAGATATGCCTATTCTTTTATTTTATTTTTCTTTTTAGAAAAATACGATAAATTTGATAGTAAATTGAAGATAGCACCATGATGTGTTCAGAATGCAAAGAAATAAAAAAGCGTATATCTAGCTTTATGTTGGCCATGTACTAAATATTATCTAATAAACTGAGTTATATGTTTTTGAATGGAAAGTAAAAAATAAATATGAAGCTCAAGTAGCTTTCTTATTTGCGGGTAAGGTAGATAACCATCAAATATATATCTCATCTATATCCCCTGCCTTCTCCACTTTCACTCTTAATCAATTTAAAACTTTGTTCTGCATTACTTTCAAGTCTAAAAAACTATGCAAAGATTACAGAGTTGTCAGAAAGTCCAAGAAAAATTTCAGAGGTAGTCTGTTAGGACCCTAAAAAGGATTATAAGTCTATAGATTCAATATAAATCTATAAAAAATATGATGATTTGCTTTTTGAAATTTCCTGGCTCTATTCCCCTCCAGCTCTTTGATGTGGGTCTTCACTATCCTTCATCTGTATTTAGTCTATTTAATTTTGATTCTACTCCCAGGGATGTTTTTATTTGTTTGTTCATTTTTTGTTTTGTTTTTGAATGTGGGCTACTGTCCTAGAAAGGAATCCTGATGGATCCATTTGAGTTTTCATGGGGTCTAGACTGCTCTAGCCCCACAGACCTAACCACAGACCCCTTGGACCCACTTATTCTAAAAGTGGGTGAAACCCCTCCCAGTTTTACCTGTCATTCTCAAACCACGTGACTGCATTTTTCCAGTGAATATCTGTTGGCCCTTTCATGATTCTCCTGGCTTCTCTCTTATAGACATAAACAGCATACAGATCCTGTTTATACTGGGTTTTATAGGGATGTATTTTCACTTAATTTTGTTGCATACGTTTTCCATAGCTTATAGGCTTTGTTAACTAGGCTTTGACTTTTTAAAAAAATTTATTTAAAATACTCTTTAAAAATTGAAGTATAATTTACATACCATTAAGTTCACCCATATAAACTTTTCAATTTAATGGCTTTAGTATATTTATGAAGTTGTATTACAATCACAATAAAAATTTAGAATATTTTCATCACCCCATAAAGAAACTCCATATTCATTAGCAGTCACTCCCTACCCCATACTCTTTAGCCTTAAGTAACCACTAATCTACTTCTGTCTCTACATATCTGCTATCCTGGGCATTTCACATAAATGGTATCATACACTATGTGCTCTATTGTGATTGGCAGGATGTGACAGAGAAATGAACTGTCATTTTTTAAGTTCTTCATCTCAAGTGGGGAACAGCAACAATTCCATGATAGATTTTATGGTGACCTGTTTGCATATGATTTGAAGCTGGTTTCCTAATATGGGGCAATAAAGCACCACTTGAAAATATGGCATAGTTAATAATAATGATGATGGAATATAACAATAAAATGTAATACATAAATTTTACTATGTGCCAAGACTATTCTAAGCACTTCTCATATATTAACATATTTAACATTCACAGAAATCTATGACGGAAGTGCTATCTTTATCAACCCCATTTTATTGATGAAGAAACTGAGGCAAAGTGAAATGAAGAAACTCACCCAAGCTAGTCGGTGGCAGAGCCAGATTCCACATCCAGGTAGTCTGACTGGACACCTTGTTCCTAACCACTATTCTACACTGCCTCTCTGATGTTTAGGTGTTTTGTCAGATACCATTCTCTTCCAAATTGGCTATACTAGAAAACAACATAGGGTAACTTATGCTCTAATTTGCTTCCTTTTACTCATTTTTCACAGCACTGCTATTTTACTGGCATATGATTTAAAACTAGGGGGACAAAAAAAATCATTGTTTTTTAGTTCCAAACATAGTCTTTTAAACTTTTGCAAAATACTTTTTTTTCCTATCTTAACTAAAACATAATTTGAAAATCCTCATTATTTGTAGCAGGCTAGCTATTTAAAAAATGGTTACTTCTTCCTAAAATATATTCGACATACAGTTGACCATATTCACTACAATTAACAAAAATTTGCCTTTTTTATTTATGACAAAGAAAGCCTTAAAGTAATATATCACTAAATGTATAAGACATTAAATTATTAGTCAGTATGGTGAATGTTTGATCAACTTGAACGAAATGAGTTATAATCATGTAAATTTTCACAGGACTTTAAGAGAAGAAGGGAAAGAAACGAAGGGAAAGAAACAGTCCACATTTCTACATGAAACTTGGCAGAGCTGGGATAATAACTCTCAGTTTTCTTCTGCCCTGAATCAGCCCATCCAAGAATCATTCTGCTTCCCTTGAGAGGAAAAGAATCTCTCCTGTTTAATAAAAGCTTCTTTCTTTCTAAAAATCTTAGAAAAAGCTTTGAAGAATTTTTCCTTTTGAACTTGCCAGAATCATTTATAAGTTGAGTAACAAACTCTAATAGAAATTTAGCATATTACTAGGAAAGTTACTAGAAAAGAGTTTAAAAAGCATGTTCTAAGATACCTTTTCATGATTATATTTTCAGATCCCATTTTCTGTGGTCCAGGAACCCTCTCCTAAACATCTCCAAGCCCAAACCCTGTCTTTTGCTTGACATAAATACCTGGGGCTCTGTGTTCCCTGTGCTCACCTAGGGCGCATGAATTCTGATTTTATGTAATATATATGTACCTATGTATATGTGTGTGTATGTATGTGTATATGTATGCATGTATGTATATATATATATAGTAGCTGAATATCAGCCGCCTTTGCTGGAAACATGGTGGGGTGTGTGGGAGAGACTCAAACTCCAAAAGACTGACTTCTAAGCAGAATCCTTTTCACCAGCCCTGGTCATAAAGAGAGCAAATGCTTTAACAGCACCAAAAACCAAAGTCACATTTTTGAACTGCCTTGGTGTAGTGATATTTTAATATGAAAGCAGCAACAGAATTAAACAGCATTCAGGTTTAGCTCTTCAGTCCCAGGGGCTTGCTTCTAAGTGAGTCAGTGTAAGAAACCACAGAAGGCATATCTTTCATGGGCAGGATATATCACACTGTACTATTTTGGAAATCAGATAGAATGACTCCTCAGAAAGAAACTTTGCCAGCTGTGAAACTGTACAAATGTATTTATAATTATTTTTGACATTTTCTGGGTAGTTTTGTAAAGAAAATCTAAGTGTAATTATACTTCACATTTAGAAGCATGATAAATGATAGCATATTTTTTCAAGTTACTATTCACTTGCTAGGGTAGCATTTTAAATTCCTTAAGCATAGCTCTCAATTTAAGTTCTGCTTGAATTATACCTGGTTGTATGTATTTCTTATATATCCACTAACTTCCAGCTTTCTAACCCTTTTTACTGATTCATTTAAAATTAATTAAATTACATAAATGTATGTGAATATTAGGCTTATATTTTAAATTTTGTTGAAAATTAATTCAAAGGACAACACTTCTGCATGTTAGAAAGGGGATGATGCAGAAGGAAGAGAGGAATTACTTGTGTAATTAAAGGAAGGAGAAACTATTATCTCTTAACATGTAACTAAGTTCAACCATTATGAAATTATCTCTTTCGATTGATTTTTATATATGTACAAAATACGTAACTGCAGAACAATTTATAAATATGAAGCAAAGATAAAATGGCTAGATTATAAATGTGCTTCCAAATGGCAGCGTTTTCCAGAAACTTACCAGTCATGCAGTTTTCAAATTCAATGTCATCAATTGCAGCTCCTCCTCCCAGATCCCTTGTTCTGATACCTTGAAATATGACTTCAAAATTCCTTAACTTTCCTAGAAGGATGACAGCCTTTTGCCAATGATCACCAGAGTTCTGCTTACTTTCTTGCCATACTTTTGATAGTCCTTTCTCTGTCTGAAGGTAAAGAAGTTTGCATTAGGCAAATAATTAAACACAAAAGAAGGAAAAAACAACAACAACAATTATTTAGAACAGAAGCATTTGATCAGTGAAAACTGATTAAAAAAACTGATAATATTCATGATATACTTTACCTCATCAAAACAGAGGCTCATTAATCTACTAAGTATTCCCAAAAGCAATACAGCAAGATTAGCAGTAAACTTGTTTCGCTATTTTCAGAGACATCATTATTAGAAAGTGGCCTGCTCAGTTAAATCCACTTCTCCTTGCTTGCACACAAAATTCTCAATGGATATTTGATGGAATCTGAACAGTTTACAGAAGCCCTGGGTTTACAGCTCTAGGTACCCTTCCCACCAACTTTCTACTCACATTCTTGAATCATTGGTATTGCACCTTCCTTTACAGAGCTTAAATAACTTACAGAAGGAAAGAGAAAAGAGTGATAAGAGGAGGAATATGTGGGAGAAGTCACATATCCCTGATGGATATGATAAGAAATTGTGAAGTGAATTGAGCACAGAGGGCAAGTGATCATTTCTAGGACCAGATTTCAAAAATTCGATTATATGATTATATGATTTTGGATATGTATAAAATTCTACTATAATTATTATATGAGCACCAACAATAATTATTTTATACCAAATTATTCAATGGTAAAGGAAAAATTAATTTCCTAAGAAAACTTGTTTAAATATCTCCTCTTGAGACAAAAGTTTCCTTCAGCAACAGAATACAAAGAAACTATAAGGGACGCACGCATGCACAGTTGGGGCAAATTATGAACAATAAGATACAAAAAGACTGAAACCCAACTGCCACTTCTGAGGTGCCAGGAGCAAAAGCAGGGGACTGTGCATGATTCCTGCACACAGCACCACCAAGGGGGTGGGCAGACCACCTAAGCCATTCTTCCAGCCCGACCCCATACCCTCACGCCATTTAAGGGACCCCCCCCCCCCTCAGGGAGCGAGCAAGGGAACCTGGCACTTGTTTTCGCTCGCTTGTGCTGTATCATGAGTCCCAATAAAGCCTTGCCTGAATTTCTTGTCTGACCTCTTATCAATTTCTATTGATTAAAGAGTTCAAGAACCTGGGTCAGTAACACTCTGAATGTCTAAGGTTGGTCTGCTAGCAGTACAATATTCTAATATATGAACAATCCTGGTATAACATGACATGACATGACAAGATATGACATGACATGTAGCATAACCCTAATGACACAAAAAAAATGATACCAACAGTAAAACAGAATATAAGTCAGTCGAGCACAAGGACAAGGCTTAGACTGTATGTGTTGCTCTTTGCTATTCTGGGCATAGCCCTTATTGGGAATTAGAGGTTAACACATCATGGTGATGGATATATAGCAAAGAAAGAGAAAAAATATATATAGAATTATGTTTATGGTTAGGCCCCCAAAATTAATATTTCAGGGTCCAGTATTGTGTTTTCATGATGAATTCACAAGTAAACTTTGTTACTGAAGCTTATAATCAAAACAGTGGAATAGAAGAGAATATTTAATGGAACGGCATCTAGAAAAGCAAGCAAGATGTTCCAATTGATTTATAGCACACAACTGTGATATACATAACCTACGGATTTTTTTAAAAAATGTACACTAAAGAAAAACAGAGAAATGCTTGAAGAGGGGATCCAAAAGAGTTACACATTCATAGATCCATGCTTTAGGGAAACTAATGTTAATAAATGTGGCTGACACCTTGTTCTGTTACGGGAGATACAGATCAATCAAGCGGCTCTTCTGTAGAATAACAGAGAGAAAGTAGAACTCTGTATCAGTTACTCTAAAACTAACTTTGCAAAACAACTAACAGTGCATAGATAGAGCTTTCAACATCCTCCCCAAAACAACAAACACATTTTTACACCCAGAGACACACGTAGCTTCTTCATTGAAGGGGATGGGAAAGTCACATCTAATTAATGGAATTTCGTATCTTTTTAATGACTAAGGAAGAGAAGCTTTTTCAACATTAGTCTTTGACTGCCAGTGATGTCTTAGTGATTTGGAACCAAAGGAATTATTAGTTAAATTAAAGATTAAAGTAGAGGGCATCTAACACTTAGCACTATAACAGGCATAGATAAAAGTCTGTTTTAATTAACAAACTTAATTCACTTTGCTAATTTTTCCTATTAGTCGGTTTCAGCAACTCATACACTATGCCAATCCCCAAAAGGGTTTTCAACAAAGAAGGTTGTGTGATCACTTTAACCAATAAAATACAAACCATTTCTTTACTCTGACAACTGGCTTTCTAATAAATGAGATTTAAATAATATACTCATTGTCGTTTTATGTGGTAGGAAAAAAAATGAGGGTTAAGTCTTCAGAAAACCAACCATGGATCAACCTAATGATGGGTTATTGTAATATATCATTCTAATATATTTGCTCTCATTCAACTCTGGATATAACATACCAAATCATATTCCCATAATTATCAAAAGTACTAATCCAAATGTGCAATGGAGATTTATTTATTTATTGACCTATCCAGCCAGTGCTTTTCATCATTTATTCAGCAAATATTTGATGCTCACACAGTTGCCATATACTACATTAGACACCAGGAATAAGAAGGTGAAAAGAGAGGAAGCCTACCCTGTGATGGTAATCATTTAATAGAGGTGAGCTATAAAAGTGAATTACCATAAAATTACTGTAGAAACATAAAACAGAGCAACTTTTAAAGAAGTGGTTATATATCCATTCCCCCAACTGTTGTTCTGCACACATTGTTGCTTTATTTAGTTAAAATTCTGATACCAATTCTTTCTAAATACTTTAAGAAAGAGAAAAATCTCTCAATTCCAACCATGGCTTTGCTACTGCCCAAGGATACATTTATTGCGTTCATGTGGTTGTTACATTTAAGAACCCAAGGCAGTAAACATTTGAAAAGTGAGTAAACACACTAATAACTGTAAAAAATAGACATTAATACAATAATGGTTAAGTTACAGAAATTGAAAAAATACTTTCTTCTTAGAATTCAACATTTTACACAACTTTGAATTTATTTCCCAAAAGTATTATGCATATCGATGATTTACCTTATGTATTGCATATTTGTTTTGGCAGTATGCTTGTCTTCCTGCTTTATGCCAGTCTCATTCCCTTTGGGTTATGTAAAGAAAGGCAATAAAAAATGCTAAAAAGATAGAGCCACTTCAAGTTATAGATATGTATTAATGGAGTATAGCCACTTGGAATTTGTTTCATATGTTTGAGGTAAAGATATAAATTTTCCCCAAATTATGAACCAATATTTCCAAAACCAATTGATCAAAACTCTTTCCTCCACTGACACCTTTAACATATATTGAACCTGTTTCTACAGTTTCTTGATGAATTTCTGATTTCTATTCCTCCATCAATGTCATACTTATTAAGCCACTAGACTTTCTTCTTCTGGGAAGATTTGAGTGGACTTCCTTTTCTATATTCCTCCTGCTATGAACAACTAAAACCCCTGGAGATCATACATAATTATGTATAAACAGAAGAAGACTCTGAAAAGTGGAGAGAAGGCAGATTAGCTAGGGAGCTTGGGACTCAAGGGAGCACAAGGTGGTGAGTTTCCTAGCTTTTCCTTTTGCATCATATATTCCAAAATTGACACAAAAATCTGACAACCTGGAAATGAAACATTAGCAGACTACTTTCTTTAGCCAAGGGACCAGGAAAGGGGAAGTCCAGCGAGAATGAAAATATTTAGATAATAATAGCTCTACAACAGCCAAATACCATAGAAAAATTACTATCTGACCCCCACTCCCAATAGCAAAGGCTGACCAGAGAGCCTAGACTTTCACCTATATCATGCCCCAAGGGCCCCAAGACCTCTCCTCCCAAGATTTTTTTTAAATGAAGGAAAACTAAAAGAATACATCACCTGTAGACCTACCCTACAGGTGAAAGGAATGAATGGTGAAAGGAACATTTTAAACAGAAAGAAAATGATAAAAAAAAGAAATCTTGGAACACCAGGAAGGAAGAAAAAATAGCAAAAATATTAGTAAATACAACAAAATTTCCTTATCCTCTTTAATTTCTAAGTTATATTTGATTGGTTAAGAAAAAATTAAAACACTGTCTAGTATGATTCTAAATGTATATAAAGGAAATAATTAAGGCATAAATATTATAAATGGGTGAGAATAAAGACATGTAAAGGGAGTTAAGCTTTCTACACTTGAGTTGGTTAAATTTTAATGTTATAATTTAATAGGTCACATTTTTATCCTCAATATTTTTTTTATTCTTTTGGTTTTCTCATACATTCACTCTCCCAAATGAATCTTAGAATAATTTAATGCATAACTGAAATATTTAAATATTGAATTATTTTACCCTGAGATATCATTTATGTTTCATCTTGTTTAGGTCTCTTTTTATGCTAACTAAAATTTTATAGTCTTTAATATAAATAACTTAACACTTATTATAAATTTATCTCTAGATATATTACAGTGTGTGTTATAATGGTGATACTTCTCCATTATGGTTTTCGGACTACTGATAATACAAAGAAACAATCATATTGTCAGGATGGTGAGCTAACAATGGCTGGTGGCTCCATCACCCACTATCAATCCTGAAAAACTACAGAATCTACTGGGATGGATGGATTTGGGGAACAGTAAAAGGAAAAGAAAGGGGGGGGAAGGAAGGAAGGATGGAAGGAAGAAAGGGAGGGAGGGAGGGAAGGAGGGAAGGAGGGAGGAAGGAAGAAAAGAAAGAAGAAAGAAAGAAAGAGACAAAAACTGAGAAACACCTGGGAAGGCTATACGTTGTCTTGAACACCGGTGTCGAATAGTGGGGGTGGTGATGGTGGTGGTTTGCAGCAGTCTGGGGAAGAAGGTGGCTGGAAATAGCAATAAGAGTGTAGGTTGTAGTCGAGAGCTCCTGTATGGTCATGTTTTCCTTCCTCCTTGCTTGGAACAATGATTGCCAGACTCTTCAGAAAACAGTAATTCAACTTCAGGCTGTAATATCTGTGAGGTATCAAAGCAGTTAAAAATCCTGCTCAAATGAAGAGGTGATAAGTCCCCTCTTCCTACCCAATTCCCCTTCAAATTCTTAGGGGTGTGAATTACAATCTACAGAGTTTGCCACCTACACTTCTGCTTCCAATATTTAAAGGTTCAAATGATGATAGGAGAAGAGATGCTGCCCAGTGGCAACTAATGGAAGAGATCAATAGTTGTTTTGTGGTCCTTAGGTCTCTCTGCTGTAAGGCTCACCCTTCATTCACATTTCCTTAAATTCACCTGGATGGACACAGGCAAAGGGCTGGTATTCTGCTTTTTCCTAAATCACCAGAGAGCACCTCACATTACTATAGATGCAAGAGTTCACAGGCCAAAGTAACTAGACTCTAAGAGGCCAAATATCTACTAAAGGATGACAATAAACTGAACAACATATAACATCTAAAGCAGAATTTTAAAAACAGATGGAATCAGAGTTTTAACAGGCTTTGTGCAAGGTTTCCTTTGCTGGGCAAAAGTTTTTAAGTTTAATTAGGTCCCATTTGTTTATTTTTGTTTTTATTTTCATTATTCTAGGAGATGGATCCAAAAAAATATTGCTGTGATTTATGTCAAAGAGTGTTCTGCCTAGTTTTCCTCTAGTTTTATAGTATTCGGTCTTGCATTTAGGTCTTTAATCTATTTTCAGTTTATTTTTGTATATGGTGCTAGAGAATGTTCTAACTTCTTGGATAATGATGCCTTTTAAGATACGACAAAACACCAAGGACATGATCTATGAAAAAAATAATTGTTAAACTGGAGTTCATTAAAATTAGAAACTTCTAGCCTGTGAAAGGCAAAATCAAAAGAATTAGAGACAAGCCACAAACTGGGGGAAAATATTTGCAAAAAATACTTCTCAGAAAGACTGTTATCCAAAATACACAAAAATGCTTAAAACTCAACAATAAAACAAACAACCTGATTTAAAAATAGGGCGAAGACCTTAACAGATACCCCTCCAAGGATGATATACAAATAGCAAATACACATATAAAAGGATGCCCCACATTATATGTCATTAGAGAAAAGCAAATTAAAACAGTAATGATATACTACTGCACATATGAGAAAGGCCAAAATCCAGATCATTGACAACACCAAATGCTGGTAAGGAAGTAGAGCAACAGGAATTCTCAAATTGCTAGTGGAAATGCCAAATGTCAAATAGCAGAGCTACTTTGGAAGACATTTTGGCAGCTTCTTACAAAACTAGTCATACTCTTATCATATGATCCAGCAATCTCACTCCTGGGTATTTATCCAAAGATTGCAAACTTATTCCCATACAAAAACTTGCACATGGATGTTTATAGCAACTTTATTCATAAATTATGCCAAAACTCAGAAGAAACCAAGATGTCCTTCAGTAGGTGAATGGATAAATAAACTGTGGTGCATTCATACAATGGAATGTTTTTTTTCAGCGCTAAAATGAAATGAGCCATCAAGCCATGGAGGAAACGTAAATGCATATTACTAAGTGAAAAATGCCAATCTGGAAAAGCTAGGAAAGGCAAAATCATGGAGACAATAAAAGGATCAGTGGTCACCAGCAGGAGGGGGAGAAGAGATGAAGAGACAAAGCACATAGGATTTTTAGGACAGTGAAAATACTCTGCATGGTATTACATATACCACTATAAACTTTTGTCCATACCCATAGAATGTACAACACCAAGAGTGAACCCTAAAGTAATGGACTTTGGGTGACGATGATGTATCCAAGTAGGTTTAATATACTTAGTAAAAAAATGTACCATTTTGGTGAGTGATGTTGATCATGAGGGAGGCAGGGAGTAGATGGGAAATCTCATTTGTTGTAAACCTAAAATTGTTCTTTAAAAAATAGTTCGTTTTTTTTTAAAAAAAGAAACTACCAGAAATCTTAAGGAAGTTTAAGAAGTAGTTGGAATGGGTAATTTGAGAACATGAAGGATTGAGGGATATTAAAAAAATAATTGATTTCAGAAAAAAACTGAACTAGGATTGAAACTTCTAGAAGCCAAATATGAGATATGAAAGATGAAATGGAATTATTATCTCAAAATACAGTATGTGTCATACTGATGTGCCTCCAGGCTCTGAAGTCAGACAGTCAGGTTTAAACCTGAGCTCTGCCCCTACTAGCAGTTATTTCATCTATAAAATGGAGAGTAAATGTGTTTATCTCACAGCATTGCTGTGAGGATTAAAATAAGGAATGTTAACAGAGAACCTACATTAGTTGTTGATATTATATTGTAATAATATTTATTATTAACAAATGCAAAAATGCTAAATGCAAAAATAAAAAGAATTAAACATTATGAGTGAAAAGATAAGAGACGTGAGTAGATTTAGAAAGTCCACATTTGAATGCAAGAGTTCCAGGAAAAAAGAGAGAACAGATTTTGGAGGAGCAATAATCAGAAAGAACAATAAAAGAAAATTTCTGAGATAGGAACAACTCAAGATTTTAAGATCAAGGCACTTCCTGGTGAAATCTCTAAACTCAGAGTTTAAAAGAAAATGTCTCAAACTTCCAGAAATAGGAAGTAGTTTACTTACAAAAAGTGAGAATTATATTGGTAATCAGGGTCCTCTCAACTAAAATATTAAATATAGAAAACAGTGGAGCAAAATTTTCAGGCTTCTGAGGAAAACAAAGCAGAAGCAAAAGAAAACAAAGGATAAACAAAAATGGTGATCCTAGAACCTACACCTAAGCCAACAGATCTGTGTTAACTACAAAGGTAAAAGCACAAAAATTGTGTTCTTGTCCTTTTGAGGTGCTTGTCATTTATTCCTGCTGTGGAAATGTCTAGAACAAATCACACTGCCTTTGCCAATATTCATAGCACCTCTAATGTTAGAAGGATCATTATATTCACTCTAATATACTCCTCTAGAATACCACTGCCATGAAAATTGTCATGACATTCTGGAAAAGCCAGAACTATAGAGATGGTAAACATACCAGTGGCTGCCAGTGATTCAGGGTGTGGGAAGGGAATTGAATAGGTAAAGCATAGGGGATTTTTTAAGGCCATGAAACTTTTCTGTAGAGCATTATAATGGTAAATGTAAGACACTGAGCATTTGTCAAAACCCACAGAATTTTACAGTAAGAAAGTAACCTTAATGTATGCAATTAAAAAAACATCTTTAGGAGGTTGCAATATCCCAGGAAGGAAGGCAAAATGTGACCAAACTATATAAATGTATTACAAATGTATGAAACAAGGTCATTGAGGTTAAGACTCATGTCTATTGCAACAGAAAAATGATATTAAGGAAAAATAGAAGATCTGAATAAAGTATGGACTTCAGTCACTAATAATGTATTATATTGGTTCATTAATTGTGACAAACGTGTCATCCTAATGTAAGATATTAATAATAGGGGGAACTTGGGTGTGGAGTATACAGGAACTCTCTGTGCAATCTTTGAAACAATTACATGAATCTAAAACTATTCTAAAATAAAACATTTAAATAACTGCCATTTAAAAATATATAAATGTATATATTTATATGAAAATATATAGTGTACTTCCCATGAGTAACTAAAAATTATCAAGTCAAATTTGAGAAAGTCAGAAAAAGTAAGAACTATAAGAACTATTTGATCTCCACTCATTTTTAAGATAACAGAGCACAGCTTCCAAATATTCCACTTAAACAAAACTTTCTTTTTGTGTTTGGCATGTTCGTGAGTTATTTTTGCTATTAACTTTTTTTGAAATTTCATCAACTTTTTAAAAATTAAAAATGCTTTTAAATAAACATAATGCTCACAAAAGATTAAGCACATAAATGATACATTAAAAAGATGCAATGTCATACAGGAATCATTCTGAACCAAACAACAACAACAAAGTCATTTAATACATGTTTGGTCCTAAATCACTGGTATAGAAACCAAATTTTGTCTTCTGCCTCTAGATAAGACTAAAATATTGATTAATGATGCCACATGGTATTAAAACCCTTCATTGCCATAATAAAATATTTTTAAATATCTTTTAAGAAATGGAAAGGAGTGGCTAGAATTTAGTATAATATCTGTATCTAGCAGATAAATATTTACAATTCTTTAAATCATCTAAATATTAAGTATTTGAAAAAGTAAATACTAGAAATTTATAGTCTTTAAACCTCCAAACATTTTCAAATGTTTAAAGTTTATATATAGTTTAATCCTATTTTGAATTTTCAAAACTAGAATGAAATCAAGTACAGGCTATTTTAAATGTACATCAAATCTCTTCCACAGAAATATCTTGCAAACAGCTATTTTTCTGGGAGTAAAATCTGTGGTCAGTGGCTCTTGTGTTTACAGGAGGTTTTCTGCCCCGACGGAATGATTTTGAAGTTTTGACTAATATGCTCACTGAATAGACACGTGTGGTTTTAGACGTACATTCATTGAAAACGTTTTAAACAGTATGTCCTCATGTTTTCCTAGAATAATGTTCCTTTAAATTTAAAACATTTATTTCTTGATAATTTTCTTTAAAATTTTAGGCAACTGATATGGGGATCTTAGACAATGTAGGCAGTTTAATGCAAAGCATAGAGATCAGTAAAGCTGCAGTTGTATAATTTCTTACAATCACTTTTTTTTTTTTTTTACCATTCCAATCTTTCTGTTTTCCAGGGTTTCCAACTACAGAATCATAACCTCATTTACACTGTACAAGATAGTTTAGTTTCTCTTTCATTCATACACATACACAAATTTGATATGTATATTTCCCAGTATGAGTGATTATCTTTTTCCTTTCAAATGTCACCTTGGAGAAGCCTTCCCAGGACCTTCAGGGTGGGTTCCATTCTCACTCATATGGCATCACCCTGCTTTAATGTTTATTGCACTTTCACCTCTCATTTTCCAATATCATCTCGTGTTTTAATTATTTCAATAATTCTTCACTGTCTGTCTTCACCACTACAATTTAAAGTCCATGAGGACAAGAACCTTCTCCATCTTATTAACCTCTGCATCTCCCATGCCTAAAACAAGTTTGGCATTGTGTAGGCACTAAAAAAGCATTTGCTTAATCAATGAATACATACTTAATTCAAACTGGTGAATTAAGATGTTGCATGGAATTGTTAGTTCTAGCTGAAAATTGGCTTCTTTATAAAAATTCTACTGGATTTCAGATTCTTTTTCTGATGTAGGTAAAAACTAGTTTTAATGGGTTTACATTGCATAGCTTGTCATAACAAACATTTAAAAATTCACTAACAGATATGTTCTCTAAACAGTGAGTTACTATATTCATAGAGGTAATTTCCTCAGACATACTGTAATTGTTTTAAATCTTAGTTGATACAAAAAGGAGTAAGAATTATTTATAATAAGAAATAGGCTGTGGAGCTGATTGTTCTGACAAAGTTACATTCAGAATGAGTCTTGCAAGGTCTTTACTCACTTTAAAGAAAGGGCTCGCTAACCCAATTAAGCTTCCCAATCTATGATGTTCAAGGTGATTTCCTACTTAGTGGTTGATGGCTTGTTTCTAGTGTCTTTCACACTACCTTTGGTTCCTGAAGGAGAAAAACATTCATATGGTTGAACATAGAAGAACAATGGGAAAAAATTTAAAATGAGGAGCATTTAGGAAGCATCTGACAGGAAGAATAAGAAGAGGTGGCAGCAAGGTCTGGAGCAGAATGTCAGTCATGAATGATTGTATGGCACGCTGCCATTCATGAGGGTTGATAACCACTCGATGCAAACAGAACAGCATTTTATGACAAAATTATTGGACATAACTCAGCTCACTGTCTTCCTCCAGGGGTGGGGAATAATGAGAGAGAAAATAAAACAAATATATGTGTGTGAAACAGCAAATGTGTACAAAGCAATGGCAAACCTCAAGGTAAGATCCTTGTGCAAAGTTTTCTCCCAAAAGGGGCACTGGTATACAGTGTTTATACAACGTGAATAATGGTCTTTCAGTAGAGTATTTAAAAAATAAAATTCTCAATTTAAAATCCTCCGAAAACCAATAGTGTCTAATAGTAGGCACAAAATTATAGGTATAAAGGTATTACTACCCAGAAAAGTATATATTATGTGTGTATAAAGAATGTGAATTTTCTGACTTGCACAAATCATTGGATTCACCAAAACAGGAATGCTGTTTGGTATTTAACAAAGTCAAATATATCCACACTTTTATTCTCAAAATATATTAAAGAAACAAAAAGTGCATTGAAAAAAGGATTACAAACCTAAAATCTGAGCATAAAGATGAAAGATAATACTAGTATGAGAATTAAATCAATAACAAAAGAATAAGTCTAGTCATCAATTCATACAGGATAGGAATTAAGTAGGATAAACAAAGGTTTATTAATTACAGATTAGAATCCCAACATGATAAAATGAATTTATCATTTTTCTACTTACTTAACCCGTATACTGAGTATCAAGTCTAGGTCAGACACCCTTCTACTTGCTGATAAAATGTTATAATGATAGAAACACAACCTAATATTCAGCTTGTTTTACATAATCTCAAAGCAGACATGTTTAACTTGCTCACTACATTTTAATATTCCCTATTGCAAGTAATGAAAGAAATGAATAGCTATGATTCACATGAATGTTGAATTTTAATTTAAATCAATTATTATTAGGTTCTTGTATAGGCCATTAATTGACATGGGTGTCAAGAAGAAAAATAAGAAGCTGTTATGATTTAAGGGACTCACAAATAAATGGAAACAAAACCACCATGCAACTGTTTAACTTGAGTGTGAGCAAATCCTATTATATTACAGAAAAATAATATAGTACTTTGGTGGGGTTGCAGTAAAATGAAGGACCTGTGTGAAATTAGGAAGGTGTAATAAAGGGCATAGCATTTGAAATGGGCTTTGAAACTGAACAGAATATCAACAAGTACATAAAGTATATGAGGACATTCCAAGTAAAGAAAATCACATGACTGCAGACAGTGGGGTATGGAAGTATTGGAATATTTGGGGAACCCTGAATAGTCTGATATGATTAGAATATCAAAAGTATGTTAAAGACTGAGGATGTAAGACTTAGACATAGAGACCAAGACCATACAATGGAAAGTGTCTTTAATTCCATTGTGAGGGTTTAAGAGCTCAATCCTGTAGCCAATGGAAAGCCACCTACAATTTTTTTTTTTAAAGTTCTCCTAACTAGGGATCAAACCTGGGGCCCAGCAGTGAGAATGCCAAATCCCAACCACTGGACCACCAGGGAATTCCCTATAATTTTTAAATAAGGGAGTAACCTGACCAGATCTGCTTTAGAAAAATCTGCTCTTTAGTAGAAAGAGCTGAAGACCCTGGGCAGGATGGATTCATGGCAATTAATCCTGGAGCTATGGAGGAAAGAAATGGATGCAATATACAAGTAGACTTGGATAGGGCAGGTGTCATCAAGAAGGTATGAAATGTGGGGAGCAAAGGCTGAGGGGTCTAAGAGTAGATATTACTATGGAATGAATGGGAGACTTACGGGGCGGCATTGAAGACCTAGTTGAAATTGGAAATCAAATTCCTAATGGAACTGATCAATATAATACACGGCTTTCCCAGTAGTCCAAAAGCAAAACTAGAAATCAGATAAAGATTGTGGAAAATGTGGATGTAAAATGTGTAAAGCAGAGCTGAGAAAACTTAGGGCTACAGCATTTGTCAGAAGAAGGCACATGCTTAGAAATCAGCCTCTACATACAGAGTGACTCTGTTTGAATCTTAGCTATGTCACTTACTAGTGTGTGACTTTGGGCAAGTCACTCAATTCATTCCAGCCTCTGTTTCCTTAGCTGTGAAATGGAGATGACAGCAAAACTCATTCACAACTCTTTATTTCAAACCTCTGTGACAAAAAATGAGATTTTTTAATTCAGAATTTTTCAAAATTTAGGCAGATATTATGGTTCACATACTATATTTTAGGTGTATGTCCAGCAAGTTTTTACTATCAATTCCCTAATAAAATATATGAATACCTTGGAAGTAAAATATATGGCTATTTACGTTCAATGGGATAAATAGACTACCAATAGCCTCATGTCAGTTTGTATCAGGTTTTCATGTTGAGTGAGTTAAAACATTTTAAAAAAAATTTCAGAGCTTTTTATATTTTGAATTTATGGGTAGGGTAGTGTGTGAACCGGTAGCACCTAATTCATAGGGTTGTGATGATTAAAAGAGTATGTAAAGTATATGTAAAGGATTTTGAAGATCACCTACCACATGGGAAATGATAGCTCTTATGATGGGGATGATGGCTGTGACCATGACAAAGAAGAGGCAGAGATTAAGAGAATAAGGAGGATGAGATAGAAGATAATGATTAGTAATTTGAGAAATAAAGTAACAAAAGGTAGTATTCAGAGATTAGTATTTCAGAGTTAAAGAATTCAGAATTAGAGCAATTTCAAGTAAAGAAATGTTTTCTGAGGTGTTGCAGGAAGCAGGTAAACATATTGCTTGTGCTTTATAAAGAAGGAATACCTTTGATGAAATTAACAAAAAATGTAGCATGCAGTGAAAAGTAGGTAAAACTTTTAGAGACTATCCATCCACTCACCTCCTAATCACCAGCACTTCGTCTCCCAAAGCCTCTCTCCCTACCTGAAGAAGACATGAAGGTAGTAATGGAAAGTGATATTAGGTCAAACTGTTCTTTATTCTGTCCACAAGGTGGGGACATTGACCTAGAACAGTAGACACTGGTCGGAGCTTCTCGACAGGTAGTGAGAAAGAGGTCAAGTCTTTCTAGCTCCTGATGTTTCTAGTTCAGGAAGTTATGGTATGTGTTTGGTATTTGGCCATCTTGCACATGTATGTGTATGGTTCTATGTAGTATACATATGTATCTTTTGGGGATGAACTCATTCATGGGAAATTCCATGTCTTATTTCTCTGTGTTCCTCTATCAAAGATGCCTAGCACAACTTGTCTTATATAGAAGATGCTCAATAAATCATAAAATAACTGATCCTCTTTGGCTTTCATGCGTATGTACTGTATATAAATTATAATAATATTAACATAGGAGCTACAATTATACTGGGGTCTTAGATACAGTCTCTATGATGCTCATAACAATCCTGAAAAGTACCTATTATGAATCCATTTTATAAATAAGAAAACTGAGGCTCAGAGGACTTAGGACTCTTGAGACTGAGAACACATACCAAGAAATGTAAGGATAGAGCAGAGGCTGGACTCAGACTTGTCTGAATCTAATGCTCATGCCACCACCTGCTACCTGGAAGAGGAAAGCCACGCTAACCAGAGGTCTAATGCCGCATGGTTTAAGCCTCCGCTAAGCCAAATGGAATATTTCTCTTTAAAAAGGTAATAACAACACTCAGTCTATAATTTATTATCTGAACATTTTAGCTGCTGAAATGCCAGAGTGAGAACTAAAAAATGAAAGTTTGATTTGGTTTAGCCTTTCAATTTATTATGCATATAAAAAATATGAGAGACATGCTCATTAAGGTTTAATACAAAGAGCTGTGCATGTCCCTTGAAGCCTCAGGCAACAGTACCGAGACCCAAATGCCCATGAATGGCGGATTAATTACTCAGCAATAAATTGTAAGAAGTTTACTAAGGACAAGAATAAGAAATAATTATTGCATTTATTTATTCATGTCCTTGTTCCAAGGATGAAAGATGGGGATACTAGAGTATAACAAGATGAAAGTAAGTGATAAAAATGTGGTTAAGGGAAAACTCATGCGGTAAAAATTGGGCAAATCCTAGTACACTGACCTAGACGTTGGCCACAGATATTCCTCATAGCCGCACCTGTTAGTAAACAGAAGCTGCAAACACACACACGCGCGCACACACACACACGATCTAAAAGAGGAGGGTAATTAGAAAAGGGAGAACATATTTAAAAGGATGAAAAAAACATAAAGTTCTATCCATAGATTTGAGGTGCTAGAATTTCCTCTCATCTATTAAAGACTAGTATTCCAAAACTGCTTGTGGGCTTAGCAGTAACGAATGTCACAGCTTCCAAGAATGAGGTTTGGATGGCAGAACACTGCTGCTTTCTGTAGGTATTTCCTATCCCTTAAGCCACATGGTAAGTGATAAATGAATTAAAATGTCTCACTATTTTCAAACTTGACTTATCTATACTTACTTTATTCTGAGCACAATGGAGTATAATGGAAATAACCCCTATCTGTACTAATTAGGTATGTTTTTCAACCACTACGAGCCTCATTTTCCTCATCTGAAAAATGAAAACTATCATATTAACCTTGCAGTCTTTTGTAAGGATTGGAGATAAAGTGCTTGAAGCATCTAACACAATGTCTGACATAGAAGACATTCACATTTTACCAATATATGTTCATACATGAAGATTTTATTAAGATCTCTAGCAAATTAAAAATATATTTTTAAAATATAAATCATAATTGTTTAAACAGTAACATCTCTCACCCTATTTATTTCCAGTGAGATGTTTTGGGAGTGAGATGAAGAAAAATAAAAATAAGAAAAATGTATATATATATATATATACATCTTCATACTCAAGAATTAGATTAGTGCTCTAGGATTTGGTGGGGAGGGAAGACTAATGAATGGGCTGGTAGCTTGTGGCTCAAAGGAGACTCTAAGGACAAACAGTTTCTCTGCAATCATCCCACTCCACAATGCCCAGGACCACAGAGGTCTCCATGTAAAATCCATCTGTCCTCTCAAGAAGTAGAGCCAAATACCCACTGAAGGCCTTTTCCCTCTTATTTCCCTCTCCAGTTCTAAGCAACTCAGGACAATGCACGGAGCTCTTCCTATACAATAGACAGAAAAGGCACAGAATCATTCAGTTTTTGATTCACCCTTGAAGTTCACGACAACCCACCAACAACAATCACACCCTTTTTCTGATTCCACACTTGTCAACCTCTAGTTAAAAAAAAAAAAAAAAAATATATATATATAAACACATGTAGATACGTATGTATACACATACATGTACATACACGTAACACCATACTGAGTATATATACACACACATATGTATATCTACCATAACTTATTCAGTGCTACTATTTCTTGAGAGTCACTAGAAGCCATTCTTTCTTTCCACAGGGGTGAGGCACTAACAATAAAGGGAAGAAGGAAGAAATCATGAATAACAGGTGAAGTCAAAACTGAGGTAAAAATCAAAATAAACAGCCAAACCTCCACTATTAGGCTAAGAATAAGGAAAAGACTGATTTTTTTCTTGACATCTTGATAGGGGTATAATTGCTTTACATTGTTGTGTTAGTTGCTGCTGTATAACAAAGTGAATCACCTATACATATACATATATCCCCATATCCCCTCTCTCTTCAGTCTCCCTCCCACCCTCCCTACCCCACCCCTCTAGGTGGTCACAAAGCACCGAGCTGATCTCCCTGTGCTATGCGGCTGCTTCCCACTAGCTATCTGTTTTACATTTGGTAGTGTATATATGTCAATGCCATTCTCTTACTTCGTCCCAGCTTACCCTTCCCCCTCCCCGTGTTCTCAAGTCCATTTTCTACATCTGCGTCTTATTCCTGTCCTGCCCCTAGGTTCTTCAGAACCTTTTTTTCCCCCTAGATTCCATATATATGTGTTAGCATACGGTATTTGTTTTTCTCTTTCTGACTTACTTCACTCTGTATGACACACTCTAGGTCCATCCACCTTACTACAAATAACTCAATTTCATTTCTTTTTAAGGCTGAGTAATATTCCATTGTATATATGTGCCACATCTTCTTTATCCATTCATCTGTCGATGGACACTTAGGTTGCTTCCATGTCCTGGCTATTGGAAATAGTGCTGCAATGAACATTGTGGTACATGACTCTTTTTGAATTATGGTTTTCTCAGGGTATATGCCCAGTAGTGGGATGGTTGAGTCAATATGGTAGTTCTATTTCTAGTTTTTTAAGGAACCCCCATACTGTTCTCCGTAGTCCGCTGTATCAATTTACATTCCCACCAATAGTGCAAGAGGGTTCCCTTTTCTCCACACCCCCTCCAGCATTTATTGTTTGTAGATTTTTTGATGATGGCCATTCTGACTGGTGTGAGGTGATACCTCATTGTGGTTTTGATTTGCATTTCTCTAATGATTAGTGATGTTGAGCATCCTTTCATGTGTTTGTTGGCAATCTGTATATCTTCTTTGCAGAAATGTCTGTTTAGGACTTCTGCCCATTTTTGGATTGGGTTGTTTGTTTCTTTGATATTGAGCTGCATGCGCTGCTTCTATATTTTGGAGATTAATGCTTTGTCAGTTGCTTCGTTTGAAAATATTTTCTCCCATTCTGACGGGTGTCTTTTCATCTGGTTTATGGTTTCCTTTGCTGTGCAAAAGCTTGTAAGGTTCATTAGGTCCCATTTGTTTATTTTTGTATTTATTTCCATTTCTCTAGGAGGTGGGTCAAAAAGGATCTTGCTGTGATTTATGTCATAGAGTGTTCTGCCTATGTTTTCCTCTAAGAGTTTCATAGTGTCTGGCCTTACATTTAGGTCTTTAATCCATTTTTAGTTTATTTTTCTGTATGGTATTAGGGAGGGCTCTAATTTCATTCTTTTACACGTAGCTGTCCAGTTTTCCCAGCACCACTTATTGAAGAGGCTGTCTTTTCTCCATTGTATACTCTTGCCTCCTTTATCAAGGAGGCAAGAGTATATTATTTTATTCTGTTTGCTAGCACTTTGTTCAGGATTTTTGCATCTATGTTCATCAGTGATACTGACCTGTAGTTTTCCTTTTCTGTGACATCTTAGTCTGGTCTTGGTACCAGGGTGATGGTGGCCTCGTAGAATGAGTTTGGGAGTGTTCCTCCCTCTACTATATTTTGGAAGAGTTTGAGAAAGATAGGTGTTAGCTCCTCTCTAAATGTTTGATAGAATTTGCATGTGAAGCCATCTGGTCCTGGGCTTTTGTTTGTTGGAAGATTTTTAATCACAGCCTCAATTTCAGTGCTTGTGATTGGTCTGTTTATATTTTCTATTTCTTCCTCATTCAGTCTCGGAAGGTTGTGCTTTTCTAAGAATTTGCCCATTTCTTCCAGGTTGTCCATTTTATTGGCATATAGTTGCTTGTAGTAATCTCTCATGATCCTTTGCATTTCTGCAGTGTCAGCTGTTACTTCTTTTTCATTTCTAATTCTACTGATTTGAGTCTTCTCAAATCTTTTTCTTGATGAGTCTGGCTAGTGGTTTATCAATTTTGTTTATCTTCTCAAAGAACCAGCTTTTAGTTTTATTGATCATTGCTATCGTTTCCTTCATTTCTTTTTCATTTACTTCTGATCTGATCTTTATGATTTCTTTCCTTCTGCTAACTTTGGGGGTTTTTTGTTGTTCTTCTCCTTTCTCTAATTGCTTTAGGTGTAAGGTTAGGCTGTCTACTTGAGATTTTTCTTGTTTCTTGAGGTAGGATTGTACTGCTATAAACTTCCCTCTTAGAACTGCTTTTGCCACATCCCATAGGTTTTGGGCCATCGTGTTTTCATTGTCATTTGTTTCTAGGTATTTTTTTATTTCCTCTTTGATTTCTTCAGTGATCTCTTGGTTATTTAGTAGCATATTGTTTAGCCTCCATTTGTTTGTATTTTTTATAGTGTTTTTCCTGTAATTGATATCTAGTGTCATAGCGTTGTTGTCAGAAAAAATACGTGATATGATTTCAGTTTGCTTAAGTTTACCAATGCTTGATTTGTGACTCAAGATATGACCTATCTTGGAGAATGTTCCATGAGCACTTGAGAAGAAAGTGTATTCTGTTGTTTTTGGATGGAATGTCCTATAGATATCAATTAAGACCATCTTGTTTAATGTATCATTTAAAGCTTGTGTTTCCATGGTTATTTTCATTTTGGATGATCTGTCCATTGGTGAAAGTCGGTGTTAAAGTCCCCTACTATTACTGTGTTATTGGCATTTTCCCCTTTTATGGCTGCTAGCATTTGCCGTATATATTGAGGTGTTCCTCTGTTGGGTGCATAAATATTTACAATTGTTATATCTTCTTCTTGGATTGACCCCTTGATCATTATGTAGTGTTCTTCTTTGTCTCTTGTAATAGTCTTTATTTTAAAGTCTATTTTGTCTGATATGAGAATTGCTACTCCAGCTTTCTTTTGATTTCCCTTTGCATGGAATATCTTTTTCCATCCCTTCACTTTCAGTCTTCATGTGTCCCTAGGTCTGAAGTGGGTCTCTTATAGACAGCATATATACGGGTCTTGTTTTTGTATCCATTCATCCAGACTATGTCTTTTGGTTGGAGCATTTAATCCATTTACATTTAAGGTAATTAATGATATGTATGTTCTTATTACCATTTTCTTAATTGTTTCATGTTTGTTTTTGTAGGTCTTTTCCTTCTCTTGTGTTTCCTGCCTAGAGAAGTTCCTTTAGCACTTGTTGTAAAGCTGGTTTGGTGGTGCTGAATTCTCTTAACTTTTGCTTGTCTGTAAAGCTTTGGATTTCTCCATCGAATCTGAATGAGATCCTTGCTGGGTAGAGTAACCTTGGTTGTAGGTTTTTCCCTTTCATCACTTTAAATATGTCCTGCCACTCCCTTCTGGCTTGCAGAGTTTCTGCTGAAGGATCAGCTGTTAACCTTATGGGGATTCCCTTGTATGTTATTTGTTGCTTTTCCCTTGCTGCTTTTAATATCTTTTCTTTGGATTTAATTTTCGATAGTTTGATTAATGTGTCTTGGCGTGTTTCTCCTTGGATTTATCCTGTATGGGATTCTCTGTGCTTCCTGGACTTGATTGACTATTTCCTTTCCCATATTAGGGGAGTTTTCAACTATAATTTTTTCAAGTATTTTCTCAGTCCGTTTCTTTTTCTCTTCTTCTTCTGGGACCCCTATATTTCAAATGTTGCTGCATTTAATGTTGTCTCAGAGGTCTCTGAGACTGTCCTCAATTCTTTTCATTCTTTTTTCTTTATTCTGCTCTGTGGTAGTTATTTCCACTATTTTATCTTCCAAGCCACTTATCCGTTCTTGTGCCTCAGTTATTCTGCTATTGATTCCTTCTAGAGAAATTTTAATTTCATTTATTGTGTTGTTCATCATTGTTTGTTTGCTCTTTAGTTCTTCCAGGTCCTTTTTAAACATTTCTTGTATTTTCTCCATTCTATTTCCAGGATTTTGGATCATCTTTGCTATCATTACTCTGAATTCTTTTTCAGGTAGACTGCCTATTTCCTCTTCATTTGTTTGGTCTGGTGGGTCTTTACCTTGCTCCTTCACCTGCTGCATATTTCTCTGTCTTCTCATTTTGCTTAACTCACTGTGTTTGGGGTCCCCTTTTTGCAGGCTACAGGTTCGTAGTTCCCGTTGTTTTTGGTGTATGCCCCCAGTGGGTAAAGTTGGTTCAGTGGGTTGTGTAGGCTTCCTGGTGGAGGGGACTGGTGCTTGTGTTCTGGTGGATGAGGCTGGATCTTGTCTTTCTGGTGGGCAGGATCGCATCTGGTGGTGTGTTTTGGGGTGTCTGTGAACTTAGTATGATTTTAGGCAGCCTCTCTGCTAATGGATGGGGTTGTGTTCCTGCCTTGCTAGTCGTTTGGCATGGGGTGTCCAGCACTGGAGCTTGCTGGTCATTGAGTGCAGCTGGGTCTTAGCACTGAGACAGAGATCTCTGGGAGTGCTCTAGTCAATTGATAGTATGTGGGGTAGGAGGTCTCTGGTGGACCAGTGTCCTGAACTTGGCTCTCCCACCTCAGAGGCTCAGGCCTGACACCCGGCTGGAGCACCAAGGCCCTGTCAGCCACACAGCTCACAGCTCAGAAGAAAGGGGAGAACAAAAAGAAGAAAGAAAGAAAAATAAAATAAAATAAAGTTATTAAAATAAAAAATTTAAAATAATTATTAAAATTTAAAAAGTAATGAAAAAAAAAGCAACCAAACCAATAAACAAATCCACCAATGATAACAAGCGCCAAAAACTAAACTAAGATAAACATATGAATCAGAAACTAGTCAGTCGCATACAGCAAACCCCAAGTCTACAGTTGCTCCCAAAGTCCACCTCCTCAGTTTTGGTATGATTTGTTGTCTATTCAGGTACTCCACAGATGCAGGCTACATCAAGTTGACTGTGGGGATTTAATCTGCTGCTTCTGAGGGTGCACAGAGAAATTTCCCTTTCTCTTTGTTCGCACAGCTCCCGGGGTTCAGCTTTGGATTTGGCCCTGCCTCTGCATGTAGGTCGCCCTCTGGCGTCTGTTCTTCACCCAACAGGAGAGGGTTAAAGGAGCAGCTTATTAGGGGGCTCTGGCTCACTCAGGCCGGGGGGAGGGAGGGGTAAGGAATGTGGGCGAGCCTGCGGCGGCAGAGGCCAGCGTGACGTTGCACCAGCCCGAGGCACGCCGTGTGTTCTCCCAGGGAAGTTGTCCCTAGATCACGGGACGCTGGCAGTGGCGGGCTGCACTGGCTCCCGGGAGGGGCGGTGTGGAGAGTGACCTGTGCTCGCACACAGGCTTCTTGGTGGCGGCAGCAGCAGCCTTAGCGTCTCATGCCCGTCTCTGGGGTCTGCGCTGATCGCCGCGGCTCGTGCCTGTCTCTGAAGCTCGTTTAGGGGGTGGTCTGAATCCCCTCTCATTGCACACCCTGAAACAATGTTCTCTTGCCTCTTAGGCAGCTCCAGACCTTTTCCCGGACTCCCTCCCGGCTAGCTGTGGCGCACTAGCCCCTTCAGGCTGTGTTCACGCAGCCAACCCCAGTCCTCTCCCTGCGATCCGACCTCCGAAGCCCGAGCCTCAGCTCCCAGCCCCGCCCGCCCCGGCGGGTGAGCAGACAAGCCTCTTGGGCTGGTGAGTGCTGGTCGGCACCAATCCTCCGTGCGGGAATCTCTCCGCTTTGCCCTCCGCACCCCTGTGGCTGCACTCTCCTCTGTGGCTCCGAAGCTTCCCTCCCCGCCCACCCCTGTCTCTGCCTGCGAAGGGGCTTCCTAGTGTGTGGAAACCTTTCCTCCTTCACGGCTCCCTCCCACTGGGGCAGGTCCCATCCTTATTCTTTTGTCTCTGTCTTTTCTTTTTTCTTTTGCTCTACCCAGGTACGTGGGGAGTTTCTTGCCTTCTGGGAAGTCTGAGGTCTTCTGCCAGCATTCAGTAGGTGTTCTGTAGGAGTTGTTCCACATGTAGATGTATTTTTGATGTATTTGTGGGGAGGAAGGTGATCTCCACGTCTTATTCCTCCGCCATCTTGAAGGTCCTCTAATTTCTTATTTATTTATTTATCAGCTGATAGGAACTCTGAAGCTCAGATGCTCTCCTCAGAAAGTTCAAGATTCAGATTCCAACTATGGCACGGATAGCAGCCAACGGCAAGATGGCACAGAGGCAAATTCCACACCTGTCAACTCTACTGCCTGTTGTGGGGGGTCAAGACTGATTTTTAAAGAATAATTGAAAGGGCTGGTGTTTACTTCACATTGTCATTAGCTGTTTAAGGGCAGGTCACCACTGTCTTGCAAAGCCCCTCTGGCAGATGAAAAGATAGGGAGGAAATAGCCCCCAATCATTTTTTTAATGATGTGACTAAATATATAACTACAGTATGTAAGAAGACAGAGCCCCAAATAATTCAGGTCAACCATTCTTACGCTTTTTGGTAAAGTGGTCCCCCTGTTCCAATCCTATCCTCTTACCCTTTGTTGCATTATTTTTAAAATTTTATTTCTTTGAATCTCTTGATATTCAGTTTTAATGAGCCACCCTTTTGTCAGCTAGAGACCCAGACTTCTCTGGTACCTGATGTTGATCTGGTGGCTGGTATTGGCTGCCAAGAAAACTCAGCTCAGAATTTTATCACTTTTGGATAAAGGCCATTTCAAGACTCAGAGAGCAAGAACTAATGTGATTTTTAAAGCAAATGTTAATACTTAAAGCCAACACAATTGGGGCAGTTTTGAGTACAAAAACAGATTATGGTGAACTGTCCATTTCACAAAAGCAGCAAATACCTTTCTGTAATATTTTAATTGTAGCACTGAAAGTGACTTTAGCTCCGGTTTTTGAAGTGTCCCAAGTAAAGAGGCAAACCTCATAATAATGTATGTTTCTGTGTAGGACAGTCAGTGATATCTCTTTTTTAGTTTTGTTTGAGTTGAAATCAGTTAAGATTACATTAAGGAACAACTGTCATCATTCCAGAAATATGAGCTAGATTTCCTAACTCTTGGCTCAATTGATTTAACTGACTGTATATTCTAAACAAATTGCTTTTCTTGTTTTCTTTTGTTTGTTTTCTTTTGGCTGTACATGTTACATCAATCTCTTCTGTGATTGGTTTCATCCATATTTTTATGTCATCCCTGTTAGATGAATGCCCAACATAAATGATTCACATGACATAATCATCTCATTTCACGCTTATTTTTCATCCTGTTCCTATGTCAAACTGTGCTCATTATTAGAATGGTCGTCCTTATGCTGATTGCAATCAGACTTCCTGGTGCATCCTGGCCCCCATGAATGACAGAAGGAAGTGCTTCAGGGTGACATGAAGCTGCAAGGCTTTTTCAGCCTTGTTAATAGTTAGGCTCTTCGCATCACATGGGGAAGGAACACACAGCCTTCCACCCCAGGCCTCAACCCCTGATTTCTCCTCCTTTCATTATTGACACCAAGGTTAGTTGTCTCATCTCTCTAAAAGCATGATGACCTGCCACTAGAGTATCTCAATACTCTGATATTCTTCCATGGACACTCAAAGTGCCACATGTACTATACTTCTTGCAGGCAGAATGACTCAATGCTTACTGCACTTAGTTTAAACTTTAGCATCACCATTGGCATAGAGAACTTCATTGTAGGGTCATTTTTTGTGTGTGATTTTAGTATCATATTAACTTGAAACCCTATTACTCCTAAATCATGATCATTTGAGTTAAACTACCTTAAAGATAATAGAAATAATTATTATGATATTTGTGCCTAGAGTAGTAGTAAATTTCTATCTCCCGAAGAAACAGTTTTACTTAGTAAAACTACGTAAATTTCATTTTACTATGGAATGATGAGAATACACAATATCTAGATCTGTGCTTTGTTGGAAGAGTATAAACAATTACAACTTTATAAAATATTCTAAGCCAGATTTAGCTGAACCTCATACAGCAATTATTAGGCTTCACAAAACTTCTTCAATTGGAATGAGTACTTTTTTTGGTCAAATCTCAGTCTTTCCATTCTAAGGGGCATCTTCCAACCTGACAGCATGGCCCAGGCAGACATGAGTGCAGAGTGAGCACTGCACGGGCTCAAGAATCTCATTATGGGCTCCACTCTCAGTAGTGGATTAGTTACAAACACTACCAGTAGGAGCATAGCCTGATTAGTGATGGAATTGCCCGAAAGTGGGACAGAAAGTGAGTGCAGACCCAAACTACTTCTCCTGGGGGCCTTCTTGGAGCACACGAGTGAAGAATGAAAATGCTATCATTATTGTGCACTTTGCATTTTAGAAATGTCCAGCCCAATTAGTGAGGCTTCATAAACTTCCCACATGGAAAGGAAAATGGAAATTCAGATGAATAAACTTCAGGAAAGCAATCTAGAGAGAAAGTGAAATCTGGCTTAGAAGATTATATAATGCATTAACTATTTTACATTGTTCCAATAAACCATAGATCCAGAATATTCTACATCTCATCACTAGGTATAAAAAAATGCAATTCTCATTTGGTACATTTCACTCTGAACCTGTAGCTTTGGAGCCAGAAAGCAATTACTACACTATGCACAGATATTATGGGGTAATAATTATCTTTGTCATTCTTAAATTCTCTCTAGCAGGCTGGCTCATAAGGCTTCAAGCTTTCATTTCAGGACTTCTCCAAAAATTGTAGCTATGCTGGTTTTAGTCTATGTGTTGCTGTGTTTATTTTTTGCATATGGCGTTTTTACATCTAAAAGATATCTGTCTTGCTAATACTTTTATTATTGTTTTGTTTGAAATTCATTTCTCATACATTGATTATTATGTTCTGGAATAAGGATATTTTATTGATCATAAAATTGCAAAGATATTGCAGAGTGACATTCCATCTCAGGGCTTCACCGTCAATTTTAATGAATATTATTAGTGCCAACATGAGGTTAGGAGAGAATGTAAATGTGACGGAGCCCACAGAGAACCATAAGACTTTAAAAGTTAAAGAAATGGATTTTCCTTTTCAAAATTTCTTCCTGGAAGAAATGTTATGTTTTCTGCACTAGTATCTTTATCGGTCTTCCAGAGGATTTTGTTCATGACTGGAATCATTCACTGTTCTCTGCTGTGTTTTCATTATTTTTTGTCACATCATCAAAGGCAATTTGCTACAGATGGGTCCAGTCATATGCTCCTTCCACCCTTCTTCTTGGCACAAGCACTCTAACCTTGGCTCTGGTCTTTGAAATCCCTGTCTCTAAGCCAAACTCTGGACATGTCTTTCAAGTTAAGGGTTTTAACCCTGTCCTGGTCCAAAAAAAAACGCCATAACAATCTGCCATTGAAGACTAGAAATGGATAGGATGAATTACCAAAATATTCTTTCTTACTGACAAGCTGGCTCTCTGATAGTAGAAAAAGCATAAATAGTATTTTTAGCTATATTAATTTCAGTGGATTATACAGGATATTTTAACTAGAGCAGTAATTAATCATTGCTGCATTTGGTCAGATTTGCAGTCATAAAATGTGGTTCTTTCTTATACTTGTCAGTGTGCAAAGCTTTTAAACATTCTCTACTTCTGGAGTAATTACCCAGGGACACAGTAATTATAGGACTTTGGTGTCTGTGATATCTTGTACTCATTTCACTGTGGCCTCTAATCAAGAATTAAAAGTGCTCTCTTTTACGATTCCCTGTCTTCTCCTACAATGACTTCAGGTGAATCAGGTATTACTTATTATTCCCTATTTAAGTTAGTGAGTTTCTTTACACATCTCCAAAGCCAGGATTATAATGTCAGTGCTTAGAACCAGAATGCATTAGAGAGCCAGGGTTCAAATGCTGGCTCTTATTAGCAGAGTTTCTGGAACATAGTGTATAACAAATTCTAGGTTTAATACATGCACACACACACACACACACACAGACAGAGCCATCAGAAATATCTATGGTGACAGGAAAAGATAACAATGAATATTAAAACTTGTATTCTTCCACTTAATAAAGGGCAGTGAAAGTAACAGATACAATTCTGATTATTGAAATTCCTACAAAATGAGGACTTGCCTTATTCTATACATTAAACACAAGCAAAAGTTTCTTTCAGAGGCACATAGAGAAGATGTCTTCTCCTCTATGTAAGAAAAAAATGTATATTTCTATTCCCAAAGTCATACCTAGAAGTAGTATATTAGGCTGAAAAATATAACCTTTAACTATTTTTAGTTTAGAATCTTCTAAACCATGGCATTTATGTTTGAAAGCAATGCGTACGTGTGTGTGGCAGTGAGGTGGGGCGAGTGGTGTGTATTTTATCCATCTACCTATCCATCTATCTATGTCATTTAGCTAACTAGGTTACTAGATGGCTAGCTGAATATATCTAGCTCCTAAGCGCAAATATAACGATAGCTTATCAGCACACAGTTATTTTTGGAGATCTACATTTATACTAAGATTTTGCATTCTTTATGATAAACTCATAGGAGTTCGTGAATACAGAGAAAGTTGTCAAGACCTTTCATAGGTTAGTATGTTTGCCTTAAGAGAAGTGAATCCATAGGGCAGGGGGCGGTCTATGCATGTGTTTGCTGTTGTAACCCCAGTGCCACGCACACTACAGGTACTCAGTAACTATTTGTTGAAAGGTAAGGAAATGGTATTTCCACTACATCACATACTTACGTGATGTGATATGTAACATAATACATGTTACATTACAAATATACATATATCTAACATATACACACATATATGCTGTATGTACACTATATATTAGATATAAGTTATATATATTACATATACATTTTATATCTGTATCTATATACAGCCACTCTGAACTGAGATCTCTACACTCTACACTGTGGTAAAGGAATGAGTAGAAATAGCACTCAGCAACTATACAAATAATACACAAAAATGAATGATGTCAGTCTAGAAAAAGCATATTGTATTCATTTAAGGATATTTCTTAAAGGATATTCTATCCATTTAGATGTGCTATGTATGCTTACTTAAGTTACAGTGTTAGATATTTGTGCTCATTTGAATTATTATAGTAAGGTTAATTAACAACTTCACTTAGAAGTAAATTTGATTCACTGCCTAGAATTGAGACAACCTTTATTTTATAGTGTGTACTTGTCCTGCCATATTGATATATTATTTGATTTCAATGGGCATTAAGCACCAAATAGTTCCCTCTCATTGTGTTATGTGTCATAACAAATATAAAAGTGTAAAATGCATTGTTGAAACTCTATTTACAAGCACTCTGGGAAACATAAGTCATATACACATGAAGCTATTATAAGACCAGGGAACTTAAAAGCATGCACCAAAATCAAAGTTTAATTTGTATATGTTAAACTTATTGGAAATTCAATTCATTAAGTCACTTGATGTGAGACAACGAACAAAACAGTCAACATTTAAAGCTATATGAAGAACAAGAAAACATAAGGAGACTCGAATAAAGAGAATAAGGAGGCAAAGATCCTGGAAGAAGAGTTAGGAAAAGATATGAAGAGGAAAAGATGGAGAAGTTAGAGTATAAACATGAAGGTATAGTATCCCATAAGCTAAGACAAGGAAAAGAAAGTGTTTCCAAGCAAGGATGGCCACAGATGTCAAAGACTGCTGAGCTGCCAAGCAATTTGGGCCTAGAAAAGTGCTAATTGGCTTTGGTGAGATGAAACTGGTAACCTTTCCAAGAGAAGATTCAGTGGCGTTTTGGGAAGATGAATACGAGTTGGTTGAGGAGTGAATATAAGTTGAAGAAATGAGAGCAAGAATAACAACTTCTTAAGAAGTTTTACTGTGAAGGGAAGCCAAGTGAAGAAGTGGTAACTAAAGCAAGAAATTAGATAGATAAAGGAGTTTTAAAAGATTTAAAAAGCTGATTGGATGACGCAGTGAGAGGGTGAGACTGAAAACAGGAGAAAGGGCATCATCATGGGAGCAAGTACAGAAGGAAGGAGGGATTACAATCCAGAACATACCCAGATGCTAACCGGAGAGGAACTGAATGAGTAGGGATGTCAAAGTTGGCCAATGTCAACAGCTGAGAGTAATACCCGAGCTTTACAGGTTTGGTTTTTTTTTTTTTCCCAGCTGGGAATGAGGAACTGCTGAATATACATGAGCAAATGAGAACACTTAGCATTTACATCAATGAAGTTTAAGCTGGGAGTGGATATCAGGATGTCCCTGTGGCAGCCAGCCTCCAAAATGACCCCACTCTCCATCCTCTTGTATTTACTGAGTTCTAGCCTGACCGACCTTTGTGTAGCCCCCTCTCACATTGAAGAGTGCTGGCCTATATAACCATGGGTAATTGTGGAAATGACAGTGTGTGACTTCTGAGGCTAGGTTGTAAAGACATTGTGACTCCTGTCTTGTTCTCTTAGGCAAATTCGTTGACTATAACCAGTGCTATCTTAGAAACATATAGTTTGTTTACAGCCAGAAACAAGCCACAAAACATCCCTTACTTAGATTACATTATTTTTCCTTAAAAACCCCATTTCGTTTAGTAAGTGAATATCTGAGTACCTCTCTTTATCAAGCCCAATTCCTGATGCTTGGGATCCATCTGTGGACAAAACAGACAAAAGTCCCTGACTACTTCAAAACAAAGTTTATTGTCCAGAGATCACAAAGACCACGAGCACACCCTTTCCTATTGGCAGTATTACATAGCCAAGGTTTTCCACTTCTTAAAATTCTTAAACTATCCCCATAAAACATGAAAACTAAACTAGGATCTTTTAAAAAAATACTTCTGTGAAAGTCTGCAGAAATAATCCATTCTCTAGGATCTATTTCTTAATTTTAAAAAAATACCCAACCGTTAACATGGTCTGGTAATTTGTATATGTCCTATTAAAAAAAATATCCTGCTTCCTTGTCTGGTCTACATGTAGAAATGGCATTTTGATTGCCATTTATCAAGTTTAAATATGCTAATTAACTTAATTAGCCTGAAGACAGTGTAATAATACATTATTTATGAAAATACAAATCATCTTTAACAGATTCTCAAGAATCAGAGGGATTATATCTTTGAATTATTGATTTTACCTAATAACTCAGAAGGGGAATCCCAATATCATTAACTATTTTTTTTGAAAAGTTTATTTAACCAACCTTCACTTAAATGAATACAAATCTTCTACAGATCTGAAGGTATGATCAATGCCCAAACAGAAGAATCCTCTTACGGCTGTGTCGTATTAGTATATTTGCTTAGCTGGTTGGCAGTATGTGGGTGGCTATTGAGGTTCTTGTCATGCCCACCCAAGTTCCCCATACCCTGCCCGTTTCCTGGTGGGCATCCATTAATTTTAGCTCTTTGACTCAACAGACTCGTGGACCACCCTTCATGCCCACAATACCCGATTTAGAAGTCTCCTTCTCATCCAGTCCTACTTCTTCGATTTTGAAGATATGATGCTATTTTTGGTAAGAGTCCATAGTGTTCCATGACCAATTCCTTAGAGCATGTCTCTAGAACCTCCATAATGTCTTAAGTCCTATGGTTTAGTTTAAACCTCTGGGATGGAGGAACCTGAACATGGGACTGGGAAGTGCCAGCAGTCTGAGTTTCTTATGGAGGGATACCTGCCTTAGGGAGGGACACAGTGTGAAGATCTGGGACTCAGCTCAGAATCTTCCAGCTAAAAGCTGAGGTCTGGCCAGAGACACAAAATAAACAAAGAATACGTAAATGAAAAAGGAGAATACTGATGTGTCAGGAAGGATCTACCACTGAGGGAGAAAACAAAAAAAAAAAACTTAAGGAAAATACAGAAAAGTAAGATAGAGAAAATCAATCCAAGGGAGAATAAAGAAGGAATTTTTAATTATGAAGGATTAGGGGAGGTGGTTAGTTAGAAAAGTTTGGTGTTTTCAAATAAAAATGTTTCCTTCAATTAAAATCCAAATAAATAAAATGAACCTAATTGTTGATGTGGGCAATATACCAATACCAAGCGGAAAAAAATGAAAAGTGTTGAAATACAATAAACAGAAAAGTACAATAAACATTCAAGGACTTTGAGATTGTTCATGAAATCCCTTTAGTCTCCACATCTCTCCATCTACTTTATCACTCCCAAAATAAATTTAATTTTCCTCACATGTCAACATTCAAAAGTAAATCTAATAATTAGTGATGTTGAGCATCTTTTCATGTGCCTTTTGGCCATCTGTATGTCTTCTTTGGTGAAATGTCTATTTAGGTCTTCTGCCCATTTTTTAATTGGGTTGTTTGTTTCTTTGATACTGAGCCCCATGAATTTGTACATTTTGGAGATTAATCCTTTGTCCGTTGTTTCATGTGCAAGTGTTTTCTCCCATTCTGAGGGTTGTCTTTTCGTCTTGTCTATGGTTTCCTTTGCTGTGCAAAAGCTTTTAAGTTTAATTAGGTCCCATTTGTTTATTTTTGTTGTTATTTTCATTACTTTAGGAGGTGGGTCAAAAAAAATCTTGCTGTGGTTTATGTCAAAGAGTGTTTTTCCTATGTTTTCCTCTAAGAGTTTTATAGTGTCTGGCATTACATTTAGGTCTTTAATCCATTTGGAGTTCATTTTTGTGTATGGTGTTAGGACATGGGATGGGGGAAGGGGAAGCTGGGGTGAAGTAAGAGTAGTAATGACATATATACACTACCAAATGTAAAATAGATAGCTAGTGGGAAGCAGCAGCATAGCACCGGGAGATCAGCTTGGTGCTTTGCAACGACTTAGAGGGGTGAGATAGAGAGGGTTGGAGAGAGGCTCAAGAGGGAGGGGATATGGGGATATATGTATGCATATGGCTGATTCACTTTGTTGTACAACAGAAACTTAGCACAGCGTTGTGAAGCAATTATGCTCCAATAAAGATGTATATATATAAAAAAAGTAAATCTAAAAACTCATCTTATTCAGGGCATGTTTTCCATTTGGTTTAGTTATCTCTAACTCAACACATTTAAAAATCATTGTATCCACCAAAGATTATTCTGACTGTCCCATGTGCTTAATTATATTTTTGGCATTTAGAAGAAAAAAAAGATGTTTTCTATACCTATTATTTTAATTTCAGATGTAGAGCCATATTATGGTTTCAGTAGGGTTTTATAGACTAGTTTCTGAAACAAACCATGATTTACAATATTGTTTCTACAGAAAAATGTGTTGCAAGTCCCAACCAGTGGATTTACTGATGATATTTTGGAAAATAAATCATTCACACATTTGAGGCTGCCTAAGAACAATATGATGTCTGAAGTATTTGGCCTGTAGTAAAGTATTATGGTGCATCAAGATACTCCCTGCATTTTTCATATTTATGTAGAAAACTATGCCATGTATAAATTTTCCAAGCAATTTCATAAGACCCCGATTGTTCAAGAAAATTGCTAGCCTACAGAATTCTTGGGGGGAAGAGGTGACTCAGAGGATGCTGGTTACAATACTGATTATCAATAGCTGTCATTAAGTCCTTACATTTGCCCTATATACTGAAATGTAATCATTACATCCTTTCCCAGAACTTTAATATATTTCTGAGAGTAATTACCAAAATTTCATTTCCAACTCCAACATCTTTCCGGCCACATGTACATAATTCAGATTACAAGCTGTGTGTCACGTAAACACTAAAACACAACCTAACACTAATTCATCAGCTTTGTCCCCCACACTAGGTTGATCTTCTTCCTGATTTCTCTATTTTTCCTACCTATAATTTTTTACCCTAATCACTCACACTAAAAGTTAGGATTGTTGTACCTCTCTTTACCTGGCTTCCCAATTTCAAGTCACAAACCACTTAGTTGACAATGTGTTTTCAAAAATGTATCCTATGGTTTCCATCCTATTTGTGACAAAACGGTTTATCAATTATTACTTTATGACAGTTTGAAATTACACCTGAATGGATTTTACTCTTTCCCCCCTTATAGTGCATCCCATGTGTTAACGTTACAATAACCTTCTGGAAAAGGAGTAGAGATAATTTATCCAGGAGTCTAATTACTGAACACAGTATGCCATCATATAAAACTCTGCATGGTCTAGAACTAGGAGACCTTCACTGAAAAAACTACTAAACGATGTACCACATTTAAAAGGAAATTGAACTCAGAGGGAAGGAGTTAGGAGCAATGATGGGGAAAGAAACTGGTAAACACTCTATTTAAAAAAAAAAAAACAAAAACTTGCTGGCTATGTAGTGGGGGTAGAAAAACAAGGAGAAAATAGAGAAAAATAATCTGGTAGATGGATGGAGAAGGGTGGGGATACACATTAATGTTTCCTAAAATTCTTATATTTTTCATGACTAAAAGAGAAATAGTCAAATTAAATTGTGTCCACTAAATAAACAGATATTTAACATATAATTTTCAAAGCACAGGTCAAAAACTGAAAAAATGAGAATCTCTCAAAATCAATCTAATAGAAAGCAGGAAATTGGCAAAAGAAGCCCAGGGCAAGCATAGTAACTGAGAATTATTATTGAAGTATTTTTTTTTGTGCTTTCTCTGAGAACATAAATCTATCAGTGTCTCAGACCTAAATCTGTAGTGTTGCCAAACAATAAAAAGTTAAAGCCATTTTACAAAATGTCAGTGTAAAATTATTAATAGGCCCCAAATTTCAAAACTATCTAGTAGTAGTTCATTGTTATCACAGGCTATGAAGTCAGAGAGACTTAAAAATTTTGAGCTTAAGTTCCTCATTTGTAACATGGGTAACTGTTTCATGATACTTTTAAGGGAATTATAGTACATCATGTACTGACATATGGTGTGCCTACACATAGAAGGTACTCCAAAACTGATGTTTATTATCACTTTTTTTCCCAAAGGTTTCAATCCATGTATAGGAGTTCAATTTATAGGAATAAAATTATCTTCTAAAATACATCATACAAGAATGACATTTTTTCCCTGTAAAATGAAACCTTTGATCTACATAGCAATAACTTTTAATTTACTCAATGCATTAAGTATCTATACTTAACATTACTAGGAGAGAGAATAAGTAATACACAAATCATGGATTTCCCTAGACAATGAGTAGGATTTTCATGGGAAAAATGGCAAGAGATTACTATTTTTATTAGTAAAACTAACATGGTAATTCTTTGACTTTCTAGTGGCTGACTCATCCTCCTCATGGCTCATTTTCCTACATTGATTTGTGAGTTCATTTCATTAGGTTGTGTGTTTAAATTCTGAATGTGTCCCTATGGGGCTTTAAGTTCAACCCTACAGGTTCCAGTTGTCCTACATTTATTTTAATGCTAATTTCTTAGCTCAGCATGTCTCCATCATGCAGATAGTACACACTGGGATTTCTCTTTGAAGCATTTTACAAATCTGGGTTTTCAAGTTATTTCGGAGACTTTTTAGCCCCACACAAGACTCCTGAAAAATGGCAAACTCCCCTGTTGCTTTTCTTTGCTGGTTGACGGAGTTTTTCTAGTACTGTTTTTATTAATTATTGATTCAATTTATGCAGGGTAATTTATGTGAGCCCAAACCCACTTGCCCTTCTTTAAAAGAGTAGATTCCATTCTAAGCTTTTTCTAAGACAGTCAGGTATTATGCAATTTACTTACACAATGATCAATATGAAGTAAAGAGATCTGAGAACGTGTGTGTACCATTCTCCCACAAAGCTCATACTTTCTTTAAAATTCTTTAATATAGTTTTATAATTAAATAGCAAAATTTTCTCATATCAAACTCCAAATCACTGTTATGCTTAGAGAAGTCTAGGAAAGTATTTAGTGTCTCTTGGTTGTCTGCCTGGTAGTTGTTGAGTGAAGACTGTGTATGGAATTCATAAATCTCTACATCCTACAAACTGAGAGACAGCCTTATGTGATGGTTAAGAGCTTGAGTCCTCAAGCTGGACTGTCTAGATGTACACTCCAGCTCAACCACTTCCTCAATTTAGCAAGTTAATGAGTACTCTGTAATGTAGTTATCCCATCTGAAGAAGAGTATTACAGTAACACCCTTTTCATCAAGTTAGTGTAAAGAATAAATGAGATAATGCATTTAGTTAAAAGGGTGAAGATGTAATACATACACACGATGCATTTAGTTAAAAGGGTGAAGATGTAATACATACACACGATGGAATATTACTCAGCCATAAAAAAAACCAAATGAAATAATGCCATTTGCAGCAACATGGATGGACCTAGAGATTACCATACTAAGTGAAGTCAGAGAAAGACAAATATCATATGATATCACTTATATGTGGGATCTAAAAAAAAAAATGATACAAATGAACTTATTTACAAAACAGAAGCAGACTCACAGACATAGAAAACAAATTTATGGTTACCAAAGGGGAAACGTGGTTGGGGGGGGATAAATTAGGAACTTGGAAGTAACACATACACTCTACTATATATTAAATAGATAATCAACAAACACCAACTATATAGCACAGGGAACTATACTCAATATTCTGTAGTAACCTATATGGGAAGAGAATCTGAAAAAGAATATATATATGCATACATATATGTAGCTGAATCACTTTGCTGTACACCTGAAACTAACAAAACGTTGTTAATCAACTGTACTTCAATAAAAAAACTAATTAATTAAAAAGAAACATTTATCATACTATCAGCTAAAATCTAAAACCCAACATGGGATAATATAGGCAATATGAAAAGCAAAGTGTATGAAAATAATACATTTGAAAACAAGGATTGCTAAAATAAGAGTAAAATTGACCTGTAAGTAGCCACAAATATTATCTGTGTATTAATTTCAGAACATGGTTTATAACAGACACAGAGCAAGCTACCAATTAACCAAAATCTGGAACACCATAAACTAAGATTATTAGTGTCCATTTGTGGTAATATAATGACCTACAGATTCCACAGAGCTAAATATAATGTCATGATTAAGAAGATGGAAATACTTTCACATTGTATAAATTGCAGAGAAAGTTTAGCTGTATATAAAATGAAACAAAATCACCATTTGGATTTGAATCTAACATTTAACGATTATTTTAAATTAAACTTCTTATTCTGAGATAATTGTAGATTCACATACAGTTTTAAGAAATAATACAGAGATAAGCTTTGCTCAGTTCCCCCAGTGAAAACATCTTGTAAAACTCTAGTACAGTATCATCACCAGGATGCTGACATTGGTACACAACATTCTATCACCACAAGGATCACTCCTATCCCTCACTGTCCTCTTGTAGCTGCACCCACTTCTCTCCCACCTCTATCCCTTCCTTAACTCTTAGCAAGTACGAATCTGTTCATTTTTTAATAAATTCATCATTTTAAAAATGTTATATAAATGGAATCATATGGTCTACAAACTTTGGGGATTATCTTCTTTCACTCAGCATAATTCTCTGGAGATAGATCCAGGTTCTTGCATATATCAATAATATGTTCTTTTATCACTGAGTCAGTATCCATGGATGTACCATAGTTCATTTATCCACTCACCCACTGAAGGACATATGGGTTATTTCTAGTTTTTGGCTATGACAAATAATGCTGCTATAAACATTTGTGTACAAGTTTTTGTGTGAACATAAGTCTTCCTTTCTCAGGAAGGAACACCTGGAGGTTTAATGACTCGATCATATGGTAGTTGCATGTTTATTTTTTTTAAATTTGTTTAAGAAACTGCCAAACTGTTTTCCAGAGTGGCTGTACCATTTTGTAGTCTCCTCAGGAACATATGAGTGACCCAGTATCTCTACATCCTTCTTAGCCTTTGGTGTTGACATTTATTTATTTATTTTTGTTTTAACTATTCTGATAGGTGTGTAGTGATATTTCATTGTGGATTTAACTTGTATTTCCCTAATAGCTAATAATGTTGAAAACCCTTTCATAATTTTTTTGTCATCTATTATAGTCTCTTTAGTGAAATGTCTCTTCATGTCTTTTGCCCGTTATCTAAGTAAATTGTTTAGTTTGTTAATGTATTTCACTAATGTATGATCTTCATTGTTTGAACATACCACACGTTATTTGATGGAGTCTATATATGCATTAGGAGGATAGAATATGTGTGATTCCTTGAAAAGACTCAAAGGAGGGTCAAAACTGAAGTGAAGGAGCAAAGATGGGAACCAGAACGTGCTGAAGGAAGAGCATGTGTGAAAGTTTGATATTTGCTTTTCCTTTTGTGCTACGGGAATAGTCATATTCAGTCATTCTTCTATTGACTGACATTTGGGTCAGTCCTAGCTTAGAGCTTTTATAAACTCTCTGCTTTGAATTTTTTTCATGACTCTTGGACACACAAGCAATTATTTCTCTAGAGAATATACAAACAAGAAACAGAGCTGGGTAATGGGATATATGCCATCTCAATTTTACTTACTATTGCAGTTATTTTCCAAAATTGTTATACCAATTTACACTCCTACCGAGAATATACAAAACATTTCATTGCTTGTTCTACTTTCTTGGCAACACTCGGTATTGCCTTTTAAATTTTTGCTCAGCAATTGCATACAAATAATAGCTGCTTGTGTTTCGATTTGCATTATCCTGATTACTACAGTCGGGGAGCATCTCTTCATATGTTTAGTGGCCGTTTGTACCTTCTCTTAGGTGGAATACCTATTTATGTCTTTTGCCCATTTGGCTATGCTTTAGCAATCTGCAGGAATTCTTTATTTATTTATAGAGGAAATAGGGTAAGTTGGTTTAAAGTACAGATTCTGGATCTTAAATCTTGAGACTTAATCCAGGCTTATGTCCAGCCAGGTTTTAGAATGGATGGGGATACAATCAAGACCAGAGGTGGAGGAGTTAGCCTTCATCAGCTAAGAGAGATCCTATCTCATTTAAAATAGGAAGAAAAGTTGTATATGTATATGGAGAAAGAAGGTGGACACAAGGGTTATACATAGAAAACTAAAAAAAAAAAATCTAAAATCATATTAATCATTAGATTATCCTCCTCATATTCAGTGCTTTATTGGAGAACCGGTACTCTGATAACAAAGTGTGGGCATTGGATTTTTTCTCCATACAGAGCTACTGAATGAGTTGTCTATGGCACTACATCATGTTAACACACCTCTATCTGTGAGATATGGTGATTACTTGAACATTTGTCATGCGGGAGATGGGGAATAATGTTTTTTTAATGGACTATGTTGGCATATCTCAATGTCCTCCTTTTACTTTAAAAACAAATATCTTAGTTTTACCTAGGTATGTATTTGTCATGAATAACCCACCTCATGACAACATTCTGCTTTTCTAAACATTATCTCCTAAATGACAGACATCCTTAGCCAGGTTACGGGAAGCAAACAATAACATCCTGTGCTCTAAGCTTAACGCCTGATGGAATCTCATCATGGCTCAGCTATCAGTGAACACAGGCACAAAGTTCTATGCATCCAAACAGACAATGTGTGAAAATAAACACAGATAATGAATTCTGGCATCAAAGAGAAGGACACTTAAATGGAAATAATATGAAAACTCCTGTTTAGACAAGTCACAGAACACATTTTTGGATGATACATATATTCATACAGTTTATTTTTGACAAAAGAACAAAAATAAATATTCTAAATTTTACTTTTTCTCCCTTTCCTAAGCTCACTTTTCATTAGGAATTAATAGAAAAAAATGACCTAAAACTTGTTAAATGCTTTATAGTTTCCAAAGCACACTCTCACCTATTATTATTTGGGTTTGATGATCCTAAAACTGCTTTAGCTCATATTATGACCATCATTTTATACATACACACACACACACACACACACACACACACATATATATATGTGTGTATATATATATATATATATATATATATATATATATATATATATGGTGGCTCATAGATGCTAAGTGATTTACCCAAGTTCATGAGTAATAAGTGGCACATCTGGGATTCAAATCTATGTCTCTCTCTCTGGCTACATGTCCAGTAATCTTCTGACATATCCTGAAGCCCACTGTGAAATTCTGTCAGTTAAATACCTCACACCTTGGGAGATGAGCTGATATAAGTTGTGGTGTCTTTTGATCACTCTGGCAAAAAGGAGAAAAAAATGCATCCAAAGTCAAGAACAACTGCTATGTTTAGGAGTGGTGTTACCTGAAACTGGAGTCTATCTATGCATTGGAAGGACAGATCATGTGATTCCTTGAAAGGCTCAAAGGAAGGTCAAAACTGAAGCAAAGGAGTAAGACTGAGAACTAATTTTGCTTCCCTTCTTACTTTCCAAAATACTCATTAGATCCAACCCTTCTGTAAAATCTATGACATACACCTAAGTCTTGTGTTGGTGGTTTTGTTTTGAATGAATGGATAAGATCAAAGGGGAATGTGGTTTTCTATGTTTAGTGAAAACAGCAAGGTAATTGTAGCAGAGCATCAAGTCAGGGGTCTCAGAGTCCCAGACAGAAACTAGAACAGAATAATCAATGGCTGAAAACATTGGTGAGAGTTTCAGGTAAAAGTACACCATGCTGAGAAGCAGCTTCCTGGTAAGCAATTCACTGGGGGATATAAAAATAATCTCAAAAATATTAGATAATGGTTACCCTTCAAAGGGGAGAGAAAAGGGGAGATGGCCCTTCTTATGAACATAAATTTCCATAAAAGTAATGATTTTGTTCATGCAGCTCCTTCTACATTCTACTTGTAGTTCTTACTTCCTTCTTCAGATATAGCAAGGAAGATTTTTTTTAAAAGATTCTTTTGATGTGGACCATTTTTAAAGTCTTTATTGAATTTATTACAGTATTGCTTCTGTTTTTATATGTTTTGGTTTTTTGGCCACGAGGCATGTGGGATCTTAGCTCCCCAACCAGGGATCAAACCCGCACCCCTTGCTTTGGAAGGCAAAGTCTTAACCACTGGACCACCAAGGAAGTCCCAAGGAAGATGTTTTAAGTATTCGTACCAAATTCAGAAATATTAAGAAAATTAAAGTAATGTTAATACATGCAAAAGACTACCAATGCCTCATTTCCAGTCTCAACTATTCTCAGAAATTAACCTTTTGCAAGATTGATTTTTTTTGTTATCATTATGAAATTCCTACTGAATAAAATGCTAATTATTTTCATGAATACATACATAGACTTTTTATTCACATGGATATATTCATAGGCCATTACAAGGAAAAAATTAGTAAGTTTCTTTCTCTTCTCTGTGTATAGGATTTCATGTATTTTCAAAGCAATTATCATATATGAGAAGGTACAAATGGATGAATTGAGTACTGTGCCTTGTATAATGATTCTGATCCTAGTGATTCACTTTGAAGTTTTTAAATTTAACAGAACTTTTCAAAAGTGCTGACTTAAAAAAAGTTAATACACATTATGTGTGTGCAAAAATATAATATGGAGCTATCACTTCCCCCCAGAGATCTAGGAAAACAAAGTGAATCTACAGTCATCCATCAGTCATTCAAAACCATGCACTGCCATTTATTCGACTCTAGGTCACTGTCCAGCTATGCTTGCATTTATAAAATTTTCTTAGAAATTTAATAGTATCTAAGCTACTCAGAAAAATCCTTTATGTTTGGGGCTAGAAAGTTTGGAGGAAAAAAATGGGAGATTTTCAAGAAAGCAGGATATCTCAGAAACTTCTAATGTGAAATAGAAAATACCACATCTTAGCTACAGATACATTATCTGGAAAAAAATTATCTGGAGCTCCAGATCAACAGTGTGCCTTTAATCATTTTATAAAGTATAAAAATATTTTTCAAGTACTGAGGTATCTGTTTGAAATATTGTATGAGTTTTTGCAAATGATGTTTATTGCTGTGTGGATAGAGTAGTAATAAAAAAGCATAAATGCCCTATAAAATCACTACTAACTGTATATCTGTAAAAATAAAACTGTTCACAATCTTTCCTCATCTAAATAAATTGCAAAAAAAACAAAAATCAACTATATGTCCCCATCCTATTTTGTGCTCAAATGTAGAAAGAAAATGAAAAAGAAAAAAATGTCCTCTAATTTTGACTATTTCTTTTTCTTAATTTATCTTCTGTTTAGACATCTTTAGGAAAAAAAAAAAGAAAAAAACCTCAAAAGGAAAAATATTGCTTGGCACAAACTTAGCTTGTTTAGTGCCATTTGAAGTATTATTTTCTGCTTTTCAATATATGTGTGTTTCCGTATGTATGTTTCTGTATGTTTTTTGACTACAAAGAAAAATTAGCTCTAATTTTAATGAAGCTAAGAAAGTTATTATTTTCATCCTAACTTACAACTTTTCTCAAAAATAATTTAAATATCCTCCCCTGCAAAATTGAGTCCTCCTCTAAACTAAATAATTTTCTCACCATTCTGCCATAATTCAGAAGCCATATGCATCTCTAACTTTGGTGAGATTTTATTTGCTGAATGACCCCCAGTGAAGTCAAAAAGAGTCAAGTTAACTCATTAAAAATATGACCGCTAAAAGTCCTTAGGGCTCATGAATGCTGATGAAAAGAAATCCATAAATTCACAGAAAATATTATTTCACCCTTCTCTTTAACCTCAAGTCTCTATGTCACTTCAATTGCTAGCACTCAGAATAATGATCCCTCAGCTCATAAAACTGAAGAAGTATGCTCTCTTGCCACCAGGAGGTTAGCATAAAAGAGGACAAAGCAATGTACAATGATCATCTGTAGGATGTAGTAAATGGCACATCTTGAATTGAAAATAAAATTGATCCATATTTGTAATCCATAACAGTCTTCAATGACTCAGTCATGAAAATGTGCATGTTAAAGTCATGATATATGACTATATAATATAGGAAATAAAATGTTAAATTCTTGATCCATAAATAAATGGTCTAATTCATAAAAAGAACAGTAATTCAGTGAAGTCCATGCTTATCTTTCTATTTTTCCAGTCTTGAGAGAATGACATCAACCACAACATGATACAGGGTTTTAAATTAGGACCACAAAGGTAGTGGTTTTATAAAGAATAAAGACTCAGTCTAGACTGCATAGATAATTTAGATAATTCCATCCTTATGTCCCACCCCAAATTTTTCCCCAGATCTTCCATTTTGTAAATTCCTTTTATTATATACTTATATATTGTTCCCCTTGTTTATATTTACGTTCACTGAGATATTGGAAATCTGTCTTATTTATTCTAACAAGTATTTTATGTGCCTAAAACAAACTATTTATTATGGAGGAAACAAAAATAAATTGTACTTGTATCCTACTTTCAAGATAGTGGTAGAAAGTGACAAGGGCCAGAAGAATGTAGAAAAAGTCACAGATTTTTAAAAGTTATGGATAATGAAAAGGCATGGATAAGAGCATAGAAGATAAATGTGAATGGATAACATGTGGCACTATTTACTTGATGAGAAATATTTTAAGGGAAAAAGTAAGTTTAGCAATGGTGTTAAAAGTTGGAAAGCTTGCCCTTACAAACGATGAAGAATGATATCCCTCACAAAAGAAGGTTCCCAGAGCACCACAAATGGGACTCGCAGAGAGGCATGTAGGAGGGTATAACATACATTTTTTAATGGGGTTAAAAATTAGTTCTTGGGGAGTAAAATCTTAGATATTATAATGGTGTGTGGCCTTCCAAAGTTCAATGTTACCTAGAAAAATCTTATTCTTCAATATTTAATTAATCTTATTGGGTTTTTTTAATATCACATGAGCAGCACTGACACGGAAAATTACATAAAATGTGTGCAAGACGAGTGCTACAAAATGCTGGTGAATAGATGGTTCTGACTGGAGAACCTTCTCTTGATTGATAGTTCAATCTTAAGGTCATATCATGAGAAGTAACCACTGTGGGCCTATTGGCTGCCATTGACTGTTTTGTCAATGCTGTTTATGTTTAAGCCTAAGTGATTTTGTATATAACTTGGGCTATAAGAACTAAATGAAGAATTTATATATTTTTTATTTAAATCTACAAAAGCTATTCAACCCATCATGTCAATTGCTGAAAAGAAAATAATGTCAACAACGCTTGAATGAATATCTAGCAGCTAAGCTGAAATGTGTTTTCTCATTCAAGCAGAAGTTAAAGTTAAGTTCATTAAAAATAATCTTTAAGAATTTGATTTTTCAATTGATTTTCTTCTGCTGTTCAAAAAGCAGTTTGGGATTATTTTAAATTTGATTAACGCTATGACTAGTGTTTATACAAATTGCTAATCTGCATTTTTAATTTGGAACATTATTTAATATAAATGTATTACAAGTTACTCAATAAATATGGTTATAAAGTTAAAGCTAAAGATAATAAAAAGTCAGAAATGACTGAAAATTACAAAAACAGTAATAGTAAGCAATACTGTATTAAATAACAAAAATAAATTCATAGTACCAGATAAACAAATGTATGCTGTAAACTTTAAAGGGTCAAATAAATGCTTACTTTATTATTATCATTAATATTATATCTTTAATCACTACCTGATAATTGGTAAATTCAGGATCCACTGAATACATCTTAGACTTCTCTACCTTTATGCATTCTTTCATTTGAAATATTCTCCCTTCTTTCCTCTATTTATCCAAATTCTTCTTACCTTTCAAGATCCAGTTCAAATTTCTCTTATTTCCTCTAAACACTTTCATTCCACAAATATTTTAATAGCTTTTGAATTCCTAGAATATTGGATGGTTTGTTCTCTATAGTTGGCATTTAATTATATATGGAAATCCTGTACGTTCACTCATTCATTTCAAACACCTATTATATGTTATACACGAGGCCCTATGCTACATGCTACAGATAAGACAGTAAACAAGGCAGATACAGTCTCTGTACCATGAAAGCTCCCTAGCCATCAGACAATAGAGCTCTACACGTAGACAGTCAGGATGCAGTGTGGTGGGGTCATGAGACGTAGACTCAGTGGTATGGGAACACATGCCACTCATTTAGGACCCACCCTGTGGACCTCAGAGAGCTTCCTGTTCCAGGAATATGGCACAGCAAGTCATAACTCATCTTCTCAGAAAGAGGACAACTTCAAAAGAGGGTAATTAAATATCAAAGAACATTCAGTTTTGGTGGGAGAGCTCCAACTGTTTCTGATAGACTGAGTACCACACTGCTGCTTTTTGCCAACAGTTAAGTCCACTCTAAACTCACAAGCTCCATGAGCGCAAGGCATGTATATTCAGTAGAAGTTCACGGAAGATTGATTTAAATGCATGAATGGAAGCAAGGGGTGAAAAGAGTTGGGACTGAGCTTGCAAAGAAAAGTTGTAGTCCTAAACCAGGAATATTGTTAGTTAGCAGTAAACAGTCTAAGTTAGTACACAGTACATCCAAACTGCCCAGCTTTTCTTTATTTACATCTCTCCCATAATGGGATCCACAGAGGAAGGATCACAGCAGAATTTGCTGCACTGCTTTGTTGACACAATTTACAGATTATTAGAAAAAATTCCTGACTTCTTTAGAAGATGTGGAGAGATGCACCAATCTGGAAAAAGTAAATTAAATATTTCTTCATTGTTAAAAATAGGTTTTAAACATTTGTTGTAACTAAAATTCACCAGAGATTACAGATAGGAATGTGCTACCTATTCACCTCTTATAGAGATAAGATTGCCAACATTATTAGGATTTTCACGTTCATTTTGATAGTACACACAAGGGTGAATCATAGGGTTTTTCTCTACTCCAATTCTGTGATCTATAATTGGTAAAACATATCACCAACCTTGTAGCAGCCTCTGAGTCAGGCGTGTGATTCAGTTACAGCAGTCAGCCCACAGATAAGCAATTCTAACCAATTTTAGTAGAAACGTGTGTTGCAAACTCCAAAGAAAATTAACTGAGCAGGCGTTAAAAATTAATTGACGAGAACTTATGAGTTCCAGAAAGAGTTACTATCAGGTGCTGAAGACTATTTTAATTTTTCATGCACTGCCTCCACTCCCCCAAATGAAATAAAATGAAAAGGAATGTTTTGTCATGGTAAATTGGTTAAGATGCAAATACTATCGGGAAGTAAGCAAAAGGTGAAAGGAAACTAACCTGCCCTCAGGATTCCTCATAGGGCAGTCCATATACAACAATCGCACCTATGAAGTTTCTGTCAGCAGATAAGGAGTAAGCAAGTGAAGCTACGGGCCAATTATACCTTAAAATTAATTTAAACTTTAAAGTTAAATTTAAAAATGAGGTAAGTTACAATATTGTTTTTCTTCCCTTTCTTCTCCCAGATCTTATATTACACAGAAAGTCAATAGCGTGACTACTTACGACATTTGAAAAGACACTCCTGAACCTGGGTGACAAATCTCGCAATATTTTAATCCATCAGCAGTCAGTTTGGAAGTTGCTGACTCTACCTGGCTGTGAGCCTGATAACCAGAGGCTGAAACAGCTCTTTGCTGTGGCAGCACCTAAGCCCATTTAAAACTACCCTGCTCTGAATTTGGTTCAGATTGAATGTTATCTTCATTTTATGTTTATGTTTCAATGCTTTTATGTTTCAATTATTGGGAACTGGAGTTGCTTTTCCATGCAGAAAGTTCCTACTCAGATAAGGTATGTTGATTATAAATGTAAACACTGAACATATAAGGTAGATACCCTTACAAAATAAAAAATTCTCAAGACCCCTTATATACAGAATATTGGTTTTCAAGAGGGTTGGAACATGGATGAGGGAAATACATCTTTATTTTTACTAACTTCAACTAAAATTTGGTATTTTCTTCAATTGTGAATACAGGCAACAAATCATAAGTATTAATTGTACCTGTGACTTTCTCACCAATAATAATAACAAATATTTTAATATCACTTTAAAGTGCCGTGATTATCTCAAAAATATCACTTATGTTTATCACCCTTTGAAATAGTAGCAATTATTTCATCCCCTGCTAGATTTTGTCATTTAACACAAGTTTACTAAGTCACAATTTTGGATTTTAAAAAATATTTTAATAATTAGTATTAATTTAACTTGTTTCTTTGTAATTCTAGTATTTTATGCATTTATAACAGTATGCCGAGAAGTAATTCAGAAGTTCATCAGACTGCCAAAGAAGTCTGTAACACACACAAACACATACACAAACTATTGATTAAGAACCCCTGATCTTGAAGATTTCTGCTTTTACTTTAGAGGTCTCAGTTTTCAAAGAGGGAAAAATAGTTATCAAGTTTGATCATACTAGAAAGCAGAGAGAAAGAGAGAGAGGGAGGGGAAGATTCTGAAAGAATAGATGTTTGCAACAGTTTTAAAGATTTCGTGTTTGAATAAAAATTAAGAGCTTTCATCTAGCTAGTTTTGTTCTTATAAAAATCAAATTACATTGCTTCCAATTCATTCTTTCTTCACCAACATTAAAATGTAACTATTAAACATGATTTTGAAATTTTTGAATTATTTAGATATGAGGTAGAGTGATTTAGATAAATACGGTTATTATTACTAGATGTTGACAAGCTGTTAAAAACAAACAAATGAAACTACAGAAGCTGCTAAACACAAAGTAATCCCCTCCCCTCTCTAACATGTGTGGGGACAGGCCAGTGGATTTATTAATATGCAGAGATGGAAAGCTCTAATTTGTATGATCTCAGAGCCACTGGAAAACTTTGATGAACAGTAATATATTTGCTTCCTGGAAATGAGAATGTTTTAAAATCTAACAGCAGAAGTTGAATGCAGTGGTTTAGAGCATGGATTTTGGAATTAGAATTGGCTTTAATCCTGATGATACCACTTATTATTTATGTGACCTGGGTCTCAATTTCATGGTCTGTTAAATTAGGACAAAATATCTACCTTACAGATTTACTCTGAAGATTAAGTGAATTACTATGTGTAAAAAAAGACTTAGCACATTGTATAGAAAAAAGAAATTGGCCCCGATATGGAAGTAACCTAAGTGTCAATCGACAGATGAATGAATAAACAAGATGTGGTGTGTGTATATATATATATGTATATACACATATACACACAAATGAAATTTTGCCATTTGCAACAACATGGACGGACCTAGAGAATATTATGTTACGTGAAATAAGTTAGAGAAAGCCAAATACTGTATGTTTTCACTTATATGTGGAATCTGAAAAATAAAACAAATGAATGAATATAACAAAACAGAAACAGACTCATAGATACAGAGAACAAACTGGTGGTTACCAGTGGGGAGAGGGGTGGGGAGAGGGGCAAGATAGAAGAAAGGATTAAGAGGTAAAAAGTACCAGGCATAAAATAAATGAGATACATGGATGAAATGTACAGCATAGTGAAAATAACCAATATTTTATAATAGCTTTTAATGGAGTATATCCTATAAAAATATTGAATCACTCTGTTGTACACCTGAAACTTATATAACACTAAATCAACTATACTTCAATTAATAAAAAGAAAAAAGAAATCAGTCAATAACTAGAGGCTTGTCACAAGAGCAGTAGTGGGAACAGAAAGGGAAGTGAAACAGCAGTAATAGTAGTGAGAACAATCTTTAGAGCTGACCATATGAGTCTCTTGAAAAGTAAAACTCTGGGATCAATTTAACTAAGTTGTAAGCATCTTAATAGAAATCTTAATAGAAGGGACTCCACTGGCTGCCTGTGAGTCCTAGTGGGCAGCACTAGGAGGTAAAGGAAGAAGTGAGAATTGAGAAGTTTAGAAAAATCTCACTTAGTCAAAAATAAACCTGGAATACATATTATCATGTTCTCTAAGGAACACTTATTTTACATAAATCATGGCATTGTGATCTTGTGGCAACTAATTAATAAAACTCTGGGTGTGTTGATCTCTTGCAAGGCTATAGCTTGAAATGCAAAGATCAACTTTTCTCCCTTGATTTGGTCAAGGTCACTAATATAGTAGCGCCCAAACTACGCAGATTGAATTGTTAACGTGCTGAAACAATTCCAGAAAAGCAAATAAAGTTCTGGTACTAAAGTTTAATGGATTTACAGCCCCCAATGCACATGACAGTCTTTGAAAAATCGATTTTCTCTATCCAGCTTCCATGTATCCTCTCTACACATATTCTCTACATCCTTTACTCTGAAATAATGAATAAAATCTCAACAATGTGACTAAAATAGCATCAGTTATTCAGTAGGCTGAAGAGATCAAAAGATGCCTAAATATAAAAATCTGTCTGACATACTCTTAGGCACATTAGTATTAGCAATTAGTTGTAAACCTTCTCACATTAGGACTGTGGTGAGTGTGTGTGCCGGGGACAGGGTAGTGGTGGGTTAGGATGGATGGAGAATGCCCACTTTTGTCAGTTGACTCTTAAACCCAACTGATGCTCATTGTTTGCTAGGTTGAGGGTAAAACAGAACCAGAACTTCCAGGCTTCTAAGTAGGCAAAGGAATCTGGCCTTTCCTTTGTTGATCTGACATTTTCCACTGCCTATTGAACAAAATCTGTATTTCCATATTGAATTTGATTTTTAGATAGAATTTCCAGGAAGTATGTAAGAGCTCTGAATTAGAAGTCAGAAAAATTGGATTTACATCTTAACTTTTTTCTTAAAATACCGTATGAGCTGGGACAAGAAATACAACCTCATAATCTTAATTCCTTCATCTGCAAAATGAATAGTTTAAACATATTTCGAAGGACCCCACCAGCTCTAAAATTCTCTGAATCACTAAGCAAGATAAAGCAATAAGCTAATTTAATTACGTTCTTGCAGCATAACTAGGTTGCTATAATCAGGAGGGCTCTCCTGAAATGCATTATTTTTCTCCACTTCTGGCTTGAATATATTATGTTTTCTATCACGATGGCATAATGGATAGTCCTGAATGCCTTCAGTCAAATAGATTCAAATTCCCTACAGCATGCAGTCATCTTGATTAAAATATTAACAGTTTATCAAAGATGGAGTATTTCTAAAACACAATAATGCCCTTCAGGTAGCAGGTGTTCCTGCATTTTATTCACATGGCTAGTTGAAAAGATGCAAAGGTCTTTTGTTTCATGATGAGACTAGATAGACTTTTTACCTATGAAAACACTTTATCAAACAAAAGTAAATTTTAAAATTCCCAAAAAATTCTTTTTAGCATATTAAAATCGACATATTACTCATAATTAATTAACCCCATCAGAAAACAAGTGACGAGAAAAATGTGTAAAATTAAATATATTTGTAAAAACAAGTTAATTTTTATGTTGTGGAACTCTTACTCTACCCCTGAACATTTGTTTCATATTTTGCTTTAAATCTTAGATGGTTTGAAAAGTAATACATTTAAATTTAATGCAAAATTTAATACTGAATGTAAATGAGTTAAATGGTAGGTAAAAATGATAGATGTTATCAAGAACAAACATACTCTTTTAAAAATGAATTATTACTACATTCAGAAAAAGATATGACCCATGAATTTTAATTTAGATTATGAACTTTCAATCTTCTCTCATAGAAAGACAGAAACCAGATTGTGTAACATTCTCATCTTAATTTTTATAATACCTGAGTTCAAGTCCTAGCTCATCCACTTACTTATAACCCTGGACTTCCTACTTAGGCCATCTGAGTTTTGACTGACTCACCCATTAAATGAACACAGTGGAATGGCAGGGGTCACAAGCAATTCCCCTGGACTAAATCCCACTTACAAAGTGGCTTGGCCCAAGCAGTGGGGGATAGCTAATAATCCTTCTACCTGGTAGACTCTTTGTTCTCATTTAAAAAAGCAAACTATTGTATTTTAAAAAGTAATTTCTCTTGAAAAACTGTAGCTACTTCATTTTATTGTGTGTGCTTTACATTTATAACTAAAGCAGACTTCAAGGAAAGAAAAAAATTAAGGTTAATTTCTCAATAAGATGCTCTTTCCCTCTTCTCAGAATTCACCAAACACTTTGACACATAGATTACATTTGATTTAATTACATCTCTTTAGTGAAAAGTAGTCTTCACGTGACTGAAAGCAAGAAATATAGAAGGAAAATATAATACAAACAATATGTAAAATAGTACTGTTCTTTACTCAGTGTTTCCTAAAACAGTAGCTTTGCCTTGCTGGGGTCTCCCTGAATTCACTCCTTTATAACAGGATAGTTTAAGAATCACACATATCCATTATAAGAATCATTATTCATTTTTCCCCTTAAAAAATGATTCTGTGCAATGAATATGGATCTCAGTAAAACAGAATCTCTATTTCATTATGAAGAGTAGAAAACTCAGTATTATCAGTGAGGAACACTGGGGATAAGGGTGAGGGGTGAACACATAAGTTTGGGATATAAACATACCTGGATTCAAACTCCCATCTGTCACTGACTGGCTATGTGGCTATAGGATGATTAGGTTATTTCTATGGGACCCTCTTTAGTAAAATGGGGCTCACTTTATTTACCTCAGAGGGTTGTGCTAAGAATTACCTGAAATAGTGTGTGTTGGTAAATGTAACTCTCAGTATGTATTATTCTGGTTGTGATCTGTAATCGATACTACCCTTTAAAACTAGATTGTCATTAAATTCTTGGTCAGTGGTTACATGCCTTTTGCATCTGATTGCATGTATATATTTCAGACCTAGATTTCAGATTCTCCAGATTAGACTTTAATGTTGTGCATGAGGCATAACAGCCATTCCTGCACAAGGATTATCTCAAACAAGGGGTGTCCTGAGCCCAGCACTGGGCTCTGCAATCCCTTCACCCAGCAGTCCCTTCTCTGAAGAGCTGAGAGACATAATGACTAAAGCCTCAAGGCTTTGCCTTAAATATTTTATAATGTATCTATTGAAATAGAATAAATATAAATGAACAGCCAGTGAGCAGGAAGAATTACTGGAGTTGTGACGGACACTCAGATAAAAAGGAATAATCATGGTGGGCAAAAGCGGTCAAGGAATGTTTTGTGAAAGGCTGAATCTACCAGATTGTGTTGGCCTTGGTATGGAGGGAAGAGGGGAACACAGAAGGAGGCATTCCTGAGGAAAGGCAGAGGAAACTGGGCCATGGGCAACATATGTATAGATTGGGAACATTTTAAAAGATGAGGAATAAAGAAAGAAAGAAAAGGTCGCACCCCTGCCCCTACTGTGTTTGCCATCTGGCTAGGACAATTTCCAACGAATGAACAAGGTAAAAATCCAGCATGGTTCCACACACAGAGAAGCCTAAGAAGTACTTTGTAATGATGATCAAAAATATGTATTGTTAATTACCAAAAATGAAACAATTGACCTAAAATTCATGAATATAAAATCAATATATATTATGAAAGATTTCTCTCCTTTGTAATAAATGTCACTGAATAATAACAGGCATTTTTTTTATGTGTTTTTTTAATACAGTAGGAAAACGGGTCTCTAAAGATGCTGTTAAATGTCCATAGGAATCAATTGGAGGAACCATGGGAGCTCAACGTGACTTGATAGGAAAACTTATACCTCAAAATAGTTTAACTTTGCATTTTATAGTAATATAAAGTTTATTACTATAAGAGAGGAGAAATGTAAATATGAGTGAAACAAATAATAAAAGCAAAATCCAGTGCACCAAGTCCTTCACATGGTACTGTTGAAAAAAGAGAAAAGAGGTTCAAAATGGAGTCACTTGTGCTAAGGCCCCATGACAGGAAACTAACACTTAACACTTAACCTAACTGCAGTTTCAAGTTCCCTCAGGACTGTAATCATAACCAGTCAGCACTAGGAAAGTAATCTGCCCAACAGAACCCTTCCATCCTCCTCCGAAGGGCAACCTTCCCTGAAGCAATGCATTTTTTGCTAGTAATTTCCTTTTTCTGCCTCCTTTCTGCCTTTAAAAACCTCTCCTTTTCCACAACTTGGCAGGGCTCCTTTCTATTTATTTGCTACATGGGATGCTGTCCAATTCTTGAATCGTTCAATAAAGCAATTTGATCTTTAAATTTACTCAGTTGAATTTTTGTTACTGAGCAGTACAGACCATATAATCCAGTATCACATTCAATAGAGTACTGGCAAAATACTCTTACAAGAATTTGAAGCCTTACATTTCAGTAAGTTTTCATATTTAAATATAAGAATAAATCACTGTGGTATTGTTGCACGTATTTTATTAGTCAGGCCTTTCTGCATTATTATAGAAGAGTCCTAACATATAAAGGTAACTCAGGTTTTAGATAAAACATGAACTATGCAGCATTAGCTATTCAGATACATGAGGCCTTTGGTATTCTGGTCAGGCATTTTCTATCAGTGTCAGGGCACTTCACCAAAGCCCATGTGTGATAAAACAGCAATGGCCTCTAGAGCATGGTTTTAGAGTAAGCTTGCTTGGAATTCTAACGAGATTCTTGAAATGAACACACATGTGTGCACACACACACACATACACACACACACACACTTATCTGCTTTTTGCTGCTGTTGTAACTTGCCAAAGAGTAAAGGTATATGAACCACGTCTCATTAATATTAATGTATACTTTGGTATTTTGGTCCCTGAACACTGTCTCTCTGTTAAACGGAATTAAAGCCCTGACAGAAACATCTAATTAACCCACAGTAAGAAAATGCATTACTGTGTCACAGTTAATAAGCAGTTCAATGTAATCATACCTTCATCATTCTCCTGATCGGTTCTGTCCTTTGCATGGTGTGTGCTTAGAACCAGAATGTCTAATATTAATTCCCTTAATGATTGTTCATATATGAGTTAAAATGGATAGCTGCTCTCCTTTCAGATGTACAAATAATCTAGTTTCTTTTACTGAGAAGGACTGGGAAAGAAATACCTAAACTTGTGTGTCTCAGACTAACTGTTACCATAAAAGGAGTCTCTGGGATTCAGTCATAACCACAGGGCATGACACTGGGCTCAAAGCTGCTTCCAACGCCCAGTTTACCAAACTCCACAGAGCATCTGAACCACAAGTAGCAGCTCCCTCTGATGGGAGGAGGCTTCCCAGGGCCAGGTAAGCAGAGTTGTGATAATCTCCTTTTGGCCATGTGCTGTCTCTAGGAAACTTCACTAAGCTCAGAGGCATTGCAGGAGAAGATCCTACCTTAATGAGGACCTGAATGGACCCTGTGGCTTTTCTGGATATAAAATACCAGAAGCTCATGGTACAGGCAGCGCTGGCTTCTTGCCACAGACCACTCTTGAGGTGCGCTTCTTCGCCCCTAAGGCCCACCGGAGTAGCCTCCAGATACAAGAAGTGCCCTGCGAACAAGATGGGATTCAGATAACGCAAAAATGACATTGAGGGGATTATGTTAGCTTTTCCATCTTCGGGTTTTTAATTACATTTCTATGATCTGAACTGCCAAAGGTATTTCTGCTTGAAAGAGAAAGGAAATCTAATAGCGTTGCCTCTGGCTCACTGACAGAACAATTTCCAACTGTCTCTGTTTTAGCAAAGTACTTCACGGTATGCAGATTAACTGATCTGACAGGATATTTATGCCATGGACTCAACAAGAGAGTTATAGAAATTATTTCATGGACTCCTCAAACTCTCCAGTTATTGTAAAACAATGCAAAGATTGTCTATGAAATACAAACAGAGGGATATGACATACTTTCAAAAATTCAGTCATCTGTTGAGTACATAAATGAAATGCTGAGGATTTTAATATATAACACACAAGGAAAGATATTGAGTTTTCTGCTTGTGTATCCAAATATCCAAAACATCTTATGTATGTATAGCTGAGTGTTTGAATGAAACTTACACCTACCTTTCTTTGGCATGGTTGGTCTGGCTTGGAGAGCTCTGTTTTATCACAGGCCTGTGAAATGTCAATATTTCCTACTCTGTAGCATCCAGGAATTCAGGATACCTTCTTTATTCTCCTAATGTCTTTTGCTCCTCGACCAATGAATCTGAGACCTGACCTCAGCTCACTGTAAAAATGAGCCATACCTAGCACCCTTCACATAGAGGATCTTACAGCTACAACTGCACGCCTCTACAGCTTTCTAACTGCTTTCCCCTTCATACAGATCATCTCATTTGGTCTTGACAATCCCTGTTTGGTACACAGGGCAAATTCTATTATCTCCATTGGACAGATGAGAAGTTTGAGAATCTGAAAAGTTAAATGACTCTCTAATGATCAAATGAGTGGCAGAATTCACGGTTATTGATTACAAGCATGTGTCATTTAGGAAAGGTACCTGAGAGCAGCATATATTATCATCTATCTATAATTATCAAAGTAATATTCAATTTTAATTACTCACTGTTATATGTTAAATGGTGTCCCCCCAAAAGATGTGAAAGTCCTAATTCCAGGCCCTGTGACTGTGACCTTATTAGGAAATAGGGTCTGTGCTGATGAGCAAGTTAAAATAAAGTCATGAGGGTGGGCCCTAGTCCAATAAGACTGTTGTAATAAAAAGGGGAAATTTAGACACAGAGATAGACATGCATAGAGGGAAGACAATGCAAAGACAGAAGGAGAGTACCACCTACAAGCCAAGTAGTGTCTGAAGCTACCAGAAGCTAGGTGAGAGGCATGGAACAGATGATTCTCCTTCAAGGACCTCAAAAGGAACTAGCCCTACTGACACCTTGATTTCAGATTTCTAGCCTCCAAAACTGTGAGACAATAAATGTCTGCTGTTTACACCATCCAGTCTGTGGCAGTCTGTTACGCAGTCCCGGGAGACAAATACACTTGTTAAACGTTCAACTTAGTTGCCCTGGCACCACGGTGGTCTCTCCAGATGCTCTCAGGGAAGATAACATGATGCTCACTGTGAATGTGATTAGAGTGCCTGGAACCACCTAATAACCTACCATTTTCATTTCCAAGTGTGTGGTCTCTGGGAGGTCTTAGGCTTCGAGGAGAGCCAACCCCCAAAACCCAATCAAAGTTTTCAGCCAAAGAGTTTTGCCAACCACACCAGCCTTTTTCAAAAGTACAGGAGCTACCGCAGTCATTTTCATCAGTATAATCTCCACAGTCGTCTACAAAATTACAGCTTTGCTCTGGTTTATAACATTTGCCATTCTGACATTCCCGATAACCATATGGACAGTAACCTAAAAAACAGAAAACAAACAAAGAAAGGATGAGGAGACACTCCTAACACATTAGTGAGGTTAAAAGGTAGTAAGAGTAGATTCCCTTTAATGTGTAAATAAACATGGTGTCCTTCAGAGTCTGGGGCATCTGACCCCTACCTCTCTCTCTCCTAATCCCCTCTAGGTTCTGGTCTATAGATCACTCACAAGCATCATTCAAAATGAAAAAAAAAAATTAAGCATCAATTTATTGATCTAGGAAAGTACCCCAATCCTCCTCAAATACAGCACTTCCTGTAAGCTATACTCAAAAAATATAAAAGGCAAAGTGAGGCTTCCCATTTTTTATCCTGAAACAAAACCTTTAGGGTAGTAAGAGTTTATATATTACAGGGTATTTGAAAGTACATTCCATCAGCATCCTTGCACTCCAACATTTATCAGAAGCCAAACATATATGATACTTCCTCAGAAGCAGGGACATGAATATACAAGTAATATCCAACTTTCCAACAGATTTTTTTTTCTCCAAAACACTTATTTATTTGTCAGTTGTTTGGAATTTTAGGAGCAATTTCCTGACAAAGCAATGTCAACCATAAAGACTTTTCCACAGAGTTTAAGATAAAGAGCAATGCTTTTGAACAACTGAGTTTGAACTGATTCTGATACTTATCAGTTATGCGACTTGGATCATACTTACACTTGATGAGGTTTAGTGTCCCTATCTAAAGAGAAAGAAAAATAGTAAAAACTAGAGAAGTTAAGCTAATTAGAGAGACTAGTTTATATCACCAGTGCCTAGAACAGTGCCTGGCCCTTCATAGGCAATCAGTAAATATTAGTTAAATAAATGAATAAGCCAAAGTGTTTTGGAAATGATAAACCAGTTCAACATGCCCAGTCAAGGTACTATTATTGTCCTGCTCCAATATTACAATAGAACATAACCACCATGGGTGACAATATTTCAGCAGGAAAAGTTGTTCTGAGATCCAGCTTGGGACATCAGCTTCACATTTGTTTTGTGACACTATAGTATCTGAAAGTTTTTTCCTTCCCATCTTCCTTGTCTGCCAGTTAGGGGGGCTGGTAATACCACTTTCTACTTCATTTTTAGATGGTAGCTTCCATGGCCTGAGGCAGAGTGTCTGAAGATTGAGGATTGGTGTGCATTAGAGGTAGGAAGTGATTCAGGGATTTAATGGAAGGTGTTCTGGGAATTGGAAACTCCTGCTGATAAAATCTCATAGAAAAGCTTTTATGTTCTGGATCGGTCTCACATTTTAGAAAATAGATGGCTAAGAGAGAAGAAGTGGCCGGAGAGGAATGGAAGGCCATGTAGAAACCACTGGGGAAGAGGCTGGTGTTCTGAAGCCTCCTAGCCATTTTGTGTGCTAAACTCTTCTTGGACTGCACGCTCAAGATTGCCTAATTAAATGGCCTTCACACTTGCAAAGCCTTTGAAAATAAGTTTCAACCATGCATTCTGTCTCTAACAAAACTTTCTTGTCTGGGTTAATTGCTACCATTTTCTTTTCTTGCAGTGTGGAATTAAACTATTTTTATTTAGGTGCCCAGTTCAGCTAGCAGATTGGAGGTTAAGACAAAATACATTTGATGTTTCAATTACAGAGCTTGACTCAGAATTGTAACATTAAAGCATTTTTGAGCTTTAATGGAAATGGAGATCACTTACATTAACCCTCTCATTTATAGATGAGAAAACTGAGGATTATAGATGTAAAATGACTTGCTGATTTTTCAAGAGCAGAAATGCAATTTGGACCCAGGTCTGTTGTCTTCAGAATTATTTTTTAAAAATCCATTGACTTGAGCAGTGATAGGTCAACTATTGCAAACACAAGACCACCGAGGGACAGAAATGGTGGTGTTGACTATTAGATGCAGTATCTCTCATGGATCTGTTGAGAACCTGAGAAATTACTAGATCATTTGATGTTATACGATTGATATTTGTATTGATTCTGTCAATTCCAATTTGTTTGGGGAGTAAAAACAAATTTACTGGTTTTAAAGATCCTTTTCTCCAAAGCAAGTGAATCAAGCTAAAATCCAATTCTTTTAAAACACACAAGAAAATAATTTGGACATGTTTCTAAATGGAAACATAGAGCCTGATATATCCCACAATCAATATAGCTAGTACTTTAAGATAGTCACAGTGATTAAGTTTTATATATCTAAAACATAAATACCTGCATAATTTAAAAACACAGTAATCCGAATATTACCCAAGATTAATTTTGAACAGAAAGCCCTCTATGTTAATAAAGAAAATTTCACTGCTATAATGCATTCTATTCACAAAATAACAAACAACATTTTTTGGCAAACATCAAGGGAAGTTATCAACTAATGTTATTTACCTATTTCTAAATTATTTTCCATGCCTGTTGTTTTGTCCAAAGAAATCAGCTACCTGAAAGTAGGATGTATACCTTTAAATGATTCTGATATTAAGGCTCTTATGAAACTGTGTTCATTTTTACAGAAAAAACTATTGTTTAAATTAGGCAGTGACCCTGTTGATAGGCAGTTTAATTTTGTAAGAAAGAACAGATTATAAAAGTTAAAAACCTCCCATGTAAACCTTAGAGACATCTGAAACTTAATACTCTTAAATTCAAACTCTGATTCTTCCCCTCCAAACTTTCTCACTGAACAGTCTTTCTCATCTGTATTAATGGCAACTCCAGTTATTCAGAGAAAAAGTATCTTGTAAGGAGCTCTGTACGGTAGAGTCTGACTCCACTTTTTGATGTATGACGTGATTGCTGAGAGCCCTTCCCACTGTGTTCCACATCTGGGAAAGCTGGTAAGAAAGTCCAGGTGCTCCCCCTGTTGGTAGAAGATTCAAACTATGCAAGCCCCTACCTGTGCACAGGAATCCTCAGCCAGGTCCCACCACCTAACCACCATAAAACTCTATCCCAGTTTTCTTTCCTCGTTCTCTAAAACTACTTTCGGACATGCCTAGGAGCTACCTTGATTTCCTAGAAAGCCTCATTATGTGAGTAACAGACATTTTCAAACCATCTTGGTGTGTATGTGGCGTCATCAGTCTTGATATCTGAACCAAATTTTGGATGACAGACCATCTTGTAATTGAGGATGGCCCCACGTTCTAGGAGCTGTAATAATAATATACACAACATTTTATCTCATAACTCACATGTAATCTTCCAGTGAATTCTGTCAATTGTCAAGCCTACCATTAGAATATATCTCATTACCTCTACTGTTACTATTTTGGCTCAAGCCACTATCATTTTTTTGTGATTGCATTGCAGTGCTTTCCTTCCTGATCTCTGCACCCAACCCTTGCCCTGTATGGTCCATTAAACAATAAAGAACCATGCTGAGGTTAACAGATATAAGCTATTATATATAGAATGGATAAAAAACAAAGTCCTATTGTATAGCACAGGGAACTATATTCAATATCCTATGATAAACCATAATGGAAAAGAATATAAAAAAGAATATGTGTGTGTGTGTGTGTGTATATATATATATATATATATATATATATATATATATATATACACATAACTGAATCACTTTGCTGTACAGCAGAAATTAACACATTATGCATCAACTATACTTCAATAAAAATATTACAAATATTTACAAAGATATTTACTTGGTGATATTTTAAATAAATTGAATGTTACTTCTCTGCCCCGAAGTCTACGTTATTTAAATACTATTCCCCATTACAAGGAACTAGGTCTTCTTGGGAAAATGGTCTGTTTGGAGCTAAGGAAAAGAAAGTCCAAGATGAGCCTGGGAATTTTTTTGTGTGTGTGCCAAAAATTAATGAAGTTCTCCAAAAATTACATCATTATGATGAAAGGTTGAACTACTGGTCAAATCAGAAATAATTTCAGCATCAAAATAAGTAATGAGAGGACTCTGGTTCTTAGCACACGTAGTAAGAAAGAGTAAGAAGGTATGAAATTATCCTCCAGCCATAAACAACTAGAAACCTGGGGAGAATCTATGAAACAAGTGTTCGCAGACACTGCACAACAGAAAGCACAGGACTGTGATCTCTTAGAGAACGGGAAAAAAAGGCAAATCCTATATAGGATCATGCCAGACTTCTTCTTGGAGGAACTTTCTAGACTGTAGCTCCAAAATGGTCAGCCCAGCAGAAAGTGAGGTTGCAGTGAGTTGAGAAGACAGAGTCTCAGACAGATAGAATTTGCAAGGCAGTGTGGTGGAGGAACAGGAGGTATGTAGCTAAGGAGATCCAGAGATATGCTTAAGGCTTTGCTGAATTCTTATTTTCATGTTTGCAGGGTAAAATCCACAAAGAGAGGCACAGAACAACTTCTAAGAAAACAATAACTAGGAGATATAAGCTGAAAAATTACCAGAATTTACAGAAGGCCAGATATCTTTGAGTTACTGCCAGCCAGAGTGGAGAGTCCTTGGCGAATAAACAGGGCATTCAGTAGGAAATCCAGAAAGGGTACAATTTAGTAACAAGCAAAGAGACTCTAGCAGGAAGTAGTCTCTAGACCATGGATTGGAACTATAGTCTCAGGACCAAATCTGGCCTACCACCTGTTTCAGTAAATAACATTTTATTGGGACTTAGCCATGCCCACTTGTTTATATATTGATATTATCTATGGTTATTTGCACATTGAAATGGTAGTTGAGTAGTTTCAGTCAGGACCATATGACCTGCACAGCTGAACATATTCACTCTCTGAACATACTGTTCTCTTAACCTCAACTTGTTTTTATTTATTTACTTATTGTTATTTTTAATTTTTTAATTTTTTGGTAAGAACACTTAAGTTCAACTCTCTTAGCAAATTAATTTTAATTATACAACACAGTGTTATCAGCTATAGTCACCATGTTGTACATTAGGTTCTTAGACCTTATTCATCTTTTTTTTCTTTTAATATTTATTTATTTATTTGGTTGCACTGAGTCTTAGTTGCGGCAGGCAGGCTCCTTAGTTGTGGCTCCAGGACTCCGTAGTTGCGGCTCACCAGCTCCTTAGTTGCAACACGTGGGCTCCTTAGTTGTGGCATGCGAACTCTTAGTTGCATGCATGTGGGATCTAGTTCCCTGACCAGGGATCGAACCCGGGCCCCCTGCACTACGAGTGCAGAGTCTTATCCACTGCGCCACCAGGGAAGTCCCTCAACTTGTTTTTAAACTACACTGCTTTAAAAAGAAGACTAAATAAAGTTTCCCTTAAGTTAAAAAAAAAAAATTGACTAAAAATTTGCTGACTTCTATCTTAAACCTGTCTTTACAAAAACTTAAAAATAAGACTCAAATGGACCAAACAGAACTGTAAGCAACTTAAGTGTCTCTAGAACAAAGTTCAATGCTTTTTAAAGGAATTTACCAAACTTCAGCACTTAGCAACATAGAATTCACAATGTCCAGCATCAAATTAAAAATTAAGAGCATATGAGGAAGTAGGAAAATGTGATCTAAAACCAGGAGAAATATCAGTCAATAGAAGCAAATATAGATAAAACAGAGATGATGCAATTATCAAAGAAGTTAAAGCAGCTATCATAAATGCGCTCAATGTGTTCACCTACAATTCTATAAAATCTACAAAAAAGCTATTTGTACCAGCAAGTAAGTTTAGCAAGGTTACATGTCATCAATATACAAAAATCAATTACATTTCCATATGTTACAAATAAATAACTGGAATCTGAAATTTTAAAAAATCCTTTAAAATGGCATCCCAAAACATGAAATTCTAGGGATAAATTTAACAAAATACATGCCCGGCCTTTACACTGATAACTACACAATACTGATAGGAAAAGAGACCCTAAATAAATGGAGGTACATATCAGTTTTATGGATTATAAAACTCAATATTGTTAAGAACTCAATTCTCTCCAAATCTAACTATAATTTCAATATAACCCCAATCAAAATTTCAGTAGGATTTTGTATAAATTAACAAAATGATTCTAAAATGTGTATGGAAATGCAAAGCACTTACATTAGCTAAAAAGTTGGCAGACTTACAGTACCTGATTTCTATATACACTATAAAGCTATAAAAATTAACACTGTATATGGTACTGACTTATGTACAGACAGATTGGTTAGTGGATCTGGATATACAGTTCAGAAATAGACTCACAAATATATGATCAACTAATTTCCAAAAAAGCTGACAAGTCATTTTCACCCAAAAATGTATAAACTGAATCTAATTATGAGGAGAAATCAAAAAACACGAATTGAGGGATATTCTACAAAATAAAAGGTCTATACTTCTCAAAGGTATCAATGTCAAAAAAGACAAAGAAAGGCTGAGTAATTGTTATAGATTAAAGAAATCTAGAGATACATAAAAACTAAATGTAATGCATGATCCTTGATTGGATCCTGAAAATTTAGTCAACAGAAGCAAAAATAGATATGACAGAAATGATGGAATTTTCAAAGAAGTTAAAGCAGTTATCATAGATGTGCTTAATGTGTTCATCTATGATTCAGGTAAAAAGCAAAAATTACATAAAGGATATTTTTGGGGCAATTGGTAAAGTCTGAATGAGGCCTATAAATTGGATAATAATATTGTATAAATATTAAATTTTCTGATTTAATCATTATACATTTAAGTGACTGTCCTCTATTTTAGAAAACAGACTATGAATTATTTAGAGGTAAAAGGACATGATGATGTCTGCAATTTACTCTGAAATGACTCAGAAGAAAGTAAGTTTATATATAAAACGAATGGGCAAACTGATAATAATCTGTGAATCTGTATGTAGTGTATGTTTGAGTTCTCTGTATAGTTCTTGCAATGTCTCTCTCAACTGGAAACTACTACAAAATTTTTTAAAATATAAAATTTTGAAAGTTAAAAAAGTAAAATCTTCCCACGGCACCCCATCTCACTCAGAGTAAAAACCTCAATCCTTGAAGTGGCCCACACGTACTGTACAGTCTTGCCCCATTCTCTCTCTGGTACCACTGCCCTCCAGCAAAGGACAACAAGGCACACATCTATAGTCGAAAGCAAGTTGGGTTTGTTACTCATTGTAGCGATGGAGAACAAATAGCCTCGGGAACCACAAGGCAGCTCAGTACGAGAGTATTAGAAATGACTTATTATAGAATTAGGGCTTTGGTTAGGTTATGTTGGGGAGGCTCCAAGAGAGTGGAGTTTTGCTCCAGATTGGGTGCTGTCAGGAAGCAGGGATAACTGGGTGCTGTCAGGAAGCAGGTATCTTAATAATTCTTATCTAACAAAGGGAAGACTAGAATAGACTAAAGTTATAATTGGTTAGGAACAGGTTTCATTCATATGAGTAAAGATAGGGGAATGTTTGGTCATTCTTTTTGCTGAAACAATGTCCATGTTTTGTCTGTGTTCAAGCACAGTCACAGAGTGATCTGGTTTTCATCTTGCTCCATCATGGTACCAGAATGGCTTTGTCTGTTGCTGACACTCTGTGAAACTGTTTACATTAAACAGGAGAAACACCAGCTCATAGCAACCCCAAGGCCTAGCTGACAGTTCCAGGCCAGGTCCTGAGTGTCAGGGGCTGCGTTTCCTTTTCTCACTTTGTGATTCTATTTATGTGGCAAGAGAGTTCAGTGGGGCAGCCAAGCCTTCTAGGTGACATGAGGATAGAAAATAAAACCCTTTGGTTACTGTCTTTGCAGTAGGTAAAGCATGGCAGACCAGTTGCTTTGGGAGATGCTGAAACATTTGAAAGGCCTTCCTATTTGTTATTTTTTAAGCCTCTTGATATTTTCCCAGAGTAACTTGCAGCAAAAACTTGAAAATACCAAGTTGCTGTGGGATCTCCTTTAATGTTAGCATGAAGGAGAGAATACGTGGAAAGAAATTCCATAAAATAGATCATGGTAGCCTTAAAGGATTGACAAAACAAAACAAAACAACAGGTAGAGGAATCATGATTTGCATTAAGAAAAAGAGGAAAGCATGGAAGGAAGTCTAAACAGAAAAGAAGCCTCCAGGGTTCAAGGAGAAGGAACTAACGTGACTCCAACTGACTGTGACTGCAGTATTGCTTAGTTTAGAACAGCAGCATTCCATACTTACGTGTTTCCTGGGCAATGTTTACTAGCCATAGGCTCAGCCCTCAACTGGGAACAAACTGCCTGTTAGCCAAAATATTGTGCCTGCAGCCTCCATGTTCTTCATTCCAAATAGTAGCAATCCAAATACTCAAAGCACTTTCTAACTGTCTTGATCAGCGTGACAAAATTTATACTAACAAAGTTACCACTCATGTTCATTCAGAAAGATATTTTCAGAAAGAACAGTTTATTTCTCAACTTCTTAATTACTCATTTTTAATACTTTACATCGAAGAAATGTTAGGCTGACATTACATGCTAACATTCACCTAATTCTCTCTATTAGAAGAGCACACAAATAAGAAATACAAAGGAACCTATAAAGATAAATGTTTCTTAATAATTCTGACTTGGAGAAAATTTCTAATGTCTTGGTGGTGAACAATTTGCATACCTTGAGTTTTGAGTGTATCATATTTAGTAAGGTAAAGTAATGAGTTTAATCATTAAGCATCATCATCTTCTGAAGTCTTAAATTCAACTATCAGAGAAAGGACATGAAGACAGTCCAGTGGATTATTTTTGCTGTCAGGAAATGTAAACTATAATAATCCTTTGTTTTCTTTCAGTGTACCTAATAGAGGCTTTGCATATTTACAGAGAATTATTTTTATGTAAGACATCGCAAATGGAGCTGCTGCCATAAGACAGAGCTAGAGCCCCAAGTATGACCTACGGCTAAATCTCAAGATAAAAATCACTTTAGAAAAATTATATTTTGTACTTTTATGCAGTCGAATTTTTCAATCCTTCCTTGAATGGGTTTTGACAATCCAACATTAAATAAAAATCTTCCATATGTTTTCTAGTGTTATATGATTACAATAAGATTTCATTTTTTAAAAGATTTTAAACCTTTGATGCACATGAAATTTACTTTGGCTACAAATGAACAACAAGATTTTTAAGGTGAAAAAGAGGAATACATACACAGGCACAACATACACATGTGCCGGTGTATTTATTGAACGTCGCTAGAAAGATACATAAGCAATAAACAATTCCTCTGGAATTAGAAACATAAAGACTGAAGTCAGAAGAAAATGATTTTTTAATCTATGCCCCTTTTTGGTTATACCGTGTGTGTGTGTAATGAAACAAATATTTGTTTTATTTTAAAAAGAAATAGGCTAGAACAAAGGCCTGAACACGCCAGGGCCTTACCCCAGGTTAAAGAAAGGGTTGAAGTGGTAAAGTTATACCATAATTGGGAAATCCAAAGGCTGAAGCTCCTTTGAGGAGTACTAACCTGAAATGAGTGGCAAGAATGTTGACAGTTTTCTGGACACCACGGTTTACGGGAAGTGGAACCCTCCACTCCAGATGGCTATGGAAGAAATGTTGAAATTAAGGGAGAACCAAATTTCAGTTTTCAAAAGGAGATATAAGGAATGAAATGCCCTGTGAAAATATCTAAGATCTATACTAAATATAGGGTAGTTTATGAGTTGCAAAATGTAGAGCAAAAAGGGAAAGTGAGTAGTGATAAAAGAGAACCCAGGAGAAATTCAGTAGTCCCCCTTGATCCCTGTTTCTCCCTCATTTCCCATATTCAATCAGTCACTAACAGTTTCTCATTTTACCTTCTAAATATCTCTTAAATCATCCACTTCTCTCAAGGGATACTCATCTCTCTCCTTGGCTAATGAAATAGCTTCCTAACTGATTGCTCTGCATCTATTCTGGTCCTCCTGAAATTCATAGCCCACGTTGCAAGTCCAGTGATGTTTTCAAAATGCAAATTGGATCACCATCCTGCTTGAAAGCTTTTCATGGGTACCTATCACAGTTAGGGAAAAGACCAAATTTGCTAAGGTGACGGAGAATCAACTCAAAGTCTGTTTGCTCCTCACCTTTCCAGCCTTCTCTCTGATCATGCTCTCCCCCTCAACTCCCCACCACAAACCTACTGGCCTTTTTCCAGCCCTGCCAGCCACAGACACTTTATACATGCTGGACCACCTGCCTCCCGAACTCTCCCTTTGAAAATCTTGCAGATTTCAGCTCAATCTCTACTTCCTGCAGGAAGTCTTGATTGTTCAAATCCCTCTACTATAACCTCTTAACATAACAGGCAGCTCTTCTTCAAAGGACTTTAATAACATCATGTTGTACTTGTCTGCATGGTTATTTGCATTATGACTCTTTCCACCCTAGTCAGTAGGGTCCACAGGGGATAGAAACTGGCATGTATTTCAAAGGACTCACTATACATTTGCTGGCTGAACAAAAAAATGAATGAGTGAGTATGAACGAACTGAATAAAGCAAGGAGGAGGGCATATAGTGAGTGAGTGAGAGCCTCCTCGGAGATGGTTGACTGGAAGATGAGTTGATATTCCGGTTGTTGGACAAGGATGACAGGGATAGGGCTGTGTTTGGATTGATGAACTTTGAGATACCAAGATGGAGGCTATTATACAGAGTCAATCACCTTGGACCTATTTGCTGTGATGAAAATAAACATTTCTGGGTTTTTTTTCCTTTTGTTTTGGAGAGTGACAGTAGCTATTCAGTTTGTTCAAAATATATATTTTTTAATACTTTAAGCAAAGATTTACCTATTATGTCTATAGACAGAATTCATTATAGTCACAATCCCAATTTAATACTACCTTTATGCAATTTGATCCTATAACAAAGCAATTTCCATTTGTAAACACTGCTGACCTGGTTAATAAAAATTCTATGTAATGAAACTGAGACAATTATCTAATTCAAAGGGGAAAATAAAACAGACCATCTAAGCTAAATTCTATTAATAGGAAGCAAAACAAATCCACAGTATTTGTGTGCCTAAATGCTACTCCCATTTGTGCAGTATATTATGTTTAAAATTATGTTTGAATTTGTTTTGGTTTATGTATTTTTGACTTAGTATACATCATTCATAGTGAGTAGAGTGCAAAATCCTTTTAAAACAGGATTAAAATATAGGCTCCCTTTCCTTAAAATATGTATCATCTAACTCGGGTAAGACTAGTTTTCAGTATTTGTGTGTATGTACCTGTGTGCATGTGTATGTGTATATATGCTATGTATGTGTTGCACAATTCACACATATTACATATATACAAGTGTGTATATTTTGTGTATGTACATATGAAAGTATTACATACATGAATATGCACATATATTAAAATATGGTTAAAATGACTGAAGAGCAATTTTAAAGTGAATGGTAAAATTAATCATAATGATAACTACTATTTATTAATCACCTCCTATATGCTGTGCTTTGTGCTAAGGATTTTATATTATATCTAATATTCATAACAACATTGTAAGAAATGTTATCTCCATTTTCAAATGTGGCAATTAAGGATAAGAAGGCTAAAGTACAATTTCCAATGTTATAAAATAAACCTTGCAATCTATATAACATATACACACATATAGTATGTGTCTGAAAAAATTTCCTAAATTTATTAAAATTTATCACACATGTACAAAACAAAATAATACCATATTAATAACAGGTTGTAATGGCTAATGATCGAATTATCAAATATTTAATTCTGTCTGGCTCTGTGGTAGGTGTTTGCTGTGCATAAATCATGTAATCATCAAAATCACCCCTCTGGTACACTGAACATCTATTACAGTGTTGGACTAGACAATGTATCTCATATTATCAAATACCTAATCTGATTAACCCACTCCAATCCAATATGCTCCAGGGAAAGGCTAAAAGCCCTAATCTCAGATGTCCACTTGAGCTGTAAAGTTTGGTTGCTGTGTCACCAATGACTCTCAAGAGCCTAATGGGAATAGTATGACTGTTCCATTCCTTTGTGTGGGGATGATAAGAGAGAGAATATCCAAAGCCCCTTGTTTAACACTGAATGGGCAGCAACAATCATCAACATGGGAGCCCTGAGTGCACTGCTTCCAGATTTGTTGGAGAATCTTCCAACAAAATGCAAGAATAAACAAATCAAGGAGCTAAAATGGTTAGGATCACTAAATATTTCATCCGGCCAATGCCAGCCTCTTGTATTGAGGGCAAGTCATTTTGTCTATTACTTTAAAGCCTGATGAGCTGATACACATGACAAAGAATGAATAAACAGAACCTCAGAGGTTGCTATAGGTACATTCTATTAGTATTTTAATATTTTATTTCTTTTCAGTAAGAACTGAAGTGGCCAAACGGGTAAACTGATGGAATCGGAAGATAAAGAGAAACTAGTACAATGAATCTAGTTACAAGCTTACAACACAAAAATCATCCTGCAGAGTTATAATAATTGGGCTACAAGAGTAGCACTCTGAGAGTATTACAAAAGGGAGGCATAAGGAATTATAAAAAATCAGTATCTGTAAGATTAAAGTCACACTATTTGCTTAGGAGAACCACAGCATTCCCTGACACAAGGTTGTAAAGAAATTTCTCTCATGGGTCTTCAGTATTGTCAAGTATATACATATTAAGAAAATAAAAAAGAAGAAGAAGAAGTAAGCTAAAGCTAAGGAGCTAAGGGAATTAATCTTTATAACAAGCTTTCACTAAGACCAAAAGTATCACAAGAGTCTTCATGCCATTGTTTCATTTATTCCTCTATACAATAAAGAATTAACAGTCACCTCCTTTGTGCCAGGCACACTGCTTTGGCACACAGAGCATAGCAGTAGGGAAGACAGTGTTTGTCCTCATGGTGTTTCTCCTCCACTGGAGAAGAAAGACAATGACGGAACACACATATAGAGAGAATGATAGTAAGTGGAGTGTGGGTGGAAGAGGGGGTGGTCCTTTGTAGTCATCTTTAAAGAAATAATACTTAACTAGAGAACCTGAATAGAATGAAGGAGAAAGCCATGCATGTTGGCTGAGGGAATCACAAGTTCAAGGTCCTATGGTGGGAAAGAGCTTAGAGTCATGGAGGGTCGTCAAGAAGGCCATATGGCTAGATCCTAAACAGCGCGGTTCTGAGCTGTGGGAGGGGATTTAGAGGGGGCCAGGAGGAGGGCTCTATGTTCACAGTAAGGACCTTGGCTTTACTCTGAGATGGGAAGCCATTGGCAGCTTTTGCCTATAATTAATACTACCCAGAAACAAATATTAAAAAAAAAAAATCCTTGACTGGCACATGGAAAGAGTAGCATGAATACCTAAAAGGAGACCCATTAGGAGGCTATTATAGTTAGGGATGAAGTAGGTTCAGACTAGCAGGAATAAGAGTATTAAATAAGCAGCGCCTGGAACATAATGAGTAATCAACACACGTGAGTTGTTATCATTGGCATTAGAAGGGTAGCAGGGTTGATGGGGAAAACTGGTTGAAATCGGGAAATATTTTAAAGACAGAGCCACAGAAATTTCTGATAGATTAAAGGTGGATAACCAGCATGGGAGAGGTCAAGAACTGCTTTTAGGTTTTTGGTATGAAAATCTGGCTGAATGATTTAAGCATTTATTCACGTGCAGGTTTTGAGTAAAATCTGAGGCACAATAAACTTTTTCCATTATTATTTGCAAAAAAAGAGAAATTAATATCATACTAGACAATAACATAAATACCTTATTTTTATAGAACATTAACACATATTATCTTATATTACCCTCATCTCAATTCCCAGGGAGATTAGAGACCAGGATTCCTTTGTATAGATGAGAAAATTGAGGTTGAGGGAGGTGTAAATGGCTTCAAAGACTATAAATCCACCAAGACATATTATTACAGCATAGCACGCACTGGCAAATATTGACTATCTGCTGTTTTCAAGTGTTCTCTCTGGAGAACGATAATGCTGAATCTTCCTTGAAATTTACTGACAAGTAACCATATATATGATGTATTTAAAAAGAGGAGGGTCTTCGCTGGTGGCGCAGTGGTTGAGCATCTGCCTGCCAGTGCAGGGGACACGGGTTCAGGCCCTGGTCTGGGAAGCTCCCACATGCCGCGGAGCAACTAGGCCCGTGAGCCACAATTGCTGAGCCTGCGCATCTGGAGCCTCTGCTCTGCAACAAGAGAGGCCGCGACAGTGAGAGGCCCGCACACCGCAATGAAGAGTGGCCCCCACTTGCCGCAACTGGAGAAAGCCCTCACACAGAAACGAAGACCCAACACAGCCATAAATAAATAAATAATTTTTTAAAAAAAAAGAGAAGGGGGAAGAGTCATACATTGTGTGGGATAGGTTGAGAGATGGAATGAAGGCTGAAACAATTTAAGTAATGAAGCTAATCAAAGGTAAACAAATAATTTCCTCCTAAAGTTTTTGAAAAATACAAGAAAAAACTTAAGTAACAAAGAATCAATGGGAAAAAAAAAATCTAGATTTTTTTCAGGTTGTCTGCTGCATAATCGAGAGGCCAAAAAATTTTGATGACCATATGTAAATGCCAGATAGTTTTAGGACTATGAATTCCAGTTTTGGTGAGAGAAGGCTAATTGCTAATAGTTAACTAAGCATAGCAGCTAAAGTCACCACATTAAGGTCAATTCACAGGCCTTAGTGATTCCAAGTCTGGTCTTAATCACTTCCTTTAACTTTCCTGTACAAAATTTGCCATTACTAAAATTGTTGTTAAAACTGACTTCATTTACAAGGCTGTTTTGAAATATAAATAAATGATTGTAAGATGTTTTGGAAAAAATGGATCACTACTTAAATAACTATATAAAACCAAATTTAGGTGAACACATGCTTTGGTTAAAAAAATGAAAACACCATTTAATAGTCATCACTTTCATTATCATAACTAAAATTAACTGAATGCCAACCAAAGCTGGACATTTTATACATATTATCCCTAATTCTCACAACATTGGAAAATAAATATTATCTTGATTTTACACCAATATTAATTAACTTGTGCAAATTCACATTATTGGTATGTGGCAGAGCTGGGATTTAGACCCAGATGGATCTAACACTGAGGTGTGTGTTCTCTTTCATTATAGCTCATTACATAAAATCCTAAGCCAAATAGAAAAACTAACAAATAACAAGAAGCAAAAGACGACATCTCTGTCCTAATAGAGTTTATAAATAACAACAATGTACACAGTTAAACTAAAGGTTCACTGAGAATACAAATCAGTATATGATGGGAGAACTGAATGGCATAAGTGAATTCTATGAAAGATCAGTGACACCAGGAGACGTAGCACTGGGGTCACCAGCGATGGCTCCACAGAGGAGTGCGGTACTTAACAACCTTAAAAAGAAGAGTAGGATTCATGGAAGAAACAGAGAGAGCAGAAAATGCCTTTCCAGCAATCAGCAAGTGCTATGAATAATGAGAATTATGATTCACAGCATGCTTGTGGATAAGAATTAAATCAACCTTGTTTGAGATCCAAACTAATATTTTTGTAGCATTTATAATTTACAGAGCACTTTCATATGTGTGTGTACCTGTAGAAGTGTATGTGCACGTACATGCATGTACACATGTGTATGACGGTACTTATTCTGCATCAAACCTTAAGAGCAATCATGTAGAGAGTGAACTAGTCAATACTGGAGCCAGAACTCAAAATCTGTGTCCTCTCACTCCAAAATTCATGTATGGAATTAGTAGAGATATGATCATATAGGATTCTCAGCAGTCTGCTTGGTGGTCAAAACATTTCCTCACTCCTCTTCTTTAATGGGATTTAGTCTAAACTCCTGAGAACATCATTCAAAGACATTCACATACCAGTCCCAGCCCATCTTCTAGCATCATTATTTCAAATCCTCACTATAGCATCACCTTTTCATTCAACCAGATATCTCTCCATTCCTCTAAACACACATGGACCTTTATGTCCCTGAGTCCTTGATCATGTTCTTCCTAGTTTTAAGTATATATTTCTCTCTCTATTAAAAGGCTACTATTCCATTAGATCAAACTAATCCCACTTTACCAGATCCTTCATTCTTTAGGAAAAAAATATAAAGAAAGAACCTGGGTGTGGTAGTCTGAACAATGACTCATCATAATGTTCCTGCCCAAATCTCTAGTACCTGTGAATATGTTACTTTGTGTGTGGGGGGTAGGGGTGGGGGGAAGATGTGATTTTGGCAAATGTGATTAAAGGTAAGGATCTTGGGATGGGAATATTATCCTGGATTGTCCAGGTGGGCCTGATCAGATCACATAAGTCCTTAAAAGCAAAAGAGGAAGGCAGAAGAGTGAAGTACAAAAACTGAAGAAGAGGCAGAAAAGAGTCAAATTATGAGAGAGACTTGACCCACTATTACCAGCTTTGAAGATGCAGCAAGAGGGCCACCAGCCAAGGAATGTGGGTGGTCTCTAAAAGCTGGGTATGACCTGCAGCTGATAGCCAGCTAGGAAATGGGGACCTCAGCCCTACAACCACAAGGAACTGAATTCCACCAAAGACCTGAATGAGCAAAGAGGCAGATTCTCTCCTAGAGCCTCTGGCAGGAGTACATCCCTAAAGACACTGTGACTTTTCACTCAGTGGGACCCATGCCAGACTTCTGACCTAAAGAGCTTTAAGATAATAAATTTGTTTTCTTTTAAAGCTACTAAACTTGTGGTATTTTGTTATGGCAACCATATAAAACTAATACAGTGGGACATGGATGTTGTAATTAGGCAAATATGAGTCTGAATCTCACTTTTATTCATACGCTTTTGGGTAAGTCATGTTTTCATTGAGTTATATCATTTGTAAAAGGAAGATAATCTTACACACACAAAAAAATGCATCTAAAATGCCAAACAGTGCCCTGGTACACCTTACATGGCAGACTATCAACAAATGATGGCTGTTATCATTATTACTATTACTTTATTATTTATTTATTTTGGGGTGACTCTTATAACACTGATGTTTATCATAATACTATAGCACACAGTAGGATTTTTAAAAGTCATTATTCATTTACAAGGATGCCTCTTCTACTAAACCCTAAGCTCCTTAGAGAAGAGCAAGAGGCTTATGATATTTATCTTTGCATCACTAGAGCCTAGAACACTTTCATATATACACTGGCCACTCAATAAACATATGTTGAATAGAACCAAAGTGGAATACCCATCTAAGAAGTCTGAACTTTAACTTTTAGCATAGGAAAGCTATTCAGTAATTCTAAGCAGAGTGATGTGGTCAGAGTATTGTTCTAGAAAGTTTAATCTTTTTAAACTGACTGATGAATTGAAATTGGCAGTGATTGGAGGCAGTGAGACTAGTTAGGTTTCAATTAGTTAGTCTCTTTCATTTGATACTTAACATATTAGGAAGCTGATGCAGAGAGGTGAAGGGACTTACTTAAGGCTCTATTTTTAACTCTGAGCTGACAAAGGGCTAAAACTCATTAAAAAAAATTCAAGTCCAATATTCTTCCCACTATATAGCATTGCTACTTGTGGTTCAGAGTCTGATGGTGAACTTTAATGCAGAATCCTAAAAAGCACCTGCCAGACAGTACCCACTTTTCAAAGTATAATGGGAAATTAACCAGGGACAACCTCCCCTGGTCCAGCTTAATTTCCAAGGAAGCACCAATTCAGAGGACTGAAACTGGACATAAAATCATGTAAAGCTATTCCTGTGAGTATATGCCTACAGTAGTTTCAGGTTACATTAGGTCTCATAAGACTAATAATATTAAGAATAATGAAGAACCAAGTATAATAATAATTACTGGAGGCAGAATTATAAATAGAGATCATTTAGCCTAATAGGATTCTTTGAATCAAAGGGAACTGTTGTGGGCCTTAGGATGGTTTTTAGAACAACCAAACCAGGATGCAAATAAACTAGATTATATGTTTCAAATACACTGAGGCAAAATATAAAATAAAAATATTCTTTAAAAATTTTAAGATTAAGTTTAAATTCAGCTATAATAAATGATAAATTCTTTTAAAATATATATCTTGAATTGGAGTCCAATTCACGTTGGACCTGGCAGGAAATGTACAATTTAAGCTATGATCCCTACCTTCTATGAGCTTAAAGTCTTCCTAGTAGAATAAGACATTCATACACGAAACATAAAATAACCAATAAAGACTTGTTTGCCTATATCTGGTCCAAGGCAAGAGTCTTTTAGAGTAGTTATTGGGGCTGGATGGCTGCTGCCACCCAGTGGACATTATCAGCTTTCAGGTTGGCCAAGCCATTGATAAACCAAGTCCACGCATCTGTGAGAAATTCCTGGAAGGACTACCAGGGTGCCAAGGTAGTCAAGGCTTCCTCTGTTATTGATCGAGGGGGAGCTAAAGGTTCTAAAGATGTGCCTGTGACATTTTTACCTAAGGAAGACACAACTGCAGAACCAGATGGGGGTGTCTCTTGAGTATACCATCTCCATCTCATAAGAGAAGACGGTTGAACCTTTCCAACTCCATGGTTAGCACCTGAATGGCCCCCCACGCCGGTATGGGAATATTTGGACACAGTGTTACCTGGAAATCCCCTGAAAGGTACTTGGTCTCCAGAAGTTCCCATCAGCAGCCCGGTGTCTATTTCTTGAATGAATGTACTGGGTAGACCTACAGAGAGGCACTGAGTCCAATACCTAAAGGGAACCTCCAGGCAGAAGCTGCCTCCAATTGCCAGAGGCTGAAATCAGTTCAGTTATCAGTAACAGACACCTGTAGTTCAGAGGGGACCCTGGGGAATTTAGGTCCCAAGAGGAATGATGCTGGGACAGCCTCTTGCACTGTTTCTAGCACTGTGTGCTGCTCAAGACCCCAGCTAAAAAGTTGGCACATTTTCTGGTCAACTTGTACAAAAACCTTAGATGAGGCAAACATTGTTTCTAATACCCAAACAGTCGATTTGGTGCTGGACTTCCTTTTTGCTGGTAGAGGGGACACAGGGCAAGTACATTTATTCTTTCTCATCTTAGGGATCAGTCTCTGAGCCTCAGCTTATATTGTTTCTCAGAATTTGACCTGTATGTCAAGAATTGTGAAGGGTCTGAGATTTCACCTGAATTGCAAGCTAATAAGTTAGCCTGTCCTTGTTTTAATGGATGCTACTTATTAGAAAACAGAAGACTCCTGGATCAGAGATGGACAGTTTATCATTCACAGTAACAGAAGTAGCCAGAGTACCATCACTTTTGCATGTGTTAGTTCTCTGAATCTCAATTTCCACAGGATGAAGTGAAGAAGAATATACAGCACCTGCACAAGTAAAGGGCTGCATTACAAGAGAGGAACTCTGAGCATAAACAACCTGAATCTTGATAATGGGCAGTAAGCACGCCTGCCCTTTGCTTCAGAAAGAGAAACTCGACATTCCAAGGCTCTTAGCAAACCTGAACTTTGCTTTGGGGGGAGACAATGCTTGTATCTTCCAAGGCTGTTTATTATACAAACATCCATATAAAGATGGTTCAAAACAAAGAACAGAAATGTGCAGAAATGCAAGACATCCATGGAAAATTGTCTCCCAACTTTGGGTGATTGGTCCCTAATATTTCACCAGTACTAATGAGTCATTTCTGGGGTCTCATGTGAGTTAGTATCCACTCTAAAGCCATTGTCATTTATTCTTTTTGAGGCCTATCATCATTGTATCATCTATATAATAGAGCCAATTAACCTGTAAGGGAGAGAGCTGTTTGTCCTATGTCTCGGTCCATCCACGGGTGAATTCAAATACTCTTGTTGCTTGCCTGCTTCACTTAAAATAAAATAGGTGAATTCAAACTCTGTTAGCATGTTAATTATGTTTTGGAGGCCTAACCAGGTGATGTCAAATTGATCTTGATCTGGTACCAAAGGGATCAAGACAAAGGCATGAGCAATGGCCCTGGTGGCATAACAGATACTGTCAGTTGTACATTTGCTTCAGTTATAGTCACAATGTCTGAAAAGCTAGGGCTACCTTAGCCACACTAAATTGAACTGGTAACAGTCAACAGTACACTTTTAACTGGGCATGCAGGGTTGATATTTAGAGATATTGCATCTTTCAGCAAGGGAGCTCTGCTGTCTTGAAGTCATTAATGAAAGCTGTGGTCTCCTTTTCTCTCCCTGGAATGCTGTATTGTTTTCAATATAACATGGGAAGCCTATCTGGTGGTCTGTTAGGCACTGGTCCCACTACTGCCTCCCAACAAGATGCTCTTTGCAGTCAGCTAAGCCCCACCTGGACTTGATGAGCACTCACGGGATAAACAGGTAAAACATCAGTGCCGATTATACTTTCAGAGGCATCCATGGTGGAAGACAGCACGTGTCTGAATCATCTTCTCCAAATGGTTGCAGTTACTTCCTTTCCTGATTCTATTTCATTTCCAAAGCCAGCCAAATTGATGCCTGGCTCTCACCTTTCAAGAGAACATGATATTCAAATAACATAAATGTTTGTATCCATCACTTTCTGCCTGTACCCTGTCGTACCTTCACTGGGATGTAGGGTCTTCTGTTTCACCTGGAGATGGGAAACCTGAGGACCACCCTTGATCACCCTTTTCCTTGAAAGCTGTCAAATCAGGCTATTGGGACCTAGGGTCAGATAGTGGAGGAGCTAAAGGAGTAATTTGTTCTAAGGGCCACAACCTTGCCTTAGTTTCTCCAGTATAGGAAGATTCATCTCTATGGAAGAGTTTGGTCCTATAGAGGCACCTTCTGTTTCAACCAGTTGCACAATTGCCTGATTGGCTTGGATTACAGACTTTGCTGGCTTAGGGGACAGTCTATCTTGATTCTGGGCATCTTTTTGCTCAAAATATAACCAAGCAGGATCCTATGGGGCCTTCTGTGACAGACCCCTTCCTCCATGTCCTCTGCCTGCCTCTTGTTTGTAGAAAGCTGTAATCACAAAAGCCTGGTTCAAGAATTAATGATTGAAAGGATGTGAACATGTAGTGACAAAAGTAGCAGTTGGGCCAGGAGAACTGGTAAGAATTTAAACAGTAAATCAGCCATACGGCAGTCACAGAATCTTTAGCTCCTCCCTGAAGTACCCAAATGACAGTATCTGATGCACATTTCCTGTGTTGTTTTACAGATGCTAAAACCCTCAGCAAACAGAAGTTAACTACTTGATGACCATGAGCACATAGCCGTTAGACCTACTGAAGCCTGAGGGTTGATAATGTTGACTCCTGTGTCACTGTCCTATTACCTCACCATCAACAAATCAGAAAATTGTGTACAAGCTGATCACATACCTTGCGACTCCATTCTCTCACCTTGCCATTAAAATTGCTTCTCTGAAACCCATCCAGGAGTTCGGGTCTTTTGAGCATGAGCTGCTCTGCTCTCCTTGCTTGGCCCTGCAATAAAACTTCCTCAGCTCTAAAATCTGACATTTTGGTGTGTTTGGCCTCACTGTATGGTGGGCACACGAACGTAAGTTCAACAACAAAAATGATCACGGCCTCCTACATAGGGTCTCCTGGTACCTACAACAAATTTAGTGGAGTCCTTCACATTGGGGAGTAGGGTGGTTGGAGCAGATCTTAAAATTTATCAATTATTCTCTGTGTGAGGGACTCATGATCAGGGCTGTCATTCTATCAAATTATGTAGCCAGAATGAAGCAGCTTTGACTAACATCCTCCACGGGATTGTATAAAATTTTATTGGCCTTGGAGAAGTATCCCTGTGTTAGTTATAATATAGTCATAGAAAGAGAAATCCAAAGTAGCAAGCTATGTTGTGGGGCGGATTCTGTCCCCAACTGTATCATTGTGGCTTGCAGCATGAGGTCATATATGAGATGACCAAGGTGCTGCCATTCACCCTCTAAGAACATAACCTTTCTCATCTTCTCAGAGAGGCACCAGCCAAGGCTCAAACAGCTCTGCAGTCTATTGTCTAAAGTGGTCCTGGATTTCCCTTCCTTTTCTCTAATTATAGGTCAGCATCTCAGTACTACACAGGCACCCTGACATCCAGTGATGGCTCTACACATGCTACCTCGGAGGCACCTAAGACCTCAGGCTCAACTCTTTTTGAAACAAGCAGCAAACAAGCCAGTTCCTCTCCCCCATGGAGGAACCAGTCATACGATATATAGTCACTCTCTGGTCACTTGACCTACTTAATTGCCTCTGTGACTAGCTACAGAGACTGCTCAACATCAAGGCATAGGTTGGCACACTGAACAAGGACATGAGTAGCGCTGATGGTAGACTTTCTCTCCCAACAATAGATGAAAACTAAGGAGTAGTTGTTGAATTATTTGCAGAAGCAATGGCAAAATGGAGTCAACTATTATCACATGATGCATGCTATGCTAAACTCTACTTTTCTGGATTTTAATACAATATATTGTAATAAAGTTGATAAACTTTGAGATGGCAAAGTAAAGCCAATACAAATACACATCTATAAACTTGAAAAAAGTCCTAATTTTTTAGTTGATTTAAGGGACTTCTTTTTAGTAAAGGATACAAAGTTAACACAAACATTGGTATAAGAATATATGAATTTGTTCCTTTGCCCAAGGGGATAACCAATCACTGCATATGTGAAATGTGCTTATCTGACCCCCTCCTCCCTAAAGCCCAACCCCAACTCCTTTCCTGACACTAAGAAACAGGAAATATAAACAAAACCCAGAAAGGAACCTCCTTTGTCCCTTTCTCACATTTACTTCATAAGACAACAACTTAAACCTACTCATCACCTGAGCCTCTTGTTCCTATTACCTTAAGCAATACCCACCATGCTTCATGACTACAAAGGTATCAGTGAAAAAAAAACCATCTGATACACAATCAAAATGGGGACTGAGTAAATACAAAATATTTTTGATGTATCATTTAAAACCAATATTCCATTTCTAGGATTGTATATGAGGAATTTGATAGCAATTACAGCTCACATGTGTCTTGCATGTTGTAGGCACTCTAAATACATAAGTTGAACTGCAATCTGGTCCTAAGAATATTCACAATTTTGATGAGAATTGCTTGTTGGTCTTGGAGTAGTCAGAATACACATAGAAAATGAGTAAGATGAAACACAATGAATACTAGTCAAACTATCACAAAATATTTTAAGTAGTGCAGTAGATACATAGAAAACCACTTGGAGAGCTATGATTTTCATTCAATTAGCAAAGACAGCTGGGGAAATCTTATGATTTATTTTGATGTTCTTTCAATGCAATTTCCCAAGTGGGTAAGGGTCATGCTTCCAGTTTTACTATCCATAACAAGCATGTATTATTTAAAGAGAGGATAAGAGGGAAGGATGGAAGAGGGGAAAGGCGAGAAAAGGGAAGAGGGGGGATGAGTTTATTTAAAAAAACATACAAACTTATTCTTAGCTCTTTATTGCTGAAATAAATGATACTAACAACCGAGAGTAACAGTGACATGGTACACAACCACATCCTCATCAATTGTAGTCTTCCTTATTTCTGTGACTTTTGCAGTTAACGCTTTGGTGTTTGGTGTGTTTTATGGTTCCTAGCTCTCCAGGCACATGAGGCTTAATTCTATTTCCTGTTATATACTCACTAAATATTTCTCCTCTATAAACATGCCCACCATTTAAGGGTTCTTTTAGAGAAGGAAATGAATGGCAGCATAACCTCAAGCAGGTATTTATCTGGTAGCCTTATACGCTGGTTTTAGTATATAAGACCAACTCCTCTGTGGCTAGTTTGTAAAAAAAAGAGCTCTTGAGTATTCTCCATGGTACATAAAGTCAGAGTGGAGCAATTCATTTACTTCTTATTCCTTTAGTGTTACTGGTCTCTGGGCTGTGCACTCGCTTGACAGGACAGCAAAGGAAAGTGTTCTTACTCCCAACAACAGATTGTACAAAGGACTCAGGAAACATTTTTAGAAGAGTTTGGAATTAGGAGAATTTAGGTAAAATGGACACATTTAAAACTGATTGAGAGATGCATTGGAGTGGCACCTATTGAAATCATTTTGATAGGCAGTATTTTCATTTCAATTCAGTTCAAAATGTTTTTGAGTTTCTCTTGTGATGTCTTCGTTGAAAACTGATTTAGAAGAGTATGACAATTTTGTGTATTTGGAATATTCCAGATATGACAATATTAATGCCTAATTAAGTTCCATTGTGTTTACAGAACATGCTCTGTATGATTTCCATTCATTTAAATTTACTGCGACTAGACTTAGGGTTCAACATCTTGCTGAATGTTCCATGCGCACTTGAAATCAGTGTTTCTTCTACAATTGCATGTAAGTTTTCTATTCTCATGTTACAGATTTCCACAAATTTGGCAGCTTACACAACACACATTTAGCTCAAAGTTCTGGTTATTAGAAGTCTGGACAGGCTATACTGGGTTCTCTGCTTAAGGTCACACAAGGCTGAAGTCAAGGTGTTTGTTGGGCTGGGCTCTTATCTGAAGACTTTGGGAAAAATATTCTTGGAAGGTTATTCAGGTTATTGGCAGAGTCCAGTTACTTGAAACCATAGGTGTGAGATCCCAGTTTTCTTGCTGGTTGTCACCCAGGGACTGCTGTTCCGCTTCTACAAGCGACCTGCACTTCATTCTCAAAATCAACAATAACTTCTACCTACCACCCAGCGAAAATGCTCTGCTTTTAAAGGGCTCACTTGAGTCAAGCTCAGAGGGATAAACTGACTGGAGACTTTCATCACACAGGTAAAACACCTGGATTAGTGTTTGACTGAACAAACATGGAACAGGAATCTTGGTGGGGATGGAAGGGCACCATTACAATTCTTCCAGCCACACACTGGGTGAAGGGTCCCATAACTGTGAATTATGACAAAATGGTTGATAATGTTTTATAAGTCTTCAACGTCTTTACTGATTTATATCTCTTGTTCTTTCAATTACTGAGAACAGAACACTAAAATTTCCTAGTACAATTGTAATTTTTCCATTTCTCCTTTCAGTTCTCTCAGTTTTCCATGTATTTTGAAATTTTGCCATTGAGTGCATACTCTTTTAGGAATGTATCCTTTTCTTATTAGCTGATCCTTTTGTGGTTATAAAATTTCCCTTTTTACAGCTGGTAATATTTCTTGTTTGGAAATATATTTTGTGTGAAATTATTACAGCCACTCCAGCTTTCTTATTAGTAGTATTTTCATGCTACATCCTTTTCTATCCCTTTTTGAAATTTAAATATTTTCTACCATTTTTAAAAAAATTATTTGCTTATTTATTTATTTTTATTTTTGGCTGCATTGGGTCTTCGTTGCTGCGTGCAGGCTTTCTCTAGTTGCGGCGAGCGGGGGCTACTCTTCATTGCGGTGTGCAGGCTTATCACTGAGGTGGCTTCTCTTGTTGCAGAGCACAGGCTCTGGGCGCACGCGGGCTCAGTAGTTGTGGCTCGCGGGCTCTAGAACACAGGCTCAGTAGTTGTGGTGCACGGGCTTAAGTTGCTCCACTGCATGTGGGATCTTCCCGGACCAGGGCTCGAACCCGTGTCCCCTGCAATGGCAGGCGGATTCTTAACCACTGCACCACCAAGGAAGCCCTGTTTCTTTGTTTTTAAAGTGAGTTTCTTGTAGCAGCATGTAGTTGGATCTTGCTTTTTAACCCAATACCTGCTTTTTGATTGTTTAGGGTATTTAAAATAATTGACGATTGTACTTAAATCTCCCTTATTGGACTTCCCTGGTGGCGCAGTGGTTAAGAATCCGCCTGCCAATGCAGGGGACACGGGTTCGAGCCCTGGTCTGGGAAGATCCCACATGCCGCAGAGCAACTAAGCCCGTGCACCACAACTACTGAGCCTGCGCTCTAGAGCCCGTGAGCCACAACTACTGAGCACGTGCCACAACTACTGAGCCCATGTGCTACAGCTACTGAAGCCTGGGCACCTAGAGCCCGAGATCCGCAACAAGAGAAGCCACTGCGATGAGAAGCCTGTGCGCCACAACAAAGAGTAGCCCCCGCTCGCTGCAACTAGAGAAAGCCCACGTGCAGAAACAAAGACCCAGCACAACCAAAAATAAATAAATAAATTAATTTTTTAAAAAAATCTCCCTTATTATTAATTGTTTTCTATTTGCCCCATGGAGTCTTTCTTGCCTGTCTTTCTCACACTTTCCTTAGCTTCTATTTTGTATTTTTTTTATTACACAAGCATTATTTTGCATTTTCTTTCTTGCATTATGTCCTTCATTTCCTTTTCTTCCTCTTTTTTAAGTTTCTTTTGAGTATTTTTTAATAATTCACTTTATCACCTCTATTGACTTATTACTTTACTATATTTTTTACTTTGGTTTAAAATTATGCATCTTTAACTTATAATAATAGTCTACTCTCAACTAGTATTATCTCTGTTCAAATATAAGAATCTTACAAAAGTACGCTTTATTATCCATGCCCTCCCTTGTGCTTGTGTTCCACATAGTTTACTACTTTATTGTTGTTTTTGTTAAATCCCACAATTCATTGTAGATACCATGCTCTTAAACAGTCGATTATATCTTAAAGTCTTTTTAATGAGGAAAAATATGCAATATTTATACACATATTTAGTATTTCTGGTGTTATTTCTTGTTTAGATCTGAGTTTCTAGATGATATTATTTCCTTCCACTTGTGGAAAACCCATAAACAATTCTGTAGTGTGTCTAGGGTGGCGAAGAATTCTCTCAGCTTTTAAAAAAGTTTCAGTTTCATTCTGATGGCTTTTACAATACTTTCTTGATATTGTTTCAGCAATTTTTTTACTTATGTCTTAGTGGCTTTCTTTTTATGTAACCTACTTGGTATTCACCAAGACTCTTGAATCAGTGGGTATACAGAATTCACCAAATATGTGGATGTTGTAGACATTTTTTCAAATTATTTCCTACCCTTTGCTTCATTCTAGGGTTCAAACTACCTGTATTTAATTCAGTTGATATTGTATTGCAGGTCATTAAAGCTCTGTTTATTTATTTTTCAACATTTTTCTCTTTCTCTGCTTTAATTTGGATTATTCCTTTGCTATGTCTTCAAGTTCACTGATCTTTCTTTCTGTCGCATCTAACCTTCTGTTAATCCTACCTACTGAATTTTATTTAGTATTTTTTTCATCTCTATAAATTCCATTTTTTTTCTATGTATCTTCCATTTTTCCTCATTATGTTCATGTTTTTCTTTAAAATTTTGATTATATTTATAACTAATGTCTTTATTTCCTTCTCTACTAGTAATTCTATTATCTCTGTCTTTTTTGAGTCTGTTTCTATTGATTAATTTTTCTTGTTATTGTTCCTTTTTTGGCTTTTTTTTTTATCATATCTAGTAAGTTTTGATTGCATGATGGACATTGAAAATATAACTTTATTGAGTATCTCATTGTTTCTTTCATTTAAAGAGTCTGGCCTTGAGAGTGGCATCAGCAAGATGGCAGAATAGGAAGTCCTTGCCCTTCTCACCCACAGAACACCAATTTGATAATGACATGTGAACCAAAATACCTTTATGAGAATTCTAGAAGCCAGGTAAGTAGTTACAGTACTCCAGGCAAGCACAAAACTGACAACAGCCACGTTGCAATGGATAGCAGAGCAATTTCACTTTACCTGCATCAGCCCCTCCCCACAACTGGCACAGCTCAGTACCAAGAGAGATTGCATTAGCCTTCAATTTCCTTCTTGGGGGAAAGAGAGAGTGGAGTGTGCATCCAATGTCCTAGCCTTTCCCTGCACTGCCTGAGGGACGGGTTTCTATCTCACCTCACACATAGCATTGATACAACTGGCATAGTTTTGATGTCTGGAGGCTGCTAAGAACAAATAAATGGTGCTGGCAGCTTACCGCTGCCAGCATGACTGTAAGATTGGGAGAAGGTGCACACCTTGTGGCTTATGGACGTAGGGAAAGAGTGGAGCTTATCTCCAACATCCTGCCCTTTCAGTGCACTGACCTAGGGACGAGTTTCTGTCTTGTCTCACCTGGAGTGCTGAGGGAATTGGCATAGTTTGGATGTGTTGGAGCAGCTAAAATAAAGTAAAGGGCTGGGAATCTTACTGTATCCACCATGGCTCTGCAAGACTGGGAAAAGGTGCACAACACCTTAGGCTTCTCCCTGAGGCAGAAGCGAAAGGAGTGGAGTATGCTTCCAACACCCCATCCTTTCAGTGCACAGCCCAAGGGACTTGTTTCTATCTCACCTCACCTGAAATGCTGATGGAACTAGCGTGGTTTGGTGGGGGCAAATAAAAACAAAGGAAAAGGGACTGGTAGCTTACCATGCCCAGCACAGCCTTGAAACATAGGGAGAAGATGCAGAACTCAAGGTTCTCCACAAGTGAGGAGGGAGAGCCCACACTACAGCAGTAAGACATGAGAAGGCACAAGAGATTATGGTATCTTGTGAAAAAAGAAACCAGTACATCTTTCTATTTAGGAGTTTATACTCACAGGTCCAGAAAACACAATCCATAGAAAAATTTTGAGAAGCTCCTAGACTCTCTAGCTGTGCTCACTGTTGAAGGTCTTTTCCTGTTGAAACTAGACTATAAGACTGGGAGAGGTGAATATTTCTTCAAAGGAACCAAACAAATTCTGAAGCTGAAGAATATAATAATGTACTGAAAAATTCAATAGAGAGCTTCAGCAGTAGACTTGATCAAGCAGAAGAATCAGCAAACTCAGAGAGAAGTTATTTAAAATTATCCAGGTGAAGGAACAAAAAGAAAGAAAACCAGAAAATTCACAGATATGTGGAATTTAACACATTCTTGAACAACCAATGGGTCAAAGAAGAAATAAAAAAAGAAACTAGGAAATATCTCAAGAAAAATGAAAACATAACAAAATTTGAACTACAGCAAAAGTAGTACCAAGAGGGAATTTAGAGTGATAAATGGCTACATTATAAAGACCAAAGAATTCAAACAACCTAACTTTACACCTCAAGGAACCAGAAAAAGAAGAACAAATTGAGCCCCAAAATAAGCAGAGGTATTAGAGCAGAAATAAATGAAATTGAGACTAGAAAGAAAATAGAAAGGATCAAAGAAACTAAGATTTTTTTTTAAGATAAGCAAAGTTGACAAAGTCTTAGTCTAACAAAGAAAAAAGAAAGAAGACAAAATCTGAAATGAAAAGAGAAGACATTATAGCAAACATCACAGGATCATAAGTGCTATGAACAATTATATGCCAACCAATTGGAAAATCTAGAAGAAGTTAATAAACTAGAAACACACAACCTACCAAGACTAAATGATGAGGAAATAGAAAATCTGAACAGAGCAATTACTGGTAAGGATTCAATTGAAAACCTCCCAACAAACAAAAGCTAAGAACCAGATCGCTTCACTGGTGAATCCTACTAAATACTTAAAGAAAAAGTATTATCAATCCCTCTCAAAACTCTTCCCAAAAGTTGAATAGGAGGAACATTTCCAAACTCATTTTAAGGCCAGCATTACCTTGATACCAAAACCAGACAAAGACACTAAAAGAATAAAACTACAGGCCAACATGCCTGATGAATATATATGCAAAAATTCTCAACAAAAATACTATTATATCAAATTCAGCAGCACATTGAAAGGATCACACACAATGAACAAGTGGAGTTTATCCTTGCAATGCAACTGATGGTTTAAATTATGCAAATAAATTAATATGATATCCTGCATTAATAAAATAGGAGATAAAAATCACATAATCATCTCAGAGGAAAAAAATCATTTGACAAAATTCAAAATCTGTTCACAATGAAAACTCTCAACAAGTTAGATATGGAAGAAAGATACTTCAACATAATACAGGGCATATATGACAAGCCCCCAGCTAACATCATACTCAATGGTGAAAAACTGAAAGCTTTTCCTTTAAGATCAGGAACAAGAAGAGGAAGCCTCCTTTCTATCCAACATAGTACATGTCTGTTTTCAGATGGTATGATCTCATGTTTAGAAAACCTTAAAGACTCCATTAAAAACTGTTAGAATTAACAAACAAATTCAGTAAATTAGCAGGACACAAAGTTAAAAAAAATTTAGTTGTGTTTTTATATTCTAACAACAAACTACCTGAAAAGGAAATTAAGAAATAATCTCATTTACAATAACATCAAAAAGAATTAAATACTTAGAAAGAAACTTAACCAAGGAAGTGATAGACTTGTACACTGAATTATAAAACATTCATGAAGGAAATTTTAAAAGATACAAATAAATGGAAAGATATCCTTTGTTCATGGATTGGAAGAATTAAGATTGTTAAAATTACCACAAAAAGCAACCTACAGATTCAGTGAAATACTTATCAAAATCAATCCCAATGTCATTTGTCACAAAAAAATCAGTCCTAAAATTCAAATGGAACCACAAAAGACTCCGAATAGCCAAGTGAATGTTGATAAAGAGAAACAAAGTTGATGGCTACATATTTTCTGATTTCAATATATATTGCAAAGTTACAGTAATAAAAACAGCATGGTACTGGCATAAAGACAAACATATAGACTGAAGGAACACAATGGAGAGCCCAGAAATAACTCAGGCATATTTGTTCAACTGATCTTCAACATTGAGTGCCAAGAATACACAATGGGAAAAGGATAGCCCCTTCATCAAATGGTTTAATTAATTAAACACTCCCCTAAATTTTGCTAAGAACTTAAATCAGAACTTTTACAAAATCATTGTTTCTCTCAAAAATTTTGTTATAAAACAATGTGTTAGTTTGTATTCTTCCAGAAGGTGACTCAAGACAAGGATTTGCACTGGAGTAGTTTAACTGAGATAATTATTTGAGAGGTAAAGAAAACACCACTAAGTGAGTAGAGAAATAAAAAGGAAAGATAGGCAGGCAATTAAGATGGATAATCAAGCTATTTGCGACTGTGGATAAGAGGTTACGCCCACTCAAGAATATGAGGGCAAGTTTAGAGCATGTTTTAGATATTTGCCCTCCTCCACCGTATGCAGGCAAGAAAGCAGGGTATTTATACACCTGCTCACATCACTCATGGGCTCAGCCTGCTGGGCAGCCAGACATTGAATTCCTGGCACTACTTACCTGATCTATTGGATCGGCCAATAAATTCGTTCGGTTTTAAGTAACTATAAAAGACACATTTTTCATTTTCACAAAGAACTTTATTGAACGTATTCACTAACCGAATGAACTTTCTGGCCAATCCAATACTTGGCTTCTGTGGTCAGAGGATGCTCACAAGCAAAGCAGTGCAAGTTCTGGCATTTGGAAGTCGGGTTTCATACTCTGAAGTAGTAAGGACCAGGGGTTATGGATAGGGGGCTGTCAGGGTCTACTCTTTTGATTCCTTAGTGTTATGTAATTATTCTGAGCGGTGGACTCTTTTTCACACATCCTTACAGTGTGTACCCTTGGGAGACGTAATTCATCTCTCCAAGATTACTTAACACTACCTACCTCATGGAGTTTATACCAAGATCAAATGAGAGGATGTTTATCTCAGAGACAGGCACATAGTAAAAAGCTGATCGTTTTTTGGCCATCTTCTAATTCTTGTTAAGGGAAGTATAAGGATGTTCAGTATTGGGTGTTGTGATAGATTATGTTGGAAATTTCATGGGTCCCTGCTTGATTTTTAATGAATGATCAAGCAACCTTGGGTGGTGACTAAGTGTCAGCAGGAGAGCAGGAAAAAGCACTATTTTTGAGGTTTTCTAGCTGAGAGCTTCATGTCTGTGCTAGAGGATTTTTGTTTTGTTTGTTGTTTGGGTCTCCTGCCACCCCCTATGTTTGACATGGTAACAGAAATTATTGGCGGCCCTATATTTTGACCTGGCACGGCTGTCCAAATTAATTACGAGCAGAAGTGCACAGCCTCTTGTGTCTCCATCCCCAAGTGTCCCCTAAATACCCCCATTGCCTCCTCCATTCCGGCAACTGCTTATAGGAATTAGCAGCTACCACCTGGCTTCTTCTGGAGTCTCTTCCACACTGATGTCCTATATAAGGTGTTTTTGTTCACATGTGTAGAGCATGGGATGAGCTAACCTTTTCTCCAGATGTTCCTCTCTGAAGTACACTGAGAAGAAATTCCTCAGTAAGTCTGGTCTGGACATGCTGCCTGTACCCAGTTTCCAATGCTCATGCAGATTCCTACTCCCCCCCAGCCACTATTCATATTATAGGGACCATGGCAAGAGCATCTGAAGAAGTCCTCCTCTATAATTTTTTAGACCTACTAATTTAAAACATAGTAATAGTGCTATACCATTTTGTACCTAATTCTTCTCTACTTCTTTTCATATTAGGACTTGTCTTTCCAACGTTTCTGCAAGTTCCTTGAAGACCAGTGCATAAAGTTATTTTCTTTATATCAAAGTCAAGCACAGAAGTGTTTGTATAGGTACTTGTCAATGAATATTTCATTGATTATATTATATATTCTTTTTGTTATTGAGTGTAAGAGTTCAGTTACATTCTGCTTGAGGTACAATATGCTCTCTTTGTTCCTCTAGAAAATATGATTAAAATGGGCCTTATTTACCATTAACGCTATGGTCTCCAGATAGTAGCCACTTTGACTCAAGATGCTATAAATTTGTATGGATCTAGCAATAGATGCCTATCTAAGTCGGCTTGGTATTCTAGTATGCATAATAAATAATAGATTGAATATCACTATTGTTTGATTTCAACATCTTGAAGATGCCTTGTCAAACTATTATATAAACACATTGGAAATCATCTTAAAACAAACAAACAAAAAATAACTTTGCTTAAGATGCTCTACACCGTTATTACTGAATCACATCCATACTATCAACTGTAGAAACCTTTAGTGTGCTGTTATCTTAATTGAAAATGTCAATATCATATTTCTTCTTCCTTTATGTAACACTTAATTGAACTACCAATATGTCTCTCTTTAGGACATAAAATGTGTTAAGGAACATGTTGGTTGTGTGTTAAACATGTTAAGCCTTAGATCAGTAGAATTTTCACAAATAATTAAAAGAGATGCCAATGGATACTAACATTTAGTTACCACTAAATACCACTTAAACAAAGGATTCTTCAAAAGTAAAGACTTCCCTTGGTGAGGAAAAAAATTGTATCATGCTTCTTGTCTCTCCATCCTATTTCAATACCACCATCATTAACATAAACTTGAATATTACTTTTCAAAAGAATTATGTGTAAAAATATCTGGTCCATACAATCCACATTGGCTTGTCTACATAAACCAATGCACCCTAGGCTTCTTAGCTCCTCTATCCACTTCCCAGTAAGATTAGTTTACAGGAATTAGAAATAACTACTTCTACTAAGCACAATGATCCCTAACAAAGATTCAAAAATAAAGGAACTAACCAGATATTACTTATGTGTCATGTTTTTTTCTTTTGTGTCTCACTTTGTATGGTGTCTTTAAGATCTTAGCACATTAATCAGTTCTTGCTTTTGCCCCTATAGCAGAATGCTTATCTTTACATCTTTATATCCAATGCCCTTAGCTTTATTTTGTGCTCATTTTTCTTTATTTTCCATTTTCAGATACGCTGTATTTTTATATTTATGCACATTTGTCTGACAAAAGAATTTTTAACTTTAAATTGTGACAATACTCCCACGTTCATTGAACTTAGTAAGAAGAGGAACCAGGTAAGAGTAACTTTATGCTATTGAACTCATTCTATCATCCCTGCAACAAACATTAACTTAGGTCTGTTTGTCCAGAACAATGTTAAGCATAGTGGTTAAAAATACAGAATACTCTATTGTAAAACTGGATTTCTCTAGTATCTGGAGGATTACAAGAATTGCTTGTCTCTATAATGTCTTATTTACATTCAGCCGTAAATATTTCTGACAGTTTTTTTAATCTTCCATGCCTGTTAAGAGATTGAAGCCTATGACTATATTGGAATGGTCATGCTACATAGCACTTCATGGACACAAAATATTTGCTTGATGGCTTCACTGAAAGGTTAGTCATAAAAAATAAAAGAAAATAGCTATAAAATTTGGCGGCCTCATGTTTATGTTTTGTATTAAGCGTTGGCTGTTTTCAGCTTATTCTTGTTGCCTTCACTTCAGGCCTCCTGCCAATTTTTTCTGTCCTTTCAGCTTGGCATGCCTTCGTTTGGCAAATAACCCATACAAAAACATTGTTTTGTAAGTGTGTGTATGCTTCTGTCAATTGTTAAAGGTCAACGTTTACCAAATTGTTTAATGTTTTTTAAAAAATTTTTGCAACTTCCTATTGCATCTTGCGTCTTACATACAAAGCATGTCTGTCAGCAAGAAGCCAAACGTACATGACCATCACAAAGGTAGTGGAATTAGCAAAGGTTTTTTGTAGAATATGCTAGGAGGGGAATTGTGGTTTTGCCTCTGTCTTAGCTCTCTTAATCTGTTTAACACTCAGGAAAATGTCTTTGGTAAACTGTAACCTACCAGTGTATTTGTAAGGACTAGTAAAGGTAAATTTTCTAGCAATGTCGCTGTTATAGTTACTCATGTTTTTTCTCCTCCTTCTCTCCTCACATCATTCTTATGGGGAGGGTATGTGTCTATTATGATGTAACCAAAACTACTCCCATCTAGTTATCAAAAATGCCTCCAGATTTCTGAGGTCACTGTTATGGAAAACCTGGAGATTTCTCTGGATTATAAACATGTGTAATTAATGGATTCCTCACTCACATAAATGCTACCTATTCTCCCTTTTAGTAAAAGTAAAATACAGACTACTATGTTTCTTATGTCAGAAACCCAAGCTTTGTCTTGATTATATCCCAGATTCTACCAATCTCTATGTCCAGTTGCTTCTACAACCTAAGTATCTCTTTAATCCATTTCTCACCATAGTGGGCAACAATCAACTACTCTCTAGCCTATTGCATTAGGGAGAATTATCCAATACTTGAGAATAAAACACAAAAGAGGACTGTACGTCCTTTCAGTATCATACTGGGACACTAATAAGCCCACCCAAAGATTATTTGATTTTTTAGGAGAATGTATCATTTTTGGCTTTGCTATTTACTATTAAGGGATAGACTCTAGGAAATTACATTGTAACTTGTAGGCTTGTGATCAGTAGAGATACAAATAATTTCCGACCAAAAAAAATTCACCAAAAACCCAAAAAAAAAAGTTCCAAAAAAGTTCTCTAGTTTTTTGTCCTTTAGGAAATTAACCAAATTTGTCTCTAACCAAAAAAAAAATTTTTTTTTTGGTTCCTCAAATGCTGTTTGAATTCATTTTAAGATCTTGGTGAGTTCACTCATTAATTTACTGGTTAAATAATTTTGACATTTATTTCTTTTCTATTTCCATGAGAGTTATGTTTTAACTTTTGAAAATTATACTGTGATGACTGTAACAGTCTTTATTGCTCATCCTAATCTGGTTGCCACACTATTGCTGGAGTGATATATCTAATAAGCAAATCTCATCATACATGTATGTGCATATATACTTCAATATAAATATTATTTAAGTGCTTCCTCAAACCAATTATAAAATAAGATGCAACATTAGAGTATGTAACTTCCTCTAAAAATGTACATAGAGCTTCAGAAAATATACTAACTAGATTTGTGATACCTTGAAGAAAACAGCCTATACCATCTGTGCTGCTGGGCTTTATACCAATTTTCAAATCTTTAATGTGAACATTTATCATGAAGAATATTACACTGAAATTTTTTTTTGAAATCCTCTGTCACCTCAACTGAGTGCTTTTTATTTTTTTATTATTATTTTTTTATTGGCATATAGTTGTTTTACAATGTTGTGTTAGTTTTGACTGTACAGTGGAGTTTCCTGTGCTATACAGCAGATTCTTATTAGTTATCTATTTTATACATATTAGTGCATATATATGTCAATCCCAATCTCCCAATTCATGCCACCACTACCCTCCTGCTTTCCCCCCTTGGTATACACTGAAATTTTTATTTTATCTGAAATAGGCTATACTATTAATATAAATTGAAATCTGAGCTGTAGACACTGGCAAGATTATGCAATATAATTTCCAGTATATTAAAATGTTCTCTGTATTATAAGAAAATGGATTTCTGCATCACTACTTTATTGTACCACGCATGCAGTCTAAGTAACTAAAGCATTGAAAGAAATAGTACTGTGTGTTTATAAATGCAGTCTAAGTCATTGAAAACATTTAAAAAGTAGCTAATGCATGCACATATTTAAATAATCTTTCTTTGGAAAGGCAATAAAGATGCCAAAATTAAAGTCCCTTCACAAATAGCTTCTCAAACAACTTCCTGTACAAACAATAATTTATGCTAAGTGAGCAGTAAAGAACTGCAATTCATTTAGTTCAATTGCTTTTGCATTATCCCATGTGAGGGAGAAACAACCTAGTAAGAAATTGTTTTGAATTCACAAATGTGTGTTCTTGTATATTCAGTGCAAATCTAACCAATAGAAAATTCCAATTTTTCAGTTTCCATGCTGACCTATATTTTCACTCTGAAGTCTGGGTCAGAGGCACAAAACAGTGTGAAAACTGCCAAAGCTTCTTGGCCAACTGACATTCATAATTTTTAGAAAAACACTGTAAATAATGTCCAGCCTACAGATCCAAGGGCAATTAATTCAAAGTGAGGAACAATACACATTAAAGTGTGAAGAAACTTAGAAGTCATTTCCTTAAAAAGTGTTATAGAGATGTTTTCCCTTACAGCTTACCTTGTCATTCATTTTTGGTGTGTGTTTAGAATATACTAAAATGCAAAAAGTAGATTTTCTGTAAAAAACTGAGATCAACTTCTGTCTTTCTTTTCTGTCTATTGAAACAACATAAATTTCAGCAATGGCTTATTTTTTTCCACAAAAGTGTAAATTCACCTTTTTAAAGAATTTTAATCTTTAAAAGTCTACTTGAGAATAAGCATTTGGCCAGGGGACTTTAATTCACAAGCATACTCCTTTTATCAACATCAATGGTCTTACTATAGATTATCTATGAAGACTATAATCACAATGAAAAATACATGGTTTGATGGTAATTCCAGTCTTGAGAAACCTAATGATTTTTTTAATAACTAGAACAGTCTTATCTATTCATCATACATAACCTCTCTTATCCTGATAAAATTTCCTTTAAATTACTTGTAATTTTTATTAAAATGATACATAAATGGAGTTTTAAAAGTTGAAGACTATTTCAAGTAGCCCATGTCTCGTTCCATCCTCACTATATTGCCTTACTTTGCATACATTCATTTTTAACTCTTTTCTATTTTGTTTGGTATTTTCTGATGTGTCTAAATAAGATATTTATGATGTTAATTCTTGATTTTTCAATTTTAGGCATAATCTATTGCTTTTGTCCTATGGGGAATAAGGATATAAGTCATGCTACTCCCTTCCCCAACACATATATTCTCTTTCCACATATATTCATGAATTGTTATAATTTTTTGTTAAATTCATACTTATTATATTGTGCATATATGAATATATGTTCATATTATTATAGCTATACAAATATTGTTCTTGACTTAATCACATATGTATATTTACATTTATAATACAGTAAAGTTCTTAAACAATTATTATTTTTCCTGTACTTCACTATTTCCTATTTTTCTTTCACTTGAATATATAAATTAGATATAAAATTCCTCTAAATAGAGTCAAATCTATGAAGTAATTGTCCACTTGTATGTTTTCTGGAAGATATTGCTATTGCAATTTATGCCTCCTGACCCAATCTTAGTTGACTGCCTTGTGGACCTCCTGCATGCCCATATCTGTGGGAGTTTCCCTTGGCTTTCTTCTCAATCTATTTAGGAAATAATTAGTGAGCTCCTACTATGTGACAGGCAGTTAAAAAAAAAAAAAAAAACGGGGGCAATTTAAAATATGCTTTTAAAGCAATTTAAAAAATGCAACTTAAATTTCTGTGAGAGGAAATACAAAGTAAATCTATAAATATATGTGATATATATGCTATGAAAGATGAAGTCACTATAAGAAAAATTACCAAAAAAGGAAGTTACAAAGCAATGCTTTTCATTAATATAAATGCAAAGATACTCAAAAACATTATCAGCTAAAATGTAGCAATATGTAGAGAGGATAATACATTCTAATCAAGTGGGTTTAATTCTAAGATTACAAGGCTTATTCAAGATTTGAAAATCAATTAAGGTAATATCTACAGTTAGACAATAAAGGACAAATATTATATGATTTTCTTCTTCACAGATTCAAAAAGAACATTTGACAAAATTTAATACCCAATCATGATTAAATGTCTTAGAAGATTAGGAATAGGAGGAAACGTCTTTCAACTTTAGATAAAGCTGTACATTAAGCATGCACAGGCAACATCATACTTAATGGAAGAAAGAATGCTCCCTGCTAAAATCAGAAACAAGGCAAAATGTATCTGACCACCACTTATTCTAGATATTGTACTGGATATTCTAGCCAGCAAGAAAAATAAATAAAAGCTTGAAGTTTGGAAAGAAAGAGTAACATTGTGTTTTATCACATGTTCCATGATTTGAAGTCATAAAAAACTTATGAAAAGGATACTATTAGAACTAATATGCCAATTCTGCAAAGATATAAATTTATCACACAAAAATCAATTATAGTTTCATAAATTAGCAATGAACCTCATAAAATAAGATAAAATAAAACATTACCAATAACAATAGCACTAAAATATTTAAAAGTTAGAGGTATTTTTTGGAGAATTTTTGTAAGTAGACAAGATCGATACAATTAAACTACAAAGCATGGTTTAACATCCATGAATCAATCAACATGATACAACACATTAACAAAACAAAGGATAGAAATCATATGATTATCTCAGTAGACACAGAAAAAACTTTTGACAAAATTCAACATTCATTTATGATAAAAACTCTGAGCAAAGTGGGTATAGAGGGAACGTACATCAACACAATAAAGGCCATATATGACGAACCCACAATTAACCTCACACTCAGTAGTGAAAAGCAGAAAGATTTCATCTAAAATCAGAAACAACAAAAGGATGCCCACTCTTGACCACTTTTATTCAACATAGTATTGGAAGTTCTAGCCACAGCAATTAGGCAAGAAAAGAAAAAAGGCATCCGAACTGGAAAGAAGTAGAACTGTCACTATTTGCAGATGACATTATACCATATGTAGTAAACCCCAAACACTCCAGCAAAAAACTATTAGAACTAATAAATGAATTCAGTAAAGTTGTAGAATACAAAATTAATTAATATCCAGAAATTTGTTGCATTTCTATACATTAATAATGACATATTAAAAGAGATATTGAAAAAAATCCCATTTATAATTGCATCAAAAAGAATAAAATACCTAGGAAAGATCTGTACTATGGAAACTATAGAACAGTCAGGAAAGAAATTGAAGATGACACAAATAAATGGAAACATATACAGTGCTCATGGATTGGAAGTATCAATATTGTTAAAATGTCCATACTATCCAAAGCAATCTACAAATTCAGTGCAACCCCTATCAAAATACCAATGAGATTTTTCAAAGAACTAGAAAAAATAAACCTAAAATTTGTATAGAACAAAAAATGACCCTGAATAATCAAAGCAATCTTGATAAAGTAAAACAAAGGTGGAGGTATCATACCACCAGACTTGAAACTATACTACAAAACTATAGTAATCAAACCCATGTGGTACTAGCACAAAAACAGACACATAGATCAATGAAACAGAAGAGAGAGCCCAGAAATAAATCCATGCACATATGGTCAATTAACCTATACCAAAGGAAGCAAGAATATACAATGGTGAAAGGAGAGTCTCTTCAAAAAATGGTGATGGGAAAACTGGAGAGCTACATGCAAAAGAATAACACTGGACCACTTTCTTACACTACATATAAAAATAAACTCAAAATGGATTAAAAACTTGAATAGAACACCTTAAATTGTAAAACTCATAGAAGAAAACATTGGCAGTAATCTCTTAGACATTGGTCTTAGCAATATTTTTGTTGGATCTGATTCCTTAGGCAAAGGAAACAAAAGCAAAAATAAACAAATGGGACTACCTCAAACTAAAAAGCTTTTGCACAGCAAAGGAAACCACCACCACCAACAACAACAAAAAGTGCCACCTAATGAATAGGAGAGGATATTTGCAAATGATATGTTGGATAAAGGGTTGATAGCCAAAACATATAAAGAACTCATACAACTCAGTATAAAAAACAAAAACAAAGAAACCAATTTAAAAAAAGGGCAGAGAAGCTGAATAGACATTTTTCCAAAGAAGCATGCAGATGGCCAACAGGCACATGAAAACATGCTCAATATCACTAATCATCAGGGAAATGCAGTTAGAAAACAGAAGCTATCACTTCACACCTGTCAGAATGGCTATTATCAAAAAGGCAAGAAACAACAAGTGTTGGTGAGGATGTGAAGAAAACAGAAGCCTTTGGCACAGTTGGTGAGAATGTAAACTGGTGCAGCCACTGTGTAAAACAGTATGGATAGCCCTAAAATTTTAAAAATAGAACTACCAAAGAACCCAGAAATTCCATTTCTGTGCATTTATATGAAGAAAACAAAAACACTAATTCAAAAAGATATATGTACCCCTTTATTTATTGCAGCACTACATGCAATAGCCAAAATACGGACGCAACCTAAGTGTCTATCAATAGATGAATGGATAAAGAAATTGTGAATAAGGGAATTCCCTGGCAGTCCAGTGGTTAGGACTCCACACTCTCACTGCTGAGGACCTGGGCTCAATCCCTGGTTGGGGAACTACTATCCCACAAGCCGCATGATGTGGCCAAAAAATAAAATGAAGTGAAATGAAATGAAATGAAATAAAGTAAAATAATAAAGCTTCTTTTTTAAAAAAAGAGATTGTGAATATGACTCAGCCGTTAAAAAAAAAAAATGAAATGTTGCCATTTGTAGCAACATGGATGGACCTGGAGGGTATTAAGTAAAATAAGTAAGACAGAGAAAAACAAATACTGAATGATTTTACTTATATGTGGAATCTAAAAAACCAAAGGAAATGAACAAACAAAACAAAACAGAAACAGAATCATAGACACAGAGAACAAATTGGTGGTTGCCAGAGGGGAGTGGGTTGGGTCGAAGGGTGAAATAGGTGAAGGGGATTAAGACATACAAACTTACAGCCATAAAATAAGTAAGTTATGGTGATGTAATGCACAGCATAGGGAATATAGTCAATAATAGTGTTAACAACTTTGTATAGTGACAGATGGTAACTAGACAATGTGGTAATCATTTCATAATGTATAAAAATATTGAATTACATTAGTTTCATTGTACACTTGAAACTAATATAAAATTGTATGTTAATCATAATAGAATTAAATAAGTAGTTGGACTAGAGTTACTTGTGCTAGTACTTTACTATTTGATTCCTATATAGAGTAGGTTTCAAAAATAATATTTTAAAATATTGTATGATTCCACCTACATGAGGTACCTAGAGCAATCGAATTCTTAGAGATAGGAAGCAAAATGGTGGTTACCAGGGGCTGGGAGCACTGGTAAATGGGGAGCTATTGTTTTATGGTTATAGCATTTCAGTTTGGGATGATAAACAGTCCTGGAGATGGATGCAGCGATGATTACACAACAATGTGAATGTACTTAATGCCACACAACCATACACTTAAAAATAGTTAAAATGGTAAATTTTATGTTACATATTTTTTACCACAATAAAAATTAAAACAAAAAAAAATCTAACAGAAAACAATGGCCAAACTAAATCTGGATATCCAGTGCAACTACCTTTCAAACATTTAATCTAATTAGAATTTACTATCAAAAGATGGTCACCAAAGGATCTTCTTCTAGATATATTTCAAGGAGCAAGGAGATAATTTCAGAAGGAAGATCAGAGATCCAAATAGAAACAAATAAGGAAGAAAACTGGATCTAAAAATTTTACGCCTTTTTCCTTTACTAAAATCTTTTTAGGTAAGAAGATTTCAAAGAAAGAATATGTATATCTTGACACAAAATTTTGTATCAGCAATTTGGGGCTTTTAAATGACATTCTGAATAGATAATTTTATTTTGATTATCTACCCATATGTCTGTTAAAGCAGACAATGTGCAATAATAAGATCAAATATCAGTTAAAATAATAGCACCAGATATTCTAATTCCCAATATTCTTTCCACAAAGTAATAGAAATAATTTATGTAGAAAAAAATCCTGAATTGAATAAAGGACATGTTCTTGGAACAATGATATAGTTAAAAATTAAACTGCATATCCCTCCTCTACTACATTAGTAGAGTAGAGCCAATGGGCATTTCAAATGAAGCTGAAATTTTCCAACATATTAAGTTCATTGGGACATAAAATATATTTGATTTCACACGATCATACTTTTCTTCCAAGAGAAATGTAATCTATGTTGTTTCACTTACATTCAACCATTAAAATAGCTTATCATACAACCTTTCTTGGTTTTTATTTAACTAGAATATACTTCGGGGGCTCAAAGAGTAAAAACAGTTTAATTTTAGCTTGATAACCAAGATAATGCCAACAACATTGTAATTTCTAAATTTGCTTATAATATAAATATTTCAGTAAGGATCAAGTTTATGAGAAACACAAACACATATATTATTTAAGAGAATGCAAATGTAGTGTTTTGTTTTAGAGTTCCTAAGAACCAAATTGTAAATGTAAAGGAACATATCTAAGATACAAAAGCATATTATTGAGAATTATGTAACAATATCACTACTACCAATCATTTAACAGGAAATGAGATAATCATTACAAGCTAGTATAGCAGGCACTAAAATTTAAATCATTTCAGTAGTTATTCAACAAATACAGTGTAAGGCATTACCAGTTCAAAGTCCACAGAACACTGTCTTTAGATAATTCCATCCTTGACTTTCATTATGATCCTAACACTTTAACCAAAAAGAAGTGATTTCCAGGTGCCAATATTTTCTTATTCTCTCATACAAACACTGGGTTTTCCTTCCTTCTCCCATGCTTTTTTTTCTTTTTTCTTTCTGTTTCCCTTCCCAATCTTTTCCATCATGCCCTATGATTCAATTTGTAAAGAAACTCACTATATTTTCAAGGCTGGTGATCCTCCAAACTACAGTCTACAGCCAAAGTTATCCTTTCTAAATGGAAGTCAGATCATGTCACTCCTTTTAAAATGTTGTGTGGCTCTTCACTTCATTCAGAGTAAAAGCCAAAGTCCTTATAATAACCCACAAAACCTACCTCCCCATTGTGTCTCTGATCTCCTATTTCACCACTGCCACTCTGATTCCTCTCCAGCTACACTGGCCTCTTTTTATACATGTCAGGCATGCCCTGCCTTGGGGACAATCGCCTTCCTATTCTTGGAATGCCCTTTGATAATTGATTGGCTAATACCCAAGCCTCCTTTAAGTCTTTGCTCAAATAACCTCATTACATTAAATTTTCATTGTCTGTTTTTATCTGTATTATTTACATGATCTGATTAGATTCAGAAGAAGTGAGGTTCTGTTACCATTAGAAGAAAGTTATTACTAGCACTCCACTCCACTCAGTTATCATTTAAATATTACCTGTAGTTACCTAGAAAGCAGTGTTCATTAAAAGCGAAACTGTACAAATCCAAGTGGTAGTTTCTGTAGGACAATGTGAAACGCATAAGAAATTCAGGCATTACTGGAGTGAGCTGGCCACATTGGAGTTTATAGCCAGAGAGTTTATAAGAAGAAATTACTGGCTCAGAACTTTCAGTTCTTGGTTTAAGGCCTGGTCAGAGATTCAGGATGTTGCCGTGTTGGCCCTAAAGGAATTTCTTTTTGCCTGTAGGCACGAGGTTGATGTAGGCAAAAATCAGACACAGAGTTTGACTTACCAGATTGCAGAATTATAACAGAGGGTTGAAATCAAAGCTGGCAAGCAAGGTTTTTTAAGTGACATTTGGCACACTGGCTGGGAAGAAGTTCTATCATTAGAATCAAAATGGCATGTTTAGAAAATTCATACAAACACAAGTGATCCAAACAATAAAATCAAACGTTTGCTACCAAATGCTGAGATCTAAATCCCCATCCCTATCTTGCCCCTTCCCCCTAACCTCTCCCCACTGATAACCACTAGTTTTTTCTCTATTATCTGTGAGTCTTTTTCTTTTTTGTTAGATTCACTAGTTTGTTTTATTTTTTAAATACACACACACACACACAGATATAAAAAGATGAAATTTTGCCATTTACAATGGCATGGATGGACTTGGAGGGCATTATGCTAAGTGAAATGAGTCAGATAGAGAAAGACAAATACTGTATGACATCACTTATATGTGGAATCTTAAAAATAAAAAATAAAACAATAAATAAAACCATAACTAATTTTAAATACTCTAAAAATGTTGGCTAGCATTTTCAGGAATGTTCTTTATACAAGTTGTAGAGAACTTTATACAATATCTGTTCTACTATATCTGAAATTAGAAGAAGGATAATTTATAAAATATAGTTATCACTAGCAATAGAGAGATTTGGGACATAAGAAAGAGGAGGGCTGGGCAGGCACCTTGCTACCATAGTGAGGAAATTTTAGTTCTCCTTGGAACAAATATGTAAAAAAGCAGAAGGATTTCAGAAAAAAAAAAATGTACTAAAGGAGAAAGGAGAGGCTATACAGTTAGTTAGGCTATTATTATTATATCCATGAACATGAGATGAGTATTTTTTCAACAGACGTAGGTAGCACAAAAGAAATACAGCTTTCAGACTTTAAAAGTCCCAGTTCATCTCTGCCAATTCAAATCTGAACCCTCACAAGTCCAAGTGCTGTCCAAACGTATCTACCATCATGTCCCCTTGAAAACTTCAAGTATAGCTCCTTCCTAAATACCGTTAGTAATGTGTTTCTAAAATTCAGATGTTCTGTTTTGAAATGCTATATCCATAGCCAATTTCCCATTATTTAAGTGTGAAAAATTATAATGCATGACACATCTACCCATCTAACCCTAAGTTCTAAAAATGCAAATGAAACACAGAGGAACACCAATAAAGGTATTATGTTTATCCCCACATTTATAAGAGCCATAAATTCTATCAAGCCAGTGATATCTATCATTTTGATTAGCTGGTGTTTTGAGTCTTCCTTAGACTAACATTACATGTTTACATGAACAAACTTAGTAGTGAATCCTTCAGTGAGATATTATAAGAGCTCTTTAATTATTTTTTAAATCTACGTCTTCGAAGCCAGCTCTTTTGTGAGAGTAAATTCTTTGAAGGGAATAGGAGGGGCAGAGGAGGTCTGAACCTTTGCTTTAAGCAATGAATGGAACACGATGAAGGAAAACTAGCAAGTATACAACATGCTTTTAAGAAATTTCAACGTATGCACACTTTAATTTCATAATCCCTTCAGCAGGGAAGAGGACTTGCAGAAAAAAGGGAGTTAACATTTACAAAACACTGACTGTATGCCAATGGTTGTTTAAAACATACTATACATGATCTCAACTATCTTTCAAATCATTCAGAAATAGATTCCAAGAGCCCCATTTTTATAGATAAGAAAGATAAGAGAGAGGTTAGTAGATCAGGTGACATTTCATAGGTAGTAAGCAGTACAAAAGTCCAAATTCATCTCTCTAAACCTCAAACACATGCACTTTGCACTAAACATTGTGTATAGGGTTCACTAAATTATAAAGCCAAGTATAATCAGCCAGATTTCCCTGACTCAGGACTCTGAGTTGCTATGTCAGCATTCTCATCAGTAGAATGAATAAATTACTGCCAAGTATTTCAAGGAAATACTTGACCTCAAAGAGAAGCTAATCCATTTAGCCCCCATTGCCTTACATACATTTTCTTAAACAAAAGTTGATTCCCATGTTATATCCCAAAATATAGTTGCTGTATAACTCATATTTGGAAATTACTATGGGGATTTAAAATACACATGCACATGCCCACACAAATTAAGACTTGATCCCTGTCCTTATTATACTTAAATTTTTTATTAATTATCTGCCAATAACACAGAGAATATGATAGTGGCTGAATCTGCATATGGACATTTAGAAGAGGAATCTTGGTTACCTTTTTCTTATTAAAATTCTTTAAACAATTATTTTTATCCATCATCATTTAGCAATTAACAAAATTGCCATCAAAATACGCTCTTAAATATAACTTCTAGAGACTCAATAATAACTTAAAATTATTTTTGCTAATAAAACTCTGGGTCTTATTTGACTGATTAGAATCACTGATTCCAGATTCAGTTCAATTGCATCTTCCTAAATATATATGTTTTGCCTCCTCTTGTCTTTTCTATTTTAACCTGTCCTTGACGAAGTTGTTAGCCTATGTACATGAATATAGGTGAAAAGTGTGCATGAATTAAAGTCACTTCCAAAAGTTTAATGGATGTAGCCACTGCTTGTGGAACATAATGCCATTTATCCTTCTTTAAGCTGTGAAAGTCCCAAGTTAAGTGTTTTTGCAGTAATGAGAAATTGAGAAACATTAAACATTTTAAAGATACACACATACATACACATCAGTCATGACAAATCAAAAATACTGAATTAAAGATGTTTTCAATAAATGATAAGATTGAATGATTACAATGTAATATAAAATAATTATATGTTTGTGATCTCTGCAAGAAAGAAAATTTTGCTAAAACAAATGGTAGAAATATATCCTTAATAAAATGCAAATAATGGAGGCTTACACTCAATTGTCTACTCCATCTAAGGAATACTGGTAAAGATGCCCAAAATATAGGATAATGTAAAATGATATGATTTTTATTGAATAAATGCCTACCATATACCAGACATGAGACTAGGCAAATTATGTAGGTGATTACATCTTTTTATTTTTAAGAGTCTAAGAATCTAAGAAATAGGTCCTCTCTGCTTTATAGATGAGGAAATTGAGTCCCAGAGAAGTTGTACAACATATAGCTAGTAAGAAGAAAGTCTGAAATTAGTACCTGGTCCACTAGAACATGGTACCTGTGCTTTCCCATTTAGCCCGGAAGTATATTTTTTTGCTTCTATTCAAATAAGAATACAACTGCAATTCTTGAGAATTCACAAATTTTACCCCGACTAATGGAACCCCATTGTCAGGGACAGACACGAAAGTGCCCTACCATATTCACTTCATCTCCTGTGCTGTCCAATGGGGTAGCCACTAGCCACGAGTGGCTATTGAACAATCAAAATGTGGCTAATCCAAATTGAGATGGGCTGCAGGTATAAAATACACACTGGATTTAAAGACTTAATATGAAAACAAGAATATAAAATACCTCATCATTATCTTATATTGCTTTTGTGTTAAAATGATAATATTTTGGGTATACTGAGTTAATGCAAATATATTCTAAAAATTAACTTCACTTTTTTTAAACATAACTACCAGCAAATGTAAAATTACACATGTGGCTTACATTTGTGGCTTGTATTATACTTCTGCTAAACGTCCGTGATATTCCTGAATTCTCTTACACCAACTTTCATTAATATCAATAAAAATCAGTTTGGCTTTTCCTTTTTATTTGTTCAGGATACCCCCCAAATATATTTAAATACATATATCCTTATATACACAAGTGTATACACATATACACTTATATACATATATGTACACATACATACTGCCTTCCTTTAAAATGTCAGAGACTCCAAAAAGAGTCCTCTGAACTCACGATGCAGTCATAGTTTTCCTGAATCATTTCACAGTTTGCGTCTGAAAATGCTTAGCTTTTCACTTCTACCAAGAGAAAGGCGTATACTTTTAATTTCTGGAGGTACATAAAGGTACATTGAGTAGTTTTTAGGAATGTTAACTCCATAAGCATTTCTTTTATTTGCTGCATTTGAATGTAAGCCTCACAGCTCAGATAGCTATGAAAACATTAAATTATTTCACCTCAATTTTCAGAATGCTCCTGATAATATAAATAATGGCAATTGGTTTTTTCAGTTCATTGGTTTTTTTTTTTTTTTTTTTTTTTTGGCATAGACTCTTTCTACTGCAGCCATCCCTACCAGTTATCATACCTCCTATGAATGAATACTGTATCTCTTTTTGGCTCACTTTGTATTCTTTCATTCTTTTATGTGTGCTTGTTTTCTAAGACCATTCAATATCCTTCCAGTGTATGTTCATTTTGAGGAAGAAAATTGATATTCAAGGTGGTCCCAGTATAGTTCCCGTTTAAAACCCAGTTTAGCTTTATAAAGGAAATTATCTGAGATACTTCTACACAAGGTCCTGCTTCAGTCAAACTACCCGCCCACATCCACCTCCAAGGTTTGCATGACACAATCTCTGCTCTGCCTTGTGCCTTAGGGCCTGGCCACAGTGCTCTCCCCACCTCATTCATTACATGGTCCGACTGTGCTCACACTTGGTCTCCCTGTGCCGCAAAGGGTTTCCCTTCTATGAGCTCCAAGTGTGGTTCCAAACTCCTGCCCATACTGTGCAGAAGTCTCAAACTAGCTCCCTCCACTGGATGTTTTCTTTATCTTCTTTACATCCTCATAAAGTTTTATATATTTCTCCTGGCACTTTATTATATCCAACCTAATATGAGTTATTTGAGATGTTTTTCCTATTCTCCATTACCATGTTGAGATATTCTTAAGAGCAGAGATTCTCTTAATTTCTATTCATTAAAATTTTTAATAAACACCTAAAATAGCAAAAGGATATACAAATTACTCTAGCAATATATACCCTTAATTTTATAATTAATATATAATTTATACCACTTTGTATATATTTTTGAATTTTCCTTTCGGAAGTCTTTTTTTGTTTGTTTAAGAAACTTTATTCCAGATTTCACAGATTTAAAAATTTTAAATTCTCAATGAGATTGGTTTGTTCCTCTGACATCCCACTTAGTAGTTGTTTGCTAAAGTTTAAAGTGGTTCAACATAAAACTTTTGCTCCCTCACTACTTGGATGCTATGAGATTACTTTTTATTATGATCAAAAATTTCTTATTTAAAAGGCCAGACCTGTACAAGAGCTAGCATAGCTGCCAACAAACCTCCTACACAGAATGAAAGGTGAAGGTTTTTCTTAAGAAAGTAGATTAGGGGTGGAGTCAAGTTGGCATACTAGGAGGATGTGGAATTCGCATCTCCTCACAAGTAGGGCACCTACCAGGGACCACAGACACCTAAGGGGACAGGAGGAAGCCCCAGTGACCAGGTAGGATGTGGGGCATGGGGGGAGTGAAGGGGGAGGAGAAGTGGAGGCAGGTGCCCCTGAGGGGTGGCTGGGGGAGGGGAAGGAATCCCATGCCCAAAGGGGGAAATTGGGGAACCGTTGGGTGGGCAGAGGATCAAAAGAGACCATGGCCAGGTTTCCCCTGCCCACTTGGGCCCCCAGGAACCTGTTGGGATGCCAGGCCTGATCCTCTGCCTACCTAGGCCCCCTCCAGCCGCACACGTCCTGAGGGAGTGGGAGGGAGGGAAGGGGGAGCAAAAGTAAAGGCTGGACCTCTGGCATCAGCACGCTTGAGGGGCAGCTAGGGGAGGCGAGGAGTTCCTACACCCAGCGGAACCCACCCACGGTTAGGGGTAGAAGGGCGACTCTGGGGGAGATGGTGGGGGAGGGGCACGAAGGAACGGAAGGGAACACGGCCAGTGCTTTCCCTGTCTACTCAGACACCGGGCAGCCTGTTGGGTTCTGGGGCCTAAACCTCTGCCCTCGGAGCCTACCTCCTGCCACATAGAGCCCAAGACCCGCCCCTACACCCCCACCTAGGGCCCCACCTCTACACTCGGAGACCCCCTCCAATGCGCTGGGCCTAAACCATACCCACATACCCTCACCCAGTGCCTTACCTCCAAACTCCAGAACTCCACACTCCAGAGGCACTCCTTTCGACATGCTGCCTCTCCGCTTCTGCACAGGTCCTAAGCAGAGGCCCCGCCACATACTTGAACATCACTCCCCCACCTGCCTAGGTCCCGCTCCACCCTAAACCGCGCCCCTGCCTAAGTTCCACCCCCGCCTAAACTCCGTCCCCATAGCCAAGGGTTTATTTTTTTATTTTTCCCCTTTTAGACTGGGGTTCTGTTTTACCTTGTAGATTCATTCCTATTGATTCTTTTATATATATTTTTTCCTAATAAATCTTTTATTTTTCTATTTTATTTTATTCTTTATACTTTGTTCTTGCCTATCCTTTTGGCTTGTTCCCCACCCTCTTTTTAAAAAATTTTTTTTATCTTTTATATTTTCTGTTGTGGATTTATTTTACCTTGTTGCAGTTATTTCCATTACAGTTTTATTTTTCCTAATATATTTTTTATCTTTCTAATTTTATTTTGTTTTTTATTCTTTGATATTATACTGCTCCTTTTCTTCTTTCCTCCTTTTTTTTTTTTTTTACCGTGCCACGAAGCTTGCAGGATCTTGGTTCCAGGCCGGATTTGGACCAGAGAGCCTATAGTGGGAGCTCCGAGTCCAAAATGCTGGACTAACAGAGAACCTCAGACCCAAGGGAATATTAATCAGAGTGAGGGCTCCTGGAGGTCCTCATCTCAGCACCAAGACCTGGCTCTATCCAACTGCCTGCAAACTCCAGTGCTGGATGTCTCAGGCCAAACAACCAGTAAGACAGGAATACAGCACCACCCATCAAAGAAAAAAAAAAAAGAAACGACAAAATAATATGTTACAGAAGAAGAAGCAAGGTAAAAACCTACAAGACCAAATAAATGAAGAAGAAATAGGCAACCTACCTGAAAAAGAATTGAGAGTAATGATAGTAAAGATGATCCAAAATCTCAGAAATAGAATGGAGAAAATACAAGAAACATTTGACAAAGATATAGAAGAACTAAAGAGCAAACAAAGAGTGATGAACAACACAGCTGGTGAAATTAAAAATACTCTAGAAGGAATCAATAGCAGAATAAATGATGAAGAAGAACGGATAGGTGACCTGAAAGATAAAATAGTGGAAATAACTACCACAGAGCAGAATAAAGAAAAAAGAATGAAAAGAATTGAGGACAGTCTCAGAGACGTCTGGGACAACATTAAATGAACCAATATTCAAATTATAAGGGTCCAGAAGAAGAAGAGAAAAAGGGTATGAGAAAATATTTGAAGAGATCATAGTTGAAAACTTCCTTAACATAGGAAAGGAAATAGTCAATAAAGTCCAGGAAGCACAGAGAGTCCCATATAGGATAAATCCAAAGAGAAACATGCCAAACACATATTAATCAAACTATCAAAAATTAAATACAAAGAAAAAATATTAAAGGCAGCAAGGGAAAAGCAACAAATAACATACAAGGGAATCCCCATAAGGTTAACAGCTGATCCTTCAGCAGAAACTCTGCAAGCCAGAAGGGAGTGGCAGGACATATTTAAAGTGATGAAAGGGAAAAACCTACAACCAAGATTACTCTACCCAACAAGGATCTCATTCATATTTGATGGAGAAATTAAAACCTTTACAGACAAGCAAAAGTTAAGAGAATTCAGCACCACCAAACCAGCTTTACAACAAATGCTAAAGGAACTTCTCTAGGCAGAAAACACAAGGGAAGGAAAAAACCTACAAAAACAAACACAAAACAATTAAGAAAATGGTAATAGGAACATATGTATCGATAATTACCTTAAATGTAAATGGATTAAATGCTCCAACCAAAAGACATAGACCGACTGAATGGCTACAAAAACAAACCCATATATATGCTGTCTACAAGAGATGCACTTCAGACCTAGGGACACAAAAAGACTGAAAGTGAGGGGATGGAAAAGATATTCCAGGCAAATGGAAATCAAAAGAAAGGTGGAGAAGCAATTCTCATATCAGACAAAATAGACTTTACAAGAGACAAAGAAGGACACTACATAATGATCAAGGGATCAATCCAAGAAGACGATATAACAATTGTAAATATTTATGCACCCAACACAGGGGCACCTCAATACATAAGACAAATGCTAACAGCCATAAAAGAGGAAATCGACAGTAACACAGATATAGTAGGGGACTTTAACACCACACTTTCACCAATGGACAGATCATCCAAAACGAAAATAAAAAAGGAAACACAAGCTTTAAATGACACATTAAACAAGATGGACTTAATTGATATTTATAGGACATTCCATCCAAAAACAACAGAATACACTTTCTTCTCAAGTATTCATGGAACATTCTCCAGGATAGATCATATCTTGGGTCACAAATCAAGTCTTGGTAAATTTAAGAAAATTGGAATCACATCAAGTATCTTTTCTGACCACAACGCTATGAGACTACATATCAATTACAGGATAAAATCTGTAAAAAATACAAACAAATGGAGGCTAAACAATACACTACTAAATAACCAAGAGATCACTGAAGAAATCAATGAGGAAATCAAAAAATACCTAGAAACAAATGACAATGAAAACACGATGGCCTAAAACCTATGGGATGCAGCAAAAGCAGCTCTAAGAGGGAAGTTTAATGCAATACAATCCTACCTCAAGTAAAAAGAAAAATCTCAAATAACCAACCTAACCTTACACCTAAAGCAATTAGAGAAAGAAGAACAAAAAACCCCAAAGTTAGCAGAAGGAAAGAAACCATAAAGATCAGATCAGAAATAAAGAAAAAGAAATGAAGGAAATGATGGCAAAGATCAATAAAACTAAAAGCTGGTTCTTTGAGAAGATAAACAAAATTGACAAACCATTAGCCAGACTCTTCAAGAAAAAGAGGGAGAGGACTCAAATCAACAGAATTAGAAATGAAAAAGGAGAAGTAACAACTGACACTGCAGAAATACAAAGGATCATGAGAGATTACTACAATCAACTATATGCCAATAAAATGGACAACCTGGAAGAAATGGACAAATCCTTAGAAATGCACAACCTTCTGAGACTGAACCAGGAAGAAACAGAAAATATGAACAGACCAATCAAAAGCACTGAAATTGAAACTGTGATTAAAAATCTTCCAACAAACAAAAGCCCAGGACCAGATGGCTTCACAGACGAATTCTATCAGACATTTAGAGAAGAGCTAACACCTCTCCTTCTCAAACTCGTCCAAAATATAGCAAAGGAAAGAACACACCCAAACTCATCCTATGAGGCCACCATCACCCTGATACCAAAACCAGACTAAGATGTCACAATAAAAGAAAACTACAGGCCAATATCTCTGATGAACATAGATGCAAAAATCCTCAACAAAATACTAGCAAACAGAATCCAACAGCACATTAAAAGGATCATACACCATGATCAAGTGAGTTTATCCCAGGAATGCAAAGATTCTTCAATATACTCAAATCAATCAATGTGATATACTATATTAACAAATAGAAGGTTAAAAACCATATGAAAATCTCAATAGATGCAGAAAAAGCTTTCAACAAAGTTCAACACCCATTTATGATAAAAAGTCTCTAGAAAGTAGGCATAGAGGGAACTTACCTCAACATAATAAAGGCCATGTATGAGAAACTCACAGCCAACATCGTTCTCAATGGTGAAAAACTGAAGCCATTTCCTCTAAGATCAGAAACAAGACAAGGTTGTCCACTCTCACCACTATTATTCAACACAGTTTTGGAAGTTTTAGCCACAGCAATCAGAGAAGAAAAAGAAATAAAAGGAATCCAAATCAGAAAAGAAGAAGTAAAACTGTCACTGTCTGCAGATGATATGATACTATACATAGAGAATCCTAAAGATGCTACCAGAAAACTACTAGAGCTAATCAATGAATTTGGTAGAGTAGCAGGATATAATATTAATGTGCAGAAATCTCTTGCATTCCTATACACTAATGATGAAAAATCTGAAAGAGAAATTAAGTAAATGCTCCCATTTACCATTGCAACAAAAAGAGTAAAACACCTAGGAATAAACCTACCTAAGGAGACAAAAGACCTGTATGCAGAAAACTATAAGACATTGATGAAAGAAATTAAAGACGATACAAACAGATGGAGAGGTATACCATGTTCTTGCATTGGAAGAATCAACATTGTGAAAATGACTATACTATCCAAAGCAATCCACAGATTCAGTGCAATCCCTATCAAACTACCAATGGCATTTTTCACAGAACTAGAACAAAATCTATAACAATTTGTATGGAAACACAAAAAACCCCGAAGAGCCAAAGCAATCTTGAAAAAGAAAAACAGAGCTGGAGGAATCAGGCTCCCTGACTTCAAGCTCTACTACAAAGCCACAGTAATCAAGACAGTATGGTACTGGCACAAAAACAGAAATATAGATCAATGGAACAGGATAGAAAGCCCAGAGATAAACCCACGCACATATGGTCACCTTATCTTTGATAAAGGAGGCAAGAATATACAATGGAGAAAAGATAGCCTCTTCAATAAGTGGTACTGGGAAAACTGGACAGCTACATGTAAAAGAATGAAATTAGAACACTTCCTAACACCGTACACAAAAATAAACTCAAAATGGACTTAAGACCTAAATGTAAGGCCAGACACTATAAAACTCTTAGAGGAAACCATAGGCAGAACACTCTATGACATAATTCACAGCAAGATCCTTTTTGACCCACCTCCTAGAGAAATGGAAATAAAAACAAAAATAAACAAATGGGGCCTAATGAAAACTTAAAATCTTTTGCACGGTAAAGGAAACCATAAACAAGATGAAAAGACAGCCCTCAGAATGGGAGAAAATATTGGCAAATGAAGCAACTGACAAAGGATTAATCTCCAAAATATACAAGCAGCTCATGCAGCTCAATATCAAAAAAATAAACAACCCAATCCAAAAATGGGCAGAAGACCTAAATACACATTTCTCCAAAGAAGATATACAGATTGCTAACAAACACATGAAAAGATGCTCAACATCACTAATCATTAGAGAAATGCAAATCAAAACTACAACGAGGTATTACCTCACACCAGTCAGAATGGCCATCATCAAAATATCTACAAACAATAAAGGCTGGAGAGGGTGTGGAGAAAAGGGAACCCTCTTGCACTGTGGGTGGGAACGTAAATTGATATAGCCACTACGGAGAACAGTATGGAAGTTCCTTAAAAAACTAAAAATAGAGCTACCATATGACCCAGCCTTCCCATTACTGGGCATATACCCTGAGAAAACCATAATTCAAAAAGAGTCATGTACCACAATGTTCATTGCAGCTCTATTTACAATAGCCAAGACATGGAAGCAACCTAAGTGTCCATCGACAGATGAATGGATAAAGAAGATGTGGCACATATATACAATGGAATATTACTCAGCCATAAAAAGAAATGAAATTGAGTTATTTGTAGCGAGGTGGATGGACCTAGAGTTTGTCATACAGAGTGAAGTAACTCAGAAAGAGAAAAACAAATACTGTACGCTAACACATATATATGGGGTCTAAAAAAAATGGTTCTGATGAACCCAGGGGCAGTACCGGAATAAAGACAGAGATATAGAGACTGGACTTGAGGACACGGGGTGGGGGAAGGTAAGCTGGTACGAAGTGAGAGAGCAACACTGACCTATATACATTACCAAATGTGAAATAGATAACTAGTGGGAAGTAGCTGCATAGCACAGGGAGATCAGCTCAGTGCTTTGTGACCACCTGGAGGGGTGGGATAAGGAGGGTGGGAGGGAGACTCAAGAGGGAGGGGATATGGGGATATACGTTTGCATATAACTGATTCACTTTGTTATACAGCAGAAACTAACACAATATTGTACAGCAATTATACTCCAATAAAGATGTTAAAAAAGAAAAAGAAAGTAGATTAGTCTGAGGTATCTGAAATGCTTTTACATTAAATTCACATAAGTATACTTATCCCTCAACACAGCCTTGAAATGTTTCTTTTCCTCTGTACTATTCCATATAGTGCTGGAAACATCAGGCAAGGAGCCTGGCTTAACTATGTGTCAATGGGAAAATATTTATCTGGAAACCTACTCTTAACCAAATTAAAACACTCCCTTTAAAATGTATGAGGAAGTTATGGCAGAAATGGCAGTGTTCCCCATTCCACCCACCATGTTAAAAGTCAGTACAAACAAACTAGTTCATTCTTCTTAAAGCACTTTTGTTTTTGTTAATTACAAGATATAATTCATATACAAAATGAATGGCACTTTTACTTTCTACTCCAAACTCATGGTTTAAATATTAATATATGTCATATTATCAACTGATAAAATTTGGTTTTTTGTTTTTGTTTTTTTTGCCACACCATGCAGCATGTGGGAACTTAGTTCCCAGGCCAGGGATCAAACCCATGGCCCCTACATTGAGAGTGCAGAGTCTTAACCACTGGACCGCCAGGGAAGTTCCAAAATTTGTTCTTTTGTCTTTTTAACACTATATACTGCATTTTCATCTCATCCTCTAATATTTTATATGAATTAATGCTACTTGCTATTCCCACTTCTTACAATATTGTCACTGTATGTATTATATTGGACATCTACCAATAATCTAATTATTTAGACAAATTACCCCTAAATTTTTAGGTGAATGGATGGACATATTCAATCATCTAAACTATTTAAATATATAAACTCAACATTCAAATGAATAAAGTATTGGTCTAAAAAGAATACAGTAAATAACGTAACCACAGTAACATCTAATTAAAGTTGAGTAAGTCTGTTCTTGATGTTCTTATATTGTATTAAGAGTGAATTGATATTTACTAAGGACTGAATTCTGAATCAGACTGAAAACAAAGGAGTCTTAGTTTATTGATCTAAGAAGAAATTGACTAAACTAGGAAGTGGGGAACTGGTAAATATACCAAAGCTTGGAGAAATGTTGGAAGGCAAGTTTATGAGTAAAGGCTTGAAAGATAACATTTTAGATTCAAAAAGATTTTTCTTTATGAAAACAATAATTTACTAGGTGTTTATGTCACTTCTTTTCCATTTCCTTCCTTCCCACCTACCACTCTGTAAAAGCACCACACAAACAAATTAAAATGTACCTGCTGGAAGAGGCATGTTGAGTTCCTCTTTCATGGAGTGATGGAATGATAGACAGTTCTTTGTAAGCACAATGTCATCCAGTGCAATATCTCCATGGTGGCCTTTCCCAACTCTGCCTTCAAATTTGAGTTGGAAGTCCTCATCACCAGACAGGGATAGTTCTTCCCGCTTCCAGAAATTGCCTTGTTCTACAGTGAGGTTAAGTAGGACCTTCGTTTGGTTTGAGACTGATACCTGGATCAAAGTGAGCGCTCCAATGCCATGTCCATACATGTGATAATGAAAAATTATCTGTAACCAAGAATCAGTATATTATATATAATTAGTATAATTAATTTCACCTTATTTTCAATTATATCATATTGTCCTCTCCTTTCTTAACAGATTCCTGAAGGAAAATTAGATCTGTATGTTCTATTGCTCTGTGAGTACTCTACCAATGAATGAAATTAGGCCAGCCTTAAATCATATGTTGCAAAACATGCAAAATAGTACAATAAGGATCAAATAGAAACTCAGTTGAAAAATGAGCAGAGTTCACTTCCTTTCTGTGACTTATAAAAGTAGGATTCCTCCAAAAACTCTTAAGATCCACTGTCAAAGGAATAAAAATATCATTAAAAAGTGATGTATTATATAGAAAGACTTTTCATGATTAAGAAATATCAGGTACTAAAGAAAATCATTTCTAATCTCATGAAACTTAAGTCATTTTCTTCAAAATAGAAGAGTACTTTATTGCTTATTCCACCACGTCCTTGCACTTGAAACACATCTTTAGTTCTACAAGATCCTCAGGGCTGTACTATACATAGCAAAACCACCAGAATAGCAATTTCTAAATTTTACTTCAAATGCTTTAGAAGAGCAGACTTGAGAGTTGTACCCCCAAGTAAAAATTAATGTAAGTATTTCCAGGGATTAACATTTCAATGTTTCAAAGAAGGAGTTTATCAGATTTTTAGTGATTGTTACACAGATGGAGAAAGTCAGGGGAAATTCTAGGAGGAAGAAGAATATGAGTTAGGAACAATAGGGACTGAGAGTGTTTTTAAGCTTTTGTCTTGTCTTTTTTATGAATGAGGGAAAAGAGTAATGGTGGGTGATCTTCACACAGGAAAATCACATTTTGGAAACACTAGCACTCATGGATATTATATTCTAGAGAAGAAAAATGAATGTGTTTAAAGGGTAAAGAATGTGATTAGACAATATATGCAATGCATACTTCAAAGAGCACCAAGAAGAGCTAAGCCATGTAAGTAACTCTATGCAAATTTCCTAGCTGATGAATAATACCTGAATTTCAGGTATTATTCTATGATCCAAAAATGTTTCTTCTATTGATTAATCCATTACTGTTGGAAAACATGAGCTCTATGACCACTTTGGCTTGTTTGGGGAGGACTGGTCAAACCTGAGTGTCACAAAGTGAGAAACAAAAAGAGTCTGAGGAAAGTCTCTTGAGCAGCGTCAATAGGCAAGAGAGGAAACTACCCAACAGGCATAGCACGTGTCTGTCTGGAGCCCTTGCAGTCATAGGTGCGGTCGTCCCAGTATTCCCCCTTGTTTTGTCTTCTTATTTGCACAGAAAGTATAAGGCATATGTTTTATGTCACAGTAAATACTTCCTCATCTTCTTGAGGTCATTTTCTGAATGATGCCATTGGGTCAACATGCAAACAAGCATCTAAATACTCCATTTCTACAGAGAACACTTGATGACAATGTAACCTAATCACAGGGCAACATGAGTGAATAAAAATCTCTTAAGTATTAAATTCTTCTAAGGAGGCATTTTCACTGGAACTTCAATCATCATCAATCTATGTCTGCATCCCTTCCTGCCTTCCACCCATCCCTCAAAAGGAAGAAAAATCTCCAATTTGATTTTTTCTGCCTGAAGTTTTCCACAAGGTCAAGTGACAGAAAGGATTTTCATGAAAATATGGAAGGTCACTCTTCTTACCTGATAAACAAATTTTTATATATGAGGGACCCAATCATTCCCAGCATGACCTTTCCTTACTTCTTTCTATTCAATCTATATCATAAATATTCATAAAGTGAACCATTCATCATTAATATTTTGACATTTCTCCTAGACATACTTCATTATTCTCACACAGGTGTTTAAAACAGTGGGAACTATAGTGCTGGGACCAGGGGAAAATAGAGATGAATGAGATCCTTAGTAACTACAGTATGAAAAAAAAAATCTTTTGAACATTCTTAGAGGAAGTCTAAAAAGAAAAGCTAAGGAGTCTGTTTTCAATGTCTTTCAAATTACTCAATACTTTCTTGAAAATAAACCCCAGCATACCAGATTTTATATATGTTGAGTCTCTATCTATAAATCTATATACCCATAGATATTCTGAAATTTGCAAATTAGTTCTAGTCTTAGAAAGCTAATTAAAAATTAAACATGAAATATATACAATTTCAGTTTGACTTATTTGCTTTTCTAAAACTCAACATTTGCCAAACTAATTAAATAAAGTTTAATATAATTGTGTATGATTCATTACATCCATTCTGGACTGCTGACTGAGTTACATCTTTAAAACTCTGAGCGTGTCACTTTCTTGCAGAAAATCTATGAAATTTGCCTGAAGAGAGAAGAGAGATGTGATTACTCCCTGAGAATTAAACTATGAAATCAATTTAAGATGACACAGAAAAGCTCCTAAGACAAACTGAAGGTTTAACATGTATTAAGACTGGGAAAATGGTAGGATGTAAAGGATGGTCAGTATAAAACAGAGGAACAAACATCTGTAATAAGTACAGGTACAGCTGGGGAGCCTTTGAGCAAAGATTTAATATGTCCCCTTCTGGGGTTAGGGCTCTCTATTGTGGAGACAGATACACAAGAATATTACAATTTGAAGATAATAAAGATTTAAATCATGTTATTGTCTCCCAGCCTGATTCTTTGATCAGCTAGCAACTTTCTGAATATAATTTGTTTTCCTTTCAGTGTTCAGACACTGGGGAATACACCAGTCAGAATACACGTGTTCAGAGCTTATGGAGATTGCATTTCTTGCCGTAAATATAAATAAATGGCAAATTTATTCATGCATTAATCTCTTATAAGCAAGATTCTGTGAAATCATCTCTGAGTGCTTAATTTATACGTAAAGATAAATTTAGCCCCTAGCCTAGCTGACTCAAATCCTTTGGGGAATAAAAATAGACAATCATGCAAACAATAAATAAAGTGAAGGTCCTTGCAAATGCATAGCCATCATATGAAGATCTATATTTATACTTTTAACACTCTATAAATGTTTTCTTCAAATTTCCACAGCATAATGGCCAAACCATTTTTTCTTCCTGCCCCTAGAAATTCTACTTTTTAAAGGGTCAATTTCAGTCTTTCCTTTTCCATGAAGACGTCTTCAAACATTTTATCATGGTGCCAACTATGACTCGTATTAGTTCTTGGAAATATTTAACTTTATACTATTTCTCACTGTTTAATTCTCTTTCTTATGGTGAAATTCCCATAATTCCAATAAGTACCAAGTTCCCTGAGTGGACACAACTGATATTTTACTTCTTTTGTTCTACCCATGGTTATGGATAATAACCACGACATTTTCCAATGGTTTCCAAAATTCCTTATCTATGGAACTTATCCACAGGATAAATTCTTCCAACAGCTCTAATGGTCCTTCCCTTTCACCCTTACTTCACTTTCTCCCTCCCTCACATATTCCAAGTTGAATACATTCAAACTCATTTGTTGGTCTGGTGCCGGCCGTTTCATTTTCTGTACTTAACTTCATCAGAAGTTGTTCATAATATTTCTGGGTTTCTTCGCATACCTTGCAGTTTTTGCTTCTTCTGCTTATGACTGGGCTTGAAATTCTGGCTGCTCTCATGGGCTGCTGAGGGAACAAGCTCTTTATGAAGATGTAATGACCAGATGAATTTCGCCAGGTGTGATCAGCAGCTGGCTCTGTGCCCGAGGCAGGGATGCTGCTAGTCTTCAGATTCCAGTCAAAGTCGTCATCCTGCTCCTGCTCCCAGGAGCAAAGATCAAACTCAAAATCACAGCACCCACTGGAGGTACCTGGAGAACATTTCCCAATTTATGGTGGAGAGAAAAAGGAAGTTAGTAGATAAAGCATGCAATCACAAAGTACAGTAATCTTATTAAACACACTCATGTTTCAGGATCTTTGAACTTGCTACTCTCTCTGCCTGGATTCTTTCCCAAATGGCCTGTCCACTCACTTCTATCAGATCTGTATTTGAGCATCACCTTCTCAGTGGGTCCTTATTTATCAGTGTACGTAAAATCTCCTGTCCTCAACTCTGTCCTGCTTCACTTGTTTATTTTTATTTTCGGCACTTTTCTAACACATTATATGTTTTACCTACTTATTTTTTGTCTTCCCCCGCTCCTCACTCATCAGCATGCATGTGTTATAAAGGAGAGAATTTGCTCAGTTTTGTTGTTATATTCTCAGTGCCTGGCAAATAATTGCTCAATTTGTTGAATAAATAAATGAACTTTTAAAAAAGAAAAAAAATACAGTAATCTTATGTAGCTTTTATATATAGAATGGATAAACAACAAGGTCCTACTCTATAGCACAAAGAAGTATATTCAATATCCTGTGATAAACTATAATGGAAAAGAATATAAAAAAGAATGTATATATATGTATAATGGAATCACTTTGCTGTACAGCAGTAATTAACACAACATTGTAAATCAACAATACTTCAATTAAAAAATTGAAAATATTGCAGTAATCTTGCCGCATCATGTAATGTTAGAAATCTTACAATATTATCCTGACAGCAACATTAAAATAGAAAGTTTAGTTTGTTACACACAGCTATTTCCATGGCTCATTTAAGTTTATTTCTTCAATAGTCTGGTCCCTGTGTCAAAATCCATGAGAAAATATTCCAGCATTACACACATTTCCTCCTGCAAACACCTATTTGGCCAATGTAATTTATTTCTTTTCTCTTCTCATCTTTGCTTCTCAGATCTTGGTAGGGAATTTAGGAAGTTTATTATTCTGCAACACAGTTTAGCTGGGAAATCCTTCCTAAAGCAAAAGTTATTAATCATGGTAATTATTTTTTAAAACACAGACTTATTTTAGAGATAAGAAAATTGTGAAACAGAAAAGGTTAAAACTGTAATGATTTATTATAAGTTGCAGAAATTAAATAAGTTGAGTCACATTAAATACCAACTATCTCTTTTAAAAATATTTTATTATTAACATTGCTTAAGTTTTTCTTCCATTTCCAGGATAGTAAGAATTCTAAGTCCAACTATGTCCTTATTGATTTTCTGCCTGCTGGATCTATCCATTTCTGACAGAGGGGTGTGAAAATCTCCAACTATGATAGTGGATTCATCTCTTCTCTTGGCAGTTCTAGAAGTTTTTTATGTCACACAGGTTGACATTCTGTTGTTAGGTACATACACGTTAGGGATTGTCATGTCTTCTTAGAAAAGTGACCCCTTTACTGTTGTGTAATGCCCGTATTTATCCCTGATAATGTTCCTTGCTTTGAAGTCTGTTCTGTCTGAAATTAAAATAGCTATTCCTGCTTTCTTTCGATTCGTGTAAGCATGGTATATATTTCTGCATACGTTTACCTTTAACCTATAAATATCTTTATATTCAAAGTGGGTTTCTTGTAGACTACATGTAGTTGGGTCCTATTTTCTATTCAACTGTTAATTCAGTTTTTTGTTTGTTTGTTTTTTATTTTTTTTATTTTTATTTTTATTTTTTTTTCAGTTTTTAAATTACATTTGAAACTTATTTTGAAAATTTACTCTGTTCTAAAATAGACTGTAATTCCTACAGCCTCTTTTAGTTCAGAATACTAAAGTTCTCCTAAGTATCCTCTCAAAGGACTGGGAAGTAAATCTCACTAAAATAATAATGAACCCCAACTCACCATCTTGTTTATAACCTGAACTCTTATCTTGGTTAAGAATATAAAATGGGGCTTCCCTGGTGGCACAGTGGTTGAGAGTCTGCCTGCCAATGCAGGGCACACGGGTTCGAGCCCTGGTCTGGGAAGATCCCACATGCCACGGAGCAACTGGGCCCGTGAGCCACAATTACTGAGCCTGCGCGTCTGGAGCCTGTGCTCCGCAACAAGAGAGGCCGCGATAGTGAGAGGCCCACGCACTGCGATGAAGAGTGGCCCCCGCTTGCCGCAACTGGAGAGAGCCCTCGTACAGAAATGAAGACCCAACACAGCCATAAAGATAAATTAATTAATTAATAACAACGCTGTATTAAAAAAAAAAAAAGAATATAAAATGAAGTAACTAATTCAGTTGCCCTTATGTTGGAAAATTTAGCAGCCCATGAGGACCAGATTTACATATAGACCAGCATCTAGAAAGGCCATTTGTATAAGGAAATGATGTGTGTTGCTGAAAAACAGATGTTTAAAAAAAAATCATACAAATACTGCTACATGAATCTCTATAGTGTAAATCATATTTCTGCTTTTGATATTTACTATAGTTCTGAACATATATTTCCTTGGAAAGTTTAATTCTAAAATATCAGTGGAGGAAAACACAGCAAGCAGGCCTAAGCTGTTTGAATTTCACACCACTGTGGTAAGAGGGAGCAACTTATAATTTCATTTTCTACTATTTCCCACAGGTGCCATGTGAGACAAGTAGCAAATAGCCTTCTGTGCAGATGCCAATTCCTGGCATTTCATGGAGCAATTAATGCCAGTGCCAGACAGGTGTGCCATCAGGAAGAAAATGATCCCTTTGTCTACAGCTGTACCATTAGTCAAACCAGTTTCTCCCTTTCCAAATGCTACAATTTTTCCATCGATCAATCTTTATAAGTATAAAAATGTTTCATTTAAAACAGACATAATTTTGAAAGAACACAACCTAATGCCTTTTAAGATCCTACCATCAAATTTTTAAAATATATCATTCTATTCATTTCATATAAAATTTTTATTTATTTTTTAAATTGATAGTTTCTGTAAAAGAGTGTATGTTACAGGTGTACAATGTAGTGATGCACAATTTTTAAGTTATACTCCATTTATAGTTATTATAAAATATTGGCTGTATTCCCTGTGTTGTATAATATATCCTTGTAGCTTATTTTACACCTAATAGCTTGTACCTCTGACTCCCCTACCCCTACATTGCCCCTCCCCCCTTCCCTCTCCCCACGGTAACAACTAGTTGGTTCTCAGTATCTGTGAGCCTGCTTCTTTTTTGTTTTATTCACTAGCTTGTTGTATTTTTTAGATTCCACATGTAAGTGATATCATGCAGCATGTCTTTCTCTGTCTGACTTATTTCATTTAGCATAATGCCCTCCAAGTCCATCCATGTTACTGAAAATGGCAAAATTTCATTCTTTTTTATGGCTGAGTAGTATTCCATTGTGTGTGTGTGTGTGCGTGTGTGTGTGTGTGTATATATATATGTACCACATCTTCTTTATCCATTCATCTGTTGATGGACACTTAGGTTGCTTCCATATCTTGGCAACTGTAAATAATGCTGCTATGAACATTGGGGTGCATGTATCCTTTTGAATTAGTATTTATTGAGCATATTCTATAAATAAAGCACATTTAAGAAAATGGGAAACTGCCTGGAAACAGGGCTTCTGTGTATTGAGCATAACGTATACCAGGGCCTGAGTAGTCTCTTCATATGTTTTATTTCACTCAATTCCCACATCTCTACATAATTGTTACTGTTCTTACTTTGGTTTAAGAGATAGCTGGAGTTCAGAGTTAAAGTACTTTGCTTAGTATTACCCTGTAAGTAGCAGAACTATTAGTTGAAGAATGATATGACACAGCCCCTGTACCAGGACTCCCCTTTATAATGTGGTATGCAGCAGTTGGGGATGGCAGCTGCAATAAAATAAATCTACAAATAATGAAGGATAAGAAAATGCATATGTCTATAAAGAAATGCTCTAAAAGACCTCCTCCCCTAGGGTAGGTAGCTACATGAAGATGGCAGTCATCCAGTTTGGCTTGATTCTTCTTGAGGTGGCATGATGTCATTCATCACTTCTTTTAACTCTGTTCATATGAATATGAACGTTCTATGGATGCCAGTTTGTTCTGCAAAGGAAGAATGTTCTTCAAACTTGCTAAGAGAACAGAATATGATAAACCCTATAAATTATCTCTCTCTCTGAGAGATTTAAAAATACACTAGCATATTAAAGGCTCCATGAATTCCAACAATATAGAAACTATTTCTTTATACAACAAGTATATTCCCAATTTATTTGACTAAGGAACCTTTTTACTTACTTGTTTATTAGAACTATGAACATCTTTAGATTACTACACTACTGATAATGCACAGAGCAAGTTCACAAATCCTAATTAAAAACAAACGAGCAAAAAGCATAATTAGAGAAGTTCATTTCCATCAGTTCTGAGTGGGGCACTTTTCTAGCTATGTGACTTTGGGAATTGTATTCATTTCTTAGGGCTGCTGCAACAAAGTACAACAAACGGGGTGGCTTTAAGCAACAGAAATTTATTCTCTCTCAGTTGTTCAGGCTAAAGATCTGAAATCAAGGTGTCAGCAGTACAATGTTCACCTTACCGGCTCTAGGGGAGAATCCTTCCTTACCTCTTTCTAGCTACTGGTGGTTACTGGCAATCTGAGCATTCCTTGGCTTGTCCACACCACTCCAGCCACATGGCATTTGCCCTGTGTGTTATCACATCGTTTTCCCTCTGGGTGACTCTGTTCATATTTCTTCTTATAAGGACACCAATCATTGGGTCTGAACCCACCTAATCCAGTATGACCTCACTTTAATTCATTACATCTGCACAGACCCTGTTACCAAATAAGGTCACATTCACAGGTTCTAGTTGCAATTTATGGGGTACACTATACAACCCAGTACTGGAATGTTTACATTTTTTAAAGTAAATCTCTTGGGCTTTTAAGGTATATAATCATATCATTAGAAAATAATTATAAATTGCGAAGAGAGAAGATCTTAAAAGTTCTCATGACACAAAAAATTCGTAACTATGTATGAGGATGGATGTTAACTAGGCTTACTGTGGTAATCATTTTACAGTATATACTCATATTGAATCCTTATGTTGTACACCTGAAACTAATATAATGTTATATGTCAATTATAATTCAATAAAAAAGAAAATAAATATAATTTGGTATTCCTTTGTTTCATTTTATGTCTTACATATCAACCACGACCACAAAAAGAATACAAATAGTAATATAGTGTCAAGTAGTTCTTGACATGATCTTGATTTTAATGGGAATACTTCCATTGCTTCCTTCTTTAATTTGATATATCATTTTAAATATGTTAAAGTAATACCATTCTATGTATAATAAATGGTTGTTAAATTTAAGTGAATATTTTCAGAACCTATCAGTTTATTGTGACATGTTTCAGTGACTTATTTGTTACATGAACAGTTGTTACTTTAAAATATCCTTAAGATGTTGCAAGATCCTCATCTCAAAGCAGATGATATAATTATTACATTACTGAATTTAGTTTGCTCATATTTTAAGTTTTGCACATTTATATTCACAGGGAATTTTAACTATAGTTTTCATACTTTTCTGATTTCTGGAGGCTTCACTGTCAGTGATACATTAGCTTCATAAAATAAATTCTATATTTCATATGGTTGGAATAGTTTATTTGGACATTATTAGTTCATTAAAATTTGATAGAACTCAGCAGTATCTATCCCAGGAGACAAAATTGGAGGACGTTTGTTGATAACTTTATTTGATAGTTAATGGTCTATTCAGGTTTTCTCCTTCATTAGTTTGATTTTGGTCATTTTTCTCCTAAAAAATTAACCATTTCATTGACATCTCCAAACTAGTGCAGTTATTGGTCTCCATATATTTATTAATTCCCCTTTAGCAAACCTGCATTTGTGTTTTTCCTCCTTTTTTAAAATTAAAAAATTGGAGTTTTGTCTATTTTTAAAAATAACATACTCTTGTATTTATCATTTGAATTGGTTTTGTTTCCACGTTAGTATTTCTTTCTCTTGATTTTCTTAATATGACGTTATTCTTTGTAACATTTTATTTTGAAATAATTTCAAGCTCATAGAAAAGTTGCAAGAATAGTATAAGTATTTTCCATCTATTCTTTAACTAAATTCACAAATATTTCTATTTCCCCATTTGTTCTATCTACATATGGATATACATCTCTATACATGCATTTTCAGAAGGATTTGAAAGTAAATTAGAGATAGTCATTTTATCAACACTTTCATGTTTCTTTCCTATAAACAAAGATGTTTCCTTACATAATGACAGTAAAATCGTAGAACCAGAAAATGGGACATTAATATCTAATCCACAGTTCATATTTAAATTTGTCAATTATCCTACCTAATTCCTTTATAGTTATCTTTTCCCTTGGTTCAGAATCCAATCCAAGATAGATCATACATTATATTAAGTTGACATGAATCTTTTTCTTCCTTTGCCTGGATATAATCCATGAGGGCAGGCCAGTTATTTTAGCAAGTATTTGAATTTGTGTTTGAGGAATCCTTATGATTAGATTCAGGTCATGCATTTTAGCAGGACTACCACCGAAGTAAACATGGATCCTTCTCGCACATGGTATCAGGAGGCATGACATTAATTTGTCCTAATATCCTTGGTGTTCACTTTGAACAACTGGTTAAGGTGGAATCAGTCACATCTCTCTACTGAAAAGTAACACTTTTTCCTTAAATAATTATTAATTTGTATGCAAATACAGGTGACAATGAAAATATGCTTCCCTTGTCAAATATTTAGCAACTAGTTTTAACTTCCACTGATTTCCTTCCTCCCTTCCTCCCTCCCTCCCTCCCTCCCTTCCTTTTTTTCTTGTGGTAAGAACACTTAACGTGAGATCCACCCTCTTAACAAAATTGTACATGTATAACACAGTGTTGTTAACTACAGGCACTACACTGTACAGCAGATCTCTAGAACCTTTTCATCCTGAGTAACTGAGACTGTGTACCCACTGAATAACAGCTCCCCATTTTCCCTCTCTCCCTAGATCCTGCCAACTACCACTCTACTCTCTGCTCCTATGAGTTTGACTCTAGATGCTTCAAATAAGTGCAGTCATGCAGTGTTTGCCCTTTTGTCACTGTCTTATTTCACTGAGGACATTCCAGGTTCATTCACGTTATCATATATGGTAGAACTTCCTTCTTTTTATGACTGCATAATATTCCACTATATGTATATACCACGTTTTCTTTATTCATTCATCCATCAGTGTATATTTAGCTTGTGTCTTTATCTTGGCTACTGCGAATAATGCCGCAATGAACATGGGAGTGCAGATATCTCTTCAAGATCTTTATTTCAATTCTTTTGGATATATACTCAGAAGTAGGATTGCTAGATTATGTGGTCTACCCATTATTTTCTAACAGTTCATTACACATAAGTTGGTTTTCTAATGTAAAGAAGAGCTTTGCCTTCACTTTATTTATTTAATTAGTTAGTTATTTAGTTTTTAATTTATACTTATATTTACATTATTTTCACTCTATTCCCAGCCTTAGGGTGAAAGTATTCAATATTTCGCTTTAAGTATGATATTAGCTATATGTTCTTCACAGCTCTCCTTTGTCAGTCTGAGGAAGCTCCCTTCTACAAAAAGCTCCTTGTTTACAAAAAGTTTTATCACGACAGAGTATTGAATTTTTATTGATGCCTTTCCTGAACCTAAATGAGAAGACCACATGAATTTTCTTCTTTCTTCTGTTAAGGTGTGGATTTTTTTCATTATTTCATTTTTTGAACATTAAGTCAAACATATCCCTTTGTAAAATATATTATTAAAGATTTTTGCGTCTGTGTTCATCAGGGTAATTGATTTCTAAATTTCTTTTCTTATAGCTGCTAGTCTGACTTTGGCATCAGCCTTATACTGGTATCATAAAATGAGTTGGGAAGTGTTCCCTTTTCCTAATTTATGTTCTGAGAGTCCTGGGTAAGTTGGTATTATTTTACAAGTTTGATAGATTTCACCCATGAAGTCATCTGAGATTAAATATAGATATGTGGAAAATGTTTTATTATAAATTCAATTTCTGTAACAGATGTAGTCTTATTCAGATTTGTTTCAGTTTTGTCTTTTTAAAGTTTTTGCTCATTTCTTCCAAGCTGTTGAATTTTTTAGGAATGAAGTTATTATTTATAATAGCTATTCCTTATTATGCTTTTAATGTCAGTAGAGTTTGTGGTGATCTTTACTCTTTTGTTCCTGACATTAGTAAATTGTGTTTTCTGTCTTTAATTTTAATCAGTTTATTCAGGGATTTATTAATCTTTCAAATAAACAATTTTGGCCTTTTTAATATTCTCCTTTTGTTTAAATATTTACTATTTTTAATTTGTGCCCTAATCTTTACTTTTTCCTTCCATATAATTACTTTGTGTTTGATTTTTTTTTTTCAATCTTCTTTATTTGGAAACTCAGATCAATGATTTTTGATCTTCCTCCTCTGTAATATAAATACTTACTGCTATGTATTTCCTTTTAACCACTGATTTAGCAGGAATTGTAACCATATTTTATTCATCTGTGAATTTTAATTATCATTCATTTTGAAATACTTTCCTCTTTATGTTTGCAATTTCTCCTTTGGATGCATTCATTATTTTTCAGTGAGTTATTTCTCTGCCAAAATTTGGACATTTTATAGATATATATTATTATTGATATATCAATTATGGTGTGATCAGATAGCATACTCTGTTAATATTTAATCCTTTGATATTTATTTATACTTGTTTTATGCCTTAGCATGTGGTCATTTGGTGTGAACATTCCATTCACACTTGGAAAAGAATGTGTTTACTGAGGAGTGAGCTATAGCTAAATTAGATAAAGGTAGTTGCTAGTACAATTCAGATTTCCTATATCCTTATGAATATTTTGTCTAGGCATTCTGTGAATTCATGAGAGAGGTGACCAAATTTCTGACTACAATTGTGAATTTTTATATTTTTATTTTAGTTCTGTCAGATTTTATTTCAGGCATTTTGAAGCTTTGTTAAAAATACATATTTTTGATTGTTAACGTCTTCTTGATAAATTGATTGCTTTATTATAATCAAATGTCCCTCTACCATTTCTTATGTTCTTTTTCCAAAAGTCTATTTTTATATTAATTTAGAAACTATGAATGCCTTTTATTTGCTTTTTCAAGAGAAATATTTTAAATATAAATTCAGAGATAGGTTAAAAGTGAAAGGATATCAAAGTACACACCAAGCAAATTGTTGTATCATGTTTTTTAAAAATCCATTCATAAATCTTGGCATTTTAATTGGTGTATTTAGGCTAGTTACATTTGATATAATTAATGTTATTGCAAGATTTAGATCATTCTTTTATTATTTTTATATACATCCATTTCTTAATTATTATCTTCCTCCTTTTCTGCCTTTTTTGAATATTTTTAGTATTCCACTTTAATTCTTTATTGGGTTTTTAGCTATATCTCTTTACATTATATTTTAATAGTTGGTCTAATGATTGTAATATGCCTACTTAACCATCACAATCCAGAGTTAATATTGCTCTTCATGCAAAATTTAAGAAACTTGGTAAAGTTTAGTTCCATTCACCTCCTGTTAATTGTGCTATTTTGTCATATATATCTACATATGATATAAAGGCTTCAATACTGTGTATGTCTTCTTTTAAAAGCATGCCTTTTAAAGAATTTAATGAAAGAAAAGAGAAAAATTTAGTCTTGCATATTAACTCACATAATTATAAACTCTTATTCTCTTTATTTTTTCCTGAAGATTCAAGTTTCAACCTGGTGTTATTTACTTTCAGCCTGAAAAATATCCATTAGCACTTTTTATAGTGTATGCTGAAGTAAGATGGCATCTCCTATTTTCCATTTATCTGAAAATGTTTTATTTTGCCTTAGTTTTGGGAAAATATTTTCACTGGATACAAAATTCTTTGTTGACAAGTCCTCTCTCCAACCCCATTTTAGCATTTTAAATATATTCTTCTAATATCTTTGGGCCTCCATTTTTCTTGTGACAAGAAATAAGCTATCAAGCATATCATTGTTTCATTTTTAAGTTGTTTTTTACTTTTCTGGTGTCTTTCAAGATTTTCTCTTTTATTTTGGTTTTTATCAGTTGAAATAGAAGGTACTAAGATGTGGTGATTTTCATTTTCTTTGTCTTGATCTTCCTGATCATTTTATTTAAGTTTATATTTTCCATAAATTTGGAATTTTTTGATAATTATTTATTCAAATATTTTTCTGTTCTTCCCCCCACCTTATGTTCCTTCATTTACATGTATATACGAATGTTTTATGTCGCCCTGTGGATCACTAAGGCTCTGATCAATTTATTTTCATTTTTTTTTCTTCTTAAGTAATCAGATAACTTCCATTTAGTAGATCTGTCTTCAAGTTCAGTGATACTTCTCCTGTTGTCTCTAATCTGTTTCTAAAGTCATCCAGTAAATTTTTATTTCAGGTATTTCACTTTTCAATTCTAGAAATTCCCTTTGGTTCTTCCTCCTATTCCTTTTTATCCTCCTTCTCCTCTTCTTCTCTCTCATTTCCTCCTCCTCTCTCTCACTTCCACCTCCTCTCTCTCTCTTCATCTTCATTTTTATTTCCTTGCTGAGATCTTCTATATCTGCTTATTCATTATTGTGATATTCTTATTAAGTCCTGGAACACATTTGTAATACCTGCTTTAAATCCACTGTTTACTAAATCTCAGTTTTCCATCATCTTGGAATCAATTTCTATTAATTTTTTTCTCAAATATAGGTCAAAATTTCCTCTTTCTTGATATGTGTAATTTTTTTTACTTGTATGCTGAAATTGTAGATGATACATTGTAGCAAATTTGGGTTATGTCATGCTCTTTAAATGTGTGTTATATTTTTTCTCACAGTTTCTGAGAGGTCTTTTTAGTACAATCAGGCTTAGTTTTATTATTTTTAGGTTAGACCTATTGAAAATTTCAACTTATTCCTAGGTTATGTTGCTTATTAATAAATTGGGTTTTTACTGTAGTATCATTTTAAAGCTTGAAGTGTTTAGTACCATCCCAATTCTGGCTGTGCTGGAATTTTAAAGTGTTCCCAAATTGCATGCCCTCTAGAATAACTACTGATCTCTCAGTCCTGCATCATGTCATCTCTCCTCATGGGGTCTCACTCTGTGCATGTACAGTCTAACTCTTAGCCAAGTTAATCCCCATAAAATCTTCTAGAACAGTTGTTTTGCTCAGTTCTCTTTCCTCAGGTATTCAGCCACTTCAGCAGCCAGGAATTATTTCTCTCTCAGCTTAGTGGCACTGTTACTATTTTGGGGTTCTATCTCTGTTCTGTGGAAGAAGACTTTCATCATAAGAAATGTGACAGTCAGTGGGGGATCATGGAGGTCACCTTTTGTATTCCTGTCTCTCAAGATCACAGTTCTATGCTGCCTGTTGTGTAATGCCTGAAAACATTTGCCTCATATATTATGTCCCATTCTATTGCTCTTGACAAAGAATAAACCCAGTATCAGCTTTTTCTATCATGAATGTATGCATAAGTCCCTCAACATTATTTGATATTCTAATGTCATAAGTTTTCTGATTCTTTCATTAGTAATCTACTGCCATAATAAAAATCTTATATGATACACTCACACATGGGGGGAGAGAGAGAAAGAAAGAGAGAGAGAGAGAGACTGATTCATATATATATATATATATACACACACACACACACACACATATATATATATATATATATATATATATATATATATATATATATATATATATACACCCCTCAGGGTAAAAGTATGCATGCATATAATATGTTATGATATCTAACCTTTTCATATTTATTGTTTTCTTTTAAATATACTTTTTATTGTGGTAAATCAAAAAATTTTTATTTCTCTTTTGTTCTATATTCATTTAAGAGTATAAAATTATGTATCTAACTGACTCAACATTTTAGCTTAAACTTTTAAATTAATATTTAGTTTTATATTTTGACTGTATTTTGATCAAATAATATGGATTATACAACTTTTCTATATGGAATGTATCGACTGTCTCCTAAATTGTGATGAATCTGTAAATATACCAAATATGGTTGAAATAATGCTTTTATTTATAAGGTCCAAAATTTCATATATATATTAATATGTATATAACTCTATCATATTTTATTATATATAAATAAAATATATATTTTATATGACTTATATATACATATAAAATATATATATTTATTATATATATATCATATATATAACTCTATCATATTTTTCCAAATATTCTATGCCTTTATTATTTTACTTTTGCTTATCTTATCAGCAAAAGCCGACAGAGGATTTTGAAATATGATTCAACAACTGGATTTTCATCTTTTTCTTGTTGTACTGCTAACTGTTTTGCTTCATATATTTGGTTATGTCATTTTAAGCAGAAAGCTTCAAAACTGTATTTTCATTCTAGATTTCACCTTTTAACACTCAATAATTTTGATTCAGAAATTAATGTTTAATTGACTACTCTTTAATTGCATCATAAATCTTTGTCCATGTTTCCAGTCTGTTTACATCACTAGCTACACTTTTTAGAGTTCACTAACAATACTCTTTTTATATCATGATTTACTAAGTTCTTATTTAGCTTAATTTTAAGTAGCTTAAATATTTTTAACTTTATGAAAGTTATATTTCTTATATATATTAACTATTATTTATATATATCTATTGTCTATATATATATTATATATATACGTATTATTTATATTATATATATCCACTGTCATCATCACCAGTTACACATAGTATTAATTCTCATCCCCTGTCATATCCCTTATTTCCTCTCAGTCTTTTCATTTTATTGAATATTTCTTCTTTGTGCTGAGACATATTTTCAAATTTGTATTCCTTGGCAACAATTCACTTTTCCATAATGTCATTCCAGCGTAAAATTTCATTTAGGATTGTAATTGCTTTACTTATAATTCTTCCTTGTCTTATCCAATTTCATCTTAATCTTTTCTCTCTTATGGTCCTCTTCTCATATTTCACACCACCCATAATTTCTTATAACATGTTGAATACGCATGACATATATATATTTGATTTATCTGGGTAATTGTAATAAATACATTTTATAATTAGATCCCTCTGACGCTCCTAATTTTTGTTGTTGTTTTATTGGTCCCCATTTAAATAATGTTCCAGAGCTGGTTTTTGTCAAAAGATGGAGTGTGTAGCTTTCCTTTGGCTCATTTAATATAATTTGTTCATTTGTGGAAGCCCTTTCTCAGAACTATGCCTAGAGTTCATGCACTGTTCACATTGCAATTTCTAGTACACAGTAGATTGTAATTAATGTAATGTTTTATAATAAGGTGGAACTATTTCTTACCCCACTTCCTGGCCTATGACTCTTTAATCAACAGAACACAAAACAATCATAACAGCGACAACTCAGCAAACCAGAAAACCTACACTTATAACTTGCACCAATTCCTAGCATGTTCTTGACTGCATCCTTATTCAATTCCTGTATTTTAAATTCAAATGACAGTCCTCACTAGTCCTGTATGAGTCAAATGCAGCCTCTTCACTTATTTTGTCTCTCACTTCAGGGAATCAATAATTTGGGGATAACAGAAATATAAATAGGTCTTCTTTTGATAAAATTATGGAGGGAAAACTGACTCTTAAGAAACTGGACACTAGTTCATGTTACTAAAAAAAATGTAGTTATCTTTATATTGACGAGTGTAATTCAAAAGCTGTAGATATATAATTTTATTTCTCTTCATATAGGTAGAGGAAACACATTTGATTTTTTAAAAATATTTAACTGAAGGAAGGTTATGGAGGGTATGTAAATATACAAGTAGACTGTTTACATTGATTACATTAGCCTGGATAAGCTCAGTGATTGGTAGAAACCAAAATAATGGAATTTTAATATGAAAAAATGGCAAATCCCGCCTTTCAGTTTAAAATGTAAATGGTTGAGACAGGTGTGGGCCAGGGTGACTACAGGTGAGGAAGAGATTTAACACCATTACATGTGAAAAGTAAGGTCCAAACCTATATTGCCCTCACATTCTAACACTGACAAAGTGATACCAATTACCTTCTTGTTATTAAATATAATAGAAATTTCTCAGGACTTATATTATTTGATGTTTACACACTTGACAATGTCACATATTTCTTTTTAGAATTATAACTTTCCTGACCTTCTGTGACACCAATGTCTGTTCTTTTCTTTTCCTTCCAGGCACTCTCCTTCTGTCTGCTTTGTAAGCATCTTTGTCTTAAATATCGGTGTTAGTTGGGGTTCTATTCCCATGCTATTCCTTCTTTTCCCACTGTATCTACTTTCCCTATGTGATATTATCCACTTAATGGATATATATATATCAATATCAATCTATATATATATATATATATATCCACTATATATTGATGTTCCCCAATTCTTTTCTTTTTTAACATCTTTATTGGAGTATAATTGCTTTACAGTGGTGTGTTAGTTTCTACTGTATAACAAAATGAATCAGCTTTATGTATGCATATGTCCCCATATACCCTCCCTCTTGTGTCTCCCTCCCCCCTCCCTATCCCACCCCTCTAGGTGGTCACAAAGCACCAAGCTGATCTCCCTGTGCTATGTGGCTGCTTCCCAGTAGCTAATTATTTTACATTAGGTAGTGTATATATGTCCATGACATTCTCTTACTTCGTCCCAGCTTCCCCCTCCCCATGTCCTCAAGTCCATTCTCCACGTCTGTGTCTTTATTCCTGTCCTGCTGCTAAGTCCTTCAGAACCTTTTTTTTTTTTTAGATTCCATATATATATGTTAGCATATGGTATTTGTTTTTCTCTTTCTGACTTACTTCACTCTGTATGACAGACTCTAGGTCCATCCACCTCACTACAAATAACTCAATTTCATTTCCTTTTATGGCTGAGTAATATTCCACTGTATATATGTGTCACATCTTCTTTATCCATTCATCTGTCGATGGACACTTAGGTTGATTTCATGTCCTGGCTATTGTAAAAACTGCTTCAATAAACATTGTGGTACATGACTCTTTTTGTATTACGGTTTTCTAAGGGTATATGCCCAGTAGTGGGACTGCTGGGTCATATGGTAGTGCTATCTTTAGTTTTTTAAGGAAGCTCCATACTGTTCTCCTTAGTGGCTGTATCAATTTACATTCCCACCAAGAGAGCAAGAGGGTTTCCTTGTCTCCACACCCTCTCCAGCATTTATTGTTTGTAGATTTTTTTGATGATGGCCACTCTGACCGGTGTGAGGTGATACCTCATTGTAGTTTTGATTTGCATTTCTCTAATGATTAATGATGGTGAGCATCTTTTCATGTGTTTGTTAGCAATCTGTATTTCTTCTGTGGAGAAATGTCTATTTAGGTCTTCTGCCCATTTTTGGATTGGGTTGTTTGTTTTTTTGATATTGAGCTGCATGAGCTGCTGATATATTTTGGAGATTAATCCTTTGTCAGTTGCTTTGTTTACAAATATTTTCTCCCATTCTGAGGGTTGTCTTTTCATCTTGTTTATGGTTTCCTTTGCTGTGCCAAAGCTTTTAAGTTTCATTAGGTCCCATTTGTTTATTTTTGTTTTTATTACCATTTCTCTAGAAGATGGGTCAAAAAGGATCTTGCTGTGATTTATGTCATAGAGTGTTCTGCCTATGGTTTCCTCTAAGAGTTTTATAGTGTCTGGACTTAAATTTAGGTCTTTAATCCATTTTGAGTTTATTTTGTGTATGGTGTTAGGGAGTGTTCTAATTTCATTCTTTTACATGTAGCTGTCCAGTTTTCCCAGTACCACTTATTGAAGAGGCTGTCTTTTCTCCATTTTATATTCTTGCCTCCTTTATCAAAGGTAAGGTGACCATATGTGCATGGGTTTATCTCTGGACTTTCTATCCTGCTCCATTGATCTATATTTCTATTTTTGTGCCAGTACCATACTGTCTTGATAACTGTAGCTTTGTGCTAGAGTCTGAAGTCAGGGAGCCTGATTTCTCCAGCTCCATTTTTCTTTCTCAAGATGGCTTTGGCTATTTGGGGTCTTTTGTATTTCCATACAAATTGTGAAAGTTTTTGTTCTAGTTCTGTGAAAAACGCCATTGATAGTTTGATAGGGATTGCATTGAATCTGTATTGCTTTGGGTAGTACAGTCATTTTCACAACGTTGATCTTCTAATCCATGAACATAGTATATCTCTCCATCTATTTGTATCATTTTTAATTTCTTTCATCAGTGTCTTATAGTTTTCTGCATATAGGTCTTTTGTCTCCTTAGGTAGGTTTATTCCTAGGTATTTTACTCTTTTTGTTGCAATGGTAAATGGGAGCATTTACTTAATTTCTGTTTCAGATTTTTCATCATTAGTGTATAGGAATGCAAGAGATTTCTGTGCATTCATTTTGTACCCTGCTACTCTAAAAATCCATTGATTAGCTCTAGTAGTTTTCTGGTAGCATCTTTAGGATTCTATGTATAGTATTATGTCATCTGTCAACAGTGACAGTTTTATTCTTCATTTCTGATTTGGATTCCTTTTATTTCTTTTTCTTCTCTGATTGCTGTTGCTAAAACTTCCAAAACTATGTTGAATAATAATGGTGAGAATGGGCAATCTTGTCTTGTTTCTGATCTTAGAGGAAACGGTTTCAGTTTCTCACCACTGAGAATGATGTTGGCTGTGGGTTTGTCATATATGGCCTTTATTATATTGAGGTAAGTTCCCTCTATGCCTACTTTCTGGAGACTTTTTATCATAAATGGTGTTGAATTTGTCAAAAGCTTTTTCTGCATCTATTGAGATGATCATATGGTTTTTAGCCTTCAATTTGTTAATATGGTGTATCACACTGATTGATTTGAGTATACTGAATAATCCTTGCATTCCTGGGATAAACCCCACTTGATCATGGTGTATGATCCTTTTAATGTGCTGTTGGATTCTGTTTGCTAGTATTTTGTTGAGGATTTTTGCATCTATGTTCATCAGAGATATTGGCCTGTAGTTTTCTTTTTTTGTGACATCTTAGTTTGGTTTTGGTATCAGGGTGATGGTGGCCTCATAGAAGGGTTGGGGAGTGTTTCTCCCTCTGCTATATTTTGGAAGAGTTTGAGAAGGAGAGGTGTTAGCTCTTCTCTAAATGTTTGATAGAATTCGCCTGTGAGCCATCTGGTCCTGGGCTTTTGTTTGTTGGAAGATTTTTAATCACAGTTTCAATTTCAGTCCTTGTGATTGGTCTGTTCATATTTTCTATTTCATCCTGGTTCAGTCTCGGAAGGTTGTGCTTTTCTAAGAATTTGTCCATTTCTTCCAGGTTGTCCATTTTATTGGCATAGAGTTGCTTGTAGTAATCTCTCATGATCCTTTGTATTTCTGCAGTGCCAGTTGTTACTTCTCCTTTTTCATTTCTAATTATGTTGATTTGAGTGTTCTCCCTTTTTGTCTTGATGAGTCTGGCTAATGGTTTATCAATTTTGTTTATCTTCTCAAAGAACCAGTTAGTTTTACTGAACTTTGCTACTCTTTCCTTCATTTCTTTTTCATTTATTTCTAATCTGATCTTAATGATTTCTTTCCTTCTGCTATCTTTGGGGGTATTTATTGTTCTTCTTTCTCTAATTGCTTTAGGTGTAAGGTTAGGTTGTTTATTTGAGATGTTTCTTGTTTCTTGAGGTAGGATTTTGTTGCTATAAACTTCCCTCTTAGAACTGTTTTTGCTGCATCGCATAGATTTTGGGTTGTCGTGTTTTCATTGTCATTTGTTTCTAGGTATTTTTGATTTCTTCTTTGATTTCTTCAGTGATCTCTTGGTTATTTAGTAGTGTATTGTTTAGCCTCCATGTGTTTGTATTTTTTTCAGATTTTTTCCTATAATTGATACCTAGTCTCATAGCATTATGGTCGGAAAAGATACTTGATACAATTTCAATTTTCTTAACTTACGAAGTATTGATTTGTGACCCAAGACGTGATCTATCCTGGAGAATGTTCCATGAGCACTTGAGAAGAAAGTGTATTCTGTTGTTTTTGATGGAATGCCCTATAAATATCAATTAAGTCCATCTTGTTTAATGTATCATTTAAAGCTTGTGTTTCCTTATTTATTTTCATTTTGGATAATCTGTCCATTGGTGAAAGTGCAGTGTTAAATTCCCCTCTTATTATTGTGTTACTGTCAATTTCCTTTTTTATAGCTGTTATCATTTGCCTTATGTATTGAGGTGCTCCTATGTTGGGTGCATAAATATTTACAATTGTTATATCTTCTTCTTGGATTGATCCCATGATCATTATGTAGTGTCCTGTATCTCTTGTAATAGTCTTTATTTTAAATTCTATTTTGTCTGATATGAGAATTTCTATTCCACCTTTCTTTTGATTTCCCTTTGCATGGAATATCTTTTTCCATCCTCTCAATTTCAGTCTGCATGTGTGCCTAGGTCTGAAGTGGGTCTCTTGTAGACAGCATCTATATGGGTCTTGTTTTTGTATCCATTCAGCCAGTCTATGTCTTTTGGTTGGAGCATTAAATCCATTTATATTTAAGGAAATTATCGATATGTATGTTCATATTACCATTTTCTTAATTGTTTTGGGTTTGTTATTGTGGGTCTTTTCCTCTTCTTGTGTTTCCTACCTGGAGAAATTCCTTTTAGCATTTGTTGTAAAGCTGATTTGGTGGTGCTGAATTCTCTTAGCTTTTGCTTGTCTTAAAGATTTTAATTTCTCCATCAAATCTGAATGTGGTCCTTGCTGTGTAAACTTGGTTGTAGCTTTTTCTCTTTCATCAATTTAAATATGTCTTGCCACACCCTTCTGTCTTGCAGAGTTTCTGCTGAAAGATCAGCTGTTAACCTTATGGGGATTCCCTTGTATGTTATTTGTTGCTTTTCCCTTGCTGCCTTTAATATTTTTTCTATTTAATTTTTGATAGTTTGATTAATATGTGTTTTGGCATGTTTCTCCTTGGATTTATCCTGTATGGGATTCTGTGTGCTTCCTGGAGTTCTTTGACTACTTCCTTTCCCATATTAGGGCAGTTTTCAACTATAATCTCTTCAAATATTTTCTCAGACCCTTTCTTTTCTTTCTTTCTTTCTTTTTCTTTTTCTTTTTTTTTCTGATCATACACGTTCTCTTTTATTCTTTGGCTCAAAGGTGATACCATTGGTCAGAAGCAGCCTCATGTCCTTTCCAAAAGCAAGGGGTCTTGGCGAAATCATCTTTTGTATGTAAAGAATGAAATGAGAACTGTATAATGTCTACTGCAGCCTTTCTTTTCATCAAATACTCTTTTTTTCTGAATTTTATCATATTTATTTTTTTATAAAGCAGGTTATTAGTCATCCATTTTATACACATCAGTGTATACATGTCAGTCCCAATCTCCCAATTCATCACACCACCACCCCCACCACCCCACCGCTTTTTCTCCTTGGTGTCCATACGTTTGTTCTCTACATCTGTGTCTCAATTTCTGCCCTGCAAACCAGTTCATCTGTACCATTTTTATAGGTTGCACATATATGTGTTAATATACGATATTTGTTTTTCTCTTTCTGACTTACTTCACTCTGTATGACAGTCTCTAGATCCATCCACGTCTCAACAAATGACCCAATTTCATTCCTTTTTATGGCTGAGTAATATTCCATTGTATATATGGAATATATATTCCACAACTTCTTTATCCATTAGTCTGTCAATGGGCATTTAGGTTGCTTCCATGACCTGGCTATTCTAAATAGTTCTGCAGTGAACACTGGGGTGCATGTGTCTTTTTGAGTTATGGTTTTCTCAGGGTATATGCCCAGTAGTGGGATTGCTGGATCATATGGTAATTCTATTTTTAGTTTTTTAAGGAACCTCCATACTGTTCTCCATAGTGGTTGTATCAATTTACATTCCCACCAATAGTGCAAGAGGGTTCCCTTTTCTCCACACCCTCTCCAGCATTTGTTGTTTGTAGAGTTTCTGATGATGCCCATTCTAACTGGTGTGAGGTGATACCTCATTTTAGTTTTGTAGTTTTGATTTGCCTTTCTCTAATAATTAGTGATGTTGAGCAGCTTTTCATGTGTTTCCTGGTCATCTGTATGTCTTCTTTGGAGAAATGTCTATTTAGGTCTTCTGCCTATTTTTTGATTGGGTTGTTTGTTTTTTTGATATTGAGCTGCATGAGCTGTTTATATATTTTGGAGACTAATCCTTTGTCCATTGATTCATTTGCAAATATTCTCTCCCATTCTGAGAGTTGTTTTTTCGTCTTGTTTATGCTTTTCTTTGCTGTGCCAAAGCTTTTAAGTTTCATTAGGTCCCATTTTTTAGTTTTGTTTTTATTTCCATTACTCTAGGAGGTGGATCAAAAAGATCTTGCTGAGATTTATGTCAACGAGTGTTCTTCCTATGTTTTCCTCTTAGAGTTTTATAACGTCCAGTCTTACATTTAGGTCTCTAATCCATATTGAGTTTATTTTTGTGTATGATGTTAGAGAGAGTTCTAATTTCTTTCTTTTACATGTAGCTGTACAGTTTACCCAGCATCACTTATTGAAGAGACTGTCTTTTCTCCATTGTATATCCTTGCCTCCTTTGTCATAGATAAGTTGACCACAGGTGCGTGGGCTTATCTCTGGGCTTTCTACCTTGTTCCATTGATCTATATTTCTGTTTTTGTGCCAGTACCATATTGTCTTGATTACTGTAGCTTTGTAGTATAGTCTGAAGTCAGGGAGTCTGATTCCTCCAGCTCCATTTTTTCCCCTCAAGACTGCTTTGGCCATTCGGGGTCTTTTTTGTCTCCACGCAAATTTTAGGATTTTTTTGTTCTAGTTCCGTAAAAAATGCCATTGGTAATTCGATAGGGATTGCACTGAATCTGTAGATTGCTTTCAGTAGTATAGTTATTTTCACAATACTGATTCTTCCAATCCAAGAACATGGCATATCTGTCCATTTGTTGGTATATCTGTCCATTTGTTGGTATGATCTTTAATTTCTTTCATCAGTGTTTTATAGTTTTCCGCATACAGGTCTTTTGTCTCCCTAGGTAGGTTTATTCCTAGGTATTTTATTCTTTCTGTTGCAGTGGTAAATGGGAGTGTTTCCTTCATTTCTCTTTCAGATTTTTATCATTAGTGTATAGGAATGCAAGAGATTTCTGTGCATCAATTTTGTATACTGCAACTTTACCAAATTCATTGATTAGCTCTAGTAGTTTTCTGGTAGCATCTTTAGGATTCTCTATGTATAGTATCATGTTATCTGCACACACTGACAGTTTTACTTCTTCTTTTCCAATTTGTATTCCTTTTATATCTTTTTCTTCACTGATTGCCATGGCTAGGACTTCCAAAACTATGTTGAATAATAGTGGTGAGAGTGGACATCCTTCTCTTGTTCCTGGCCTTAGAGGAAATGCTTTCAGTTTTTCACCACTGAGAATGATGTTTGCTGTGGGTATGTCATATATGGCCTTTATTATGTTGAGGTAGGTTTCCAGAGAGTTTTTATCATAAATGGGTGTTGAATTTTGTCAAAAGCTTTTTCTGCATCTATTGAGATGATCATATGGTTTTTATTCTTCAATTTGTTAATATGGTGTATCACATTGATTTATTTGCATATATTGAAGAATCCCTGCATCCCTGGGATAAATCCCACTTGATCACGGTTCATGACCCTTTTAATGTGTTGTTGGATTCTGTTTGCTAGTATTTTGTTGAGGATTTTTGCATCTATATTTATCAGTGATATTGGTCTGTAATTTTTTTTGTAGTATCTTTGTCTGGTTTTGATATCAGGGTGATGGTGGCCTCACAGAATGAGTTTGGGAGTGTTCCTCCCTCTGCAATTTTTTGGAAGAGTTTGAGAAGGATGGGTGTTAGCTCTTCTCTAAATGTTTGATAGAATTCGCCTGTGAAGCCATCTGGTCCTGGGCTTTTGTTTGTTGGAAGATTTTTTAATCACAGTTTCAATGTCATTACTTGTGATTGGTCAGACCCTTTCTTTTTTCTTCTTCTTCTGAGACCCCTATAATTCGAATGTTGGTGCATTTAATGTTGTCCCAGAGGTCTCTGAGACTGTCCTCAATTCTTTTCATTCTTTTTTCTTTATTCTGCTCTGCAGTAGCTATTTCCACTATTTTATTTTCCCCATCACTTATCCATTCTTCTTCCTCAGTTATTCTGCTAATCATTCCTTGTAGAGAATTTTTAGTTTCATTTATTGTGTTTTTCATCATTGTTTGTTTGCTCTTTAGTTCTTCTAGGTCCTTGTTAAACGTTTCATGTATTTTCTCCATTCTATTTCCAAGATTTTTGATCATCTTTATTATCATTACTCTGAATTCTTTTTCAGGTAGACTGCCTATTTCCTCTTCATTTGTTTGGTCTGGCGGGTTTTTACCTTGCTCCTTCATCTGCTGCATATTTCTCTCTCTTCTCATTTTGCTTAACTTACTGTGTTTGGGTTCTCATTTCGCAGCTGCAGGTTTGTAGTTCCCGTTGTTTTTGGTGTCTGCCCCCAGTGGATAAACTTGTTCAGTGGGTTGTGTAGGCTTCCTGGTGGAAGGGACTGGTGCTTGTGTTCTGGTGGATGAGGCTGGATCTTGTCTTTCTGGTGGGCAGGTCCACGTCTGGTGGTGTGTTTTGGGGTGTTTGTGAACTTAGTATGATTTTAGGCCGCCTCTCTGCTAATGGGTGGGGTTGTGTTCCTGTCTTGCTAGTTGTTTGGCAGGGAGTGTCCAGCACTGTAGCTTGCTGGTCGTTGAGTGCAGCTGGGTCTTAGTGTTGAGATGGTGATCTCTGGGAGAGCTCTTGCCGACTGATATTACATGGGGCCAGGTGGTCTCTGGCAGACCAGTTTCCTGAAGTTGGCTCTCCCACCTCAGAGACCCAGGCCTGACACCCGGCCAGAGTACCAAGACCCTGTCAGCGACATGGCCAGGTACGTGGGGTGTTTCTTGCCTTTTGGGAAGTATGAGGTCTTCTGCCAGCATTCGGTAGGTGTTCTGTAGGAGTTGTTCCACATGTAGATGTATTTTTGATGTATTTGCAGGGAGGAAGGTGATCTCCACGTCTTACTCCGCCATCTTGAAGTTCCTCTGATATTCCCCAATTCTATGTCTCCTGCAGAAATGCCTCTCCCAGGTTGAGATGTCTATTGGCCACATCTCCATTTTTAAGATCTTACGAAATCTCAATCACAAATTAAGCAAAATCACATCTTTTAAAACCTCATCCTTTTGCTTCATTAATTAAGAGTGAATGAAACTGCCAGTTATTCACTTGTCCAACCCAGAAACCCTCCACAGTAAATTAATCATCAGATCTGTAGACTTTTCTCCCAAATATTTATTCACTTCTTTCCATCTTCATTGAATGCACCTTGTCATCATTATCTCTTGAGTGAAATACTGGAATAGTCTCCTGACTGATCCTCCTGTCTCCAAAATTGCTATCATCTACACTGCTCTTCAGAGTGATTTTCCTAAAATCCAAATTTGATTATATTATTCCTCTGTATAAAATCCTAAAATGTCTCTCTGTTACTCTAAGTTAAAAGACATTTCTTAACACAGATGACCAAGTACCCCTGCTTGTCTCTCTGGACTCATTCCTAGCTACTCTCCACTCTCAAATGAAATGCTCCAGACATGCTAAGCTTTGTCTCCACAAACTCATCAGGATCTGTCTTTCCTCTGGTTTTTTGCTACCACCCTTTGTAATTCCTATCATCTGGAACCTTCTTTACTATTCTTTATTTAACCAACTCCCTATTCATTCTTCATAGATATAATCAACACAAGGCTAACTAAAAAAATAAAAACTAAAGTATTAAAATTCTTAAGATTTGTGAATGTTATCTTATGCAAAAAAATGACACAATATTCTGATAATTTACTCATAATTAGAGTACGGTGGTATTTGCTGAATATTTAATTTCCATGTTTATGAGAAACTTTGAGAATTTAAACCATCCAATGAGAGGGAGACTAGATAATAGAGGCCTTGAACTGTGCATATAAAATGCTACTAAAGGATTCTGAGAATATATATATTGACATCATAACTGTGAACATGAGAAAGGGGAATGTGAAAAAACGTGCAGAATCAATGGTACCTGTTTCTGAATCTTAAAGTTGTATTATTATGAAGAACTACAAGTAGTAAGAAATACTATCATCAAAAACCCATACTGAGCAAAGATGGAAACGTAGATTCAATATTAGGAAAATCATTATATCAAGGGGCGCCTGACAGTTGAAAAGGCTTTTTATGTGAGACAGAGTATTCTCTCCTATGAAAGTGTTCAAACAGCAATCAGATGATTTTTTCCTTTCCCACCTCCATTGTCTGCCAGATCAGAGAAGTTATAGAAATGATTCCTTCATTGGTTGGTGACTCATTTACCAATTCAATCAATAGCAATTCAGTAGATGTTGGAACTCATTCATCAATAAATATGTCTTAGTGGAGTTCTCTCATATATTAATAGACTGTGATAAGTGCTAGGATATAGATAAAAAATTTACGATAAATTGTAACTGAGTAAAAGTGAATCCTTCACAGAAGTCTTAGTGTTAGATCCCTGTTTCAAAGAGCATGGAATAACTTCTTTTATTCTCTCCAACTCTATGATTCTTTGATTTTATGATTCAATAACTTGAACTTTATATCATATTTTGACAAGTTGTTTATATTGTATTTATAAAAAGGTTAGTAGCTATACCTATTATTTCTAGATTTTTCTTCTTAATGAATTAGTATTATCAGTCTCAAAGGAATGTCAAAGAAAAGAGAGAGAAGACACAAATTACCTATGACAGGAATGAAACAGGGGATATCATAGACCCTATGGATATTAAAAGGATGATATAAGAATACTATTAATAACTCTAATGCATTAAATTGACAACTTCTATGAAATGGACCTATTCCTTGCAAAGAACAAACACAAAATGATTTGAGCAGCTTTATAACTTTTAAGGAAACGCAACTCATAATTTTAAAATTCCTGAAAAGAAATCTCCAGGCTCAGATAGTCTCACTGGAGATTTCTACCAAATCTTTAAGGCACACAGATCAGAAAGGAAGACCTAAAACTGTCCCAATTTTCAGATGACATGACTGTCAACATAGAAAATCTAAGGAATGTATTATAAAACTTTGAGAACTAATACATGACTCAGCAAGGTTGCAGGACACATGATCCACACATAAAATTAACTGTGTTTTTATATACCATCATTGAATATGTAGAAACCAAAATTTAAAATATAATATCATTTATAATCCCTTAAAAAATGAAATACTTAGGTGTAAATCTTATAAAATATGTACAGGACTTGTAAGCCAAAAACTGCAAAACACAGGTGAAAAGAAATCAAAGTCTAAATAATGGAGAGACAAACTGCTCATGGATTGGAAGACATCCTATTAAAGATGTTATTTCTCCCAAACTGATATATGTATTTAATAAAATTCTTGTCAAAGTTACATCACTTTTTCTGGTAGATATAGAGATGATTTTTTTTTAAATGTGAAAGCAAAGCCAAAGGAACTGGAATAACTAAGGCTATTTAGTTGAAAAAGAAAAATAAACTAGAAGGACTCTCTCTACCTAAGTTTAAGATTTATTATAAAGCTTTAATTTTCAAGACTGTGTGGGACTGATGAAGGAACAGACACTTGGATCAATGGAACAGAACCAAAACAGCTTCACATAAGCACAACCAACTAACATTTGACAAAGATGCAGATGCAGTTAAATGAAGGGAGGACAGCTTTGTTAATGGTGATGAAGCAACTGGATAACTATTGGCAAAAAAAAAAAAAAAAAAAAGACCCAAACCTCACACCTTATACAAAAATTAACAAAATGGAGCATACACTTAAATGTAAAATATAATGCTATGCAACTTTTAGAAGGAAAAATAGAAGAAAATCTGGGACCTAGAACTCAGTGAAGTGTTTTTGACCGTGATATCAAAAGCATGATCCCTAAAAGGAAAGATCAATAAACTGGACTTCATCAAAATTACTCTTTCCCTGTAAAGAGAATGTAAAGATAATCTAAAGCCTATTAGAAAACATTTGCCACTCACACATCTGCTGAAGGACTTATATCTATAATATATGAAGAACTCTCAAAACTCAACAGTTTGAAAAATTCTGATTAGAAAATGGGCAGAAGACATGAAGAAACATTTCACCAAAGAGGATATACAGATAACAAAGAAACACATGATAAGATGTTCAACACCACTAGCTATCAGGGAAAACGCAAATTAAGACCCTGATGAGATATTATCCTATACCTATAAGAAGAGCAATAATAAAAATAAAATAGTTACAATACCAAATGCTCGCAAGGATGTGGACAAACTGGATCTCTCACACATTGTTGGTGGTAACATAAAATGGCATAACCACTCTGGAAAATAGTACTATGGTATGTTACATCCATGCATGGAACATGAGTCAGCAATAAAAAGGAACAAATGATTTACACACACAACAACTTGGATGGGTCTCAAGGAGGTTATGCTGAATGAAAAAAAGACAGTCTCAAAAGGTCACAAACTGCATTTACATATTTATATAACTTTCTCAAAATTACGAACTATAGGGACGGAGAACAAAATAGTGGTTTCCCAAGGTTAGGGATGGTGAGACTAAATGTAATTATAAAGGAATAGCTCAGGGAAGATTTTGGTGGAGACAGAATATTTGATTGTAGTGTGATGATTACACGAGTTTTCACATATAATAAAATGCCATACAACTATACACACATATTGAACCATATTGTTTCCTGGTTTTGATATTATACTATACTATAAAATGTAACCACTGAGGGAAACTACATGAAGGGTACACAGAATTTCTCTGTACTATCTTTGTAACTTCCTATGAACCCACAATTATTTCAAAATTCAAAAAATTAATGTCATGTGCCAATTATTATTGCATGACATCATCAGGAAATTGTGATACAGTGATTTCCTTTGTATTGCCTTATTCTATGAAGTAATAATAATAAATTCTGTAAACAATACTTTCCAAACTGTTTCACAGAACAATTGTTCTATAAGGAGTATACTTATTTCCATGTAAAAAAAAGAGTTTGCGGGTAATTTGGAAAAATCCTACTTATAATACCAGGTTTTCAAAATTTCTCATAATTTTTCCTTCAGTGATGACTACCTGATTTCATAATTCTGAAAATATTACCCTAATGCATGTCACTTTACAACACTGAGTTCATGAGAAAGGGATCAGTGTTGATAATCTTGGAAAGACAGTGAAAGCTTTCTAAGCCTCAGTCACTAGGCTACAGCCTGCAAATAATGAATTCCTGAAGTTTAGGACAGCAGATCCTTCACAGGAAGCCTGGTTTATTAACATTATGATACCTGACCTACTTTTGAACATAATCTCCTAAAGAAAACAAAAGCTATTCATAGTGCATGATTAATAAAGTCTCTGAAAATACACTAGTTGTTTTCAAGGTGATGTAAAAATCCATGCTGGGATTAGTATTTAAATACCCTAACTAAATTATTTCCCCCTCACCCATCCAAAAGTGCTTTGTACTTATTCTAACTCCCATTCGCAAGGTGAATGTTTATGTACCTATTTCTCTAACTAGACAAGAAGCTCCACAATTCTTCAGGTAATATCTTATTTTTCTTTGTTTTTGCTCCAGGGCCACTTATATTAGAGATGCCCAATGTTTAACCAAATAAACAAATGTCCAGTATGCAAGGCTAGGTCAGGATGGTGTACACTGGTGCCAGTAGAGTCCCACAGAGGCACTCTACACCTTTAAATTCATTTTTTGCCACAACTGAGCACAAATTCTGATATGCTAAAAAGTTTTAGATGGAGCACTGGATATGGTGTAGAAGTAACAGCTATAATATAACCTTACTGTGAGTAAAAAGTCACATATATATCATAGCATCAAACAATAGCCCATTCTCCCCCCAAAATTCATCAGTTTACTTGAAACAGAGAGAATTCTGCTATAACAAATGAGAAAGGGTAGTCAGGATGTAAATGAGTCAACTCAAATGTGTCCTGAAGGATAACCGTTTAGGTGAATTACAGTTATACATTCATAGAAATCAAAGGAAATTGTTAGTGATGTGGTGATAATATAGAAAGGACCGTGTTTAAATTATTGCTGACCTTTTAAATGTTTTTTGAATTTTTAAAAAATTCATTCAAATACATCAAGTATCACTTGGCTCAAATCCATTATTTTTTCCATCTTTTTTGTTTGTTTGTTTTTTAACATCTTTATTGGAGTATAATTGCTTTACAATGTTGTGTTAGTTTCTGCTGTAAAGTGAATCAGCTATATGTATGCATATATCCCCATATCCCCTTCCATCTTTATTTAAATGTCAATTTCTCAGTGAGAACTTTTCTGATGGTCCTATTTAAAACTATAACCACCACTCCAAGCATCTTCTTTCTCACTTTTCCCTATTTTACTTTTTGCCAGAGCACTTATCATTATGAAATATGCTGTGTTATTTTACTTACTCTGTTTTGTCTGTGTCCCCTTCTACTACCACCAAACATAATGCAAGCTCCATGAGAGCAGGAAATTTGTCTGTACTGTCCACAGCATTATTCTTAGTAACTAGAACAAACCCTCGCACATAGTAGATGCTCAATAAATATTTGCTGAATAAATGCATAAACGTCAATTCTTTAAAACTTCTTAAAATTGCCAATAAAGTATATCAGGCAATTAAATACATACGTAGGCATTAAATTTTGACTTAACTATAAATGGTTCAATTAAATTCATTAAGAAAATATACACAGAATCATTTTTAATATTTAAAAAGCTAATTATTGCCCCTATTAAAATCCTGATATATTTGTATATGTCAATAAGGAAACAACGAATAAAATAAGAGCTCTTCCTTCTCACCAGAAAACTTTTTCAAATGTTTGTATTGTTTAGATGATTGCTTCTCAAATTTTAGTACACATATACTTGTTAAAATGCAGTTTATGATTAAGTCTGGGGTGGGGCCTGACTTCTGACAAAAATGCTGTTTGTCTCTAGACCAAGATTTGAGTAACTGAGTTTAGATAATTTTTCAGCAGTGTTAAATTGCACATTGATGTAGCATTAAAAAATGATATTTTTAAAAACATTCATCCAATAGGAAAAAATGTGTTTAAAAATATTTGTAATGACTTTAGCAAGGTTACTATAAGTAACTGAGTATAAGAGTTTGACTTATTGTTAATCACGTGTTCTTTCACCAAGAGGGAAACCTAACGTAAACTATGGACTGTGGTGATAATGATATCTCCCGTGTAACAAATCACCACTCTGGTTGGGGACATGATAGTCTGGGGGGGCTGTGCATGTGTGGGGATTAAGTTCTGCTGTGAACCTACAACTCCTTTAAAAAAATAAATTCTATTGAAAAATTTAAAAGACAGCCTCCAGAATGAGAGAAGATATTTGCAAATCATACATACGATAAGGGCTTAATATCCAGAATATATAAATAACTCTTACAACTCTACAATAAAAAACACACAATCCTGTAAAGAAAAGCACAAAGAACTTTGACAGTTCTCCAAAGAACATACACAAATGGCCAATAAACACAAGAAAAGATGATTAACATTATAGTCATTAGGGAAGGACAAATCAAAACCACAATGAGATTCTACTTCATACACACTAGGATGGCTATAATTTAAAAAAAAAGAAAGAAAGAAAGAAAGAAAATAACAAGTATTGGCTAAGTCCCAGATCTCCTTCAAGAATTTGCCCAGGAGGGGAAATTAGATGAAGGGAGTCCAAAGGTACACACTTCCAGCTATAAGATAAATAAGCACTAGGGCTGTAATGTACAACATGATGACTATAGTTAGCACTGCTGTATGGTATATTTGAAAGAGATTAGATCCTAAGAGTCCTCATTTCAAGGGAAAAAACATTTTTTTCCTCTTTTTATTTTTTTGTACCTATATGAGAAAATGGATGTTAATGGATTACCACTAAACTTACTGTGGTAATCATTTCGCAATATAAATAAGTCACAATGATGTATACCTTAAACTTATACAGGGCTGTATGTTAATCATATCTCAGTAAAGCTGTGGGGGGGAATAAATAAGTAAAATGAAAAAAAATTGTTTAAATATCTTTCATCAGGCCTATCCTCATCAAGCTCCCTAATATTGCTATTTGCTCTCCCTCCATTTTTCATCTCCTTTAACTTATTCTATATTTTCTCATAGAAAATGTATCACTTATCACCTTCTGACAAACTCTGTAATATACATATACACAAACACACACACATGGATATTCTGTGTGTGTGTATGTGTGTGTGTATAGAGGGAGAGAGAATATTTTCTGTTTAACACAGGAGAATGGGTAATATGATTTTTGTCTGTTTCATTTATGGATGTACACTAGATGTCTCAAACACTGCTTGACATATACCTTTTCAGTAAATATATGTTAAATTAATTTGATATTTTTGTCTTCTCAATTTCTCTTGATCATTCTTGACAGGGTCTTGAAAATGTTATCAGTCTTTCCAAATCCTCTCTCTCTGACATTTGTGTTCTATTCCATTAATTTGTATTATCAGCTAATTAATTTCTTTGGTAAGGATTTAAGTATATAAATTTTTCACTACGCATTTTCTTAACTAAATACCACAGGTTTTTTAATGCACTATTATTATTATTATTTATTTAAAACATTTTCTAATTTTACTGTAAATTTTTTGGTGGGGAGATGGGTTATGAAAAGTGTCTTCTAACTAACAGGGAATTTTCTAGCTTTTGTCTTACAACTGATTTCCAGCCTAATTCAAAAGATGTAATCCATGTCACTTTAATCCATTTAAAATTATTGAAGTTTGCTTAGTGCTTAATAACATATATTCTGTGTGTACTTGAAATAGATGTCTGCAGTTGGGAAATACAGTATTACATGTGCCCATTAGGTTCAGATTCCTTACTAATTATTCTGGTCAAATATCCTGCATCCTTACTAATCACAGTGCAGAATTAAATTATTTTGAGCATGCCTGAGATACTCTTGTGTATCACCAATAAATATGCTAATTGGAAAGTACAGAGAAACAAAAATATGATTGTTTGCCAAAGGAGCCTCTATACCAATGGCAAAATATGTTCAACTAAGATTTCAGATTTCTCAGATACACAAATCACTTTCTTTTTGACTATGTCCTATATTTTAGCTATATTTATATTATAAAGCAAAAAAAAAAAACCAGTTTAATCTTTCTGCCAAATCTTGCTTTCTGAGCCTATATTGGTCTACAGAAAATTAAAGCCACAGGTACTTTTATTTTATAAAGGATTATTTTCTTTTCCTTTGTCAGAGACAGTCTATGCCTTTACAAAGAGCTCAGCAGTTTCATTCTTTCTTCTATTCCTAGGTGGTGTATTTATACCAAATGATATTTTAGACGTTTTTTTAGAGTTGTGATACATGTTCAGCCTTTACTAAGACTTCTCACACACACAAAAAAAAAACCCAAAACAAACAAAAAAAACCTCACACAAGTTCCAAAGATCATGAAACGTAAGCCTAAATTCTTGGTTGGTTGTCAGCCAAACTTCTGAGATCAGTTGCTATGGTGATTTTTTTTTTAAGTTTTTCTTCCTATTCTTCTGGGTCTAATTAAACATCAAAGTTTATAGTATATGCAGGAAAAATAACAGCACTCATAATTCATATAGCAGGTTCTAGCCACTCTATAATTAAAACATTTAAAACCATTAACATAGGAATACAATTGAATTTTTAAATACATAATAAAATAAGCACTGTTATATAAAAATAAATCATATTCATGTAATAAGAACCAATATTAAAATGTGGGTTACTTTTAAGGTTTGTTCTAACTTTTTTGTTGTTTATTTGTTCTAAGGAGCTGAAAAAATTTTCTTCTTCTTATATAATATCTGGAACTAATTCATCTCTCTTGCTCCAGTATTACTGATATCACAGCCCCATTCAAATGTTACAGTGATTTGGTAATCAGTTCACCAGAAAGCACCTTCTGATAAAACTTTCCCTCCAAGGGCTTGTAATTACTTTTGTCTTTATTTTCCATACAAAAGAACTACCAAGACAATAAATTTCAATACATTTCTCTGACCTTCTTAGTATATTAGTATACCCTCCCAAATACAGATAGAGGATTCCTAGAAATATTTGCAAAGTTATTATCTAAATACAAAGAGTTCAAGGAAAATTTAGCCAGAAATAAAATACTTTAAACATTGAAAAAATTGCATTAAATCACATCTTGGGAAAGAGATAAGTTGGCAACATGACAAATAAAATTCAAAAGCATAATATCTGTTCTGTTCGACTGATAACCTAATAGATTTGTGAGATACTCAAATGAAAATGGCAATGAAGAAAATGTAAAAGCATTTGATGCAGAAAATAACTAAAAACTCAGCAAAAATATTCATAAGATAAAGGTAAAAATTAATACAGAATACAAGATTAGTCAAATAGTTTTGCTTGGTTCATATAATAGTAATAATTGATATTATAAGATATAATCCACACTTGAAGAAACAAATAGTTATTGGATATACACAGGATTTCTACATCTACAACTTTTTTGGTTTTCCTAAGATTCAGTTGTACACAGAGGTGGTATGGTAGCTTGGGCAAAGCAGTGAATCATAAATCAAAGTACTTGGAAACTAGGATCAACTCTGTCAGTACCAGTTTTATGAAATTTGACCAAATCTTAGCCACTCTTGTTCAGCAGCTTTATCCATGGAATGCACTAATAATATCTGCCCCACTTACCTGTCGGGTTTCTGTGAAGATCAAGTGGAGATTAGTAGATAGAAGAGCTTTGAAAGTTAAAAGTTCTACGTAAATGTGAGCTCTTATTATACTGACGTTGTTCTTGTGATTCCAGATTTGGTTTCAAGAGGCAAAAAAAGAGATCAAACTGTAATACGCTAGCTCAGAAATTATTATTGGTAATAGTGGAATAATTTGTCAGCCTTAATTCTGACAATTTGTATTCACCTCATTTGCAATGAAATGAGGCAACAACGCACTGTGTTCCATGATTTTACAGACTTCCCTGAATGAGCACATATGGCCCATTTGGCTAAGGATATTTTAATAGGTGCCGTTTATTATGATCTCTTGTAACAATATTACACAGCTGATATGTATTTCCCTTAGGAGATCACATTGTCTATTTTCTACATTATCTGGATATTGATTTTTTTGTTTTTTTAGCCACTTATCCCAGCTCATAATTGACCCAAGGGAATGACAACTCCCTGAAATCCGTCAAAGCACAAAGGCTTGTCAACCTTGCATGAGTTGCCGTTGATGGACGTTTTGCTTGCCTTCTTTCCCAAAATTTATTTCATATGGAAAATACTTGTTTGCATTCTGTTTGTCTTTGAAGACACCTGCTTTCCAGTTAATCTCCAATTCTTCACATACAAACAGAAAGCCATTGATTAGTTTTAAATGACTTTCGGTTCTAAATTAAGTATTGAGAGGGAGAAAGGAATGTATTTAAGTGGTTAAATCACCTTACCTGCCTTGGCTGCTGAGTTATATATACTCTGTATTTTTCATCAATGAACCCATTGCACAGAGGAAGGTTGTGGGAGACAAAGGCAAAAGTAAGGAGACAGAACACTTCCACTCACCACAGATGAAAGGAGTCTCATCTGAATTATCAGCACAATCGTTCACAAAATCACACAGCTTGTCCCTGGCAATGCAGTGCTTGTTCGCGCATGTGAATTCTTGAGCCGTACACGTTCTGTCTGCGCTAAGTAGGGGGGAACAATCTTGAAAGGAAATATCATCCACTGCTACATCTCCTATGTAACTGATACCACGTTTTGCCCTGAAGACAATCTTTAAAAAAAAAAAAAAAAAGCCAATATCAGTTGACTCGTCCATCAAGAATTCAAAACTTGGGGCAAACAGTAAATACAGTACAGAACTTAAGGGCTTGAATCTGATAAAAATGACCCCGTAATCACTACGATGAAACTGACCCAGGAAGTTTGAGGGATATCGAAGATCTCTACCACACTCAACAGGCAAAGAATGTGGAAGTGGCAACACCACTGTCTCTTGTCTAGATGTTTAGGATGCAGGGCCTAAGAAACGGGCAGGAGTCACCTACCACTGCAGCCTCTGCAACTCGCAGACCCCAAACAAGACCTGCTCACTGCTGACAGCCCCATCACACGTGGAAGCAGGAGGTCAACCAGGTGACGGAATGCACCAAGAGACAGAAGATGCAAGCATACCTTTTACTTTATTTCATCCACTTCTTGCCATTCCTCTGATACGTTCAACTCAACTATTTGAAATCGAAAACATGTCTAACCTCAAAACTATGAATTTTTTTTTTTTTTTTTTATAAGTTTATTTATTTATTTAGGCTGTGTTGGGTCTTCGTTTCTGTGCAAGGGCTTACTCTAATTGCGGCAAGCGGGGGCCACTCTTCATCGCGGTGCACGGGCCTCTCACTGTCGTGGCCTCTACCGTTGTGGAGCACAGGCTCCAGACGCGCAGGCTCAGTAGTTGTGGCTCACGGGCCCAGTTGCTCCGCGGCATGTGGGATCTTCCCAGACCAGGGCTCGAACCCGTGTCCCCTGCATTAGCAGGCAGATTCTCAACCACTGCGCCACCAGGGAAGCCCAAAACTATGAATTTTTTAAATTGGCCACATCTTTGGACTTGAAATGATTGTGATTTGCCTTTGATTAATGTATGTGATGAATGAAATTCTCCTGTGTGCCACTGCTGGACAGTGAGATCCCACTTCTACAGACTTTGATAGAATTGATGAAAAATAGTCACAGGACTCACTAAAGTTTCCAAAGTGAAACTAATTCAGACAGCTTCTATTGAATTTGTCTGCAAGCTAAATATGTATTTGTGTGTTAACATAAGAAATATTCATATATTTTAAAGTAAATTTAGGACAATTAGAGATGTGTTAACAAGAAATACCTATTTACCTCCATGATTTTTATACAGAATAGTTATTGTCATCAAACTCCCAAACATCTTTTTACCAAATCTAAACAATTATTTTTCTTGAAAGAAGTAATTAGTTTTTCCTTAAGATGTGTTATGCTTTTATACTATTGTATGAAAACCTAGTTGTTTTCCTTTTAAGATGAGAGAATAGAATAACTGAAAATCATGCCTTTCACATTATTTTAAAAAAGCAAATAAACGTACAATTTTTATATAAATTCATGTATCAAATTTACATAAAAGGCATACTTTTTTTTTTTTTCTTCAGAACAGATGTGCTGGAAAAGAAAAATAAATTTGTAAGATAGATTAAGAGCTTGGATGTGATTAAGACGAGGTGAAACTAGAAAGAATAATGACTACAACTCTTTTATAAGAAAATTGAGCCCAAGAAAAACATGGATACACAAATTGAAAAAGGTACTGTATTATCTGGATATATCTGAACATTTAATTTAAATCTGTGAGGCAATGCTCTGTGATTAAGAAATCAGATAATCCAATGCCACACGATGTTGGTTAAGAGTCCATAGATTTTAATACTGAACGTGATTAAACTTTTTTTCAAGAGCAATTATGATATATTTTTTTCCAGTAAAATAAAAGCTGGGTCAATCATTTTGTAAAATTTAGGAAGCAATAGAGCATAGCATTTGTATTATGGACTTGTAGATGACCTGCCTGTGTTTAAAGCGTATCACTGCCACTGTAGTTATATAAGTAGGGCAAGTTACCCAAGCTCTAGGTATTTCTGTGCCTAATCTATAAAATGCAGGTAATAAAGGTAGGTACCTCATACAGTTACAGGAGTAAATTTTTTGTTCATAGAACAGAACTTAGCACTTAGTAAGTACCAGGTATGTGATTGCTCTAGTTATAAAAATTATTATAATTAAATGTTATGTTTAAATTGGGGGTTCCCAAATATAACTCTGAAAACTACCCAATGCTGTATACTTTTACTCAAGGGTTAAAGGCACTCATGTTTCTGAGGCTAAAGGGACTGATACTGTAAAAATGGAAGAACCATGGATAGTATGTGTGTCTCACCACCATTTCTCCAGTGCGTAGTAATATGCTCGCACATAGTAGGTTCTTGATATGTTTTTACTGAAGGAATGAATGAATCACATTAAACATCAAATATTCAGAAACCATTAATATTTCATTTTAAGATTCAAACAACATGGGCATATTTCTCTTCAAATTTCAATATGTGAAAAATTAAATTTCAGAAAGGCTAAATTAATAATTGATTCCTCTGCTTAAATCCCTCTTAATGTTGTTTTGAACATGCTTTTACCGTGCAAATATTCTACTTGCACAGGCTAGTTAAGAATTCACTGCCCGAAGTGGAAGCCGATGCCTGGCAGCAGCACAGCCTTCTGCACGTTCTTGCTGATGATTCTTCTTCCCTCAGTTAAAAGGTCTTGGAGGTTAAACAGGTGGAATCCTCTTAATGATAAATTTCGTACTGTGCAAGGCCACTAAATTGCTGTCCAATCTTTTCTTCTTCAGGTTGAACTTACTTCTTATCCATTTCCTAAATTATCTACAAATGACCCATAAGAAAACTGAGTCCCAGCAAGAGGTCAAAAATATATGGGATTGGGGATAATGTTGTATCAGTGCCTTTAAACAGCTGTATCTAGCCTGTGCTTCCAGCGGAGTTGAAAGGGGCTATCTATCAGATATGGCATGTGATCGTAGATACAGTTACTGAATGTTCACAGCTGATTTGGTTACTCTCGCTACATATTGCATTTCCAGTCCTCTGTATAATTAGCAAAGATATTATACCTTGTATCTATAGATAAGTGGCTCTAAATTCAAGGAATTAAGCCCTGTGCTGTTATGACTAAGAAAAAATGTTCTCTGACATAAATGGCTCTGGATTCCCACTCTCCCTTATCTAATCTTAAATCTTAATAGCTAAGCTTTACCTTCCAATAAACACCCCTTCTGCCAAAAACAAAACAAAACAAAACAAAAACTCCAAAAGCAAAAAACACACACATCCATGGAGCTCCTGTTTTCCTGATAATCCATAAAAAAATAAAATTCACACTAAATATTTTGGCACATAATTACTTTCAGTTTAAACCTTTTATTCTATGTATTACTTGTTCTTTTCCTTTATTTTTAGGTCTTATCCTCCTAATATTATTGCAATCTACATGAAGACAAATACAGCATCACCCAATTTTGTGCCTCTGAAAATATTTTTCAGTCAAGTAAATCTGTTTTCTCTAATAAGGTTCAACAATATAGCGTGCTTTCAAAGGTCTCTTTAATTGGGTTTGAAATAAACTAATGTAATTACTCTGCAGTCTCTGAGAATATATTTGCAAAATAGTGGGAGGTGTTCTTAATATGTAGGAGGCTGATTGTGGAGGCAGGAGATGGTTGTCACTAAAATGAGATGTTCCTAGAAAAATGGTTGCCTCTTTGGGAAAAAAAATTAGGGCATTTCAGAACTGCAAATTCCTTATGGAAAATGCTGTATGGAGTGGTAAACGTTCATACAGCACATCAGAAAGGGAAAGAGAGACAAGAAGACAAGGGGTAGAGGAAATAAATTAAAATTAAAGAATCAACAAAACTCAATCATCACCTAAATACTTGGATTACAAACCTGTATATGGGAATGAACGCCTAAAAACACCTCTATTTTTTTCCACTGTGCACCTTGCTGTCCTCTTTGAGCCCACAGTTTAGAAGTAACATTGTCTTTCTTGCTGAGTACCTGCAGAGATAAATCAAGTAAGAAGTGTTGAAATATTTTACCTTGACAAATTCTAAACATGTAGAATTCTCCCAGTAATTTTTTTTCATTTTAATATCAACATGAATCCCTGAGAGAAAAGCTCAGACATTTTTCATTAGATGTCTTTGTTTTCTAGAACAGCACTGTGCCCCCAGGGTACCTCATGAGCTTTGTGTAATAAAGTTGTGCATGAATATCTGTCAGTCAAGTCTGAAGTTATCTGGGCACCATTGGATTAAGAACTCTTAACTACCTTAGTTTTTAAAAATCTGACAGCAAGAACAATTGGAAGTCTCAATATTAAATAATATTCATGTAGTCACATGAAAAGCACAGAATTATTTACTAAACACACTTTTGAGAATGACATTAGGTTCAGTGGGGATGGTGATGTTACAATGGGAGTCCATTCAATTCCAACAGCACATATGGGTGATGTGAGTGGGCACGTACTCATCTAAGCCAGCAAGAGCTCCCCACCCAACAAACTCTCACCAGTACTACTGGACCCTCATTCTAAAGGGAAATTGAGACTCATCTCAGCAGACAAATTATAATGGCTCCTCTTTTAGAATGACACAAAATGAGCCATCAAGAAAGTAATTAAATAGGGAAGAGCAGTAGAGTTCCACATTTTAAAATAACTGACTTAGGTAATGTATTTAATTATTTCACAACACTAATTTTTAACAATACAATGTGTATAACTAATTCATGACTCACATAAAGGGTTTGGGGAGATTTTGACTTTTGAAAGTGAAGGTAAATTTGAATGCTTTCATGATCAGTTTTTTAAAAATTAGATGCAAATGGTTATTTTTATAGAGCTAGAGTTTCTAGAGTCATATAAAAAGTCGTATGTGGCTAGCAAAGATGTCACTAAATTCTTGAATTCAAGTTGAATCAACATATTATTAAAGTCAAGAAAATAGAATTTCTAAAAAATATAAAAATCATTTTTGAAGGATACTAAAAAGAATGTATAGGAATTAATCTTCTTTGTATGAATACTGCTCTATACACAAACCACTAAGGAAAACTGTGTTCATGCAACATAGTAATGCAACATTTAATGTTATTTTACTCAGCTGTGCACAAAATAAGGCTCATATGTATTACCATTTTAATTATTTGATAATTAACTACTTATAAAATTTTAAGGTTGTTTTATAATTTTTCATCTACTAACACAAAATCTTATTCTGAAAAAATGAAAGCCTATTTCAGATAATTAATCTCAACCACAAAATACACCTGGTAAGTAATTCTCATTTTTCTGATGCAAACCCTGTAGTTAGCTGTATTGATTGTTTTGTCTAAAACCATTTTTAAAAACTCAATGCGACACAAATGGTAAATTGCCACATCAATCCACAAGACTACTTGGATGCTTTCAGATTATTAAACATACACACATACATATACACAAACAAGTTTACTCTTAAACTGTTTTTGGTGAGAAGTCTCACCTATAATAAATAAAACTATTCTTCCAAAATTGCTTTATAAATTTAACATGTTTCCAATAAAAAAAAGTAACAGCATTTTTAAAATAAGATATGTTTATCTAATTTGGGGAGGAAAATAATATTTAATATGGCCAGGAAAATCCTAGAATAAGACAGTTAAAAAATGAGAAAAAATACCTAATATTAAAATTACATCAAGCTACTAGGAAAGAAGTGGTTAAGCAGCTGATCTGCAGTCGATTTCTATTTATTGGGGAAAAATAAAGCAGGTAGCCCAAGTGTAATCTCTTTGCAAATATACTAAACATAGACTTCTTGGAAAACAAATTAATGCTATTTGACAGGGGGAGAGACCTTATCTATGGCTGCTTTTGGAGAGATATCCCTGGTCTAAAACTGCTCATGTAAACAATTCTGAAATCTGGGGATTTATTTTTCAGACATGGCTTCTTGGAAAATGTCACGTAAGCTATGACACAGAGTATAAACGGAGATGCTTCAAAATTGAGTTGGCTTCTCTGTGTAAACGATGTGTCTATACATATACTTACAAACCTTATCTATTATATAAGGCATGTCTAATAGGGGAAGACAGGATCTAGGGGATCTGCATTAAAATTGCAGAACCTCTTTCTGTTTTGTCCATATAACTTGGTCGTCCAAAAGAAACCAGGACCCCATGGAAAATAGTTACCTCCAGGGATGGAACAGGATAACAAAAAGATGAGTCTGGAACATCTTCTTGGCCAGAAAGAAAGGAAATGATCAAAGAATGATTGGACTTGTCAAAGAGACATAGAAATCAGTTTAAAGGGTCTCCTATAACTGTATCTGGGACAACTTAAGAACCAATAAATAGTAATAATGTTGACAACAAATTGGATAAAATAGGAATCCATGAGTCCACACTGATATAAATCAATAAATGAAGAATTTTTTTAACAAGAGAAAACCAACCTACAAATGTAGACAGACTAATGGAGTTAGACACAAATAGGCAATCATCATAGTAAAATTAATGTGGCAAAAAATACTAAAGGAAGCAAAAATTAGTGGGTATAATTGAGTTGAGATCAGGATTTTACATACTCTCAAAATATCTCATCGCAAAATATTTATTGATAACAAAGGGAACAAAAGTACTGAGAACAATAGACATCATGTACTAACCAATGGGATGCAATAAAAAGAATACAATATTGGTGATATTACAAGGGGAAAAAATGCTTAACATTGAACAAATCCAATTTGAAGGACATTTCACAAAATGACTGGATATAACCTTTAAAAGTATCAAGATCATAAAGTTTAGGGGAAATGAAGGAATTACTTCAGTTTTAAAGACACTAGGGACTTCCCTGGTGGCATGGTGGTTAAGAATCCACCTGCCAATGCAGGGGACACGGGTTCCATCCCTGGTCCGAGAAGATCCCACATGCCACGGAGCAACTAAGCCCATGTGCCACAACTACTGAGCCTGAGCTCTAGAGCCTGCGAGCCACAACTACTGAGCCCACGTGCCCCAACGACTGAAGCCTGCGTGCCTAGAGCCTGTGCCCCACAACGAGAAGCCACCTCAATGAGAAGCCCGTGCACCGTAACGAAGAGTAGCCCCCCTGCTCGCCACAGCTAGAGAAAGCCCGCACGCAGCAACAAAGACCCAACGCAGCCAAAAATAAAATAAAAATAAATATATAAAAAATAAAAAATAAAAAAATAAAGACACTAGAAAGAAGTAACAGTGGAGTGTGATAAGTAATTCTGTATTGAACTCAATTTTTCCTATAAAAGATGTTATTGGGACAATGGGCAAAAAACAGAATCTCTGAGTGAAAGGTAGAATGCAGTTGTCTGTGAGATTCTTGCAACCTTTTGTGAGTATGAAATAATTTAATTTCTTTTTTTTTTTTTTTTTACAAAAAAACAATTTGAAAGAGAATATTGGAGAATGTAGCACCACTATATCAAAGACAGCAAGAAGGCACATCCGAATATCACCAAAATGTGTATATTCATTTGATTGTGTTATTCTCAGAATACTGATACTGAAACCTATATGACATATTTCAAGGGTAAAACAGTGTTGCATAGAAGCTGCAACCTCAGAATAAAGACCATAATCATAAATAGAATAGTTTAAAGAAATCCTATTAGCCATTCAGGTCAAATTCTACTAAAGCTTTTTTTCAATCATACTGTTTTCAAACCAGTGAAGTGTTGATAACTGCCCATTTTCATTTATTAGCAGACTACATATTTTAATAACACTAAATTATACAATATGAATTTTTGTAGAAGAAATTCAGAAAATGCAATTGCCTAAGCAGTACCTGGAGAGAACCAACTGTGGCACCATTCATATGAGTCCAGAACACCAGGGTACATTTTGGTCCCGTGCGTGAAATAACAGGAGTGAGGATGTCAGCCATGTCACCAAACTTTCCATTTGAGCTATCAGCATACAGGTACCAGCCATCTGTGGTATTTCTGGGGAAAAAATGATGCATTTATCAGGTAAAAAAAGAAAATCATAAAATACAGTTTGTCATTAACCATATTTTAGTGTTCTAAAATTTGTCCTAAAAGTATAACAACGTTTTTAGAACAATGGTGATGCATAAATAATTCTACTATTTTGATTTTGAATCCATGTGTCCATTGGTACAATGTACAAAAATTATGGTAAAGGTTGAAATCATTAGGCCTAATATGTAATAACTTGGTTGATTTTTTTTATAATAATACTGCTGATACTCTGATCAGTTTTGTAGAGTTTTTTTATGTGGGTAAAATGAGACATTGAAGCATTGAATACATTTAGAAGAGGCATAAAAAGAACAAAAATATAAATAATTAAAGTATGAAAAAGAGAAAGGAAACTGTCTTGGAGTTCTACTCACTGGTCTAAAAGGCTTTCAGGTTCAAATTTATTTTATCTATTAATTTAAGTCAGTTTTACTTAAACATATTTTAATAAGCAGGTAGATAACCTTTTAATGTTGTTTTAAGTAAAGAAGGGTATTTATTGGTTCACATAACTGAAAAGTACAGGGGATACACTAGCTTCAGGCACAGTTGGATCCAGGGGCACAAACACTGTTATCAGGACTCAAGTCTCTCCATCATTTGGCTTAAGTGGGTAGATAATTTTTAAAGTGTTTCTTTTTTTTCCCCTAGTTCCAAACCAGAGAGGGAAAAAAATGATGGAAACACTTAAATATCAATGTAATCTTGCCATAAGGGATAGAGTTTATGCCCCCACTTTAATTACCAATTCAAAAAAGAGACAATAAAACATTAAAGACATGTTATGTAACACACAGCTTTTCAAAATATTAAATAAGGAAGTGATTCCTCAAAATTTGGACATTCTGGCACTCTTTAATTATATTTCACCCCACTTTTTCACCACATGTGATACTAGTACTTGCTACTTATTAAAACCATTTTGAAAGTTTTATCATTTTTTTTTGAGGAACGACATGAATCATTAATAGAAAATAGATGGAGAGAAAGAGAGAGGTATTCACTCAGTCACCACGTATTTATTGAGTCAGTCTTTCCAGTGTTACTTGTCCAAGGCACTGGGAATGTGCTGTGGGCAAAAGACATGGCAGGGTTGGCCTCTGACCTCAGAACTTACTAGATGGGCAACATTAGGCAGGTTATTCAACCTCTCTGAACCTATCGGTTTCTTCATTTATAAAACAGGATAGCTCCATGTTATTACTAGGAATTAGAAATAAAATAAGTGGACTTTCTATCACAGTACTGGCCCATCTTATATATTTAATAAATGGTAGTTGTGATTTGTGGTTATGTTTATGTCATTAGTTGCTGCTAATAAAGAATTTAGTGCCCTGTGAACTACACAGGGTATGAATTAAGACTGCTTTTAAGAGCTAGGATTATTATATTAATTTGTCTGAATTGTGTATCAATGAATAAAAAGTTCCAGCTTTGTTCCTTGTGTGTGTTTAATATCCCAGGACCCCACAGATGCTGAGAACAAAGATGAATACATGAATTATTCATTGGTTCACAGATTCACTGTGATCCAGCACAATTTTAGTAGATATATTTTCCCCAAAATTGACACACTGATTCTAACCTTAATATGGAAATCCAAAGGACTAAGAATAGCCAATTTTATCACAAAGGAGAACAAAGTTGGAGAATTTACTCTATCAGATACTGATTCATTATAATGGTAGAATAATCAAGACAGGGTGGTATTGAAGTAAAGATGGAAAAATGGGCCAGGGAAATGGATAAAAGAGTCCTGAAAATTCTACATATATTTATACATCTGATTTATGAAAAGCTTAGCTCTTCAGAGCAGTGAAGGAAAGGACAATCTTTTCAATGTGGATTGAATAAATTAGGTAGCCTTGTGGGGAAAAAACAAACCTTGACCCCTATTTCACAGCATTCAAAAATAATAAATTACAGGTAGAATGTACCTGAAATGTGAAAGGTAAAACAACAAAGCTTGCCTAAGATACGTAACAATATCTTCATGATATGAGACTGAGAATTAATTTTTAATAATATATAAGGATTACTATCCATAAGGGGAAATACAAAAAATAGGACTGTATTCAAATTAAGGATTTCTGTTTATCAAATATATCAATATGATGATCAAGGCCAACCAGTGAATGGGAGAAAACATTTGCATCCCATTTAACGAATGTTACACTTACTATCTACTATATGTCATGCACTATGCCAGATGTTCAACAATGCCTGTGTGTGTGTGTAGTGTGTGTATGTTTTTATACATACATATTATATAACTACATACATACAAGGAAGAACAGAATGAAATGTCCCCAAATGCTAATATGTTTTTATCTTTGTTTGGGGGCCACGGCTATTTTGTTTCCTACACAGTGCCTGGTTCACAGTAGACTCTCCAAAAGTACTTGATAAACAAAATACACAAGGTAGTTTAAAATCAGTGCAGCACATGTGGAAATAAATAGACCAAGGGAGTGACAGAACTGTAGAGTCAGATGAAATTACACAGAAAAAGTTGATAATAATATATTCCAGGCTGGGGGAGAAAAAAACATAAAAAGACAGAACAATGTTAGAGACCATGGAAGAATTAAGTGACTAAAAGTCACAATTCTAGTAATGATAAAAGCATGTACTCAATGGTTCTTCAACTGGAGGTCCCTGCACTAATTTCCCAGAAACTACACGATGAAAAATGTTAATGTTTAATTTCCCCAATACAGTATAACTTGAGAAAATTCAGTCACAATAATAAATTTAAAATAAATTATTGAAACAATTCTTTATAATTATATATCTTTGAAATATATATATTTCAACTGCAAGGAAAATGAAAAAAGGGAGACATGCCAGGAGATCAATTTGAAAAATGCAAATAACAAAACTGCATTTGTGTTTTTACACTGCCCCACAAACACCGTATTAGTGTAAAAGTATATCATTCGGTCGCCAGTCTTTTATGCATTAATTGGGGGCACATGATGTATGTATGGTTCCTAATGGAAAAATGAAGAATTATACGAACACTTGCCTATGTCTGAGATGAGATTATCTGAGCATGTACCTGCAAAGGAAATCCACTGCCCTCCTGGGATGAACACAGCAGTAATGATCACACCTAACAGTGCTGTCACTCATAAAATATCAGCATCTCTCTACCAGCCTTCAAATTTTCATTTCTCATACAGGGCTGGAAGTAGGATGTTTTACAGAAATATGCCTTTCTTAACAAAACACATCATAAACCACACAGGAGTAAAGGTTTAAAGAAAGCAGTGCTTTACACTCAGGTGTTGCAAAAATAAAGATCCCAGGTGATGATGTATAAGTCATTAAAAAGTCATTTATTAAAAGAGATCTGATTTACAGTCCAAGCTATTTTAAAAAAAAGTTGCCTAAGCCTCATAGGATAATCAGTTTCTAAAGTCTTAATATTACACATATTAAGCAATTTAAAAATTGACATTTTTCCCCCTTATTTGAGAATCTCCTGGGTATTCACCCTGATTAAATTAATAAGAAAAAATACCCTTGCATGGACAAATAAAAATATTCTTGAGTTAGGTCAACTAACCTTTAATACTTGTACAGTATAAGGGACATATTCTTCAGGCTTATCCTTTGGGTTGAGATATAGCCTGTGATTGATTATGATAATGTAGGCTGTTATAACATACCTGAAGGGATATGAGCTACTGAAAGTTGTCATGAACTTGATTACTTTCATGAGTAACAGAAAATACAAACTGTTCAACAGTACAATCCTCCTAGGGGTTTCCATAGTATTACCCTCTTGTCTGTGGTGCACCAACCTTGCTATGTGCAACTGCTCCCCGCCCCTCCCACCAACTCCACGGTCTGACCCACCAACTGCTGGAGCTTCTTAAATAAGACGCAACACTCAGAGTTCTTATGTGGGATTTTTAGAATATAAAGTAAGGAAAAAGGAACATTCCTTCTTGAATGTCAAGGCATGCTTCCCCTCCAACCTCCCACCCCACCAACCAAGGTTTGTAACCGGCTCTGTCGGACTCCAAAATTCCACACACGCCCTCTAGACTCTGCTGGAGTATTGCAGAAGAGACCAAACAAACAAACAAAAAAGTTTCTATTTGACCTTATTGGTCCTTTATAATACACATCTGATCCTACCATCCTGCTAGAAATCTTCAACACACCTTTACTGACTCAAAGTGAGATCCTTGAACTAAACTGTATGTTCCTGGATTGCAAGTACATAAGAAGCCTCAGTAAAATACACATCAGTTCATTACACACACTGTCAGATCAGCTGACACTTTTTTACATAGTGAGACTTTCTTGATAATTGAAGCAGTGAATAAATTTGCATTCTGGTGCAAGCTCTTTTATATCGTTATGTATTTGTAACTAACAGTCCACAGGAGGTGGGAGATAGATGCGCCCCTGGGCCAGACAGCTGGTGCTTGTCAAGTGGAGTAAAATTGAAGCTTTGTTCTCACCCAGGAACTCCAAGGACAAAGCTAGTGGCAGAAGCTGAACTCCGCTGAAGTAAAGAGATAAGGTGCCCACTCCTGAGGTCAAGGAAGACTTCCCTCTGCACATGTGCAGGAAGGCTTCTTGGGGGTCAAAAAAGGGAGGGGGACGCCACCCCATAATATGTGTGCACGTGCACCCACAGGCCTCTGTGGTGGGATCAATCTTAGCAAAAAGTTGAGCACGCATGTTGGGGAGGGTCCTGGAAACATTCAGGTGTGAAAAAAAGAAACGAGAAAATTGGCCAAAGGTAAACAAAGACCTGGAAGGACTGTCCTGTGTAAGTGATTTAAATCACGTCTTTACGGCACTCCTCATTCAGGATGCCCCCAGTCCCCTACAGGTGTGTATCCCTGCTTTGCTTCTGACTTACTGCTCTCCTTCTTAGAGAGGACACCATACCCTTTCTCTCTAGATGTGTATTTCTGCCTTGCTGCTGTCTTAAATAAACAAACTGTTTGTCTGTGTGCTCTCCCACATGTTATGCTGTGTCTCCAATAATAAACTTTGTACCTGTTTTTACAGTTTTTGCCTCCTCAAAACATTCTTGCTTTCAAATGGGGGAAAGAGCTAGGGCCACTTTGCTTCTAGCCCCTAGCCCCTGGTGGTCTAGTGGCTAGGATTCCTGGTTTTCATCCAGGCTACCCAGGTTCAATTCCTGGGCAGGAAACTAAGATCTCCCTTCAGGACCACTCACTGCTGTCTCTCCGAGATCACCCAGAGTGGTCTTTCATACTGAATTGGTATATAACCAGGGTCAGAGAATATTTTTCTGTAAAGGCCATACGGTAAATATTTTAGGCTTTGTGGGCCATACGGTCTTTGTTACAACTATCAGCTCTATCTTTGTGGCATAAAAGCATCTATGGACTGCTTAAATGAATGATTATAGCCATGTTCCCAATACAACTATATTAACAAAAACAGGCATCAGACCAGAATTGGCCCACAGGCCATAATTTGTTCACCACCATTCTATGGATAAAATTCTCAGCTCATCAGGATCTGAGAAGTAACTTTCTATACTAATATCCAGCTTCATCTTTCATATATTACTTTACTCAGACACCAAGAGTTATACCCATCGTATGTGTTCATGCAGTTACTTGGATACATCATGTACTTTATTTTCTCTGTCTCCCTTACACTGGTCTTTCTCCTGGGCACACATATAACCTCTACTCTTGGTCTTTCCCCTATACTACTTTGATTTACCTTCCACAACATATCTCAAGTACACTCTCATTTCCAAGCCTTCTTAAATTCCTACACTCAAAATTCCCTGATTGAAAATCACCCCCTCACTTAAAAATTCCATATCATTTTATACATAACTTTTTAGATGCATTTTTCATATTAGATTTTAATTCATTGAATATGAAGTTATATGCCCCACTAGATCATAAATATACCAAGGCACATATTTTAACTTATTTATTAAAGTATCTAGAACACCTTATAAAATGGCTTAAACTCAATGTTTCCTGAATATGTTGCTAAATAAGGAGATATTTCTTTTCTATAACAAAATTCTCCTTTACACATACAATTTGCATCTCAATTTTGAAAAAGGATTTACAATTTTAGCAGCTTTTGAATTTCTCTTTCCTAGTCTTATGAAACCAAAAATGAAGAAAAAGCATTTGTTGAAATTTTATATAACCACCTGTTTTACCAATTCAAATTCAATAACAAAGGTATTACAGTCAACTACTTTAATTAGGAGTACTATTGGTTCTTGTTTCAATGTTGTACGACATTCACTGGAGAACAGCTCTTTGTGAGCCAAGAAGAAACACATTTAAAAAATAACCAACTGATAAATTTAAAACTCTAAGAAATTACACAATGTAGTTATATTTATTTATGATCTAATTCCAAAACAGGAATTTAGAAGGCTCACTAAAGTATGTATATTCTTTGTTAAATAGATTTCAGGTCAAAGAAACACTAGCCTCTACAATGTATAAAATATTGGAATTTTTAGAATCAGTCTTTAAGTTAGTAAGCCTTTAAATTAGGGAGTATTAAATAATAGTTTATTATTTGATACTCACAACAAACCTAAGAAGATAGGATTATACATTACTATTTCATACATGAGATATCTAAAATTAAACAATTTGCCAATGGTAATTCCCTTGGTAAATATTGAAGTCAGAACTGGAGTTAGATTCATCTCCCCATATTTTATACTCTAAACTAGTTGTCCTCTAAGGATGGTGTCTGAACCAGCAGCATCAGCATCACCTGGAAACTTATTTAAAGTGCCAATTCTTGGGCCCTATCTCAGACCTACTGAATCAGGAACTCTGGGGTAGGGCTCAGCAATCTGTTTAAAAATTGTTTCAGCTTATTCTGCTGCATGCTAAATTTTGAGACCCACTGCTCAAAACCACTGACACTAATAGTTAAGAGTATTTCCAATTCCAAGCTGTTAAATCAAGACGCTAATCCAAAAGGAATACATAGAAAAACAGCTATTCAAGCTTTATTATCCTTCCCAGAATAAACACTGTGGGGAAAATAACTATAAGATTAAAGAATTTTTTGACATTTGTTATTACAATACCTCATTTTCCATTACATAATGTGTAGAAAACAGCTCCTATGTTCTAATAGTAGAAGGAGAAGAAGAAGAAGAGGAAGAGGAGGAAGAAGAAGAAGAAGAGGAGGAGGAGGAAGGAAGGAGAAATGAGGAAGAAGGAAGAGAGGAGAAGGAGAAGGAGAAGAAGAAGAAGTAGAAGCAGAAGCAGAAAAAGAAGAAGCAGAAGAAGCAGCAGAAGAAGGAGAAGGAGAAGAAGAAGGAGAAGAAGAAGGAGAAGAAGAAGGAGAAGAAGAAGGAGAAGAAGAAGGAGAAGAAGAAGGAGAAGAAGAAGGAGAAGAAGAAGAAGGAGAAGAAGAAGGAGAAGGAGAAGAAGAAGGAGAAGGAGGAGAAGAAGAAGAAGGGGGAGAAGAAGGGGAAGAAGGAGAAGAAGGAGGAGGAGGGTATTCTGTAGTGGAAAGAACTTGGGGTTTTAGGAGGAGGAGAAGGAGAAGAAGGAGGAGAAGGAGGAGAAGAAGGAGAAGGAGAAGAAGAAAATGGTTGGGAGAATTATGGGTTGAAATTCTTAGTCGAGCGTATTTGAGAAACACAGGGCACAACTCAAGGGTTCCATTTAAACACACACATGCACACACACACACACAGTTTGATGTAAATAGTCCTTCAGGAGTTCTGTAGACAAGAACTGTAGCCATTATATTCTTTTATTTTTTTTTAACTCATGCATCCCTAATGTATTTGAACAACAAGAACAAAAAGTCTGGCACATGCTAAGTACTCAATAAGTATTTGTCAGCTGAGTAAATAAAAAATAGTAATGACTTGTTTTTGAGAATCACTAAATACCTTTTAATAAAATTTTTTGACCTAGCTTTCAAAGCAAGTTAGAATAATTTAAATTTTTGAGAATTTTTAAATAATTTTAAAATTAAAAAAATTCATCATAGTTATAAGAAATGACTCATATTTATGCAAGAATTTACTCACATGTAATTGTGAATGAAAACTCTATTTGCTCCAGACAAAACAGACTTCAAAGTAAAGAAAGTTATCAGGGATAAAGAAGGTATTACGTAATGACAAAAGTTCAATAGTTCAAGAAGACACAACAACCCTCAACATATCTGAGCCTAACAACAGAGTGTCAAAGTGAGGCAAAAACTAATAAAACTGCAAACAGAAATAAATGAATCCACTATCATTGCTAGAGACTTCAACACCCCTTTATCAAAGATGAACACACACAGCAGGCAAAAGAACAGTAAGATACCCATTTGCAAAATAATGAAGTTGGACCTTTATCTTATATCATACACAAATATTAACTCAGACTAAATCACAACCCTAAACATAAGAGCTATAAAACTCTCAGAACAAAGCCTAGGGGAAAAGCCTCATGACATTGAATTTGGAGGCTATTTCTTGGATATGACACCAAAAGCAAAGGCAACAAAAGAAAAAATAGATAAATTGAACTACATCAAAATTAAAGATTTTGTGCATCAATGAATACTATCAACAGAGTGAAAAGTCAACACATAGAATCTGAGAAAATATTTGCAAATCATAACCTGATAAGAGATTAGTATCCAGAATATATAAAGAACTCCTAAAACTCAACAACAAAAAAACAAAAAACCCAATTCAAAGTGAGCAAAAGAATTTAACAGATATGCAAATTACCAATAAGCACATAGAAAGATGGCCAATGTCACTAGCATTAGGGAGATGCAAATCAAAACCACAATGTGATATGACTTCACACCATTATCTTGGCTATTGTAAAACAAAACAAAACAAAAAAATAAATGTTGTCAAGAACGTGTAGGAAGAAATGCTTGTTATATATGTAAAATTTTATGTTACATATATTTTATCATAATAAAAAAATTTTTAAAGATTTATTTTAATAGGAAGCAAATTAAAGATCTTATCACCTTTCAGGAGAGAAAAAGCATTAGCTCTATTCAAATCCAATATTTAATATCTTCCAATACTTTGCTTTATTCCTCTTACCATAATTATATAAAGAAAACATAAAGACTTTTTATCTTAAGTATCATATATATAAATATACCCTCAAATCTCTAATTTACCCAGTGGATATTACAAGTATTATCATTTTCTATAGGTTCCATGTCATGAAAAAGATTGAGAAGCCCAGCTATATTCCAGCTTCCTTTCCTATCTATTGGCTAGTTAATTTAGTTGTAGGAATATAGGAATTGAAAGTCAAAGGAGAAATGAGAGTAAGCAGAAGTATAGCACTCTGTCTCAAAAAAGTAATATCTGTAATGGGGAGATAACAACTGCTTGGAAAATCTTCCTTTGAAAAGCAGTTTGGCTTATTCCATAATCTAAAATCAGTATAAGCCTGCTAATGCCAAGGGGATAAAATCTATGTACAAGCAGTCTACATTAACAGGTAATAGGCTTGTCAGATGTAAATGACAATCACAAGTATGCAAATGAGTCAGGTTTTCCAGTCAGATTCTGACTCCTTCAACATTACCAGGGTCTGAAAAAAAGTGAGCTGTCCTATGCTCAAAATTTAAATGATTCCTGTATTTGAATACTTTTCAAGATGATTAAAGCTATGGTGCCTTGAGATTAAACATTTCTCTCTTTGCACCATTTTTTTCTAAAACGCCACACTGTACTACAGATTAAATTAGTAATAAAGCATGAGTAAGAAGCCGCTATGATGTCTAAAACTACCTGCTCTCCTGTGTTACACACAGAAAGCTGACCCTCAGATTTGTGCATTTGTAGAGAGAGCAGATGATTTGGTTCTGGTTCTTAACCTCCTCACAATCACATTTATCAAAGGGGATTCATGTTGTGCCATTTCTTCTCTGTGAGCTGCCACCAGAGTTCAACATCAGTATTTTAACACCTGTATACTTTGCTAAGGATGATCATGAATTATCATTCTTTGACCTTTACATTATTCTACAGCATTGCTCATCAGCAATTGCTGTTATCAGTTATTTATAGTATCACTGGTCTGTGATGGAAAGGACAATCTAAATTCTGAATATATAAAAGATGGAGATCATGTTAGAAGCATTTGAAAATGTAAACAAACACTATCACAGTGTTTTGTGGCTGATTCTGTTTTTCTAATAACGTGAATACAGAATGTCACAACTGGAATGTATACTAAGGCAATGCTAGTAATGAAACAGAAATGGTACAAGCTATGACAGTTAAGTGCTGTTAAGAGGGAAATCTTTTTTGAATGGAACATGAATAGTGAATGGGTCTAGTCCAGGATAATTCTGGAGCAGATTTTTCCACTTTATAAAAAGCCTCTCATGTCCTTTCATTTTACACTGGTCTTTGAAATACACCAATTCTATTGATTAGAACTACTGGGTGTTCATATTTATGTTTCAGAAATTTTGTTGATAAAAACTGAATTACTGAATTTAATATTTTAATTAAAAAATAATTTAATAGTAAATAAAATAAAAATCATTTAATTTTAAAAATCTACATTTTCTAATTAACTCACTAAAAGCTTTCCCAGAATACTATTTTGAGTTCATGACATCCTAACCAACAGTATAACTGTGTTTGGTTAGAAAACTTTGTATTTAACTTAAAAGAGACTGAAAAGTAATCCCTGGCAGGAAATTTAGATCCCACTTTAAAAAGAATATGAGAAATTTTTATTTTAAACTTAGTGATTTCCCCAAAGAAATTCTAGGTCAAGATATTTCTCTGTGTCTTTCTTCTCTTTTACAAGAAACTGCATATATCTCATGTAAAATATATCCAAAGTTAATAAAAGTAATATATCCGTGCATATAAGTTAAGAACATAACAGATCAGGAAATAATCCATAAAAGCACTATAATTCTATCTATAGCAGCTTAGAAAAGAGAACTAATTTTATCCTCAAAATTTTATTATTGCCACCAATCTCCTCTGGCTTTGCTTTCAGCTTCGCTTTATCTTTTAAGGACTCCTACATTGGTCCAAATATTAAATGTTTCAACTGTGTTGTCTTATCTTTTCATCTCCTCTTTTCTCACAGTCACTTGGTATGAGACCAGCACTATGGTAGGTGTTATAAAACAGTCAAATTGTCAGCACCCTTTTCCTTGAGATACTTACAGTATCATGAAGGAGTTAGACAAGTAAATTAACATTGGTGGTATTCTGGGACACATGCTGAACTACAGCTAATACCCAAAGAAGAACTATTTGGATTTGACTGGAGACAGGAATCAGTGAAAGTTTCCCAGAAGAACTGACTTTCAACTAAGTTTGAAAGGATGGTTAGGAGACTGTCGAATGAAAGTACCATGGCATGACACAGAGTCACATTTAGAGAATAAATAGATTTGCTGGATGAACAGGAGAGTAGGCTGTTGATGATGGGACCAAAATAAGGAGCCTGAGTCAGACAAGAAAACATCTTAATGATGGATGTATTAACTAACCTTACTCTGGTAATCATTTTGCAATATGTACATATATAGAATCATTACATTGTACAGCCTAAGCTTACACAACATAAGCTTATATGTCAGTTTTATCTCAATAAAGTTGGAAACAACAAAAAAATTATAATACCAAGCTAAGGAGATGAAGAACGTCGACTTGGATATTTGCTAAAGAACTCAAAAACAAAATCAGGTATCTTTTTCTGTTCCCACAGAAAGGTCATAATTGGACTTCTGCCAACCCAGGCTTCCAAGTTAAAAACTAACAGTGCTCTTTAGCAGCTCTTTGTATTTTGCCTTGCATTTCCAATTAATCCAACTGTATTGCATTTATGTGATACATGTATTACATCAAATTATATAGCCTTTCCTCTTTTTTGTCCTTCCTAATTTCACTCCTTACTCATCACTTAAGAGTATTTCAACAATGGAATAGCTACCAAGCACAAAGTGACATGCTACTCCAGTCAGTCATTGTTACCAATAACTTTAGAAAAGCAAATCCAAGCACATCTTTCCCTTCATTAACTGTCTGTTTTATCACTCTACTATTGCAGAATAGCCCCAACTCTGAAGGCTGCTATAGAATGAATCACCCAGGTTCCATTAGCTTCTAACTTCCAATTAGAATTGGCTGGTGTAAGACACCGGCAGAAGACTGTAGGGTGGAAGGAAAGAGCATTAAGGGTATTTATTCCCACAACCCCATCCCCTTCCCTCTCTGCCTCACCATGGTTGTGGCAGGGAGACACAAAGTGAAGAGGAGGTGGGCAGTCTACCCGAAAAAGAATTCAGGGTAATGATAGTAAAGATGATCCAAGATGTCGAAAAATGAATGGCGGCTCAGACCGAGAGGATACAAGGAATGTTTAATAAAGAGATAAAAGCTTTAAATAACAAACAGAGATGAACAATACAATAACTGAAATGAAAAATACACTAGAAGGAATCAATAGCAGAATAAATGAATCAGAAGAAAGAATAAGTGAGCTGGAAGACAGATTGGTGGAAATCACTGCTGCAGAACAGAATAAAGAAAGAAGAATGTAAAGAAATGAGGACAGTCTAAGAAACCTCTGGAACAACATTAAACTCACTGACACTCACATTATAGAGGTCCCAGAAGGATAAGAGAGAGAAAAAGGGCCCGAGAAAATATTTGAAGAGATAATAAACTGAAAACTTCCCTAACATGGGAAAGGAAACACTCACTCAAATCCAGGAAGCGCCAAGAGTCCCAGGCAGGATAAACCCAAGGAGGAACACATCGAGACACATATTAATCAAATTGACAAAAATTAATGACAAAGAGAAAACTAACATTTATTACTGCTCCATGATGGGTATAACTGCTACTTTATCTTTGCTTGGTGAATTTCTGTGCAGCTCTTTAAAGCCAGCTCAAAAATTACTTCTCGTAACACTTCTTTTTTCTTTGTGTACTATCAACTCTCCTTCCTCTGCACCCAAATAACACTGTACCTTCTTTATGATCCTTGTATTCTGTTTTAAATGATATTTAATTTTTAAAATTTCTCTTATCTCCTAGATTTTAAAATCCTTGCATCTCCTTCTATTACTTGCATAAAGTATTTCTCATAACTGGTATGCAAAAATATCTCTTAAATTGCATTATAATGTGTCTTCAGAAGTAACACCTCTTAGGGAATATAAATGATGTCATGAATATAGTTTACACACTTATGAGGCTGTGTATGATGGCATTACAGTCATAAAAATTTGACTAGATATATAGAGACAAATCTGAAAAAAAACAATGATGATACAGTTTTTAAAATCTAGAATCTGACCCAAACATTATCCCAGAATGTATTATTTGTACTATTAGGCCACAAATAAAATATCTAAATATTTTGTTGTCTAAAGAAAACATCATTATATATACTTGTTCTTTTAATCTTGTGATTATAGAATTTTAAGAACTCTTTCTAATTATTTTATGCTGAATAGTAATAATGAGGAAAATGGAATTATTTATAAAAATGAAAATAGTTGTCAATAATTATTCCAATTAAAACAAAGTTCACAGAACTAGTACATTTTAGTGAGATCATTCATATTACTTATACTTCCTTAACTTAATTTTTATTGTTAACTCTCACCTTGTTCTCAAAATGTACTGCTATTTACAAAAATACGTGATACGGTATAACATCATAGACTAAAAGATACATATACACAAATATATATATTTTGTTCTTACCTCATATATACATATGAGGTAAGAACAAAAGAAAATAAGGATTCAGACACTAAATGGAGCCACAGGTAAAACTAGATCACAAAATGCATTCTGTAAGTTTTATAGAATCACTAATACTAGATTAAAATTTTCATTCTTTCTGTGAGTCAATATAAACAGGGAAGTATAAATAGCAAAATAATTCAGAGCCTCAAGAAAATACGAAGCCAAAGTGATTGTATTAGCCTTTGGCATCAATGATTTCTTACAGTCACAGGGAACATACACACACTCTTGATGGTCTACCTTTCTCAACATGACAGAAAGTTGATAAAGGTAAAAAAATAAGCAAAGTTAGAAACCCATTTTGGAGCCATTCATGTATGAGTATCAGGGCCAAAAAAAAATAATCCCCAGAGGTTATGTTTTGGGTTATTGGTATCTTTTAACAGTGTCTCCAGGTAAGTCCAATGTGCTGCCAATCTTGAGAACCAGAGCTTGACTAAACAAATGGGTCTTCAAAGCATGGCTGCCAGGCCAGCAGCACCAGCAGCACCTGGGAACTTAAAAATGTAAATATTAGGGTCACCCCAGACCTACTTAATCAGAAATTCTGGAGTGAGCCCAAGATTCCTGTGTTTTAATAAGCTCTCCAGGTGATTCTGATGCGTGCTTGAGAACCTCTGGACTAAAACAATCCCCAGCAAAGCAGAATAAGATTGCCTTATACCAACAAAATTTGTGTTTTGGACATTAAGAATAAAAGAAGGCAAGAATGGATTTGGGCACTGGACATTTCTTATTATTGTTTTCTCTCCAGGTTACCATCACTAACACTTCACCTATCTTCCCTTCCTTTTTCTTCAGAATTATTTATAGAGTACCAGTTTTCTGTTTCTCCATCTCCTGTGGCATAAAACTGCAATCAAATCAGGTCAGAAACACCTAGAGGGGTGGGATAGGGAGGGTGGGAGGGAGACGCAAGAGGGAGGGGATATGGGAATATATGTATACGTATATTCACTTTGTTATACAGCAAAAACTAACACAACATAGCAATTATATTCCAATAAAGATGTTTAAAAAAAAAAATCAAGTCAGAAATCTTAAAAATGTTTGGTTTTTAAGCAGGAGATATTCCCAAGATGTGGGATAGTGTTTAAGAGTACAGATTTGAGCATCTGTGATTTGGATTCAAAGTTTCCAGCTCCCAAGCTTACTAAATAGTGTGCACAAAGGCAAGCTGTTTAACATCTTTAAACCTTGGTTTGCTGACATGTAAAACAGGGATAATTATACAAGCCTGCAAAGTTCACTGGGAGGACTTAATGTGGATTATGTACGAAAGGCAGCCACCTAATGCCTATCACATAATAAACACTCAATTAGTATTGCTTAGTATTGCTTTCATTTCTAAGATGCTTCACTATATGAAAGCTACCACTGCTCATTTGTCAGACCTCCCTGTTAGTTTTGTGTAGTCAAAGAGGACATGCTGGGGAACACAGGCCTATGTAAATATCAGAATTTATAAATTTATAAACTTGGCACTTAACTGTTTAGGTATTATTCTTTGAAATAGGAAAATCAAAGGTAGGTTTTAAGTATAAATTAGATATAATTTTTAATTCTATTTAAAGTTTATTAATCATAAATAAATCACCTGAAGTTTCTGGAGAAAAATGATTTAAAGAAGATATAATTGAACTCATATAACATCCTTCCATTAGCCAATACATTATCGACAAATTGGTGAGCATATTGGCATTAGTACCTATTATGTATAAAACTATGCATTTTTTTAAATAAATACATTTAAAGTATTTTTTTGTAGATACTTTTAAAATAAGCACCGTGGAGTCAATCTATGAAGAGATATATTCATTCATTTGGGCATGAAAAGATAATAGTTATTCTATATGTCATACCTCAATCTTTCATCCTTTGGTTATTTGGCCATTAATACAGAACAAAAATAAAACAAACGTTTTTTTGTAAACTATTTTTAATAAACTATTTTTAGTCGATCTGCTCCACCTGAATAACTCAGGCAAAACTACTCTTCTTGGATAGTAATGTTACGAAGAACTTGAAGAAAATTAGTTCTAAATAGCAAATTTACTGAGCTTTACTCAAACCATGAGATTAAGGAACTATGTTTTGAATTTCATTATGTCTGCAATTTCTAAAAGATAGACTTTGTAACATCAATGTAAATAATTCTTCAGAGAAAGTCTGTGCCAGATAGGATTACTAAATAAAAACTACCTTTGCTCACAGTTTATGGTTGAATTTAAGTATCATATAAACTCTCAGGAACAATTTATGTTCTTAATGTCGGAGATATTTGAGTGGCTACCTTAAAGTCATATCACCTTGCAAATAAATATCTTTTTCAATATGCACACACAGGCATCACATTTAAGCAAAAACCTTCACACCATAAATAAAATGCACTGTCTTTCCTTACTTGTATCTCTGTGTCTATTGAATGAACACACAACAAATATAGGAGACAATAGAGACAATAAAAATAAATAAATTTTTTTATTCTAAAGCCTTATGTAGACTTCGGCAACTCTTGTTCAATTTATTTTAATATCTCAAAACCTAAAGTTTAAATTCAATTCAGTAAGTTTCTTTTAAATGGACAGAAATTTTAAAAAACCACTTTTATGGTAATCCTTTGTGATTGAAAACATTAAACTAAGTTAATAATGTTTAAAATGAAGTTCGAAATGTCAAATTGAAAGTAGAACTAAATCAAGCAGGTTCAGGTGAAGAAATGTTTCCATTAGAATAAAATTACCTAATGAGTTTAAATACAGATTACAGTAAGAGATGAATTTAGCTAAATAGGAAGCCACTTTATAAACTCAAAAGAAGCATCTTCAAAGCACTTTACTTAGTGCTTGTATTCAGGAAAAGCGAAAATACTAAGTGACTGGATTCTAATGAGACTTACAACCTAGTGGAAAAAGGAAAATAAACCCAGATGGATATATGCAGAAAACTCAATTGATGGAATTAATGTTAAATATTTGGAAAGTAACGATAGCCATGAAGAATATTACTGAAATAAATTACAACTCGAAACAGAAAAACGTTTTTCATTCCATCTCAACCACTTCTATCCTCCACTTGCAAATACAGTTTTCTTAACAAATATTCTGAAGTTTAAATGATACTACTTCCTTCCTGGCATCTTGATCACAGCAAAATATGCTCTCCACTATCACCATCAACTTCTGGTCAAGGTTCTCATTCGACTTAATTTTGATATCAATACTCAGTGCCCTTAAACCTTAATATAATGACGTTGCTTTGGGGATTTATAATGTTATTTTCTAGACATATTCTGCACATAATACTTTTTCACACTATTTTCCACTGCTATCAAAGATATGATGCCGACATCAGAAGCATGTTACTGTTACTTTCTCTAGAGTAATAACTTGTTTGCATTTTTTTCCTTTATTTTTGTGAATTTTTCTATTCCCTTTTAGAGAACCATTCTCTTTCCCTTATACCTGATAGTAATTCATACTGTACTGGGAGTGGAATGTGTTACAACATAGCAGAAAATTCTTCTCTATTACCCTAAAGAGGCAATCACTCATCATCAGTGTTAAGCAAAATGGCATTACCTCTGCCCTCCTGAGCTTGCGGTCCAGGAAAGACATACAAGGTCTTTACTTTATAAAAATAGTGTTTCTCTCTAGTTCATGTCAATAAAACCCCTTCACACAGTTGGGAGACATAACTACGTACATCCTAAGAATTTTAAGATGTCAAAAATATTATAAACGGTAACAAAAGACCAATAAAAAATAGGGGAAAATCTCTACAACATTCGTAACAGATAAAAAATCACCTCACTGCTTTAAAAGATCTTATAAATCAGCAAGAAAAAACAAGCACTACAAACTGAAAACCAAGCAAAGAGCACAAACAGGAAACACACAAACAGAAATACACATGGACAAGGTACAAAGAAAAAAAACAGGTTACCCTCTTTTTGAATTAAAGAAATGAAAACATACAATTAGATGCTACTTTAACCTATTAAATTGGAAAATACAAAAAAAAAAAAAAATTAAACATTCAAGTGTTTGGAAAGCATACAGAAAAACAGACACCATCAAGCACTGCTTTCAAAAATGGTATTTTGCAAAGTAACACAAAATTAAAAATCAAATTTTTTAAATTTAAATAACAACAAATATAAAAATTCTACTCTGTACTCTCAGGATATAATTTACAACGTGTGTAAAGCTGCAGAGTGTTCAGTGCAGATTGATTAAATCTCTGTACACCACAGGGCCCACATCACAAAGGTGATGAGAAACCACCTCATACCAAAGGGCCTTCAGCAAAAAGGGGATGAGACACCACCTCACACCACAGGACACACATCACAAAGGGGATGAGAAACCACCACACACCACAAGACCCACATCACAAAGGGGATGAGAAGCCACCTAACACCACAGGGCCAACATCACAAAGGGGATGAGAAACGACCTCACACCACAGGGCCCACATCACAAAGGGGATGAGAAACCACCTCACACCACAGGGCCCCCATCACAAAGGGGATGAGAAACCACCTCACACCAAAGGGCCCCAGTCACAAAGGGGATGTCAAACCACCTAACACCAGTGGGCCCCCATCACAAAGGGGATGAGACACCACCTCACACCACAGGGCCCACATCACAAGGGGATGAGAAACCACCTAACAGCACAGAGCCCCCATCACAAAGAGGATGAGAAACCACCTCACACCACAGGGCAAACATCACAAAGGAGATGAGAAACCATCTAACACCACAGGGCCCCCATCACAAAGGGGATGAGAAACCACCTCACACCACAGGGCCGACATCACAAAGGGGATGAGAAACCACCTCACACCACTGGGCGCCATCACAAAGGGGATGAGAAACCACCTAGCACGACAGGGCCCACATCACAAAGAAAATGAGAATCCACCTTACACCATAGGGTCCCCATCACAAAGGGGATGAAAACCACCTCGCACCACAGGGCCCACATCACAAAGGGGATAAGAAACCACCTCACACCAATGGGCCCACATCACAAAGGGGATGAGAAACCACCTCACACCACAGGGCTCACATCATAAAGGGGATGAGAAGCCACCTAACACCACAGGGCCCAAATGACAAAGGTGATGAGAAACCTCCTAACACCACAAGGCACATATCACAAAGGGGATGAGAAACCACCTCACACCACTGAGCGCCATAACAAAGGGGATGAGAAACCACCTAGCACGACAGGGCCCACATCACAAAGAGAATGAGAATCCACCTTACACCAAAGGGACCACATCACAAAGGGGATGAGAGACCACCTAACACCAGGGGGCCCCATCACAAAGGGGATGAGAAACCACCTCACACCACAGGGCCAACATCACAAAATAGATGAGAAACCACCTTACACCACAGGGCCAACATCACAAAGGGGATGAGAAACTACCTCACACCACAGGGCGCACATCACAAAGGGGATGAGAAACCACCTAACACCAGGGGGCCCCATCACAAAGGGGATGAGAAACCACCTCACACCACAGGGCCCACATCACAAAGGGGATGAGAAACCACCTCGCAGCACAGGGCACACATCACAAAAGGGATGAGAAACCACCTCACACCACTGGGCGCCATAACAAAGGGGATGAGAAACCACCTAGCACGACAGGGCCCACATCACAAAGAGAATGAGACTCCACCTTACACCATAGGGTCCCCATCACAAAGGGGATGAAAACCACCTCACACCACAGGACCCACATCACAAAGGGGATAAGAAACCACCTGACACCACAGGGCCTACATCACAAACGGGATGACAAACCGCCTCACACCACAGGACCCAGATCAGAAAGGGGATGAGAAACCACCTCACACAAAAAGGACCACATCACAAAGGGGATGAGAACCGACCTCACACCAAAGGGACCACATCACAAAGGGGATGAGAAACCACCTCACACCAAAGGGCCCCAATCAAAAAGGGGATGAGAAACCACCTCACACCACAGGGCCCACATCACAAAGGGGATGAGAAACCACCTCGCACCACAGGGCCCACATCACAAAGGGGATGAGAAACCTCCTCACACCACAGGGCCCACATCACAAAGGGGATGAAAACCACCTCGCAGAACAGGGCACACATCACAAAGGGGATGAGAAACCACGTCACACCACTGGGTGCCATCACAAAGAGGATGAGAAACCCCCTAGCACGACAGGGCACACATCACAAAGAGAATGAGAATCCACCTTACACCATAGGTTCCCCATCACAAAGGGGATGAAAACCACCTCGCACCACAGGGCCCACATCACAAAGGGGATAAGAAACCACCTCACACCAATGGGCTCACATCACAAAGGGGATGAGAAACCACCTTACACCACAAGGCAAACATCACAAAGGGGATGAGAAACCACCTCACACTAAAGGGCCCCCATCACAAAGGGGATGAGAAACCACCTCACATCAAAGGACACACATCACAAAGGGGATGAGAAACCACCTAACACCACAGGGCCCACATGACAAAGGGGATGAGAAAACTCCTAACACCACAAGGCACACATCACAAAGGGGATGAGAAACCCCCTCACACCACAGGGCCCACATCACAAACGGGATGAGAAACCACCTCAAACCAAAGGGCTCACATCACAAATGGGATGAGAAACCACCTCACAAAAAAGGGCCCCCATCACAAAGGGATTGAGGAACGACCTAACACCAAAGGGCCCCCATCACAAAGGGAATGAGAAACCACCAAACACCAAAGGGCCAACATCACAAAGGGGATGAGAAGCCACCTCACACCACAGGGCCCACATCACAAAGGGGATTAGAAACCACCTCACACCACAGGGCCAACATCACAAAAAGGATGAGAAGCCACCTCACACCACAGGGCCCACATCACAAAGGGGATGAGAAACCACCTAACACCAAAGTGCCCACATCACAAAGGGGATGAAAACCACCTCGCAGCACAGGGCACACATCACAAAGGGGATGAGAAACCACCTCACACCACTGGGCGCCATAACAAAGGGGATGAGAAACCACCTAGCACGACAGGGCCCACATCAGAAAGGGGATGAGAAACCATCTTACACCACAGGGCCCCCATCACAAAGGGGATGAGAAACCACCTAACACCAAAGGGCCAACATCACAAAGGGGATGAGAAACCACCTCACACCACAGGGCCCACATCACAAAGGGGATGAGAAACCACCTCACACCACAGGGCCCACATCACAAGGGGATGAGAAACCACCTAACACCACAGAGCCCCCATCACAAAGGGGATGAGAAACCACCTCACACCACAGGGCCAACATCACAAAGGGGATGAGAAACCATCTAACACCACAGGGCCCCCATCACAAAGGGGATGAGAAACCACCTCACACCACAGGGCCCACATCACAAAAAGGATGAGAAACCACCTCACACCACAGGGACCAAATCACAAAGGGGATGAGAAACCACCTCACACCACAGGGCCCCCGTCACAAAGGGGTTGACAAACCAACTCACACCAAAGGGCCCCAATAATAAAGGGGATGTCAAACCACCTAGCACCAGAGGGCCCCCATCACAAAGGGGATGAGAAACCTCCTAACACCACAAGGCACACATCACAAAGGGGATGAGAAACCACCTCACACCACAGGCCCCAAATCACAAAGGGGATAAGAAACCACCTCACAACAAAGGGCCCCCATCACAAAGGGATCGAGAAACCACCTAACACTAAAGGGCCCCCATCACAAAGGGGATGAGAAACCACCAAACACCAAATGGCCAACATCACAAAGGGGATGAGAAACCACCTCACACCACAGGGCCCACATCACAAAGGGGATGAGAAACCACCTCACACCACAGGGCCCACATCACAAGGGGATGAGAAACCACCTAACACCACAGAGCCCCCATCACAAAGGGGATGAGAAACCACCTCACACCACAGGGCCAACATCACAAAGGGGATGAGAAACCATCTAACACCACAGGGCCCCCATCACAAAGGGGATGAGAAACCACCTCACACCACAGGGCCCACATCACAAAAAGGATGAGAAACCACCTCACACCACAGGGACCAAATCACAAAGGGGATGAGAAACCACCTCACACCACAGGGCCCCCGTCACAAAGGGGTTGACAAACCAACTCACACCAAAGGGCCCCAATAATAAAGGGGATGTCAAACCACCTAGCACCAGAGGGCCCCCATCACAAAGGGGATGAGAAACCTCCTAACACCACAAGGCACACATCACAAAGGGGATGAGAAACCACCTCACACCACAGGCCCCAAATCACAAAGGGGATAAGAAACCACCTCACACCACAGGTCTCTCATCACAAAGAGGATGAGAAACCACCTCACACCACAGGGCCCACATCAAAAACGGGATGAGCAACCACCTCACACCAAAGGGCTCACATCACAAATGGGATGAGAAACCACCTCACAACAAAGGGCCCCCATCACAAAGGGATCGAGGGACCACCTAACACCAAAGGGCCAACATCACAAAGGGGATGAGAAACCACCTCACACCACAGGGCCCACATCACAAAGGGGATGAGAAGCCACCTCACACCACAGGGCCCACATCACAAGGGGATGAGAAACCACCTAACACCACAGAGCCCCCATCACAAAGGGGATGAGAAACAACCTCACACCACAGGGCCAACATCACAAAGGGGATGAGAAACAACCTCACACCACAGGGCCAACATCACAAAGGGGATGAGAAACCACCTCACACTAAAGGGCCACCATCACAAAGGGGATGCGAAACCACCAAACACCAAAGGGCCAACATCACAAAGGGGATGAGAAACCACCTCACACCACAGGGACCACATCACAAAGGGGATGAGAAACCACCTCACACCACAGGGCCCACATCACAAAGGGGATGAGAACCCACCACACAACACAGGGCTCACATCACAAAGTAGATGAGAAACCACCTCACACCACAGGGCCCACATCACAAAGGGGATGAGAAGCCACCTCACAACACAGGGCTCACATCACAAAGGGGATGAGAAACCACCTAACACCAAAGGGCCAACATCACAAAGAGGATGAGAAACCACCTCACACCACAGGGCCCCCATCACAAAGGGGATGAGAAACTACCTAACACCACAGGGCCCACATCAAATAGGTGATGAGAAAACACCTTACACCACAGGGCCCACATCACAAAGGGTATGAGAAACCACCTCACACCACAGGGCCCACATCACAAAGGGGATGAGAAACCACCTAACACCACAGGGCCCCCACCACAAATGGGATGAGAAACCACCTAACACCACAGGGCCCACATCACAAAGGGGATGAGAAACCACCTCACACCACAGGGCCCACATCACAAAATAGATGAGAAACCACCTTACACCACAGGTCTCTCATCACAAAGAGGATGAGAAACCACCTCACACCACAGGGCCCACATCGGAAACGGGATGAGAAACCACCTCACACCAAAGGGCTCACATCACAAATGGGATGAGAAACCACCTCACAACAAAGGGCCCCCATCACAAAGGGATTGAGGAACCACCTCACACCAAAGGGCCCCCATCACAAAGGGGATGAGAAACCACCAAACACCAAAGGGCCAACATCACAAAGGGGATGAGAAACCACCTCACACCAAAGGGACCACATCACAAAGGGGATGAGAAACCACCTCACACCACAGGGCCAACATCACAAAATAGATGAGAAACCACCTTACACCACAGGGCCAACATCACAAAGGGGATGAGAAACCACCTCACACCACAGGGCCCACATCATAAAGGGGATGAGAAACCGCCTTACACCACAGGGCCCCCATCATAAAGGGGATGAGAAACCACCTCACACCAAAGGGCTCACATCACAAATGGGATGAGAAACCACCTCACAACAAAGGGCCCCCATCACAAAGGGATTGAGGAACCACCTCACACCAAAGGGCCCCCATCACAAAGGGGATGAGAAACCACCAAACACCAAAGGGCCAACATCACAAAGGGGATGAGAAACCACCTCACACCAAAGGGACCACATCACAAAGGGGATGAGAAACCACCTCACACCACAGGGCCAACATCACAAAATAGATGAGAAACCACCTTACACCACAGGGCCAACATCACAAAGGGGATGAGAAACCACCTCACACCACAGGGCCCACATCACAAAGTGGATGAGAAACCACCTAACACCACAGGGCCCACATCACAAAGGGGATAAACCACCTCGCAGCACAGGGCACACATCACAAAGGGGATGAGAAACCACCTCACACCACTGGGCGCCATCACAAAGGGGATGAGAAACCACCTAGCACGACAGGGCCCACATCACAAAGAGAATGAGACTCCACCTTACACCATAGGGTCCCCATCACAAAGGGGATGAAAACCACCTCGCCCCACAGGGCCCCCATCACAAAGGGGATAAGAAACCACCTCACACCAATGGGCCCACATCACAAAGGGGATGAGAAACCACCTCACACCACAAGTCTCACATCATAAAGGGGATGAGAAACCGCCTTACACCACAGGGCCCCCATCATAAAGGGGATGAGAAACCACCTCACACCAAAGGACACACATCACAAAGGGGATGAGAAACCACCTAATACCACATGGCCCCCATCACAAAGGGGATGAGAATCCACCTCACAACACAGGGCCCACATCACAAAGGGCATGAGAAACCACCTAACACCACAGGGCCAACATCACAAAGGGGATGAGAAACCACCTCACACCACAGGGCCCACATCACAAAGGGGATGAGAAACCACCTCACACCACAGGGCCCACATCACAAAGGGGATGAGAAACCACCTAACACCAAAGGGACCACATCACAAAGGGGATGAGAAACCACCTCACACCAATGGGCCCCCATCACAAAGGGGATGAGAAACCACCTCACACCACAGGGCCCCCATCACAAAGGGGATGAGAAACCGCCTAACACCACAGGGTCCACATCACAAAGGGGATGAGAAACCACCTCACACCACAGGGCCCACATCACAAAGGGGATGAAAACCACCTCGCAGCACAGGGCACACATCACAAAGGGGATGAGAAACCACCTCACACCACTGGGCGCCATCACAAAGGGTATGAGAAACCGCCTCACACCACAGGGCCCACATCACAAACGGGATGAGAAACCACCTCACACCACAGGGCCCACATCACAAAGTGGATGAGAAACCACCTAACACCACAGGGCCCACATCACAAAGGGGATAAACCACCTCGCAGCACAGGGCACACATCACAAAGGGGATGAGAAACCACCTCACACCACTGGGCGCCATCACAAAGGGGATGAGAAACCACCTAGCACGACAGGGCCCACATCACAAAGAGAATGAGACTCCACCTTACACCATAGGGTCCCCATCACAAAGGGGATGAAAACCACCTCGCCCCACAGGGCCCCCATCACAAAGGGGATAAGAAACCACCTCACACCAATGGGCCCACATCACAAAGGGGATGAGAAACCACCTCACACCACAAGTCTCACATCATAAAGGGGATGAGAAACCGCCTTACACCACAGGGCCCCCATCATAAAGGGGATGAGAAACCACCTCACACCAAAGGACACACATCACAAAGGGGATGAGAAACCACCTAATACCACATGGCCCCCATCACAAAGGGGATGAGAATCCACCTCACAACACAGGGCCCACATCACAAAGGGCATGAGAAACCACCTAACACCACAGGGCCAACATCACAAAGGGGATGAGAAACCACCTCACACCACAGGGCCCACATCACAAAGGGGATGAGAAACCACCTCACACCACAGGGCCCACATCACAAAGGGGATGAGAAACCACCTAACACCAAAGGGACCACATCACAAAGGGGATGAGAAACCACCTCACACCAATGGGCCCCCATCACAAAGGGGATGAGAAACCACCTCACACCACAGGGCCCCCATCACAAAGGGGATGAGAAACCGCCTAACACCACAGGGTCCACATCACAAAGGGGATGAGAAACCACCTCACACCACAGGGCCCACATCACAAAGGGGATGAAAACCACCTCGCAGCACAGGGCACACATCACAAAGGGGATGAGAAACCACCTCACACCACTGGGCGCCATCACAAAGGGTATGAGAAACCGCCTCACACCACAGGGCCCACATCACAAACGGGATGAGAAACCACCTCACACCAAAGGGCTCACATCTCAAAGAGGATGAGAAAACACCTCACACGAATGGGCCCCCATCACAAAGGGGATGAGAAACCACCTCACACCACAGGGCCCCCATCACATAGGGGATGAGAATCCACCTCACAACACAGGGCCCACATCACAAAGGGGATGAGAAACCACATCAAACCACAGGGCCCACATCACAAAGGGGATGAGAAACCACCTCACACCACAGGGCCCACATCACAAAGGGGATGAGAAACCACCTCACACCACACGGCCCACATCACAAAGGGGATGAGAAATCACCTCACACCACAGGGCCTACATCACAAAGGGGATGAGAATCCACCTCACAACCCAGGGCCCACATCACAAAGGGGATGAGAAACCACCTCACACCACAGTGCCCACATCACAAAGGGGATGAGAAATCACCTCACACCACAGGGCCCACATCACAAAGGGGATGAGAATCCACCTCACACCACAGGGCCCACATCACAAAGGGGGTGAGAAACCATCTCACACCACAGGGCCCACATCACAAAGGGGATGAGAAACCGCCTCGCACCACAGGGACAACATCACAAAGGGGATGAGAAACCACCTCACACGACAGGGCGCATATTAAAAAAAAGAAAAAAAAATCTATGTATAATTAAAAGCAAGTCAGATATCAAATAGTGAGGAATTAAATTAGTGAATTATGGTGCATCCTGTTAATGGAAAACTATTGCCCCATTAAAAAAAGTATTGGTAAATAATTGCTTATAGATTGTAAATAAAATTAAAAGTATATTTAAAAAAATGTGATTGATAGAACCTATTTTTTGCTAAATATATATGTATACATGCACAGTGCTTTTATCATAGTGGCAAGATTATAGTTGTTAACATTACTTCTCTTTCTTATCTATATTTAAATATTTCCCTACAGTAAAAATACATTTCTTCTTTTGTGGAAAAAAAGTTATTTTTGTAACAATAAAAAAGTCAAATTCTTAGAATAATCAGTAAATGGTCTTTACCCATAATATTATTTTTGTTCATTTATATTAGCCACTAAAATTCAAAGTTAGAGAGTCTTTTCAGGTATTATTAAATACAGAGACACAACCAAGATAGACCCATAGACCTGAGGGTCCACAGTGGGCCTCTCTTTCTGCTGGGCATTACACATCTATTCATGTGTGTGCTGGTTTCATGTCTGATTAAGCTTACTATTCTTACAGACCAGATGCTCAGGAAATACATGCCTAATGTAAGAATGAATTGTGTGCCTAGTCAAGGCTACTTCTCCAGACCATAAGAATCTTTGAGTATTTGATGTATCTGCATATATAAATGTCATTAGATCATATTGATATTGGTTCATATGTGATATAGTATATTCATATTTTCAAGTCCTTGTCTTAATATAAGAATTAAATCTAATTTATCTTTACTTAGTTGAGAAAACATATTTTTTCCTCCACATTTTGTATAACTATAACAATTTTGTGCAGGAGTTGGAATGCAAATAAATTTATTTCATCTTAATGTGGTTAAAGGGAAGGCACATTCAAAAATTATATAATGAAAATGAATTTTTAATTTCATTATGGTAACATAACATAAATCATACACTGTATTATGAATACATTCTTAAAACCTTACCATGTACAGCAACTACATATTACCTAACCCCTGTATATATATTATTTTAGTTACGGTTTACAAGTATTATTTTCAGCATAGATTTCTCTTAAATTCCATGTTTTCAAGTCATTGTAGTTAATTTTTAAAATTATTATCAAGCTAAAATACACTGAAATAAAATTAAAGTGATTTAAAACAAATTATTGATATGTATGCAAAAATAAAGAATAGGTGCTTAACTCAAGGTCAGTCTAAAACAAAAGCAATTTTTCTTGTGTTTTAGAGGTGCAATTATGCTTTATATTCAGTCCTGTGAAAACACTGCCAGAAATGCTATTTCCCACCAGTATTAAAACACTTAAGAGAAAATTACTACGGTTAATTTTTATTTTGCCTGTTTGCATTTTTATTTTTATTTTAGCAAAACTGTTTCTAAAGCCTGGTATTTAACCATTACTCTGGATTTTTAAAACTGGATGTTTTAGAAATTATATTGGGAGAGTGTTAAGGCATCTAAATTGGCCTATAAAAAATTGGCTTACCAGAAAAGGCTCCGAGAAAGCAGTAATTCTGGCATTTAATGTCCGAGACTAAAGCTTTGAAAATTGTTACTGCTGCAGAGCAGAAAACATTAAAATATTTTCAGTTTTACTGAAGCTTTAACCACATTTATATCCAGCACTTAGATACATTATGATATGCACAGTTATGTCACAGAGACAGCTTGCATTATTTATGTGGCTTTTAGTTTATAATGATGTCAAGCCTGTACAAATGCATAATGTAGATAGGAATGTAGGTGCATCTGCAGCAGCGGGAACTATAACTCATTTCCACCTGAAAGACAATGATCAGTGTCGTGAAATAAAAAGAAAAATCTAAGAAAAAGTACTTCTACTTCATAAACAAGCAGCACAAAACTGTGTTCTATCTAATCTGCATTTTGAACGAGATGGTTCATATTCAAATAGTTTCTCAACAGTCTGTAAGCAAACCTAAAAATGCAAAATATTTAAAAATATCTGTTTTTTCCAGATGATAATAAAATTGGTATGCTTGGTTTTGATCCAAAAGACAGACAGATCATTTTTTAGAGGTAGAGAAGAGAACACATGGGCAAAAAGATTTGAGAGAAATGGCTGGGTGTTTTACAATGAAAGAGGCAGCATAGAGGGTGCCTTGAGTTACATGTCTTTTATTTATTTTTTTTAATGTATTTATTTTATTTATTTATTTTTGGCTGTGTTTGGTCTTCATTGCTGCGTGCAGGCTTTCTCTAGTTGCGGCGAGCAGGGGCTACTCTTCGTTGAGGTGCGCAGACTTCTCATTGCGGTGGCTCCTCTTGTTGCGGAGCACGGGCTCTAGGTGCGTGGGCTTCAGTAGTTGTGGCACACGGGCTCAGCAGTTGTGGCTCGCAGGCTCTAGAGTGCAGGCTCAGTAGTTGTGGCGCATGGGCTTAGTTGCTCCGTGGCATGTGGGATCTTCCCAGACCAGGGCTTGAATCCGTGTCCCCTGCACTGGCAGGCGGATTCTCAACCACTGCGCCACCAGGGAAGCCCACATGCCTTTTAGATTAACACAGGGTAGAGTTTTCTCCCAAATGATTTCTCAATTATATGTTACTTTATAACACACAAATTTTATTTTTAAGTAAAATCATCTTAGGATATTTTTGTTTCTTGGTTTTTCCTGAAATATTTTGTACTATCTTTTTTAAATTAGTCACTGGATTTAGAGGAAAATGAGTCTGCTCTAATCAAAATTGGAATTAGTTGATAAGAAAGCCACCCTCTGTCTTTTAGCAATACCCTCCCCACTTTCTGCCCTGGAGGGCCCCTAAGAATGAGGTTCTAGAACCACCTAGGAATTACACTAAAAATACAGAGCCCCAGGCTCTATTCCCAAGATTCTGATTCAAGTGTCAGAATCTGCTTTTAAATGTATTACATATTTAAGTATTAATAAACACACAAACATTTTCGGCGGTACTTGATCCACACTTTGAGAAACTTCCCTAAAGCTTCTGTGAGCACAGTTAGAAACCACAGACCCAGAATATGCATACGTACTCCACTAGGTGTACTTCCATATGAGCAATAAATAGGAAGAGCTTCATCTTGCTTGAGGGAATGATTTAAGACTCCTAAGAGGCATTAATATTAAACCTTATTTAACCAATAGATGGGCATTTACTGCAGTCAAATAAAATGGATTTGAGGGCCAAGGGCTCAAAATGTTGCTCTCCTTGGCTTCTAGCTGTGAAAAGGAAGTTGGGTGAAAAAAAGGTTTTCCTATGAGTAAAAAATGATCATAAAATTTATGGTATTTAGGGGCTTCCCTGGTGGTGCAGTGGTTGAGAATCTGCCTGCCAATGCAGCGGACACGGGTTCGAGCCCTGGTCTGGGAAGATCCCACATGCCGCGGAGCAACTAGGCCCGTGAGCCACAATTACTGAACCTGCGCGTCTGGAGCCTGTGCTCTGCAACAAGAGAGCCCGCGATAGTGAAGAGGCCCACGCACTGCGATGAAGAGTGGCCCCCACTTGCCGCAACTAGAGAAAGCCCTCGCACAGAAACGAAGACCCAACACAGCCATAAATAAATAAATTAATTAATTAATTTAAAAAAAAATTTATGGTATTTAGTTATAAGCTAGTTTACCAATTTACATACTAATGTAAAACTGCCTTGGCTTATTGAACTGATTATGGAGGTCAGAGTACAGGATTCTAAGATATTATGAAATTACAAACCACGAGGAATCATTACACAACACTTCCAAATCTTCAATGTTCTAAACATATTTAAATTTGAATTAGCTACAAAGCTCAGATGCTAGGTAATCCAAATACCTTGATTCAATGATAAGCAAATAACAATTTTTTAAAACAATTCTCAGCTGAGTAAGACTAATGTTTTTGCCAAGTTTCCTAGTAGTTCCTGGAGCATGAACGGATATAAACTTGTTTTTCTTCTGTGGTGTGTGTGCGTGTGTTGTTGCTGTTGTTGTTGAACTAGATTAGGGTGCTTTTCCCAAAATACCAAGAAAAGAATTTTTCTATTAAATATTCCCTCTCACTGCATAAGTTAGAGGAAACAGAAATTTCATCCAACTCCAATCTCAAAAGAACATGCAAATTGCAACTGATGATATTTACATTGAAGGGGTTTTACTTTATTTTTTCTCTGGTTGTAGTTGAGAACAATATTTATTTCTAAATAAATATTTAGATTCCAATCCTAGGGAAAAAAATCATGCCAGGTGCCCTTAGTTGGTCCCTGCTGAGCGGGATGAAGAAAGAATCCACTCACCAAGCCCCGTGCTAAGACCATGGCCACACAGAAGAAGCCCTAGAAGAAGAGATGACTATTTCTAATTCATATACAAATGCTGAATGCACCAGCTGTATGGAATGGTGTTACTCTCCCACAAACAAACAAGTAAAAAATAAAGATGCAACCCTTAATTTAGACCCAGAGTGCACTTTAGATCCTCAGGTACAAAGAATAGTCCATTAAAGTGTGAACACAAAACAGTAGATTGTGACTTGGACTATGACTTTACTTACCTTGTTTTCCATCATGGAAATGAAACGGTAAAAGCTAAGACGTAACTGAAGACCCATCTGCACAATGAAAACTTCCCTACATATTCCTACCCCACCATGACTCTTCTAGATGTTTTATTGCTTCATTAGGTGTATGAAGTGAGAGAATATTTTGAAATATAGTAATGTGATTTTTTTTTTCTTTTGCACTTGCTTATGAATGTTCCTTACCAATCCAAGCCAGAAGCAATCTTTACCTTAGGGTGAAGTGGAATCATAGAAAGTGAAGAGAAAGAAAGAACTGGTGTAGAGCTTTTTGATTTTCAAAACTGGTCTTGAAAACTGTTTCAGAGACAGTAGTCTAAAAACCTGGCTTTAAATCTCTAGAGCCAGATACCTGAGAGAGAAAAGCATTTTCTAAATGGAAAAGCTCCCCTTTAAATATAAAGAAAAAAAACCCATAATTTGGACAAACTGAGCTTGGAGTTCTACTATAAGCCATAGAGTAGAATAAATGATGCATAAGAACTATTTGACAAAGTAAAAAATGTCAGACCTTCCTTGGCTGAAGAAAGAACCTAGAGAGAAGGGGAGAGGAAAACTAGAGAAGATAGAAGCTGAGGAACTGCCCCCTTCTCCAGGATTTTGTCATGTAGAGCACATCCATTAAACATTACCTGATTATTAAGTATTCCTATTTAAAATATATTTAATTTTGTGCCTTGTAGCCTTTAATTATAAAGCATAAATATATTGATCCTAATCATCAACTAACTCACTCAACAAATAACTACTGGGACTTAATACATAATGAGCCTTAGAAATAATGCAATAAATGGGAATCACAGTCCTTGAAATTCCTCAAGGAATTTGCAGTCTATTGGAAGCAGGGGGTGAGGGTCAGAGACAAGTTAAAAGCCGATTATATTCCTTTGCTTATATGCTGCCATATTTCTGTTTATACTTTTACCACCTAGAAGTGAGATTCTAGTCTACTTTTTTCTTTACAGAAATATAGTTTATTAATGAAGTATGGCTTATTTGCATGAGCCACAGAAACTTTCTGAAATTACCCTGTACTTTTTTATGTCAGAAGCAGCCCAAGGAAATTTTGTATCCTGAAATTTCAAAAATCACTTGCCAACTGTCAAATGTGATCAAAACAAAGCAGTATGAATATCTACTACTCTATATACTTTGGGCAACCTGGCGGCAGACATTTAAATAAAATGATGGTAAAACTGGAACCATTTTAATAGAACAAAAAGAACAAAAGGGAGCTCAGAAAACCAGGGTGAAAAAGTCAGCCCAGGGAAAGAAAAATCATTGTACACTTAAGATACCGTGGTCCCCTTGAGTGCAAGGTCAAGTTGGCCAGGGCAATGATGGACTGGACAGTGGATATACCTTTAGTTTTCTTTGAAGCAGCAGCCTAGGAACTGGGGGTCATGAAGCTTTAACTGAGGAAAAGTGTGAAGGCATAAAGGTTTGGAAAAGATTCTCTGTAATATAAATGGGGATTCCTTTGTTGTCTTCAGTAACATTTCCTTGAAATCAACAAAAGGAAAGAGGAAGAATGGGATCTTGTAGGAAGTGAGCACTCAATATATTTGTGGACTACAAAACAGGGGAAAGGTATTTGTTATTAAACCTCGAAAGAAAAGACCAAAATAAATGATGATAAAGAGCAAAGACTGGAAGAAGAGGGAAGGGGGCAAGGTGTTGGAGGAGGAGCTGAAAAAGGAAGAAAAGGAGAAAAGAAATTTGGAGGGGAAGGAATGAATAGATAATTCTAAAACAACATATTAACAGTGCTTTTCGATGAGTGGTGATATTACAAATATTTTTTCTTTATTTACTCATGCTTTTCTCTGGTTTCTATGACTTTTATAAGAGCATTTACTATTTTTTAATTAAAAATTTTTTTAATTTTGTAAGAAAGAGTACACTTAGCCCACTTATGTTTTCACTTAAACCTTCATCTTTACAAGAGCACTAACTTAGGGTAAGATGGTGTGGCAGGAATTTGGGAACTGCTTAATAAATAGTCCCTAGCAGACATGTTCCAAATGCGTGGTCACTTACGTTGTATGATCCACCGACGGCCTGTGATTTTCCTCCCCATGATGAATACTGGTTCCATTACCAAGTCCCCACCTGAATATGTTTGAATCTTGAATTACTTTTTCTGAGATTGGCTGGTACCATTTACACAGGCTTCCTTTTTCAAAGCTGCAAACTTCCATAGCTTGAATAGGATGGGACAGAGATAAGATGAGCTAATCACAATAAATGTATTAATAAAAGGCAATTTCCATCTGCATCAGCACTTTCTTACTCTTGGGGTTTCTTTAAATTATAATCTAACTTTTAAGCATAACTGAAATAATTAGGCAAATTGTTTACACAATCACTAGAAGAGTTTTAAAGAAATCTAGGTGTATTATATTCAAATATCTATATTAACTGAAATGTGGAAATAAATGCACATACTGAAGATTCTGCTTTCATAAAGAAGTGAGATTTTAATTCGCTCTGAAAGCAGCAATTTAAGAATTGCCACTCTCTTCTGACACAACACTTACATTGCTTATATGACCTGCAAGTTCTGATAAGTCTGTTCTTTTTTCACAGTATTATCGCAAAGCTAAATCCCAAATTCCAAATTACTTAAATTCAAAGCTATAAGATTTACAACAGCTTTTATACTGAACCTCTTCCGTTGAAAGTTTTCAATATTCTTGTAATGACTGTATTCTAATATCAAACAAAATTAAAAGTCCAGTGATTTTTTAAATACATAAGTTGTGTGTGAAAACAAATGCTCTCTTTTTCTCTCCTCCTCTCTCTCTCCTTCTCTCTCTGATGTGTTCATGTGTCTGTCTGTCTTAAATCCTCTACTTCTTGAATAAAAGAAAAGATTCAGTTCAATGAGGTCTTGTGTATACAATGGAAAGCCTGGTGTGTACTCCAGGTTTTAAATGGCATAAACAGTGATGGCATAGGTTACCACTACTATATCACTTAGAAACTTGGGTTCACGATTTAACATAAAATTTGAGAAGGAAAACTCCATCAAAAAAAGTGATTTTAATCATGACATTCAGGTGTGTTATTTAATCTCTGATATTAATATTGATCATATAATTATACTTATTTTGTGAAGAGATTTAGAATTCAATAGAATCCTGTTCATCATATTATTAAAAAAGAATTTTAAAATTGTAGATTTTTTAAAAATTAGAGAACATAGAGTTTCAGGCAAGCTAAGATCTGCTGTACAACATTGTACCTACAGTCAACAATACTGTATTGTACACTTAAAAATTTATTAAGAGGGTAGATCTTATATTGTATTCTTATCACAATGAAAAAATTACAAAATATGACTGTAGGTGACAAGCAGATTTATCACAATAGTTCATTTTACAAAGAGATGGCGAAGGCAAGACACAAGTTGTTCAGAAATAAACGGTAATAATTCATGTTTAATCAAAATAAATAAATATCCCCATGATTTTAATAATTTAATAGTAGACATTCATTCGGGACATTTACAGAACTTACCAAAACTTCCCATCCAATCATAAATGGCACTACTAAAATTTCAAAGTTGAACTAAGAAGAAAGTCAGTATTTACTAAAGATGCTCACTAGGTGTAATTAATTAGATTTTGTGTAAACTTTTACAAAGACGACTTATGTGTGATCAGAAGAGGATTTTAGTGTCTTCCCATGAGGGAGTCTGAATACCACAGCATAGTCCATTATATTATCTTACATCTGTGAGGCACAGTACATCTTCCTGACCAACTTGAGTTAATTACTGTCCCATCTTATTCACAGAGTGAATTAGCTTTGATTTTATGAGGTTTTCTGGTCTGGATTAGTTTATTGTGTATTTGTATTTTTTAAGTTTTAGAATTCCTTGACGAGGCTGACATGAGACAAATTAGAATTTCACTATACGCTGTATTATCTGTATGTTCTAAACTGTCAGTATTATCAAGACACTTGAGCAATTTTATGGTAAATTCACATACAACTTAATAAAGAGCAAGGAAGGGGAAAAAAAATCACAAGTGTTTATTCCTTATGATCCTGTGTTTTGCCCATTCAGACACAGATTAATTTTTCTCCTCTCAGTTTGTATCTTTGACTGAGAAGTTCACTTCTAAATTAAATAATTTGCCTTGATTCATTTAGGAGAAGCCATAGATTGGCAAGTGTCAATAAATGAAAACCATCTTTCAACAGTACCTAGCCGTTGAAGTGTCCACATGTATTAGGATTGGTTTTCTTATTAACTCTGCACATTTGACATAGTATTCATTTTATGTGTGCAATTTGACAATGGCAAAATTTGAGCAGATTCATCTAATTTGAGGGTATTATGCTTCTTCCCTAAACATTTCTATTTAGTGATTGTGACAAACAGAGACAAAAAGGGGGATGAATAAAAATGATAAATGATAGCTCTGGAATCAAGCTAAGTCCATGAAAACAAGTATTTTGAATTTAAATATTAATTTAAAGACACCTCTTGTTGGACATGATACAAGAATGTATGCTGATTTTTCTATCATTTTCTATACAAATAGTCTTTATGTTAAGAAACTGCTTTAAGCCAGGTTGAAATTTTCTAACTAGGACATTATGCCACGCTACTTGAGATAACACTAGTATTTTCTTATCAGTTTTATGGCTATATTTAATGCAAAATTTAGGAATTCACGTACCGCAGGATGATTCATCTGATTTGTCAGGGCAGTCATATCTAAAATCACATTTCTGGATATCTTCAACACATTGACCATCAGACCTGCAAACAAATTCATTGTCGGTACAGTTGTGTGGAGGTAAGGTTACTGGAACTGAAGTTTCTGGTGGAGTTGGAAGGTCCACTGGCAAATTACCTTGAAATAATAGACAAGTGTCATTTTGCAGATTTTTCCATTTCTTTAAAGATTTCACACAATAAACTTTATTAAGTATGCTTCACACAACATTATAAAGAATATTTGATAGTATTTGCTAATCTGCTGAACTTCTTTATGTAAGCATATAAGTTGGGGTTCATGGCTTTAGTCATGGCAAATAACTTTAGATATCTTTGATTATAAAAATAAGTGAAGGTGCAGATGGAAATTATTGAAAAGCTCTTCAGAGCTCACTGAACAAATGGGAGGCTCAAGAACAGGGCTTGGAAGATCAGCAGGAACCAAGTGAATCCCGGGTGCTGGCGTAGGAACCAGAGTCAAGATCACGTTAAACCTCCTCGTCCACTAGGTGAACAAACTTTGTTCTTCCACTGCTACAATGAACTTAACATCTCCTCTTTGTTTCACATATCCCCACATAGTTGGGATTCAAGGTTGCAAGATAGACCCAAACCAAAATTATTCACCCAGAAATATTTAAATAAGCTATAATTTCTGATATTACAGAGTTTAGAAGAAATTTATAGAAGTTGATTAATTTAGACAGTAAGCTATCCAATAAGCACTTATTAATAACATCTCTGTGTCATATACACGGTAGATGTAGTGGATTTAAAGCCAAACATGCTGTCACTGCCATAAAAGAGTTTACAGACTAGTGGATAAGGCATTCAGGAATTCTTTCATTACAGTCTCATGGGATAAGTTTAGGACAGAGATTTTAACATGATGGAGGCAAGAATGACACCTATCGCTTAACTCCTGTATTCACATCCACAGACCATGGTATATGGTGGGTACACTATCATTGTGAAGTGAGTGAATAGATATACAGATGGATGGAAGGATGAAGGAGAGATGGAAGGATGAAGGAGGGATGGAAGGATGGGAGGAGGGACGGAAGGAAGGATGGATGGATAACAGAGTGAATGAATGAATAGATGAACAAAAGTTAAGATTGTACAGTATATTAAGAGAACACAGGAAAAGTCTGTATCAGATGGGGAAGACTTCCTGGCATGGTGATGTTTAAACTAAGTTTTTAGTTTGGGGTTTTTTTTAATTTTTATTTTATATTGGAGTATAGTTGATTAACAATGTTGTATTAGTTTCAGGTGTAAAGCAAAGCAATGCAGTTATACATATACACTTTTTAGTTTTAAAGGATGATTTGTTGCTGGGTAGATAAAGAAGGGTACAAGGTCTTTTGAGGCAAGGAGAAAAGACTCATGTGAAGACAGAGGAATATATTTTCCTGTTGTTTTCTGGAATACTGTGAGAGCTTGACAAGAAGACTATCTTGGGATATGGTAAGAATGCATCTGATGGAGTCATTAGATACGGGACTAGAGAGGAGAGGGTTATGGGGTCACAGCTAAGTGGGACCAACTAGGATTTTGAAGTAAATATAAAAAGCTGTGGAGAAACACCAAGATATAAAATTTCCACTTCAAGAACTGCTTATCAGGCATTAGCGTGGAGAACGATTTGCCGGTGGCTCTGACATGGGGAAGAGAGAACAGCTGAGCTTTTACTTTAATTCCAGGCAACTAATAAACCAAAGCAGAGATGTTTTGCAGGGGACAGCAAAGACCTGAGCAATATTACACATCCAGTGTCTAGAGGACTGGGGATTTGGGTGCTTTGGGGAATTTGAGGAGAGTCCAATAAAGAGTACTTTATTTCTTAGCTCAGGTTTTGAAGCAATTAAGAACTAAGACTGAAGTGTAGGGCAGCTAGTAGATCAAAATATCAACCTTTTTACGGATGAAGTTGATACTGGAAAAAAATAGCCTATATCTGTAGGCAGGTAATCTTTCAGAGTGTGCAACTCAGACATAAACAGACTAAGTTATAACCTGTGCTGGAAACTTCTATACAGAAGCTGACCATTGTGAACTACAGCAAGGAGGAGCTGAGCAGATCTCATGCCTCCTTCAGCTAACTGTCTCCAGAAAAAGAGGAAACTAAGAGACCAGGTATGCATGTGCAGGCTCTCCTTGCAAACTCAACAATCCATTGTTGCTTTTCCACAGTTCACATTAGCGTTCACTGTTGGTGTTTTACATTCTGTGGATTTTAATAAATGTATAATGACAGGCTTCCCCCATTAGCGTGTCATACAGAATACTTTCACTACACTAAAAAACCTCTATGCTCTATGCTCACTGTCTTGATTACTGTAGCTTTATAATAAGTCTTGAAGTTGGGTAGTGTCAGTCCTCCAACTTTGTTCTCCTTCAATATTGTGTTGGATCTTCTGGGTCTTTTGCCTCTCAATATACACTTCAGAATTAGTTTTTCTATATTCACAAAATAATTTGCTGGGATTTTAATTGAGATTACATTAACTCTATAGATCAAGTTAGGAAGAATTAACATCCTGAATATAGTGAGTCTTCATGCATGTTTTTGTATCCTTATCTCAAACATACATGTTCCATTTCAAATATATACTATTTTGTGTCTTAGAAAATTTTACATAAATAATATTCATATTTCTTTTGAATTTGCAATCTTGACTCAAAACATATTTTTCAGATTTATCTCTATTGTTGCATACAGAATCAATTCATTCATTTAACTGGTTAGGGTATTCAATTAAATGAATACTTGGAGTCAAATATTTATGAATAGTATGAATAGTCTGTAGCTGGTATATCTCTTCTCAAGCAGGACAGTAAGAATATAAAGTGTGCTACAATGGATGTCTTTGTACATTTCTCTTTGCAAACATATGCCAGAGTATTTCCAAGGCAAGGTACCTTGAAATGAAATTTCAAAGTTACAGGGTATGTAATCAGTCAACTTAAGTAGTTGTTTTCAGAGGTGGTTTACCCATTTCCACCCAGAAATGTGTGCATTTCTCAAATTCCAGCCAACAGTTGGCATCATCAGATTTTTTTTAATGTTTGCCAGGGTAACAGGTCTGAAATAATAATTCCTTGATATTCTAACTTGTATTTCCCTAATTATTGAGACTTTTTTTAGGGGCCACACAGTATCTTACTCTCGTTTTTGACTAACTATTCACATACCCTGCTATTTTTCTCTACTGAATCCATTGTCTTTTTCTTATTAATTTACAGGTTTAAATTAATCCCATATTCTCCATACTAATCCTCAATCATTTGTCTAAGTGACAAATATGCTCTCCTAATCGAGTCTTTCCATTTTCTATGGTGTCTTTCAGAATAAAAAAACTCTAATTTTAATATATCAATCATTTCCTTTATGGTTTGTGCTTTAAAATTTCACCAAAAAATAATCTTCCCTATTCTAATATCATAAATATGTTTCCTATAATTTCCATAAAATTTTGATAGTTTTTCATATTTAGATCTTTCCTCCATCCGGGCTCTACTGTTATCTATTATCTGTGATGAGAATCTAAATACAATTTTTTTTCACATGAGTGGCCACTTTTTGATCTATTAATCTATTGGAGCAACTCAAACTTCTCTCACTTATCATTTTATATTTTATTATGAAATATATTATACATATATAAGAATGAACATAAAATATATGCCTGGTTTAAAGAAGAAGAAGAATAGCCATATATTTACCTTCCAGTTTATGGAAATGAAATTCACAAACAGTTTTGAACTCTCCAGTGTTTCCCTGCTGACTCCATCCCCTCATTGGCATCTCTCCTGGTTCACAGTACACTGAAATTTGTGTTTTTTATTTCTTTGCTTTCATTTGTGTTTACATTTTCTTCATTTGCATATATGCCAAATAACGTCTTACAGTGCTTACTTATTAGCTTATGTGACTAACTTACTGTGAAATTCTTAGAATAGTGACCATATACATGGAGCACCATTTAGGTCCTTTTTAAATAAATAAAATGTTGTTTAGATTCAAACTTTAGATGAATGGACTCCATTCTCTATATAATCTGCAACTTGATTTTTTTCTGAACATTGTACATTCATCCAACCAAACTAATGTGTGTTCTTGCAGTTTAGCTGCGTTGACTGCTGTATAATGTTTCACTATATGAATATGTAACATACGTTATATAGCTATTCTACCATCAGTGGTTTTTGAGTTGACTCTGAGGTTTTGTTTCTTTGTACATTTCTCCTGAGGTACCAACGTGTGGAATCGCTTGGTCACAGAGGATGCACATCTAACTTTACTAGATAATGCCAAACTGCTTTCAAAAGTAGTTGTATCAATTTCTATACTTCTCAGTAGTGTATAAACATTCTGGTCATACCACATGCTCATCATCCACTGGTATATCTAGAATTACCCGCACGTTTGCCATTTTCTTTGCTGTCTCTTCCCTTTTGCATCTCAGCCCTTGTTGAGCTCATTCTGTCTCCTTTAAATGTTCACATTTACATAGTTCATTTGGTAGGAGTCTGGTGCAGTGAAATCATTTTTTGTTTGTTTTTGGATGTCATGCTCTGAGTGCCTATTTTCACCCTCATTCCTGAAAGAATTTTGCTTTGCTCTAGACTAACAGTTATTTTTTCTCAGAACTTTGAAAATAATTTCAACTGTCTTCCTACTTCCATTCTTGCTATTGTGAAGTCATCTATTAATCTGATTGCAGTTCTTTTGTAACTGTATTTTAATCTCTGGCTATTTTTACCATAATCTTCTCTTTCATTAATTTTTTTCTAATTCATTTCCATAAGCCTAGACCTGGATTTATTCTAATATTTTGCATGAGGTTGAATAGGCTTCTTAAATCTTATGTTAATTCTTAGCCATTATATCTTTGAAAATTGCTTCTCCTCCATTTTCTTTATTCTCTCTCTGGAACTCCATTAGCTTTTATGATCTATCCTTCAAGTAAATCTATCCCTTCCATTTTCCTTTTCTATCTCTCTCTGCTGCTCCCTGAAATTTCCTCACAGTTATTCTCCAGAAGACTAATCACAGCATTGATTCAGCTATTTAATTCATCCGCTGGGATTTTTATTTCATTGATTTTATTTCTCACTTCACGATGGCCAATTTGATACTTTCAAAATTTTCTGGGTTTTTTTTTTTTTTTTTTTTTGGACAACATCATGCTATTTTCTTATGGCTTAAGAGTCCTTTAATATTTTAAATTATTTATTAGTTTTCTATTTGTTGCACAACAAATTTCCACAAACCTTAGAATTTTAAACTAATAAACACTTATTATCTCACACAACTTCTGTAAGTCTGAAACGCAGAAGAGGCTTAGCTTGGTGGGTTCTAATTCAGGGTCTCATAAGATTACTGTCAAGATGTCAGCCAAGGCTGCAGTCATCTGAAGGCTTGACCGGGGATGGAAGACCTGCTTTCCAAGGGGGCTCATGCCTGGGAATTTAGGCTACTGTTGGCAGGATGTCTCAGTTCCTGGGCTTTCTCCATAGGGCTGCTTGTGTATCCTTCGGACATGGTGTCTGACTTCCCCCAGAGTGAGTGATCCAAAGGAAGACAGCAGAAGCCTAGCTTTGGAAATCATACCCAGTCATTGCCACGTGGGTCATTAGTTACACAGGTCAGTCTTACTCAATATGGGAGGGGCCTGGTCCACAGATCATGAATACCAAGAGGTGGGGATTATTGGGGGCTATTTTGGAGGTTGGCAACCATAATTTTTTGTGCTTGATTTTTATGTGAGAATCCTTTATCATTTAGTTTGCAGAAGAGTCCTTCTAGATTAACTTTGAGTTGTTCCTTTTGGAACCCCACTGGTACCTCCACCCAGGAATGATATACCCCTTTTGGCCCTCCTCTCCCCTTTCCCTGCCTCTCATCCATCCTATATTCTCTTTACTCCTTAACTCTGGCAATCACATTATGCTTTCTGTTCTATTTTTCCATTTTCTATTTCTCTCATGTGGGCATTTCTTTTTTTTAACCTCAGCTTAACATTTAAAAAAATGCATGTTATATTTGATATTTCTAGGTATATGTAGTGTTAGTTTTCAGATCATCTGGTCTGCCACATTATTAAAATCAGTAGTCTTAACTGCATCTTTAGGCCTGGTTTCAATTTATACTAGGAAACAGTCCCTCACTTAAGAAGAAATCATAGACATGCGTGGCTATCTTAGAAAAAGGAGGTAGATGAGTCCATACTCAGGAAAAATAGAGACAACTCATTTTCTATCTCAGAAATGATCCAGGTAAAATGACCTGGATCCCAGGTAGGTAAAAATATCACTACTCTAAAAAAGAAATAGGAAAATCTTAAAATTCTTTGTCCTTTCCTCATTACTCTTTGTTATTCTACCAGAATTAGTGAATCTTAAAAGATAAGTGTAATATGTTTGTATTTGAGAGCACCAAAAGAATTATTGGAAGAAAGTGTTTCTTACTCCAAAGTCCAATTCTGGAAATGGTGGTATAACTGGAAAGATGGAGTTGCCACTGATTCCTTGGGATCTGCCATGTAGAAGTAAAACAGAGCCCAGACACATGGTTAGATCAAGACATCATTTGGAGCCTGAGGCATGGCAAGGACTGCAAGCCTCCTGACACATCTCTTACCCTCACAGATGGTTTATACTTTCATGTAAGGAACACGAGTTTGTCAGTTTGTTTTACTTTGCTATGACTCAGAGCAGTATTTCTTATTAAAGAATCATGCTCTTAACTCAGGTGATACAAGAAATGACTTCATACAGTATATGGATAGACTTCACATTTTTAAAATATATAAATTGTGAACAACCTTAATAGTAAAACATACCTAGAAAAATAAGCCCATCTTAGTCAGTCTGGGCTGCTATAATAGAATCCCACAGACTAGGGGGCTTAGACAACAATTTATTTCTCACAGTTCTAGAGGCTGAAAGTCCAATATCAGGGTACCAATGTGGCTGGGTTCTGAGGGCTCTCTTCCAGGTTATGTCCTTACATGGCCTTCCTTGGTACATGCATGCAGAGAGAGAGAGATCTCATATCTTTTCCTCTTCTTATAAAAGCACTAATCCCATCATGAGGGCATCAACTTCATCAACCCAAATTACCTTCCAAAAGCCCCACCTCCAAATACCATCACACTGGGGGTTAAGGTTTCAACATATGAATATTGGAACATTCACTCCATAGCAAAACTTGTGATTTTTTTTAAACCTATGATTGTTTAGAAGTGCTGAAGTTGGTAGCAATGGTAGAGTTAATACTCTTAAAATAAAAAACACTAAAAGCTTTGCAGATGAGACAAAATTGAAAGGTGAAATGCAAATAACTGAACACCAAGAAGCAGAGATTAGTCTGGTTTGATCTGATTTTCTTCCACATCCCTAAGCCAAAGGGAAACCAACTCACCTGCACAGCTGTCACCCTAGATGACTCAGGCTCCAGATGGACTCAGTGTTCTAATTCCTTGCTCTGTGAATTCCTTGTAACAAATATGATATACTTCATGCTACCCTAATATAATCTTTCTGGTAAAAATAGATTTTCCAACTTGTTTTATACTAGACTTCCCTCCCTACAGCTATTCCCACACTGGTAATTAAACAAATAAAACTGATATTTTAACATCCTGAGCCCTTGATATATTATTGGCAGCTTTAGACATATCACAACTGTGTGAATTACTTGACTAATATGCATGGTTGTTCTTTATCTCCAAGGAACAATGCACATGTTTTTCTTGTGACTTCTGATGTTAAGAAATACATTTAATTTAAAAATCTAAAAGTCTACTTGAGGTTTAAACATAATCAATCTTCAGAAAAAAAATTTGAAATATCTACAGCACCAGGAGAAAAGCGTTTCCTATTTTTCCTATTGCACTTAACATAATAACCTGGAGTTATAACCACAAGCTGAAACGACTATATTTAGCATAATCGTACTAAAGTGTCTGTGCTAGGTCTACTTCCTAGGATAGTAGGTTTTACTGAAACATAGCTACTCTTTGGATATGATTTATTAACAATTGTAACACAGCTCTTTGCCTCATATTAGGCATTGTCTCTTTTTTTTTCTTTATCCAGTAGCAAATCAGCTCTTTTTGAAATATTTTTGCTCTACCACATGGATTCAATAAAATTTTCCAGGTAGCACAATATATTTTCCATTTTTAAAGACATTCTACCATCTTTCAAAGATAGTTATTTGTCAAATTTTATAAACCAAATAAATTCAGTTATTTGTCGAATTTTATTTTCTAGAAATTTATTGGGTTGGCCAAAAATTTCGTTTGGGTTTTTCATAAGATCTTAAAAATAAAATACTAAGTTGCATGGCCCATAGGCTTTGGGCAAAATTTTTCCCTAGGTATATGCTAAATCACTTTATGACACTACACCAAAGACACTAAAACCAGAATATTTTAGATTACAATCACTGAGTCTCACATTTCTTCATTTTTGCCTTGAAGTCTTTTACTGAACTGCAAATATTTCCCACATTTCTAAAACTTTCTTCAGAGTCTGTATTTCCTTTTGAAAAATACGGATAAAAGAGGACCTCAAAGCAAAATGCTTTCATTTAATTTACTATCCTGAAAAAAATGTAATGGATACACCAAACAGCTTAGTGTTAGAAGGTAAAAAGCTGCAGGTGATATCTGAAAAATGAACACAAAAGAACTCACATTTTGCCACTGAAACAAACATTACTCTTTGCAGAAGGAAGGGAGACTTGATCAAGCACAAATAAAGCTGGTGAGATATTGAGGTGAAGGAGGAGGGATGTCAAAAAGTCAATCAACTCAGCCAGTTTAGCAATAACAACAACAAAAACCATTCGGTGGGTAGGGGAGGAACATCATAAAAAATTGTTAAGCGTTCTCTAAAGACTTACCATACTTTCTCAATTTTAAGGTATCATCAGTTGCAAGATATGCCACTGACTTAGTAAAAACTTTCCTGGGAAAAGCAAAACACTAATACCTTAGATAGTGATACTCATTCTAATAATTAGTAGTTCTAGTAACTAATAAATCTAATACACATGCTGAATTCTGAAATTTTAACTTCGATGAAAAGCACGTAGGTATTTTTTTTCAGCTTGCAAACAGTGTGTTGTGATGCTATGTCGTCACAGATTTATTTTTCCAAATAACCCAGCTATCTCACCAATAATCTTGGACACAAGAAAGAAAACTCCTGTTGCATGTGTTCTGCTAAAAGAAACACACTCCTTGCTTTTCTGATGGAAGATGGAAGGAATAATGCAAAACAGATACTTTCTTTGGGATAATATTTTAAAATCTGAATGTCTGGCAACAATTCTTCCTAAATAATCTACTCTGAAGGTCTAATTCAAGGTGAAGGGAAAGCTATTTAACTTTGCCATTATTCCGCATCATTATCTACTCTGGGAACAGACAACATCTTCACACACTGATGCAAAGAATCATAGGATTCTATTGCATGGTTAAGACTGTCTACTTTCCCTAGAAATGTAATTAATCTTGCATAAACAGCCATTTCTCTATTTTCCTCCTGAATTAGATTTAAGATGATAATTTATATCATCAAAGTATTGAAACAAAGGAGATACGATCCATAATTGAGAATGGATTTGAAAATTGTTAGAAACAACTAGAAGTTAGAAAATGAGAGACACTTGACCTAGAGGAGCAAGTAATGATGGTCTAGGACAAAGTGAAAAGTAACTAAGTTTATGGCATAAAAACTATTGAGGAAAATTAATAGAAGTTTGCAGTTAAGAAGCTCAGTCATTCGAGTCAACACTGTTTTGAACCAAGGTCATGGCAGAGGTAATGGAAAAAGCAGAACAGATGTGAGAAATATTTTGGAGTTTAAGGGGAAACTTAAAAGTTTAAAGGGAAAGCCAAAGACGACTATGGTATTTCAATCCTGGGTTGCTCGAGGATACTGAGGTCATCAAAAGGAACAAGGGAGACATAGAGGAAAGAGAAGCTGATTTTGAGGAAATAGGTAAAAATGAAATAATCTACTCCTTTTTATTCACTTTTAGTATAAAATAAAATTACAGGTTACAAATCTGCTCTTTGGACATGAGGTCAATAGTTTGTGTTTTTTTAGTTTTTTATTTGTTTTGTTTTGTTAATCAAGGAGGAAACATGCTGTAGATAATGTTCATATTGAAAGCAAATCAATGTCTGTAAGTGAACCTACACGGACTGATCCCACCTCAGCTAACATGATGTCATGACAAAACACTGACTGATAATCAAGAGCAATATTTCTATTAAAAACCTAATTTTTATTTTTGTTTTCATCTTATGGTAAGATCACATCAGCTTCCTTTATGAAACCTATGGCTTCAGCAGGCTTTGTGGTTTCTGCCCAAAGTTTCTTTTGCTATGAAGCCAACATGAAAACCACGCAGTTGAGTCTTTAAAATTCCATATTTTTCTTCCAAAACTTAAAGCAGAAAATTGGGACTAACGGTGTGTAACTGATACTTCACATCTCTGCCCTTGTTTCTGGCAGCTCTTTTCCCTCTACCTTGGAAACATCAGCCACAGAATGCATGTAGCAGGATAATTAAAGCAGCAACAGTAGCAACCATGACTTGTGTTCCCTTTCTGTATTCCTTTTTGTTCCCCTCTGCCACTGGGGTCACAGCCATTCTCCCTAAGCAAAGAGTGGGAGGCGATTTGGCCCTGAAATCAGACCCCTTAGGTGAAAAATCTCATTCCTACCCTCAATTGTGCATTCTTACCCAGGTCATCGGTGCTCTTTAAGTTTAGTTTTTCACACCCATAAAATGGAAATTGCTTTCTCTTCCTTGGGCGGTTAATGTATTTGATGAACAATATAATAATAGTGATAAACATTATGATCCAAAGAAGCAGACATTGTACTCTGCCACTTTATAGCTAGATAGCCTTGGGCTGGTTATCTCCTTCCCAGTTTGCTCCATAAAATTGGGATAACAAAGGCATCCATCCTATTCAACATTCAAGATCTCTTCACCTGTGATGGACCAGGCACTATTTTATACTCTTAAAAGAAAATAGGATTATATGAGATGATACACAGAGTGATAGATGGTATTAATGTAACCATTTATCAGTTCCCTCCCTTGTAAGGACTTCCTGTATTCTCTGTCCCTGGCAAGCTCCTTGTCTGTGGCAAATACTTCCCTGCGCCATTGTTGGGCTTGATCACTTGACTTGCTCTGACCAATGGAAGTGAATACACATGATGTCCTAATAAAAGCTTTAAGTATGCTTTCTTTTTCCAACCCTCTGACTTAAAAACAGAATGTGTCAGACAGGGACTTGGTCCATCAGCCTGGGTCGCATATAGACAGGACCCACAGAACAGAGATACATAGATTGGAACTACATAGAATTATACAGAGCTATGAACAAGAATTACATGTGTTTGCCGTTATTATTCTACGCCAAACCACAAACTTAAGAGTAAGAAATAAATGCTTGTGGCTGTAAGCCACTGAGATTTGGCTGTCAACAGAAGCTGACATATAACATAGTGTCTTACATATAGAAGTGATTAACATTTTAACAATAATAATAATAAACTAAAATATATAAACACTTAAAAAGATATAAACATCTCTCCACCTATCCAATAGATGTTTATTGAGTATTACTATGTGTCAGATACTGTTTATGCTACTGAAGGTATGGCAGTGATCAGATAAAATCCCTGCTCTCATGCCACTAACATTATTATGGCGGAAATAAAATTTGACTATAAGGGGATACGTGTTGTGGAGAAAACACAGGGGAAGGAGACAGAAAATGTCAGGTAAGGAGATAAGAAGAGGTGTGTGTGTGTGTGTGTGTGTGTGTGTGTGTGTGTGTGTGTGTGAGAGAGAGAGAGAGAGAGAGAGAGAGAGAGACAGACAGATTGAGAGAAGGTTTCACTAGAGAAATTTTCCAGCAGAGATCAGAAAGAAGTAAGGGGGTGAAGGGGATATCTGGGGGAAGTACATTCCAGGAAGAGAGAATAGCAGGTATAAAAGCCCTGAGGCATGAATGGGTTGGAGTGCTCAAGGACCAGCCAAGAGGTCTTGTAGTTGAGAGACATCAATTAGAGGCACATTGGTAGAAGGTAAAGTCAGAGCTGTATGAGAGGGCCGGTCATTTATTCCTTGGAAGTTATTGGAAGAAGTTTGGCTTTGTTCTGAATGAGATGGGATGTCATAGGAAGACTCATGATAGGGTAACATGAGCTTATGTAAGTTTGAAAAGGATCATTCTGGCTGTTGTTTTGAGAAGAGATTATGTGGTTCAAGGGTAGAAGCAGATAGATCATTTACAAAGCAACCACAGTAATCTGTATAGAGACGACAGTGGCTTGGACCAAGGGGAGAGTATCGAGAGCAATGAGAAGCAGTAGACTCCAGATATATGTGAAGGTAGTGGCTGATCAGATTTGTTGATGAAGAAGCAACTGGAGATAAACTATCATTTACTGAGACAGGGAGACGTGCAAGAATGGTCAGATTGAGGGAGCAATGGGTCATCAAGAATTTACTTTTAGACACTGAGGGATAAAGGTAAACTTGTTGAATTCTGATTTCCTTCTGCTGGCTTTCCAGAGAGGGGGTTGGCTTTCTGCAGAGTTTCACAGAAACCACTGCACAAAGAATGGTAATTAATCCTGCCAGAATGATGGGATGGAGAATCAGAGGTGTGACATTAGCTACAGCAGAAAGAACTGGAATCCAGCCCTCTGATTATGTCTGGGGAGAGGCTGGTACTCCTCTGACCAATAATGCTGCACTGTGATGGACCAGGGCTGCAGGTTAAGTTTTCAGCACATGAAAGTGCTCTCCACATGGATTATTGTGATTGATTTTTAAATTATCCAGCCTCTGATCAGTCTAGGAAGGAGACTGTGCTTTCCCTTGTCATGCAACTAAAGAGTCTACAACCTCAGTCCCAGGAGTTTGAATTTCAGCCCTTTCAGATCACTATGCACTGCCTAGAATGAGTTTCCCCTGGGGTGTGTTTGTTTTAGGTTATTTTCCCTAGTTATCTTTGAGATGTCTAGTACATCTAAGTTTGGATGTTGAGTAGGTGGTTAGTATCTAAGTCAGGAGTTCAGGGGAAAGGTTGAGGATGGAGATATAAATCTGGAAGACATGTATTAGATTTTTAATGGAAAGAAGTCTATAACTTGGAAAGCAAATGGCTGGCAACAATCCTCAGGAATATTTAAAGTGCAGCCCGAGAGTAAAACATCACTGAAGGTACCTGAGAGGTTATTAAAGTCTCCAAAACAATGTGATTATAAGGTAACCAATTCTGTTCTTATAACCCCCCAAATATGATGGAATTACAGTTTAACTTCAGACACAATTTCCTAATATTTTGCATATGATAAGACACAAACACAACTGATTCAAACCTCTTTACTATGTTTGCAAAGATTTTAGACTAATTACTAGAAAAGATTCACAACCTTTTCCAGGGTTAATATATTAGTAGGATAGAGTAGAACTGAGAGTATTTTTGAATATTTCTGGAAATGAAATATTGATTTCCTTGGCAGTTTTTCCAAGTAAACAGGTTTGAAAAAACTCATATACTAAAATATCCTTCCTTACCAGGGTAGAAGGTGCAGTCCATAAATGACAAATCATCAATTGCGATGTCTCCAGTGAAGCCATCTCCCACTGAAGCTTCCACTGAAATCTAAGAACAATATAAGAAATTTGTTAATACTGTGAAGGAAATTAATTTCTGGAAACTCATGGTTGAAAAGGAATTCAGAATTTGGCTAAAGAAAACCTTCTTCTGAACCATTAAAAACATACTTTGCAGAAGTCTCCATAAGTTGGTATCTTGTCTCTACCTGAATACTTCCAGTAATAGGAAGCTCCACACCTTACTGGGCCCATTAAATCCATGAAGCCCATTCTGCTTCTGGTGAGTACTGATTTTTTGAAATTTCAGTATATCAGATTGATATCTACTTCCTTATAACTTTCAACCATTAATTCTAGACTGGTCCTGCTTTCTTCTGAGCCTTTAAGTATCTGAAGGCAAATTACTGAACCTTTTCCCACCGTTGCCCCAATAGTTCAGCTGTTTCCAAGGTTAAACCTCTTCATCCTTCAAGAAACCAAATTTGTTGCCAGAGGTACTCTCTAAAATGCACATTTTGAAGAGCTTTAAAATTTTTCTCCCATCGACCTTATTCTGTAACATTTTATGGAACTGGCGAATTGTTATTAGATCTCCTTCAGAACCTCATTAATCACAGTGAACTCAGGTGACATCGGTGTTGTTACAGGAGCTGCAGTTCCACTGAAACTCCAGTAAAATGTGAAATACTGACAAACCACTATAGTATATGGCAGATTGTGATTAGGGCTGAGATTTACTGTAATATAATTAATCATGATGAATTATTTTAATACTCATGCAAATATGTTGCATACTTACTAGGAATCCTGCTATAATTTAATAATGAAGAACATTAAGCAAACTCAAACTTAAAAAACACATTCCTTTTTTCCACTATTATATGAATATATGTTTCTGTTTCATTTTTCCTCACAAATGCTATATGTGGAAGTTGAAATTTTATTTCATTTTTCAAATTCTATCCTCCATTAAAAGTTGTTTCATACATTATTTATTCCTAATTAAAGAAGATAATTAAATGGTCAAATTACTGACCTTAAGCCTCTTGACATCTTCCACCAACTTTCTAGGTTTTCTTGAGAATTACTAGAATTTTCTCCTTTATTTGTCACTGAGGAAATGACTCAATTTGGAAAAGGTTTATTCATTTAATTAATGGGCAAATATAGTTCACCTAATACTGCCTGGGGAACAGGCAGTCTCCTACTGCTTTAAAATGGGTCACTGCAAATATAAAATGCACCCTTCTTTTCACCACCAGCATGATTAAAAGAAATATTATAAGCAGAGAAAACAAAAACACAAAAAGAATACTCAGTACAAAATCATACAATTATTCTAATAAACAAAAAGCCAGCAGTCAGAATTTGGCAGAACATACTGTAATAAAATATCTTCTGTTTCATAGGAAAAAAAAGACTGCAGTTGGGTGAACAATAGGGAAAAGGTGTAAGCAAGGACTGATTAATAACTAATACACTAGTTAATTACAAATACATTCTTTGGATCAATATTTGTCTATCCCAATACAACACACGACATGGTAATAAAAAGCTCAGAAGATGCAAGAAAAAGGAAAAACTAGGATAAATAAAAATAAACACTACCAACGTGACTACACTGCTCATGATTATCTTAGTTTATTCATGAGAAGGGATAGAAAATTGATATAACAGAATCTCAAGTCTATGAAAAGCATACCTGTACATATAAATATCTGTAAGCTAACTTTAGGGATGTATACACATACATAGCTCCATTTGAGTGTGTAGGTGGACTTAACTGTTCCAAAGCATTCCTTTTGTTGTCTTTATATGGTCACAAGTTAAAGAATTGGCCGTTTGTGAAAGTTACAAATTTTCTCATTTATGGTCTACACCAGGTGAGCAGCATTTCTGAGTGGATGTTGTCTACACAAGTAGTATTTGTATTGGAGTTTACTTCACATTACATGATAAGCATTTTGATATTGCTTCTACTAGCATTCATTGCCAAAGGAAAGACACAAATAATCCAAGGCAGTGACAGTTGGGTCTTGCTCTAAGACACAATTTAATCACAATTTTTTACCAAAATATCTTCTATTTTCTAGTCTCTAAATGGTGGCATTCTTGAGAAAGAGTGAACAATAATTTCAAGCTGAGATACTAAAAAATGTCAATTTGCATATATAACTGCAATCTCAGCCTCTTTTGAATATTTAATTAAACCAGCCATTAAAAAAAAGCCTACCTGATAACAAATCACATCTTGAGAAAAAGTTATGAATGCTGAAGTTCAATTTTACTTCTGTCCTGTATTTAATTTAGTCTTGCAAAAAGTTTTGCAAATTACCCTAAGAAACTAGTCACAAAAAAAGAGCAAACCCAAGTGTGTCTATTCTGGAAAATCCACTTTCACTTTTGGTGTTTTTCCAATAAATGGAAGGGTATTAAAACACTAATGTTATTGTATGTGAGGCAGTATTGCCACTCTAGACATTAGGGAAGCCAAATTTTACCCTTCAGTTTCATTAGCACCTTACTGAATGACTTAAAGGGCAATTGAAAATTCCAGTTTGGTCTGAATGACCTGCATTATCTGCAGAGGCCAATTCTACTTACATTAGAACTATTACTGCCATGGAAATTTTCTAAAGTAATCCAGCTATTCTAAGTTGTTCTTCTCATGGGCTGTTGCATGCTCCAAATAAAGATGGAGTGGCCTTGTCAACTACCTTGGAAATTTTAGTTCTAATATAACCAAGGACTCTAATATTAATAAGGCTCTAAAGACTTGTCTTAGCAGATTTTTATTTCTATATTTAGGAAACTTTGAATTATTCATCAAAATATTTAAATGATATGAAAACTATTATCATACATATGTAAGACAGAATTTAATCATAATTTTTACCAATATATCTTTGATTTCCTAACATATATATAATTAACACACACATATATATACACTTATAAATAAAATAGTCTCTATTAACTCATAAGGAAGAAAAATGGAATTGACTCAGCCTGCCACCTAGTTTAACCAACCTGTGTTTGGAAAAAAATATGAAATTCCAGCATAATATACCAATTTTTAATATAACACGTCTTCAGAAAGACTTGAAAGAAAGGAATTGTTTAAAATTTATAAAAAGCATGTATCCTACGTGGAGCAACTGGAACTCCAATGCATTACTGATGGGAATCCAAAATGGTACAGCCACTTTGGAAAATGGTTTGGCAGAGATAAACCCATGCACTTATGATCAATTAATCTATGATAAAAGAGGTAAGAATATACAATGGAGAAAAGACAGTTTCTTCAATAAGTGGTTCTGGGAAAACTGGAGAGCTACATATAAAAGAATGAAATCACAACATTCTCTAACTCCCTATATAAACTCAAAATGGATTAAGGACCTAAATCTAAGACCAGAAACCCTAAAACTCCTAGAGGAAAACATAGGCAGAACACTCTTCGACAAAAATCGTAGCAATATTTTTTTTGGATCTGTCTCCTAAAACAAAGACAATAAAAAATAAACAAATGGGACCTAATTAAACTTAAAAGCTTTTGACAGCAAAGGAAACCACTGACAAAATGAAAAGACAACCTACTGAATGGGAGAAAATATTTGCAAATGATGTGACCTATCACGGGTTAACATCCAATGTATATAAACAGCTCATGCAACTCAACAACAGAAAAACAAATAACCCAATTAAAAAATGGGCAGAAGAACTGAATTTTTCAAAGAGGAAATGCAGATGGCCAACAGGCACATGAAAAGATGCTCAACATCACTAAGCATGAGGAAAATGCAAATCGAAACCACAATGAGATATCACCTCATACCTGTCAGAATGGCTATCATCAAAAAGAACACAAATAACAAATGTTGGTGAGGACGTAGTGAAAAGGGAACCCTCCTACACTGTTGGTAGGAAAGTAAATTGGTGCAGTCACTGTGGAAAACAGTATGGAGGTTTCTCAAAAAACTAAAAATAGAACTACCATATGACCCAGCAATTCCATTCCTGGGTATATATCTGAAAAAAAAAAAAAAATACTGTATTTCTTCTTTGCTAATGTCAGGCTTTACAATATATGGATTGCTAAGAATTTTTTTTTCTTTAAGTGTCTACTTTGGTATTGTGCCAACTGTTTCCTTGGTTACCAAGCAGGAAAAAAGTCTGGAGTTTCTCACCATCAACGACAGAAGAGACTAAATGGTGATGACCCGATTCCCATGAGTTTAGTTTAACCCAAACAGTGCTTTCAAGTAGAATAGTTTGCCAAGTACTTTCAAAGTAAGATATTTCACAAGAAGATACTGCCTGTAGTTGCCACAATCCCCATTACTCCCTATCACACCTAACTCTAAGGCGGAGGGTCAGTTGCCATTAATTATTTTACACCTGAACTACTTCTCTTAATTCACATCCCTTGCTTCCAGGGGCACTTGGGTTTGCAATTCCTTTTGCATACTAGTTAGGTCAGAAACCATGAAGGGTCTGAGACTTTACCCTACTCGCAAGCTAACGTTAGCCTGCCACTGTTTCATATGCATATACTGACAGAAGACACAAGATCCTTGATTTACAGAGATAGCAAAACTCATCAGCCAGAGAAATATCTTCCACTGGTTCCCCACTTCCCACAGGGAAACATGATAAGTGCCAGATGTTTCCCTGCATGAGTGGTGGGTTGCACCATAGAAGAAGAACCCCAACATTAGGAATTTCTAGCTGTTATAGGCTGCTGGCACATCTGAGGGAGAGGGAGGAGGAGAAGGAGGAGGTGAAGCAAGAGGGAAGGAAGGGGAGGGGCAGTAGGTAGGTAAATTACTCCAGAATGTAAGCAAACGTCTCAGGGTAAACTCCATGCAATACATCCTTTGCTCAGAAGCTGAATAATGCAGGACACAAGAAATGCATGGAGAACTGTCTCCCAATGGGGAAGCTGGACAGTGCTACATTGCTGATATATTTAATTTGTGGAAGTATGATGATCCTTTCATGTATGTGTAAATTGAAATGTTTATCTAAATTCAGCCTCCTTTCCTCTTATACCTCATTTTATACTATTCTGAACTGAATGAGTGTAACTTGTTAGAGTCTCTCAGAGATGGCCACCCACCTGCTGTTAGCCCAGGTCCTTTTCCACCCACAAAATCTTTTCCCATCAGAGCTTCTGCTATATTAAGAGTAGAGATTTTTTTTAAGTTTTTTTTTTTTTTAATAAATTTATTTATTTATTTATTTTTGGCTGCGTTGGGTCTTCGTTGCTGCATGTGGGCTTTTCTCTAGTTGCGGCAAGCACAGGCTACTCTTTGTTGCGGTGCACAGGCTTCTCATTGCGGTGGCTTCTCTTGTTGCAGAGCATGGGCTCGAGGTGCACGGGCTCAGTAGCTGCAGCATGCAGGCTCTAGAGAGCAGGATTTAGGGCACAGGCTCAGTAGTTGTGGCACATGGGCTTAGTTGCTCCACGGCACGTGGGATCTTCCTAGACCAGGAATTGAACCGGTGTCCCCTACACTGGCAGGCAGATTCTTAACCACTGCACCACCAGGGAAGTCCGAGAGTAGAGATTTAAAAAAAGAAAAAATAATCAAGGAGGGAAGGATGTGGTTGAAGAAATAAGGTCACTGAAAATTTCATTCATGTTTCTTTATTTAGACAGAATTCTGTTATTCATCTTGAATGAAAGAAACCTAAAAAAAATCATCTCTGAGTTATTCAGGTCATATTAGATTGATTTGCTTTCCACGGTTTTAAAGGGTTGGCAAATCACAAAGGTTATTTCTGCTACGTTTTTCTCTAAGCCATTTTAGATGTACAGGAAGGGCCAAAATTTGGGTGAGTTTTTTTTCCCCCTCTAATTCTTCACAGTGCCTTTGTGGAACTTGCCTAACTGGATTTTAAAAGGGATAAATGTTGATCAATTTGAAATTAATTTGCTACCTAAAACTCTACAAACTCACATGCTATTTTAAAGCATCTTCCAGGAACTCATATAGCACATAACCCATTTCACATCTCATCTATTATGTGATGAAGACAAATAAATAGTTCTCAGTTTCCCTAGTTCTAAGAATTTATACGGAACCTATTTGATTGGAGGTTACAAAGACGCATTTAACTGAAAAAAGCCTGATCAATATTAGAGAGAGAAAAGGGAATTAGAATAATTCTAATAATAATTGTCTGATATGACAATTGCTATGCCAGCTTTCTTTTGATTTCCATTTGCATGGAATATCTTTTTCCATCCCCTCACTTTCAGTCTGTATGTGTCCCTAGGTCTGAAGTGTGTCTCTTGTAGACAGCATATATACGAGTCTTTTTTTTGTATCCATTCAGCCAGTCTATGTCTTTTGGTTGGAGCATTTATTCCATTTACATTTAAGGTAATTATCGATATGTATGTTCCTTTTACCATTTTCTTAATTGTTTTGTGTTTGTTTTTGTAGGTCTTTTCCTTCTCTTGTGTTTCCTGCCTAGAGAAGTTCCTTTAGCATTTGCTGTAAAGCTGGTTTGGTGGTGGTGAATTCTCTTAGTTTTTGCTTGTCTGTAAAGGTCTTAATTTCTCCATCAAATCTGAATGAGATCCTTGCTGGGCAGACCAATATTGCTTGTAGGTTTTTCTCCTTCATCACTTTAAATATGTCCTGCCACTCCCTTCTGGCTTGCAGAGTTTCTGCTGAAAGATCAGCTGTTAACCTTATGGGGATTCCCTTATGTGTTATTTGTTGTTTTTCCCTTGCTGCTTTTAATATTTGTTCTTTGTATTTAATTTTTGATAGTTTGATTAATACGTGTCTTGGTGTGTTTCTCCTTTGATTTATCCTGTATGGGACTCTCTGTGCTTCCTGGACTTGATTAACTATTTCCTTTCCCATATTAGGGAAGTTTTCAACTATAATCTCTCAAATATTTTCTCAGTCCGTTTCTTTTTCTCTCCTTCTTCTGGGGCCCCTATAATTCGAATGTTGGTGCGTTTAATGTTGTCCCAGAGGTCTGTGAGACTGTCCTCAATTCTTTTCATTCTTTTTTCTTTATTCTGCTCTGCAGTAGTTATTTCCACTATTTTATCTTCCAGGTTAGTTATCTGTTCTTCTGCCTCGGTTATTCTGTTATTGATCCCTTCTAGAGAAGTTTTAATTTCATTTATTGTGTTGTTCATCACTGTTTGTTTGCTCTTTAGTTCTTCTAGGTCCTTGTTAAACGTTTCTTGTATTTTCTCTATTCTATTTCCAAGATTTTGGATCATCTTTACTATCATTATTCTGAGTTCTTTTTCAGGTAGACTGCCTATTTCCTCTTCATTTGTTTTGTCTGGTGGGTTCGTACCTTGCTCCTTCATCTGCTGTGTATTTCTCTGTCTTCTCATTTTGCTTAACTTACTGTGTTTGGGGTCTCCTTTTTGCAGGTTGCAGGTTCGTAGCTCCCACTGTTTTTGGTGTTGGCCCCCAGTGGCTAAGGTTGGTTCAGTGGGTTGTGTAGGCTTCCTGGTGCAGGGGACTAGTGCCTGTGTTCTGGTGGGTGAGGCTGGATCTTGTCTTTCTGGTTGGCAGGTCCACATCTGGTGGTGTGTTTTGGGGTGTCTGTGGCCTTATTATGATTTTAGGCAGCCTCTGTGTTAATGGATGGGGTTGTGTTCCTGTCTTGCTAGTTGCTTGGCATAGAGTGTCCAGCACTGTAGCTTGCTGGTCATTGAGTGGATCTGGGTCTTGGTGTTGAGATGGTGATCTCTGGGAGATTTTCGCCGTTTGATATTACATGGAGCTGGGAGGTCTCTTGTGGACCAGTGTCCTGAACTTGGCTCTCCCACCTCAGTGGCACAGCCCTGACGCCTGGCTGGAGCACCAAGAGCCTGTCCTCCACAAGGCTCAGAATAAAAGGGAGAAAAAAAAAGAAGACGGAAATAAAATAAAATAAAATAAAATAAAATAAAGTTATTAAAATAAAAAATAATTATTAAGAAAAAAAATTCTTTTAAGTAATTAAAAAACAACAAAAAAACGGACAGACAGAACCCGAGGACAAATGGTAAAAGCAAAGCTATACAGACAAAATCACACACACAAGCATACACGTACACACTCACAAAAAGAGAAAAAGGGGAAAAAATAATATATCTTTGCTCCCAAAGTCCACCTCCTGAATTTGGGATGATTCGTTGTCTATTCAGGTATTCAACAGATGCAGGCACATCAAGTTGTTTGTGGAGTTTTAATCCGCTTCTTCTGAGGCTGCTGGGACAGATTTCCCCTCCTCTTCTCTGTTCGCACAGCTCCTGGGGATCAGCTTTGGATTTGGACCCGCCTCTGCGTGTAGGTCGCCTGAGGGCGTCTGTTCCCCACCCAGACAGGACGGGGTTAAAGGAGCAGCTGCTTCGGGGGCTCTGGCTCACTCAGGCCGCGGGGAGGGAGGGGTACGGAGGAGGCGGGGCGAGCCTGCGGCGTCAGAGGCCGGCGTGACGTTGCAGCAGCCTGAGGCGCGCCGCGCGTTCTCCCGGGAAAGTTGTCCCTGGATCACGGGACCCTGGCAGTGGCGGGCTGCACAGTCTCCCGGGAGGGGAGGTGTGGAGAGTGACCTGTGCTCACACACAGGCCTCTTGGTGGCGGCAGCAGCAGCCTTAGCGTCTCACGCCCGTCTCTGGGGTCCGCGCTGATCGCTGCGGCTCGCGTCCATCTCTGGAGCTCCTTTAAGCGACGCTCTGAATCCCCTCTCCTCGCGCACCAGGAAACAAAGAGGCGAGAAAACGTCTCTTGCCTCCTCGGCAGTTCCAGACCTTTTCCCGGACTCCCTCCCGGCTAGCTGTGGCGCACTAGCCCCTTCAGGCTGTGTTCACGCCGCCAACCCCAGTCCTCTCCCTGCGATCCGACCGAAGCCCAAGCCCGAGCCTCAGCTCCCAGGCCCGCCCGCCCCGGCGGATGAGCAGACAAGCTTCTCGGGCTGGTGAGTGCTGGTCGGCACCGATCCTCCGTGCGGGAATCTCTCCGCTTTGCCCTCCGCACCCCTGTGGCTGCGCTCTCCTCCGTGGCTCCGAAGCTTCCCCCCTCCGCCACCCGCAGTCTCCGCCCGCGAAGAGGCTTCCTAGTGTGTGGAAACCTTTCCTCCTTCACAGCTCCCTCCCACTGGTGCAGGTCCCGTCCCTATTCTTTTGTCTGTTTTTTCTTTTTTCTTTTGCCCTACCCAGGTACGTGGGGAGTCTCTTGCCTTTTGGGAGGTCTGAGGTCTTCTGCCAGTGTTCAGTAGGTGTTCTGTAGGAGCTGTTCCACATGTAGATGTATTTCTGATGTATTTGTGGGGAGGAAGGTGATCTCCGCGTCTTACTCTTCCGCCATCTTGAAGCTCCTCCAATAGGATTTTAATAGAATAGAATGTAATACTGTCCGAGTGGTTGGTTCACATGTGCCAAAATTAAATTCTCATTTAAGAAACACAGTACTAAAATTCCTAAAGGTTATCTTTCTTCAATTAACACATTTTTTCTACCCTCCACATCATTAAAACTAATATTTAGAGGAAAAGGAGTGGAACTGCAATGTATTATTTTAATATACAGTAAGCCTTTTTATAAAAATAATCATGTGCCCCTCATTCTCCTCATGAAAGGAAGCTCCAAATTTACCCCTACCTCTATGCAGGTGCTTCTTAAAACTGATCTCGACCAAAAGTGAGAAAATCAGATCACTCATTTAAACCCAAATGATAACACACATTTGTCCTTTGTTCTAGTTCTGCATCTCATAATAGCCACCCAATGATGAGTGTGAATTAAAAATCCCATTTCAAGTCTCAGTTTAGATATTACTTCCTCAGAAAGGCCTTCCTTAATCACTCAAGCTGAAGGTATTTTCCTTTAAAAACTTCTCACAATTTTTAATTATATTGGTATGTGTGCATTTCAATGTCTGTCTCTTCTTGGAGATTTTAAGGACAAGCAACATGAAGCTCACTGAGGGACACACAAAGCTGTACACACGGCACCCAGCACCCTGATGAGTGCATAGTGAGCACTTGACTATGTTAGGGAAAAACAAAACTTCTCATTTCAACTAAAACTATAGATGTTACTCTTGATGTCATACTTCATTGCCCACATTTCAAATGGCAAATGATTATTAAAGAGACAAAAAGGTGCAACATATACTGATTTGTCCCAGTATTTCATATGATACACCTAAACTGTTTACAAATCCTGCTTCTTTTTTCTTTTACAACTCCCTGTGTCTTTCTCTTCTTTACACAGCCCTCTTCCTGGATTCCAACTCAGGGTCTACTTGTATTTATATGGTTTTGCTAACTTCTTTCCCCTTTTTCCTAAATTTACTTCTATATTTCCAGACCCTTCTTCCCTTCAGCTTCCAGCTATTCCTCAAGCATCACTTTCTATCTGGAATAATACAAAGCTTATTTATTGGAGGATTTCTTCTAAGCTATCTATACATATTTGATAGCTATATCAATTATATGCACACTTATGCAATATTTTAAAAGATCTTTTAAATTATTTAAATTTAAGTGCAGAATGGGGCCTTACAGAGCATTTAGAATCCAAAACCTTTATTTTCTGTTTGAATAATTGAGACCCAGAAAGTCTAAATAATTCACCCATAGTCTACAGATATGCTCAGTTGGTAAAATAATGTCCAAAACATTAAAAAAAAAAAAAAAAAAAGTCTCATTCTTGACTGGTTTAAAAATCCCAAATGCTTTAATCAAATTTTCACTTTTCATTTTTCCTTCTACTTTTATTAGGCTTCTAAACTTTTTTACTAATCTGATAGTAATGATAGGAGTTAAACAATGGGGGAAGTTATGCAAATAATACAAGACCAATTCAGGCAGTTCTTTGTATTTAGATAATAATGAATCCTGATTATAAATATGTAACATCTACTAAGTGTTTAGCACTGTAATAATATTAATAATAAAATATCTTCTATATGTGTGACACTTTAAGTTTTTGTGGCACATTAATACTCATTATGTCATTTGTATTTCAAAGTCTTAGCATAGATGAGAATGTCCCATATAAATGTTCTTCCAAAGCAAACACTTTTTTCATTTTAGATTTTTAAAGTATCACATTAGTTAAAATAATTGCTTTTGAAACCAGTGCTTTTAATAACATTTTTTTTCTTTAAAAAGTTATGGCATGTCATTTGAGATTTATCTTTTAAGTATTTGCTATTGTCAGATACATGTGCATTTTCTAATTGTTCTTCAAATTTGACTTCTTGAAATAAAAATCTGATTTTATAGTTATCTTTCTTATTACTTACAGGGGGAAATGTAAGTATCCCCATGGGGGATAGTAAAATGGTGTTTGAGTGTATTTTGATTGTTAACTTTAACACAGTGAGCATTATAATGTAGTTTAGGGGGAAAATATCTAGTTCATCAAAATCCATAATTTTTCATATATTTGTGCTTAGGATAAGGCTAAAGTATATAACAGACCTTATTACTGAACCGCAGAATTATAAGAACAGCATACAGGAATATCCATAAGTGTTGCAAACTCTTTAACGTAGTAACTAAATATCACTCCCTAACTGCTTGGAAAGTGGATTATTTTAATTATACAAATCTAAAGCACAATCTACATAGTGTTTTACACCCTGGGAAGTCCTTGCAACCCAAGTTATGCTTGAATATTTAAGAAATATCTTTATTAAGTTATATTATTTCTTACCATAAAAATATTAAGAGAATATTTTAATGAAGCTATTAAATTTTCTATCATGCTAAGGGTCATTAATTTCTTAAGTTTTAAATTTTTTTCTCAGTTTGAGAAGATGTGGTGGCAGCTAGCACAAAAACTACTCTTTCAATGTGAAAGCTGTTCAGCTTTTCTATGTAAAAAATCTTTATACATCGATCTATGTGTAGGAAGAACTTTCTGGATCTTGAGTCTGTGAGATTGGGTGCATTATCTAGTCTGGCCGGGCAAATTCAATTTTCTTGTGCGTGTGTGTGTGTGCGTGTGAGTACTCAAAATTTTGCCATATATTGTTCATAAAAATGTTCACCAGGGCTTCCCTGGTGGCGCAGTGGTTGAGAATCTGCCTGCCAATGCAGGGGACATGGGTTCGAGCCCTGGTCTGGGAAGATCCCACATGCCGCGGAGCAACTGGGCCCGTGAGCCACAGCTACTGAGCCTGCGCGTCTGGAGCCTGTGCTCCACAACAAGAGAGGCCGTGATAGTGAGAGGCCCGCGCACTGCGATGAAGAGTGGCCCCCACTCGCCGCAACTAGAGAAAGCCCTCGCACAGAAACGAAGACCCAACACAGCCATAAATAAATAAATAAAATTTAAAAAAGAAAAAAATGTTCACCAAACGGGGTAGCAGCCCTTCTCACTGCACACATTTGGATAATAGGATTCCCAATGTTGGTCAAAAGCAAAACAAAAACAAACACGATTGATACAAAGCCACATCTTCATATTAAACTAAGTGATGATAGAGAACATCCCTCACTTCTGATGATTTTGCTTAGTAACTTTTTTTTCTAAACTCATAAAGCATTGCATTTTTTGTACAAACAAAAATAAAAATCAAATATCAATTTCTGACAAATTAGTGTATCACTTCCCCTTGAACACAGGGAACTTATTCTCAAAAGCTCTCTCTTTGCACTCTGATGGCTCAGCAGGACAGCTTTCATCCCAGTTCTGCCTGAGGAAAATATCCACACTCAGTCACCTCATCTATATCTGACAGGAGTTAAGCCTAAGTTTTCTTTTTCATTCTTGCCCTCTGGTGTCCAGTCTCTGTCCCCAGGTTTCTTTTTAAGAGGATGAGTTAGTCTCCAGCAGTGCCTCAAACCAGAACTGACTCTAGGGCACTGGGTCAGAAATCCCAGATCAATTTCCATCCGGGGTTTTCTCCTTCATACCGAGCCATTCTGCAGCAGGAAACATGCACTAGTGTCTCAAGCCAGCCTTCTCGCAGTGTCTGCTTCCTGACACAGTCACCTTGGGTCTGGTCTTCAGTGACCCAGGCAGTTTCTCCAGAAACTGAAAATAAACTAAAAATGCCAATTTATTAATGGAAAATAAAAACATAACTAGAAATGTGTCTGACTACCTATGCCAGCTGGTCACCAAATTAAGGTAATCAAATTAAGGTCATCAGGAGAGGAAATCTTGAACAAAATCAAGATCAGAAGCATGTTTGGTGAATAGACAGTAGAGGGAAGGCAGTGTGGAATATTCTGAAGAGACAGTATCAGCAAGCTAACACAGCTGTCTATCAGATAGAAAGGGAGAATGTCCTTTGGCAGAATTAAAAACAGATAAAATCTTCACCAGTAAGCAAAGCTTGTGCTAGAAGTGTAAAACAACATAATTTATTATAATTCAGCTATCTTCTATTAACTACATTTAAGTTGGTGTTTTTAAATACAGTTTAAGAGAGAAAATAGGCCTCTTGATGCCATTTAAGAGATAAGCTTGAATGAATAGTCACACTTACAGTACATCTTCAGGTATTTTTAAAATAAATTCATAAATAAATATAAAATAAATAAATATAAATAATAAATTATTTTTAAAATAAATTAAATAACTGTGACACCTAATTTAGATATCATTTAATATTTCCTAAACTTGTCTTACCATCAGAATCACCAAGGGTTTTTATTAAAAATGCAGGTTCTTAGGACTCTCCTCTGGGGCTTCTGATATAGTACATGTAAAGATTGAGAATCTGTATTTTTTTTTAAATGCTCCAGATGGTTCTAATAATTAGGAACATTTGAGAACTACTAATCTAATCCTAATGCTGTGTTTGAAAGGATAAAGTGGATTCCTAGAGAAATAAAATCCCTTGCTAGATAACTTAGACACTTTACACACACACACACACACACACACACACACATACACACATACACACACACACACACACATGCCTTAGAGATAAAAAGTAGTCTACCTAATAGCTGAGATAAGACATAGTATATGAATGCCTCTTAAACCAGATTCTGTCTACTCAGTGCTACCAGGAGAATGTACATTACGCACAGATTTGTTTCTCAAAAGGAAAAGTTTGCTGTCTTTTTCCTAAACTCTGGAGATCTTTAGTTTTATCTTGTAGCCTCCTGTATATCAACTAAAGCCTTGAGAGAAAATTATTTTCAATTTTGATAAGCCCCCTCTTTCTACTTCCTAAGAATCTATTCCTCTAGGTGTCTACCATCACCTCTGCTATACCTAAAAATAATACTGCATCTCACAGTGAGCTCTCAGCACTCAGGCTTATGCAGAATATGAGCCTCCTTTAACGGTAATATTTCAATGTTGAAACAAAATTAAAACTAGCACAATATGCAAGCCACTTAGTACAGACTTCATTTAAACCTGCTTCTCATCTCCAGGATTTTAAGAGGTATGCTGGGCAACGCTGCAAGTTCACGGATAGAAATCAACAGTTACCCTAATGCAATGAACATCAGTTGAGATACCATCCTCACTGCCCCATCCTCATTGTCCTGGTTCAATGGGGCCTCTGCAGGAGGTACAGACAGGCGTCCACAGGACAGGGACAGCTGTCTTTGTTCTTAACTCACACCCAAGGCCACAATGTTTTCAACAGGTGTTAAAGAGACCAAGACACAAAACCATTAGTCTACATTTTTTCTGGTAGGTAGATGAACTTTGCAATAATTAAGTCTCAAAGTAAATCTAAAATCTAAATATACATATAAAACAGTTTGCTTTCTGAATTGCACGTTGACATATCTGCTGGTTCTGTAGAAAATGCAACTAAGCAACGGCCTTTAAAAACAAAAGTCATGAGCCCTGAAGCCCTCCTAATTTTGAATCCCATGGAAACCAAAGTTTCACCTCTCACTAACCTCTTAAAAATTAATTTTACATAAAATTATCTAAGTAAGCAAGGGAAGGTAAGACACCTGAGGAAGCAGTGAATGGAGGAATAAATGTAGTAAATCATGCGTACAAACGGCATGGTGTGATGTGGTAATACAAAAATCAGTATCACCTAACATCTTAAACCTCGGGTTAAAGAGACTATTCTTTAAAAACTAGACAGTTTAGGACACAGTGTTAGATAGGAGAATGGAAAGTCATACCATACAGATTATTAAAAGTGTTTCCTTTGGTGTAATTTAAGGATAGGACATTCACTTCCATATAATTCATAAGAATCTGAGAGTTAAAAATAAGGTTGCCCTGTCAAACCCTCACTTTCATGCTCTTTTGCATCTCCTCCATCCTTGTGTTAGTGACTTCTTTTCAGCCTCTTCTATTAAGCCTTTGGAAAACATATATTTTGTTTTCACCTCATCAGAAAACCATTACTTCACATCCTAGCCTTCTGAGTCGGCAGAAGACCGTTTGTTTTCCAAGCTTGTTTTTAGTATGTATTCCTAAACCTAGATGATTGGGAAGAATTGAAACAATTCCCCATATACCTTTCAGTTAATAATCAGTGTGATCTGTCTACAGGGTAAGAGAAAAAAGGCCTGAAAGTGTTGTCTAATTATGCAGTCTTTTAAACAAATGTAAACAAATCATAATGCTTGGAAATATTCAAAAGTTATGTTCAAACTGGTAATTGGTAATGAGGCAACATGAGAAAAACAGAAACAAAGAATCATGTCTAAGGATGACATACAATTTCTAAGATCAACAACAACAATAATCCTATTTCTATTATAATATTGAAAGAATATAATGATCTTGTGGAATCCATAGTGGCATATTGTAAAGATCAGGGTTCAACAAAGTCATAAAGTTTTTTTTTCTTTAATTGAAAGCTTCATAAAAAAAAAAGTTTGTTTTCTCAATTGGAACACAGACATACCAATTTTTTTCCTCTCAATTTGTTTTTAAGTCTCTAAGTTGCCTTCATTCTACCATGACTCTGTTGAGTAGTCACAGAGCAACCCTATGGCTCATGGTGCCTAAAATATTTACTACCTCGCTCTTGACAAGAAAAGTCTGCAAACCCCTGGTAGAGATTAAATCTGTTTTGACTGTCAGAATCAATAACAATTGAAAGGTTCTTTCACAGCCTTTCATTTTTTAAGTAAATAATTTAAAAATATGAAAATATCTTAAATCACTGAACCCTGAATAATTTAGGCTAAACTGTTTTGAACTTGCTGTTTTTAGAAACCTTATTTCCCTTCTATCAAAGTCAAAAAGTTTTGTGTTCAATTTAGATCCAAAACCGGAAAAAAAATGTGTTAGGAATATTTGTAGATGCCCTCAATTTTAAACGTCTTAGATGAACTTTTGAAATGCAAAATATATTTTATGTACTCTACTCTTAGGTATAACCTTGGGTGAGCCCTGCTTTTAGGTGAAGCTTACAAAAATGAAAAGCATAACCGTGACAAGATTTTTAAGTATTTTGGAAAATTATAGCTTAATCTGTAAAGCCAAATTTTCTATATAGTAACCTTCCATTTTATGTGCTTTTGGTGGTTTTAGAGGCAGGAGTCTAGGATTTGGAGATATAAATAGAATATCAATGTATTTTACCTAATATAAGGTTAAATACTGAAAGTACATATTTTGAGAAGTTAACTCAGGAAGAAAGAATGAGGAGAGCGAGACATGGAAGGAAGCAAGGCTGCTTATAAGGATGACTTATCAACTTGGCTATCACTGTGATGGAAACTAATGGGCCATGAAAACAAATGCAAAATGTAGCAAAAGACAAATGAGTAAAAGTTAAATTTATTGTACCAAAAATACCACTTAAATCTGAGCTACTGAAAACACAAACTAAAATTAACTCATATTTTACACCAAACAGTAGTTCAAAGTCGATGTAAAGTTCTCCAACACTGCATAAATTGTGGCAGCAGTATAGCACTATAATTTGCAATGTAAGAATAACACTAGGAATTGTAGTTCCAAATGCATAAAGTTGACTTAGATAGAATGACACATAATATACCTACCTTGATCATTAGCAGTTATCTGAGCAAAGATAATGCCAAGAGTTATAGAGGAAGCTGTCACTACCTATGAGAGCAGAGAAGCCAAGAAAGTAGCAAGAATAAATCTTAGAATGTAATCAAATCAAAGATCCGAAAGTCAGGGACAACAACATAGGAGGGGCAATAGAGTCTTGGAGGTCAAAACAAGTAGTTACACAACGTATTTGATAAAGAAAAATACAGCCTTATCCTAAGATAGAGCCTGGGTGCTCCCTAGCTTTTTTGACACTTCCTAGTATATTTTAATTGCTTTTGACTGTGTTATAATTAAGATGAAGTTACAGCCAGGAACACAGTGGGCAAAGGACTGCTCTGTACTGATTGAAGCAATAATTGGAGCCCTGCAGTTAAAAGGATGATCATACTTATGATACATACAAATGAAAACCACAGTAATCCTGCTAATAATAGAAAATATATTTATATGCATTTGCCCATATACATATGTGCATGGAGACACAGAAGTATGCAAATAACCTATACCTGATAAGGATGTATTTATATACAAGGACACACATTCCAGATTTTCCAGAATAGTTCTCATTTCAAATATCATAAAGTAGTCTTACAAACCTCTCAAATGTCCTGAAAATTTCAAAGTTTCCAAATGCAAATAAAATTTCCATAGATAGCAACTCGCAGAGAAATTGGGAAGAAAAAAGTCCTTTGTCAGATATTCAGTGTAAAGGCTTTAGGTACTTCACAGAATTCCCCAATAGATCATAAGTTTGGGATTATGGGGCCTGACTTCTATTTTTCACCATTTTTACAATTTTTCTCCATCTTCATTCTCCACCCTTAATCCTCCTGGAGACTGGTTCAGGGATCAGTAAACATCTTTAACCTTAAACGTTTTTAAGAATTACATTTATTCATGTTTTTTTTTTTCTCCCCTTGGCAGAAGGCTTTATATCATAAAATGTAAAGAACATCTTCTACACAAGTGCAAAATGGGCCTAATCATTTTTAAGTTCAATAAAATGTTCAAGATGGTAACAATGAAATATTGTGTTTCCAACACAAATAATGACATGACAAAGCAAACTAGAATGGGTGTTTGGGTAAAAAAAAAAAATGTTACTTGGAAGATGATTTCTTGAATTTTATTTCAAGAAATTAGCTTTCAAAAGTTTATAATCAGATTTCAGTTTGGCCATAGTTGACAATGCTGTTTTGAAAATAATGTCCATACACGTCCTAGAGCAGTTAAAAACGGCAAGCCTGATAAAAGAGGGGGTAATTTTGCGATGACCAAGAACACAGTTTCTTTTAGACACTGAAATTCTGGGAAGCACTAGAATAATAATCACCTACAATCTCCTTTTATCTTATAAAGGAACACTTTACTAAAAATTTTAATATAAAAATTTGGATTGAACCAAAATCATCAATCTGACATGTTTAAGAAGGAAGAAGGCACTGTGTCCCTAATCTGTTGTGAGTTGATACATTCTATAAACAATTCTGGAAGGAGGCTGCACTCAGAGCATAGATTGGTATATATCGCTTTGTTCTCACAGATAGCAACACAATATTTTCTGCTGAATGCGAAAAAGTTTAAAGGTATAAATCAAGATAAAGCAATCACCTGACAAAGAATTACAAACAGGTCCCATACCTTTTTCTTGGCGAACACTGACACACTGATGTTCTACTGAAGATAAAAGCCAAAATCATGTGTCATTAATATAAGCAAGCAAAACTATTTGGTTCAATATGTTATACTGTTTAAAAAAATCAAAAAAAGAAAACACTTGCAAAGAAAAGGCAAATTTGAAATGTTACACATGATTAAAATAAGTTTGTATCAGCAGAGAAAAACACATTTGAAAGACATTTCATAGAGTTTATTCCTAGAGGGTGAACGATACATCAGAGGGGAATAAACTATTGCTTTTCTTTATCCAGATTAATACACAGACACTGTCTGAATAAGAAGACACATATCCCGTATGCTACCTAGAGAATAGTTTTTAGCAAAATAATTCTGCCCTGATAATCTAATGCACTTTTCCTCATATTGCAGCTTCACACAAGTGTAGTTTAAAACTTTCTCGAAAAGAGACCAGCATGGCAGCTGTTAGCATAGCCAGCACTTTTACGCAAATTCCAAAATGGCAAATAAACCTCACAACTGAGATTTCAACTGCATTCAGAGCCCCTCAGCCGTACAGCCTCGCTATGGCAAAATTTGCAAAATCAGACACAGTGACACCCCCCCTCCACACACACACACACACACACACACACACACACACACACACACACACACACACACTGCGTCTATGTTTTCTCACTCCATTTTACCACTCTAGCCAGAAGGGAGGGTAAAAGGATTTGGAATTGGAAGTATGCATGAGTAGAAAGGACCCAAATGGCTCATATATGCAACACCAGGGACAAAAAGAAACCAAACCAGAGACAAAAGCAAACCAAAGCATAGTTACATGAAGTTTCAAATAGGCCACAGACTGAAAAGGGATAAGACACACTGGAATTAAAACGTTCATAATTACTATTTTTCTAACTTTTGTTTTGTTTTTTTTTACCAACCGATCAGCAATTTTAAAAAGTTAAACCCCACAACCCAAGTCTGTCTTTCTCTTTCTCTGTTTCTTTTCAGCATGGATTATATAAATATTTTGGATACTACTATAGCATGTATTAATTTCTATCGCTTTCTAAATGACCCATAGTATATAATATATATTAATAATATATATAAAGTATATCTCCAATGTTTAATGACCCATATTAATATTCTACTGTAATTTTGGAGGGTCAAAAATATTAGATGCCATTTAGTATTACATAAGTCATAATGAGTAGGATTTTTTTTTTATAATTTTTTTTTTTTTTTTTTTTTTAAAGGAACTCCTTTATTTATTTATTTATGGCTGTGTTGGGTCTTCGTTTCTGTGCGAGGGCTTTCTGTAGTTGCAGCAAGCGGGGGCCACTCTTCATCGCGGTGCGCGGGCCTCTCACTATCGCGGCCTCTCTTGTTGCGGAGCACAGGCTCCAGACGCGCAGGCTCAGTAATTGTGGCTCACGGGCCCAGTTGCTCCGCGGCATGTGGGATCTTCCCAGATCAGGGCTCGAACCCGTGTCCCCCGCATTGGCAGGCAGATTCTCAACCACTGCGCCGCCAGGGAAGCCCATGAGTAGGATTTAAATAATGGATTTATTAAGAAATTAGACTTGCTTTCTGAACCTTGCATTCTTGTAATACTCTCTACCTAAACTTTTCTTCCCTTCTCTACTCACACATTCTTCACACCAGAAACCAAGCTCATCACTTTGTATCAGGATGTGATGAAGAGCTGACACACAAAGCTGTGGTTATATTTGAATTCAGTGGAAGAACTTAGCCCATGAGAAACTTAAGATTGTAAAGTAAGATTTAGTATGCTGTTCAGTAAGCAACAGATCTATGAGTGTTGCTTACACAGGCTTCAAGCCAGCAGATTCTATTCAAAACCTTTCAATGCAAATTCTAGCAAACTCTACACACTTGGAAGACAAATGTTATATGAGGCTGCATAAATAATTTATACTTTTAGCATTTCTGTATATAATTTCGCAAAAAAGTGGGATCAACTTAACATTATTAAATATGGTCCTATTTTATTTGCAACATAACTTATGAAACATTTTCCCTAGAAGTACTGAAAAATGATGCATCACCTAGGATTTAAAGATATATCCCACATATAAAAAAGTAAATTATGATTATGAATAAGATTTTTAAAATCTTTTCACAAAATCCCATCGGGGAAAAATCTCTTTTTCTTTATTACTGAAGGATGTTACCAGAACACTACACAATTCTTTCAGATTTAGTCAGAAAGTTCTGTGGCGTTAAGAGGTCTGGCCAAAGAATATTTTCTTTGAAAGCCCATGTCCTCTCCTTGGGCCTACCTCATACACAAAGATATACTTCAGGAAACGAGGTCATGTCAGGAAAAAGTAAGCAGAAGCTTGTAAATACTGGTTCCTGTGGTGCCAAAGAATTAATAAGTTGCATTAAACAAGGTTTTTTGCAGTACTTATCAGTGACTGCTGCTGATACTGAATCCATGCCAAGAAACTCAATCCTCCAAGAGAAAAGCAAAAGGGAGACAGATTTCAATTCTGAATAAGAAAATATTTTCTGTCAGTGTGTCCAAAGGTAGGATGGGAAAACCCCGTGAAGTAATAAATTCTTAATATTGGAGGTTCAAGAGTACAACTCGGTCAAATACTCAGTGAGAAAGTGCTTGAGCTGATTTTATTGTTAGATAATTCAAAATGGAGTATTTTATGATTCTGATACGGTGCACCACCAATAAAGGCTGCTGAAAACATCAGATAATAGGTATTTGTGTGAAACAGTTACTTCTCATTATGTACCTAGACCCTCATTTAAGTGTAAGTAAAAATGTGATGTGTAGGTGAGAGCAGAAATGGTGAAGAATCTCATTCTGTTCCCTTTGTTAGAAATTGTCCTTTCAGCAGGGCAGGAGAATGATCAGTATTATAAGAGTTGAAACCTCTTTAGAAGCTATCATTTGAGTTTTCTTCAAAATAGTTGTAATAAAGTGTCCCTTCTTTCTCATTTTCATTCAGCAACCTCTACAACTGAGCATGGCTCAAATATTTTTCCTTGCTGACATGCGAATATGATCCTGCAAATAGGGTGCTCTATTAACAAGTTCTGATGCATTGATTTTTCATGGAAATTTCCTGCTGATGGTATAAACTCAGAAAAAAGAGAGATGTCTCCTATCCAAAGTGCATGCTGGGGAAATGAATTAGCAGGGAGTTCTAAGAAATTCTAAATAATGTTTTAAAAAACTGAAGGAAGTCTTTTTTTTTTTTTTTTGAATTGAAGTATAGTTGATTTGCAATGTTGTGTTAGTTTCAGTTGTACAGCAAAGTGATTCAGTTATACATATAAATATGTGTATATATATTCTTTTCCAGACTCTTTTCCCTTATAGGTTATTATAAAATATTGGGTATAGTTTCCTGTGTTATACAGTAGGTCCTTGCTAGTTATCTATTTTACATATAGTAGTGTGCATATGTTAATCCCAATTCCTAATTTACCCCCCCCTTTCCCCTTTGGTAACCATAAGTTCGTTTTCTATGTCTGTGGGTCTATTTCTGTTTTGTATATAAGTTCATTTGTATCTTCTTTTTTTAGATACCACATATAAGCGGTATATTTGTCTCCCTCTGGCTTACTTCACTTAGTATGACAACTTCTAGGTCCATCCATGTTGCTGCAAATAGCATTATTTCATTCTTTTTTATGGCTAATATCCCATTTTATATATATATATATATATATATCCCATCTTCTTTATTCATTCATCTGTCGATGGACATTTAGGTAGCTTCCATGCCATTATTCTCCTACATAAGGCTATTACAGCATAATTTTTTTTTCTGTATTATGGAAATCTGGAAGTGTCCTCTAAAATATATTTAGGAAACATGTAGGGAAAATAGGTACAATTTCACAACATTCATATATTTTGAAAATTAGCCTTTTGGAATCAATCTATCATTCTCCATAAATAAACACATTTTTCAGACCACCAGGGTAGCATTTGGAGAGTCAAAATTATTAGTTTACTAAATTGTGATCTTATTGGAAAAACAGTTTACTCAAGGAATCACTGGATTTACTAATCTTTGAGTTGTTACATATTGAATTTGAAAATCAAAACATTCAAGATAATATTATATTTTTCCGGTTTCCCAGTACCATTTACTAAAGAGAGACTATCCTTTCCCCATGTATTCTTGCAACCCTTCAAAAAGATTAGTTGACTATATGTTTGGGTCCACTTCTAGGTTCTCTATTCTGGGTTCTCTATGTGTATGTTTTTAAGCCAGAAACAAAATGTTTTGAATATAAGTACTGTGTACTACAGTTTGAAATCAGGAGCAGTGATGACTCCAGCTTTGTTCCTTTCTCAAGATTGCTTTGACTATTCAGGGTCTTTTGGGATTCTGTACAAATTTTAGCATTGTTTTCCTAATTCCATAAAAAGTGAATGTCAAGAGAGATTGCACTGAATCTATAGATCCCTTTGGGTAGTATGAATACTTTAACAATATTAATGCTTCCAAATCATGAAAATAGGACATCTATCAATTTACTAGTCTTACAAATTCTTTCAATAATGTCTTATAGTTCTCAGTGTACAGATCTTTCACCTCTTTGGTTAAATTTATTCCTAAATATGTTATTCTTTTTGGTGATATTGTAAATGGGATTGTTTTCTTAATTTTGTTTTCAGATCATTCACTGTTTGCATAGAAATGAAACTAATTTTTGTATGTTGATTTACTATCATACAACTATATTGAATTCATTGATTAGTTCTAAAAGTTCTTTGGTGGAGTGTTTAGAGGTTTCTATATACAAGATCATGCCATCTGCAAACACAGACAGTTTTACTACTTCATTCCTGATTTGGATGCATTTTATTTATTTTTATTGCCTAATTCCTCTGGCTAGGACTTCCAGTACTACCTTGTATAGAAATGGTGAGAGTGAGCCTCTCATTGTCTTGTTTCTGATTTTAGAAGAAAAGCTTTCAGCTTTTCATGACTGAGTTAATGTTATCTGTGGACCTACCATATTTATTATGTTGAAGTATATTCCTTCTGTACCTAATTTGTTGAGAGATTTTTAATAAGAAAAAAATTGCTGAATTTTGTCAAATGCTCTATCTGCAAGTATTGAGATGACTGTATAACTTTTAGTCTTCATTTTGTTAATGTGAGACAACTTTGAGCAGCTTAATTTATGTGTAATTGATGTTTCTAAAGGAGAGGAGAGAGAGGAGGAGAAAGTTCTGGGGACTCTGAGTTAGTTAAAGCTTTCTTAGATACAACCCAAAAGCTTGATACATAGGATAACATATTGGTAAGTTGGACTTCACCAAAATTCAAAAGAATATGCTCTTCAAAAAAATCTCTTAAAAGAATGAAAGGACAAGCTACAAACTAGGAGAAAATACTTGTAATTCATATATAACTGATAAAAGGTTTGCATCCTGAAAATATTTTAAAAGCTCACAATTCAATAATAAGAAAACAAAAAACCCCAATTTAAAAAGAGGGCAAAAGATTTGAACAGACAATTGAAACTAGACATTCATTTGGCAAATAAGCACATAAAAATACGCTCAACATAATTAATGCTTAGGTCAATGCAATCAATACCACAATGAGATAACCACTGTATGCTTGGAATGGTTAAAATTAAGAAGACTGATAATAACAAGTATTAACTAGGATGTGGAGGAACTGGAACTCTCATATTTTGCTGGGAATCAAAAATGGTATACTTTGTTGTGACCACCTAGAGGGGTGGGATAGGGAGGGTGGGAGGGAGGGAGACGCAAGAGGGAAGAGATATGGGGACATATGTATATGTATAACTGATTCACTTTGTTATAAAGCAGAAACTAACACACCATTGTAAAGCAATTATACTCCAATAAAGATGTTAAAAAAAAAATGGTATACTTTGAAAAACAGTGGAAGAGTTTCTTAAAAACTTAAACATACTCCTTCTATATGATCCAGCCATTCCGCTCCTGGGTATTTACCCAAGAGAAATGAAAGCAGATGTTCATATAAATACTTACACACAAATATTCACAGCAGATTTATTTATAATAGCCCAAACTACAAGCAACCCATATTCTGATCAATAGGTAAATGGAGAAGCTGTGCTGTATCCATATAATGGAATACTATTCAGCAATAGAAAATGAAGTATTGATATATTCTGTAATAAGAATGAATCTCAAGATAATTATACTGAATGAAATACATCAGAAAAAACGTACATACTGTACTATTTCACTTATAGTATAAAAGTTTGGGAAGTGTATGTTAATGTATACTGAGAGGAAGTTCAGTGGTTATCAGGGATGGAAGTGAGGGCCAGAAGGAGGTATTACGAAGGGATATCAGGAAAGTTTTAGAAATGCAGTACATTTATATTTGAATTATCTCGATTGTGGTGATGGTTTCAAAACTTTCAATATGTATAGTTTATAATACATCAATTATATCTCAGTAAAGCTCATAATAAAAATTAGAAGTTTGACCTGAAGTTTTATATGCAATGACTTGCTGACCATGCCACGCATAAAAGCAGTGGCTGATTATTTCAACTGACATTAATAAGCCAAACAGTTCCTATACCTGCATGTACAATCTGGTCCTATCCTATGTATTTCATTTTAAATGAATGATCCTGAAAAATCTTTGAATTTTTCTTTTAAACAAATATTTAATGAGTACCTGTTATCTGCTGGGCATGATACCAGGTAATTTCACCTGCAGGATCACAGTTAATGAAAACGTTGGTTGTTGTTGCTCTTGCTCGCTGGAACAGAAGCTACGTATATCCATTTCCCAATGAACAAACACATCCTGTTGCTTAAACTGGACCCAGTCCTTACTATCTTAAACAAATCATCTACACAGCATGCAAAATCTCTGATTTCACCTTTTCATACCTAAAATTCATTGAAAAAAAAAAAAGAACCCTTGGATAAAATCAAATAGAGCATTCTGTGTAAGCCAGGATGGGTTTCAAACCTCAATATTTATGTTTTAGATTCACAACCAAAGGATTCCTTGGTTAGTTCCATGGTCAACTGACTCTGAAGCTGTTCCCGTGTCAAGCTGATTTTCTTCTGGAAACCAATGCTCGACTAAATATCATAAGTAGAGTTTATCCATTAAATACTAGTTAAGTCCAAATTACAGTTGACCTGATTAGGCTAAGAATTAATTTGAAGTGGATAAGCCATTATTAAATAAAAGTCAAAGATCCCGCTTCAATTTCATTTCACACGATTACATGCATCTTACCATCGGGGCTGAACTGCAAGATATCACTCTGCACATGGCAGATTAGTTCTCATGATTTCAGCTTACGTCTATCTGGACAAATCACCAATCCCAATGTGTTCTCTACTGAGCACGTACAATGTACATCCATGATGGCATTGATGTACCAGCTGGCCTGGAGCTAAGTTCTTGGCTACAAAACTGTTAACTCGAGACATTCAGATAAAGACAGTGCTTTCAATTAGGGTAACTGAGAAGTTTGGTATATGTAAAAAAAAAAAAAAAAAAAAAAGTTTAGCCAGTAAAGGTAAGAAGTTTCTTCCAATATATCATACGTAGATCTATTTGGCCAAAAGGAGAAAACAATATTTAACGCTCCTACATGTTACAGGCTGTATGATATATTGGAAGCAGAAAGAACATGAATTAACTAGACACTTGTGGGTTCTAGCCCAAGTCCTTGCTTTCCTGCTTACCATCTATTTGGCCAGGGGTAAACAACAACCTGAGTTTTTTCCTTTATATCTATAAAATTGGCAAAAAGGATCTCTGACTTACCCACTTCAAGGAATTGCTGAATCAAATAGATAATATATGCAAAAGTCCTTCACAAAACTGTAAAAGCCACATAAGCATTTGAACTTTCTATTGCAAGTCTGACTTTCAGGAGAAGGTAGGTAAGATTTAGAGTAAAGAATATTCCACCAGGAGTACGAAACCTAGATTCTGGTTCTGCCCCAGAATAGCTTTTCCAACAAAGCCTGCACTCTTCCTGGATGTTTTTTGCTTACCTACGAAAATGTGAAAAAGTCAAATGATAGATTCAAAATAACAAATTTGAGAGTCTGAACTTTTTGCAGAAGACAAAAGATTGTGTGAAACTCTTTTCCTCCAAGTTTTTCATTTCAGCACAACAATTATTTAAAACTGGAGGAACCTGCAGCTGTGTCCAATGCCATGTGTCCAGCTTTAGAGACTTTAATCACACATTATTGTGGGTAGTCAAGGAGGAAAGCAGCCTAACGAGCTTTGGTACACCCTTAATTAAATGACAAATGTGTGTCAAAGTAACTGATCAAATTTCACTTACTTTTAATTCAAGAATATAGTGATCTTTCATATTCCTTACACATCCTGACGCATTTCCAATACACCTTGTGAAGCTCATTATCCATACCTGAAAAGGCCTCCTGCTGAAAATGTTGAGGTGTTTCCTTATCCAAATGTTGCCTTGATTCCCAAATATCTGCCATAGCAGCTGTCCTCTTGTGTTGTTCCAGATTCGCTGGTAGATGGCCAGCTTGTAAATGTGCTTTCCGAACATGTGGTAATAAAAGCGGAAGGTGCAGCCCTCCACGTCAGTGGCATTAAGGATCGGGCTGAGTAAAGCAGCTCGGTGTTGGAAAACTTGTGGTTCAGAAGATTCTATATAGAGATAGTGTCCTTTAGCTGTGCCCAAAGTATTATCCTTCATCGGCCCTGTATTAAGTGTTGACGTTGGACCCTGGTTCCAGGTCCAATCAAAGTCATCTTCTGTATCTTGTTCCCAGTTACAAATTCCATTTTCAAAGTCACATTGAAGTTCAGGTACTGAAATTGGCATGAAATAAAATCAAAAGATAATCAAGGACGAAAATAGCTATGAATGGGAATACTATCAATAGTAGATACTTTGCTCCTGCCAAGGTAAACCACTTTAATTTTTTTAATGCAACATTAAAGCAAAATGTTTAAAAGAGTAACTAAATCTTAGATAATACATCAAATAATAATATTTTATAGCCAGAAGGTGGAATTACTTTGGCCATTATTTCCCAAATGCCTTTTCTACCCATCCCTTGCCCACTGTTATTACCATAACTCTATGCAAATGATCACTACCCCATGGCTGGCTTGCTGCAACAAACTTCTGGCTCAGCGGATTTCAACTTTAGCTGAATGTTCCAATCACCAGTGAACATTAAAAAAAAATAACAATAAAGCTCAGAATTCACCTCCAGACGTGTTGATTTAATTAGTTCAAATGGTGTAGCCAAACATCAGGATACTTTACTAGCTCACTTAGTGACTCTAACATGCAGGGCTAACAAGAGTCATAATTTAACAAATCTCTATCTTTCAGAATCCCCTGGGGTGCATGGTAAAATTGCTTACTCCACGGTAAAGTCCTGCACAAATACTACTATGTTGGGTATGGAGTGAAGCCCAAGAATCCATATTTTTAACAAGCACCCAAGATGATTCTGATGCAGGTGTTCTCCAGACCTCACTGTGAAATCAAATTCTTCTCTCTGGTTCCATCCTGCCCCAGTTTCACGCATCCCTCCACACTTGTAAAAGAATGACCATCTTTTAAATGGTAGTTTATTTTTTTCTCCTTGGAGAATCATTTAATATTGACTCATTTAATCTCAGCTTAAATCTAAACTTCTCTATCTTTCAAGCTTCACTCTTCCCAGATTAAAATAACTTCCTGTTCGTCCCCAACTACCTTTCCCCTTGGCATGCACCAATTTACCAACGTGCCCTAAACCTCTCACCCCTCTCTCTATCTCTATTTATGCTTATTATTATGCCTGTTTTGCCAGTTCTTAGCTGTGTCTCCTCAGTGGTAATCTTTTCTTCTCACTGGATTGTGGCTCCTTTGAGCTGGTGCTTTTAAACCTCTAACTCCCTTCAGTCAGTAGAAGAATTCAAAGCACTTTTAAAGAATTGACCAGTCCCTTATCAACTGAATACTCTACCTACATTGGTAGGATATAGGAATGTATGCATTTTTCAAGATGTGATGATTTTGTCAACACCAAGTACTTGTTTAGAATAAATGGGATAGAATATACAAATACTGTATTTGTATACAAATGTATACAAATACATTTGACAGTATTTGGGCAGAAGGGACAGGATTTTAAATTAAGGAGGAGTTCCACATTTTAGCTTCATTTACATAAGTTAATATTTTTGAAAGACAAACGTCAGCTGGCCTTTAACCATTCATCTTATAACGGCACTTGGTGCCAAAGTGAACAAATATTCTGAAACAATAAATAAAAGGATATGTGAATAAATGCAGCCAGGCAAGAACAAATCATCTGTCTCTGAAAACCAGAGAACAGGAGCTTAGACCTAATGAAGGGAATCAAGTGAGTAAATGGCAAATGGGAGATGAGCTTTCTTTTGATGTTTCCTCACTTGTGACTAATCAACGCAGCTGGGACGTGAACTGGACCCCACAGGTCCCCTGCAGGTGTCAGTCTTGGGTTGTGCAGAGGAAGGGGGATGTCAAGCTACTGAGGTTTTTGACATAAAACTGGCACTAAAGCCAACAGATTTTTACATTGCCTGTCTTCATACTGACTGCATGCTCAATTTTTATTTCAAAAGGGAAGGCACGTGGCTCCACCCTTAAATGAAAGACCACGTTCTAAACATACTTTAGAAAATAGAGCATCAATTTCTGGATGTCTAACGCATTCTATGTTAATAAATTACTATGTCTAGGGACTTCCCTGGCGGTCCAGTGGTTAAGACTATGCACTTCCACTGCAGGGGGTGTGGTTCGATCCCTGGTCGGGGAACTGAGATCTTGTATGCCGCGTGGCGCAGCCAAGAAAAAAAAAAAAGAAAAAAGTAAAAAGGAAGTCTCCATTTAAAAAAAATTACTATGTCTAGATGGAAGGCTGCGAGAGAAACTGACAGTCACTACTATTTCCTTTCACTGATACTTAGTCACAAGAAGTATTTTGATAATCCCCTTCTACTCAGTTAATGCTGAGAAGTTTGAAGGATAATTTGCTTATTTTCAGTAACAGATCAACGTTTTTTAAGAAGTGGGATTTGAAGTGCATGAAAAAGATGAAAAGGCTTTCTAAATTTGCAAAAATAAATTACTTTAGGACAAGCAACACTTCTTATAACAGCCATTGTCGAAATCATCAATTTTATTTATATGCACTAAAGGTATTAGCTGTGTAACGAGCTGCATGGTAATTCTGACTTTAATGTGCCTGACTATTAAATACCACATATGTGCAAAACTCTCTACAATGGTTTATATGGAAATTTCTCAATGTAATGTTTCCTATGATGTACCAAGCATTTGATGGCTTTACTTTGGTTTATGGTAAGCCTCCCAATTTAATAGGCACATAACTTGAATTTAAAGAATTGTTGCTATTTCTGGGTAAAGAAAGATGCAAACTTTCTCTGACTGATGTTGGTAATTAAAAAGGAAAAACATCTCTTAGCCTCTGACTCATTTTCAGGAGCAAATGCACTAGGCACTACCAGGAGCCAGGTTTATTAAATTGCAAGACATACATAATCATCAGGTACGATAAACTTTTTGGTAATTTAAACCGGAAGCTCGGGGCTTATCTTTGACACCTCACTCTCTGCTCCCTATAGCCAGAAGATTTTTAAACGTCTCTACTAAATATCCCTCCTCCAACTTTAGTCCATCCATCTCCACCACTTGTCACTGCGATACAGGCTGCCAACCCCTCTCCGGGGAACTACTGCCAACGGCCTCCTAGTAAATCTCCTGAATCTACTCTCCCCTAATCCATTCATTACATTGTATCCACAGTGACATTTTTAAATCTGCCAATTTTATTATATTACCTTCCTTCTTAAAAACCTTCAGATGACGGAAAACTTCCTTAAGACGGTCCACAAAGATCTGCTAACCTGGCCTCCACCCCCATCCTTATGTTGCATCCTGTCCCCCCTGTTGCCTTACTCCAGCCGTGCTGGGTATCTTGCAGCTGCCATGCACTCATCTATCAGGGCTTTGCAGACATGCATTTACTTATTATTTCTCAGATCTCAGCTAAGTCACCACCTCTAGAAAGTCCAATGCCATAATTATAGAAAGCCATAGCACCCCCATTTGAAACTCCTGTCAAAACTGTCATTTTACATTTATTTTTTAAATATGTGAATATTTATCTGCTCAATTGGACTGTAAGCTCCCTGAGGTCAGGGACTCTGTATAACTGTGCTCATCACTATATCTCTAATATCCAATTCATAAATGTACATAATAAATACTGACGGCTTGACTAATTAATCACACATAACATTCATTGACTTTGGAACAATGCTTAGGGCCTTTGTCTTGACTGACTAGAGAACAGTGAGCCAATCAAGATCACCACATCAAAATGAGTAAGAGGGACCAGAAAGAAAAGTACTTACCACAGTTGACCTCATCAGTATAATCACCACAATCATCCACCAGATCACATAACTGAAGCTTTTTTATGCAAGTCTTAGTGTGTAGACACCAGAAATGATCTGGCCCTTTGCAGCTCTTCGAAGGGGGTGGGAGAATACAATTTTCAAATCTGACATCATCAATAGCCGAGACCCCATCATAAATGCCAAGGCTGACTTTATGTAGTGACAGATGGAAGGGCTGAGTAAGGCGTCCAAGCTGAACAGTTGCCTGTGACCACTGGTTGCCCTGGTTATATAATACTCTCCAGAGTACTGTGGAGTCACTGGAATTTTCCATGTGTAGCTGTAACTCAGCTGCTCCCACTGATAGGCCATAGTTATAAAACCTGAAAGAGAACAAGCAAAAGAAATGGAAATGATTTATGGAATAGACTAAATATTTAACTTTTAGACTCTTCCACTCAGTTAACAGTCAATTAAAAATGAGTTATAAAAATAGATGCCTTTATTTATTATTGCAGTAATTGTGGCCACCTATTTGCAAGAGCTTATCTGCCGAGGTGCATATTCTGGCTCTCAGGACCCCATGAACCTTTCTCAAGGAGTTTAGTCCAGAACACAGGAAGCAGTGTTAATTAAATTATAATCCATTGTTGGAGGGAGAGTCCCTTTCATCTTAAGAAAGAACACAACAAATACTGATAATGTGCTCCTAAGTAAAATGCTAATTGTGTGGATCTAATGCAATAGCTATTTTTAAAGCAAAGCCAGATTACAGGACAAATTACAATATCTAGTAAATGCCGGAGTATGCCTGGAACCGCCGGGCTGCTAGAGTAGTTGACCATTGTTTTTACTATTTACCAGAAGGAAAGTGTGCATCCAGGTCCTGTCTGGCTGAAAGTTGGGCTCTGGAGTTTAGCAATTTGTGATAAGCTGTTGCTTTTCTTCAGAATGAACATAAAGTGCCCTATTGGGATACAGAAAAGAAACCATAAGTTTAATCTACTAAATTCTAAAATGAGACATCTGTCTGTAAACCCTACACTGAAGATTATACAACAATTAAAAATCAACAAAAGTGACTGTTAGTCAAATTTACTCTTATAAATATTAAACTATTATCTAGAGCTAGGTCAAAATTATGCCAAAAACAACTGGTAATTCCAGTTAATTCAGCCAAAAATGTATCTATATTCTATCTCCAAAACCCATAAAGGAGTGGTTCTATGTTGACAACATAAATATAATCGACAATATTCAACTATCCTACTATTTGTTGTAGTTAACACAGAACTTTACTGCTTCTCCTTCTCTTCTCAGACCCGAGCAAAGGTAAAGTGAACTACAGATCTTCCTTGACTTAAGATGAAGTTACGTCTGATAAACCCATTGTAAATTGAAAATATCAAAGTCCAAAATGCATTTAATACCCCTGACCTACCGAACATCACAGCTTAGCCGAGCCTACCTTAACCATGCTCAGAAAATTTACATTAGCCCACAGTTGGGCAAAATCATCTCAGGGCCTATTTTATACTAAAGTGCTGAATATCTCATGTAATTTTTTGAATGCTGTACTGAAAGTGAAAAACAGAACGGTTGTCAGTGTATCAATTGTCCACCATGGTGACTGCATGGCTGACTGGGAGCAGTGGCTCTGCCTCTGCCCAGCATCAGGGGAGAGTATCACAAGTATACTGCTAGCCCGGGGAAAGGTCAAAATTCAAAATGTGAAGTACAGTCTCTACTGAACACGTATCTCCTTTCACACCATCATAAAGTTGACATATCATTAGGTCAAACCACCGTAAGCTGGGGAAAGTCTGTAGGTACAGAGACACTCACTGTGCATGCTTCTTACCTTGAGATGTGTTGCGAGTGTGATCCCAAGGTGGAGCCTGTTGCTCAAAATCAGCAGAGAGGTTGCTTCTAGAGCTCCAGGTCCAGTCAAAATCATCCTCACTAGCTGCTTCAAACCAGCCACAGCTATTTGCTTCAAAGTCACATTCGGAAACTGAAGAACAAAAACGTAGCTTTTAGGTTGGCTCTCCAAGGTGATCACACACTTTAAGAAGGGTAGACAACCCTTCTTCCCTTGGAAATCACCTTGTTACTCTTCCCTAAGTACATTAAAGCCACAGTTGATGAAAAAAAGGATCCTATCTGATCCTCCCAAAAACTCAGAATTGTGCTTTTCATAATGGAAATTGATAAGGCAAAATTATCAATTTAAGAATATTTTCCAAATATTCTAAGAAACAGCATCATTCAGCCACATTGCTTATAGAATTGCCAAGGTCTGCCTAATTTATTTTGACACTCATGTTAGTTTCTCTGCTGCTATTACATCATCTGGAAGACTGCATTGTTCCTACAAAGTATTTTACACTAAACCATGAAAAGCTACTTCTAAAAAATTTAATGTTTGAAAAATTCAGATCCATTATATTTAATATGAATGTTCACCTCTAATTTTTGTAGAGCTTACTATTTCCCAAAGCATTGAATACATCACCTAATTGGCAGAAGGCAGAATAATTTGACCTACTTTTCAAGTAAATATGAAGAGAAATAGTTAAGTTACACAAATACATTCTGGAGGAGGAAAAGAAGAAAAGAGAGAGAAAGGGAAAGAATGGGATGTTATAATAATAGCAGTATCAAATTATAGCTAATATGTGGTGAATACCTAATGTAATAGACCCTATACTGAAGGCTTTATATAAATCTAGCTTTTACAATAGCTCTTGGGAGAAGGTATTATTATTGCTGCTTTACAGAGGAAGAAAGGAAGGTTTAGGGAAGTTTTTAACTTAACCAACGTCATATAGTTAGAAAGTTGTAGAGGCTGATTGAAATCCAAATATTCTAACTCCTAGTCTAATATTCTTTCTTCAACTGTTGACAATAACTTTTAATTGTCATTAGATTGGAAAAGGGATGAACCAAAAAGGCATAATCTGAATTTGCTTACTGTGGATATTCAGGTGTTACTACAGACTCCAGTGCAAAATAAGATTTGCCCCCATTGATGATTACTACACTGGGATCCTTGGCCATTGGATATTTTTATCCAAGGATATAGTAATAAACTATATAGATTTTCCCTTAAAAAAATAACTTAGGAAGTAAACAATAAATTTAGAAGATAAAAGTATAAAGTAAATCACTCAGTGAGATTAAAAAAAGTTAAATTGTAAAGGCATTTTTACCTAATGATAAATCATGCTTAATTTTGAAAATGCTTCCTTCCACGTGGGGAGGAATGTGAGTTGAGTAGTAACATCATAATCACTATTGATTTTTTTTAAGTTTCTACGAAATATGTGATCTCAAAAAATATTTGTTTTCTATCAGGTCTCCTGGTCCAAAATATGGCCAGCAGAATACTTTCAAATTTTACCAAAAGTCAATGAGAATGCATGAATACACTTTAAAATAAATACTTTAAGAATGTTGCATCAACTTTAATAAGCAAGAGATAACTATATTTCAATAGAGACAAATAGAAATCAGCAAAATGGAGAGACTACTGCTATACCTAGAATAAAGATTTCTCAAGTTTAGAAATCTGTGGTGAAGCAAAATTAAATGCTACTCAAAAGTGAAAAACAATAATGATAAGACAAGTTAGGGATAAATGCTAAGAATATTTAACTCTTCGTATTTTCAACAGCCATCTCTATAAATATAAATAACCCATAAATATATATAGATTCCAGTATGTAGATGCTATTTCAATCCCAGGGAAAGCAAATACTTTTGATTCCTATATCAGATAATCCAAAAAAATAGGATCCCGCAGTTTTTGTTATGCAAATAGAGAAAGAAAACAAGTTATTGCTACTATATATCTATCCCACATAGATCCCTGGAAAGGGAAACTTATCATCTGCTATCTCAGGAGATATTGCTGTGGAAATAAATGAATATTCAAATAGTAGTAAAATTTAAGAAACTATTGCAGCAATTCTGTAGTTCTCTTAGATAAGGCTCTTCAAAGATAGTGATTTTTAAAGGGATGATTATGCTGTTAAAATTCAAATGTGACTTTCTAGTATACTTTGTTCCTATATATTTAGATTTCTCTACACATTAAAACCTCACCTTGATTAATCAGAGATGTAATAATCAGATGAAATTAACCTTCTTGTTAGCCAGGAATCAAATATACACCTCATTAGAACAGTTTTTTGAAAAATATGTAATCTTTTACTTAGAAATACAATATCCTGGGTAAGTTTTAATAATTGAGGTTGAAGGATTTTTCGCTGTTTTCTAGAGCAACATTATGGACTTCCTCAATTATCATCATCATCATCAGAATCGACATTTTGCAATAACAACTGCAGTTATCATTTATTCGAGGTTTATTGTGCACCGAGCTTTGTGCTAGGGGCTGTTACATTCAAAACAGGTTGTCTACTGACACAGAATTTCCAAAAATTATGCTTGTCTATTCTATGGCTATCGATAGAAAGGCTAGTAACTCTAGCAGCTTTGAATTTTTTGAGTAATATTACCCTGTGGCTTCTACTAGTTATGTCAGTATAATTATAGTCTCTGTCCCTGGGGAAAGGATGCTAGGGGGTATTTGGTAGACTAACAAATAGGTCCATCACCCTACACTATCCCTGCCATTTTTAGAGCTTTTCACTGAGGGAAAAGAAGATGAATTTCTGTAGGAGCCAAGAAAACTTGTGGCGGGGGAAACAACAGAATCAGATGCTGTCTCATTTCAGATTCACCGTTTTAGAACTTCTTTGATGGCTTGGGATGATTCCTACCGAGGTTCATGTGTAAGGAATAAACATGAAGTATACAAAGGTGAAATCTGGCTGACAATTTGGGCCTCACATAAAGACTTAAAAATGTATAGAAGAGTACTTATTGGTATTCACCCAAAGGAGTTGAAAACTCTGTACACAGATGTTTATAGCCGCCTTATTCACAATTGACAAAACTTGGAAGCAACAAAGATGTCCTTCTGTTGGTGAATGGATGAATAAACTGTGGTACATCCAGACACTGAAATATTATTCAGTGTTAAAAAGAAGTGAGCTATCAAGCCATGAAAAGACATGGAGCAACCTTAAATGCATATTACTAAGTGGCCAATCTAAAAGGCTACATACTGTATGATTCCAACTATTTGAAATTATGGAAAACACAAAGCTATAAAAAGTCAGTGGTTGCCAGCAGCTGAGGGTGAGGGGAAGGAGGAAGAGGTGGAGCACAAAGGATATTTTATGTGAAAAGACTCTATACGATGCCACAATGATAGTTGTCATTATACATTTGTCCAAACCTATAGAAAGTACAACACCAAGGGTGAACCCTAATGTAAACAATTGACTTTGAGGGATTATGATGTATCAGTGTAGGTTCGTCAATTGTAAACAAATGTCCCAGTCTGGTGGGAGACGTTGATAATGGAGGAGGTTATGGATGCCTGGGGGTGTGGGGTATATGAGAAAACTTGGTGCATTTTTCTCAATTTTTCTGTGAACCTGAAACTACTCTTAAAAAGTCTTAATAGTTAACTACTAATTAATATAAGTGCTCTAAAGAAAACACAAAATTTATAGGCAGAAATATGCCCTGACACATCATGTGGTTAAACTTCAAACTCCCTTTGGTCTTAGCCACACAGGCAAAAGATGCCCAAGTTTAGGGGGAAAAAAATGGCTAAACATGCAGGTGGTAATTGTAAAAAGTTAGAAAACTGGAGCCTACCACTGTGGATTACAGAGAACCAGCAAAGGCACAAATGCAGTGTGGAAGACATGCATTCAATACGTATGTTATCTTACTTATTCCTCCTGAAATATACATATGAATATTGTCCCCAGTTTAGAGCTGGGAAACACAAGGCTGACAGACGAGTAACATATAATTTCTCAGGGCTCATTATTGTTGACACAATTCCTTCCCAGACCTTTGATGTCAAAGCCTGTGCTCTTAAAAAAATTATACTGTTTCTAGTAGTTTAAAAAGTAATAATAATTATATCTAACAATTTTTGGACAATTCTTATATGCCAGGCACGTACTATGTGTTTTTAATGCAAGATCATATAAAATCTAAACATGCATAACCACAGGATATGCTCTGGAAGCAGACTCTAAACTATATAATAAGTCCACTAGATTGGCTCTCCCTGTTTATTTGAAGCTTTTTTTTTTTTCTCTAGCCTTTTGACCTTCCTAAAAGTTCCATGAAGGACAAAAGTTAATTGAGTATTCCAGTATGTTGGCTTCAGTTCACTGAGGTTGTACTTTGTTTGATTAAGCAGAGGTTACTACAAACGTCAAATGCATTAATACTATATATCCAATTTTAAAACATGTTCTCTACTAATTATATTGCTTTGAGCTTCAGGCTTTTCCATTCATTCAAATGGTCATATGTTTGGAATTACGATAAGGTTGAAGTAACTGAACTCTAGACTTCATCAATAGTTAATATTCATCAGTTATTTAAAACATATAATAGTAAGGGAATATTTGCAAAAGTACCATGAAATTTAAAAAGCCTATAAAAATAAATAGCAATAATGAAATATTTTAAAGAATACTAAAGCATAAATAACTAAATAACATTTGGCATTCAAAATTACTGCATTTGAAATAAGAATGATTAATTACATTATTCTACATATGACTTTCAGGGTCTCCTGTGATCTGACCAATAAAGACACTGCTGGAAGACAATTCCCCATAGGTCTCTCATATTTCTGCATGTGTTATAAGCTGAGTCATTAACTGTCTATTTGTTCCAAACATCTTTTCAAGGATGTTTAAACAGCAAATAATCATGAAGAATAGAGATAGTGATTCTGTCTACCAGAGGGCAAGTTCTTACCCAATATAATATAATAAAGATAATGTTTCCCTCTAAAGCAAAGGTCAGACAAATTTGTTTGAATCCCACTATAAAAGATTTGGATTCCATAAGCTCAGGCTTTCTTAACTGTAATGCCAACCCACTTTATATGTATATCCACCTGGGCCCCTCTGTGTTGCCCTGGGACTCAGAAAGCAAGAGGAAACAAGGCAAACATGATGTTTATTATGCTGTTTGTTATACTATTAGTAATAAAGTCCTTTGTCTCTGACCCAGGACTCTCACCCCTCCTGACATCCATAAAACTATGGCAGATAACTTGTTAGCTTATAACTAGGGTAAAGTTTCAGACCCTTCACAGTTGTCAACACAAACTACATTAAACTTTATATGTATAGTACCCACCATTAGGTAGCTTAAAATCTAGCATGGGAAATTTATAAGCAAATAGGCAATTGTAATAGCATAATAACTATCATGTATTCATTCATTCATTCTTCATTCATCTGAAAAATATTTATTGAGTACATGCTATATGTTTGGCACAGATATACAGCCTAAGAACACAGCAGTGAAAAAAAGCGGCGGGGCGGCGGGGGGGGGGGGGGGGGGTCGGAGCGGAGCGGAAGAAACCAGAAAAAAAAATCTGTCCTCATGGACATAAAATCAGAGAGGTTACTTTAATTTTTTGGCTTTAATTTTGAGTCAGATTGCAGAAAAATTGAGATGTTTTAAGGAGAGAAGTGACAAAATCTGACTTAACCTGATCACTGTGGCTGCTGTATTCAGAGAAGACAGAGTGGGTGGGGTGGGCAAGAAAAGAAGCAGGAAGATAGTACAAAAATCCAGACCTGACAATGGTCTGGGTCAGAGTGATTGCAATGAAAATAAGGATGAGTGAGGCGTTCTGGATATATTTTGAAGGTAGACATGATAGGATTAACTGACATCAGATATGGAGTGTGAGAAAGAGAAATGAATCAATATGATCTCAAAGTCTTTGACCTGAAACAATGGAGGTACCATTTTATGAAGTGGAGAAGACTGTGAATAAGTAGGTTTGGGGGGAAGTAGAGGAAGAGGAAATACTATAGTTTCAGAAGTACTAGAGTTGAGATTCCTATTAGGTATTCAAGAGATCATGTCAAGTAGAGAGCTGGATATACAAGTCTGGAGTTCAGATCAGAAGTCCAGGCTGGAGATATACACCAGAAAATAATCAGAGTGGCAAGAATAAAGCATAAACATAGGAGAAAAATCAGAAGAGTGGTTCCTAGTGTCATGGAATCCAAGGCAAGTAAGTGTTTTAAGGAAGCAGGTAATATTATCTCTGTCAAGTGCTGTTGATGGGTCAGGTGAACAATGAGAATAGACCACTGAATCTAGATCACTGCTAACTTCGATGAGAACAGTTTATTTTGAATAGTGACAGCAAGGCCCCCATTGATAAAAAGAAATCAGAAAAGTTGAAGACAGTAAAATACAATTAATTCTTTTGAGGTTTATACTTTGTAAAGGGGAAAAAATGATGTGATGGCTGAGGAGGAAGTGGGATCAAGAGAAGATTTTAAGTCATGAGAAATAAAAACATGTTTTTATGCTGAAGAAAAGATCTCTGGTAGACAGGGAAAATCGCTGGAGCAAGGTTGTTGAACAGGCAAACAGAGATGGATTCTACTTACAAGAGAAAGAGTTGACCATTAGAAGGAGCATGTTATTCAGAGTAAAGGAGAAAAGAGTTTAAAGTGGGTAGAAGGGATACTGGAGCTCATGAAAGTCCTTTTCCGGGTGTTCCTATTTTCTCAGTGAAATAGGCTGTAAAAGCATCAGCTCAAGCTAGGGAAAGGGAAGTAAGACAGATGTTGGAGAAGACAGGAGAAAAATGTTATTCATTGAGAAGAGGGGGAGGGGGCAGAGGGAACGGAGTGGGGAAGCATAATGTGATTCCTAGGGAGTACGAGATTCCATCTAGGGTTGTGAACATCTATTTAAAGTGAGAACAGATAACACTGTTTTGTTTTCTTCTCCAGCCACATTCCGCTATGCAGATTCTGGCTCTGAGAGGGTTGAGAGCCACATTTAAACAGTTTGTGCTTTAGTGACTATGATATACCAGAAGACACCAAGGCAGTTAAAGGACAGTGTATGGCAGTCATTACAAGATTAGACCATGGAGTTTAAACTGCGCAAGAAAGGAAGTGAGTGCATGAGGGGATGAAGGATATAACTGCTTTACCTGGAGGGCTTTTTCTTTGGTTTCAGTTTTAACTGTTGTACTTTATTTTCTTTCCTGTGGCCTCATCTCCTTTGTGTCTAAGTGCTTGACAATGTATATAACAAAAAGTAAAATAATTTGGGGCCTAAGATGTTATCGCCCTTCAGTAAGATTTATGTTTGTTTCTGCAGGCACATAGAGTAAATAATACTTGAGGATTACATCAAACTAACTTCAGGGATTGAGAGTATTTGGGGCTGGGTTTGAGGCCCTGTGAGGAACAATAATTTGCAGTTCACACAGACCTCTTGGATGCAGACTTTTAGGCATTACAGATAAAATTCTGTGGAGTATACCAATCCATATTTATACTAAGCCTGGACTCCAACTTCCAAAGTGCTATAAGATTTCCAAAGTGCTATACTCAGATTCCCAACTACTTGTTCCATGTTGGCATATGAAAGTGGTGTTAAATACCAGGTTCAAATATCAAGGTCTTTATTCTTACTTGGTCACTTAATTTGTCCCTTCCTTTTTACATCTTCAGTGAATTCAAGTAGATTTTTAAAAATCATTTTGTTTAGATTTTCTAGTTGTTCTCAGTTAGAGGGTGTCCCGAATTACTCAATCCACCATAACTGGAAATAGAAGTTCTAGCATTTTTAATTTCCATTTTTAAAAATAGTACTTTAGAACAAATTTTATATAATAATAGTATGTACAGTAGTCCCCCCTTATCCATGGGGGATATGTTCCAAGACCCCCAGTGGTTGCCTGAAACGAGCAGAGAGTATCAAACCCTACATATATTTACTAAGTTTTGTGCTACACATACACACCGAAGATAAAGTTTATCAGTTAGGCACAGTAAGAATAATAACTATATAGAAGAATTATAACAATATACTGTAATAAAGTTATGTGAATATGGTCTCTCTCTCAACATATCTTCCTGTACAAATTTAACGCCTTTCCATCTTAGCTAAGCACTTATCATGCATTGTGGCCATGACTTTTGTAGTTTGAGATGCAACAGTAAACTAGAACTAATTTTTTTCCTTCTTCACAATTTCGCAGATAAAAGATTCATTCTTACTGTAGATCTTAGCATATTTGCATACATTTTTTTTCTTTCCTTATTAAGTCAAGAACTTTCACCTTTTCACTTAAAGGAAACACTTTACAGCTTCTCTTTGGCATAATCCAGATTGCCAGAAGTACTACTTTTGTGTTTTGGGGCCATCATTAATTCAAATAAGAGTTAGTTGAACAAAAGCACTGTAATACCATGACAGTTGACCAGATAACTGAGATGATACTAAGTGACTAAAGGGTGGAATACAGTGAACAAAGGGATGGTTCACGTCCATGGCAGGACAGAGCAGGACAGTGGGAGATTTCATCATGCTGCTCAGAATGGTGTGCAATTCAAAACTTATGAATTGTTTATTTCTGGAATTATCCATTTAATACTTTCAGACCGCAGTTGACCACAGGTAACTGAAACCACAGAAAGTGAAACTGCTGATAAAGAGGGACTACTGTATTAAAATATTTGTGGAGTAATTATGGGTGCATAATGCTCTGGTAGAATTATATAATATTGTGGAATGGGGAAAAGTTATTTTTCCTGATGTCAAATTGTTTATTATGAAATAAAGAACAAAGAAAATATATGTGTGTGTCTAGATGTGTATATAAGGTGCAAAATGACCTATATGTGATACACAAATACATAATACAAAATATTCACTTAGTAACTTTCCACTCTACTTTGTGTATATTATGTTAATAGTTAAACTTAATAAATTTTTGTATTTATATAGATTCTAAAATATTTTATTAACAGGTGTTATAATGGGTTCTCTATATCCAAAACAGTAATTACTATTAAATACATTCATAAGATATTAAGTCAAAATGGATACGTAGTCAAACTTAGTGATAAATGGTCTTTCATTTTTGTTTGGGAAAGGAAAAGAGTGGAAAAAGTTGGAAGAGCCAGAAAAAGCTAAATTTGAGCACTTTAGGATTCTTTTAAAGTCAGTGAATTATTAATGTCAATACGTTTTTCAATTTGAGGTCTCTCCCAAAGCTAGAGCTCCAAGAGGTACTAATTCATTTATCCATGAGGATGAGAAATCCTTAAAAATGCACTCAGTCCCACAATGAATACTGAAAAGCCAATAGTTTTCCACCACATAATAAAAATTATAATTTTAACAAGGAAATGGGATGTAGGAATAAAATAACTTACAAGATAAGCATACAAAATCAAGGAATAAAAAGGCATCATTAAGAAGTGATACAGATAGGAAAATACTAATAAAACTGGACTTGACTTGCATCTTAAAAATGGATAAAATAATAATATAAGTGACTCAGAAGTGACTGAAGAACAGGATATCCTGGGTACTGAAAGATCCCTATGAATTTTAATGAAATAATCTGAGCTTATTAACTCCACAGATAATTGGGCTCTTCCCAAAAAGTACAGAACATTAGAAATCATTAGGTTAGTCAGAGGAAAGAAATATATTAACTACACAAAGAAGATATAAATAAAAATCTAACAGGATAGAAAAAAAATTAACCATTTAAAAAAATTCATTTATTTCTGCCTATCTTAGGCAAAGAATAGTACGACCTTTTACAAACAGTATTTTCTGTTCATTTATATTACTGCAGTATACATTTAAGGTGATTATTATCTCAAAAATTGTTCCTAGAAAGTTCAGGTTAGGGAGATGAACATAATGAGTTTATTACATGCCTGTGCCATGGTTTATTCTTGTTCTGTGGTAGCAGGCACAAAACAAGAGGTTACTGGACATTTTTCCACGTAAATGTGATGAAGCAGAATCTCTGCTCTTATTCAGCAAAAGGTAGGGAGTTCTCTTCATTTATATTTCTGAACTGGGAAGGCCTTGTGATATTCTTGAATTATTACTTAAGGCAGAGCTAGTCTAACACATGGTTATCCTAATCTAAGATTCTCTTAACCTTGCTCAAGTTTTAAAGAGAGTTAAGAATAAGAGAATGAGGTGGAGTCAAGAGAGCGCACTAGGAGGACACAGAATTCACGTCTCCTCACAACTAGGGCACCTACCAGGCACCGGTGGGGGACCACAGACACCTAAGGGGATGGGAGGAACCCCCAGTGACCGGCTGCAGGATCTTGGTTCCCAGGCTGGAGGTAAGGCCCAAGCTCCTGAGGTGGGAGCTCCGAGTCCAAACTGCTGGACTAACAGAGAACCTCAGACCCCAGGGGATATCAATAGGAGTGAGGCCTCCCAGAGGTCTTCATCTCAGCACAAAGACCCAGCTCTATCCGACCGTCTGCAAACTCCATTGCTGGACATCTCAGGCCAAACAACCAGTAAGACAGGAATACAGACCACCATCAAAAAAATAAAAAATGAAATGACAAAAAAATTTGTTACAGACAAAGAAGCAAGGCAAAAACCTACAAGACCAAATAAATGAAGATGAAATAGCCAACCTACCTGAAAAAGAATTCACAGTAATGAGGGTAAAGATAATCCAAAATCTTGGAAACAGAATGGAGAAAATATAAGAAATATTTAACAAGAATCTAGAAGAAATAAAGAACAAACAGTGATGAACAATACAATTACTGAAATTAAAAATACTCTAGAAGGAGTCAGTAAGAGAATAACTGAGGCAGAAGAACGGATAAGTGCACTGGAAGATAAAATGGTGGAAATAACTGCCAAGGAGCAGAATAAAGAAAAAAGAATGAAAAGAATTGAGGACAGTCTCAGCGATTTCTAGGACAACATTAAACGCACCAACAATCGAATTATAGGGGTCCCAGAAGAAGAAGAGAAAAAGAAAGGGTCTGAGAAAATATTTGAAGAAATTATAGTCAAAAACTTCCCTAACATGGGAAAGTAAATAGTCAATCAAATCCAGGAAGCACGGAGAATACCACACAGAATAAACCCAAAGAGAAACACGCTGAGACACATATTAATCAAACTATCAAAAATTAAGTACAAAGAAAAAATATTAAAAGCAGCATGGGAAAAGCAACAATTAACATACAAGGGAATCTCCATAAGGTTAACAGCTGATCTTTCAGCAGAAACTCTGCAAGCCAGAAGGGAGTGGCAGGACACATTTAAAGTGATGAAAGGGAAAAACCTACAATCAAGGTAATTCTACCAGCAAGGATCTCATTTAGATTCGACAGAGAAATTAAAATCTTTACAGACAAGCAAAAGCTAAGATAATTCAGCACCACCAAACCAGCCTTACAACAAAAGCTAAAGGAAGTTTTCTAGGCAGGAAACACAAGAGAAGGAAAAGACCTACAAAAACAAACACAAAACAATTAAGAAAATGGTAAAAGGAACATACATATCGATAATTACCTTAAATAAATGGATTAAATGCTCTAACCATATTCCATGCAAATGGAAATCAAAAGAAAGCTGGAGTAGAAATTCTCATATCAGAGAAAATAGACTTTACAAGAGACAAAGAAGGACACTACATAATGATCAAGGGATCAACCCAAGAAAAAGGTATAACAATTGTAAATATTTATGTACCCCACATAGGAGGACCTCAATACATAAGACAAATGTTAACAGCCATAAAAGAGGAAATCGACAGTAACATAGATATAGCAGGGGATTTTAACACCCCACTTTCACCAAAAGACAGATCATCCCAAATGAAAATAAATGAGGAAACACAAGCTTTAAATGATACATTAAACAACATGGACTTAATCAATAATTATAGGACATTTCATCCAAAAACAACAGAATACACTTTCTTCTCAAGTGCACATGGAACATTCTCCAGGATAGACCAAATCTTGGGTCACAAAACAAGCCTTGGTAAATTTAAGAAAACTGAAATGGTATCAAGTATCTTTTCCGACTACAACGCTATAAGACTAGATATCAATTACAGGAAAAAGTCTGTGAAAAATACAAATACATGGAGCTAAACAATACGCTACTAAATAACCAAGAGATCACTGAAGAAATCAAAGAGGAAATCAAAAAATACCTAGAAACATATGACAATGAAAACACGATGGCCCAAAATCTATGGGATGCAGCAAAAGCAGTTCTCAGAGGGACGTTTAATGCAATACAATCCTACCTCAAGTAAAAAGAAAAATCTCAAATAAACAACCTAAACTTACACCTAAAGCAATTAGAGAAAGAAGAACCAAAAAAACCCAAAGTTAGCAGAAGGAAAGAAATCATAAAGATCAGATCAGAAATAAATGAAAAAGAAATGAAGGGAATGATAACAAAGATCAATAAAACTAAAAGCTACTTCTTTGAGAAGATAAACAAAATTGATAAACCATTAGCCAGACTCATAGAGACAAAAAGGGAGAAGACTCAAATCAACAGAATTAGAAATAAAAAAGGAGAAGTAACAACTGACACTGCAGAAATACAAAGGATCATGAGAGATTACTACAAGCCACTATATGCCAATAAAATGGACAACCTGGAAGAAATGGACAAATTCTTAGAAAAGCACAGCCTTCTGAGGCTGAACCAGGAAGAAACAGAAAATATAAACAGACCAATCACAAGCAGTAAAATTGAAACTGTGATTAAAAATCTTCCAACAAACAAAAGCCCAGGACCAGATGGCTTTACAGGCGAATTCTATCAAACATTTAGAGAAGAGCTAACACCTATCCTTCTCAAACTCTTCCAAAATATAGCAGAGGGAGGAACTCTCCCAAACTCATTCTATGAGGCCACCATCACCCTGATACCAAAACAAGACAAAGATGTCACAAAAAAAGAAAACTACAGGCCAATATCTCTGATGAACATAGATGCAAAATCCTCAACAAAATACTAGCAAACAGAATCCAACAGCACATTAAAAAGATCATACACCATGATCAAGTGGGGTTTATCCCAGGAATGCAAGGATTCTTCAATATACTCAAATCAATCAATGTGATACACCATATTAACAAATTGAAGGATAAAAGCCATATGATAATCTCAATAGATGCAGAAAAAACTTTTGACAAAATTCAACACCCATTTATGATAAAAACTCTCTAGAAAGTAGGCATAGAGGGAACCTACCTCAACATAATAAAGGCTATATATGACAAACCCACAGCCAACATCGTTCTCAGTGGTGAGAAACTGAAACCATTTCCTCTAAGATCAGGAACAAGACAAGGTTGCCCACTCTCACTACTATTATTCAACATAGTTTTGGAAGTTTTAGCCACGGCAATCAGAGAAGAAAAAGAAATAAAAGGAATCCAAATGGGAAAAGAAGGAAAACTGTCATTGTTTGCAGATGACATGATACTATACATAGAGAATCCTAAGGATGCTACCAGAAAAGTACTAGAGCTAATCAATGAATCTGGTAGAGTAGCAGGATACAAAATTAATGCACAGAAATCTCTTGCATTCCTATACACTAATGATGAAAAATCTGAAAGAGAAATTAAGTAAACGCTCCTCCCATTTACCACTGCAACAAAAAGAATAAAATACCTAGGAATAAACCCACCTAAGGAGACAAAAGGCCTGTATGCAGAAAACTACAAGACACTGATGAAAGAAATTAAAGATGATACAAACAGATGGAGAGATATGCCATGTTCTTGGACTGGAAGAATCAACATTGTGAAAATGACTATACTACCCAAAGCAATCTACAGATTCAGTGCAATCCCTATCAAACTACCAATGGCATTTTTCACAGAACTAGAACAAAAAATTGCACAATTTGTCTGGAAACACAAAAGACCCCGAATAGCCAAAACAATCTTGAGAAAGAGAAACAGAGCTGGAGGAATCAGTCTCCTGGACTTCAGACTATACTATAAAGCTACAGTAATCAAGACAGTATGGTACTGGCACAAAAACAGAAATATAGATCAATGGAACAGGATAGAAAACCCAGGAATAAACCAACACACCTATGGTCAACTAATCTATGACAAAGGTGGCAAGGATATACAATGGAGAAAAGACAGCCCCCTCAATAAGTGGTGCTGGGAGAACTGGACAGGTACATGTAAAAGAATGAAATTAGAACACTTCCTAACACCACACACAACAATAAACTCAAAATGGATTAGAGACCTAAATTAAGGTCAGGCACTATAAAAATCTTAGAGGAAAACTTAGGCAGAACACTCTATGACATAAATCACAGCAAGATCCTTTTTGACCCAGCTCCTAGAGAAATGGAAATAAAAACAAAAATAAACAAATGGGACCTAATGAAACTTCAAAGTTTTGCACAGCAAAGGAAACCATAAAGAAGACGAAAAAACAACCCTCAGAATGGGAGAAAATATTTGCAAACAAAGCAACTGACAAATGATTAATCTTCAAAATATATAAGCAGCTCATGCAGTTCAATATCAAAAAAACAAACAACCCAATCCAAAAATGGACAGAAGACCTAAATAGACATTTCTCCAAAGAGGATATACAGATTGCCAACAAACACATGAAAAGATGCTAAACATCACTAATCATTAGAGAAATGCAAATCAAATCTACAGTGAGGTATCACCTCACACTGGTCAGAGTGGCCATCATCAAAAAATCTACAAACAATAAACGCTGGAGAGGGTGTGGAGAAAAGGGAACCCTCTTGCACTGTTGGTGGAAATGTAAATTGATACAGCCACTATGAAGAACAGTATGGAGGTTCCTTAAAAAACTAAAAATAGAACTACCATATGACCCAGCACTCCCACTACTGGGCATATACCCTGAGAAAACCATAATTCAAAAAGAGTCATGTACAACAATGTTCATTGCAGGACTAGTTAAATAGCCAGAACATGGAAACAACCTAAGTGTCCATTGACAGATGAATGGATAAAGAAGATGTGGCACGTATATACAATGGAATATTACTCAGCCATAAAAAGAAACAAAATTGAGTTATTTGTAGTGAGGTGGATGGACGTAGAGTCTGTCATACAGAGTGAAGTAAGTCAGATAGTGAAAAACCAATACCATATGCTAACACATATATATGGAATGTAAAAAAAAAAAAAAAGTGGTTCTGATGAACCTAGGGGCAGGACAGGAATAAAGACACAGACATAGAGAATGGACTTGAGGACACGGGGAGGGGGAAGGGTAAGCTGGGACGAAGTAAGAGAGTAGCATTGACATATATACACTACCAAAAAAATAGCTAGCTATTGGGAAGCAGCTGCATGGCACAGGGAGATCAGCTCAGTGCTTTGCGACCACTTAGAGGGTTGGGATAAGGAGGGTGGCAGGGAGGCGCAAGAGGGAGGGGATATGGGGATATATGTATGCATATAGCTGATTCACTTTGTTATACAGCAGAAACTAACACAACACTGTAAAGCAATTATACTCCAATAAAGATATTTAAAAAAAAAAAGACACATGCACCTCAATGTTCACAGCAGCATTATTTACAATTGCCAAGACATGGAAACAACCTAAGTGTCCATCAACATATGAATGAAGTTGTGGTGTATATATAGTATGTTTGTGTGTATATACACGCACACACACACAGACACACACAAAATTGAATATTACTCAGCCATAAAAAAGAATGAAATTTTGCCATTTGCAGCAACATGTATGGACTTTGAGGCCTTTATGCTAAGTGAAATAAGTCACACAGAGGAAGACAAATACTGTAGGATATCACTTATCTACGGAATCTAAAAAATACAGCAAACTAGTGAAGATAACAAAAAAGAAACTGACTCACAGATATAGAGAACGAACTAGTGGCTACCAGTGGGGACAGGGAAAGGGGGAGGGGCAATATAAGGATGGAGGAGTGGGAGGTACTAACTGTTGGGTGTAAGATAGTCTTAAGGATGTATTGTACAACATGGAGAATACAGCCAATATTTGTAATAAATATAAATAGAATGTAACCTTTTAAAAGTGTATAAAAACAAAAAATTTAATACCTTTAAAAATTATATAAACATACAGAATTTATTTTAAATAAGTAAATAAACAAAACTACGTGTAAAAACAAGAATAAGAGAATGTTTTTCATAATTGACTAAAAATTTCAGTAGTAAACTAAAATTAAAAAGGAAACATGCACATTAAAAATACCCAGACAGGGCTTCCCTGGTGGCGCAGTGGTTGAGAATCTGCCTGCCAATGCAGGGGACACGGGTTCGAGCCCTGGTCTGGGAAGATCCCACATGCCACGGAGCAACTGGGCCCGTGAGCCACAATTACTGAGCCTGCGCGTCTGGAGCCTGTGCTCCGCAACAAGAGAGGCTGCGATGGTGAGAGGCCCGCGCACCGCGATGAAGAGTGGTCCCCACTTGCCGCAACTAGAGAAAGCCCTCGCACAGAAACAAAGACTCAACACAGTCATAAATAAATAAATAAATAAATAAAAGAACGTGAATTTCTTAAAAAAAATAAAAATAAAAAAGAGTTGTCTTTCGTGTCTTTATTAAAAAAAAAAAAAAAATACCCAGACACAAAAATCTAAAGATGGTAATAAAATTAAAATTTTTAAAATAATGTCATCTCAAAGCTTTCTTCTCTTACTAAAATGGTTTTCTTGAAGAATATTAATGGCTCAGATACCAGCAGTATGAATAGCGGCTTCTAAAATGTATGTATACGATTAGCTGAAAAAAGGTGATGAGAAAAATTTGAAGTTTGCTTTTTCTTTTAAACTGAAAAGTAAACACAGAGAATATTCTCTTTATAATGGAACTCAAAGTGGTCTTTTGAGCACAAAAGATGTTTTCACTTCTAAAATGGTGTTCCAGAAATCTGCTCTATATATGTATTGCCACGGATAGATATAGCATGAGCTTTAGAAACAGATAAGCCAAGGTGGAATTTTATCCTTGCTATTTACTAGATTTGTGATTTTAGTTGTTAATCTCTCTGAACTTCAATTTCCTCATAAGTAAAGTGACAACAGCACCAACCTCAGATAAAATACAATGGTATATGACAGCATCCAGTGCACTCTCACAATATGTAAGTCCAAAAATGGTAGATATGATTATTAGTTTTCAAATATGGGCAATAAGAGGATATCTCTTTACTAAATCCTCAAATTAAAAAGACTGCGTATTTGGAGAAAATCACACTGGTGGATGGGGTGTTGGTGCTGAGGAAGAAGGGATGATTTGTAAGAAATCTTAGAAGCCAAGCTCATGTAATTGCTTAGGGAAGTAGTGAATTGAGGCAGGAAAAAATGTAGACACTCAGGGAGAGGTAGAATGAGTCTAGAAGAGAGTTCCTGATCCCTTGACCACTACTCAATAATCTTGTCGAGTACTGAAGTCATAGCAACCCTTTTAAAATCACTGAGAATTTGGCCATTCTGTGGCTCTCCTAGGCCTTCTGTCTGCTACCGTAATAATTTCCTGCTTCGCATTTTCTTCTTTACTCAGTTCCCAACCGTACTCTTCTCAACTCCCAACTAGTAAGTCCTTCTCTGTGTTTCACAGGACAACATTCACACCAGATTCTTACACTATCACTTTGTACAGTAATTTTTATTTCACTTTTCCTTCTCTTATATATCTCCTTGATGAAGTAGACTCCCCATTACTTCATGCTAAATCCAATCTAGTCCAAGGCGGGGAATCTAGTAAGGATTAAAGCAATGTCAGGTGAACAATAAAGCAAATAAAACAACTGTATGTTAATGGTCCACATCACAGTCACTTATAGTTTCTTATTTTCTTTCTAGCCATGCCATCTTCCGTGCTTGGTGGTTACCCAGAAATTTGAGAACATAAATCCAGACACTATCATAATAATTACTGACTGAATATCAACTACATTCTAGGACTGAAAATAGGGCCTGGGAATAAAAGGAACTATAAGTCATGATGCCCCTCTCCCCTACTGGTTTGCAGTCTGGCAGGTCGTAGCATTATTTCCATTTAACATTTTCCAACTTGATTCTTCATCTCTCTAACAAAATCTTGATTATCCTACTTCTGTCTTACCTAGTCCATCTTGCAAGTCTGATAACAATCTACTACATGTTACCAGAGCACTAACGCTCTTCTAATAAGTATAAGCACAGTAATGGTTATTATTAATCTCACTGATTCATTAATGAAATTTCACAATTCAAACATAATTATGGGGGTTCCTCAGAGACTCTGATGAGCCTGACTTAACATATATTTATTTCTAAATATAACTCAAAGAAAATAAATTTAGGTTCTTGAGAATTCTTTAAAAATTTAATATGGGTAACTGTACAGTTTTCCCCTGTCTTTTTGAAATATTTACAATAGCCGATTGACTGCTCTTCCCTTAAGGAGTCTAGAGATAGAAGATCCAAATTAGGACTTATAAACCCAGTGACAACAAGAATGTTTCCTTTTTCATTATCAGAGCTTTGCTACTACTCAGCGGCATCTATTCATCATTATTCCTACAGTTTCTGAAATAAAATTTCCACAATTATCACCACCTTCTAGCATCTGTCTCCATAGATTCCAGCTTCTTTCTGTTACCCTAGATGAAGTGTCCAGGCTCTTGGCCAAGGCCGTTCTCCACTTGTGCACTCGATTCCATCCTCTCTTGTTTATTCAATAGCATCTCTCCAGAAACACACCCCCGCCTTCTGCATCACACATTGTCCCTCTTCTACTGTATTTTCTCCATAAGCCTTTATAAACTTGTCGTTAAGCTCTCTTGACCCCATTTCATATAACAGCTACCACCTCATTTCTCAGTCTTCCTTTAAAAAGTCTTAGAATGAGGTTGTCAAAAGTTATTCTTTCCTCCAATTTTCTACTGAGCTCCCCCAATCAGGTTTTTTACCCATCTTATCAAGGTCCACAATTACCTCATACTGTTATATCCGAAGTCAATTCACAGTTCTCATTTTCTATCAGCAATATTTGACAGTTAACCATGTTTTCCACCTTCTTAAAACATTGTATACTTGGCTTCCAAGACAGTAAATACTCCAAGTTTTCCTCCTTCTTCTCTGGTTGTTCCTTCTCTATCTTCTCGGCTGGTTTTTCCTTTTACTCTGACTTCTAGATTTTTAGCTCTTTCATCTTCACTAGTTTAAGAAACTCTTCTAGCTCAGGCTTTAAATGCCATCTATATGTCGATGTCTTACCAGCTGTAATCTATCCTGAACCTCTCCTTTGAACTCCAGACTCATATACCTAACTCGCTATTAGACAGCTTCACCTGGATATCTAATTGGCATCTCAAACATGTTCTAGATTTCCTGGGTCAGAAATGGCAACACCACTCTTCCAGTTTCTATAGGCAAAGACCTTGGAGTCCTCTTCAACTCCACTCTTTCTTCCTTCCCCCATATACAATTAACAAATCCTTTTACTTCTACCTACTTTCAAAATACATCCAGAATCTGCCTACTGCCTCCACTGCTTCACCCTGATTCAATTTACCATGATTTCTTCCCTCAGTTTTTGGAATATTCTAACTGGTCTCCCTGCTTCCAACCTTGCTCCTGATGGCCATCAGACAGCAGTTTGCCTGGCACTTTCAGCTAGACCTTGGTGTTGCTAGAATCTGGAAATGACAGTAGGGCTACATTGCTCTCCTGCTGAACAAATAGATTTTCACATACCATGAACCAAAGACATTCTGTAGATTGAGAAAAAAGAAGATAAAAAGAGGACCACTCTGTAACATGTCTGAGTACAGGAAGAGTACTGTGCAAATTCAAAAATTGCTCAAATATCCCACTCACCTGGCTGACATGAGTGACTGCTGCATCCTCACCAATTACCATGTTTGTTCTATTTCTCTCACCTCCCAAATAAAATTTATTTAGGTACACAATCACAGAATTATCCTGTCTCTTGAAAACACCCAATCCAGACGGAATTCCTGCTCCCTTGAACCCTCCCGCAAATTACACAACAAAAGCCTAAACCCAATTACAAGTTCCTCCTAACACTCCTGCTGAGATGCCCCACAGGTCTCCATGGTAAGCCATTTTCCTTGTTCAGCAAGTATCAATAAACACAACTTTGTTAGGCGTTTTACTGGTGTTCTTTGATTGATGGGCATTAATACCCTCCTATCTGTTCTCAATATAGAAAGCATAGTGATTCTGTTAAGTCAGATCCCATAAGTCCTCTCTTCAAAGTGCCACAATGATTCCCTCTCACTCATTTAAAGCCAGTGTCCTTACACTGACCTGTAAGGTCTTAGCTGAATGGCACTCAAACTTGGTTGTATATTAAAAATCACATGGGGAGCTTTAAAATTATTAATGCCTGGGTTCCACCTGCAGTGCTTGCAATGTAATTGGCCATGGCAATTACAGCTTTAGAAGCTCTCCAGGTACTTCTCAAATGTCGCCAAGGTTGAGAACCACAGCTCTAGATGGTTTGCTTACCTCTTTGACCTCATGTCCTATTACTTTTTTCTTATAATCACTCTCCTCCAGCCACACAGATCATTTGCTATTGCTCAGACTCACCAGGTTCCTTCCTATCTCAATCCCTTAGTTCTTTCTTTCTGCCTGAAAAACTTTCCCCTGAGATATTCTCCACGCTTATTTCCCTTACCTTCTTAAGTCTGCTTTAAATCACCTTGTCCTTGAGAGCTACTATGAAAACCCTATTTAAAATTGCCAGGTCCCTCCCTCTATCATTACTTTATTGCCTTCACACGGCTTTATTTTTTTTTATAACATATATCCCCTTCCAAAACACTATGCACTTTACTCATTTATCATAGTGTCAGTGTCTCCCTTACTAGGAAGCAAGCTCCAAGAGGAGAGGGATGTCTGTCAGTTTTACTTACCGTGGGACCCATATGCCTGGAATATAGCAGGCACTCAAAACGCACTTGTTAAAAGCATTAGTGACCTTCCTTTTTCCAAAACTTAATTTTTTCTCATTTCTTATTTTCCCCCCAATTCTTGATTCTATTACAGAGTTAGACTACTTAGTTGGTACCCCAATACTAGCCGACTTATCAGCCCTCCACTCCTATTTTTTTTTCACTAGGTTTCTATTTTGGCATAGTTCCCTAATTGTGTGTTTCTCTTTAAGTTCTACTTGACCTTTTATTTTTCTTATTTATATTTGTATTTAATTGCCTCTCGAAGGAGAAGCAATTAAATATCATACTTCACCTGGAATGGAAAACTGCAAGTGGTGTCACCATTTCCAGAGTTTTAGTTAAAAATACTGGCTCTTAGTCCACTCTCTCTCTCTGGTAAACTCCATCCAATATCAAAGCTTCAATTACCTTATTATGTCAATAAAAAGAATCCAATAATTATTTCTCCAACTCACTCCCCTCTTGTTAGTGCCAGAACTGTCCAAACTACGGACAATAATGATCTCCTCCCTCAACCCTACTTCCCCCTCTCACTCTATATTCTGTGACTCCAGATAGAAACTGGTAAGTATTACTTAAAATACCCCTTTTCCCTTTCTTCCAAAATTCAATCAAGTGTTTCTTTATTCTACGTCATAAATTTTTATTATGACATATCTCTACATGTCAGTTCAGTCTATGATAATTTCTCATATTTACTCTTAAATTCTTCCAACTGAAACCATTACTTCCATAGTCTCCCCTTCAATTCATGCTACACACTACCACCAGAGTATAAAAATTTAAAGGCCTTAAAAATTCAAACTTGATCTTGCAACTGCTTAAAAATCCTTACATTGTTTCCCTATTATTTAGTATAATGTCCAAAATCTTTAACATTAAGCTAATTCCCAAGAATCTCTGTGCTTCTCCTGCCCTTATGCTCAAGCTACCTTTATTACTTCAGTTTCTTTAATAAATCAAAAATACTTTCCTCTCACACATTTTAATGCCTTGTCACAGTCTAGTTTTTCTGTTTGGAATCTACTATTTACTTTCACCTAGCTATTCAAATTCTTTCTATCACTTCCCTTTAAAAGTTAATGCAACCCACATAAATATAGTTGATTGAGCTTGACAAAGGAGAAGATAATACAATGAAGAAAAACAGTCTTTTCAACAAATGATGCTGGAACAACTGGATATCCATATGCAAAAATAATAAATCTAGACACAGACCTTACACCCTTCACAAAAATTAACTGAAAATGGATCACAGTCCTAAATATAAAATGTGAAACTATAAAACTCCTAGAAGATAACATAGGAGAAAACCTAAATGACCTTGGGTATGGTGATGACTTTTTAAGATACAACACCAAAGCATAATCCATGAAAGAAATAATAAGTAGGACTTCATTAAAATTAAAATTTTCTACTCTGCAAAAGACAATGTCAACATACAGTATTTGCCTTTCTCTGTCTGACTTATAAGTTACAGGGATGTAATGCACAGCCTAGGGAACATATAACTTTGGTGCATAATCTATAAAAATATAGAATCACTATGTTGTACACCTGAAACTAATATAATACTGTAAGTCAACTAGACTTCAATTAAAAATAAAAAAGACAATGTCAAGAAAAGAATGAGAAGACAAACCACAGACTGGGAGAAAATATTTATAAAAGACACATCTGGTAAAGGACTCTTACCCCAAATAAACAATAAAATCTTAATACTCAACAATAAGAAAATAAACTACCTGATTAAAAAACAACCCAAAGACTTGAAGACACCTCACCAAAGAAGATATACAGATGGCAAATAAGCCTATGAAAATATGCTTCACATTTGTACATCATCAAGGAAATGCAAATTAAAACAACAACGATATACCACTGCAACCTATTAGAATGATCAAAATCTGGAACACTGACAACCAAATGCTGATGAGGATGTGGAGAAACAAGAACTCTCATTCATTGCTGCTGGGAATGCGAAATGGTACAGCCATTTTGGAAGACAGTGTGGCAGTTTCTTACAAAACTAAACATAATCTTACATATAATCCAGCAATCATGTCCCTTGGTATTTACCCAAAAGGAATTGAAAACTTATGTCCACATAAAAACCTGCATATAGATGTTTACAGCAGCTTTTCTCATATGGAGTACTGGACAATGGAATATTATTCAGCACTAAAAAGTAATGCACCTAAAAGCCATGAAAAGACATGGAGAAACTAACACAACATTGTAAAGCAACTATACTCCAATAAAAATTAATTAATTAAAAAAAAGACATGGAGAAACCTTAAATGCGTATTACTACATGATAGAAGCCAATCTGAAATGTCTATACAGTGTATGATTCCAACTACATGACATTATAGAAAAGGCAATAAATACTATGGGGACAGTAAAAAGATGACTGGATGCCAGCAGTTGGGAGCAGGTAAGGGATGAAGAGGCAGAGCACAGAGGATTTTTAGGGCAGTGAAAATACTCTGTATGATACCGCAATGATGGATACATGTGTTTATACATTTACCCAAATCCATAGAATACACAACACAAAGAGTGAACCATGAGGTACACTATGGACTTTCGGTGATTATGATGCATCAATGTAGGTTCACCAACTGTAAGAAATATCCCACTCCGGTGAGTGATGCTGTTAATAGTAGGAGTTATGCATGTGTCGGGGCAGGGGTTATATAGAGAATCTCTGTACCTTCCCCTCAATTTTGCTGTTAACCTAAAATTGCTCTAAAGATTATCTTTATTTAAAAAAAAGGTTAATGTACTAAAAAAAAACCTGATATCTTCACACTAGGGCCAAAGAGTCAATCTATAACTTTCATAGGCCACTCTATAACTTTTACATACTTCTCATTAGAACTGGAATTATAGCTATATTAGTGTAATGTAGTTCTCCCCACTAGATTGTAATCTCTAGGAAGGCAGGAACTACATTATGTCTTGCTCACTCTGTAAACAGCTGTAGAGTCAGTATAGTGCTTGATAAATATTTATTGAATGAATGAACTAACCCCAAGGACAGCAAGTGTTATACAACACCTGCTTCCTATTATTATCTTATCTCTCCACTCTCCCAAAGCACCCACTCGTCTACCCCAGTGATACAACACTAATGCCCCAGGTAAAAACTTTTCTAGCTAACTTGCCTCACTTTACTTTAGCAACAATTTGATTCTGCCATTGCAAACTGTGCTTCTAGCCAACTTCCCCTGTGCCTTATGGAATGTCCAACTGAAGTTGGGATTGACATATATACACTAATATGTATAATATAGATAACTAATAAGAATCTGCTGTATAAAAAAAATAATAAAATTCAAAAACAAGCAAAAAAAATAAATATGTTTATTCCCAAACTTTTCATTAAACCTTCCCCTCAAGCTCCTCTTCTCAGAATCTCATCCATGCCTATCCTAGCCCATCCTTACTGTCTATGGAGCAAAACCAGCTTTTTCTAGTAGTTACATTTTTATGCCTATTTTCATCTAAATTTAAACTACTCACAGCAGAGCAAATATACTAACATCTTTTCATCCTCTGCACACAATTCTTTCAGCAGGTGTTAAGTAGTTGTTTATTATTATCATTATTATTATTAACTAGATTTGACTGGCAATAGATTATCACAGTTTCTTTTATGCACACATGTTTAGATTCTCTCACCAGATTGTTTTTCCCTAAAATAAAACCTCCTTTCTGCGTCTACCATACAAAACTAACAAAGTGTTAGAAATGCTCAAACACTCTTAAAATACAAAGTCAATGGAAATACTAGCCTATTTTAAAGCCTTTCTTGTAAATGCCCATGGGGGTGAAGAGGTTTACATTCTTTGAGAACTTTACAAATTGAATTGCCCTGGAAGACTCAGTAGGCAAAATGAAAACCAACCTGAGGTCCATTTTCCACTCCCACCTCTATCTCTATTGAACTAACTGTGTGACCGTGACCGCAGGAAGAGCCGTGACATTCATTCTCTTTGTGCCCTGCTTTTCTTATCTATAAATTAGCCAATACATATAAATGCATTTCCAACAATGCCAAGTACAAAATAAGTGCTTTATAAGTGTGTGACAGTATTTATATTGAATATCATTATCATACAATCTTTCAGTCTGTTTTAAAATCTAACCCCAAAGATAGGGGTTTATATAAACCCTGGAAGGAAACGTAAATCTCACTATCCACAGTGGTAAAGTTCTACAAGGCAAGGAGACAGGATTGCTAAGAAAACCTGGTGTTGAACAGGAGAGGATCATTAAGTCTCATACTTGTCATCACAAACATCACTAACCTGAAAACAGAAACAAAAGGGACAAGAGTAGCAGGTGTGAAAGAAAAGAGAAGGACTGAAGTAGTTTGGGTATACAAGCAAAACAGAAATGCCACTTATACTTCTAATTTATAATTTTCAAAATGAAGAAGAACAATGATCTTGCTGAAAAATAAAATCCAAATGAGCTCAAAGTAATGACACACACAAAACCTTTCCACAGATACTGATGATCACAGAAAAAGACTTTCTTATTATATACATAGATTTTTATTCTCAATAGAGTTTTCAACTGAGAGAATTTATTATCTACTTTATTGACTACTTTATTATTTTCCTTCTACCGTCCTGATTTCTCAAACAACATAATTATCTACAGCAAAGATTGATCAAAATATCATGGGTTATTTACCAGATTTTACTTGTCTACAAAAATCATTTCTATTTTTTTCCCCCTCAGTGATCAATGGCTCCACAAATGAGAATGAATGGATTTTTTCTCCACTTCTCAGTTTTATGTCACAGAAATGATGAGCCTTCACCAGAACAAACTTCCCATTCCAGTCTTACAATTACCCCTGTCTAAGGAGATTTTTTTTTTTTTTGACTGGCAAACAGTATCTAAATTGTTGAGGACAATATGAAGAAGAGAAAGAGAATCCAGTTCACTAAGAAAAAATAGCAATATAGCCTTCTTTCTACAAGAATGGGCACACTGATGTGCATTTAATAGAAAAGCAAGATGCTAAATAATTAGCAAATTTAGGTTTATTTTGAGACACTTTTTTTCCCTGGAAGTTAGGCCTGTGGAAAACAGCATAAGATAGAAAATAGAAAATAGCAGCTTATTTTCCCATCTTTTATTAAAATAAACAGCAATTTACGGTTATACAGAGAGCTGCATTTCAGGAAGCCTTTAATTCTATAATTAAGTTTAAATATGTTCAATCTCACCAAAAAATACATTCTCAAAAACATTTTTTTTTTAGAAAATAGGCAGTAAAAACACAGCCCTAATTAGATCTCTCTCTCTCACACGCACACACAGACACAAACATACACAAATTCTCAACAAATACAGAGCAGAAGAAACATAGCTATAAAAAATTCAAGCTTTCTCCCAATGCACTTATGTGATGAAAGAAATTTTTAAGACTCAATGCAGAATATAACAATTACTATTGGAAGGTAATCAATTAGTAAAAAAAAATACATGGAGATGGCCTCCAAAGCATCAGCACATAAAATCACTTAGCCTCTACCTTACTGTCAGCTGTGGAAATGCCAGTGCTTAACACATACATTTGTATATTGAGCAGACACAGTAGTTTTGGAAAAATATACAACCAGTATTTAAGTTTGAAAAAGCAAATGAGAAAAATAATAAATCACTCCTTCTTCCTATACTGCTCAACCTGCCTTTGCTTAGACTTTATTGAATTCAAATACTAAGTATTGATGTATGTGGTTTTTCCTGTGAGCAGAGAGAAAAGTAGAAAATGAGAAATTGTGTAGATCTATTTTTAGGAAAAAAGCATATGCATTTCAGACTAACCAATTTTTAAACCGAAATAAATTACAGTGCTCAGAAGATGATGTTTGGGAATATTAAAATACCTTTACAACACACAGAGTTGTTTAAAATTTTTTTGGCTTTCTCATCTATATGATAAACTATTTCTTTTACCAAAATTGGTTAAAACTTACATTTGGTATTTTAGTCTGAAGATATTTCAGAGGCACAGAAAACCTAAATCATAGTAAGTTTAACAACTCTTTTGAGGTAAGCCATAATCAGTCTTACTGTAACGAAAGAGAACTCAAATTGGGTTAGAGATAGTTGTGAAAATGAGAAAATTAGAATAAGTTGCATTAAAATACTAATATTTGAAACTCTGGAGTAGCAAGGTTCCTTTAAGGAGGATTTATGTTTATGAGTAGAATCCTGAGACTGGTATTGTCTTTTTCTCCTTACAGAAAACCTGTGTTTCTTCCAAGCAATTAAGTTTTCTATGGGAAAATTGACAAGTGGGTTAGTTCATGCTAGACTCTCAGCCTAAAATCACTGTGCTTACTTCTCTCCTTTTTTGCTGTAAAGACGACAAAAGACTCCTGCTTTTACTCCTCTAAATTCTTTACTGTGCCTTTACCTCATCTCAACTCACTGCTGGAATCTTTAATGTATGAATTCATAAAAATGGGATGAAGAATTAGCATTTCTATGAATAAACAGATTCCCAGCATAAGATTCTAGAGATCTGGAGTTCATTTGCTATTTTTTTTTAACTCACTTCACCACGATCATGGGTCCGTTGCCAAACAGTGATCTCCATCTTCTTTTTGTGTCTATAAAACAGTATTTTAAGTCCCTGAAACACACTATAGGAAATGAAGGCAATTTAGTACATTTCAGATTTATGAAATGTAATGTGATAAACAAAATAATTACTAAAGGGAAAAGTTTAAGGTTTTTTTTTTTTTTTTTAAAGGACATTAATCCTTTCAAACTTCTAGACAGAATTACTAAATTACCATTTGACATTCTAGGGGCCTAAGAGCCTGATTTCTCCTCCAAAAGTGAAATCTTTCACTGGCTTCAAATTCCCTATTGCTCAAACTGATCAAGGAAGCAACTTTTCATTTCGGGCAAGTATCATTTTCAATTTAATGATGACCTTGAAAGGACAGAAAGGTTGCATAATGTGTGGTTAAGAACGTGTTCTGGGGGCAGATTAACCAGATGTAAGATGGGCTTCCACCAATTATGAACTACACAACATTAGGCACGTGTGCCAGCTCTAAATGTACTGTGTCTCAGCTCCAAGTCTACCCTCTCTGCCCTGCTTTGAGATCTGGAGCTGGACGGTGCAAACATTTCTCTTCTGAATAGCTCACACAATGTTTGGCTTCATTAGTAAAGAGCACAGGATGCCACAGAGCATAGCAGAGGAAGGAGCTTCTCTTTTTGGTTCCAGTGTATGCTTTGTTGTTGCTCTTGGGCCATGACTGCCAGCAATATAAAGCAACCCAGTTACGGTCACCCTTCAGTGAGTTCTGCAGGCATCCTGGTGGATAATTTCTTCCTTGGACACGAAATTGTTAACCAAATCTAGCCCACAGCATCCCAGCAAATTTCTCCACCTTCCAGAGGGTTCCAGTCACACCCTCTCCAGTAAAGTTTAATTCTCAGTGTTGCGATGTGGAGGCCACCCCTCCTCCAAATGTATCCTTTCCTTAATTCTCTGTCCCAATCCTAGAGGTAGTAGCTGCTCCCTACATTTGTTAATTCCTTTCTTCTCTACTGTTCTTTTAGTTCTTTTTGCAGTTAACCATGTCTCAAAAGGTAATAATTCTTCATATTACATTTTCTCTGTTCCAATTACTAGGGTGGTTTCTGTCTCCTGAATGAATACTAACTGATAATGAAAGTCTGTAAAATGAGGATAATACTAGGGTTGAATTCTGCGATTTGTTTTGATGATTAAAAGAGTTTATATAGATAAAGTTCTTAAACCATGTACATTTGGTAACAGTCTTAATGTATATCAGGGACAGGCTTACAACTGTAAAATCCCAGGCAGATATTTCAATAGATAATTCTTCTGATATAGTAAGAAAAACAGAAAATATTTTAAGAAATTCCTACTTGGGTTCTAATACAAGATGGTGACATAGGAAGATCCTGAACTTACATCCTTCCACAGACACAATGAATCTACAGCTACATATGGAGCAATTTTCTCTTGAAAAAAACAAAGAAAACAAAACTAAAGCCTAGGTGAGTGACTCTTACACATTGCGCAAATGAGAAAAAATCCACTACAAAGCGGGTAGAAGAGGCTGAGACACAGTCTTGCCCTAAACCTGACACCCAGCACAGCGATTCACAATCAGGAGGAAACTCAAAACCCAGAGCTTCTCCTCAGGGAGTGAAAGACTGGAACCCTGACATCAGGTACCCCAACTTTTAAGACCTGCACCTGAGAAAAAGCCCCCCCCCCCCCAAACATCCAACTTTGAAAACCAATGGGGCTCACATCCAGGAGACACACAGATTATAGTGAACTGAGAAATGGCTCCTAAAGGGCTCACAGTCTCAGACTCACCCCAGGGACCAGTGCAGAAGCAGTTGATCGAGAGGTGCCTACCTTTATGTGAAAGAGGCTTATATGCTTATCTAAAAAGTGTCAGCCTAAAGGGCAGACGTTTACTTTAACACACATCCAGGGCCGGCTGGGGAACTCCCCAGGAATGGAGGCTGGTAGACGCCATCTTTGCACTAGCTCTCTGTCTCCACCCAACTTGCTGTACCTCTTGGAAATGGCTTGCCCCCTCCCCAGTTCTTGTGCCTGATGCCCAGGGAACACCTCTAAGTCACCTGTCACTGGCTTATGTCACCAGCAGGGCTTATGCTAGGGGGACCCACAAGACTGTAACCAACAGAGAAAAAGTTCTTAATTAGCTACCACCCCCAGGAGACAACAGACAGAGATACCCAGTCTTTCTATGAAAAAAACATATTAGCTTATCTTCATAGCTGTGGCCTGAAGGGCAGGCTTCTAATCACACAAACATGTAAGGGTCCAATCTAATCCACTCCAGAGACCTCAGAGGGTGGGCAATATCCTCATGTCCTCCCTCTGCCTGATTCCAGAATGCCAGTATCTCCCAGAGAGGAACTGCACAGTGTCTGGTGTCCTGGTTTTCATGGCTGCCGCCCAGAGGACAGCCCTTGATTGCCCAGCTCTGGTGGCCACTAGGGTTTACATTGCCAGGTCCTGTTAGACCGTAAACAATGGAGAGACAGAGCTTGGCAGGCTACCACCCCCAGGGCCCTATGCAGACAGCAAACCAAAATACACCCCCAATATTTCTGTGAAAGAGGCCTATTTGCTTGTCCCAGACCTTTGGTCTGAGGGGCAAGCTTCTGGTTTGGCACACTTCTACGGGCCTATCAACGTGCATTCCAGGGATGGAGGTCAGTGGACGCCATCTTTGCAATCTCCTTCTGCCTTGCTCCAGGTCACATGGTGTCTCCCTACAAGAAACGCATCTGGCATCCTGATTTTTTCAACTGCCTCAGAGAGGACACCTCTAGATGGTCTGGCTATGGGGGCCAGGAGGACTTAGGCTTGCAATCTCACAGGAATGTATATATTTGCATACTTTACAAGTTGCTGCCTGGAGGTCTGACTGCCTGAGAGTCTGGCTTCCAATCAGCCTGAATCTAGGTGCTGACTGAGAGCCTCTGCTTTGGGACATTGACAGGACTTAGCACACCCTCAACTACTGGGAGCCACTAAAAATAAAATAGGCTACTTGGACAATCACAAATGTTTTAGAGATAACCCAAGAGCTAGGTTAGGGTTGAACCATAAAGTTCTACACGAGGCTACTTCTTCAAGACTGGGAGAGGTAGCTGTTTTATCCAATGCACAGAAGCCAACATAGACAGACAAAAAAAGTGAAGAAATGGATGAATATGTTCCGAGAGAAAGAACAAGATAAAACCTCAGAAAAGGTCCTTAATGAAATGGAGTTAAGCGACTCATCTCTTAAAGAGTTCCATGTAACGGTCATAAAGATGTTCACCAAACTCAGGAGGAAAATGGATAAACACAGTGAGAACTTCCACAAAGAGACAGAAAATATAAGAAAGTACCAAACAGAAGTCACATAGTTGAAGAATGCAATAATTAAACTGAAAATACACAAGCAGGGTTCAAGAGCAACAGAAAGGATCAGTGAAATCAAAGACAATGCAGTGGAACTCTTCCAATCAAAGCAGAAAAAATAATTTTTAAAAAGTGAAGTTAGTTTAAAGGACTTATGGGATGACATCAAGCAGGCCGACATGTGCATTATAGAGGTCCCAGAAGGAGAAGAGAGAGAAAAGGGGGCAGAAAATTCACCTGAAGAATAAGTTGAAAACTACCCTAAATTGGAAAGGAAACGTCCAGATTCAGGAATCCCAGAAAGTTCCAAAGAAGAAGAACCCAGAGACCCACACCAAGACTATTATAAATTTAAATGTCAAAAGTTAAAGACATGGAGAGAATTTTGAAGCAGCAAGAGAAAAATAACTTGTTAAATACAAGGGAACCCCCATAAGGAAATAAGCATATATTTCAGCAGAAATTTTGCAAGCCAGAAGGGAGTGACACAATATATTCAAAGGGCTGAAAGAAACTTCCACTTAATAATCTACTTGGCAAAGTTATCCTTCAGAATTGAAAAAGAGATAAACAGTTTTCTACCAAGAGCTAAAGAAGTTCATCACCACTAAACTGTCATTACAAGAAATGTTAAAGGGACTTCTTTAAGCTGAAAAGAAAGGATGCTAATTAGTAACAGGAAAACAAATGAAAGTATAAATCTCACTGGCAAAGATAAACACACAGTAAAATTGGTATAGTCTATTCTTGTAAAGGTGGTGGTTTAATCACTATTAAAGATAGTATATAAGTTGCAAGAAAAAAGTAGTAAAAAAAAACTGTAACAACAATAATTAGTTAAGAGACACACAAGATAAAAAGATGTAAAATGTGACATCAAAAACAAGAAACATGGGGGTTGAGAAGAGTGAAAATATAGAGCTTTAGAATGCATTCAAATTTAAGTTATCATCTTAAAATAGACTTAATAAATGTAAGTTGTTACATGTAAATCTCATGGCAACCACAAAGCAGAAACCTATAGTAGATACACAAAAGATAAAGAAAAAGGAACTAAGCATACCACTATAGAAAATCATCAAATCAAAAAGGAAAAGAGCAAGAGAAAATAAAAGGAATGGAGGAGCTACAAAACGGCCAGAAAACGATTAACTTGATGGCAACAAGTACCTACCTATCAATAATTACTTTACATGTAAATAGACTAAATTCTCCAATCAAAAGGCACAGAGTAGCTGAATGGATAAAAAATAAGACCCATCTATAATGCTACCCACAAGAGACTCACTTCAGATATACAAACTGAAAGAGTTAAGCTTTGGAGATAAGTGATATCAGACAGAATAGACCTTAAAACAAAGACTGTAATAAGAGACAAAGAAGGGCATGACATAATGATAAAAGGATCAAACCAACAAGTGGCTATAATGTTTGTAAATATTTATGCATCCAATATAGTTTCTCCTACATATATAAAAATATATTAACAGACCTAAAAGGAGAAATAAACAGCAATACAATAATTGTAGAGGATTTTAGTACCCCCATTTTTATCAATGGATAGATAATCCAGACAGAAAATCAAAAAGGAAATATTTGGACATGTTGGACCAGATGGACTTAACAGATATATAGATATATATGAAACATTCCATCCAAAAGCAACAGAATACACACTCTTCTCAAGTACACATGGAACATTCTCCAGGACAGATGATATGTTAGGCCACAAGACAAGTCTTAATAAATGTAAGAAGGGTGAAATCATATCAAGCATCTTTTCTAACCACAATGGTATGAAACTAGAAATCAATTACAAGAAAAAACTGGAAAAAACCACAACTATGTGGAGGTTAAAAACATGCTACTAAACAACCAGTGGTCAAAGAACACATCAAAAGAGAAATCAAAAAATTCCTTAAGACAAATACATATGGAACTACAACATACCAAACTTCTGGGATGATACAAAAGTTCTAAGAGGGAAATTCATAGGGATAAATGCCTATCTCAAGAAACAAGAAAAACCTCAAATGACCTAACTTTACAACTCAAGGAACTAGAAAAAGAACATAGCCCAAAGCTAGTGAAAGGAAGGAAATAACAAAGATCAGAGTTGAAATAAATGGTATAGAGATTAAAAGGCAATAGAAAAGATCGATGAAACTAAGAGCTATTTCTTTGAAAAGATAAACAAAATTGATAAATTGTTAGCTAGACTAACAAAGAAAAAGAGAGGGCTCAAATAAATAAAATCAGAAATAAAAGAGGGGACATTACAACTGAACACAGAAATACAAAGACTTATAAGAAACTACTAGAACAATTATACACCAATAAATTGGAAAACCTAGAATAGATAAATTCCTAGAAACACACAACCTGACAAGACTGAATTATGAAGAAATAGAAAATCTAAATAGACAACTATGAGTAAGGAGACTGAATCAATAATCAAAAACCTCCCAACAAACAAAAGTCCAGGACCAGAAGACCTCACTGATGAATTCTACCAAAAAATTTTTTTCTACCAAACATTTAAAGGAGAAATAATACCAATCCTTAAACTCTTCAAAAAATGGAAACACTTCCAAACACATTTTCAAGGCCAACATTACCCTGATACCAAAACCAGAAGAGGATGCCACAAGATGAAAAATTACAGGCTAATATTCCTGATGAACAGAGATGTTCATCAAACACCTCAATAAAATATTAGCAAACCAAATTCAAGAGCACCTTAAAAGAATCATACACTATCATCAAGAGTGGTTCATTTCAGGGATGCAAGGATAATTCAACATCAGTGAATGTGATACATCATATTAACAAAATGAAGGATAAAAATCATATGATCATCATATCAATAGATGCAGAAAAAGCACTTGACAAAATTCAACATCCATTTATGACAAACACTCTCAACAAAGTGGGTATTAAGGGAATGTATCTCAACATAATAAAGGCCATATATGACAAGCCCACAACCAACATCACAATCAATGATGAAAAGCTGAAAGTTTTTCCTCTAAGATCAAGCACAGGACAAGGATGCCCACTCTCACCATTTTTATTTAACATAGTATTGGAAGTCCTAGCCACAACATTTAGGCAAGAAAAATAAAATTAAAATAAAATAAAAGAGCATCAAAATCAGAAACAAAGAAGTAAAACTATCACTATTTGCAGATGACATGATTTTATATATAAAAAACCCTAAAGATTCCCAAAAAAACTGCTAGAACCAATCAATGAATTAGTAATGTTGCAGGATACAAAAGCAATATACAAAAATCTATTGCCTTTCTATACATCAATAATGAAGTATGAGAGGTAAATTAAGAAATGAATACCACTTATAGTTGCATCAAAAAACACAAAACATCTAGAAATCAATTTAACCAAGGAGGTGAAAAACCTGGGCACTAAAAACTATAAGACATTGATGAAAGAAATGGAAGAAGACACAAATAAATAGAACAATATTCCATGCTCATGGATTGTAAGAATTAATGTTGTTATAATGCCCATACTACCCCAGGCAATCTACAGATTTAATGCAATCCCTGCCAATATTCCAGGAGAATTTTTCACAAAAATAGAACAAACTATCCTAAAATTTTTATGGAACCACAAAAGACCCCAAATATCCAAAGCAATCTTGAGAAAGAAGAACAAACATGGAGGCGTCTTGCACCCTGATTTCAAACTATATTACAAAGCTATAGTAATTAAAACAGTATGTTATTGGCATAAAAACAAACATAGATCAATGGAACAGAATGGAGAGCCCAGAAGTAAACCCACCCATATATGATCAATTAATTTTCAATAAAGGAGGCAAGAATATACAACGGGGAAAGGATAATCTCTTCAATAAATGGTGTTGGAAACACTGCACAGCCACATGCAAATAAAATGAAAGTGGACCACTATCTTAAACCATACACAAAAATTAACTTGAAAGGGATTAACGACTTGAACATAAGACCTGAAACCATAAAAATTCTACAAGAAAACATAGGTAAGAAGCTCCTTGACATCAGTCTTGGCAATGATTTTTGGAATTGACACCAAAAGCTGAGTCAACAAAAGCAAAAATAAGTGGGATTACATCAAACAGTTTCATCCCTGTTTCTGGCCCAGACTTCCTAAAACCCTTGAAATTTCCAAGGTGTTATGCGTGAAAAAGTTGTCTTTTGTTATGTTAATGGGGTGACTTTGGACAGTATCTAAAGATGGAGGCTGGTTGCCAATGGAGCCAACTATATGATTAGAGGGTTGGAACTTTCAGTCCTACCCCTGACTTCTGGGGAGAGGAGATGGGCTGGAGGTTGAATCAATGGCCAATGATTTAATCAATCATACCTGTGAAATGAAGCCTCCATGAAAACCCAAAGGACAGAGCCTGGAGAGTTTCTGGGTTGGTGAACATGTGGAGGTGCTGGGAGGGTGGCACCTGGAGAGGACAAGGAAGCTCCTCGTCCTTTCCCCATACTTTGCCCTATGTTTCTCTTCCAGCTAACTGTTCCTGAGCTATATTCTTTTACAATAAATGGGTGATCTAGTAAGTAAAATGTTTCTCTGAGTTCTGTGAGCTGCCCTAGCAAATTAATCAAACCCAAGGAAGGAGTCTTGGGAACCTCTGACTTATAGCCAGTCAATCAGAAGAACAGTAACAACCTGGGCTTGAGACCATCATCCGAAGTAAGTAGAAGAAAAGGGGAGGCAGCCTCGTAGGACTGAACCTTAGTCTGTAGAACTTGACGGCATCTCTGGGTAGGTACTGTCAGAACTGAGTTAAATTGCAGGACACCCAACTGATGTCCTGAGCACTATCTGGTGTGGGTAACACCCCTCCCTACACCAGAATTAAGTCCTTGGAACACAAAAGATGGGAATTTATCTGAAGAAAACAAAAACACTAACTCGAAAGGATATATGCACCCCCATGTTCACTGTGGCATTATTTACAATAACCAAGAAAAAGTGGTACATATACACAATGGAATAATATTCAGCCATAAAACAGAAGAGAATCTTGCAATTTGTGACAGCACAGATGGACCTTCAGGGCATTAGGCTAACTGAAATAAGTCTGACAGAGAAAGACAAATACCAAATGATTTCACTTACATGTGGACTCTAAAAAACAAACAAACTAACAAAAAACAATAACAAAAAACCAAGGTCCTAGTTCAGAGGACAGATTGGTGATTGCCAGAGGCAGGGAATTAGGGGGTAGGGGCAAAATGGGTGAAGGGGGTCAAAAGGTACAAAGGTATATTCTAGTTATAAAATAAGCAAGTAAGTCATGAGGATGTAATTTATAGCATGGCAACTATAATTAATAATATTGTATTGCATATTTGAAAGTTAAGAGAGTAAATTTTAAAAGTTCTTATCACAAGAAAACAATTTGTAACTATGTATGGTGATGGGTGTTAACTAGACTTATTTTCATGGTTATTTTTCATTATATACAAATATCAGATCATTATGTTGTACGTCTGAAACCAATATAATGTTATACATCAATTATACCTCAATAAAAATATTTTTAAAATTTAATAACAAAAAAAGAAACATTCTTATTTAAACAACACTCACTTAAGTAACATGCACTTTACATTCAGAGAGTAAATATGCACACACAAATCTTAGTCCAGTCAGTCAGGACTTTCACTCACCACAATTGGCTTCATCTGCTCCATCTGGGCAGTCAGATGTAAAATCAGAGAGCTTGCTGGATGAAATACAGCCTGCATCTTCATGTGGCCCAAATCCAGCTTCAAAATTAAGAGATCAAGAGAATAAAACATCTTTTTTTCTCCAACATAAATGGGATGCATAATTGTTTCATGAACACTAGTTTTTAAATATGCTAAAAATGGCAAGCACAGGAGGATCTCAATAAACCTCTGGCCATTAATATAACATAAGTCCCTATCAGTGGGACGTGATAAGTCCCCTTCCACTCCCGTCCCTAAACTCCTGGCTGGTAATAATACTAAATTCAATGAAGGAGATTCTATAATTGCCTATTGGATAAATTTACAAAAATGGTGAGAAAGCTTTTTTTTCCTTTGTGTAAAATCATTGGTCTTTCAGGAATAATTCATGTAAGTTTGGTCTAATGAGAATTATGCTCTAACCAACTGAGCTGGTGTTCAGATTGATGCACACATAAATGAGTTTTGAGTTAATTTATGAAAATAATTCTCTGTATGTGAGATCGAGTATTCTCAGAGCCTTCCGCTAAGGTTAATTTTAGTGATAATTTAAAATATTTAACCACACTTCTGCTTCCAAATACATTCTCCTCAATGTCAACTCTAATGCCTTCCTACTATTCCAATTCTGGTGATGCAGTATATGATTAGAAGAATGAAAATGTTTAATTAATTAACAGAAATAAGTAATTCTGGTTAACCCTCCAAAACTCATTAATCATTAAATCTGCAGCTTTGCATTCTTTAATGTCTATCAAAACAACTCACATACACAGAGCTTAGAAAGGTTTATTATAAATCCAGGACACACATTCTGAGTAATGTAAATGCATGTTAACACAATACAGAGTTCGGACATAGAATATACAGCCTTACCAATGAAAGATGTTTTTAATAAAGGACTTTTAAAAATTCTTTAACTCGGATCTCAATCCAGAATTGATTCTCCTATATCATCCTTGATTAGTGAGTGCATTTAGCTCCTGTTAAGAATGCAGCTTTTCCTCTCACTAAATATGTTGTTTAAGGAAACGTAACTTCAGAATGTATGACATGCCTGATGTCCACATGCAGTTATTTTTCATGTATGGAGAGTAAGAAAAATGAAGTGTTTCAGTTTTCAGGCAACATTTTTAATATTTATTTCTATTTGTTAATTGAGACCTGACTGTAGGGGTGGTCAGAAAGAAACATCAGTTAGTGTTAAAATAACAAAGTAACTGCAGGCACAATGTATACCATTTCAACACACTCTCAGAACCTAAACTACGGTTAGATTTTCAAAAATGCCTATTCTACTATTTGGGATCATTTTTATGACAATATACCTGTCTCTTAACTGAAATTCTCTACAAAATATTTAGTCAGAGAATTAGCCGAACTCCATCTGTTTCTTGAAAATATTATGTTCTGAATTTAAACACAGAATTTTAGGGTCAAATTTGAAATTTTTCATTGGTCTTAAGTCACTTTTTCAACCATGATAATCTTTTTGAACTCCTGAGTGATTCTGAAACATGAATTTAATTACATATTCACTTGAAGTGTCAAACAAAATTAAAATACAATTGAATTTTTATAGCGGTGTTTTAAAACATGCAGAATATTTTAAATTCATAACTTTTATAATTTAAAAAAAATCTGTATGTGACAATTTTAGCCACAAATGTAGAATGTTATTAGAAGAGAGCCTAAGGCCTAGATTGTGATATAACGTATTTTTTTAAAAAGGTAAAAATATATTTTAAAAAGGTAAAAAAATATGCTTTAGTTTTCAGGGACACGTGATATAATCCACATCTTGGTATTAGGCATTAGTGAACTATATTATTGAAGGATTCTAATATATTTTATATTTTTATATCAAGGAAAACTAATTATTTTAATGTTCAAAACTGCAGCAACCACAAGAAAAAAACTTACCTTTGCTTTGAACGCTAGTACTTGGAAGTGTCTTATATGAAATTTCACATTCCTGGGATACACTGATGTCATCTAAAGCAACGGTAGCATGTGATGATAAAACAGTAGCTTCTAAAATTAACTATAATTACAGAAAGATAAATTATTAAAAATATACTATAAAAGTCTTGAAATAACTTTCTAGGCCCAAAATGGAGCCATTCCTGCCCTGGATGCCATGACAGCAAACCAAAACTTAGACAACTTTCATGCCCCTTTAATGCTCCCCTTGACCAGAAACAGTATATTCAGCAGTCAATTCCCCAACTTCAAACCAACTCTGGGCTCTATATTTCCTTGTTCCTTCTCACCCTAAACAAGGTTGACTATATGGTCCCAGTCAACTCGATATTTTCTGTTTTACTCTTTCTTATTCTTTATTCTTTACCCTATAAAGCTTCCTGCCTTCCACCCCATTTTACAGTTCTCCAAATAGAGACTGTCTGCTTCATGAAGTGCTGAATAAACCTTGTTTGTACCACATAAATTGTCTTCTTTAACCATTTTTTAACAAAAGTAAATTTATTACAATCATACTTTTTGGTGTAGAGAAGCTCATTTGTATCTGTCCCAAACTTCCAAACTAATTTTAGAAAATTGTTTGACCAGAACATTCAAATTAGGAATTTATAAAGTCATAACTGCTTTGACAGCACCTTAGGTAACCCTAATATCTTAGGTAACCTTGTTTCAATTAGAAGTTGTAACATTCATCATGACTGAAGGCTGCCTTCCCATTGGAGCCATTAAGAGTCATAAGCATTTAAAATGAGCTCTTTGGGGTAATCAACTGTGTGGTTCACAACTCAGTTTAATTGAAATATGAATTCATTTATAACAGGTTGGCTGAAGGCAACGATTCATTTCTGTATCAGAACATTTAAATACTTATATATATATTATATATACATATATGGAAACCTACTTAGTGAGGTAAATAACCACATACAGTGGTTAATAACATTCATATGCTAAAGCACTTGGAGGCACCTATTTAAGTTTAATTTATTCTAACATTCTAAATAATGACTGGTATAATTTGTTTTCTTTCTTGTTAATCACTCATATTATTATGTTGTTACTCCACCATGGAAGGAAGGAAGGCAGGCAGGAAGGCAGGAAGGCAGGATGAATTTATATCCAGAGTCTTAAGGATGCATAGCAGGACCACTAGACCAGGACACGGCTAGTAAGTGCATCTCCACGTAGTCAGGGAGGATCTCTGGTCTCAAAGATCTTACAATTTACTTGATATGATACATTAACAACTAAGCTATACCATAAGTACTATATAAGAGAGAAATACAAGATACTAAAAATCAAAGAAAAGCACTTCATTATTTCTGTCAAGAATATGAGATAGAATTTGAAAAAAAAAAAAAGATTTTGCAAAGAGGTAATGTTAAACTTCAGTTTTAATTGTTGCCTAAGATTCTGTTACCATGAGAAACTGGTAACATAACAAGAAAAAAAAAGGAAATGTGAACATGTAGAGTATGTTTAGAAAACTTTGGGCATTGTAGGATGATGGGGTTTAGGACATGCTGTCCCAAAATAGGGCACCTATGCAGCATATGGAATATTTCTAGCCAAAGGAATTTGAGAAATGGTATGTGCAGGATGGACTTTTTGACCTTTCCTCTAAAGCAGATCAAACCCTCATGTGAGAGGAGCCCTCCCTATGCCAGCGATATCCTTATCTCTGAAGACAAAAGGACACAGAGAAGCTGAACAAAAAGGCCTAGCTAAGTTCCCCAGTTTATTACACTGGGCTCATATCTTTGCCCTATCGTACCTTTCTACAACTATCCACTCTTCATCAAACCTCTCACAAAAACACTCAGGTTTAACTATTTCTTCAGGTCTTCATTTCCTTATGAAGGCTCCCACGTCAGATAAAACTAACATTAAATAATTTTATATGCTTTTCTCCTGTTAATCTGCTTTATCAGTTTAATTTTGAGACCCAGTCAGGTACTCTAAGAGGGTCAAGAAAAACTATTTCCTCCCCTATGGTAGGAGTATAGGATTTTTTGCCTAAATGAATTATTGCCTAAATATTTGTTAAGAGAAGAGGACTGATCGCATGAATTGGTGCAACCCAACTGGACAGCAATTTGATGACATCTATTAAAAAGATAAATAGCATAGACTACAAAAATTAAGCCCATCCTCAGGGTTTACCTTAGAGAGACACTCATAGGCACACATATGAAGACCTGGGCAGGAATGTTTGCTTTAATGTCGGTTTTGATAGCAAATGAATCAGAACAACTCAAATGTGAATCAATAAATAAATGGTGATATAGATCATGGACTACTGAGCCAGTTAAAAAAAAATCTCTCTCTGTATGCTAATATGGAAAGACCTTCAACATAAGTTTCTGAGTAAAAATTAAATTACAGAAAAAATTTATAGTATGGTACTACTTAGGCTAAAAATACACATGGTTCAGATTTCTAGATATATGTGGTACATACATACATATTAATTAAATAGAAAAGGGTCTAGAGGTAAAAATAAACTAGTGTTATAGGTACCTGAAGATACAGACTATGATGGAAGGTAACGATGCTCAGGAGGGACTATTTCTTTATCTGAAATTTTTGATACTTTATAATGAGATGTATATAATTTTAATGATTTTTAAAATTCTGATTAGATCTGGTTTCTGTAGAGTCTTAGCCAAGAAATTTGGCCTTCATACAAGAGGCAGAAAATAGTAATAGATTTTAAAGAAGGATTTTGATGAAATGTATACAAGCATTGTGAGAAATAAATTATGCTTAACATCATTAAGTTATTGTAATGTATTTGGACAGCTGTAATTTGGAAGTTTTTTTTTTTTATTCACTATTGTAGTATGTCCTACATTGAAGTCAATTAAAATACAGATGTTTAATTCTTCAAACTCATTAGACAGGTAGTTATGACCACCATATTTGAAGGACTACACTACTCAAAGGAAAGCTGGAAAAAGACAGAATGTTTGTTTGGGGCACTTCTGTGTCCCAGGAGAGGTACATGCTCCTATTCTTTGAATGGAGTGGGTGCGCCCTGGGATGAGCTGAATGATGGGATAGGTCTTTAAAATATGGTTACCTCATTTTGTCCGAAGAAAACCACTAGGCTCTTTTATATCTTCATATTAAAATGTAAGTATAAAACAACTCCCAGAGCAAAATAAAGATGATATTAGGTCATCTACATGTCTGCTTGCTTACTTCTATATAATTAAATTCAGGACCATGTAATGAACGATTATAATTTGACCATTAATTAAAATTTTCCACCTTTAAAAACAGAGAGTAATGTTACTTCCTTTAAAAAAAATATATCTCATATCTGTAAATAATATCACCTGATTATTCCAAAATCATCTTCACTGTTCCTATTTTGTATTACTTGCTTTAACCAAGCTGATCGTTCGATTTGTCACCAAAGGCAGTTCCCTTTGGGAACTACAGTATCAGTTAATAATTGGTATGTGAGCCAGAGGTTGCTCAGAAGAAATGTTTCAATCATTGACAAAGGCAGAGTGAAAACCTCATTTTATAAGTTTCTCAAGGTAATTTGAAAGTTAAAATTTCAAATTATATGTAAATATCTTTCCTTCTAAAACTATTTTTTAGGATCTTGCTGATTTTTGTCTTATCCAATTATATTATATTACTCCCTGAGAGAACAGAATCACTTCTTGTTTTTCTTTCAGGAAGCACAGCAACGTGTAAATATTGTTTATAGTCAAGTGATTACTTTTTAGATCTGCGAAACAGAAAGAAACTTTTCCAGAGAAATACTCAACTAGCATATTTAAATTTTGGTTCTTTGATATCTTGCTTTAAAAAAGAATAATGAGAATGAATAAATATGAATCTAAGAGGAAATGGAGACAATAGGAATATAGTAAGAAGCAGTAAAGAAAAATTCGACTATAGTAATTTTTGATAAATGATGGTGGTATTAAAAATAAGATCAACAGCAAACTTTTATTTAGAGCTTACTGCATGCCAGGCACGTTCACTTATTTTAACACTGTGAAGATGGTGTTATTTTCTTCCACATTTTAAAGCAAAGGAAACAGAAGCTTAGAGAGTTGAAGTTATTGGTTGAAGGTCACATATCTAGCACGAAAAATGTGTGACCTGAGCCATGGATGACTTTGCTGTACTATATCACTATCATGAAATAAAGAGATAACTGGTCTTTAGCAGATACTGCAGAACAGAGCTACCTGGCAAAACAAGATTTAATGAAGCCCTAGGTTAAGAAGGCTGAGGACAGAGCAACATTACAGAGACTAGACCAGCTTTTACTTTGTATTGTAAATCTTACCCTTCACTGAATCTTCAAATAATATCAGGAAATTGTTATTGATCTATCCCATTGACTCTGATCAAGAGCGAACATGGTATCAATCATTGTGGAAATTTTCACAAAAGGGTCATTTTTAAATGAAATCTGAAATATGACACAATTATACTTTAGTAGCAAACTCAAAGACAGTAGATCAACTGGAAATCAATGGACAGTATTCAGAAAAAGTACTACCTCTAGATATGAAATTAAGAAGAGCAGTTAGGAAAAAAGAAACTGTAAATTAAATGAAAATATTTGTGTAAAAAGCTGAACATATAAAATGAGTAGGCCCAGTTAAAACAGATTGAAAAAATTCTATTAACTACTTGACTTACATTCTTCCAATAAAAACTGCACAGGAAATGGAGAGAATATTGAAATGTTGTTAATTTGCTGTTCATACAAAATAAACAGTAAGCCTAATCCTTTTCCACTAGGAAAAATGAAAGCCCTACCTAACCAGGGGTGCTGATTTCCTAAGGAACTCAGAGCAATTTGCATTCTGTTGTGATGTGTACAAGAGACATAAAAGGACCACAATGAATCTGAATTTCATGGCTACAAGAGAACGAACAGAGAGGTCATACAGTCCTATGCCTTTCTCCTTTCCAATGTTTATATAGGATGACTCCATAAAAATACATGTTCAGAGTTTAGTCACATTGAACTGATGACCAGGCAATGACAAAGGTCACCCTTAAGTAATTCAGTCCACTAAATTTAACGTGCCAAAGGAGCCTGTTTCCAAGAAGATAAACTTTAAATATTTGAATATTTAAAAGCTAGACTGACTATTTGTGGGTATAATCTCTTTTCCATTTGCTATTGATAAAAGAATGAAGTAGAACTGCACCTAGCTAGAATCCTCATGCATATTTCCATAGTTTTGAAAATAGACTTAGAAAAATCAGGTTAAAAACAACATATTAGAATTTTTTTTTCCAGTAAAGGACAAGAAATGGAATAGAAAAGGGTACCAAGAGGACAAAAGCTGCATCTTTAGAAGCAAACCTATCAACATTATAAGCAAACAAAATGTTCATATTAGTTCATTCTGAGGTGTGAGTACATGGGTATTTGCCTCTCTATATATTTTCTATTTGTTTGAAAGATTTAATAATATATCTAAGTAATATTAATGTATTAAATAAAACCGTGTATATGTATCTGTGTGTGACTGTGTGTATTTATGTATCTTGTATGCGTGTGTATGTGTATAAAATCTGGACTTATTCATACCAGAATGTTAACACAGGCTCCAAATTCCTTCGCCAAAGTCTTTGAGTCCAGCTGGGTTTTGAAATCTGAATAGTTCAGAGTTGAGGATGTTCATCTAAAATGTATCATGTATATTACTTGATACCCTCAGGGAGACTGGGGGCAGCACTTTATCATCAAACACACCACTAAATGAACTGCCTAACACTGGTTCAGGTCAGGAGAAATTTTGCCTCTAAATTTGTTTTTCAAAAGCTTATTGCTTTCCAAATTTTAATTTTCCAAATTGCTGATTAGAGACTGTGGACTTGTAATGAATGGCCTTCTGAATAGCGACATCTGAGAGAACAGTTCTTATTTTTCTTTTCACTGAACTGTAGTTTCTAAAACAAGCCTGCACTTCGGCCAAGTAACAGGATTACATAAGAAGGAACAGAGGTGCACGCTAAAATCCTTACCTTCTCGGGCTGAATTAAACATGGCTGAGGCTTAGCAAGAACCCAGGACAATTCATTCCCCTCAAAAAGCCAGCACAATTAAGCAGAGGCTGGGAATTCCCTGGCAGTCCAGTGGTTAAGACTCCGCCCTTCCAATGCAGGGGGCACAGGTTCGATCCCTGGTCGGGGAACTAAGATCCCACATGCCGCATGGTGCGGCCACAAAAATACATTAAAAAAAAAGAAGAAGAAAAAGAGGCCAATTGGTGCTGACTGGGAGCCCCCAGGTAGGAGAGAGAAAAGTCAACACGTGGTGCTGATCCAGCACGGAGGGGAGTGAAGACAGAAAACATCACCAATCTGTGGATACCAAATTATAAAATTCCATCAAACCACTGGTCAATTTCAAAACTAGTTAATATGCCCCCAGATAATAAACAGCAGTCTCAATTTGCACCTCAAAACAAAGCAAGACAAAAACCCCAAAAGAAGAAATATTAAACAGGAAAAAAAAAAAAAAACCCAGTGCCGAAACTCTTCAATAACGATGGTAGGTTAATGAGGCCAGGAAAGAATGGCACAAGCTTCAACTCATAATATTTCTCAAATAGCCAGTTCTAAAAAAGAACATTCTGGGTTTTGTCTTTTGTTTTTTTATTAAGACTTTTAGAGCAGTTTTAGGTTCGCTGCACAACTGAGAGGAAGGTACAGAGGGTTCCCACATACCTCCTGCCCCCAGGTGTCCAAGAGCCTCCTCCATTATCAACGTCCTCCACCAGAGGGGGACATGTATTCCAACCCATAAAATAACACTTACACATCATAATCACTCATGGCAAAAGGTTTTCCCCAAAGGATGAGTCCTGTATTCTCTAGCAGTCTGTTGTTCTCTGGGTGGAGCTGTTCGTTCTGAGGTGAGGTATTATTTTAAATACATCTTCTCCAAAATATCTTGTGCTCTCTCTGTTGGATTTCTATATTTACCTCAGTTTGGAAATGAGTACCAGATGAGGTGTGTTATTTTTCAGAGGCTCCTAACACCCCAACAATGTTCTTACTTCCCCACCCCCATTTACAAAGGAAGAATCAGAAGCACGGAAGGATTAAGCAACTTCCCTCTGACTGGACACCTGCGTTTGAACCCCAGGCTCCAGAGCTCATGTTCATAGCTACCATTTTAGCTACATTCTCTTTAATTCAGATTCCTCTCAAGCATTGCTTTTATTATCACTGTGGTTTTCACAGATTGGAAAATTTGAAGCTCAAAGATGTAATGTACACAATCACTTAACAACCCATGGGATGAGCAGAGATGGGAACTCAGACTATGTGACTCCTAAGGCAGTGAGTGTTCCACTATGTTCCACCATCTAATCTAGTTTCTAAACTAGCTCTTTTCAAACATCATCTAGAAGGGAGTCATGTCCAGGAGGGTGGAAGCTGGTGCACCCATTTGATAAGCTACAGTTTCCTTCTTTCATTATTAACAAAGTAAATGACATAAAAGTGTGATAAAATTCTCAGCATTAATGGGCAGCAGAAAATAAGGCAATAGGATTAAAATATGAGTGCAGCCCAGATTTTTTTCACTACCTCATATAATCCACCATCCTCACTTAAGAAAACAAATATTTTCCCGTTAAATTACTCTTCTCTCCGCCATCCTATTCAATTCTTATCTCCATTTTTGCTATGCTTCCACAAGTAAGTCTTGAGCAATTAATCAAGATAACCTCTCTACTCATCCCTGATTGTGAATGTTTATTAATATCAGATACATTTATGGGATATATGTACTATATTATTATCTGGAAAGATCGGCATTAAATAAGCATCTTCTGCTCAGTTGTATTAATTTCTTACGTGCTTACCTGAAAAGGCAGAGTAGATTCTCCAGCCTTCGCCAACAGATCGATTTTTGCTTGTCTCCACTGAGATTTGGAGATTCCAATTAGATCACCTTGCTTCTGCAAATCCCCATCCAGTGATGTTCTTGTAAAAACCGAGAGATGTGAATGCTGAGACAAACGATACCAAAACTGCACCTGGTGAAAAATGTGTTTGAATGATATAAATATTCCATTTACCTGTGTCCAGTAGCTCTTCTATAGTTAAAAATATCCCAAACTACTTCTTAATTCTCCTCCAAACATGCAGACCCAGAAAATGCTAAGTACATCTTCTGCCAGCCTTTGTATTCCCTCCTTAAAAAAAAGGCTCAAGGTAGCTACATTAACTGATATTTTTAACACATGCCATAGAGACATCTAAAGAATTGGGACACTAGCATCCTGCTCAGACAAGTGTGAGGACATATATTTGTCCACACTGTCATGGAAGTTTTACAGGACCTTCACTATTGCTTCTTATGAATCTGGGGAGATACACGTTCTATATCTGACTCAAAAATTACAAAACCATGTATTACTATTCATTCTCCTTGATGTCTCAATCCAAGAAAAAGTTATCTCAAAAACTTGATTTCTCAGGTAAGAGAAAACTGCTATGAATACTTTTCATTAATTCCTTCTCCATTGTGACATTATCAAAAAACTTGGGAGATTATATAATACTGTTCATCAATAATTTAATCCAACTAGAAAATGTTCTTTTTGAGGCTAGGGAGCCTTGACTTGATCAGTTTGGTTCCTACTCACCACCAGTGATGACATAATCTAAACGATTGACAGGTTAACTAGGTAGTGGAGAAAACACAGAGGAGTATTCTAAGGTGCCGATAGCAGTAGCTATAATGTGGAATTCAGCACTATCGTTTATTCAGCAAATACTTACTGAGCATTTACTAAATACTGGGCCCTGTGCAAGGCGAAAACTAATTGCCTCAGTGGTTGGATGACCCAATACAAAATATGTCAAAAAAACCCCACAAAAGCAAGTGCAGACACACAGCAATTTTTTCTTCTTCTCATTATGCCATAGAGAGTTCTAATGCTGCAGATTTCAAAAAAAACACAGTATCATTCAGAGATGAGGCCCCTGAGAAATGAAATCACTCTCTTTGGACTCAAAGTGACTCCTTTTCAGTTTCACTACATTTTAAAGTTTTGGTTTTTTTCCTTTGTCATTGGGCTTTTATTTTGTTATGTGGACAGATGTTATTACATATATTATTTCTTTATTATCCCATTTATTTCACTGTTGGTACCAATTTCAGTGGAGAGGAAAGTTGAAAAAAAATTTTTAATGCTCTTTTAAAAAATTGTTCAAAACATCAAGCATTCTCTGTTCCAATGTGCTACACATTTTTTTTCAATGTCTACTTAATTGCCACCACCTGATCAAAGCATTCTTTCTGACTGTCCATTTCATATTAGATTTACTACCAAGCTCACCTACACTCAGGCCTTTAAGCAAGAAACGCAAAGTCAAACAGAAGTGTTTGATTAAATTCTGTGGAAAGGGAGGATGTATGTTCCTCAACCGCAATTAAACTTTAGATCCCTGCTGTAGCTTCAGCATGTTCCAAGCTTGTAAATATGCAAAATGGAGCTTTAAACCTAGTTGTACAAGAGCTGTGCAAGCCCCATCAGAATTTCAAGCTGTCATATTGTCACTCAGTACATTACCAGTGCGAAGTTATTTTAATAGTGCATTAAGAGTAAATACCAATGGGATCTATATTCAATAAGATAAGAGCTTAGAACTTATATTTAATTTACTTTTTTAAAAACAGAATTGGCATTGTAGAGATTTAAGGAGAATTCTTTAGTTTGGTATAGACCAAGAAACTTTCCAGAGTCTTTTCAAATTTAATATTGGTAAGGGTAAAATCACTGAACAAAAGTTATAAATACAGCTGTGATTTTCGATAGGAACTTAGCCAACATCCGTGGCTCTCACTGTGATACACACTAGCAGTGGAACACTAAGTCTTAAACTCAGAATCACAATGCACGTTGTGAATTCCTCTTAGAACATATCAAGGCACTTTGTATTTAGTAGGTATTCAGTTAATAGGTGTTGAAGAAAAGAAGCACGTTTGAGTGGGACCATCAGCATTCTTGCTAAAGCAAATGTCTATAAACCTTCAAAGAGACACAGAAAGAGAGACCTGCTCTGTGCTACAAAATGTGCAAGGAATTAAGTGTCCTTAAGGACCTCAGAGCTTTATGGGAGAGAGTGAAAAGAAAAGGAACAATTAAGTATAATGCGTATAATGACAAAGGTATGAAAACAGTGTGGCTATTTACATGTAAATGAATTAAACAAAATGAAAAAGTCACTTTCTTGGTTACACTCATCACATTTTAAGTGCTCAATAGCTATTTGTAGCTAGTGATTTCCATAGTGGACATAGCAGAGGAAAATTTCCATCACAGAAAATTCTATTAAAAAGAGATGTTAAAATTATACCAACCATTTAAAATTTATTTACTACTTTTCATTTTAAAGGAAATTACTGTCTTGATTCATGCCTGATTCATTAAAAAGCAGTTATATAAAATGTTAATATTAAAGGCCTGCTTTTATTTCTCCTCGGTTTTCACTAAGTTGTATATATATGTACAACTTGGGTTGTATGTATAGGGTGACTATGCAAGACCGTGAATCATTTTATTCAAGAGAATTTCCTGTGGTTAAAAAACTTCCAACAAAGCAGTTCCTTTAACTGCAAATTGGAAAGAAAAGAAATGAAGCTCAAATTACTTTACTGTTTTTAATTGTATTCTCTGGTTTTATATTATTTGTATATTTTTAGAAATATGGAATCTGGGACATCCCTGGAGGTCTAGCGTTTGAGACTCCATGCTTCCACTGTAGCAGGCACGGGTTCCATCCCTGGTTGGGGAACTAAGATCCCACATGCCACTTGGTGCGGCCAAAACACACACACACACACACACACACACACACACACTGAATCATTCATTTTACTATAAAAAGAAAGGACACCATATCAGGTGACTTATACTACTAGTTACCGAGTGTAGGTGAATAACTAATCTTGCTCTTTGGTTTCTACAGTGCCCTGTGATATTCCCAGAGGAATGGCCAGTTCTACAAAAGAATGTAATTAGGAACAATTAGTAATTACTAATTAGTAAATCTCTGAGACTAAATCCTGCAAAGGACATTAACAGGACATTACTTAGAAGTTCAAAATAATGTCTTCTTTATTTCTCTTTTCTGTTTCATTTTATTTTGGTCTGTCTCCCGTTGGAACTCTTCAAATTTTCTGCTTTTTTCCTCAACTTTCCTATGGTCTTTGTTCCACTTGCTTCCCTATTAGGGAGCTTTTTGGTCAGATCTTCATGTCTTTTCTCAGTTATTCTCCAAATTCTCAGCTACCTCTGCCTTCTCTGCTTCATGTCGACCCCTGTCTGGTATTTGCTACACCTGTTATATCTTCAAGATCTAGAATAATAAAAAGAGTAAAACACAAAAAAGTTTTAAAAAAAAGGAAAAGAAACAAGATATCTGTAACTCCTCAAAACTCAAGTGGAATAAGTCAGTGTAGGGGAGGGGGATCATTCATCTCTCTCACACACACACACACCCCTCATCATTACCATAGTGATTCTTATGACTCCTACTCATTATCATGTTTTTGCCTATTTTTATCTGAACAAGCTTAAGTAAAAGTTTGCAATCTTCAATAAAATATAATCTGTTTTTCTCATCTAAATGATTAATCTTCATGTGTTTTGACAATGTACAACTGGGGAGAATATCTGCTCAACCTTTCCCCAATAAACCATTGCTTCCTCTAGAATCTGTCTCATGCTCTAATACTATCATTGGAGTAAACAAAACAATCAGAGAACAGATCATGAGTGCACCATTCCAAGCCTCATTGCATATTACTTTTTTTTCTAAATTTCACTCTGCTATGAGCTCATCACTCTACTTGGGGGACATTACAAGATATGGCCTTTTCAAATTCATTGAGAGAGTTGTTATAAGTGGGTTATCACTTATATATATGGTTTATACGTATATATGTGTATGTTATATATTATATATAATATATATTTATGTTTAATTTATATATTGTTACATTATATATTATATATATTTACATATAATATTATATATTATATGTATTTTATATTTTTATCACTCTCTGTAGCACTTCACACTGAACTGCTATCAGTATGCCTCACTAAATTCTATATTTTGTTATGGTAAACGTGTTTACATTGTCCCTAGTATAGTCCCAGCATTAAAGGCTATGATGAGCACAGAGTAGGGAAGCAATAGGTGTGCACTGAATCAGAGAAAGAACATTTACACTGGTATGTGTGCAATGAGGGGAGAAGTCTCAGAAGAACTATTTTTGTTTTGTTTTTTACTTCCTTGAATCTGAACCAACTGAGTTCTCACATGTCTCTCTCTGCACTGGCTGCTGGAAAACTTAGATTCAAAAATGTAGCCTGGCCCTCATAAACGTTATTTTTGGAGCCAACCTATCTTTCGTTTCATCTGTCTTTTTCCTGGTATCTCTATTCACTTCTTTTTAATTTTATGAATTTTTTGATTAAAGAGGATTAGAATAGCAAAATGAGTTGGGGAATACAAAAAAACAAAAGACACACACACAAAGTGGCATTGAAAGCGGAAGCTTCATATTACCAGTCCTGCTGTATTTAATTATGAAGTCCTAAAAGTGAGATATGTCTTTTATACAGTAACTCAAATATGAGAGTGAGAAAATATTAATATCCACATAAATCTCCTTCAGATTTTACATTTCCTAATTTATTAAAAACAGTAACAGGGCTTCCCTGGTGGCACAGTGGTTAAGAATCTGCCTGCCAATGCAGGGGACACAGGTTCGTGGCCTGGTCCAGGAGGATCCCACATGCCGCCGAGCAGCTAAACCCGTGCACCACAGCTGCTGAGCCTACGCTCTAGAGCCCGTGAGCCACAACTACTGAGCCCGCGTGCCACAACTACTGAAGCCCGCGCGCCACAATTACTGAAGCCCGCGCGCCTAGACCCCATGCTCCACAACAAGAGACACCACCGCAATGAGAAACCCGAGCATCGCAACGAAGAGTAGCCTCCACTCGCCGCAACTAGAGAAAGCCAGCTCACAGCAACGAAGACCCAACGCAGCCAAAAATAAAAAATAACAAAATAAAATAAATTAATTAAAAAAAGAAAAAGTTTAAAATAAGAAAAAAACAGTAACAGTATTTCGACAGCAATAAGAAATAGTAGCTTCTGGCTCCCATATGTTCTGTTTGTCCTATCTCCTGGCTATTCCAAGGAAAAATGCCAAATTTCCACCAGTGACCAAAGGAGCTTTTGAAGCTTTTAAATAAAAGTCCACATCTTGAACAATGTGTAGTTACAGGAACAATTCTGCATGTTGATGCCATGTGTTGGCTACACATAAAGTACAGGGTAATTCATGCAAAAAGACCCTAAAAAGCTGCTGTTAGAAAAAAGGACTCAAAAGAAAGCTTCATATTCCTTTAAAGTCCTTTCAAACAAATATTCTTAACTCTGTTAGCCTGGTATGATTATGTAGAGAAAAAAATGTAATTTCATAAAATGAAGGCTTTAATCATATCAAAGTGCCCAACTTTGGTTATTTCACCACCCCACTTTACCATTTTATAATAAAGAACATTCGCTATTCCATGAATACAACTATTATCAATCAGTATGTTCCAATTAGGAATATCAGCTGGATTTTCTGATTACTCGAGAAGATAAGAATTTGGTTTGTTAGCTTATTTTGTAACTTTCATGAAAGAAAGAATCCCACATTACCACAAACTTATAAAACAGTAATAGTATATTCTTAGACTACTCCTATGGGAGAGAACTTTGGCCATGTGTATCTCAGACTATAAATAACCTCTAACAATCTAATAGTAATTCTAAGCTGGAAAGTACTATAAAGTAATCCAAATATCCCTCCCTCTAACTCAAAGATTACCAACATTCAAGCAGATATAGATAAAAGGGAAAAAACAAATACCTCTTTGGCAGTCTGTAATACTCTTACTTTTCCACAAACCAAGGCAAACCTCTAAATCAGTATCCAAGGCCTTGGAAGGTTGAGGACTTGGTTCTGAGAGATAAACCACCAAGTATCTAAATTGTCCATTGCTTTCACTGAGGCTCCGCCCCAATAGCTCCCACAGGTAAGCTCCAAATTTAAGCCACAATAGAGAAAAATGTCAAGTAGAAACAATCATAAATTGTGGGTCAATCCCTATGACCACAAATTAATGGCTACCCACATACAACAATGGGAAATGCAGATCATCTTTAAAAAGAAGAAAACTGTATGATTTCTCAGTGAGTCTCAGAATTTCTAATAAGCTCTTAGTGTTAGTGTTCACATTTCTGTAAAAGAGGCAGAATTAACAAATTCTATTCTTTTTTTATCCAGTGTCATTAATGAATTTAACAATAGCAATTGCATTACTTTGGTATATGACCTTAAATTAAAGTTCAGTAAGCCTGTATAGTACTTTTAAAGAGCAAGTAAACGCTTCAGGAGTTCTCAAAAAAAACAAAAAACAAAAAACAAAAACCCTACATCTATCACATAAGATTTAATTAAAATAAACCACAGGTAGGAGACTCCAGAGTCCATCTGGGTGAGGTGGAAGTGGAGTCCAGGCAGTTGCTTTAATCCAAATTCCCACAGAGAAATGGGCAGCAAAAACCAAAGGGGGAAAAAAAAGAGAAGGACAACCTATTAAGAGTTCTGGACACACTCACTGAGAATTATATCAAGCTGAAAGTATAATTAAATTTATACTTTAATTAAAAAGGTCTGATGATCTGTAATTTATCATCAGGAATGCCTGTGTTAGTGCTGTAACCCTGCGTTTCTAGGTAATGAATTTAGTGCATGGCACTATTGATCCCTTCATTATTTTCTGATAACCAAGAAAAAGAAAAAAAGCTGAAATCCTAAAGGCTTAGAGACATGTCAGAACTCTCAAAAGGACGGAAAGCAAGGCAAGCTGAACAGAAGCATCTAATAGGCATTCATGTTACGGAAAGTAAAGGGATTATGTTTATTGAACACCTAATACCTGCCAAGTACTTTTCCAGGTGCTTTACTTAATCACGTTTGAATTCTCACAACCATGTGAAGAAGGCAGGCTAACACTATGCTTCCAGTGTGGACACTGAGTCTCAAAGGAAGCATATCGTTTGTAGCAGAACTGAGATTGGAACCAGGTGGAACTAGGTCCATCTGACTCCAAAGTCCCTCTTCTTTCTTCTCTGTTGTGCTGTGGAAATGACCTGAGTATTTTATCCCTTGGTCTGTGTTTACCTGGCACCAGAAGGACTAACTGAAAAAATAAAATTTTGGAAATGTAATTATTTTTTCTGCACATATTTATCTTTCTTTATTCATCCTTTCATTTTTCTTTCAGTAGAACTTGTTGAGCTGCTTTTATTTTCCTCAACTAACACTGTTGGCCAAGATAACAAGCAGTTTGCGCAACCTGTATCCACAGCTTTAAATTATTGAAAGAACTACATGGAAAGAATGCAAAATGACAGAAATATTTTTGAATAGGCCCCTCAAAAGAAGGGTGTAAGTTATATACTGCAAATGTCTTCTGGAACAAAATGACATTTCATGTTGAAATAGCTCATATAAATCTCTCAGTTCATTGTGAAAATATTAGTAAAACACAGCAGGCATGTACTAGCTAGAGTAACCCAAGCTTAACAGTTTACAACTACAGAATGGCCAATGGAAATTCCAATAATTGGGTACCTGACACAGGGTAGAGGCATTGAGTGATTTTGTAAGAACAGGACTTCCAAGCTTGGCCACTGCAGGTGATCCATGTGCCCCCAAATAAATAAACGATCCTGCAAAAACAAACGTAAAGCCATAGGGATACAAGTTCTACTGTTGGACATTTAGTCGTTCTTTGCACTAACGTGCACACATTCAACTGTCAATCAGATAAAGAAAATTACATTTTTACTTCTTAACCATTAAGCTCTGTAGATAACAAAAAAAGTGCTTTCATATGGATAACATTAAATATCTAAAATAAAACCCAAGTGATGAAAAACAAGCTCTTGATCTAAATCCTCTCAACAAATATGTTTATTGGCTTAACTCACCTCACAGTTAGAAATCAAATTAAATGAAGCTTCTAAGTTTACAATTAGATATTCAACATACCCTTACAAAATTCCCATGAGACATTTGCTTGTAAGTTTCTTCGCGATGTACTGAAGGATAGGAATCTATAGAATGCGTTTGGTTTCTCCTGGGGCTTACATGTTTGACACTGTTGTCTGTGCTAGTGGGGATGAAAGCTTAATTAAAGATCTAATCTAGTGTTAACAAAATAACTGCTTTTAGATTTTAACTACAGTGGATGTGCTCATGGCAAATGTACGCGGGGGATAACATCTCTTAGCAGCTGGAAGGATCACACATTCTGAACGGCTGTCAGGGGTAGCTTCCTTGAATAATGAAAATCTACAAGGAAGGTTATGCTAAACTATGTCAAGTCCTGATCCTGCCCCTTGATAATCATAGAGTGATGGGCAACTTGGAAAGCCAACTATTTTGATGAAAAAAACACATTCAGAAGGTGATTTTGTTAGACACAGATCAACGCTGACTGCACAGAATGAAAAGGATTTCAGAATTAAAACATATTACTTTATAGATACCACCACATGTTTAACCAAACAACCAAGGTTGCAAGTCAGCAGTGTGGTCTCTGAGTGGGAAAAATAGAACCCAGTTTATATGGGTGTTAAATCTCAAAGCCAGTTGGGAAGGATAAAGATCACTGTTCCCCAAATCCAAACTAAGAGTAATAGAAACAGCATATATGAGCTCATTAAATTCTCCATTTCACCTATAAAAGAGTAGAGCAGGAAAAGATGATTTTGAAAAATTAATCCAGCTTAAAAATCCTTTACTTGAAGTTCAAGTAAAACTCAACTGAATAATGTCAAGAGTAATTAAAATTCTAAAATTAACATACATTCAAAGATCTTACTCCCCTGGTCATTTAAAACAATATGGATGATTTCAAACAAGCAGTTAATGAAAGATGAAACATATAAACACTAAAACTCCAAAATCTAAAGGAAGCAAAGGGTTTGAACAAATTGATTATGCCACAAAAGTAACTGGAAAAGTGATAGGAAAAAAATCTACCAGAACATATGGCCCTACAGCTGAATTTTATTTAATTTTATTTAATTTTTAAAGAATAAATACTAGCACATGACTTGCATATATCTCAGGTCTTAGAAAACTATGGAGAGCTCCCTGACTCATTTTATGATGCCAGATATCTCTGTTAAGAATGATGAAAATAGAATAAAAATAGAGCAATATCACTCATGATCATACATACAAAATTCAAATTAAAATGTTTCAATTGCATCTGAAATTCTTATCAAAAAATAATGTATCCTGACGAGTGAGCTTTCCAAGAATAGAGGTTTGGTTTGATTTAACAGACCTATCAACAGTCAATTAGATCAACAAATTAAAGAGTAAAATCATAGATTCATATCAACAAATATTGAAAAGACTGTGAAAAACAGTCAGCCATTCCAAATAACCTCAATAAAATATTTTAAAAAAACAATTAATAAAGATTAATGACCAACCACAAAATAAATAACATTTTCAATGGTAAACAACAAAACTATTTTAATTAAAATGAGAAACTACCTAGAGAATTGTGTCACCATTAGTAATTAGAGGATATATGAGATAATATTAATTATCGTGGACTAGGATTATCTTATAAATCTAGTAAATGTGGAAGTCAAGAGAATAAAATTTCTAGTAAACACAATAGAAAAGTAGAGATAGAGTTCCACAAGTACTGCCAATAATATAATTGTAAAAATAGAAACCCAAACAGATGCTATCTTTTAATAAAGACAAGTATGAATAAAAGAATTTAGTAAGGTAAATAGAAACAGAGAAACACTTTTAAGTCATTTTTATTTATTTTAGCAGTAAGACACGGGATGTAGAGTGGTAAGAAATATTCTACTCACAGTTAACAACAATAATACAAAATACGTAGGAATAAATTTAACAAGAATGGGATAGGACTTATATGAAGAACATTATAAAACTCCATGGAATACTATAAGTCTTCTGATTAAATGAAAAGAGATAACATGTTATTAGATGGAAAGATGATATTATGAAAATATTATGTTAGTAAAAACTGATGTGGACGCTAAATGTAATCCTGAGAGAATTTTAACCAAATATTTGAAAAACAGATAATACTCACTTAAAGTTTATATATGCAGGTTAGGCCTAAAGATACTGAACTCTGACCCCAGACCCATGTACTTCTAGGAATACATCTCTGGATTTATTTTCTTGCAAGCCTGCTCCACAGAATACACTGAGTTAAGAGACCTGTGGAATTACAGTATGCCAAAGAGACTGTTCCTGTTAATCCGAACTGTTCATTGTAAAACTCTTGTACACCCATATACCCCAGACGGGCTAGCTGACCAGCACAGTATAAAAATAAAGAATGGAGGGGTGATTTTTGGCTGTGTTGGGTCTTCGTTGCTGTGCGCAGGCTTTCTCTAGTTGTGGCGGGCGGGGGCTGCTCTTCGTTGTGGTGTGCGGCCTTCTTGTTTTGGTGGCTTCTCTTGCTGCGAAGCATGGGCTCTGGGCACACGGGCTTCAGTAGTTGTGGCGTGCGGGCTCTAGAGCACAGGCTCAGTGGTCGTGGCTTGGTTGCTCCGCTGCATATGGGATCTTCCCGGACCAGGGACTGAACCTGTGTCCCCTGCGTTGGCAGGTAGATTCTTGTCCACTGCACCACCAGGTGTATAGTGAGGAGGAACAAAGATGGCAGAGTAGAAAGACATGCTCTCACTCCCTCCTGTGAGAACACCTGAATCACAACTAGCTGCTACACAATCATCGACAGGAAGACACTGGAACTCACCAAAAAAGATACCCCACATTCAAAGACAAAGGAGAAACTGCAATGAGACGGTAGGAGGGGCACAATCACAGTAAAATCAAATCCCATAACTGCTGGGTGGGTGACTCACAGACTGGAGAACACTTATACCACAGAAGACCACCCACTGGAGTGAAGGTTCTGAGCCCCATGTCAGACTTCCCAACCTAGGGGTCTGGCAACAGGAAGAGAAATTCCTAGATAATCAGACTTTGAAGCCTAGTGGGATTTGATTGCAGGACTTCGACAGGACTGGGGGAAACAGAGACTCCACTCTTGGAGGGCACACACAAAGCAATGTGTGCATCGGGACCCAGGGGAAGGAGCAGTGACCCCAGGGGAGACTGAACCAGACCTACCTGCTAGTGTTGGAGGGTCTCCTGCAGAGACAGGGGGGTGGCTGCAGCTCACCGTGGGGACAAGGACACTGGCAGCAGAAGTTTTAGAAGTACTCCTTGGTGTGAGCCCTCCCAGAGTCTCTCATTAGCCCCATCAAAGAGCCCAGGTAGGCTCCAGTGTTGGGTTGCCTCAGGCCAAACAACCAACAGGGAGGGAACCCAGCCCCACCCAGCCCCACCCATTAGCAGTCAAGCAGATTAAACTTTTACTGAGCTCCACCCATCAGAGCAACAGTCAGCTCTACCCACCACCAGTCCCTCCCATCAGAAAACTTACATAAGCCTCTTAGATAGCCTCATACACCAGAGGCAGAGAGAAGCAAGAAGAACTACAATCCTGCAGCCTGTGGAACAAAAACCACATTCACAGAATGACAGACAAGATGAAAAGGCAGAGGGCTATGTACCAGATGAAGGAACAAGATAAAACCCCAGAAAAACAACTAAATGAAGTGGAGATAGGCAACCTTCCAGAAAAAGAATTCAGAATAATGATAGTGAAGATGATCCAGGACCTCAGAAAAAGAATGGAGGCAAAGATCAAGAAGATGCAAGAAATCTTTAACAAAGACCTAGAAGAATTAAAGAACAAACAAACAGAGATGAACAATACAATAACTGAAATGAAAACTACACTAGAAGGAATCAATAGCAGAATAACTGAGGCAGAAGAACAGGTAAGCGACCTGGAAGACAGAATGGTGGAATTCACTGGTGCGGAACAGAATAAAGAGAAAAGAATGAAAAGAAATGAAGACAGCCTAAGAGACCTCTGGGACAACATTAAACGCAACAACATTCGCATTATAGGGGTCCCAGAAGGAGAAGAGAGAGAGAAAGGACCCAAGAAAATATTTGAAGCGATTATAGTCGAAAACTTCCCTAACATGGGAAAGGAAACAGCCACCCAAGTCCAGGGAGCGCAGAGAGCCCCAAACAAGATAAACCCGAGGAGAAACATGCCAAGACATGTAGTAATCAAATTGGCAAAAATTAAAGACAAAGAAAAATTATTGAAAGCAGCAAGGGAAAAACAACAAATAACATACAAGGGAACTCCCATAAGGTTAACAGCTGATTTCTCAGAAGAAACTCTACAAGCCAGAAGGGAGTGGCATGATATACTTAAAGTGTTGAAAGGGAAGAACCCACAACCAAGATTACTCTACTTGGCAAGGATCTCATTCAGATTTGATGGAGAAATCAAAAGTTTTACAGACAAGAAAAAGCTAAGAGAATTCAGCACCAACAAACCAGCTCTACAACAAATGCTAAAGGAACTTCTCTAAGTGGGAAACACAAGAGAAGAAAAGGACCTACAAAAACAATTCAGAAAATGGTCACAGGAACATACATGTCGATAATTACCTTAAACATGAATGTATTAAATGCTCCAACCAAAAGACACAGGCTTGCTGAATGGATATAAAAACAAGACCCATATATATGCTGTCTACAAGAGACGCGCTTAAGACCTAGGGACACATACAGACTGAAAGTGAGGGGATGGAAAAAGATATTCCATGCAAATGGAAATCAAAAGAAAGCTGGAGGGCTTCCCTGGTAGCGCAGTGGTTGAGAACCTGCCTGCCAATGCAGGGGACACGGGTTCGAGCCCTGGTCTGGGAAGATCCCACATTCCGTGGAGCGACTAGGCCCGTGAGCCACAATTACTGAGCCTGTGCGTCTGGAGCCTGTGCTCCGCAACAAGGGAGGCCGTGATAGTGAGCGGCCCGCACACCGCGATGAAGAGTGGTCCCCACTTACCGCAACTGGAGAAAGCCCTCACACAGAAACGAAGACCCAACACAGCCATAAATAAATAAAATAAAATAAATTAATTAATTAAAATAAAAAACAAAAAACAAAAAAGAAAGCTGGAGTACCAATACTCATATCAGGTAAAATAGACGTTAAAAGAAAGCGGGAGTAGCAATACTCATAACAGACAAAATAGACTTTAAAATAAAGAATGTTACAAGAGACAAGGAAGGACACTACATAATGATCAAGGGTTCAATCCAAGAAGAAGATATAACACTTATAAATATATATGCACCCAACATAGGAGCACCTCGATACATTATGCAACTGCTAACAGCTATAAAAGGGGAAATCAACAGTAATACAATAATAGTGGGGGACTTTAACACCTTGCTTACACCAATGGACAGATCATCCAAAATGAAAATAAATAAGGAAACAGAAGCTTTAAATGACACAATAGACCAGATAGATTTAACTGATATTTATAGGACATTCCATCCAAAAACACAGATTACACTTTCTTCTCAAGTGCACACGGAACATTCTCCAGGATAGATCACATCTTGGGTCACAAATCAAGCCTCAGTAAATTTAAGAAACCTGAAATCATATCAAGCATCTTTTCTGACCACAACGCTATGAGATTAGAAATGAATTACAGGGAAAAAAACGTAAAAAACACAAAACACATGGAGGCTGAACAATACGTTACTAAATAACCAAGAGATCACTGAAGAAATCAAAGAGGAAATCAAAAAATACCTAGAGACAAATGACAATGAAAACACAATGATCCAAAACCTATGGGATGCAGCAAAAGCAGTTCTAAGAGGGAAGTTTATAGCTATACAAGCCTACCTCAAGAAACAAGAAAAATCTCAAATAAACAATCTAACCTTACACCTAAAGGAACTAGAGAAAGAAGAACAAACAAAACCCAAAGTTAGCAGAAGGAAAGAAATCATCAAGATCAGAGCAGAAATAAATGAAATAGAAACAAAGAAAGCAATACCAAAGACCGATAAAACTAAAAGCTGGTTCTTTGAGCAGATAAACAAAACTGAGAAACCATTAGCCAGACTCATCAAGAAAAAGAGGGAGAGGACTCAAATCAATAGAATTAGAAATGAAAAAGGAGAAATTACAACAGACACCGCAGAAATACAAAGCATCCTAAGAGACTACTACAAGCAACTCTATGCCAATAAAATGGACAACCTGGAAGAAATGGACAAATTCTTAGAAAGGTAAAACCTTCCAAGACTGAACCAGGAAGAAACAGAAAATATGAACAGACCAATCACAGGAAATGAAATTGACACTGTGATTAAAAATCTTCCAACAAACAAAAGTCCAGGGCCAGATGGCTTCACAGGTGAAATCTACCAAACATTTAGAGAAGAGTTAACACCCATCCTTCTCAAACTCTTCCAAAAAATTGCAGAGGAAGGAACACTCCCAAACTCATTCTATGAGGCCACCATCACCCTGATACCAAAACCAGACAAAGATACCACACACAAAAAAAATTACAGACCAATATCACTGATAAATATAGATGCAAAAATCCTCAACAAAATACTAGCAAACAGAATCCAACAACACATTGAAAAGGTCATGCACCATGATCAAGTGGGATTTATCCCAGGGATGCAAGGATTCTTCAATATACGTAAATCAATCAATGTGATACACCATATTAACAAATTGAAGAATAAAAACCATATGATCATCTCAATAGATGCAGAAAAAGCTTTTGACAAAATTCAACACCCATTTATGATAAAAACTCTCCAGAGAGTGGGCATAGAGGGAACCTACCTCAACATAATAAAGGCCATATACGACAAACCCACAGCAAACATCATCCTCAATGGTGAAAAACTGAAAGCATTTCCTCTAAGACAAGGAACGAGACAAGGATGTCCACTCTCACCACTATTATTCAACATAGTTTTGGAAGTTTTAGCCACAGCAATCAGAGAAGAAAAAGAAATAAAAGGAATACAAATTGGAAAAGAAGAAGTAAAACTGTCACTGTTTGCAGATGACATGATACTATACATAGAGAATCCTAAAGATGCTACCAGAAAACTACTAGAGCTAATCAATGAATTTGCTAAAGTTGCAGGATACAAAATTGATGCAAAGAAATCGCGTGCATTCCTATACACTAATGATGAAAAATCTGAAAGACAAATGAAGGAAACACTCCCATTTACCATTGCAACAAAAAGAATAAAATACCCAGTAATAAACCTACCTAGGGAGACAAAAGACCTGTATGCAGAAAACTATAAGACACTGATAAAGGAAACTAAAGATGATACCAACAAATGGAGAGATGGGCCATGTCCTTGGATTGGAAGAATCAATATTGTGAAAATAACTATACTACCAAAAGCAATCTACAGATTCAGTGCAATCCCTATCGAATTACCAATGGCATTTTTTACGGAACTAGAACAAAAAGTCTTAAAATTTGTGTGGAGACACAAAAGACCCCGCATAACCAAAGCAGTCTTGAGGGAAAAAAAACGGAGCTGGAGGAATCAGACTCCCTGACTTCAGACTATACTACAAAGCTACAGTAATCAAGACAATACGGTGCTTGCACAAAAACAGAAACATAGATCAATGGAACAAGATCGAAAGCCCAGAGATAAACCCATGCACCTATGGTCAACTACTCTATGACAAAGGAGGCAAAGATATACAGTGGAGAAAAGACAGTCTCTTCAATAAGTGGTGCTGGGAAAACTAGACAGCTACATGTAAAAATATGAAATTAGAACACTCCCTAACACCATACACAAAAATAAACTCAAAATGGATTAAAGACCTAAATGTAAGGCCAGACACCATCAAACTCTTAGAGGAAAACATAGGAAGAACACTCTTTGACATAATTCACAGCAAGATCTTTTTTGATCCACCTCCTAGAGTAATGGAAATAAAAACAAAAATAAACAAATGGGACCTAATGAAACTTCAAAGCTTTTGCACAGCAAAGGAAACCATAAACAAGACGAAAAGACAACCCTCAGAATGGGAGAAAATATTCGCAAATGAATAAACGGACAAAGGATTAATCTCCAAAATATATAAACAGCTCATGCAGCTCAATATTAAAGAAACAAACAACCTAATCCAAAAATGGCAAGAAGACCTAAATAGACATTTCTCCAAAGAAGACATACAGATGGCTAAGAAGCACATGAAAAGCTGCTCAACATCACTAATTATTAGAGAAATGCAAATCAAAACTACAGTGAGGTATCACCTCACACCAGTTAGAATGGGCATCATCAGAAAATCTACAAACAACAAATGCCGGAGAGGGTGTGGAGAAAAGGGAACCCTCTTGCACTGTTGCTGGGAATGTAAATTGATACAGTCACTATGGAGAACAGTATGCAGGTTCCTTAAAAAACTAAAAATAGAATTACCATATGATCCAGCAATCCCACTACTGGGCATATACCCAGAGAAAACCATAATTCAAAAAGACGCATGCACCCCAATGTTCATTGCAGCACTATTTACAATAGCCAGGTCATGGAAGCAACCTAAATGCCCATCGACAGATGAATGGATAAAGAAGTTGTGGTACATATATACAATGGAATATCACTCAGCCATAAAAAGGAACGAAATTGGGCCATTTGTTGAGACGTGGATGGATCTAGAGACTGTCATAGAGTGTGAAGTAAGTCAGAAAGAGAAAAACAAATATCGTATATTAACCCATGTATGCAGAACCTAGAAAAATGGTACAGATGAACCGGTTTGCAGGGCAGAAGTTGAGTCACAGATGTAGAGAGCAAACATATGGACACCAAGGGGAGAAAGCCGCGGGGGGGGTGGTGTTGGTGGTGTGATGAATTGGGCGATTGGGATTGACATGTATACACTGATGTGTATAAAATTGATGACTAATAAGAACATGCTGTATAAAAAAATAAATAAAATAAAGTTCAAAAATAAAAAAAAATAAAATAAAAAAGAATGGAGGGGTCAGTCTCTCCATGTTAAGCTTTCCAGGCCAGCCTCAACCTCGGATGGGCCCCCTTAATACAATGGCCCGGAAGGGACTCCTTACATGCTGTGAGAACATTTATAACGACTTTATAATGAATTTAGGTAAAAATATCACAAATATTACCATTAAGAAGGAAGAAAGAAATCATAAATAAAACCAACGAAAGGAGGTTTGGATCAGGAATGCAAGGATGGTTTAATATTTGAAAAATCATTCATTTTATTAGAAACAAAAAGGATAATATCATGATCATATGATTATCACAACATATGCTGAAAAAAGCATGTGACAAGTTTTAACATGCTAACATACGTGTGTGTGTGTGTGTGTATATATATATATAAACTTAACACACTATGAATAGAAGGAAACATCTTTTTTTTTCTTTTAGCATCTTTATTGGAGTATAATTACTTTACAATGGTGTGTTAGTTTCTGCTGTATAACAAAGTGAATCAGCTATACATATATGCCCACATCTCCTCCCTCTTGCATCTCCCTCCCAGCCTCCCTATCCCACCCCTCTAGGTGGACACAAAGCACTGAGCTGATCTCCTTGTGCTATGCTTGGAAACATCTTTATCTGAAACAAAACAATCTTTTAGGATCTACAGCATTCAAGGCTGAATTACTGACAGCTTTTCCCCTAAATAGGAACAAGACAAGTACAGCAGCTATCACAAGCTCTATTTAACATTTTTCCGAAGTCCTATCTAGGGCGATAAAACTAGAAAAAAACAGAAGGCTTAAGATTTAGAAAGAAGGAAGTAAAATTGTCATTATTTGAAGACAAAGTAATTATGAACCCAGAAAATTTGAAACATTTATAAATTCTTAACTATAATAAAAAAAATTAACAAGGTCATTGAATACAAGGTCAGTTTTTAAAAATATAATTGCACTTATATATACAGCAACCAAAAAAAATAAGGTTTTAAAAGGTGACACAGTAGCTGCAAAAATATTAAAAACCTAAGAAAATACTAGCAAAATATTTTTAAGTCTATGCACTGAAAGCTTCAAATATTTAGAGAAATTAAAGATCTAAATAAATTGAAAAATTAGAAACATCTGAAAAATCATTTTTCAGTGAAAGACAAATCAAGGTTACACACGAAAAATCATTTTATACCCATAGTTTTTTAAAAATTAAGAGAATATAATGTCTATTGATGGTAGGCAAATAGAAAAAAAGCACTCTTTTTTGCTGCTGGAATTTTAAGTATTAAAATTTGAGGGGAAAGTACATATCTTTTGGTAAAAAAATAGGAGTCTCACTTTTAGTCATTTACTGCATAGAATAAAAGTTCCCCATATAAGAAAATGCATATAAGTATGGATTTTGCAGCATTGTCATAATATTGTCACTCAATAAGATTATGGCTAGATATATAATGGCATATCCAGACAAAAGAAATAAAGCAAAAAAACAAAAAGAATTAGGCTTTTTCTGTTTCCAGGCAAGGTTGAGTATCAGGGACCAGATTTAGTCTTCTGTCTAACAGTAGCAAAGAAATCAAAACAATATATACTAAATAATAGTTTTCAAATGTAGGACAATGGGAATGTAGAACCACAGGATAACGATCTCTGAGAGGGGAAACAAATGAACTAAGCCATACAATTTCCCCAGCTTACTGCCTAAACCGCGTTTCCAGCTGCCATTCAGGGAGGGGGAAGCCAGGAGGAGTGTGGTGGTCTCCTCAAGTTGAAAAGATAGCACCTCGGGGAGACTCAAGTGGCTATAGTTCATAAAGCAGAGTTCCAGGAGGGGAGAGCTGCAAAGAGAGAGAGCTCCAGAGATCTCCAGAGAGTTCCCCCCAAATTTCCACCTGAGTACTGACCAGGGCATGGATATAAGGAAACTACCTGAGCTGAGGCTGGAGGAAAACCTTCTAAAAGGGGCAGCTGAAACATTGCCCCAAGGTCACAAAGGGCCAGCAATAGTAGGGTCTTTTCACTAACCAGAGTGGAAATGTTAATTATACATAGGAATTGGAAAGAGTGCTCAAGTTAAATGAAAACTTATATCCAGACAAAACCTGTAGGCAAATCTTATAGAATATTCATAATCACCAAAATTTAGAAACAACCCAAATATTCTTCCACCTGTGTACACCCAACTCTAGTAATATGATATATACTCAATAACTGGTTTGAGAAAGGAAAAAAAAAAAAAACATTATATGAGCTTGGAGGAAATGTACTATTAATACATATAGTTCTAATAATTAATAGTCTCCTTCCTATCATAAACTTTAAATTTAATCCAACCTGTCACAGAATCTTAAGGGAAAAATAAGACTCATTGGCACAAAAGCAAAAATTAAGATCTCACTCCACTGTTAAATAATAAGCTGCATTTATAGTTTTAGATAACGGATAGATAGCCAAAGTCTCCCTCCCATCCCCTAACATCCTCCCCAACTAACCCCAATTTCCAGTGGCTAAAGACACAGTCAACACTGTTAGTTTTCACATACTTCTTTGGAAATCTCAAAGGAGAAACAAATATAATAACGGGGTTATACAAGTGGGGTTATACAAGCTTAAAGAGGATCTACAGTACAGTTGTCTTATTATTAAGTTAATATGATACTAATGTACCTTTGTAATGTTATCCAAACAAAACAAAAACAGAACAAAACCCTTCTGTTTTCCTTGGAGCTTCACAAAGCCTTATTGGAATGCCATATGTAGTTATGGTTGCTCTATTTTAAGGGGATATGTAAAAATTGTACTGCTGATTAAAAGTATACATGGGCACTTAGGTTGCTTCCATGTCCTGGCTATTGTACATAGAGCTGCAATGAACATTTTGGTACATGACTCTTTTTTTTTTTTTTTTTTTTAATTAATCATTTATTTATTTATTCATGGCAGTGTTGGGTCTTCGCTTCTGCGCGAGGGCCCTCCCCAGCTGTGGCAAGTGGGGGCCACTCCTCACCGCGGTGCGCGGGCCTCTCACCACCGCGGCCTCTCCCGCCGCAGAGCACAGGCTTCAGACGCGCAGGCTCAGCAATTGTGGCGCACGGGCCCAGCTGCTCCGCGGCATGCGGGATCCTCCCAGACCAGGGCTCGAACCCGTGTCCCCTGCATTGGCAGGCAGACTCTCAACCACTGCGCCACCAGGGAAGCCCCCATGACTCTTTTTGAATTATGGTATTCTCAGGGTATATGTCCAGTAGTGGGAACAGATGAATGGATAAAGAAGATGTGGCACATACATACAATGGAATATTACTCAGCCATAAAAAGAAACGAAATTGAGTTATTTGTAATGAGTTGGATGGACCTAGAGTCTGTCATACAGAGTGAAGTAAGTCAGAAAGAGAAAAACAAATACCATATGCTAACACATATATATGGAATCTAAGGGAAAAAAGGTCCTGAAGAATGTAGGGGCAAGACGGGAATAAAGACACAGACCTACTAGAGAATGGACTTGAGAATATGGGGAGGGGGAAGGGTAAGCTGTGACAAAGTGAGAGAGTGGCATAGACATATATACACTACCAAACGTAAAATAGATAGCTAGTGGGAAGCAGCCGCATAGCACAGGGAGATCAGCTCGGTGCTTTGTGACCACCTAGAGAGGTGGGATAGGGAGGGTGGGAGGGAGGGAGATGCAAGAGGGAAGAGATATGGGAACATATGTATATGCATAACTGATTCACTTTGTTATAAAGCAGAAACTAACACACCATTGTAAAGCAATTATACTCCAATACAGATGTTTAAAAAAAAAAAGAATAAATATACAAATGAGAAAAAAAAAAAAGAAAAGTATATATGGGGAAGAAGTAAGATTGTTTATTACAAAGAAGCCATAAGAGTGATTACATTGCATTCAAGTATTTGTAGATTTATTTTAAAGATAGTGCTAACTCTCTGTTCTCTGTTCTTAGAAAAAGGATTAAACTATTTTTCTTTCTGTTTTATGAAATTTGGATTGCTCTAAAAAGAAGACCACCCTACTGTACATGATTCATGACAACTAGAGAAAATTACCAGAAGACTTTTCCCCTCTTCATGCCTTCAATCCAACCTTTTAAAAAGTGTAACAAAAAGTTTTGTTATTAAAACAATGCTCCTTTCAGGAAACTCAATTAAGCACAAATTATTAAGTTGATCAGGACAATTTAAAGCAAGACAAACCAGAGTTCCATTTATAAAGTCTATATATAGAAGTGAAAATACATAGTATCATCATTCCACAACAGGAAAGAAAGACAACAATTTTGGGGGAGAAGAAAAAAAAAAAAAGAGGAAAATGTCCTACCATGATTTGTGTTTGTTGTGTTCTCAGCATCAGGAAGATGGCGGTCTACACTCGTCAACCTTTTCACGAATTCCCAGTGTGAATCTTCTTCTGTGAGAAGTGGCTCCCAGCCACAGAAACCAGACTCAAAGCCACACCTGAGATGATTTGCTGTTATGCACGAAAAGAAAACTGGTAAGGAGAAACGAAGGGGAAGCAAGCAGGGAAACATTGACTCTATGTTAGCCAATCCACTTAGGCAGTCAGAACTGTCACTCCACTTCGTAAAGAATGTTTCCTGATCATCAGAGTAGTTTTACTTTTTCCAGCCTCACAAAGTGTTCCATGTGCTGTGTGAGGCATTGCCCTTCTACACTCTTCTGTCTCCAAGCCTGGCACATTCCACCCTGGTTGGCCATCTCCACTGCATTTAATGACACAGGGTGAAACTCTACAGCTTTTCAGAGAGTAACCAATTCACCTGCCAAGATGAAAAAGATTCACCCACCAAGATGGTTAAAAAAAATTTGAAAGGATGGTATTTAAATTAATTCTAGACACCTGAAGAGCTTGAGGTCAGCACCTTAGAATTCATTCTATTATGCTAGTTTGTTTCTCAAAAAAAAAAAAAAAAAATCCCTAGCCACTTTGCATTGCAGGTAAATTAGATATTTTGAACTTTGCTTTGTTTCCCCTTCTTAATACACAACTAAAAAGTTGAAAAATACTTAAGTTCCTACATTTATCACAAAGCACGACTTCTAGAGAAAGTTGGGATTTGGGGTAAGCTTCCTAAGCACCTTTCCTAGCTTTTTCACCAAGTTAGTGAGGAAAAAACAAAAGTTTCAGCGGACTGGGCCATACACCAGAAGTTCTAACAACTTGATTTGTGCTTTCAAGAAATTAGCTTTTATGTGTTTAAATTTTCTTTTCCTGAAATAAGAATCATAGTATCAGCCTATCTTAGTTTGGGGGATAAATTAATACAATTAATTTAAAACGTATTTCCTGGTATTCCTCTTTATGCAGACACATTTTCATAACAGATGGGAGGACAAAATAATTCTTGGTCAGAAAACACCTAAAGTTTTGACAAGCTCCCTAACAACACAATTCTATCATCTTTAATAAAAGTAATAATAGATGTGTTCCCACTGAGCTCCAAGTATGTGTCAAGTATTTTGCATATATTACCATTTGTTTTCACAAATGCCCTACACAGCAAGCGTAATTATCCCCAAAAGATTTTCTTTTTGAAACTTTAGCACTAAGCAACTCACCTATGGTAAATTTTAGTAAATGGAATATCCAAGCTTTGAGTTGTTTGACACCAAAGCTTATACTTTGAAGCCTCCCTGCACCTGGGACTCTGTCTCAAAATTTAAAAGACTGCTTCACTGTATGCTTGCTCTGAACCATTATTTTCAGTTTTAAATAATGTGAGCAATTTTATCAGCATATTGAATAAGCTCACTATATCTTAATAATCAAAGGATCTTCAAATTTCTATAAAAATGGATGCCTGGTTTCATGACCAGATATTTCATCACTAACGTTGTCAACTCTTAAAACACTGAAGTGCACTTTGCAAGTGACAGGGCGACTTAAATTTTCTCTACATGTAAATTAAACATATAGATCTTAGAGCTATGCTTGTTTAGACAGTCATATAATGGATATATAATGAAAGATATTTTTCTTTACAAGCAAATATTATTTTCCCCTTAAATATATTTCCCAAAAAATAAAAACAAGCAAGTTAACTATCAAATAATAATGAAAAACTGTTGCACATCACCTAATGGTGAATCAACATGACAAGGAGATGCTGTTCACCCACATAGTACTTAGCTGGAAATCTATTGCTTCTGGACGTTTTCCTTTTCACAGCTCTGGCTACAGAGTTGATAAGATACTGTTATTGATAAAAAGTTAATGCTCCAAGGAGAGCCTCTTCTGTTTTGTGACAGTCTTAAGAACCTATGACCTAGCTGTGACTGTCTCCCTGGGCATCCAGGAAATCCTCTCATCTAGGTCTTTGGTCCTCTGTGAACTTTGCCACCTGCCAAGCCACCTCCCAGCTCTTCTAAGTCAGTTGGTAGAATGTAGAAATAGACAAGATTTGAAATATATACTTGACCTCTGAAATGTGCTTATAAGTTGCAAATTCTTGGTTGTGAACTTGGTCAAGGAATCCTTCCACCTCCCCCACCATGGGTACCCTCAATTCCTAAAGGCACACATCCTTGGAATAGAAAATCTTCCATCTGGGTTGGCCCAGGATTGTCCCAGGTTACACCCGTTGTCCAAGGATAATAATACCTCTCCTCTCTTTCCTCTCAAGTGACTCTGTTTGGGCAATAAATTATATATTAATTCACAAAGGAAGCAAGTCCATGCAGATAACAATCTTATTGTTATATGCAATGGTGTGAAATAGCTATAAGACCAGTGAGTGTGGAAATGGAAAGTCAAAGTCACCCAAGCATCACCAAACCCTTCCGCAGACTCTTCACATCTGTGCCTGTGTCACTCAACTGCAAAAATGTAAAGAAGATTTCAAGACAAAATAACTTTGGATTGAATAAATGTTGAAATTTGGCTTTAGGAGAAAAGTTCAAACCATTTCTTTCATTACCTGGATGTTTTATCAGTTAAAATGTCAATCATTGCACTTTCCACAGAACACTAAACACCACTGTCCTTTGAAAAATGAAAATTAATTTTTAAAGTCCATCACTATAAAGATATATGAAAGCAAAATGGTGCAATCACCTCTGTAAAAATCTTGGTGAACTTCTCAGGTGTTTTTACCAAAGACATTCGTTCCAGTACACTTCAAAGGACATTTTTTAAAGCTAAATATTCTAGAACTTAACTGCACTATAAAATACAAGTCAAGCTTCAAACCAAAGCTGAAGTTCTTCCATTAATATTTCCCCTACATAATTCAAAACATTTAAGGTGAAGTTATAAATATCTGAAGAAAACCAGGAGGGCCAAACACATTCTGGCATTCTAATAAATGTCTTATGAAACCACATGTGTTAAATGTTTACAAAATCTAAAAAATCATGTATTCATATAAACAAAATGTATTCATTAAAAACAGTGATTTTGATTATGTGGTTTCTTTTATTTAAATTTCTGTGACTACAAAACACATTTCATCATCTCTAATCAGAAGATGAGATATGCCACAGTTCATAATTTTAGTGAAATTTCACTGAGTTCATCAGTTAGAGTAATATTTTTAAATTATGACAAAGCTTTGTCTTGCATATTTAACCACTGAAGCATACTGGCAGAAGAAAAAGAATTTCATTGTGGCAGCTGAGGAAAATTCTGGATCATGAAAATTAAAATATTTATGAACTCTCCAGTTTGGAAGTAAATCAGTTCTCTATTACATAAGAAAAAAGTTTGTATGGGAATGTTCCAGTCAATAAGCACATATTAGGCTTTAATATGATTATAATATATAAACATTTTGTTAATATTTATTGAGAACCCACAAGGATCTTTTCTCCACTAAATATACATGTATTTCCCTTATTCTCAGGAAGTATTTTTAGTATTCAATATTTATTTTTCAAAATATGGAAGACATCCAGAGACAGTATCACAGTAAGGATTAAATGCATTGCACTGGATTCTTGGTTTAAGCTTCTTTCATTTGAATATTGTACCAACTTCTACTTTGAAGTGTAACAATTTATATTCGCAGGTTAAATGCTCTAACAACTCCTATTTATTCAATTAAAAGAGCTTTTTTCCCCATGGAATTGTCCAAATGATTTTGATTTAAACACACATCTGTCAATCCTGCCATCCTTTTTGGAACATACACACAGTCTTTTTCAGTATGTTATGATTGAAAATTAGATATATATATATATATATATATTCGAAATTTTATTGTGGTAAAATATACTTAATATAAAAATTACCTTTTTAACTATTTTTAAGTGTACAGTTGAGTGGCACTAAGCACCTTCACACTATTGTACACCCAACACAATCATGTATCTCCAGAACTTTTCCATCATCCCAAATCCAAACTCCATACCCATTAAACACTTACTCCCCATTTTTCTCTTCCCCTCACCCCTGGCAACCACCATTCTGCTTTCCATTTCTATGAATTTGATTCCTCTAGGTAAGAAGAATTATACAATGTTTGTCCTATTGTGACTTGCTTATTTCACTTAGCATGTCTTCAAGGGTCAGCCACGTTGTAGCATGTGTCTACATGTAAGCATTAAGTATATTTTCTTTGTAAGTTGTTCAGCTAGTCAATGTATACCTTTAGATATGTCTGGCACATGTTATATTTTATTAGAAATGTTTTAAAAATATATTGCATATTTATTTTATTCTTAAATGTCCCTATTTTATACAGGATCATGTTAATAACGATCAAAAATCTATTGTTTGGAATCATGCAGTATTTGTCCTTCTGTGACTGGCTTATGTCACTTAGCATAATGATTCCACTTATATGAGGTATCTAAAATACTCAAACTCATATGTTGTTCAGTTGGTATAAAGTTTCAGTTATGCAAGGTAATGTCTATAGTCAACAATACTGTATTATGTACTTTTTTGGTCAATTGTTTTGCAATACTTAATGCTTTTAAAATACTTTTGCAAAACTTAATACTTGTCAAAAATACAGCCTTTTGTGAAGTATTTTGAGAAGGGAGAAGCAGAAAGGAGGAGCATGAAAAAAAGCTCACTTGTCTGCCACTAACACCGGTTCAGCAGGGCCTTTTTTATGTTCATGTGAACTACGTATCTGAGGCTGAAGGTGCTGTGGAGGACAGGCGTTTCCTGTGCATCTCCTGCACCAATCGTGAGGATGGAGCCTTTTAGGGTGGAATTGGCAAAGTTTTACCGGGCAAGAGCGTCTAGACTGTTTAGAACTTTTACAGGTGACATCCTCCACTCGGTAAGGGTTAGATGACTTCGGACAAGTTCTACAAAACTGCTTGAAGTAAACCTCGTGAGCGCGGTGTACACACCTGGCACCTGCACTTTCCCATCCTTGCAGTAATCACAGCCTTTTTCCTGCTCTAAGAACTGGAAACGCCCGCCGCGCTCCTCGCTGGCTCCGGGCTCTAGCCACCACCTGTTCCCGCAGCGGCCGGCTCGCCTCGGTCACGGTCACGGCCGTCTGGGGCCTCGCCACCGGCGGCGGCTGCTTCGGGCTCCTGGGAGAACGCCTCCCCAGGCCTCCCGCGGCTCCCAGATCACCCGCACCATGGCCCGGGCCGTGTCCTCCTCCAGGGACCACGGCCACTGGGGCGCCTTCCTCGGCGACACCTCTCCTGCCTCGGGGTGTCAGAGATGGTGGCCCTCCCTCTCCCTCCGGCGCCCCCAGCTCCGCTCGCCCTCTCGGCCCCTTCAAGAAAGGTGTTGCGGCGGGAGGCAAGGACTCGGGACAGCGCGGGAAGCGCACGCGTCCCGGGGCACCGCCCTGGGGGGATGCCCTGCTCGGGGAGGCCCCCAACCTGGGTGCCCTGCGGGGGAGGCCGAGCCACCTGCACCCGCACCCTCAGGTCCGGAATCACAGGGGCAGGGGGGCGCGGGTCTGCACAGCCCCATGCACTGTCCCAGCGAGGGCTGCACCGCGATGTCGTGGCGCGTGTTCACCTGCAAGGGCCCATCGAGGCTGCTGACTGCAGGGGGAGGCGGGGCCTCACCTGCGGCAGGTGGTCCGTGAACCGTGCCCGCTGGGAGATGTGGAAACACCCGGCGGCCCTCAGCTCACCGTAGCCCCGGAAAGACCACGAGGCTGTGCAGAGGAAGTGGGAGGGTCGCGCCGGTTTGGGTGCCGCCAGCGGCCCCGCCCAGCCGCGCCCTTGGCTTTGGCTGCCAGCGGATAGGGGTAAGGATCCTAGCGCGGGGGCGCAACCCGGGTACATGCAACCGTCCAGCACCTCGGCTTCCAGGGCACCCATATGCATAGCCCCACCTAGTTAAGAACATAAATCTTGAGTCAAGTGTTCTTACTACAAAAGCGGGGGGAGGGCAGGGGAGGACAAGGAAAACTTTGGAGGTGAAGGATGTGGTGACAGTTTCATAGGTGTATGCATATGTCCAAACTAATCAAACTGTATACATTGATTTTGTGCCGATTTTCGTACAATAATTATACCTTAATAAAACTATTTTAAAATGTATTGTTTGGAATTATAATGATGCCCTTAGGGATTAGCGAAGTACTGGGAATTTTGTTTCTATCATGAAAGGCCTCCAATTGCCTCTTAAAACTACTTTTTTTTTATCGTCACCTGTTTTCTCTCTCAGCCATCTCTTCAATTCTGAAGTCTTTTAGGCACAGTGGTTCTCAAACTTTAATATGCAGGTGAATCACCTGGGACATTGTTAAAATGAAACTCTGGGTTCTGTAAGGCTGGGTTATATATCCTGAAGTTCTGCATTTCAAAGGAACTCTCAGATGCTGCCGCTGATACTGCTGGTCAAGGAAGTAACGCTATAATAGCAAACTCTAGCAAAAACCATTTTCCCTTTACCATTAACTGCTTTTGAAAAGGCACTAGGCTACAGGCTCAACCAACTACATTTGTCAAAATAGTATAAAAGTAAGAGGAACTTGGTAAAGAAAGAACACCTGAATGTGCCTTTTGCAAAAATCACACAGACTACAGATACCATCTGACAATATTCATGAGTTAATATTTACCGAGTCTCCAGAATATGGTAAGTACTCCTGGTGTATTCAAACTATATCTATGAGCTACACCATTCTAGAGATTCATCCTATACTGGGATAAAAAGAAGATATAAAAGCATTTTCCTTGTGCTTCATGAACTTTAAAATTCTATTTTTAAGAAAAATTTGTATAACAAATTCAAATTTGTAAAGTATAAATTTAAAAGTATGTGGAAAATGTTTGAAAGTGGTTTTAAATTTCAAAGGAAAGCCTCTTAATTTGTAATAACATATGTATGCATGTGTATATATGCACAATATGTTAAACACTTTAGTGCAGAAAATATTGTAACATTATATTAATTCTAATAATTCAATTACTATATAAATAATTTCCTCAAAGCAAAAATGATTGTACAAATATTTACATGAAATACTCATGCTGACATCAAAGTATATGGATATTTTGTAATATGTAACATGGCTACCTTTTTTTTTTTGGTCATATCCCTTATATAAAGTTGATCTCAAGCAAGCATGACAGGTTTTCTTTGGCCAAATGAGCTTACATTATTTGGAATACTTATCAGACTAAGAAGTAACACTATCTGTTGATAAGCACAGCCATCTGTCCCTGAATTCACATAAAGGAAATAGCAGGATGGTATCAAGATATACCCTATGGGGAAAATGCCAGATAAGTAATCAATAAAACTTCAATAAAGGAGGAGAAATGGGAAAATATGTCCAAAATCAAATGCTAAAGTATCTACCAATACTCTAGGTGGAATTCGATTAAGAAAACCAATTAAAAGGAGAGTCTTCACCAGAGGAAAAAAAGGAGAAAAGAAGCTAAGTTTCCATATGTAGAATTGAAAAGATAAGAAATATATTTACTTTCAGTTATTGGAATTGAGAGTAATACAAACCATTAGAAAGGTGAATTTCTCCAAAAGAAATGAACCAAATTGTCTGTAAAAAAGCATTTAAATGAAGCATAAAGAGGAATGTGACACTCACATTAGAGAAAACGAATGGTCCTCATATTTTTTAATGAACAAAAAGAGAGCACCGAAAATATCCACAGAGATCATATTGGTAAGGAGATTATTTTGCTTAAATCTATGGTTAAGACCAGGTGTCTGAGGAATTAATTGAATTCCTGCTAACAAACAGGCAGAAGATTTCTCGCTTGCTTTGCCATCTTCTCTTTTCTACACCCCAGTCCACTGCTGTTAATAAAATGCTTACTCGCCCATCAGCAGAAGCATTTTCATTAAAAAGGTGACATTTATCTTAGTGCCATACTCTTCTCTTGCTCAACAAAATATATCACTAAAATAAAACACTGCAGCAAAATAAATGTCAAATTTTTAATAATTAAAAAACCCTCTTGTTTGTGACATAAAAATTGGATGCATGTAGTCTTAATTCGTTTCTAAAGAGACACAAATATCTTAGTTGCTAAGTTACCTCCTATGAGAACCATCATGTAGGTTGTAAATTACATTATATTTCCTTTCTAATACAACTGGGTTTGAATAGTAATGGAATTTCTCGTCATTACTCCTATCAAAGACTCTCCATAAACGGTCTGAAATGAAGTTGTTGGGCTTTCTTGCCTAGTCATGAATACCAACCATGGCTGACATGATTTCTATGTCACCATGGTTGTCTGGAAGGCCATGGCAGCCCTTCTCCTCTTTACCCTTTCCCCACAGCTTCCTACATGATTGGTCAGAATGGAAAAAGCCCTACAATTAATAAAGGTTAGCAATCCATAATATATGTCTCCAAAGAGCAGAGTACAAATAGGTTCCCTCTCCCATCCATTTTCCTCTTTAATCAAAACACACACACAACTAATCACAACTATTCATTTGTTGAACAAATAGAGAGATTTCAAGTGTTAGCAAAAAGCACCAAAACATCATAGAGATGTTAGCATAGAGATGCCCACAAGGAGTAGTACTAATGGCGTCAGAATGAGAATGTACATTCATCTTACTTCATACAAATTAAATGTACCTTGCTCAAGACAAAGACTCTTAAATCCAAGCACAGTCATGAATGTGAGCATAAGAGTGAGTAAACCATTAATTTACTTACAGCAAGTCGCTGGATCCTCGTCACTCTCATCAGAACAGTCCTGCTGAGAGTCACAGACCAGTTCTTGGGCAATGCACTGGCCGCTGGCACAAGGGAATTCATCTGCAGAGCAGAGCTGTCTGGATGGGGCCTGTGCACAGGCGTAGACCCAGAGCTGATCGAGCCCAATAAAACCTTTCTGGCTCAAAATAGTCCCTTCAAAAATAATCTTCAGGGAAAAACAAAGAACAATTTGTGAGCTTACAATCTCTTCAAAAAGACCCAAAAAAGAATAATAGAGATTAAAGAATTATTAAGAAAAATGTCTGTTTAAAGAGCAAGCCAATAACAACTAAGAACAAAGTTCCTATTTGATCAGCTTGACCCACACACATAAGAGTGATGGGCACATTAGATCCACTGAGGCCTCTGAGAAACGACCCATGATCTGAGGAAAGCATCCCATTTAACCACCGACAATGTCCCTGACTGCAAACTTGTTGTTTGGTCATCTTCACAGTCCGCTTACTTTAATATTCAAGGAAAAGAATAAGTGTTATCACTACTTATATGAGAGCTATAACTGCATTTGGTTTTTTAACTACTAAAATTAGTCATTGGAATGCATGAAGGGAAATGTCAGGCAGACAGTAAGATACACAATAGAAGAGAACATTTAAAAGAATAAATTTAAAAATCTATTAATTTTTATAGAAGAATTGCTCTAATAATCAAAGAAGCACTAATTAAAGGAAATGAATCTCATTTTCTCCAATCGAATTGCTAGCTTTCTGAAGGTATACAATACTGGCAAGTGAAACAACCATACATTGCTAGTCTAGTGTGAGACAATGTCCAAGTATTAATATCCCTTGAGGTTCTAACAAGAGCAATGGTTAATTAACACCAAGAGTGCAGGAGAGATAGAAATCAAAGACTGTATAGCAAATAACTAATTATTTGCTGTCCAAACCGGTAGTCACTAACTCCATAGGGCTATTTAAATTTAAATTAACTAAAATTAAATTAAAATTCAGTTCTACACTTCAGTAGTTACATTTCAACTGTTCAATAGCCACATGTGGCTACTGGCTACTATACTGGAGAGTATAGATAAAATTTCCATTAACACAGAAAGTTCTTTGGATCAGCACTGAACTAGATACTGGGTTTTGTTTTGTTTTCATGGGATAGAGCAAAAGTATTTCTTTTTTACTGAAGTATAGTTAATTTATAATATTGTGTTAGCTTCAGGTATACAGCATAGTAATTCAGGGTTTTTTGCATAGATATTGTTAATGTGTAAATAAGATGCTAGGAACAAAGACTGACTCCTTTTAGTCTCTTTCAGCTTAAAGTTTCTGACAGAATTTCTTTTCAAAAATATGAGCAATATATATTTGTTTATTAAGAATTACTTAAGATGAAGTTTGCATAAATATTTAAATATTTCATAAGAACACTTTGTATCTTTCTCCATAATGAATATCTTATATGTTAAAATTATTGGACCTACAGCTGTGTATTTTCATAGCAGCAAGATAACAGATATGCAGAAATGATAAGTTTAGGTTTCAAAAATTTATGCATTTAAACTTTGATCTCAAAAGTCTGCCATTACTGAAAAGCCAGTTACATTTAATATGTACTTGGAAACCTCAGATAACTCCAATATTATTTTCATTATATTTTTTGTTTTATCTTTGAGTTAAGCATAAAAACAAACTTTAATATTCAGCTTATGTAAAAAAGAATAAAGGTCCAATCATTCAGTACTTCCTTCAGAAGTTATAAAGATATCAGCTTAGAAAAATTAAAATAGTGTCAAAATTTTAACTCAACGTGCTATGATATAAACCTCAACTCTTCTGAGATTGCTACAAAAATGCTGATTCATAAATTCCAACTTCAGCAGTAAATTGGATTCTAAAAACCTCCATGGTCACAGTTCAGTATCATTTGGGCTCTCCCTTTTAATACCTAGAAAAATGTATGAGTGTGATATTACCTTAAACGAATGAAATTGGTTCCCTAAGCCACACATACAATTAGCCTCATTATTTTACACTCACACTCCAGCATAAATATATTTATGTACTCTATATACAAAATGGGTGGAAACTTAGAGTACTACACTTCAAAAATAAAAATCTAAATAGCAATTAATTATACCAGTATTTCAATGTTGATCTCTCTGACGCTACTACACTTTGCAATATTGCCATGATATTAGAAAAGAAAGAAATGACAGGCAAACACTTGATATGAAAGTTTAAAAATATTATCAGATACATTTTTCTGTACAATCTCAGCTCTATATACAACACAAAACCCCAAGTTAATATTTTTAAGAGATAGCATTCCCACTGAGCCTATGTTTATTTCAGATGCATCTTTGTACAGGTAGAGTTACCCATGTGTTATAAAGATATGAATTACTGCATTCAAAACGTTTAAATATACTCTACTGATTTTCCAATACCAGTTTATTATTTATCTGCTTCATAATGTACCTGGCTTCCCTGGTTGTACTGCATGGCGTCTGGGGGTCCTAGGGAGGGAACCCATGGAGGGTGAGGATGCTTTAAACAAGAGTAGTTATGCTCTTGCCCCTCCATTCAACAAGATTTGACCTGAGCAGGGCTATAGGTACAATGAAAAGTAATTGCTCTCCCCAGACATACAAGTCAACATCCCTAATTTCAATGCTAATTTAAATGAAGCAATGGGTGATAAATTCATAACTACAAAGCTAAAAATTGAACTCATGATAAAAAAAAATACTTGTTTTTCCCTTTTATACCTTAAATGTCTTCAGTCCTTCTGGTATTAATACATCCGCTTTCACCCATTTTCTGTGAGTTGATATGTTGTAGGTCCAAAATATTTCTTCTTCCTTTGATCCAAAGAAAAAGACATCACTCATTCCCCAAATTCTACTCTCATATTTATATATGTGCTCTCTTAATTATATTTCAGTAGATTTTACCCTACCTGTAGGATATTAAGTACTAAGAAATCTAAAGTATTGGTTAAAAAGCTATATAACATTTTAAAAGAAAAATGAAGAAAAGGAGAGGGGAAGGGATGAAAAGATAGAGCACAGAGGATTTTTAAGGTAGTGAAAATACTCTTTATGATGATATAATGATGGATACATGTCATTCATTATACATTTGTCCAAACCCATAGAATGTACAACACCAAGAGTGAACCCTAATGTAAACTAGAGACTTCAGGTGATGATGACGTGTCAGTGTTGATTCATCAGTTGTAACATGTGTACCATTCTGGTGGAGGATGCTGAAAACGGGTGAGGCTAAGTATGTGTGGGGACAGGGGGTGTGTGGGAAATCTCTGTACCTTCCTCTTGATTTTGCTGTGAATCCAAAACTGCTCTATAAAAATTATTGTTTTTAAAAATAAGGAAATAAAGCATGTCTACATAGTAAAGCTGCCTATTTTTTTTTTCTGATGGAGAGTAAGGACAGGACAAAAATTTGAATGGAATCTTGAATAAAGTACTGCACTTCGAAAAATAAAATTCTAAATAGCAATTAATAAACCAGCTATTTATATCTTAATCCCACTGACATTACTTCATTTTGCAATATTGCCATGATAATAGGAAAGAAAAAATGGCAGGCAAATATTTAACATGAAAGTTAAAAAATTGTTATCAGATATATTTTCTGTACAATCTCACCTTAAATATTTTTTCCTATGGAAGAATTCATTCCAAGTTCCAAATAATACAGTTGTTTTCTGGAGATTATATTTCTATTTGACTCTCCAGTCACTCAATCAAAGACCTTTTCATGTCTTCTAAAGCATGCTATGTCATGCATCTGTATGATGATCATTTTCTAGGTTGCAAAGTGTATCCAAAATTATGTTACTGTATACTATGAGGTCAGATATTCGATAAAAGTCTATAACGTACTCCACAATTTTGCCTATGGTACTAGACTTTATGATTTACGACTGTGCTTTTATGTTCTGAAATAATCCTATTTTTCCTTAGATTTAGTGAAATATATGTATAATGAACTATAGTGAAAATGCAGACAGTGGCATAAATATGTCTCAGGTTGAACTCTGAGACTATCTCTGTGCTCTCCTTCTGCGAGACAGGAAACAGCACTGAAAGGTGACAGCTAGTTGTAATTCAAATGACACATGACACTCATACTTTTTCAGACTCTCGTTAGCCTTTATTTCCTCACTTGGTTTCACTTATTTCATTCATACTTAAGGTTTTCTAAAAATGAATCTATTTTTAACTTAGTCCTTTGCCCTTTGTTATCTACTCCAATTTCCAAGTCTGAAGTATTTCAGAAGATAATCTAAACCAATTAAAATATACTTCATTCCATTACTTGTTCATATCAACGGTTAAGACTTCCACAAGACAATGAAACATACATGGTGGACACATTTTCAGCTGATAGTTTCCAGGTCACATCACAATGAAGTGAAGTTATAAAAAGTTGATACATACAGCAAATTATTCTTTCAATAATTTCTTATGCAACTTCAATTATTTAGCATCCAGACACTACACTCTCCACAGATGCTTTTAGTGACACTACTTGGCAAGCTGCATTCACCATGTCCCCTCACTTTAATTTTATGATGATAATTTACAGCTATTGTGCTCTTTCTTCACAGTGCCTAATTGATTCCCCTCCCCCATTCTACTTGAAGAAGAATGCATTTACATTTTTTTCAGAAAGCTGAGCAGAGTTCTTTCTAAACTTAAGTGGTTTTTCACACAAGAAGTTAATGGTATATTGTGTATGAAATCCAGATTTTTCTACCACATTTTCCTATCTGACAACACAAGCAATGAAAAGGAAAAAGGATTTACCCCAACTAAATGAAATCAGCTTTTATTTTATTTTTGTCCTTACTCTCAGACTCTTATCTAGTTACTTTCAACAGGTGTCAATGTAAAAAAGAAACCCTCAGTTCAGAAAAGCCTTTCAAGGGATGTTCTAATTTTCTATTATCCTAAAATCAATCAAAATTATTTAAATGTCTTTATTCCCCTAGACCAGGATCAATAATGCCATTTTACCTTTCAAGAAAAATATTTATCAGTAGATCTCTTAGAGACCAGCTTATCCTTCCCCCTTTCAATGAAAAAAATCAAGGTATCAAATTCAAGGTTTTTTTTTAAACTACTTTTGATTGCATGTGGTGATAGGACCATGTACTGTGGCAAAAACCTTCCTTCAAGGAGAGCTTATTATAGCTTTAAAATCTGTATCATACTAGAAAAGATATTTTCTAAGGCATTTTCTCTCCTGTCCCAGCTATGTGTGCCTCCTATTTATTTGCCAGTGGGAATTTTAAAATATGTAAAAGCCACCACAAGCTGGACACCCCCACTATCCTTGGCTCACTGACATGGCAGCTGTCCTCAGGATAAAAGATAGGCCGTTGCTATGATTATTTTCTTATAGATGATGGACAGAGACTTGATCCCAAGAATAGTTCAGTGGTACAAACTAGAACTGCTACACACTGAAGCTGACTTTAAAAGTTTCAACTTTTTAGTTAACTTGTCTTTTACCTATTTTCTATTTCTCAAATTCTAAATTACTCTGAAAATAAAGAAAATTATCCTCAGCATTCTCACTAGATATTTCTTGGTTCATCAGCACATTTCATCCTACGGGTTATTTTCGTTATTCTATTCATGGAATATGTAAATGATCATTTTCATCAAGAGCTAATTTTTTAAATGATAGGTTTGAAGTCCTTTTTAACTTTGTGATAAAACATCAGCTTGTAATTTAAATGTACTTTGATGCAGTTTGCATTGGTGACCAACGTTTTATGTGTATAGAGCACAGCAAATAGTGTCAGAAAAGACTGGACACTGCCTTGCAGAATACTGGGTAAACTAATGGATCAAACATCAGTCAATGCTCTCTAAGATGTACCCCCAGTTGGTTCTGATTAACACACTAGGTCGGTTCTCCAGAATTAACTTCTTCTTTTCTTATAATGTGGGAGATGGAATCTTGGTAAGTCTATTCTTATTATATGAGGCGGTATCTGAAGCCAATTTGTTTGCACCTTTTTCTTGTGCAATCCCAGAGCCACCAGAGGAATGATATTGCTCACTTTCAATAATTCAAAACTCCATATCCACATACTGAAACTTAAAATCCATCACTGATGTTCAGGGTAGATTAAAATAATCCTTAGTATTAGAAGATAGATAACAAGTTTCTACTCAAACTTAGGACAGTGATTCACTCAAAATCTAATGACTGTTGATTACCCACCATGTGAAAAACACTATTGTAGGACCGTATATTTTTAAAGCATCTTTAAGTATAATATAAGCTCAACAAAATTATTCCAGACTTTTTTTTTATTATGCCTTTGTTGAAGAAGGATTTGGAAATTACAGAAAATTTCAAATTGCATGAAAGCTCAATGGGCTTGGTTTACATGGCACAGGTGATAATAACTAAAAGGTGCTTAAAGCTTGAATGGTATAACATATACAGATAAAGTTTAACCTATTTTTTGGGTAAAATTTCTCCCAATTATCTGGAAAGTTTGGAGTATTACACAAAGGGCAGGGAGAAGTTTCTGCCCCTCCACCCACCCCACACCATGTCAAATTGAATGAAATATATCAAATAGATTCTAGGGCAGTGGACTGCCAAATATTGCTACAAAAAAAATGTTACAAAATATAGCTACAAAATGCTACAAATTGTGTCTCATCTGTGTAACAAAGGACAATGTATTAGGCCATCTAATGAGAGTATTCATTCAACTTCATGCTTTAGAAGTCTGGAAAACAGAAGTAGAAGAAAAAAGACTGGATATGATGAAAACAACACAAAAGGAAAAGGGAGAGGTGATATGATAGAACTCAGAAGAAAAGGGGAATGCCTCTTGAATGTTCAAGTATCTTGGTAATAAGCAGTCTGATACTTGCGGATTAATTATGAAGTCACTGCAAACTTCAGAAAAGAACAGAAGAAAATGCTGTTGACAGATGGTTAGTGGCACTTGTTAAGTACAGATGACAAACTTTTGTTGAATAATGAATCTGGCTGATGTCATGCAGAAGTTTCAACTGGATTTATCCAAAGCATCCTGAGCCAAAGGAAACTACTTGCTTGGATACTTTTACTGTCTTTCTTTTCCAATGTCAGAATTCCTGCAATTATTGTCAAATGTTTCCCATTTGTAGAATAACTGCTGTTTACCCCTATGATTTTTTTACTCCTACCTATAAATAAATTCTTCTTCACAATAGAAGTTCTCAAAGTGTCTCAAGTGTTTTCCCAATTGTAGAGAATTGTTTTCAGTTAGTTAGGTTAAAAAAAAAAAAAAAAAAGCATGGATTTATTTATTCACTAGCATTACCACTACAACTTTCACTCTGCCCAGCACACCATTTTTTTTTAATTTATATGACTCATTTGGCTGTATTTAATCAGCAATTACCAATCTTTTAAAACTGTATCTACTGTGCCAGAACAAGTAATTTGCTTCCATCACATTTACAGCTTTAAGTATACAGAGATCAAAAATCCAGAACAGATCACATCAGAGCTTCAGTATAGAGTTAATAATATAGAATCCCAAATATATTATTACACCATAGTTTTTAATATATTTTCATGAATTTTACCAATTTTATGAAATATTTTGCAAACTACCACGGTGTACATGACAATATCTCCCTAAACCACCTTCTTAATACTTCTTTTTAAATGTATACCAATTAAACAACATTTGTGCTATTGTATAGCACAGGGAACTATATTCAATATCCTGCAATAAACCATAATGGAAAAGAAAAAAAAAATTCCCCCTCAGAAGCAAAAAAAAAAAAAAAAAAAATTAAAGGTATACCAAATAAAGTCAAGATAAGGAATACCTATAGCCTACATGCAACTGAGAAATAGAAACAAAAGTTGCCAAGAATAGAAATTTCATTTATTCAATGAATTTGAAATTAATGCAAGTTTCTTCTCACCTTTTTATTATACAGTCCTACTCTCAGAACACTGTTTTCCATAGAGTAATAGAATTGAAGATGACAGCTCTTGCCCAAGCAGTGACACACAGAGCTATTTAGATAAGCCCTGCTGTCTAAATGGTTAAGAGTAGAAGCATGCTTAGCCCCTACCCATATATAGTAACCTGAAAAATAAAGGGGAAAAAAAGCAACTTAGAAAAAATTAGCTGCTTTCTGTTTTGAACAAAATTATTGTATTACTTTTCCAAATCAAGCTTGAAACACAAATATTTTATTTAAAAGAATATGATGTTTTTATAAAAGATTGCATCAACTACAAATTACAGATTTTCGTTTCCATATTTGATTTCTAAAATGCATTGTAATCTCCTCCTAATTCCTAAAATCAAAGTTTGACAATACCTTCAATATGAAAATTCAATATTCTTATAAAAAGAAATCTACTGATATAAAAATCTCTGTGCCACCAAATGATGATTCTTTTAAATATAACAATGCAATCTTTCTTTAATCAAAAATTCTTCATCTTTCTTCCCAGAATTATTTTCCCTTTTGATTATTTTTTCTATTCTTCACAGAAAAACTTTTATCGTTTAAGGGAATATAATTTAAACTGCCTTCTTTCTTACCAAACTACATGGAAGCATCATATACTTACAGTCCTACTAAACTACACATATGGATTGTATAGTACATAAAAATATTGTCAATTTTTTCCATCTGATTCTTAAAACCAATTTGGATTACTTTTGAACTCAATAATATATATAATGCAGAGATACAAAGATATTTCTATGTTTTATAACTTCAATTTTCAAAGATAAAGTCTTTCAAATGTTTTATTTCTTTGTAAGAGAGCAAATATTCCTGCAACATCTAAAAACTTTGAACTTAAATTCAGTGAAATTTATTTACTAGACAAGTTAGCCTTTAATCATAGTATATAGTAAGTTAATACTTTTCCTCTGACCTATACGTAAGGAAATGATAAATAAAATGAAAACACATTTTTACAAAAGCAGAGACAGATTAAACAAGATAAAACATCTCAAAAGATAAGGAAAAAATAGATATGCCAAGTGATGAGCAGGGCTGAAACCACAGAACTCTTGGATGTTGGGACCAGAAGCAGGCTGTAGTAGCTAGAATTTTGACTAATTTAAATGTTGCAAAATCCTGGATGAACAGAGTCAAATTCTCTCAATGAGGTCAAAGATTAGGGCTGGAAATCCTTCTCAAAAACTGAGGTGGGAAAGATACTTACCCTCACTGCTGTGGGCTATGGCTAAGTGACAGTATGTGCAAAACTCCAAGCATTACCATCAAGTATGAAACCTTAAACCAGGATTGTTACTCAGATAAGGTTCTGGGTTGCTGAGTAATACCACGATAAAATTGCTGAACAAGGAGGTAGGAACAAAGTAAAAGAGCAGGAAAGAGTAAAGGGGGTTTAGAAAGAGAACAAATCTAATTGAAAAAAAGCCTGCAAAATTTCCAGTTTCTGGACCACCATGAAAGAAGCTTGGAAGTTGTTACTCCTGTCCACTTAGCAAGAAAATACATGAACAAACTGAAAATCAACAACTCTTCTTAGACCCCTAGGAAGATTGAGGTCATGGCACAAACCATTGTGCAAGAATTGGTGAGGTAAGCAGATACAGAGAATCACAACTTTCAAGAGCAGAATCCCAAAATTGTATGGGAAAGTACAGGGATGGAAAAAACTAGATTGTGATTGATGAACTGCTGGAGGCTCAGTGTGAACACATTTGCGAGTTAAAAGCTCCAGGCAGTCCCATCTTAAGGAGGACCCCACTCTTTTGTGAGTTTTACCTTCAAGAGCCCTACCAGGTTCTCACAGTAAGAATCAAAGAAAAATCCTCTTGTGCCTACAGCTGGGGGAGAGGAAAAGTAGTCATTTTGAAATATACCTGGACTCTCCTGTTATTCTTAATAAGGCTTTCACTCAAGAGAAGCTTTACAACCAGCTAACCGACTGGAGATCCTAACTGGGAGAAGTGAGATATCAAATCCAGCAGGTTCTATCCTTCCAGATGACGGAAGCAAAATACCCAGATCCAGCCTCCACTGGATCGAAGACTGAGATCCATTCATAGGACTATAGGATGCTTCCCTTCCCCTCACAACTTATCACCACATCAAAAGTGGTCCTGTATGATAACAAGGAAATATTACCAAAAGAAGTGCGGGTCTCAGACCTTATTTCAGAAGATATCTTTAGAGAAACCCGAAGACAACAGTGGGACCAAAACAAGAACACTGCATGAAATTTTAGCCTCAGACATTAACGGCTACAGCCAACAGCAAACAAAGCCTAATCTGTAGCTGGATAAACATAAAAGCTCACATTAAATACCTATCTACCTTAATTCCTTTTATGCAGTACATTATGCCTGGCTTTCACACACAAAGAAATTATAAGGCATACTAAAAGGCAAAAAATATATAGTCTGAAGAGAAAGAATAGACATCAGAACCAGACCCAGATCTGGCAGGGATGCTGGAATTATCAGACTGGGATAAATAAGTTAAGAGTTCCAGTGGAAAAAGTAGAAAACATGCAAAAAAGATAATGTAGGCAGAGAGTTGGAAATTCTAGGGAAGAATCAAAAAATGCTAGGGGTAAAAAAACAGTATAACAGAAATGAAAAATGTCTTCAAAGGGCTCATTAGCAGACTTGACTCAGCTGAGGAATGAATCTCTGAGCTTAAGGATATGTCAGTAGAAACTTACAAAACTGAAAAGCAAACAGAAAAAAAAAAACAGTGAAGAAAAGGAATGATTCTATCTAAGAACTCTGGGAAAATTACAAAAGGTGCAACATATGCATAATGGAAATATGAGAAGAAGAAAGAGAGAAAGGAAGAGAATCAATACTTGAAGTAACAGTGACTGAGAATTTTCATCCAAATTAATGTCAGACCCCAAACCAGAGATCCTGGAAGCTCAGGAAACACCAAGCAGGATAAATATCCAAGAAACTACACCTAAGCACATTACTATATTCAAAACTGCAATCAAAGACAAGCGAAAATCTTGAAATATTCCAGGAAGAAAAAAATCTTACCTATAGAGGAACACAGATAAGAATTGGATCAGACTTCTCTTCCGAACCTTGTAAGCAAGAAGAGAGTGGAGTAAAATATTTAAAGTATTAAAAGAAGAAAAAAACTCAACCTAGAATTCTATGTCCAGCAAAAATTATCCTTCAAAAATGAAATACAAATAAAGACTTTCTCAGACAAATAAAAATTGAGGGAATTTGTGGCCAGTAGACTTGCAAGTAATGCTAAAGGCATTCTTCAGTAAGAAGGAAAATGATATAGGTCAGAAACTCAGATCTACATAAAGAAAGGAATAGTATCAGAGAAGGAATAAATGAAAGTAAAGTGAAACATTTTATTTTCAACTTGCTTAGTTAATCAAAAAAATAAGTTTGTTCAAAACAGTAATAGTCCTAATGTATTTGATAATTAAATGAAATGAATGACAGCAATAATACGAGGGAAAGGAGGGACGATTTAGGAGTATTTATTATAATGGGCTTGCACTACCCATGAGGAAGTATAGAGTTATTTGAAAGTAGACTTGGATTAGCTGTAAATGTATTTCACAAACTCTAGAGCAACCACTAAAAAGAGTTAAAAAGGAAGCATAATCAATATGATTTTTTATTTGCTACCTTCATCATCACCGCTTTGATCCTGCTGAGGTGGAGACTCTAACACAGAAATTTCTCTTGCTTTTGTGCGCATCCAGGAAGTTTGCCCAGCAGATGTTTCTGATACCCAGTCACACATGTCAAAATCAAATCCACAGGCCTGACACACTAAAGAGAGGAGAAAAAGATGTCGGTGGACTATCACAGTCTACTGGAGTGGCTGCTTAACAATGGTTATAGTTGCAATCAAGGCTTAAACACACACACACACACACACACAAATTCATATCTGGAAATTTTGATTCAGTAAGTCTTAGAGTGTCCTCTACTTTTTAAAAGTTCTTCATTTGATCCAGATGGGCATCCTCTGAATGAGAACCACTACCGCCAAAAAAAAAAAAGATGAAGAGATTTCTACTTTTTCTTGTACCACTGCTTCCACTGTGGTTTTTTAAATGGCGTAATATCTGACCTTACCTACTTTATGGAATTCAGTTAACTTAAATAACTTACTATTCACAATCACGTTGAAATTTTAAAGAAGAAACATTGTATATAATTCCAAGACCTTTAATGTAATTGTTTTACAAAACAACATAATCTTAACATATTTACTGTCTTTCAGTTTTTGAATAAACAACAGACTTGCAATAACACTCCAGCTAAAACCCCAATGATACTCCTGATAAAACTAAGACATAGATGTCAACAGAGTCTGTCAAGTGAGTAGCCCTACTAGTGGTCTGTTATTCCTGTTAGGCTTCTGAGTCTCATGGATGGCCTACACGCTGACAAGGCAGGCAGACATCTCATTTTAACACTTACACCTCAATCCTTCATCTGTAGAATCAAATCTGCAGAGACTTATATCTGGACGGCATTGTTCCTTCTTGGTATTCGATGTTTCTTGACATGGTAAAATTTCATCTGTAAGATTGGCAAGAAGTGAGATGCAGGTGTCACTAGAAAGGATCATTATTTCTGAAAATGTTAACATTTGTTCTACAGAGCATGCTCAACCCAACTCCTCTGTATGGCGGCATCATGCCTTAGGTAGACTCATTACACAGACAGAAAAAGAGAGATCGATTCAGAGAGAGAAGAGAGAGAGAAAAAAACAACCATGCCAGTGTGCTTCTGGATTTTAATCAGATCTCTGTAAAACTCTTAGAGGAAAACATAGGCGGAACACTCTGACATAAATCGCAGCAATACTTTTTTGGATCCATCTCTTAAAGTAAAGGAAATAAAAGCAAAAATAAACAAATGGGATCTAATCAAACTTAAAAGTTTTTGCACAGCAAAGGAAACGATGGACAAAATGAAAAGAAAACCTACTGAATGGGAAAAAATATTTGCAAATGATGACTGCTAAAGGGTTAATATCCAAAATATATAAAAAGCTCATACAACTCAACATCAAAAAAACAAACAACCTGATTAAAAAATGGGCAGAAGAACTGAATAGACATTTTTTTAAAGAGGAAATGCAGATGGCCAACAGGCACATGAAAAAATGCTCAACATCACTAATTATCAGGGAAATGCAAATCAAAACCGCAATGAGATATCATCTTATACAGTCAGAATGGCTATCATCAGAAAGAACACGAATACCAAATGTTGGCGAGGATGTGGAGAAAAGGGAACCCTCATACACTGTTGGTGGGAACGTAAATGGGTACAGCCACTATGGAAAACAGTATGGAGGTTTCTCACCTTCCTAAATATCTGAGCTTTGAATCTTTTGACATCTTGTTACAGTCATCTACAGACACTGGTGCCCTACCCCTCAATCCCTGACTACTTTACCCGTTGGCTCAATGTCACTCTTTGTCATTTCAATGTTCACATTCATCTTGCCCCTCAGTTTCTCGATTTTTCTTACTGATGCTCATGAAGGAGAACTGCTGATGTAAAACCACTTCTGCCACCACTCGGCTGAATATGATCATAACTAATGGTGATAACACTTCCTCTATCTTAATTATGAGGGGCCCACTCCCCAACCATCACTCCTATCTTTCCACTCACTCCCTCTAGTATCTCTACTGTAAAAAATTTTTGACAGCATCAGGACCTACAAGATAATGGTCCTCCAGTTTTGCAATTCCTTTCATCCTCTCTCATGTCCTCATTTCTTTTCTTACTGATGTTAGAAAACAGTCACCTGCTGGCTCTTCTCATGCTTCCACAAACTCAGGACAAAAGCTCTGATAAGTACAATCCTTCAAGTAGTGTAAGTGCGTGACAATTAGCTTTCTTGATTGTAATGTAAGTGTCTGACATCAACCTTTTGATTGCTGAGCCATCCATTTCAAAGACATCCATCTCCAATAAACACATTGCCCCTTACACACTGGATAAAGAGCCAGGCCGTCCCACCCATGAAGTTCCCCTTTTCAAAAGCCCTTGGTGACCTAGATAACTGAGCACTCGAGTGACCCAGCTTTTCCCTTACTGCACTTTAATTCCCACTTGTATGTTTTAAATTCAACTATAAAAAGTAAAACCGGGAAACCCGAGGCACCCCACCCTCGACCCCAACAAAGGCAGAACCCTAGGTTTACTCTCTCTCCCCACAACCTCGCTGTATGGCCCTTGGATGTGCTGGGTACACTCCAGGACCTGTAAGAAGCAAACCTTGTTTTTCCAAAGTTCCCTGATGGTTGTTGCAGAGGTGTGTCTTGTAATCATAAGAACCGCAAGGGCTGGACTAGCCACAGCATCACAACACTGGCTCTGGTCTGGGAAATGTCTGTGGGGACTCACCACATGTAATCTGGGCCCAGGTGAGCGCCTGAGATTCCTGGCAGATAGCGTCACTGTGAATAGGCTGAGACCCACACGACACGCTCCACCTGCATCCGTGCAGATGAACGGGAGTGATGGGTCAACACCAAGCTGACTGAAGTGACTTCATATCCCTGACTACTCACTTCATTGCACTGGGGCCATCCCGCTACATATTCCTAATTCTTTCCTTTTCTTCCATCTCTAGACAACTGTTCAAAACCCTCTACCCACTCCTTAAACCTCCAACTCCTCCTCCCCCTCAGCTAATCATCTTGCTTTATGTTTCATTGGGAAAATGAGAGAAACCAGAAGAAAACCTCACAAGCCCCACCACCTGCACCGCCACCCACATGTCTTTCCTCCTCTTAACTGTGATCAACCAGTCCTGCTCCTCTCTAGGTCCACTCCTTTCATTTACCCAGGAAATGCATCTCCTCTCCCCTATTTTGCAATCATTCCAGCAATTTCCTCCCCTCTTTTACATCCCACATGCTTTCTTTCCCTTCAGTATACAAGAGGCCACAATTTCACCCATCTTAAGAAAATCTCTTAAACCTCCAACTCCCTCCAACTAACTTCTCCAAGTTCTGCCTATTCTGATTCCAGCACCACTTCTTCTCCCCCCATTCCATCTTGCATCTGTTCCAATGAGTTTTTTTTCAATTTTTTAAAAATGAAGTTAAAATTCACATAACCTAAAATTCACCACTTTAACCATTTAAAAGTACACAATTTGGTGGCTTTTATACATTCTCAGTGTCATGCAACTATCACCATTATCTAATTCCAAAACATTTCCATCACTCCAAAATAAAACCCTGTACCCGTTAGCAATCACTCCCATTCTCTCCCCCTCCTCAGCCTCTGGCAACCACTGATCTGCTTTCTGATGACTTTGCCTATTCTGCACATTTTATAAAATGGAATCACACATTATATAGCTTCTTGTGTTTAACTTTTTACTTCTCAGATGTTGTCAAGGTTTATTCATGTTGGTGTAACATATATCAGAACTCTATTCCTTTTTTTTTTTAACACCACTGCGCTGAAACTGCATATATCAAAGTTGACCTCTCCATTGTTAATCTACAATAATATTTAATTTTTCCTTCCCAACATACATGACATATCAGTAATATTGATATCGTTGATCACTCCCTTTTTCTTGAAATGTTTTCTTCACTGGATCCTGGTACATAATTTTCTCCTGGTTTTCATCTTAAATGACTAGCATTTATTCTCATCTCTTTGGCTGGTTTTCCCTCATCTCGTCGATGTTACACAAGGTGACATTAGCCTTGGATCTCGTCTCTTCTCACAATCTTGTTAATATCACCTAGTCTCATGCCTTTAAAACATTTCCAATGCCAATAACTCATAGAACTATAACTTAGGTCCAGACCTTTCACTGGACTCCGACATATCCTGTTGCTGACTTGGCCACTTCACTTGGATAACCAACATGCATTTCAAAAGAAATATGCCTGAAACTAGGCATATTTTCTGATTTTCTCAGCCCAAACTTTCTCCTCCCACATTTTTCTCATCTCAGTCCATGACAACTCCATCCTTCTACTTCAGGTAAAAAGAGTAGAGTCATGTATGATACATCTCTTACTTTCATCGGACATGCCATCCATCAGCAAATCTTTGCTTGATCTATAAAACACATCCGGAATCTCACTACATCGAGGTACTCACTACTACTACCAATTCTCAGTCAAGGGAACATCATTCTTTCTGGATTATAGTTAAAACTTCTTATTTTGCCTCCTTGTCGCTGACCTTGCCCCATTATTATCTTTCAATATCCTCAGACTAAAACAAAATTAAACTACAAATCTGGGAAATCCTCATTTATTCGGTAATTAAATATCATACGTTTAAATAAAACAGACTTTGAAATAACCAAGTATTTTGATCTGAATGAAAATATAACTTACTCAAATTTGTGTCATATAGCTAAAACAGTACTTAGAAGGAAATTAGTAATTATAAAAGTTTTCATCAGGAATGAAAAATGATTGACCTCAAATCCTGTAATTTAACTATCCATTTACAGAAAGAAGGACAAGAAGAACATATTAAAGCTAAATCAAGCAGCAAGTCAGATCATGTCTCCTCTGCTCAAAATCATCACACGGGCTTCTATCCTACAAGAAATGCATGCAAAAGTCCTTTCCATGATCTTCCTCTTACAAACCAGGCTTACTCTTGCTTCAGGACCTTCGCCTTGACACGTGGCTTCCTTCCAATATACACATAACTTGACCTCTCAACTTTTTTTTTTTTTTTTTTTTGCTCAGAAAATATGTTCATGTGACCATGCCTGACCACTCTATTTAAAACTTATCTCCCTCTTACCTGTAGCACCCTTATCTCAGTTTTCTGTTTTATTGTACCCATAGCACATAACACCACTTGACATAAAGTACATTTTTCTATTTACTTGCTTAGCTTCTTTCTCTTTCTGACTAAAATATAGATTCCATAAATTCAGGGATTACCACTTGTTTTTTCACTGCTTCTCCCTCATGTCTAGAAAAATTCTTGACATAACATAGATGCTCAATATATACCTGTTTAATGAATGAATGAATAAACGACCTAAGACCAATTCAATGAACTCTTTTACAACAGCACAGACTCTATATAAATTGTTCACATTTGTATTGGAAATAAAATTGAAGCAACTGGTTGTGAAAATGATTTATGAATAACATCCATAATCTGGTTTCTCATAATGGAAGCTAACAAATGATGAATATGCAAAGCTTCTTGAACATAAGATCCACTGAAAATAAAACTGCATATGCAATTAAGGGAGTGTGGGCAATAAATGAAACTAAGATTGCACAATAACAATTACCATGAAACAATTAAAACTGTAATTTTTGTAGATTCGTATAATAGCTACAAATCTTCAGCCCCTGGAGCTGCATAATTAAATGTTTGCCATAGTTCAATTAAATGTTGTATATTATCTTTAATTTTTCACTATTTATACAATAACCACAAAAGTACTGTAAACAAAAATAGCAAATAGTCAATTATAAATTGCATGGAATTTAAAATTCAGCTTGTGTCAGTTGTTATTAAATATCTTTCACCAATGTTAACCACTTCTACTACCTTTAGTCCCCCAAGTTGGAATTTGCAAGCACAAAAACAATGATATGGGGGGGTTAATAAGTTGTCAATCAACTAATCTCCTGGACAGCTTTTTATTTTAGTGCATTCTATTTCAGAGCTCAAAGCTATTTAAAGATGTCATCTATATTTATATTCATATTCATTTTCTCTCCCTCCCCACACCCTCTCTCTTTCATTTTTATATTGCACCACAATCCAGCAGTAGAAAATTATGTTTGGCATTTTAAAATTCTCCATCGATGATGTACAATCAGCAGGATGAAGCTTTGCCAACAATTTCAAAGTCTCTATACCAATGAAGCCACATGTGTAGAGCCTGCCATCCTTCAAACCTTATCTTGTACAAACAGGTTATGTGAAATTGGCCACATAACTCAAATGGAAGAGAATGAAGTCCAAGCCTCAAGGCTATTGCAGCAAAAGTTATAATTGACATCCACTTTTGATTCCAGGGGCTTTTGACAATTTCTTTATCAGTTTTCTTAAAACAGTAATGAACTTCAATGAATAGTCATTAGATCTTTAACGGTAGCTAGAAGTTAATAAGATAAAAAAAGGTAACTAGTTAAATAATGCTTATTTAACTGGATAATATATAAGCATTATTCAGGTTCTCATTAAGGAATAATTTGTGTATTTGGAATGTTTATAAATGAGACTAAGGCAAAGTCCTGGCAAACCAACCTAAAAATATTCACAGAATATTCATATTTGATTATGAGCCCTAACATGCAATCTTTATAAAAATATACAGTAATTTGTTTAAGAAACAATGTATTTAAGAATCAGTGATTAGCACATTCTTATTTAGTCACAGTCACAAACCTGGGTCTTTTTACACTTTGATAAAGTCTAAACAGGTCTTCCTTTCAATAAATGTACAGTGAATACTCATATCTTGGCAAGGGCAGTAAATAGAAAGATACTGTTTGAAAGTGTGGGAAAAATCTAAAAGATTTCTTTAATATTATAAAAAGAATTTAGTTTTATTTTCCATCTTGAAAATATTCAGAAACCACGAAAATACCTATATTTATAAAGAGAGCTGTATTTCTACAGTAAAGAGTAAGTAGAGAGAATCAGTTATGTTTTTTCCCTAAAGATAATACTGCACTTAATAATCTATATGGTGGACTCCTCCTCATCAGAATTTTTCCAATTGTAAAAAGCTACTATTTCTTTTTAAAATTTTTTTTAAAAATTATATAAGTAAAATTATACTTTTGGGTATTTATTTCCATGAGATTTGACAAACATAGAGCGATGATCTGCAAATCCATCAATATTTCATTTATTCAGTCAGGGCTGTCCCTAGTTGTTTAGTACCTTGCTCTTATAGGCTGAACTGTACCCGCCACCCCCAATTCATATGTTGAAGTCCAAACCCTCAGCACCTCAGAATGTGACCATATTTGGAGGTATACAGAGGTAATTAAGGTAAAATGAGGTCATATTGGTGGGTTCTAATCCAATATGATTGGTGTCCTTATAAGAAGAGGCATTTAGGACATCGACACACACAGAGAGAAGACTGAAGATCCAGAGAGAAGAGAGTCATCCACAGGCAAGGAAAGAAGACTCAAAAGAAAGCAAACTTGGTGACACCTTGATCTTGGACTTCCAGCCTCCAGAATCATGAGAAAATAAATTTCTGTTGCTTATTAAGCCACCCAGTCTGTGGTATTTTTTTATGGTGGTCTTAGAAAACATGCACTGACCCTGGGGTGATTAGGGCAGGTACACAATGGCCCAGAGTGTGAAAGCCTAAAGAAGTGGCTGGGGTGGGTGCTCTGGATTGGTTGGTTTGCATTTGAAAAATACACTGTAAGGTGAGCTGTTTTACTGTCTCTAGGAATTGGCTCACCCTGGAAGAGACAGTCCCTCCAGGGTCAGCAAGACCCCAGACATCAAAGCATCAGAACATAGAAAATAAAAACACAGTAATAGAATTGCTCCCTAGTCTCAAAAAAAAAAAAAATTAGAACAAATTTTTGAAACCACACTGGTTTGAAGAAATAAGAAAATAAAGAAATCTTGTCAGAAAACCTATATATCTTAGAACCATTTTTATAACCAAAATAACCACCAAAAGACATATTACAGCATTCACTTCCAAGCAGTATTCATTTCCAAGTACTATATTTTGGCTATAAAATGACAAAAAAACTATGTTTCTACTAAAATATGGCAAATGCTTATCCCAGATTAATTCACCCCAGATAAAAAATCACATTATATAGTTTGAAGACGTATCTTTATTTTTGATACTAAAACAAAAACCTAAAAATAATATTTCTTAGCATAAGTGTAAGTACTGTTTTAAACATATTCCCATGATATTTTATTTAAACCTGCTTTTTATAGAATGGTGCTGTAGCTTAGAGGAAAGAAGAAGAATTCATACAAAATCCCAAATACTTGATATTTACATAATTGCACATATTCTTTATTCAATCAATTATTTATTAAGTACTTGATCTGCACTCGGGATCCACAAATGAGTAAGACACTAGTAACTTTGCCCTCAAGAAACTCAGCATTTAGTTGTAGAGATAAATTAATACACTGTGTGTGTGTGTGTGTGTGTGTGTGTGTGTGTGTGTGTGTGTGTGTGTTTGTACAGGGAGTGGGAGAGTGGGGGGATTTTCTGTAAGAGAAGGCTTCTCAGAAAAGAGACATTGACTCAGTCTGGAAGGATATCTAGTAGCAGAACAGGCCAAAAATTTTTTTCATGAAATAAGAAGAGGGAGCAAGGTTTGAAAAGATACCCAAGAATGAGCTAACACTGTGTTGCTGGATTCACAGGTAGTTCTTTTTGGCCAGAAGATGGGAATTCTTGGGGAAATTAAGAAGGAAGAAGTTGGGCTGGTGTCTAAGAGCAGGATCCTGGTGAGCTTATGTCATGACAAAAAATTTCAATTCCATTCTGAAGGCAATGAGAGTTACTGATGGATTTAAACAAAATAGAGATTGGTCACATTTGGATGTTAGAAAGTACAATCTGGTGGATAGCAGGTAGTAGTGAATAGTGGGGTGAAATAGACTGAAACTGGAATTTTTAAAAATCCAAGAGAAAAAAAATGGGGCAAACAAAATCAGAGTTGGATAAAGAATAATGAATAAATAAGTGGAGACAATTTGAGAAATATAAGGACATGCTCTCAATAACGTTTTTAACCAAATTAATGTGGAGATGAGAAAAGGAAAGAAGGATTTAAGGACGACTCCTTGGCTCCTGAGTGAGACCAAATAGACGCCAACGACTAAAACAGGGAACGCAGGAGAAGGAACAGAGTTTGAAAGAAGATTGGAATTTAATTCTAAACATACGGATGTTGAGTTTCTGTAGCAAATATATTTGCGCCCTCAACTTATAAACCTGTTCTCCTTGCCTGCCTTTATTACAGAGGCCAAATCTAAATCTTCAGTTTTCTTAGCCTCCCTAGCAACTAAGGTTGTCTGCCTGAAAATCACCTAGCCGATGAATGACATGTCCAAAACTACGTCCCTTCTCATTCCTTCCTTCTTCCTGCCCTGAATGCGAGAGGTTATTCTATGAGCATAAGATGACAAGCATGAGGGAAATACAAAGGAAATCCCTTGGTCCTTGAATTTAGCAGTATCAGAGTTGAAGAACCTATGCCATGACTGGCTATATCCTCTATTAAGTCATCTAAGCACACTTTTCTGCTTTCTTGCTTCCAAATGCATACCTAGCCCTATTGTCCATTGGAGTAGGATTTTCTGATGGAAATGTCCAGAAGATGTTGGGTTGTCTCTGCCTGCTTCCCCTACCTTGGCTGTCACCACCAGGACCACATGAGACTGAAACCACAGACTCTAGTCATCCAGAACCCTGCTCCAGGGCAGTCATTGCCAAGTGCAATAATCAACATGAGACTAGGTCTTGCGGTTCCCAAAAGGTTAGTTCTGTTCTTAAACTTAGGATTGCCTGACTTCACAAAAATTTCCTGAGAACATTACTTTAAATGTAGGCTCCATCCTCAGTGATTCCCATCTAGCAGGTCTGGAGTGAATCCCAGAATCTATCACTCTTCTATGTGATTCTGATGGTTAACTAGGTGTAGTCTATCATGATAGTGCCTGAACGTGACTGGAGAGTCTCATTTGAAAATTTAATGCTACTTAAGTTTACCGCCTCTCACATTCTCACCATTTACAAAATGGAACCCCATCCAAGTGCCAGTCCTATCGCATAATGCTTTATCCTTTTTCTCCATTATTAATCCTCATGCTGCTGTGTTTTCCTCCCAGAAGTTTAAATATCCCCTCAATCCTCCTTCTATTTGAAAAACAAAACTCTTGCACTCTCACCTTCAAAGAGTCAAAGAACACTCTGTGACCTTACCTGAGTACTGGCTTTCCCCAAAAAGACACCACTTCCTTTGTAGCTCTCCCAAGGGGAGACCTTCTTTTCCAATGCCCCATAAAACAAAAGTCCTAAAATTAAAATTGCCATCCTTCTAAATCCCCAATGTTGCTTCTATACAATGATTCATTCTTCCATGTTGCAAAAACATCTTGGCCCATGACATCCAACTTATAGCCCTGTGTCATCCATGCAGGAGATCTGATTTCCATATTCACTTAACACTTCAGTCTTGGATTTCAAAGTCTTCTTCTCTAGGCCCTTACCTTGTAATATTGTATAACTTTAATATCCATGTAAAAGGCCTGCCCAATAATTTAGCTTTAAAGTTCATGTCTCATCTTCAGTAAACTTTATTTCCACACCACCTCAAAATAATACGGTGATAACACTACCTAGAACTATTCTTAGAAATTGTAGACTCCAATATTTTTCTATGTGACCACAACTTTTCCTTGAATGTCCAACTTTCTGATGCTCTCACTCCCACTACTATTGCTTTTTTTTTTACTTCTATAGTGATTTTAAGGAGTTCTTTTAAGTGATAACTAAAAATCTGGCAGTCGTCTTCTGAATAATTATTATGGCCCATCTACACCGGCGTCTGTCCCAGTGTATGGATCATGGGTAATTAGGGAAATGGCTTTGGTTCCCAGAGCCAAAGATGAAGAGTAAGTTCATGTCTGAAATGATAGCAGAGTCCTATTACAAGCGATCTCAAGTCCCAAGCACAACCCAAGCATTCTTCTGTGTAAATCTGTAATGTAAACAAAGTTTCAATAGCAACAGCCAGTTCCTAACTTCCTGATGGTTCAGAAAGTCCAGCCAATAGCTGATTTCACTGCTTTATTCTCCTTTGAGGGTGATCAGCCAGACCGGGCAATAAATAGAACTATTAGGGATCATTTTGTTTGGCAGACCTCAATTTCTGCAGAAACTATAAAACTGAGATATATAAAGGCCCTGCTGAAGTGATCAGGGTCAGGGACTAGGTGTCTCATTAAAAATCAAGCATAAGCAGGCTGTGCTCTGGCCTCAGGAACAACTATGCAGGGTAACAGAAGAGGAATTATTAGGGGACATTTGAATGGCAGATCATGCTTTGTCTGGAGTTAATAATGTATTCTACACTGGTAATATTGATTCTCTTCTGATAAATCTAATAAATATTATCTTCTTTTAGTGAAAAGGCACTGATGTTTATACTTAAATTATTTACTTCTAGGAATGGGTGGAGGTTATAGTCTGTTCCTTTAAAGTTCTCCATTTCAATTTACCTATGTTTCAATTTATCCTATCATGATTTCTTACTAACATATACTGAGAACTGACAGTACAAAGATGAAAGAGACTTTTATGTGTTCCAGTGTTTAGAAGGTGCTGTCATCAGCTCCTGTAAAACCTTATCTTGGTTTGAGTGGCAAAAGACACATACCTGTAAGCTCTTATCATAACAGTAGGAGTGCTTTTTAAACATCAAAGTGCAATACAAACACCCTTTATCAAGTTTCCTTGATTTCTCTTAGGTAGACCAATCCACCTCTTCTGTTACTGGAATATTTTTTACCACGACTACCATATCTTTGTACAAAATTAGAACTGGGAATACTCTCTACAAAATAGCTATCTTTATTCTACTATATCATAATAAAATTTCAAAAGGAAAAATATCAAATATCTATAATCACATATATCTGAATATGTATAGTTATTGCTTATTCGACTAAGTTAATTTTATCATTACCAATTTATATTTTAAACATTGAACATTTCTATTGAGAACAATGTGACTGGTGAATTGAATATTATACAGTTAATATAGTCAAGGGACCGATATGGATAACTTTTTAGATCTGTGTGGTTTATTGATCTAGTTGTTTCAGTCTAAATAGAAAATAGATTATAATTAATATATTTCTCCATCTGTGTCTTTCAGTGGCATAGTCAAATTGATTCTCCAAGAAGACAATTTCAAGTCTATGGAGGCCAGTTTTCTCCCAATCTCCTAGAAGGCATAGAGTTCGCTGGGTAAGATTTAACTAAACAGTGTAAACGTTGCTACAAGGTTCCAAATCTGAGACTAAATTACACCTTTCAGCTCTTTATAGCATCAGCAGTGAAAAATACCATCTTCACCTCTAGCATAAATCTAGTCATTGTTACACAGTGTATTAGAACAATGGAAAATAGCTCACTCTAAAGCATTAAGTAAAAATAAAGAGCAGATCAAAGTCATTACACAATATTTAAACTGCACTGGATTAATTATACAATAAGGATCAAAATAAGAAAAAGTTCTTACCATTTGCAGGCAAGCAGCCTGAGCTGAAGGATATATCATCAATAGCTATGACTTCATCCTGTTCATGAGTTGAAATCATCTGGCCTTCAAAAACAACCTGGATAAGAAAAATGAAATAAAACAAAAACAAAGAGCAAGGAACATTACTACCTCACAGTCTTATAGCACAGAGCCTACAAATGAGAAACATGTCACTTCCTAGAAGCACTTAGGTGACCATGCCAATTCCAAGTGGAAAGAGATCTAAACATACATTCTGAAGAACAAGAAAATGTACAGTCATCTCTATCCCACGTGTCTAGGTTAGGTAACATGTTTGTGAAATGAAGCAACAGTCACCTGGTTTCTGCCCCATATCATCTCCTGAGTTTGGTTCCTATGCGTTCATACTATTTAGTATTTACCAGTTCTTGGACCCATGCTCCATCTTGAACTCTTGATTCTTGGCATTTTTCATCTGTGCTCCATTTCCACCTCTGGTTCTCTGAATTTTACTCACAGTCCTGCCTTGGATGACCTTGTGGTATCCTCCTGCACATTTTCTGCCATCATCTAGACATAGCTTGGGACACTGACTGGAAATCGTTGTTCAGTGACTTATTGTTAAAATGACTGAATGTTATATTGTGATATGAAGCCAGCCCAGTCTCCACCAGGAAATAGTCTGGTATAATGAATCTAGAAACTTGGAAAGATCAAGTAATCCTAATTACTTAAATCAATAGAAAACTGGTGTGTTGGTGGAAAGTATTATCCCACTTTCACTAATGAATACCAATGATGTGTGAGGCTTAATTCATGGATGCATTAAACCTGTGTGCATTGCTCAGCCTTGTTCATAATATAAACATTTTATTATGTCAAAACATCACACTGCTTCTTAGCTTAACAGATGGTCTGCATTTTTCTGTGCTGCATTCTCTTTTGTTTCTGTACAACAAGATGTACTAATACATTTCTTCTTGAACCAGATGCTATCTACTAGTCTATTAAAAATATAAGAAACATCCATAATGTGTCCAGCAAACCGTCAATATGTAGCCCCCAGAAAGTCATCTCCTCTTCACATAAAACAGAATAACCATGTGACTAATTATAAGTCAGGACCATGCTGGAAAAGGTCTATCAAAGTTTGTTACATAGGGATATTTCATATGAGGCCAATATAGCACAGTGATTAAAGTGTATATTTGGAACCAGACTCCTTGAATTCAGATCCCAGATACACCACTTCATAGCAAGAAGACCTTGGAGAAGGTACTTACTATCTCTGTGCCTCAGTTTTCTTTGTAAAAAGGTACTGATAAAAATAATAAGTTATTACCTATATGATAAGGTTTATGTAAGGATAAATGAGTTATTACATGTATAATTGCACTTGGCCTATAGTTGGCATTAGTGTTAGCTATTATTATAACATAGTGATTAAAATATTTAAGCTATTGGATGAATAGTGTCTACCAATTAAAAAAAAATCTATTCTCTACAGATTAACTTTATTCTTCTTGAAAGCTTTCTCACATAGATATACTCCCTAGTTCTTGGCAAACTAAGCAAATACCTGTAGCAGCCACAATTAAAGAGAGAAGTGGAAATAAGTGTTAACTAATCACCAGTCTCTTCTTTTTTCCTCTACACCCTTCCTGCAAACCCATTCACCCTCAGGGCTTTAACTGTCACCCAGGCTGATGACAAATTTACATCAGGAATGTCAACCTCTCTCTTGAGCGCTCCTCCCACATCTCCATAGCCTGCTGGATATTTTCACTCCAATGACGTGAAGTTACTTCTGATTCATAACGTTCTTTCTCCTGAACTTGGACCTCTCCCCTGACACTCAAAACTTCAGAAGACTGCTCAAAACTTCAGTGTTCAAAACTCTAAAATGACCTTCGGAATGACTTTCTCCTCCAGTCACATGTCCAATCAGTCAGGACCTATTAACACCCCCTCCTTTCCATCCTTGTTTTCACTTGTATATCTTCACACCTGATCTAATGAAGTAGATTTTAAATTACCTTCTTACCTTCAATCCTCTCCTCACCAGAGTTTGCAGTATGTATTTATTGGATTCAACTGAAGAAATGTTAGTATGAAAATCAGCTGCCTTTTGAGCCCACTGGCACAGAAAGAGGAAACGTTTTCCTTAGGTAAAGAACTATTTCTCTAACTGTAGGGAAATTACTAATGGATCTGTGTGGCTGTGAAACAGAAGACCCACCAGGCACAATGAGATACTCCAGTTAAATGTATTTAACAAAAAGATTTTCCAGGGATTTTGGCTGGGATCCTGCAAAGAGGGATAGGTTGAATGAGCTAAAGAAAGTGGAACCCCATGATAATTTTCTAAAAAGAGAGGCCCTGTAGTCAGAAGCTGTGTTTGTAATATGGTAGTTGTGTTTCTAAGAAAAGTGATTAACATTCTTTGTTTTCTCCAAAACTTTGGCAAATAAGGATTTCCAAACATCCCCACCTCACTTTTTCTGTGTTAGGTGAAATAAAGAAAAGAAAAGGGAATTTTCTGGTGGTCCAGTGGTTAGGACCCTGTGTTTCTACTGCAGGAGGCAAGGGTTCGATCCCTGGTCAGGAAACAAAGATCCCTCAGGCCGGGGGCATGGCCAAAAAAAAAGAATAGCAAAGTAGCAAAATAAAAGCAGATCACAACACAGGTAATGGAGTTACGAGTCTGGCAAAATCACAAAGTCAGGTATGGCCTGCACTGATGCAAAAATAAACATGAGACACAGAGACCTCTGGGACAACATTAAATGCACCAACATTCAAATTATAGGGGTCCAAGAAGAAGAGAAAAAGAAACAGACTGAAAAAATATTTGAAGAGATTATAGTTGAAAATTCCCTAATATGGGTAAGGAAATAGCCAATCAAGTCCAGGAAGTGCAGAGAGTCCCATACAAGATAAATCCAAGGAGAAACACACCAAGACACATATTAATCAAACTATCAAAAAATTAACACAAAGAAAAAATATTAAAAGCAGCAAGGGAAAAGCAACAAATAACATACAAGGGAATCCCCATAAGGTTAACAGCCGATCTTTCAGCAGAACCTCTGCAAGCCAGAAGGGAGTGGCAGGACATATTTAAAGTGATGAAAGGGAAAAACCTACAACAAAGATTACCCTACCCAGCAAAGATCTCATTCAGATTCAATGGAGAAATCAAAAGCTTAAACACAAGCAAAAGCTAGGAGAATTCAGCACCACCAAGCCAGCTTTACAACAAATGCTAAAGGAACTTCTCTAGGCAGGAAACACAAGAGAAGGAAAAGACCTACAAAAACTAACCCAAAATAGTTAAGAAAATGGTAATAGGAACATACATATCAATAACTACCTTAAATGTAAATGGATTAAATGCTCCAACCAAAAGATATAGACCGGCTGAATGGATACAAAAACAAAACCTGTATACATGCTGTCTACAAGAGACCTACTTCAGACCTAGGACACATACAGACTGAAAGTGAGGGGATGGAAAAAGATATTCCATGCAAATGGAAATCAAAACAAAGCTGGAGTAGCAATTCTCATATCAGACAAAATAGAGTATAAAACAAAGACTACTACAAGAGACAAAGAAGCATACAACATAATGATCAAGGGATCAATCCAAGAAGAAGATATAACAATTGTAAATATTTATGCACCCAGAATAGGAGCACCTCCATACATAAGGCAAATGCTAACAGCCATAAAAGGGGAAATCGACAGTAACACAATCAGTGTAGGGTACTTTAACACACCACTTTCACCAATGGACAGATCATCCAAAATGAAAATAAATAAGGAAACACAAGCTGTAAATGATACATTAAACAAGATGAACTTAATTGATATTTATAGGACATTGCGTCCAAAAACAACAGAATACACTTTCTTCTCAAGTGCTCATGGAATATTCTCCGGGACAGATCATATCTTGGGTCACAAGTCAAGTCTTGGTAAATTTAAGAAAATTGAAATCATATCAAGTATCTCCTCCAACCACAACACTATGAGACTAGATATCAATTACAGGAAAAAATCTGTAAAAAACACAAACATATGGAGGCTAAACAATACACTACTAAATAACCAAGAGATCACTGCAGAAATCAAAGAGGAAATCAAAAAATACCTAGAAACAAATGACAATGAAAACACGACGACCCAAAACCTATGGGATGCAGCAAAAGCAATTCTAAGAGCAAATTTTACAGCAATACAATCCTACCTCAAGAAACAAGAAACATCTCAAATAAACAACCTAAACTTACACCTAAAGCAATTAGAGAAAGAACAAAAAAACCTTAAAGTTAGCAGAAGGAAAGAAATCATAAAGAACAGGTCAGAAATAAATGAAAAAGAAATGAAGGGAACAATAGCAAAGATCAATAAGACTAAAAGATGGTTCTTTGAGAAGATAAACAAAATTGATAAACCATTAGCCAGACTCATCAAAAAAAAAAAGGGAGAAGATTCAAATCAACAGAATTAGAAATGAAAAAGGAGAAGTAACAACTGACACAGCAGAAGTACAAAGGATCATGAGAGATTACTACAAGCAACTATATGCCAATAAATTGGACAAGCTGGAAGAAATGGAGAAATTCTTAGAAAAGCACAACCTCCCTAGACTAAACCATGAAGAAACAGAAAATGTAAACAGACCAACCACAAACACTGAAATTGAAACTGTGATTCAAAATCTTCCAACAAACAAAAGCCCAGGACCAGATGGTTTCACAGGTGAATTCTATCAAACATTTACAGAAGAGCTAACACTTATTCTTCTCAAACTCTTCCAAAACATAGCAGAGGGAGGAACATTTCCCAATTCATTCTATGAGGCCACCATCACCCTGATACCAAAACAAAGATGTCACAAAGAAAGACAATGATGCCACAAGGAAAGAAAACTACAGGCCAATAACACTGATGAACATAGATGCAAAAATCCTCAACAAAATACTAGCAAACAGAATCCAACAACACATTAAAAGGATCATACACAATGATCAAGTGGGGTTTATCGCAGGAATGCAAGGATTCTTCAATATATGCAAATCAATCAATGTCATACACCATATTAATAGACTGAAGGAGAAAAACCATATGATCATCTCAATAGATGCAGAAAAAGCTTTTGACAAAATTCAACACCCATTTATGATAAAAACCTTACAGAAAGTTGGCATAGAGGGAACTTACCTCAACATAGTAAAGGCCATATATGAAAAACCCACAGCCAACTTCATTCCCAATGGTGAAAAACTGACATGATTTCCTCTAAGATCAGGAACAAGACAAGGTTGTCCACTCTCACCACTATTATTCAACATAGTTTTGGAAGTTTTAGCCACAGCAATCAGAGAAGAAAAAGAAATAAAAGGAATCCAAATCGGAAAAGAGGATGTAAAGCTGTCACTGTTTGCAGATGACATGATACTATACATCGAGAATCCTAAAGATGCTACCAGAAAACTACTAGAACTAATCAATGAATTTGGTAAAGTAGCAGGATACAAAATTAATGCACAGAAAGCTCTTGCATTCCTATACACTAATGATGAAAATTCTGAAAGAAAAATTAAGGAAACACTCACATTTACCATTGCAATAAAAAGAACAAAATATCTAGGAATAAACCTACCTAGGGAAACAAAAGACCAGTATTCAGAAAACTATAAGACACTGATGAAAGAAATTAAAGATGATACAAACAGATGGAGAGACATACCATGTTCTTGGATTGGAAGAATCAACACTGTGAAAATGACTATACTACCCAAAGCAACCTACAGATTCAGTGCAATCCCTATCAAACTACCAATGGCATTTTTCATGGAACTAAGACAAAAAGTCTTAAAATTTGTATGGAAACACAAAAGACCCCGAATAGCCAAAGCAATCTTGAGAAAGAAAAACGGACCTGGAGGAATCAGGCTCCCGGACTTCAGACTATACTACAAAGCTACAGTAATCAAGACAGTATGGTACTGGCACAAAAACAGAAATACAGATCAATGGAACAGGATAGAAAGCCCAGAGATAAACCCATGCACATATGATCACCTTATTCTTGATAAAGGAGGCAAGAATATACAATGGAGAAAAGATAGCCTCTTCAATAAGTGGTGCTGGGAAAACTGGACAGCTACAAGTAAAAGAATGAAATTAGAACACTCCCTAACACCATACACAAAAATAAACTCAAAATGGATTAAAGACCTAACTGTAAGGCCAGACACTATAAAACTCTTAGAGGAAAACATAGGCAGAACACTCTATGACATAAATCACAGCAAGATCCTTCTTGACCCACCTCCTAGAGAAAAGGAAATAAAAACAAAAATAAACAAATGGGACCTAATTAAACTTAAAAGCTTTTGCACAGCAAAGGAAACCATAAACAAGACGAAAAGACAATCCTCAGAATGGGAGAAAATATTTGCAAACGAAGCAACTGACAAAGGATTAATCTCCAAAATATATAAGCAGCTCATGCAGCTCAATATCTAAAAAACAAACAATGCAGTCCAAAAATGGGCAGAAGACCTAAAAACTACAATGAGATATCACCTCACCCCAGTCAGAATGGCCATCATTAAAAAATCTAGAAACAATAAATGCTGGAGAGGGTGTGGAGAAAAGGGAACCCTCTTGCACTGCTGGTGGGAGTGTAAATTGACACAGCCACTATGGAGAACAGTATGGAGAGTCCTTTAAAAACTAAAAATAGAAATACCATATGACCCAGCAATCTCACTACAGGGCATATACCCTGAGAAAACCATAATTCAAAAAGAGTCATGTACCACAATGTTCATTGCAGCTCTATTTACAATACCCAGGACATGGAAGCAACCTAAGTGTCCATCGACTGATGAATGGATGAAGAAGATGTGGCACATATATACAATGGAATATTACTCAGCAATAAAAGAAATGAAATTGATTTATTTGTAGTGAATTGGATGGACCTAGAGTCTGTCATACAGAGTGAAGTAAGTCAGAAAGAGAAAAACAAATATTGTATGTTAACACATATATATGGAATCTAAACAAACAAAAAAAAAATGGTTCTGAAGAACCTAGGGGCAGGACAGGAATAAAGACACAGACGTAGAGAATGGACCTGAAGACCCGGGGAGAGGGAAGGGTAAGCTGGGACTAAGTGAGAGAGTGGCATGGACATATATACACTACCAAATGTAAAATAGATAGCTGGTGCGAAGCAGCTGCATAGCACAGGGAGATCAGCTCGGTGCTTTGTGACCACCTAGAGGGGTGGGATAGGGTGGGAGGGAGGGAGACGCAAAAGGGAGGAGATATGGGGATATATGTATATGTATAGCTGATTCACTTTGTTATAAAGCAGAAACTAACACACCATTGTAAAGCAATTATACTCCAATAAAGATGTTTTAAAAATAATAATAAAATAAATAAACAAACAAACAACAAACATGAGACAAATTCCTTTCACACCAAACATTTTAAGAGAAGATGGCTTTTGAAGCGAAGCTTAGGGCTCAGAACACTTGATTTAAATCTTAGAGGAAACTTTGATGGTAGGTGAATAATGGACATAAACTCACTTGGATTACACTAATAACTACACGAACAGAAACCCTTGTAGTTATAGTTACCGTGTGAAAGTTTTCTTAATTAGTAGTACACATTCAATATTATTTCTCAAGCAAACACGTGAAACACAAAAAGATGACAGTAATCTTTTCTCCATCATGTGTTCACACAGTAAGTATTCTTGAATTAAAAGATAAAATGTCTCTCAGATTATGATTTTGAAAAGTTTGAGAGTAACATTAACAGTTTATTATTATTAGTAACATCTTTTGTTCATATCAATAAAGCCTATTGTTTCTGAATAGGAGAGTGGTGAGAACTCTCTGGCATTTCTAAATGGAATATCAAAGAAATAACAAGTAGATAGTAGCATATTAAAAATGCTTCAGTACCTTTTTAAAATTCAGGCACTGACTTCTCAAGAATCCAGACATTCAACTTGCAAACCATAGTCAGTGATATAATTAGTAACATAGTATTCATTCCTTCCTACCCATAAAACCAACAGGTGAACTCCCTTCAAGAACCAGAAAAACACATGGATGAGGGAATTTTTCACTTGAATTTGAGACTAAATTTTTGCTGTACATTTAGCCTATATTCTTTGCTTCTATGAATATTTGAAGACAATAGTAAAATTAATTGCTTATATCTGCAATTTTGAGAAATGTGATTGCAGTTGATCAGCATCATGCAATGCATAGTAATGTTTCATCTAACACAGCAGACAAAAGAATATTTAATGAGTCACATTAGATCTGACCAAATCTAGAGGTTGGAATTTTTTTTCTATATTTTATAAATCCTTATACTGCTTCAACATGATACAAAATTATCACGGCTCAGTGACTAAATGATTGAGATCTGAAATCAAACTATCCTAGGTTCTAATCTTATATGGGATTTGGTAGGTTATTTCATTCTCTAAAGCTTATAATACAAATGTGAACAGTGGGGTAAATTATAGTTCAGAGGACTGCCGTGAAGGGTCAATAAGATAATATACATGAAGGACTAAATGCAGTGCTTTACACATAGTAAGTGATCAATCAATGCTAGATGCTATTCCTTAAACATCTTCAGAAACTTTCTGAAATGCTGCCATCTTTGTGGACTAAATGTGTAAACACCATTCCTTGTTTATTCTCTCAGAAATTAACATACGATTCAGGTTTACTAAGAAATGGACCTAGTCCTTTACAGATGAATGTGACAAAGCCCACACACAAGAGCCAGATCCAGAGGCTTTCTCAGAAACCCATGCTAAGCCAGGGTCCAGCCGGGATTAAAATCTACTATTTGGGTATTTCTAAAGGAAGCATAAACGGCTTTAAAACTATCAGAAGGCACAATGGAGGAGAAATTGCAAAAAGCAGAATAATTCTCGGAGGCCTGTAGATTTATGAGGCAGCAGATATTGCTTGGAGACGCTGATTACAAAATGCCCTCAACTAAGCCTCTTGCTAAAGCTTTTTAGGAAAGAGCCACTACATGGTGGCAGGCAATATTCCAAGCACTGCACATCTCTGTGGCCCAGCTCAACAAAAGCAAATGAACATCTGTTCACTTGCTGACAGGACAGAACTAAAACATACCTACAATCTTAAAGACTGGTGTAGCCAAAGGATCCCAAGAGAGTCATAGGGTTTTCTAATTTTTTACAAAGCCTTTAAGGTAGAAGCACTGTTTTCAAGTCAGCAATAAAGTATTTAGAGAAACAAATTAATATGCTACACGTACATCTGCTTTGGTTGAAGATACTGCTGCATTTTCAAGTGTGCAGGTGAATAACCTCGCTGCCTCTGCTGAAGCTGAAATGCCCTGGAGATAATATATTCGGGAATTTTAAGTTTTATGTTTATCTACTACACATATTTAATCATCAACCCCCATAGTATGCTATTTGGGAATGGACAGCTGAGAAAAGCAAAGAAGTTATTTTAAAAGGTTTAACCTACAAGCAGCAAGTTTCTCCTCTGCCCAGCATCAAAATCTCCCTTGTGCTACTAATAAAGACCTTGACTGAAAGACAGAGACAGTTAAATATAAGAAGGCACAATGCCTGACAAAGACAGCTTAAGACTCTTTTACCATCCACTCTGTTTCAAAGTTGGAAAAGACGTATAAATACTGATAAAGTTTATACAGAGACAAGAGTCCCATCTCAGTCCTTAAAGTTTAGACAAGCGTGCAGAGGGACTTCAGCAAGCCCATCCGTCAGCATCTAGTCAATGTGACTCAGTCCCTTCAAAGGCACTCTTGGCTCTGTTTTGTTGCTCTTGTTGTTATTGAAAAAAGAGAGAGACACAGGGATGTAAAAAAAAAAAAAAAGTATAAGAAATAAACTAGAAACTTCTCTATAGTAATTAATGACACCTGAACATCCACAACAAATTGGATGCATTATTGGTGGCCGGGGGTTCTCATTCTGCACAGCACTCGCCACTAAAGGCAGGGACACAGGGTGTCTCGGCCCCATGCCTGATCAATCCCTCACAGGAGGACTTAAATGCCTGATGGCTTAAAATAACACCTCCCACCCCCATATACACCAATAATATTGGATTTCAAGAGAGTACAATGCCTCAAATGACAGAATTATGTTTCCAACTACACAGTTCTGTTCTCCTTAAGTCCTATGATCTAGGAGTCACTTAACTGCCTACTAAGTGATTTTCTTTCATCTTCTTTGGAACCCCATTTAGTTTTACAAAACCCTGAAAATTCCAAACTTCAGTGATTTTATGACAGATCAATTAAGAAAATGTGCCATTCTTATAGTTTATAATTCAATTTTTATAGTAGAGGTCCTGCTCATTCTCCCATCTTCCCTCTTCGCCACTCAAAATTCAATCCAATTCAATCTCTATATTCAGGCAAGTGCTAACTCCATCACATATCAGATGATTTTCTATTCCATATCAAAATTATAAAATTATTATACTGTTCTAATAATAGATGCTAAAAGAAACCTACTTGGGTTAATTTGGCTCACAAACCAGGTTTAAAAAGCAAATTTGGAGAGATAGCTTCAAGATGGCAGAGGAGTAAGACGTGGAGATCACCTACCTCCCCACAAATACATCAAAAATACATCTACATGAGGAACAGCTCCTACAGAACACCAACTGAATGCTGGCAGAAGACCTCAGACTTCCCAAAAGGCAAGAAACTCCCTACATAGCTGGGTAGGGCAAAAGAAAAAAGAAAAAACAGAGACAAAAGAATAGGGATGGGACCTGCATCTCTGGGAGGGAGCTGGGAATGAGGAAAAGTTTCCACACACTAGGAAGCCCCTTCACTGGTGGAGACGGGGGTTGGGCAGGGGGTAAGCTTCGGAACCATGGAGGAAAGTGCAGCAACAGGTGTGCAGAGGGCAAAGTGAAGACATTCTCGCACAGAGGATCGCTGCTGACCAGCACTCACCAGCCTGAGGGGCTTCTCTGCTCACCCGCTGGGGCGGGCGGGGGCTGGGAGCTGAGGCTCGGGCTTCAGAGATCAGATCCCAGGGAGAGGACTGGGGTTGGCTGCGTGAACACAGCCTGAAGGGGGCTAGTGTGCCACAGCTACCCGGGAGGTAGTCCAAGAAAAGCCTGGACCTGCCTAAGAGGCAAGAGACCATTGTTCCGGGGTGTGCAAGGAGAGGGGATTCAGAGCACCACCTAAATGAGCTCCAGAGATGGGCACGAGCCACAGCTATCAGCGTGGACACCAGAGACAGGCATGAAATGCTAAGGCTGCAGCTGCGGCTGCAGCCACCAAGAAGCCTGTGTGCAAGCACAGGTCACTATCCACACCTCCCCTCCCGGGAGGCTGTGCAACCTGCCACTGCCAGGGTCCCATGATCCAGGGACAACTTTCCCGGGAGAACACACAGCATGCCTCAGACTCTTGCAACGTCACGCCAGCCTCTGCCACCACAGGCTCGCCCCGCATTCCGTACCCCTCCCTCCCCCTGGCCTGAGTGAGCCAGAGCCCCCAAATCAGCTGCTACTTTACCCCCGTAATGTCTGGGCGGGAAGAGACATCCTCAGGTGACCTACACAAAGAGGCGGGTCCAAATCCAAAGCTGAACCCCAGGAGCTGTGCGAACAAAGACGAGAAACCGAAATCTCTCTGTGCAGCCTCAGGAGCAGTGGATTAAATCTCCACAATCAAACTGATGTACCCTGCATCTGTGGAATAACTGAATAGAAAACGAATCATCCCAAAATTGAGCTGGTGGGCTTTGGGAGCAACTGTTGACTTGGGGTTTGCTTTCTGCATCTAACTGTTTCTGGTTTTATGTTTATCTTAGTTTAGTATTTAGAGCTTATTATCACTGGTACATTTGTTTTTTGATTTGGTTGCTCTCCTCCTTTTTTTTTTATATATAGATTTTTCCTTTTTTCCCCTTTTGTGAGTGTGTATGTGGATGCTTCTTCGTGTGATTTTGTCTGTATACCTTTGCTTTTACCATTTGTCCTGGGGATCTGTCTGTCCATTTCTTTTTTTTTTTTAGTATAGTTTTTAGCACTTCTTATCATTGGTGGATTTGTTTTTTGTTTGTTTGCTCTCTTTTTTCTTTATTACTTCTTAAATTTTTTATTTTTAATAATATATTTTTTACATTTTATTTTAATAACTTTATTTTATTTTATTTTTCTTTCTTTCTTTTTCTCCCTTTTCTTCTGAGCTGTGTGGCTGAAAGGGTCTTGGTGCTCTGGCTGGGTGTCAGGCCTGAGCCTCTGAGGTGGGAGAGCCGAGTTCAGGACATTGGTCCACCACAGACCTCCCGCCCACACATAATATCAAATGGCAAAAGCTCTCTCAGAGATCTCCATCTCAACGTGAAGACCCAGCTCCATTCAATGACCAGCAAGCTACAGTGCTGGACACCCTATGCCAAACAACGAGCAAGACAGGAACACAAACACACCCATTAGCAGAGAGGCTGCCTAAAATCATAATAAGTTCACAGACACACCAAAACACACCACTGGACGTGGTCCTACACACCAAAAAGACAAGATCCAGCCTCATCCATCAGAACACAGGCACCAGTCCCCTCCGCCACGAAGCCTACAAAACCCACTGAACCAATATTACCCACTGGGGGCAGTCACCAAAAACAACGGGAAAAACGAAACTGTAGCCTGCAAAAAGGAGACCCCAAACACGGTAAGTTAAGCAAAATGAGAAGACAGAGAAATACACAGCACATGAAGAAGCAAGGTAAAAACCCACCAGACAAAACAAATGAAGAGGAAACAGGCAGTCTAAATGAAAAACAATTCAGAATAATGATAGTAAAGTTGATCTAAATCTTGGAAATAGATTGGAGAAAATACAAGAAATGTTTAACAAGGACCTAGAAGTACTAAAGAGTAAACAAACAACGGTGAACAACACAATAAATGAAACTAAAAATTCTCTAGAAGAAATCAATAGCAGAATAACTGGGGCAGAAGAACGGATAAGTGACCCAAAAGATAAAATAGTGGAAATAATTACCACAGAGCAGAATAAAGAAAAAAGAATTAAAAGAAGTGAGGGCAGCCTCAGAGACCTCTGGGACAACATTAAATGCACCAACATTCGAATTATAGGGGACCCAGAAGAAGAAGAAAAACAAAGGGACTGAGAAAATATTTGAAGAGATTATAGTTGAAAACTTCCCTAGCTTGGGTAAGGAAATAGTCAATCAAGTCCAGAGAGCACAGAGAGTCCCATACAGGATAAATCCAAAGAGAAACACGCCAAGACACATACTAATCAAATTATCAAAAATTAAATACAAGGAAAAAATATTAAAAGCACTAAACTAAAAGCAACAAATAACATACAAGGGAATCCCATGAGGTTAACAGCTGATCTTTCAGCAGAAAATCTGCAAGCCAGAAGGGAGTGGCATGACATATTTAAAGTGATGAAAGAGAAAAATCTAAAACCAAGATTACTCTACCCAACAAGTATCTCATTCAGATTTGACAGAGAAAGTAAAACGTTTATAGACAAGCAAAAGGTAAGAGAATTCAGCACCACCAAACCAGCTTTACAAAAAATGCTAAAGGAACTTCTCTAGGCAGGAAACAAAAGAGAAAGAAAACACCTACAATAACAAACCCAAAATAATTAAGAAAATGGTACTAGGAACACACATATCGATAATTACCTTAAATATAAATGGATTAAATGCTCCAACCAACAGACATAGACTGGCTGAATGGATACAGAAACAAGACCCGTACATATGCTGTCCACAAGAGACCCACTTCAGACCTAGGGAAACATACAGACTGAAAGTGAGGGGATGGAAAAAGATATTCCATGCAAATGGAAATCAAAACAAAGCTGGAGTAGCAATTCTCATATCAGACAAAACAGACTATAAAACAAAGACTACTACAAGAGACAAAAAAGCACACAACATAATGATCAAGGGATCAATCCAAGAAGAAGATATAACAATTGTAAATATTTATGCACCCAACATAGGAGCACCTCCATACATAAGGCAAATGCTAACAGCCATAAAAGGGGAAATCAACAGTAACACAATCATAGTAGGGGACTTTAACACCCCACTTTCACCGATGGACAGATCATCCAAAATGAAAATAAATAAGGAAACACAAGCTTTAAATGATACATTAAACAAGATGGACTTAATTGATATTTATAGGACATTGCATCCAAAAACAACAGAATACACTATCTTCTCAATTGCTCATGGAACATTCTCCAGAATAGATCATATCCTGGGTAACAAATCAAGCCTTGGTAAATTTAAGAAAACTGAAGTCGTATCAAGTATCTCCTCCGACCACAATGCTATGAGACTACATATCAATTACAGGAAAAAATCTGTGAAAAATACAAACACATGGAGGCTAAACAATACACTACTAAATAACAGAGAGATCACTGAAGAAATCAAAGAGGAAATCAAAAAATACCTAGAGACAAATGACAATGAAAACACGACGATCCAAAACCTATGGGATGCAGCAAAAGCAGTTCTAAGAGGGAAGTTTATAGCTATACAAGCCTACCTCAAGAAACAAGAGAAGTCTCAAGTAAACAATCTAACCTTACACCTAAAGGAACTAGAGAAAGAAGAACAAACAAAACCCAAAGTTAGCAGAAGGAAAGAAATCATCAAGATCAGAGCAGAAATAAATGAAATAGAAACAAAGAAAACAATAGCAGAGATCAATAAAAATAAAAGCTGGTTCTCTGAGAAGATAAACAAAATTGATAAACCATTAGCCAGACTCATCAAGAAAAAGAGGGAGAGGACTCAAATCAATAAAATTAGAAATGAAAAAGGAGAAGTTACAACAGACACTGCAGAAATACAAAACATCCTAAGAGACTACTACAAGCAACTCTATGCCAATAAAATGGACAACCTGGAAGAAATGGACAAATTCTTAGAAAGGTAAAACCTTCCAAGACTGAACCAGGAAGAAATAGAAAATATGAACAGACCAATCACAAGAAATGAAATTGAAATTGTGATTAAAAATCTTCCAACAAACAAAAGTCCAGGACCAGATGGCTTCACAGGTGAATTCTATCAAACATTTAGAGAAGAGTTAACACCCATCCTTCTCAAACTCTTCCAAAAAATTGCAGAGGAAGGAACACTCCCAAACTCATTCTATGAGGCCACCATCACCCTGATACCAAAACCAGACAAAGATACTACAAAAAAAAGAAAATTACAGACCAATGTCACTGATGAATACAGATGCAAAATTCCTCAACAAAATACTAGCAAACAGAATCCAACAACACATTAAAAGGATCATACACCATGAACAAGTGGGATTTATCCCAGGGATGCAAGGATTCTTCAATATACACAAATCAATCAATGTGATACACCATATTAACAAACTGAAGAATAAAAACCATATGATCATCTCAATAGATGCTGAAAAAGCTTTTGACAAAATTCAACACCCATTTATGATAAAAACTCTCCAGAAAGTGGGCATAGAGGGAAACTACCTCAACATAATAAAGTCCATATACAACAAACCCACAGCAAACATCATTCTCAATGGTGAAAAACTGAAAGCATTTCCTCTAAGATCAGGAACAAGACAAGGATGTCCACTCTCACCACTATTATTCAACCTAGTTTTGGAAGTCCTAGCCACGGCAATCAGAGAAGAAAAAGAAATAAAAGGAATACAAATTGGAAAAGAAGAAGTAAAACTGTCAGTGTTTGCAGATGACATGATACTATACATAGAGAATCCTAAATATGCCACCAGAAAACTACTAGAGCTAATCAATGAATTTGGTAAAGTTGCAGGATACAAAATTAATGCATTGAAATCTCTTGCATTCCTATATACTAATGATGAAACATCTGAAAGAGAAATTAAGGAAACACTCCCATTTACCACTGCAACAAAAAGAATAAAATACCTAGGAATAAACCTACCTAGGGAGACAAAAGACCTGTATGCAGAAAACTGTAAGACACTGATGAAAGAAATTAAGGATGATACAAACAGATGGAGAGATATACCATGTTCTTGGATTGGAAGTATCAATATTGTGAAAATGACTATACTACCCAAAGCAATCTACAGATTCAATGCAATCCCTATCAAATTACCAATGGCATTTTTTACAGAACTAGAACAAATCAACTTAAAATTTGTATGGAAACACAAAAGATCCCTAATAGACAAAACATTCTTGAGGGAAAAAAACGGAGCTGGAGGAATCAGACTCCCAGACTTCAGACTATACTACAAAACTACAGTAATCAAGACAATATGGTACTGGCACAAAAACAGAAACATAGATCAATGGAACAAGATAGAAAGCCCAGAGATAAACCCACACACCTATGGTCAACTAATCTATGACAAAGGAGGCAAAGATATACAGTGGAGAAAAGACAGTCTCTTCAATAAGTGGTGCTGGGAAAACTGGACAGCTACATGTAAAAGAATGAAATTAGAGCAGTCCCTAACACCATACACAAAAATAAACTCAAAATGGATTAAAAACCTAAATGTAAGACAGACACTATAAAACGCTTAGAGGAAAGCATAGGAAGAACACTCTTTGACATCAATCACAGCAAGATCTTTTTTGATCCACCTCCTAGAGTAATGGAAATAAAAACAAAAATAAACAAATGGGACCTAATGAAACTTCAAAGCTTTTGCACAGCAAAGGAAACCATAAACAAAACGAAAAGACAACCCTCAGAATGGGAGAAAATATTTGCAAACGAATCAACGGACAAAGGATTAATCTCCAAAATATATAAACAGCTCACGCAGCTCAATATTAAAAAAACAAACAACCCAATCCAAAAATGGGCAGAAGACCTAAATAGACATTTCTCCAAGGAAGACATACAGATGGCCAAGCAGCACATGAAAAGATGCTCAACATCACTAATTATTAGAGAAATGCAAATCAAAACTACGAGATATCACCTCACACCAGTTAGAATGGGCATCATCAGAAAATCTACAAACAACAAATGCTGGAGAGGGTGTGGAGAAAAGGGAACCCTCTTGCACTGTTGCTGGGAATGTAAACTGATACAGCCACTATGGAGAACAGTATGGAGGTTCTTAAAAAACTAAAAATAGAAGTACCATATGATCCAGCAATCCCACTACTAGGCATATACCCAGAGAAAACCATAATTCAAAAAGACACATGCACCCCAATGTTCATTGCAGCACTATTTACAATAGCCAGGTCATGGAAGCAACCTAAATGCCCATCAACAGATGAATGGATAAAGAAGATGTGGTACATATATAGAATGGAATATTACTCAGCCATAAAAAGGAACGAAACTGAGTCATTTGTTGAGACATGGATAGATCTAGAGAATGTCATTCAGAGTGAAGTAAGTCAGAAAGAGAAAAAGAAATCTCGTATATTAACGCGTGTATGTGGAACCTAGAAAAATGGTACAGATGAACTGGTTTGCAGGGCAGAAGTTGAGACACAGATGTAGAGAACAAACGTATGGACACCAAGGGGGAAAAGTGGTGGGGCGGTGGGGGTGGTGGTGTGATGAATTGGGCAATTGGGACTGACATGTATACACTGATGTGTATAAAACTGATGACTAATAAGAACCTGTAGTATAAAAAAACAAACAAACAACAAAAAAACCAACTAATACTAAACTTTCTTTCGGTTATTTGTATGGAAATATGTTAATGTAAATGTTTCAGACATTACATGAAATTTCTAAAAATCTTATATGTTCTGGTATAATGTTATAAGTCAGAATTCTAGTTATGACTTTAAAATGTATATCTCAGAAATAACTAATTTTCCTTGTCAATTGCATTATGAATTTTCATCAAATCTTTAACCATGGTCATTTTTAAGTCTTTTGTCATTTACAGACAGTTCTAGGTGTACTCTGATGCTTTTGCAAATATGTTCCTATAAAAGGGTTTCATCTTCAAGGAATTCATGGAAAAGACTCTGACAAGTACAGGTTTCTGGTAACTGACTATACTGCTAAACTGAATGAATAAGCATTTTCAGAACTCTAATGGAAAACTGATGAATTCATAAAAGTGCTAACAAAAGATCAAGATGAAAAAAAAATTAGTTACATGGGACTGAGTGAACTGAGGATGATTATAATTTTTGTGACTTTCTGTTTGAATTAAAAAAAAAAAATCCCACAAGGACTCAGAGGCAAAAAATGTACAAATCAATTTTCACTGCAAAGTAAAGGAGCTGTTACAGTGGAGGATTACTGGACTGAATGTCAATATTATGACATAGTATGAGTGTGTTTCGTGTTTGGTAATTGCAATCATTGCTGCATTTGTTGTGGTCATCCATTTACAATGCTTGGTGTCAGTTTATTTATCTCTTGTAAAAATCAAATACAGTGTGTGTGTGTGAAAAAAAAAAAGGGAAAAGACTCAAATCAACAGAATTAGAAATGAAAAAGGAGAAAAAATGACTGACACGGCAGAAATACAAAGGATCATGAGAGATTACTACAAGCAGTGATATGCCAATAAAATGGACAACCTGGAAGAAATGGACAAATTCCTAGAAAAACACAACCTTCCAAGTCTGAACCAGGAAGAAATAGAAAACATAAACAGACAATTCACAAGCACTGAAATGGAAAGTGTGGTTCAAAATCTTCCAACAAACAAAAGCCCAGGACAAGATGGCTCGACAGGCAAATTCTATCAAACCTTTAGAGAAGAGCTAACACCTATCCTTCTCAAACCCTTCCAAAATATAGCAGAGAGAGGAACACTCTCAAACTCATTCTACGAGGCCACCATCACCTTGATATCAAAACCAGACAAAGATGTCACAAAAAAAGAATACTACAGGTCAATATCACTGATGAACATAGATGCAAAAATCCTCAACAAAATACTAGCAAACAGAATCCAACAGCACATTAAAAGGATCATACACAATGATCAAGTGGGATTTATCCCAGGAATGCATGGATTCTTCAATATACACAAATCAATCAATGTGATAAACCATATAAATAAATTGAAGAATAAAAACCATACGAACATCTCAGTAGATGCAGAAAAAGCTTTCAACAAAGTTCAACACCCATTTCTGATTTTGAAAAACTCCCCAGAAGGTAGGCATAGAAGGAACTTACCTCAACATAATAAAGGCCATATATGACAAACCCACAGCCAACATCATTCTCAATGGTGAAAAACTGAAACCATTTCCACTAAGATCAGGAACAAGACAAGGTTGCCCACTCTCAACACACAGCTTTGGAATTTTTAGCCACAGCAATCAGAGAAGAAAAAGAAAAAGAAATAAAAGGACTCCAAATCAGAAAAGAAGAAGTAAAACTGTCACTGCTTGCAGATGACATGATACTATACATAGAGAATCCCAAAGATGCTACCAGAAAACTACTAGAGCTAAGCAATGAATTTGGTAAAGTAGCAGGATACAAAATTAATGCACAGAAATCTCTTGCATTCCTATACACTAATGATGAAAAATCTGACAGAGAAATTAAGGAAACACTCCCATTTACCACTGCAACAAAAAGAATAAAATACCTAGGCATAAACCTACCTAAAGAGACAAAAGGCCTGTATGCAGAAAACTATAAGACACTGATGAAAGAAATTAAAGATGATACAAACAGATGGAGAGATATACCATGATCTTGGATTGGAAGAATCAACATTGCGAAAATGACTCTACTACCCAAAGCAATCTACCGATTCAATGCAATCCCTATCAGACTACCAATGGCATTTTTCACAGAACTAGAACAAAAACTTTCACAATTTGCATGGAAACACAAAAGACCCCTAATAGCTAAAGCAATCTTGAGAAAGAAAAATGGAGCTGGAGGAATCAGGCTCCATGGCTTCCAACTATACTACAAAGCTACAGTAATCAAGACAGTAGCTTTGGCACAAAAACAGAAATATAGATCAATGGAACAGGATAGAAAGCCCACAGGTAAACCCACATACATATAGTCACCTTATCTTTGATAAAGGAAGCAAGAATATACAATGGAGAAAAGACAGCCTCTTCAATAAGTGGTGCTGGCAAAACTGGACAGCTACATGTAAAAGAATGAAATTAGAACACTCCCTAACACCATACACAAAAATAAACTCAAAATGGATTAAAGATCTAAACGTAAGGCCAGGCACTGTAAAACTCTTAGAGGAAAACATAGGCAGAACACTGTATGACATAAATCACAGCAAGATCCCTTTTGATGGACCTCCTAAAGAAATGGACATAAAAACAAAAATAAACAAATGGGACCTAATGAAATTTACAAAACCTTTTGCACAGCAAAGGAAACCATAAACAAGATGAAAAGACAACCCTCAGAATCGGAGGAAATATTTGCAAACGAAGCAACTGACAACGGATTAAACTCCAAAATATACAGGCAGCTCATGCAGCTCAGTTTCAAAAAAACCAACAACCCAATCCAAACATGGGCAGAAGACCTAAATAGACATTTCTCCAAGGAAGATATACAGATTGGCAACAAACACATGAAAGTATGCTCAACATCACTAATCATTAGAGAAATGCAGATCAAAACCACAATGAGGTATCACCTCACCCCAGTCAGAATGGCCATCATAAAAAAATCTACAAACAATAAATGCTGGAGAGGTGTGGAGAAAAGGGAGCCCTCTTGCACTGCTGGTGGGAATGTAAATTGATACAGCCACTATGGAGAACAGTATGGAGAGTCCTTTAAAAATTAAAAATAGAACTACCATATGACCCAGCAATCCCATTACTGGGCCTATACCCTGAGAAAACCATAATTCAAAAAGAGTCACGTACCACAATGCTCTATTTATAATAGCCAGGACATGGAAGCAACCTAAGTGTCCATCAACAGACGAATGGATAAAGAAGATGTGGCACATATATACAGTGGAATATTACTCAGCCATAAAAAGAAATGAAATTGAGTTATTTGTAGTGAGGTAGATGGACCTAGAGACTGTCATACAGAGTGAAGTAAGTCAGAAAGAGAAAAACAAATGTCGCATTCTAACACATATATATGGGATTAAAAAAAAAAAAAAAAGGTTCTGACGAACCTAGGGGCAGGACAGGAATAAAGACACAGACGTAGACAATGGACTTGAGGACACAGGGAAGGGGAAGGGGAAGCTGGGATGAAGTGAGAGAGTGGCATGGACATATATACACTACCAAATGTAAAACAGATAGCTAGTGGGAAGCAGCCACATAGCACAGGGAGATCAGCTTGGTGCTCTGTGTCCACCTAGAGGGGTGGCATACGGAAGTTGGGAGGGAGACGCAAGAGGGAGGAGATATGGGGATATTTGTTTATGTATAGCTGATTCACTTTGTTATACCGCAGAAACTAACACACCATTGTAAAGCAATTACACTCCAATAAAGATTTTTTTTAAAAAAAAGCAAATTCGTTCAGGATAAAATGCTTTAGGATCCCATTTTTACTGGAAAATTTTGCTTGGCTGTCCAAAATGTTAAAGTGGGCAATACTTTTCCAAGAACTCCCATAATAATTATTAGATTATAATTTCCACCATCCATAAGTTTAATTAGGCTGCATAAGTAAGTTTGTCTTTTATAGGCTTGCATTGGCTTTAATTCTCAAATTTATTTTGGAAAATAAAGGCTGTATTGAATAATTTGACTTTCACCATGAAACGAATATGACAATGATTCCACTTCAACAGCATTTGGAATTAGTATTTAAATCAAACTGTCTATTTTCTCATTACCTAAGATAGTCCCGTTCTCTCAAAAGCATGAGAAAACTTTGGAAGGGAAGTGATTCTTAAGAATAAGAAATGAAAAAAAAGAGAGGATTGGAATAGTGAGAGTTTTTAAGTGGAGGGATTCAAGAAATTAGGAAGAGTATTAGAAGGTCATATTTTACTTATATATCAATATATGTTAGTACATAACAACCTTAGTTTTGATACATAAATTTAAAACTTTTTAAAATTGTCTTTTAGGGTGACTGGCCATCCCAATTTTCTGAATGTTTGGTTTCAGCACTTGAAGTTCTGGCAAATTCCTCAGTCCTCAGACAACTGGGATGATTAATCATCCTGCTTTTAATTCACCTGGTGCAAAACCTCTATACTTTATCGTTTTTCCTTCAAACACAGAAAATACAACGTGCATACCTGAAATCTCTGGGGGCTCTGGATTTTGAGGACAGTCCTCTCCCACTGATTTTGGAGCCCAGCCGTGCTTTGCCATAAATGCCGTGTAGGACCACCACAGGTAGTTTGAAAGCCAACTGTTAATTTGCCATTCATCTGGCTGGAGAAGTAATAAAATGTAATCTGTGAAAAATAATGAATGTCCAAATAATTATAATAAAGAAGTTCCCAAATGTGGAAAGTAATTCAAATGCTGTGTGCTTTCAAATACCTGACAAGCATGTTGGTTATTTGTGGAAAGAAAAACTCTGCTTCGTAAGTTTGAGGAAGGAGAATCCATGTTAGAGACCAATGAGAGGAAGTGAGCTGTTAAAAACAAGGGTCAGTGTGTTAGATGCAGAGCCATCACTGGTAAACTTATTTAATACACCAGGCAATAATTCAGGCCTATATCCACATTGGGTCAATATATTTTTGTTTAAAGAATGAAATATATAACCGTACCATTTATTTTTGCAAATGGTCTGGCTGATATTGTTACTTCAATATATTCCCCAGTAAAATAACTAATTGTGAGTATACTCCCTAAAACACTGTTATGGGCTGTAGTCCATGACCAAATTCATCTCATAACTTAGAAAGTTATAACCCAGCAAAGATGATATCCAGGGAAAACATTATACTGGGACTGCCCACCAAAATAAGTAATTCAATGAAGAATTCAAAAGAGATCCTATTTTGTTGTGTTTTTCTCCGGAATTGGATCAAATAGTCCCAGCTTTTGCCAGGATTATGGAAAACGATACTGAGTCCCGATGTTCTTCTGTATGCTGCAGTACAGACCATGCCGGTCAACTTACTATTTAGAAGCCTATAAAATAAATGTGGAACATTCCCTTGGCTTTCATAGATTTTTTGCAATGCTTGACAAGGTTATAGTGTATAATATGGGAACCACTGTTTCCTGCTCATCTATTTGGTATGCCACTATTTGTCAAAAAGAATGAAAAAATGATGTTGATGATGATTATGATGGCATACCTACCCAAATTATTCAGTGGTATTTAAAAGCTGTCTTGGAAATCAAATTTTATTGTCACATCATTGAGAGAATCAATAGTAAAATTATGAAACCTAAAAAACCTCTTCTTCCTTACAGCTATTCCAAAATTGTACCCTAATGAAGCAGAAAAGAACATTAATGATTGCATATAACATAGTCATAAGCATAACTGAAGTCCCTGCAATAACAGAAAATTGTTCTCAGAATGTACTACCTGGAATAATTTTATAAATATAATTTAGATGAAGAGCTGGTATCATGGTGATACAAGTGGACAACCATTAGTTTGCTCTTGCTTCATATTCAGCAGGGAAAGCAAATGCTAAGCAAGTGAATAATCAAACGAGCATAATAAGCCATATGGATTTATTGTTTGCAGTTTAAATACAATTATTTGCAATACAAATGGTAATAGTATTCAACAGGCCTTCAATTACTGTTTATAAATACTCAGCTACTAAAAAGCATTTGTGATATATACATACAGTAAAAATTATTTTCATTTGTCAAGGAAATCACTTAAATTAACCATATTTATTTTTGAAAGTTTGGTCTTAAAAATCAGATTGATACATTAAGCTATTAAATAATAGAACAGCATTTTCAATAAAATAATAAATTATATGAATATTTAAGCTAGGTGTTTTATAAATACAAACTATGTCATCTGGCACATTTTATGACACTGTAAATTATTCTGTATTTTGTCAAAAATTAAATGAGGTTAACCTTCAGGTTATCATAAAAAGTAAAGTTTTAAATTCAGAAACAACTTGAGATCCTTTAGCATTTGTTCTAGTAATAAGATTTCTTTTCATGGGGTAAAAAAGTATTCAAAATGCACCCAACAGCAATACTTGTTTTTTTTGTTTTTTATTTATTTATTTTTTAAAATTCCAATTTAGTGACAACAGCATTCTTTCAAATGCACACTCAATTTTACCTTGCTCCCTATGAGTATAGAAGTTCTTTAATTCACAGTTGGAAATGTTCCTTAGAGAACATCATCTTATAGAAAGTTATCTTGCTTTCCCTAGGACTTTAGTTATCAGGTCTATGAGTATAAAAGAAAGAAGCAGATCCTTGGCAGCATAAATTTTTCCCTCATGCCCATTCCCTCATCTGATATCCTCTCCTACTGCTGGCTCTAAGCATCAAGAAGAGACTTTCAAAGCTGATAAAAAAAAAAACAAAAAAAGGTATTCAATATTCTCTCCACACACCCCTCTTAGTCCTTGAGGGAGCCTAGTAACATCATACCACACATACACACAACACCATCCTCATCACATGTCTCCTATTAATCTCTACTATATTCATTTCAGTTTGTTCATATGATTCATAAATTCCCATTTTATTCCTGCATCAATAAAAGCAACTGCATAGCCTATCTTTGAAACAGATTTAAAACCACCTTGTGGTGAAGTCGTTAATTATTAAAGCTACAAAATAAGAATTATTAAAATTACAAAATAAGACAGGATGATTTCATTTATAATCTTAAATGTTCATGTTAAAGGGCTTTTTCTTCTTAGTAGCTGGGTGCATGTAGGAGTAAAACCCCAGAAGTATATTAAATATGAAAGCAACAAAAACCATGAATCAAGTTTTGAGGGCTAATTCAATAACTTTGGCAGTGAATTCCACCAACCTTGATCCTTAGAAAAGAAAAGGTAGAATTTTCAGTCTCACTTTCTTCAACTACTGATAGGCAGTCTTGCCTTTCCTCCATTTCCCAAGTTCTAAGTGATTAATGCGAATGAATGTAAGCAGGAGAAACAGAAATCCTATTGCACGCTGTAGAGTAACCAATGGGCTCAAAGGAACTCGAAAAACTGAGTATTTTAACAGTAAGATAATATCCAAAAAAATCAGGCTGCAGGAATGGATCATTGTGACAAGATCCAAGGCCTGAAGCAAAGGTTAAAATGTCAAAACTTCTGGAACAGGAAAAGTGTGTTCATTTGTGACAGAAATATGGCTCAGTTCAGATAACAGAGGTTAAATAACAGTCTTAGATACAAACTCCTTCAAGTTGGTAATTTCTATTTACTAAATTCCATTTTTATTGAATCATAAAGTTTTGCCTCATTCCTGTTCATTAAACTAACAAGTTTGACATAAGCACATAATATTTGTTAAAACTGTATCAAAGGATACCCTCAAATAGTAATCCCCTATAATTGCTAGCAATGTGTAAATAAATGCTGCCATACACATTTAAGTCTGCTTCAGTGATAAAGGGCTAGGTGAATCACTTTAGGGAATCATAAAATATGCAATAAAAATGAGAGTGATATTAATAAAAATGTCAATGTAAAGACCTCTGAAATTTTTCTCCTCAATAAAAGCAATGAAAATATTGGCAAAAATGGCCACAGTAAAGCTTACGGCAAACTGGAGACCTTTTATTCAATAAATAACTGAATCTCAGTAAAAACAGTAAATTTTAGGGGGGGGTTTCTTTTCCTTTTTTTTTTTTAACTTGGCCCTATTCCCACCACTCTCCAGCTCCACAGCAACTATAAAAAATGGCAGCCCACGTTCCTGGTGCAGCATGGCAACCACAGAAATGAGCAGAATAGAGTTAAAACTCTTTCAAACCTCATTACCAAATAATTATCAAATAATTATCATTATTTGATATGTCTGGTGTTTCCTGAAAGACACCACTTATAAGGCTGTATGAAATTGCCCAGTGCAAATAGACTCTTTACAGTAGGCATGTGTTGAAAACAATTACTGCAAGTGTTTTAACTTTACTGTTGCTTGGTGCAGTACATAACATATGGGGCCAACAAGAGACTAACCAAAAGCTTAAAGCAAAACTGGAAACTGAAATGTCCCATAGGAGCTTTGAAATGCTCCAACATCTTCCCGCAAACCTATAGAGACATGTGCATGCATAGGGCTGTACACATGCTCTGGAAAGACCTGAAAAGGCCCTAAGCTCTCATCTCTGGCTGACTTTGAGGCTCTCTTAAGGTAGGAAGTGAAGAATAAGACAGAGATATCAACTGCCTAGGTAAGTATTGAAGATACACCACAATAGAGTCCCTCAACAAACACTGGGAAATTTACTGGTTCCAGGCATTTAAGAAACTCTCTCTCCAGCTGACCACTTAGCTGACCAAGCAGAGAATTCAATGGACACACATGACAGGAATAAAGACTTTACAGAATTATTCCAGGAAAGTCACTAAAGTAAAAAACAACAAATAAAACAAACTACAACAAACTGTAAAAGTGAAGGAAAAAGATATCCACGCTTGCCACATTATATTGTTGTAGATGTCCATGTTTCAAAAGAAACTGTGAGAAATGCAAAGAAACAAAAAAATGTGACTCATACAAAGGAAAAAAACAATCAAACAAAAGTGTCTCTGAGAAAGCCCAGACATTGGACCTACTGAAAAAAAGACTTTAAATCAGCTATTTAAAATATTTCAAAGAGCTAAAGGAAACCATGTCTAAAGAACTAAGAAACCATAAGAATGATATCTTACAAAGTAGAGACTATCAGTAAAGAGATATAAATTATAAAATCAATAACTAATCACTATAATTGATTGTTATACTTGATAAAAATCAAACTCAAAATTCAGTGTTGATGGGCACGCAATATATTAAGATGCAATTTGTGGCAATAACAGCATAAAGGTGGGGAGAATAGAGCTAGGTAGGACAAATTTCTTAAATACTATTGCAATTAAATTGTACTAATCCAACATAGATTGTTGTAATCCCTAAAGCATCCAGTAAACTAGTTCAAAATATTATATATATACATGCAATATATAATACATATAGAAAATATATATGTAACAGAGAAGAAAACAGTAATGGAGGAACAGAGTAACAAGAAAGACATAGACAGAAAACAAATAGCAGATAGCAGGTGTAAATTCTATCTTATCAGTAATTATGTTATATGTAAATGGATTAAAGTCTCCAATCAAAAGTCTGAGGTTGATATATTATATAAAAACATAAGCCAACAATTCAACTACAAAAAAAAAGGCTGAAAATAAAGAAATATAAAAAATATACAAACAACTAAAAGAGAGCTGGAAATTCAAAAAACATATTTTAATGCACAATAAAAATGTTATTAGAGACATAAAAGAACAATTTATAATGAGAAAAGAATCAACCCATCAAACAAATAACAATTATAAATATATATGCACCTAAAAACAGAGCCCCAAAATATAAGAAACAAAAACTAATAGAATCAAAGTGAAAACAGAGAATTCAACAATAATAGTTGGAAACTTCAACACCCCATTTTTCAGAATGAATAGAACAATTAGACAGAAGATCAGTAAGGGTATAGAAGACTTGAGCAACACTATAAACCAATTAGACCTAACAGACACATGTGGAATCCTCTATCCAACAGCAGCAAAATGCATATGCTTCTAATGTGCACACAAAATGTTCTCCAGGAAAGACCTTATTTTAGGCCACAAAACAAGTCTCAATACATTTAAGAGGATGTTAATCATACAAGTATGTTCTACAGCTACAATGGAGTGATTTGAGTCAAGAGCAGAAAGAAATGCAGGAAATTTGCAAACATGTAGACATTAAATAACACACTCCTAATGGGTCAAAGGTGAAAATCAGAAGAGAAATTAGAAAATACTTGAGATGAATAACTAATTTAACTGCATCTCATGCATTTTGAAGCACTGTGAAAATACAATATATCAAAATGCATGAGATGCAGTTAAATTTGTGCTTAGAAATAAATTTATAGCTATAAATTATTAAATTTAAAAAAAAGTTTTAAAATCAACAATCTAAACCTTCACCTTACAAAGCTGGAAGAAGAGCAAACTAAACCCAAAACAAGTAGTAGAAGAAAATAGTAAATATTAGAGCATAAATAAATCAAATAGAGAATAGACAACCAATAGAATAAAATTAAATAAACCAAAAGTTGGTTTTTGGAAAGATCAACAAAATTAACAAATCTTTCACTAGACTGACCAATAAAAAAAGAAGACAACTCAATTTACTGAATGAATAGTGAAACAAGGGTCAGAACTACCAACTTTATAGAAATAAAAAGAATTATAAGGAAATATTATCAACAAATGCAGGCTAACAAATTAGATACCTTGATAATATGAAAAAAATCCTAGCAAGACACAAAAACTGATTCAGGACCAAAACTGACTCTAGTAGAGATAGAAAATCTGAATAGATAACAAAAGAATGAATCAGTAACCAAAAAGCTCCCCACAAAGAAATTCTCAGTCACAGAAGGATGAACTAGTGAATTCTATAAAACATTTAGAGAATTAACACTAACTTCACCAACTCTTGCACAAATTATAAGAGGAAAGACTTCCCGACTCATTCTGTGAGGCCATTATTTCCTTGATACCAAAACCTGGCAAACATATCACAAACATATCAAAAAAAAGAAAATTATAGATCAATATCCCTGATTAACATACATGTAAAAATACTAAACAAAATACTGGAAAGCCTCATCAAGCAAGACATAAAGATATAAAAAGTATTATTCACCAGGACCAAGTGGAATTTATCCCAGGAATGCAAATTTGGTTGAACATATGAAAACCAATCACTATATGAAAAGTAATCACTATAAAACACCATATAAATAAAGGCCCAAAATGACATGATCATCTCAATAGATGCAGAAAACACATTTGACAAAGTCTAACACTTTCTCGGGATAAAAAACACTTCATATATTGGTCAGAGACGTGAACATGCTTACCTGATAAATGACATCTACAAAAAACCCTCAGCTAACATCAAACCTGATGGTAAAAGTTTAAAAAGTTTTCCACTAATGGAAATAAGGATATCTGCTATCACCAATTCTATTCAACATTGCACCCAAGTTTCTAGGTGGGCAATTAGACAAGGAAATGAAATAAAGGGCAGTCAGAAAGGAAACAGAAAGTAAAACTCACTCTATTTGCAAATGACATGGTCTTGTACATAGAAGGTCCTAAGGAACCATGCAATTACATCAGCCCATTTGAACAGTCGATGATAATCTTCCCATGTTAAGATCAGCTAATTGGTAACTTTAATTACAACTGCAAGTCCTTTGATAGAAGTACCTAGATTAGTGTTTGAATAACCAGGGGATGAGAATCTTGGCGGGACATCTTTAGAAATCTGCCTACTACAATCAGTAGTCACTAATTTGGTTCCCTTGTTCCATTTGCTATGCTATAAGGTACTGACCAAAATCTATGAGGCCTAAAGCAGTTATGTTCCTACGAGTTCTCCCTTTACTGATTCGGTTGTAGGACACTGAATCAGCATAACTAATCATCAGAGTTGCGAGACTTCATTTGCAGAGAACTAAAATCTTCTGGGTCCTTTCCAACCACTTTAATTGGTAAAAGTCCCTGCCCACTTTCATTTGGCAGAATCTCAGTCTACTGACCATTTGGCTATGATTCAAAAGGTACATTCTTTGAAATTTGGATCATATTTATTTCAATATACATTTATTTTATTTTATGTATTTCTGTTCAGTGTGGATTCAGTATAAGGCTGAATTAATTTGAATTAATACTCATATAAATTTAACAAATAAGTCACCTGCCTGTAAAGATAAAATTTCTGCCAAAAGGAAAGCAAATGATATAAAGGAAAAAATTCTATGTCTACAGAGAAATTGTAGCACATATTATTTTTTGGCTCTAATTAGTGAAATAATATCATTTACTTTAAGATAGGTTGACTACTAATTTATGTGGAGTAATTTCATTGATGTCATATCAGTTAATTCAAATAATCATCTGGGTTGTCAATTATGATTCCCTGACTGATATATTACCTGAATTTGAAATAAAAGGAATGAGGAAATAAACAAATATATTATCCAATAAAAAATAAGCATCACATTTATAGAAGAATTATGTAAACCTCATGTAGCTTATTTTAAATGCACACACATGCAGGTACACATCAAGAACCCTGATATCATGAACCTCGCAATCAAATAATTTGTGGGAAAGAAAAAAACGGAAGCTCTCTGCAAAACACTACTTGAGGCAGAATGAATTATGAAGTACCAAACGTGTATGCCTTTGAAATTAATTATGTGGTGTGGCTGAGGAGTTGCATTATCCATCAACCCTCTCGTTTCCACTGCCTGATTGGACAGTATTGGTAATTATTGGTAATAGGACCGTCAGCTGTGAAGGAGTTTGGGTAGAGATGCGAAAAGAGGGAAGGAAATGGTACTGATGAGCAAAATCAGTAACCTTTGGGTGACATAATTCCTGACATTCCCAAATACACTTTTGGCCTAATCTTCATTTCCAGAGACAGTATCCTCTAGCCATAGCAGACTGCTATATCATTGCCTGGGCACACCAAGTAACGCTATATAGTCCTTATGTGGTTCTTTCAGTTTGAAATATTTCTTTCACTTCCTTGTCTATTGAAATATCACTCATCTTTCAAGTTCTTTCTCAAATGCCCTTCTCCTTTCCAGTGTCAGAATTTGCCTATAGCCACAGAGCAATCTGCTCAGACTAATATTATAGTACTTTTCAAATTTCTCCCTGTATTAAAATTAACTGGGTTATTCTTGAGACTGCTTTCCAAAGAGATCATAAACACTCTAATATGCACATGTATCTTAAAAGTCTTTATAACATTCACAGCCTTTATCATGATGCCTTACACACACTGGGCTTAATAAGAGCTTTTGAACTGAAATTAACAATTGATAACAACATATAAAAATATATGTTCATAAACGTAATAAATTTTTCATCATTAATTAATTTTTACTTTTAAACTAGTGTAACTACAATATTAAAGATGCACAAGTGGAAAAATACACTGTATACCCACTTAATGAACACAATTCTTATTTTTATTTTTATTATAAGAAACAGGCTTAACTACTGTAACAAAATCTCTTCCATAATTGAAAATTAAGATGAATTTTTAAATAACAGTATAATGAAGTTGATTTCTTTGCAAAATCACAGTATAGATCAAAGTAAGCTTCACCTATGTTTGCTACAAAAATGAATTGAATACTGACCACTAAAATTAAGATTATAACTTATCTGTTAGTGGAGGAATTTTATCCTTTACTTATGTATCTCCATTGCATATTGTCAGATGCAAAAATGCTCAATTAATGTTTATTGAACAGACTAAGGGACAGCAAACTATGACCTGCAGACAAATCTCGCCTTCCACCTGATTTTGCATGGCCTGAGAGCTAAGGATTTTTACACTTTTAAGTGGTTAAAAAAAATTCAAAAGAATAGTATTTTATGACATGTGAAAGTTATATGAATTATAAATTCCAGTGTCCATCAGTAAAGTTTTATTATAAAATAGTCATGCTTTATCTTTAAGTATTGTTTATGGCAACTTTCGCAGTATAGTGGCAGAGTTGAGTAGTTGGGACACAGACTGTATACCCTAAAAAGCCACAATTATTTACTATCTGGCCCTTTAAAAAAAATATGCAGATCCCTGGAATAGAACATTAATGTTCAGGTTAATGTCTCCATTACTAAATTGCAGCTTCACTGGGGACAAGATCTGTGTTCTTGTTCACTATTATAGCTACACATACACAACGTGTGGAATAATATATATGCCCAATAAAAAGTTTTAAAATTAATATATAAAATAATAAACATTACTTTTTCACTAACATCAAAATAAATGGATATTAAGACTATAAAGGCTATAAAAACTTGATCTAGAGAGTGAGAATATGAGACTCTTTTCTATTTTTTGTCTTTTGCTGTTTCTTATTAATAAAAGAATCTAAATCACTGTCTAAATAACACAGCCTGCCAAGTATTGAGAAATAGATTATGGTTCCTAGTGCCCTTCAGAAAGGGCAGCATAGATCAGTTTAGGACATCCTGGTGTTAGAAAACCCAGTGATGGATATAATGCTTATATTAAAAAAACAAGGAAAACCTAAAAGCTTTGGCCTGAGGTTAAGCTACCACTGCAGCTAAAACACTGATAGAAAGGTTGCTATTTCCTTAGCCTGAAGAATCAGGTAAAGAAGCCAGGGACATGCAGGTCCGCCATAAATAAAGGGCAGAATTCTAGAAAGAAAAGAGCCAGAAAAAGGGGTGACCCATGTTCTATGAATAAACTCTACCCAAATCTCTGCCTAAAACTGAAGCATGAATGTGCAGGGAACACTTCTAGTAACTAAAGCTAAAAGAGCTGAATTGATATTTGAACTACTGAATTGATATCTAAACTACAAAACAGAATTCTCAATTTGAGTCTAAGCAAGCTAATCATCTACTTAAATGAAATCAATCATAAATACTCTCAATGAATATAACAGACTCCAGAAACTCTACAGTAGTAAATTTACAATGTCATAGATATGATCCAAAATTATTTGACAGAAAAAGGACCAGGAAAATATGACCATGCCATGGGAAAAGACAGTCAACAGAGGTCAATTCTGAGATGAAGGAGACAAGGATTTTAAAATTACAATTATACTGATGCTCAGTGAAGGACAATACACTCATAATGCATGAAAGGATAAGAAATCTTAGTAGAGAAATTAACACAATTTAAAAGCAAACAAATGAAAATTTTTATAGAATATCTGATATTTTTTAAAAGATCATTGGATAGGCTTATAAGCATATTAAAGATGACACAGAAAAAAATCACAGAACTTGAAAATAAATCAATTGAAATTATTCAACGTGAAAAAAGAGAAAACAATCAAAATGTATAAGACCCTCAATAACAATATGTTAGACATGTTGTCTAACATCATGATGATTGAAGTCCAAGAAGGAGAGGAGAGAAAGAATGAGATGGAAAAATATATCTGAATAAATAAGGGGAGAACACTTTCCAAAACTGGTGGAAAAACAATTTAAAATTCATGAAGCTTATTTAACCTGATTAGGACTTTTAAAATCTCATGCCTAGGCACATTATAGCCAATTGATTAAAACCAACATAAAAGATCTTGATAGCACTAAGAAAAACAAAGCTATATTAAATATAGCAAAACAATCATTTTAATAACTGTGAATGTCACATCAGGGAATAGGGAGGCCAGAAGACAGGGAAATAATATCTTTAAAGCACTAAAAGAAAAATATGTCCATGAACAATTATATATCTAATGAGAATATATTTCAAGAATAAAGGGAAAATAAAGACATTTTCAGTAAAGGAAAACTAACAATTTATCATCAGCAGAACTGGACTACAAGAAACACTAAAGGAAATTCTTTATGCTGAAGAGAAATGATACTAGAGACAAACTCAGATAGTCAGAAGAAATGGAGATTATTGCAAGTAATGAATATGATAAAAGAATATTTTTCTCTTAATTTATTTTTAATAATATTTAAAGAAAAATAGCATTGACTTGTAAGATTTATAACTTACATATTATAGATTATAGATGTAACACATGGGATCACTATAAAGTAAAGGACAATGAGAAAGGGATAAATGACCTATGCTTTTCTCAATTTTCTACATTATAAGTATATTTTACAATATCAATTTTAAGTATACTATAAAGAGTTAAGAGTATATGCCATAATCCCTAGAGTTACCACAAAGTTAAATGTTAAGACATACATCTAAAAAGCCAATTAAAACAGGATTTTTTAAAATATTCAAATAATCCCAAAGAAGGCAGAGAAGGAGACCAGAAGGATCAAAAACAGAATGTTCAAACAGAAGACAAATAATAAAATGTTGAGATAAATCTAACAATACCAATTATTACATTAAATTAAATGGATTAAACATTCCAATGAAATGAATTATCATAATGGATACAAAAACAAGATTCAACTATATGCTGTCTCCCAGAGACACACTTTAAGTATAAAGACACAGACAGGTTGAAAACAAACAAAAGGAAAAAATATCTCGTAAAAACAACATAAGAAAAGACAGATGACTTGCACACTATTTTATCACCTTAACCTAATTGATAGTTATAGACCCCTATACCCAATAATTGCAGAATACACATTCTTTTCTAATTCACCTGGTATTTTCACCTAGACAGATTATATGCTGTATCATAAACTAAGTCTCAAAATATTTTAAAAGATTGAAATAAAAGAATGTATTAACCAAAAGGTAATTAAAATTAGAAGTCAATAATAGTTTGTCAAAACTCCACAAACATAATATTTGGAAATTCAACAGCACACTTCTAAATAATCCATGGACCAAAGAATAAGTTACAAAGGAAATTAGAAAATGTTTTAACTGAATAGTATATATCAAAACTGGTGAACCAAAATTTCCACATCAGGAAATAAGAAAAAAAAAAGAAAAAGAAATAAAAGGAAAATCCTAGGTAGAAGAGAAGAGAAGAAGAGAGGAGATAAAACACAAATAATCAACAGCAGGAATAAGGGGGGTTGTTGCTATACATTCTACAGACATTGAAAGGATAACTGACTCTTAACAACAACTTCATGCCAACAAATTTGACACAGTAAAAATAGAAAAAGTGGATTTCATAAAATTAAAGACTTCTCACTAAAAATATCAATAAGAAGATTAATATACATTCCACAGACTTGGAGAAAATATTTGTAAGCATAAATCTAGAAAGAATGGGAAGCCAAGATACATAAAAACTGGTACAAGGAACTCTCATTTATTGCTGATGGGAATGCAAAATGGTACAGCCAATTTAGAAGACTGTTTGGCAGTTTCTTATAAAACTAAGCATACTCTCACCATAGAATCAAGCAGTCATGTTCCTGGGTATTTATACAAAGGAGATGAAAACTTACGTGCACACAAAAACCAGCAGCTGGATGTTTATGGTAGCTTTACTCATAATTGCCAAAATGTGGAAACAACCAAGATGCCCTTCAGCAGGTGAATGGGTAAACTACAGTACATCCAGACAGTGGAATATTATTCACCACTAAAAAGAAATGATCTATCAAGCCATGAAAAGACATGGATGAAACTTAAATGCATATCAATACATGTCATTATACATTTGTCCAAATCCATAGAGTGTACAACCCTAATATAAACTACGGATGTTGCGTGAAAATGATGTGTCCACGTAGGTTCATTGATTGTAACAGATGTACCACTCTGGTGAGGAAGTTTTGTAGTGGGGGGAGGCTGTGTGTATGTGGGACCATGGGGTATACAGGAAATCTGTGATGTCCATTCAATTTTGCCATGAATGTACTCCAAAATTAAAGCCTATTTTAAAAATTACAACTCATTCATAAAAAACAAGTAGCCCAATAAAAATTAAGCAAAATATGAGCAGAAAATTTACAAAAGAAGATATATTAATAGCCAATAAGCTCATGCAAAAGAGACCAATATCAACAGTCATCAGGAAAATTCAAATTGAAACCACAGTGAGATACCACCACATACCTAGCAGAATGATCAAAATGAAACCAGTAAATAGAAAATATTAACAAAGGTGTAGAACAACAGGAAGTCTCATAGATTGTGGTAAAAGTGTGAAATTGTACAGCTACCTTAGAAAAAGCTCCGGCAGTTCTCATAAAACTAAACATCCATTGACGCAGCATTTCAGTTCTAGGTATTTACCAAAGAGAGTTAAAAACATATATTCGCAATGACTTGTACAAAAACGTTCATAGCAGCTGTATTCAAAATAGCCCAAAACAGGAAGAAAACACAGGTGTCCATCAATAGGAGAACGGACAAGTAAACTTATTCAATTGCAAACTGCTCAGCAATAAAAATGAAAGAACTCATGTTACATGCTACAAGCTGGATGAATCTGAGAGCAAAGTGAGAAAAGCCTTACACAAAAGGGCATATAATGCACTAGTTCATTTATATGAAGTTCTAGAATAGGCAAAGCTAATCTATGGAGGAGGAAAAGGGATTAAAGCAGTGATTATTTTGGGAGCAGAGGATGGGAGTAAGGACTGCTAGGAAGGGACCTGAGGGAACTCTCTGGTGTGACAGTAATGTTTCACATTTTGTTAGGGGTTTGAGTTGCACAGGTGAATGCATTTGTCAGAACTTATCCAATAGTATTGATACACTTAAATTGGTATTTTCATATAATGTAAGTTTTACTTCAAAGGGAAAAAAAAAAAAAAAAAAAAAGAACTGTAATGAATACCTAACTCCAGCACAAGGACAAACTTTTTCTTAAGGGACCAAATAGTTTAGGCTTTGTCGACATATGGTCTCTGTCACAACCACTCAACTCCAAGACTGTAGTACAAAAGCAGCCACAGACAATTTGTGAATGAATGGGCATGGCTGTGTTCCAATAGAACTGTATTTACAAAAATAGGAAAATGACCCACAGGACATGGTTTGTTGATCTCTACGTCTAGTTAATGATACCATGTTGCCGTATTTGCGGTAAAGTTATTCCTGCAACTTTCTCTGAATGCACAGAAAATATGACAGATTGATGGATGGAGAAAGGGATGGGTGGATGGATAGATACTGAAAAACAAACATAGAATAGTAATTTTAATTATATAACCTAAGTGGTAGGTATATGGTTAGTCACAGTAAGTTTTTTCAAACTTTTTCACCTTCTTGAAAATTTTTATAATAAACTCTTGTGGGGGGACATACAAATAAAAAATAAGTGGGTTCATAGATCCTGTTCATAGCTTACTAGGCAAAATGGAGCTAATATGGCCATAAATTAAGAAACACAGTGTAGATGAAACTTTCAAAGCTATTATGTGCTGCCCAACAATCCCACATGACCAAAGAAATGCCCCAGAAATGGGTCCTGCAGGTGTGTCTGTGGAGAATAGCAAAGGACCTCCAGTCCTAGACTATTATCATCATACCTCCCTAGAACAAAATAAAAAGACTGGATGCTGTTTAATAGTGTGTGTGTTTCATAATATAATATATGGGTTTTAGACCCAATTTAGCCATTGGGTAAAATAATAAAAGTTCTCATAATCCCATTTAAACCTAATTTTAAATACCCAAATAAGAAAAACAATCTGTGGTATAAAAGGAAATATTAACTTTCCAAATAAATTCTTTTTATCTTTGATAACCTACACAGTTTAGGTTTACAGAGAACTATACATTTTAAAAACCTCACATATCATCTTTACCATGAGCTGAATTCTAGAATTATTTAAAACTCTTTATTTTTATAAGAATTAAGAAAAACTCATATTTTATAAGAAAAACTTTTATATTCTTTTAAGAAAAACTATTATATTCCATTCTTTTAAAAAAGTTTTACTGGGCTTCCCTGGTGGCGCAGTGGTTGAGAGTCTGCCTGCCAATGCAGGGGACACGGGTTCGAGCCCTGGTCTGGGAAGATCCCACATGCGGCGGAGCAACTAAGCCCGTGTGCCACAACTACTGAGCCTGCGCGTCTGGAGCCTGTGCTCTACAACAAGAGAGGCCGCGATAGTGAGAGGCCCACGCACCGCGATGAACAGTGGCCCCCGCTTGCCCCAACTAGAGAAAGCCCTCGCACAGAAACGAAGACCCAACACAGCCAAAAAATAAATAAATAAATAAATAAAATAAAATTTTAAGAAAATCAAGCATCCTTCCACCATCATGCCCTTAAAAAAAAAAAAAAAAAGTTTTACTATCATTGCAAAGATGTATTTGAATTTCTGTAATGATACTATTTTATCTAATTACAATGCTATATACACTTTTAAAAATCAATATTACATCTTAATCACTCTGCCTCAAGCTTTAGTAGACTTCAAATATTGACACAGTGATGTTTTTAATGTTCTAATAGATTTTCAAACTTAGCTCTGAAAACTTCTCAAGGCATTGATTACATGATAAAAAATATTAATCTGGAGCACTGACAAATTATTTCAAGTGTAAGTTAATCAAAAATTTTATTAATACTCATGAAATAAGGATTGTTGAATGGAGACAAGATTCCAGCATGACTATTTTTTCCATAAACATTTTCAAGCACCTTACATCTGAAGGCAAACCATTTGCTTATTTAAAGCAGTCTCTAGGGAAATACTCATATTTTAACATTTAATTGTAGTTATAAGAGATGCATCACTATTATTAAAATCACTAGCCTTCAATTATTACGCTAGGCAACATTTTGCCCCTCTTTCCCTATGAGGCTTATAGTATTATTATTATTTCTATTTTACAGATGAGGAAACTGAGACCACACAGCTAGCAGGCTAGCAGGGCCAGGGTTCAAACACAACCAGTCTGACTCCAGAGATCTTAAATTAAACCAAGCGATATAGCTAAGATAGTGTCTGCCTATATAACATCTCAATTTTGATGTGAATTGATCCCATTTTATCTCTTTACTAGGCTATCAAAAAATTAGCATGGCAAAATAAGAAAAGAGAAGGAAGAAAGAAAGAGGGAGGAAATGAGAAAAGAAAAGAGGTGGAGACCCTGATGTTGTCTAACTTCAAGACGAGGTGGCAAGAAGAAGAGAATCAGAGCCACATATAACATAAAAAGAAAATACCAAGTACACTGCCCATGATGGAGACTAAGGTAAGTAACTGTACACTGTGAAAAAATCTTCTAAGTAAAAGGAAAAAACAGTGAGGAGGTTCTAAAAGGGAAATGGTATCACAATGGCTAAAATTTGGGAACCAGATTTAATATCACCATCTAACACAACTGTATCCATAATAAATGTTTTACGTAATTCCAGTGAGTCGGTCCTGTTTGTGAGGTATGGCTTCCCCCGTTTTTATTTTTGGTGATAAACTTGGCTTATTCCTAACAATTGTTAAAAATTCTTTTTTAAAACTTATTTTTGTCATCAAAGCCAAGGACAATAAACTCCATTTTACTTACATAAGAGTTAAAATCAGGAACACCAAAATTATTCAGAAATGTACTAAACATCAACTTTTATCAGATATTTTATGACAAGTTCTACTTACAATATCTTAGCTCTCAAATCCTATCTTATGATAGATTTTAGAGTTGAGAAAACCAAAGTTTAACAAAGTAAATTGCTCAAGATTATATAGCTAGTAAGTCACAGCACCAGGATTCTAACCACATGTATAGTATTTATGTAAACATTTCCAAACTACTAACATCTAATCGCTTTAAATTGTCTCTAGGGAATACTCATATTTAACATTTAATTGTATTTATTTGAGAGAAGTATAAATTTTATTAACAAATCACCAGCCTTCAATTAGTTATGCCAGGCAAAAGATTACCTCTTTTCATACCATGTGTAAGCCCATCAGATGAAGGCAGGCACAGAGTCAGGTTTTGCTCACTAAAATATCTTAATCACCTGGTATAAAATGGCAAGTGAATGAACTTCATTAGTTAACAAATAAAGAAATTAATAAATGTCTGGCTCCAGAACTCGCATCAGAGCTTTCTAGTCAGCCGAAGAAAACAAGTATTACTAGAGAAAGCTAAAATCAGTCTAAACAAAAGCAAAGATATTTGACAAATTAATCTATGTAGTACTATGTTTAAATTTCACAGTTTCCTTACAGAGTCAAAATAGCCAGAAAATCCCAATTATTATCTAGATAGACTTTTGGGGTCCCAGGAACCCAATTATAAGAATCTAATATGACATTTTAGAATCATAAATATCTTGAATATAGTTAAAGAATGTATAAAATTAGACATTATCATCATTAATATCTAACCATCAGCCATGATTCTACTGTCCTTATCAACCATTTGACAAAAAAAAAAAAAAAAAAAGAAGTTCAAAGCACTTACCAGACGTATCACCGTTGTGGTCATGCAATGGAGGTGATGGGCCAGTCGTCCCATTCCTCTTTGTCCAGCCGAGTCGCAGACTCTGATCTTGCATCATACTACAGAGTCCATCCTCAAAATCACATCTTTCATAGTGTGAGCCTAATGAGAGAAAAAAGAAATGCACTTTCACAACCCCACATGTGGCTTTTTTTTTTTTTAAATGGGTTTTTTTTTTTTTAACAGGTTATTTTTTTTTAATGTATTTATTTATTTATGGCTGTGTTGGGTCTTCATTTCTGTGCGAGGGCTTTCTCTAGTTGTGGCAAGCGGGGGCCACTCTTCATCGCGGAGCACAGGCTCCAGAGGCGCAGGCTCAGTAGTTGTGGCTCACGGGCCCAGTCGCTCCGCGGCATGTGGGATCCTCCCAGACCAGGGCTCGAACCCGTGTCCCCTGCATTGGCAGGCAGACTCTCAACCACTGCGCCACCAGGGAAGCCCCCACATGTGGCTTTTTAAGAAATAAAACAATAGGTGAAAAAGAAAGCTTAGGAACAAATTACAAAGAGATTAACATCAGGATAATTTCTCACAATTTAAGTCTACTTTATCAATGCAAAGCTTTTTTACCTATGACATTCGAATAAATCACCCCATATTAAAAACCAGTGTGGTCATACAGGAAGAATGCCACACATGAGGTCAAAAGACTGAGGACCTAACCTTGATTTTGTCTCTTATTCACTGAGGGCCTTGCTAAACCACTTAAACACACCAAGCCCTTTTCTTCACCTGTGAAACTGAAATAATGGCATCCTGCCCTTTCTCCCTCAAATGACTGCTGTGAGGATCTTACGACATAATGTATATATAAATACAACTCTTAGGCACCACAAAATGTGAGGCATTATTCTTAAGGGTACATCTTCAAATCCACCTTAATGTTCCAGCCATATCAGAATTTCAGGTTTGGGCAGACCAATTCAGAGAGGACCCTCTGATACAAATTCAGCCATTGTGGCTGTGATGGAGCCCTGGAATTAAGCATAGCACTCCCTGTTGAATCTCAATGTTCTTGAAATCCCTGGTGTTTTTATCACAGCAAGGCGTTTTCTGGCTTTTTTTTTTTTCTTTTCTTTTCTTTTTCTCTTGGTATAAGTGATCCAAGAGGCTTGGGAGAGGGAGAAAGATTTGGACACTTGGTTGCTCACAATAACCCCCCAGGGAGGGCTTTATTCCATTATCCACCATCTGTAAATGTCACTCTAAAAAACAGATTAATTCAACGGCAACTATACCATCCCTGGGTTGTAACTGGAGATGTTCCTTTGACAAGCTTGTTCTTGTGCTAACTGGTTGCATTAGCCACAGTGGTTATTCTGATTAATAGATAGACAGTGCCTGGCAACCCAGTCACAAAAACATAATTTTTATTTAATCACATTTCGGAAAAATATTATTTAGTAATAATACATCTGGTGCATATCCTTGAGAACATCCATGTGAGTACTGAAAGCTGAATTAGAAACTACACTTTTAAACATTATCTAAACCTGCTTTATTACCAATGGTCTATTTTATTATTTTTAGTCCTAGATTCCTTATTTTGAAAGATTTTACAAAGCAGCTGTATTCTGTAATGTTAACAGGTATCTTAATAGCCACAATTTACTGAGGGAGATCAGTGCTAGGCATTCTAATTGCGGTAGTTTATTTACTCCTTACAAAAACCTTATGAAGCAGGCAGCCAGTGAACGTTGGGGCCAAGATTGGAACCAGGTCTTTTTTGACTCCAGAACCTGAATTCTTAAAGCTCTGTTCCAAGGTCTCATTGTTAAGCCACTAACCCATTTTTACCAAAGACCTAGAATTAGAGGCCTGTCAGAGTTTCTAATACTGAGGAAACCAGTATTTCCAGGCAGAATTCATGTCATTCTATCTAAAAGCTAAGAAACTTGATTAGTCTATGAATCATACCGTGGTTAAATTTACAATTGCCTTAAGGCCTTTGAAATATTTAGAATATCCAGAATATCCCAATCATTACCTCATGGACCCCTAGTGGTCCAGGGAAGCTGGTTAAACAGAAAATGAACTAAATTATATAGTTATTTGTATATGAATGTGCATGTCATTCAATTAGTTATGCATGTATCTTCATAAGTATGTATCTGTTTTCAAGTCTCTTTTAGTCCCAGCATTTTTTCCAATGATCTACTTGTGATTACAAAATATTCTAAACTATTTTTTATCACCATATTTCAGCAATTATGTGTATGAAATGTACACACACACTCACATAGGTGTCAGTTTTTAAATACCAAGAAATTACCTTGCATTACAATTACTTAGTTGATATCTGTTTCCAATGTTCTTTGTTCTCTTTAATAAACAAGGATAATGATCATGTATTCTGGAAGTGTTAGGACTGAAAAATAGCTAAATAAAACATTTTTATTTCTGAATAGTCTCAACAGGGGTTCCTTTTGTTACAAAATGAATCTAATGAGCATACATTTTTCAACTAATTGTTATTTAAAAAGCAATCATGAACTTCTATAACGGCCAGATTATTCAAAAATGCATCAGAAAATTTTCTAAGTATTCATTTTCCTCCCAATAGAGAACTGTGTATTTTAAACCATTTGAAAAATTTTTCCTGAATTGTGGTTGATTTGCCTTTTATAATCTCATATCCCACACATTTACATTCAAATCTGATAGTACTTACTAAAGTCTGTCTGCGTGGAGATTTTCCTGCTACCACAGCAGTGCTGCAGTTGGACAACATATGGAACAGGAGGAATGGGATGCAGGAACTTAGGAGAATCCATGTTCCTGGGCTTTTTGAACTTGAGCAACTCATCATTTTGTTTTTAATTTTGTGATCCCACAGGTCCAGCATATTGCAGTGAAAAAGAGAGGGTATCTCCATGTTGTGCTTTGAGGTTGCTTGGAAGACCCAATTATCTTCTGAATTGGCTGCCACCATGCCAGATTCTCTCTTTAAAATTTTACTGCAGAGCCATTCATGGATTCAATCATTGACACCATAAGTGGAGACAAATATTAAACTATATCCTCAAGTGATAGTTAACATAGGGCACACTTCTGAGAAAATGGTAAGGAATAGAAAAAAATTTTAATAGTGGTAGTGGTGAAGAAATTGATGCAGAACTCGGGATTAACTTAGTATAGTATGAGTAGATCATCACAATATAAAGTTCTTAGAAGACAGGGAAACTGTAAGAGTTAGGAGAACTCTAAAAAGGAGAGGTAGAAGGTATTAAAAGCAAACCATTTATTTCACAATTTTGCCTGGGCCTATATTAATAATGCACATTTCTTTTCCTCCTGAAAGTTCTATGAGGCACAGTTGTAGACTTTCCTTAATGTTAAATCCTGCTTTTCTTGGAAAACTGTGCCAAAATACAAAATGCATCATTTTAACCATTTCACGTATATAGTTCTGTGATAAAAACAATAATTCACATTGATATGCAAACATCACTACCATCCAAGTCCACAACTGTTTGATTTTCCCCAACTGAAACTTTTCATTCTTCCCTCCCCTCAGCCCCTCAGAACCACCATTCTACTTTCTGTCTAAAAATTTGACTACTCCAGGTACCTCATATAAGTGGAATCATGCAATATTTGTCCTTTTGTGATTGGTTTATTTCACTTAGTATAATTGTCCTCAAGGTTCAGTCATGTTGTAGCATGTGTCAGAATTTCCTTCCTTTTTAAAGCTGAATAATATTCCACTGTATGTATCTACCATATTTTATTTATTCTTTCACCTGTTGGAGGATACTTGGGTTGCTTCCCCCTTTTGGCTATTGGGAATAAGGTTGTTATCAACATGGGTGTACAAGTATCTGTTGGAGTCCCTTCTTTCATTTCTTTTTGTTATGTCTCCAGATTCGAATGGCTGTATTATACAGTAATTCTATTTCTAATATTGAATGGAATTGCCATACCATTTCCACAGAAGCAAAAAGGCTTTACATTCCCACCACCAATGTACAAGTGTTCCAATTTCTCAACATCTTTGCCAATACTTGTTATTTTCTTGGGTTTTGTTTGTTTGTTTATAATAGCCATCCCAATAGATGTGAGGTGGTATCTCATTGTGGTTTTGATTTGCATTTTCCAAATGATCAATGATATTGAACATCTTTTCATGTGCTTATTGGACATCTGGATATCTTCTCTAGAGAAAAGTCCATTCAGGTCCTTTGTTCATTGCTTGTTTTTTGTTGTTGAATTGTACGAGTTCTTTATTTATTCTGCATGTCAATGTCTTAGATATATAGTTTGAAAATATTTTCTTCCATTCCATGGATTGATTTCTCATTCTGATAGTGTCCTTTGACACACGAAAGTTTTTCATTTTGATGAGCTGTAATTTATCTAGTTTTTCTTTGTGGCCTGTGATTGCCAAAAAATCATTGCCAAATCCAAGGTTATGAAGCTTTTCCCCTGTGTTTTCTTCTAAGAGTTTTATAGTTTTAGCTCTTACATTTAGGTCTTTAACACATTTTGAGTAAATTTTGGATATGCTGTAAGGTAGGGGTCCAAGTTTAATCTTTTTGCATATAGATATCCAGTTTTTACCACACTGTTGAAAAGACTATTCTTTCCCCATTGAATGGTCTTGGCACCCTTGTCAAAAATCATCTGACCATCTATGAGACAGCTAATTTCTAGGCTCTCTATTGTATTTCATTGGCCTATGTGTCTGTCTCTATGCCAATTCCATACTCTTAATTACTGTAGCTTTGTAGTAAGTTTTGAAATCATTAAGTGTGAGGGCTATACGGTGGTTCTTTTTCAAGACTGTTTTGGATATTTAGGGTCCCTTGGGATTCCATATGCATTCTAGGATGAATTTTACTATTTCTGCAAAAAAATATTCTTGGGATTTTGAGAGGGATTACTTTGAATCTATAGATCACTTTGGGTACTATTGACATCTAAACAATATTAATTCTTCCAATCCATGAACATGAGGTGCCTTTCCATTTATTTGTGTCTTCTTTAATTTCTTCCAGCAACAATTTTTTGTTTTCATAACCTTGGTTATGTTTATTCCTAAGTATTTTATATTGTTTGAGGCTATTATGAATGGAATTTTTTTTCTTTATTTCCTTTTTAGATTGTTCATTGTTAGTGCACAGAAATGCAAGTGATTTTTGTGTGTTGATTTTGAATCCTGCAACTTTGCTTAATTTGTTTCTTTGTTCTGATATTCTTTTCATAGACTTTTTAGAGTTTTCTACATTTAGGATCACATTTTCTGTGAACAGAGATAATTTTACTTGTTCATTTCCAATCTGAATTGCTTTTATTTCTTTTTCTTATCTAATTGCTCTGGCTTGGACTTCCAGTACTATGTTGACAGAAGTGATGAAAGAGGGCATCTTGTTTTGTTCCAGATCTTAAAGTAAAAGCTTTCAGTCTGTCACCGTTGAGTATGACATTAGCTGTGGGTTTTTCATATACAGCCATTTGTGTGTTAAGGTAATTTCCTTCTATTCCAAGATTGTTAAGTGCTTTTATCTCTTTCCCTTATTGAGGAAAGCTATTTATTACGTAGTCACAAAATTTTACATACATTTTACTGTTTAGAAAATGATTTCCTTCATGTAGATAGCATATAAAAACATTTGTACAAAGAATTATCTCCCTTACTCTCATTTAATGTAAAAATCAATGGCCAGTTCCTGCAAAGGATGAAATAAATCCAAAATAGTCCAATTAAATGAAAGTAAAATTTATTCTCAAAAGTAGATTTCCATGAAAAAGTGCTATTATTTGGCCTGGCAATTTGAAACCATTAATTAATTTTTATCAGGCAAATGTTTATCTTTCACACTGAACTAATTTTATTAGTTTCATTGAGACAAAAACAGGAAAAACTGTAAATCAGAAAGGTATGTGATAGCAAATGGAATTAGAACTTCCATAGCTCACACCAGAAGTATCTGTTACTTAAGCTGGAATCTTGTCATATAGTTGCCTTTAATCTCAAGCCATTGAGCACATCTTTGGCAAGAATTTGACATAGATACCATCAGTGTCACATGAGAAAAAGATTTCCAAACCATATTTTAACTTTAACACTGTTTCAAGATTAGTAAATTTCAAAGGAGTCCTCCAAGTGTTTGTAATTGTCTGGTGATTTCTGCAGAAATACTGACAATGTGTGGCATTCACTCCAGCCTGCAGCAGTACTCACGTGAGTATTATAAAAGTTGCATAGCTGTTTGCATACAATTCTCTATTCCAGAGTAGCAGCTTGGCCAAAAGATCTTATGACTTTTCACTAGTTTCTATAATGGTGAATACAGGGCCTTAGGAAAGTTATCTCTCTTGCATAGAGAAAACTTCCATCAAGTAAACTAATTCAGGAACAAATGAACTGTCATTTTTTTTCCCCTAAATAGGTTTTCAATTTCTCTCAAAATAAGTATTCTTCCAAATCCAATCAAGCATTTTAAGACTTATTCACTGGAAAGTCACAATTATTTCTGGGTAGTAGAGAACATTATATTCTATTCTTGCTTCTTTGATGGAAACGTATTTAAAAGCTGTGATTCAAGGTCCTTGCCTCCATTAAATTGATAACTTTGACAACAGAATGCAAGCCTTCTCCCAGGATTCCTAGTTAAATCTTTAGTGGCAACACTTACACATAGAAATGATAATCATTGACACACAAAAAAGGTATATGGGATGACAAACATGGCAGGAATTCTATCTATACAGATTGACTTCAGCAGACATTTTGCTTGTGGAAGAAACAGTTCACCATCTGATGTCACTAGGTGTCTTTGAGATTTTTCAAAGAGAGTCACAAACTGAACGTCCTTCTTGGATTATGTCAATTTGCACACTTGAGCCACAAAACAAGAACAGACCACACTGCAAGACTGAGTAGTTCTAGCCAATTCCAGGATGAAAGAATTAGTGCAGATGAGAAATTCAGCCAGTCGGTAAACCAGTAATCAGTCACTCTAATATTTATTGACTCTATGTGTGACTCAGTCTTCTAGGAAATGGGGAAAACTAGGTAAATTTCCTGCCCTAAAAGAGCTAACATTTTGATTTTTCATGACCTCCCTGAAAATATTAAAGAAACTGTTGGCAGCTGTGGAAGGATGGCATCATTTCATAAAAGCATGACTCCACCAAGTTTGCCTGAATTGTTATATGGCTTCTTTTGTTGAAACCATGATAGAAACCCTGTAGGATGGGTCAAGACAAAATTCAAGTTTTAGCTTCTCCTTTGTGAGAAAGAGTCACCATCCAGCCAATTTTCAGAATGCTCTGAGAGTGCCTGATACACTATTATAAACCCACTAATGAAAGTTATTCATTTTCTTATATTTTTCTTATCCCCTTTTCCAGCTATTCTCATTTTTCTAGCTGAACTTGCAAGTCATTTTATTATAGAGTTAAAACTTATCCTGGTTATATTTTGTATTAGAATTTAATTAACATGTAGACTGATTTCACTAAATTGTATATATTTACACCATTGAAGCATCCCATAAAGAAACAGTCTTGTCATGGATCTTTCTTCCAGATATCTGTAATTATTTTTCTAATTTTCTTCAACTAGTCTCCCCATATTTATTATTAGATTTCTTACACTTATAATTCTGTTGTGTTATGGACTGAATGTTTATATCCCTCCAAAATTCATATGTTTAAGCCTCAATCCCCAATGTGATGGTATTGGGAGGTGATTGGGTCATGAGGATGGAGCCCATGAAATAGGATCAGTGCCCTTATAAAAGAGGAGGAGAGACCAGAGCTCTCTCTCCCTCTCCCCACGATGTGAGGACACAGTAAGAAAATAGCTGTCTGCAAACCAGGAGGAAAGCCCTCATCAGACACCAAATATGCCAGCACCAGGATCTTGGATTTCCCAGCCTCCAGAACCATGAGAATTAAATGTTTGCTGTTTAAGCCACCCAGTTTACAGAATTTGTTATAATAGCCCAAATTGAGACATTTTGCTATGATGAATAGGATTTTTAGTTGATTAACAAAAAAAAATACGGCTTCCCTGGTGGCGAAGTGGTTGAGAATCTGCCTGCCAATGCAGGGGACACGGGTTCGAGTCCTGGTCTGGGAAGATCCCACATGCCGCGGAGCAACTAGGCCCGTGAGCCACAATTTACTGAGCCTGCGCGTCTGGAGCCTGTGCTCCGCAACAAGAGAGGCCGCGATAGTGAGAGGCCCGCGCACCGCGATGAAGAGTGGCCCCCACTTGCCGCAACTAGAGAAAGCCCTCGCACAGAAACGAAGACCCAACACAGCCATAAATAAATAAATAAATAAAATAAACAAACAAACAAACCCAAAAGTTAAAAAAAAAAAAAACTAGCACTGCACATATTTCTAAAAAAAAAAAAAAAATGCTTAAAACATTTTGCATCCAATGTAGTGGTAAGATAAATATTGCTCATGCAATCTCACATTTCACTCTATTAATGCTTACCTTCAAGTATTTCAATGAACTTCTACAACTACTTTTAAAAGTAGTTGACATTTATGTCATCCTACTGAAGAAACAATGTACTTACTATCATCTAATTAAACACTATCACCTCTCAGATTTTCTGAATGAACCTCTAATTTAATTTTCACACATTTCACATCCAAATTTAGATTTATATGAAGATCTTTTGAAAAAATTATTATTCCTAAGTCCAAAAAAGTTTGCAAAAGAAGTTAGGTAATACTTCAAAACTTTATATTTCATCAAATCAAAGTATTAAAAATAGACCAAATGGAAATGTTCTTAAGCAAGACATGTAGGTAGGGGAGAAATTATTTAACTGAATATATTTTTCCATTTTGAGTCACAGTAAATTTAGCTCTAAAAGTAAATGTATGGAACAGTTAATGTTAATACTAACTTCAGGTATGCTAAAGTAATTACCTAATTACTGGAGTAATTTCTGAGAAAATATTGGAGTATTTTCTGGTAATATTCCAGTGGTAGAAACCCATTGCAGGGGATATATCTCAACATTGTATCAATAGTACAGATTATAGTCTCATGGTTGACTTCTATCTGAACAGCAACATAAGTAATATTACTGTTTTATTGTTGAGTAAAACTAAAACAGAGTAAAGCCTTTATACATCAAATAATTCTGAGCAATTATTAGAAGAGAAACTAGATTATTGCTGTGCTTAATAGAACGAGGAAGACCAGGCAATGGGGTTCTGTGTAGAAGCAGACATTGCAACACTAGAAACATAATTTTTTAAAAATACCCTGATCAGTACCACAACATGTACTTCCCTGGCTCAGGATATTAATAAATTCTAATAAAGAGAGATTCTTGTCAACATTAGAACCAATAGTTGTTACACCTAAAAATTATTTTTCTTGCTCACGATTTATTGTGTTCAATATTGTGTATAAATAGAATTTATTTCATTGTGAAGATTTAGTCTTTTTAAATCTAATATCTTAAAAAAAATACTGAGTTAAAATAATAGGTTCAAGTATTCTGAAAAACAGGTCCATCATGTAAAATAAAAAAATTTTCAAAAACACTATTAATAGAATCAGTTGCATCTGAAATTCAACTTCAACTATGCCAATTTCATTTAGAAAAGTCCACATATTAATCTATTTCTTTAAAGCTCACACCATTTGGACTTTAAAGAGGGTCACAGATTAATTTTTTCCCAAAATGTGACTACTGAAACATCATTATAAAGTCAGCTTCAGTTAAAAGAAAAAATCTTGTCTATAAGTTTAGCATCACAAATTTTCAAGAGAAAAATTGCTTGGCCATCATTATTCCTCCACAATATCTTCCCCCTAGTGTGGCGTACAAAAGAAACTCATGCTTTAAAGCGATTCTCAATTTTATCTACACGTTATCCCATTTTAAATAAAATACCAAAGTGGAAACTTCTCAGAAATGAAAATGAAAAGCGAAAAAGCCAAAAGGTGACCTCCCAGTGTAACATTTAAAATGAAATTTGTTTATTCGACAAATCTGTTCCTTCACTCTCCTCTAAGGCTGGGGTTATTGTATCTTTCATGCAGCTGAGACCTTTCCCACTCAGCGGCTTTTCCCTTCTTTCGCATTAACCTTTTCCCTGAAGCAGCACTGCGCATGTTATCACAGCAACCATGCTAAAGGAAGCTTCAGAGGGATTAACAATGGAAGGGACTTGGCATTTCTTGTCAAACCAACCGAATGGTTCGTCTTAGCTGCTCACCAAAGAACAGCAAGGGCTTTGCCCAGACAGGCCAGAGAAAGGGCAGCACATCCACATGTAGCGTCTCTGGGGAAATGGGACAAATATAAAATGAATCTCCGTCTTAGGAATTGTTAAACACAAAGTGCAATCAAACAACACGATCACAATCCCCAAACTATGGGAGAAAAATCCTCCACTTGTTTCCTTCTGAAGAGAAGAAATTATTCAGTAATCACTCCTCTTGCTTTAAAGTAATAACACCTGAATATCTGAATAGAATTCCAACAATAGTAAAATCAAACATGTAGAACCTTATGTAGGAGAAGAAAATGAAGAATTCTGTAAACACTAATTAATATAGTATCTGAATAAAAAGTAGAAAATACTTTTGAGCATATTGCTCTAAAATACTAGACTTAGTGCCTCCAAATAATTGAGTCAATAGTTACTGAAAATCAACATGAATGAACCTATTTAATTGTATGATAATGTTTTTTATGAAAGGTGACTGTAGGAAGGGCACTAGTTCCATTGATGAAATGCAGTCTTCTTTCAGGATGTGATATTGCAAATAGAAACTACAGAAACATGCATGTCTCCTACCCGTATCTTTCCTTGGTGAACTTTTTATTAATGTTATACCTGGAGTATTTGCCTGCCAGTGAGATCAGTTCATCTCACTTTATGACCTCCTAATAAACTGGAGGTTCAAGATCACACAATTAGTAGATGGTTTACCCAGGATCCAAGTCTAGGCCCTGCACTCTCTGAGGCTTGCACTCTTTCCTCTGCCTTAGAATCAAAGGATATAAGTCAGAGTTATGCTCTGTGTATGAGAGGTACCAACTCACTTGGTGGTAGTGTCCTATAAGCAAAAATAAAATCTTCTCACCCAACTTAAAATTCATTTCAAATATTCCCATACTGAACTCAAACTTAAGCTCATAATTTCCATCACAGCATTTTAAAACTGCAGTCACAAGCTTCTTTCAAATCCTGTTTCACTGATATACCATTAAAAGCTACCTTTCTACATTTCACTCCTTCTTTATAATCGGTAAAAACTGATTCAAAATACATCCCATTTAGTTAGAATCTTAGCAATTTGATACCATTTAATTAGAGTTATTTTTATTTGTGGATCTGTCTCTTTCTTAAAAAGAGTATTTTAGTTTCTGACTGACTCTAAAGGCATATAAATGGGATCCGTGCAGGGCCAGGTGTCTTAGCCTCCCCAGGCAGCTCAGCAGCCTCTGGACGAAAGGTGAACAGGACTTGGAGGAAGGAGAGGAAGGGAACTTACATTGCTGTTCATCGCTCATGTCGCCACACTGATCTGTGAAGTCACACACATTGTCAGGAGGCAAGGAGACCCCATTGTCACACTTAAAGGCTTCCATTCCTTGCTGAACCAGTACAGAGGTGAAAATGCAGGAAATCCAAAGGATACCAAAAGCTTCATTCTTTGGGAAAGCTAACATTCTGGCCAGGCAGAGGAGCAGTGCTTGATACGTCTTCTCAGAGATCAGGCCGTTGTAATGGGTGGGTTCATAATTAAAAACATTCCTTCTCTTTTCTCTATTTTTTGATTTCCAGATTTGCCTCTTATTACTGAAACTGCTGGTAATTATCCGCAACTCTTGACAAATGAGTCCAAGGCAGTTCATTTACTCTTTCAGGGGAGTGTCTTTAGAAAATATTTAACTTGAACAATTGCACATTTCTCTATCTAGCTAAGCATAGATGTTTATTGCCCTATGTATACCATGTTTAAACAATTTAAGCCCTTATGAGAAATTTTTCTTTCAGGAGATAGCATTAACAACTAAAGGGCAGGCACATAAATGGGAGGAAAATTACAATAAAGTTATAAGTAACATAAAAATGTTCTATATTAATTCCTATGCTTAATCATGTTCATGTAATTTAGAACATTATTGTCACTAAAACTTATACAAATACTTCAGGCCCAATTATTAGAATTGTTTCATGAGAATGAAATGCTTGTCCTCTATCACTGAATGGAAACTTTGCATTGCTTGCTTAGATAAACTGAAAACCACAGGATTTTAAAAACGGAAGGGACATCAGGGATCATTATTTTCCAAATCACATTACTTGGACCCAAGAAAGTTAAGGGATACTTATGAGGAAATACAGTAATTTGGTATTAGAAACTGGAATTCAAATATCCTGCTACCGAGTGCAGTGTTTCTTCCTCTGCAGTACACGGATTTTCATGTCAATTCATCTTCATATGCTTTTACAAGTGAAACATACAATATCAGGATCCATATTCAGAATGAACAATACACTAAAGTTCAGAACACCTGAACTTTATATTATAAATAATAAAATTTTATGAAGGTGAATAATTATAGAAATTATATGGAGTTAAATATTCAAAATATTCCTTTATACTTGATTTCTTAAAGGCATCTTGAAGTTCTATTCAACTATCTTCTTTTAATTTCTGCAATATAACTGCAAGAGATGGAGACACCAAGACTATAAGAAGTGACTGGAGAATGCAGGTGGAAACAACCATAGATCAGGGACAGAAAACGCTTCTGTGCTTTTAAAGAAGATACAAAGAAAGCAGATTTTCCAAATATTCTAAGAAAAAAGACTCAGTAAAAACAATGTTCTAAGGTATGAGCATTCAGGATTCTAGGAGGAAAATCCATAATTTGACCTATTATAATTGACCACTCCACATAATTTAGCATTTCATTGCTCTGTGCTCCGTTCCAATTTCAGAAATATTTATTCTCCTTACCTCTCTGCTTTGTAAGTGAATTCTAAGAAACACATTGCCTACTTCTCTCTCTTTTTGTATCTCTTAAATGTTGACTATCCTTATAGTTCCACATTAGTCCTCCTCTCTGCTAAGATTATACTTTTTTCTAGGCTTTCTCTTCATGCTCATAATTTCAAGTAATATCTGTACATTGTTGTCTCCCAAATCTATATCTGAAGTCCTGATATGACATGTTACTCAAACCAATATCTTAAGTGTTCGTCCGGAACACACACACACACAAAAAAACACATAGCCTAATTCACTTGCCTACTTGAATCAAAAACTAATTTCATCTTCCTTACCCCCACCCAACCAACCAGTCTGTCTTTACCCGCCTATTCTATATTTCAGTGAATGGCGCCTTCTTCTGTCCATCTTGCCAAGCCAAGAACTTATATGTTGGTCCTGGACTACCCTTACCCGTTCTACCCATCAATCATCAAGTCTCACGCATCCTATATATGTCAAGACTCCATAAATTCTCATCTCAGCAATACCCTGAACCAGATGTTTCCACTACCCAAAACTCATTTCCCATTCTTCAGGCAGAGTGATCATTCTGAAGCATAAGGCCACTCCTACATATTTCCGGAAGTGCCATATTTCCTAGCACGGCTTGCAAACACAGCTTATCTTCTGCAGTTCACTGCTGATTACATCTTCCTCTGTGCTCTCAATCACGATCTTACTCAGTTATTACACTAGCAGTTTTCTGAACATGCCACCTCTAGACTCCAAATCTGAGATCCCTTTCCCACGCCAAGCACCAGGTGAATACTAATTATTCTTTAGTTTCCAGCTTCAAGGACTACCTCTAAAGTATCCTGGCTTATTTTCTCAGGCTGAGTTAAATTTCATTCCTGGGTTCTCTCACAGCCTTCTGTTCTCACTGATCTTAGCACTTCTGGGACTGGTGTGGTCATCACATGCTTACTTCAGTGATTCCTCTGTTAGTCTGTAAGATTGAAGCTGGATTGTGACTTTCTCACTATTGTATCCCCAGTTACTAGCAAAGTTCCTGGCAGATAGATGTTGCTCAATAAGTAATTCCTTATTGAATGTAATTTATGAGGGCTTACCATCATTTCAATTTTTGCTAGGCACATGTAAATGAATGCAAGATGTGAAATTTTTAAATGCCATTACATAAAAGATATATAATTCTTATAGGTAAGGACAAGAGAAAGGGCCCAAATTTGCTGTCTCACTGAAATAAGAGGTATTTATCCAAAAAGAAAAAAATAAGATATACATTTCTTGTGTTCAATGTGGCTTTTCTATTTCTAAATCTCATGCTATTTTTAAAGGTCCTTTAGATTGTGAAATCGCAATTTGTGTTTCATTGGCAATGCACTACACCATCCCCCTACACTAAATAGGAATGCATCATGTCAAAGCTCATTCCAGGTTTTCCTTTTTAAGGAAGGAAGGAAGGAAGAGAAGGGAGAGAGTAAAAATGAGAAAAAATTATAAAGAAGAAGGAAGAGAAAGATGAAGCAGAAGAGTGTAAAAAGGCATGCAAACATAGAAACATTTCAGTTTTACATCAGGATTCTGAATTCAGGTCCTGTAACATTTTATACGTTCACTATTTTCCATTTGGAAAAAAAAATCACATATTTCATTGCTGTCATAGCTGTTTATTGCCTAGTTTCAGCTGGGAAACTCCTTTATTAACTGTTACCACCTACTAAAAATAATATTACTCTATACTGTTTCAAGTGCCATTCATCATTCAGACAAGAAATGAACTGGAATGGTGGCACCCAAGGTAAATCAGTATAATCCAGTAGTATAATAGTTTATAAAGCAAATTTATATTTTGTTGCCAAAAGAAAAAATTATATTCAACTGATAATTTCTTTATCACTTTCTCTCTACATATACCAAAAGGGGCAAAAAAATAAACTGATACTGGTAGCAACCAGGGTTGTTTTTATCTAGTTTATTGAGGAAAGCTAACAAGTCTTAGAGATCCAGTGCTGTAACACTGGGCTGCAGGCATCATACATATTGTCTCATTATGTCCAAAACATCTTGCATTGTTCCCTACTTCTACTTTAAATAAATATTACTCAGTTGTCCAAGATCACAAATGATGGAGCTTGACTATATAATTTTAATTGAATTATATTGCTTCTGGATGAGACTTCCAAGAGGCAAAGTGACAGAGCAAATTCATTTTAAAAAGAAATGACATACTGTTTTATCTTTTTTAAAAGATTGAGCACCTACTTTACACTAGATATTGGGCGTAGGGAGATAGGAGAGATACAATGAAAGATAAGACAATATACCTAACTTACAAGAATTTACAACCTGGGAAGTGCATATAAGACCTTTATAAAAAATGTACACACACTGCTTCTAATTTTGGCTTAAAAAGAGTGGATTATATTTTCTATAAAAAAATAAGCCAACTCTCAAGCTACAAAAAAGGTAGATGCTGGATGGAGTGAGATACAAACTGCTTTAAAATATATAAATGAGCCCTGAGCCTACAAAATGCAGAGCAGATTCCCAAGAGTTGAACGGGAGATAGAAGGAGACATAGCCAACGCAACAGAGTTTATTACTGAATGACCGTCCTAAAGAATATTTTAAGGAAAACTCCAGAATTAATGTGAAATAATCATTGAAAGAAGGTATGAGATGCAAGAAGAAGGGGTGAGTAAATACTGAAGCTCTATTGCAGATTAAAGTGACCCAGAACCCTAATCTTGAAAGATGAACTGAGAAAGGTCATTAAAAGATTTCTGTTTACATAAGATAGGGAAATAGAAGTGCTATCACTACAGCAAGCCAGAAGAAGAGTATGCTAGGAAAAAAATTCCTGGCACCTTCAATAAGGATTCCCATAGATTATGACCATCCAAATAAGAGCTCACAGTGAAAAATTAACCAGCAAATGACAAACAAGACTCTATGACTCAGGGCCAGCACAAAAAAATAAGCAAAGGTACAACTAGATAACTGATAATGTCATATATTGGCAGTATGTCATCGTGACTACAAAATAATTATGTATCAAGTGTTAAAAAGATTAAGTTTTTAAAATAAGCACTAGGAAGAAGGGATTAGCCATGCTTTTGTTAAAGTGACCAGGAAAAATATAATCATTGAGAATGAAAGAAAAGTAGATGGTATAAGTAGGAAGAAAATAAACAAATGAATAAAGAATTTAGTGAATTGGAAGATAGATATTTTTTAAATGTACAAAATGCACCATAGAGATGTATGCACACATTTTACAATATAGTTTAAGACTGTGGAACACAGAATGGTAGGCTCCAAAATATGACTAAATGAAACTTACAGGGGAGATTTTTAAAAAAGAATGGAGAGGCAGTATTTGAAATAAAACTTTTCCAGAAATGAAGAAAGTCATGCACTCTGAGGATTCAGATGACTGCAATGACTGCAAGTACTTCGAACCCCTTACCCCTCCCCTCGATAAAGGAAGTAGTCCTTTCAATTATTCCAATTCTCTACAATCTCTTCTAGAAAACAGAAGCAGAGGGAATGCTTCCTAACTTATTCTGTGAGGATAGCATTACCCTATTATCCAAATCAGACAAAGACATTAAAAGAAAGAAAAGTTACAAACCAATCTCTCATGAACATAGGTATAAAAATCCTCAAAGAACTACTATAGAATTAAATCCAAAAATGTATAAAAATAATTATATGTCACTGTATATATTACCAAGTGGAATTTATTCCAGGTATGTAAAATCAGTTCAATATTCAAAAATCAATTAATATAATCCATCACATCAAGAATCTAAAGAAGCTATATGATCATATCAACTGATGCAGTAAAAGCACTGGACAAAATCCAACATTAATTATAATAAAAACTCTCAGAAAACTAGGAATATAAAGAAATTATCAACTTGATAAAGAACATCTACCAAAAACCTATAGCTAACATCATACTTAATGGTGAGAAACTAGGTATTTTCTCCCTAAGATCAGAAACAAGGCAAGGATGTCCTCTCTTCCTATTCAATATCACACTGGAAGACCTAGCTAATGCTGTAAGACAAGACAAGAAAAGAAAAGATATACTGATTGGGAAGGAAGAAAGAAAACTGCCTTTGTTCACAGGTGACATAATTTTACATGTAGAAAATCTTTTAAAAAAATCACACATAAAAAACCCCTGAAACTAATAAGTGATTGAAGCAAGGTTGCAGGATCCAAGGTTAATATACAAAGTTAATTGCTTTCCTATATACCAGCAATAAACAATTAGCATTTGAAATAAAAACACAGAACTATTTTTATTAGCACCCAAAAAGTGAAATGTATAGATATAAATCTAAAAATATATGTACAAGAGTAGTATAAAGAAACCTATAAAATTTTGATTAAAAAAATCATAGAAAATCTAAGTAAATAGAGAGATATCCCATGTTTATGGATAGGAAGACTTAATGTTGTTAACAGCTCTTCCCAACTTGATGTATGGATTCAACACAATTCTAATCAAAATTCCACCAAGCTATTTTATGAATATCCACAAAGTGATTCTGAAGTTCATATGGAAAGGCAAAGACCCACAATAACCAACACAATACTGAAGAACAACAACACTGGAAGACTTCACAAGTGTGAATATGCCACCTGACTTCATAAGTTAGTATAAAGCTACAGTAATCAAAACAATGTGGTACTGGTAAAAGAATAGGCAAATTAATCAGTGGAACAGAATGGAGAGTCTGGAAATAAACCCACACAAATACAGTAAGTTGGTTTCTGACAAAGGAGCAGAGGCAATTCAATGGAGAAAGAATAACCTTTACAACAAATGTGTTGGAAAAACTGGACATCCACACGCAAAAATAATATTAATATAAACACGGACTTTAGAACTTTCATGAAAATTAACTCAAAATAGATTATAAACCTAAACGTAAGAAGTTTGACTATAAATTCTAGAAATTAACATTGAGGAAAATCTAGGTGACCTTGGGTTTAGCAATGACTTTTTAGATATAACACTCAAAGCACTATGCATAAAAGAAAAAAAAAATGGGTGTTTGATTTTATTAAAATTAAAAATGTGTCTCTGAAAGACTGTTAAGTGAATGAAAAGACAAGCCACAGACTGAGAGAAAATCTTTGCAAAACACTTATCTGATAAAAGACTTGTAATCCAATATAACAAAGAACTCTGAAAACTCAACAACTAAAAAAAATCTAATTCAAAAATGGACAAAAGAAAAATGGATTATAGACTTTAATCCAAGACCAGAAACCATAAAACTCACAGAAGAAAGCACAGGGAGTAAGCTTCTGGATGTTGGTCATGGCAATTTTTTGTTTGTTTGTTTGTTTATGGATTGGACACCACAAACAAAGGCTGCAAAAGCAAAACTAAACAAGTGGGACTAGATCAAACTAAAAACCTTCTGCAAAGCAAAGGAAACCAACAACAAAATGTAAAGGCAACCTATGGAGTGGGAGAAAATATTTGCAAATCACATATCAGATAAAAGGCGAATATCCAAAATATATTTTTTAAAAAGCTCACACAGCTCAATAACAAAACCCCCCACAAATAATCCAATTAAAAAAATGGGCAGAAGAACCGAATAAACATTTTTCCAGAGAAGACATACAAATGGTCAAAAGGTACATGAAAAGGTGTTCAACATTACTTGGGAAATGCAAATCCAAATCATAATGAGATATCACCTCACACCTGTTAGAATGGTTGTCATCAAAAGACAAGAGATAATTGTGGGTGAAGATGTGGAAAAAAGGGAACTCTCGTGCAGTGTTGGGAATGTAAACTGTTACAGCCACTCTAGAAAGCAGTATGTAGTTTCCTCAAAAAATTAAAAGTAAAACTACCATATGATCTAGTAATCCCACTTCTGGGTATATATCCAAAGGAAATGAAAACCGGATATCAAAGACATATCTGCACACCCATAGTCATTGCAGCATTATTCACAGCAGTCAAGATATGGAAGCAACCTAAGTGTCTGTCAACAGATAAATGGATAAAGAAGATGTGGTATACGTATACAATGGAGTATTATTCAGCCATGAGAAAGAAGAAAATGGTGCCATTTGGGACAACATAGATGGACCTTGAGGGCATTACGTGCAGTGAGCCAGACAGAGAAAGACAAATAATGTATATCACTTGTATATGGAATCCAAAAAAGCTGAACTCATAGAAGTGGAGAATAGAGTGGTGATTACCAGGGACTGGAGAAGGGGGAAATGAGGAGATGTTGGTCAAAGCATAAAGTTTGACTTAAAAGATGAATAAATTCTGGGGATATGATGTACAGCATGGCAATTATACTTAATAATACTGTATTAATAATACCTGAAAATTGCTAAGAGGATGGATCTTAAATGTTCTCATCACAAAAAAAGAAATGGTAATTATATGACATAACAGAGGTGTTAGCTAATTCCATGGTGGTAATCATTTTTCAATATATAAATGCATCAAATCAACATGTTTTATACCTTAAACTTACACAGTGTTATACATCAATTGTATCTCCATAAATCTGGGGAAAAAACTTTAATGAGGAAAAGGTATGAATAGTTACCTCACCTAAGAAGATATACAAATGGCAAATAAGCATATGAAAAGATGCTCAACATAACACGTGTGCAGGTCACTGTGAGTTAAAACAATGATATAATACTACACATCTATTAAAATGGCTAAAATCCAAAAAAGGAGGAACTCTCATCCCCTGGTGATGGGAATGCAAAATAGTACAGTCACTTTGGAAGACAGTTTGGCAGTTTCTTATAAAACTAAACACACTCTACCTTATGATCCTGCAATCACACTCCTTGGTATTTAACCAAATTATTTGAAAACTGTGTTCACACAAGTTATTTATAACACTTTATTTATAATCACCAAAAACTGGAAAATATGAAGAAGTCATTCAACAGCTGAGTTGATAAACAAATTGTAGTACATCTATACAGTGGAACAGTATTTAGTGATAAGAAATGAGCCATGAAAAGACATGGAGGAAATTAAATACTCTAAGTAAAAGAAGTAAGATTTGATTCCAATTGTATGACATTTCAGAAAAGGCAAAACTACAGAGGAGTGGGATAGAGAGGGTGGGAGGGAGACGCAAGAGGGAGGAGATATGGGGATATATGTATATGTATGGCTGATTCACTTTGTTATAAAGCAGAAACCAACACAATCATTGTAGAGCAATTATACTCTAATAAAGATGTTTTAAAAATAAAAAAATAAAGATTTCAAAGTAATTTAAAAAAAAAACTATAGAGAAAGTGAAAAGATAAGTAGTAGCTAGGGTTCCAAGGAAGGAAGAAACTGATGGGGCACAGAATTTTTAGGGTGTTGAAAGTATCCTATATGATACTGTAAAAGTGGATACATGACGTTATGCATTTGTTAAAACCCATAGTCCTGCACAACACAGAGTGAACCCTAATGTAAACCATGGACCTTAGTGAATAATAATGGCAATATTGGTTCATCAGTTGTAAGAAACATACCACACTAATGCAAGATGCTAATAATAGGAGAACCTGTGGGGGTGAAGCAGGGGAGAGGGGTTATGCCAAACTCTCTGTACTTCCTGTGCAATGAGCAATTCTCGGTAACCCTAAAACTGCTCTAAAAAGTAAAGTCTATTAATATAAAAAAATTAGGCTGAATCCAGGAACTGAGCAAGAGATCATGATTTTAATTGGGCTGACAACCATCAACCTTCTGCACCTCCATTTCTCCCTTTTCTGCTGGCAGATGCGAAGCAACGCCCTCATTGGCTGCCCATCTGTGTTTCCCCTTCCGATGCCAAGCTCTAATAACCATATCCACAACTTCCTGCAGGTCAAGGCCATTCAGCTGCCCCTCTGACCTTGAGGATCATTACGGAACCTCAGTTACAGACTCTTGGCTTCTGGCAGTTAGATCCTGCTACCTGGTCTCTATTACTTCAGGGCCCCACCATTCCCTTGGATAAGAATAAGCCACATTCTGTGACCACTTATCCTATCAAAAGGTCTGGACTGCAAAGGAGAGTCACCACTGAATGTGGCATTGCTGGTGACCCTTTCATCAGCACATTCCTCATGGTCTTGGTCAGTGATGTGCCCTTTGGGCTCCCACCAACCCTCTAGCGTGTCTCCCTCAGCAATACTCTCTGCCCCGGAAACTCGGGCACATCTACTTTGCTTGCCTTTGTCCGTCACTTTCTCCAGGCTTGTAAGCATCACCCGAGAAATGAGCTCACCCCACCCCCTGGACTCTTTGCTAGGGTTTAAAATCTTGTGTTGTGAAAAAGTTCTCCCAAGTCCTTGAATTATTGCTTATTCAGGCTAACATTCCGGCACCTTCAAAATCCAGTCCTGGGGCTCTCTTTAGGCTCTGGATGGTATGGCATGTATGACTGATTCTTACAACTTCTATAGTGTATAATTTCTTTCCTTTTTTATCAAGCCCAGCCCACCCACAGCCAGGTTATGCTGGATTTAACTCTAGTTATGGGCCTGGCAGCCAAGGAGAGGAGACAGGGACAGCTCCTAAGGAGTGCATCTGTTGCCTTGAGGAGAGATCTCTGCAGCACCTTGTAGCATGGGGGAAGCGCTGGCCCTTGGAGGGCCCTCTCCTACTTTCCCCCAGCCCCCCAAAGGAAAGATTTCAGAGAGGGTGGGGGAAGACAATGGGGTAGCATGTGGGGAAAGGAGCACCAACTACAAGAGAAAGTGCCAAGGTGCAGCTGTTGGAGCCGCCCTGGTGAGAGACTGAGTAGAAAAATAGACAGCGACCAGATCACATGGGATGATAGAACTTGACCCACCACTTCTGTGGCAACCAGGCCAGGAAACTAAACCACAACCACTGCAGTAACTGGCACAGAATGGTTAGGACTTGCTCAGTAACTGCCAGCTTCTCTCCTTTTATGCCCCTGCTTCCAACTCAAGATCAACCAAAGAAAGTCAAACACGGTCCCCAAACCAGTCAGATAACATGCCTCACATTTTATTTGTTAGTCCACCTCTGGCTTCCCCATGACAACAACATCCAATGAGGCCACACCTGAAGCCCTTTTTTTCATTATAAAACGTCCCTACTTCCCTGCCTGCCTTTGAGTCTGTGCAAATGATGGCGACTAACTCTATTGCTATACCAAGCTCGGAATAAAGAGTCTCTTTGTGTTCTCATTTGGGTGGTCTTTGTTTATTTCCACATCAGTAAGAAGGTTAACACCCGTTCCCCACGCCTTCATTCTAAGCTGTTCTGCCCATTCTGGGAGAAAGGATGCATGAACTCAGGATTTCAGAGATGAAAGTGCATTAGACGTGTTTAAAGTACAGATACTCAGTGTGTGCAGAAATTTACGTTATTTCTAGCAGCTAGCCACTCTTTTCGTGAATGCCATAGCACTGCCAGCTTGGGGCGGGGACAGCCAGCACACCTGCCGAGAGGGGCTCCCGGCCAGCCCGCTACACCCACAACCAGGAACCCCCCCCACTCCCCATGACTCCAGGGTGGAGAGAGAGGTCAACAGAAGGTCAACCTTCCCTCACCCCTTGACGATACCACACCACCCATAGGTTCTGAGGGTTCGGAGCATTCACGTGGATGTTTTAATCTCACGTTTCAGGGTCTAAGGTTTTCCCAGCCAGGGCGTGACCTTAGAATAGCAGGCCTGCCCGCTCTCACTCTGAGCCTTGAACTGCTTGCTAAGGACCTGCAGTTTCTCATCATCCCTCTGCAGGGCACCAATACCACTTAGCAGTAACCAGTCAACTCTGCTGTCTTTGAAAGCTTTGGTTTCAAATAACCTAATCGTTGCATCCTCGAGGGCATTTATTTCCCGGGTCACTACTGGTAAAATCATTAGCAGTTGGGCTGTCACCTTGTGTCAGGAATTATTTTGCCCCACATACCATTCTGAGTGGTGTCCATTTTACCCACAAGGTCATGAGTGCACCAGTCCCCAAACCCCATCTTACCACCTTTTCTCCTAAGACCATTCTTGTTATGCAGGTCTAAGAGCAGATGCTAAAATGGAAGACAAGATACTAAGTAGGCAGTAGGAGGGGCGGTCCTCATGAAGAATAAAGGGCTGGGAGATGGAGGAGCAGGAAGAGTCTTCTAACACCTTGTAGAGAAGCGAGAAGGGAGCTTGGATAGCAAGAATCTGGGTCTATAGCACAGAAAATTTTCCAGAAACCGTCCCTTCACTGTTTAGACATTATAACGAAGCTAATGACATCACCTTAGAGAAAGTTTTGTGCTATAATAGCCTTTTTTCCCCCAAAACTAAACATATAATTTTTGCCTTTAAGACTTGAGAATGTTTTGCTGACAATTTTGTTCCCACAGGACTTGGGCATATAGTGTGATGATCACATTCTTAGTTGAAGAAGAGCCATCCAGAGACCCTGGCGTAATCAAAATTGTATGATCTCTCAAACTGCGGGGTTCTATTGCTTTCCTCCACAGTGGGGTGGGTGTTTGTTATTACTGGTTTCTGCCATAAAATAAATACAACTCTATAGAGAGCTAACTGTGCAGAAGTGAAGAGGGTGTAAAGAGGTCAGATTTTCCACAAATATTAGAGTATCTCTTTCAAGGTATCTATGAGCACACGGTTAAACTTTTTCTCAACCAAAGTCTTGACAGCAGGTGGAGGCAGGTGATGATCTCAATCGACCACCAACCCCAAGTTCAAAGTCCATCCCACTGAAAAGTGACCTTGCGAGATTCAGGAGCATGTCGGTTCACGTCCCCAGCTCGCAGTCAAGTTTACTGAAATATGATGCCGTAGTAGCCAGGCTGTCTAACATAGCCTTCTGGCCCCACTGGACTCTTCTTTCATTGTATTTAATATTGATTTTGATTTTAAGAAGATCAAACATTGATTTCAAATTTAAGGGAAAGGGCATATTTTGAAATGAATCTCTTCTGATTACTCTCTATTCAACTAGCTTTAAGAAAACTTTATTATTAAACTTAAAGACATATTTTCTAAAAATTATAACCAAACCAGAAACTTACCTCGTGGATTTTAATATAAGGGTACTTAAAAATGGTTTGTGTAAGATAACTTTTCATTAAGCTATAATGAGAATATCAATAGTGGTCTCACAGTCTTGCTGGAAATTCATAGGAATTCTAGTTGCACAGTTGCAAAAAAAAAATGTTTCTATTGGAAATTAAAAGTGATTCTCTGATAGAGTAGGATGGTAGAGAATATCTAAGAAATATCAAGTAGTAAATGAAAGATGAAGGAAATAGGGCCCGTTTTTCTACTAAGGGTACTTTCCATGAGCAGGATGGTCAGCACACAGCTTAAGCTGAGCAACCAGCAAGCACTCACTGGCGCATAGATCCCAGAAGAGGAGAAACTAGACTGCTTGAGGTCCAAGTGTAAACTTCAGGATCTCATGCTGAAGCAACAAGCAAGCTTGATGGGAAGCCTTGCCATATTTCCCACAATGGGGACAGCATATTTGCATAAGGGTAGGATTTGGTAAGGTGGAATAATTAGAGAAGGTAGCCAATCCACAATATTATTTGATCTGAGTTTACCTCATTTATTTAATTTTGTATCAGACTGTGAATGGTACACAGGGAAGAACACTGTTTTAGTATGATAGATATTCCCAGGTAAACATCTATACCAAAGAAAGCTGATGCGTATATGAAATCCCTAAACTTGGCAACACTGAAACCCTGTTTAGGAAAAGGAATTCTATTTAAAATAAAATTCATATAGGTTTACAAACCTTCACAAAGATATTCTATATGATTTAGAAGAATCTCACTCCAGTCTTCTCACAATTTAATTTTTGTACTTAAACCATATATGTAGGCCTCTAGTACAACTCCATCCTTCCACTGAACAGTTATTGAGTATTTGTCTTATCAAAAGCTTTTGTTGTAATGTCTGGGAAGCCAACCCTTGACAAAGACAGCTAGAGAAGAGTGACAACAAATAATAATCATTACAGAGAGAAGGATTAGAAACCAACATATTGGAAGATTAAAGTAGTAAGGCATTAACAGCTTGGCAACATCACAACAGTGATGGACATTCAGATGTTAAGGTGACCAGTTCAGTTCGGGAAATACATGATTATAAATAAAGAAAACAAATTCATTGGGTGTTCATATGTGTCTGTGTTTAGAAAAAAAAGTAGAACTTGGACCATATTATGTTAACTAACAAATGACCAAAACTCTTATCACTCCACATGACATACAGAAGACCTGGCATTGTAGGCTTAAAGACAGAAGCTACACAAATAAATCAGACATGGAATATGCCAAATGTGATTAAATCTTAGTGATGCACGGTTCCTTGACATTTGCACTTTTTTTAAAAAATTTATTTATTTTTTATTTTTAACATCTATGACCTTTGCTTTTGTACTTGCCCTTTACCCTTTGTTCTTTGGCAAGAGTGCAGAGGTAAGGGTGGAAGGGAGGGAGCCATGGGACAGGCTGCTTGTAATTATTAAAAAACTTCATAGAAGGGTGCTTCAAAAACTTGCAGGGCTTCCCTGGTGGCGCAGTGGTTAAGAATCCGCCTGCTAATGCAGGGGACATGGGTTTGAGCCCTGGTCCGGGAAGATCCCACATGCCGCGGAGCAACTAAGCCCGTGCGCCACAACTACTGAGCCTGCGTGCCTAGAGCCTGTGCTCTGCAACAAGAGAAGCCACCACCATGAGAAGCCCACGCTTCTCACAACGAAGAGTAGCCCCTGCTCCCTGCAACTAGAGAAAGCCCACGCACAGCAACGAAGACCCAACGCAGCCAAAAATAAAATAAAAAATAAATAAATTTATTGAAAAAAAAAACTTGCAAGAACAGAAGATGTCCAAGTGAATAATAGAGAATGATTTTTTCTTTTTTTGCTCTTCAGTGGTAAACAAGGACACGTCTGGTATTTCTCATTCTATTCACCATTCTATTCTCTCTTGAACTACTTTTGCTTCAACCTATTAAAGGCCTGTTTGTGTTCAGAGTTCTTAGAATTACAGCTGAATAAAATCCAGTCAGAGAATATAAGATGTGTATGGTATGGGTTTGAAGTGAGAAAGCATGAGTCAGAGACACTTGCTGCAAGACATTGAAAGGTACATTTAAGGCAGATGATTAACAAAAGCAAGCAGGACTAACAGAGAAATTAGAAAGATTCACTAACTAAGGTAAACATAAGATCAAATTATCAATAAGAAGTTGGAATAGTACCTATACAGAAGGCAAGACAACTATCATTGCTTCACTAGTAAGTAGAAAGCAAAATTAGGAAAGGAAAAATGATCATTTATGATGTGTGGGTATGTTGTAGAAACACAGGGAAATTACTTATGAAACAATCCAAAGGTATACAGTTATATAGTAAGTGTAATTTAACACAGCAAATTAGCGTTGAATAGAGTGCATCCAGCCTGAAATAAGATTGAGAATATGATTGTTGTAGACAATTCTGTAATCTAATGAAAAGATATATTTTTGTCAAGGCTCTATTTGGAGTACTTAGAGGAAAATGTAAATGATATTCATTGCTCACTGCCTTTCTTTGGAGAATTGTGAAGTAGTGATGAAAACTAAAGCAGCAGGGGATGGAAGAGCAAAACTGACTATGATAGGAGAGCCAAAAAGTGTGAAAGAGGAGAGAATTTACCCACTGGATCTCATGTCCCAGTGGTGTAAACCCCGGGCTGCACAAGTAGGGATGGGTTCCACAGGCGCAGAGGTCTCCAGGTGGCATTAACCGAAAAGCCTCTTGCAGTGTCTTAGTCCGTTTGGACTTCTGTAACAAAATACCACAGATTGGGTGGCTTATAAACAATAGAACTTTATTCCTCATAGTTCTGGAGAGCGGGAAGTCCAAGATGAAACCACCAGCACATTGAGTGTCTGGTGAGGACTCGTTTCCTGGTTCACAGACAGCCATCTTCTCCATGTCTTCACATGAAGGAAGCGGGGAGGAAGCAATTTGAGGTCTCTATAAAAGTGAGGTCTCTGATTGCATTCACTTTGACCAAATCATGTCCCAAATCTTGGGGATTTGGTTTCAACATATGAGTTTTCAGAGAACACCAACGATCTATGGCATGCAGGAGGCAAAAAACAAAAGGTGCAGGGGTGCAGTTCGAAGGCAATGAAGAGCTGAAACCAAAGAGTCTCTGAGGATCTGAAATGGTACCCGAGAAAAGCTGATGCAAACAATATTGAAGACCATGATGCAGATGAGAGCACCAAGGTAGTGCAAAGAAAAACTTTGAATGCTATTCTACTCCAGCATTTCGAGGTCAGAAAGATAAGGAACAAAAGTGGCAGAGAGGCAACAGTTGGGAAGGTAGGATGAAAGCCATGACAGTGTGGCATTCCGGAAACTAAACTAAAGACGGAATTCAAGAGGAGAGAGTGATCATCTATGTCAAATGCAGCTGAGAGATCAACTAAGAAAAGATGAACAGATACGTGCTGCAACAACGTGAAGCTCATCAGTGCCTGTCAAGAGCAGCAGACAAGAGCCTACTCAGAGTTCAAGGCTGAACGGGAGGAGGGGAATTTGGAGAATTGATTACAGGTAACTCTTTCCAAGAGTTTTATCACAGTGGGGATAGGAGTGGGAGAGTAACTGACAAAAAGATGTGAGATCAAAGGAGTTTCTCTTTTTAAGAAGAGAAATGAAAACTGGTTTGGATGCTTATGAGACTAACCCAGAAGAAAGGGACAAATTAACAATACAAAAGAGGAGAAAGTTGCTACAGGAATATCGCTGAGTAAAGGGGATATGCTCTACTATCTAGGGGAGGAGCTGCTGGGACAGTTGATCCCATATCCGCTGGAGGTGAGGCAGAGTATATACATGGATGCAGATTTAGGAGGACGGGGAATTAACAGTGGTGGAGAAACAAAGTCATGAGCTGAGAATGCGTGTAGGAGAGGAGATACTGTAGGTTCGAGGAGAAAGGAGATGTATAAAAGAGTCCTACAGGAGAGGAGGGGAGAAGAAATGCACCAGGGACAAGTATGTGACAGGGGGCGGCATTCAGAGCCCACTGGGGGATGATGTGGGGCTTCTGGGCCAGATTCTGGAGTCAGAGAGCTTGAATGAGAACCCAGCCGCCAGCACCTTTCACCTATGTGATCTGGGCAAGTTAGCTAAGCTCTCTCTCTAACCCTCCCTTTCCTGCTCCATAAATCAGGAATAATAATAATACTTTCTCATAGAATAGAAGATTCGCTGATTGGATGGATGGATAGATGGATAGATAGATGGAGATAAATAGCATAGAAATGTGCCTGAAACAAAGTTTTATATGATAGCTATTATCTATCCTGATGTTAATGACCATGAATTTAAATTCAAGATAAACACCAAAGATCAACATTTATCAAAGTCACTTAACTCCTTCCTCTTTCACCACCGAATGCAATAAGTTACCAAGTCCTGTTAATTCTAATTGAAAAAAAAAAACAACTTTAAAATATCATGTTGCGTCATATAAAATTACTGATATTCAATTGCTGATTTTCTACAGATCTGTATACAGTTCAACCTATTGTGTTCCCTAACTTGTGTCAGGCTGACTTTAGATGAGGGACCCAAACCCTAATAGACGGTGGAATTTTTGTCCTGCTTTATTGGAAAGTTCCTTCAAATGCCAAAATACATCTACCTTCACAGCCTTCCCATATCTTTTTCTATGTCTATTCCTATTCTATTCTAGAATCTCAGGACACACACATACATACATACACACACACACACACACACACACATCCCTTCTAAAAACTTTCTTTTAAAAAAATCACTGGCAAAGGTATTTTTCTAAATTGAAGAAAGAGGCATCTAAGCCAGTCAGGAGAAAAATGAGTGATGAGCTCTCATGAGCTGAAAGGAAAGTGTTGGATCCACTGAGCAGAAAGTTCAACTGAGGCCTGGAGGGACCAAAGGGAGCTTCAGTAGGGACCATCCCTGCGCCATGCCTGAAACAGATTTCCCAGAGAAATATCATGAAGATGAAAGATGAGGCGAAGCCCTGAGAGGCAAAAACCCTGAAAACAATAACAACCAAACAAACCCTCTAAAAAGTCAACTCTCATAAAAATATATAAATATATCACACACAGAAACCTCAAGCTTGAGACCAAATGACTTGCGTTGTTTTCTTTCAATACATAATGCAATAGGTTCCACTGAATCAAACACTCATCCATCCCGAAAACTTCATAGGATACTGCAGTTACTCCAGTTTCGACCCAAAGAGTCAATTTTTTTAAAGGAACCTCAACCCTTCTGAACAGGCTTATACACCTGCTGGATAATAATTTACCTTTTTAAAAACTATGATCACAATTTCTGAAGAGCTGCAAATATCACTTACATTCAATCTGCTGCTTGGGTGGTAAGTGAGACTGTGTTTGCAGTCCCTCCCTCCGAGCTGCCTTCCTTTAAACCAGTGAGAACGCCGGGCCGACGAACAGGCTGCACAGCCTCCCTGGGCGCCGTGCTGGAGGAGAGCATCTCACAAGCACAAGGGACTTTAAAATATGCAAACCACCGCCCATGTTTACACGGGACAAGTTTATTTTCTAACTTAAAATAGCAAAAATAAGTTTTATCTCCAAGGGGAATTCACTACCCAGCTACTTCATTTTGAAGCTGAGGTGCCAAGATGCATAATGCATATATAATTTATGTGATTTCTACACATTTTAATTGCCAAATTCAAGTTGAATTAACTGTATTCATGAAAACCCAAGCAGTTTCAGTAACCCTTGGCTTAATCCATATTTAACAAGTATTGACAGGCTTTTTTTTTTTTTATTAGGAAGGCAATAATCACACACCATCTGCTGCCAGTTAAATGGAAATAATTCAATTGTTAAATTACAAATGTAAAGGACTGAGTTATAAATATGTTTGATTAAAACAGACACTGGGCAGATTTCTTTTGGCAGCGTCTGGTGCAGCCAACTCTCGATCATTGAAGGGTGGATAATCCATCCCCTTTCCTTTTTTCCCCCCTCATGCTTTAGCAATTTCAGTGTATGAGCACTTTTGTCAGAGAATGAGCAGAACAAGAAGTGATGAATATACATATATCCCTGCCAGGTATATGACTCCACGTTAAAAACAGTAATAACATTCCTTGTTTTAAATGACAAAAAAAGTGACCAAAACGCTAGTCACCTACATGGTAACTATGAAACAGTATTTTTCATTGTACTGTAGTGTTCAGATTCATGAATTTCTAGACATAAACATTTAGTAGATGAAATTGTTATTAATCACTGTTTAGTTCATTCAATTCTGAGTCCATTTATGAAATTTATATTCTCCATGAGTCAGCTTATAAAAATATCTAAGAATTCTCATCACACATGGCAGATAGTCTCTCTGATCCCTAAGCTAACTGATATAAGGACAAAAGACAAAGAGATATAGATACAAAGATATTAGGAAAGGAGATGATAGCAGAAACAAGATCAACAAACTTTGAAAGATGGAAAGTAGATAGAGAAATTGTAAAGGAGTTGGCAGAGAAGAGGAGGACTGAAAAGCTGTATGTCTCACAGAAATCCTGAGAACTTCAGCCACTGGAGACACTGATGATTTGGAAAGCAGAGCTGAGTTGCAGGAATGAAAATTAGGACTTTATTAAAAGCTGGTATACAAATCTTAGACTCTCAGATCTCTCCCTAACCCAGCACATCAGGTCACTGTCCTCAAATCTAGTCCTTTCTCCCTCCATTCACCATAGAGCAGACCAAAGATCAGCCTCTAAGAAATCCTAGAGTCTCAAATTATACAGCATCATTCGCAAATGAGTGCATAGCAAAGGGTCACTAATATTTTAAGGAGGCTCAGTGCTAGATATTCTCCCTTTGTCTCTCAGAGCCACCCCCTTCCATCTCTACCCTGCAGTGTGACCCAGGAGGCCAAGCCCTAGAGACTATACCCAGGCTCCTCAATTCTGCCTCCTATGTGGATTCGGTGAATGGGAGGCACCAGCCAGAGATGGCAGGGCAAGAGTCAAATCTCCCTCTCTGCGGGGCTAAAGGTTATCGGTAGCAACATTCCCTTATTAGACAATATAATATTATTTATTATAAGCAATATAATAATGATTTTTTTTAGTACCCTCATTCAGGCAACCCTCTCCCTGAGCTGCAGCTATAACTAGTGCTCTCTTCAGGTCCCAACAATTTCTCCCTCCATAGCCCTTTAGGTCCAGGGACATTAACAGCTCTTTGCTGCTGTAAACCTCTGCTTTTCACCATCTCTTATTTACCCTAAACCCTGCAAACAGATCTTCCTAAGTGTGACAATAATATCTTCCAAATATTATTACCTACTAGGATCCTAACTGATACAGTCTCTGACTTGAAAGAGAGAGATCAACTCAAACTAGCTTTTTAGAAATAGCTAGTAACATAGGGACAGAAGATACAAAAAATATCAGAGAAATAAGATATTAAGATAGTACATCTAGTAACAAGAACAGAATGTTAGAGAACAGAAACAATCAGAAGGAAAAACTCTTGGAATTTAAAAATTTAACTGAAATAAAATAATAGAGGTGATCGAAAAAAAAAAGAAAATCTCTCAGAAAGAAAATGAAAAACACCAGAACACGAAAATGGGAGAGAAAATAAGGTTTGGGCATTGACCTAGGGTATCCAATATCCCACTAATAAATAATCCAAAAAGAGAGCAGGGAAAACAAAGAGTGAATGATTAAGAATTAAAGAAATCAGGGAATCTGGGTGAGCAATATACAAGAATAATGTGTGTTATTTTTGTGACTTTTCTGTGATTTAAAAGTTATTTCAAAATGAAAAGTTTATATATATATGATATATGTACATACATATATACATAAAATTTTATTTGGCTACATATTCAAGTAAGAAAAAAATGTTACTTACAAAGGATCAACATGGCACTGGACTTCTCAACAGCAACAATGGGGATGTGAAAGCAATGAATTTATAATGTCAAAATTTTGAGGGAAAATTACTTTCAACCTAGAATTTTGAGCCCAGTCAAACTGTTCATCAAGTTATAAGTTTAAAATAAAGAGATTTCAAAAATCACAAGGACTGAAGAAAATTTATCATGGATGCTCTTTTCCTTAGGAAGCTACAGTAGAATGTGTTATAGCAAAACGAGGTAGAAAACCAAGAGAGGAAGACACGGAATTCAAGAAATAGCATTTCTATCCCTGGGGCTAGACAGTGGAAAGCCCCAGGATGACAGCTGGCAGCACACCTAGAGCCGTCGGTTGAGGTGGGAGCAGGGGTGAACGGCTACAGCAGGACATTTGTTTTCCAGGGGAAACAAAAAGGAAGTTGTGGGTTAATTGATGTGTTTGAATATTTTGAAAATTATTGGTCTATTGAGTATTTGGTGGGAAAAGATAAGTAAAAAGAAAACTAAGCAAATGAATGAAAAAGGAAGAGAGAGATGAGAAACAAAGAGACAGAGAGACAGAGACTGCCATTAATTCCAGGAGAAAAAGACAAAAGGCTGTGCCAGAAAGAAGACTATCAACAGTGGTCAAATCATAATAATAATGGTATGCACTGTGAATAATAATAATATGCACTGACTGTTGGCATAAATAAAAACTATAATACAACTCATCAAGACGATGGTGTTGGTGGTAAATGAGTAAGATGGTCTAAGAGAGGCATACTGTCAATCACCACAACAGGAAGCAAATAAAGTCTAAACATTAATAATTAAGAAATCACGGGACTTCCCTGGTGGTCTAGTGGGTAAGACTCAGTGCTCCCACTGCAGGGGGCCCGGGTTCGATCCCTGGTCAGGGAACTAGAACCTGCATGCATGTCGCAACTAAGAAGTCCACATGCTGCAACTAAAGATCCTGCATGCCACAACTAAGGCCAGGCGCAGCCTAAATAAATAAATAATAATAATAATAAAAAAGAAATCACAACATTTGCATGTTGTTTTAAAACATGGATGTAAATGCCAGAAGAAACAGCAAGGGAGTTAAAGGTTATTGCCTTTGCAGAAAGAGACTAAGGGTTGAATGGGGTTAGGGAGGCAGACCCCTGTTATTTAGGGTAAGCTTGGCATTTTAACATTAAGTGCATATATTACTTTGATAAAAATAAAATTAATAACAAATTAAAATACAATGACCAAGTATTCCTTATATGTCCTATCCTTCATGTAAAATATATTTATATCTATATTACTTATATCTATAATTATAGATAAATGTCATTATCTTCAAGGAGCTTTTGGGAAATAAATAACCCATGGAATGGAAGTAATGATGTACCTTAAAATCAGTGAGACCCATGCTCATCTGTTCATACCTCATTAGATTTTCCAGAATAGTTACAATTTCAAATATTTAATCCCACTATTTTGATAAACATGCTTATGCTTTTCAGATAGTGTGACCTAATTTTCTGCTTGAAACTTATTGTTACTCTAACTATATATTTAACCTATCACTAATTGAACTTAGGCATATCAGAGAACTTAATGCTGTGCTATCGTCAACATTTTACACCAGATACAGAAAAATCTATTGCCTATATCTTCAGTGTGATAAATATCACCTTCAGATGAAACAATCATTGTGCTGTTTTAGCCTTGGCATTTAAAGAATTACAGCTACTATTCTAAAAATATAGATCCATTTTGCAATCACCTGTCACCGTGTGCTTAACCTTTTCAGATAGCTAAATCATAAGGTATGTTGCAAGTAAAGTGAAGAGCTTTAAAAGAGAATAAATAAATGGTGGACAAGGAGGCAAAGGGGGAAAAAAGAGACAACAATGTTTTCATATCCATCAGTTCATCGAACTCTCTTAACTGAATGAAGTAGATTACACATTACAGATGAGGAAACTAAGGTTCAGAGAGCTTTCAATTTGCCAAGGATCATAGATGATAGATCAATTTAACTGAACAATTATTGAACAGCTACTGTATACCAGATACTGCACCACCACACACTAGGAATGTTGGTGATGGTTTTCAGGGACCTTACAAAGTCAGAGAGGACAGATGACAAAACACTAATGGATAAGTAAGGTACTATGGCAGCTAACTCAGGCTTCCTGGAAAACTAGCAGCTAAACTGAAACCTGGAAAACAGGTAGGAATTATCTGGGCAAAACGTATTAGTTCTCATTCTAAGTAATATTAACTTAGTATTTGTTGATGAGAATTTTAGAGCATATCCAATATATACAACACATTCTTCCCATCTACTATGGATAAAATGTGTCCCCCCAAAATTTGTATTTTGAAGCCCTAATCCCATTGTGATGGTATGTGGAGGTGGGGCCTTTGGGGGTTAATTAGGTTTAAATGAAATCATGAAGGTAGAGCCCACATGATGAGATTAATGTCCTGAAAAGAAAAGGAAGATAGACAAGAGGTCTCTCCCACCATGGGAGAACACTGAGAAGGCTGCCAGCCAGAAAGAGGGTTCTCACCAGGAATCAAATCAGCCATCATCTTGTTCTTGGACTTCCAGCCTCCAGAACTGTGAGAAAATTCATTTCTGTTGGTTAAGCTACCCAAAATACCTGGGCTAAGCTACTCAGGTATTTTGTTATGGTAGCCCAAGCCAACTAAAACATTTTTTATAAAATTCAAAATCTACCTAGGAAGGCAGAATAAAACCACAAAACAATATCAGAAACAGGCAGAACTGAATAAAGCGACCTGGTTTTGAATCTAAATTCTTCAAGTGGCTAAACCTCTCCAAGACAGAGTTGTCACATCTCTAAATTAATAATCATATTGACCTCATAGAATTGTTGTAAGGATTGAGTTAATAAACATGAAGTCCCTGTAAAAAGTTCAAAAAGTGATAACCATCACCATTATGATAACAAACAATGTCATAAGACTGTCGAAGAAAAATTAATCAGTTGATCTAGAAAAGAAATGGGAAATTTTATTCAAGAAAAATTTGAGGATTATAACCTGGGAAGAGCATCTCAGAAAGCTCCAAGACCTGTTCCATTCATTAGGAGTCAAGGCATAGTTACATAAGCTTTTTGAAGTAGAGGGCTGTGTATTAAATGATGTATTATTGACAGTTCACACAATCCAGATCTAAGTGTCTTGGGCCCCTTAAAAAATCAAGAAGGAATGTTACCTTTTAAGGAGTTGCCTTGTTGCTGCTAGGAGGAGGTTGCTCTTTCTGGTTAAGCAGGTATTTCTGCCGACTGGGGAAGGTTTGGTTGATGCATAAAGCAGATACACAATGCACAGTAGAGGGGAGAGAGGAGGCCAAAGGGCAAAGACAATATTTTATGTTTAAATTTTTCTTGTCTTGCCATAAAATATGAATTTTATTTCACAAGACAATACCTAATTATGTGCCAAATGATTAATTAGTATAAAAAACATGCTCATTTTTCTCTTCAGCATTTTTGCTCCTCCCTCCCTTTGGAACTCACTCCTACCAGCTCTTCACAGCCCCTCACCTCTTATCATCTTTTAGATCTCCATTTAATTACCCACCCCCAGGACTTGCCTCAACTTCCCTGAGCCTAAGAAAGCCTCTCCTTCCTTCCTCCCTCCTATGGCTCTGTCTCAGCCCAGGATTCTTCAAGGACTTGTTACCACAAGAAATCACCCATTTTAATTGCATACTTTTCTTATCTCTCTCCTCCTATGATAATGTAAACTTTATAAAACCAAAGGCATTTTCTTAGCCAATGTCCTTATGCAGAAACAGTATCTGGCACGTAGTAGTGGCTCAATGAACATTTTGAACAAATGACTGACCGCTGTTGGATTAAGAATGCATATATCAGATACAGAGAATTCAACAGTTTCTTGGCAAGTTGGCATCTATGTAGAATCTTAGTATCTGTGGGGGTCACCACAAGGAAAATAATATTCTATCCAGGAAGCTAGTGTCCACAATTTGGGTAGCTGTCCCCATAGGGCATTAGAATTTATCTTGATCTTGACACACAGTATGTTAGTGTGAGATCTTTACATCTCACCCAGTAGCTCTTGAAAAACCACCCACTTTGGGCATATCTTTTTGTTTTATTTTCTCTTGGCTATGGGGTATTTTTTGACAAATGTACACAATGAACAGTACGTACCTGGAGAGTTTTGCTGGCACCTAAGGCCTGAGAGTGAGGGATGCTAGATGTCCTGAAATGCAATGAGCAATCCCTCACCACAAAGAATTACCCTGAGGGGAAAAAAAAACCAACACTACTACTGCTCCCCTCAAAGACAATGCAGGGCAAGGCTTCATAGCTTCCCCAGCTGCTGAGGCTAAGTAGCCGAGAATTTGGTGTTTCTCTTTTTGAACAACTGAACCCGCTTGCTGTCTAGTTTAAGAATTCTCTCCCTCTGCTGACATGTTTACCCTTAGCCAAGAAACTTTTCCTGAGCTGCCTCTTCCAAGAATTCTTCAATTCTGATTAAGGTAAAACTCTCAATTGTGTATCTCACAACTTTAAATCTGTAACATTTTAGTAAATACCTGAAAAGTTGATTTTTTCCCCATGATCTATGGTCTCAAAATGAGTTGAACTGACAGCATTATAGCTCTTAAACAAAATTTAAGAGACAATGGTTTTTAAAAAAAATAAATATACTAAGTTGGTATGAATCCATAATGCTAGGATTTAGGTAGATGTAGGCAGCGGCAAGAGGCCGTATAATCAAGTTTTTTATTTACTCAACTCGTATTTCTTGAGCCACTACGTGTATAGGCACTGGGCTAGGGATACAGGTGACATAAGCATATGTCTTAGTCAGTTTGGGATGCTATAACAAAATACCATAGACTGGGTGGCTTAAACAACAGACATTTACTTTTCACAGTTTGGGAGGCTGGAAGTCAGAGATCAGGGTGCCAGCATGCTCACATTCTTGGCAAAGGCCCTCTTCTTGGTTTGCAGATGGATGTCTGCTTGCTGGGTCCTCACACGGCAGAGAGCAGAGAGAATAAGCAAGCTCTAAATTCTATCGTGTCTCTTTTTAGAAAGCACAAACCCCATTCATAAGAGCTCCACCCTCATGTCCTAGTTACCTCTCAACACCCTACCTCCTAATAGTATCACATTGGGGGTTAGAATTTCAATGTATCAATTTTAGGGGGGACACAAACATTCAGTCCATAATAGCATGTTCGAACCTTGGTCCTTACACTAATGATATTGAAAGAAAATTCCCTATTGGTCTCTCATGATTCTGCACATCTTCTGAGCAGGGGCACCAACTGCTTTTTGTTTCAGACTATCTTTTCAAAGATGTTTGTAGAGTGAACAGGCTTGGAAGACAGAAAGAACAGAGGGCAAGTTTGTTGATTGTCCAGTATAAAAATATGTCTCCTTTCAGAGAGTCTACAAGACTTATTTGTAGCCCACTGTAAAATACTCCCTAAGTTTGGGGTTCCTCTACTGTGGTACAAAGCCCCTGAGTACAAAGCATCCACCTGGGCTTCTCTGTGTTACTCCCATGGGACTCAGGGAGCAAGAAGAACCAACTGAACAAAGCTCATGCTGCCTGCTATGCCATAAATATCAAAGTCCTTTGACTCAGAAGTCTCATGTCTTCTGCCAGAACCCATGAAATTGTGAATTGCTAACTTTTTCGCAAGCAATTAGGATAAATTCTCAGATTATTCATAATACTTGACAATAGGAAATAGCAATCATGGTATAAACAACCATATAGCATACACCTTGAAAAATATAATAAAATTGCATTAGAAGTGAGAGGAAGAAAAAAGTGTCCTCAGTAGACACTCAGATCTTGTATAAGATCTCATAAACAAATGTTTAAATGAATAAAGAAAATAAATTTCAAACAGGAAGAAATGTCATGTGTAAAAGTACAGAACTGAGAAATAGGATACAAGTTTAGGAAGTGACAATTCTTCTGGCTGGACGAGAGAAGTGATGAAAACAAAGCTAAATATAAAGGCATTGCATTCTGGCATGCAGTATTTATTCGGCGGCTTAGATTGGAGAATCAATGATCTATTGCCAATAGCCTAGATTTAATAGTCTAAATCTTGTCCCTTCTGCTTCGGGGAACATCTAGGCTGTTTTCAAGATTAGAATCTAGCTGCATAACTGACTCTCAGACCACATCAGTCCTCACTTGAATGACTGTAACAGCCCCCTAGCCGGTCCCCCAACTTCTACATTTGGCCTACCTACCACACCACTTTCCTGTCTCCATAAGTTGGCCAGAAAAACCTTTTAAGATAGTAAATCAGATCCAATCGCCCTTGATTTAAACCTTCCAAGGGTGTCCAATCATACTTGGAATAAACTCTAAATTCCTATCAATCTAGTCCTGGCCTACCCCCCTCCCTCCCTCATTCTGAAATTTCTAAAGGCTCAGTATGGACAAGTCTAAGAGTTAAAAACTCCAAGGGGAGACAGTTAAGGGGAGCCAGGGGCTCACACTATTTTGAGTTTTACCTCCTGGAGCTCTACTATGTTCTCACAGTGAAATGAGAGAAAAATCCCCTTGGGCCTCAGGGAGTGGGAAGGAAAAAGTGACCATTTTGAAATATGTCAGAGCATTCCGTCCTTAACAAGGTCTGACCTCAAGAGAAACTATTTTATTAGAAACTATTTTAACGTATTGGGCTTTTATCAGAGCCAAACCAACCTGAGGGGAAGGGAAAATACCCAATTCCAGTCCCCTTTAGCCATCCTATACCACCTAATGGGGGGGGGGTGAGAAAGCTAAGAAGCACTTGTAAAGTTCATTCCAGAGGCACAGGGTCACTAAAAGACCAAGCCCTAATCGTAGGACTCTGACACTTCCCCTACTCCCGTACCTTACCACCACATTACTAACAGCTTATTTACTGCAGTTCATCTTATCTAGTACATCATATCTGGCTATCAGGAAATAATTACAAGGCATACTACAAGGCAGAAAGCACAGTTTGAAGAGACTGAGCAAGTATCAAAACGAGAGTCAGATACAGCATGAATGTTAGAATAATCAGATTGTACATTTAGGACAACTATGATTAATATGCTAAGAGCTCTAATGGAAAAAGTAAACAACCTGCAAGAGAAGATGGAAAATGTAAGCAGAGTGACAGAGATCCTAAGAAAGAATCACAATGAACGGGTAGAAATCAAAAACACCATAATAAAAATTTGTAAATGCCTTTAATAGGCTCGTTAGTAAACTGGACATGACTGAGGAAAGAATCTCTGAGCTTGAGGATATGTTAATAGAAACTTCCAAAACAAAAAATAATGGCCAACGATTCCATAAATTTGATAAAAAATGTCAACTTCTAAAACCAAGAAACTCACCAAGTCCCAAGCAGGATAAATACATAGAAAGCACAATTAGACACATCATAATCAAATGCTAAAATCAAAAGAAAGATTCCTGAAGTAGCATGAGAAAAATTATTTTAAAAATTACTGCTAATTTCTCATTAACAACAGAAGAGGCTAAACGACAATGGAACAACAATATTTAAGCACTGAGGGAAAAAGAAAACAGTCAACCCAGAATTCTACCTCCAGTAAGACTATTCAAAAATTAGGGTGAAACACAGACATTTCAGATTATTAATAAAATGTAAAAATTCAGCACTAACAGATATGCTTCCCAAGAAATACTAACAGAAATTCCTCAGGCTGAAAGCAAATGACACCAGGTGATAACTGGTGGAAGAAATGATAAGAATATGACTACATTTTCTATAACAGCCTTACAAACCATCCCAGAAGTTAGTAGCTTAATATAAAAATGTATTATTCTCTACCATGGTCCTGTATATTAATTGAGATCAGTTGGGCAATACTTACTTGGGATCTCTCATGTGGTTTCAGCCAGATGATGGCTGAAGCTAGAGTCATCTAAAGACACAACTTTAGATGACTCACACCATGGCTGCTGGCTAGAAGCTTACCTGAGACTTCTCCATATAGCTTGAGCTAGTCACAGCATGGTGGCTGAGTTATAAGGGGAAATGTTCTAAGAAACACAAACTGAAGCTGCAAGGCTTTTTATGAGCTATCATTGAGAGAATAACATAACTTCCACTGTATTTTATTGATGTAGCATTAAAGTCAGCCCCAAGTCAAGAGGACTGGAAATTAGACTCCACACTTCAACAGAAGTAGTAGCAAAAGTAAATATTTGTGGCCATGTTTAATCCATCACAAAATATAAAATATAATCAATCACAAAATGCTCATTTCTTTGTGTTATATAATAGTTTAAAACAAAAATTATAACACTGTATTATGAAGTTTATAAATGTATGTAATTGTAAGTATATGGTGCAATGGCACAAGGGACAGAGAGGCAAGTAGTATTACACTGATGGAAGATTCCTATACTTTGTATGGACTAGTACAATATTAACTCTAAGTAGATTTTTATTAAAGATGCGCATTGCAAATTCTAGAGTACCACTAAAATGTTTTCAAAGGGGAAGACCTAAAATGTCAACATGATTATCAAAATAGAATATTTTTCAAATATTTGGTTTGCCCTAAAGAAAGTAGGACAAAGGAAGCAAAGGACGAAAAAAGAGTTAATAAAGTGGTAGACTCAAATCCAACCATAACAATTATGTTAATTTTAATTGAGCTGAACTTTTCACCAAAAAGTCAAAGATTGTCAGGCTAGATAAAAAAAAATCAGGGCCCTATAATATGTCTTTAAAAGATGCACTTTAATAGAAATGAAAGGGAGGAAAAGAAGAGTTATCATGGGCTATGTTAACACTGGACGAAACAGACATCAAGACAAGCAGTATCAAAAATAAAAGACTTTTCATCATGAAAAATAGTTAATACATCATGAAGATATAACACTTGTAATGTGTATGCACCTAACTACAAAGCTTCAAACTACAAGAAGCAAAAACTAACAAAATTAAAAGGCAAACTAGATAAATCTAACAATATCAGAGTTGGATAGTCTTGTATTCCTTCTCAGCAACTGGTAGAATTACTAGGCTATCAACCAGCTTGATCTTATTGACATTTATAGACACTATACCCTAAAACTGTAGGATATATTTCTTTTCAAAAGCACGCGAATATTCAGCTAAAGAGACCACATGCTGAGCCATAAAACTCCAGTCATAATCCCAGCAAGATATTTTTTTACAGGAATTGATCATCTATTTCTAAAATTCATATGGAAATACAAAGGACCTAGAATATACAAAACAGTCCTGCAAAAGAAAAAACAAAGTTGTAAAACCTATGTTGTCTGACTAAAAGATTTACCATAAAGCAACAGTAATCAGTTTGAGTTTGGAATACAGGTAGAAAATAGAGTCCAGAAATAGACTCACAGTTACATGGTTAATCAATATTTGACAAAGGTGTCAAAGAAATTGAGTGGGAAAGAAAAATCTTTTCAACCAACAGTACTGAGACAACTGGACGTCCAAATGGAAAAATGAGTAAATAACCTCCACCCTATTTCACACCATATACAAAAATTATTCTGAAATGTAGCAAAGTCCTAAATGTAAAAGATAAAACTATAACACTTTTAAAAGAAAACATAGAAAAAAATCTTTGCAGATTTAAGCAAAGATTTCTTGGAAAGCAGAAAGAAATAATCACAAGAGAAAAATAAAGAAAAATTAGGCTTTCTCAAAATTAAAAATTGCTCATCAAGAGACATCATTGAGAAAATTAACAGCAAATCACAGACTGGGAGAAAATATTCACAAAACATGTAGCTGACCACAGTCTTGTATTCAGAATATATAAGAAATTCTTTTTGACAAATCAACAGTAAGCACATCAAAAAATGCTCAATACCATTTACCATCAGGGAAATGCAAATTAAACCCATAAAGCATCACTAATAGAAATATAAAGTGGTACAACTACTTTGTAGATATGCTTAGCATTTGTTATACAAAAAAACATACACCAACACTTTAGCCCAACAGCTCCATTCTTAAGCATTTATCCAAGAGAAGTGAAAACATATGTCCAAAAAAAAAAAAAAAAAAGACTTAAAGAATGTATATAGCAGCTTTTGAACCATAGCCAAAACCAAACTCATTTCAATTGCACATGAAACATTCAGCTAGATAGACCACATAAAACAATGGCAAATATCCGTTATTGGGAGAATGAAATGACAAATTGCCATATATTCATACAATGGAACACTACAACAAGAAGAGGAACTAATTAGTATTAATACATGTAAAAACACGAATGAATCTTACATTGTTCTGAGTGAAAGCAGGAAAAAATGAAGAATCCCTAACATACGGTTCAGCTTAGAGATGAAGTTCTAGAACAGACGAAACCAAGTTAAGGTGAAAAAAAAAAATGAGAACAATCATTGCCTGGGTTAGGAGGAAGGGGGATGGTGGCAAAAGTAGATTGCCTTGGAAGGCACACGAGTGAACTTTCTGGGCAGATGAAATGCTTCATATCACGATACAGACATGGTATACTAAGGTATATATATTTGTCAAAAATCATACAGATAAGATTTATGCATTTCAATATATATAATTTTACCCACTCTCCCCCCCAAAAAGAATTGTGTCCCCACTGAATTATCAAGCACGGGATAAATAGGCTAAATGATATAAAAATGGTAGAATGATGGTAACTGTTGAAGCTGAGTGATTGGTACAAGGGGCTCATTATACTATTGCCTTTACTTTGTATATGTTTGATATTTACTATGATATTAATTTTAAATTATTGTATAATCATCATTCATTCAACAAACATTGCTTTGTGTTTATGTGCTAGGTGTTCTCAGTTTTGATGATAGAGCAATTAATACAACAAACATTGCTACTGTCATGGAGGTCACATTCTAGTGGAGGAAGATTTTAAAAATAAAACAGTAAATAAAGAAACAATAAATAAGTTAAAGATGAAGTATAAGTGCTTTAAAGGAAAAGTGGACAGAGAGGGGAAATCATGAGTGACAAGGGCCAGTGATGTAATTTCATAATAAATAGAGTGATGAAGGACTCACTGAGATGGTGATATGTGAGGAAGAAATAGATCATGAGAGGGAACAAAACAGGCAAATATCCTAAAGTGGGAGTATACCTGGCATGTTCAAGGGGCAGCAAAGTGGGGAGGGGAACAGGTCATTAAGGAACCTTGTAGGCCAGTGTAAAAACCAGCTTTTTTTTTTTTTTTTTTTTTTTTTTTGGCTGCGTTGGGTCTTTGTTGCTGCGCGTGAGCTTTCTCTAGTTGCTGCAAGCAGGGGCTACTCTTTGATGCGGTGCTCGGGCTTCTCATTGTGGTGGCTTCTCTTGTTGTGTGCATGGGCTCCAGGGGTGTGGGCTCAGTAGTTGTGGCTCGCGGGCTCTAGAGCACAGGCTCAGTAGATGTGGTGCATGGACTTTGTTGCTCCACGGCATGTGGAATCTTCCCGGACCAGGGCTCGAACCTGTGTCCCCGGCGTTGGCAGGCAGATTCTTAACCACCGCACCACGAGGAAAGTCCCAAAACTTTGGCTCTTAATTGTAATGAGATGAGAAGCCATTGAAGGGTTTTAAACAGAGTAGTGATGTGATTTTATTTACATTTTAATAGAAACGTCTGGCTCCTGTGTTGTGAATAAATTTAAGAAGGCCAAGGTGGGAGCAGGGAGAACATCCAGATGAGAGAGAAACTAGATCTGAGGATGTTGGTTTGTACCACAGTGTCTGAGTTATGCAAGTTGCATCAGATCCCGGGCACATTCTTCAGTTAAAGCTGCCAAGCTGTGCAGCTTTATTTCTGAAATCAAGAACGACTCCCAAATATGGCCCTGACAAATATAAAGATGGAACTTCCTTTTTATGGAAATGGGGAAGACTGTAGAACGAGTAGATCTGGGGATGCACTCCATCCTAGGAGGTCAAGGTGGAATCCTGGGGGTTTTAAACATCTGTCATGGTTCCCCCTAAAGGCTCAACATCAGATCTCACAGGTTATAGGGTTTTTCTCAGCTCTTAAGAGAGGAACTCTTCAAGGCAATCCAAATTTTTCTTATGTCTTGTCCAAAAGCTTCTTTCCAAAGAGGGTGAAGGTGGGAAATTTAGAATGGCGTGAGGGAGAAAGGAAATCCAACTCTGTTCTATGGAATGTGAAGCCATGTGACTCTCAAATTTCAGACTGTAGTCTTTTATTGTCCAAAATAAAATTTTAGATTCATAGTGCATAGGAAGAAGGAAGTTAAATAGAAACAGCATTAAGAGATGGTGGAAACAAGAGTGTATCATGGAGAGAATTCAGAGAAATAGAAAACCAAAAAGAAAGAAAGGCAGGTAGGCAGGGAGGGAGATAGTCACCAGGATGATATAAGCAATCAGTGTTTTTGTGTCATTTCAAATATCTTGTGGAAAACAAAAGCTAGAGGACCTTTTCCTAACATCTTGCAAGTCTACCTCTGATGGTTGTTAGTTAATTATCAGCAGTCATTTCAATCCTCCCCTTCCTCCTTTTTGGATGAGGGTTCCCACTGGAGATACTAAAAATATCTATTCCTCCATCGTCTTGCTTCTGAATGCTGTTGGACTGCTTCCTAATGCTTGGAGCTGCCGAAGCTGTCCAGGGATAGGTGGAAATCATGCCCAGTGATATGAGGAAGACATAACCAACACAGTGAGGATGTCACAGAGGATGGAAAGGGTGTGGGCTCTTGACCTTCGTGCCACTGAACAAACTCAGGGACTTTCTATTTCTGGATTTCTGATTATGCAAGATAATGCTTCCTATTGTTAAATCATCTTCAGTCAGGTGTTCTAGTATTTGTTACATAAAGTAATCGCACCTGCAGCACTTCCTCTGCACCAGTGGTTCTCAAAATGTGATCCCTATCCTAGCACTCTTAGTCTCACCTGGAAATTTATGAAAATAAAATTCCCAAGCCCTAGCCTAAGCTCTGGCAATGAGGTCCAGCAATCTATTTTAACAAGGTGATGCTGATACACCTCCATTTTGAGAATCCCTGCTCAGTATTTTAATGAGCAGAAACAGATGGATTAAAAAAAATTTTTTTTTTTTCTTTTTCATTCCACTCCCCTAGATTCTGACTCCTAAATGCAGGTCCTACCAGGGCAGGACTGAGAATCTACCTCAGTTGAAAGATCCACGCTTACATCTTGGAAACCACAAACAAGAAATCTATGGGAATAATTGTGTTAAGTCTGAAGCAACTGTGGTCTTTGCCACAAGTTTATTCTCCAAAGCATAATTATTCAAGAGAGATATTGAAAATTTAGCTACTGGAAGGAGAGGGAGGTAGTAGTTCCTACAAGAGGCCCTACCCCTCAACAGGCCACATCATGGTCAAAGCTAATTTCACAGCCGTTGCTAATACCCTTTCTATATGCATATTTTAACCACCTCACCTATAATCCCCAAACTTGGTTCCCACTGTTAAATTTATGTATCAGTTGCTGGCAGCAGCTAAGTTTTTTAAGCATGGCCAATCATATTTCATACACTCTGAATTTAAAACATTTGAAGCTAATTTAGTGGTTATGTCTAGCATTAGATATTTTAAGTGCAGCAATAAACTCTTATTGCTCTCCTGACTGATGAAACATGTAATACAGTTGCCACTGTGTGTGTTGACTGTCAAGATGATTCATTAGGTCCCACATAAACTTTTTTAAGAAGAGAGAGCAGGTTACGTCAAATAACTTGAATAAAAGTTTAAAACCAAGGTCATCAAAGTGCTTGAGACTCCTTTTAGAATTAATTGAAATTCAGGTACATTCTCTGGAATGATATGAAGTCTCTTCCCAAATATACAAGCCGTCTGAAAGCAACAACTTGCTGCCGCGCTGAGCTGTTAAGCAATTATCAGTGACAGCTGTAACTCAGGGCTACGCCAAGCGGGACCTACACACAGCCAGCTTTTTAATTCTTTCAGCTGACAGTTACTGGATTAATATTTGACACAGTTCAACCAGCTCCACTTTATTGGTGATCCTGGGACCCCAAGATACCGAGAGCCTCCTACATGCCAAACTCTCTGCTGCACAAATTCACACCTATAATCTCACACTCGTTTTTTTTACTACAATTTCAAGCAGAGAAAACCAGAACCCAGAGAAGATAGAGTTTTACCATGACTCTAGGACTAGCCACATATGAATTCAGATGTTTCTGACTCCAAAGTGCTTTCTCCTTGTACAGCACGTTAGGGTTTGTGTGTCATCATTTGCCTAATTCTTAAAACCATCTTGTGATGGGAGAAGCCTAATGTGTAAGAAATTAGACATCTTCCATGTTTCACTGTGCATTTTAGAAAGAGCTGTTCCACTGTAAGCCATTCCTCAACTACACCATAAGTGGTTACACTCTTAAATGGGAAAAGAATTTGAAAAAGAATAGATACATGTATATGTATAACTGAATCACTTTGCTGTACACCTGAAACCATCACAACATTGTTAATCAACTATGCTCCAATATAAAATAAAAAATTTTTTTTAAAAGTGGTTATGTTAATTTCTAGGACCTCTCACTTCCTTCTGTGGGGGAAAGAGAGGAGAGAAAGAATGAGTAAAGAAGGAAGATAAGCCAGGACCCAGGCACTTGCTCAACCCCTACCATGTGGTAGCCATCATGCCTGATTATTTACGCACATATTAACTCATTTAACATTATTCTCCCCACTAGCCAGTGGATTAAATATTTGTTCCAATGGTGAAGCTTGGTCTTCAATTGGTGAGATAATTTGCCCAGAGATTACAGGACTACTCAGAGGTGCAATGGAGATTAAAATTGAGTTCTGCCTGATAAAAAGTAATTGCTTTTCCCATTACATCTTTAAGATATATGCACTCTCTCTTCTCTCCCTTCCTGGGATAAAACTCTAATAAAAGAATTTCAGACAACAGGGCAAGTCCCCTATTCCCCACTATAGACAAATGCCTCTTTTTAGCCACCCTGGCTTTGGTCCGAATTGACATCAAAAACATATATGACTGCGTCACTCAAAAACTTCATTTGTAGCCAAGCACTTGAACCACTATTCTTCCTCTCTTTGCTATTGAGCTTGGTAGTAGGGTTTCACCATCTTTGACGTCCCCTAGGCATCTTCTTGATGGATTCACTGTGAACTAAGTAAGAGGTGAAAAGAGGAAAAGAGTCAACTGAAGAAGTTTATAGTGTTGTGATTAGAAAATTAAATGGAACTCCCTTACAAAAAAAAAGTACATTTTATTTAAAATGCAAATATTCATTACAGATTGATTTACTTTAAGTATTGCATAGGCATTTTCACTAGGAAACTAATGGTTTATAGTTCTTTTGTTGTTACCAAACAGGAAGTTTTCAAAATCTAGGGTGCATTAAAGGGCCTACTTTATATAACAGAGTAGGAAATTTTTCATTGTAATGTTTTCCCCATTTTAATGAGAATCTCAGCAATTCTCAGTATTGTATTTACCAGTGCACATTTATCAAAATAAAAAAGTTTAGACTTTCACATACGGTTAATCTGCAATGATTGTCAAATGTATTCTAATTGATTTAATGCCCATTAAAATTCTATTTTGAAATATAAAACACCCAAACATGAAATAAATGATCAGTCATCTAGCACAACCAGAAAAAAACACATTAATTATAAATTATTCAAGTGAAATGGTGTCTCAGCAAAATCTTTAGGCCATCTCTGTCTGAGAATTAGATAAATAAGGAAGAAAAAAATAAAGGTTTTAAATGGATTTTCATGGTTAAATTGGTATTATGCTTCAAACACCCATTAGGAGTTACTAGAATACTAAAATAAGCCCAATGTTTATATTACTGTTGCTATATTTAATGGAAAAAGATAAAATCAAGAATGTTCCACTAAAATTATGAAGATTATTCATTTTGAGGTTATATGTTAAACAACTACTTTTTCAGGACTGTAATATGCTATGAAATGAATCTTAAATAAGCCTGAAGATATTTTCAAAAAACAAGATTAGTGCTTATGAAAAAAAAAGAAGTCACACAAAGCTTAACAGACTATAAACAAACATACACACATATAGATATAAATAAATTATATAGCTATATCTACATATCAAAGAGAGGCAGGGAGAGAGAGTATAAGAGCATAAAATCTGGAAAGACATCAAAGATTTGGCACATGTGACCATGTTAAGTGTGTTAAGGAACTGGTGAGATGATAATTTGCAAAACTGGACTGGATGAACCTAGTGGCCCTGTGGAACAGGCTGTGTGCTTGCCAGATCGCAACTTTTCAATTACTACTTCTCTTGGGTTATGCTAAATGCACACGAATATCCAGCAAAAAATCAGAAACACAAATCATCTGGCACAATGTACCACATATTCACGTACCGGAATTGATGAAAAAGCTGTGTTAATGCATAGTGTTCATTGTAATTCTGTCCTGCATATATAACTTTCTTTGGGCAAACTCCCTTCCTCTTGTTTTTTAGGAATGGTTTAACCATACCTCCATATCTGGTTCAAGATGTTCAATCTATATCTGAGGTTAGGGTTAACAGGTTATAGTTATTAGTTCAGAAATGGATGAGTGACTCACTTCCTGTCAGTAACATGTAAGAAGTTTACTGTGGATTCTAAGAAAGATGTTTAGCCACCTCTGTGAGAGACCTTCTTGATGGGTCTTTCTCTTTTCCTAGCATTGACAAGAAAGCATGTACCCCTGGCAATGATTGGCAGCATCATTACCTAAATGAGGAAGAATGAGAATAAAGCTGACATTGTCAAAGGCAGACTGGAGAAGTATACATGAACTTGACCCTTGATGAACTGAATGAGCCACTGTGTCAAACCAGCATCAAAGACCCTTTCACTTTTGTACTTTCCTGATATGTGAACCATGAACTCTCCCCACACCCACAGTCTAGGCCAATTTGAGATAGTTTTATTTAGAACCAAATTCATTAAAAATGATATACTCACTTTACAAAGTGTTTTATTCAATCAAAAATATTTAGCTTCTACTTTTAAAAAGGAACTAAAATTTATGAAAATAAAAAAGGTCATAGTTCCAGACTACATCTAGACAATAAAACAGAACTCTGCATCACTCAGCTTTTATTAAGTTACACGATGGCAACAAACTACCCCAAGATCTCCGTGGATTACAATACAGGATCATTTCTCACTTCTGTTGCATGTCCAGTGTGGATCTTCCCCACGTTGTTTTCATTCTGAGCACATAGTGGCAATGGTACCACCCACACGCAGAACCCAGCCTAGAGTCTCACCAAGCAGTGCAGCCCAGCATACAGCCCTGCCTGATTGCTAAAAATCCAGACTCACTCAACTGTGGGGTTCATTTGAAGGCCCTCCCCAACTAGAGAGCCAGACCAGTGACCTCAACCAAAGGCAGAACACAACCAATGGCCTACCTGATTGTAAAGCCCAGCCTGGAGCCCTGCCCAACTTTGGGGCACAGCCTGATGCCCCATCTAACCATGAAGCCTAGCATATAACCCTGCCTGCAGGGACCTCCCTGGCAGTCTAGTGGTTAAGAATCCACACTTCCAACGCAGGGGATGCAGGTTCAATCCCTGGTTGGGGAACTAAGATCCCACATGCTGTGCGGCCAAAGAACAAACAAAAAACCCTGCCTGCATATGCAGTCCAGCCAGTGTAAACATCCAGGCTGGGAGCACAGCCTAAGGCCCCGCCCACCCAAGAGCAAATGTGGAGCATGGCCCACAGCCCTGCCCAACTGTGGAATCCAACCACTGGCACCACCTTGCCAGAGAACACAGCCTGCAGCCCTGTCTGACCAGAGGTGATTGCAGAGCCCACCTGACTGTGGAACATAGCCAGCAGCCCTGCCCAACCAGGAAGCCCACCCAGTAGACCTACTTGAAAACACAGCCCAGCCAGCAGGCCCACCCAACTACAGAGCCCTGCTAGCAGCACTCCCTCCCCCACCCCCCGAAATCAAATCACAGGCTGTGGCCTTGCCCAACTAAGTACCCAAATAGCAAGACTCACCTGCCCACAGATGCTACCAGATGAAACAACAGTACCCCAAGCTGAGTTAATGGTGAGAGTATGTCCCTGCTGAAATGAACTCATAAAGTCTGGGGAAAAAAGACCACTTACTAAAATGCAAACACCAGTGCAAAGATACAAGGATTATGAAAATCAGGCAAACATTACACCACTGAAGGTAGCTAATAAAGTCCTAATAACAGACCCTAAAGAAATAAAGATTTATAAACTGAGAAAGAATTCAGAATAATTCTCTTAAAGAAGTTCAGGGAACTACAAGAACACACAGACAACTAAAGAAAATTAGGAAAACAATGCATGAACAAAATAACAGTTTAGACAAAGAAATAGAAACCATCAAAAAATAAAAATAAAAAACCCTAGAGATAAATAACACAGTGGCTGAACTGAAGAATTTCAACAACAGACTCAAAAAAGAAGAAAGAGCCAGTAAACTTGAAGACAGATCATTTGAAATTATCCACAGGAGCAAAGGAAAAAAAATTTTTTTTAAAGAAAGATAACAAGAGTGAAGAAAACCTATGGGATTGATGGGAAACAAGAAACAATACACTCATTATGGGAATCCTGGAAGAAGGAACAGGAAGAGAAAGGGACAGAGAATCTATTTAAATAAATAATGGATGAAAATTTCCCAAACTTGGAGAGAAAAATGGACACTCAGATCCATGAGGCTCAAAAGACCACAAATAGTTTGAACCAGAAGAGATCTACACTGACACACATTATAATTAGATATTCAAAAGTCAAAACCAAAGAAAATTCTGAAGGCAGCAAGAGAAAACTGACTTGTCACATACAAGGTGGCCCCCCATAAGATGATCAGTGGTTTCTGAGCAGTAACTTTGTAGGCCAGGAGAGGGTGGGAAGATGTATTTAAAATATAAGAAAAAAACTCAATGAAGAAAGTTATTTTTCTGAAAAAGCTGTCCCTTCATGAAAATTGTTGCAGCCATTATAGAAAACAGTATGGATATTCCTCAGAAAGGTAAAAATATAACTATTTCATGATTTAGCAATCCCACTTCTGGGTATTTATCAAAAGGAAATGAAAATACTATCTCTAAGAGACATCTGTATTCCCCATGTAGCATTATTTATAATAGCCAAGGCATGGAAACAACCTAAGTGTCCATAGATGGGTAATTGACAAAGATACACACACACACAATGGAATATTATTCAGCCATTAGAATAAAGGAAATCCTGCTATTTGCATCAGCATGGATGAAACTGAAGGGCATTATGCTAAGTGAAATAATTCAGAGAAAGACAAATAATTTGTGATCTCACTTAAACATGGAATCTAAAAAACTGAATGCATAAAAACAGACACTAGATTATTGCTTGCCAAGAGTGGGGGTATGGGAGAAAGTGGTCAAAAGGTACGAACTCCCAGTTATAAGATGAATAATTTCTGGAGATCTATTGTACAGCATGGTGACAATAGTTAACAACCTTGTATTGTATACTTGAAAGTTGTTAAGAGAATAAATCTTAAAAATTCTCATCACACACAACACACACACACATATGGTAATTCTAGAGGCAATTTTTAACTAAAAAAGAAAAAACGAATTTTCAGAATACCATAGCTATTAAAAGGTCCCACAAGTCTTCAGAAGAAAAAAAAGTATATATATACACAAAGGATCGAGAGCCAGAATGTCATGAGACTTTTCAACCAGAACCCTAGAAGGTAAAACAATTGTATCAGTGCTCTGGAATAATGAAGTACACATTTTTAACCTAGAATTCTACGTTAACACTAAACACTCAATTAAAAGTATGGGGAGAATAAAGATTTGCTACCGAAGCAACCTGTCTCAAAAAGGTTGATTATATTGAGAGGAGTTTTACAGTTTGGTCCAAAACTAAGCCAAAAGCCAAAAAAAAAGTATCTTCCAAGGAAAAAACTATACATCATTGCAAACATTATTATTGATGCAATGTAGTTCACTTGTCAACAATATTTACATACTATCAATATTATTATATTAACAATATTATCAGAGGGTTGGGACAGGGAACTGCTTTTTAATATTATAAGCCTTATGGTACTACTTGACTTTTAAATTATGACCAGCTATTTCTTTGATTAAATTTTTTAATTTAAATAAAAGAAAATAAGGAAAACAATTTAAATGTTTAAAGTTATTTCCAAGGTTTTCATTTTATTTTAAATAAGCTTAATTTCCTGTCTCTAAAATGAGAAGCTGGACCAAATTATTTCTATGTTCTCTCCCAATTCTGTTGTTTATTCTATGAGTCTATGTGTCCATAGACAATTTATTCCATTCCACTGGTGGAGAAGAATTATGAATGTGTAAAGAAATAGAGCATTGAATTCATTTTTTGAGCTCTTTTCTAGAGTTCACATTTGCTGAGTTAATACATTGTTTTCGAGACTCATCCAGGCATCACCCTTAGATTATTATTGATGTAATGTAGCTCATCTTCATCTCTCCACTCCCACCTTTAAGCAGCAGCATATCCTTAAAAGCTGATGAATGTCTGTGAATTTCACGGTAGAATGATCTTTTAAGAAAGAGATGGCTTATTGGGATACAAAGTAGTTCCCATTTTCTGCACTTGCCCATATTTTCCAAATGACTTTTTTTTTTTTTTTAATTTTTTATTTTTATTTATGGCTGTGTTGGGTCTTCGTTTCTGTGCGAGGGCCCTCTCCAGTTGCGGCAAGCGGGGGCCACTCTTCATCGCGGTGCGCGGGCCTCTCACTATCGCGGCCTCTCTTGTTGCGGAGCACAGGCTCCAGACGCGCGGGCTCAGCAGTTGTGGCTCACGGGCCCAGCTGCTCCGCGGCATGTGGGATGCTCCCAGACCAGGGCTCGAACCCGTGTCCCCCGCACCGGCAGGCAGACTCTCAACCACCGCGCCACCAGGGAAGCCCCTCCAAATGACTTTAAAGACATTTTTCTTTTTTTGAATTTATAGTTATGTTTTTGAAAACGAATTTTGTGCTAAGACTAATGATAGAGCCCTGACTGGTTTATGACAAGGTAAATTCCAAAACCAAAGAAGCACAATTTGCTTTTTCACATTAAAGGTCAAATTTACAAAATGTCTCTCAAAGGCACAGGTCTGCTTGTCAACTTTATCAGATAAGACCTAGATGTATTGATTCCATCACCTTGATTGGTAACCCAAATATACAGTATAGGCCCTACTAGGAAGGTTACTGAATGCTATATCACATTCTGCTAACAGATACTAAAGGTAGAAAAGCAGAACCAATTTGGTATAGTTATGCATGAAATCTTTTACAGTACACAAGCTTCAACTTTCTTATACAAAGCATCTTAGAACTCAAGAGCAGTTGTATCTGAACCTTCCCACTGAGACAACTAATGCAATATTACAGACGTGATCGTTTGATTTTTGCCCATGTTGTTTACGGCTAATTCAATCTATTTTAACTTAATGAATGGAGAAGTCAGCGTTTTTTCTTTCAAAATAGAAAAGCATTTTTAAAACACAGTGGAACTGCCTCTGATGTATATTTGTTGTCAAAATATTCTAAGCCAAGGTGAATAGTGTTCTATCTTATTTAAAATATTTTCAGTCTTAAACAGAAATTCGAACAACCAGAAAAATGTATAAGCTAATATTGAAGTAGTATTTGAGCATCTCCTTGGTACTATTCTATGTTTAGTGAGACTTTATAGGGCCAACCACAAACTCTCCACAGGTTAGGAAGGATTCCTAGTACATTCCTCCTTCAAAATTAAATCACTGCCCACTTCCGTCTATATTATGCTAAGCAAGGCAACATGTGAGATTTGATGCTAAAGCATTCATCAGCTCTGAAATTTGGGACTGGCAATAGTTGGGTATCTGCAGCTATTAGTACTCTTAGTTGTAAAATTTAAAAATCTGAATAAAATTAGTATTTTTCATTTAAAAAAGGAAGCTATTGCTAAGACAGCTGAAAACTCCAATCCAGAATGTGAAGCACTGTCACAGGACTCAGTTTCCTTCTCTCCGATCTGTCTTTCCCTGGATTGGCTTCATTCTCAGATTTTATCCTTGGCTAAGACAGCCATTCTTCTTGATTACAGGGAGCCAAATGGAACAATGAAAGCACACGCGTCTCTCCTCCAACAGTCCCAGCAGACATGTTCTTGGCTCTGATGTGGTTTCAAGTCCATCATTAAATCAATCCCTTTGGCCAGTGAAATGTGGTGCTCAGAGGGGCCAAGACTGAGTTAAAGGTCTACTACTCAAGCACCTAGTCTCTGCCCCAGGTCCCTATTAATATTTGGTCTTTGATTCCATTTCCTAATTTCCTAACATAGATCTCCTAAAACCCTTGAAATTTCCTGAGTGACAGGAGTATGTGACACAGGGCTCCTAAATCTCTTGATACTTCCTTGGTGTTAGAAGCATCTTTTGTTCCAGTGAGGTGACTCTCAGTGGATTCTTGGAAAGGGGCTGGTCATCAGAGATCAAGCCATGATTTGAAGCTTGGAACTTTCAGGCCTACCCCCATTTCTAGAGTGGGGAGAGGAGCAAGAAATTGAGTTAAAAATTGATCACACCTATATAATGAAGCCTCCATAAAAATCCTAAAAGTATGGAGTTCAGAGAGCTGTCAGGTTAATAAACAAATCCACTTGCCAGGAGGTGGCACACCCCAACTTCATGGGGACAGAAGTTACCAAAGTTCCCATTTTCAGGACCTTTTCAGACCTTAGCTTAGGTATCTCTTCATATGGCTCTTCATCTGTATCCTTTATTATAATAAACTGGTAAACTATAAGTATTTCCTTGAGCTCTATGAGCTGCTCTAGTAAATTAACAAACCCAAGGTTCCCAAGACCTCCAGTTTATAGCAAATTGGTCAGAAGTACAGGTGACAACCTGAGACTTCAAAGCCCTTACCTTGAGGGATTTGACACTAATTCCAGTAGGTAGTATCAGAAATGAATTGAATTGTAGGACACCCAGCTGGTATTAAAAATTGGCTGATGTGAGAAAAAATCCACACATTTGGTGACTGGACGTAAAGGTACTGAGTGTAACGGAAAGCACAGTTAGATTTTTTTTCTAGGTAGAGAGGAATATATGGTTCTCCAGAAGATAACAGGTGTATTCTCCCCAGAGAAAAATAAATACCCAATGGCAAAACCAAAAGTCATCTATTAAAGTCCCCATCTGGTCTTCATTCTTTTTCTCCCTAAATATAACTTCCAACTCGCTCCATAAGTCAAGGAAAAATTCTGTATGTATACATACTGTTGTTACATATATTGTTGATTCATTAACACTGAACTCACAGCTAACAGCTGATTCATTAACACTAGAACTCATGTCTGAAAGAAACTTATCTAACACACGTATTTTGTCCATAAGACACACCACTGCCTTCTTGCACTTGTGTATAGTAGGCAGTACTTCAGCACTATCCTTGGGGCCAATTTTAAACAACGAAGTCATCAACAAAAAGCACAAAAATGGAACTCCCTCAATTCAAGACGGATTTCCACATAGACCTCTAGGAGAGGGTCCATATCATGGAGGGTGCCTTCAAGATGGCAGAGGAGTAAGAGGTGGAGATCACCTTCCTCCCCACAAATACATCAAAACTACATCTACTTGTGGAACAACTCCTACAAAACACCTACTGAAGGCTGACAGAAGACCTCGGACTTCCAAAAAGCTTTGCTTCTGCCATTTGTCCTAGGGTTCTGACTATCTGTTTTGGGGGATTTATTGTTTTTCTTTTTTTTTTAGTATAGTTTTTAGTGCTTGTTATCATTGGAGGATTGGTTTTTTGGTCTGCTTGCTCTCTTCTTTCTTTCTCTCTTTCTTTTTTCTATTACTTTTTTATCTTTTACTTTTTAGTAATTCTTTTCTATTTTAATAACATTATTTTATTTTAAAATAAGGGTCTTGGGGCTCTGGCCGGGTATCAGGCCTGAGCCTCTGAGGTGGGAGACCCAAGGTCAGAACATTGGTCCACCAGAGACCTCCTGGCCCCACGTAATATCAAACAGCAAAAGCTCTCCCAGAGATCTCTTTCTGAAGCTAAACCCAGCTCCACCCAACGGCCAGCAAGCTCCAGTGCTGGATGCCCCATGCAAAACAACTAGGAAGACAGGAAAACAAACCCACCAATTAGCAGAGAGGCTGCCTAAAATGATAACAAGTTCACAGAAACCCCAAAACACACCACCGGATAAGGCCCTGTCCACCAGAAAGACAAGATCCAGCCTCATCCACCAGAACACAGGCACCAGTCCCCTCCACCAGGAAGCCTACACACCCACTGAACCAACCTTACCCACTGGGAGCAGACACCAAAAACGACGGGAATTATGAACCTGCAGCCTACAAAACGGAGACCCCAAACAGAGTAAGTTAAGCAAAATGAGAAGACAGAGAAATACATAGCAGATGAAGGAGAAAGGTAAAAACCCACCAGACCAAACAAATGAAGAGGACATAGGCAGTCTACCTGAAAAATAATTCACAGTACTGATAGTAAAGATGATCCAAAATCTTGGAAATAGAATGGAAAAAATACAAGAAATGATTAACAAGGACCGAGAAGAACTAAAGAGCAAACAAACAGTGATGAACAACACAATAAATGAAATTAAAAGTTCTCTAGAAGGAATCAATGCAGAATAACTGAGGCAGAAGAAAGGATAAGTGACCTGGAAGATAAAATAGTGGAAATAACTACCACAGAGCACAATAAAGAAAAAAGAATGAAAAGAATTGAGGACAAGCTTCGAGACCTCTGGGAGAACATTAATCGCAACAACATTCAAGTTATAGGGGTCCCAGAAGAAGAAGAGAAAAAAAAGGGACTGAGAAAATATTTGGAGAGATTATAGCTGAAAAATTCCCTAATATGGGAAAGGAAGTAGTCAATCAAGTACAGGAAGCACAGAGAGTCCCATACAGGATGAATCTAAGGAGAAACACACCAAAACACACATTAATCAAACTAACAAAAATTAAATACAATGAAAAAATATTAAAAGCAGCAAGGGAAAAGCAACAATTAACATACAAGGGAATCCTCATAAGGTTAACAGCTGATCTTTCAGCAGAAACTCTGCAGGCCAGAAGGGAGTGGCAGGACATATTTAAAGTGACAAAAAGGAAAAACCTACAACCAAGACTACTCTACCAGCAAGGATATGATTCAGATTCAAAGGAAAAATTAAAACCTTTACAGATAAGCAAAAGCTAAGAGAATTCAGCACCACTAATCCAGCTCTACAACAAATGCTAAAGGAACTTCTCTAGGCAGGAAACACAAGAGAAGGAAAAGACCTACAAAAACAAACACAGAACAATTAAGAAAATGGTAATAGGAACACATATATCAATAACTACCTTAAATGTAAATGGATTAAATGCTCCAACCGAAAGATATAGACTGGCTGAATGGATACAAAAACAAGACTCATACATATGCTGTCTACAAGAGACCCACTTCAGACCTAGGGACACATACAGGCTGAAAGTGAGGGGATGGAAAAAAACATTCCATGCAAATGGAACTCAAAAGAAAGCTGGAGTAGCAATTCTCATTTCAGACAAAATAGACTTTACAATAAAGACTATTATGAGAGACAAAGAAGGACACTATGCAATGATCAAGGAGTCAATCCAAGAAGAAGATATAACAGTTGTAATTATTTATGCACCCAACATAGGAGCACCTCCATACATAAGGCAAATGCTAACAGCTATAAAAGGGGAAATCGACAGTAACACAATCTTAGTAGGGGACTTTAACACCCCACTTTCAGCAATGGACAGATCATCCAAAATGAAAGTAAATAAGGAAACACAAGCTTTAAATGATACATAAAACAAGATGGACTTAATTGATATTTATAGGACATGCCATCCAAAAACAGCAGATTACACTTTCTTCTCAAGTGCTCATGGAACATTCTCCAGGACGGATCATATCTTGGGTCACAAATCAAGCCTTGGTAAAGTTAAGAAAATTGAAATCATATCAAATATCTTTTCTGACCACAATGCTATGAGAATAGATATCAATTACAGGAAAAAATCTGTAAAAAATACAAACACATGGAGGCTAAAGAATACACTACTAAATAACCAAGAGATCACTGAAGAAATCAAAGAGGAAATCAAAAAATACCTAGAAACAAATGACAGTGAAAACACAACAACCCAAAACCTATGGGATGCAGCAAAAGCAGTTCTAAGAGGGAAGTTTATAGCAATACACTCCTACCTCAAGAAACAAGAAACATCTCAAACAACTTAACCTTACACCTAAAGCAATTAGAGGAAGAAGAACAAAAAAACCCCAAAGTTAGCAGAAGGAAAGAAATCATAAAGATCAGATCAGAAATAAATAAGAAATGAAGGAAACAATAGCAAAGATCAATAAAACTAAAAGCTGTTTCTTTGAGAAGATAAACAAAATTGACAATTCACTAGCCAGACTCATCAAGAAAAAAACGGGAGGACTAAAATCAATAGAATTAGAAATGAAAAAGTAGAGTAACAACTGACACTGCAGAAATACAAAAGATCATGAGAGATTACTACAAGCAACTATATGCCAAAAAAATGGACAACCTGGAAGAAATGGACAAATTCTTAGAAAAGCACAATCTTGCGAGACAGAACCAGGAATAGAAAATATAAACAGACCAATAACAAGCACTGAAATTGAAACTGTGATTAAAACTCTTCCAGCAAACAAATGCCCAGGACCAGATGGCTTCATAGGCGAATTCTATCAAACATTTAGAGAAGAGCTAACACCTATCCTTCTCAAACTTCCAAAATATAGGAGAGAGAGGGACACTCCCAAACTCATTCTACCAGGCCATCATCTCCCTGATACCAAAACCAGGCAAAGATGCCACAAAAAAAAGAAAACTACAGGTCAATATCACTGATGAACACAGATGCAAAAATCCTCAAGAAAATACTAGCAAACAGAATCCAACAGCACATTAAAAGAATCATACACCATGATCAAGTGGGGTTTATCCCAGGAATGCAAGCATTATTCAATATATGCAAATCAGTCAATGGGATAAATCATATTAACAAATTGAAGGAGAAAAACCATGTTAACAAACTGAAGGAGAAAAATCATACGATCATATCAATAGATGCAGGAAAAGCTTTTGACAAAATTCAACACCTATTTATGATAAAAACCTTCTAGAAAATAGGTATAGAGGGAACTTACATCAACATAATAAAGGCCATATATGACAAACACACAGCCAACATCGTTCTTAATGGTGAAAAACTGATACCATTTCCTCTAAGATCAGGAACAAGACAAGGTTGCCCACTCTCACCACTATTATTCAACATAGTTTTGGAAGTTTTTGCCACAGCAATCAGAGAAGAAAAAGAAATAAAAGGAATCCAAATCGGAAAAGAGGAAGTAAAATTGTCACTGTCTGCAGACGACATACTATACACAGAGAGTCCTAAAGATGCTACCAGAAAACTACTAGAGCTAATCAATGAATTTGGTAAAGTTGCAGGATACAAAGTTAATGCACAGAAATCTCTTGCATTCCTATATAATAACAATGAAAAATCTGAAAGAGAAATTAAGGAAACACTCCCATTTACCTCTGCAACAAAAAGAATAAAATACCTAGGAATAAACCTACCTAAGGAGACAAAAGACCAGTATGCAGAAAACTATAAGACACTGATGAAAGAAATTGAAGATGATACAAACAGATGGAGAGATATACCATGATCTTGGACTAGAAGAATCAACATTGTGAAAATGACTATACTACCCAAAGCAATCTACAGATCCCATGCAATCCCTATCAAACTACCAATGGCATTTTTCACAGAACTAGAACAAAAAATTTCACAATTTGTATGGAAACACAAAAGACTCCGAATAGCCAAAGCAATCCTGAGAAAGAAAAACGGAGCTGGGGAAATCAGGCTCCCTGACTTCAGACTATATTACAAAGCTACAGTAATCAAGCCAGTATGGTACTGGCACAAAAACAGAAATATAGATCAATGGAACAGGATAGAAAGCCCAGAGATAAACCCATGCAACTATGGTCACCTTATCGCTGATAAAGGAGGCAAGAATACACAATGGAGAAAAGACAGTCTCTTCAGTGAGTGGTGCTGGGAAAACTGGACAGCTACATGTAAAGAGAATGAAATTAGAACACTCCCTAACACCATACACAAAAATAAACTCAAAATGGATTAAAGACCTAAATGTAAGGCCAGACACAATAAAACTCTTACAGGAAAACATAGGCAGAACACTGTATGACATAAATCACAGCAAGATCCTTTTTGACCCACCTCCTAGAGAAATGGACATAAAAACAAAAATAAACAAATGGGACCTAATGAAATTAAAAGCTTTTGCACAGCAAAGGAAACCATAAACAAGACAAAAAGACAACCCTCAGGATGGGAGAAAATATTTACAAACGAAGCAACTGACAAAGGATTAATCTTCAAAATATATAAGCAGCTCATGCAGTTCAACATCAAAGAAACAAACAACCCAATCCAAAACTGTGCAGAAGACCTAAATACACATTTCTCCAAAGAAGATATACAGATTGTCAACAAATACATGAAAGGAGGCTCAACATCATTAATCATTAGAGAAATGCAAATCAAAACTACAATGAGGTATCCCTCACACATTCAGAATGGCCATCATCAAATAATCTAAAAACAATAAATGCTGGAGAGGGTGAGGAGAAAAGGGAACCCTCTTGCGATGTTGGTGGGAATGTAAATTGATACAGCCACTACAGAGAACAGTATGGAGCATCCTTAAAAAACTAAAAATAGAACTATCATACGACCCAGCAATCCCACTACTGGGCATATACCCTGAGAAAAGCATAATTCAGAAAGAGTCATGTACCACAATGTTCATTGCAGCTCTATTTATAATAACCAGGCCATGGAAGCAACCTAAGTGTCCATAGACAGATGAATGGATAAAGAAGATGGGCCACATATATTCAATGGAGTATTACTCAGCCATAAAAAGAAACGAAATTGAGTTATTTGTAGTGAGGTGGATGGACCTAGAGTCTGTCATACAGAGTGAAGTAAGTCAGAAAGAGAAAAATAAATACCTTATGCTAACACATATATAAGGAATCTTAAAAAAAAAAAAAATCATTCTGAAGAACCTACGGGCAGGACAGGAATAAAGACGCAGAGGTACAGAATGGACTTGAGGACACAGGGAGGGGGAAGGGTAAGCTGGGACGAAGTGGAGAGTGGCATGGACTTATATATACTACCAAATGTAAAATGGATAGCTCTTGGGAAGCAGCTGCATAGCACAGGGAGATCAGCTCGGTGCTTTGTGTCCACTTAGAGGGGGGATAGGGAGGGTGGGAGGGAGACACAAGAGGGAGGAGATATGGGGATGTATGTATATGTATAGCTGATTCACTTTGTTATACAGCAGAAAGTAACACACCATTGTAAAGCAATTATACTCCAATAAAGGTGCTTTAAAAAAAAGAAAAGAGGGCTTCCCTGGTGGCACAGTGGTTGAGAATCTGCCTGCCAATGCAGGGGACACGGGTTCAAGCCCTGGTGTGGGAAGATCCCACATGCCGCGGAGCAACTAGGCCCGTGAGCCACAATTACTGAGCCTGCGCGTATGGAGCCAGTGCTCTGCAACAAGAGAGACCACGATAATGAGGCCTGCACACCGCGATGAAGAGTGGCCCCCGCTTGCCGCAACTAGAGAAAGCCCTCGCACAGAAACGAAGACCCAACACAGCCAAAAATAAAAATAAATTAATTTAAAAAAAAAGAAAGAAAAGAAAAAAAAGCACAAAAATGTGATAACTCCATACCATTTTGCAGAGCAGTGGTACCATTTTGCAATTCCACCCAGTCATCCTAACAGATGTGGTGTTCATTTGCACTTCCCTGATGACTAGTGACATTGAGTAAGATGTGGTACTAAATAGACCATGAAAAGGGTATTTTTTGTTGTTTTGTTTACAGTTTGACAGCTGAACCAAGAAGGAAGAATATCACCTGTTCAACTTCAGTTGAGAACATGAGCTTCAGCCAACTCAAATATTTCACCACTCTGCATTTCCACAAATGATGACAAACGCAGAGTAAGTATTAATTTGGGGGTTACAAATAATCTTTGGCAAGTAGGCAAATTTGCAAATATGATATCTGTGAATAATGAGGATTTATTTTATCTCCTATCCATGAGTTTTTGAGTCCTTTAACATCTTACAAAGTCCTTGTTTTATTCTCAGCTATATAGGTCAGTATTTTTTTTTTTTTTTTTTTTAGTTTTTATTTTTATTTTTAGGCCAGTATTTTATTTGTTGTAAATTTATTTCTCTCAAAGGTTTCATAATAATTTTAGTTATTCCTCTCTATTTTTTAAGGCTGAACAAAACATGTTTTATTTCTCATTATTTCATATTCCATTTCCATTTTGAGGAACTAGAAAAATGTATATTACCCTATTTGTTAATGCATGACACATTATCTTACTCCAGCTTTTCACATGTCATTTGCTGTTTCTGTATTAATAGCTCATTTCATGCTGCAAATTGGACATTGGTTGAAATTTTTAGTGTTCTATAAGTGGCAGCTTCTGGGTGCTTGAGGTTAAAATGAGATTTGCATGATATTGCATTTACAGATTAAAAACAAAGCTGGAATTGAAAGCTTATTTGGGAGGAGCTTCTGCAATACTACTTCTTTCTTCTAAATCTAGGTTGAAAACAGAATCAATAGATACCTGAAACTAGAAATATAAGGTCAAGTAAAAACTCTGAGGTATTTCAATCCTCTCCATAATAAATATTTTTTTCCTTAACTTTATATTTGAGGACCAGGAAGTGTCACAAAACTATTAGAACCTTTAAATCGAGTCCCAAAAATCACCTTAACACCTGCTATAGCTCTTTTCCAATTGCCTGTGCTAATTAGGGATATAGGGGGAAAAGGAAGAAAACAATATCTTAATTTTCAGTAAAAAGTAACCTATAATTTCAAACTACCATTCCTTTTTACCAAACCATTTATTTGTAAGAGATTAAAATAGTTACTTTGTGTACAATCTGGATTATACTTTGAAATATTAGCCTTAATAGATGCAAAGAAAGAATTCTTTGGCTGAAATGGTGTTAACAGTTTCTTGAATTTTTTGGATAGCCCTTGACTGTTTCTTAATGTTTTCTTTTATCATTTCTCCTTCCCACTGACAAATGCTATTTTTTGGCCTGGTGTCATTTCACTTGCCACTTAGTAAAACTAAGATTTTATCACCAAGAAGCAGCAGCAGATCAAAGTTCAAATATATGTTGCTTTATCTTTGTTCCTTGTGTCTGAACCTTGGCCTAATAAATCCACAGCACTAATTATAACCACAGGGAAGATCAAGATGAGGATAAGGGTTGAGTTAGTGTTATAAAAGAATCAAAAACAACATTGATAGTGACTTTCATTTTAAAGTAATCAGTCTGTTGGTGGTTTTTATCTAAGTTGCAGTTTACCAGTTATTAAACTTGGATGTTCTGTTTTCACGTTTTACTATTTGGGGAAACAAATTTCTCTCTTTGCTGTTGAAAATCCAATCTTGGGAATTATTATGGAAATTATTATTTTAGATGTCAAATGGTTGTTTATTTAAGGAAGTCAAATAAATTTGAAATAAGAATGTATGCTAGTCTATATTATCTCTACATAAAAGTCCTCCAAGTTGAAGGTATAATATCACAAAGACAGAAACATCCGTCTCTCAGAGTAACTGGCTTCAGCACGGAGTAAAACCATGGCTCAGTAGATGCATTTCTTAGGTGTTAACCCTTCTGATTTTTCCTTTCAGTGTATACAATGTGAAAATCACAAATTGCCCCAGAATCTAATGAGTAATTATTTAGTCATCTGTGATCAAAAAATTATCAGACAAACACTGCTCCAGTGTGTCTGAACTGGAGACCCAGCTTCCTTTACATTGTTGACTGTCATAGCTGGTCTCAATCTCACAGTCCAAGATGGCAACATCCAAAGAGTAGGATGGAGGAAGGACCAAAGAAGAGAAGGAGAAAGACATAAATCTGCTGTCTCCAGGAAAGGATCCCAGATGATTATAAGCTATTACCCAGAATGTGGCCATACCAAACTGTAGAGGGGGCTGAAAAATAATTTTTATCAACTATCTGTATCTAAAGATTACATGATTTTCTCCCTTCTTATATTAATGTAGAAAACCATACTGATAGATTATCTAATGTTAAAGTTAAATCATTCTTAATTTTCTGAGATAATTCTATTTGATCATCATGTATTCTTCTAATATATTGCTGAATTATGTTCACTAATATTTGATCTAGGATTTGAGGATGATAATGAGTTAATCTATGTAAAGCATTTAGAAAACTATCTGGCACATAAAAACAGTAACTGTTAGCTTATTAAATTTGTAAGTCAGTTTGTCATAATTTTTTCAAGATAATAATAGCCCTTTAAATGTATAAGTTTTTTTAACTTGAAGTTTACATAAGTTTGTATCAGCATGTTCTTTATGAGTAAATTTCTAAATATCAATTTAAATTTTATTTTAAAAAGATGCTGGGGGCTTCCCTGGTGGTGCAGTGGTTAAAAATCCGCCTGCCAATGCAGGGGACACAGGTTTGAGCCCTGGTCCAGGAAGATGCCACATGCCGCGGAGCAACTAAGCCCATGCGCCACAACTACTGGGCCTGCGCTCTAGAACTTGTGAGCCACAACTACTGAGCCCACGTGCCACAACTACTGAAGCCCATGCGCCTAGAGCCTGTGCTCCGCAACAAGAGAAGCCACCGCAATGAGGCACCCGTGCACCGCAACGAAGAGTAGCTCCCGCTCGCCGCAACTAGAGAAAGCCCGCGCACAGCAACGAAGACCCAACACAGCCAAGAATAAAAATAATAAATTTATTTAAAAAAAAAAAAAAAAAGATGTTGGTTTATTCATGGTTTTCTCTTTCTTCATGACAAGTTTTTGTAATGCATGTTTTTCTAGAAAGTTGTTTATTTCATCTATCTTCAAATTTGTGAGAAAAAAAGCTATCCATGGTATTTTCTCATTGTTTCTGAAATCTCCAGAGTGTTTGTGAGTCATTTTCATTCCTAAAACTCTTCATCTGTAATTTCTCATTTTCTTTATAATTTTTGATGGCATTTTCTGTTTTACTAGTGTAAATGATTTTATTGCTTGCAACCATACAGTATTGAATGTTATTTTCCCACTGGTTTTTCCCTTCATAACATCCTGACCTGATTGCATACCATTTAAGTTAGTATACATATTTTTATTTATCTCAGTGATTTATTTTTAAAATATTTAATCTCAAAATTAGTTATCACTATATTTATTGTTATTGTTGGGGTAATTCTTACTGCCTTTTGTTGTAGTCAATAGTTATATAGAATTACTCATATACTGAACTGGTAAATACCAGTTCTCCTTACACATGATTGCTTCTTGAACCCCACTTCTTACTTCTGGGTTCAAGGTCCTGCTTATTGAAGTGCAGTCTTTATCAGCACTTCTGGCAATTATCTGTAATTAAAAGGTTTTGAGTTTTAGGTTCCAACTTCCAAAGATATTGTTCCTGTTGGGACACTCTAGAGTTAACAGTCTGTTTTTGATATATTTGTCATTTTTAAAATAATTGTCTTTTCTCTGATTGCTTTTAAGTTTTCTCATGTGCCTGGTGTTCTATTGCAATGTATCTAGGTAGGATCTGTTTTATTTATCGTATTTAAGAATCAGTAAGTATCTTCAGTTTAGATTCTTGTTCATTCAATAAAATTTCTACCAATTATCTTTTACTAAATCTGTCTCTCTCTCTTAGTCTCTATTTTCTCCTTGTAGACTTCTAATTGATTGTATTTGGTGATCTATGTACAACATTTATACTTTTAAATCTTTCATATTTTTTCATTTCTTTGTCTTTCTGGAGTCTATTCTGAATCCCTTAGCTATATCTTCTAATTTATCAATTCTCTCTAAAGCATTGTCTAATATTCTCTAAAACCATCAGATTGTTAATTTCAGATTTTGTCAGGTTGTTAATTATAATGAACATAGTTTTCATTTCTAGATGTTCTGGTTGATACTTATAACAATACTGTCTATTCTTTCTTCATCGTGTTTGGCTCTTCAATATAGTTCCAATTTATTTTTTACTGCTTGAAGAATTTCAAACATGTTGTATTCTTAGATTTTATTTATAATCTTGAGAGCATCAATTCTCCCATTATTTTATCTGTTGACTTTACCTTCTGATGGTTCCCTTCCTTGTAAGGTTTATAATTTTTTAACTGTGAGATAACCTTTAACGCAAGGTTTTTATTGTGAGAGTCCAGTGTGCTCTAGTTCATGCATATGTCTATATATAGACGGTTTTCCCCTTATTTTTCTGGAGATTTTGTTATTTTTCCACCTCTGAACTAATGTTTATGTTTACAGTTTAGCTTGGATTTCGCACAGCAAGTATATTGTGTAAAGTCAGACCTCACTTCCATATCTTGATGTTTGACTTCTCTGATGGAAATTCTGTAACTTTTTTTTTTACTGAGCATCTGAGATATCACTACTTAGCCATGGTCCTTAGTTTTTTTACTCTAGCTCACTGACTGGAAAACACTTCCAAGAATTCAACTTAAGACAAATAAAACTGGTTGCAGCTCTCCACTCAGTGCGGAACAAGGGCCATAAGCCCTGTCCCCATATTCTGGTTAAAATTAGAACGTCCTTCCCCAAAGGTCAACATCCAGGTCTAATGCCTCATGGATTGTTTTAACATCAACTATAATTTGCAACTATTCCTTTCATTTTTGTCTTTTGCATCTGGAAATGCCTCCCCTACCTTGTCTCTTGAACTTGGTAATATTTAAAAAGTGTATTGTACTGTACTGTATTGTATCCAGTATTTCTATGTATTTGTACCAGGAGAATACTTATATATCAACTCAAACCATTCTGTTTCCTTAACATAGACTTCCTCTTTTATAAAAGATTTTCAGATTCCCCATTCCCTAAAACACACATGTAAATCAGAGAAGCGAGATTCAAGTGACAGACACCATGATGTATTTAGTATCACCCCACACATGATAACTGCTCTAATTTGTGGCGGGTCAAGATTTTCTGCCTAACTTGCTCTGCCTTTTGGAACAGTTCTCAAGGAGGCATCTCAGTCCCTCAGGCAAGTAGGATTTTAACACACATTCCCTATTAGTTTTCAGACATGTCTGAGTATCACTTATAGGCTAGCATTAGCTCAATCTGGGACCCTCTTCCATACGTAGAGATCACCTCACAAATAAAATATGTATGAACAAAGTTAGTGATATGGGTCCTGAATAAAATAGTGTACATCATAGTAAAGAAAAAAAAGAAATAAGACAATGTGGACCGTGAAGGAACACTGCAAAAATTATCTTAGTCACTCTGATTAAATGATACCACAACAATTTCCTTAGTGATAAGGAACTAGACACATTAAAATTCAATACAGGTCTTTTATTTTTCAATCTGGTCTTCCTTCCAGCTTCCCTGTGAATGACTTTATCATCTTTTCAGCTGTGCAACCAAAATCCAACACTGGATTTAATTAATCCTTGGTTATTGGTCATTATCAACCTATGCATGGCCTTACATTTAGTCAATTTAAAAAATATAATGACCAATTTTAATTTACAACTCAAACTAAGAACTAGTAAATTAACAATAACTTAAATCTACCTACAAGCTCCTCTTCTATCCCATCTCTCTTTCTCCTCCTTTAAACCCCTCCTGGAGATAACAACTAATCTAAATTAATGCTAATCCCTCTATAGATGCCAAACAATACGTTGCTTAGTGTTTCCTGTTTTTGAACTTTATATCCAGCACATAGTCTTCTGGGACTTGATTTTTTCTTTCAAAACTATACAACAAATATTATCTATGCTGTTATTCATAGTTGAAGTATTCTATAGTGGGAGCATTGCATAATTTATCACTCTGATAAAAAAATTAGATTTTTTCCCCCAATTTTTTGCTCTTAAGAATAGGAACATTATTTTTTATTTTTCTTGGAGCATGTGAGTAAAATTTTCTCTTGAATTTATAGCTAGGATTGGAATTGCTGCATTATAGGGTAAGGGATTAAAATAGAATGGCCAATGTTTTTAAGTAGTTTTACTAACAGCATATAAGCTACCAGCAATGTATAAAGGATCCAGCTAATCCATATCTCTAACACTGGCAATTGTCAGCCTTCTCAATTACTGCCAGTACAAGTTTCTCCTTCTGTCAAACATTTATTCATATATTTTACCCATTTTTAGTATATGTGCTGCTGAAGCGAGAACAATTTTACCCATTTTTATGCTGTGCTGTTTTGTGTTCCTAATGATTAGTAGCAGTTAATTAAATAATCTGGTTACTAGTACTTTGTCAGATATTTGTAATATAAATATCTCTTCCTAGGTGTAGCCTCCCTTTTCATGCTCTTCAAGGTGTTTTTAGTAAACAGAAGTTCTTAATTTTAATGTAACAAATATACCTATAATTTCTCTACTGGTTGACTTGTTTGTCTTAAGAAAGCCTTTCTCATGCTAAAGACAGCAGGGCATTTCCTTGTATTTTCTCCTAAAAGTTTTAAATCTTTACTCTTCATATTTATGTCTTCAATCCATTAGGGGTTGAATTTTTATTATTGTTTTCATATAGTTAACCCATTTTCCCAATCTCATTTATGAAATAGTATCTCCACTATAAATCTGTTTTGTCACCTCTGCCAAATATCAAGTGCCAAGTATGCATGGTCTATTTCTAGTCATTCTATCCTTTTTCATTATTCAATGTGTCTACCTCTGCACTAACACCACAGGGTCATAATTACTATAGCTCCAAAGAATCCTGATATAGGGTAATGCAAGTAATTTTTTTTTTTTTTGGAGTGTTTTGACTTTTCTTGACCCTTTGTTCTTCCCTATAAACAAGAAAATTACTTTGTCCAGCTCCATGAATAACTCTGTTGCGATATTTATTGGCCCTGCATGGACTCTATAAACAGATTGGGAAAAACTGAATTATTAATGATATAAAGTCTTCTCATTCCTGAATTTGGCAGAACTCCCCATTTTCTGAGGCTTATTTAATGTTTTTTATAAAGTTTTGTAACTACATATCTTGCTCATCTTTTGTTAGATTCATTTATGTGTTTTCTAGTTTTTGTTGTTACTATAAAAGGTGCTCAAAAAACGATTTGCTGGTGAATGAGGACATAATTGATTTGTTCATATTGACCTTGCATTGAGTCAGCTTGCTAGCCTTTCCTTTAGATCTAATAATTTGTAATAAGTTGTTAGTAGATTTAAAAAAATTTTTATGTAGACAATTATATCAAACAAAATCAATAGTTGTATTTCCTCCTTTCTAAACTTTATGCTTTTAATATTTTTTCCTTGACCTACTGCATAGCCAAAACCCCCAGTAAATTGGTGAATGTAAATAATGGCAAGGGAACATCTGGCTTTTGGCAGATTTTTTTTTTTTTGGCAGATTTTAAAAGAAATGCTTTTAATGTTTCTTCACTTAGAAAGTTGATTGTTGTGTCCATATAGTAAGTGCTATTCAACTATTAGCAATATTTATTGCCATTTTATTGTTAGCCACTTTTACTGCATTGACTTGATTTTATGCAATTGTATTCTATTCCTTCAAATAATTTGTATATTTTCACCAGTATTTATAGTGAATATAGTATTTATATACTAGAATTTACAGTATAATATAGTAAATACTATGTATTATAATATTTTTGTCTGCCTATCATCCCTCCTTCCTTCTTCTCAAATATAAACACTTTTCATCACGAAGAACAAAATTTAAATGTTTTGTGTGGGGATAAACTATCACCTGCTCCAAACACAGGCATGAATAACCCATCCTTCCAAGCCATAGTAATTGCCAGTCCAATAAGAAGCCATCTGAGCTGGGACAATAGAGAAAGGAACATTTATCTGCTTCTGAGATCATTGGTGCTAAGAACCATGTAAACCTGCAGTACAGAGTCATCTCGTCTAAGACATAGAGAAAGCCTGTCTGATAAACTACCCAAGGTGAGCAAAGCTGGGAAATGGAGAACAGCAGTCCATTGGTCCCAGAAGGTCTGAAAAATAACCTCCACTTTTCAGTTATGTGCCAAAAGTTCCTACCCACATCTACCGCTTTTATCTCCACCATGTTGATTTTCCATTTGTTCTGCTTACAATCAAAAGAATCCTATATATCACACAGATGGTATTTATTCTCTTTATATCCTAGTCCATAAACTAGGAAAACAGAAGCCATATCCATTTCTACCCACAGTACCCACCACAATGGCTGGCACATAGAGATAGTTCATTTTTGAGTGCATCAATGACTAGACTAATGAGTATGTAAAAATTGTATTTCGTTTTCTATATAGAATATAAGCTGATATATTTTGTCACATCAACCTAAATTTATTTTGACTACTTAATATTTTATGTACAACCCAATAATGATATACAAATTTTTATGAATCTTTTTCCATCATTTTAAAATTGTCACTCTTGTACATTTTCTCCTTTTATTAAAAGGATATAAACTCTTATTACTAGTCTTATTCTCCTCTCCTTTAAGCATTCATTCAACAAGCAGGTACCCAATGCCCATATGACACCATGTTAGATAGTCCAGGAGGTTCAAACTGAATAAGGTATGGTCACCACCTCCAAAAATCTTCCCCATGAATTCAAAATGTCTTCAGTGTACTTCATAGAAACCAAGTATAAGTGGGGAAGAGTACTGTGGTCATTCAATAGCTTTCTAGTAATCAAAAAAAACAAAAAGCTCTAAGTATATGATCCTGCCTAAGACAAGTGCAAAAGTAAAGAGGAAAAACAATAGCAAGAAAAAAAGTAGCATAATGAAGAGGTAAAAATAAAGAGAAATGAAGACAGCCAGAAGCATGTAATTAGAACTGAAACATGTTGAATTACCAGCAGCATCTTTAAAATCACATTTACAAACCACCAATCATTTCTAAAATCTTTATCTTTGAGCATCATTTTTCAGACAAATTGCCTACGTATGGCTATAACTTCAGGAGTTTGCATTTATGCCAGGAGACTCGAGAAAGCAAAGCTCTTACACAGCATTCAAGCTGTTGTTCTTGCCATTATTAATCTGGCCATTTATACTGGTGAACCGAAATGCAGCCCGCAAAAAACTGAACTTCAATTTACTCATCTGTCAATGTAAAATGTAGAATTTCCAACATCCTAATTCACACTGATGTTGGGGAAATTAAAGAAGATGATGCATTTGAAAGTACAACATTGGGCTTCCCTGGTGGCGCAGTGGTTGAGAATCCGCCTGCTAATGCAGGGGACACGGGTTCGAGCCCTGGTCTGGGAAGATCCCACATGCCACGGAGCAGCTGGGCCCGTGAGCCACAACTACTGAGCCTGCGCGTCTGGAGCCTGTGCCCCGCGACGGGAGGGGCCGCGATAGTGAAAGGCCCGCGCACCGCGATGAAGAGCGGTCCCCGCACCGCGATGAAGAGTGGCCCCCACTTGCCTCAACTAGAGAAAGCCCTTGCATGAACCGAAGACCCAACACAGCCAAAAATAAAATAAAATAAATAAATAAAGTAGAAAAAAAAAAAAAAAAAAAAAAGTGCTCCATTAAAAAAAAAAAAAAAAAAAAAAAAAAAAAGAAAGTACAACATACACACAGTGGACTTGATACAATTAAACGGTGAAAACTGAGAGGCCACTACAGCAAGAGAAATATTTTCTATTAACACAAAAGAAGTGTCATAAGTTCTTTGTGCCAGACAAGACTTTTTCCAGGTTACTGTCAAGTCCAGAAGTTGCTCTTTTCTTGTCCAAATCCTATAAACTCCTCCCACTGGCACAGCACAGATCAGCAAGTTCACAAAGATCAGACTAAACTCCATAGTGGATAGAAACCCATTCCTAGGATAACAGGCTACAGGTATTTCTCAGGAACTTTAATGAAGAATCTTCTTATGAACCATCTTTCCTAAGATAGTCACAAGTCAACAGAACGGAGGAGACACCATTAGCTGATTCTTAGCAACCTGCAGAGACCCTGAGCTCAGATTAGTGCTGTTTCCTAGTGGCGCCACCCCACTATCCTGCTAGGTGCCCAGACTCGATAAGCTAAAGCTGAGCTTTCCTGTACACGTATTAAGAGTTGACCAAAAAAAGGGACAATATGGTATGAAGAGGAAGATCAGAGGATGATGGCCCAGGATCAGACTACAGAAGTGGGAATAATACTGCATACTCACTAGTTATGAATGTGTTAAATATTTGTTATATATGTGATTACATGTATATGCATATGTATATAATATACATACACAAAATATACATAATTGTGTATACATACATTCATACATATGTATATATATTCACATTTTAGCCAGTTGATAATAAGTTAATTGATAAGTAAAAATAAATAGTGCTTATTTCATTGAGTGGACTCATTCTAAGGATGTTTTTAAAATTCTTACATTAAGAACACCCATATTTTTTTTTCTTAATTTGTCCTAAATGTAGTGCTGCAATTTAAAATGGTGTGTAGGCACCAACACTTCAGTTGTCAGATCCGTAATGGTGAGAATATTCAGGAGGGTCTCGACAGCTTGGAGGGAGAAGGCAGGGGAAGAAAGCTACTTAGGAGGAACAGGGAATTATTTGAATATTTCAACAACTACTTGACTGGGTCAGTCTGTACTCTAAAAGCACCTCCAATGAACAAGTGCAGTTAAGATTATGGCACCCAGAGTAAACCAACCAAATAAGCAGCATCCCTTACAGCACGATGACTGAATAAGGCCTGCCCCTGCTTGAGTGAAATCTACTGTATAGGAGAGGCTGTTATATGACCCAGCAGAAAAATAAAATATTCACTGTAAATACATGCACATTCAATACAACCATGCATGTGTTGCCCAGGTGTTCTGGGCAAGAAGAAAAAAGAATAAAGATACTGTTAACCCACCAAGGATCAGAGCTTAATCCTGTGTTTAAATCTTTTTCCAACAATGATGCTGCTCATGTGTTTGTTTCCAGACTCCTGCAATTTCCCCATGGTAACCAGCCACAGCCTTTTCATCAAGTGGCCAAGAGAAGGTTTCAGCATGTCTTGTGTTCAAACAGAAGTAGACCTTGAGCAAGTATTCAAGTACCAGTAGTTTGAGAGGTGCAGGAAATTCCTATCAAGGAGTGAGGATATAACAGCAAAGGGAAGGCAGCCAAAAAAGGCTCCAACACCAAGCCAGATACCAATGTGGATAATAAATGATGCAGAACACACCCTCAGAGTTATTCTCCAGAGGCCAGGAGTCAGACACCAACAGCCAGTGGTTGAGAGCTTTAAGGGTTGAGAGAGCATTGGTTAATTTCTTGGCACTTCTCAGACTGCAGACTGAACTGCCTTTGGATGCTTCAGAGAAATTTCTCAGACAAGGTGCAGAAAATGGTTATTGAACCTGACCTTTAGGCAAGAAGTGGTGCTTTAGCTTAGGCTGCCACAACAAAATATATAGATTGGGTGGCTGAAACAATAGAAATTTATCATCTCACAGTTCTGGAGGCCAGAAGTCCAAGATGAAGGTGCAAGCATGGTTGGTTTCTCGTTCCTGGCGTGTAGATGGCCAACTTCCCATGTGTCCTTACATGTCTGGGAGACAGCAAGCTCTCTGGTATCTCTTCTTATAAGGGCCTTAATCCCATCATGAAGACCCACCCTCATGACCTCATCTAAACCAAATTATCTCCCAAAGCCTTATCTCCAAATACACTGGGGGCTATGGGTTCAACATATGGATTTGAGGGGTACACAATTCAACCTATAATATTGGTAAGGTCCTTAAGACAGGACACAGGCTACCAGCATATTTCCAGACCTAACTTGGCCATATGGAAACAGGCTACAATCTTGATCCATTAGCCTCTTGTCTAACCATATGCAGTCATAAGATACCAACCTTTGCATTAAGGGCAGACTTGAAAATTAGCCCTCTCTAAAGTGATTTAAATCATACTTCCTCAAAAACATTTTACTTATAATTATTCAGAAATAGGATGAACTGAATTACAATGTCCCCAATTCCCTATGCAAATGTAAACTTCACAAGAATTAAGTGGAATATTTTTTTTAATTTAATTAGCAATGAACCTTGTCTTATCCAAAAGAGTATTCCTTTTTATGATAAAACAAAAAGTAAAAATATCAGTGAATATGGTTTAAATTGGAAAATCATTCACTGTGTAAGAGAAGCATCAAATGGATTTGTAGATGGAAAATAAATGAGCTGGAAATGAAGGAGTCATGCATTAGGGATGTTATTCTTTATGGAATACATTTCTGCATCTGATGGAATCTGAATTGACCACCTCTCCAATACCTCATGAGATGGAAATGCCAGCAAAGAAGAAAAATGCTAGAACTAAAATTCTTATTGTCCAGGGTATTCACTGAACTCTTATCATATGAAACCTTAGAGTTTCAGTTATCTTTCTATGCACACATGTATTATCTTCCTGCTACTAAATTATAAACTGAGGTCCTGGAGGATTAAGGTCATATCTCAACAAACCATATCTTTCCTTTTTTCAAACCGTTTAACTATTTCAACCTTAAACCAATTAAGAATACACAATGATGACCCTTAGTACAACCAAACTAACACTTGTACATTTTTTGTCTTCCTTTGAATATTCTCATCCATATTCACACAGATTTATAGTTATCATGATGGCTTACATAGAATTTCATGTTGCCAAGTAGCTAGACTGTCTTCAAATAATCCATCAAGTTGATTTAACAATTTCTATAACTGTTTCCCTTTATCCCTAGTGAGACAGTAAGGATCTTAAAAGTCTACCAATTGAACCCACTGGATGAAAATAAATAGCTTGCATTACCAGGAGGAAGAATATAGGATAATTTAATAAATTGAGGAAAATGAAATTTAGTTTTAAAATCTAAAGATCGAATCCATACAATGTTTTTTTGATGGTAATATAGTATCGTGTGGTCTTGGGGCATACTGCTCAGAAGGTGGCTGTCCTCTGACCCAAGTCCTGGCCCTCCACACAGTCATCCTTGGGCCTGAACCCTGGGGGTTCCACCTCCTCAGCTGGCTTCCCAGAGTTTCAGTACTAGTGGCTGAGACTCTGCAGTCAAATACAATTAAATCTCATCCCTTCTGGGAAAGTTCTCTCTTTTCTTCCTCCCCATTTAAGAAAAATTAGCCAACAAAATAAACTTTTTAATAATGTCTTACACCTCTGCTATTCTGGACTCTGCTAATTGGAATTACAGATCACACAGGGTAGAATACTTTGTTATGTCAGTAGGAAAACTATGTTTTGATGGGTAAGCAGGACCTCTTTCATGGTACCTTTCTAAATATGACTTACATGTGACTGCCTGGCCCACCTAATTATGTATAAAAAGACTTACTTTTATGTGAAGTCTATTTAGTATCTCATAAATAATTCTAAATTAACAGCATGAAAGAAAAATAGAAGCTCCTTCACTCTTCTTCGCAGTTATTGCATTTACAGGCATATTAAGGAGGCAGAATAAGAAGCTACTTAGACTAGGAGGACTTCAAGCAAGCCCAGGGGTCACTGCACAGCCAAGAAAAAATGGAACAAGTAACCTTACAGATTGCTGAGTGGTATAAATTTATATAGCCCTTTTGAAAAACAATTTGATACTACCAACAGGCATTTATAAAATGTTTTCTTATCCTTTGATCCACTGAATTCACCTCTAAGAAAAATCCTAAGTAAATAATCTCATACATAAAACGTTTCATGCCCAAAACCTTCTTCTTGGAAATATTTATAGCGAGAAAATTATAAACAGCTTAAATGTCCATTTATAGAGACCTGAGTATGAATCTTGGTTCTGCCACTTTCTGCCTGTGTAACTGTAGACTGTAGGCAAATTACTTAACTTCTCCTGTGTCTGTTTCCCTGTCTGTAAAATGGGGATAACAATATTACCTACCTCATAGCCTCATGAGATTGTGGGAATTATATGAGCGAATTAGTGTAAAATGCAAAGAGAATGTAAAGATGGCAGATAAGCACATGAAATGATGTTTTAACCCCATTCGTCATTAAGTATACGCAAATCATGATGAGCTACTACTCCACACCTATTAGAATAACTAAAATTACCTTTAATACTAAATTCTGGCAATGATGCAGAACAACTAGAACTCTGATGCTTTGCTGCTGGGAATGCAAAATGATACAGCCACTCTGGGAAAGTTCGGCAGTTTCTTACAATATATAAACTGCTGGGTCATATGATAATTGAAATCTCACTCCTGAAGAAAAGAAAAATTATTTTGCAAAAAAAACAGATGTGAATGTTTATAAAAACATTTTTATAATCCCTCTCCAAACTGGAAACATAAATGTCCTTCAACTGATGAATGGAAAAAATAACTGTGGTACAGCCATACAATGGAATACTACCCAACAATAAAAAGATGTACACTATCAATACACACAACAAATTGCATGATTATCAAAGGCATTAGGATGAGTGAAAGAAACCAGTCTCAAAAGGTTATGTACCATATAATTTTATACATATGTTGCTCTACAAAAGACAAAACTAAGTTCAGTGGTTGCCAGGGGTAAAGGGCAGAAGGAAAATTTGACCACTGAGGGGTAGCAAAAGGTTGTTTTGGCGGGTGGGGAATAATGAAACTGCTGCATATCCTGATTGTGGTGGTAGTTACATGAATCTATACATGTGTCAAAACTCCTAGAACTGTATACCAAAAAGTCACTTTTACTATGTAATTTTTTAAAGATTTTTTTTGCTGTGGACCATTTTTAAACTTCATTGAATTTGTTACAGTATTGTTTCTGTTTTATGTTTTGGGTTTTTGGCCGTGAGGCAAGTGGGACCTTAGCTCCCCAACCAAGGATCGAACCCACACCCCCTGCATTGGAAGGCGAAGTCTTAACCACTGGACCAGCAAGGAAGTCCCCAATATGTAATTATTTAAGTCAAAAATAAAAATAGTAAATATAAAGTACTTAGAAATGTACCTGGCACATAGGCGCTTTATATATGTTAGATACTTTAGACCATATATCAAACGGGATATTAAGCATTAATTGTAAATGATGTTTAAATGACTAGATGATATATGCAAAAGCTTATGAAATCATGTTGCTTAGAAATATTCGTCTATGTAGTATAATAGTAACTGTAGTATAAAATATTTAAATTTTTTGTTTATTTCTAAGACTTGTTCAAACTAGTTCAACTTCACAGCAAGATTCAAGGGAAGGTACAGAGATTTCTCACACTCTCCTTGCCCCCACACATCCGCAGCCTCCCCCCAACTAACACCATTTCCCACCAGAGGGTGCATTTGTTACAATCGATGAGACTATATTTACACATCGTAATCCCCTAGAATCCATAGTTTACATTACAGTTCACACTTGGTATTGTACATTCTATGAGTTTGGACATTTGTATGATGACATGTATCCATCTTTATAACATCATATGGAGTGTTTTCTCAGCCCCCCAAAATCTTGTGCTCTGCTATTCATGCCCTTCACCCCCAACACCTAGCAATCACTGATCTTTTTACTGTCTCCACAGTTTTGCCTTTTCCAAAACTTCTTATAGTTGAAAATCATACATTGTGAATATACTTAATGCCACTAAACTGTATGCTGAAAAATGTTGGATAGTCATTTTTATGTTAGTTGTATCTTACCATAGTGAAAAAAATCTCAAAAATAAATAATATCACAAGGGTTCTGAATAACAAAATTACTGCTTTGTTCTTAGGGAACACAGATAATAATTTGGTCAAAATACTAGATTAAAAATGAGATTATTCTAGAAGATGTATTGTTTAAGTGAAGAGGAGGGATTTCTTCACGATAGTTTTTTTTTAAACAGATCTTTATTGGAGTATAATTGCTTCACAATACTGTGTTAGTTTCTGTTGCACAGCGAAGCGAATCAGCCAGATGCATACAGATGTCCCCACATCCCCTCCCTCTTGCACCTTCCTCCCATCCTCCCCATCCCACCCCTCCAGGTCATTGCAAAGCACAGAGCTGATCTCCCTGTGCTATGCTGCTGCTTCCCACCAGCCAACTATTTTGCAGTCGGTAGTGTACATATGTCAATGCTACTCTCACTTCGACCCAGCTTCGCCCTCCCACCCCCTGTCCTCAAGTCTATTGTCTAGGTCTACCTCTTTATTCCTGCCCTGGAACTGGGTCCATCAGTACCATTTTTTCTTTTTTTAGAGTCCATATATATACATTAGCATATGGTATTTGTTTTTCTTTCTGAATTACTTCACTCTGTATGACAGACTCTAGATCCATCCACCTCAGTACAGATAACTCAATTTCATTTTTTTTATGTCTGAGTAATATTCCATTGTATATATGTGCCACATCTTCTTTATCCATTCATCTGTCGATGGGCATTTAGGTTGTTTCCATGTCCTGTCTATTGTAAATAGTGCTGTAATGAACACTGTGGTACATGTCTCTTTTTGAATTTCTCAGGGTATATGTCCAGTAGTGGGATTGCTGGGTCATATGGTAGTTCTATTTTTAGTTTTTTAAGGAATCTCCATACTGTTTTCCATGGTGGTTGTATCAATTTACATTCCCACCAACAGTGCAGGAGGATTCCCTTTTCACCAAACCCTTTCCAGCATTTACTGTTTCTAGATTTTTTGATAATGGCCATTCTGACAGGCATGAGGTGATACCTCATTGTAGTTTTGATTTGCATTTCTCTAATAATTAGCAATGTTGAGCATCTTTTCATGTGCCTCTTGGCCATCTGTATGTCTTCCTTGGTGAAATGTCTATTTAGGTCTTCTGCCCATTTTTTAACTGGATTGTTTTTTTGATATTGAGCTCCATGAGCTGTTTGTATACTTTGGAGATTAATCCTTTGTCCGTTGTTTCATTTGCAAGTATTTTCTCCCATTCTGAGTGCTGTCTTTTTGTCTTGTTTATGGTTTCCTTTGCTGTGCAAAAGCTTTTAAGTTTAATTACATCCCATTTGTTTATTTTTTGTTTTTATTTCTGTTACTCTAGGAGGTGGGTCAAAAAAGATCTTGCTGTGGTTTATGCCAAAGAGTTTTTTTCTTATGTTTTCCTCTATGAGTTTTATAGTGTCTGGTCTTACATTAAAGTCTTTAATCCATTTGGAGTTTTTGTGTATGGTGTTAGGTAGTGTTCTAATTTCATTCTTTTACATGTAGCTGTCCAGTTTTCCCAGCACCACTTATTGGAGAGGCTGTCTTTTCTCCATTGTATGTTCTTCCCTCCTTTGTCATAAATTAGGTGCCCATATGTGCATGGGTTTATCTCTGGGCATTCTATCCTGTACCATTGATCTATATTTCTGTTTTTGTGCCAGTACCATACTGTCTTGATTACTGTAGCTTTGTAGTATAGTTTGAAAGTCAGAGAGCCTGATCCCTCCAACTCCGTTTTTCTTTCTCAAGATGCTTTGGCTATTCGGGGTCGTTTGTGTTTCCACACAAATTGTAAAAATTTCTGGTCTAATTCTGTGAAGAATGCCATTCGTAGTTTGATAGGGATTGCACTGAATCTGTAGATTGCTTTGGATAGTAGTCATTTTCACAATACTGACTCTTCCAATCCAAGAACATGGTATATTTCTCTACCTGTTTATGTCATCTTTGATTTCTTATATCAGTGTTTTATAGTTTGCTGAGTACAAGTCTTTCACCACCTTAGGCAGGTTTATTCCTAGGCATTTTATTCTTTTTGTTGTAATGATAAATGGGAGTGTTTCCTTAATTTCTCTTTCTGATTTTTCATTGTTGGTGTATAGAAATGCCAGAGATTCCTGTCCATTTATTTTGTATCCTGCAACCTTACCAAATTCATTGATTAGTTCCAGTAGTTTTCTGGTGCCATCTTTAGGATTTTCTATGTATAGTATCATGTCATCGGCAAACAGTGACAGTTTTACTTCTCCTTTTCCAATTTGTATTCTTTTACTTCTTTTTCTTCTCTGATTGCTGTGGCTAGGACTTCCAAAACTAGGTTGAATAACAGTGGTGAGAGTGGACATCCTTGTCTTCTTCCTGATCTTAGTGGAAATGCTTTCAGTTTTTCACCACTGAGTACGACGCTTGCTGTGGGTTTGTCCTATGTGGCCTTTATTATGTTGAGGTAGGTTCTCTCTATGCCCATTTTCTGGAGAGTTTTTATCATAAATGGGTGTTGAATTTTGTCAAAAGCTTTTTCTGCATCTATTGAGATGCTCATATGGGTTTTTTTTGTTTTGTTTTGTTTTTTTTAAAGAGCTCCTGACTTTATTTATTTATTTTAATTTTTTTGGCTGTGTTGGGTCTTCGTTTCTATGCGAGGGCTTTCTCTAGTTGTGGCAAGCGGGGGCCACTCTTCATCGTGGTGCGCGGGCCTTTCACTGTTGCAGCCTCTTGTTGCGGGGCACAGGTTCCAGATGCGCAGGCTCAGTAGTTGTGGCTCACGGGCCTAGTTGCTCTGCAGCATGTGGGATCTTCCCAGACCAGGGCTTGAACCCGTGTCCCCTGCATTGGCAGGCAGATTCTCAACCACTGCGCCACCAGGGAAGCCCCATATGGTTTTTATTCCTTAATTTGTTAATGTGGTGTATCACATTGATTGATTTGCGTATATTGAAGAATCCTCGCATCCCTGGGGTAAATCCCACTTGATCATGGTGTATGATCCTTTTAATGTGCTGTTGGATTCTGTTTGTTAGAATTTTGTTCAGGATTTTTGCATCTATGTTCATCAGTGACATTGGTTTGTAATTTTCTTTTTTTGTGATATCTTTTTCTGGTTTTGGTATCAGGGTGATGGTGGCTTCGTAAAATGAATTTGGGAGTGTTCCTTCCTCTGCAATTTTTTGGAAGACTTTGGGAAGGATCGGTGTTAGCTCTTCTCTAAATGTTTGATAGAATTCTCCTGTGAAGCCATCTGGTCCTGGACTTTTGTTTGTTGGAAGATTTTTAATTACGGTTTCAATTTCATTACGTGTGATAGGTCTGTGTATATTTTCTCATTCTTCCTGGTTCAGTCTTGGAAAATTGTACCTTTCCAAGAATTTGTCCACTTCTTCGTGGTTTTCCATTTTATTGGCATATAGTTGTTTGTAGTAGTCTCTTATAATCCTTTGTATTTCTGTGGAGTCAGTTGTGATTTCTCCTTTTTCATTTCTAATTCTACTGATCTTGTGTCCTCTCCCTTTTTTTTCTTGATGAGCCTGGCTCATCAATACAAACTGGGAACACTTTTATAAAAGCCTTCTAAAAATATCTGACTACTGACTTTACATATACGTAAAATCATCAATTGAGGTTACACAACAGAAGGTCACCCCCAAAATTGGAGATAACAGGCAAACACAGATGATCACAGTATACCAGGAGCAGGAACCATCCTAGGAGCCAGTAACTGGTAGGAAAAGTTAAAGGGTAATTAATGAATTGTTGCAAAATGAGCAGGGACAAGATTGAGAGATAAAACTTCCTGAGAACCCAGCCTTAGGGAGATTCCCCACTTCCACCACTTTCATGAGTTGACCTCTAGAAGCCCTATCAGGTTCTTAGGGTAAAGACTGATGAAAAAGCCTCACATATTTCCAGCAGGGAGAGGGAAAAAGTAACCACCTTGAAATACTCTCAGAGGGTTCTGTTCTCCTCAACAAAGACTTGCCTTCAAGGAAAACTATTTTACCAGATCCTAATTAATGTAGGTTCCACCACAACCTAACCAACTCCAGCCCCCTCTAGTCTTCCTGTCTCTCCTAGGAGGGTGTGAGGGGTGTGGATGGCTGAGAAGCATTTGGACAAGTTTAAAGTCCAGAAACACAATCAGACATTGGTATGATAGCAGGTAATTACAGCTCCAAGAACTAGAAATCTCAGACCCTATTTGAGAATTTTCTAGAGAAACCCAAAGACGACAGAGGAGACAATAACAAGGCCACCAGAGGACATTTTAGCCTCTGAGACCTCCAGCTACAGCAAAGAGTAAACACAGCCTAACTTCTAGCCAGGTAAACATAAAACCCCAAACTAAAGGCCTGTTTACCTGACCTTTTACCCAGTTCATCATGTCCACCTTTTCACAAAATATTACGATAATGCTAAAAGTAAGCACATACTGAAGACATAAAGCAAGCATGAGAAGCAGACTTAGATATGGCAGAGATTTTGGAATTATCAGATGGGGAATTTAAAGAACAATGATTAATGTGCTAAGATTGCAAATGGAAATTCAAGACTGAAGCACAGAACAAAGTCAGAGGACAGGCTCTGCCTGACATCAAGACTTACTATAGATCTACAATAATCAAGACAGTGTGGCAGAGCCAGAAAAACAGACAAATAGACCAACAGATCAGAATAGAGAGCCCAGAAACAGATATACGCAGATGTAGTCAACTGATCTTTGACAAAGGAGCAAAAACAATTCAATGGAAAAAGGAGTCTAATAGTGTTGGAACAACTGGACATCCACATGCCAAAAAAATCTACAAAGAATTAAGAGATATAAGCTACTATAAAATATACAAAGATGTTATGTACAAAACAATATTTGACAATAACATTAAATGAAGTATAATCTATAAAAATATTAAATCATTATGCTGTACACCTGAAATGAATGTAACATTGTAAATCAAGTATACTTAAAGTTTTTTAAAGTATCTAGAAAGAGATTTTACACCTTTCATGAAAATTAAGTCAAAAATGGGTCATAGACCTAAATGTAAAATACAAAATGATAAAATTTCTAGAAGATAACATAGTATGAAAATCTACGTGACCTTGAGTTTGGTGATGACTTTTTAGATAGGATAACAAAAGCATGATTCATGAAAGAAAAAAACGGATAAATTAGATTTCCTTAATAAAAATAATCAACTGCCCTCCTAGGTATTTACTCAAATGAGTTAAAAACTTATGACCACACAAACACCTGAACACAAATGTTTTTTTAAATGCTCTAAAAAATAAAGTCTATTATAAAAAACTAAGGGAGTAAAAACAAAATAAATGTGGGAACTGCGTAAGTTATAAAGGGTAACATTAAAATCACCTTTAATAATATCCCCCAGAGCCAACTGCTCTGATTTTTTTCTACTTCCAATTAATATATTCTGCTCTACTTGGTGGAGCATGGTCATGCCATATATTCATGCCTCTATTCTGTTTTTTCCATTTAACATCACACCATGTTTTACTATGTGTGTAAGATGTTTCACCAAGTAAAAATTGCGCAAAAATGTCAGTTTTTATAAATTTTATGAATGTAATAGGTTATTCTTTTTCTATTGCTGAATATTTAATTGTATCTTCATATATAAGTAGTATTATAAGCAGATAGGGTAGGGGGTCCCCAGAGAAAGAACCAGGCATGCTTTCCTGACATAAGAGAAGCCATTTTTGACCTAAGCCATTTTGTGATCTAAGCCTGGCTTCAATGATTGTCCTTGAACAGGTCTCAGGAATTAGTGATCTTAAGGGAACAATTAGTGATCTTAACAGAAACAAACTGTTATCAGGAAAGAGAAGTAACAATAGCAAAGATATGTATCAGTTGTAAAGACCCCCAGTTCTGTTTCAATGGTGAAGATTAGCCTGAGGCTCAACTGCCAGATCAACTGGCACCTAAGGGATGATGATGTTGATCTTTTCTGACCCTCGCGACTTCAATCAACTAAAGCTTGGAATCTGTCCCCCATCCAGGCCCCTTCATGAATATGCATGAACCCTTAGCTTAAAACTTCCAATTTTGCAGACTGGGGAGACATTGCTTTGAGAAAGATCCCTGGTGTTCTCTTGCTGCAAGTAATAAATCCTTCATTCTCCTGCTCTTTGCCTTGGTTGTGCCTTCTCGTTCAATGACCACCAAGAGGTGAACGCAGTTTTCAGGTAACAGTTTCTACCTATTTATTCGTATCTTGAAACAGTGATGTGGCAAAAATCTTTGACCACAATTTTGCCTGTTTTTTTCATCTTTTAAAAAAAATTAATTTATTGAAGTAGAATTAGTGTGGCTAACATTCAAGGAATTACTTAAGAGGCTATCTGCACACTTAGAAAAAGTTTTATGAACATTTTAACAAATGTGTAAAGCCTTTCACACATAAGACATTACTAGTATCTGGCAAGAGTGTGCCATGTCATGGTCATGCTCTGATTTTTCCCATTCTTTCTCAATTAATGAAAATGTGAAGCTATTTCATTGCTCAAAATACAATTGTAATGCCATATTGCTAAATACTAATGTAAATGAGAACTTTATAAATAGTTACATGTTTAACTTAAAAAAATTTTATATCAGATTTTTGACATTGACAGTATATAGAGAAATAAATTAGATCAGGACAACTAACAGAGATTAAGCATTCAAAAGAATTAAAACTACAAAGTACCTGGATGTTTTCATTCAGAAAGCTATCAAAGTGTCTGTCACTGAACATTTTCATCCCACTTTAAATTCAGGATCTCCAATCATAACAATCACCAAAGTAAAGTGTGCAAAACCATTTCTATTAAAATTTCCTATTTTCACTAGCATATAACTCCTCTGAACAATCTCTGCTGGTTTTACACTTTACCTTTCCTGGTTACAGTTTAATGGTAAATTTGAGAGATGTGGTGAAAATCCTTTCAGCTATAATTAATTTTACTTGTTAGATTTACTATCAAATTTTAAAAGTGAGACTTTTCTCAGTTTTTTTCAAATTCTTGGAATCAGTAACATAACGAGGCATTGATAGTTTGAGGAAGGAAATAAACAAGGAAGATAATGAAAACATATCAGGTAGAAACAGAGGTACTGTTAATGCTTACAGATAGCACTATGTACCATATGACTTTCCAACTGGAGTCAATTACACCAGAAAAATCCATGCCATTCATTCCTTGTATGAATGAGTACTTAACTATTTGCAGAGTACTATGCTGGGTGCCAGGAATTTGTGTGCAAAGGCTGATAAAAACCCAGTATGACTTTTCAGTAGGACATGTTATGTCTTTATGGAATGATTGAAAGGTTAAGTCACTTTAAAAGTCATGTTGTCCCGCCTTCTCAAATGACAAGGCCCTCAGAGATCATGTGACTTGCCCAACACATATTCCCCATTTACCAGATGTCCCCAAATGTTCACATCAAAAACGAAAAGTTGGGGCTTCCCTGGTGGCGCAGTGGCTGAGAATCTGCCTGCTAATGCAGGGGACACGGGTTCGAGCCCTGGTCTGGGAAGATCCCACATGCCACGGAGCAACTGGGTCCGTGAGCCACAACTACTGAGCCTGCGCGTCTGGAGCCTGTGCTCCGCAACAAGAGAGGCCGTGATAGTGAGAGGCCCGCGCACCGCGATGAAGAGTGGCCCCCGCTTGCCACAACTAGAGAAAGCCCTCGCACAGAAACGAAGACCCAACACAGGCAAAAATAAATTAATTAATTAATAAAAAAAACAACAAAAAACAAAAAAAACCAAAAAGTTTCCCATTGATTTCAAATAATTTACCCCCACCCACCCAAATCCCACCTTGAGATCACTGAATTTTAGCTTCCTATTTTTTTTTCTTTGTATCAGGCATAGTCAAAAGAAAGTAAAATGATTAGTTGGGGTTTCAAAAGGGGTCAAAAATATGCAAGATAGAGAATGAACAAAATCCATTGCATTACAGTCATTTTAAAATAAAGACTTATCACAGGAAATCAAAGAATTGGATTCTATTATGTAGAAGCACTTCTGCTCTCACATTAAAGGAAATATGAGCTCAAGGCAGAAGACTTAGGAGAAGGAAATAATGGAGAAATGTCCCAGCACTGCAAATAAAAAGCAGGTCTTTATCAAATTTCTAGCAGAGGAGAAAAGCTGCAGGTTATCCTCATTTCTTGTCGAACAACAAACCAGGAAATATCTTTGAAAGTGTTTAACTTTCTTTTAATGATTTTGTCTCACAGTTTACTACACCATATAGATTGATTAGTTAATCAAAAAGGGGGCCTTTACAAATACTTGAATGTTTTCTCACTGCGTAAATGTCCTCATGAACATCACCAGTCTCCTGTGCAGTTTCAGCATCTTTCCCTTGCCTTATCAGGACCAAGGTTCTGATAATTTTTCACTATCAGTTTTCTGGACAACAGCTTGTCTTCCTTATCAGTAGGTAAATCAAACCCTGCCCCATTAGTCAACCTTTATCTCTAGGGCTAAACTTTTCAAATAAATCAGGTCTAAAGTAATGCTAAGGGCTTGAGTGTCATCAGGCCTTTTTTCCCAGATCCTACCTACATACCTAACACTCATTTGCACACCTATGTATTTTCTTCACCTGTGTGTCCGAAACTCTACCCACTGCCTAACCTAATAGGGCTTACCCTTCAAGTTAAAAACCAGGGTTCCTAATCTTATCTACCCTATACTCTCTAAAAAATCATTATTTTGTAGTTTAATATAATTTCTTATCCTCACAATTAAATTATTCATCTTATTTTGCATTTCTGAGTGCCTAAGTATGGCAGTAAACAGTTAAATACTATTTGGTTGATTTGATCAAGGTAATTCTTCAACAGCAGCCATTTTGTTTCCTGCATGCATTTCCAGGTAAATGGTGGCCTTATTTTATTAAACGTGGAGAATCAAATTATGTCCTTCTAAGAAGTATAAATTTTAAATCTTCATCTTAATGTGGTATTAAGTAAATTGCCATTCTACTCCTCTTAAGAATTACTTGAAACCCTCCTGCTATTTTTATTCCCAGAAAGGGCACGCCTGTTAAAGCTGACCCTTTTATCTTTTCCCCTGCACTTCACCACTATTATTACTTTATTTTTCCTTTGGGTAAAATAAGTGTGGACTACCTGACAAGATGTGATATACGTGTGTGTGTGTGTGTGTGTGTGTGTGTGTGTGTGTGTGTGTGTGTGTGTGTGTGTGTGTACGTTATTTGGGAAGGTGATAAGTAAAATATAATTCTACATTAGCCTTAAGTAATCCTTTTTTGAGTAAATTCCACATAGATGCAAAATACAAAAGACATTTAGATAACGCTGGTCCTTTTATTTTTCTAAATGTGTACAAAGACATGAAGAATATAGGTACTGAATGATTTACTTTGAATTGATTTTATTGGAAGAAAAAAACTCTTTCGGGCCTAGACCTAAGTATTTATTTCATTATGTTATTTGTTAGAAATATTTTATGGGAGTGTCTTTGGGTGCTACCTCAAATGATTCCAATAACTCTGAAAATTTTGAAAAAAAATTAGAAATAGGAGAAAACTACAACTTTTAATATCATAGAACACTATAATAATTTCAATTAATATTGTTACCGGCAGTTGAGCAGAGCAAAATTATAAGTCTCACAATGCCCTTGCCCACATTTGACAAACAAAATAGTAAGAAGACATAGCAGATTATTACTTAGAAGGATACTGAAGCTTGAAGCACATGTATTAAATTTGGGCAGTCTTGGTGAAAATGAGAATAGGTTCCTCATTATACAATCTGACATCCTTCACCTAAAACCAAATGAGATAATAAAGAGAAACGAGACATATTTTCTGCATAAAGAACCATATAATCCTTTACCTCATTTAAATAATAGATCCATACTTTTATTCCAAGTAAACTATTCTGTGAAACAAAAACATGCTTGATAATGCCACATGCCCAAAACATACATGATATTCCTATATTATTATTATGTGCACAAGTTCTCACATATTTTGATTTTGGTCTAGACATTTTTATGGAGTTTTTCATGTGCCATATACTATAAACTAGAGGAATAGAAGGAGGTAATTTTCCAAAAATAGGATGATAAACAGTTTTTAATATAAAACTGACAGTCAAAGAGATTGAACTGACAATATTTAATGCACCTATTGAAATGTTAAAATAACTAAAGTGTACCATTTCTGGAATATCTCATTTAGAAATAGGATTTTTCTTGGAGATAGAAATAACTTTCAAGAATCAACTCAAATTTTTAAAGATTTCATTAAAATGTAATTGTTACTTACTGTGCTTTCTTATGTTTAAAATCTTTTCCAAATTCTGAAGCTAAATAACTGATAGGCAAATAATATTCATCCTATTAGTCTCTACACTTTTCTGTACCCTTGAAATCCTTCATTACATAGAATTTATTCAATACTTTAAAATTTTTCATTCCACAACAACAAAATCTCTGAAACTTAGAATTTTACGATTATACCTTCATATTCAAATATTTAATACAAATATATAAACATAAATTTCAAGTAACATAGTCTATTATGCCTAGTACAATATTATACTTTTAAGTATGAACTAGCAGACACATCCCAATCCTAACAACTCTATCAGTTTCTCCCTGAAATTCTTAGAAGCAAATAGGAAGCATAAAAATTAATCAGTTTTCCAAGACTGAGTAAAAAGGGTAATAAAATTTAGTTACCTAGCTATTCCCTCTTTCACATACCCTTTATGAAGACACAAAACACAAATTCCTTCACTCAGTTCAACAAACACTGAATAAAGATAGGGACCTTGCACATAGGAATTCAAAAGCTAATGGGGCCGTCGTAGTATTACACCAGCCGATACTAATAGAAGTGTTTTCATTAACTTGGTTTTATACTCAATAACTCATATTAAATACAGTTCACTTTTATTGAGCTACATTCTCAAAGTTTTAAAACAAACAAAAAAATCTATCTCCAAATTCAAAATGAGGAGGAAAGCGGTTCCCCAGCAGCTGTGAGGTTCTCAACAGCCACAGGTGTCAAGGGGGAATCTTGGGCTCCAGCAAAGGGACAGTAACACTTATCATCCTCTTTCTTCTTCCAGACCGATCAGCATCATTATAATGACGTCTACATTACATCCCTCTCTACTCTAAATACCCAAAGTGGTTTCTTTTCTCTGACTAGACACTACTGACTGATAATATGAAACAGATCCTTCTGTTTTATTTTCAATTTATCTGGGTAGTTGGTATATATGAAAGAAACTAGAAAAATATCAACAATATTACAACTATGGATTATTCTTACTGTCATTTCATAGAAGTTGCATAAAAAGGAATGGAAAAACACAAGGTCAAAAAAAGAGTAAAGTTGGGAATAAAGGGCAATTGCACAATATGCTATATTACAGACAATTTATCTTCATATTCATGATCAACAGTCCCAGTACGTATTAGGTGAAAAGAAAACAATGAGCATTGGGGTGGTCTTTTCCTAAAATAAGTCTTGGGTTGGTATCCACTCACTGACACACAGCCCTTCTAACAAAATCCTTGTCAGTCAGAATAATTGCAAAACACAGAACTCTTCATCATACTGTGTAATAGCTGCCAGAAACAGTAAACAAACAGCAAATCTAAACAAGTTAACATATGTAATAAAATTCTACAAAAAAAGTGGGAGGGATAAATATATTTAGGTAGGTCACTGAAAGTTATTATATTTGAAAATTCTGATGGAGTGTGCAAACATGAAATGGATTGCTCTTATTCTATGAATTTTTTCTCATTGACAGTTTATTAGCTAAGAAATATTAAGACAACATTTAATAACATTTTAGCATTCACTCTCCATCAATTTAATGCAACATTTATTGATTTCCCACTATGAGCTAGGAATTCCAAATAGAAAAACCAGAATAGTACAACCATCACCTTAAGATTCTCATAGCCTCCTCATTTTCCCCTTTAAACAATGGTCTCCTTAGCTATGTTTGAATTTTAAAATTTGAAACTGTTTCATTTTCAAAGCAGGAGATCTTAGTTTTTAAATTTAATATTTTACTTCAAGAATAAAGTTTTTTCGTATCCAATAAATTATGATAGTTTAAAGAGGAAATTTATCTAGAATTGAAGTGTTCATACAAAGACTATATGGCATGAAAATAATGTGTAAAGTGATAGAAATGATAAAAATCCAATGATCTAAATTATTCTTCATTGCTTGAAAAATATATTTATAGTAAAAAACACTTTTGGGAAAACATATTTTTTGATTTTTACTGTGAGTCAGGTACTGTGTTAGACACCAGAGTACAAAGGAGTATGATACAGTTCCATCTCCAAAGTACTCATTCTAATCTATCTTTACATACAAAACTAGTCACTTTAAGACATCTCAAAAAGAAGAATGCAATATTCTTAATAATTGACTATTGTTTCCCATACAAATTCATAACCAGATATGCCTAAAACATTGAAATTTGCTCTTTTTGCTTCTCTTCAACAACCTACAAAAGCATATATTCATAGTAAGGAAAAGTATATAATGACTCTGGTTAGTTTGTTTTTAAACAAATACATATTATAAAACTCGTTTCATAAAAATTACAGCCTTCTTGGCAAAAAAGGCAAAGAAAAAGAAAATGTGATTTAAAAGAGAGCAAAAGGTCACCTTGAATCCATTTTATTCATCCAATGTAACCAAACATTAGTTGGCTTCAGTGACATGAGAAAGGAAATAGCTCGTCATTTCAACCAGGTGTTTTGAGTAACTTACCTATACTCATTTCCAGTTTCCATATAAATAGTTTCAAAAACACAAAACATTTTTCCATACACTAATCCTAAGGCTCCAAAGTCCATGTTGCCATTTTTTTTACATGTTTTTATTGACCCATGAACTTTCAAGTCCACATATAAATCTATCCATTGATAAACAAGTACTCATCACAAGGTTCAGCTTTGCTACAAATTAGCTGATCAGCCTTTGTTTTTTTCTAAACACACAGTACTTACTATGTGTTTAGGAGAAACTACATTAGGCAACAAGCTAGAATATCTATAATTGATTTATTTCACAGTGTGAACTGGATGAGTTGCAAATAGAAAACATTTATTGTTTGATTGATTGTTCATTTAAAAAATAATAATCTGTGGCTTCAAAAATGCTTTTTGGCTTTTCTTTCCCAAGATACCTTAAGACAGATTCCATAATTTATGGCTACTTTAGCATACTAAAAATCAGTACAGATTCTTCTTCCAGTAATGGCAGAGTGGATAACTCTCCCATAGATAACAATTATAAACTCTAGACAAAATGTGAATAAAAAAATCATTCTAAGTTAAGGGACTAGAAAGTGAGCAAAACTTTCAGAATTGAAGGAGAAAAGACTTTTGAAAGAGTAACTGCAGTGTGTGAAATTTATGTTCACACAGCTTTTTCTGTGAGGGCACTTTCCAGCCTGAGCAGCTCAGTACAATGTGAACTCAGATCTGAGAGAAAACTGCCTATGAAGAGAGCTATAAAGGAGGGGGACTAAATCTGTTTACAGACTCTACCCCAATCCTTCTCTGATCCCTGAACTACATGGACGTCAGGTCACCAGGTGAAAGAAATAGGTGGACGCTTAAAGAACTGAGAGGGAATTTCGGCAACTTGCTCACCAGAAAGGTTACAGAGCTGGGAGCTGCAATTCATATTACATTAAAATGCCTGCTAGGACAAAAGCCAAGATTCTACAGTGCAAGACAAAATCCACAACCCCAACAATATATCAACAGTAATGCCCATTGAACAACAACAACAACAAAATACTTGACATTAAAAAAAAAACATAGAAAGAAATTAAACAATCTCATTTACCACTGCATCAAAAATAATAAGATACCTAGGAATAAACCTATCTAAGAAGGCAAAAGACCTGTACTCCAAAAACTATAAGACACTGATGAATGAAATTGAAGATGACACAAACAGATGGAAAGATATACTGTATTCTCAGATGGGAAGAATCAATACTGTTAAAATGACCATAGTACCTAAAGCAATCTACAGCTTCAATGCAATTCCTATCAAAATACCAATGGCATTTTTCACAGAACTAGAGCAAATAATTTTAAAATATGTATGGAAACACAAAAGACCCCAAATAGCCAAAACAACCTTACCAGACCTAGAGGAATCATGCTCCCTGGCTTCAGACTATACTAGAAGCTACAGTAATCAAAACAGTATGATACCAGCACAAAAACAGACACATAGGTCATTAGAACAGGATAGAGAGCCCAGACATAATGCCATGCACTTATGGTCAATTGACCTATGACAAAGGAGACAAGAATATAGAGAAAAGACAGTCTCTTCAACAAATGGTGATGGGAAAACTGGACAGCTACATGTAAAATAATCAAATTAGAACATTCTCTAACACATATAAAAAAAGAAACTCAAAATGAATTAAAGACCTAAATCTAAGACCAGAAACCATAAAACTCCTGGAGGAAAACATAGGCAGAATACACTTTGACATAAATCATAGCATTATTTTAAACCTGTTGCCTAAAACAAAGGAAATAAAAGCAAAAACAAACAAATGGGACCTAATTAAACTTAAAAAACTTTTGCACAGTAAGGGAAACCATTGACCAAACAAAAAGACAACCTACTGAATGGGAGAATATATTTGCAAATGATATGACTGACGAGGGGTTAATATCCAAAATATATAAACAGCTCTACAACTCAGTATCAAAAAAACAAAAACAACCCTATTAAAAAATGGGCAGGGCTTCCCTGGTGGCGCAGTGGTTGAGAGTCCGCCTGCCAATGCAGGGGACACGGGTTCAAGCCCTGGTCTGGGAAGATCCCACATGCCACGGAGCAACTGGGCCCGTGAGCCATAATTACTGAGCCTGCGCGTCTGGAGCCTGTGCCCGCAACAGGAGGGGCCGCGATGGTGAGAGGCCCGCGCACCGCGGTGAAGAGTGGCCCCCGCTTGCCACAACTAGAGAAAGCCCTCGCACAGAAACGTGGACCCAACACAGCCATAAATAAATAAATTAAAAAAAAAAAAAATCACACACACACAAAAATTCTAAAAAAAAAAAAAATGGGCAGAAGACCTGAATAGACATTTTTCCATAGAAGACATACAGATGGCCAACAAGCACATGAAAAGATGCTCAACATCACTAATCATCAGGGAAATGCAAATCATAACTACAACAAGGTATCACCTCACACTTGTCAGAATGGTTATCATCAAAAAGAACACAAATAACAAATGTTGATGAGGATGTGAAAAAAGGGAACACTTGTATACTGTAGGTGGGAATGTAACTTGGTGCAGCTGCTGTGGAGAACTGGGTGGCAGTTTCTCAAAAAACGAAAAATAGAACTACCATCTGACCCAGCAATTGCACCCTGAGTATATAGCTGAAAAAAACCAAAGACACTAAGAAGATACATCCACCCCAACGTTCACAGAAGCACTATCTACAATTGCCAAGATATGGAAGCAACCTAAGTGTTCATGAACAAATGAATGGATAAAAAACATGTGGTAGGGCTTCCCCAGTGGCGCAGTGGTTGAGAATCTGCCTGCCAATGCGGGGGACATGGGTTTGAGCCCTGGTCTGGGGGGATCCCACATGCCGCGGAGCAACTGGGCCCGTGAGCCACAACTACTGAGCCTGCGCGTCTGGAGCCTGTGCTCCGCAACAAGAGAGGTCGCGATAGTGAGAGGCCCGCGCACCGCGATGAAGAGTGGCCCCCGCTTGCCGCAACTAGAGAAAGCCCTCGCACAAAAACGAAGACCCAACACAGCCAAAAATAAATAAATAAAAATAAATTAAAAAAAAAAACAAAAAACCTTGGCTAGTTTAACAAACCACAGTACAAAAAAAAAAAAAAAAAAACATGTGGTATGTAATATATACAATGGAATACTACTCAGCCATGAAAAAGAATGAAATTTTGCCATTTGCAGCAACATGGATGGACTTGGAGGGTATTATGCCAAGTGAAATAAATTAAACAGAGAAAGACATACTGTATAATATCACTTATACGTGTAATTTAAAAATACAACAAGCTAGTGACTATAACAAAAAAGAAAAAGACTCACAGAGAGAACAAACTAGTGGTTACCAGTGGGGAGAAGTTAGGGGGGAGGGCAACATAGGGGTAGAGGAATAGAAAATACAAACTACTATTTATAAAATAAGTAAGTTACAAGGATATATTGTACAACACAGGGAATCTAGCCAATATTTTATAACAACTATAAATGGAATATAACCTTTAAAAACTGTGACTCACCACATTGTACACCTGTAACTTAAATACTGCACATCAACTATACTTCAATTTTTTAAAACTCTTAAAAATTAAAAAAAAAAATAATGTAAAACTAGTATTCACATCAACCAAAATATACTTTCGAGAACCTGGAATTCATAAGATACTTTGGAGGAAAAAAAAATTCAAAACAAAAAATTGTCCCACAGTCAAGAGGAAAACCATTCAAGAGAAACCAACTCTAAGATTACCCTGATGTTGGAATCAGCACCTAATTCAGAGTGGCTATGATAAACATGTTTAAAAATGTAACGAACATTTTTTTCAAATGAACAGATGAAAATGTTATAAATTTGGAAACCATAATAGTAAACCAAATAGCAATTATAGAATTGAAATTCACAATATTTAAAATTGAAATTTTGTTGGATAGTCTTAATAGCGTATTTGAGATTCCAAATGACTAGAACAAACTTGGAGAGATAAATTTAAATATTCCAATCTAAGGAATAAAGAGAAAAAAGTATTTTAAAAATCTTTGAAATCATCTTTATTGAAATTTCAATGGCATTTTTCACAGAAATAGAACAAATAATTCTTTGCACAAAACCATGAAAAACCCTTGAATAGGCAACACAATCTTCAGAAAGAAGAACAAAGATGGAGGCATCACACGTCCTGATTTCAACCTATATTACAAATATATAGTAATAAAAATAGTATGGTCCTGGCATAAAAACAGGCACACTAATCAATGCATCAGATTAGAGAGCCCAGAAATAAACCCACACATATATGGTCAATTCATTTATGACAAAGGAGCTAAGAATATACAATGGGTAAAGGGTAGTCTCTTCAATAAATGATGCTGAGAAAACTGAAAAACCCCATGCAAAAGAATGAAACTGGACCACTATCTTGCACCATATACAAAATACAACTCAAAATGGACGAAAGACTTGAACTTAAGACCTAAAACCATAAATCCTCTGGAAGAAAACAAGCAGTCAGCTGTTGATATCAGTCTTGGCAATGATTTTTTGGATTTGACACCAAAAGCAAAGACAACAAAAGCAAACTTGAACAAATGGGACTAAATCAAACAAAAAAAAAGCTTCTGCACAGCAAAGGAAACCATCAACAAAGGGAAAGGGCAATCTTCTGAATGGAAGAAAATATTTGCAAATCATATATCTGATAAAGGGTTAATATCCAAAATATTAAATATTAAATACTTAACTCATACAACTCAATACCAAAAAACATCTGATTAATAACTGGGCAGAGGATTTGAATAGACATTTTTCCAAAGAAGACATAAAGGTTAACAGATACATGAAAAAGTACTCAGCATCACTAATCATCAGGGAAATGCAAATCAAAACCACAATGAGATATCACCTCATACCTGTTAGAATGGCTATTATCAAAAAGGTAGGAAGTAACACATTCCGGCAAGGATATGGAGAAAAGGGAACCCTTGTGCAAGCTGTGTCTAGCTTATTTCACTTAGCACAATGTCCTCTAGGTTCATCCAGGCTGTCACAAATGGCAGAATTTCCTTCTTTTTAAGCCTGAATAATTTTCCATTGTATATACATACCACATTTTCTTTACCCATTTATCCATTACAGGAGACTTAGGCTGTTTCTGTGTCTTGGCTATTGTAAATACTGCTGCAATAAACATGAGGGTGGAGGTATCTTTCTGAGCTACTGTTTTTAGTTCTTTTGGATAAATACCCAGAAGTGGGATTGCTGGATGATATGGTAGTTCTATTTTTACTTTTTGAGGAAACTCCATAGTGTTTTCCACAATGGTTATACCAATTTACAGTTCTACCAACAGTGTAAAAAGTTTTTTTTCTCCAAAATCCTCAACAAAATACAAGCTAATAGCACAATTCAACAGCACATTAAAAGGATTACACACCATGATCAAGTGGGATTCATCCCCGAGTTGCAGGGATGATTCAATATACACAAATCAATGTGATACACCACATTAACAGAATGAAGGCTAGAAATCATACAATCATCTCAACAGATGGAGAAAAAGCATTTGACAAAACTCAACATCCTTTTATGATAAAAACTATCAATAAATTAGGTATAGAAGGAACATACCCCAATATAGCAAATGCCATGTATGACCCACAGTTAACATCATCATACTCAATGGTGAGAAGCTGAAAGCTTTTCCTCTAACATCAGGAATAAGACAAGGATGCTCACTCTTGCCACTTCTACTCAGCATAGTACTGGAAATCCTACCCAGAGCAACTAGGCAAGAAAAACATATTAAAAAGACATCCAAACCACAAAGAGTCCAACTTTTTTTTTTTTTTTTTTTTTTTAATTTTTTTATTTATTTATTTATGGCTGTGTTGGGTCTTCGTTTCTGTGCGAGGGCTTTCTCTAGTTGTGGCAAGTGGGGGCCACTCTTCATCGCGGTGCGCGGGCCTCTCACTGTCGCGGCCTCTCTTGTTGCAGAGCACAAGCTCCAGACGCGCAGGCTCAGTAGCTGTGGCTCACGGGCTTAGTTGCTCTGCGGCATGTGGGATCTTCCCAGACCAGGGCACGAACCCGTGTCCCCTGCATTGGCAGGCAGATTCTCAACCACTGCGCCACCAGGGAAGCCCGAGTCCAACTTTTTAAGCATTTAAATAATACAAAGTATGTTATCTGACCACAGTGGAATTATTATAAAGTAGCAATCAGTAACAGAAAGAAAAATGAGAAACCCCCAACTATTTGAAAATTAAACAACACCTTTAAATAATATATGAGCCAAAGAATTCACAATGGAAATTAGCAAATTTCTTGAACTGAGTGAAAGAAATCATAATCTATCAACCTTCAAATAATGTAGCTAAAGTACCCAGATTTGACCACATTAATCTGTAGAACTGTGGCTCAGAGAACCTGGATGGGGGGCAGAGAATTATGGAACTATGGCTATTGTTATTGTGAGTAATAAACTGTCCTTTGCCTCTGGCTCACGTGACTTTTCTCCCTGAATCTATAAAACTGTGGCAGACTCTCTTGTTAACTTAGAAGTAAGGTAAAATCTCAGAGCCTTCATAGTTGTTGGAAGAGAAGTGTAAAACCCAATTCAGAAACAGATCTAGTGTATTTGAGAAGTTACTGTTTGACAAAGGAGGAATTTTATTTCAGTGAAAAACTGACATTTAACAAATGCTATCTGAACAACTGGCTTTCCATCTGGAAGAAAATTAAAGCAGATTCATTCTTTCCTCATAAACAAGTTTTAGAAGAACAAAAAAACTTAAATATAAGACATAAAACAATAAAATCCCTGCACAATATAGAATCTAAGGAAATATTCTTTACCATGGATAGAACTCCATCCAATAGCTATAAAAGATAAACGTATTTGAGAATTAAAAGTTTTACAATTTTGTATGATAGAAGATATCACAGCCTAACAGATGAGTAAGATTTTGAAAATATCACAATCCAAACAAAGGATTAATGTATAATGTAGTGTAATTTCTTACCAACAGCCAAGGAAAAGATAAACTACCTGCAGAAAATGCACTAAGGATACAGGAAGGCCATTCACAAAAGATTTCATCCAAATGACATAAGATAGATTAGAAAAAGATGTCCAACTATAGTAGCAGTAAGGGAAGTGCAAATTAAAGTTACTGTGAGATATCATCTTATCCCCATAAGATTGGCAAAAACTAAAAATTTTTTTTTTATCATCTCTTACAGGTATAATGAAAAGGAAAGGGTACTCTGACACACTTTTTATGGAAATAGGGCCTCTTACTACCTTATTGTAAGCCTTTTGGAAAGCAATCTATCAACAACAATTAAACTTAAGAATATTGTACCCCTTCAACACAGCAACCATACAAAGACATATGTATTATAATAATGTTAAATCAGCACTGCTGATAGTGGCTAAAATTGCAAACAAACTGAAATGCCCATTGTGGAGGGAATACTGTACAACTTATAGTATGCCCAACCATGATCTAACCTGTAGTCAGTAAAAAGAATGAATGAGAAATAAAGCTTAAATTAGGAGAGATTTCCAGACTGCATTATTAAGTGAGAAAAGTAAAATGCAGACAACTGTGTATATTATGTAATTATTATTCATCTTCATGTATATGTATATTTTAAATGGTTATTTAAGCATGAAGAAAATAGGAAGAAGATGTCTTTAGCATTGGATACCTGTGTTACAGGTGGAGGATCAGAGTGATTTGATGGGAGAGGGAAAAAACGGCAGAGGGGAAGCTCAGAAAAAAAAAAGAGGAGGATGCATAATATAACATGAACTTATGGAATGCCCACGTGTGTATGCACATGTGAAGAATTTAACCAAAGAACAGTTTTAATAAATTATCAGAAAATAATAGACTCTTTAAATCACTACAGTAAAGGAAGAAATGTATTCATTTCAATTAAGTGACCTGGCTTCAGATTTTGCCTTTGCCACTATGGCCAAGTTAAATAACCTCCCAGACCCTCAGTTTCTTCATTTGTAAAATTTAATTAGAAATATCACCCATAGAGGTACTTCCGCGAGGTTGTTACAAAGGTTTAACTCTATAATGTACATATAATTTTAATAAATTGCAAAATTTGCACTGCATGACTGTTACGGTTGGAATTACATAAATTATGAAAATGTCAGGATGAAATCTATACGTCACTAAAGCCATCACTAAACAGGAATTACCCAGTCTTACTTCCAAAGTAATAATTTCACCAAACTGGAAAATGAAAATAATCATAAACATGGCACCAGACCGTATTGTACTGTAAGCTTTTCCTACAAGTACCACCACCATTGCCATCACCACTTACCCTCCCACATTTTAGGTTAAATACAGGGCAGCCTGAACTCCTTCCTTCAGAAATGCTAGTCATGCACAATTTGTATTTGACCTTGTTCATAAGAAAATGGAATACTTAACATATACTATTTTTCTAACTCTACATTACTACACCTCAAGGACGATCAATGTCACAGGCATCCTGCATCAGGGAGACAAGGATGTGCGTGGGTAGGTGATGTTAACAGTAGGCAAATAAAGGATGACTGTTTTTGAAGTGATCCCATTTGGACCCTCCCGCTACCTCATGTACCCTCATGAGACTTGGAGAAATACAGGTTACATTACACAATATTTCTATGTTTTTCCTTCTAAGACAGAATCTGAATGTGGTTAATCCATTATTTCTTAAAGATGTCTAAATTTATAGGACAAAAGAGTTTCTATGTATTCAGCACATTTGTCCACTTGGAAGCACAAATACAGGAGATTGACTTACATAGTGCTAGTGGTAATATTATAGTTAACGAAAGAATCAGCTTTCATCTCTTAAAGCTATTTTTCCAGGATGACAAAAAATGATTGCTAATGTTATCTTGTTTTTAGACTACATTTTTTCTTGTCAGTGGCAATGAAAGCATACTTTTTAATGAAGATTTTAAAAAGATGTTTTCCATATTCTTAATTGAATTTGGTGATTATATAATCATTTCTCCTCTAAGGGAGACCAACAGCACTGTATTTTTTTTTTTTCCTACTCTGAACTAAACCCCTGCAATCAAATAGGGAGGAGGCAGGGCAAAAGGGTATATTCATTTATAAGTAAAATAAATTGAGCCTTGACTTTTAGAAAGTGCAATTTGAGAACAGAAAAATTACTTTCTTCATATAATGGCTTGGCATTTCTCATCCTTACATAAATCTGTTCCTTTTAAACTCTTAGCTTTTAGGCCTTGGCTGCTCTCATTATATTCAGGAAAATTGTCTTCAATTACATGACCCCAAATAAGGCCCTGGGCTCTTTACAAATCCATTTCTAATGTGTTGATCTGTATGCCGTACCTTAAGGGCTCATATCTCAGACTGAATGGAACTGCATCATGGTGGAGAATTATTATTCCCAGCATCTTAGACAATGAATGAATAGTGAAGCAAAAGAGAATCCTCATGATGTAAAACTGTCCCTGAGAAGCTAAAGTACAAGATTTTCCAGATGCCAACTATCAGCTCAGCTTCTCCCATCATATAATCTCCCTTACAGAGGGCTTATAGCATGTGTTGTAAACAAGTTTTTGACAATTACTCAGAAAAAATGTATTAAACACCTACGACATTCTAGGCACTGATCCATCTAGGGGGTTAGAACATGAACAAGATATATGGAATTGTTAGTGATTATATTTGTCTCAATGTAACTTAATTGATTCTACCTGTAGATCCAAGAGGAAAATAACCACGTACGCCAAATTAAAAAAAAAAATTTAATGAGACAAGGTACCAGTTATTCTGGCATCAACAACACGTGAAAAAGAAAAGTATAGAATAAAGTACAGTGTTCACCTGACATTAAGTGTTATTCAGTTCCTTAGCTCCTACTTCTTATTGTACCCCATTTTAAATCATGAATAGAGACAAAAGAATTGAAAGAAGCATGGCCTTCACTCTTTACTGATTCAATAGTAAGTCAAAAGCTCAAGCTGAGGACACAAAATGTTGCTTCCCAAAGCAGAAAACAGTAAAGTGGGGAAGCAACCTTTTTCCTGAACTTAGATTAAAAGTCTCTTACCATAAACACTTTCTCTTCCTTTCACTGAAAAATAAAATTCTAGATTTTCTTGGAATGTATTCCTATTTAAAATTTAAATGTGGCCATAATGTATTTATATGTAGTAACATGCTCTTCACAACAATGTTTGTAACAGTGAAAATGAGAAGCATTCAATGTCCATCATGGGGGTCAGATTAATAAATGCTGGTATGACCACGGCATATTAAAATCATGTGGAGATTCAAGATGGTGGAGGAGTAAGAGGACGTGGAGTTCATCTCTCTCCACAGATGCATCAGGAATACACCTATAGATGCAACAATTCTCACAGAACACTGGCTGAAAACTAGCAGAAGACCTTGGACACTGGAAAGGACTAAAGATCCCTGCATAACTGGGTAGGATGGGAAAAAGAAGGGAGAAGGAGGAGGAGAGGAAGCAGGACGGGACCTGCACCCTGGGGCAGGGGAGCTGAAGCAGAGGAGAGATTCCCGAATTTGGGGAAACCCCCTCTCTGATAGGGAAATCGACTGGGACAGAAGGAAAGCATTTGAGGCTGCTGGAAGAGGATGAATTGGGCAATCGGTAGCAGACGGGACAGAGTGAGAAATACAGATGGTCTGTACCACAGCCATATGTGCCCCAGACTGGGACGTATGTTCACAGGTGTGAAAGGGGGCTGGAAGCTGGAGTGTGGGATTGGAAAACAGGCCCACAGCAAGAACTGCCATCGACTGTGGGGAGACGGACTGAGGGGACGGGAGGGAGGAAATCCACAGCAGGGAATGCCTACAGAGAAAGACCGGTCTGTCATGGAAGCAGGGCACTACTGCTAAGTCACACGCAGGGGGTGGAGCCACTATTGTAGCCTCTCTCTCCCCGCACGCCAGCGCCTGCCAATGAACGATAAAAGAAGCCCTCTCAGGGCTGGCTCTTGCACACCAGCTACCTAGCAATAAAAAAGCCCCCTCAGGGATGGCCCTTGCACACCGGCTGCCAGGCACCAGAAAAAGCCCGGCCAGGGCTGGCCCTCACATGCCTTATTCTGAGTGCCAGAAAAGACCCTCACTAGGGCCATATCTCTTGTGCCCGTGGCCACCAGCTTCCCTGTGAATTTGGTGCTGCCAGCGTTCCCGCAATCCAAGCAGTCATACCACCCTGTGCACTGTCCTCACTGAGGCAGACCTACGAGCTCCAAGGCAGCCTCAGGACCAGACTCCTGTGGGTCCTGAGGTGGGGATAAAACCAAAGCTGAACCCCAGGGATGGGGTGACTAAGGAAGAAGATAGAACATCTTTCCATCAGCTGTATCAGCTGCAGATTAAATCCCCATGATCAGCTAGGCAGACCCTGCATCTATGGAATCTGAGTAGACAATGAGTATTCCCACAAAGGAAAATGGTCTAGCTCTGGCAGCTGTGGACTTTGGGGGCAGCACACACAGGAATTGGGCCAGATCAGAGTGGTCCCCACAGGACCCACAGCAGGTCCAGAGACCAGCCCAGAGGCAGAGGAGAGCCTCTTGGGGAGGCAGAGGTGGGCTGTGGCTCACAGCATGTGCAAGGACACTTTCAGCTGAGACCCCAGGGAAACATAATTATTACCATTAATTTCATTATGTTTTGATTCATTCTGTTGTTGGTTCTGGGTTTTTGTTTTCTTTCTTTTTCTGTTTGTTTGTTGTTGTTTTAGTATTTTTTTATTTAGTCTTTTGGGGATCTTCGTGTTCTATAACATTCTTAATTTTTTTATTTTTATTTATTTTATATATTTCTACTTTTACTTTTTCTGTTGTGCTGTATTCTTTTCCCGTATTTTTTTCTTTTTCTTTAATATATTCTTTAATCTTTCTTAAACATTTCCATTTCTACTTTGTTTTCCTGTGTTTCTTCCCTATTTTATTTTGTTATTTTTTAATCATTTTTATCAGATTGTTATATTTCCTTGCTTTATCCTTCAGTTGGCACACTGCTTTGGTTTTGTTTTTAGGTTTTGTGTTGTTAGTTTTGATTCTAATTGTTTGATTTCGTTTTTGAGTTCTTCTGTTTGTCTGGTTGTTCTCTTGTTTTTGTTTTATTTGTTTCTGTTTTTGTTTCTTTTGCATGTGTGTGTGTTTCCCTGTTTCTGTTTTTGTTTGATTTTGTTTTTACCATTTCCCTGGGGTTTTGTTGGGGTTTTTTTCTTTAATATATTTTTCTATTTTATTGTTTTTATATTTCTATTTCTATGTTGCTTTTCTGTTGTACTGTCTTCTTTCCCCTCTTTTTTTTTGCATCATTTTTGTTGGTTTGTTTTCTTTCTTTGCTTCATTCTTCAGTTGGCACTCTGCTTTGGTTTTATTTTTCGGTTTAGTGTTTTTTTTGTCACTTTTCTTTTTTTTTAAGTGTTTGATTTCATTCTTGGGTTCTTTTGTCTGGTCGTTCTCTTGCTTTTTGATTTTTTGGTTCTGTTTTTGTTTCTTTTGTGTGTGTACTTGTCTCCTTGTTTCTGTTTTTGCTTGTTTGATTTTACTTTTTACCATTTCTCTGGGGTTTTGTTAGTCATGTCTTTTTTTTTTTGATTCCCTTTATTGCAGGGACAAGTGACTTGTGGGGTCTTGGTTCCTTGACCAGAAGTCGGGCCTGAGCCTCTGGGGTGGGAGTACCGAGTCCAGGATGCTGGACCACTAGAGAATTTCCAGCCCCAAGGAAGATAAATCACCGAGAACTCTCATGGAGGCCTCTATCTGAATCCAAGACCAGCCTCCACCCAACTGCCAGCAGCTCCCTGCACTAGACACCTCACACCAAACAACAAACAAGACAGGAACACAAACCCACCCATCAACACAGAGACTACCTAAACTCATACTAAGCTCACAGAAATGCCAAAACACACCACCTGACATGGCCCTGCTCACCAGAGGGAAAAGATTCAGCTCTACCCACCAGAATGCTGGCACCATTCTCTCCCATCAGGAAGGCTATGGAAGCCACTGGACCAACCTCACCACTGGGAACAGAAGCAAGAAGAACTACTACCCTTCAGCCAAGGGACAGGACACCTCAAATACTGTAAATTACATAAAACGAGAAGAAAGAAATATCTTGCAGGCAGTGGAGCAAGATAAAAACCCACAAGAACAAATAAATGAAGAGGAAATAGGTAAACTACCTGAAAAAAAGAATTCAGAGTAATGACAGTAAAGATGATCCAAAATCTCGGAAATAGAATAGAGAAAATACAAGAAACGTTTAACAAGGACCTAGAAGAACTAAAGAGCAAAAACACAGTAATGAACAACACAATAACTCAAATTAAAAATACTCTAGAAGGAACCGAGAGCACAATAACTGAGGCAGAAGAATGGATAAGTGAGCTGGAAGATAGAATGATGGAAATAACTGCTGCAGAACAAAGAAAAAAGAATGAAAAGAATGGAGGACAGTCTCAGAGACCTCTGGGACAACATTAAGCACACTAACATTCTAATTATAGGTGTCCCAGAAGAAGAAGGAAAAAAGACAGGGCCTGAGAAAATATTTGAAGAGATTATACTCAAAAACATCCCCAACATTGGAAAGGAAATAGTCAATCAAGTCCAGGAAGTGCAGAGAGACTCATACAGGATATACCCAAGGAGAAACACGCCGAGACACATATTAATCAAACTATCAAAAACTAAACACAAAGAAGAAATATTAAAAGCAGCAAGGGAAAACCAACAAATAACATACAATGGCATCCCCATAAGGTTAACAGCTGATCTTTCAACAGAAATCTGCAAGGCAGAAGGGAGTGGCAGGACATATTTAAAGTGATGAAAGGGAAAAACCTACAACCAAGGTTACTCTACCCAGCAAGGATCTCATTCAGATTTGATGGAGAAATCAAAAGCTTTACAGACAAGCAAAAGCTAAGAGAATTCAGCACCACCAAACCAGCTTTACATCAAATGCTAAAGTAACTTCTCTAGGCAGGAAACACAAGAGGAGGAAAAGAACTACAAAAACAAACCCAAAACAATTAAGAAAAGGGTAATAAGTACCTATTGATAATTACCTTAAATGTAAATGGATTAAACGCTCCCACCAAAAAACATAGACTGGCTGAATGGGTACAAAAACAAGATCCATCTATATGCTGTCTACAAGAGACCCACCTCAGACCTACAGACACATACAAACTGAAAGTGAGGGGACGGAAAAAGATATTCCATACAAATGGAAATCAAAACAAAGCTGGAGTAGCAATTCAGACAAAATAGACTTTAAACTAAAGACTATTACAAGAGACAAGGAAGGACACTACATAATGATCAAGGGATCAATACAAGAAGAAGATATAACAAATATCTATGCACCCAACATAGGAGCACCTCAATACATAAGGCAAATGCTAACAGCCATAAAAGGGGAAAACAGCAGTAACACAATCATAGTAGGGGACTTTAACACCCCACTTTCACCAATGGACAGATGATCCAAAATGAAAATAAATAAGGAAACACAAGCTTTAAATGACACATTAGACAAGATGGACTTAATTGATATTTATAGGACATTCCATCCAAAAACAACAGAATACACTTTCTTCTCAAGTGCACATGGAATATTCTCCAGGATAGATCACATCTTGGGTCACAAATCAAGCCTTGGTAAATTTAAGAAAACTGAAATCGTATCAAGCTTCTTTTCTGACCACAACTCTGTGAGTCTGGAAATCAATTACAGGAAAAAGCTGTAAAAAATACAAACACATGGAGGCTGAACAATACACTACTAACAGCCAAGAGATCACTGAAGAAATCAAAGAGGACATCAAAAAATACCTAGAAACAAATGACAATGAAAACATGATGAACAAAAACCTATGGGATACAGCAAAAGCAGTTCTAAGAGGGAAGTTTATAGCAATACAGTCCTACCTGAAGAAACAAGAAAAATCTCAAACTAACCTAACCTTACACCTAAAGCAATTAGAGAAAGAAGAACAAAAAAACCCAAAGTCAACAGAAGGAAAGAAATCATAAAGATAAGATCAGAAATAAATGAAAAAGAAATGAAGGAAACAGCAAAGATCAATAAAACTAAAAGATAGTTCTTTAAGATAAACGAAATTGATAAACCATTAGCCACACTCATCAAGAAAAAAAAAGACTCAAATCAATAGAATTAGAAATGAAAAAGGAGAAGTAACAACTGACACCACAGAAACACAAAGGATCATGAGAGGCTACCACAAGCAACTATATGCCAATAAAATGGACAACCTGGAAGAAATGGACAAATTCCTAGAAAATCACAACTTTCTGAGACTGAACCAGGAAGAAATAGAAAATACAAACAGACCAATCACAAGCACTGAAGTTGAAACTGTGATTAAAAATCTTCCAACAAACAAAACCCAGGACCACAGGTGAATTCTATCAAACATTTAGAGAAGAGCTAACACCTATCCTTCTCAAACTCTTCCAAAATAAACTCTCCCAAACTGATTCTATGAGGTCACCATCACCCCGATACCAAAACCAGATAAAGATGTCACAAAAAAAGAAAACTACAGGCAAATATCACTGATGAACACAGATGCAAAAATCTACAACAAAATACTAGCAAACAGAATCCAACAGCATATTAAAAGGATTATACACCATGATCAAGTGGGGTTAACCCAGGAAAGCAAGGATACTTCAGTATATGCAAATCTATAAATGTGATACACCATATTAACAAATTGAAGGTGAAAAACCATATGATAATCAATAGATGCAGAAAACGCTTTTGACAAAATTCAACACCGATTTATGATTAAAACTCTCCAGAAAGTGGGCATAGAAAGAACGTACCTCAACATAATAAAAGCCATATATGACAAACCCACAGACAACATCATTCTCAATGGTGAAAAACTGAAAGCGTTTCCTCTAAGATCAGGAACAAGACAAGGGTGCCCACTCTCGCCACTATTATTCAACATAGTTTTGGAAGTCTTAGCCATGGCAATCAGAGAAGAAAAAGAAATAAAAGGAATCCAAACTGGAAAAAAGGAAGGAAAACTGTCACTGAGAGTGATACTATATATAGAAAATCATAAAGATGACACCAGAAAACTATGAGAACCAATCAATGAACTTGATAAAGTAGCAGGATACAAAATTAATGCACAGAAATTTCTTGCATTCCTATACACTAACAATGAAAAATCAGAAAGAGAAATTAAGGAAACACTCCCATTTACCACTGCAACAAAAAGAATAAAATACCTAGGAATAAACCTACCTAAGGAGGCAAAAGGCCTGTATGCAGAAAACTATAAGACACTGACGAAAGAAATCAAAGACGATACAAACAGATGGAGAGATATACCATGTTCTTGGATTGGAAGAATTAACATCGTGAAAATGACTATACTACCCAAAGCTATCTACAAATTCAATGCAATCCCTATCAAATTACCAAGGGAATTTTTCACAGAACTAGAACAAAAATTTTTACAATTTGTATGGAAACACAAAAGACCCCGAATAGCCAAAGCAATCTGAGAAAAACAGAACTGGAGGAATCAGGTTCCCTAACTTCAGGCTATACTACAAATTTACAGTAATCAAGACAGTATGGTACTGGCACAGAAACAGAAATATAGATCAATGGAACAGGATAGAAAGCCCAGAGGTAAACCCATGCACATATGGTCAACTTATCTTTGACAAAGGAAGCAAGAATATACAATGGAGAAAAGACAGCATCTTCAATAAGTGGTGCTGGGAAAAGTGGACAGCTACATGTAAAAGAATGAAATTAGAACACTTCCTAACACTATACCCAAAAATAAACTCAAAATGGATTATAAAGATCTAAATAAATGTAAGGTCAGACACTATAAAACTCTTGGAGGAAAACCTAGGAAGAACACTCTTGGACATACATCACAGCAAGATCCTTTTTGACCCACCTCCTAGAGTAATGGAAATAAAAACAAAAATAAACAAATGGGACCTAATGAAACTTAAATGCTTTTGCACAGCAAAGGAAACCATAAACAAGATGAAAAGACAACCCTCAGAATGGGAGACAATATTTGCAAATGAAGCAACTGACTGACAAAGGATTAATCTCCAAAATATACAAGCAGCTCATGCAGCTCAATATCAAAAAAAACAAACAAACCAATCCAAAACTGGGTGGAACAACTAAACAGACATTTCTCCAAAGAAGACATACAGATTGCCAACAAACACATGAAAAGATGCTCAACATCACTGATCATTAGAGAAATGCAAATCAAAACTACAATGAGGTATCAGCTCACACCGGTCAGAATGGTCATCATCAAAAAATCTAGGAACAATAAATGCTGGAGACGGTGTGGAGAAAAGGGAACCCTGTTACACAGTTGGTGGGAATGTAAATTGATACAACCACTATGAAGAACAGTATGGAGGCTCCTTAAAAAACTAACAATAGAACTACCATATGACCCAGCAATCCCACTACTGGGCATATACCCTGAGAAAACCATAATTCAAAAAGATACATGTACCACAATGTTCATTGCAGCACTATTTACAATAGCCAGGACATGGAAGCAACCTAAATGTCCATCGACAGATGAATGGATAAAGAAGATGTGGCACATATATACAATGGAATATTACTCAGCCATAAAAGGAATGAAATTGAGTCACTTATAATGAGGTGGATGGACCTAGAGTCTGTCATACAGAGTGAAGTAAGCCACAAAGAGCAAAACAAATACCGTATGCTAATGCATATATATGGAATCTAAAAAAACGGTACTGATGAACATAGTGGCGGGGCAGGAATAAAGACACAGATGTAAAGAACGGACTTGAGGACTCGGGGGGAAGGGGAAGCTGGGACCAAGTGAGAGAGTAGCATTGACATATATACACTACCAAATGTAAAGTGGATGGCTACTGGGAAGCTGCTGCATAGCACAAGGAGATCAGCTCACTGCTTTGTGACGACCTAGAGGGGTGGGAGGAAGGCTCAAGAGGGAGGGGATATGGCGATATATGTATACATATAGCTGATTCACTTTGATGTACCGCAGAAACTAACACAACATTGTAAAACAATTATACTCCAATAAAGATGAAGAAAATAAAATCATGCTGCATTTGTATTGTGGTAGACTGTATTAGTTATGTCAATTTTTCACATCTCCCAATACTTACATCTTTATTTGTATGTTCACTAATTCTGCGCTTAGCCTTGTGATACGCTTTGGGACAAGAGCAAATGTGATGCAAACAGAAGCCTGACAAACTCTTGTACGCTTCTTCAACTCTGATTCCTGCCTCCACAATTATAACATGCATGAGCTAGCCTCTTGAGATGTGTAAGACACATGGAGAAAAAGGCCATGTCTTTCTATCTGACTTATTTCACTGAGCATAATACCCTCAAGTGCTTAGCAATGGATGAATGGATAAAGAAGATGGTATAGTATATATATATACATATATATATATATATAGTGGGTGGGCTTTCTTTATGGAAATTTAAAATATAAGAGCAGGAATTTAACATGCAGGAAGACAAAAAATAGCCCAACTGGTCGGCTATTAAAATCAACCAAGATCTCTAAAACAAAGGAACCTCAGTTGGGGGAGGCCACCTGGCTCTCTGCCTAGTCATGAACCGGATGCCTCAGCAATCATAGCTTAAGCCAGGCACCTGCTTTATCAAAGCAAAAAAAACAAAAACAAAACACCCCCCCAAAACTGTCAGGGCTTACACTACAATACAATCTTTATTTAAATTTTCTTCTCAGTGAGTATATTTTCACATATTACTGACAGAATTTTAAGAGCATCTTTAAAATAAAACATAGCTATAGCAAACTTGCACAAGGAGGTATTTTCTCTTCTTAGCCCATTTGTTAAAAGAACATTAGGCTACAGCTGATAAATATTTTAGTGAGTTTCATCTGACTTGCAGAACACTTCGAAAATCTAGGAACTTGAAAGAGTCTCTTCAAGAAAGGCATAGTTAAATGGGTGGACAACAGACCTAAGGGTAGATCCCTGGTTGACAGAGTTGTTGATACTATTTAATGGTGGCCTTAATTGTGGTAGATGAGAAACAAGACAGAGCAACACTCAGAATCCTATTGAACTACCTGGGAAATCCTACCTCGTCACCATACTGGATATAAACACCATTTCCTTGAGCCCAGAATTGTCTCCAATATTTGGCGATGTGTCATTCTAGGGCACCTAATTCTTAAACATCTCTATTAAAGAAGTTTCCATTAAGAAAGTTGTTACAGCCTGAAAGTTTGTGTCCCTCCAAAATTTATATGTTGAAATCTTAATGCCCAATGTGATGATATTAGGAGGTGGGGCCACTGGGAGGTGCTTAGGTCGTAAGGGTGGAGTCTTCATGAAGGAATTCATGCTCATATACAACACACTCCAAAGAGCTAGTTCATGGGGTCCACTACTTGCAGATACAAGAAGTCTGCATGCAACCTGCATGGGCCCTCACCCAACCATGCTGGCACCCTGATCTCAGACTTCCAGACACCAGAAGTATGAAAAATACATATCTGATGTCTAGAAGCTATCCAGTCTGTGGCATTTTGTTAGAGCAGTGTGAAAGGACAAAGACAAATGTCACAGCTTTTCAGTTAAGGAATCCAGTTTTTTCATCCCAATTTGTTCATTTTCTCAGTCTTTTTTTGACTTCTATTTTTATCGGTGCAAAAGCGTGAAATGTTACGCTCTCGCAAGATAACTGTGGAGATTAAATACAATACGTAGGGGAGGAAAAAGTGTTCCTCAACCCTCTTAGAGTCCCTGGCTGGGTCTGAAAATTAAATTGGCAATGAGAGATTAACAGGAGAAAAGTATACAAATTCATTTAATGTAAGACCTACATGACATGGGAGCCTTCCTAAGAAAATTAAGACCCAAAGAAACAGAGCTGTGTATTTTTATGCCATGTTTGATGAAGAGTGGACAGTTATGGAGAAATACAATAGGTAGGCGAGTATGAGGTAAAATGGGTAAACTGAGAGAAACTTATCAAGGACAGTTTGTTCTGATTATTCTCGGTGCCCCTTTGTTTTCAGAGATAAGGATGCTCCTTTTCCTCTGGGTGTAAAGAGGGCACCTTTCACACGAGTGTTTTATGACCTGTTTCAGGGTCATAAAGGGAAGGGTCGGAGAGAAGGTCTGATTCTGCCATTTTCTCAAATTCTTTCAGCTTAAAATATTCAATATGCCAAGGTGCCGTATTTTGCAGTAACATGTCCTGACCCCCATTCGGATACCTTTCCCCACTGTATAAATAAATGGAATTATATCATTTAAACACCATTGGAATCCACCAATGAGGCACACAAGCAGACCATCACCCATGTGATAAGGTTTCAAGAAAACCAGAGATTACGTTTCTGTTCCTCAATACCATCCCTTTTCAGTTATTCTGGATTATTGAAATTTTGCATTACAGAATCATTTAATTGGATTAAAGAATGTTCCTTTAAAAATCTAAAATCCCCAAGGGGTGGGGAAGTGAAACCATAATGTGAGAATAGTGAATCAGTACTAGCTATATAATGATGACTACAGTAAACAACTTACTTTGCCAATTTGTAGAAATCAAATTAGGATGCTCAATATGTAATGCCTATTACAAACCTGGCTGACAGAGAGCAATAAACATCCTGTTGGTCATTCTGACAAGTGTAGTCATATTATAGTAGATTCCTAAAGCCTTTATAATGAGTCTGAAAAAAGTAGCTTAACAGAGGTATAATATATATACTTAAAACACGACCACCAGATAGAGCTGTTAGATAAACTTGTATTGAGGTGCTGCCATCTCCCAAGTACTATAATAGGCCCTACAAATCCAAAGTCAAATAAAATAAAAGTAACTTTCTCCCCAAAATTCACTCTCTGGGTCCAAAAAAAGTTTAAAAAGAAATAATGTCGGGCTTCCCTGGTGGCGCAGTGGTTGAGAATCTGCCTGCCAATGCAGGGGACACGGGTTCGAGCCCTGGTCTGGGAAGATCCCACATGCCGCGGAGCAACTGGGCCCCTGAGCCACAACTACTGAGCCTGAGCGTCTGGAGCCTCTGCTCCGCAACAAGAGAGGCCGCGATAGTGACAGGCCCGCGCACCGCGATGAAGAGTGGCCCCCACTCGCCGCAACTGGAGAAAGCCCTCACACAGAAACGAAGACCCAACACAGCCAAAAATAAACATAATAAATAAATAATAAATAAAATAAATTTAAAAAAAAAAAAGAAATAATGTCATTAAACTATATTAAATGCAAGAGCATACCTAACTGTATGTGTGTCCAGGGTGCTATGAAATTAGCCAACACAACAAAGCCAGATCTCTACACCAGTGCTATCTACTATGGTAGCCACACAGGTGGCTTGGTGAGACTAAAGGGCTGATTTTTTATTTTATTTTTATTAATTTTAAATAGCCACGAGGCTGGAAACTACCATAAGGAAGAGTACAAATTTAAACATGTCCATCTCTACAGAAATTTCTATTGAACAATAGTGCTGTAGACTAGGGATTAGAAAATTTTATCTGTAAAAAGGCCAGATAATAAATATTTTAGGCTTTGTGAGTCATATGGTCTCCATCACAACTATTCAACTCTGCCACTAGAGTTCAAAAGCCATAGACGATACATAAACAAATAAGTGTGGTTACACTATTTGTACAATACAACTTTGTTTATGGACAATGAAATTCGATTTGCATATAATTTACATGCCACAATATTATTCTCCTTTGGATTTTTTTTTCCCAACCATTCCAAAATGTAAAAAACATTCCTAGCATCAGACCATACAAAAAACAAAGAGTATGCCTCACTCGTCCTGCAGACCATCCAATTCCTACTCTAGATGTTCAACAATGCATCCAAGAGGGGTTTTATTTCGTTGAAACCTAAAGAAGTAGAACTCATCAGGATAATAATATTCTGGAGGAAAAAAAGGAAGCAAGGACAGAGGGAAAGGAGAAGGGAAAAAAGAGGAAGAGAAGGAGGAAGAAGAAACACATAACAAGATATGAGGATGAAGTATAACACATTCAGAGAACTACAAATAGAACTGCTGTATAAGATATGAATTTGAGTGGATGGAGATAAATGCGGAAAGCAGGAATAGGAACTGGTAAGTCATTGCCATGTCCCCTCTTGTTGATCTTTGAGTTCAGCTAAACCATCAAGCCCACAGGACTGTAATCATCTATGCTTGGCATAAGATTAACTTAGAAGGACACGGACATGCCAGCAGGGCAGTATCAGGCATATTTCCTCAGAAGAAGCCCTCATGGCCTTACAGAGCTTAGTGTTCTTTGGCCCCATCCCAACCAATACCCTGGTGCCAAAGAGTGAGGTCTTATTGGTGAGTGTAGGAGTCACAACAGTTTAGCAGCCCCATGACCCACACAGAAGCCAGTATCTCTTGTAACAGTTCTATAGACAAAGCTTCCAGGGAGCCAGAGACAAGTCCAGTTACAAGCACCACCACACTTGAGGAGCCCAAAGCTATGGTTTTCCACTCAAAACTCTCCTGGACGAGATGCAGTATCCCAGTGACAGGCGACTTTACCATTAGAAATACTGCCTCGTAATACAGCTGACATTCTACCTTTACCAAGTTTTCAGGGGGAAGGAAGCACTTAATTCATGATAAATTTCTCATGTAGAAGAGAAAAGAGTTTTGTTAACACTTTACTCACAACCATGCTAAGGAACCTGGTCTTCATCTTACAGGCAACAACAACAAATAACAAAAGCAAGCTTGCATTTTAGGAAGGACATTCTGGTAGCAATGTGGAGTAGGGACAGAAGAGGAAGGGGAGGCTTGGATTTTGAGAAATCAATAAAGAAGTTGTTGCAATAATCCACAGGGTCATAAACTAAGGCAGAAATAATAGAGAGAAAACTGAAAGTACTTGAGGACTAATTCAATACGGCAGGTAAAAGAGAGGCATATGTCAAAGATAACCCACACATTTCTGGCTCACAGGACTAAGAATTTAGTGACTTCAGTCACTGAAATAGAAAATATGGATAAAAGAATGCTGCCAAAAGTTGTATTAAACGTACAAAAGAAAATAATAGCAATTCAGCACCATTTGTAAAGGAAAAACACAAAGCATTCTTGATTTATGAATCTTGTGTGGTATCTTGACCCAGAAAGAATGCTTAATTTTCAGCTTAGGGTTACCTAAATATAGAGAGTAGTGCTACAAAATGCACTCACCTAAACAGAATATTTTATATTAGAAGTAAGGAAAGATGGTAGTTTTCTATTCAACTGCTCACCTACAGAATAGATTTCCATAAATCCAACTTGATGTACTAATTTAGAGCCCCCCCATTAACAAAATAAACAATGATGAATCTGATGCTAAAGCCAAGATCATTTCTAGTGCTTCATTCACGTGCACTCATGTAAACACATGTACTCACCCCATATCTTCAAGGTTTCTCCTTTTGAATAACACATATGCTTTGCCCTTGAAAGTACCCTTATAATAAGGGATAAATCTTATCATTGTGCTAAACAGGCAATGGTACGGTGTGACTATATCAAATAGTATTATCCTTCTAGACCACAGTTACTTCATAGTCAAGTCAGATCAGCACTTTCCAACCATTTTTCCATCATGATATACCTGTACAAGGAATACTGGAGTAAATGAAAGGCCTTTCCATGTCCAGTCTGGCAACACTACAGTGCACTGGTTTGTGAGTTCTGCATTAGATTATACATGGAATTTTCACTTTCTAGTATCTCTCTAGCTTCCATTTCATTTAAGACCCAAAGTCAACTGCATAATCTATTTGAAAAAGATTTCTTCAAGGTCTGATGGGCCTGAGCTTTGAGAAATATCCTTGGACCATCACCAAATTCATACCTTTTCTGTTACTGCTCCATTTGTAATACATTTCTATGCCTTGACCATCAAAGGGGCAGGAAAGTAAGGCTGACTCAAAGAAGGAAGTCTTCTTTTAACTAATATTTCTTATGGATTAATTAATCCCTCATGAATTCTAGAAGGATACACAGAACAATTCTTTCCTTCAGCTAGGTCATACATTGTTATCCACATAGAGTCCATCTGGAATGGGTTCTCTATGCTTTTCAACTTGTCCCACTAGAACCTTGACAATCCAAGGAAGACTTCCATCCTGTTCCTCAGGGTCACCCAGAAACACAGCACCTTTGCCATGCACTTAACATTAGAATGGAAATAGGATACCATCCATAAATTCTCCTAAAGTTCTTCTGACAGCTAACATATTACAACATTTGGGTCTGCACAGATGTGTAGAGCATTCTTTCACTACAGGTTCATGCCACATTAAAATCCATAAATTACCCTATTCAGTTCAGTCCATCTGCTTCGTACAAACCTAACAGGCCTTCACTTTCAACTGTAAATATTCCCCAATTTTCTTTCCTCCATTCTCTTTTAAAAGGATGTTTCTATGTCCTATAAGCACTTGTTCACTCAGTTTCTTTTCCTCGTCAGTGAAGACATTTTGTCTCCAGCAAACTTTTTTTTATTTTTTTCTTTAGAAAGTTGCAACCATATCCAAAAGAATACAGAAAATGAGTGAAAGAGGGAGGAAGAAGATTGGAGGAACTCAGAAGAGAGATTAGTTTCAATATATAATATAAAAAAAAAAGTTTTAATCCGGGAGAAAATGGAGAATGAGACAAAGATCTACAGTGCAGGCCCCGACATGTGTTGTTCCCGGGGAGTTGTGGATGGGGGCAGGGGGGAGGCATTCGGCACAACACAGGCCCTTCACACAAACCTCAAGGCTTCCTGAGGCTTTTTTTTTTTTTTTTTTTAACATGCTTATTGGAGTATAATTGCTTTACAATGGTGTGTTAGTTTCTGCTTTATAACAAAGTGAATCAGTTATACATATACAATATGTCCCCATATCTCTTCCCTCTTGCGTCTCCCTGCCTCCCACCCTCCCTATCCCACCCCTCTAGGTGGTCACAAAGCACTGAGCTGATCTCCCTGGGCTATGCGGCTGCTTCCCACTATCTATTTTACATTTGGTAGTGTATACATGTCCATGCCACTCTCTCACTTTGTCCCAGCTTACCCTCCCCCCTCCCCGTATCCTCAAGTCCATTCTCTAGTAGGTCTGCATCTTTATTCCCGTCTTTAACCCTCTTCCCCTTTGTGACAACCACTCATACCTGTCTGCCCAGACAGACCTGTCTGCCCACTCATACCTGCTCTGCCCAGGCAGAGACTGTCTGCCCAGGTTAACTCTCACTGCTGAGTAGCAAACATTCAGGAGCTGTTTCTCTCTGCTCCTGTTGATGCAGACAAAGGGCTTTGTCACTGCAGGTGGGAGTCTGCGGACCACCAGGGAATGAAGAGGCACTGTAAGAACACTTCTGCACAATTCTGCCCAAACAGGTAAATTAGAGGGCTAATTTAAGACTTAAAACCTCACGAAATCCCCTTTCCCTAATGGAAATAAGTTGAGCTATTACTATTAACCATGTTTCCAGCTTCTGTAAACTTGATGTTTTACCATCTGCCCTACATGCATATGCTGGACATGCCTTGTTCTGGACAACAGGACAATGTGCTCGATTCACTTCCACTTGGCCCCCCGCCTCCTTCAGCATCCACTCTCCTTGCAAGGAGTCCTACTCTCAGAGGGTGCACTTTTCAAATACAAACCAACCCATCCAGGGTCCACACTCCCAACCAACTTCCTTTTTGGGCTCTCACATTCCAGGCCACCATACACCTGCCTAATCACCCCGGAGCCAGGTATCCAACAACTAGGGACAGCCCCTGTGCCCACCTGCCGATCCTAAACCTGCTTGCTCTGCCTCAGCCATTCCCTCCCACGGAAGCCACAGTAAAGGTCCGTGCGCACAGTCCCCCCACCCCCACCAGCCCTCAGCCTCATGACCCCCCCCCCCCCCCGATGCGGCCCCAGGTGGTCCCTCAGGGCATGGCATGCCCTCTCCCCTTAGGAACTGTGAGTAATAAACTACCTTTTTAATGAACGTTGTGTGCCGATATGTTATAGCCTTACTACACCTCAAGTTTTCTATTAATCCAGAGCATTTTAGAACAGCTGCTCATAAAAAGGAATGAAATTGAGTTATTTGTAATGAGGTGGATGGACCTAGAGTCTGTCATACAGAGTGAAGTCAGCCAGAAAGAGAAAAATACCACATGCTAACGCATATATATGGAATCCCACAAAATGGTACTGATGAACCTGGTGGCAGGGCAGGAATAAAGACGCAGACGTAGAGAATGGACTTGAGGACACGGGGAGGGGGAGGGGAAGCTGGGAGGAAGTGAGAGAGTGGCACTGACATATATACACTACCACATGTAAAATGGATGGCTAGTGGGAAGCTGCTACATAGCACAGGGAGATCAGCTCGGTGTTTTGTGACGACCTAGAGGGGTGGGATAGGGAGGGCGGGAGGGAGACGCAAGAGGGAGGGGATATGGGGACATATGTATACATATAGCTGATTCACTTTGTTGTACAGCAGAAACTAACACAACATTGTAAACCAATTATACTCCAATAAAGATGGAAAAAAATCACAAAAAAGAACAGCCGCTCTCACTATGAGGTAGCAATGGAGGAGTGATCACAGTGATTAGATGGGGAATGTATAAACCAGACACTAAAGCTAAGACGTCACTCCCCAGTAACTGTCATCTGGAAGAGAAGACCAGCAGCAAGCAACCCATCTCCCAAGCGGCCCCATGCTTTGAAGCATCACCTCTTCCTTCAGAAGGACAGAGTAGGGTATCAAGAGTCTAACCCCTCAAGTCTTACAATCCCAGACTGGCTCCGTTGCTGCCCTAACATATCTGACCATCAGTTTCCTTGACTGTAAAATATGAATAAGATAATGCTTGCAAACTCATGGTGTGTGTGAGAATTAAAGAAGTAACAGCTGTGAAGTTCCTGTTACATTACTTCATACATAGTAGGTACTCAATAAACAGTAAATGTTATTACCGGTATTATTAATATCACTGTAATTATTTTAAAATTTTTGTTTCATGTCTCATTTGCTGCTGAAATGGTAGTTAAGATCCAACAAGGCCCCACATTTCTGAATTACTTCAAAATTTTAAAAAGTAAATGAGTCTTTCATCAATGAAAAAACACAAGATTTGGCACTTCATCACTCAAATATTCTGACTTGTTTTCACAGTAACCAGCCAGCCTGTCATGTTATAGTCAATACAACTTGTAAATTGTTCACTCCAAAAGGGAGAGAAATCATAATGATTGTGACAAGGCAAGGAACCATCAAGCATTCAGTAATAAAGAGGGGTGAACCTAACTATGAAATGTTTTAATAAAACATTTAAACATCAATAAATCTCAGTCAAAAATATGACAGAATATAGAAACTGGTTATGCATAGTGTTGATGTTATGTCTGATGGTTTCCATGCTGTGCGGATTAATTTTGTGTGTCAACCTGAATGGACCATGGGGCACCCAAATATTTGGTAAAATATTACTCTGGGTGTTTCTATGCAGATGTTTGGGGATAAGATTAACATTTAAATTGGTAAACTAAGTGCAGCAGACTGCCCTCCCTAATGTGGGTAGGCCTCATCCAATCAACTGAAGGCCTGAACAAAAACAGAGTAATAGGCCTGCCTGTATCTTATGCTGAATAATAGAGAATTCCACCTACCTGACTGCTTTCAGAATGGGACATCAGCATCTTCCTACCTTTGGACTCAAACTGAAACATCAGGTCTCCTGGATCTCTGCCTTGCTGATTCACCCTTACACCTTGGGACTTATCAGCCTCCATAATTGTTTGAGTCAATTCCTTAAAAAAAAAAAAAAATCCTATTGGTTCTGCTTCTGTGGAAAACCCTAAGTAATACACATGCTCAAGAGCATGAAATAACAATGAGAAGAAATAATTACAGAATGTTTACTATACAGCAAGCACTGTCCTAGGCCCTTTATAAAAATTTCCTCATCCCTTACAAACAATCCTATGAAGCAGATACTATTGATATTTACAGGAAAGAAAGGCATAGAGAGGTAGAATAACTTCGAAGAGCTCATACAACCAGAACTTGAATCTATGCACAATGGCTCCAGAATTTGTGCTTCTAACCACGATGGTACCCTGCCTTTTATATTAAGAAACAAAATACTTGGGATGAAGCAGACCATCATTGGAAACCCAGTATCACCGTGGATGATTCAATGTGATGTCAGGCCCATATTCCTGCCTTTTAAAAAATAACTCATAGGATTTCATAAAAATTGAATATTCAGTTCACAATATCAATGCCTACCATATTTTCCTAAGAGAGGGTCAGTACTCAGTTGTTAATTACTTTTCCCATCATGAATGAAATCATTTTGATTCTATTTTCATTAACATAGACTATATTGACCTGTGAGTATTTCTTCTCATCAGAAAGCAGTACACTACTATGTGCTTTCATTCTTTCCTTCTTTGATGATGTATTTCCCCATACACTTTCAAAATTAGCAGTAAACATAAAAGTGACCCAATTTTAATACCCACATTTCTATCAAGTTATACTATGCTTTCCATGTTGTAAAACAAATTTTCATAATTTCATTATCATAAAAAGAAAAAGAACTTGCTTTCTGACATTAAAATAATATACCTTCTCTAAGAGCTCTAATTCCAGCTTCATAAATGTGACAGGTTATTTTTTTATTCTGTTCATACTTTATGTGGGGAATTTACTTGCTAGTCAAACTATATATAAATTGCATTGTTCATTACTGCTTACAAGACAGAAATCACAAGTGCTCATAATTTTTGTAACATGTGAATTGGTATCAGTGGCACTAATGTTTTGTATACTTTGCATTTCTTTACAGAAAGCTGGCTGCATTAATGTCATTAGTACAGTTTCATCTAGAGAACAGTCAAGGTCATCACATAGGCTCACTTGTCTGCAGCCAAGGAAATGCTTATGTTTTTTCTCACCTTTTTATTCTTACTCGGCTTTAGTTTGAATCTGGATATATGAGCAAATATAATTTTTTAACAGATTTATATATATTGCCATTCAATAAACTATATGTTTTACTATATAATTTGATACGTTTGGACATATGTGTACACCCATGAAACAATCACCACAATAAAGTGATATATCCATCACCTCCAAAAGTTTCCCTCTGCCCCTCTGTAAGTATATCCCCCATTTCAGCAGTCTTCCTATCCCCAAATGTGGTGGATAGACTGAGGTGGCCTCCTGTTGTTCATGCCCTTGCATAATCTCCTCCCCTTGAGCGTGGGCTAGACCTGTGACTTGTTTCTAACGAACAGAATACGGCCAAGGTGATAGGATGTACATGATTGTGCACATAGATTGTAATGTCCACCTAATCTCTCCCTGGCTAGCCTTGAGGAAGCAACCTGCCAATTTGTGAGCTGCCATATGGAGAGGGCCATGAGGCAAGGAACTGAGGGCAGTCTCCAGTCCAAAACCAGAGAGAAAGTGATGTCTTCAGCTCAGCAGCCTGCAAGGAACTGAATGAACCAACAACTACATGAAGTTGGAACCTGATCCTTCCCCAGTCCGGCCTCAAATGAGAGCCAATTCCTGGCCAACATCTTGACTGCAGCCTTGTAGAGGACCCAGTTAAGCTGTGCCCAGACTTTTAACCCACAGAAAGCATGAGATAATAAATGGATGTTGTCTTAAGCTGCTAAATTTTGATGATATTGTTATATAGTAAGAGATAATGATATACCAGGCAACAACTGACCTGCTTTCCATCACCATGGATTAATTTGAATTTTATATAAAAGGAAACACAGAGTACGAACTCTTTTTGTCTAGCTTCTTTTACTCAATGTATTTGAAATGTATCCATGCTGTTTGATGTATCAATAGGTCACCCCATTTTACTACTGAATAGTATTCTATCGCATAGACACACCACAGTAGATATCTGGGTTCTTTCTACTTTTGGGTAATTACAAATAAAGGTGCCATGAATGTTTATGTGCAACTCTCTGTGTGGGTATACATTTCAATTCTTCTTGGGTGAGTACCCAGGAGGGGAATGGATAGGATCATACGGTAGGTCTATTTCATATTCCTACCAGCAGTGTATGAGTTCCAGTTCTTCTCCCTCCTCACCAGCATTTGATATGCTCAACCTTTTTAAAAGGTGTGTTTAAAGTTGTATCCATTGTAGTTTTCGTTTGCATTTCCTTAAAGATAAATGATGTTGAACATCTTTTCAAGTGCGTATTTTCTATCTGTATGTCTTTTTTGTTTAAATCGCTAGCCCATTTTTAAAATTAGGTTGTTTGCTCTATTATTGAGTTTTGATACTTCTTTAATATATTCTGGATACAGGTCCTTTATCAGACATGTTATTTTAAAATATTTTCTCTCAGTAAGTCTTTTCATTCTCTTAATATCTTTTGAAAAGTAAACATTTTAAGTTTTGATGTCTAATGTATCAATTTGTCATTTTATGGGATCATGCTTCAAACTAGTCTTCAAGTTGGTCACAGTTCCAAGAATTTTAACTAACCAGTGTATCTTTCTACTTTTAAAAATCATGATACTATTCAAGTTCTACTTCTACATTGAGACCTAATCCCATCAGTCTTCAGCAATAATGACTTATTTCAAATCTATGAAGCTTATTTGGCTGCGTTTTCTATTTACAGATCACTTGTGCAATCAAATACAGTGATTACCTTATCAACTCTTCCAAGAAAGTAGTGACAATATCTGTTTCTGGTCTCTACTGTATCATAAGTTCCTAAGGTAATATCTGGCAAATAAGTGATCAACATTTGCCTTTGAAAATATAATCTGATTTTGTATTTCTAATACTTAGTGCTAGGTGGGGATCAAATAATGTCAGTTGATGACTATGATTAGAAGAGAAAAATTAGAGAAAGTAGGGAGAGATCTAGCAAAAGAAAACAATAGGATTGGTGGAGAAATGCAGTGAGTGCTTTTTTTCCTGCCAACTTAATGTTCATTTTTTTCCTTTTACTTAATGACCATTGCAATCATTTGATATTGAATTAAGCCCTGTTTTATACCAGAAAATACTAGATGATTTGTCCTTATTGTTGAGCAAAATATTTAAACTCTCATGATCTCACTTTTACGTGGAATCTAAAAAACAAAACAGAAAAACAAAACAAAATGAAAACAAACTCATAGATAAGGAGAACAAACTGGTGGGTTGCCAGAGGGGAGGGCAGGTGGTGGTAGAGGTAAAATATGTAGAAGGGATTAAGAGGTATAAACCTCCAGCTATAAAATAAGCCACAGAATGTAGTATACAGTGTAAGGAATATGGTCAGTAATATATTAAGAACTTGGTATGGGGACAGATGGTTATTAGACTTATGGTGGTGATCATTTCAAAATGTATGTAAATGTCAAATCACTGTGTAGCTCACCTGAAACTAACAAAATTGTACATCAACTATATTTCAATTAACTGATATATTATATCAGTTAATATATATATTATATATATATTATATAAATATAATATATATATTTCAAGAACTGATCTCAAAACTGCAGCTTGTGCTTCCTATCAGGTCAGATCAATGTACATCTATTGAGCACTGACTATATGACAGTTGTGTTTAGGTACTGGGGATAGAAGATGAATAGGAATGGTCACTGTCCTTGAGGAAATTTTATTTGCACTGTGGACTTAGAAACGTAAGTAGAGGATTCCAATGCAATGTATTAAAGTACAATGAGTTATCAAGACGATACAACTTCAAGGACTTAAAACCTACATAGTAGGCAAGTGGCTGTGTTGGAAAGATTTGTTCTCCAGGTTTTATCAGAAATATTTCCACATGACTTTGCTATTAAAAATCTGTCACCCTGCCAACATAAGCCCCAAAATCAAAATGTATGAACTACAAGAAAAGAGAATTTGAGGACAAAATCAAGGGGAAAAAATCAAACCAATTTTTCTTTTATCATCATCCTCAGAGTCCTATCTCTACTCAATATAAAAGGTCCGTACATTCTGTTGAATGGCTAATGATATTGGAATGAGGCAGAGGAAAAGCCTTCTGATTGTCCTAATGAGATGTTAGAAGTTCAATGTTATAAGTTTTAAAAAAGATATAGGAAAGCTGCGTGTGGGCTTTCTCTAGTTGTGGCGAGCGGGTGCTACTCTTCATTGCGGTGCACGGGCTTCTCATTGCGGTGGCTTGTTGCGGAGTATGGGCTCTAGGCACACGTGCTCAGTAGTTGTGGCACGCGGGCTCAGTAGTTGTGGCTCGTGGCCTCTAGAGCGCAGGCTCAGTAGTTGTGGCACACGGGCTTAGTTGCTCTGCAGCATGTGGGATCTTCTTGGACCAGGGCTTGAACCTGTGTCCCGTGCATTGGCAGGTGGATTCTTAACCACTGCACCACCAGGGAAGTCCTATTTTTTTTTTTTAATTCTACATTACAAGTTGTATTTAGATGTAGAACTAGAAGAGACAGGATAAATGCAGATGAAGAGGAATATAGCACACCAAGCTTCTAAATGGTTCATGGTTTTGCAAAAAGAAAAATGAGGTATGGAAAAAAGTGTTTCACCTTTGTTATAAAAATTAAACTAAGGTCAAAGTATGCACTGTTCAATTTAAATTGCTTTCTTTAAAAATAAATTGATTACAGTTTAAAATCACAGAAAACTCAGATTTAATAACACTAAGCATACATGGAATAATAAGTTCACTTAGCAGTTGCTGTGGTTCATTTCACTTAAAAGTGAAATTTATATTTATTTAGTTCTTGTAGTGACAATGCAAACTTTCCTGCAGAGAAAAACCAGAAAGCTGCATAAAATGTTTTAAAGATCTATAATCAGCAACAAGTGGCTAAAGAGGCATTAAAAAAAACCCTGCATGGCCAAGACCTGGATAAAGAGGAATATCCAAAGAGACGAAGCTAACATTTGAAGCTATTTCCCCCCTGGGGATATTTTCTAATTCCAAAAGAGGCAGAAAAGAGGAAGAGTAGCTGAGCAGGGCTTTACAAAGATTCATGAGGCTAGTGGACCAAAAATTGGAGTTCAAGATCAACTAAGAAGGGAATATCAACCTGAGTGCTTTTCCATGGTCCTTCCACCTGACTTGAGCTTGTCGTATCATGCTAAGTGAATGCCAAGAATAAGCATCTTCATGGATAACATGCCAAGAGACTCAGATGGAAGCTGCAAGGCTTCGTGCGACTTAGCCTCAGTAACAATATGGCATTATTTTTGCCATAGTCTACTGGAAAAATTGAGTCAAAGTGTCAGTCTAGACTCAAAGGTAGGGGAATATGCAATGCTGTGAATACTGGGGGACATGATTCACTGAGGAGGACATCTTTGGAGACTGCTTACTATAGAAGAACTTTACGTCATAGGAAAGAACTTAATTGATCGACAACCCCAGCTGAGCTCCCAACCAGCATCAACTGCTGACCATGTGAGTGAACCATCGAAAACACCCAGCCCAGTTGAGCATTCCAATGATTCTAGCTCTAGTCATCATCTGACTAGAACCGTAAGAGAATCCAAGTGAGAATTCTCCAGGTAAGTCCAGTCTCCACAGAAACATGAGACTAATAATCAATTATTGGATTAGGGCATTAAGTTTTGTGATGGTTTTTTGTGCAAAATTAGATAGCTGAAACACCTTTCGTTGTCTAGACATTAAGAATAAGGTAGGGCTTCCCTGGTGGCGCAGTGGTTGGGAGTCCGCCTGCCAATGCAGGGGACACGGGTTCGAGCCCTGGTCTGGGAAGATCCCACATGCCGCAGAGCAACTAGGCCCTGAGCCTGCGCGTCTGGAGCCTGTGCTCCGCAACAAGAGAGGCCACAACAGTGAGAGGCCCGCGCACCGCGATGAAGAGTGGCCCCCGCTTGCCGCAACTGGAGAAAGCCCTCGCACAGAAACGAAGACCCAACACAGCCATAAATAAATAAATAAATTAAAAAAAAAAAAAAGAATAAGGTAAAAGTGTATGCTGTAATATAATACCTAGGGTAAAAACTAAAATAGAGAAATGACTATATAACTAAAAATCCAACAAAGAGGGGAAGAAGGATAATAAAAATAACCAATCCAGACGAACTTTAGTTTATAGGTATTTCACAGCAGGCCAATGCTCCTGCAGCAACAACTAGTAAAAAATTAATTATTCAAAGCGTGTTTTTAAAAGGTACTCAGAATCTGTGGAAGCGAAGAGTTAGATGAAATAAAATTCTAAGGAGAATTCTAAGAAGTATCTAAGAGGAGAAATTCTCTTAGGGGAGCTAATAACATCCAATTACTTTTCCCATGGAACATGAAATAATTTCTGTTGTAGACTCAAGGTCTGATTTATCCAAGTTTCAAGTTTGCCTAAGAACAGAGCCTCTAATGGGGAAAATGTAAAGTGAAAAGCTTTGAGTAATTAAAGAAATAGTGTGGCAAATTGAAAACTTGAGAGAAAACAATAGTTCATATATTCAACAGGAGATTTTCTGAATTTTGAGGCTATAAAGGTATAAGAAGACATAGGTCAAAATCTAGAAGCAGACTGAAATTCTTAGTTTCTCAGTGCTTAGGCAAACAAAAACTTGCTTCAAGCACACTGTCAAGTTTTTCTTTCAATATTTGTCACATTTTGAAAATATGCAGGGTGTGAGCCTGGAGATTTGGCTCTGAAGCACAGAACTGGAACTACAACAATATTTCACACCTAAGAAAAATAAGACCATCCAGGCTCTAAACCAGAGGTCTGGGAGAGCCATATCCTTGAACAAAGATGAGCCAGAGGTAGACTGTGTAACTTAAACTCAAAGTCAGCTTCAACCCAGTTCAATTTTTAACTGTATTGAGATAACAAGATTCTCACTCTTATCTGCACAACATAAGAAAGAATCCTCTCTAGTGGAAGTTTGTAACATCAGGAATCTCTACCATTATTTATATGCCCAACATATGTAAATGGTGAACATATAACTTAAAAATTACTAGAACAGCAAAGAAGAAAATGTTACTGAAATTGAAAAAGAAATGGTAAATAGAAATGGAAATACAGATAAACTATAGAGTTAGTAAAGACTTTAATATGTTAAAGAAACAAAATATGGATCAACTAGATAAAAGAATGGAGAAATTTAATGGAAAATTGGAATCTACAAAACAGAATCAAATGGACAATCTAGAACTGAAAATTGCAAAACAGAATATATAAAATAAAGAACTCAGTTGATAGGTTAAATAACAGACTGAACACAGAACATGAGAATAGTAAATTGTAAAGCAAGTCAATAAAAATAACTAGATGAAGAGAAAGAAATGGGGGAAAAAAATAACAGAGTAGAACAGGCAAATGTTAAATGCTCAAAAAATCTATCATATGTATAATTGGTGTACCAAAATAAGAGGAAAGAATGGAGCAGGAAAAAAAATACTTGAACAGTTAATGCATGAGCTAACTCCAAAACTTATTAATATAAGACTTCAATCCACAGATTCAAGAAGCTCTGTAGATCCTAAGCACAATAAACCAAAGACAAATAAAACTTAAAAGTAAACAATGTGGGAAAATATACCTTCAAAGGAACAACAATGACAGAATGTTTAACAGTGATGATAAAAATAAGAAGGACGTGGAAAGACAATTCCAGAGGCCTAAGACAAAATAACCCTCAACGTAGAATTCCATGTCCATTGAAAATAATTTTTAAAAATAAAGGTTAACAAAGAAATGTGCAACCAATGACTGAGTTTTTCTTCCTTGCAGTTATGAAAAAAAGTAATAGTAATGAGGCTTCTCTGGCAGAAGAAAAATTATTCCAGAAGAAAATGTGTAAACCAAGAGAAAATGAAGATCACCAGTAAAAATAACTATAAATGAATACTGGATATATATGAACATATAAATAAATGTTAATACTATGCAAATAATATATATGAATGAATAAGGATGAACCCAGATAATTGACTATAATTGTGATATTTTGTGAAATTTTAATTATATGTAGAAAAAATACAAAAGAATAAAAGGTAGAAAGTTGGTAAAAAATGTTAGAGATTCTAAGATTCTATCCATATTAGGGAAATGGTAAAATTAATACTTTTTTTAGTTAGTAATAAGGCAATGATGTATAGTAGCATTTCTATAGTAATCAGTAAAAGAATATTAAAAGAATGTATAATAATTTGTAGTACAGGGAAAATAACAAAAATATTTAATACAAAAAGAGAAGGAAGATAAAAGGAACATTAAAAATATGAATCAAATAGAAAATAAACAACTCCAAACCTAACTACCAATTAAAATAAATTTAAATCGACTAAACTCATCAAGGATAAGACTAATATTGTCAATCTGGAATTAAAATCAACAAAAATTGTATGTTGCTTACAAGAGATTGACTTTAAATATAAGGATCCATAAAGGCCAAAAAATAAAAGGATGGAAAAATGTATACCATGCAAACACCAATCAAAAGAAATCTTAACTATTTTAAGAAATTATACATGTATATATATATATGAAATAAATTAACTATAGCTAGTCACAAAAATTTGGATGAATCACATTAGCATATTAGTCAACAACAACCACAGCCACATAATAAACATATGATTCCAATTATATAAATATACTAAAGCTGATAAAGGTGAAACTAAACCATAGTGTTAACAGTCAAGATTGTGGTTATTTTTAGAAAGAAAATAGGGAGATTGAGAGAGGACATTAAAGGGTCTTATGTGATGTTGGCAAGAATCAGTTTTTTTACTTAGATGGTGGTTATACACTTGGTGGTAATTCCTTAAAGTGAGCATGTATAATTTGTTGGGTGTTTGGGGGATGGGTATGTCAATAGAGAAATGTCAAGTCATAAAAATAGATTTGTTTTTAAAAGATAACATTTTTATGGGAAAGAACTAATTAGTGTGAGGGTGCTAATTAGAAGCAAGAAAACATGAAAAAATAAATCTCATGGGAAAGATAAATATATAGTAAAGGCAGTGGATTAGTCATTTATACAGCTATTATAAAAGACAAAAGTAGTATAAAAAAGCTACAGTTACAGTAATTATTTAAGGGATACACAAGATTAAAAGATGTAAAAATATGGCATCAGAAACATAAAAATGTGGAAGAAAGTAAAAACACTGAACTTTAGAATGGGGCCAAACTTAAGTTGCTATCCACTTAAAATAGACTGTTATAGATATAAGTTGTTATATGTAAGCCTCATGGATTAAATGAATGTTGTTAAAATGTCCATACTACCCAAAGCAATCCACAGATTCAATGCAATCCCTATCAAATTTCCAATAGCATTTTTCAAAGAAACAGAAGAAATAATCCTAAAATTTGTATGGAAACACACACACGCACACAAAAAAAATAGCCAAGGCAATCTTGAAAAAGAACCAAGCAGGAGGCATCATGCTCCTGATTAAAAACTACTTTACAAATCTATAATAGTTAAAACAGTAGGGTATTTGTATACAAACATATAGATTAATGAAACAAAATAGAGATCATAGAAATAAACCCATGCATATATGATCAATTAATTTACTACAACAAAATAGACTCTTCAATAAATGGTATTGGAAAAACTGGACAGCCACATGCAAAAGAATGAAATTGACCACTCTCTTACACCATACACAAACTAAAATTGATTAAAGACTTGAAACTATAAAAGACCTAGAAGAACTTTTCACTACATCAAATCACAATATAAAAACATGAAAATAAATTGAGGTTTAAGAAACACTTAAGAAAAACATTTTACCGAATTGTTTTTCTCATCCACAGAAATTCATTTGACTAAGCCTGGTGACATAAACAGTCACTACCAAGTATACAATCACGAAATTTAGGGCTGAAAATTATCTGAAATCATATTTAGAAAGTAATATGATTTTGAGAACACCAATATATAATTTTTTATTGGATTATTTGAATAATTGTGTTGGAATTAGGCTTAATGAATGCTAAAGAGAGCAAGGAGAGAGAGAAACTTCATCGTTATTCAGTTGGACCTTTCCTTAGTGGTAGTGCTGATTACATAAATCAGGACTCCAGAAGTCCAGGTCTCTAGACCTCCAATTCAAATATCACTCACCAAAATAACAGTAATAGCATTTAATATTCCTGACACTATGCTACAGTAGGGAAACAAAAATGAAATACAACATAACGTTATAAAGTGTACTATGTTAAAATAGAGCTATGATCATCTAATTATACTCAGGCAAAAACAATCTGTGATACTGTAGGAAACTGTGATACTGTGATTGTATTGTGTACAATCTGTGATACTGTAGGAAATACATGAGCAACCTCTGTTCCAGTTCATAAATTTAGTGGTTTCTTGGCTTACTGTGCTTCACAACTTACAGATATATTACATATTTTTGTATATATCGTTATATATTTTTTTAATGTAGTGTTCCTAGAGAAATGCATTTTTAGATTAGATTACTGAATTGACATGTCTTTAGATTAATGTGGCTTAGGGGAAATGTCATTGTACCAGCCCTTCTAAGGTCATGGCTTGCTTTTCATCAGACCAGCTACGCTAATTACCTGGTCCCAATCATGGGGAAAATCAGCAGCCTCGGCCTAACATAAATTAAGAAGAAAGTAAGAATGACAATAACAGATACTGAAAATAGTAGGTATATTAGATTCCTAGGGCTGCTGTAACAAAGTACCACAAACTCAGTGACTTTAAACAACATAAATTTATTATCTTAAACTTCAGGAAGTCATAAAGCTTAAAATAAACTGTATTGGCAACACTGGTTCCTTCTAGAGTTCCTGAGGGACAATCTGTTCCATGCCCCTCTCCTAGCTTCTGGTGCTTGCTAGCAATCCTTGGTGTTGCTTGGCCCGTAAATACATCACTCTGATCTTTGCCTCTGTAGTAACATGGCCTTTTTATAAGGACACCAGCCATTGGATTGGGGACCTCTATTTCAGTATGACCTCATATTAACTAGTAACACCCACAAAGATGCTACTTCTAAGTAGGGTCACATTCCTGGATTCCAGGTAGACACAAATTTGGGGGAAAAACCCTTCACTCCATTACCATTGGTATGCCCCAAAGAAGGGGATTATGCTTCTATACTAGAATACAGAAAATTCTTAAAATCATCATGACAGTATTGGCAAGTACATTGTTTAGGGACCATTCAGGAAGACAGAAACCACTCCTAATATTTAAAATAGAATTAATTTAATAAAAGTAATCGGCTACAGTGGCATTTGGAAGGTTGAAAAAATCAAACAGGATGATGAGGTGACCCAGACACTAGCACAGAAGAAGTCCCTCCCACTCCCCCACTGGAGAGACAGGGGAAGTGATGTTATCAGAGTCCAGGGATGCCAATCACCAAGTAGTAGCTAAAGCAACAGTGAGCCTGCCAGGCATAAAGGGGACGCGTGAGGGGATAGAGCAGCTGGCAGAGATAGATCAGGGGTGGGCACAGGGGAGAGAGCAGTATGGGGATACCCTGGCTTTTTCTTCCCACTGCCATCTAATCCCCGCCCACTGCCCCTCCAGCCTCCCATTTGCCAGGCCCAGCTGGAAGCCAACATCACCTGGGGGGGGGGGGGGGAAATCAGCCCGACGATGTTGACCCCTACACTGCCAAGCAAGAGAAAGGCTGGGAAGGAATCAGAGAGCAAACAGGCCATGGCCAGCCCAGCAAACATGGACAGAGGTTAAAAAAAAAAAAAAAAGTCAATTCCTCAGATACCATTAATTCAAATTTAAGATTAAAATTAAATATTTTAGGAGGTAGTCATGGCTTTAAATGCTTCCACTCTCTTCAGTCTTCTCACTGACAGGAAATGTTGCTGTATTATTAATTCTTGGAAAACTTACCATTTAATAAAACAGTGAATGGACTTAGGAAAATCCTTAAAAGAGCTTAGTACATTTTTTAATGTGTGCAGCCTCATATGATAAATATGTTATTGACCTAAAATTCTAAATATCTGTTTTCTAACTTTACCTTTTCTCTAGGCTTGTTATGAGCGCATATAAAAGCATTTTCCGTAGGAGAAGCCACATTAATAAAGCAAGTAACTAACAGTTTCCTTTTCCTTTCTCCTTCCTCCCCATTAGAATTAAGAAAATTAAGGAACATAAGAGTATACTCTTCCTTGAAAAAAAATCCACTTACACATTCTGATTCCAACTTTCCAAGCAATTGTAAACTATTACAAAGCATTCTGATTCTCCTATAAAAGTGCAGAAAAAGTGGTTTCACCGTGCACTGATTTATTAAAAAGTATGAAAATGCTATCAACATTTATATTTTGTGAATTATCTATGACCCGAGTATAATTCAGTATCTCCAGTAACAAAAAGCTTAAGAAAGAAAAAGAAAAGGAAAGAAAAAGAGTTTTGAAAAAAAATCCTGCCCTCTTAAAATGCTTACTGATACTTTAATAGCTTTGATGCAAACCCATCCGCACAATGACAGCACAGCGGATGATTAGGATTGTGGCCATTCTGTTGGACTTTAGTGTTAACAACATAACACGCAGAAAGACTGAACAAAATGAGACTTAGTTGGAGGATTTGTAACCTAAAGCTTAGCAAACAACATCCTTGGCAGATGGCACAAAATTGTCAAATCATCTTTGGAAAGTAGCAACAGATTATTTAAAGCTGCCCTTTAGATATTAAGGACTTGGTTGACAGCAAGGACCCACAGGTGTGAGGGGTTTTGTTTTGTTTTTACTAGCTAAGGTTCTGCTGGTCATTTGGCTCAATCTCAGTAAAAGCACGAACAAATGGCTAAAAAAGTGGCTCATATATTATTTAATAAAGGCATTTATGGAAAGTATCAGTGAAATGATCTTTTAACAAAAAATGTCCAAAAGTCATTTAGACAAATTTATTGTCAAGTAATCTTGAAGATTTTCTTAAAATTTAAATAAGTAACAAATTTGTGCTTTCAAGCTATAAAAGAGATGTGTTCTGTGCCCTGTGGTCTCCAAAGGTATGAATATACTTGAAGTGCAAATTAATGGACTTTTAGGCCCAGTAAAGTACTTTCTTTCCCTTTCAGTTGTGAAAAGATATTATAGTCACAATTGTTTTTACACAGATGAAAGTATTCTGAGAGTAAGAAGAGCCAACGGAAGACCCATTTGAAATATAATTTGCTGACCAAACAGGAAATTTCACTATACATTTAAGCATCTGGTTACATAACAAACAATTAAGCATAACTGAATTATGCCTTCGGTTTGAAATTGTAGTTGTTTTAAGGGGTGTCTTGACTGGACAAATACAGGCCTGCAGAAGTTAGGAATCCAGGCTTTGGAGTCAAGTACACGTGGCTTAGAAACTGAGCTCTGACACTCACCACGTGTGTGACTCCGGGAGTTATTTAACCTAAGCTTCAGTTTCACTGTTTTCAAAACAAGATCCTCAGTGTATCGCATGCGTTTCTTCTAAGAAATAGTGTAGAGAGACTGCTCAGAGCCTGGTACTGAGTAATTGCTCAGTAAGTGATTTTACTGCTGTTTTAATATTATTACTGAGGCATAAGACCACCGACCACACGGTTTTAGCCAAACTAGGGCTAAAACAAGTCAATCGTGTCAGTTGAGTTGAAAAGTATGTCCTCAAAATACCTAAAGAAAATCTTTTATTCCTTTGGAAAGGAGAAAACCCAACCCCTATTCTGAGAACTGTTTGTTGTCCAAATTCTCAGAAGGTTCAGGGAAATAGGTTGGGTTAACCATGGGGCTGGGCACCAGAAGTAAGACAGCAGCTCAGCAGCTGTTAGTGGACAATTTGGGTTTTAGCAAGAGGGTGGGGAGAAACATTTAGGGGCCAAGGTTGTGTAAAGGTCGTACCAAAAATGTTTAGTTGTTCAGGGTCTTTTCAACATATTTTATGATGACAACAAAATAATTACTTCACAACTACTGCACTTACACTAGAGAATGAGCTATAAACTAAGTGAACGTAAACTTGTGGTTATAGTTTTAGGGTTAACACAGAACAAGGTGGAAGCAAACAGAACAGTTAGGAAACAAAATGTGACAGAAAGAGTTTCAGCAGAATATTTAAGGCTGGGAGGAAGTGGCAGGAGTGTTTAAGGTGAGAATAATTCCTTCATGAGGTTAAGGATGAAGCCCTTAGCCACGAATGGCTAGGGTGTACCTACCCACTCAAGTTATTGTCTAGTTTTGTTTGTTGGCGGATTAAGACCACAGACTCTGGAGTCAAGTGTAGAGGTTTGAAGACCTTGGGCTAACCCTCAGTTTCCACCCTTGCAAAGTGAGAATAAAAATACCTGCCTCATAGGACAGGCTTTGAGGATTAAAGAAGATAATATATAAAAACCCTTGTACGAATTAGTAGTCACTCCAGTGATCACTATTATTTCATTCTGTGTCAGCCATTGATGTGCTTCTATAATTCATGTCTGAACTTCTCACATTTGCATTTGAAAGGAATAATAAAAGACTCTCCACCTCTTGAATTTCCTACATTCTCAAGAAAAATACAAGAGCTGTTAGGAAGAAAACTAACTAGAAATGACCCATTCATTTCTCTTCTAGTAATATTTCCTCAGGGAATAATCTGAAATATTAGCAAAGGTTTACATACAGACAGGAATATACTTAAAAATTATGCTTACCAGAGTTTTAGCCAGAGGAAAGTTCTAATATTGCCTGTGAAAAATGACTTGGAATTTTATCTGCAGTCCAAATTCAGCTATTTTAAAATGCACAGAGAAAAAGACCGCCTGGAGACAAATGTGCTTTGAAACAGACCTCTAACTTCTACACGATCCCTCCCACCACAGACTTTCTTTTGCACAAGGTGATGTGTTTTTTAGACCTTCCTAGCTTTAGGCATGGGCATTGTATCCTCCAGGCCAAATGTTGCCTGAAAGAGTGTCTTACATTTTTCAGAATCTTATTGCTTTATGATTGTTCCCTATTATTTGCAATTACGCCTGGCCCAGCTCAAATGGCTGATGTTAAGAGCTGTGTTTTTGCTACAACAGTGCATTGTAATACATGAAGTGGTATTTATCCCATGCGGTAGAATTATTTCTTTGATGACCTTAGAGTAAGATCTAGAGGACACCAATCCCCCAGCCCCAGCTCTCTCTGAACAATCCTCACTGCCAACACTCTCCAGGCTCTTCCCACCACTGAGCCTTTACACCTGCTTTGTCCTCCACCAGAAACATTCTTCTCCACTTACCTCCCAAAATCTCATGGCTTTCTCATTCACATCATTCAAATTTCTACTCAAATGTTACTTTCAGAGAAGCCTTCTCCAACTACCCTGTCTGAAATAACATCCTTCTCACCTTTTGACCACACGTTATTCCTTTCCCTGATTTTTTATTTTTGTAGCATTTATTTATATGATTCAGAACATTTGTTTTCTTGGTGGAGATTAAGTAAATAAATAGTGTCTAGGTCATATGTAAAAATAGAACTCTGACCCACACTCTGTAGCAACTAGCCCAGGAAGCCAACCTATTTTCTACAAATCAGACTTGTCGGAAGTCAGACTACAATCTCTAACAGCCATTCCAGGAAGCCAAACAATAACCTCTGTAACAAATTGGCCCCTAAATGACCAGTGTTAATAACTGCTTCCCTAATTGTTGACCCACTTCCAACTTAGGGTCAACTGGACAAAGCCAAACATGTACCCCTAGCTAACCCCATAAGGTGTCCACTTTTATTAGCCTGCCTACAGCTTCCCCTGCCAACAGCCTTCAATCAGGGCACATATGAAGCCTTCCCTTTTTCTCTATTATAGTTTTCCCACTCTTCTGCCTGTCTCTGGGTCTCTGTCAAATTCAAGTGATGGCAGTGGCTGACTCCCTTGCTATAACAAGCTCTGAATAAATAGCCTTTGCTTATTCTGAATTTTCATTGTTAACAATGCAGAAACAAATGAAGACCTATCTATCTCAATAAGTTTATAAACTCCATGAGGACAAAGCATGTCTATCTTGCTTATCACTGATTCTCCAGCATGTAGAGTGGGGCTTAGAGCATATGCTAAATAAAAATGAATGATCAAATGAATAAATGAATGAGTTTTCCTGAATATGACAGCCACAATGCACCCCTTATTTCTCTGTAATCCCATGTAAACCAGCCTCGATCACCTGTGTGGACCCTAGCAGTCTGCTCTGTAATGTAGTAGCTTGTGCCCCTGCATTATCTTCTCCCTACTGTAAATTACTTGAATACAGAGAATGGTGTATATTTTTTTTTTCCCAAAGTAAAAGCTCATGCTATCCTTCAAACATGCCTCGATTGTTTTGTGCATGTCCATCTCATCTCTAAACAGGACTGTCCTCATTTCTGTTCTCTCTTAACTTACGGCGTGGCCTCAGGTGAATCAGAGCTGCTCTGAACTGTAGCTTGCTTGTGCATAAAAGGAGTTGGTTGGACCACATGATCCAAAGCCCCTTCTAACTCTAACAAGCTCTGATTATCTTCGGGCCTGAAGGTAAAAGACGAAGAGGGCAGAAAGTTCAGGTTTCTAAATGACTTTCAGTTTAGTGTATTCCATTAATAAGTTATAAAGTCAGCTGTTACCTATTGCAGGTAAAGCTTATTTATATTCAGAGAATTAGGGAAGCTTCCATGTAGAACACAAGAAATGTCCAGCATGCTGATGAAGTGTCTGTCCTTTGAGGACAATCCAACTTGAATTGCTAGGGGTAAAATGTGTCAGGGGTAAAATGTGTCAATCTTTTATGTCTTAGGGCAAAAACACTACTAAGGAGTTTCCCACCAGATATAAATAAAATCTTTAATACAGATATAGTTTTACGGTCTCCACAAATTATGTAACCTGAACACCGAAGGAAAATGCATTAGTATTAGATGTAGAATTTCTGACTTGTGTGTTTAAATTTTTCTTTAAACAGCTACCTGATATTATGTTTTCAAAATATATTTACTGACTATCTACAGCCCAGCTCTGGGCTCTGCATTACTAGCTAAGCGAGTCTGAGCAAGTTATTTCATTTAACTTGTGCCTTAGTCTCCTCATTAGTTGAATGGGGATAGTGATAGAGCCCAGTAGAGAGTTGCTGTGTGGATTAAATGAGTTAATACATACAAAACCCTAGAACAGAGACTAACACACAGTTAACACTACTGAAGTGATTTATATTGTTATTGGTGTTACTGCTGTTGTTCTGTTATTGTTACTTTTCCATGCAAGGCACTCAGCTAAAGATGTTAGAGAATTTAAAAAGAGATGATGGGGGGAGAGAGGGCTGAATAAGCAGAACACAGAGGATTTTCGGGGCAGTGAAAATATGCTGTTTGATACTCTAATGGTAGATACATGTAATTATATATTTGCCCAAACTCAAAGTACAACATCAAGAAAGAACCCGAACGTAAACTATGGACTTGGTGTAATTTTGATGTTTCGATGTAGGTACATCAGTGATAACAAACGTACCACTCTGGTGAGGGAAGCTGGGGGGGGGGTTGGTGGGGAAGGGGTAAATGGGGTATCTCTGTCCCTCCCCCTCAATTTTTCTGTAACCTAAAACTGCCCAAATAATTGTCTTAAAAAGCACACAACATAATATCTATACTTTGCACCTCAAAAAGTTTGAAGTCATAAAAGTCAGAGGAGAGAACTACTAAAAGGTGAAAGTAATAATGTCATGAGAGATAAAGATAAAATACCATGAAAACTGAGAAAGAGAAAGGATCACTTGTATAAATTTCCACTTTAGCCCTTACCATACCATGTGATTTTTTTTTTTTAAACACGCTTTCTGTCCCTCCTACCCACCCCCATTGGGTTGAAAGTCACCTGGAAGGTAAGTACCATGGCGAATCCATCTTTGACTCACTTTGCCTTGCACAGAATAAAACATAAAGGAAGACTTCAATAAATCTTGATTTAATGGGGGTAAGTGTAACTAAGCTCAGTTCAGATAGGTATCATTTGACTGTAAACTGAGCATCCGCATAGAAATTTCTGGCAAGAAGTTAGAAACAGAAATTAAAGTTCCTTGAGTAAAGGAAGGGTCATGTACTGAGATGGGTACTTTAAGAAAATACAGGCTTCCCTGGTGGCACAGTGGTTGAGAATCTGCCTGCCAATGCAGGGCACACGGTTCGAGCCCTGGTCTGGGAAGATCCCACATGCCGCGGAGCAACTAGGCCCGTGAGCCACAATTACTGAGCCTGCGCGTCTGGAGCTTGTGCTCCGCAACAAGAGAGGCCGCGATAGTGAGAGGCCCGCGCACCGCGATGAAGAGCGGCCCCCGCTTGCCGCAACTAGAGAAAGCCCTCGCACAGAAACGAAGACCCTACACAGCCATAAATAAATTAATTAATTAATTAATTTTTTTAAAAAAAGAAAATACTATGATAGTTGTCTGCAGGATGAATTGAAAAGGCAGGAGGTCATTTAAATTTTCCAGTGTTATTCCAGTGTCAAGAAATTTAACTCAACATATTTTCAGTTTTCCCTGAGTTTTACATCTTTAATAAGATTTTTAAAAACACTTTAATTTCATTAATGGAGTGGTATCACTTGGTTCATTATTAAAATTAAGTCAGGACACTCAAAATGTGAGCCTATTCAGCAGATACTGAATTTTATCAGTTCTAAGATAACATTCATGTCGTAGATAGTGTCAGAAAGAAGAATCTTAGAACAGAGACTTGGCTAAGAAAATTTTATTACAGATTCTATAATTGAGATTTTCTATACATCTAGTCCTCTCCATGAGGATTTGACTATAATCTATAGCCCTTAGAAAGTAATTTAGGGCAACAGTTCACAGTTAACAGAGAACAGAATTAATGAATCAACCTCTTCTATCCTGCAGGCATTGCAGAAGCTGTGGTTACAGTAAAATGTCTTCTCTTAATGATATTTAGCCATACCACCTCCCAAAATGTTAAGATATTTGCAAAGTATCTTCCCACATTGCCAGGCAATTATTTATTTCCTTTATTTCCTTCTTCTCCAGAAGCTCAGAGTAACTGAAATGTTGTTTCATATATATTTCTGGAAAGACACTGAGACATCTGTTTCTGGCCGTTTGGGAATTAATACTCTGAACTCACTAGGCCAACCTACTGCATTAAAAAATTGATATTTGATAAAATACAAAATCATATTTTTAAAATGCATTGCTCTTCTAAAAAGGAAGTCTGGGAAAATCCCCAAGAGGCAAGAAATAATGATGATAAGCTAAAAATAGAGTGATAAAGAGAATATGAAGCTGGAAATGTTCTGGTGACAAATACCAACAACAGGAGTCTAGAGCTCCACCATGCTGATATCTGAGGACAGGACCTTTGCAGATGGAAACTGGATAGAAGTCCCCCCCCAGCCCCAACAAAGAAACAACCAGAGGGAAAGAATGACTTGACAACTCAGCCCTGCAGCAAAGGGAGCTAAACCTGTCTGTCCTAGTCTTGGTTCTAGGGGAGAAATAAAGGAGACAAATGGTCTCTCATAAAAATAGTTTAGCCATGGACCTACCACCACATGCATCTTGGGCTTGACTTCATATCACACATATGATCTGTGAAGTAAAAGCCAAAATATTTATTCAAGTGGACCCAGGATGATCACACAAATCCTCTCTGGAGGAAAGTATCCTCCACTTAGCTCCCATAGGATTTTCCCACAGTCAAATATTAGTCCAAAATAATTAGCAAATACATATGAAAACCAGTCATCTTGGGTGAGAGCCAGTAGAAACAAAGACAGCAGATTTAGATCCCCGAGGAATCTAATACCAGAATACATAGAAGATAAAAACAAGCAATAAAATGTTTAAAGAACAAAGAATCAAACCATAGCCAAGGATCAAGACACTATTAAAAATGACCAAGCCAATTTGACAAAGAACCAAGAAAAAGGTCTAAAAAAGATAATCACTGAAGTTCAAGACTCAAGGGAAGTTAAACAGCACATGAAACAAAACCAAAGAGAGAATTAATAAAGCAGAATAAATCTGAAGAAATGACCCAGATGCAGCGCAATTAAATAGGAGAATTTAAGAGGTACAGAAAATAGAATGAGAAACTTTGAAATATATTGAGTCACTCTTCCAGACAGAAAGAATACAGAGATTGGACTAAAAACCATCTCAAGAATGTCATCTAATGCACACGTAGAGAATGGACTTGAGGACACAGGGAGTGGGAAGGGTAAGCTAGGACAAAGTGAGAGAGTGGCATGGACATATATACATTACCAAATGTAAAAGAGATAGCTAGTGGGAAGCAGCTACACAGCACAGGGAGATCAGCTCGGTGCTTTGTGACCACCTAGAGGGGTAGGATAGGGAGGGTGGGAGGGAAATACAAGAGGGAGGAGATATGGGGATACATGTATATGTATAGCTGATTCACTTTGTTATAAAGCAGAAACTAACACACCATTGTAAAGCAATTATACTCCAATAAAGATGTTAAAAAAAAGAGAATGTCGTCTAAGAATTTTCTAGACATGATAAAACACAAAACACACAAACAGGATTTAAAAATATAGAAAATCACACTCCAGACACATCCTATTAAAAATGCAGAAAACCAAAGATGCAGAAAAGATTCTTTAAAAAGTCATTTGGAAAAAAATCAAAAGAATAAACCAAAGAAAGATAAAGGAGAGAATCAATAGCAGAATGAAACAGAAACTAAAAATAGAAATGCAAAAATTTTCAATTTATCCCTGTCACACCAATGAACACGTGGCTCCCCAGTGGGGCCCTCAGGAATAAAAAGCCCTAAAATTGACCCTTATATACAAGGAAACATGATATATGACAGGGAGGCAATGCTGATCAGTAGAGATGAACTAGGAGCTTAAATAATGATGGAAAATGGATTAATAAAACAGTGATGTTGGAATACTGATTAAACACATAAAAAAACAGAAATGGGAATTCACACCATACAGAAAAATCATTTTTAGAAGATCAGATACTTAAATATGAAAACTTTTTTTAATTTAAAAATTAAATATAGATGAAAAAAGAAAAAAATGAAAAAGAAAAATAAGAAAAAAAATATACAGATGAATATCTTCAGGACCCTGTGAGCATGACTTTCTTAAACAAGACACAAAAGCATAAATCATGATTGAAAAATAAACTTGACTCATTACAACTAGGATCTTTCACCAGAAAGTATTTTACAAGAAAATGTAAAATCAAGTTCCAAACCTAGAAGGTATTTTTGCAATTCATAGAGCATAAATCAAAATATATAATCAAGTCTTGTAAACCAAAAAGAAAAAGATAAACAACCAATTGAAAGATGAGCAAGAAATATGAATGCCTTACAAATAAATGAAAATATGCCCAATCTCATTTTTAACCAGGGATATGAAAATTAAAACTGAGAGAATATTTTACATACATCAGATTGGTGAAAACTTAAAAACCTAACTTTTACATGTAATGATAAATAAAATGAACAAACAATACACCATTAATGTGAGGTAACCTCAGTCAACAATCTTGGTAAACTTATTTTGCCAAATTATACCACCACTTGCCTGCGATCTACATCACACTCTACTTTAATGCTTACCCAATATAAAATTGTTTTCTTTCTCTTCTGCCTTCGTGGACAGGTTGCCTGGGTTGGCAGGAGATTTTGTCTTTAGCTACATTTCCTCAACAATTGCAAAAGCAAATCACAGAAAAATACGGAGCAGGATGCAATTTACAGATGGTTCAAGATCCAGAATTAATAAATATATTGTTAAGAATATGTACTATGTATTTTAAAAATGCAACCGACAATGGAATTATAATACAAAAATCAGAATAGATTTCATTGGGAAGGGGAAGAAGAGGATTTGAAAGGAGAAAAGATATCTAGTAAGCCACAGTGTTACTGGTTTTTTTTATTCTCCTCCTTAATCTGGATGGTGAGTACCTGGATATTCCACCTCATATTCTTTGTACCCGTTATATACTGTTGCTGGAGTTCAGTACATGGGACACCCTTGCCTTGCTGTCTAGACAGAGCAACCCTCTGAGGTGACAACTCCTAGTCCTTCATGTGTCTTGGCACAAGTCACCCCTGCCTCTCCACACCCCTCCCTGTGCACCTCGACTTCCACCCTGGACGTCCCCTGTTTTTGCTGAGGCACACGATCAATGATGCAGGACAGAAAATGCAAGGAAAGTGGCACTCTGACAAGATAAACTTTATCAACTGAGTTCTTCCTCTCATTTGTCAAATTCTTTTTTCTTGCCCCCAGTAGACTATCTGTTGGACAATAGCTTCATGGAGCCCCTCCGAGGACATCAGGGCACAAATGACCATTAGGCTCCCTGAGAAAGCTGTGAGCATCAGTGACCTACAGCTTCGTGTTTGCTCACCCTTCTTCCCTGTCTCACACGCCTTTGTTCAGTCCCCATAAAGCTTAGCACAGAAAGCTTTTGCCTCGGGCTCTATTCTGCCTGCAAACAAGAACTAAGACTATTATTTTACATCTGTTTTTTATTATTACTATTAAAATTTATATTATCTTATATATTTAAGTTTTTATGTAAATCTATATAGTTTTAGGAAACGGTAACAAAATTATTTTAAAACAAAAATAATGCTAACAGTATACAAGATGAATATAGATAAATTGTCCCAGGGAAAATGGGATCCAGAGAACAAGTGGAAAGGTTATTTCAGGAATAACTACTCAGTTCTAGAACTGGATGGAAGGTTGGGATGAGAAAAGAATATGAAGAAATAAATAAGAACTTGGGCAGAGGAGCTCATGTTTCATCCGTCTTTCTCAAACAGAAATCTTGGCCATTTACTGAGATTGATAGTGACAAGGAGAAAATTGAAAATTGAAGGAAAGAGAAGGAAAGTTGCTATTGTAGGTGCAGCGTGCATCCCTAGGAAGGGTCGGTTCAGGGCAGGAAGAGTTGGTCAATGGGAATCTGAAATGGACAGGCTGTGGTAGCTCTTGGGCTTCCACCAGCAGTGATCAGTTCATATATCATGGCAAATTAAGTGACCTGCCAACATGGCAAGGTAGCATGGAGCTGCTGATACCTCTTCCCAAAATTCAACTCTGGAGAATATATAGAATTAGGAAGGAAACAGATTCCAGAACAAAAAACCAAATCAAGTAAACAAATGTGACAAACTCCCAGTAAGAATGCAAGCTGTCTCGAATTGGGGTACATTGGTGGGGGAGTGACAGCTGTAGGAGGAAGGCCCTTCCTCTCCCTTGTGCTGCCCTGGACACCTGTTATATCCACACTTGCAGGAATTTGCAGCAATAGCCTAGGCCCCTGGTGCCAGTTAGGGAGGGGGCTGTCTAAGTAGCACAAACAACACCTGCTACAACACAAACAACACCTGTTAGGGGTTGATGCAAACAGGTAGGACCTCCTGCATTCCTCCCTCCACTTCTTCCAGTTCAAGTCTCCCAGGGCTGGAGAATTAAAACCTGAGAGATCTCTATGGCCCAATGCTGTTTCTCTGTCAAGGAATAAAGTTGGTTCTGGGTGTGGATATGCCATGTAGAGTTCCATAATAACCAGTGTTCTCTCATCTCCCCTCTCCTAACAGTATCCCAGAATAACAGGGATAAGATCCTGAGTTTTTGCTATCCCCAAATTCACATTGCCAGAGGGTACCCCAGATAAACAAATACAGACAAAAATAACTAGACAACTGAAGCTTAAGATGACATCAAATGAAATCGGATGAATTAGCAACATATAAAATCTACAGCAGATTTACTGTCAGGAGGACCAAGAAATTGAGTTGAAAATTTTTGGAGTGATATTCAAAGAAATGACAATTGGAAGGGAGAAAAAGTAGTCACAAGAAGGGCCAAGTGTAATATTAACTCTGAAAAATACTATATTTGAAATAATGAAGCAATACATAATTTAAGCAATAAGATGAATGTTGTTTTTATTTTTAAAAAACAGAACCAAGATGGTAGAGTAGAAGGACGCGCTCTCACTCCCTTTTGTGAGAACACCAGAATCACAACTAGCTGCTGCACAATCATCGACAGGAAGACACTGGAACTCACCAAAAAAGATACCCCACATCCAAAGACAAAGGAGAAGCCACAGTGAGATGGTAGGAGGGGCGCAATCAGAGTAAAATCAAATCCCACAACTGCTGTGTGGGTGACTCACAGACTGGAGAACACTTATACCACAGAAATCCACCCACTGGAGTGAAGGTTCTGAGCCCCACGTCAGGCTTCCCAACCTGGGGGTCTGGCAACGGGACGAGGAATTCCTAGAGAATCAGACTTTGAAGCCTAGTGGGAACTGATTGCAGGACTTCGACAGGACTGGGGGAAACAGAGACTCCACTCTTGAAGGGCACATACAAAGTAGTGTGCTCATAGGAACCCAGGGGAGGGAGCAGTGACCCCAGGGGAGACCGAACCAGACCTACCTGCTAGTGTTGGAGGGTCTCCTGCAGAGGCTGGGGGCGGGGGGTGGGGGTGGTGTGTGGCTCACTGTGGGGACAAGGACACTGACAGCACAATTTCTGGGAAGTATTCCTTGGTGTGAGCCCTCCCAGAGTCTGTCATTAGCCCCACCAAAGAGCCCAGACAGGCTCCAGTGTTGGGTTGCCTCAGGCCAAACAACCAACAGGGAGGGAACCCAGCCCCACCCATCAACAGTCAAGTGGATTAAAGTTTTACTGAGCTCTGCCCACCAGAGCAACAGTCAGCTCTACCCACCACCAGTCCCTCCCATCAAGCCTCTTAGATAGCCTCATCCACCAGAGGGCAGAAGCAAGAAGAACTACAATCCTGCAGCCTGTGGAACAAAAACCACATTCACAGAAAGATAGACAAGATGAAAAGGCAGAGGGCTATGTACCAGATGAAGGAACAAGATAAAACCCCAGAAAAACAACTAAATGAAATGGAGATAGGCAACCTTCCAGAAAAAGAATTCAGAATAATGATAGTGAAGATGATCCAGGACCTCAGAAAAACAATGGAGGCAAAGATTGAGAAGATGCAAGAAATGATTAACAAAGACCTAGAAGAATTAAAGAACAAACAAACAGAGATGAACAATACAGTAACTGAAAGGAAAACTACACTAGAAGGAATCAATAGCACAATAACTGAGGCAGAAGAACGGATAAGTGACCTGGAAGACAGAATGGTGGAATTCACTGCTGTAGAACAGAATAAAGAAAAAAGAATGAAAAGAAATGAAGACAGCCTAAGAGACCTCTGGGACAACATTAAACGCAACAACATTCGCATTATAAGGGTCCCAGAAGGAGAAGAGAGAGAGAAAGGACCAGAGAAAATATTTGAAGAGATTATAGTCGAAAACTTCCCTGACGTGGGAAAGGAAATAGCCACCCAAGTCCAGGAAGCGCAGGGAGTCCCATACAGGATAAACCCAAGGAGAAACACGCCAAGACACATAGTAATCAAATTGGCAAAAATTAAAGAAACAGAAAAATTACTGAAAGCAGCGAGGGAAAAATGAAAAATAACATACAAGGGAACTCCCATAAGGTTAACAGCTGATTTCTCAGCAGAAACTCTACAAGCCAGAAGGGAGTGGTATGATATACTTAAAGTGATGAAAGGGAAGAACCTACAACCAAGATTACTCTACCCGGCAAGGATCTCATTCAGATTCGATGGAGAAATCAAAAGCTTTACAGACAAGCAAAGGCTAAGAGAATTCAGCACCACCAAACCAGCTCTATAACAAATGCTAAAGGAACTTCTCTAAGTGGGAAACAAAAGAGAAGAAAAGCATCTACAAAAACAAACCCAAAACAATTCAGAAAACGGTCACAGGAACATACATGTCGATAATTACCTTAAATATGAATGGATAAAATGCTCCAACCAAAAGACACAGGCTTGCTGAATGGATACAAAAACAAGACCCACATATATGCTGTCTACAAGAGACCCACTTCAGACCTAGGGACACATACAGACTGAAAGTGAGGGGATAGTAAAAGATATTCCATGCAAATGGAAATCAAAAGAAAGCTGGAGTAGCTATACTCATATCTCACCACTATTATTAAACATAGCTTTGGAAGTCCTAGCCACAGCAATCAGAGAAGAAAAAGAAATAAAAGGAATACAAATTGGAAAAGAAGTAAAAGTGTCACTGTTTGCAGATAACATGATACTATACATAGAGGATCCTAAAGATGCCACCAGAAAACTACTAGAGCTAATCAATGAATTTGGTAAAGTTGCAGGATACAAAATTAATGCACAGAAATCTCTTGCATTCCTATACACTAATGATGAAAAATCTGAAAGAGAAATTATGGAAACACTTCCATTAACCACTGCAACAAAAAGAATAAAATACCTAGGAATAAACCTACCTAGGGAAAAAAAGACTGGTATACAGAAAACTATAAGACACTGATGAAAGAAATTAAAGATGATACCAACAGATGGAAAGATATATATATCATGTTTTTGGATTGGAAGAATCAATATTGTGAAAATGACTATACTACCCAAAGCAATCTACAGGTTCAATGCAATCCCTATCAAATTACCAATGGCATTTTTTTTTTTTTTTTACAGAACTAGAACAAATCATCTTAAAATTTGTATGGAACACAAAAGACCCCAAATAGCCAAAGCAGTCTTGAGGGAAAAAAAGGGAGCTGGAGGAATCAAACTCCCTGACTTCAGACTATACTACAAAGCTACAGTAATCAAGACAATATGGCACTGGCACAAAAACAGAAACATAGATCAATGGAACAGGATAGAAAGCCCAGAGATAAACCCATGCACATATGGTCAACTAATCTATGACAAAGGAGACAAAGATATACAATGGAGAAAAGACAGTCTCTTCAATAAGTGGTGCTAGGAAAACTGGACAGCTACATGTAAAAGAATGAAATTAGAACACTCCCTAACACTATGCACAAAAATAAACTCAAAATGGATTCAAGACCTAAATGTAAGACTGGACACTATAAAACTCTTAGAGGAAAACATAGGAAGAACACTCTTTGACATAAATCACAGCAAGATCTTTTTTGATCCACCTCCTAGAGTAATGGAAATAAAAACAAAAATAAACAAATGGGACCTAATGAAACTTAAAAGCTTTTGCAAAGCAAAGGAAACCATAAACAAGATGAAAAGACAACCCTCAGGAATGGGAGAAAATATTCGCAAATGAATAAACGGACAAAGGATTAATCTCCAAAATATATAAACAGCTCATGCAGCTCAATATTAAAGAAACAAACAACCTAAACCAAAAATGGCAAGTAGACCTAAATAGACATTTCTCCAAAGAAGACATACAGATGGCCAAGAAGCACATGAAAAGCTGCTCAACATCACTAATTATTAGAGAAATGCAAATCAAAACTACAATGAGGTATCACTTCACACCAGTTAGAATGGGCATCATCAGAAAATCTACAAACAACAAATGCTGGAGAGGGTGTGGAGAAAAGGGAGCCCTCTTGCACTGTTGGTGGGAATGTAAATTGATACAGCCACTATGGAGAACAGTATGGAGGTTCCTTAAAAATCTAAAAATAGAATTACCATATGATCCAGCAATCCCACTACTGGGCATATACCCAGAGAAAACCATAATTCAAAAAGACACATGCACCCCAATGTTCATTGCAGCACTATTTACAATAGCCAGGTCATGGAAGCAACCTAAATGCCCATCGACAGACGAATGGATAAAGAAGATGTGGTACATATATACAATGGAATATTACTCAGCCATAAAAAGGAACGAAATTGAGTCATTTGTTGAGACGTGGATGGATCTAGAGACTGTCATACAGAGTGAAGTAAGTCAGAAAGAGAAAAACAAATATCGTATATTAACGCATGTATGTGGAACCTAGAAAAATGGTACAGACGATCTGGTTTGCAGGGCAGAAGTTGAGACACAGATGTAGAGAACAAATGTATGGACACCAAGGGGGGAAAGCCACAGAGGGGTGGGGATGGTGGTGTGCTGAATTGGGCGTTTGGGATTGACATGTATACACTGATGTGTATAAAACTGATGACTAATAAGAACCTGCAGTATAAGAAAAAAAAAAAACAACCAATACTAAACTTTCTTTGGGTTATTTGTATGGAAATATGTTAATATAAATGTTACAGACATTACATGAAATTTCTAAAAATCTTATATGTTCTGGTATAATGTTGTAAGTCATAATTCCAGTTATTACTTTAAAATGTGTATCTCAGAAATAACTAAATTTCCTTGTCAATTGCATTATTATGAACTTTCATCAAATCTTTAACTGTGGTTATTTTTAAGACTTTTGTCATTTACAGACAGTTCTGGGTGTACTCTGATGCTTTTGCAAAAATGTTCCTATAAAGGGGTTTCATCTTCAAGGAATTCATGGAAAAGACTCTGACAAGTACAGGTTTCTGGTAACTGACTATACTGCTGAACTGAATGAATAAGCATTTTCAGAACTCTAATGGAAAACTGATGAATTCATAAAAGTGCTAACAAAAGATCAAGATGAAAAAAAAAATTAATTACATGGGACTGAGTGAACTGATGAGGATGATTATAATTTTTGTGACTTTGTTTAAATAAAAAAAAAAATCCCACACGGACTCAGGCAAAAAATACACAAATCAATTTTCACTGAAAAGTAAAGGAGCTGTTACAGTGGATTACTGGACTGAATGTCAATATTATGACATAGTATGAGTGTGTTTCGTGTTTGGTAATTGCAATCATTGTTGCTTTTGTTGTGGTCATCATTAAAAAAAAAACAAATTAGAGAGCTGGAAACAAACTGAGAAACTGAGAAAATAGCTGGAAAGGATAAAGAGGTGGAAAATTTTTTTCAAAGTTAAAGAATTTGGAAATACATAAGGCAAGATACAGATGTAAGAGTCATGAGAGAAGAAAAGTAAAATATTGAAGGGGCAAAGTATGAGAAATAGAGATAAATGTTTCAGAATTGAAGAGGGGTGAAAGAACTCAGTTCAAAAAGGGCTCAGAGTACCAACTATGAGAGAGAAAAAAAACCCAAATAAAACAAACAACAGTACGTTTTAAGAACATCAAATAGAAAGTTCTAAAAGCCTTTCAGAGAGAAAGAGCTGATCATCTACAAAAGAATAAAAATCACTGAGTGAGGCCCAAGAATATGCATTTCTAACAAGTTCCCAGGTGATATTAATGCTGTTGGTCCAGGGACCACACTTTGAGAACCACTGTAATATATTTCACTCAGAAACTATCAAACAGAAAAAAAAAAAATTCAGAGACATGGAATAGCTAAATAAACTAATATGTTATTACATACATACAGAATCTATATCTAACAGTGAACACACATTCTTTTCCAGTACATGAAGGAAAATAAAAATAAAATAAACTATTAGGCCCCAATATAAGGGAGCCTCAATAAATTCCAAAGCAAAAATGTTGTGCACACTCTTTTCCAAACATAATGCCAAAAAAATTTTTTGTAATAATAATTAACTCCTTTAGAATGAAACTGGTGGTGCTGGACTGCAGTCAGATTATCATAATGTTTTTAAGATAGAGAGACAGAGACAGAGGGAAATGCAAATGTGTGTATACATGGGTTACTACATATACATGTATTTCCTAGTTCTATTTACTGAGGGGTATTAGAAGCAATGAAACCAGTAAAAAATAACACATCTGAGTACTCAAATCCTGGTTTCCAAATATTGATACCATCCTCCAACACAAGGAGCAAGTCCTTAGAAGACTGGTTGATTTCAAGGGTAGGGATTATAAGATTGAGTCTAGAGCATTTTCTGGTGTCAGAAACTAAAGAAGAAAAAGGACGATAGCATATCAAAGAGCATAGGAATAAATCTGGATGTTAAAAACAGGGTATTAGACTCAAAGCATCTCCCCCAAAATACTCAGTAATTTCAAAGGCAAAATAGTTACTTGTCTATTAGAAAATCCTGACAAAACACCTTAATCGAGTGATCAAGATTAATATCACTATTAATATACAGACATTAAAGACCCCTGATACTATGTTCTGATACATCAGTGGTATCCTTCTCAATTATGCATAACCACATTCTAGTCATGCAGAATCATTTTCTCAACCCAGATTGAGGGACATTCTACATGACCCACACTTTGGAAGAGCACTGGTTGAAGTAACACAAGAAAAGACGGAGGAACCGGCACAGATTGGAAGAACTTAAAATACACAGAATTAAATGTGATGCAGAATCCAGGATTGGATCCTGGCAATAGAAATAGGGCTTTACTAGAAAACTGGTGAAATCCAAATATGTTCTGTATGTTGGTTAATAGTATTATACTTGGTCAATTTCTTAGTCTTGATCATTGCTCTGTGGTTACAGTAGATTCTGACGTAGGGGAGCAAAACTTGCCACCCTGAAGTATCTTTTTGGCATGAATTTTATTTCCAGCTGAAAACAATCAAGGCCTAAAAGACTCGGGAAGAATCTTTGACCTTGCCCCTGACTGCCTAAAGAGTGTAGGTAGAGGACCTGTTCCAGGAAGGGCACTCTCACCGTAGACAACTATAATATGAACTAGGTGTGGTAGACAGGGAAGGACCTAGCAAAGTCTGCTAAAATTCCTCTCTGCCCATTGTCTCAGCATGGCCCAGCAAACATTTGTTTACCAAATATTTTCTTTCCATCTCTATGTAAATTGCCTTCCTCCCTGTTGAGGTCCCAAACCATTACCCCCAACATCCTCTTTTGTCTTGAACTGAAGATGGCATTCAAGGTGAGAATTTCAGCCATTTTGGCAAGTTACTCAGTTCTCCTGGGTCTCTCCTGTGTACACATATTAAACTTTTTTCTCCTCTGAATCTGTCTCATGTCAAATTAATTCTTAGACCATCCAGAAGAACCCAGAAGGGTAGAAGAAAGTTTCTTCTTCCCCAACACTGACATAAGAAAAGGCTGAATGAAGGGCATCCAAATACTCTGTTCTATTTTTCTGCAACTCTTCTGTAAGTCTAAATTACCTCAAAATTAAAAGTTCATTAAAAGTTAAGTCATACCTAAAACCTCAACAAAATGGAAAATTTTAAATTTATAGCTGTGCCCATAATGGAATTTAACACTCAAATGCACTTTTTCATTTTTAAATTATCAGTAATTTAATATATACATCAGATTTTTGTTTTCATGGCTTTTCAACTCATTTCACAGCAATTCAAAACCAACAGAAAATCTAAGAGTAAGTATGGAAATGTTTTGTGTTGCCAAAATATTGAAAGTAAAATTCGAGAAAATGTTAAAGAACAGTATTCAATAGGCAGCGTTTGTAATTCTTGTCCCCCACCCCAACCCCCGCCCCTTGCCTGAGAACCTTCCTTTAGCACCTTCTTGCCATGGCTGATGAAGGCTGGGGTAGACACCTGAGCCTCAAAGAGGCTCCTCTGACTGGCCTGATTCACTCAGATTCTCTCATGTGAATGAAAAATGTTGCCTGCCAAATCAGTAAACAAAAGATGTTGCAGCCATCAAGCCACTACAGTCGTCCCCAGTAGTGAGCCCTGATGGGACTCAAGATGAGAAAGAATAGGAGACTGGCCATACATAATTAAAATACATATCAAAGGAATGATTTCAATAAGCCCAGACTCTTGCATCTTCTCATACATAGAAAAGCGTTAAATTCATTAACTTGAGATATCTGGTTTTCTTTAACAGTAATCTTTTGATGTTCCCACTACCTGGTTTGTGTTGTAAAAACCCCTATATATCCTGGCTCTTCCTTTACCTCTTCAGAGCAGTCCCTCAGAGCTATCCCAGAGGCTGCCTCCCGGGCTTGAAGTCCTCAGAAAGTACAGGGAATTAAACATAATTCTCAACTTTTAGGTTGTGGGGGTTTTTTTTGTGGGGGGGGGGGCCACACCATGAGGCATGCGGGATCTTCCCTGACCAGGGATCGAACCTGTGCTCCTTGCAGTGGAAGCTTGGAGTCCTAACCACTGGACCGCCCGGGAATTCCCAGGTTGTGCTTTTTTAGTTGACACTCTATCCAGTGATTTAGAGTCCAGACACCAGACACTCTAGTATCACATTTCATTGATGCTAAGATGCACATTTTTGCACATTTTATAATTTATAAAATCAGAAGGCATCTTACAGAAGCTTGTGCATCATATTTGATAGGCAATATATTTTCTTAGTAATACACAAAGTAATGGTGCCTCTTAAAGTATTTGGGATATAGTATGTGTCTCCTGTACACTTGGGTGGGAGACCACATAGGTCTGGAGCTGTTATGAAGATAAAGAATGAAGCAAACATATAGAGGAAAGACAGATGAGAGACCTTGTGGCCCCAGAGAGAGACAAGAGAACATTTATGTGGGATAGTAAGAATCGCTGCTTTGGCTCCTGACAATATTCCATTTTGCTTATCTAAGCTTTTGCATGGCCCAGTGACACTTTCATTATTAGGTTCTGCAAGTTACTTTCATACACTTAAGTTATTCTTCACTAAAAAATATACACTCAGACACCTAGGTTATTCAAGGACACCAAAAAGATTAGTAAATCAGCCAAATCTTCCAGGATTTCAGGAAGAAATTTGTCATATGCATGTGTTTAATGTGAAATGTGCTACTGTTTGGTATACATTCATCTTATCAAAGTGGTTATTACCAGGCCAGAGCAGGACAAAGATCACATAGCAATGTTTAAAGATGAAGCCAAATCTTATTAGGAAAAGACAAAGGCAAAAATAAGAAATTAGGAAGAAAATGCAAGAACATAATTGTGTTATACATAAATTCAATTAAGCTGCTGAAACAAAGATTCCAACCATTATGTGTTCTCCCTTTTAAAAACATTGCTGGGGTAGTGAATTCTTTGCTTCCCATATTTTCTTCCTCTTTCATAACAGTGGTGCTTCTAATCTATTCTGTGGTTTTAGTTTTTCAATTCTATAAGCATGGAGAGTGAATTCCACATGAATTTTACATATTCAGTAGCACCATTTTTATGGGTTGACTTGTGTACTTGAATTTAGAATTGAGCAAATGAAAAACACTCATAGGGCACAAATCATTGACGAGTTTTTTTATTTCATATACCATCATGCTTACTTGTAAATATCTCCATGATGTCATTGCCATGGAGATTGGATAGAGTGTTGTGCAGCACACATTTTGCATAACAAAATAAGAAAAGCAGCATCTCAAAGGCAGTGATGGAGAGCCCAGTGAACAACTAAGGTTCTCTTGTGTTTAGGAATACTTGAGAACATGATCCTTCCTGCCTTTGCCCTTTTTCCTATCTTGGCTCAGTTTCCCCCAAAAGACAGAATCTGAGACAAGAATTTACATGCAGCTACTTTAGTCTGGAAGGTAATCAAAAGAAACAGAAATGGGAGACTGGGAAAAATAAAAACAGAAGGTATGAGATCATAAGAAATAAATATTTGGTCTTTGTCCCCAGTTCCTGACAGAACTTCTGAAACACTTGGAAGTTCCTGGGTGATAGGGGTGACAGGAGCATCTTTTGTTATTCATAACAAGCTCCTTTCAATCATACCTGAGCTTATGCTAATGAGGTGACTCCTGGTGGGCCCCTATATAGTGTCAGGATGGGGGCTGGTTGCCAGAGGAACCAACCTTGTCTTAGAACCTCCAGGGAGCGGAGAGAGAATGGAGATAGACCTCAATCACAAATGGCCAATGATTTAATCAATCATGCCTATATAAAGAAACTTCCATAAAAACCTTTAAACAATAAGCTTCAGAGGGCTCCCCAGTTGGTGAACACACTGCGGTGCTGGGAGGGTGGTGCACGCAGAGGGGCATGAAGTTCTGTGCACTCCTCTCCCCTTGCCCTATGCATCTTTTCCATTTGGCTGACCCTGAGTTATATCTTTATAATGTCAACTACAAATTGGCAATTGCCATCTACCTCTACAAGTATTAAATCATGTGTTGCTGCAGCTGCTGACTTTCAACACCCCCTGAAAGGAGTTCTGGGTGGAAAGCAGAAATAAGGCATTCTGTGCTCTAGGAAAAACTGGCAGAACAGGTCTTCAGGTAGATATTTTCAGGAGCCGACTTTATGAGCCCAGCTCTTGTATCTCCTCATATCTAGAAAAGCACTAAAATCCTTCATGGTGATGTCTGCTCCTCGTGACTAGCAGTAACCTTCACAAGACTAGCAGAAACCTTCTGCTTGAGTACATGTACTCCCCCTTCACCAAAATCACATATATACTGACCTTCCCCCCTACCCTTTGGAGCAGTTTCTTAGAGCTATCTGAGTTGCTGTCTCCCAGGCTATAGTCCTCATTTTGCCCCCAATAAAACTTAACCCACAACTCTCACGTTGTGCTTTTTTTTTTTTTTTAAGTTGACAATAATATACCAGTAAACATAAGTATTTCCCTGAGCCATTCTAGCAAATCATCAAACCTGAGGAGCAGGATTGGGGGAACCGCCTCACTTTATAACAAAATGGTCAGAAGTACAGGTGGCCCAGTCTTACAACTGGCATCTAAAGTGGGTGCACTTTTGTAGAACGGAGCCCCTCACCTGTGGGGTCTGTGCAAACTTGAGGTAGTTAGTGTCAGAACTGAACTGAATTATAGGACACTCAATTGGTGTGGGAGAATCGGTTGATGTGGGGAAATAAACCTCACATTTGGTGTGAGAGTGATGGAATAAAAACACATAGGAGGAGGAAAAGCCCATCTCAATGTGCATTACTGAGCTGACCACAACTGTGGGTGGTCCTGCTATCCTTGCTGAATTCACTTCAGAATTGTTTACATGAAGAACAGAAAAGAGAAGTATTCATATATAGGTTTCTGCTCATTCGTGAAGGGCTACCCCCATGAAGTGTTCATTCTCTCACCCTTGCAGATGTATGCATAGGTCCAAGGGGCTGAGTATACTCCAATGGAATCCAACACAACCATAGCAGAATAGTCCTGAGGCAGCAACATTAGATCAGCTGAGACAAAGTTGTATCAGGTTATACGTCCATACAACCATTGCCACAGCAACAACTGGAGTAAAAAGGTAGGTCATGAGGATATAAACAAGGGGGGAGTGGGGGCAGACACAAGAGGTGAGCAACACTGCTGATTTCCTATCCCTTTTAAACATCATTTTAATTATATTTTCAAATATATGCTGTATTTAATAAAGCTTCAGATGAACTATTTTAAAAAATAAATTATTTCTCTCACTATGCACTAAAAAAAGCAAATATAAGTATATCTTAAAAACATTATGATAATCTGACTAGAGTCCAGCACCACCAGTTTCATTTGGTCTTTCATTTTAGTAGTGTAAGTATCAATGCATTTACTCTTAACATAATTGTGCATGATATTATGGCAAAAGCAATTAGTTTAAAGTATAATCCCAAATCCTTATTGGATGTGGCTGTGTTTGTTTGTGATTCACAAGACTCTTTCAACAGATGATTATTTCTCTACAATATTTCTGTTAGTACAAAAGGCAGGCTTAAACTTACCATGGACAGCAAGGAGGTAGTTTATGCCAATAATGAAAAGCAAGTAGAACTATACAAAATGGAATGGACTGCTTTATGGAATAGAAAGATCCATATCCATTCAATGAATTATGCTATTATGGCATATCAAGTGAAGGAAATGCACACATAGCGAAATAAACCATAACTGACAGGAAAATGCCACCACAGGTGACTGCTAATTGCCAGGAGCACAGAGAGAAGTGTCAAGGAATTAGGTATGCTTGAGGAATTAGAAAACCCTTCATGGATGGTGACCAGAATACAAGCTACTCTCACATGACCATCTCCTTCCTCCTCAGAACTCCTGGAAGGTGATGGGCCACAAGAGATTGCCCTTGCTCTTATAGGAATCTTCAGGATTTAGCTTTGGCTAGTATTTTCAGTGCCCCATATTAACTTCAATTCCCCCTTATTTGACTCATAGTTTTTCCCCCCAAAAAACTCTTCCCATTTTAGATTATTTCATGTCAAGTTTATGTATCGTCCAACCTCAACTGTTCTAAAGCTATATTTGCGCTAAAGCTTTTGAAATTGTGCTTCGGTGAACATTTTTAAAGACTTGAGGCCATTCTTCTCGCTCAGTTACTCCAACTCTCTCTCAATATCCAGAGCTGCTTAAAAATCCTGCTACTCTACGCCGAGCTAACGTTCACAAAGGCCACTCTACCCCAATGTGTGGAGCGTTTTCTCTACCTTGATTGTGCCTCCTGCCCTTTCTTGCTGAGGACGCTTATCAGTGACATTGATTAGGAAGGTGTGAATGTCATATAAATACAGGTGTATGAGCACAATTTATCAAAAACTGACCACTAGTTCTGCTTTGGGCTTTCCTTGTGCCGATGCATTGATATCACATTGAATAAGAATTTCTCAGTAACATGTTTTATTTTTCTTAATTCAAATCATATTGCCTATTTTTATGAGAGCCTTGAATACTTTTAGATAGGTGGCAACAAATAGGTGGCATTTTTCTTCTGTTTTATAGTCTTTTTTTTCCCATTTCCTCCATTAGAATTTCTTACATGAATGTATGAAATAAACAACTCTGAAACCGAGCAAAAACCTACAGGGACCCCCAAGTACAAAGGCCCCTCCACGTCCCCTGCCTCTTGTTTGTAGAAAAGTTGAAATCCCCCAGGCCCCCCTGAGTCACAAAGAGCAGGTTCAAGCAGTTAAAGATTAGGACAATAGGGTCACAGACTCAGTGTCGGATGCACATTCTTAAGTCTTCTTACAGATACTATAATTGCCACCAGAGGGAAAAAGCTAACTGATGACCAGACTGTAGCCATGACATAAGTTGCTCCATCTTGAGCACTACTGAGTCTATGGCTAACACAATTCCAAGAACTGGCCTCAAGGGAATGGGATTAACACTATTGCTCATAATAATCTGTACCTTAGTGGGCATCAAAATAATTGTAGCTTGCTCTACCCATATATGTAAGCAGGAAACTGAAATTGTCAGCAAAGAGATGCTACAGACCCATGTCGACATCTTCCACTCGAAGAATATGATGCCCATGTGAGCATGAAGAAGTTACAGAAGACTGCTCTTCACCCCTAATCTCACAGAACTGGAATGATGTCTGACAAGTGGGGATTTGTAAGCAGCTCTTTTTTTCCTGTCTATTTCTGTTCCACGTAAACCTTAATTATAAAAATGAGATCACTAGGTAACATTTAACCTAACTCCTGACTTCTGGTCTACTGAATGTACACAATGCCTTGCCTAACCTGTTGATTCCTTTCCTGGATTAAAAGGGGTAAGAACAAAGAATTAAGTAGTTAAAAGAATGACTGACTCTCTACACCCAGCTTCCCCCTTAGAAAATCTGCAGGCAGACCACACAGGCAAGATAGCATCCAAAGGAAAATCACAAGTCAGCAGGTCTGCACACAATGGAAAAATGAAGAATCTGATCTTCTGCCTCAAAGACTAACAGATTCTTTCCCCCTTTTTCCCCTTAAAAGTTGTCATGGTTGAGCATCTTTGGAGTTGGTTTCTGGGGACATGAGTCAAACCTGAGTTCAGTAACAACTCTAATGGTGAAGGCAGATGTAGGATATCAAGTGATAATTCATGTTTTTATAGGGAAAAAGAGTTAAACACTGGGAAGGCTATGTGCGATGGTCCATGATATATTGTCAGTAATTCAGAAACCATCTATAGGATGTGGTGGTTGTTTTGTTTTGTTTTATACTCCTCTCATTGAAAGGTAGCATCTGTGTTCCCTCCCCTTGAACTGGAGATCTGTGAAAACTTGAAAAATACAGCAAAAGCAACACCGCATCTGTTTCTGAGCCCAGGTTTTATGAAACTGGCAGCTTTCACTTCCTGTCTCTTGGCATACTTGCTCTTGGAACCCAGCCACCATGCTGTGATGAACTATAAACTGCCTATGGAAAGGTCCAGGTAAACAGGAACCAGAACCCCAGTCCACAGGACTGATTGAGTTCCCAGACAGTGGCCTGTACCAACTTGCTAGCCATGAGACAAGAGCTAGCAAAATGGATAAAAATGGACCTGCAAACCTCCATACAAGCAGCCCCAGCTGATATCCAGTAAAGATGAGCTGCCCTCTTGCAAGTTCTGCCCAAATTGCAGGCTCATTAAGAAAAAAGGGGGCGGCAACATTGTTGTTTCAAGCCACCAAATTTGGGGGTGATTGGGTAACCCCTTAATAAACTCTTAAACGCACAAAATTTTAAAGAATTAAAATTAATAAATAAATACATATACATTTTATGGCCATATGTCAGATATATTTACATATATCAGTTTAAGAGATGTTCATGTGTTCTCATTATAAATAAGATGGTCACCAAAAGGTTAAGAGATTTGCCCCAAATTAAGAATGTAATGAGGAAAGTCATCAAGATTAAAATACAATCCTCCAGCCTTATACTTTAATGTTTTGCCGATAAGTTGTGCCCCTCTGCAAATGTTTGAAAGGTATTTATTTTCTAGGGCAGGTTGCACTTAATTGGCATTCTTCAAAAGATAATTCCAGCACTAATCAGGGCAAAGGAAACTAACATCATGCAGAAGTCAAATGCATGTCCCAAACAAACATTTTAATATCAAAGTTCCTTTTCTAAGCCTTAAGAGTAGTATTTATGAATAATTGGCAACAGCACTCTATCCAAACATCTGGGCAGTACAGTCAATTATACCATTAAGCAAGGAGAACAGAATAGCGTCAACTCCAGCAATAACAACAACAACAAAATAGCCAGCCAAATTAAATGTTAAAAGTTAGCAAAAATGTCAGATGATAGGCTCTGATTGTATGCAACTCGAGAATCCACTGATCCATCTGTAAAAATAAATTTAAAAACGTATACCCACCTACCATTCCAGAAAATATCATGTGATGTTTCCACTTTTAATTTACTGAGAAGGGACCCTATGTAACTGGTATTTCCTACACTGCTTGCATATCATTAACACTCAGTAAATATATAACAACAAAATCAAAGAATAAAATACCACGTGGAAGAGGTTAGACAAACCTGGGAAAGCCAAGCACACAAAGGAGAAAATGTAAGCAGACTATCAATCTTGTTTATATACTCAATGAAAATACTGGAAGCACTGCTCAGGACTCCCTTCCACACCAAGCCAATGAAACAGAAAACCTTTTGTCCTTCTGCCTAGCAAAATAAAATAAATATTTCCTTCTCCTGTCCCAATGTTTTGGGCCAGATGAATCAGATGAATATATAAATCTAAATCATTGTTCGTGTTTCTGGCTTTCCTAGCCAAACAATCTCAGCAGCCAATAGACAATGTCCAGGCCTGGATGGAAGACATTTTTTATATCAAATTTCCCTCTAAAAACAACTTCTATAACTACAATGACAGATGTCTTTTCTGGGGATGTTCTCAGCTTTGATTTCTCTGGCCTTAGCACAATTGTGTCTTCTAAGAGTAGTTCAGAATACGCTTTAAGGATATGTTGATGAAGCTTCTCCCATAAATTTTAACTACTAGATGTAAAACACCCATTATAGATTATACCAGATACTCCATGGATTTGTAATAATACAGTGGTTAACAATTCAGGATTGGGAGTTGGAGAGGCCTTGGTTTGAATCCCAACTCTATCTTCTATTAGCACTATGACACTGGGCAAGATACTAAACCTCTCCAATCTGACCTGCTTTTACAAGGAGTAAATTGGATTAAGTACGAAAAAAATTTTGAGGATTTTTAAAATTTGCCCATGGATGAAGAAACAGCCCAATTAGCAATAAAACTTACTGTTGTCTGTCTCCAAAGCCCCACTGTATCTACTGCACAATACCATTTCTAAAAACATGTATGAAATGCGTACTGCAGTACATGGCACAGAGCTATTATTCTATGCAGGAAATTTTTTAAACCAGCATTTAAATATATTGTCATTGCAAAACTTCATGCATATGATCACATTTTCTGGAAAATACAGCAACATTGCTATAAGTGCTTCTCATGAGAAAACATCCCCTCATAACAATTGTTGGAAGACAATTCTCCACAAGGCCTTTACATCTCTGAATGCCTTGCAAGCAAGGTACTAACTGTCCTTTGTTCTGGACTTCCAAGGATATCTCATTGAAAAATAGCCTTGGAAGACAGATAATTTCCCCCTCAGGACCAAAGGAGAGTAGGTTTGCTCCCTTGGCAGACAGAAATAGTATCTTTCTCCAGAGCAACTGTCCAAAATAGAAGATGCAGATTCCCTGCAGGGTTCCTCTCCTGCAGTGCAGTCCATTATGTTTGCAGGGATCTTCGGACTCTCTTCACAGCACCTGGTAGGAAAGGAGGCTGGGAAACTGGTGTAAAAATGCTTATACTCTGTTACTACTATGAATAATAGCATTATCTCTGACCCAGGATGCTGGTTTGTTCTACCAGCATCCATGAAACTCTATTAGGCTGACTTGTCAGTCTGCAAGTACAGTAAAATCTCAGACTATTCACAGCTCTTGACAACAACCTACAATACATGTTTAATATAATGCTCAAATTTTCATATTGAACTTCTAGGTAATGATAGCAGAGTTAAGCTGGACCACAGATTTCCTCCTCATAAAACTAATGAAATTAATAAAAAGTAGCAGCAATAGGTATACCCCAAACTCAAAAGATCTCAAAGAGTGGTATGTCGAATGGAGAATAGAAAATTCTGGCTCTGTGTGACTGCTAATCTCACTAGCAACCTTTAGAGAGGGTATTGGTGAAAGAAGAGAATACTAAAAACTCTATTATTCTCAATCTTAAAAGAAACCTGTCATGGGAGAAAGATGGAAACCCCCCAAAATGTCAAGAAAAAACTACTACAATCGCTATAGGATATTCATGTTTGCAGTGAACACTAGCAGGATTCATCATTTCTATGACTGGTATAGGTTGGATTGTCTCCCCCAATAAGATGTGTTAAAGGATTAGCCCCCTGTACTTCAGGATGTGACTTTATTTAGAAATTGGGTAGCTTCAGAGGTAATTAGTTAAAATGACGTCATACTGGAGCAGAGTGGGCTCCTAATCCAATATGACTGATGTCCTTATGAGAAGATAAACAGACAGGAAGACAGCCATGTGACAATGGCCACAAGCATTGGAGAGATGAATCTACAAGCCTAGGAACACAAGGATTATTAGCCACCACCAGAAGCTAGGAAGAGTCCAGGAAGGGTTCTACCTAAAGTCTCAGAGGAAGCATGACCCTGCTGACCCTTCATTTTAGACTTTTGTTCTCCAGAACTTTGAGAGTTTTTTTTTTTTTTTTTTTTTTACATGTTCAGATTGTGGTACTTTGCTATGGCAATCTAGGGAACTGACGTGATGACCACAGTAGAGGAACAACCTATATCTTGGGGACAACAACCTATATCTTGGGACTACACCCATGAGCACAGAATATACAAAGCCACATAAAGGCCAAAGTGAACTTCAACAGTCCCCCACCTACCATGCCCAGCCACTCCATCCTACCACCACCCCAACAAGACAGAAGGGGTATAGGACAAAGTGTGCTGTTCTGCAAATCAGAAAAATAGGTCTTAGGTTAATCTCTCATTCCTCACATCCAATCCATCATCAAATCCTCCTTCCATCCAAATACATTCAGAACCCTCCACCCCTCACCAACACCACCACAATCACCTCTCCCATTTCCACAACTATCTCCCAACTGCATTCTTGCAGCAGCTTTTTAACTGATCGCTCGTGTCCTTATACTCTATCTCTTCCGTTGCAAAAAGAGCAATCCTATTAAATATAAATTGGATCGTGTCACTCTGCTCAAAATCCTTCAATGGCCTCCCATCTTTCTTAGCATAAAAACCTAAGTCCTTACAAGAACCACAGGGTCCCACATAATCAGCCATCTGCTACTCTTCGACGTTCCCTCCTACTGTTCTTCCCCTACACTGGCTTACTTCGATGACCTTCAAACATGCCAAGCTTCCTGGTGTGTTCCTCTGCCCAGAACACACTTCCTCCAAACAGGTAACTTTGTGGTTTATTCCCTCACATTCTATAGATCTCTGGTCAAAAGATCCTTTTTCAAAGTTGCCTCCCTTAATCACTCAAAAATGGTAAATCTCTCTTCCCTACATTTCCTTACCCTGCTTTATTTTTCTTAATATGTCTTTATATGTCTATATCTAGAGATATATTGACTTACTGGTTTATTGTTACATTTTTATTGGTTTTTTATCTGGTTTCTCCTACTAGATTGTAAGCCCCTTGAGGTCAGGGACTTTGCCTGTTTTGTTCATTATTATATCCTCAATGCCTAGAACAGTGCCTGGAACATAATACCTGTTGAACAAATATTTGTTGTTAAGTAGGTGAAGATCAGTTCCGTGTACTATCTAGTGGTTATCTTTGTAAGAGTAACTAGGAGGTCTGGACAGATGTCCCACATGGGCCAAGTAAGATGAAATGTGCTGTGCTTAAAAAATAAAAATAAAGGAAGGAATACAGCCTATAGTCCTCAGAAGAGGGATGGCAAAAGAGAGAATGTATGTCCTATTTACTCTGACTCATGATTTTTAATATACATTTGTTTAAGTAACTGTGTTTTATGAATATCACACATTCTAGCAATAGTTAGGTCAAAATGGAAATTTATGTTTCCCTTCCTATAGTCTATAATATCACTCTTTTTCTCACTCAAAACAACCAATATTTGTAATCATTCACTCATTCATAATCCCATTCAGTAATATGGAAAAATTCATCTTCAAAAAAATTGATCCTATAGACAATGTCACAAAAAACAATTTCAATATCTAAAATGAATGCAAATTTAGCAAGTAGCTTTCTTTCAAATTTGATGTTTTACTCAAACATAGGTATATATTCACAGTAATTATTAATATGCCTAGTGTGTTCATTAACCCTCACCAATACATTTTTCTCAGAGTCAAATTTACCTTTTTTAACTTTCATGCTCTTACTAACTATGCATAAACTAAAACAACTGCGCTAATATTTTACAGTTCCTTCTAATTTTCATTACCCCCACAAGAATGTATAATACCCCTCAAAAATAATTTTAACAGGCATATGTTAGGGAGTAGAATTTACCATGACGTTCTTCAAACTAAATTCTAAAAGTTTTTGAAAAGAGTAAAATATTCTTCAAAGCAATGATTCCACACCTTGAAATTACACAAACATAGAATTCCAATGTATGGCTAAACTAACACATGGCCAATGGGTATGCTCTCCACTGTGTGAAATCCTATTGCCCAAAGTTAATGTATAAACTTGTCAAATATAGTAATGAGCCAGACACAACAGTGTACATCACAAGCCTAGCAAGGCATTTACAAGTATATAAACTGTTGGGATAAATTATTTCCTTGACTTCTTGGATTACAATGTTATTGGAACTTGGCATTTGGGGGAATTGGAACTTAATGAACTTTAGATGAACTGGGATATGGGCGGTTGACTCTAATCAATCACTGTGACAGAGGCTTCTTTCCTCCCCACCCCCTTTTTTTTTTTAATAGGAAAGTGAGCTGGGTGAGAGTCACAGTTTATTTCCATCAAAAGCTCAAAGAGGATTTGCAAGCCTTTGTTTTGATGAATAGCTAAAAGGGTTCACTGGCTGAACACTAGATATCCAAACGTTTGCCAAGCATCTAGAAAATAGAACCTTCCACTGTGTTTTACAAAATACACTTGGAAGCAATTTAGAGTACAACGATTCTCCAAAACAGTTCATCAGTCACAAGCAACCTAACTTCCCACTGGCACACTTTCAACATCAACCCAGGGAACTGCCCTTCAGTTCTCAGGCATGAGAAGGTTTTGCTTGAATTTCTAAGAAAGGAATTCCAAGGCAAAATAAAAATGATGCAATTACACAATTCTGGACCTCAAACCAAAAGATAAGAATTCTGACATCAACTGACCCCCCCTGAGAAGAATTTCACTTATAAGTGATGATTTCTGTGTACCCAATGTCTGACTCAGAGTATCACACTTCTTAACAAAGGAGACAAATTTTATTCTACCACATACTCAGTTTTCCCTCCTTTTCTCCTTTCCCTCTTCCTACCAGCACCACAGCTGTATGTAAGTTTGCATCCCTATCCATTTGCCTTTGAATTACGGGGTAACAAAGGTACCATTTAAGTCCCTAGAGCAGGCACGAAAACCACTACTAACCATATAAGCAATTAATCTGAGTGTAAGTCGCATAATATCCTGAATATACATAGGGAACTAAAAAAAAAAAGATCAAGAGGAACATCTTCCTTATGCCATTTTTTTTTACTCTGCTCTACTCCAGATCAAAGAACGATGCTTATTAACGACTGAGATATTATGTAGTTTAAAGTAACATGATGATCTGGTGGACATGCTCCAGGCAGAGCCCAGCACATTTGAATTCAGCATGGCCGAAACAAGGTCTACCTGGCAGTTACAAAGCCTCTAGTTTCATTTCCCCCGAAAGGCTTTTCAGAGGCTGACCCTACCAATTTATACTACCATTCTCAATCGTACACATCATTAGGTTAGCAGCCTCTTAAACACAAGCAGGCTAAAGTCTGCCACTGATTTCTGAATTTTCTCTGCTTTCTTTCTGACTTAGCAGCTCAGACTACAGGAGAGATAGACCCAGATAGGCCACTGCTCTAAATGATGTTGGTGCCGTCACACAAATATTTGCTCTCCTTGTGGAGATGGAGATCAAAAGATAGAGAGGGGTGGGCTGGCTGGTGACTAGGAGGCTGTAACTTCTATATCCTTTCGTCATATCACCAGTCATTCTAGTTACTTACCAGTTGCTCTCCCTAACAGACTGTACCAGTTCTGGAGCCAGACCATCTGGGTTGGAAACCAGCTTCACCACTCTCGGTCAAGTCACTTGTCCTCTCTGTAACTCAGTTTCCACATCTGTAACATGGGCATAATACTTACTAACCTCATGGGATTGTTGTTCTATAAGAACTGATTCAGTTATTCATTACAGATCTATCAAATACTTGATGGTGGTGGTGATGTTGAAAAGGACCAAATCTTTGTGTCTATACTCTCGAAGACTCACCCAGCGTTTAACCCATAAGAGAGACTTGAAAAGTATGCTAATTGTGTAGCCTTGGGCAAGACATTTAAATTCTGAGCTGTAGGAAAGGAAAACATGGTAGAGATGCAGGAAAGAAAGCACAAATGAAACAAGATTGGCAAGTATCAGTAATTCTTAAATCTGGATTTCATGGGGTTCCTTTACACTATTTTCCTTATTCTTGTGTATCTTTGAATATTACTGTAGTAAAATCTAAACAAAAAATTTTACCTGAGCCTCATTTCTTTCACCTGGAAAACGATACATTGTCCTTGTTGGTTATCTATTCTATATATAGTGGTGTATATATGTTAAACCCAAATTCCTAATTTATCCCTCCCTCCACCCCCATTTCCCCTTTGGTAACCATAAGTTTGTTTTCTATGTCTATGAGTCTCTTTCTGTTTTGGAAATAAGTTCATTTGTTTTTTTTGTTTGTTTGTTTTTTAAGATTCCACATATAAGCAGTATCATATGATACTTGTCTTTCTCTGACTTATATCACTTGGTATGATATTCTCTAGGTCCTTCCATGTTGCTGCAAATGGCATTATTTCATTCTTTTTATGGCTGAGTAGTATTCCACTGTGTATATATAACACATCTTTATCCATTCAGCTGTTGATGGACACTTAGGTTGCTTCCATGCCTTGGCTATTGTAAATAGTGCTGCTATGAACACTGGGCTGCATGTGTCTTTTCAATCTTACACTCATTCTAAGTTGGCTGCCACACTCATAAATGCTACTCTCCACCTCAGGTCACTCATGACCTCACTGCCTATTAAATGTTAGTAATACAACATTTTAGTCTTAGAGTTTTACTATCCTATTTCACATCTCCACATCATTCTACACTGATGTCCCCTCTTTCCTTTCTAAAGCCATCTTTTCCCTGACATCACACTATTCTGGTTACTTCTTCATGTTCTGGCCTCACCTTTGCAGGCTCATCCACCACTCACTGCCTTTAGAGGTTATTATCTGGCCAGGCTCAGTTCTACCCCTTTCTTTCACCATTATATGCTCTCTTCCTAGATTCACCAGTATTCCCTAAGTTGACATTTCTCACCCAGAACTCTTCTCTGAATTTCACAACTACATAAGCACCTATTTGACATCTCTAAGATGTCACAGTTATTTTGTAATATATAAAAAACTGTATTCATCATCCTGCCCTCAACCCAACTTGCCTCCTGTGTTCCCTACAAGACCTAGTTCTACATGCCAAAAAAGAAAGTTTCCCTGACATCTCCTTTTCATTGATTTCTTCATTTCATATACATGCATCTGTACTTGTACACATGTGTATGTGCGTGCATGAGAGAAATAGCCTCCTAGGAGCATTGATGGATAGTTGAGTTCCTATTTGAAGTTTTTGGTAATTAAAGTGAAATCAGTCAACAGAGTATGTGATTTGCTCTAGAAACAATAAACTGCTCAGAGCAGGTACAGAGGTCAAACAGTTGAGTTTAACAGGAGGTTAGGCTTTGCAAGATGAGTATCATGCAAGAAGAAAAGGGCAAGGGATTGGAGAATTTAAAGAGAGTAACTATAATGCTGGATCATAAAATCTATGTTGAGTAGTAGAGAATATAAAAGGGAATAAGGATTGATAGAAATAATGGTGAAATCAATGGATTAGAGGTGAAATCAATGGATTAGAGGTGAAATCAATGGATTAGAGGTGAAATCAATGGATTAGAGGTGAAATCAATGGATTAGAGGTCTCCATGGAGTCAAAGAAAATGAATGGAACAGGTTAGAGATCATCAATGAAATGCTTAAAATTGAGAGCTTGAGAGGCCAAGTTTTGAGGAAGGAGAAGAAATATGTTAAAGTCATTGTTAACCATGATAGGGGAGAAAGGCATCACCAAATCAAATTCATTCGTTTTTACCACAGCACCCCAGGATATGTTACCATGTATGGAAATGTCCAATAATATTAATACCAGATTATTATAATATACATAATTTTTATATTTACTTCTAAGGGCAGGACCAAAGTTATTTCTAAATTACCTATAGCAATATTTTTCTTAGAATAAAAAATAAGTATACCTACTGAGGATAATATCAATGTTCATTGGAGTCATAAAAAATAAATAAAATTAAAATGAACATTACAAGAAAACAGCTATAATATACACATTAGTAAAATTCTGCACATGTAAAAAGTCTGGGAGAAATATCTAAAAATATAAATTGAAAAAATTATATTCCTGTAGTAATAGCTTAAAAGGTAAATGTGGATAAGCAACATAATCCTCAATATGTTTTATTCTGCAGAAATACCTTATAGGGACTTCCCTGGTGGCACAGTGGTTAAGAATCCACCTGCGAATGTAGGGGACACAGGTTCGAGCCCTGGTCAGGGAAGATCCCACATGTCATGGAGCAACAATGCCCATGAGCCACAACTACTGAGCCTGCACTCTAGAGCCCACGAGCCACAACTACTGAGCCCGAGAGCCACAACTACTGAGCCCATGCGCCTAGAGCCCATGCTCTGCAACAAGAGAAGCCAACACAATGAGAAGCCCGAGCACTGCAACTAGAGAAAGCCCGCGTGAAGCAACAAAGACCCAATGCAGCCAAAAATAAATAAATAAATAAATACATTTATGTGGGGGAAAAAACTTTTAAAAAATACCTTATACATGGCATTGTAAAATAATGACACCTTATCTAAGGTTAAAAAAAATGCAAGAATTTGCGTTGGTAGTAAATAGCTACGGCATGGGAGATGCAATTTAGTGCCTCTCATAAGGCAATAGAAACAATTATGTTTACATTACGTTTCTTCTTTAACCAAAAATATCTGAGTTGGCAAATGAACGAATCATGTAGTAGAAACTCTATGACAAAGTTGGCTAAGACATTCTGGCAGATTGTAAAGATATTCCAACTACTCATAATTGTATGATTTCTGGTCAAGTACTTCAATTAACACTTTTATTTTAAAAAAGAATATTTTAGAAATAAATGTTTTGTTGTATATAGTGAACAGTAATATTTCAAAACAATTTTTAAAAACCACAATGTGTCCTGATCACCTCTAAAGTACATTTAGCTCTCTTATGAATACAGTTCTATAATTCAGTTATGTTAAGATTTCATACATTTTTCAAAATTCCCTAAATTAGTGTTATTAGAGTGAGATTCAGCACTACTGTCTAAATTACTCAGCATAGCACCTACCAAAACCAGCAGTATAAATATGATTTCTTAGTAATGATATAAAAAATTTAAGCCTATGACCTGCAGACAAAATGATCAGTTTTAAATGTCTACAGAAATGCTTCTAAAGAAAAGGAACTGTTCAGTTACCTTATAAGCATATCCTTTTAAGTAGAATTATCCTTTTAAATTGCCAGACCTGGATGATAAAATATGCCAGGCCAAGTTCCACCTGTACAGATAAACTCTTCAAAATACAGGTTTTGCAGTGCTTTAAAAATTTTTTATTTCAATGTAACTGACAGACCAAGAACAGATTCGAAATCCAAAGATATGAGAACCATATCTTATCACCACTTCCCTTGAAGTTTAATCACAGAAACAGCACTGAGAGCACACAGATTGGTCTTTCCTATTTTTGAGACTACATGGGAAAAGGCATTTTTCTAAGGTAACTAAAGTCCAATCACAACATTTTTTCATTTAAACTCAACATCTCAAATTGCAACCTGGAGGAGAGTCACAAAACTGATATAATGCCTGTAAGCCTCATACTTCAAGGAGATGGGCCAGAATGTCCAAATTAAAGAAAGAGTGATATTTCCCAGATATCATAAGGCCCTTGCCTGAACAGAAAGGAAAGCCTTAAAATGCAAACGATACTTTGTGAGATTGTTTTAAGCACCAGAAAGTGTATTGGGGGAGGAAACTGCAGAGATTATAGAAACGAAAAAATAACTAAAGCGGTTTCTCTTCAGATGTCAGGTGTTAAAAGCACTACTGATACAGTATCAATCGTTCAAAAAATTTTTTAATATTTCCTAAATTTTTAAACATAAAACTTAGAGAAAAATAGCATTTCAAAAGTGGAAGTCATACTTTTCCAACCTTTCCATTGTTTGGCTACTCGTTACCAGAGAACAGGTTGGAAACAAGTTAGATCTCAAACCAGGTAAGCTTTGCTACTTACTCCTAGTTTCCAAGAATGTTTTAGGGGTGGTGGGCAGGTGTGTCATAGAAAGGATGGCTTATGGTAGAAAAGTGACTAGATGAAAGTAGAGAGGTACTTATGATTCTGGTCTACACCTTCCTGTCCAAATACCATAGAAATATTGTCTTGAATTCTAGTCATCTGATATTTAAGGAATAAAAAGGTAGACACCCTAACTAGATAACACACATGTACTATGGGGCTAGCAGGTCCTAACCACAAGGCAGTACCATTGTGTAACTATCACCAAGTATTGTAATAAAAGGCTTTGACTAAGTAATAATTTTAATTACAGTTAAATGTCTTTAATTCTGTTATTTTTAGATGTTCAAGCTAACTCCCCTAAAACAACATATGGAAGTAGAGAAGGGGCTAGACGTGAATAAAGCTTGCAAACACACTTGATTCACATTTGAGTCACACTGAACACTAATTCTTTGTGAAGAGATTCTCTTGATTTGTAATTTTTTTTCTTTTTAACAGTGTGTGGTCTGCATTTATTTCTAATTGTATAGATGACTGCAATGTGACATTAAAATAGATGTTTCAGCTGACACTCAAAAACAGCGTTTCTCAGTGGAGATACCATTGATATTTGAGGTGCAATAATGCTTCAGACTTGGTCTACGAAATCCAGCCTCAACATCTCTGAACTGGAGCAGAGACCACAGGGATGGGATACCAGAGAACTGGGCTTTCAAAGGAAAAGCAATGGACCAACACATCACTTCCTGTTCCCTCTCATTCCTCCAAATCCCCCACTGTGCCCTCAGGCCACTGCTGATCTACCTTCTGTCACTATAGATTAGTTTACATTTTTTGAGAATTTTATATAAATTAAATCATATAGTGCATAATATTTTTTATCTGGCTTCATCCACTCAACATAATTATTTTGAGACAAATCAGTGTTGTCGTGTGTAATAAGAGTTCATTCTATTTTTCTACTGACTAGTATTCCATTGTATGAATATACCATGATTTGTTTATCCGTTCATGAGCTATAGACATTTGGGTTGTTTCCAGTTTTTGGTTATTACAGAAAAAGCTGCTATGCTATGAACATACACTTACAAGTCTTTGTACGGATGTATGTGTTCTTTTCTCTTGGGTAAATAGCCAGAAGCAGAATGCACAGGTTATATGGCAGGTGTATTTTAATTCTGTAAGAAGGTGCCAGTTTTCCAAAGTAGTTGTAATATTTTACATTCCTATCAGCAGTTTATGAGAGTTCCAGTTCCTTCACACTCTTCGAACATTTGCTAGTCAGTCTTTCTAATTTTATCCATTCTATTAGATACCCAGTGGTATCCCATTGAGACAATTCGCATTGCCCTAAGCACTAATTATGATAAGTATCTTTTCATGTATCTGTATACTATCTGTATAGTTAGTTTTATCCAATCTTACAACCCTTGCCTTTTACTGGGATAATTATTCCACACTACTGAGGCAAGACCCTCTGAGTACTCTACTCAGGGCTCCATAATTGTAAAGTTTTCCAGTCTAGCTGATGAGACAGGCACTATTTTGACCTTGATTGCCACATAACTGCCCCAGCTAATCCCTTCAAATGGTTTATTCCCTCAACTCAGGTTTGTTGGTTTCTCACATGATGAGCTAGTCAATACTCTGCTAAACACTTACAATAATCTTCTTGCAGATCAAGGATTCTTTCTTTGTACAAGGCTTTTACAACTCTTTTCCAGGACTCTGCCCCATGGACTCAAGCTGATTTGGTCACCTTGAATTCTCAGTTATATTTCTTCAATTCAGGGAGTCAACTGGATTCTACCTGAGTTCCCCCACTCTGCACTACAGCCTAGGAATTTTCTCAAGGCTACTGCAACAATCATAGGGCTCAACTAATTTGTTTTCTGTCCGTCATCACTGTCTCTCCATGCCTGATGCTCAATGCCTTCAAAACTGTTTCATATATTTTGTCTAGTTTTGTTTGTTTCAGGAGTTAAAGCAAATCCAATAGACACAAGACATATTTAATTTTAGAAATTTATGACTTAAGTGATGGTAGGACTTTCTATTTCTTAAGAGTCATCAGATAAGGGCTCCCAGGGTTTTCAGTCAGGGCAGAGGACAAGTCAGACCCACCAAATAAACGTGGAGGGACCATTAGAGAAAAAAAAGAGAGAGAATTACCTTTTCATTATATCCCACAAATTGTTTCTGTTCATTGTACTAGTTATTCAACTACTAGAAAAACTTAGATGACTCTATGTATGGGATTCACTCATTCATGCAATCCTTTACTGCTATTAAGTATAACTGCAACCTCCCTCTATTCAATGATAATTGTGAAACTTTCTCATAGAATGAGGCATTTACTTTGTCCTTGTAAAGTTTACCAGTCAACATTTCCTGCCCATCAGCTGCCACTGGAACTTAAAGGAAACCTGTTACACCCTGGTCATATTTACTGCTCACACAAAAGGATTTGACAATGGAATCAGGCTTCACCCTGCAAGTTGTTTTTGCAGGGTCACAGATAGAAGAATCTTTACAATATCACCAAATTGGATTCTACTGCTCCACACACTGTGTTTGATATTCCTCTGACATAAACCTACCCTGGTCTATGTCTTTGACTCCATGGAAACACTAAATAAAAGCTTTCAGTCAAGAACTTTTTTGTACTGCAGCAATAAAAATGCTTCCAAAGGCAAGCAAAACATTGACTGGTGGGCTCATTATTGTATAAAAAGGAACCCTTGAGTCCTTTCCTTGTTTCAAGATTTTTAGAATTTTTATTTCACTTGAAGCAGCCTAAAAATGTTTAAACACTTGATGCTTCAGTTAAGATGTCTATTAAGTATCTATTTAGTGATGGGCACTATACAGTGCACTGAGAATATAGAAGTGAAATAAATCCATTCTGCCTTTAAGATGCTTGTGGTCTGGAATGGGTCTCAGGATTATATAGGCAAATAAGTGCAAAATTATAAAAATTTGTTTTGTTTCCATAAAAGGTCGTATCCAAGATGAGCTATTACAGAATTTTTAAAGTATAAAATAATCAAGTTTTTAAAAGTCACAGAGATAGAGCTTACTTGTTATCACTCCTCTTAAACTCTACCAAGCAAATTTTCAAGTCTTACACAGGAAAGTGTTATTAGCCCACAGGGTTGGCAAACTATGACCCAGGGGTCAAATCCCACCTGCCTCCTGTTTTTAAATAAAGATTTATTGGACACAACCATGATCATTTACATATTGTTTAAGGCTGTGTCATCCTACCACATCAAAGTTGAGTAGCTGCAACGGAGGTCACATGGTCCCCTACACTAAACATACTTACTACTGACGCTTTATAGGAAAAGTTTGCTAACTCCTACATCAGATGATTAACTCATCAGACCTGTATCTAAACAAAGAGCTCTACCTAAACAAAGATTAATACTTGGCTGCTTTGAAATCTGTATTAAAGGAAATGAAACAACCCATGAGCCAATTTTATGTTCAACAGTGGCTTTCCTTCCACTTAGCCCATCCTATCTGTTTTGTTTGCTTGTGTAATACCTGCACCCACAGTGGAGGTGGTGAACACTTGACCATTAAACTCTTCATTATAGTCCTCTACATGTTTCTTTATATGCCACCCCTTCCCTCAAAAGCCCAAGTATTTCAAGGTTCTTAGAATCATCATAATGCAAAAGACTCAGTGAAAACCGTGACTCCAATCCCACCTGCCACGTGCCTCTCCAAATAAATGAATCTCAGTAAATCGTTTTCTTTGCATACCCTGTTTTGGTAAATGTCATTAAAAAGTATCAGCTGGGACTTCCCTGCTGGCGCAGGGAAGAATCCGCCTGCCAATGGAGGGGACACGGGTTCGAGCCCTGGTCCAGGAAGATCCCACATGCCGCGGAGCTACTAAGCCCGTGTGCCACAACTACTGAGCCTGCGCTCTAGAGCCCACGAGCCACAACTACTAAGCCTGCGTGCCACAACTACTGAGCCTGCGCTCTAGAGCCCACGAGCCACAACTACTAAGCCTGCGTGCCACAACTACTGCAGCCCGTGTGCCTAGAGCCTGTGCTCCGCAACAAAGAGAAGCCACCACAATGAGAAGCCCACACACTGCAACAAAGAGTAGCCCCTGCTCACCACAACCAGAGAAAGCCCCGTACACAGCAATGAAGACCCAACGCAGCCAAAAAATAAATTTATTAAAAAAAAAAAAAGTATCAGCTATTTCTAATACTATTTTCTTGAGAGGTTTTCTTAGAGTCTTTTTATAAGAAGGGAATTAGTCCCTCAATATCAATTTCTCACATTCTGCTTTTCTAATTTCACCTTTTGCCAATAAAACAGGTGTTCTCATTTGTTTACAAATACTTCGAGATACCAAACAACTTACCATGACACAGCAGATTTCTTAACGCCATTTACTTTGGAATTGCTTGCATGAGGTAGAGCTGCCTTAAAATATTATCAATTACTCCCAAATCATTAGGCAACTCAAGCTACAATAACTTACAGTATCAAAAAAAATCTAAAGAAGTTCAAAAGAAAATAGTTAACTATAAATAAACTTCCTTAAAAAACAAGAAGTCAGTGTTAACAGGTGTTCCTCTTAAAAGTGTAATAGAGAAAAAGTTTTTATATATTTCTGTACGGACAGGTTGAAATTGGTAGTTGTCTTAGTTAGTATGGGCTGATATAACAGAATACCACACACGGGAGGGCTTAAACAACAAACATTCACGACTCACAGTTCTGGAGGCTGGAGTTCTGAGTTCACGGCGCCAGCGAGGTCAGGGTCCCAGGCAGGACTGCCTTCCTCGTAGGTCCTCACGCTGCCACGCTGCCCCGCTCCCCGGGTGCATGCTGGGAAAAGCAGCGAGCCCGTGTCTCTTCCTCTTTTTATAAGGGCGTTAGTCCACGTGAGGGCCCAGCCTCATGACCTAATTACAGCCCAAGGCCCCACCTCCAAACGCCATTCCACTGGGGATTAGGTTTCAATCCATGAATTTAGAGGAGACACAAATATTCAGTCCACAGCAGTAGTAATTAGCCGCTATGATAAAAATACCCTTAGATAGGAAATCATCTTTACAGACCCCATGTTTTTAAGTGAGCTTTATTTCTGCTTCACTCAACCTACTCCCTCCTCAAGTCACTTCTGGAGTCTCAGAGGATACTTGCAAAATGAGATTGCCTCAAGGGTCCCCAGCTGAAGCAACTACACAGAAAGAGTTCAGATTTTTCTATTTATCCAAATGGGTCGATCAGTGAGTAAGCCGACTTCCTCAGTGGCTATTCCCCAGGCCCAGCCACTGTATTCTTTAAATGTAATTAGAGACATTAAACACCTTTGTGAGTTTTCAGGGGAGTTTATGCTGTTGCTCTTGTAATATTGTACTTTAAATATTTTAAACGAGGTTATGTCTAGTCACTGAATTATTTATGTTACTTCTTAGAAAAGTCAAAAATTCACCCTGAAGCTTCAAAAAAAAAAAGGCAGAGCTAGTTTTCTAGCTTGTGGTATTTCCTTATTTCAAGGTAATAGGATGCAGTTCAATGAGACGTTTTTGGTTACTTTTATATTTTTACACAGCAACACTTAACATACATTATACGGAATAATATGCAATAATAAGACAAATGTCACCACTCCAGCTGCTGTCTTCATTTAATAAATTAATTGCTCCATGGTTTTACCTAAAAAATGCATTCTGTTTATTTGGCAATTAGTTTACTTTCCATTCCTGTTTCTCTTCTGAACTCTCATTTTAAGTAAATATTTATCTTTTTCAGTTTAAGTACCATCAGAACTACCTATAAAAATCCATTGCCTTCTCATATTTCTAGATTTGTTATTTAAAAAATCACTGGATAGAGATCATTAGTTTTCCTTTTATATTTTTTATTTTCTTGACGAGGCCCTCTAATGAGAACAGCTTTAGAATAATAGAGAGAAAATAAGTAGCATAGGCTGCTTTCTCTCCAACAACTTTACATGTAAGGATGTGGTATCCATGACAAAGAAAGCATCATGTAAACCACTGAAATATCAATGTGGCTTGCCAGTCCCTCACTCTAAGTACTGACCACAACAGAAACATCAAGGCCTCCACATAAACCCCTTTTGACATTGACTACTGCCCTCAAACTGATTTTTTTAAATGTCGAGCCTCTCCCTAATACAAATTCATATTCCAAAAGATTTGTTTAAAGAGTTTTACTGGAAATATTAGCAAAACACATCCATACAGGAAAATATAAGGACTTTTTTTTCTAGTAGTATTTACTTGTACAACTCTGGCATCATAGCTTCTGTTTTACAAATTATTGCTACAGGGCTTCCCTGGTGGCACAGTGGTTGAGAATCTGCCTGCCGATGCAGGGGACACGGGTTCGAGCCCTGGTCTGGGAAGATCCCACATGCCGCGGAGCAACTAGGCCCATGAGCCACAACTACTAAGCCTGCGCGTCTGGAGCCTGTGCTCCGCAACAAGAGAGGCCATGATAGTGAGAGGCCCGCACACCGCGATGAAGAGTGGCCCCCGCTTGCCGCAACTAGAGAAAGCCCTCGCACAGAAACGAAGACCCAGCACAGCCAAAAATAAATAAATAATAATAAAATTTTTTTTAAAAAAAGAAATTATTGTTACATCTAGAAAGGATGGAATTTAATAATAACAATGACAATGATAATAATAGCTATCATTTAATAAGCACTAAAATGTGCCAAACTTGTACTAAGTGCATTAAATATAATCTATTTAATCCCCACAGCAATCCTATTAATATTTCCTTTTTGCAGTTAAAGAAATTGAGAACCAATGAGGTCAAATGCAATGACCAAGGGCAGGTAGCTAATAAGCCTCTGAGCTAGAACATGCGTCAGTACCTGAATCCCGACCTCTATACAACGTGGTCTCTCATTAAAAATGGCTTCACTTGGTTTTAGACTTTTAGAGGTTTCTATATTAGAGGCAAAAGAATAGGCTAAACATTTCAGAGTAACCCCTCATAATCTCTCTAAATTAATATAGTAGTGAATAGAAAATTCAAATGGCAAATATATCTTCAGAGTAACCTGAGTCTGTTATGAACATCCCTCACTTACTTTACCATACTGAATGTAAAAATTTAGATTGTGAGGCTAGATGTCTCTTATTTGGGGTTTTAGAAATTTCTGAAAACCATCTGACACTTAGCATCCTCTCCTGAGAGATCTACTGCCCTTTGCTATTTTGCTTACCTTCCCTCTCACTCCTCTGTGAAGGCATTTTCTAGATCATTTCTGTTGAATGCTAGAAGGCAGTATTATCATAAGTTGGTGGATCCACATAGCACTAAGCATTGAATTTTGGTGGAACAAATAATGTATTTAACACATGTACTTATTGCATTTCAAATAGATTTTAGTGATTAATACACTACAAATTTTTTGAATGTATTTTAAAATTCATAGCATTTTTGTCAGGTCAACCACCATAAAAATTATAAGTAATATAACATGAATGTTTCTATTAATGTCTTACTTTAAAAAGAACTCCTCAATAAAAATAAGAAAAAAATAAATAATTTTAAAAAAGAACTCCGCATAGTGAAAAAGTCGAAAATCAATACACGTCCTTGAGCAGTAAAATTTTCTTTCTACCAGGTCTATCACGATTTGAACATTAAAAGTAGTCTGACATCTTTTCCATAATTGTGCAAGACTACAGCATTAGACAAAAGAAAAAACCCACAAGCAAAAGAATGAAAAGAATGAAAAAGAATGAAAATAGAATAGCTCATTGACTTCACCCAAGAAATTAATGCAAGAATGTAAAAGAACAAAAAGCACTAATACTGACTCTTAGGATACCCCTCTGTCTTCTCTCCCAGCATAAATAATAGCCACTGCTGCAGCCCCTTAATGCGAAGAACTGGGATACACAGTCTGAAAAGAAATGTAGTCTAGACTGTGCTTCTCCTCAGTTATTAGTATGTGCTTTTTAAAGGACTTAGCAGCATAAAAGTGAGGCATGGACATTTTAGGCAAAATATTCAAGAGCCACTCTTTAATTAACTTCACCAAAGATATTCAGCATTATACACCAGTAATTAGAATGTAGAGCTATTTGCTCTGTAATATTAAAGAATGTCAAGACTTCCATTATTTATAAAGCTCTATTTTTTTCAGCTTTTCATTTCACTTGCTCAAATGGTTCTGAAAATATATTTAAAAGTATCTAGCTTCACCATTAAGCAAAATCATCTCAGAATTCCAGTGTGTTTTCATTGCTAATAATGGTCACCCCTAAATAGATACTTACTCCACAAGTAAGTATTGACCTTGATGTGATTGACCATGATGAACACTGACATAATGTCTCTCCAACAGTTACGTGAGAAACAGAATGCTGCCTGTCGGCTAGTCTTTGATCCACATCATTTCTCTTAGTCTTTTATCCAAAACCAGTAGAAAGAAGTTAACTTCAGAGTTAAATCTATCTGCCAATCCCAGCTCTGTTACCTACCATTGTTTCATTTAAGGCAAATTGTTCACCTTCTTTGAACCCCCCCCTCCCAACAAAATTTACTTCATTATCTAATGAGAATTACATGAAGTAATGTTTCTTTATACACAACTGACGAAAGCATGATTTAAACCAGCATTGTTTTATTCCCTCAAGTAGCCCACCCCCACTCTCCTAAATGTTTTTTTATTCACATCTCTTCCTCGGCTCTGAACACTCCTTTCAGTCCACACTGCCCAGTGGCTTTTACCTTGCCCATGAAATATGGGGACTAGCTAGAATCAGGTAGAAGCTAAGCAACTTTTCTAAGAAAAATCTACCTCCAAAGTATTTCCTTTAATCATTGCAGTCTTCTGCCTCCCTCCAAATTAAAAATTTGATCAATGTTGGGAGTATATGATCACACCCTGAATCCCTATTACAAGTTTTTGCCTCCTTATAATTATCATTGGCCTATCCTCAGGTTGTAAAAGGAAGATCAGGAGAAAAGAACTGAGTCTTCTGGCAAATGTTCATATCCAGGCTAATTATAACAATTATATCAAAAATCACCTCTATCTTTAGAGTGTTTGGTACACCAGAAATAGGCTAAATTGGCTAAATTGGCTAAAACAAGAATAAAGTAATTGCACTGGAGGAATCACACTGGAGAATCTTGAATGCAAGCCAACTAGTTTAGTCTTTATTATCCAGCAATCACAATAATAAAGAACCTTTAAAGAACCTGACAAAGAAGTTAAGAACATGTGCATGTGGTCAGGTATCAGTTTGAGCAACAAAAATATAACAAACCTGTAGTAGTCAGTGGTAGGCAAGAGGGATTCCAGGAAACCACAACTATTTGGAAAGGTCCACCTCATCTGTCACAAGGGTCAGGACATCATTATTCCCATTCTAGCCTTCTGCAATGCAAAAATCCTAATAAGCAATAACAGTTGGGTTCACTTTGAAGGGAAAAGACAGTTCTGCATTTTAATGCGAACACTCATAACCACGGAACCACTGGTTTCTCTGAGTCCTTGAATTCATTCTCAAGACAAAACAGAAAAATGCTATTGTCTTTCAATAAGAGCCTCCTGGTAATACACAGGCAAACATTTTTCCCTCAAGGATGTGTTCCAGGCAGACCCTCAAATGTGTTCAACAGCTGCTTTTCCACATCTGCATTTGACAGCCAAAGACACATGGACATTACTCACTTTGGTGCTAATGGGTTTAGGGCTTGGTAGCTTGAGTTATGTGTCTCTAGTGGTAAAATTTCTGTAGGTGATCGCCATTCTCATGTATCCTCACATTTTTCTACCAAAGAACATATCTTAGAAGTGCTTCTCAGAGCTGACTACACTTCAGAATCCCTGTGGTTTTCTTCCACACATGCCCAGGCTCCAATTCCAGAAATTTTGATTAATGGGTTTGGGGTAGAACCCGAGAAAGTACTTTCTTTTCCAAACTCCATGGGTGACTGGTGCATAGCAAGGTGGAGAACTATACCACTGCAGAAAAAAGGTTGATAGTAGTTAACAATTTTTGCATGCTTGCCATGTGCCAGGTGCTTGGCTGAGGGATTTACATGTCTCAGCACACTTGATCTCCATAATAACCTTCCGATACTGGGAAAATTATTATCTCTATTTTTCAGTTAAGAAATCTGAGGCAGAGATAAGTGGAATAACTTTCGCAAGGTCACAGAGGAAATGCATGGTGGAGCTGGGATTTAAACCCAGGCAGTCTTCGATAGAGAAATAGATAGATATTGATATATATATATGTGTTCCTTACATCAAATAAGAAAGAGCAATTTTTTTCTATAGCCCTTGTCACGGCTTAAGATCTTAAATCTTATAATCTTAAAGCTTAAAGACCTTAAAATTTAAATGAGATTGGCTTGAACGTCCATTGTATTATCTGTGAAAGTCTTATTACCTTCCCCAAATTTCTACACAGGGTCTTAAAGTGGTGAGTTCTAACTCCAAGCCCTGACCTTCACTGAATTAGTCCATCCTGCGCTTGGTCTTGCCCTTCCTTATGTTTTATTCTTTTTTGGCCCATGAGACAACCATACATGGTAATCGGCCAATTCCCACTATTTTAAAAAAGAAAAAACTAAGCTAAATAAGTCATAATATGTTTAATAAGGCAGTATGTAGCAAACTACTGATTTCTTGGGTGAGACAGAGTTTGTTATTTTTTTTTAATTGCAGGAAGAGAAACAACTTAAAATTGAATAATAATGTTCTTTCTTTGAAATTTCCCCAGCCACCTACTATGTTCAGCCATACTCTGCTTTCTTCTGTTTTTTTCTCACCTCTCCACTCTCAGGTTCTATCTCATCCAGCCTTTACTTTGTCCTCACCCCTGGATTTCTCTTCATCTCTAAAGCAAGGATATTTAACAAGCTTATTGGTTGCCTCAGGTGTATCCTTCTACTAATACCAACTTCAGGTTCTCACATTCCATCATAAATGATTTATCAATTATTTTCTTATGCAAAGATAGTGCTTTCTCTGAGTGGTATCTTCTCCTGCCTCTTTTTTTTTTTTTTTTTTTTTTCACCTTTATGTACCTTCTCTTTGCCAGGGACTAGGCTGGGTTCATCGTTATACAAAATAAGTTTGAGATACAATCCCTAATCAAAGAGTTGACAATTTAGTGGTGAGGCAAGACCTGTGTAAGATAATTTGATAAGGAATTAATATATAAATGTGTTCTAATACTATAAGGGTATAGTAAACTTGGAAATTCAGATTAAGACAAAAAAACAGACCAGAGATATGGATGAAAATTTTACAGAGAAGAAAACACTTTAGTTAAGTAGGATTCAGATCAGGGATATAAAGTAGGAAGACACCTGTGTCCCACCCCAGATCAATTCAATCAGAATTTCTGTGGATGGCACCTGGAGTATAGTTTAATTTTTCAAACTCTCCAGGTGATTCTAATACAGCCATGGTTGATCATCACTGTACTATTTAGTGCCTCATGGCTTGACTTGTTAAGAAAATATCAAGCAAAGTAAATGAAATTCAAATTTTGATGAGATAATTTCCCCAAAGTTTTAATTGGCCTTTACACTATACACACAGTAGGCTTGAAATATTGCATTTTATAATGCTTTACTAAACATACAGTATATTCTATATTATAATCAGAATATGAGTCAAAGAAGTCTCCTGAATTCTCATCTCCTAATTTTATTGTTTATCTCTCTTCTAGTTATTACAGCAGTAATTACAGCAGCATTAGGAATGGGGTACCTGTCAACCAACTGTGAGATGGACAGAGCTTTCCACTTAAGAGAAATATTGTATAAAGCAATGTATTATTTCAGCTTTAGTGGATCATGAATTGTTTTTGGTAGAGCAGGGGCAACAACAAAATCAATGTGATTCCACAAAAATGCTGGAGTTTGTTTTGAGGGAAAAAATCAATGAGCTTCCAGACAAAGCCTCCATGAAAGACTTCTACTTACAGCTATGGGGGACTAGCTGCTGTCAGACCATTCTCTACTGAAAACAACTAGAAAAGCTGGGTAGATTTTTTAAAAAAACAAAAAACCTGAAGGCAATGTGCTACCAAGGCAGCAAGGACTTGAGGAGGAGGAGCCAATATCCCCGAGAAAAGGAAAGTACAAAGAGGTAAGGCCCAAATTCATCATTATATTTTCCCTTCGGTCATTGGCTTTTTACAGGTGGTGGCCAAGAGGCTGAAAAGTCAAAGAGGCAGCAACTCAGAGGCCAAAAAGCTGAGTAGAGTTCAACAGAGAGTTCAGTGGTCTCAGTGGACTAAGAAAATAAAGATGAGATCCCACCAAGGGGAGGATCCTAGTAAACACTCCTAGCTTTCACTTAGGACTCATCAGGAGCTGTGCTATAGGAATAAGAGCAACTTGAAATAGAATAGTTTTCAAAAAAATTTAAATACAGCTGCAAATCAACTCATTCCCAGATGAGTCTGAAGTACTCCTCCTCTAACTTCCTGCATGCCAGAAGCAAAGGTAAATTCTCTCGGCAGGAGGATAGCACGCAGAGCCTCAAAATCACGTTACAATTTTTCACACACAACTACAAGAAATAGTCATTTCTGTAAAAGGGGCTAACAAAATTTACCCTATGCTGTAGTTATGAGGCATGTAGAAGATGTCTGTAAATGTTCTGGCACACAAATGGTCAACAAATGATAGCTCTAATAGTGGGCACTGAGAAAATATAAAGTGTGTCATGTTTTTTTTAAAAAGTACGCTTTTATTCTTTCTGCCAGAGACACTGGGGTGTTGACTGATAACTTTGTTATATAAGAGAAAATGATGTGCTGGATTTAAGATTAGATTAACATTAGTATTAGAAACTAGAGATGGACACTTTTCCCTTGTCAGTTCCACAGCAAGTAACCAGAAGTCAGCAAAAATGACAGTTCCACATTAATGAAATAAGCACAGCTTGGAAAGCACTTAAACCTGGCTTTTCTAGCCATTGTCACCATGTCATCCCAGGTTGTTCTGTTGATAATTAAACAAAATTTCTGCATACAGCATCACAACCTAATGTTTCATAATCAAGGGAAAATAATTACCTTTTACTATGGGTGTTCTTTAATGGCTGAAAATGGAAATGCATTATCCACGCTTTCAATGCTTCTAATTTGTACCGCACTTGGAACATCAGAATGTACTGTTGATATTAGGAATTAAAGGCACTTCAAATTGATAAAGTGTTTTACAAACATATGTGTTCTTATTTTTATACCCTTAAGTAAGGATTGGGTTTTTATACGTATACACATATAAATATGAGGCCTAGGAAATCTAAATGCCAGTAATAGCCCCAGTGATACTAAATTGGGGTAAAATTATGGCTAAATTGAGCAGAAATAGTGGTTTTAATTTTCCTTGTGCCATTTAGTCATGAGGTTTTTTTTTTCTTTTGCCAAATGGCAAATCAAACATTTGTTTTTTTTAACATCTTTATTGGAGTAGAATTGCTTTACAATGGTGTGTTAGTTTCTGCTTTATAACAAAGTGAATCAGATGTACATATACATATATGCCCATATCCCCTCCCTCTTACATCTCCCTCCCAGCTTCCCTATCCCACCCGTGAGGTGGTCACAAAGCACCCAGCTGATCTCCATGTGCTATGCGACTGCTTCCCACTAGTTATCTATTTTACATTTGGTAGCATATATAGGTCAATCCTACTCTCTCACCTTGGCCCAGCTTACCCTTCCCACTCCCCATGTTATCAAGTCCATTCTCTACCTCTGCATCTTTATTCCTGTCCTGCCCCTAAGTTCATCAGAACAATTTTTTTTTTTTTTTAGATTCCATATATATATGTGTTAGCATACGGTATTTGTATTTCTCTTTCTGACTCACTTCACTTTGTATGACAGACTCTAGGTTCATCCAGCTCACTACAAATAACTCAGTTTCATTTCTTTTTATGGCGGAGTAATATTCCATTGTATATATGTGCCACATCTTCTTTATCCATTCATCTGTCAACGGACATTTACGTTGTCCCATGTCCTGGCTATTGTAAATAGTGCTGCAATGAACATTGTGGTACATGACTCTTTAGGATTCATGGTTTTATCAAGGTATATGCCCACTAGTGGGATTGCTGGGTCATATGGTAGTTCTATTTTTAGTTTTTTAAGGAACCTCTATCCTGTTCTCCATAGTGGCTGTATCAATTTACATTCCCACCAACAGTGCAAGAGGGTTCCCTTTTCTCCACACCCTCTCCAGCATTTATTGTTTGTAGATTTTTTAATGATGGCCATTCAGACTGGTGTGAGGTGATACCTCACTGTAGTTTTGATTTGCATTTCTCTAATGATTAGTGATGTTGAGCATTCTTTCATGTGTTTGTTGGCAATCTGTATATCCTCTTTGGAGAAATGTCTATTTAGGTGTTCTGCCCATTTTTGGATTGGGTTGCTTGTTTTTTTGATATTGACTGCATGAGCTGCTTGTATATTTTGAAGATTAATCCTTTGTCAGTTCCTTCATTGGCAAATATTTTCTCCCATAATGAGGGTTGTCTTTTCGTTTTGTTTATGGTTTCCTTTGCTGTGCAAAAGCTTTGAAGCTTCATTAGGTCCCATTTGTTTATTTTACTTTGTATTTCCATTTCTCTAGGAGGTGTGTCAAAAAGGATCTTCCTGTGATTTATGTCATAGAGTGTTCTTCCTATGTTTTCCTCTAAGAGTTTTATAGGGTCTGGCCTTACACTTAGGTCTTTAATCCATTTGGAGTTTATTTTTATATCTGGTGTTAGGAAGTGTTTTAATTTCATTCTTTTACATGTAGCTGTCCAGTTATCCCAGCACCACTTACTGAAGGGGCTGTCTTTTCTCCATTGGGTATTCTTGCCTCCTTTATCAAAGTTAAGGTGACTGTAAGTGTGTGGGTTTATCTCTGGGCTTTCTATCCTGTTCTGTTGATCTATATTTCTGTTTTTGTGCCAGTACCATACTGTCTTGATTACTGTCACTTTGTAGTATAGTCTGAAGCCATGGAGCTTGATTCCTCCAGCTCCATTTTTCTAAGTATTGCCTTGGCTATTCGGGGTCTTTTGTGTTTCCATACAAATTGTGAGATTTTTTTGTTCTTATTCTGTGAAAAATGCCATTGATAGTTTGATAAGGATTGCACTGAATCTGTAGATTGCTTTGGGTAGTATAGTCATTTTCACAATGTTGATTCTTCCAATCCAAGAACATGGTATATCCCTCCATCTGTTTGTATCATCCTTAATTTCTTTCATCAATGTCTTATAGTTTTCTGCATACAGGCCTTTTGTCTCCTTAGGTAGGTTTATTCCTAGGTATTTTATTCTTTTTGTTGCAATGGTAAATGGGAGTGTTTCCTTAATTTCACTTTCAGATTTTTCATCATTAGTGTATAGGAATGCAAGAGATTTCTGTGCATTAATTTTGTATCCTGCTACTTTACCAAATTCATTGATTAGCTCTAGTAGTTTTCTGGTACCATTTTTAGGATTCTCTATGTATAGTATCATGTCATCTGCAAACAATGACAGTTTTACTTCTTCTTTTCCAATTTGGATTCCTTTTATTTCTTTTTCTTCTCCGATTACTGTGGTTAAAACTTCCAAAACTATGTTGAATAATACTGGTGAGAGTGGACAACCTTGTCTTGTTCCTGTTTTAGAGGAAATGGTTTCAGTTTTTCACAACTGAGAACGATGTTGGCTGTGGGTTTGCCATATATGGCCTTTCTTATGTTGAGGTAAGTTACCTCCATGCCTACTTTCTGGAGGGTTTTTATCATAAATGGGTGTTGAATTTTGTCGAAAGCTTTCTCTGCATCTATTGAGATGATCATATGGTTTTTCTCCTTCAATTTGTTAATATGGTGTATCACATTGTTTGATTTGCGTATATTGAAGAATCCTTGCATTCCTGCGATAAACCCCACTTGATCATGGTGTATGATCCTTTTAATGTGCTGTTGGATTCTGTTTGCTAGTATTTTGTTGAGGATTTTTGCATCTATGTTCATCAGTGATATTGGCCTGTAGTTTTCTTTCTTTGTGGCATCTTTGTCTGGTTTTGGTATCAGGGTGGTGGTGGCCTCGTAGAATGAGTTTGGGAGTGTTCCTCCCTCTGCTATATTTTGGCAGAGTTTGAGAAGGATAGGTGTTAGCTCTTCTCTAAATGTTTGATAGAATTCGCTTGTGAAGCCATCTGGTCCTGGGCTTTTGTTTGTTGGAAGATTTTTAATCACAGTTTCAATTCCAGTGCTTGTGATTGGTCTGTTCATATATTCTATTTCTTCCTGGTTCAGTCTCGGAAGGTTGTGCATTTCTAAGAATTTGTCCATTTCTTCCAGGTTGTCCATTTTATTGGCATATAGTTGCTTGTAGTAATCTCTCATGATCCTTTGTATTTCTGCAGTGTCAGTTGTTACTTCTCCTTTTTCATTTCTAATTCAATTGATTTGAGTCTTCTCCCTTTTTTTCTTGATGAGTCTGGATAATGGTTTATCAATTTTGTTTATCTTCTCAAAGAACCAGCTTTTAGTTTTATTGATCTTTGCTATTGTTTCCTTCATTTCTTTTTCATTTATTTCTGATCTGATCTTTATGATTTCTTTCTTTCTGCTAACTTTGAGGTTTTTTGTTCTTCTTTCTCTAATTGCTTTAGGTGTAAGGTTAGCTTGTTTATTTGAGATGTTTCTTGTTTCTTGAGGTAGGATTGTATTGCTATAAACTTCCCTCTTAGAACTGCTTTTGCTGCATCCCATAGGTTTTGGGTCGTCGTGTTTTCATTGTCATTTGTTTCTAGGTATTTTTTTATTTCCTCTTTGATTTCTTCAGTGATCTCTTGGTTATTTAGTAGTGTATTGTTTAGCCTCCATGTGTTTGTATTTTTCACAGATTTTTTCCTGTAATTGATATCTAGTCTCATAGTGTTGTGCTCAGAAAAGATACTTGATATGATTTCAATTTTCTTAAATTTACCAAGGCTTGATTTGTGACCCAAGATATGATCTATCCTGGAGAATGTTCCATGAGCACTTGAGCAGAAATTGTATTCTGTTGTTTTTGGATGGCATGTCCTATAAATATCAATTAAGTCCATCTTGCTTAATGTGTTTTTAAAGCTTGTGTTTCCTTTTTTATTTCCATTTTGGATGATCTGTCCATTGGTGAAAGTGGGGTGTTAAAGTCCCCTACTATGACTGTGTTACTGTCGATTTCCCCTTTTATGGCTATTAGCATTTGCCTTATATATTGCGGTGCTCCTATGTGCATAAATATTTACAATTGTTATGTTTTCTTCTTGGATTGATCCCTTGATCATTATGTAGTATCCTTCCTTGACTCTTGTAATAGTCTTTATTTTAAAGTCTATTTTGTCTGATATGAGAATTGCTACTCCAGCTTTCTTTTGATTTCCATTTGCATGGAATGTCTTTTTCCATCCCTTCACTTTCAGTCTGTATGTGTCCCTAGGTCTGAAGTGGGTCTCTTGTAGGCAACATATATATGGGTCTTGTTTTTGTATCCATTTAGCCAGTCTATGTGTTTTGGTTGGAGCATTTAATCTATTTACATTTAAGGTAATTATCGATATGTACGTTCCTATTACCATTTTCTTAATTGTTTTGTGTTTGTTTTTGTAGGCCTTTTCCTTCTCTTGTGTTTCCTACCTAGAGAAGTTCCTTTAGCATTTGTTATACAGCTTGTTTGGTGCTGCTGAAATCTCTTAACTTTTGCTTGTATGTAAAGGTTTTAATTTCTCCATCAAATCTGAATGAGATCCTTGCTGGCCAGAGTAATCTTGGTTGTATGTTTTTCTCCTTCATCACTTTAAATATGTCCTGCCACTCCCTTCTGGCTTGCAGAGTTTCTGCTGAAAGATCAGTTGTTAACCTTATGGGGATTCCCTGTGTGTTATTTGTTGTTTTTCCCTTGCTGCTTTTAATATTTTTTCTTTGGATTTAATTTTTGATAGTTTGATTAATATGTGTCTTGGGGGCTTCCCTAGTGGCACGGTGGTTGGGAATCTGCCTGCCAATGCAGGGGACATGGGTTCGAGCCCTGGTCTGGGAAGATCCCACATGCCACGGAGCAACTGGGCCCATGCACCACAACTACTGAGCCTGCGTGTCTGGAGCCTGTGCTCCGCAACAAGAGAGGCCGCGATAGTGAGAGGCCCGTGCACCGCGATGAAGAGTGGCCCCCGCTTGCTGCAACTGGAGAAAGCCCTCGCACAGAAAGGAAGACCCAACACAGCCAAAAATAAATAAATAAATTAATTAATTTAAAAAAAATGTGTCTTGGCATGTTTCTCCTTGGATTTATCCTGTATGGGACTCTCTGTGCTTCCTGGACTTGATTAAGTATTTCTATTCCCATATTAGGGAAGTTTTCAACTATAATCTCTTCAAATATTTTCTCAGGTCCTTTCTTTTACTCTTCTTCTTCTGGGACCCCTATAATTCGAATGTTGGTGTGTTTAATGTTGTCCCAGAGGTCTGTGAGACTGTCCTCAATTCTTTTCATTCTTTTTTCTTTATTCTGCTCTGCAGTAGTTATTTCAATAATTTTATCTTCCAGGTCACTTATCCATTCTTCTGCCTCAGTTATTCTGCTATTGATCCCTTCTAGAAAATTTTTAATTTCATTTATTGCATTGTTCATCACTGTTTGTTTGCTCTTTAGTTCTTCTTTAGGTCTTTGTTAAATATTTCTTGTATTTTCTCCATTCTATTTCCAAGATTTTGGATCATGTTTACTATCATTATTCTGAATTCTTTTTCAGGTAGACTGCCTATTTCCTCTTCATTTGTTTGGTCTGGTGGGTTTTTACCTTGCTCCTTCATCTGCTGCATATTTCTCTGTCTTCTCATTTTGCTTAACTTACTGTGTTTGGGGTCTTCTTTTCGCAGGCTGCAGGTTCATAGTTCCCATTGTTTTTGGTGTATGTCCCCAGTGGGTAAGGTTGGTTCAGTATCTTGTGTAGGCTTCTTGGTGGAGGGGACTGGTGCCTGTGTTCTGGTGGGTGGGACTGGATTTTGTGTATCTGGTGGGCAGGGCTGTATCTAGTGGTGTCTTTCAGTGTGTTTGTGAACTTAGTATGATTTGAGGCAGCCTCTCTGTTAATGGGTGGGGTTGTGTTCCTGTCTTGCTAGTTGTTTGGCATGGGACATCCATCACTGGAGCTTGCTGGCCGTTGGGTGGAGCTGGGTCTTAGCTTGAGACAGAGATCTCTGGGAGAGCTCTCACCAATTGATATTATGTGGGGCCGGGAGGTCTCTAGTGGCCCAATGTCCTGAACTCAGCTCTCCCACCTCAGAGGCTCAGACCTGACACCAGGCCAAAGCACCAAGACCCTGTCAGCCACACAGGTCAGAAGAAAAGGGAGAAAAAAGGAAATAAAAAATAATAACAAATTTTTAAAAAGATAAAATTATTAAAGTAAAAAAAAAATTATTAAAATAAAAAAATTTAAAAAGGTAATCATCAAAAAAAAAAAAAGAAGAGAGCAACCAAAGCAATAAACAAATCCACCAATGATAACAAAAGGTAAAAACTATATGAAGATAAACATAAAAATCAGTCTAGAGACTGTCATACCGAGTGAAGTAAGTCAGAAAGAGAAAAACAAATATCGTATATTAACGCATATATGTGGAACCTAGAAAAATGGTACAGATGAACCGGTTGCAGGGCAGAAATAGAGACACACAGATGTAGAGAACAAACGTATGGACACCAAGGGGGGAAAGCGGCGGGGGGAGGAGGGTGGTAGTGTGATGAATTGGGCGATTGGGATTGACATGTATACACTGATGTGTATAAAACTGTTGACTAAAAAGGACCTGCTGTATAAAAAAGTAAATAAAATAAAATTAAAAAAAAAAAAAAAGTCAGTCACAGACAGCAAATCCCAAGTTTACAGTTGCTCCTCAATTTTGGGTTGATTTGTTGTCTATTCAGGTATTCCACAGATGCAGGGTACATCAAGTTGATTGTGGGATTTATTCCACTGCTCCTGAGGTTGCACGGAGAAATTTCCCTTTCTCTTCTTTGTTCGCACAGCTCCTGGGGTTCAGCTTTGGATCTGGCCCCGCCTCCGCATGTAGGTCGCCTGAGGGCGTCTGTTCCTGCCCAGACAGGGCGGGGTTAAAGCAGCAGCTGATTCGGGGGCTCTGGCTCACTCATGCTGGGGGGACGGGGCGGTACAGAATATGGGGCGAGCCTGCGGCGGCAGAGGCCAGCGAGACATTGCAACAGCCTGAGGCGCACCATGTGTTCTCCTAGGGAAGTTGTCCCTGGATCACAGGACCTTGACAGTGGCAGGCTGCACAGGCTCCCAGAGAGGGTGTGGGGGTGTGTGGACAGTGCCCTGTGCTCGCACACAGGATTCGTGGTGGCGGCAGCAGCAGTGTTAGCGTCTCATGCCCGTCTCTGCTGTCTGAGCTGATAGCGACGTCTCGCGCCTGTCTCTGGAGCTCGTTTAGGCGGGGCTCTGCCTTCTGTGAGCAGACAGGGAAGAAATCCCCTTTCCTTGCACACCCCAAAACAATAGTCTCTTGCCTCTTACGCAGGTCCAGAGTTTTTTCTGGACTCCCTCCTGGCTATCTGTGGCACACTAGCCCCCTTCAGGCTGTGTTCATGCAGCCAACCCCAGTCCTTTCCTTGGGGTCTGACCTCTGAAGCCAGAGCCTCAGCTCCCAGCCCCCGCCCGCCCCGGCGGGTGAGCAGACAAGCCTCTCGGGCTGGTGAGTGCTGGTTGGCACCGATCCTCTGTGCGGGAATCTCTCCGCTTTGCCCTCCGCACCCCTGTGGCTGCGCTCTCCTCCGTGGCTCCGAAGCTCCCCCACTCCGCCACCCGCAGTCTCTGCCCGCAAAGGGGCTTCCTAGTGTGTGGAAACTTTTCCTCCTTCACAGCTCCCTCCCACTGGTGCAGGTCCCATCCCTATTCTTTTGTCTCTGTTTTTCCTTTTTTCTTTTGCCCTACCCAGGTACACGGGGAGTTTCCTGCCTTTTGGGAAGTCTGAGGTTTTCTGCCAGCATTCGGTAGGTGTTCTGTAGGAGCTGTCCCACATGTAGATGTATTTCTGATGTATTTGTGGGGAGGAAGTTGATCTCCACATCTTACTCCTCCACCATCTTGAAGGTACCCCTAGTCATCAGATTTTTAAGGTGACTTTAAACTAGATTTCAAATATCCAAGCATTATTTTGAATAACTGTGCCCAAAATTTTAGATATACCATACCACAGCGTGGGAAGTGTATTGATCTGACAAAATTAAAAAAGAAAAAAATTAAGATTAACAAATTTTTTCTACTTCCCCCTACCACCCCACTTCTTCCACATTGCTGCCCCAACAGGACCCAGCAGGGCAAGGAACACAGCAGGACAAGGGACACTGCAGGACAAGTCAACCAGGATGGCCTGCGGCCCTGTTCTACCATGGCGCCAGCATCCTGCACCTCCGCTTCCAAGTCACTAGCCCAGACAGCTCTAACAACATCTTTAGCCAGTGGTACCTGGAGGTGAATCACTTCTGTAAGGAGGTGCCCATAATCGTGGGCTGAAAGACTGACCTGTGCAAGGTCATGTTGCTGGTGAACAAGCTGAGGTAGAATGGGTTTGGAGCCAGTGACCTACCAGAGGGGCTAGGAGATGGTGAGGGCCGTGGACACAGGGTCTTCGTCCAGTGCTCAGCTTGCCTGCATAGAACATCTATGCCATCTTCCAGGAAGTGGTCAAGGTGGCCTTCACCCGCAGTTGCCACCTCTGGCGCAGGATTACGTGGAGTTTTTGCACGGTAACCCGATGGCCTTGGGCCCTCCCTGCTGCAAAGGACCTGGCAGTGTGGGAAGAAGATGGTCACCGACCTTCTGTCCAGTTGGCAGGGCTGGACGCCATCCCCACTGTGACAGCTGAACTGCACCTCAAACAGATGGGCACCACTGAGGCCTGGCCCTGGCCCCGAAGCTGGGCTCCCTGGACTGGAGAGAAACCCCACTGAGGCTAAGGCCTGAGGGAGGGGGGTTCCCAGGCCCACCAGCCCTGTAGAGGCCCGGCCCTGGAGTCTCCTGGAATTGCTGACAGATTCCAGCTCCCAGCCCCAGATCGTGCATCCCAGACCGTGCATCCTGGAGCGACCTGTGCAGCCTGGCGCCACCTCACGGCTGTTTCTGGGTCTGCACCTTCAGGACCTGTACGCCTAGGACATAAACCCACAACCTGCCCCATTCCCCTTTGCCCTGCCCATCCCAGTGGTAATAACAACTAAAATGATATCACTTGTCCAAAAAAATTTGTTACATGAAATAAACAATCATTTATTTCACAAAATAAACAACTGTCAGCAAACATGATACCCCAAACCCTACATTGGTAGTGACACACTTGAAAGAGGACACTATATGGGAAGAATTGTGATTACCTGAGTCAAAGCTTTCTTGGTGTTCTTATTCTTTTGCTACAATAACACATTCCAAGAAGTAAGGTGTCCTTAAGTACAATAAAACTTTTGTACTCCATATGATGAGTTTCTCTTTCCCCAAGGCTGGCAAAAATAAAGTCAGAAAAATGGAGAGAAGCAAAGAAGGTCCAAGACCTCTGATGAGCACCAATAAACAGACAAGATCTGAAATTAAGAACAAGGAGATATAATAAAAAGGAAATGACAGTTACAAACATTGGCAGTTTTAAGTGGTGTTTGTTTTATCAAGCAAAACATTTTTTATGATAGGAAATAAAATATTGGATTCTTGATTTTTAAACAGTTTCAAAAAGCCACTTACATATTAAAATATATTCTGAGACTTGCAGACCACGATATGATATCATATGATATAGAAGTTGGATAGTTCAAGTAAATAACAGTTTTTAACTGAAGCACTATTTTTCACTTTAAGAAAAATCCAGTTTATAATAGCAACAAAAACTGTAAAATACCTATGAATTAACAGGAGAATTGATGTACAAGAGATATATCAAGAAAGCTATTAAATTTAAACTTTATTCATGGACACAGACAAGACCTGAAAACATAGAGAATTATACCATGTTCAGGAGTGAAGGTAAAAATATTGTAAGCCTATTAACTTCCCTTAAATAAATACATAAAATCAAAGCAATCTTAATCAAATTTAAAACAGAAATTTTGTGGAACTTTACAGTGATTCTAGAATTTAACTGAAAAACTAAATGTGCAAAATAAGTTATAAAAATCTTAAAGAAATAAAAAAGAATAGTGAAAGAGTGATTCATCTTCCAACTCCAATACCAAAACAATAACAAAAAGTTTCAGTACCTAAGAGAGTCTGATTGTCTTAGAAATGGTAAAGTAGATAAATGGAACCAAATACTGCAAAGCAGACCTATCCACACAAGAATAAGTAATATATGATAGTGTTGACATTTCAGATAATTGAGAAAAACAGCATTTAAAAATGTGACTACCCATTTGAAAAACTAAAGATAGATCACTATATCACAAATTCACAAAAATAAATTTCTGTCATACTAAAGGCCTAAATGTAATTGTCAAAAACTACAAATTTTAGAAGAAAATATAGGAAATTTTACTATGTTTTTATAGAAAAAGTCTTCTTAAACAAAACTAAAACCCAGAAGCCATAAAAAATTTGTATAATTTAAGAAAAAAATTTTAGTAAGAAAAATCCCTTAAACAAAGTAAAAATGAATGAGAGAATAAGGATTATAGTGTACAAAGGATTTCTACGCATTTATTTTTTTTTAAAGAAATAGAAATGTCTTTAGGACATATGAATAAGCAAATCACAGAAGAATAAATACAAATCTCAAATCACCATTTATGATCAAATTAGTAAGAACCTTAGGAATTCAAGTTTACCATCAACTTGGTATAAAGTGAAAAAAACTAATAAAATCCAATGTTTGCATGCTCTTATACTATTGGTAAGACTACACAATGTTACAACCATTTTGAAGGACATTTGACAAAAGCAGTCAAAATGTAAAAATGGGCACAGATATAGATCCAGGTACTTCAATTCTTCAAATTTGTCCCTCAGAAATACTTGAATAAGTGTACAAGGGAATATGTACAAAAGCATTACTTAAAGCATTGATTATAACAAAAAATTAAAACAACTTAAACGTCTATCAATTAAAGAATTTTTATATATCATGATAATCCATTTTACAAAATTACGTGTTAAGAAAAGGGAGACCTATGTGTTCTAACACAGAAAATGCTCCCAAAATGTCAGTAAAATAATTGAGGTGATACATAATGTGTACATTAAAATACATTTTATGTTTAAAAAATACAGACATATACATATATATGCAAATTAGTAGAAAGCTATATGGAAGTATAACACCAAATATTAACAGTGATTCATCTTAGCGAGAGGTAAATGACTAATATAACCTATTTTAAGTGGTAAGAACTTATAGCCAATCTACTTCATAACGTTGTAATATGTATCTAACAAATATTATACTGTCAATACATAATACAAGTGTAACTGATTCTGTATATTGACTTTTTATTAACACAGAAGAAAAGCAATACTAACATACATCCACAAAAATACAATCAATAAAACTACTTTCTTTGAGTTTGCATTTAGATTCCCAGTCTTTTAGAAATACATGGGACAGTTGTTTTTACATGAATAAATAGCTAGATATGGAATCGAAATAAAACCAAGCTTAAAATTATCATCATCCTTATCAATTCTATAATATCAGGTCTAAAATTAATCTTGCCAAAGGTTTGCAAGAGCCAGCCTATATGTATCCTAAAAATCGTTATTTTGCTCTTATGTCTGTAGAGACCCACAAGATAAACTTAAATAATAACTGTAGTTTTGCAGAGTTATTTATTTTAACCAATATTTCAAGGCATTTCAAAAATTTGCATTGCAAGTGTCTGCCATACAATACAAAAAGAAGTCTATGAGAAGGTAAAAACAAACAATTTAATTAACTTATCCAACTGAAGCTCATCAGAATTATTCAGGGAAACTGAGGAACAAGTCAAAAAATTATACATTTTTGCTTCATGAGACCAAACTACCCATTCAGATGTGATCAGAGATGAACTATCATTTCTCTTAAACACCACTCTCAAACATTTTTGTGACAGAATTCCTAGTGATCTCAAGTTGTTACATCCATATTCCGTGTTCCAAAGTCCCCCGTTAGGAAAAATAATATGGACGAAGTGCAAATTGCATTAAGGATGACTGAACAAATGTTAAATTGCCTCCTGGGGCAATCAAATCAAGGCATTTTCACAGTATCATTGGAAAGGAAGAAAGATTTGAGTTTCACAAGTGAAAGGCCCATTGCCAGTTAGTTGCTATCTGTGTAGCCTTGAATACTCTCCCTGGAGTTTATTTTCTTGTCTGTAAAATGAAGTGATTGGACTAAATGATCTCTAACATGATCCAACTCTTTATTCATTGAGCTTATGGGCCAAGCCTCCAAGCTTAAAAGCTCCAGAGAAAGGGCATCAATAACAACCATAAAAGTAAAACGGGGATTGAGGTGATGGGGATAAAATTAGTTATCAGTTAATTTCAGTTAGTATCAGTTTATACTGCATAACAAACCACCCAAAACTATAAGGTTTGAAACAACAAATATTTATTATTCCTTATGATTTTGTGCTTTGGCTGGATGGTTCTTCTGGTCTTCGCCAGCTTGCCTGGGATTGGACGGTTTAGGGCAAGAGTCAAAAAACCTTTTCTGTAAAAGACTTGGTAGACCATGTGATCTCTGTTGTAGTTACTCGACTCTGCTTTTGTAGCACGAAAGCAGCCATAGACAATATATAAGTGAATGAGCATGGCTGTGTTTCAATACTACCTTATTGAAAGGTAATATACCTGCTATACAAAAGCAGATGGTGAGTTGGATTCGACCCACAGATCATAGTTTGCCCATCCCTGGTCTACGTGGTCTAACACACATCTGGCTGGTTAGCTTAATATCAGCTGAGATGCTTCGGTTCTTTTCTACATTAACCTCTCATTCTCCATGAGGCTAGCCTATGTTCATTCACATGCTGCACTTGGAGTTCCAGATGCAACAAGATAGCAAGTCAGATTGCAAAATATTTTTCAAGCTTCTGCTTATGATATTTTTTCCCCATTGGCCAAAGCAAGTCATGTGGCCAAGCTCTGAGTCAAGAAATGGTGAAATAGACTCCACCTCTTGATGGGACCAATGGGCAAAGTCAAAAATATAAAGTACATAAAGATGGAAGAGATCTGTTCCCATTTGTATAATATGCCACAGGGAACTATGTAAAATATAACCGCAATGAATCCAAATTTCTAATCATTTAGATTTAACTAACCCCAAGTCAATTAGAAAGATAACATTTTGAGATAACATTAAAAATATTTTATTTCTCCTAAAAATAAGTTTAATCTTGTGATTATTTCAAGCTTCTCCACATGGAAAGAAATATTATCACCTGAGGAACTACAGAGTTCCTCTGACAATATAAATTGTAATTTATATGGTGGTGGAGATTAGACCGTAAAAGAGTAGATTAATAAAATCTTTTTAAGTTGGATTTTTTTCCTATCTTTATATGAAAAGAGATGTCTATAGCCTACAGCAGTAAGTGAAGAGTACATTTATCACTTGAGAATAAACATACACACTTCACTCCACCATTTTCACTCCAGTTTGATATCTATCCTCTAGGCAACAGAGGCTTGCAATGATAGAGGCAGTGATCACTTCCAAAATTGACTGGTGTTATTTTATAGCAGGAAAGTATCTGAGACAGTGGTCTAAGAAAATGAAGAAGCACCCATAGAAAGCCAAAAGTGGAATTTCCCCTGAACATTTTGTCAAAAATATAGACATAAAAGTGAGAATGTTGGGCTTCCCTGGTGGCGCAGTGGTTGAGAATCTGCCTGCTAATGCAGGGGACACGGGTTCGAGCCCTGGTCTGGGAAGATCCCACATGCCGCGGAGCAACTCGGCCCGTGAGCCACAATTACTGAGCCTGCGCGTCTGGAGCCTGTGCTCGGCAACAAGAGAGGCCGCGATAGTGAGAGGCCCGTGCACCGCGATGAGGAGTGGCCCCCCACTTGCCACAACTAGAGAAAGCCCTCGCACAGAAACGAAGACCCAACACAGCCATACATACATACAATACATACATAAAAAGAATGTAAGCAGACAAGAATAGCATTAAAAAATAAATAAATAAAATAAAATTAAATAATAAATAAATAAATATTCCATGGTATTTGAAAGAAATCTATATTAAAAAAAAAAAGTGAGAATGTTTAGTTATTTGATATGGCTTTTTAAATAATAGATGGACTATTACAGCAGCCATGGTTGAAACTCGTCCTAAGACACATTTTTTTTTAATATTTTATTTATATTAAAGTAGATCATCAATCTGTCAGCAACAGAGAAGCAGAAAGATATACAAAATAGAGAGGCATCTGAAATAAAAGTGAAAGTTTCCTGTGCATGAGTGATGCCTTCTGTGTTTGGCATGATTTTATTTGACATTCTCAATGATTAGCTTCGTGAGAAAACGGACCCCTGCCTACCTTCTAACTCTCAGGAAAGAAAAAATAAATTTTCAGGTAACCTTTTCAGAGAAGACACAATCAACATTCTTAAGCATGAAAAGAACAGCACGAATTATTTTATAGATTACCTACTGGGGGGAGGTCAGAGAATGGAATGAATTCACCTAAAAACAGGGGTCTTAAAGTGTGGTCCCTTACAACAGCATCAGCATCAACTGGGGATGTGTTAGATATACAAGTTATCTGGCCCCACACCCTACTCAGTGAATCAGAACCTCTAGGAGGGAATTCCCTGGCAGTCCAGTGCTTAGGACTCCTCCCTTCCACTGCAGGAGTCACAGGTTCAATCCCTGGCCAGGGAACTAACAACCCACATGCCAAGTGGTGCAACCAAAAAAAAAAAAAGTTGGAAAAAAAAACAAAAACAAGAACCTCTAGGACTGGGACCCAGCAATCTGTTTTAACAAGCCCTCCAGTTGATTCCGATGCACATTAAATCTGGATTATTCGAAGATAACCCAATTTGATTATTACATTAAGAGGGACCACTAGAAGCCAATCATGTCTGATGATTTTAAGCTATCTGCTTTCAGCAATCTTCATGGGCCATTCACTTTTTTTTAAATTAGATATTCAATCAGGAATTTCTAGTTACAGGAAGACAAGTTAACTATGGACAACAGGCTTGACTGGCAAATCACCATGCTGTGAATGCCTACACTCATTTCTTATTCAAGTCAGGTAGGATCCATGGAGCTAAGGAAGCATTAGTTAAATGAACAAAGTTAGGACATGAAAATTAGATAAACTTCCATTTCTTTTTTCACTGTAGTTTTCAGGAGGTGTGTACTTCCTATGACTCCAGGGGGTCAATTTAGATGATAAGAAGAGTAACAGAAAGGTGTCATTCTGGGTCATTCAATGCTATTCTATTTAAAGCATTGAAATCACACAATATAAGTCCAACATATATAGATTAAAAAAAAAAAAAAGATTTTCTCACTTACCCAGGAAAGTACAAGTGGTATGTTTCTTGTTTTAAGGAAAAAGTTCAAAATAAACAGACACTTGAAATTATTAGAAAGACATGGAAAGGAAGATAACAGACTAGATAAAAAAGCAATCTAGCAAAATTGAGGACAAAATGATGGCTGGAGGGTAAACTGGGCATAATATGGAGTAGGAAAGAGCTCCAGAAATTCAGAATGTTTTCACCTATGTGGTGGGCTTCCGTGATTTCACAACTGTATTTAGTTTTGCTGTTTTCTACCTTCATGGAAGACGTTGTGAATAGCCAGGACACTGAAGGTACAGGTAACCTGTTCTTTTCTAACCAGCCCTCCATCTGCAGCTACATTCTACATTCTGTTCTCATTTTTGAACATGGTGTTTTGGTAGAAATCCATATCTCATGGATTTTCTAACAATGAGTAACTTAATTGTAATCGCTTTCCAAATACTTCTCTACCTAATGAAGCACGAGGATGACATTTCCAAGTGCCTTTACCAGCCTGTGGGAAATCTTAAGCCCAAATAATGTAGGGGTTGATGGGGTTCAAGATACCAAAATATGGGGGCTCACTACCCCAAAATATTGGGCATATTGGGCATATTGAATATTTTCAGCCGAAGGAGTTTGAGAAAATGGCAGAAGCAGAAGGGGCTCTCTGACCTTCCTCTCACTCTTCTCGCCCGAAACAGGTCTTAAAACCCTCACAAGAGAGGTGCCTCCCTGTACCCAAAGGAAAAGGGCATCCTTATCTCCAAAGACAGAGGGACTCCAAGCATAATCTTAACACATCAGGCCTTGCTAAGTTTTCTCCAGTTTATTACACTTATACTCCTTAACGTACTAAATTTCTACCTGACTACCTACTCTTCAAACCTCACATAAAAATACACAGGTCTGACTGTTTCTTTGGGTCTTCATTTCCTTATGAAGGCTCCCATGTCAGGTAAATTTTATATTAAATACATTTGCATGCTTTTTTCCTATTAATTTGTCCTTACCAGTTAAGTTTTCAGACCCAGCCAGGGACGCTAAGAGAGTCATGGAAAACGTTTTCCTTTCCAACAAGATTATAGAAACTCATGAGGGAAAAGGTCATCTTAAAAGCAAAAAATTGGTCTTTTCTGTATGTATATTTTATATAGTTGGTTGTCTAGAACCATAACTAATCAAGGCAGCTTCAGAGGTGACTGTTGCTGGGAGTACGGCTTCCTGAAATAAAGGTGGGAATGAGAGACATTTACTAATTTAGATTACCTCAAACCTAAAGCAAAACATCACTAACTAGTGCTGGTCTCAAATATTCAAAACAGAAATTTCTCTTTCCAAAGTAAGTCTCAAACTTAGAAATGATATTTTATGTAGAATTATTAGAGGAATTGACCTAATAATATGTTCTTCTTTTATATTGCATGAAAGATGATTGGTTTTTACATCTTTAAAAAACAAAGACGCTATAAAACATTTACACTAATGAGAAACAGGATATTTCATGATGCATTATATTGTTTGACAAGCTTCCTGCAAATAATTATATGCTGATTTTTAAAGCTTTGTACATGAATGACAATAATCTACCAACTGTGAAGACATTAAAAATATAATTTCCACAAAACCAAACGGAGACTGAGAATCCAAATCATTGCCTGAGTATTCCTACTTAGTTAAGTAGTAGCTGTTTAAAAATTGTAAAGCATAAACATGATTTTAACCTCGATCTATGGATGTGATCCATGACTTATAAGCCTTATTGAACTTATTAAAATGAAATTTTTCTCAATTGATCAGCCTTATTGTCTTTTTATGATTTGTATCCACAAATAAAATCTAAGTTACATGTGCTTTTTGTGGAAGGAAAAAGGGGATGTTGAGGTTGATAAAAATCCAAACGATCAAATTATGTAGGATTCATCAATGTTCATAGCAGCATTATTTGCAATTGCCAAGACATGGAAACAACCAAAGTCCATCAACAGACAAATGGATAAGGAAGAAGCAGTATACATACATAAATATATATAATGGAACACTACTCAGCCATAAAACAGAATAAAATTGTGCCATTTTTGCAACAACATGGATGGATTTTGATGGTATCATGCTAAGTGAAATAAGTCAGACAGGAAAAGATAAATACTGTATGATATCACATGTGAAATCTAAATAATACAACAAACTAGTGAATATAACAAAAAAGAAGCAGAATCACAGATATAGAGAGCAAATTAGTGGTTACCAGTGGGAAGAGGGTGGAGGGAGGGAACATAGGGGTAGGGGATTAAGAATTACAAACTATTAGGTATAAAATAAGCTACAAAGATATAATTGTACCATACAGGTAATAGAGCCAACATTTTATAGCAACTATAAATGGAGTATAACCTTTAAAAATTGTTACTCACTGTATTATACAACTCTAACTTATATATTATTGTACATCAATTATACTTCAATGAAAAAAATTAAAAATCAAAATTAAATAAACAAAAATTATGTAGGATGCAGTGAAAGCAGTGCATGGAGTGAAATTTATGTCATTGAATGCATATATCAGAAAAAAAGAAAGATCTAAAATCAATAATATAAACTTCCACCTTAGGAAACTAGAAAAAGAAGGATAAATTAAATGCAGAGTAGGCAGAAGAAAAGAAATAATAAAAATTAGATATCAATGACACTGAAAACAGAGAAGATCAATGAAATCAGTAGTTGGTTCTTTGACAGCACCTCCCTGGCAGTCCAGTGGTTAAGACTCCATGCTTCCACTCCAGGGGGCACGGGTTCGATCCCTGGTCAGGGAACTAAGATCCTGCATGCCGCATGGCCAAAAAGAAAAATAAAAGTTGGTTCTTTGAAAAGATCAATAAAATTGATAAACTTCTAGCCAGAAAAAAGAGAGATGACAAAAATTACTGATATTAGAAATGAAAGAAGAACTATTACTACTTATCCCATGTACATTCAAAGAATAATAAAGAAATATTATCCATCTCTACAAATTTGATAGATGACATTGACAAATTCCTTGAAAGATAGTTTATCAAAACTTGCACAAGAAGAAATAGATAATCTTAATATATCTATATCTATTAAAGAAATTGAATAAATGATTAATAATCTTCTAAGAGAGAAAGCACCCCTCCCAGATAGGTTGACTCATGAAGTCTACCAAACACTGAAGGAAGAAATTAAACCAATTCTCTACAACCTCTTCCAGAAAACTAAAGCAGATGAAATAGTTCCTAACTCATGGCCTAACTGAGGCCAGCATTATCCTAATATCAAATCAGACAAAGACATTACAAGACAGGAAAACTACAGGCCAATATCTCCCATGAACACAGATGCAAAAATCCTTGACAAAATATTAACAAATAACAAATCAAATCCAACAATTTATAAAAAGAATTATATACCACAACCAAGTGAAATTTATTATAGATACAAACGGCTGCTTCAACATTTGCAAATCAATTATTGTGGTCCACCATGTCAAAAGGTTAAAGAAGAAAAATCATATGATCATATCAATAAATGCTCAAAAATCATTTGGTAAAGTCCAAAATCCAGTCATGATTTTAAAAACTGTCAGCAAACTAGATGTGATGGTCAGTTTTATGTGTCAAGTTGGCTAGGCTATGGCACCCAGTTGGTTGTCCAGACTTCAGTCTAGATGCTCTGAGATCCCCTGGAAAGGAAGTTATTCTGCTTCCAGACTGCTTTTAGACTCAAGACTGAAACATCAACTCTTCCCTGAGTCTCCAGCCTACACTACAGATTTTCAGTCTTCCCAACCCTCACAATCACGAGTCAATTTCTTACAGTAAATATATATCCTGTTGGTTCTATTTCTCTGGAAAACCATAACTAGTACACTAGGAATAAAGATTAACTTCCTCAACTTGGTAAAGACAATCAACAAAAAAACCTACAACTAACATCACACTTAATTATGAGAAATTGCATATTTTCCCACTAAGATCAGGTACAAGGCAAATATATCCACTCTAACTTCTCCTATTCAACATTGTACTGAAAGTCATAGCTAATGTAATAAAACAAGAAGAGGAAATAAAGGCATACAAATTGGGAAGGAAGAAATAAAACTATCTTTGTTCACAGATTACATGCAGGAAATCCCAAAGAAGCAACAAAAAACTCCTGGAACTAATGAGTGATTACAGCAAGGTTAAAAGACACAAGTTGACATATAAAAATCAATTGCTTCCCTATATACACAATGAGCAACTGTTATTTGAAATTAAAAACACAGTACCATTTACATTACCATCAAAAAATGAAATACTTAGGTATAAACCTAACAAAATATGTACAAGATCTATATAAGGAAAACTACCAAAGTCAGATGAAAGAAATCAAAGAAGAAAGACCTAAATAAATGGAGGGATATTTCATGTACTTGGATAGGAAGGCTTGATATTGTTAAGCAAACAGTTCTTCCCAACTTTATCTGCAGATTCAATGCAATCCCAGTCAAAACTCTGGCAAGCTATTTTGTAGCTATTGACAAACTTATTCTAAAGTTTATGTGGAAGGCAAAAGACTCAAAGTAGCCAACATATCAATATCGAAGAACAAAGTCAGAGGACTGACATTACCTGACTTCAAGACTTACTATGAAACTACAGTGATTGAGACAGTGCAGTATCAGCAAAATAATAAAAGAACAGATGAATGGAACAGAATAAAGAGCCCATAAACTGACCCTCACACATAGAGTACACTGATCTTTGACAAAGAAGTAAAGACAAGTCACTGGAGGAACGATAGTCTTTTCAACAAATGGTCCTGGAACACTAGACATTGACATGTAAAATAATGAATCTAAACACACACCTTCCATCTTTCATAACAGTGAACTCAAAATGGATCATAGATCTAAATATAAAATGTAAAACTATAAAACTATACTATCTTCTATGTAGAAGATAACATAGAAGAAAATCTAGGTGACTTTGAGTTGACAATGACTTTTTTAGACAGAACATCAAAAACACTAGCCAGGGAAAAAAATGGAAAAATTAGACTTTATTAAAATTAAAAACTTCAGCTCTATGAAAGCACTAAGAGAATAAAAAGATAAACCACAGACTGTGAGAAATTATTTGCAAAATACATATCTGGTAAAGGACTGGTATCAAAAATACAAAAAGAACTCTTAAAACTCAATGATAGGAAAACAAAGAATCCAATTTTTTAAAATGGGCAAAATACATGAACGGATACCACCCTGAAGAAAATAGACAAATGTCAAAGAAGCATATGAAAAGATTCTCAATGCCGTATGTCACCAGGGAATTGTAAGCTGGCTATATGTATACCATTTTGTTATTCACCTCTGTGAAAGAAAAACTTCTGTCAATTAATGTATAAATAACTATACAATAATAAATACAATGTATATTACAAATGAACATAAACAAATATATAAAAACAAATAATGCATTTATTACTTAGAACTACAATTTTGCACTAATTGAAACTCATAAATACAATACTTAGAAATTGGTTGTTAATTTATAACAATTGTGTGCGTGCCCTGAGAAAAGGAAAAGAGAAATAAAATGGTAAAGATATCCTCAGAACAAAATTTCTTCACATATGATATTGTCCTCTATGCCATCAAGAGGATTGGCGAGACATCATTTATTAAAAGATTATCAAACTTGTCTCCAGAATTTCCTTCCAAGCTGCTGACATTCACCCTGCAACGTTTCATGTCAGTGCTTTCTTAATCTTATCTAAAGATGTCAACAGAAGGTTTTCAAACGGCACAGACTCAGATTTCTTTCAAATGATCCTTAAAGATTTGTTGACTGAAACATCAAAGGGTTGCTATAGCCAAATCATGCCACAAAGAATACTAAGCAAGTTGCACTGCTTAGTGGCAACTACATCATAAGTGTTGCCTAGACATGTTATAAGGTATTTTGAATTTCAGAGTTGACAAGTGTGAAAATAATATGCATCTTAGAATGAATGAAACATAGTATTTGGTTTCATTTTCTTTAATGAATCTCAGAGATTGTGTTAATGGATTTAAACCCATCTCTATTCATAATTATTAGTAATGTATGTGGACATAGTTCTGCCACCATATTTTGTGTGTGTTTAAAATGGTAACAGGAACTTTCAGCTTCTATGCAATCCAACATTTCATACATGAATTTTCTAAAATCCACTCTTTTAAAAAAATTCCTAATGCATAATAAAAAAATAAAAATATCCTTTAATTATTCGTTGTATCCTAATAGCTCACTTCCTAATGAAATGTAAATTTTTGCTTCAATTAGTGATGGAAAATAAAGTGACCAAATAATTATTGTTTGATGATGCAGATGTAAAATACGTAGATGGGGGGAAACCACACTATTTCTGCTTTTAGTATAAGACATGTACCTCATAAAACTGAAAGGTAAATTTTTCTGAATTGTGAAGTGTCTATATTAGGGTGATTCCTAACAGCAGAATGTACTCCCTATGGGAATACAATATTTGCACTGAGTCTTTACTATGTGTCAATTTAATTCAACTAAAATCCCTCCTGAATGAAATACTTAATATTTCACCTGGAAATGGATTTAATTATCTGTGTTGTCATTTTTACTTTCTGAATAATCCTCATAAAAAGATAAAATTTCAAAAACATTATAAAATTCTAAATCCAAAAATGAAAACTTATTTGGGTACAGCTTGGAGAGTAAATGTCAGATACCTGCAGGAGATATTAGAATGACTGCACTTACTATTTACTTTAAACTATGACAATGTTTTTCAGGAAACTTTAAGGTAGAAAACAGTAAGTCATTTTCTTTGAGAAAAATGTAGTTTTATTCTGATGGTTTTTAAACCCAATCTTTCTTCAAAAGAACACTTTGCTTTTAAATACAGCTCATGATTATTCCCTTTAAAAAATGCAAAGAATGGTGTGAAACAGGAACGGATTATTATTTCTACTTTGACTATTATTCCTTCCCCTTACACCACTAAATGTGTGAGCAAAGGAAGAACTTCAAGCAGGAAAACAAGCACAGAGACTGAACAAACTATAATGAAAAATAATACACATAGGGCAAGTTTTTTTTTTTTCTCAGAATCAGGGTCTCATTAAATGCCATCTAACTTTAACAAGTTTAGTAAGTTGAAAATCACCTTTTGTGTTATCTTACTGTACACCAAATATTCTTTATACACTACAGACTCACTGAATACCAAAAGGCACAGAATCTCCTAGGATAAATAGACAAAATCTTAGGGAAAAACCACTGTCCATTTTTCTCTACAAATATTTCAAGCATAGGACATAAAAAGCATCAGGCCACCCTTTCTTTAATTATTTTGGATTGCAGAAAATAAGTAGATTGCCTATTTCAGGCTTCAGTGACATTACGTAAATTACCTTGCCAAGCTTGGACACTGAAAAGGAGAAAAATTGTTTAACCTCCCATACAACATAGACATAAAGGATGATAGCAAATGGCCCAAGTAAGGTATCGTTCCTTCTCTTTTAACTCATTTTCAAAGCTGCAGAGTGGTCTTCATCCAAGAAAGTTCACTGAAAACAAAACAAGGTTTTGTCTTATTTTTCAATGTATCCACAATGCCTTGCAGAGAGTTGAGTTGTATCGTTGACAAATGTGTGATGTCTGTTGTTTATTGAAAGAAATTTTAAGTGAGCTGACCCAACTATATAGGAAAATAAGGACTTGCCATCTCTCCTTGATTTTTACCTCTTTCACACACACACACACACACACACACACAAACACACACACAGACACACTTTAAAGAAGTCAGCAATAATCATTTTACTTTGTTAATTCTCTTTTCCTTTAATATAGCAACTACATTTCCATGTGTCCTCACATGAAGCTTTCTACAGTTTTCTAATTACGCTTCCAGAGAGTCAAGGGGAAAGAGAGTTTAGTTGAGGAGGCTCTCTCTTTGATTTGTGCTATAAATTACCTCTGACAATGACATTCATACTTGCCAGAAATTCAGTTGGGCAATATGACTACCGTGGCAGTGTAAATTTATGCAAGGCTATATAATTGCTGATGATGGGGGAAAGATAATTGAGCTTAATATTTAATGAGAAAGACAGAAAAATTATGATCCTTTCTAGTCCCCAATATGCTGAGTTCCCAATTATCAGGATTTGAAGCTGAGTGCCACAATAAAATGAAAAAAATAATAACAGTGGGGAGCCTCATCAAGAATTATAACCTAGCCATGGGGACAGATTAGGGCCTGCTAAAGATAGGTGAAGAATTGGTCCAGGAGATTCAGCCCAGATAGAAATCAGAATACACAGAATGCCTCTAAATCACAGAGTAAAAGACAAGACTGTAGCTGTAGGAAGGACAGGGAGGGTAGAGGGATGGGGTAATAACAGGAGCAGCCAGCATGCCAGAACAGCTCAGAAAAGACAGTTTTGAGCCAATGAAGTGTGGAAGGTTTTTCATTTCCATTTAAACCGACCACTGGCCAGTGAATCCAGTCCTGTATGTGCAGCAGAACCCAGGATTGATACCTGGCTCTTGGACTTCAGAGGTGATCAAATCAGCTTCGCAGGCCATGATGCTTTGCTCTGGACGTGAGAAGAACAGACCATCCTCGGCATCAATGCACGTGGACTGATTCCTCCTTGATGGTAATTCCGTCAATGGACAGTCTTTAGTATTAGTGAAGTATCACCTCCCAAAATAAATACAATTTTATGCACACATCCATTTACTTCAGCCTCCATAAGACTTTCAAATTTTGAAATGAAGGTTTTACTCTGACTAGACGGAGTAAATCAGAGGCAGAAGCTTTGGGGTGTGAATGGGAATTTAGAAGTAAATAAAAGTTAAATATCATCATGTGGTCATGACTGTAGAGACAGATATTTTTTTTCTGAGCCAAATGACGTTCCAGCATGCTCATTTAATCACCACATATTTGAATATGTCCATATTTTGTTTTATACCTTACAAATTCCTGCTAAAAGATATGATACTTTTTTGTCTTTTGCTTCTTGTCAAATTCTACCAATTACAAAAATTTGCCCTATGGCATATCAATATGTAGGGCTAGATAATATCTGAAAGTATTTTCTGAGTGATCTATAAGGGTCCATGACCATTTTTTACTTTACAGGGGCCAGAGAGGAGTATTCAGTGGCCTTCCGTATCTGAAAACAAAATTTACCCCGGGACTTGCCCACCCTACTGAGGGAAGCACTCCAATCAAAAAACTACAAGAGGACTTCCCTGGTGGCACAGTGGTTAAGAATCTGCCTGCCAATGCAGGGGACACAGGTTCAAGCCCTGGTCCAGGAAGATCCCACATGCTGTGGAGCAACTAAGCCCGTGCGCCGCAACTACTAAGCTTGTGCTCTAGAGCCCGTGAGCCACAACTACTGAGCCCGCATGCCTGTGCACCTAGAGCCTGTGCACCTAGAGCCTGTGCGCCACAACAAGAGAAGCCACCACAACTAGAGAAAGCCCACGCACAGTAACAAAGACCCAACACAGCCAAAAATTAATTAATTAATTAATTAAAAAAAAAAACTATAGGAAAACCAATGACCAGCCTTTATGTCGTGCCTTAGAGGTAAGTGGATAAGTCTCTGTGACTGTAAAATTATGTTGCTAATGGATACAGACTATAACAAAAATAAGTATGGGGACATTACAAACATTACAAAAATCTTTTATGTCATGGTTCCTTGGATTACCTCGAGGTTAAAAAAAAAATCCATTCAGACAGATATTAATCCCTGGCATACTTAGGACAATGGCCTTTGTAGGAAAGTGTCATTGAAATCCTTGAGCTTTAGGAGTGGATCTGACCAGTGGAAAAACCCGTAAAAGCACTCAGACGCGTGGGGAAAAAAAAAAAAAACAAGGAAAACATGATGTTATTTTTATGCTATCCACGCGTTTCAAAAGAAAACAACGTGATAGCAAGGGTGAGAAGGGAGAATCGCTGTGTAACAGACAGAGCCAGCTGCATAATTTGCAAGGCCCAGTGCGAAATGAAAATGCGGGACCTCTTGTTCACAAAACTGGCAGAAAGCTTTCTCCTACATTTCCCCGTCCGTCTCTCAACCAGCCACGGTGTTTTTTACTTGCTGTTCAATGTTGCACTCTCCTGGGAGAGCCGAGACCTCACAGCCCCGCCCCGCAACTGCGCGCATAGGGTGCTTCCCAACTCCAACTATCCCACCCACGCCCCCACCCCCCTGCCGGTGGAGGCCACAGGGCGCATGCTGGGAGGGACAGGAGAGCAGGTGCCTGAGCGTCTGTCCTGGGAGGCACTGAGGTGGCAGGAGGCGGCCCCCGCCTGAAACAAGGCTCCAAGCCCCTCCCCACCCCCCGCATATTCCATTGCTCCATCAGAACTCACTTATTTAGCACAAATTCAAAGATTAAGAATTTCAAGGTGGCAATTGCAGAGCATTAAACCGCAAGTTGCCTGCACTGGTCACACACAGGTCCTGATAACTCACAATGGTCCAAACCGAGGGCATAGGGAGTAATTAAATGATGACAAATTAGAGCGGACAGAGCCAGTGGAAGTGGCTACTTTGGCCCAGGAAAATCCTCCTTTCCTTACCTTTCTCTGCTCTGGTGAGCTGCCAGGGAACAACAAAGGAGATTTAACCAAATCTGCGAGGACGGTGAGACTTTCTGGGAAACGCTTCGCGTTGGCTCATTTTTTTTTACTATTATTGGCGATACTATTATTAACAGAGTTCCTGTTACCGGATAACTATAAAATGTTAAGGAAGTAAATCTTTTTTTTTTTTTTAACCTCTTTCTGCCTCTTTACTCAAGCCACATATTTTTTTGTTCACTGTAGTGCCAAGGAACTTCACAAATTTGAAACAAATTTTGATTGAATTTAATTCTCCCACTAGTTGAAAGTTAACTGATAAAAGAATATAGAACTATGTGCTTGATATATGATAATGAATCAGAACAATTTTTTTTTAATTTATTTTATTTATTTATTTATTTGGCTGTGTTGGGTCTTCGTTTCTGTGCGAGGGCTCTCTCTAGTTGTGGCAAGCACGGGCCACTCTTCATCGCGGTGCGCGGGCCTCTCACTGTCGCGGCCTCTCTTGTTGCGGAGCACAGGCTCCAGACGCGCAGGCTCAGCAGTTGTGGCTCACGGGCTTAGTTGCTCCTCCGCGGCATGTGGGATCTTCCCAGACCAGGGCTCGAACCCGTGTGCCCTGCATTGGCAGGCGGATTCTCAACCACTGCGCCACCAGGGAAGCCCAGAATCAGGACAATTTTGCCTGGTTATTTCGTGTATCTGCTGGGGCAGCCTAGCAACATCTTTGTATATTGCTGAATTTTTTTCATCTGCTTGGTGAAAATTCACAGTAGAGGGATTGAAACTCATAAATTTCACAAAGAGGGCAGTTAGTGATTTTTTTAAAATTCTAACTTCTCTTTGCCAAACTCAGAGAATCTAGAACACATTAACCAAATCATCAAAAAGATTAAATCCCCAAAGCTAGAGGAAAATGTCAGTAACAAAGGGCTGCCAACGAGATAGTCAAGTTTTATCACAACTTCCTACAGTTCTTTCAAAATTATGAAATGATTTATAAGGTTCTGACAAGGGAATAATATAGAATCAAATGCAGTCTTAGTAACTGTAAGGTATCTAATTCTTGAACAGATGCAGTATCCCTATTCAATCATCTCCAGGGGCTAACTCAACACCACAGGGTTTAATTTGAGGGAAAAAGAGAGTACCTTTTTGGTTCTTAATATCATAGTTTCAGCCTGCTCTGCTGCTCTGTTTTAAGAAAAGGACACAGGAAAATAGCCCTGTTTGAGTCCCAGCAGCAAAATCACCTGAGAGGATGAATCCTTCCCAGGGCTTTTGCCTATTATTATTTTCAACCCAACTGTAGAAATCTGGGAAGATCAACATAGAATCTACAGTGGATAAAAGCATAGTGAAACTGAGTTTCTAATGGGGCAGACATTCAGCAGGAGACAGGATTCATAATCTTTGCAGAGCCAACCTGCTAACAAAAGATTCCTGGAAAGAAAAATAGGAATTGTATTCTTTAGAATGAGCTCTTCAAAGCAGCCCTAAATAGTTTCCTTTTAATTTCAAGCAGAGCAAACAGAGTAAATAGAATTGTGGACTTATATTTGGCAAGCTTATCACACCTATAATGACAAATAAATGAACCTCAGTTGTTCACTAGATGTGCTTCAGAGAAAATGTATATTTGTGCAATAGCTGTCTCCTTAATCAACATCATTAAAGGAAACATTAGGTGGCTCTGATAATAAAACACAGTTCTAAATTCTGATCTTTCTTGTATGTTTCACATCCCCCAACTCTGACATGGGAGCCATTTATTAACTGCTCTTTACCCTGTGAGGCATATTATTATGTTGACTGCAGGAATGTTCTAGAGGAGATTATTCCCTAGAGAGTCCTCTTCAAGAAGATGCATAAAATAAAATTCTCTCGGGCCCATGTACATAGCAGAAATATGGATGTATGACATTTAGCAAGTTATTTCTTTTTATTCTATGATCATTAAAGAGCAAGTAACCATCGTTAATCATCAGGGAAATGCAAATCAAAATCACAGTGAGATACCACTTCACACCCACTGTGATCGTTAGAATCAAAAAAAATCAGATAATAGGGGCTTCCCTGGTGGCGCAGTGGTTAAGAATCTGCCTGCCAATTCAGGGGAATATGTTCGAGCCCTGGTCCGGGAAGATCCCACATGCCGCAGAACAACTAAGCCTGTGCGCCACAACTACTGAAGCCCGCACACTTAGAGCCCGTGCTCCGCAACAAGAGAAGCCACCACAATGAGAAGCCCGCGCACCGCAACGAAGAGTGGCCCCCACTGGCCGCAACTAGAGAAAGCCCGCGCAGCAACGAAGACCCAACACAGCCAAAAAAAAAAAAAAAAAAAAAAGGATAATAAGTATTTGCAAGTATGTGAAAAAACTGGAACCTTAATACACTGGTAATGGGAATGGAAAATGGGGCAGCTACTTTGGAAAACAGTCTGGCAGTTCCTCAAATGATCAAACACAGAGTTACCATGTGATCCAGCAACTCCACTTGGGTATATACTCAAGAGAAGTGAAAACAAATGCCACACAGAAACTTGTACACAGTGTCTAGGGCAGCATTTTTCAAGATAGCTAAAAGGTGGAAATAATCCCATTCATCAATGGAGGAAAGGCTTTTTTAGAAAGCAGCATATCCATATAATGAAATAGTATTTGGCCATTAAAAAAATGAAGTATTGATAATATTCTACAGCATAGATAAACCTTGAAAACATTATGCTAAGTGAGGCAAGCCAGTCACAAAACACCACATACTATGTGATTTCATTCGTATAAAATCCAGAATAAGGAGATCTATAGAGACAGAAAGTAGATTAGTGGTTTCTTATTGCTGAAGATAGGGGGTAGGCTGAAGAACCGAGAGGTAAAAGCCAAGGTATACATATTTGAGGTGATGAAAATGTTCTACAATTAACTGAAGTGATGGGTGCACACATCTGTGAATATACTAAAAACCACCAAATTGAATATTTTCCAAGTGTGAAGTGTATTGTTCTATCTCAATAAAGCTGTTAAATTTTTTTAATTAAAAAAGAAGAAAATGATATAACATTTTTATCTCCTACTATGAAGAAGTCAGTCAAACTTGTGTACGACTCCAGTAAATGTATAAACTTTACAGATTATGTTTTTGGATACTAATTTCATCCCAGCTTTATCTGCCATTTTCTTGCCCTTGTCTTTTCATCTCTCCTGTCCCCAACCCTCTAGATTTGATTTATTCACTTATTTATTTTGCATCGATTTAGTCTCCAGGTAAACTTGTACACTGTCTTATTTTCTCTCTGGAATGATCACACTATTCACCATTAATTAAGCTGTTATTATTAACTTAATTAAACTTCGTTCTTTTAACCAACAGGTTTGGGCATACCTAGTCTATAGTACCAATGTATACCAGATTTACAGTTTTTTAGAGGAGACAAAATTAAAATTCCTACAAAAATGTAATTTACTGAGTTTCACATATTTGAAAATCTCATCTTCATTTAATTATAGGGTAATATTTTCCCTTTGTGGCTAATATTTTAAGAACACTGGTCATGTCTGTGCCATCTCAAGGAATTCTGTACATTTGAAACAGAATAACCAAAAGAACTACCAAAAACTTTTACCTTGAAGCAACTATTAACTTGAAGAATCGATTGCTTAAACTACAGCTATTTTTACTCCTTCTATGACGTATTCAGTTTTGGCAGGTAATACAAAATGAGCACAGCCTGATCTAAAATCAGTTTGCTTTTGTTACAAAAGGATTGTGTAAAGTTAAGCAAAACTTTCACATAAAAGTCTAGTATATAAAATTTAAATGGAAGATAAGTTAACACGATTAAGCTTCTTAGGAAAAAAAAAGTTGTACAAGAATAATATTTTTGTCAAAAACGTGAACATCTGCACAACCACATCTTAGTTCTCAAAAATCAGACGTCTCTTCCTGCATCCCAACAGAAGGCAGGAAAAGAAAGTTATGAACTTCACAGCAGCAAACATGACTAAAACAACATTTATTATCACATTTTCTTCAGTTTGCCAGTTTCAGCTTCATGTCCAATTTCATAAAAGCACAATGCAGAGATTCTCCTGAAGGAATGTAATTAATCCTACTTACCAGGGTACAAGGCACTTTTATGACTTTGCTTTTTTACCCTTTTCATATTACTCAGCCACTGCTAACTGTGAGAAATGTTAACACTATCGAAAATCCAGTTAACATGCTCCCTCTGCTGGTAATAGCTGTCTTTCTCAAAGCATAAATTCATCATCTTTTCCTCTCATGTGCGTTTCCTTTCCATATTAGATTTTCTATTTCACGTTTTCTTATAAAGAACCAAGTTACCTAAGGAGGCTATGAACAAACTAGTAAATGAAAACTTTTAAATGAAAACCATAGGTTTTTAGTGAACTCATTATAAGCAAAACCTTCCTTCTTGCCAAATTCCAACAACTTTGAAGAATTTACTAACACTATCCTATTGTGACCCTCCTTTCTTACATCTCCCACAAACTAATCTGTGAAAAATACTATTTTTCCTTCATTTACAATAGCCACTTCTAAAAACTTCAACTGAAGTCTTCTCGCTTCTAAAATAACTAACGACGTAACCGCTGATACCACAGAAGGCTTCCTAAAATATTTGGAACGTTAAACATCAAAATTTAAACACACACAGAAAATGACTCATTGCATTTCATTCATTTAAAAATGTGTCTTCAGTTAATTAATGAGCAATACCTTCCATTAATAGCTTTAATCTCCATTCCTACAGCTGCCCTTTTAGTCCAGGACGTCTTCATTTTATATTTACATTTCTCTATTTCCAGCTCTTTCCTGGCTCCAATTATTTGTCATACTGCTACCAGGAAAATTTCCCGAAAGCAGGAAAATATCCTTAAACACAGTGTAACCATTTCAGTCCCCTGCTCATAATAAATAAGTAGTCATTTTGAAACCAACTACTTCTGCTTCATTTCCTCCATTAGTCTTGAAAGAAGTTGTAAATCCCTAAAATTAAATACAAAGTTTTGCATTTGTATACATATACATTGTTCTGGAGAAAAGACTGCATAGGTTTCACTAGCTTATCAAAAGGACTCAGGACACCCCTCCAAATTGTACTAACTTCTTCTGTGTCTGCTATACCCCGTCCCTCTACACATACATTAATCCACATTCCACATTGGCCTCTTTGCTCTGCTGGGGCTCACACGTGAATGCCCTTTTATTCCACACTCCTCTATCCAAGTCCCATTCTTTTTCAGGACCCACCTTCTGCATAAAGCTTATTCCAATTGCTTCTCAATTCCTATTACCCTTTAAACAGCAGCACTCTACTTTCCCCTTAATTATTCTGTAATAATTCTCCAACCATGGTCAAATAACAACTTCCTAATATTTGTGTCACGTGTATTGGTTTTATTTTCCCAACTAGACTGCACATATGTTATCTTATCACTGAACATGTCTTTTCCATTCATTCAGTGTGAACTCCCTGAGGGCAGAAAGCTATTTGTGTATTCATTCCCAATGACCAGTATTGCATCGTGTAGAGATTCCCTAAATGTGTGATAAACAGAAATACAAATGTTCTGAAGGAAATGTAATATCTCATTATTTTACTTCCTTCAATTATACAGGTATTTCAAAATACACTTATTTATGGACTTTTAAAAGATTTTGTGAAAATAATTACAATCTAAGGTTTTCCTTACTTTGATAATTAATAAATAAATTATTTATTTATTTATTTAAATAAAGAAAGAAATATGCTGTGTCATGTCCTGGAAGTTATAAGGCCTAAGGCCTAAATACTTCAGTCTCTAAGGAAGGTGCATAATTCACTACAAATATACACATACACACACACCATGGAATATTAGCCATAAAAAAGAATGAAATAATGCTACCTGCAGCAACATGAATGGACCTAGAGATTATCATACTGAGTGAAGTAAGTCAGGCAGACTAAGAAAAATATCATATTATATCACTTATATGTGGAATCTAAAAATTATACAAAGAAAATGGATAGCAAGACACAATCCCAAATCTTGGTTTTTTGGGGACTATATCCTTATTTCCCATTGATGATGTCAGAGCTTGGTGGTAAGTGCTCAGGTTACAAGGTACAAAGTAATGTCTTATCACATTGTTTTCTTTTTTACCTCCATGAAACAGTTTACCATCTCATTAAAGTCTATCCTATAAAATATAAATTTTTGCATTAAAAAGATATGAGAAGCAACAACAAAAAACGGCAGAATGCAAAAGATCTCAGTCCTAACTTTAAAACATGAAGGCCTCAGTGACAAACAAAATGAACTAACTAGTTATTCTTAAACCTGAACACCATTAGAATCAACTGGAAAGCTTTCAGAAGAATATACATAGCAGGACTCTAGCCCCAGATTTAATTACTCTGAGGTGGAGTCCAGGCTTTTTTTTTAAGCTCCCCAGGTAAATCTAATGTAAGGTTGGATCTGAGAAATTCTGCCCTAAACCTAATCACAATTGTATCTTAGGGTTTACTGAGATAAATTATACAACTCAGTAAACTGAATTCTGTAATAGAGATTCCAAGCATGAATGAAAAAAGGGAAGGCAGGGAGTTAGGAAGGAAAATGAAAAGAGAAGACTAGAAGGTACTAGAGAAGATTGTTTCGGCTGTCTTCAGACCAACAATTAGAAAAAATATTTCTCTAGAATTCTACCACTTCCCATATGTTAGCTTGAGATCTACTGCCTATTCAAAAGATCATTTTATTAAATTGTCTCATAAATTCTTTCTTCCAAAGTCCCTTGAAATTTAGATGACTGGTTCTCAAAGGTAGCCAAATCATCAGATTCGATTCAGATTTTTCTTTTAAATACAGGTTTCTTGTCCCACCTCCAAAAGATTCTGATTTGATAAAATTGCAATGAAATTCAAGGATTTATATCATTAAATGTTTCCCAGGTGTTTCACAGTCAGGATTGAGAATTACCGGTCTATATTATGAGATAATAAACTCTTTTTCAGCAAGAGTGTGCCCATTTCAGGGGTTCTCAAATAGACCTGTTCAAAATACTGTGGGCCCTCTATAACTGCAGGTTCTGCATGTGTGGATTCAACCAATGGCAGATCAAAAATATTTGAAAAAAAATCCAGAAAGTTCCAAAAAGCAAAACTTAATTTTGCCTCACCCTGGCAACTACTTACATAGCATTTACATTGTATTTACAGCTACTTACATAGCATTTACACTGTCTTAGGTTTTAGAAGTAATCTAGAAATGATTTAAAGTATACAGGGGAATCTGCGTAGGTTATATGCAAATACTATGCCATATTATACAAGGGACTTAAGCACCTATGGATTTTGGTACTGTTGGGGCTTGGTGGGGGCACATCCTGGAAACAATCCCTTGTGGATACTGAGGGACGACTATATACACATTCAGACTCAACCTAAGAGATACTCATTCAGCAGGCAAAGAGTTTGGGTTGAAACATTTGTATTTTTTTAAAGCACCAAAGGTAATACTGAAGCACCCAAAGTCGAGAGCCCCCAGCATAACATATAAAATTTCAATGAATAGTTGTTGAATAGATCAAAGAATGATTGGCTATAAATCTCTTTGACTTTTCATCTTATAACTCATCTTGCTTTTGATTTATAATAGTATTTTTTGTTGTTGTTTTGGCTGTGTTGGGTCTTCGTTGTTGCGCGTGGGCTTTCTTTAGTTACGATGAGCGGGGGCTGCTCTTCGTTGCGGTGCGCGAGCTTCCCATTGTGGTGGCTTCTCTTCTTGCGGAGCATGGGCTCTAGGCGCACGGGCTTCAGTAGTTGCGGCACACAGGCTCAGTAGTTGTGGTTTGCGGGCTCTAGACCGCAGGTTCAGTAGTTGTGGCACACGGGCTTAGTTGCTCCACTGCATGTGGGAGTTTCCCAGAACAGGGATCGAACCTGCATTGGCAGGCAGATTCTTAACCACTGCGCCACGAGGGAAGTCCCTATAATAGTATTTTTATACCTCTTTCTCAATTCAGGTACAGGATGTTCCTTCACAAATACTGGTCTCTTAATTCATAGGAAGACGATGAAAACAAGACCAATCTGACTTAGATATTTTCTTCATGAAGCCAGGACTCCAACTGGTGGTAGATAATATCATGTCTCAATCCTGTCTGAAAGGTGTACTTCATTCTTCAATGAAAGCATAGCAGAATCTTGACATTAGTAGCTATCTTGGAACAAAAGGTATGGCTTGATAATTCCTCAAGTCCAGCATCAATAAGACAACCAAGTACTTAAATAGTATGCATCCTTATATTATCCACTTACTAAATCAGAATCTTGGGACAGGGGAGAATATCCTGGGACTGGGTTTTTTTTTTTAACAAGCACTTGCAAGTAATTCTGTGATTAGGCAAGATTTGGAAACACTGAATAAGGGGAAAAATTAAAATCAGTCAAGACATGTAGGAAACAATCAGTGCTTAATCCAATAGATAAGGAAAGGCAGCTGATGATCACATTACCTAATGTAGATTGTAAGTCATTAAAACCATGCCTTAGATGTAAAGAAAAAGGAAGAAAATATTTCACCAGAGCATATAGAATAGTCAATAAATGCAACTTTTAAAAGTGACTTATTCTCATTGAGTCCATCCATTCTTTCCAATTCAAGAAACGACTTGGGCTGGCTAACAATAAAATACAAATACATGGACATTTAATAATTATTATAAAATTTAAATGCCAGTTTATAAAGATGGAAGATAACAATTAACATCCATAAAACTCTGACGGATGAAAGCTATAAAAACTGAACTCAAAGCTTTGCCCTGAGCTTCCTAGCATCATAAGTAACAAGGAAATTTTGATCTGTTATATACCTCTCCTTGTCTGGTAGGAGAAAGCACATCAGTTCATCAGAAGAAACAAACTTTTTCTCAAATCTGAGTGTTATGAAAAATTGGTCCCAAGGGTCTTTATATAAGGAACATTGAGAATGTAATGGGCTGTGAATGCTAAAGCAGTAAAGAATAAAGAATGTTGTTATTCAACATATGGCTATTTTTCAATCAAAGCATCAGTGAAAGCAAAGGACATAGTAGTAATGATCTTGTAAAGATATGCAGACTTCTGGTAACTTCTTCTAACAGAAGAGTGATGAGTATCACATTATCCTCAGAAAATCTTGAGAAATTAACAAGTCCATTAAGCCTGTGTTTCCCCTAGTTAATCATATGTAAGAATTACACAAGAGCAGTTGAAAAATGTAAATTCCTATACTGGTCCCTAGATTTTGGAGTTGGGATCAGAAATCTACACATAGAACAAATGATTCTCAAGTGATTGTGGAAAACCACCTCCTAGAATTGCCACTTTCAAAAATCAGTTGCCATTGCTGGAATTGTTCTGATTCAAGGTAGAAGACCCCAGTCAAAGTTTGGCAGGTACACTGGTTGAAAGTAGGAGGAACCATGGTCTCCAAGATAAGTTTGCCCATTCCTCTTGGTAGCTTCTAAAAATATATATTTTTAAAACTCATCCCAGAGCTGGAGAATCCCTCTGTTAGTGGTAGAATTCAGGAATCTGCATTCTAACTAATACTGCAGGTGATTCTTTGCACAATAAAATTTGAAAAACTTTGTTATAGCCTTTGTATAAATCTTTGTTACATTGGACATATAAATGGGGGAGAAAGGATTAAAAGATACTTTAGTATGAGAAGTAAAGTTCCTGACTTGAAATATGACCACAGGGGAAGCCTGCTGGAAGAATTCTTACAAGTTGTGCCGAGATTTCCTAGAGAGAAATTTCAGATCTGTTCCCATGCTCAAACCAGAAATCAACTGAATGTTGTACCATCTGTGGCAAGTAATTAATTTCAAGTTTCCAGAAACTTTTAGCTGTAGGAAATGTCCTAATATGGCATCAGTGGGCATTGCAGACCTATGCTTCCAAATATAATCATCCTTCCTCTGAAATCCTTCTTAAATAACACTCAAGCCAGAAGAGACTTTCCAGTTTATCTAATTAAATTCTCTCAATTTGCAAATGGAAAAAGCTGAAGACTAGAGGTCACGTCCAAGGTGACATGGCTAATTTTGGCACATTTAGCTCAAAACTCTGGGCCCCTGGTACTACCATAACCCAATTCTTTCTCTTACACACTTGCCAATGCAAACCATTTTAAAGAAAGGCTTAATTTAGAGGCAATGAAAGCAAGAAGACAATTCTTTTAATATGCTATTTTTCATAAATTATCCTCCATAAATGTTGATTCTCTTTTAGGGAACGCATGTCAAGAGTCTGCTGACATGTAAGAAAATACAATTCCTTGTGCTAAGTGCTAGAAGATGTTTAGATGCTAAACATCTTCTTTTGGTCTTGGTTTTGTCTTGCTGTTTTTTGTGTTCTGTTCTGGGTCGAGAGATAATATTTTGGTTGATCTAACTACTCTCTTTACCCAGAACCCAGGTTTATAAACGTCCCACTGTGAGTACAGGTTAAACCTGGGCTTTTGAACAAACTGACCCCAACAGTCTGCTCATTGATCTTCAGTATAGCTTTGACCTTTGTGCTATGATGTTTTAAAGTCAGAATGGCTCTGGGTCAATTAGAAACTTACCCTTCATAAAAACAGTTCCCTCCTGACATTTTCTAAAATTAATTTCTAAATTAATCCTGGCTGTAAATGAGTTTTAGTCCCCAAAAACTCAACTATAAATCTAACCCTTATGTTACACATTCTGAGTTTATATTCATAAAGAACTCAGGAAGAAATGTGCTTTTTCTCTGGAGTTTTTCTTTGCAAACGTGTTACCCATTAGTCTTCCTAATGAACTACAAATCTGCTTTTAAGAAATGTCTTCAAAGGGAAAAACTAGAAGCAAACACTAATTATTTTCCAGAGACACTTTAGAGTTTGTGTGTATCTGTATACACTTTTTCTTTTTCATTTTACCTTTTTCTGAGCAAGGCCTTGTTAGAGTTTGATTGGAGTGGTCCTAAAAGCCTGTTAATGGCAGCTATGAGGAAGAGAGGCATTAACACACATTTCAGAAAAACAGGCTGAGCAAACAAGTCCCTACACTTAACAGAGGATGAAAAGTTCTTCTACTGGAAATGCTGTTTCACTTGAGATTCTATTCAAGGAAAGGACATTTTTACTAAAACACAAGAAAAAGATGTTGTGAGCAGACATTCTTTGTTTAGATTTATGGAATTTAAGAAAACCTATCAAATGGAACAATCATAATTAACAAATACTGCCAAAAAATGTTGAAATTGGGTGTGATTTCTGTAGTCTTGAAAAAAGTGTCAAGTAAGATAGGTGGAATTTATTTTTTTTAATTTTGGTCCATTATGATTAAAGTTTTAAAAATCCACTTACATTTCAGGAAATATAGTCAAAAATAGAAGGTTTTCACCCAATATATCATTCATTGATTATTTCCTAGCTGCCATGCACTGGTTACCATAAACCAATTGGAAAGAATTTTTTACAGTAATTCAACAACCATTTCCTGTAAGTCTTCTTTGCTTCTGGGACTAGAAACACAAAGAAGAATAAGAGCTGAGCTCTTCCTGTCAAGAGTCTGTTGACACGTAAGAAAATAATTACAATTCCTTGTGGTAAATGCTAGAAGATGTTTAGATGCTAAGTAAGTCCTTGAAACAATCAACTCTTTTCCTGGGATGAAAACAGAGATTTATTTCAAAGCCCTCTTCAAACTGACATTTATAGTATAAGGAGTTGATCAGGATATGTGCACATCCTAGAAGGCTTTCCCAGCAGAGAAAAATCAGGACTACATGTGCAAGGGCAGAGTCACGAACAGACTTAGCATGTACAGAAGATGATTAATATTTTGTTGTGTGTGTCTATGTTGAGGAAGGAGATGGTAAGAATGTGTAACCAAGCAGGACCCTACAGGGACTTCCCGGGACAGACCCACACCACACACACACACCATGTCCTCTGCCTGATGCTTGTTTGTAGAAAAATTTTAGCCACCTAGGCCTTCCCCGAGTTTCAAAGAACAAATTTAATCAGAGAAGTGAGAAAAGGCAGAAACAAAGAAAAACCATCTAGCAAGACAAAATAATAATAATTTAGCAATTAAACAAAGACAAACACCTTTAGTTCCTCCTAAAGGGCTATAGATAATGTTCTGAGCCATACCCTTTATTTTGCAGATACTGAAACCCCCACCAGGTGGAAGAAGTTAACTGCCTGCTGACCATAAGCACATAGACCCCAGACCAGTCGGAACCAGAAGGTTGATGATGTTAACTCCCAATTACCTCACCACGAACCAATCAAAAGAATGTCCGTGAGCTGATCACATACCCCACAAGCCTCTCCCTTACCCTGTCTTTAAAAACCCTTCCCTGAAACCCATCTGGAAGTTCAGGTCTTTTGAGCATTAGCCATCCATGCTCCTCGTTTGGCGCCTGCAATAAATGCTGTGCTTTCCTTCGCCACAACCCAGTGTCAGTAGATTGTCTTTACTGCGCTTGGGCAAGTGGATCCAAGTTTGCCTCAGTAAAAAATGGTAGGAGATTAGAGTAGAAGAGCAGGCAAATGCCAGATTATAAAGGCTTTATATGCTCAGTATTCTATATAACTTTTTTTAACTTTACCCCATAAGTGTTGGGGGTCAAAGGAAGTGAAGATAAAAAAAGATGAGAAACATGTAAGAAGTATTTATATATCTGATTGTAATATAAGATAAACTGTTTAGTTTCACAAAAAATATGACTACATTTATAAAATTAACACATCTGTGAACATAGGTAAATTTGAGGCTTACTTTTACTCGTGATGGTGAACTTAATTTAAAACTATAAATATGGGGATGTTTTTGGAACAGCAAATGACAGCTATTATGTCCTAAAGCTAATATTTATGCATTCACAAAACTAAGTGCTTCTATCCTTTCATGCCTGTAGTCTATCTTGGTTCCACATTTTTATCATTTTGTATTCTGGCTTCTACCAGCATCCTGCTGCAGTCTGGCTTGAATGGGTCCTGAATCATTACTCTTGCTTAGCATCACCTAGAGATTTCCTCTGTGGAGCAGTTCAGGTGAATGTCAATTGAACACTCACCTAAAAATAAAATAAAAATACATAAATATGCATTGAGAGCTTTAAAAATTGAACTGTAAACACCTAATGCTAAAACAGAACAGAAATATAAAAATGCAATTTTGTAAGGGCTTTTCAAGGTCTTAGAGAAGTAATTCTCATAGAATACAGATTGATAAAAATACTGACTTCGAAGGAGGCTCTTCCAGGGCTATTTTAAGTTTCATCCTGTCAATAGATAGTGTATCAGTTACAGATGTCAATCCATACCCTATTTTAACACCAGTTACACACACACACACACACATACACATATACACATGCATGCACATATGTTTACAGTTAATAGGAAGTTATCAGGGCTGGTCAAAATTGTAATGGAAGTGACATGTGTATTTTCTTTTGTTCTCCACTGATTCTTTCTTTTATTTTTAATTTATTTAATTAATTAATTAATTTATTTATTTATTTATCGCTGTGTTGGGTTTTCGTTTCTGTGCGAGGGCTTTCTCTAGTTGCAGCAAGTGGGGGCCACTCTTCATCACGCTGCGTGGGCCTCTCACTATCGCGGCCTCTCTTGATGCGGAGCATAGACTCCAGACGCGCAGGCTCAGCAATTGTGGCTCACGGGCCTAGTCACTCCGCGGCATGTGGGATCTTCCCAGACCAGGGCTCGAACCCGTGTCCCCTGCATTGGCAGGCAGATTCTCAACCACTGTGCCACCAGGGAAGCCCCCTCCACTGATTCTTTAACATTTTTCTCTTTTATGAATGTTTTCTCAGTCCAAAGCTGCTAAGTCATCTCTTTCTCTCACACCTTCAGTCACACTTGTTAGTATGCTCTATTGGCTCTACCTTCTGAATATCTCTAAAATCTGACCTCTTATCACTACTTTCATTTATAACCCCCTTTTCAGAATTTTGTGATAAAGAGATCAGGAAAATGGGATGGGAGGAAAGGAAGTTTTATGATGTGCATGTACTTGGTGAAAAGAAGGTACTACCAAGGGGAAAAAAACTGTCAGTGGAGAAATAATCCATAAAAAAAATTTTAAAGCATTTACTATTTACTTATTGTCTCCTTAATAACATTTGAGTAACACAAGTAAATATTTTAATTACTTTGACTTAGACTTGGTGATACCTTATGCTGCTGGGTTATCACCCTGCTTTATGTCTGGGCTATCTGAGTTCTAGCTTAGTAGCATTACTGTAGAGTCTTCCTTGGTTGTTTTCAATCATTCCCATGACTTCTATATTCTCCTTATATAGATTAATATATTTATAACTCTAGTTCTGCTTTCTGCCCTGAGCACCAATCTTATATTTTAACTGCCCACACCTCAAACACAATTTCCTTAAAGTTAATTTGCCAGAGTTTCTTCTCAACTTTCTCCTGGTTTTCTGGTCTCTGTAATAGCCTCTATTTACTAGTTAAACAACACAGACTTTGCCTCTTCCCCTCCTCTGCTCCAACATAGTCAGTTGTCGAATCTTATCATTTCTGCCTTTGCATCATCACATCGATAGTGTACTGATTAGGTCTTGTCAGGAACTAGGATGACACACTCAAATTGGGCAATTTGAAGAGAGGTTAATAAAGATACAGATGCAATAATGTGGAGGGAGGGGGCAGAATCTGTTACTACCCCTAGGTTTAAAAGGTGAACAAGAGTAGAAAATTGTTAATGGAGAGAGGAAGCTACTTGGAGAAGGCTACCTAACGAGAACTATGGCCTTGGGTCACAGTAAGACCATGACAATCCCTGACAGAAGGAGCTGGTGGTGGTGTTGGGGAGTGGGGGGGAAGGAGGTATAAATACCCTGAGCTCATCCTCTTTCATTCCTCTGATGTCCAGCCAGGGCACATCATTGTCTGAACTTAATTAGAAGTCAGAAAGTAAAAATACTCATTGATATAGTCCAAACTGTTCAGCTTCTGGATTCTAACACTCTGTAGAACAGGCTCTGGAGAGACAAATGGAAGGTATCAGCCCAGTTGGCATCCCCTTTATCTCCCTTGTTACTCCATTAATTCAACACCTTGTTTTCTCTCACCTGATCTGCTCTCTTCTAAAGATCTGCCTCCTTCCTCCTAGCATACCAAATTTATTCCAGAAGACACTATGTCTACTATGTTTATTCTATGTTCACTATGTTTACAAACATCCTGGAAAATAGTCCAGAAGAGCCTAGATCCTCTCAATAACCATGCATCAGAAGTCTGGTCCCTTGTCCAAGACGGAGCACAAGAAAGCCCAATTCATCTCCTTTCTGGATTTCTATGGTATGCTCTATCCCATGTCGGCTTTTGAAACCATCAAAGGAAGAGCATCTTGGTATCTGAAACTAAAAACTGAATTTATTGTTTAGCTAAGTAAGGGAGAGCTATGCTGACCAAGCACAGTCTTACTGGACAAAATAAATTGCTGATTTTATACAGGGTTATAAGGAAGCATTCATTTCAGAGCTTTGTTGGTTATGTTAGCAGGAATGAGTTGATGTGGACATGTTTTATTTTGGTTACAGAGATGGGACTGGGTTACCATCAGCCTCTTAGAAGCATGATCATCAGAATGACTCCACCATCAATTGTCCAATTTTCAAAATGTGAAGCTGTCATTCATGGCTGGCTTTTAGATGTGTGTTTAACTGAAGTGGTTTGTTATTAGTCGACTAAAGAGACGTAAACCAGGTCTGTTGGTTGTTACCATGCCTATAGAATTGTCATTGACTGGTTAAACAGCTTGAAAACAAATTTTGTTGGTTTACTAGTTTCCTTGAATATAGAACAATCAGCCCTTTCAGTAAGTGTATCTAATGTGAAATCCTCTTTTTATGAGAGTTTTGGCTCCATGACTTCCCAGATGACATCTCCATGGGCTAAAGGCTCATAATCTTGTCTCACATCTGAGGTAACCTTTTCTGAGTCTCAGATATGACTGTACTTCCTTCCTGCCATACAACTGATCAGAGCAGATAAGTTAACTTCAAATGCAAGAAACAGCTTTAATTTCACTCAAGCTTTTAGAAAGACTATTGCACCATCCATTTGTCCCTGGTGCAAATCAGAAACTATGCCAGAGGATATATCCTTTCAGGGCATCTCTTGGTCCCCAACCCTGCTATATCACAGCTCCTGCTACTATTCTGTCCACCTCGACTACTGCTCAGTCCTTCAAGAGCTAAGGTGTTTGACAAGAAGATAAAGGGACTGTATTTCAGCAAGTCTAGGAGAGGCACAGTACCACAATTGATAGGTCTCCCAAAAGAAAGGAGACTATAAATCAGAGGGCAATTCTGGAGTGATATTCATCTCGGAATATCTGCTCTTTACAGCCCTGATGGAGTATCAGTGTTTGACTAAACCGGAGAGCCCAGGGGTTTTGCCTCATGTTCCCTTCCATTCCCACTGCCACCTCCTTGCCTATCCATCCTGTGTCCCACCAGACCCTCTAAGTCTGGGAGTCTTCCTTTAAAGTTACAACTCATTCATAGAAATTTCGTTATATAGTACAGAGAATCCTAATAAGGTTGTAAGTTATAAAATGGGTTTTAGAGAATGTTGGGATTTTGGATCTTACTCATCTCTTTCTTTCCATTCTTACATTATTAGTAAGAACAAATTCAGTTCTGAAAATCTTCATAAACTATTCCTGGTTTACCAATTCATGAACACTAAATGTCCCTGCATACTTAATAGCACAGGAGGCCCTGATGTTACTAGTGAACAAAACCCATCATTTTGCCAAATAAATGCATGGCTCATCAGCCACTTGAATCCTCCACTGCAGATCAGGGTCCAAACTCTCATACTCATCAGAACAGCTTTGTGCAAGTGATACAGAGACCTCAGCTAAACCCTGGAGGTGAGTGACATAAAAGCAGCATTGTGAAACAATTACAGAAATGGAAACTTAGGTTAAATTACTTCTAAATCCATTGTGTTCCATTAAGTCATTTGCAGAAGCCTGAGCATAAGTAGGAGCATAAGTATGCTCTGTGGAGTTATTCAAATGAAACACTTTCTGGCCTAAGGCAGTATATAATTTAACGGAAAGTGAATAAACAAATAAAAAACTGAATAATGTGAGAAAAAGAAAACCTAAGTACAGCTAAATACAATCATCCATCTTCAGTTAAATGCCAGTTCTTTAAAATTTCCTAATCTCTATTATTGTTCTTCCTCTCAGAGCACTGTTATAATTTCCTTCATTTGATGTGCCAAGTCGTTAAGTTTTGTGTGATTATTTGATGAATGTATATCTCCTGTGCTGGACTGTAATCATGTAGGTGGAGCCCATGCCTGCTTTTTGCTCACCATTGAACCCTAAAACCTCATTTAGTGCCTGGAACCTAGAAGTACTACTCAGTAAGTATTTCTGAGTCAATGATTGGGTGTAAAATGTTTCCATTATATTTTTACCACTAGTTATAACATTGAAATAGCATCCAATGGTGGAAATAATCCACTATTGTACTGACACTAACTTACTAGGAGACCCTGAAAATATCACTTCCTTCTCTGTCTTTGCTTGTACTTCCTCAGCACCAAAATGAGGATTAAAACCATCTGAATCACCTACCTTTCTTTATATGGTTGCTGTGCCAGTTACTATTGCTGCATAACAAAAGCACTTAAAACTTAGAGGTATAAAATAATTGTATGATGTTCACAGTTTCTGTCGGTCAGGAATTTGAACAGGGCAGAGTGGACTTTATTGTTTCTGCTCCAAGATGTTTGCAGCACACCTGGGAAGACTCAAAGATTGGAGATGACTCTTTGGCTGGGAGGTGGAATTATCTGGAGGCATCTCCACTTACATATTTGGTAATTGATGGTGGCTGTTGACTAGAATCTCAGCCGGGCTGTTGGCCAGAAAAGCCTATGAGTGGTGTTTCCTGGTGTCCTCTCAAGTGGACTAGTTTGGACTTCCTTGCATCAGAGAAGCTAAGTTCCAAGGGTGAGCATCAAAAGAGAACCAGAAAGAATCATTTTCTATGATCTAACTCAAAAGTTACATAGCCTCACTTACACACCCAAGTCCGCCCAGGTTCAAGGTGATGGAGTTCACAGACCCTACCAATTAACGGAAGGAGTGTGAAATTCACATTGTAGGAAGAGCATGTAGATTGGAAATATTGTAGCATTTTTGGAATGTACACAGTTGCTTTGATGACCAAAGAAGGTGCCAGGAGAAATACCAAACTTCACCTTTAAGAGTTAATTTTTGTACAAATCTAGACCCTTAGTTAATCTAACAAAATCTTTGAATTATGCATTTCTGAGGCTTCTTTATGGTTTTTATTGTTATCTTTATGCTGTTGTATTGGTTCTTAATGGAAATTCAAATTCCAGGAAAGAAATGAAACACTGATTAAAACAAAATGGATGGACATAACTATGAATTAGAAGTGAAAAAAAATGGTTAATAAACATGAGAAAATTATTAACTAAAATGTGCAAATAAAACAATAAGATGATTTTTATCTGCCAAATTAGCCTACAAATGACAATGTCAGCAAGGACTCTATCCCAACTGCTGGTAGGGGTGGGTATTATTTATCTATTGATGTGTAACAAATTATTCCAAAATGTAGCAAGTTAAAACAACAAATATTTATTATCTTACTTGGTTTCAGAGGGTCAAGAATCCAGCAGTGGCTTAGCTGGGTGGTCCTGGTGCAGGAGCTCTAGTGAGTGGCCATCGAAGTGTTGGCCAGGACTGAAGTCATCTAAAGGCTGAAACAGGGCTGGAAGGTCTGCTTGCAAGATGGCTCACACCTACGGCTGTTGATGGAGGCCTCAGGTCCTTGCTGGCTCTTGGCAGGAAGCCTTAGTTCCTTGCCACGTGTACCACTCTTTGGGGCTGCGTAAGTGTTCTCATGATATGGCACCTGGCTTCCTCTAGAGCATGGGATTTAAGAGACAGCAAAGGAAATGCCACAATGTCTTTTATGACCAGCCATAAAACATTTCTATAATAAAATATTGATTTACACAGGTCAAGCCTATTCATTATGGAAGGAATTAGACAGGGCATAAATAACAGGAGGTAGGTTTATTTGGCATAATCACCAATAAATTGGTATGACCACACTGGATAGCAATTTTATAATATGTATCAAAAGCCTTAAAAATGTTTCATAGCAGAAAGCTGGCTTTCAAAGAATGTTTGCTCAAGGAATCATTAAGTAAATAAACAACCCAGTAGTTTCAATTCTAGGAATCACTCTAAGGAAATAATGAGAAGGAGATGACAAAGATTTATACACCAAGATGTTAATTATACATAAATTGTTACAGGATCAAGTAGAAATAAACTAAATGTACAAATAACAGAATCAAGTAAATTATAACACACTATCTTTTTACTTTTTTTGAATTTTTGAATTTTATTTTTTTATACAGCAGGTTCTTATTAGTTATCCATTTTATACATATTAGTGTATACATGTCAATCCCAATCTCTCAGTTCATCACACCACCACCACCACCGCCACCACTTTCCCCACTTGGTGTCCATATGTTTGTTCTCTACCTCTGTGCCTCTATTTCTGCCCTGCAAACCAGTTCATCTGTACCATTTTTCTAGGTTCCACATATATGCGTTAATATATGATAGTTGTTTTTCTCTTTCTGACTTAGTTCACTGTGTACGACAGTCTCTAGATCCATCCATGCCTCTAAAATGACCCAATTTCGTTCCTTTTTATGGCTGAGTAATATTCCATTGTATATATGTACCACAACTTCTTTATCCATTCATCTGTCGATGGGCATTTAGGTTGCTTCCATGACCTGGCTATTGTAAATAGTGCTGCAATGAACATTGGGGTGCATGTGTCTTTTTGAATTATGGTTTTCTCAGGGTATATGCCCAGTAGTGGGATTGCTGGGTCATATGGTAGTTCTATTTTTAGTTTTTAAAGGAACTTCCATACTGTTCTCCATAGTGGCTGTATCAATTTACATTTCCACCAACAGTGAAAGAGGGTTCAATTTTCTCCACACCCTCTCCAGCATTTGCTGTTTGTAGATTTTCTGATGATGGCCATTCTGACTGATGTGAGGTGATACCTCATTGTAGTTTTGATTTGCATTTCTCTAATAATTAGTGATGTTGAGCAGCTTTTCATGTGCTTCTTGGCCATCTGTATGTCTTCTTTGGAGAAATGTCTATTTAGGTCTTCTGCCCATTTTTGGATTGGGTTGTTTGTTTTTTTGATATGGAGCTGCATGAGCTGCTTGTAAATTTTGGAGATTAATCCTTTGTCAGTTGCTTCATTTGCAAATATTTTCTCCCATGCTGAGGGTTATCTTTTCGTCTTGTTTATGGTTTCCTTTGCTGTGCAAAAGCTTTTAAGTTTCATTAGGTCCCATTTGTTTATTTTTGTTTTTATTTCCATTTCTCTAGGAGCTGGGTCAAAAAGGATCTTGCTGTGATTTATGTCATAGAGTGTTCTGCCTGTGTTTTCCTCTAAGAGTTCGATAGTCTCTGGCCTTACATTTAGTTCTTCATTCCATTTTGAGTTTATTTTTGTGTATGGTGTTAGGGAGGGTTCTAATTTCATTTTTTTACATGTAGCTGTCCAGCTTTCCCAGCACCACTTATGGAAGAGGCTGTCTTCTCCACTGTATATTCTTGCCTCCTTTATCAAAGATAAGGTGACCATATGTGTGTGGGTTTATCTCTGGGCTTTCTATCTTGTTCCATTGATCTATATTTCTGTTTTTGTGCCAGTACCATACTGTCTTGATTACTGTCACTGTGTAGTATAGTCTGAAGTCAGTGAGCCTCATTCCTCCCGCTCCGTTTCTCATTCTAAAGATTGCTTTGGCTATTCAGGATCTTTTGTGCTTCCATACAAATTGTGAAATTTTTTTGTTCTAGTTCTGTGAAAAATGCCACTGGTAGCTTGATAGGGATTGCACTGAATTTGTAGATTGCTTTGGGTAGTATAGTCATTTTCACAATGTTGATTCTTCCAATCCAAGAACATGGTATATCTCTCCATCTATTTGTATCATCTTTCATTTCTTTCATCAATGTCTTATAATTTTCTGCATACAGGTCTTTTGTCTCCTTAGGTAGGTTTATTCCTAGATATTTTATTCTTTTTGTTGCAATGGTAAATGGGTGTTTTCTTCATTTCACTTTCATATTTTTCATCATTAGTGTATAGGAATGCAAGAGATTTCTGTGCATTAATTTTGTATCCTGCTACTTTACCAAATTCATTGATTAGCTCTAGTAGTTTTCTGGTAGCATCTTTAGGATTCTCTATGTATAGTATCATGTCATCTGCAAACAGTGACAGCTTTATTTCTTCTTTTTCGATTTGGATTCCTTTTATTTCTTTTTCTTCTCTGATTGCTGTTGCTAAAACTTCCAAAACTATGTTGAATAATAGTGGTGAGAGTGGGCAACCTTGTCTTGCTCCTGATCTTAGTGGAAATGGTTTCAGTTTTTCACCATTGAGGACGATGTTGGCTGTGGGTTTGTCATATATGGCCTTTATTATGTTGAGGAAATTTCCCTCTATGCCTACTTTCTGGAAGGTTTTTATCAAAAATGGGTGTTGAATTTTGTCAAAAGCTTTCTCTGCATCTATTGAGATGATCATATGGTTTTTCTCCTTCAATTTGTTAATATGATTTATCACATTGTTTGATTTGCGTATATTGAAGAATCCTTGCATTCCTGGGATAAACCCCACTTGATCATGGTGTATGATCCTTTTAATGTGCTGTTGGATTCTGTTTGCTAGTATTTTGTTGAGGAGTTCTGCATCTATGTTCATCAGTGATATTGGCCTGTAGTTTTCTTTCTTTGTGACATCTTTGTCTGGTTTTGGTATCAGGGTGATGGTGGCCTCGTAGAATGGGTTTGGGAGTGTTCCTCCCTCTGCTATATTTTGGAAGAGTTTGAGAAGGATAGGTGTTAGCTCTTCTCTAAATATTTGATAGAATTCGCCTGTGAAGCCATCTGGTCCTGGGCTTTTGTTTGCTGGAAGATTTTTAACCACAGTTTCAATTCCAGTGCTTGTGATTGGTCTGTTCATATTTTCTATTTCTTCCTGATTCAGTCTCGGAAGGTTGTGCATTTCTAAGAATTTGTCCATTTCTTCCAGGTTGTCCATTTTATTGGCATATAGTTGCTTGTAGTTATCTCTCATGATCCTTTGTATTTCTGCAGTGTCAGTTGTTACTTCTCCTTTTTCATTTCTAATTCAATTGATTTGAGTCTTCTCCCGTTTTTTCTTGATGAGTCTGGCTAAAGGTTTATCAATTGTGTTTATCTTCTCAAAGAACCAGCTTTTAGTCTTATTGATCTTTGTTATCATTTCCTTCATTTCTTTTTCATTTATTTCTGATCTGATCTGTATGATTTCTTTCCTTCTGCTAACTTTGGGGTTTTTTTGTTCTTCTTTCTCTAATTGCTTTAGGTGTAAGGTTAGGTTGTTTGAGATGTTTCTTGTTTTTTAAGGTAGGCTTGTATAGCTATAAACTTCCCTCTTAGAACTGCTTTTGCTGCATCCCATAGGTTTTAGGTCATCGTGTTTTCATTGTCATTTGTTTCTAGGTATTTTTTGATTTCCTCTTTGATTTCTTCAGTGATCTCTTGGTTATTAAGTAGTGTATTGTGTAGCCTCCATGTGTTTGTATTTTTTACAGTGTTTTTCCTGTAATTGATATCTAGTCTCATAGCGTTGTGGTCGGAAAAGATACTTGATAGGATTTCAATTTTCTTAAATTTACCAAGGCTTGATTTGTGACCCAAGATATGATCTATCCTGGAGAATGTTCCATGAGCACTTGAGAAGAATGTGTATTCTGTTGTTTTTGGATGGAATGTCCTATCAATATCAATTAAGTCCATCTTGTTTAATGTATCATTTAAAGCTTGTGTTTCCTTATTTATTTTCATTTTGGATGATCTGTCCATTGGTGAAAGTGGGGTGTTAAAGTCCCCTACTATGATTGTGTTACTGTCGATTTCCCCTTTTATGGCTGTTAGTATTTGCCTTATGTATTGAGGTGCTCCTATGTTGTGTGCATAAATATTTACAATGGTTATATCTTCTTCTTGGATTGATCCCTTGATCATTATGTAGTGTCCTTCTTTGTCTCTTGTAATAGTCTTTGTTTTAAAGTCTATTTATTTTGTCTGATATGAGAATTGCTATTCCAAGTTTCTTTTGATTTCCATTTGCATGGAATATCTTTTTCCATTCCCTCACTTTCAGTCTGTATGTGTCCCTAGGTCTGAAGTGGGTCTTTTGTAGACAGTATATATATGGGTCTTGTTTTTGTATTCATTCAGCCAGTGTATGTGTTTTTGTTGAAGCATTTAATCCGTTTACATTTAACTATCGATATGTATGTTCCTATTACCATTTTCTTAACTGTTTTGGGTTTGTTATCGTAGGTCTTTTCCTCCTCTTGTGTTTCCTGCCTAGAGAAGTTCCTTTAGCATTTGTTGTAAAGATGGTTTGATGGTGCTGAATTCTCTTAGCTTTTGCTTGTCTTTAAATGTTTTAATTTCTCTGTCAAATCTGAATGAGATCCTTGCTGGGTAGAGTAATCTTGGTTGTAGGTTTTTCTCCTTCATCACTTTAAGTATATCCTGCCACTCCCTTCTTAAAAGAAAAAATAAGTATTAAAATTTTTTTTTTAAGTAATAAAAAAACAAAAAAAAAGAAAGAAAGAAAGAAGAGAGCAACCAAACCAAAAAACAAATCCACCAATGATAACAAGTGCTAAAAACTGTACAGAAAAAAAAACAACGGAGAGACAGAACCCTAGGACAAATGGTAAAAGCAAAACTATACAGACAAAATCACACACAGAAGCATACACATACACACTCACAAAAGGAGAAAAAGGGGGAAATATATATACATCGTTGCTCCCAAAGTCCACTGCCTCAATTTGGGATGATTCGTTGTCTATTCAGGTATTCCACAGATGCAGGTACATCAAGTTGATTGTGGGGATTTAATCCGCTGCTCCTGAGGCTGCTGGGAGAAATTTCCCTTTCTCTTCTTTGTTCCCACAGCTCCTGGGCTTCAGCTTTGGATTTGGCCCCACCTCTGCGTGTAGGTCGCCTGAGGGCGTCTGTTCCCGCCCAGACAGGACGGGGTTAAAGGAGCACTTGATTCAGGGGCTCTGGCTCACTCAGGCTGGGGGAAGGGAGGGGTACAGAGTGTGGAGCGAGCCTGCAGCTGCAGAGGCCAGCATGACATTGCACCAGCCTGAGGCGCGCCGTGCGTTCTCCTGGGGAAGTTGTCCCTGGATCACAGGACCCTGGCAGTGGCGGGCTGCACAGGCTCCCGGGAGGGGACGTGTGAATAGTGACCTGTGCTTGCACACAGGCCTCTTGGTGGCGGCAGTAGCAGCCTTAGCGTCTCATGCCCATCTCTGGGGTCCGCGCTGATAGCCGTGTCTCATGCCCGTCTCTGGAGCTCCTTTAAGCGGCGCTGTTAATCCCCTCTCCTCGCGCACCAGGAAACAAAGAGGCAAGAAAAAGTCTCTTGCCTCTTTGGCAGCTCCAGACTTTTCCCCAGACTCCCTCCCGACTAGCCATGGCGCACTAGCCCCCTTCAGGCTGTGTTCACGCAGCCAACCCCGGTCCTCTCCCTGGGATCTGACCGAAGCCCGAGCCTCAGCTCCCAGCCCCTGCCCGCCCCAGCAGGTGAGCAGACAAGCCTCTCGGGCTGGTGAGTGCTATTTGGCACCGATCCTCTGTGCGGGAATCTCTCCGCTTTGCCCTCCGCACCCCTGTGGCTGCGCTCTCCTCCGTGGCTCCGAAGCTTCCCCCCTCTGCAACCCGCAGTCTCCGCCCGCAAAGGGGCTTCCTAGTGTGTGGAAACCTTTCCTCCTTCACAGCTCCCTCCCCGAGATGCAGGTCCCGTCCCTATTCTTTTGTGTCTGTTTTTTCTTTTTTCTTTTCCCTACCCAGGTACGTGGGGAGTTTCTTGCCTTTTGGGACGTCTGAGGTCTTCTGCCAGTGTTCAGTAGGTCTTTTGTAGGAGTTGTTCCACATGTAGATGTATTTCTGATGTATTGGTGGGGAGGAAGGTGATCTCTGCATCTTACTCTTCTGCCATCTTGAAGCTCCCTCCAACACTATAGTTTTGCAAATACAATATTTCTATAATCAGAAATAGTACATATTTGAATGTTCATTTATTGCTCTTCCTTCTCATGCACATTCTTCTCAACAATTCATGCAACCCTACACAGTCTTGACAAAAAAGACATAACTAAAGTTTTGCACTTTCTATTATGTTAATATTTAAATGTTACGCACATGGAGAACTAAGTAAGTTCCTTATCCTAAGGTCTATGATCACTAGAAAGTCAGCAATCTGCATAGCAACTTATCAAACTATATTTTTGCTATTATAAATCGGGGATCGTTTTTATTTGCATGTCACAAAATTATCTATTCTGGAAAATATTGCTATTAAAATCATAGAGATCACTGAGTAAATATACAATGAATACCATTTGGAGACAAACATCCTTTTTTTTTTTTTTTTTTTCTTTTCCTTTCGCCAGATAATTCTAGTGACTTTAGACTCTACAAATAATCAGTCTGGTGTTTTATGTCCCAGCAATTCTGAAGTTCACTTTGTCTGTTCTGTCTGCATGTCATAGATTCACTAAAATCTTTCACCCATAAATTCTAAATCTTTTTACAAATGGTGTATTAAGACACATATCCCTGCAAGGAAATGAAATAATTTGATTGTATAAGTAAGGTAACACAAGCAAGAGTTAAATGACAAACAGTACTCCCAAAGCAAATTTTGGAAAGCCCTTGAATGAAGAGGCTTTTTCCTGAAAGATCAGCCTCTTTCATCAAGAGTCTTTAGGGCTTCCCTGATGGTGCAGTGGTTGAGAATCTGCCTGCCAATGCAGGGTACACGGGTTTGAGCCCTGGTCTGGGAAGATCCCACAAGCCGCGGAGAAACTAGGCCCGTGAGCCACAACTACTGAGCCTGCGCGTCTGGAGCCTGTGCTCCGCAACAAGAGGCCACGATAGTGAGAGGCCTGCGCATCGCGATGAGGAGTGGCCCCCGCTCGCTGCAACTAGAGAAAGCCCTCGCGCAGAAACGGGGACCCAACACAGCCATAAATTAATTAATTAATTAATTAATTTAAAAAAATAAAAAAGAGTCTTTAATATTCTTGTCCTTCTTTGCAAATAACCATAAAGAAAGAACTTGAAACTTTGCACTGGAATATTCAATGTGTCCAAAACATCTCAATGCAACAAATGAAAAATTCAAATAAAAATTTAAAATAAGAGCTATCATATTCCATTACACATTAATAAGACCATTTTCTGTACTTCTTTAAAAATTAATTAAAATCAACCAATCCGAGTTGAAATAAATAAATATATCCTTGCTGTATCTTCCTTGTTTGAAAAAAAATGCTTCAAACTAAAAACCAAGTTAAAAGAAATTATAATTGGGACAAGACCAATAAAATGTTTTCATACATTCATTTTGAGGTCATTAATATTTTCTCTCTCCCATCATTAAACTCAGAACAAGTCCAGTCAGATATGATATTAATTAAAATGCTCTACACTTCTATCAGTGTTGATTAGTTACTAATACAAGTGTTAGAATTTTTATGAAACAACTTAAAAATTTACCCCCAAAGAAGATGGAAACCACATATTTAATAACAGATGCCAAATATGAGATTGTTCTCTCTTTAGAAGTATAATTCACCACTTAAATACTAAGAACTGGAGAAGTGATATACTCTTCTCTATGGGTCTTTTTCTGTCTTCAGACATAAGGACTGAGGACTCATCACAGTGAAGCTGAAAACAGGTTATTGGCACATTAGTAAGTTACCCAAAAGCTGTTCGGCAAATTGCCCACCGTATAAAGGAAAATGTGTGGGTTTTGCTACAAAACCTACAATCAATTAATCTAATATGTAGAAGAGTCCTCCTTTGGAGTCTGTATATAGTATGAATCAATCACTTACGTTTACAATTGCAAATAGTAGGTCTGATAAATCGACATCTCAAAATACAAAATTTATATCTGGAAAATATAAACTATCATTTTAGAGGCATTTGAATAAATATATGGACGTTATCTCTGCTCTTTTAAAAGCAAATCAAGGAAGAAAATTTTAAAATTTATCTGTCATCATTCTATTTTGAAAGTATATTATCTATCCTTAACTCAAACAATATGCTATGTTGAAGAAACAATTAAATGCTACCCACGGGATAGAGATGGCACTGTCTCTCTTCACATTCAATATAGAATTTCCAAATGCTATCTAAATTTCTTCATAAACACGCCTTGTACCCATTGGAGAGAGAGGCAATGGGATTTAGCAGTTAAGAGCAGAGACTACCGTCATGGATGATTATAATAGTACATACCCCATAGTTTTTGCAAGGAATAAATGAGTAATGTAATAAAGAACTTGTTTTACTTATTTATCTTTTGGCTGCCTCGTGTGGCATGCAGGATCTTACTTCCCCGACCAGAGATCGAACCTGTGCCCCCTGCATTGGGAGCGTGGAGTCTTACACTGAACCACCGCATTAAGTCCCCAAAGTAAAGAACTTAGAAAAGTGTCTGCCACATCACAAGTGCTACATGGGCCCGGCGCCCTGGCCTGGGGCAGCGCGAGCGCCCGAACCTGCGGCTGGACACCAAGATGCCCGGTGAACAGCAGACAGAGGAGGAGGAGGAGGAGGAGGAGGAGGAGGAAAGGATGCAAGAAGAGATGGTGCTGCTGGTGAAGGGTGAGGAGGATGAGGGTGAAGAGAAGTATGAAGTGGTGAAACTCAAGATCCCCATGGACAACAAAGAGGTCCCGAGCGAGGCGCCAGCGCCGTCAGCGTACCCGGCGCGCCCACATGCATGCTGGGACTGCGGCCTTGCCTCTGCGCGCCGCTCCACATTGGCCAAGCACGTCCGCATACACACGGGCGAGCGGCCCTTTGCGTGCACCGAGTGCGGCCGGCGCTTCTCGCAGAAGTCGGCGCTGACCAAACACAGCCGCGCGCATACGGGCGAGCGGCCTTACGAACGCCCGGAATGAGACAAACACTTCTCAGCCGCCTCGAACCTGCTGCAGCACCGCCGTCGCCACACGGGCGAAAAGCCGTACGCATGCGCACAACGCAGCCGCCGCTTCGCGCAGAGCTCCAACTATGCACAGCACCTGCGCGTGCACACGGGCGAGCGGCCGTACGCATGCGCCGACTGCGGCACGCGCTTCACCCAGAGCTCGGCGCTGGCCAAGCACCGGCGCGTGCACACGGGCGAGAAGCTGCGCTGCTGCGCTGTGGGCGGCCGCGACTTCGGCCACCGCTCCAACGTGGCGGAGGATGCGTTCACGCACACAGGCGAGCGGCCCTACCCACGTGCCGAGTGCCGCCGGCGCTTCCGCCGCAGCTCGCACTTCGTCTGCCACCGTTGCGCGCACACGCACCGTCTCTATATCTGCGCGGGCGGCGGCCGAGACTTCAAGCTACCCGCCGGAGCCACTGCCACCGAGCGCTGTCCAGATTGTGAGTGCAGTTGAACCGCCATTCTTGTCTCCGCAGGGTGCGAACTGGGGAGGGACGCGCTGGTATCCCGACCTGGGGCTGCGTTAACCTGGACAGCTCCCCGCTCCGCCACCTGCGTCTCAGGGTGGGACGGCGGCCCTGGCTGCCCTGGAACTGGGAGACAGGGAGGATCCCCTACCGGGGTCCCTGGAAACGCGCCCACCTCCCCCTCATTACATCTCCTCGGCCCGTGTTAGCGTGAATAAAGTATTATATCCTCACCCCACCCGTGCCTGTGAATGAGGTGGGTGGGGTGTGAATTAGGAGGAAAGTTGGGAGTCTCCCCAGGCTTAGGTGATTTAGGTGAATTGTCATGGAGTCAAGTGGGGCTATAAGCCCAAAAGTGTTCCAGGAACTGATTTTGTGTGTGTGTGTGTGGAGTCATTACACGCTTGGCCCGTGTGTGGAGTCATTACACGCTTGGCCCTTGGTTATGTCTTCATGACCTCAGACCTAGAAGGGTCCATAAATTTAGCGCGTTCGTGATCAACAGGCAGTGCATTCTGCAGAGCTTTGAGTGAGCCGGCATGAACCTCATGGAACTCAGTCTAGTAAAGAGGAGCAATAGTGGAAACTTTAGCACTAGGTTAAAGAACTTGAGTGCTACATTATTATTAGCTCATTTTCATCCTCAAAGCATCCCAAAGTTAGGTAACTCTTTTACCTCCATTTCTGCAGGTGAGTAAATAGGTACTGACAGCCAGTGAATGGCACAGTGGGGACAAGTACACAGGCAAGTGCAGTCCCTTGTCATTGGAACTCTAATGGGGGAGTTGTTGGATAGGAGAGGTCTTCAGTGCAATCTTGGAGTTTAGAGAGGCTCTTCTCAGAGGTGGCATTTAAGCTGGTCTTAAGGTCAAGAGAGTTGGGGTTGGGGACCTATGGAGAGAACCCCTGAACCTGCATGCCAGACTTGTTAGAGCTTGCAGATGTCCTCTGGGGTGGAAGGTAGGGACAACAAGCAAGGACGTTGGCAGGAGACAGACCACTGAGGACCCTGGAAGCCAGGGTAAAGGTTCCAAGGCCACAAAGAAGCCTTGAGGGATTAGAGGGGAGGGAGGGATATGGCATATTATTGAGCTAGAATTAATAGGAGTTAAAGTGGACGTGGGGAAAGGAGAGATGGGGCTGATTTCATTTCTTAGCTTGGGTGACTGCAGGCAGTGTCATTGAGATGGGGACACGGGATGAGGCGCAGGACCAGAGTTGAAAAAAAGAAAAAAAAAGAAAAAAACCCAAACAAGTGCTACCTGTTAGCTTTTTTTTCCCCTGATCATTTCTGTTCTTGTTGACACAACTAGCTCACCAAAACTTCCTGTATTACTGTGAGTCCACGCTAATGTGACCTGCTACCCATACATAAATACTAAAATTCCTTATCTGGGATGCTCATTTGGGTCCTTTGTCATACACTGCCCTGAATTTCAGTATTTCAGGATATAATTCTGATATAAATGTGAGACAACATCATACCTCATTTTTAGCATTCCTCTCAAACAATTAGCCTGCTTTTCTGAGGATCAGGACTGTGTTTTACTCATCTTTTATCGGAGCCACAGCCAAGCACATAACAAGCACTCATGGAACTGATTTGAATATTTATGATCCCCATCTAAGCCAACATCATCATATTAGCATATTAGCATCTGGTAACTGACAAAAAAAAAAAAAGAGGGGGAAACTGCTGGGAAACTCATGAAAAATTGCACAAAATTCACTAGTTGATTACCCAAGTTTTGTCTTTGGAGCAAGAGGAATATATTAGAGCAAACATGGCGACTGTGAGCCCTAGCAGCTGTCTTGGTGTCCCGTAGGGAATTCCCAGTGGCCGGGATTTCACCTAGAAATCTTAACACTAATCCCTGTCAAAGGTGTGAGGCTGTGACTCCAGTGGCAACATTGTGACTACTTTAACTTATTGCTGTCCAATGCCTAGATTGTCTGATTTTATTTTTCTTTCCATTACTTGGATTGTATTTGAGCAAATGGATTAGAAGTTTGTGTATTGTGAAGCCAGCACCTTGGGGTTCCGTCAGTGCCTTGTCCCCAGCCCCTGCAGAACACTGGGGAAAAGTTCCACCTCAACAAGTCCCAGCAAGCCACCTAAAGAATGTCTGCATTCTCTCTAATCTGAAGCCTCAGGGATGGAGACACAACACTTCCTCCTCCCAGCAAGCCCCTCCCAGTGTCTTCCCACATCATACCCTCAGCAGCTCTTTTCAGGACATCCCTAATTTGCTAGAGTATCAGATTGCACCATAAAGGTAAATGACAGATAAAGCCAAAATTATTTTTATACTTGAGGACTCTTATGGTGGAGGGTTTGTGTAAAGAATTAATAGATATGGAATGTTTTTAAAACCATTATCGTAAAATACGTGTTCTAAGCCATAATTGCTATCCATCTGTCCAGACAACCAATGTAGCCACATCCCTTCCTAGAAGGCTTTGGAGCCACCACTTTAATTATATGTATTTCAATAATATATATAAAGACTATACCACTCTACTATTTTTAGTGTTTATTTTCTCTTCTTTGCTACTGTTTACTGTTTTATTTTCCTATTGGCCATTTATACTCCCTTTATGTCCTCTACTCTCTTAAAAGTGTTGAACTCTAACTTATTTCTGGAACAATCTCTTTTTCTATCCCTGTGAAGACCCAGATGGAAGTTGAAAGAGGGGACTGTCCACCAACTGGCCATTATGGGAAGATAAGGAGGATATGCAGCCTCACAGGAGGCCTGCAGGGAGTAATCGCAGAGCTGCAGATGTGGGGAGAAGGCTTAGCTAGCCCCACCAGCGGTAAAGATTTTATCTCAGTGAGTTGTTGAAAGAGACATGCAGATCATCAAGTGAGGCAGAGGCCAAGAAAGTCATAGTAAAAAGTCTGATCACTCCAAGAGATGCATATAAGGTGATCAAGGGCAAGATAATGGCCACTTTCTGAAAGTGGAGCTGGACAGGAACCACCCAACCCTGCCATCTGCCAAGACATCAGGCTCAATTCCCAGCTGCCACTGGGCGCTAGTGCCCTGGAGATGGGGAAGAGGAAGCACCTGTTCCTTCATAGACTAGGACCAGGCAGCAGCCTGGCCACCTGCAGCAGAGACTCAGTGTAAACAGCCGGAGCATCGTCCATCCTCCAGCAACCGTAGCGAACTGCCTGGTGCCATGGCCCTGTGCTTTCGCGTGAGATGTCCCCTGTGCCTGGAATTTCAAACTTTACTCCTTAAATTGGAAAAAGTGCATTTATCTTTTAATCTCAAGTGTAACCTTCTCCCTCCACCTCATGGATAAGGTGTCCTTCCTCTGTGCTCTGACAATAATCATATTGGAGTTGAATTACCTATTTGTTTATCAGATCAATAGACTGAGATTCCCTTGAAGACATAATTTTTTTTCATCTCTGTATTCCCAGAAATGCCCTACACGTTGTGCTCAGTACATACATGTTGATGAGCAAGTGAGTAAGTCAACAAATAAAAGAACGAAAGGATGAATGGATCCTTGAGCATTTGTGGTTTTGACAGAGAGACAACCGACTGTGGGGACCCTTCTGGGACTGAGGGTTTTGGCGGGTGGGATGAAGCAATGATATGGAATCCTGCCGTCTCACTGAGCCTGAGCAAGGGACAGAGCTGCCTGCAGGACACCAAGCACCTCGGAAACACAGGGACGGCACCTGGACACATGCATCACTTCTGATAATAGTGACTTCTCAGGGAACCAGAATCTCTTTCCTCTTCTTCCTACCTCCAACCAGAGTTAAGAAATAAGAAACCGCATACTGCTGACATTTCTCCTTTAGAATCTTTTACACTAGAATGGACTTTCCTGCTTGGGAAGTAAGCCCTTTGAGAAATAACAGCAACTGTATTCTGTCTAGCAGAAAGCATGTTATCACCATGGAGATAACAGCAATGCCACTTCTGAGGCTAGTGATAAGTTTAAACTTCTCCAGAGAACTGAGATTAAAGACAAGAATAATTACAATCTTTGGGGGCAAATCTACAATTTTGAATAAGGGAAATAAAAGATCTCAGGTAAAGCCTCTTCAGTCAGTGATTTCAGTGGTGTTTTATCCTTATTAATGAGCTTATTCTTACACAGTATGTTGGGCTATATTAAAATGATTGTGGGGAATTCCCTGGTGGTCCAGTGGTTAGGACTCTGCACTTGAGCTGCAGGGGTCCCGGGCTCAGTCCCTGGTCAGGGTACTGTACTAAGATCCTGCAAGCCACGTGGTGCAGCCAAAATAAATAAATAAAATTAAATGATTGCATTTTATAATGAAGAGAAGGGAATATTGCTACCACAAAGCAAGGACCTGACTCTTTTTCACTTACTAGTTTGTTCAAACAGTGTTTCCTAGAAATCATGTTTAGAAACGTCTCATCTAACTCCCCCACCTCAGAAAGTACCACTCACTTTTGTGCTTTCAAACATCAGTTTGTCAGACCGTATCAGAGAAATTAATAAGTCTAGTAACACTCTCAAGCCTAAATGACAGAAATGAATGAATGGTATTATTAGACCATATGATCTGCATATATGTCTTTATTTTTTAGGGTATAAAGCAAGTTTTTAAAAGTTTAATACCATAACTTAGAACATAAAGAACCAAGATCAAAGTCTAAATACAATCCACATTCTTCATTCCCCAACCGGAAACATCTAAAGTGACATACACATATGTATATTTTTTGATTATAACAAAAATAAGCCTGATGCTGTTACTCTGTCTTACAGGTTTAGAAAGCTTAAGCTCAGAATCATGAAGCAGGATGCCCAAAGTCATATAGTTCACATGCAATAGAATTTAAATTTGAACTTCATCCCTTGAATTAGTGAAATGTAAATAAATAGGGAGTTCTGGTAGATGGATAAATTAACTTTCATTGGACTATGGGCATTATTAAAATTCTGTATGGTTTTTTCCTTCAAAATAAATAAGAACATGATTCATCATAAATGTTAAAAATTACATAAGGAAAGTTCTCCAAATAATGTGAAAAAGCAAATAGGTTCAAAGAAAGTCTCTGCAACAACAATAAAAATTAGGATATCCCTTTGGGCAGTATTTTTCAAACTGTGCTCTTCAGAACACTACTTTCACAGGATATTAAGAGATAATTATATGAGGGGCGGGGAAGGATTCACCAAAAATTAGTTTATTTCTATTTAATAACAATGAACAACCTCAAAAGGAAATTAAGAAAAGAATTCATATTTAAAATAACATTGGGAATTCCCTGGTGGTCCAGTGGTTAGGACTCTGAGCTTCCACTGCCAGGGCCTGGGTTTGATCCCTGGTCAGGGAACTAAGATCCTGAAAGGATCAAAATAAATAAATAAATAATACCAAAAATAAATAAATAAAGTAGCATCAAATTATATGAACTAACCATACTGAAGTAATCATTTCACAGTATATACATGTATCAGATCATCATGGTGTACACCTTAAACCTACACAGTGTTAGATATAATGTTATATATACAGATATATATATAAAATTTACACAATGTTGTGCACATATAAACAACGATTTTGAAAAAGAAGAACAAGATTGGAGTTCTCACACTTCCTGATTTCAAAACTTACTAAAAAGCGACAGTAATCAAAACAGTGTGGTACTGGCATAAAGACAGACATATACTCCAATGGCACAGAATAGAGAGCCAAGAAATAAATGTGGTCAAATGGCGTCGACAAGACTTCCAAGACCATTCAATGGAGAAAGGACAGTCTTTCCCGCAAATGGTGCTGAGAAAACTGGATATCCACAAAACAATAAGATTGGTCCCTTACCTTATACCATATTCAAAAATTAACTGAAAATGAACCAGAAAGTGGCTCCTCCCACACTGTTTTGTATCTCAATAAATGGCAATCCCCTCTGACCAGTTGCTCAAGCAAGAAGTCTCAGTCATGGTTGTCTTCTCACTTAACATCATTCAGTCTATCAGAAGACCTATCAGCTTCTAAATAGATCCTGAATCTGACCACCTCTACTGTTTCCAAGCTAAGGTTACCTCTCTTTTGTACAGAGATTGCTAACTGGTTTTCCTTTTTTCCTTCTCATTTTATATTGTCTCTTTATACAGTCAATTTTCCTCGCTGCAGAGTCACTCCCTTAAAGGAAACCTGACCACGTTTATCCTCCAGTGGAAACCCTGTCTTGGATTCTAATCTCACACTAAGTAAATGCCAAAGTCATGACAGTGGTCTAAAAGTCCTACACCACCTACACCCCCACCACCCTCCTTAACTCATCTAACACCACTCCTGACCCCATTCACTCTGCCCTAACACATCTGCTTCATTGCTTCCCTGGACAATACCCAGAATGTCTCCACCTCTACACCTTGGCACTTGCTATTATTTCACCTGGAAGTTCTTCTTCCACAGACCTGCAGGCTGTTCCCTCCTCCCCTTCAGGTCTTGATTCTAATATCTCAGACTTGGAAGATTGTCTATGACCACCTTATATAAAACAGGTCTGCCTACAGTGTTCTTTTAGTTTTTATTTGTTTGTTTTTTACTGTGCATACCAACATTTGAAATTTTATATGTATTTACTCGTTTGGGATCTAGCTTAAAATTAGTTATGTATTTTGACGGTGGCATTCACTGCTAGAGAATAATATATTTTTAGCAAATATTAAAAATTATCTATATTTTTCCATCCTCAGGATTTATTTGAAGTGGCATATTCAATATAATTTCTGTCATACCATACCATACATCACAAAAATCCTATGAAATCTTGAATTTCTAGCAGTATAATGTATGCCTCTGATTGACATTTTATTTTGGCTGGAAGTGATTTTGATAAGCACTAAATATCCAATAAAAATATTAACTCCAAAGTCAAATTTGGACAATCTGGCCACAGAGGAAACATTTTCAATATATCCTTGCTTTAGAGCAGTTTACCCCCAGCATCCTCCCATAAAATAACACAGTAATGAGTCTACAAAAGAAGGTTCCAGAAAATAATTAGATGGAGTTGAAAATAAATCCTGCCCTTGTGAAGAAGTGACCAAAGGGTGCTGATCTTGTTCAATCCCTGATCTATCACTGTTGGAGTAGGAGAGATCTTCAGTGGTGTTGCAGAGGAAATTTCTCTAAAATCATGTTTCTTGATAGCGGTGGATCAATTTTCCAGTAGAACTCCAAGCAGGAAGAGAGTCTTCTAGCAAAGCCCATTTAGAATGAATCTTCCATTACCCTGTATGAGCTCAGCAAAGGAACAAAGAGGTAAAGAGTCATAGAGTTGATTAATCGTAGAGCCACAACCAGCATTTTATAGATTTTAAATAAGAAAATCAAATACTTCCATACCGATACACTGAAAACCATCTACTATTTCTTCTGTTCGTTCATTGAAAAAAAAATTTATTGAGCACCTGCTGCAGGTCAGGTACTCTTCTAACACTGAGACTATAAATGCAAAATAAGGGGGGGGGGAGTGGTAAACCCTGCTTTTAGGGAGCCTACATTCTACTGGAGAAAGGCAATGATCAGTCAACTGAATCAATAGGTAATTAATGTTGATAGGTACTCTAAGGAAAATAAAGGCAGGTAAGAGAACAGATAGTTAAAATGCTGGCAGGGCTCATATGTTTGATACAGGTTCAGGGAAGGACTCTTGGATCAGGTATCATTATATAGAAAACCTGAAATGAGAGTGAGCTATGAGGCGAGCGCATTAATGCTTCTGGCGGAAGCATCCCTGTGTGCCAAGGCCGAGGGCACTTAGCATGATTGAGATGCCACAGGGCCGCAAGAGTGGCTGAAGGCGAGTGAGTGAGGCCAAGATTGGCCAGAGATGCAGATAGAGAAGCAGGTGAAGACCATTTCATAGAGAACGTTACTTGCCAAGGTAAGCACTTGGTATTTCATTTGTAAGCTCTTACTGGGGTGGATGAGCACAGAGCAAGAGGAGAAGCTGGGGGACACATTACAAACCTGATGCAACAGTCCAGGTGAGAGACGATAGAGGCTTGGACTAAAAATATTTAATTGATAGCTCAAAATTAGAATATATTTTGAAAGTAGAGCTGACAAGATTTTATGATAATTTGAAATATGGGGCTTAAGGGAAAAACAGATAACATTTGAGAGTCAAATCTCTGGGTCAAGATAAGTCAGTTGAGTGAATATAGACAGAGAAGAGGAAAGATCCAACAACGATACCCTGAGAGACTCCTATATTTGAGGTCTTAAAGCTGAGTAGGATCCAACAAAGACAACAAAGAAGCAGTAGTCCAGTAAGGTAGGTACAAATAAAAAGGGAATGATATTCTGGTGACCAAAGGCAGACACAGTTTCAAAGAGGAAGGGGCAACTGATGATGTCAAATGCTGCTGCTGCATCAGTAAGATGAGGGCGGGGAGTTGACCGCTAGATTTAGGAGCATGGAGGACATGGATGAGAAACAGCTGTAGGAGGATGTAGAAAGAAGGCCCTGCTGGAGGGGGTTCTGTAGAGAATGAGAAAACAGAAAGTGCTCATTACCATTTTAAAGAAGTTTGCTAGTGAAGGACGTAGAGAAATTGGACAAGACCTGGTGGGAAATGTGGAGTCGAGAAGGTTTTTGGATAGAAAATATTTCAAGCAGCTTTTATGTTTTCAAAGATGTGAAAAGATCCATTCTTATATTATCCCTTGGCAAATATCAGAGTTTTGTCGCTTCATTATAAAGTCAAAGGGGGAAAAAAGCCAAATAGGTATTTTTCTCAATCCTATCATTTCCATGGCAATCTTTAAAGCATATTTTTTAAGGACTCTTTAGGGTACACTCCCGTTACAAAAATGCTAGCCATTTGAAGAAAATATAGTTTTCAATTCTTGATATACATCAGTTAAGCACAAAATTTAACATTTGGCTTCCCACAAAAAATAATAAAATTATTCATGAAATGGAAAAGAAAGAAAATGATTGCTACCAATTTGTTTCTTATTTTCAGGAGAGAGAAAGTCTCCTGCCAGTAACCTCATTCAGAATATTTAACAACATAATGAATATTGCTAAATATTTAGTCCATGTGGCTTTTTTTTTTATAACAATCTTCTGAAAACAAAACCTTAGGACATATTTTGTAATTTTTTGTGGGAATTTCTACAGAAAATTAATGTCATCTAAAGCATCAATCCAACTTTCTGGTGGTATTACATTAGAAAATCCAGAAAATTCATGATACACTTATCTCTTGGACCAGATCTTTGGAGACTTTTTCAGACCCACACGTGTCCCTCCAAATGGCCTTGAACAAGCCTATCTACAACTGCAGGAGACCAAGGACTTGGTATCTCTGCATACCCTCAACCCACCTGTGGAAATACCAGTTGAGAAGAACCTTAGATGATGACTCTCAAACATGAAGTGTCTTCATCTGTCTTTTGAGAGAGAAGAATAGTATAATCCAGACCAGACTCTCTGACAAGCACCTAAGACACAAAATAAAGATCTCATTTGCTTTAAGTACCTTTGTATGCCAGGGACTAACTTGGATTGTTTCCATAAAAGTTTACAAACCACATTGATTGAAAATAATCTCAGCGTAGGCACTCTAAAATGTCACATTTGTGAGGATTATCAGAGTCCAGTACATCCACTTTTGGGGAGATGACTATGGTTTAATGGCTTATAAATTCCACTGGGGAAAGTACAAGAATTCCCACTGTATTCCAACTGTTTTATTCATGTACTGCTATATACCACCATATTTCCCATGCTTAGAATGATGCCTAGCTTACAGTAAGTACTCAATAAATGCCACTTCCAAAATTATTCATTCAATGAATATTTTATTGAGCACTTACAACACACCAGGCACTGTTCTAATATAGCAGTTCATGACTAGAACACTTGGGATGAGCTATGGATAATGGAAATCTGATACTGATAAATTCTACCAAAACATTTTTTGGCCAGAGTTAGATACTGAAATACTACTGGGGAAGACTTAGTCTACAGAATCACTTGCTTTTTTAAAGAGCTCTTTCAGTTCATTTGCTTCAACCTTCTTCATTCGACATAACAGCCTTAAAAATTGTCATACTCATAGAAACAGAATAGAAAAGTATTTGCCAGGGACTGGGTGGGGAGAGGGGTTGGGAAATAGGGACAGATTGGTAAAAGGGTATGAACTTTCAGCTATAAGATGGATAAGATCTGAGGATCTAATATAAAACATGATGACAATAGTTGATAATACTGTATTGTATAATCAAAATCTTCTGAGAAAATAGAACTTAAACGTTCTCACCGAGAGAGAGAGAGAAATATATAAGGTGATGGATGTGTTCATTAACTCAATAGGGGAATCCTTTCACAATGTATACATGTATCAAATCACCACTTTAAATATCTTAAAATTTTATGTGTCAGTTATACCTCAATAAATCTGAAATTTAAAAAAAACCAGGCTGATTCTTGGATCATCCCCACTGGGATTTAGCAGCCTCCTCAATGATCATCTGCTCACCCTTTCACACCAATGACCACTTATTTTGTTGGAAATATCAAAAGTCCTCCCAAAGCAAAATATAAAACTGTAGCATTTTCCTCAAATGAACAAGAAAATGAATAAGCAAGTTCACTTTTCTATGGAGAGCATTTTTTATCTGTTCAGACTAAAATAATGCAAATATGTCTCCTCTACCCTCCTATTTCTTCAGAACACTTATAACAACTGAAAACATGTTTTGCTTAACTTTTTAGAACCATATTGCTTTCTTCCAAATAAAACCAAAAGTAAGTACCCAATAGGATACAGAGCCTTTTCAATTTAATGATTATAGGAAAATGAATCTAAAAGAGAAGTATCTGCAGCCATGTATTATGCAATGATGAAAAGAGCTAAGTTCAGGATTCCAAAAGAAATGTCTTTGTTCAGAGTACCTAGCGTGTGCTGGGAAAGATGGAGGAAGAATGAGAAGCTGACACTGAAGCTGAGAAGGGATGCTGCAGCTGAAATATAAAAGATGAAAAGGATATGAGAAGACTGTTATTTACACTCCTAGAACAAGGCTAAGTCCATGAAGCTAAAAACACCCACAAAAATGAAATACCATCAGCACCCAGAATTAAGTCAAGTATATTTTATCGAGTTCTACCACTCAGTGTGAAATGAACTCACAGAGGGATTACAATCCAGGCTCAGATGCTTTAGATCACCAGTTTTCCAAGTGCTAGGACTTGAAACATTCATCATCATGTTTGCTTTAGAGGATTTTTCATATATGCAGTTTCCTAGTAAGCCTGGGTTTTTACATTTCTTCACTATTAATGTACACATATGTTGAATAGAGAAAAATCATTAATAAGAAATAGCATCTATCATTATAAAACAAAACAAGGTTGTTTCCAGATTTTGTGCTCTCTAAAGGGATAAATGTATTATGTCAGTTAAAAACTCATGGATGATCTTGGTCTTAGTACTCACTTAGTTGCAGTCTAGCTTCGTATCAGTCCTGGGCCTTAGCCAGGACATAAGTACACACACACAACTTATTATATCCAACTTCACTTGCTAAATTTTAGAGCATTCAGAGACAACAAAAACAAAAAGAGTGTCTTTTGGAAATGATTCAGCTCAGATTTAGAAAGTTAACATAGGATTTCCCTGGAGGTCCAGTGGTTAAGACTCCACGTTTCCACTGCAGGGGCTGCGGGTTCATTCCCTGGTTGGGAAACTAAGATCCCACATGCCACACAGCGTGGCCAAAAAAAAAAAAGTTAAAATCAGCACAGATGTTTTACTGCCAGGGAAGCAATCCTATTACAAGTATTATTTGCAAGGCCCACAGGTTTTTGCTATCACTTTATTATGGGGATGCTTGTAATGGGCTGAGGCAATGATAAACAGGCACTGTGACTCGAATGCTTTTCTCTAAGTATTAGTCGTATTTTTATGCCTTGTAGTACTTTATAAAGTGAATGTTGTGGGCATTCAGTAATAATTTTTAAATTATTGCATGGAATAAAATCAGTGTAGCATAAATCATTCACAGATCATGGTGTTCATTTGAGAGAGGCCAAGTAGGCCTGATGAATCAAGGATCAAATTCAAAACCAAACAATTTGTCAACATTTAGTAATGTAAATACCCATGTCTGCTCTTGCTCACAAAATATCTTCACAAGAAGATGCTTGAGATTCAGGCTTTGAGACCCTTGCTGTAATGGCCATGAAAAACATTAGAAGCAGTTTTCACATAGATGAAGGTATAGAATGCTTAGGTTTAACAAAGCCAATATTCCTAACAATCGCTCTGGTCTAAAGGGTTAACCACATTTACGCAGACCTCTCCCTTGCCATTTAGAGATAGGCAAACAATTTAGATGCTATCCTTGTGACTGAGTAGATTTGTCCATATGAGCCCTTGATGAATGTTTTAGGTCAGCTATTCATTTGCTCTGTCATGAATAGTCTCTCACTAAGTTCCCTGCCACTTACCCTCAGTCTTCTACACAGTTCACCAAGTTTATCTTTCATACATGCACACCAGGATTCATCATACTTCTACTAAAGACTGCCAAGTTTCTCCCCTGCCAACAGAGTAAAATCCAAATGTGTTACAGTACTAAACACTTTTAGACAAACCTAACATTTTAGTCTAATATCCCCGTTTTAAATACACACATGCATATCCAACTCCAGACCCCTCTGATTCCTCAGTTGTTTCCCAAGTGTCACAATACTCCTGCTTCCAAGCCTTTGTTTGTGCTATTTTTTTTCCTAGAATGCCCCTTAAGACCTGAAAACACCTATTCATTCTTCAATGCCCAGGTCTAACATTGTCCTCATTGTGAAGCCTCCAGACTTCCAGGCAGAATAAATCAGAGTTTTCTTTGTTTCCATAACTCTTGGTATCTGTGTCTTGTAGTAAGATAATATAGTTATCTGTCTGTCTTCCTAGCTTGATTTTAAAGTCCTTGGAAATGGAGAATTCATTCATTCAAGAAATCATTATTATTATTATCATAATTATTTTTAACATAATTATATTTATTATAATTATTATTCAGTACCTACTAAATGCCAGGCACTACTCCTGGAGATGAGGATATAGCAGTGAACACAACAAACGAGATCCCTATCCTAATGGAGCTTATATTCTAGTCTGAAGAGAGATAAGAAACAAAAATAGTACAATAGAATGTGATAAGAGCTATGAAAAGAAAATTAAGCAAAGAAGCAAGGTAAGGAGTACTGGTGTTGATGGTTGCAATTTTAATTTGGGTGAGCAGGAATGGACTCACTGAGAAAGCAATATTTGAACCAAGGGGGCTTCCCTGGTGGCGCAGTGGTTGAGAATCCGCCTGCCAATGCAGGGGACACGGGTTCGAGCCCTGGTCTGGGAAGATCCCACATGCCACGGAGCAACTGGGCCCGTGAGCCACAATTACTGAGCCTGCGCGTCTGGAGCCTGTGCTCCGCAACAAGAGAGGCCGCGATGGTGAGAGGCCCGCGCAACGCGATGAAGAGTGGTCCCCACTTGCCACAACTAGAGAAAGCCCTCACACAGAAACTAAGACCCAACACAGTCATAAATAAATAAATAAATAAATAAAAGAACGTGAATTTCTAAAAAAAACTAAGACCTGGCGCAGCTAGAATAAATAAATACATAAGTAAATATTAAAAAAAAAAAAAAAAAAAAAAAAAAAAAAAAAATATTTGAACCAAGATACAAAGATGATAAGGCAGAATGCCATGCAGATATTTAGAGGAAACTTACTGGAGGCAGAAGAAATAGCAAGTACAAAAGCCCTGAGGTAGATCATGCACATTTGAGGACCATCAAAGAAGTCAGAGTGACTGGAGAGGAGTGAAAATAAAAAGTAATAGAAATAAAGTGAAAGAGGTAATGGTAGCCAGATCATGTAGGACCCCTTAACCCCTTGTACAGAGTCAGCTGTTTTTCCGAATGAGAAGTTAAGCCATTGGAAAATTTACAGCAATAAAGCAATTTGATTCTTACATTTTAACGAGCTCACTGTGACTGCTGTGTGTTCACCAAATAATTTTATTTCCTCCCTGTATTCACATTCAATGCAATTTCTTAGCTTCTCTTGCAATTAGATAAGACCATGTGACTGACTTCCTGCCATGTGAAGCAGTCAGAAGTGATGGATGCAGCATCCAGGCCTGGCAAGAAAACTCACACATTGTCCACATTCTCTGCCACATGCAGAGAATCCAGTGGAGAATTTCATGTCCTAGAGAAAGATGGAGGAATCCTGGGTCCCTGAATGACCATGTAGGTCAGCGCCCCTTCACCCACTCACTGTCATGTGAGCAAGTAATCAACATTTGTTGCATTAAGCCACTGAGATTTTGGAGTTGTTACAGCAGCTAATGCCATGACTAACACGGGAGGCTATTGCAATAATCCAAGTAAAATATGATGATGGCTTGGATCAGAGTGGTAACAGTGATAGAAGCAGTCAGAACCTTAATATATCTTGAAAATGAGCCCCATTGGTTCATACAGTACTGAGAGATTGTATTGGGGATGAGAGCTTAAGACACTAGTCAAAGGTGACTCCAAGATTTTTGGCCTGAGCAACTAGGAGGGTGGAATTACATCTCTCTGAGCTGGAGAAGACAGAAAGGACCAGGCTTTGGGGAAAATCAAGAGCTCAGTTGAGGAAATGTAAAATTTGAGATCCAAGTACAAATGTTGTCTAGACTGTTAGACACATAAGATTGAAGTTTAGGGGCAAGGTCTGGGCTGAGATGTTTAAACCACATAATATATAGCACATATTTAAACCACAAGATAACAATATTTATTATTATTATATGATATTTAAACCACAAGACCATATATATCTCCAAGTTTGTTTGTGTAGATGGAGAAAAGGGGCAAGGACAGAGCTCTGGGACATTCCAATTTCAAACCTCAGGGAAATAAGAAATACCAGGGAGTAAATTGGAAAAGAAAGAGAGTGAGGTAGGAGGGATCCAAGACAGAATGAAAAACAAAGCGTTTCAAAGATGGCAGAGTAATTAACTGCAGCAAGAGCCAATGATAGATCACTTAAGAATATTTTTGTCATCTTTTTACTGTTTAGCACAGTACCTGATACACAATAAAAATGAATAAATATTAATAAATTTTGGATGATTCTAAATAATAGCTATAAATTTGCTTCAAGCAATGGGAAAGATGAAAGAATGGCATGAGGGACACAGGAGTCCAGAATTATGCTTAAGGGAAGTGATAAAATGAAATTCACCTAAAAAGCTATTTTTAAATTAAATGGTACTTTCACCAATCCCCAGCAGCAAGACATATTTTTATTATCTAAATGGTAGGAGGGGTTACTTTCTGGTGGGGAGAGAAGCTTGAGAATGCACAAAGTACTCAGTTTTAAGCATTATGATGTATAACCTCATAAATAGTCTTTTTTGTGATGTATATTTTTATTTTGGAAAAAAGGCTGTTTTTTCTTAAAAGCCTGACTATTTGAAACTATTATATAAAGAATAGTTTGAATTTTACATGAGTGAGTAATTATTTCATGCATAGCTCTGTCTTCTGTGATAACTACCATTATTAAGCTTTCCAATCTTTGCACACTTCCCATTTTCTTTCTCCTTAATTCTCCTCAATATGTTGAAAATACAACACTGAATTTTAAACTAAGATATTCCTAGGGAATTAATACAAAAGTGAACTAGCATTTCCAGAAAGTTGATAATAAGAGAAATATTATTTAGAGGAATTATCTACTTACATATATACCAAGACACAAAGGATATGAAGCACTGACAAGTACTGACAAACTGACAGCTTAATTTAATAAAATAAAATATTGGGTTGGTCAAAAATTTCATTCGGTTTTAAATAAAAATAAAAGACACATTTTTCATTTTCACCAAGAACTTTATTGAAAAACGTATTCATTAACCAAATGAACTTTTTGGCCAACCCAATATAAACAAGTGAATATAAAACAAGGTCAGAGAACTATAAGATAAACCTGAACTATAAGACTAAACATTAGTATATAGTTATGGATGTTAATAGGTTCTAAAGTTATAAAAATTGGGCCACATATTAATTCTAGAACTTCCTGATGGCCAACAAAGGAATAATTTTTAAGTCTATAATTCCCTATATGTGCCTTGGGTCTTCCTTACAAGGGCCACTCAGTGATGTAGTAGATGATATCTTCAGCTGCTTTCCCAACTGCTTACAATAAATGAAAAAATATATGCATCCTATAATGTAATTTATGGGAGGGCATATGCAAGAGAAATTTAAAAGGAATTTTGTAAGGAAACCAAAATAATATGGACCACTCCATAGCTCTTTGATGCTCTGGCTTAGTTCACAGAAAAGAATGAGTTGCTTCAGACAATCCTCCATAGAAATCATTTATCTCAGTGGGGCTTAAGAAATACTAAAAATAATAAGTTCTTGAGAATTCGTTGTGTGCTGCCTTCAGTTTAACATCTGTCCCAATTGTGTGTCTTCAAATTTCTTGGAGATAAGAACTGTCATTTTAACATAATTATGTAAGTGCCTAACATGACATCTTGCAGGGGCAGAGGTTTTCAAAATACAAAAATAGATGCATTCCTTCATCTAAAAACTTTCTTTGACAAAAAAGTGATAGAGTGCCTCCTCTCAGCTAAGGTGGTTGCTTTCCTCATTGTTCACAACTGGTCCTTGATTGTCACACAATGAGAGTAAATAGAATGGAGAGAGATACTCAAGTTACCATTCCTACCATGAACCTCTAGAAAAGTGCCACTAAGGCTGTAACCATAAAGTCTTTTTTATAGCTTTAAGCATAAGTTGTAGACTCATTAGTTCTTTCCCCACAAATTAAATAAACTTGAGCTAATGAGCAGAATTGACCCAAAAATAGAAAAGCTAATTTTTTGAGTACCTGTGTTGCAGTCATCACATATATTTTACTTAATCAATATAAATAACAACCCTGGGTAATATTCAACTTATTTTACATTTAAGCTATTTGAAATTTGTAGAGATGCAATGTTTTTCTGGGGCTACATATCTGGTGAACAGCAGAGCTTGACTCAAATCTCAAAATTTACCCTCCTTCTATGATATCAAATACCGCTCTCAGTCTTCCATACTATTTTCTGTTTAGAGATATAAAGGAATGCTTATTAAAATAATACTTTTTTCAGAAATAGAGCCTTATATAAAATTATCATGCATCTGAAATACAAATGCACAACTAACAAACTTTAATGTGCATTGCAAGAAGTGACAACTTAGAAAAGTTTTATTCAAAAAAAGTAAGAATGTCCTCCAGAATGATACATAATAAGGTATAATTTAAAAATCTTCTTCATTAAAATATATCAAACAAATATATTTAGGACATTGATAACAGTAACAAAATAACACAGACATCTAAATTAGTTCATTAAAATGCTTAAATAAATCTTTCAGAGCTAAAAATCAACAATGCATATTTCATTGATATATACGCTTATGTATGTATGTGTGTGCATGATCAATTTGACAACCTATAAGTACAGTTATTCCCCTGGGAGATTTGGGAAACAGCTAAAATTGTCTTACATAAGCAGAAGATAGCATGGTGGCCAATGCACATTAGGAATACTGAAGCTCAAACTTGATTAACACCACCACAATATCTGAAATTCAAAGGTTCTATAAAATAAAGTAAAATGACTATGAAATGACTAGGTATCAAATTCCTAAATATTGAGAATAACTTCTCTATTGAATACAGGTTTAAATTGTCATAGTTTAATAATAATAGAGTTAAAACTTTCTATCAATAAGTTCTGTCATTTCTGAAATATTATTTCACCAACCTAGAGAAATGAATTGTTCCTTTTTCTTTTAATATTGCCCTGTCTCAGAAGATCTTCTTCACAGCTACCAAATTTTGCTTCGTGTAATTTTGAGATCATTTTGAAATACAGATACAATTTCTAATGTGAACTGTTAAGAAACAGTGCACCCTTTGCAATATAAACTCTTGTTCAATTTACGTCTTTGGTTTCATTGCAATCTCATTGGAAACAGACCTCAGATTATTCAATACCACTAAAGCAAAATTTCTTCAGGATTTTCTGATGTGTTTTGTGTTTATAAAGTCTCTTTCAGCTTATGAAAACATCTTTAGACCCTGAGCTATGTAGTGATTAAGGGATAATTGTTAAACAAGAATTTAAATATTAATGGATATATCATGATAAATTTTCCAATGACATCATCTGTACCATGCAGTTCCTACTCTACTTCTGACAGTAGAGACTGGGTTCCATAACTGATCTTCTAATTCAAAACAAGTTAAAATGATAAGTAAAATATATTTTAAAATCTTTTCAAATGCCTAAGTCCAGCAAGAAAGTAAGGAATATTCAGATGCCAAAAATTAAGTGAGGGCAGAAACCCAGCTAGGTACTAAGAACTTAAAACAGATTATTCCTTGAAGGAAGCCAATTTCTGAGCTTAGGAATTTTAAGCTTTGGTTTCCATGGTTTTAAAGGTGCAGGAATAAAAAATAATGCCCAAATAAAAGAGTTTAATAGAAGGAGAGGAGAAAGAGAATGAAGTAAAGAAAATATTTGAAGAAATAATGACTTCAGCTTTCTAAAATTTATGGGAGACCCCTCACCACAGAATCAAAAAGCCTCAAATATCAAGCAAAATAAAGAGAAATCCACATCACAATGAAACTACCAAAAATCAAAGAAAAAAAAAAGGAGCCTTTAATACAATCAGAGGGGGAAAAAAAGACAGATTACCCTAAAGAGAATCATAATTACTAATAATTACATTGACAGCTGATTATCATCTATAACAATGGAACCCAAAAGACAGTAGAATTACATGTATAGAGAGTTCCCAGTTGATGATGATTTGATTTATGATTCTTTGACTTTACAATGGTGTGAAAGCAATCCACATTCAGTAGAAACCATACTTTGAATTTTGAATTTTAATCTTTTCCTGGGCTAGCGATATGTGATACGATACTCCCTTGTGATGCTGGGCAGTGGCAGTGAGCAGCACCTCCCAGTCATGAGGTCACAAGGGTGAACAACCAATACACTGACAACCATTCTGTACCTGTGCAATCATTCTTTTTTTCACTTTCAGTAGAGTTTTCAATAAATTACATGAGATATTCAGTAAGTTTTGTGTTAGATGATTTTGCCCAACTGTTGGCTAATATAAGTGTTTGAGCATTATTAAGGGATGCTAGGTTAAACTATGATGCTTGGTAAGTTAAGCATATTAAATGCACTTCAATTTAGGATATTTTCAACTTATCATGGGCTTCTCAGGTTGTAACCCCATCATAAGTCGAGGAAGATCTGTCTGCTAAGAAAAATTAGCTGTTAGAATTTGAAACCCAATTTAAATCACATTTATTAATCACATTTATTGATGTAGAATGTATTTAAAATGAACTGTATACATTTAATAAAAACCCAACTCAGTGGTTTTTTTTTTTTTTTTTTTTTTTTTAATTTATTTATTTATGGCTGTGTTGGGTCTTCGTTTCTGTGTGAGGGCTTTCTCTAGTTGCGGCAAGTGGGGGCCACTCTTCATCGCGGTGCGCCGGCCTCTCATTATCGCGGCCTCTCTTGTTGCAGAGCACAGGCTCCAGACGCGCAGGCTCAGTAATTGTGGCTCACGGGCCCAGCTGCTCCGCAGCATGTGGGATCTTCCCAGACCAGGGCTCGAACCCGTGTCCCCTGCATTGGCAGGCAGACTCCCAACCACTGCGCCACCAGGGAAGCCCCTCAGTGGGTTTTTATAGATTAGCACAACTGTAAAACAACTGCCACAACCAAACTACAGAACATTTCTATCACCCCAGAAGTTTCCTCAAGCCCTTTTGCAGTATATCCCACCCTCCACCAGTAGCACCTGATAACTACTGATATATATTTTTTCTAATATAGCATTTTCTATTCTTTTTTACATGAATGGAATCATACAACATGTATTTTCATATCTGGATGCTTTAACTTAGCATAATGATTTTGAGGTTGATCCATGTTGTAATGTGAATCAGTGGTTCATTCTTTTTTATGTCTGAGTAATATTCAGTTGCATAGGTATACCATATATTTTTTATTCATTGATAGACACTTAAGTTGTTTCCACTTTTTGACCATTGTTAATGAAGGCTTCTAAAGGAAGTGAGTTGCAGTAAGGGGACAACTAAGTAAAACTATTGCTTTTTAAATAATTAAGGCATAATCTACACACAGTAAAACCACTCTTTTTAGTGAACAGCTCTGTGAGTTTTGACAAGCACATATAGTTACGCAATTTGCACAATCAGATATAGAACAGTTCCATTACCACCAACCCCAAATTCCCCTTCCCTCTTTGTAGTGAATTCTCCCTGCACCCCCAGCCCCTGGTAACTACTGATCTATTTTTTGTCTTTTGAGTTTTGTCTTTCTCAAAACATCAAGTAAATGGAATCAAACAGTATGTAGCCTTTCAAATTTGACTTCTTTCACTTAATGTATAGGAGATTCAGGCACATTTTTATGTATATCGGTTAGTTTGTTTCCTTTATTGCTGAATTATACTCCATTATATGTGAAGCCAAAATTCCAATTCATAAAGGAAAAAATGTGATGAGTTAGACTTCAAAATTAAGAACTTCTGCTATCTAAGGGGATCAAGAGGTACAAACTTCCAGTTTTAAGATAGATAAGCCAGGATGTAATGTACAGCATGGAGAACACAGTCAATAATATTGTTTTAACTTTCTATGGTGACAGATGGTATCTAGACTTATTGTGGTGATCGTTTCACAATGTATATAAATGTCGAATCACCATGTTGTACACATGAAACTAATATAATACTGCATGTAAATTGCACCTCAATTTAAAAACTTATAACCACATAAAAAAGAACTTCCACTCCTTGAAAGACACGTTTAAGATATTAAAAAGACAAGGCATGGACTAAGAAGAAATATTTGCAAATAACATATCTGACAGAGGACTTGTATGCAGAATATATAAAGGGCTCCTAAAACACAATAATATTTAAAAATTATTTAATGGGCAAAAGACTTGAACAGCTACTGCACCACATAAGATATATGGTTGGCAATAAGACATGAAAAGATTCTCAACATCATTAGTTATCAGGGAAATGAAAATTAAAACCATAATGCAATACCACTAAACACCTATAGAATGGCTATGATTTTTTAAATTAACAATAACAAGTGATCAGAAATATGCAGAGCAAATGTAACTCTCCTCAATTCCTAGTGGGAATACAAAATGTACACCCACCCAATTTAGAAAACAATGTGGCAGTTCCATTAAAGTTAAATACACATTTACTGTACAACCCAGCGATATTTATCCAAGTGAAACAAAAACTTAGATTCACATTAAAAGCAGTATAAAAATGTTTATAGCAGCTTTATTCATAATCACCAAAAACTGGAAACAACTCAAATGTCCTTCTACTGAGGAAGAGGAATAGATAAAAACTATTATTTTTCAATGCTAAATTAGGCCATTTATGGGTATATAACAAGGGTTCCAAAGTTTGGTATATGGACAAGTTATCTCATATGAAACTGTAACCTTAGTTCTACACGACTGTTTTAGAAAGTAAAGTTTGCTATTTTGTTTTCAATTTCTCATTTTGTTGAACTATCACTTCTCTTCAAGGAAACAGTAGAAAGAAGAGAAGAGAGTAGATATCTGGTGTGAATGTGTGATATTGAAATATTTGTTGGGCTAAGAAAGATTGTGAGACAGATTACTCCAGATGAGACAGTCAGCCACTGGCACTAAGCAATTCAGCTGTGCCCTAGATTCCAAAAGCAAAGTCAATACTGAGCACAACACTTCTTCAAAAGCTCATGAAGGTCTTATTGACAACTGGGCTCTCACAGTGTGTATCCATTTCCCAATCATTAGGCCAAAGTTGCACGCTATTAATACATTCTTAGTTCAAGACAACATTATATGTGAGCCATTCAGAGTTTTGACGTACCTAGGCATAAACCTAAACTACTTGGTTTTAAAGAAATGCTTGTTGAATGCTATCTTTGTCACCCTTAAGTTTATTTCATTTTTTTTGAGTTATATTTGACATATAACATATTAATTTCAGGTGTATAACATAATGATTCAATATTTGTATAATAAAATGATCACTGCAATAAGTCTGGTTAACATGCATCACCATATATAGTTACAAATTTTTTTTACCTGTAATGAGAAATTTTAAGATCTACTCTCTTAGCAGCTTTCAAATATGTAATACAGTATTTTTAGCTACAGTCACCATGCTGTACACTACCTCCCCAGGACTTATTTATCTTATAGCTGGAAGTTTGTATGCCACCCTTAAGTTTAAGTGCTATATTTTTTGTCCATTTCCAATTTTTAATTAATGCTTCATTTTTTATAATTAATTTTTAATTTTCTCAAATTATTATAGAAATTCCCAATTTAATTCTCCACAACCTACTTACAGAAGTCTATGTTATACATTAGTAAGTGCAAAGCTTGTCACCTATGTGTTGTAAAAGCTTTGACAAGACCTGTGTCTCATCTGGTGACAGAATCCTAGGGAGGTGGTTGGCCAGAAATATAAGGAAAAAAGGGACCAGATTTCAGGGAAGAGGGGCTGATGCAAGATAGAAGGTTCTCAACCACATCTGGGGATCATCAGAATCATTCAAAGGCACACACTGGTGGTGGGGGATCAGTTTTACATCCTAAAAGGAGTTCCCACAGCACAGTGAGAATGTGAAAACGTAAAGCCGTCATCACCTACTGCAGGAGACAGAAGTCAAGCCATCTCAGCGGCTGGTCTCAGGTAACTACATGGAGGCATCTAGCATAGATAACATCGGCAACTGAGCTGTGGAGAAATGCTTGACTGGCACAAGCTCCAGGCTTCAGATTCTTAGGGGGCTCCTTAGGTAAGCACTTCAGAAGTGTGACATGCCTGACATCAATTGAAACACAGAAGATACATAGCAGTTTGTGTAACGTCTCAAGGACCACCAATCCCACCCCCAGACATAGAAAGAACTGTAGAGAGAGGCTAGGTTCCAGCGACCCCTGGAGGAGACAAACTGACCTGCATGGTACCAGGTTCATACCTGATCCCTAGAGTCTCAAAATCCTGCAACCAGGACAGACAGCCGTCAGAAGAGTAATATTTTATTGCTTTTTAGTATTCAGCAAAGAGCAGACAGTTCATTGAAGTATTTACTTTATCTATATGCATGGTAAAGAGCTCTCAGAACATGTCTCCCAAAGCAACCTTGGGCTTATCCTCACAAGTAAATGAAGTCCAGATTTAAAAAGAGATAGTATCCAGTGTTAATTTTCCCTTGTCACTTCTTATATTCTATAATGTAATTGGAAACTAATTGCACTTTAATGGTGAAAGAAATTGAGTCACAGGCAATCGATTCTATTTTGTTAGGTTGAAAACATATTTGCTGAGGGCACAAGATGAACAGGAAAGGTTAACACACTATTTTGATCTTTCTTAAAAATCAACTACATTGACTTAGGTTTCTCCGCAGATTAAACAATAAATGTTTCCCTACCAAGGTTAACTTTCTATTAGAATTTACTGGGTAAAAATTATAGGAGAAAACAGAAGGAGAATACCCTGGATGGACCAATCTTTTAGAAATAAAAATGGATTGTCTCATATTGTCAGAAGAATTTGAAATTAATTCTAAATTGCATCCATGTTCTAAAATAAAATGGTATTTGGAAATAGGAGTCAACTGAATGACTCTTTTTTCTTTGGATAAAACCATCAGAAAAGCAACATTTTGAGGAGGTAATATACCACAACAGTTAATGACAGTCTTTAAGGTCAGTAAATCTGAGTTGAAAGCCCACCTCCTAATAACACCTCAAATTAAGTATGTCTTCTTTAGCAATTTCCTTCTTTGCTCTAAGCTTCACTTTCCCACCAACAAGAAGACAGTGTTAATACCTACCTCTCAACTGAGCAAGTCAATTAATCTTTGTGATCTGCAGTTCCTCTAGCTATAAAAATGGGCTGTTAATGCTGGTCTCAGAGACTTATTGTTAGAACTGAATGAAACCGGTTAAAACACATTAAATATAAAGAACTATGTAAATATCATAATTGAGTTGCTTCCTATTATTTGTGGAACATGGTGTTGTATAAATTAGTAAGTAATTAAATACTGTTTAAATATAAAATGGAGATCAGACTTGGAAATTCTCTGAGCAGACAAATATTTGAGAGGGATGGGAGAGTGGAGGGGGAGTAGGGAATACCTTGAGACAGTGTAAAATCCTACTTCTGATTAAACTTTTACCCACTAGTTTTAACACCCATTGATGAGTATTACCTGAAATTCTTTTTTCTTTTTTTTTTTTGCCGCGCCGCATGGCTTGTGGGATCTTGGTTCCCTCACCAGGGATTGATTCCAGGGCTATGGCAGTGAAAGCACAGAGTCCTAACCACTGGACCACCAGGGAAGTCCCACCTGAAATTATTATTAATGTGGTGGTTACCAAGTGGTGATTTTCAAAAATTTTTTATCAGTCCTTCTATAATTTATTAACTTGAAATTAATTTGTGATACATGTAAACCTGGTTGATATTTTAAGATATCACAATAGGTTTATTGATTTTTTGAGAGAGAAGTTACATTTTTAAAATTTTTACTGAGATATAATTGACATATAACATTATATTAGTTTCAGGTTTGCAACATAATGATTCAAAATTTGTATATATTGTGAAATTATCACCACAATAAGTCTAATTAACATCCATCACCATAGGTAGTTACAAAATTTTTTTTGCTTTGTGATGACAACTTTTACAATCTACTTTCTTAGCAACTTTCAAATATGCAAGACAATATTATTAACTATAGTCACCATGCTGTATGTTACAAACAAATGACATTTATTTTATAACTGGAAGTTTCTACCTTTTGAGCCCCTTCACCCATTTCACCCCCCCCAAACCCTTGCCTCTGACAATCACCAGACAAAATCATTTAAGCCATATAAGCAAAACTAAATCTAGTTTATTTCAACATAAGTGAAACTTAACTTAGATTATTTCTTGCAAATACCTCTGATAATCATGAAAGAAACTTAAATCATCATCCTAAAAACGGTATAAGATAATCACTTTTAACCAATCTCCTGCCATATGGAGACCCCTACTGTGATAACCAATCATTGTACAGTTTAATGGACTTCCTCATTTTCACTTTATAAGCCATCCTGTAACTCCATGCCCCTGAACTTCATATCAGTTTTGAATTTCAAAGCTCCCAGTTCAAAAACTGTTCTTACATGCACAATAAACTTTTACTAAATACTATTTTATTGATCTGGTAGTTTTAATTTTGCTACTTCTGGAGTTTTGACAATACATATAATTATTAACATAATTAGCAGAATTATCTAGTCAATTGTCAGACAGGGCCTTATGTAAAATAGAAAAGCTAATTTACATTTGGAAATGGCTTGTTTGCACTATTCTTGTCCTTTCATCATTGAGTGGGTTTGTCATGGAGATAAATGTCTACCAGGCATGAACAGACAAACACAGTTTACCTCCTGACCTGGTCAAATATGAATGCAGGTGGGCATGTGAGGTAAAAATGCAGCTGAACCTTGGCACTCACTAGTCCTGCTTCATCAGTTTTCACCTCACGTTTCTCCCAAAAGAAAGTTTATTTTTTATTGCTTCATCTCTGCTTCTGAAACCCTAGAATATAACATTTCTAGAGATTTCTGCACAGCGATGAGGATTTTTCCCATACAAAAAAATTGTCTCAGACTTCTGTTGTTCTGACATGTTCTTTAAATATATTTCTCCTTCAGACATCAATGCTAAACTCGAGGGTCACTTTATTTAAACTTTTTAAAAATATTTCACAGTCATATAGAAAATTTTAATACACTTACAATGTCCCTTAAATCTTCATTTTTAATACCCCCATGTGATAGCATTCACTACTCTCACTTTTATTACAGTTGTTAAGGATGGGATGTTATTCTTAAATGGGACTTCAAGGGACTATATTACTATATGTTATATATATCTATATTATATATATAGATACTACTATATTGCTGTATATTACTTTAAGGTACTATATTACTATAGACCTTAGACTTCATTGTGTTCAGGAACTGACAAATTCCTGATATTTAAGTATTTTTATGAGTCTCTGCCTGAGCATGTTGTCATCTTTGGAACTTGTATAAGGCAGGTGTAATAGCATACATAAAGGCAGAATATTTTTAATTTTTATAATAAAATATTTAATACATACAAATGTACTATGTATACAGTGTAAAGAATAATACTAAAATAGGCACAATATAGCCACCACCCTACCTTTTTTTTTTTTAGTTTTTATTGAAATATAGTTGATTTACAATGTTGTGTTCGTTTCAGGTGTACAGAAAAGTGATTCTGTTTATATACATATATATATATATATATATATATTCCTTTTTAGATTCTTTTCCATTGCAGGTTATTACAACATATTGAGTAGAGCTCCCCGTGCTATACAGTGTTCCTTGTTTGTTACCTATTTTATATATAGCAGTGTGTGTCTGTTAATCCCAAACTCCTAATTTATCTATCCCACCACCACCCTACTTTAAAAATAATATCAATATTTTAAAATTTTCCTCTTTGTCCATTTCATGTATCAATTACATATCCCTCCCTCCTCAATAAAACCTCTGAATTTTATGAACTGTCGTATTTATATTTAAAAGGTTGTGTTATGAATAACTTATCATTGAAAAACACTTGAAATACCCATGGAAAAAGAATATAGTATCAAAACTAATATCTAAAAGCTGTTACTTTCTAAAGTAATTTTACATTTTATATTTAAATCCAATTTTAATATTATAAATGATATGCAGAAAATGTTGAAAGAGAGGGAAAATTACAAGATAAAACAAAATTTACAGGAAAATATATTTCTTAAAGGCAATTATTTTTCCCCAGCTTTATTGAGGTAAGATTAACAAATAAAAATTGTATATATTTAAGGTGTACAATATGATAATTTGGTACACATATACTTTGTGAAATGATTACCGCAATCAAGACAATTAACACGTCTATCACCTCATATAGTTACCTTTTTGTGTGTTTGGTAAAATCACTTGAGGTCTACTCTCCTAGTGAATTTCAAGGATATAATACCTCATTATTAATTATAGTCACCATACTATACATTAGGGTTCCAGAAATTATTCTAATTGTAGTATTGGGATAATGCTGACCTTATCGGATAAGTTACAAAGTCGTGCCTCTACTTCTATCCTCTGAAAGAGTTTGCAGATAATTGATATAATTGCTTCCTTAAATGTTTGGTAGAATTCACCAGCGGGCCCATGTTGGCCTGGTACTTTCTGTTTTGGAGGGTTATTAATTATTGATTTAATTTCTCTAATAGATATAGGCCTATTCAGATTGTCTATTGGTCTCTCTTTTTTGACTGTTCTTTATTAGAATTTTAGTATTTTCTTATCAATTTGCAAAAAATCCATATTTCTTTTCAACAGCTACTATACTCCGGGCCATTGGAAGCACTGATTTTCATGCATGCAGAACTTAACTGGCAGCTTATTAATGCCAAATTATCACAGGTACCTTCTCTAGAAATCTCTTTTTTTTTTTTCTTTTTTAAAGTCTATAGGCAGAGCTTTTTTTTTTTTAATTGAACCATCTTTTTCCCTTTATTTATTTATTTATTTATTTATTTATTATTTATGGCTATGTTGGGTCTTCGTTTCTGTGCGAGGGCTTTCTTTAGTTGCGGCAAGTGGGGGCCACTCTTCATCGCGGTGCGCGGGCCTCTCACTATCGCGGCCTCTCTTGTTGCGGAGCACAGGCTCCAGACGCGCAGGCTCAGTAGTTGTGGCTCACAGGCCTAGTTGCTTCGTGGCATGTGGGATCTTCCCAGACCAAGGCTCGAACCCGTGTCCCCTGCATTAGCAGGCAGATTCTCAACCGCTGCGCCACAAGGGAAGCCCAAAATCTCTTTTTTTTAAATTTTGGCTGTGCCGCGGGGCTTGTGGGACCCTAGTTCCCCAACCAGGGATTGAACACAGGCCTCGGCAATGAAAGCCCAGAGTCCTACCCACTGGACCACCAGGGAATTCCCCTAGAAATCTTAATATTAAAGTTATAATGGACCACACCAACTGACTGATCTAATGCCTTCAGGTTCCAGATGAGAAGAGGTCACAAGGCCAGGCCAAAGAAAAAACATAAAATGAAAGTAATATTTGATGAATACTATAAAGGAAACAATTATCACTTACTTATCCAACAAATATTTCCTGGCAGTATTACATGCCAGGCACTGTGTTAGATGCTGGGGATTCAGACAGCTCTCCCAGACCTTATACAATTGTGGACATGACAAACAACAAACATGTAAACAGGTAGTGTGTTACAATAATTTTAGTTTTTGGTATGTGCTCTGAAGAAAATTCAAGCAGACTAGAGGGATAGAAAGTGGTTGGAGAAAGAAGATGCTATTTTGGAAAAGGTGTCAAGCTGGGTCATTCTAAACTGATGACACTGAAACAGAGATTTATATGAAGTGAAGGAACAAGCCATCTCATTTCATCCTACAAGAAATAGCAAGTGAAAAAGCAAAATCCCTGACCCAGGAATGAGCTTAGTAAGGTTGGAGACAACTAGAAGGCCAGGGAGGCTATAATGGAATTAAAGAGAACAGTGGAAAGAGAGATGTCTAACCATTTAGAGACAAAGGACACCAAGCAGTTTAAGATCCGTGGCCCAAATATTAGCAAGAGCATAATGGTCACGTGTCAAATTTTTCCTAACAGAGCATGTATCTCAGTTTTCTGCCTGTAGGCAAGTGTGCTCTGCCGGGACCTGAATCTCCCTGGTCACACTTCTGTTGCTTTTCAGAAAAGAAGCTTCAGGTCAGAGAGAGGTTCCCATGAGTTGTCCCACCCTTGGGGCAGGACTGTCCAGCAACATTGTTGTTTTTGTTGCACTTTTGAGTCCTGCCACTCAAAAGCAAAATTTCTGAAGCTAATGGAATACAGAGGAAGGCATCTTTTAAATCTAATACAGAATATCAGGTCCTGGTGGATGGTAGAGTGGCCAGCAGGGTGTAGGGATTAGGGACCACTGGATGTATATCCCTGGTGGCTTCATTACTGCCCTGAGGTCCTGTACCATCCAGTATTCCCCAGTGGGTATCTTTACGGGGAGAATGGGGGTATTACAGGCTGATTGGCCTGGTCTAATAAGGCCCTGCTCAATTAGGTCCTGTATAACAGGGGCGATGTCCAACAAGGCATCCAGATAGGGTACTGTTTTCTATTGGGCGATGTATGTCTGGGTTTTAGATGGACTATCAAGGGACTGGCTCTTCCAGCTTGTCACACCCATCCCTGGGCCCAGACCCCAGGATTTACTCTGGGGAGATCGACTTATTCTGTCTGGGGAGGTTTGTCCTCAGTCATTAACATTATCATTTGTGCCCTTTATCTAAAGGGATGCCAATCTCCAACTTGTCTCCCATTAGGTGGATAGTAGCCCCCAACTTACGTGATATCTCTTCTTATCAGGGGTAGAAGGCATTCAGGGACATACAGGAAGGAATGGGTGAGTAGTGTGTATTCGTCCAATTTGCATTCTAATGACTCTATGAACGCCCGTTCTTGGGCCTTCCTTGATAGCTGCATAATTTTACAACTCTTGTGACCGAGTTTGCCAGGATCTGGTGTTCAGAATGGAGTAATGGCACCAGTGTAGACTAAGAATTTGACAGGCTCTCCCGCTATGTCCCATGTCAACCAGGGCTCCTCCAGGGTCAATCAGAGTGCCTGCTTAGGAGCCCCTGGCCCCGCCATTCTTCATCTATTTGGACCACCTGCCTTTGAGGGTAGTGGCCGGGATCTGCTGTTTCTGTCCCCCTTCGGGGGTGGCAAGGACAATCTCCCTTCCAGTGTCCCTCTTGCTTACATATGATGTACCGATTGGGTCCTAGTTTCCTTGGCTTGCTGTCCCTCACTGGGGGCTGGGGGTCACTCAGCAGAGTTGAGAGTCTCCGTGGCCAGTTAGTCCAGATTCCCATGCTGACCGGTTGAAACTGGAGAACAACAGCCCGGAGATGGGTTTGCCTCCAGGCCTTTTGATCCTCTGACCTTTCCTCCTCTAGATCTCGGTTATTAAACACCCAACAGGCGAAAGGTAGTGGTATCTGGTTCCCTTTCTAGTTTCCGGAGTTTATGCCTAATGTCAGAAGTGCTTTAGGAAATGAAATACGACCTCAGGATTGCATTCCCTTCCAATGACTCGGGGTCAGCGGTAGAATAGATTCAGAGGCATCCCCTGAGGTGCTCCAGGAATGCCGAAGGGCTTTCTATTGGCTCCCGATTGACTTCCCTTATCTTATTCCAACTGGTTTCTTTCCAGCTGCCTGGATTCCCTTTGGGATCATATTTTTATCAGCCTCTGTCTCCACCCCTTCTCCATTGTCTTGGTGGTCCCAGTTTGGGTTCGTTAATCTGAAACCGCTTGATCTCCTGGTCTGAAAACAGGATGACCTGCATTGTTTCTGTTCTCTTTGTCGGCTTCCTCTTGGTGGCTTTTCTTCCCCCATTAGGGGTACATTGAGGAGGCTCTGGATGTCAGCCCAGGTGGGGTCATGGGTCTGAGAGGTGCCCCTAATCAGATTCAGGAACCCCTCCGGATCTTCCCTCAACCCCTTACTATGACTTTTCCAGTTATATAGATCAGAAGTGGTAAATGGGATGTGTACCTGGATGAGCCATCCTTCTCCACTGGGGACCTGCCTCAAGGGGAATACCTTTCCTGGCAAGTTGTTGGACCCTGGCTGGTAATTAATCCTACTTCATATACTTGCTGGTCTGGGCTCTGGGGTAGGGGGCTGGTATGGAGGGGGGGCCTCGGACCTGTGGCCCAAATCGGGTTATATAAAGGAAGGAGGGAGGGAGGGAGCAGTAGGAGGAGGGTTAGGCAGGAGATCAAGAAAGTCCTCAGGGGACAGTCAAGGACTGGTGTTACTGTTACCTCAGTGGAGGAGAACCCACACCCCTTCTGAAAGCCTTTGTTCTGCTGTAAGGCCACAAAAATCTGAACATGGGGAATTTCATCCATTTATTTTGTCTCTGGCATAGTAGGCCCAATTATAAAATGGTGTTGTAATTTAGACACCTACTGATGGGCCAGCTTTCTCCATCTCCCAGCAGGTATTGGGCTAGGCTGTATTACATAGGATTTCTGGTTTGGGAAATTTGGGACTAGCACCAAACTGTTAATGGATTCCTCAAAAGTCCAAAATAGGAGGCATCCAAATGGCATGAACTCTGATATAACTGGGGGTCCCCCTTGAGTTTGTAAACAGCCTGTGGTTAAGATAGGTAGTCCCTCCTCAGTCAGAATAACCTACAGGAGGTTAGAGAGGACTGCCTCTGGCCCAGGGAAGCTTAGACATGTTGGTTCCTGACCAACTTGGTCCATTAGGGAGAGGCACCCCAGATCGAAGTGCCAGGTGCAGTATCTCTGCACACACATCATCACCATCTTGAAATGAGTGTCGTGCAAAGCACTTCTGCACACACCTCACCAAGTTGAAGTGTTGGGCGCAGCCATTTCATGTTATAAACTCTGGTCTGAAGTGCTAGGTGCAAAGCATCTGCACACAGCACCCTATGAGCAAGTGAAACTAAACTAAGCACAAAGGAAGAGAAAAAAAGGTTAGACTTTGTTGTATTACCCAGATTCTATTTTTATTTCCCAGGAATTGTTGGTTTTTTTTTTGGCTGCATCGGGTCTTAGTTGCGGCACACGGGATCTTTCATTGCGGTGTGCGGGCTTCTCTCTAGTTGTGGCTCGAGGGCTTCTCTCCAGCTGTGGCTCACGGGCTCCAGAGTGCATGGGCTCTGTAGTTGTGGCGCACGGGCTTAGTTGCCCCTCGGCCTGTGGAATCTTATTTCACTGACCAGGATGGAACCTGCGTCCCCTGCATTGGAAGGTGGATTCTTAACCACTGGACCACCAGGGAAGTCCCTCCCAGGAATTTTTAATGGGCTTCGCTAATGACAAGACGGCATGGAACAGGTAGCAAAGGGAGTGGAAAACACTGGGGTCATAGTTAACAGACAGAAAGATAGTCAGCACTTCCTTAGCTCCTTTTTTTCTCTCTATGGTTGTATGTACTACTTAAAAAGGCACCATGTCAGGTGGGAGAAAATAGACACAATACATTGTTATGTAAACCGCTTTTACAGATTAGACATTATATAAATTAGACTAGCCATTTGACGCTTTCATAAAATGAGTGTTCAGTAAACATTTTTTGAAAAAATGAAAACACAGTTTTACATTTGCACACTTTATCCTCACAAAAATCCTCTGAGATAAAGAAAGGGAAAGTGGCCCCCAGAAGTGATTCTTTCTGATCAAGAGATGTTATCTTTCAGTTTACTAGGGGTAAGGGAATCATTTCTAAAATTTTTGCTTCAAAGACAAAGGCATTATTTTTTCCTACTGCTTACGGCATAGTTTCTTTCATATCAAACAGACATAAAATTTATCATTTTATCATGTAATGCTCTTTTCTTTGATTAGGTTACTTCTGGGCTTCTCAGAAAGGAATAATAGAATGACACTTGGGTATAATAAATGACATCAATTATCTGATTAAAAAGTGTGAAAGGAAAATAAAAATGGAGTCGGTATTGCTAAGAGAGCTGTCTAAAGTGGAGCCAGGAGGCATTGAGAGAGTGTAGCTTACACATGTCTCAGCCTGGATGGAATCTGAACTTTGACCACTTATTGTCTTAATGCAGGCATCCAGAACATCTGCCCAATGTTCCAGAGATTTTTTGAACGCTTACCCTAAAATAACTCGTGATAGCCTATGCCCTAAGGACAGATATTTCCTTTCTTGAATGAAAGTCAGTCATAATTCTTGCCAGACAACTCTAACAACCTTGCGGCTTTTGCTCCTATAAGCCCCTGACTTTCTCTTCCGCAGAACAGTCTTCTGGTTTTACCCAAATCTGTGTCTCCCAAACTGTGATTATTAGACCCCATATAAACTCTTCTCTTGTTTGCAGCCTTCTGCATTTCTTGGTTGACAAAAGACACTAATTTTCTATTAGAAAGAATTTCAGTATGCATGCTTATACATTTATGAAATACAAAATTATAATGGCTTAATAATAAAGCACTTTGTAAGATTAGTGAGTTTTTCACTTAAAAACCTTCAGAATGACAATTGATAAATATTAGCCTGATTACTATTCTCTGGTTCCTCAGGACACTTCATACCCTGCAAATTCTTAGAGAGAGGTAAGCGCTCCAACCAGACCGCTGTCCCACGTGGTTTACTCAAAACTCCAGGTCAACATTCTCACCATGGAAGGAGAGTCCACTTATTTTTGAGAATATTTTGTCTGACTGATTCCAAATATCATCATTAAAATTTCAGATTTGGGGAGCCAAACAGAGAATAAGTCCATGAAGCTTGTTCAGATATTTTTCAGAGGGTTCCCTCACAGAGTAAGCAAATCTTGACTCGGATACACAGCAAAACTCTAGTTTACAAAAAAATTCACTCCCTAGTGGCCTGAAAGAGTCACTTCAGCTTCCAAATATGATTAAATTACTCCCACTATCAACACTGGGAAAATTATAACTGATAGGATTTCATGTCTTGAGATCTTTTAAGTAAAGGTTTTTATTTTTATTTTAGAATTTTAATATCTGAATGGATTCTGAATCACTTAATATTTCTTGTCTTGAATTTGCTACATTAAATTTAGACAGATTCAAATAGATACCCGAGTCACTAGATAGCTGGCTTCTGTCCCACGTTGTCCCTATATGAGGTAAACAGTTCCTATATAAAACTGTATATAAATTTAGTCACCTTGAGAATGGTATTAGAAAAGCAATCTCTGGTTTGACAAAGTTCCCCTAAATCTATCCAAAACGTCATAACTAACAACATAATTTCATGGGATTTTTGGATTTGTAATGTATAAATGAATGGCTTTCTAAGAGTAAAATGTTCTAAGAAGGTAAGGTTATGACTAAAGATATTATGGTTTAAACTGAAATTTTCATTTTAAAAATACATAAAGGGGGAATTCCCTGGCGGTCCAGTGGTTAGGACTCAGCACTTTCATTGCCGTGACCCAGGTTCGATCCCTGGTCTGGGAGATAAGATGCTGCAAGCCGCGTGACATGGCCAAAAATTTTTTTAATTAAAAAATAATAATAAGTAAGGAACTAGACCTTTCTGATACAGTAATTATTTGGCATAAGCAAAATGGGCCTTTAAGTTCTAGAATTCTGGCATGAGGGGTGAGTGAAATGGGTGAAGGTGGTCAAAAGGTACAAACTTCCAGTTATAAATAGATAAGTCATGGGGATGTAATGTTCAGCATGGTGACTGTAGTCATTAATATTGTTTTCTATATTTGAGAGCTGTTAAGAGAGTAGATCTTAAAAGTTCTCATCATAAAAAAAAATTTTAACTATGTGTGCTGGTGGATGTTACCTAGACTTATTGTGGTGATCATTTCACAATATAGACAAATATCAAATCATTATGTTGCACGCATGTAGCTAATATAATGTTATTTGTCAATTATATCTCAATTTTTAGAAAATTCTAGAATTCTGGATACCAATTTCTCATGGATGGTGTATGTATGCGGGTGAATGCATACATACAGCTCTCTTTCTCTCCTTGGCTCTGATAAGCAATAGGTTTGATGTCTGCTCACGTTTACAGTTTGTTGGAAAGTGAGTAATGGAGGTTAGTCTCACCACTGGCCGTACATGATCTTGAAAAAAATAGCAAAAATCCTCAAAGAAATTAATACTGGAAAGTAAGAAAGTAAAGTCCTTGGAAATCAGATTATTCAGCTCTATGACGACCTTTCTAAACTTTTCACATTCTGAATGCTCCCTGGGTTCTGGGAGGCATCAGTAGCTAAAGTGAAGCTGAGAACGACGTGGTGATGCAGACACTTGGGACTAGAAGGTGACAAGATCTTGACACCTAAAGATCAGCAAAAGCCAAGTGGCCGTTGAGTGTCAGAGCACGGGAAAGGCTTGCTGTAGATGCACTGAGCCAGGGAGTGGCATGCCCCAGGGAAGGGGGGACAGATCTGCCTTTGTTAGGATACTCTCCAGGCTGGCCAGAGTGGACGGAGTTTGAGTGACAGTTGGCTTCTGGATGTTAGTCCTGTCTTATCAGATAGTAACTTGGAGTGAATAGCCCAAGAGGTCTCCCAGAAAGAATGTGGGGTGTACATTTGAAGGTGTGTTGGGGCTGATAGGTTTCAGCCCCTCTTCGAGGAGGAGTGTCAGGGAAATTGAAAGAAACTCAACTGAAATGAAGACAGTTGGTAGGAAAGAACAGTGTCAAGGATTTTCAGCTTCTGCTGGGTCAGATGAATGGAACCAGTTCTCTTTTTTCTATTTTAAATAGGTCATTTTGTTTGATATAAACTCATTGGTATATATATATATATATATCTTTTAAATTCCCACAAAGTACAAAAAGAAAAATTCTCTAAACACACAAATTGACCCAAAGGTTACATAGCTCTCAGAAAAGAAAAGAGTACGTGTTTCTTATCTGTTATTGAATAGGGTGTGCTAGTTTCCCATCTTATCTTTCCAGGGTAAGTAAAGGATAACATCATTATATTTGTGAAATCTGATTTTCCCAGGATATAGGCAACTCCCTGGGTTAAGAGACATGAACTTGTTCAGGCCTAGGTGGCAGTGTTTATTTAAAAGCCTCCCTAATGATTTTTTAAAATTAACACATCATCTGCAAATACCAAAATCACTAACTGAATTTAAGGAGCCACAAAAGTGTCTTGGTACTTGTGATGTTGGGCTAGAACAATGCATTCTACCCAATAACTGAAAGATTTTGAGCCCAAAGCTCCAGGACAAAAAGCATCGGATGTTTTAGAAAGAATTTCCAATAAACACTTGTGAGTTTTCACACAATAGTATTTCACAAAAAGTAGTTGTTCCGTCATTCTAAACTGCAATAGTAATTGTAGTTACAGGCCCCCCAAATCTTTTGTTAGCAAACCATTGTGTATCCACCACAAAATGCATATTCACAATGTTTTTGTGCTTACAGTGAGTGTCAGCATCCATTGACTTTTTTAAAACAAGAGTAAGAATTTAAAAAATTGTTTTTCCTGGGCTTACAGTAGCATAAAAGAACACAGAGAAATAACACATTTTCAAAAGCACTTCCGTCACACTTTCACCTTCTAATAGTAGCATCTGCCCACGAAGATGACATTTTTGTCTTTGCTTCTCTACTTTAAATTGTTTGCCATCACAGTGTCAATCAAAAGCAAATTTTACACCCCAGGAAGATGCAAAGCATAGCTTTTTCCGTAGTATTTTCGAAGACATGGAGTCATTTGTCTATCAGCCAAAGTCTATATACAGTCTTATTCACACTGCAACAGGAACTTGCTTTTCAGAGTTGCTGATAGCCATAGTTATTTTCTGCGTAGCAGGATCGCTCCCTCCTAGACTGTAGAAAGGCTTTTACCTTTACCAAACTGTAGAAAGGCTTTTAGTTCCAATTTTGCCCCCTTGGATCCCCTTGCTTGTTACTACCTGAGCGAGTTTTCTCATAAAAAGTGTAGCATTGGCAAAGCCATCCAGCAGAGGATCCTGCTTTTTAAAAAATCTCAGATCCCTTTGAGAATGCAAGAAAAACTTACGAATAATTCCCTAGAAATAAAAACACAAAGGGGATAATTGCAAACGTGTACGTGGTTTCAGGAGTTCACATATTCCTGAAGTTCACCCGTGGACGCCTGGTTAAAACTCTTGCCCACAGCTTTTGAAATGGGTTCAGTTGCCCAGGGAGGTTATTGTGCGTCTGTTTTATGCTCCCCATGTCTGCTTAGTGGCTTAAGAAGGTGACCAGTGGACAGAAAACATTTGACTATGAACTACTGTTCAAAGTGGCTGGAGTTTCATTTCCCTACAACCAGTCCCCAACACTGCATTCCATTTCTCACCCATAATTATCATTAAGGACCAAGTTTGAGATAGCCTCTTTCTCCCTCTACACACAACCTTTATTTTTAGAAACTTTTTCACCCTTCCAGGAGGCCCTTAGTATCTATTTTAGCTGTGTTTTACCCCCTAGGCTACACACACAGAGACTCACTCTCTAACCCTTTATGAATTGCTCTACCACTGCTTCCCCAACTTTCTTTTGTGGAAAAATTTCCCTTACTGTAGATTAACTGCTGGTTTAACACAGAGATTGGCTTTCTTGCTATGTGTCCCACATAACTCAGTTTTCCTGGTACATCTAGAAAGCATCAAAGAGTCACTGCCAAGCCCTCTGTCAATGTCCTTTCCCCATTCTATCTTGAGACCTTGACATTGAGAATAAGGATTCTGTTGGTTAATCTATGTATCAGGTCTACCCTGCAACCTCTCTGGAACTCCCCTCATAGCCTTCTTTTTAATTTGTACTGTATTATGTTGTATTTAATTAGTGATTTGTATTGTCTGATTGACTAATCTGAAGAGACTATACTCTGAATAAACCAGCAGCATTTGTTTTTTCTAGACACAAAGGTCTACTCTTAGGTCAAAGGCCAGAGAAACCTGATCTCCTAGGAGTTGATGACGCTAATTGTCAAACTCTCTTCTTTACTACTGTGCAGTATCTGTGGGTTATCAATTAACCAACCAAGAAAAGAAGAAAGAATTTATTCATTTACTCATCCAAGAAATATTTATGTAGCTCCAGACTGTTATCAGACTGGAAGTATGGGAGTAGGGTGGGGAGATAGACAATGGCCCTTCTCTGTGGAGATTACATTCTTGTGGAGGGAGAACAAAAATTAAACAGAGGATTGAACAGGATAATTTCAGATAATGAAAAATAGTATTTAAAAATAAAGGCCAGGTGACGTGATGTTAACTGGGATCAAAGTTACCTGTAGGTTTGGAAAGCAAGGAAGACCTTACTGGGGAGATAACATTTGAGTGGAGACTGATTAAACAGCCAGTCATGCAAAAACCAGGGAGCAGGGTTTTCAAGGCAGTGTGAACAGCAATGACAAAGATCTAAGATAGGACTGAAGCAGGCAGTTGAAAGATGGTCTGTATGATTAGAACAGAGATTAGAAAGAGCCAGTGGGAAAGTGTCATGAGATGAGCTTGGAGAGAAAGGGTTCATTCTTTTCAGCTTCAGAACAAGAGTAAGGGAGTTCAAATTTTAAATACAAACCAATGGAAAGTTAAAGCAGAGGGTGACATAATCCTATTTACATTGAGAAGATTACTCTAGTTGTTATATGCAAATAGACTATACTGGGGTAAGAGTAGAAACAAGAAATTCGAGAAAACGAAACACAACTACTCTGTATTAAGGAGAAACTATTATTCCTCACCCAATTTTTGAAAAGTGAATTTGCTTGGCCTCCTAACAATACAAATCCATACAACAAAAGTCACCACCAAATCAAAACATTATAATGATAAAAACTCAAATTGTCCCTACTGTCTAATGAAATATTTTTGAATATCAAATCAAAAGGGAGGACCCTTTTTACATGACCTTGTCAGCCAAGTGTTCCTTGTGGGACCTTGGAGCATTTAACTTTCAGATGCAGACAATTACCTAATGTTAATAGCTGCTTTGCAGGTTTTTATCAGTTGATTCATTTGAAATAAAGCATATATAATATGATATTTTAGTTGTGTTTTGACTATAGATTTTAAGCTTTTAATAACAGTAGATTGCTTATAATATTACATAATTGGATACAGACTTTTAGGAGTTTCCAAATTTTATGCAGAACAGGGATCTAAGTCTGGGTAAAATGGTTTCTACTGCTATTACTGTTTCAGTCATATTAATTGCATTTTGAATAGAAGAAACTGCAGGCACAGCTAGTAGTGAAAAAAAAGAAAAGAAAATGCAAGAATGTGCTGATACGATAAAAGACCTATTTTTCATTTAACACCCCTGAATATCAGAATCTTCCAGATCCACAGTTGAGCTCTTGCTCTAGAAGGTTTAGTATATTTATTTTTGTCCATCCTTCCACTTGCAGCAGAAGTAGTCCCACCTTTTTCATCATTGCCTACTGCCCAGTGCATCCTCATCCTATTTTAGTGAGTTTTTCTCACTGCTGGGAGGAAAACCGGTAATCTAGAATTCTGATGGTTATTAATGTTTAAGATATTCCTCTGTCCTGATAACAAGAGCATTCAGCAACACAAATTATGATGCAAAGATATGTGTCATTTTAATGACAGAAACTGCAGACATCACTGAATATTCCAGAAGTATAGTGATGGAAGGAGGCCCCCCATGCTCTGCACAGATCCTACCTCTAAAGCCCTACTCATGTCCTGCATGGGAATTTACCTCTATCAATTGCCACGGCCATCACTATCATTCCCACACATAGAAAAGGCTCAGTATTTGAATGTGGATCAGCTAGAGGAGAATCACCATGCAACAAGCACTGCCATATTTTTCTTCCTTACAGTTCAATCTTCCCCCAAAGTGCTATCTTTGTAACTTTAATGACTTCTTCCTCTTACCCAGTCCTTTTCCACACATCCCCTTTCTAAACTCTCAGCTCTCACAATGCTAAACAGCACTGTAAATTTTTTAGCTAATTTGCTAGTATTTTCATAATTCAGATCCGACAGGCCGAAATAAAAAAATTTAATTTCTGTCTCTGATGACATATAAGAAAAGCCAAAATATGGTGAAACGGTGGCTTTGTCAGTGCTTAATGAATACTGCATGAAAGGAATATCCAGATTTTTTTTCCATCAATTAATAGGCACACTCTCCATTTTTATATTAATCCACTCTGCATTCAGACCTAGAATTGCAGATTAAGGCTTTCAAGCCTCTATACTCATTTCCCAACGTGCTCTATTTGGTAATGTGTTTTTCCTAGACATTGAGCAATTGTCAGTCATCCCTACATTTCACTAGCTCTCTGCTAATAAGTTATTTGCTGACATGCTGATCTTTAAGTAATGTATGAAGAGAGGCACAAGTGTGTGTTTTCAATGAGTCACAAAAAGCTTGAGAAAATCCAGCAAAGGGTGGTGAGCAAAGGAACACTAAATTAGTTCAAGCGAAACTGACTCAGAGAAAAATGCTAATTTACTGACTCTACCAGGATCTGATTTTCTTGAGAACAGACTTCCGTGGCTGTTTCATCTAAGCTAACTTTTGACTTTTAAATTACATTCGTGACTATAGACTGTCACAGGCTCCACACTTTAGAGCCAGGATTGGCATGGGGTTGATGACAGAGAAGAGCATCCGGGCAGGAAAGCCAGGCCTGGCTCAATAGGGGCTGTTCTCATGGTCAACCCCAACAGGGCTCCTACATGGGGGTAGGGGGGAATGTCACCTACAGCTGAGAAGGCATAACAAGCAGATGGGAGCAGCTGAGAAGGCGTAACAGGCAGATGCCAGAGTTGGTCCTAATCAGGATGTCGAAGTGCAGGTCTGGGCTAGTTGGTGAAACAAATAAAGGGGTCAATGTGAGGCAGGTTGTGTCCATTTCAGATGCTGGTTGGGGACGAAAGGTTTTCTTCTACCCACGTTGAGGTGACTTCAGGAACCATGGGTCAAGTGAGAATTATATTGTGATCTGAAGGAAATTCTTCCCAGTATCTCTGAAGAAGCACCTGCCTTGATAAGTAAAAGTGTCTTAGGGCAGGTTGACAGGCGAAAACCTGAGGCTCCAGATAAAAAATATAACGAACATTTTCCTCAGAGCCTTCATGGGAAAAACACCTTGCCAGGGTGATTTTCAGTCCCGAGGACTAAATCCCAAGATGGCTGTGTGGGTCTCTCTGGAGTCTTGTCTGTTGAAACACGGTTCTTCAAAATAACAGGCTCCTCCTCTCCTCCTTCCTGTTTCCTGTGGGGAATTAGCAGCACTGAGGCCTTTGAGGGAAGAGGTGCAGAAGTGGTGGACTGGGGTGACAGCAGTGCGGTCAGGAGATTGGGATCATAGAAGGCGGTTGAGCAAACAAGTCAACCTATCGGGGTTAATGGAAGCCAGGTTTCTCACTATCGGACAAGGAATTTACAGATACAGAAAGTTGGAAAGCCATAAAGAACCCAGGTGTTGAGTTGGAATAAGGGTTACTGGTGTCAACTCATGACTTTTAATATGTACATATACATGAGAAGAGATGTAGAAATAGACACTGCTGTATTTGTGTGTATGAGTGTGCATATGTATGTATACACATATATACGTATATGTATACACATTTTTTCTAGCCAGTTCTCCAAATGTGGGGCAGGGAAAATATAAGATGGGCACCTTTTGAGGCTAGAGTGTAAGAAAGTACTCGAGATGAGTTAAAAAAAAAAAAAAAAAGCAGCAGGATGGGGACATGTGAACAGGATACAGGAGACAACCTTAAAGATCTCCCAGTGCCCAGAGCTGGGAAAATTTGAGCAAAGCAATAAATAGTAGTAGTGGATGATAACACAATAAAATAAATATCCATGACATGAGTAAATGATTGAGTACATAAATAAATGGGAACAAAACTTTTTTTACAAAAGGATTCCAAAAATAAATGTAGCAGAAATGACAGAAATAGAAAACCATCATTAGAATGCCACAGTGGTTATTGCTGCAGGAAAATTCCACTGATGGATACTAAAATTAGTGGGCAAAACTTTAAGGAGAAACAGGATATTAAACAGGATATTAGCATAGCCTCAAAGTATCACCCCACAGTATTTATTAATTATTGCGGTGCCTGTTAATTAGTATGGTTCCAAGAGGTGGAATGGGGTCCAGATTTAGTGACTAGCCTCTAATGAACAGAACATGGAATGGGAAATTTTGTAACTTTACAGGAGAGAAACCTGGCAGACACCACCTTAACCAAATGATCAAGGTTAATATCAACAGTATGAGTCATGTTGATGTCATGCCCCCATTAATATGTCAAGATCAGAAGGGCACCTTACCTCTGTGGTATTCTTCCCAAAACTCCATTACCCCAGTCCAATTAATCATGAGAAATTGAGACATATTCTACAAAATACCTGACTGGTACTCAGGTAAAGGTGTTAAAATCATGAAGTACAAGGAGGGACAGAGAAACCATAAAAGTTTGGACACTACGGAGATGTAACAACTAAATGCAATGTGATATCCTCTGTGGGATCCTGGAATGGAAGAAGGACATTAGTGGAAAAGCTGGTCAAATCCTAACAGTCTGCAGTTTAGCTAAGTGTTGTTCTGATGTTAATTTCTTAGTTGTGATTATGTATCAATGTTATGTAAGATGTTAACATTAAGGGAGGCTGGGGGGAAGGGTAAACCAGGACTCTGTACTAACTTTGCAATTCTGCACATCTAAAATTATTTCAAAATACAAATGTTCTTTAAAAGACTAGAAAAGCGGGGACTTTCCTGGGGGTCCAGTGGTTAAGACTCCACGCATCCAATGCAGGGGGTGCAGTTTCGATCCTGGACCTGGTGGAGCACCTAAGATACCACATGCCAGCGCAGCCAAAAATTTTTTTTTAATTAGGAAAAAAAAAAAAAAAAAAGGACTAGAAAAGCAATCAAGTCACTTAGTATTTTTCAGCGAAAATTTAAAAATATAAACCAAAACACTACACCCTTCTTTGGTTTTTCAAATGTTGTTTCTTGTCACTCTGTTTTAAGTTTCTAATTTAATGTTTTTCTAATTAAAAAAACATTTTTTTAGTTTAAAAGATTGACTTAGGTCAGGAGAATGAGAAAACAAGCCACAGACTGAGAGAAATATTTGCATAAGATATACTTGATAAAGGACTGTTATCCAAAATATACAACAAACCCTTAAAATTCAGCAATAAGGCAAATAAACTAATTAAACAATGAGCAAAAGAATAGACAGCTGACCAAAGAAGATATGCAGATGACAAGTAATCATATGAAAAGGTGCTCAACACCTTACATCATTAGGGAATTGCAAATTAAACAGCAATGAGATACCACTACAGATCTATTAGAATGGCCAAAATCTAAAACACTGACAACACTAAATGCTAACAAGGATGTGGGACAACAAGAACTCTTATTCACTGCTGGTGGGAATGTAAAATGGCACAGACACTTTGGAAGACAGTTTAGCAGTTTTTATAAAACTGAACGTACTCTTACAATACAGTCTAGCAATTGTGCCCCTTAGTATTTATCCAAATGAGTTTAAAACTTATGTCCACAAAAAAGTCTGTACACAGATGTTTATAGCAGTTTTCATTTTTATTTATTTATTTATTTTTATTTCTTGGCTGCATTGGGTCTTCACTGTGATGCACGGGCTTCTCGTTGAGGTGGTTCCTCTTGTTGCAGAGCAAAGGCTCTAGGCGCGTGGGCTTCAGTAGTTGTAGCACATGGGCTCAGTAGTTGTGGTTCATGGGCTCTAGAGCTCAGGCTCAGTAGTTGTGGCGCACAGGCTTAGTTGCTCCGTGGCATGTGGGATCTTCCTGGACCAGGGTTCAAACCCGTGTCCCCTGCATTGGCAGGTGGATTCTTAACCACTGTGCCACCAGGGAAGTCCACAGATGTTTATAGCAGCTTTATTCATAATTGCCAAAACTTGGAAGCAACCAAGACGTTCTTCAGTAAGTGGTTAAGGATTTAGTAAACTGGGCATCCATACAATTGACTATATTATTCAGTGCTAAAAAGAAAGGAGCTGTCAAGCCATGAAAAGATATGGAGGAAACTTAAATGTATATGACGTACTAAGTGAAAGAAGGCAATCTAAAAAGACCGTATGATTCCAACTATATGACATTCAGGAAAAGGCAAAACTATGAAGACAGTAAAAAGATCAGTGCTTGCCAGAGATTAGGGGGAGGGAAAGGATTAAAAGGTCCAGCATAGAGGATTTTTTAAAAATGGACTTTATTTTTTAGAGCAGTTTGAGGTTCCTAGCAAAACCAAGAGGAAGGTACAGAGATTTCCCATATACGCCCTGCCCCACTCACACACAGCTTCCCCCACTGCCAACATCCCCCACATCTGTTTCAATCAATAAACCTACATGGGAGATTGGTTCAAGATGGCGGTGTAGTAAAACGTGCACTCACTTCTTCTTGCGAGAGCGATGGAATCACAACTAACTGCTGAACAGTCATCAACAGGAAGACACTGGAACTCACCCAAAAAGATACCCTACATCCAAAGAAAAAGGAGAAGCCGCAATGAGATGGAACAAGGGGCACAATCACAATAAAATCAAATCAAACCACTGGGTGGGTGACTCACAGACTGGAGAACACTTATACCACAGAAGTCCACCCACTGGAGTGAAGGTTCCGAGCCCCACGTCAGGCTTCCCAACCTGGGGGTCCGGCAACAGGAGGAGGAATTCCCAGAGAATCAGACTTTGAAGGCTAGCGGGCTTTGATTGCAGGACTTCGACAGGACTGGGTGAAACAGAGGCTCCACTCTTGGAGGGCACACACAAAGTAGTGTGCACATCGGGACCCAGGGGAAGGAGCAGTGACCCCATAGGAGACTGAACCAGACCTACCTGCTACTGTTGGAGGGTCTCCTGCAGAGGCAGTGGGTGGATGTGGCTCACTGTGGGGACAAGGTCACTGGCATCTTTACTCCAATAAAGATGTTAAAAGAAAAAAAAAATAGTATATTTGCAATATAGGCAATTTGAACATCACTAATCATTAGAGAAATGCAAATCAAAACTACAATGAGGGGCTTCCCTGGTGGCGCAGGGGTTGAGAATCTGCCTGCCAATGCAGGGCACACGGGTTCGAGCCCTGGTCTGGGAGGATCCCACATGCCGCGGAGCAACTGGGCCCATGAGCCACAATTACTGAGCCTGCGCGTCTGGAGCCTGTGCTCCGCAACAAGAGAGGCCGCGATGGTGAGAGGCCCGCGCACGGTGATGAAGAGTGGCCCCCACTTGCCGCAACTGGAGAGGGCCCTCGTACAGAAACGAAGACCCAACACAGCCATAAATAAATAAATAAATTTAAAAAAAAAAAAAAAACTACAATGAGGTATCACCTCACACCAGTTAGAATGGGCATCATCAGAAAACCTACAAACAACAAATGCTGGAGGGGGTGTGGAGAAAAGGGAACCCTCTTGCACTGTTGGTGGGAATGTAAATTGATACAGCCACTATGGAGAACAGGATGGAGGTTCCTTAAAAACCTAAAAATAGAACTACCATACGACCCAGCAATCCCACTACTGGGCATATACCCTGAGAAAACCATAATTCAAAAAGAGTCATGTAACACAATGTTCACTGCATTACTATTTACAATAGCCAGGACATGGAAGCAACCTAACTGTCCATTGACAGATGAATGGATAAAGAAGATGTGACACATATAGACAATGGAATATTACTCAGCCATAAAAAGAAATGAAATTGAGTTATTTGTAGTGAGGTGGATGGACCTAGAGACTGTCATAAGAGTGACATAAGAGTGAAGTAAGTCAGCAAGAGAAAAACAAATACCATATGCTAACACATATATATGGAACCTAAAAAAAAAAAAATTGTTCAGAAGAACCTAGGGGCAGGACAGGAATAAAGACGCAAATGTAGAGAATGGACTTCAGGACACGGGGAGTGGGAAGGGTAAGCTGGGATGAAGTGAGAGTGGCATGGACATATATACACTGCCAAATGTAAAATAGATAGCTAGTGGGAAGCAGCCGCATAGCACAGCGAGATCAGCTCAGTGGTTTGTGACCATCTAGAGGGGTGGGATAGGGAGGGTGGGAGGGAGATGCAAGAGGGAGGATATATGGGGATATATGTATATGTATAGCTGATTCACTTTGTTATAAAGCAGAAACTAACACACCATTGTAAAGCAATTATACTCCAATAAAGATGTTAAAAAGAAAAAAAAATTATCATATGACCCAACAATCCCACTACTGGACATATACCCAGAGAAAACCATATTTCAAAAAGACACATGCACCCCAATGTTCATTGCAGCACTATTTACAATAGCCAGGTCATGGAAGCAACCTAAATGCCCATTGACAGATGAATGGATAAAGAAGATTTGGTACATATATACAATGGAATATTACTCAGCCATAAAAAGGAACAAAATTGGGTCATTTGTAGAGACGTGTATGGACCTAGAGGCTGTCATACAGAGTGAAGTAAGTCATAATCAGAAAAACAAATATTGTATATTAACGCATATATGTGGAATCTAGAAAAATGGTACAGATGAACCAGTTTGCAAGGCAGAAATAGAGACACAGATGTAGAGAACAAACGTATGGACACCACGGGGGGAAAGTGGGGCTCAGCGGGTTGGTGGATGAATTGGGAGATTGGGATTGACATATATACACTAATATGTATAAAATAGATAACTAATAAGAACCTGCTGTATAAAAAAATAAAATTCAAAAAAATAAAATAAAAAAATAAAGCTGCATTAACACATCATCACCCAAAGTCCATAGCTTGCGTTACAGTTAGCTCTTGGTGTTGTATATTCTAAGGGTTCAGACAAGTGTATAATGACATGTATTCACTATTACAGTATCATACAGACTAGTTTCACTGTCCTAAAAAATCCTGTCAATGTAGGTTCATCGATTATAACATATGTATCATATTGGTGGTGTATTCTGATAGTCAGGAAGGCTGTGCATGTGTGGGAAGGTGGTTTTGGGAGAACTCCCTACACTTCTGGTCAACATTCCTATAAATCTAAAACTGCTCTAAAAAAAAAGTATATTTTTTAAAAAAAAGATTGAAGTGGGGTAATGAATGAAGAAAATTTACCAAGTAAAGAAAACAACTTCATCTTTATTGATAAAGTAGTAGATTTACTGGCAAGCAGAGTTTGCTGTATCAGGCATATTCAAAAAGCTTAGTGTACATAACTTACTTAATAATCGAATTTATTTAATCATCACATTTCGATGAGGTAGCTACTTTTATAATTACTCCGGTACAGGCAAGGAAACAGACCAAGGAGGTTAAGAGAGTTGCTGAAGAGGCAGAAAAATATGGAAACAGGTGAAGTCTGGTTCATACTTTCTAAGGAAACAAGAAGACAGAAACTGAGGTACATTAAATTTACAAGAGATTATTTGAGCAAACAACCATTTGAATCAGGGAGTGCCAAATAGAAGGCGGTTAGGAGCACTCCATGGATAGAATCTAGGAAAAAGGCTTTTCTAGGACAGAGCAGAAGTAGAGCAAGGAAATTATCTGATTGGCTATAGCGTACTTGGTTGCTTTATTTGGGAAAACCTAATTGGCTGTTTGTGATCGGTTGTTCCTAAGTTTCCTTTCCTTAGATTCGAGTGCATTTTCTCTGGTTTAGGTTTCTGTTTGCTTACATAGGCTCCCAAGGTATTAGAGCCACCTCAGTCTAACGGTCTCCTTATTTGATTACTTTAATATAATACAGCTAAATTTGGGGGCATTAAATAGAGTCCTACTCAAGCAAGAGTTTGGAAATTTTATATTTTTATACTAAACTGTAATACTGACCAAAGAATCAATTTACATGGAAATAAAGTTGACCCTTGAAAAATAAGGGTTTGAATTGCGAGTCCACATATACGTGGATTTTTTTCAATAAATGTATTAGAAAACTTTTTGGAGATTTGCAACAACTTGAAAAAGTTTGCAGACTAACCGTGTGGCCTAGAAATATCAAAAACATTAAGAAAAAGGTTTGTCATGAATGCATAAAATATAGGTACATACTAGTCTATCCTTATACAGGCATAAAGTGAGTGATATTTAATATAAAATTAATAATGCATCTGTTTTTTACTGTTTTGTAACTATGCCTCCAAAGAATTACATTACCAACCAATATGCCTCTGTCTCATAATTAGAGAAACTGCTTATCAACCGACCATCACAGGTAAGTGATTTTTTTTAAATGTAACAATATTTCCAATACTGTATTACGAATATGACTGTAATGCTGTCTGCCATAAAAGTTTTATAACAATTCATTCATTAATGTATAAGCTACAGTGAAGCAATCATACCAATGACACCAGGCGACCATAAAGCAAGCATACTGCTGCTTTTTTGTTATCAATGCATGAATCATTATACCTGTAAATAAATATGAATTTCTTTTTCACATTATCTTTTCATTTTTGTTGTCTAGTGTTGTAATATGTACAACATCTACAATGTTTTGTATCATATAAGACAATATTGATGTAGGTACACACAGAATTCATCTTATAAACAGGCTTGGTAAACTTATGGTATCAATAAACACAGTACAGTCCTGTAAATGTATTTCTCTTCCATATGATTTTCTTAATAACATTTTCTTTTTCCTAGCTTATTTTATTGTAAGAATACAGTATATTATACATATAACATACAAAACATGTGTTAATTGACTGTTAATGTTATCGGTAAGGCTTCTGGTCAACAGTAAGCTGTTAGTAGTTAAGTTTAGGGGGAGTCAAAAGTTATTTGTGGATTTTTGACTGTGCAGGGGTCAGCACCCCTAACCCCTGTGTTGTTCAGGGGTCAACTGTAAAACAGAAAATCTCATTGTTTTTTGTAGATTCAGAATGCAATTTTCTTTCCATATGTAGTTACCTTAAACTTGTGCTTATTATAGAGTTGTAATGCGAGTACTCAAAAAGGGAGCACTAGTTCAAAAGAATGCCTATTTTATGCTAATATAAACCAAAATCCACTAATTAGCTTACATTGTCAACATTTGACCCAAGGCCAATTTGATCTACAATGTTTTTATTCAAAAACTAATCACTGAAGAAGCTCAAGTCATTAGAATATATATTATCGAGGATGTTCTTTTTGCATCTGTCACTGAGAATATGTAGATGTAAGTTAATATCCCCGAGAGTAAACAACCTTAACAGAGGATATAGTGCTCCCTGTGCAGAGAGTTATGGCAAGTCTAGTGAGGCAAAGGGAAGGACTAGGTGGGACTGACCTAGTGCTTTAACGAAAAGCAACCCTTTAATCAGTGGTGAAGATGAAGAAGGAACAGGAGAGGGAATAGAACAGAAAGAAAGAAAAAACAATGAGCTATTTTTCCCCTTCTTGTTCTTAACTTTTGATGGCTTCTCATTAAGAGTAAAATAAATTTCAAAGTCCTTAACATGTCATGCTAATTCCCTAGGAATCACTAATTCCTGGGCTGCATTGCCAACCATCATTACATAGGTTCCAATTTCAAAGAATTACTCAAATTCTCCAGACTCATTCTTTGCTTACAGGCCTCAGTGCCTTTGCTCATGTGTTCCGTCATCTTAAAATGTCCTCATTCAAGATCTAATGCAAAGTCCATTCTGGCTGAAAAGCTTTCCTGGATCATATTTCATTCTCCTATTGAAATTTATCTTTCCTCCCTTTTCCAGTATTACCAATGCATTTTATACTTTTGTAAGAACACATCACATTCTGCCTAATGCAGCAATTAGCTAAGACTGTCCTACCTCCTTTGCAGGGCTGTAATCTGAGAGTAGAGAACACATCTTACTACTCATCTTGTACTTTCCAGCATACCTATTGCAATGCCTGACATGTAAAAGAATCCTAGAACCTTAAGCTCATAGTTGGAGGGAAACTTAAAGATCAAACAGTAAATGTTGTAAGGTATTTTAAGAAATGTTTGATGCAAGAGTGATGGAGGGCAGATTGAGGAAAAGGGTTAGGAAAAGAAAACTAGAAAGGGCAATAGTAAGAATAAATATTTATTAAAAACTTACTATGTACCATGCAATTAGTGTATATTATCTCATTTAATTGTCACAATTCAACAAGGTAGGTATTGTTATCGTTCTCATTCTAACAGAGGAGCAAACCATGACACAAAGAGGTTAAATAATTTGCCTAAAGTTGAGCAGTTAATGAATGATGGAGCCAGAATTCAAATCCAGGCGGTTTGACTCTAATGTCTATACTTATCAGTAAAATACAGTTCAGTAAAGGGGCTTTTCACACATGCCACAAGGAGAAGGAACCTTCAGGAACTGGCGAATGAAATGTTTCCATCTTGCTAACCTTTGGATGCCCACACTAGGTACAATGGGTGTAATTATCTTGAAGTTAAAATCCGTATCCAAAATGGTCAACATTCACATAATGTTATAAAATATTCATATAATATGACATATTCAGAGAACACCTTTCTGTGATTTTTAATACACAAATCTCCATGAAAGCGACACATTTAGTAACCAGCTCAGGATTGTAGCCACAATAGAGGAAACTCAGTGAATTTAATCAAAAGTATGTACCCAGCCATCAAGGCCCCTTCGGGAATGCTTGCTAGAAAAACCACATGTAGCTTTCATTTTCTATCATCTGGCCCTAGCATAGCCCTTGTTTTTTTCTGCTTTGTAATAATTCAAAGCACGTTGCCTGTAGGAACAATTTTTAAAAGACTAATTTTTTTGTAGCTTTGATGCTAAGCACATTTTTAAAATTGTCCCATTCTAATCAAATCTCAATAAAATATTCATGAACTATTGAGGCTGATAGTTTATATTTTTCCTTTTTTAACCAAATGGAATAATGCTGAGTATTGATGTCACATACGTTCTCTGTGGTCACAATATGGAGAAGTTGTTAAGACTATTTGACGGTAGGGAATATGTATGTCAGCTCAGGTTTCAGAAACCTTCTTAAACTCAGCCCAGTGTAATAGTAGGGTAAATTTTAAAGTTGAGCATGGAAATGCCTCGAAAACTGCAATAAGAAGTATTTGACAAGGAAGCAAAATATGTCCTCAGTTCATCTTCAATTGAACACAAACACACAGACACACACACACACACACACACACACACTTTGCCCTGACTCCCTGCCCACCACCATGTTGGGCACTTCTGGGCACACCATTCACAGTGTAGTCTAAATAAATGCTCCTACTTTGTGTTCCTCCTTTTCTTTCTTGTTTATAGCCTCTTCCACTCTTTCCCAGTGCCCCCTTTTCCTGGGAAAACTAGATCTCTTGCCTTTCATTCATATTATACAAATACCATGACTGATTTAGAGCTTAAAGATCTACCCTTCCTGCATTATAACAGGAGGAAAAAAAATACTTTGACAAGATTAGAGCCTGAGGCTGAAGGCTTTGGAATTTCAAGCATCAGTTAGCAGGTAGAAGAAAATACCTGGGGATGTCCAAGCATCTCATCTGTAGGGAAGCAAAACTTGCCACCCCAAAATGTCTCTGGCATGTGGATTATTTTGAGCTGAAAACAAACAAGGCCCAAAAGACTCAGAAAGAAACTTTGACCTTCCCCCTTAGCTGCCTACAGAATTTAGATTAAGGGCCTATTACAGGACTAGAGCTATCACCATAGATAACTATAGCATAAACTAGGTGTGGTAGACAGAAAGGAACCTAGCAAAGTCTGTGTTAAAATTCCTCTGTGTGTCCCACTGTCTCTGCAAGGCCCAGCAAACATTTGTTTACCAAACATTTGCTTTTCCATGTCACTTGCCTTTCTCCCCATTAAAGTCCCAAATCCCTACCCTCAATGTCCTCTTTGTCTTTAGCTGAAGATGGTATTTAAGGGTGAAGGTTTCAGCCATTTTGGTGAGTTAATCAGTTTTCCTGGGTCGCTCCCATGTATACAAGCTATTAAACTTTGATTTTCTCCTGTTAATCTGTCTCAGTTCAGTTTAATTCTTAGACCAGCCAGAGGAAGCTAAAAGCATAAGAGGAAAATTCCTTCCTCCCCAACATATCCTTGGTAAAAAATCCTATAGATGAGCACCTAGTCCTCTTATATTTAGCCAGCCTTGCTTCCTATTTTTCATGAAAGTTCAGGGTCCTCCTCCCCTTGGTTTCTTCCTTCCTTCCTTCCTTCCTTTCTTTTCTTTCTTTTATACTGAGAACAATTTTTTTAGAGACTTTATTTATTTATTTTCTTTTTGGCTGCACCGTGCAGCATGCTGGATCTTAGTTCCCTGACCAGGGATCAAACCCATGCCCCCTGCAGTGGAAGCGCAGAGTCTTAACCCCTGGACCGCCAGGAAAGTCCCTGTCCCCTTGGTTTCTGTTGGCGAACTGGAAATATGGTGCAGGGTAAAGACATATGGGTGGAGAACCAAAAGACCTGGGTCCAGTGTCAGCCATTCCAGCCTCAGCCTCCCCATCCTTAGGCCCTGTATGGGTGGTTGATTCATTTATTCATCCCCTGTTTCTAAAGCTCCAAATGTAAAATGAGAATAGTAATGACTCTCACAGGGCTGTGGTGAGATTTGGGATTCACACATGTAAACATTGAGCACCATCCCTGTGGCACTCCATAAATGCTAACTAGTATTGTTAAAGATCTACAAAGTTATACGGAATTTGATCTCTAAGGAAAATGCCCCACAACTTCTTGTTTACAAAAGCTCACATTTACTCTTCCCCAGCTTTTCATTACTCTGTTCCACTGAGATGACAGGACTCCAGATGTTATTTCTCTTCCTCAGATTACATAATACCTTTGACGCCTCACTTTCAATCAGGACTAATATGCTCTAATTGCAGACATTATCGATGCGAATGGCACTGCTTCCTGATAAATGAGCTGCCGGCACAGGGTGTCCGCCACAACATGTAGATGAGCCCAGGGAGAAGCAGTGTCATTCTGCAAATCACTCTTGGCACCCAGGATTTGGTGGATGGCACCTGGCAGTCTCCATGTTTCAGGCTACATGGCTTTGCCAGTCACTGATTGTCATCAAACAAAATACTCTCATATTATTCTACGGTTTGCTTTTACAAAGAGATCATTTCTAAAACAGTCCAATTGATTCATTTCCAGGCCACTAGCAAACATAATCACATAGTGCAGACAGAATAATAGAACATTTTGGTAGCTCTCATGTTTTCCAGAATGAAATCAGGAGAAAGTAAAAGACTGTGTTTTGACTAAAGTTTGAGGATGAGAGTTTCCAGGGTCAGAGGAGAGACACAAACATGGCTTTAGAGTGAGAATTTTACAAGGACTTTGAATCCTCTGATTAACCTTCACAGCGAAAATTAAGCATCATCTTTACCACGGAATTTATTCTACAACTGTTTAAAGCTTGAGCATTTAACCTCTCAACTTCCCCAACGTGTTAATATGTCACTGATGCTTCTAAATAAATAAAATGTCCAGGAATGGGGAGCTTGAGCCAAGTATTGATACAATAAGCTCAAGCATCAGTGAAAGTTGAAAAAGAAAAAAAAGAAAAGAGTGCATTTGATCAACTTCCTTTTCGAGAACACGGACAATATTGAAGAGAGCAGTCAGAATCAGAAAGGAAAAAATTCTTTCATTTTCTCTGTTGAATTTGGAAACTTCTAGTCAGGAGTCTATTTCTTCTGCAAAGCTTCTCTGACCGTGATAAGATGCTGCTGGCAATATTAGGCCCTGGAAGATCCACCTGCCTCCATCCTGGTCTTATTTCAGTTCCTCTAACTCATTCAGTTTTTCCTCACCTCAGAGCCATCACACTGGTCCTCCTCTCAACCTGGAACATTCTCCATGCTCTCCCCCCAAAAGCTAACTCCACTTCTCCTTTAATTTCAATTTAAACATCACTCCCTCACAGTGATTATCTCAGACAGCGCCCTCTTACCCAGGTTTCCTTCCCTCACACCCTTACACTTTCACTATTGCCCCCAGACCTCCTCTGTAATGCTCTTCATACTTGTAATGGTTTTTCAGCGTGGCTCTTTCCCATGACCTATATGGTCCATGATGACTGAGACCCAGTCTTCTTTATCTTTTCATCCCTAACCCTTAACATAGGGCCCATCACATTTTAGGCACTTGATAAATATTTGTTGAATTAGTTGATGAAACATGAATGGATGAATTCAAGCATGTTGATGCACTTTTACAGGTGGTTGTGAATTGGCACCAGGAGACAGTTGCTTTTAGAAACATGATATCATAGGGCTTTCTCCATAGAACATTCCACGTCTAGACACCCAGGCGTATAAATGTGGCCTAAAAGATAAAAGTGAAACCAAAAGCCCCACCTTTTATATGGGGTTGTTTCCACACCAATCAAGGCTAGGAAGGAATGTTCTTTGTTAAAGCACATAGTTCCCGTGCCTTTGGCAGTGAAAGTGCAGAGTCCTAACCATTGGACCACCAGGGAATTCCCTAAAGCACATAATTCTTTATTAAAGCAGATACTTTGACCATTTGTCAGCTTCTAAAGAGCTGAAGCGATCCAAGAATTTAACTATATCCTAAAGGGAAAGCAAACAAGCACACAGAATAATATTAAAAATACAGAAGTTTCATATACAAGTAAACCAGTTGTCAAGTTTAGATGGAAATGAGCAGAAATGCAAGTGACATCAATTTCCATGGCACAGATTGCATCTCAGTCCCCTCTGGACTATGTAACCAGATCATTGTGGAGGACGAGAAGAGCCTTCCCAATTGGAGAAAAACGAAAATACACAATCTGTCCTACAAATTGGACTAGTGATACTGTCTCCACATATAGATCAGTCAGAATACTTAGAAACTGCATTGTGACTATTCCTGGGTATAGTAACCAGGATCTGCAATAGGCTACACTATGGTAACAAATAAAACCTGAAATCTTAGTGGCTTAATTCAAGTTTATTTCTCCCTCTTGCCACATGCCTCTTCTATCCTGGAGTCTTGCCATCTCCTGGCTTAAAGATTAGTTGAAATATTGGGGGAAGGAATAACCCCAGATGTAAAACAGTTTACTTCTACTTACATTCCATGGGACAGAACTCATAACATGGTGAATCCAACTGTAAGAAAAGATGAGAAATGAAGAGGGAACATGTGAATATGAGTGTTAACTGTTTCTACCACAGTACAGTTTGGTCTTATCAAGCAATTCTGCTTTTTGACACATGGTCTTGATGGTTTAGCTAAAAGGACTATTTCCTTTATGATAATTGGATTTAGTCCAGACACTTTTAAAATATACTCTCAGAAACCCATAGCTTTGCATTTATATTCTTTGGCACTGTATGCTAGGATATACTTAAAGTATCATATTGTTTATTTCTACGTAACAAATGACCTTAAAACCTAGCAGCTTGAAACAGCAAACATTCATTATCTCACAGTTTCTGTGGATCAGGAATTTGGATGTGGTTTAGCTGTGTGCCTCTGGCTTAAGACCTTTCTTGACCTTGCAGGCACACTGGCGCCTGGGGTGAGGACACATTGGGAAGGTCTGATTAGAGGAGGGTCTGCTTCTCAGGTCACTTATATGGTTATTGGCAGGATTCAGTTCCTCTCAGGTTGTTGGGCTGAGGATCCAAGTTCCTCACTGGCTGTGGGCTGGAAGCCTCCCTCAGTTCCTTGCTAAGTGTGTCACCATAGGACAGCTCACAACACGGGCACTGGCTTTTCCCTCAGAGCAAGTGAGAGCAACCAAAGATGGAAGCCACAGTCTTTTGTAACCTAACCTCAGAAGTGGCAGTCATATATGTCACTTTCTATTCATTAGAAGTGAATCCCTAAGTCCAACCCACGATCAAGGGGTGAGCATTACACAAGGGCATGAACACGAGGAGGCAGTGGTCACTGGGGGGCCATCTTGGAGGTTGCTTACCACAGATGTTCTTCCAGGCCATCTTATTTGGGGTTATCCTTTTTCAACTCTTTTATTTTGTTTCATATTTTCTTTTCAAGTTTAGGCCAGTAGGGTCACTTTAGTGCTATGAATCAGATAAGTTTTGGAACCTTGGGTGTGACTTTCTTTCCTGGTCATGATGTTGAACGTGGCCCAAAGATGATGGAAATAGTGAAAACTCAATCTTTGAAAACTGCAGTAGATCCAAGTTGTAAGTCACCTAAAAAGTAAGAAGTAGAGCTTTTCTTCAGCTATCTAGTGCTGTTATGTTATATATACTTTCCTAATAACTCTCTTACAGGACTTGATGGTTTTTAAAATCCCACCTGATAACTACTCTGTCAATAACAGTATCTTTGGATAAGTGAAATGGCCTATTAGCCAAATTGAATGAAAGTGTGACAATTTATTAGCGATGACATTTAAATGATATTTCCACTCATAGAGAACTTTGTTGCCCCTATCAGGATGTAGGTTATATGGACTAACAAGTAATCTTAAATTTTAAGTGGCATAAAACTACCAAGATTCATTTCCTGTTCCTACTGTATGTCCTCCAGAGCTGAGATGGAGGGAATGAGGTTGGGCAGGGGGGTAGAATTTGCTCATTGTTGCTACTATGAGACTCAAGCTGATTGGGAAACACTACCCCAAGTATTGGTCTCCATGCCAGGGGAAACAGCTCTGGAATATCTTGTATGAGCATTAAAGGTTTGGCCCAGAAGTGATGGGCATCATTTCTACTCTCAGTTCATTGCTCAGAATTACTAATGTGGCTTCCCAATCACAAGGAGTCAGAAAGTCCCATTTTTTTCATGTGCCCAGAATGGGAATGAACTAGAAATGTTTGCAAATAACACTAATGACAACATTGCCCCCCTACCCCCAAAACCTCAGCAAATATCACTGTGAGGAAACTTTTATCTTTGTTTTCCAACTTGAAGGTCAAATAATCCTACTAATATGTTCAAACTGGGGGTTTGTAATAATAACAATTAATATTCTTTCTTAACACCCTATATTTTCTTGGAACTGCCAGCCAAACTGCTTAGACATTCAGGTGCCCAGATGTAGGTTTTGTTGAGGCCTGGACGTATTTTCATTTGTCCCCCGTAATCTCAAACTGAGCATCATTGGTGTCTATGCAGTCTGGTGAGGGGCCTGGGTGTTTCTTTTGTACCTAAATTAAGAAATTACTGGGGACTTCCCTGGCAGTCCAGCGGTTAAGACTCCATGCTTCCACTGCAGGTGGGCGCGGGTTCGATCCCTGGTCAGTGAACTAAAATCCCGCATGCCACGTGGTGTGGCCAAAAAAAAAAAAAAAAAAAAGAAATCACTGTTTTTTATATGTTCTTTAAATTCTAAAATATCATGTGATATATGTAGATGTTTGAGTTAGACAACATAAGACAAGGGCTAGCAAGCTTAGAATTTCTTAAAAAGTGTGTGGATTTAACCTCTAAGTATTTTGACAATAATATATATATATAATTGTATATAAAGTATTAAAATATTTTAAAATAGAATTTTATGATAATTTTTATCACTCTTTACAGTAGAGTTTTATTATCTGGTCTCCATGCTTACTCTCATTTCCTCCCTGGCCTTTACTCTATTGATGTGAATATTTTAACACAAATTCAGATTGTACCTTTCCCCTGTTCACAACCCTCCAATATGCCCCAAAAGGCTTGGAATAAAAGCCAAAGTCCTTACCATGGTTTCACATCTGGCTACATGTCTAATTTGTTATCTTACCACTTCCCCTTAGGGGCTCAACAGAATTGGATCATGTGGCTCCCTCCATGATCATTGCACTCACCCAGCATGAGCCTCAGCTTGTATCTACTGCCCCTCTGCACTCTTCCCATAGGTCTTCACATAGGTGTCTCCTTCACTTCATTCATATCTCTGCTTAAATTTTAAAAATCTACAGAGAGACCTTCCCTGACCAGTTTTCCACTCCTATTACCTTCTCCTGTTTTTCTTTATAGCGTGTATCACTGATATTATACCATATGTATATTCATTTATTCTTTCCCCTAAAATGAAAGACTTATGAAAGCAGAAACTTTGTCTGTTTTAGTCACTGCTGTGTTCACAGCACCTAGAATAACTGCTGGCACATAGGTGGAGTAAGTGGACACAGAAGAGCCATTCAATGAAGTAATTTTAGAGGAACTCAAATCTAAAAGGAAACTCCAGAAGGGCAAGGGTGTTTTTTCCCAGCAATGTGAATCCCTCACCTAACAAAGTGCCATGCTGCATAATAGTTTTTAAACAAGTATCTGTGGCTGAGATGAATGACCAAATTCCTCAGTTGAAAAGAATCAGTGCTACTGGTCCTTAAAATGTGTAATGAGATATATTTCCCAGCTAATACCTTCTACCTGCATGTTAACCAGGGAAGAACAAAAAAACAAAAACGAGCAATTGGTGAGAAGCCTGGCAAAGCCTTCAGAAAGGCATAAAGAGATTAGAAATTTGGAATTGTTCATCTCTAGCCTAAACTATAAGCAGAGTGGACTCAAAAAGACCTCTTAGTGGAGCTAGTCTAATCATGCAGTCACATTGTTGAATTCCTTTGAAGAAATGAACTTGAAATCCCTCTGATAATGCAGCCAGAACCCAGATGAGAAGGCAAATTTGTGTTCCTGTCCCTCCTCCCTGCTCTTTCACATGACAGAAAATGCTCATCAATCATAGTGTCCTTTCCTTCTGAAGCGAGACTTGGCCCCAGAATCCTCAGCAATGCTCTCTTAAACGCCATAGCTGTCATTACTCTAGACAACATGTATTTGTCATTTTTGCTTATTTTAGTCAGTCTTGGGCAAAATTATCAGAGACTGAGAAAGCACTGTTTCACTACCTAAAACAAAAAATATAGAACGCAGACCTCAATATATGTAAAACTAAAATCCAGAAATTAGCCTTGATTACTTTACCTCCCTGTTAGTGGAGAATGATCTTCATTTGGGAAACATGAGATCCAAGCTTTCTGTGGCAGAAAGATGATCCTCTGTAAAAGAAAGATTAAACTTGAACTCTCAAGTACATCACCTTGGATATTTCAGATCAAAGCTGTGAACGTGACTTGTATTTAAGTCTGCTCATATGTATAAGTATTTATTGTGTCTGCTGTGGAAAATATATTCCCTGGTAGGAATAGGTTATTAAGAGATGGGAAAGCTAATAGTCCCTGATGGCAACTGTATTCAGAGATGACATTTCATAATATCATAAACTCTTATAAATGATGATTGCTTAAGGAGCCTTATGTAAATTCCATCTTTTGGATGTGACATCCAAAATTCCTAATAACAAAGCCAGGTCTATTCTGAAGTTTAGTTTTGAACGTTCTTTGGGGGAAAAAAATGTGTCATTGAGCAAATTTGCAACATAAAGGGAAATGTAACAACATTTTAACCTAGAGAGTAAGAGAATAATTTTCAAGGACTCCAGTGACATTCATTAAGTCGAAACAATAAATGTCAATTAACAAAAGGTCTTATCTATCCTTTAAAGCTGGTAGAGTAGGATCTACATTTTGGCAAGATAATTAGCAATTTATTCAAGATAACATGCAACTTGAGAACATCAAATATTTTGGACTTTTAAAAAATGTATTGTTCAGGGCTTCCCTGGTGGCGCAGTGGTTAAGAATCCGCCTGCCAATGCAGGGGACACAGGTTCAAGGCCTGGTCCAGGAAGATCCCACATGCTTTGGAGCAACTAAGTCCATGAGCCACAACTACTGAAGCCTGTGCGCCTAGAGGCTGTGCTCTACAACAAGAGAAGCCACCGCAATGAGAAGCCCACGCACCGCAAGGAACAGTAGCCCCCACTAGCCGCAACTAGAGAAAGCCCGTGTGCAGCAATGAAGACCCAATGCAGCCAAAAATTAATTAATTAAATAAATAAATAAACAAATTTTTAAAAAAAGTAATAAAAATAAAAATGTATTGTTCAGATTTTCCATTAATGTACCTTGCCTCTCATTCCTGTGACTTTGGATAGGTGAGATGTTATCTGTAAGAAAAGAAATTTTTAAACACATATTGAGTCTTTCAGATAACTAAGAACTTTCCGCAATAGGAAACTTCAATTAAATAGCCAAGAGGATTCAACTGTGCAAAATGAAATCCTGTTCTGCCATCTAGAGGACACACACTAATGGCATAGAAAATATTTTGTCTTTAATGGCCCCTAAAGCTTAAAATAAAAAAAGATATTGTTTTAAAAAAGGGTGGAGGGGAATATTTTGCTCTACGACATTATATCAGATTTCACCATAGAGAAGAAAATAACATTTTTAAAAGCAATTAAAAAAAACCCTGTGGATTAGATATGCACCAAATTGAGGTTTTACACTTTACCAAATTTGCTTGGCCCCATCTGGCCTCCAAGGCATTGGCCACTTGCAAATGCAGCACCCAGGCCACAGCTACATCCCCTAAGAACACATTCCTGGCCACCATAAGGTAAAGAGCACAGCCTTCGTTGTGCCTGCCAGGGGGTTACCAGAGTTATCTGGGGCATCCAGGTTTGACCTCATCAGACTCAATCAGCAATCTCAAATATTTCTGATAATATTCTAACTTGACTCTCTCCAAATGATTCATTCCAGAATTCCGCAGCAATTTCTCATATTGCTAAGTGCAAGAAAACAAGGTGTGCCTGTACTCAGAGAACTTTATAACTGAAACAACAGTAAACATGATCTACTTTAATTACTTCATTTTTCAGTAGAAGAAACTGAGATCAAGAGGTTCTATAACTCTAAGATCACATGCTAGTTATTAGTGGAGTTTTCATGATAACACACATTGCCTACTTTTTTTTTTTTTTTTTTTTTTTTTTGGCTGTATTGGGTCTTCATTTCTGTGCGAGGGCTTTCTCTAGTTGCAGCAAGTGGGGGCCACTCTTCATCGCGGTGCGCGGGCCTCTCATTATCGTGGCCTCTCTTGTTGCGGAGCACAGGCTCCAGACGCGCAGGCTCAGTAGCTGTGGGTCACGGGCCCAGTTGCTCCACGGCATGTGGGATCTTCCCAGACCAGGGCTCGAACCCGTGTCCCCTGCATTAGCAGGCAGATTCTCAACCACTGCGCCACCAGGGAAGCCCACATTGCCTACTCTTAAATCCGATGTTTTTCATTTCGTGTATCCATTCATCCAACAAATACTTAGCGCTTACCTACTAAGTTAAGCATTGTAATAGACACTGAGCAGGAAATGCCGCGTGAAAAAAAAAACACAGCCCCTGCTCTCTAGAATCTAACAGTCTGCTGGAGATGAAACATTAATCAGAGCCATATGAAATTATGAAAGTACAGGGGACAAAGAAAGAATTTAGTGGGAACAAAACTTGGTCTGGTCCAGAAGAGCAGGTATGATTTTTCTATAGAAGTTACTTTCAAATAGAGATCCAAAAGATAAATAGTTGTTATCTAAGCAAAGCAGAAAGAAAAGTGCATTCCTGGGAGAGTAAACATCACTTGCAAAGGCCTTGAGGTAGGAGAGCAGCTTGATGCTCTGGTGGAACTAAAATATCAGTGAGAAACAGGTGTGAGATAAGTCTGCTTAGGCTGCATGGAGTCTAATCATCTGGAGACGAGGAGGCCACATGACAGACAATGAGCAAGCTTTGGAGAGTTTCAGGAAGAGGATTTAGATAATCAGATTTGTGCTTTTGAAAGATTGCACTTGATCCAGTGAGTGCAGAGAGAAAGAAAGCAAGAGTAGACTGTGCACATGCCCAATTAGGGGACAAATATGACAATAGCTTGCACTACAGCAGTGCCTGGCGCTAGAGAGGCACCATGGGATTGTGCTTTACGTTAGCAGGGTCTCCTGGATCGGGCAGCACACTCCCTGCACTGTGGCACTGTAGCAAAAGGACAGACTTCTTTTCTTGAATCTGGAGCATAAAAACTTTTTATTCTCACCTTCATGGGCATATACGCAGATTGTTCCTCCCCTTTCAAAAGCAGGGGTGTCTGGTTTCTCCCAAAAGGATGTGCATCGAAAGTTGTCTCTTAGCAGAAGATATCACCAAGGGACTCTCACTAGAAATGCAGGGGTCTACGTGCAGATGGAATCCAGTGGGGGGGGGGTCTTTGGAAGTTATAACTCATTGGCATCCACTGCTACTGAGGATTTCCCCATTAAGTAACATTTATCAGCGTCAATTGTTTTGATTCTCTTTGTTTTTCTCTGTTAGCTCAGATCTGAGTTATCTCCATGTCTCAAGCTCCAGGAAATAAAAGGGGCAAATAGGAGATCAAAATCTTTCCCCTGTTAGATTTCTCCTTATCCCTATATCTTATACCCATCACTGGGGAGCTCTGTGGGTTCTTTGGGGGGAGGATCAGTCACAGCCCTAAGCCCACCCTGGGAAAACTTTGGAGGTAGAAGATGGTCTTAAACACATTGAATGAGAGTGGTAGCCATGACCATATGAAGGTGTTTGTTTCCAGGGGGGAATTCTGCATGGACCAAGAGGACAATGACAAGATGTGGGTACATATGTTCATTCTATTAAGTAGTGCACATTGTTTTATGAACTTTATTAAAGTTAAGAATTCACAAAAAAGGAAATTATAACACTAATGAGGAAGGAACAAAAAAGACCTGGTTTACGTTTGCTTTTTGTTTTGTTATGAAGCAGAAGAATCCAGAGTCCCTATTTAGCTCAGTGAGGCATACAACTGATTTATCCCCAGAATATGAAATCCTTCTCCAAGCCTTTTCTGACCACAGGGTCTCTTTTTTGAATCCAAACTCTCTTGGCTAGACAAGGGATTTCCATTATGCCTGTGCATCTCCTGAACCTTCTTTTTGGGCAAAGCATATCCGCAGGGAATTCTTTCATTTCCCCTTCATTCTGTTGATAGGAGAAAATGAATCCAGAGCTAAAGTTTCTAGAACCTTCTCCATTGATAGTTAACAGCTTTAAAATGACATATACCTCTTTTGAATCCTGGCTCTGCCACTTACTAAACTTGTGACTTTGGGCAGGTCACTTTCCCTCTCTGAGTCAGTTTCCTTATTACAGACTAGGAATAAATACATTTACCTTCATAAGGTTATTGTGGAAAAATGAGTTAATGTAATAGAGTGGTTAGCATAAGGCCTGGTGTGTGGAATGCTCAAAATAGTAGATGTCATTGTTAACTTATGACAGTTAGTTATCTGATCCTCTCAACACATTCTTAAATACTGTGGCTTGCATCTCATCTCTCCACCAGTTCCACAGTAACTGGCTATATTTGACTTCCCATCTCCTGTTGGCTTAGCAGCTGGATCCAGTGCCAGAAATAATCTCATTTTCTAGTTAGGCAGAATTCAATAGGCTCTAATTTAAATGGAATGTGAAAATAATTCAGCATAGAATCAAGCAATAGATAGATTAGATGATTCCTATCGAGTTAAGATGTACCCTGACTTTGAGTTATACCTCATCTACCAAAATAAAGTGATTAATTTGAAAGAAATGATGAAATAACCAGCCCCATTTGGAGGGCATTGATCCTCTGTCATAGAACTCATGTTGCCTTTGTTACTGCTGCAGAAGAATCCTCCTAGGTGACTACAGCACCACGTCTCCAAATCCCCACAAAAATCTCAGGTCAGAGATCTCAGCCCACTGAAATGGTAAATCAGCTTTGCTTAGGATTATATAATTGTTTTCTCAGTGAGAAGGGTCTGTTTGAATAAAGAAGGGTCTTTTAAACCAAGACTCAATATATGAAGGATTAAGTAAATCAAACCCATAGTATAATGCTTTCGTGTTAGGTTTAAGAATATTCCATGCCTATTTAGTATGTAAAATAGATGTAATATTTAAGATTTGTTATATTAGAGACTAACATACTAATTTATGATTCTAACTTAAAATGCATAAACGGATGATTGATGTTAGATTTGTTGATTTTAAGGTAAAAGTTATTAGAAAATTTGCTGAGAGTGAATATTTAAGAAAAGGAGGATCTATTACATTAACTACATGTTAGATTTACTAGAATTATCTAAATATGTGAGAAGGTTTAGTAAGATTTGAAGTATTTCCAATATTCAAATAATTTAAAAGTACATTTTAAAATTATTTAAGACAATTCAACTATGTTTAATAATGGGATAAACAATAATCTTGAAAATAACTGTTAATAGGTAAATAATTTAGTCCATTTTAACAGTTATTTTGAAGATGAACTTAAGATTTATAAGTGGAACTTATAAAGGTAGACAAAAGGTACAAACTTTCGGTTATAAGATAAATGTGTACTGGTGTTTCTTTTTTTTTTTTTTGTATCTGTATGAGATAATGTTAACTAAACTTTCTGTGGTTATTAAATAATTACCACAATACATGTAAGTCGTTATGCTGTACACCTTAAACATACAGTGCTGTATGTGAATTATATCTCAATAAAACTGAAAGAAAAAAATAGTTGAACTTAAAGATGTAAGGAACAATTAGGTTTTAAAATTTATAAACCTCAATGTAATACCCACACAGCTTTTTCTGTGAGTAAGAGCTATGGAAACCACAAATTGACTGCTTCACCCAAGTAAAACCTCTGCTAGACCTTCTCGTTCACGGATCTCAAATAGTTTGGGAAAGCAAATGTGGTCCTCTTTTAGTTTCCTCTTACTGATGTAACTGATTACCACAGATTTAGTGATTAAAAACAACAAAAATTTGTTCCAGAACTGTATTCTAAAATCAAGGTGCCAGCAGGGCTGCATTCCTTCTGGAGACTTCAGGGGACAAGCCTTCCTTGCCTTTCTCAGAGGCCTCCTGCATTCCTGGGCTCCTAGCCCCTTCCTCACCTCACTCCAAAATCTTGCTTCTTTCTTCACCTCTCCTACTCTTGATCCTGATCCTCCCGGGCCCTTTTTTTAAGGGCCCTGGCAATTACATTTAGGTTTACCTAAACCGTCCAGGATAATCTCCCCGTCTCAAGATCCTTTTACCATGTAAGGTAGCATAGTCACAGGTTCTGGGGAATGAGTCAGTCCTTCATGTGAGCTAAAGGAACGTCCAGAATCAAAACAATCTATCTATCGTGCTGGTACTTGGCCACTTTCTGACTCAATTGTAATTTGGGAGAGTGTAGGTTAGTAACCAAACCACTGACCAGAGTTCTCTAGTTTGATTTCCCAGCAGCTGTTGGTTGCAGGAGATTCTCTGCATAATCAGCCTAGTTTGAACCATCCTGCGCTTTGAAATGGTAAGTCAGAGAACCTGTTCTGCACTAGTTAGTATTTACATTGGATTTCAGGAACCAAAAAAGATCTGTCTCTGGTTGGTTGATTCCCTTCTTTGCAGCCCACTTTGTATTCCATATTTTGATGGACCAGAGTTTTAATAAAATGAAAAAAAAATTTTTTTAATTAATCCAAAACTTAGAAATAAGGCAAAAAGATTACCATACTCTTTCAAAGTCATACTAGGGCACTGTCCACCAAGTCCACTGAAAGATCATCTAATTTTTCTAGAGGAAGATGTAACTGACTTCTGCTTACTATCACTTAGGCCCCAGACTCCATAAAGTTCGATGGTAATGTGTAGAAAATTAGTTTGCAAGTTTTTCAGATTTATACTCCTTTGAATCAGCTTTGGAGCCTGCTGGTTCCTTAATCCTGACTTAAATAAATCTTTAAGTGATCACAATATAATTACATAAGTTGTGTTTAACTTTTTAAAATTATACTTTGACATCAGGCTTCCCTGCTAAGGAAAAACAAAAAATTTTGCTCCTATGAAGTATGTTCCAAGCAAGCTTGGGTTCACTGTTAGAAAACCGCATGGATATTAAGAGAACTATATAAAAATTACATGTGGAGGCTATATAGGTATCTGTTAGGTAAATTTAACCATGTGATTAGCCATAATCCACATTTTGATGCTCTTATATTTGGTCATCTGTAAATTAAGAAGTAGTGTTAAAAATAGGCAGAATGTTAAAAAAAGATATTAAGAGAATGAAAAGGCAAGCCACAGACTGGGAGAAGATTGCAAATAATATATCTGATAATGGCTTCTGTGCAGAATAAACAACTCTTGAAACTCAATCATAAGAAAATCCAATTAAAAAATGAGCAAAATATTTGAAAACTTTGCCAAGATCTAAAGATGGCAAAAAAGCACTTGAAAAGATGTTCATCATCATTAGTCATTACAGAAATGCAAAGTAAACCCACAACGAGACACCAATTAGAATGTCTAAAATCAAAGAGTGACCAGATCAAATGTTGGTAAAAATGTAGAGCAACTAGGACCCTTATACACCAATAGTGGGAAATGTGAAATAGTACACTTTGAAAAAGTTTGCCAGTTTCCTAAAAAGTTCAGTGTACACTTACCATATGTCCCAGCCATTCCACTACTAATTTTCTTAGTTTCCCCAAGAAAAGTAAAAGTAAATGTTTATACAAAGACTTACATGTAAACATTCTAGCAATCTAGCAGCTTCATTTGTAATAGCTAGAAACTGGAAACCACCCAAATGTGCACTAACAGGGAGTACATAAACAAATTGTGATACATCTATACAATGGAATACTACTCAGAAATAAAAAGGAATGAACCATTGATACAATGAAATGAATAAATCTCAAAATAATTGTGCTGAGATTATATACAATTCTATGAAAGTAAAGCAACAGAAAGCAACTCAGTGGTTATCTGGAGGTAGATAGTGGAATTGAAGGGAGGAATTACAAAGGGCACTAGGAAAATTGGAATGATGGATATGTTTACTATCTTGATTGTGGTGATTGTTTCACAGGTGTATACACACCAAAGCTTTTCAGTTTGTTCACTTTAGGAATTCCCTGGCGGTGCAATGGTTAGGACTACAAGCTTCCACTGCAGAGGGCACGGGTTCAATCCTTGGTCGGGGAACTAAGATCCCACATGCCGTGTGGCTCAGCCAAAAAAAAAAAAATTGTACACTTTAAACATGTACAGTTTAATATGTGTTAGCTATATCGACATAAAGCTGTTAAAAAACAGGCAGGATGAAACCTTATTTGGGTATGTTTCTCAGAAGAAATCGGAATGTTCAGCCACTGAAGTCCTAGAGCATAGCAGAACTCTTAAGTTGAAGTACCTTAAATTCCTAAACTTCCATACAAAATGTGAACTTTGTACATATGTGTAATTCTTCAACGTAGGTATCGTTCATCATATTCTCAGAGGTTTTTGAAAAAAGGAGTTAAAAATCACTACTTTAGAGGAATCTATATGAAGAATATAATGAAAATTGCTTATCCCACACAAATTAGATTACATCTCTACTTTTTAAATAAGAGCACAACTTAAGTACAATGTGTAGATTATCCCAATTATCTGTCAATGGAGTACATACTCCATTGTGTTTTTTTCCAACACCACCAAGCAATTCTCCACTTCTCAGCAGACACTGATTTGATGTCCTATAATTTAACTCAATTCTGACACAATTTACTTGGATATAGCATCAGATCCCACAGCTTACAGGCTGTACCAAAAACCTTCAACACCCACTCCCCCTCACATGCCGATCCAGAGTTCAGATTGCTACCTGTGCTTCCAACCGAACATAGGGGCTACTCTTCATTGCAGCACACGGGCTTCTCGTTGTGGTGGCTTCTCTTGTTGAGGAGCACGGGCTCTAGGCACACGGGCTTCAGTAGTTGCAGCACGTGGGCTCAGTAGTTGTGGCTTGTGGGCTCTAGAGCACAGGCTCAGTAGTGGTGGCGCATGGGCTTATTTGCTCCGCGGCATGTGGCTCTTCCCAGATCAGGGCTCGAACCCATGTCCCCTGCACTGGCAGGCGGATTGTTAACCATTGCGCCACCATGGAAGTCCCACCTCATTCTTTCTTTCTTTCATTCATTCATTCATTTATTTATTTATTTATTTATTTATTTATTTATGGCTGTGTTGGGTCTTCGTTTCTGTGTGAGGGCTTTCTCTAGTTGCGGCAAGTGGGGACCACTCTTCATCGCGGTGCGCGGGCCTCTCACTATCGTGGCCTCTCCCGTTGCGGAGCACAGGCTCCAGACGCGCAGGCTCAGCGGAGCACAGGCTCCAGACGCGCAGGCTCAGCAATTGTGGCTCACGGGCTTAGTCGCTCCGCGGCATGTGGGATCTTCCCAGACCAGGGCTCGAACCCGTGTCCCCTGCATTGGCAGGCAGATTCTCAACCACTGCGCCACCAGGGAAGCCCCCACCTCATTCTTAATCATAAAAATTCCTCTGTTTGTTTGCCTAGGTGAGTTTCTATCACTTGCAGCAAGATTGTTAAAACAAATTTTATCTTAAAAAAAAAAACACGGTTCACGTCATATTGGAAAAGTAATTATTTATTATGACAAAAATAAAACTGTTGACTGAAAACAAATGAATGTTACACTGTATTGCACCATGACTGCAAATGAGCCAAAACCTGTCTAAAAGATGAACATTCCAGAGCAAACAGCATCCTTTCACTTGGGTAAGTAGGCATGCAAGCAACTCATTACAGCATAATTGCAGAAGTAAAAAATTATGAGTACCAGTAACCTAAACTTAACATATAGAAGCATTTTATGACAGTAATAAAGTTATTAAAAATTTAAAACATGTCTTTTCAACAACCCACCATTAGAAGAACGTGCTTTGAACCACTTTCAAGAAGTGATGATGTGAATGCATTAATTTGTTTGTTCTTTTAATTTTATTAATGCTTATATATTGAACCAACAGCACACATCTCAGTTGTTTGGTTGGGTTTAAGAAGCACAGTTTGTGGCTCTGAAAGACATTTTTTTCCTCTGTACGATACCAGGGGGCCCCCAGAGAGATCCAATTCATAATTTTGGCCTTATTAACACCATCTTCATTTGACCAAGCTGATTAGCTAAGATATTGTTACAGTGTTTGCAGAAAGCCTGAAGCTTGATGGATAACAATAATTTGTATTTAAACCTTAAGAAATGAACATAAATATAAATAGACACTTTAATGTAGTTTTACATTCTGAGGCAAGAAGTATATAGGGCCTGCTGTTTCCTCTTTAATGCTCTAAAGCACCAATTTATATTAAGATGGCAATGTGTAATTATAATCATTATGTTCTGATAGAACAATCGCAAGAGCAAGGCTGTAACTGCTTTTAGTTTTAGTTTTTGTTTTTTTAACCATGCTCTGTACAATAGATGAATAGGGTAAAATTTATAACTATTACATAATTGGAAATATCATAACCGTCATTTTATTTCACACTTTTAATGAAATAGCAGCTCAACTTTTTAAAAAAGTCAAAATGAAAAGTTTTCATAACTACACTGAACAGTTTACTCCAAGAGAACAAAATAGGGGCTGTAGAATCCCTGCATTTCCTGAAGGAAAATGTAAGAAGATTAAAATGATTATAGTCTCTTATGAAAAGGGCTAAAATATGCAAATAAATTATAAACATAACCAACACCAACTGATAGTCATTTGATATCTTACCAACACTGATGGAAATATATTCACAGTATAATAAAATCAATCAAATTTTAGAGTTTTTCCTTTCCCTTACTTGATTTTAATTAAACTGATTAAATATTGACTATGCACTTGCCCATGTGCTTTAATGAAGACAGTATGTGGATCTGCTACACCATGTTAGCCCTGCTAGTGGTAAACAAGAGTAAAAGAAAACAAAATCTCCAAGGAATGCTATCCCTTAGTTGTGAATTTTGCATATTTCAAATACAGTTTGGGTGAAGGGGATTTTTATGGGATTGTGCAACATCCCACAGACTGGAGCAAAGCACCTTATGGACTGAAAAATGAGGTAATTTTTTAATTAAAAATGTACAAGTTTGTGCAAGAGAACATTTCCATTCTTCTAGAATTTTGTTTTCTATTCCAAAAGATAGGCACAGCACATTTTATTATTTCTCCATTTCTAGGGAAGAAGGTAGATTACTGGTTTATAAAAATGCAAAAGGTGCCACTCTCTGACTACACTCCCAAATTCTAGAAACCTGATCAGTCTTCAGTCCTTTGGTCACATTAAAAATAATATAGGCCATCCAGTTCTATAGTAAAATACTGAATTTTCTAGTAATTTTGAGTCCTTGAATGAGGGCAATTCAGTGTTTTCATTCAAATTTTCTATTGAAGATTTTTTATCTCATATTAATCTTTACTCTCAAGTTCTCTGACTTTTGTTTCTAGGTATGCCTCTAAACCTCCAATTAACATTTCCCAAACATTTCACTAGACCTTATACATTTAAAGCTGATTTTAGGTCTGTGGAACACAATATTTTTTCTACTTTAAATTTAAAACAAAGTAGCTGAAAAAAGATTTTTTTTTATTGGCCTTCTCTATTTAGCTCTGGTTACCTGAAACTCTTAAAAAATACTTTTTGGGAAACTGGCTTTTAGATTTCAGTCGTCACAATAATGCTAAATGAATAAGGATGAGACATTACTGAAAACACTAACCTTGAATATAAACTACTTTCAGATTTATACAGACATCTGTAAAATATTGACATCCTCACTGCACTATCCTTTTCAGTACTGGAAAGTCAAACAGAACTGGAGCTTGGGGCAGCCTCTAAAGCCAATAAACTCTGAACAAACTAACCACTTGCATCCAGTTAGTAAAAGCCAGGAAAATAAGCAAGATATTTTCTAGAAGAGAGTATTTCCAATATACACTGGTGTTTTATAAGTAGATTAAATATCATCTTCTTAGCAATATGGCTTATTTTCTTATTTGCATTGTCAGTAACTATTAGCTCAATTTAAGTGGAGTAGCAGTTACTAGTTGATGCTTTGTTTTCTTATTTGATTGTATTCATATACTAAATGAAATGATAATGAGGTGGGAATCAAATAATAGATAAAAATAAACGTAATTTCATATTACATGTCTTTCCCTCATTTGGTTTGTTTTTTTTGTTTTTTGTTTTTTGTGTTTGTTTTTTAGTTTTTAGTAGTAGTGTATAAAGGTTCAGGATTTTAAAGCCAAAAGATGTGTTGGTGCTCTAGTTTAAGTTCCTCAGTATGGGAAAAATAGTAGGAAGGCCATGAACGATAGTAATTGTCTAAGGTAAAACAGGTCACGGCCAAATTAAGATTCAAACCTACTTCTTTAGATAGCCAGCACAATATTCCACTAGATACAAGTCATCATGCTGTATCTTGAAGTGACTTTACCCTGACAAAATATAAAAGATCCTTTAGAAGGGAACTAGATATGAAATGTTTTGGATCCAAAGCCATAGATGAAAAGTTAGGTTCATTAAGTTGGTCTTCAAAGATAAATGTCAATGGAATTCATCTATTCTAGGTATGATACCAGTACATTTTTCTACTGGTATTGTTTTACATAGTTAAGAATTAAATGAGTGCTAGTCAGAGACAATTCCATTTATAATTTGTCCTAGGATACTACATCAAAAATATTTTTTTAAAAATAAAGCTTTTATTGTTCTAAAATTTTCTTTGCCTTGTGACTCCCCATAACTCTTCAGAGAATAATGTTTACAGCACTGCCTATATCACTCACTGTTTCCATAGGAAAATAATTATTTTCTCTTTATGCTATAGATAATGAAAGTTAATTTATGCTTAATCAAAATGACTACAGCTACAGAAGTAGCATCCATTTTAAAAATGATTTTTAACAATGAAATTTCAATTTATTATCATTCCTCTAATGAATATAGAATAAAATTATACCTTTAAGCATACTACCAAAGAACCTAAAAGCAAAACTTTGTATTTAATCGTGTTATTCAATAGATTATAGATATATTATTTCAAATTTTAAGGAATTAAATTACACTAACAATACAAAATATGCAGTATGTTCCCATATAAAAGGGCTTATTAATTCTAAAAGAGTTCTCAGATGGGCTTCAATAAGAAAGATGGGTTTAAATATGAAGAATGCAACATGTTCAAAATTAAGAAAAATGCCTTGAACTTACAAGGGTAGCAGTTACATTTTAGTTATAACAAAAGGTTTGTTAAAATTTAGTTTCTTTATCTTCAAATTAAAAACAAAATGTAGAAAAATCTCCCGAAAGTAACATGGGTGGATCCCCTGCTTTCCACCACTTATTAGAAACTTCGCTAGGCAATTGAGGGATTGATTGGGGAGAGTGAAAGCCAAACTATTTCATTGTTAAATTAATTACCTGCTAATATGACTTCTAAAGAACAGGTATAATACAAAATTGAGAACTTATCTCAAAATATGAATAAAGGCACTAATCACAAATTTACATTTTTCATCAGACAATATCTTATAGTTGGTTGATTTTCAATAAATGTCAGAATCAATGCTTTAGTGTTAGATACGTGCTTGAGTCAAAATATTCTCTTGGAGTAAAGGGTAATCAGTTTTCATATTACTGTAAGAGGAAATATCTAATGAGAACCTATAAAATACTTTTAAAAAGTCTTACATGAATTTTCTAACGAACTTTTCCCAATCGTTGGCATAAAACCTAGTTGGATGTTGATTTCATCTTCAACACACAGCTAACATAAATTATTTCTAATCCAAAAACAACAAACTGTTTTTCAAAAAGGATTTAGAAAATAAAATAAATTGTATTTTAAAAATCAAATTGAAAACTTGAGTTTATACTAGTAGTTTGACAAAATACAATCAACTATTAACACTTTCAATATAATGCTGATGCGGTAATATAAAAAAATAACCATATAATTTGACAGAAGAAAATGGAGCCAGCCAATCTTATTAGATACAAGAAAGATTTCATAACAACAAATACAGGAATATTAAATATGATTTTTCTCAGGACAGAATTCAGAGAATTATCCTCAGTATTCATGGCTAAACTATACAACCAAGATAGAAATTCTGGCAAAGTGTGCTATCATAATTTCTCCTGCCCCACCACCACATACACACCACAAAGCATCCATATTGATTCATGTCTGCTTTTCTCTCATGTTCTTGATTATGCATTATATTAAAAACAAAATTTATCCTCTACCTGGTATAGAATCACTAAGAAAAAGGTTCAGAACAAGGTTAATGAACAACTGCTTCCCAAAGCCCAGAAAGCTTTCCTCTGGTCACTTCCAGTTCCAGGGTGTGCTACCACTAAACAGAAATCAGAAAAATGCTACCACATTCAACTAAATTAATTAGACTAAATATAATAAATCAAGTATAACTGAAAACAGCAAAATTTAAACCAACTTATGATAAAAAATATTAAAATTAAAGTATTACTTTTGAACAGGTACTGATGTTCTTATGAACACTGAATCCTATTTTTGACCCAGATGAAAGAAAAATACTGTAAAAATAAAGTAGTATTCTCTATGTATGTGTTTTATCCCTTTCATAATAGCAAAATCACACATTTGAAATAAAGAGGATCAAAATTACAATACCTGTCCTCCCTCTTAAGGTATGCACTATTTAGATTATTGTTCATATTAGACGACTGCCTTGAAAATGTTTTAATGCTATCCAATAAGTATACTTTTGCTAGATTATGAGTTTTTAACTGTTTAAAAAATTTTTAAGTTGTTAGTGTATTAAACTTGAGTCTCACAGTAAGATTCTAAAAGCCATGATTAAATTCAGCAGTTTCCTATTATCCAGCAAAAGATTTTAGAACATCAGGCATAATTATACAAATGTCAGTTGTTTCAAGCGTATTACACTACAACCTCAAACAAATTCAAGGAAAGCCATATGGTTTTTTAAGTAATATACTGCTGGTGGTAGAAATGCTGTAATAGATACAATTTCAAATTCTAAGAAATAAAATGAACTGCTTGTATTCCTGCTTTAGCTATTGCCCAAAGCAGATGTGGTGCCCCTTGCAAATGGAATAGTTGAAATTTTTGCTGATAATAAAGTTGTTTGTAATTGATAGTAAAATATATTCCAAGTGTCTTGTTTTAATTTTAGTGCTGGTATGCTTTAGTAACTTCCGATTGTTATATATGCATTGAATAATGTGACATTCTTAAAAATACCAGATTTATTCAAAATATTTACTATCAAAGTTGGGCTTTGAAATAAGTATTTTATTTTGATTAGTTTTTAATCAAAACTAATCCTGTGCTGCAGGCAGAAAAGTGAACTTAATTCTTTTAGATAAATAGCCTACTTAATTTCCATGCTAATAGAAACTTAAAATTATTCCATGACTTGCAATAATGTGGGGGACATTAACTCATTTAAAGGCAGTTCTCATGATGTTTCATCCTCCCCCTTATATATATATCTTCTAGGCATATTTCTGTCTCATATACAATAAGTTCTGTCCAAATGATAAGTAGTTTACAGAGGGAGCAAATATTTAGTGCTGGGTAAGTTTGCAAACAATACCTGATAATTTCCACTACTAGTCTGTCAAGCCAGTAATTATCTGGTGGGGGGAGGGGGCAGTCAAGAAATGAAAGAAACTGGTCATTAAAGTTATTACAATACTTCAGAAAACATTAAACATATGATAAACATTTCTAACAAGGCAGTCGTTGAATAATTAGAATAAGCAGTCAGAAGAATTCTGTTGCTGAAAATAGTTATACATTATGTTCATCCAACTGAAGATTAGTGCATTAAAAAAAAAGTTAAGAAAAAATCTTTTATGTTCCAGTTCAGCTGCACTTGATTCAAGTGTTGCTCATAGAGGTTTGTGTTGTTATAAATTAAACATGCTGCTGCCTTAGCAGCCAAAGGTACTAGGAAAAATGTTCATGTCACAGAATAAATAGAGAGTCTCTTTCGAGCAAAAAGTTATCTCACACCAATCCGGGAGGTCATCCACTCTAGACCTTGGCATAACCTGAAACAAAAGACAAAGGTATTTTCAAAATGAAAACCTTTATACTTAAAAATTGAAAGCATACTTATTATTTTCAAGTCTTACGCAAAAGTTGGTATTACAGTAATTATTCATACATTTAACTGCCCACATTCAGGTAACACTATAATAAGTAGACTTTTTAAGTGTAAGATTATATAAACAAAATGGTACTAATCAGTTGAGATTTGTGAGAAACTGCTTTAGTCTCATCTTGAAGATACAGCTTTGGGGGTTTTGCCATTAAGACTATAACTATCCCACCCCCGCCTTAAGATTAACTAAACTGAGGGCTCAGGGTTTGGGGGTCTCTGCTCCCAGCAGCGAGGTGCGCCTGGAATGGCAGATGTCGCACTGCATGCTTGGTGGCTTGGTGAATGGATGCGGGAGAAAATGGTGGCCACGTGGCTGAGTGACCAGCCGGGGGTCTCCCACGCTGCAGCCACCTTGCCCAGATCAGGCCTCTGCTGATCCTGATGTGATGCCGCCTCCCTGGTCCTCCTCCTTGGAAACTTGTGCGAAGAGCTACAGCCATTCCATGGCCAGAAGATGGAGGCACCAATATTTGGATGCAGTATACATTTTTACACTGACACTTCTCTGTCTGGACTGATTCCCCTTTTTTTTAAATTTTAATTTTACTGAAGTATAGTTGATTTACAATGTTGTGTTACTTTCTTCCGTACAGCAAAGTGACCCAGATATATATATATATATATAAATTTTTTCATATTCTTTTCCACCATGGTCTGTCACAGAATATTGAATATATAATAGTTCCCTGTGCTATACAGTAGGACCTTGTCATTTATCCATCCTATATATATCCATCCTATATATATGTTTGCCTCTGCTAATCCCAAACTCTCATTCCCTCCCCTCCCCCCAACCTTGGCAGCCATAAGTCTGTTCTCTATATCTGAGTCTATTTTTGTTTTGTAGATATGTTGATTTGTATTGTATTTTAGATTCCACATATTAGTGATATCATATGATATTTGTCTTTCTCTGTCTGACTTACTTCTCTTAGTATGATAATCTCTAGGTCCATCCATGTTGCTACAAAGGGCATTATTTCATTCTTTTTAATGGCTGAGTACTATTCCATTCTTTTTAATGGCTGAGTACTATGTACCACATCTTCTTTGTCCATGCATCTGTCGATGGACATTTAGGTTGTTTCCATGTCTTGGCTATTGTAATGTTTCCCTTTTTTGAACCATCAGACTGTGAATTCATCAGACTGTGACTACAGATGAGATCTTATTCATTTTGATGATCCCAGAACCCAGCGCTAGCACTGAGTATTTATGTTTAATATTAAGATTTATTAATAAATAAATGCTTATTTATGAAAAATTTAAAAAAATTAACTAAACTGAAACCACTAATAGAAAGATGGCAGGAATTTCACCCTACTCTCCTAAATGCTAAAGAATGGAGTGCTTATGGCCTAGTCTTAAAAGTACAGGTCAAAAAAGTCAACATACAGCTATTACATTACAAGCTATTTCTAGTATGAGAAATAATGAGAAGGTCAGTTTGATTTGGAGATGAATAAGTTCCTAGAAATAAACTGGGTAAACCATATATAACACACTGGGTTCTCCTTGGCCTACTATGTCCAATCTCAAATTCTTAGGAAAGGAGGAATACATTAGAATGGCGTTTATCTTAAATGTTTGTTGTTTAGAAGCATGCCTCCCAAAATGACTCCTGATAATAAAGAAGATGCACTCTTGTGGAAAGCTGGGAGTTTAGGCTTAATTAAGCCCTTGCAGAAAACGTGAAATTTTTTTGAAGCTTCCTCTTTCATTCAGGTGACATTACAGTTTTTTCCCAGTTAGTGAATGATAAAAGCAAGAAATGAACAACAACTGAAAATCTAGATGGTGAAAACTTAATTCAAAAGTTTGTTCTTGCCCTTTTTTGGTGAAACATTCCATTTACACTAAACGTTACAAAAAATTTGTCAGTAACTTTGTTAAATTGTAATTTAACAATAGTAATTGACTAAAATTATTCCAACCTTGTAAGCCTGAGACACAATATAAAATCTATCTTTAAGAACAAAAATGGAACAGGATTCAAAGAAGAAAGCAAGTTGGCCGAAAAAAGTTGCAAGAAATTTGAAAGAAGTCATACCTCCGCTCACACTGATGAGTACTTACCCTTCTCCTGTTAAAGCACAGCAGGACTGAATGTGCCATGGATGATCCTTAATTGAACTGAGGGTGAGGTATTTAGAGATTTCAGCTGCTGTCATACACCCTTTCATATCCTGTTTATTGGCGAAGATAAGGACTGCAGCTTTCCGTAAATCCTGCAATCAACATGAAATATTTCTAATATGTGAAATATCACAATTCAAATTAAAGTAATGAAGCAGGAGGATAAAATATGCCCTACTGAACAATTATAATGAAATCTCTCTACTTTAAAATAATCAGGCACTACTATGTAATATAAAAATTTTGTTGAAATAAAAATAAATGACCTCAAATAACCATGATTTAATGATTTACTCTAACAAAGACAGATTAATATAAACTAGATATTAAAAATTATTTTTCTACTATTGGGCCAAATGGGTCAAACTAAAAGTAAAATAAACCTGAATCTGAAATAATGACTTAAAACTATACGAGCAATATTCTAATAGGCAAATACAGTATACACTGCCAAATACTACAGAATTTCTCCAAAATTTAAAGGAGAGTACTGAAGGTAAGGGCTGGGCAATACTTACTACTTAAAGTCTTTGTACAACCTAAGCTCAGTGATTAATGTTCACTGCAGAATTGTTTATACTATCAAAACATTAGAAGTAACTTAAATGTTCATTAATAGAAGAACAGATCAAGTGTGGTATCTTCTTACAGTGAAATACTATGTAGTTGTTAAAAGGAATGAACTAGAGTTGTACGTACTACCATGGATAAATCACTGTGTTGTGCAAAAACCCTCCAAAACCAAGTTACAAAAAGACTACACACACAAACACACACACACAATACCATCATACAAAGTTTTATGAACATGAAATACAATATTCTGTAGAACTGACAAGTACATAAAAACGTAGTAAAAAATATAAAAATACGCACAGGAATAATAATCACTACTTTTAGGATGGTGGAATTCTTTTAGCATTCTCTGAGAGACAAGGGAAGGAAATCAGACTGAAGAGGTCTCATAAGATAATTAATACCTTATGTTGACTAGTGGGTGCATGAATGTGTTTTATTATCTAAGTCTTTCATATATATGAACTATTTAGAATTAAATGATCCCAAATTATTCACTAAAGAATTTTCAGTTATTATAAACTGTAGGGAGGAAAAAAACCTTAAATTTTCCTTTCTCTTGCCTCAATTTATCAGACTTTTAAAGGCATGACTAAGTAGTTCTAACTTAGAAAAATATTTTCAGTAATGGTATTAGTCTCCAAATTAATGTGTTGGGTTTTCTTAAGTTTGAAAAAGTATTACAAATTTTTGACTGCATGACTTTAATCAATTTGATATATAAAACTTTGTTAATGATGAAATAATCAACAGCAGAGGACATTAATCTTTGTGAAAAAGCTAAACCAGTGTACAGATATCTTACTCCATTTGTTTTACGTTTGCTTTTCAAAATTTACCTCGTGAGCCAACATTCTGTATAATTCTTCTTTCGTAATAGCTAGTCGTTCCCTGTCAATGCTGTCAACCACAAGAATGATGAACTAGAAGACAAGTAAAAAGAACGAAAATTAAATAGGATGTTGAAGTTTTCTGCAAAACTAAGTGCTAGAAGTACTTTCTATTATGACAACATCATCACTATAAAATGGTCCACTGCTTTTTCATCATAAAGAGTTTATATTATACTGAATCACATCAAGCAGTAAAATCCAAATGTTAATAAGAAAAATAACTCAAAACTTCAACAAATAAAAACCATGCTGGAAAAGGTGATGTTTGAATATACAATATGCCCTAATATGTACTAAGATTTATTTTAAAATGCAGGTAAAAAAATTTTTAAAAAGAAAGTCACAGTAATTTATTCTTTCACTAAAACTTAAAAGTACTCTGTAGTCATTCAAGCAAACAATAATTATTTAAGACAGTCTCCTGCCTATTAGAAAGAAGTTAGTTTCAAAGAAAAAGAGAAACACATTTTTAAAACAACTAATGAATAAGACATTTTTACATAAAATATCAACAATAAAAAGGCAAGAAAAATGTGGTAAATAGAAATATATATATACTTGGTTGTTAATAATACTCTAAAGAAGATGCAGGTGAAATTAAAGAAGAGTGCAAAGAGAACAGGAGAAAGCTATTGGTAATGGTGTAAATGAAAAAAGGTGTGTTACACATTCAAAATAAAGCATCTTTGATAAGAAAAATAAGAAGATACAGTGAGAAAGGGCCCCTAAATTGAAAATTTTATGCAGAAGAAAAAGTTAAGAAATGAGATTAAGTGGTTTTGAGGGTTATAGAAGAGGAGTGAGTAAAATAAACAGACAGGAAGGGTAGAATCAGATTGTTCAAATGACTTTACAATTAGGGAAAGAGACAACTAGAGTAACCTGAATATAAACTAACAAGGGCTTAGAAAGAGATAAAAGGAAAGAAAATAGAGGGGATAAATATAAGAAACATGGCAAAGTCAGAATAGACAGAATATGGGGAAGTAACTCTAAATTAATGAGAGGAAGGTGTCAGAAATTAGTCAACAACTGTAACTTGCTGTATTAAAAGGGAGACATTTCAGCTTTTGGATGATGCCTCCATGCAAAGAATTTAAGAAGCAAGATAAGAAGGGTGAACAAAGTGGTCAGGAGAAACACCACATAGATAAGATCCCTACCTGGAATCTAAGACTGCAAATGCTGTGTGCCATGCTGGTGTGCTACATGAAAGGTCAAAGGATCTTTGTAGTAATTTTGATATTCTTGTAGAAATAGTTTATAAGAACATTTCATATAAATGGCGTCACTAACAATGTATGTCTTTCTGGACCCATGCGAAATCTTCTAGAGTGTTGATAATTTCAAAAAACTACCATTTAGTAATGCTATCAATATACATGGATCAGTTAGAACCAACTTTGACCTATTCACCAAAGATAACTGCTCTTTTCACACTTGGGGTTAATTCTGAGCTCTGAAAAATAACAACAGTTATGCTAAAATGTTGTTCTTCCCTCACTCTCTAACACATTTTAGTTTCAGAACGTTATTTTACTGTAGAAATATATATTAAACTAACCTATAACCATAAATATTAGCTTACCAACCTATCCTCCCCCGCAAATAGAAAAAAAATTAAGTGCTGCCACAGCTGCTGGTTATCTACGATATGCCATCTGGTTTGACCAGTCATACACTGCACTGGAATATATACACACATACACGTAGGCTATTACAATATAAATCTAGAGGAATACATGTTTTTTATTTTAAAAGGCAACTTATTCACCAAAAATTCCTTGCATCAACACTTCCACCTCCTCTGCAATCCCCCTCAAAAAAAAAAAACCAAGTTTTAAGAGGTTTCATTATAGAAAAAGTAATTGGTTTGGTGTACCTCTTTGAAAAGAAAAATTATAGATGCAATTGTGCATTAGTATTCCTGAAGATAAACCTCTCTCAATAGCACTGCATGGTTTAAAAAAAAAATCTGAGAAGAAATAAAAACAGATATAGAAGATATTCCAGATTTGTTCCCCAGGTTGACTCCAATGATGAAAATAAGTGACAGAGAATGCTAGGGGGATGGCTTGCAAATCATTTGCTTTTTAATTATAATCTCACCAAAAATTTGAATGTGCAATTCATGTTATTTGAAAATCCTATATTAAATTATTCTTAAAATATTTTATTCCTCCTCTAACTAACTAGGGCCTCTTATAAAGTTGGGGAAAGTTATATAATTTATCTTAGTGTCCGCTTTCTCCAACAATGGAGAGATTATAGTGTTGCCCTGAGGATGAATTGAGAGAGCCTGACAACAGTAAGCACTCCACTAATAATAGCTCCCATTACTCTTCTGACTTGCCTTTTTTCTTTTATTTGAAAACCTCAAATTCCTTACAAAAAACGATCTTATTAAAAGGGAGCTGTCACTATGCCTTATGTACAGCCTATCTATCTTCTGGGTTTACCCCTTAGTTCTTTTCATTCAAATTCGGAAGTAACTTTAGTATACCTCTGTGTTTGAGTAATACGTGTTCCAGGATGATCGCAGTGACTCTTGACCACCAATATCCCACATAAGAAAATGAGTGTTCTTCACAACTATTTCTTCAACATTGCTTCCTATGGTTGGAGATGTATGAACCACTTCATTCATTAAGCTGTTAAAAGACACCATAAAAACTCTTTTGTAAATCTTGAGAAACTGAAGCATGTTTTATCTCTATTTTTATACGAATCAATCTTCCTTACCTGCACGAATGATGGTAATCACTAGCAACAAGACTAGAACCTTGGAGAACATTTGTGCAAACAAATACCTAGACAAAGAACAACTCCTGAAGAAAGGCAGTTTTTTTGTTCTCTTAATGGAATAAACTACAGGCTTGATCTGGATAGAAGGGAACTGTGTGGTGTGAGTTTGCATTTTCGTGGCCAAAATGCCAATAACCCCATGCCCTGTTATCAGTTAGAGCAGAACCAATCCCCCATCCTGAAAGAGCAAGTTTCCAGGTGACTGTGTCATCAACACTTGCAGAGTAGTAACCACTGAATAGCAGGCTATCATTTTAAAGACTCTCTATGTGAGAAAAGACACTTGGCTCAACCATAAAAATCAGTGCATGCCTATTAACCAAAACTACAGTCTATGGGCAAATGAAAATTTATTTAGAACACTGATGCTCATATCACATGTATTATCATAATCATTGGTTAAGCATTAATTCATTCAACAAATACATATTTGCCTATAACATGTCAGTACTATGTTGGAAGAAGCTTGCAACTCTCATTTGGGTTTAATATATGTATTTTTGAAGCTGTGTGCAAAACTATTTCAACAATGACAGGTTTCTGAAATGTTTATTTCTAATGTCCAAAGACTGTGTCAATATTAAATTACATAATGGCCAATGAATGAATGTTTTAAAGAAAAACAAGTAGTTATTCAACTCTGAAACAACAAGCCATAAGTTCGTGGCTTTTTAGCAGAGTAGCTGAAAAAAACATTAAGTACTGCTTAATTGAAGTATTTCTGGAGAGCTGTCAGCTGATGTACTTAAGATGAGGTGGGAAGAGATAAGAAGCACGCAGAGCACTGTATTTTATAACTATTTGTTAAATGCCTGGGACACAGATCCATTTCCACTGTTTAACAAGGATCATTTCATTGGCACTGAAAGGATAATGGGAGGTTGTCTGACAAGTGGCTGTTAAAAAATTTCCTTAAAGTATTAATGTATTTCTCTGAAAGTCTTAAGCCTCTCCCTGTTGCAAGCTACCAAAGCAATATTTTCAGGGGCGATCTTCATTTCTTTTGATTTGACAAGTCTGGGTATGTTAAAGAATTCCAGAACTATTAGTCAGGAGAGTAGCAATAGCTTCCTAGATCGATATCAATCTATTTACATGGACTTCAGTGGGGGAAGAACTAAGCGAAATGTACTTTATTCCTTCCTTCCAGCACTAGAATGTGTGCTTCATTTATTTTTAGTTTAATATTAATTCTTTCTTTCAAGGCTGGAAAAAGATGAATGTTTTTGACTGTAGCAAACATACAGCAGTTTACCTTACTCACTTTTTAATAAATTTTGTGTTTGGTAAAACACAAAACCATGTGTTTAAGTTTTCCCATTATATTATAATGGTATCTCATTCTTTTTAATGATACAAAATTAGCTCCAATAACAAAAATAATAAAAACTGTTTAAATAAACACCCATACTTACAATTGATAAAGAATGGTGGTTTTCCCTGCGTTATCCAGTCCCACTATAATTACTTTGTGTTCTACAAAAAGAAAGCAAACCATAAGCATTTAACACTGCTGCATACTTCAATTACATGCTTTCAACAATGATTGTTAGTTAGCTCTCTAATGAGAATCATTCACTGGATGTTTATTCCTGGAATAAGATACCAGAAATAAAGAGAACTTCATGATGTCAAGGCTACTTGCCTTAAGTGAGGCAATCTATTATGATGTTCTCTCTTATAAAAGAATGAGGGAGATGGCTAAGAGGGAGGCACAAGAGAACTCTGTCACTTTTGCTGAGTTTGGGGGGAAAAACCCAAATACTAAACTTGACGAGACATTATGACTTAAAATGTAAGTAAAAAAAAAAAGTGTTTTACACACCTGCTTGCCCTCTCTACCAATCAGATTAGCTTTTTATCAAGTTGTTTTTACAGCCAGATGTTTTCCAACCTACATGTACCAAGATTTTTTCTTTTCACTTTAAAATACAATTGAAAACATAAAACTAAAGAGTTTTCCCTGTCAATAATAAGACACATAATTTCAACCAGTTTTCATTCCTTCCATTAATTTACAGATAAATAAGCAATTACTTAGTCTTCAAGGCTTTTTCAATCTGGGTTTTATAACTCTTTTGAGCAGATACTCTTTCCACTCTTTGTATACAACAAAACCTCTTCAGTTCCCTCTGGTGCCATGGGCTAAAAGTATCATTTCTTTCATAAGGATTTTTAAGGCCCATCTAATTATTCTGTTACTTGGTAGATATTTTGAAACGTCCTTAGAACTCAGAGGTCATCTTTTCTAGATTTTAAACTATACAGAATACATTGAAGTTTCCTCTTCCCCAGGACAGAATGCTTAAAAAGTTACTAGTGAAACTCAGCAGGGTATGCAAGGAAGTCACCATAAGAACCTCTGCACATAATCAACTGATTTGTAGTGAATTTGACACATTTCATACCAGATCCCTGCTGCTCTTGTTAACCTCTAATGAATATCAAAATTCTGATTATACATCTGATCAAATATCAGCTGATATTCCTAAAGTATCAATATTGCATCAGTCAAAAAGAGGAGCCATAGTTCACAGACAAGTTCTTATATGACAAACCATCTTTCTATCTTCTCATGACCTGCATGCTGTAGGCACTGTCTATACTAATGCAGGACAAATGACATGGTCCTCTGGAAGGGCTATTTTCACTATGGCAGGCGCTACTTTGTAAAAAAAGAAATAAAACTTGTTTGCTTATTATAACTCACTATCATTCTCTCTTTCTGACTCTTTTGATTTGTATCCCCTAATTTCTAATGGAGCCAATCGAAGTGTTGCCCTGTTTCTGTCCCTTACAGTGTAAGAATGAGAGCACTCTTATCAGTGGAGGAAAAAACATTCTAAATTTTGGTGAAATTTTGGTGACAGCTGGAAACTCCACCTATCCAGGATCTGGAGACCACGTGGTCCCAGCGGCTTGAGAAGGAAGCCACTAGTATAAAGGTAATCTCAACCTGGGTGCAGATACTCCTGCTGGGAGGAGGGAATGGCAAGATAGTCCCAGATAGTACCATCATTGTTGAACTCAAGTGAACACCAGGGCCATTTTCAAACATGCCTGCCCCTGGCTTCACATTTGTATTATAATGATGATCACAGTACTGAAGGCCTGTGATGGTAAAACTCATAAATAATGCATCATTTTGAAAGATTGGTCCCCAGTTTAAACTAAGTCAGGAATGACAAACCCTGAATGTAGATAGAGTATGAATTTCATTAAAGTTTCAAATGTTTGATTAACTTAAGGTTTTTTAAGGTGACTTTTCCTCCTCATTGATAGGAAAGTTAGGGGTTAAGACAAAACACAAAATTTCAACTCTGTCTTATGATGAAGGTATGTATATCTATCCTTCAGGTAAACTGAGACCTATCTTCTGATGTTAAAATTGAGTTTATATAAAAAAGCACCATTAACAATAAAGGAACAGCTAAGTGCTTAAAAGCATGAAATAACCAGAAGTTTATTTTAAATCTTTTCTTTGAAAAATGTCTTTAACATTATCTATACAATAAGAGTAAAATCAAGTTCAAAGAGCATTTACTAAAAAACCAAGTACAAAATAAAAGCTGTTTGTACTCTATGCACAACTGTAATTCTTCCTTCTTTTTTCAAATGCCTCTGTTGTACTTAGCGGCTACTTGAGTATGTCAGTGACCAAAGACTTCATTCAGTTCACAAATGTTAGTAAAGTTTTTACGTATTCAAGGAACAATGAGAAAAATATGGAAAGTGACACATATTCTCCTTTTATTGAAAATAAAATTAATATGTTGCTTTAAATGTCCCCAAGTGGTGTCTAGATTAATCAAGTATAAAGTTTCTTGAAGGTATCATTGAATCACAGTGCTCTATCAAATTTTCACATCAATACATACCAAAAGCATAACTACGATCACACAGTAGTGCATATTACTTGATGTTAAAAGGGGGCCCTCACGCTTGAAAAACATGACACAGGGGTGCTTGTTCTGTACTGCTGTCTTTCTGGTTGGGCATAATCAACAGGCCATATACAAATCTTATTTTATGTACTGAAACACAAAAGATCAACTAAGCTATGTAACTGTCAGAGTGATTTCCTATAGAGTAGCTTTGATAAAAACAATTTCCTTTGCCTGTCATAATTAACTAAAGCAGATGTGGAAAGATGGTTTATTATGTATTTATCTAATAGGTTAAAAAAAAAACTTTCAAAATATATCAGTTATGGTTCAAGTCAGTCTCAAATTAAGGTGAGAAAGCCTTTATGCCAAAGGTCAAATTGTGAATTGCTGCCACTGAGAAGAACATGAAACGTTTTAACATCATTTTTATTTACAGAGCAGGAAGCAGAGATTTCCACTTCACTAAAATTGAAATTTCTAAAGTTATGAGGAGAAAATTATACAATTGTATACTTTTACAACTTCAACTGCTCCTCAATATGTGTATGTAAGCCATATATTCTTAACTTCCAACTCTTCAAATTACTCTCCATGAAAACAAAATATTTAGTTGATGGATTGAAACAGTTATTTCTCAGTTAACCTTAAAGAGGGCAAACTATAACATGGGTAATACTAAATTCTTTATTTAGAACGGACTTCACAAATGTAATTATAGAAAATTTACTTTTTCCCAATGTTTTCCAATAACATTATGAAAAAAAATATGATGTTAGAGTAATAGGCTGACCATGCTTAGGGGTAGGAATGTGTGTGTTGGGGACGGGGTGTGTACAATTTAAGACGATTTGTGGATAGCTGAATAATTTTGGGTTAAGCATTACCGTAAGAATCAGTTATAAGGAATCCAAATGTTTTAAAAGTATGTCTGCAAACCACAAGATGGTCACTTTGGGCATCTTATTTCACGAGAAATCTCTTCCAGGAGACCAAGCTGCACCTCTCCTCACAACAAAGGTGTGAGAAGAGTATTTCCAGTGTTACTAACGATGCATCTCCAGAGCCCAACACAAAGCAAGTTTATTTACATCAAATGAAGGAAAAGGTCCCATCACAGAGCTTTTGTTTAATTTTGACCAAGTGTTTACACATAAGTTTCTCTATTGGCTTGGCTTTGGTGTTTAGTCTCTTGGATTTCCTTAAAAGCTGGCTTTACTTTTCTTTTCTTTTCTTTTTTTTAGGGAAGGCATAAAGACATAAATACTATACAGGATGAAGCTTCAAAGAAAATTAGTAAGCTCACTTGCTTGTAGACAAATACAGGTTAAATGGCTAACAAGAAAAATGATGAAAAAGGAACTTCAAAAAAAATAAGTAGAAGAAAAAAAAGTTTCTCCCTTTACCCAATTAAAAAAATTCTTTTATAAACTCTGTTTGTAGTTTTAGTACAGATACCAAACAAATAGAATTTGTAGTTTTACAATGAAAACAGACTAACATGAGAAAAGCATTAGAGAAGCACTAAATATTGGCAGTGTTAATAAACTGTGAAATAATATGTTAACATTTATTTTATCATGTTAAAATTGGATATTGTTAAAATGTATGACAAAATGACTAACTTTTAATTTTGAGATATAAGATAGCCACCCAAATATCATGAAATAGGGATTGCTACCTTCTAGATACATAATACCTGCACTAAAATTGTTATATAATGAGAACAAGCCCTATGTGAACAGAGTATGTAAACAGCTATATAACTAAACAAATAAAAATGCCCTATGCCAAATCTGGTGACTTAAAATTTGAAATATTGCATTTACAGAAAATAAGTTTGCATTATTGCAATAGGTAGGTAGTAAAATGTCAGAGGATATGATGTCACAACCTGAGACCTGAAGGCCTGGACAGCAACGAGGAGCAGTCTGCCTCTTGGAAAGAACAAAAAGAAAGAAAAAGGAGAGCTATAAAAAACTCTGTCTTATATTATACTAATTATAGAATCATAAAATATCATAGCTTAGAAGAGACTGCAGAACGTGAGATCTACTCCTTCTCTCCCACTTCTTCATCAACAAATGTGTTACCTATATGGCAACTTTGAGGAACCCAGGTCTCCAAAAATGCACAAAACTACTGACCTGGGCCACCTTGCATATTTTACAGATAAAGAAATTACAGGCCTATGAAGTTAAAAAAAAAAAAAAAAATCAACCCAAGATGCTATTTTCAGCAAAAATACACTTCAGGAATGAAGGAAAAAAAAGACATTTTCAGATAAAAGAAAACTAAGAGAATTCATTTACCTGCAAAACCACACTACAAAAATGGTAGAGTTCTTCAGCTTGAAAGGAAATTCACAAGATGGAAATTCAAAACATGAAAAATAGTAATGTGGGTAAATATAAGAGAAAATTTTACCCTCTCTTAAAACTTTAAAGAACATGTGATTGTCTATGGCAAAAATTATAACACTGTATTGTGCAGTTTATAACATATGTAGATACAATACAAATAACATGTAAGCTGTATGGTTATAAATGACAAGGGAAGAGAGTATCCAACGACATATACAGTCTCAAGGTTCTTACACTTTACAAGTGTTACATTATTAACTCTAAGTAGACTGCAAAAAGGTAAGAATGCATGTTGCGATCCCTAGAAGAACCATAAAAATAATGTGAAAAGGAATTGCTTAAAAAGTCAATAAATAAATTAAAATAGAATTCTTAAAAAAATTAACAGTCAACCCAAAAGAAAGTGGGATAGGAAGAATAGAGTAATAGCAAAACAAACACAGATGGGACAAACAGAAAACAAATGATAAAACAGTATACCTTAACATTTCACCATGCCATAAATCTAAGCACACTAATAAATTGGATAAACATTCCAATTAAAAGGGAGAGAATTTCACACCAGACAAAATAAACAAGATCCCAACATACGCTCTCTATAAGAGATACACATAAAGATATAAAATATCTAAACAAAATTAACAACCACCTTAACCTAATAAACATTTATAGAACATTGCAGACAAATGCAGAATGCACATTCTTTTCAAGCGCAAATGGTATATGCACCAAAACAGACCATTTAGATGAACTATAGAAAGTCTCAATAAATCTGGGGGGGAAAAAGAAAGGAAAGCTTACAGAGCGTGTTTCTGACCACAATGGAATTAAATTTGGAACCAAAAATAATCTATCAAGAAAAACAAATATGTGGAAACTATAACAACACTCATAAATAAGCCATAGTTCAAAGAAGAAATCAAAAAGAAAAAATTTTTGAAATGTTTCCAACTGAATGAAATACAATATATTAAAATCTATGGAATAAAGCTAAGGCAGTACTTAAGAGGAACATTTACAGCTGTTTATATATGAAAGGAAAAAGAAACAAAAACAATGATGTTTATATATGAAAGGAAAAAGAAAGAAAAACAATGACACCCAGCTAACCCTTAAGAAGGTGGGGGGAGGGGAGTAAAGCAAACTCAAAGTAAGCAGATGGAAGGAAATAAACAACGAGAATTAGTAAATTAGAAAACAGAGAAACAATAGAGAAAATTAAAATCTTTTCTTTGAAAAGATTTAACAAAACAAAGATGGGACTGACACCACCTTTAAAATTTACCGTGAAGTCACTGCAAGAGAAGAGAAAGTCTAGAGATAAGAATCATCTGAGTTTCAACAAAAACTCCAAAGTAATTCACTGGTAAAGAAAAGTCTTCAGTAAATTATACTGGGACAAGCAGATATCCGTGTAAAAAGATAATGAAGCCCAACCCCTATGCACATCATAACCTCAAAATAATCTGAGATGGCTCACAGACCTAAGCATAAAAGCTAAAGCTTCTAGGTGAAAGGAACAGGACACAGAAAGTAACAGCCATTAAAAAAAATAATAATATATAGAGAAATTAGACTTCACCAAAACCAAAAACTTCCACTCAGCAAAAATCGCCATTAATAAAATGAATAGGGAAGCTGCAGGCTGGGGGTGGGGATGGGGGTATATTCACAAAACATATCTGACAAAAGACTCAATTCTGGGATATAGAAATAATTATAAAGAATAACTTTTTTGACCCCAAAAAAAAAAAAAAACTGGCAAAGGATTTGAACATTTTGCAAAGGAAGATATACAAATGGCCAATTAGCACATGAAGAAGTGTTTAACACCCCAAAATCATCACAGAAATGCAAATTAAAACCAAAATGAGATAATAACAGTACACATCCAACAGAATAGCTAAAATTAAAATACTGGCAACGAAGCCTCAAATGTTGCTGGTGAAAGTATAAAAATGGTATAACCACTTTAGAAAACAATCTAACAGTTTCACAATATTATAACTCATCATGATGCAAATGAATAGACAACTGTGGTATATTCATGCATGGAATTACTTATAACAGATCTATGGGGAAAGCTTCCAGTGTGAAGGGCTAATATAAAAATAAATAGAAACAGAAAAAAAAAAAAAAAACTAAGACACTTAGAAGACAGCATTATGAAGCAACGCCACAAGAATAAAAAAACTTAGCAAATAAAAAGTTTTTATAAATTAGAATTATGATAGCTGAAAATAGTCAATAGGATTGGAAGACAAAGGAAATATCCCAGAACTCAAAAAAAAAGAACCAGAAAAATGGAAAAGGATAATTGATAATCAATTTAGTGCCATATGACCAATAAGATTTCCAGAAAAGTAGAGGAAGAAATCCTAAATTTAAGAAAGGAAGGAAGGAAGGGAGGGAGGGAGGGAGGGAGGGAGGGATGAAGGAAGGAAAGAATTCCTACAATGGAAAAAGGTGCAACTTTGTGTTGAAAAGGTCCAATGAATGAAGACACAATAAGGCACACCTCTTTCAAATTTAAAAATACCAGGGATAAATGGAAAATTCTAATATCTACTACAAAGAGAGGGAAAAAATCAGAAAAGAATGATACTGGTCTTAACAACACTGGAAGCTGGAGGACAATGACAGTACCTTCAAAATTCTGAAAGAAACGTTTTCAACTTAACTATATCCAGCCCAATTATAAATCAGAAGTGAGGACAGACCAATATATCTTCAGATATTTGGAATCACAAAAAAAATGACCACTTTGGGCAACTTTGCAGGAAATTTCTGAAGGATGTACTTCATCAAAGTAAGGGTAAAGCAAGAAAAACGTAAGTTCTAATAAAACAGAAAAGCAAAGGAAATTCCTAGAATGATAGCAAAGACAAGTCCAGAACAGCTGTGTGGCAGGCACAGAGGAAAAACAGGTCCAGTTTGGAGCAGGATGGAATACTGAGGGGGCGGGTAGGAAAGATAAATCATCTGATAGGTGTGATGTGTGGAAACTGTACAGAGAGCTTTTGGATGTCACGAAATGACTTAGCCAAATGTACAAAGAAAACTAAGGCAATGAGATATGATTATGTACTCTAGGGGGAAAAAAGCTGTAGAAAAAAGGGAAACATAATTACAGCACATTGTGGCTCAGTAGTAACAAAACTTTATAGTCACAAAAATGAAAAGATAGAGTGTGGATTAAGCCAAAATACTATACTGGGATAAAAAATATGTTATATGTTGATTATATCTCAATTCTTAAAAAAAAAATTACAATGTTTAAAATTTCCACATACGTATATTATCCAGAAATGTGGAAGTATATGTTGGGAAAAAAGTTAAGAGATTAAAGAGATCTGACAAACACACATCATTTTCAGACTTTAGCATTATATAACTTTTTAAAAAGAATATGTATGTGTTACTTCGATATAAAATTTTTATGTTTGAAAAACAAAACAAAAAATTGAACAAAAGCTTTTGTATTGGGGATATAACAGCGAATAAGACAAAGTTCATGCCTCAAAGAGTTTATTTCTATTGAAACAGACAACAAGTAAACAAATAAACTTATATGATTACAGGTAGTGATAAACGTTACTCAGAAAAACAAAGGGTTAAGACATAGAGACTGAATGTTGGGGAGGTAAGAGTGGTCAAGGAAGGAAAGGGCTCTCTGAGGAGTGACATTTGATCAGAAGTCTGAACCATTTGAAGGTATGAATAAAGCGGGTTCTGGAAAACAGGGAGCAGACAGTGGTAAGTTTAAGTTTGGTGTGTTTGAAACTAGCAAAAAGAACAGAATTAAGAGCAGAATACTAACAGGAGACATCAGATGTAAGCCATCAGAAGTGAAGAACAATAACGATGACATACAAATTGGATATCAGTGCTCAAAATGATACCATGAAATTCACCAATGAGAAAGAAATAATGAGATAATGAAATTAAGTTAAAATGTCATTGTTTTTGGTTCTGAAAATGAACTACAATTAAAATCATATTCCATTCATTCTTAATTCTGGATAAAACAAGAAATAACTGACAGAAAAAGACCAAGGTCTGTGAAAGTTTAAAAAGAAGTTTAAAAAAAAGGAACGCTCAACTTCTGAGGTGAATCTAAAGATAGATATACACGTATGTATTTTATATAGGCATAACCTCATTTTATTGCACTTTGCAGATATTTCGTTTTTTACAAATTGAAGGTTTGTGGCAACCCTGTGCTATCAGATGACAGCAATTTTTAGCAATAAAGTATTTTTAAATTAAGATATGTACATTGTTTTTTAGACATACTGCTATTGCACATTTAATAGACTGCAGTATAGCCTAAACATAACGTTTATATGCACTGGGAAACCAAAAGAAATTGTGTGACTTGCTTTATTGCAATATTCGCTTTATTTTGGTAGTCTGGAACCGAACCCACAGTATCTCTGAGGTATGCCTGTACAACACACATAAACAAACACAAAGATATATACAATAATATCTGCAAAGATAATCAGATTTGAAATTATTTCCTTCAATTGATAAGTGCATTGAAGTAATCAGTCTTCTAGCTTAAAATCAAGCAATACAAAATCACAGAGACTAAGAACGTAGTTTGTAACAGCTTTATTTAGACGATACATGCTTTAGTATACTTATTCCCAGAAAGGTATCAAATTTATGAGAAGATGCTTGGTGCTCTAAAATACTACAGGGAAAAAATGTTGGAAGAAAGATAAGGGAAAGGAGTATTTAAGGTAATATAAGCCATCGTCAACTCTGCCTGTACATTTGAGTCATCTTGGCATTGATGCCCAGGGCGCTCCACCCCATTCTGATTTAACTGATCTGAGGTGGGGCACTGGGCATACTATGTGACCAAGACTGAGTGATTTGAGTATCACTGGATTAGATGTGTCACAGTGGTAAAAATGGAAAATGCTGAGATTGTCAGGTGATACATATCGAAAGTAAAAATACAGGACTAAAGTATCAATCTGATCACATTATTCCCCTGCTTTAAAAACAACATACATGACCAAACTCTAATGGCTCGGCTCCCATGGCTTGCAGTTCAACGTCTTAGTCTACACACAAGGCCCTCTGTGATCTGGTTCTCCTAGCTACCTCTCCAACCTCATCTCCTCTGACTCCCCCACAGGCAAACTAAAATACAGCCAAACTAAACTATTTTCAGCTTCCCTCAATGCACCAAACTATTTCATTCCTCTCCCATTTGCGTATTAGTCCTTCTGCCTAGAATAACATAGCATGCCTTGTAAACACCTACTTACCGCTAAAGTTCAAGTATACCTTTTTTTGTAAAGTCTTCCAGGAACCACCTGAGAAAAAATCAATCACTTCCTTCTTGTTGACCATCACCATGCTTTTATACATACCTGTGAAATAATTTACCATGCTGCATCTTTTTTTCCCCAATCCGTCTCATTTACTGATTCTTGAGTACTTTGAGAGCAAGTAACTATGTAACTTTTCTGTATTGTAACCTTTGCCGTCTGCTAGGCCTAACTCTGATGACTGGGTTAAGGCCTATGACTAAATGTTAGTTGCATGAATAAATGGGAATAAAATGACAGAATAACCACTATGTAGTTCTAAATTTTCAACAAGGAAGTTAAAGGGAAAGAAAAATTCTAAACAGTAATGGGGATTTACGAGGACTAAACAATTATGTGACTACAAAAGTAGCCCATGAATGTCTTTCATCATCTGCCGAATTTTCCCTCTACATCCTTCATTCCCTTCTAGTCTGATTAAGAAAGACTAAAAAAAAAAAAACAAAAAGATAAACAACAGTAATAAAACAGAGAGGAGAGAAAAGGGAATGGGACAAGTTACACAGGGAGAACCAACGACTTTGGTAATGTTTTATTTCTTAAACTATGGGAAAAGATAAGCAGGTGATTATTAATCTTTATACTTTTAAACATGTCTTAAAAAGCTGCTTTACATAGTAAATTCATGTAACAAGGATTAGAAAATATAAGCTACTGAAAAAAATGTGTTAAATTTATGGATAATATCTATATGGAGTTAAACTCTGGCCACTTTGAAATCACTTGATAAGTGCTATCTGCAGTAATTTCGTTTATACACACACATGTATATGCGTATACATGTATATGCGTATGCATATATCTATCTTTATTAACTTGTAACCTTGAAAAAGGCTATTTTAGTATTCTTATCGACCTACGGAACAAGTGACTAAAACCATTTCATTCTGTTCATAACTTCTTAAATCCAGAGAAAAAATACCGCATTAGCAGTAAAAAATTGGTATCATCATAAAACACTGGCTTTTATTACGCCCGGGTATTAAATGCAAAATGAAACTATTTGAGTTTTAAAACTGGTTTCAGTTTCTGAGAAAACACTCCGTTAAAAGAATGACTAAAACTTTACCTATTCCCGGCCCTTTCTGTCTGGGTATTTTCTCTCTTCAGAAGCCATCACATCTCATTCACTCTGACTCAGAACAGGTTTTACAACTTCTTGGCCCTTTGGACTTGCAACTTTTAGACGTCTCTGAACCAGTTCTAGACTAATTACGGATACGCAATATCCTACATAGAAACAAAAGCATTTCGTTTTCCAACATCGAAGAAAGGAATAAAGGGTTTAGGACGAAGATTTCCAGAAACCGGTGTATCTCAATAGGACAACTCATTCCCGAGTCCTGGAAAGCAGGCGAAATCAGAGAGAGCGTGAAGGCGCACTGGCTTAAAGAGCAGGGCGCAAAACAAAAAAGCATTAGTAATTAAAAAAAAAAAAAGTTGATTGCTTTCTGGGTGGACACTTATCCTGGGGCAAGACTTAGGATGCTTAATAGAGATGGAAAAGGCCCTCCAAGTGCCTCCGGGTATCATTAGGTGCTTTCCGCTTTCCTTCGCTAAAATCCCCAAATTCTTGGTTTGGATCCAGGGACACCAAATGCCCCCTCTTCTGACATTCCATTTCTCCCAACCATCACGTTGCACCTTCTTCCAGCCTAAAATAGTGAGTTTCTACCCACCTCCTCGACTAAGTCACTTCTCTGAGTCTCAGAACGTTTGTGTCCACCTAGAAACCTGTCTCCCCTCGGCTGTCCCCTTCGGGGGCTAGACCCTCTGCCTCGGATTCGAGCCGTTGCGCAGCTCCATCCTTCTCACCTTGGTTACAGAAGAGGCTCCACAGTTTAGCGAAGATCAGCCCCATCATGAGCACCTGGGCGGGCCACGGGGTTCCCTCAGCAGCAGGTGCCGCTGCGCCGGGCCCCCCACCGCGGCGCTGGCCGTGGGGAACCAAGGAGAAACCGACTGGGACCACGCGGCGACAGCACTGGTTGGCGGAGAAGCCGCGATCGGCCGCTCAGCTACCCGTCAGAAAACGCCGTGCCGAGTCCCTGCCCGAGAGTCCTTTGTTCGAGTCCACTGAGCCCAACGCCGACCCGTAGTCCCTTCGGTCTGAACCCACCTACCCACCAGAGCCTCAACCAGCCCCAAGCCCCGCCTCCGCTCCGCCTCCCCTCCCGATCCCAGGACCACCCATCTCCGGAAGGACGGCGCCGGAAGTCGGCGCGCTTACGTCAGCCCACTCCTTCGAAGTGGCGTTTCCTCAGTTTTACTTCCGGTGGGCGGGCTCCGAGGTGCCAGAGGGGTGGAGGCCGGGGGTGTGCGTGGGAGTCGCGGAGTTTCCCTGGGTGAGCGTTTCTTCCCTTGTCCTGTTTAGAAGCGGTTGCTGGTTCCCTTTCTTGAGTTTCTGCTGTCTAGCTGGTGCATCCCTGGCCCCTAAACCTGGAGACAGACTGCAGTTATTCTGAGCAGCCGCCGTTTGCTGCATTTTTGCTACACAGAAGTGGGGGGTGTTTTTTCTCAACTATCACCCAGTTCAGGCTGGCGAGCAGGCTTGGGGTTCTGCCGTGATTCTTAGTTCTGGATAGAATTGATTGCGAGACGATCCATGGAATGCCAGTAGCCACAGAGTTCAGCTATGTGATTAAATTAAGGTCCCCCAATTTTGCTGTTATTCGGTATTTTCTTGGATTCCTCAGTCCACAAAATAAGAAAACGTATTTTGTGAAGTGTTGGTTGGAAATAACTTCCTTTAATTAAAATGGTATTCTAGGAATCGCTCTTTCCAGTTCAACAAAATAGAAGAAAAAGCTACAAAGTGCAAAACAGAAACTGAAATTTCAACGAAAAAATTTGAACAATTTGGGAATTTAAAAATGCATATATATAATATTTAGTAAGAACTACTGTAAACTAATTTCAGAAAATTCTTGGAATAACTGGCTGCACCTGGAATTGAATTCAATTTATTACTCAGTTAACTAAGAAGTCTGCTTATATATAAGACAATTTGCTGCATAATAGTTTCATTTCCATTTTCTTTTCCGTGGTTAGGGTCTAACAAATTTAAAAGCTTCACAGACTAGGATGAAACCTAACAAATTCCCCTGAAACCAGTTGAAGGAGAGAAATTAATTGAAAAGACTATGGACGTAAGTCAAGTGGTAGATTTGAACCCTGGCAGCGTGGGCTTTTAACACACCAATAGTTTCGTTACCTGTACAAGTAAAAGTGTATGACTTATGATGTCTTCCCGGTGTTATGGTTCAAAAACCCTTTAAGACTTATACGTAAGGCAGTGTGCTTCAACATTCTGATATTAAACATTCTGATACTAAAGGCAAGTATGTACTAAGCCTATGAAAATTAATTTAACATTCATGACCATGAATTGGCCCATTATATTTATGGGCCAATTATATATATTATATATATAAATTAAATGATTTTGTGTTTGTGTAAATAGAGGCTTAAAGGGACATTTCTAGTCCTAGTTTCAAGAAAAAAAAAGTCAAACAACTAGGGAATGAAAAAATTTTGAAAAGTACGTATATCTAATATTCCTCAGAATGAACTATTACAAACTATAGATAAAACTTCGAAGAACTGGCTACAGCTGGAATTGAATTCAATTTATTACTCAATTAACTAAGAAACATTGCGTGCATGCATAGAATGTTCACTGTGACTTTAGAATTCTCCATGAGTCTTTTCATGTTTCTGCATATCTTCTGATACCTTTTTGTTCTGGACTATCTTTTCAAGGATATCTGTATAGCAAATAGTTTTGAGAAATTTAGCCTCTCTCTCTGGGGCAGAGGACGGATTTATTGGCTGATCATGATAACAAAGGCAATGTCTCCCACCTGAAAAAGGATGAGAAGGTTTGCTAGCAGCGTTTTCAGAGAAGATTAGGGATAGGGTGGAGGGAAGCTCATGGGTGGGGCCGTGAGCTGCGTGGGTTTAGTCACTCTACCCCATGGCTCATGGAAAGGTGTGAGACTAGGGCCAAAATCGGCCCCAACAGGGCCCTCCTTGAGCTTCAGGGAGGTGAGTTCCCAGAGGGGTGGGGGGGAAGATCGGAGTTTCCTAAACAGGGTTCCTCTCAAGGCACCTAACTCACTGAGTGTACAGGCATCAGCTGGCCACTGTTGCTTTGCTCTACAGGAGTCAGGGCTTCGGGAACCAGCACAAATGTTGTTACTCTGGCTGCTGCTATTGCTGTGATTAATAAACTGTTCTTTGTCTCTGGCCCAGGAGTCTCATATCTTCTGCCAGTGTCTATGATACTGTGGTAGGCTGACTTGTTTTCTAACAAATAAGGAAAACTGTAGACCCTTCACAGTTCTTGACAGTTTCAGTGACGAAGATGGAATACTGACACATCATGGCTTCCTGGAACAGGAAATACAAGAGAGCCTCTCCACAGTCCATTTAGTTCACTTAACATGATTTGAGGGAAGTCCTTGGATTTAATAACAGCCATATTATTCAATCCAGCAATAAGTAATCCTCCACTCCATTCTCTGTCACTGAGGAGGAATTAGGGAGATGGCTGCAGGCTGAGTACTGGGAGGCAGGTTCATGACTTGATTCTTGTTATCTCTCCTTGGGGTGAGGGCTAGAGGGTCGATCCGATGGTCAGCCTCACACCCATCCTATGATAACAACCAATGCTAAGATCCACCCTGGGTTAGAGGAAAGTTCTGATCCTTTCATACAACAATTACAGAGACACTCACCAATGCCAAATGCAAAAAGAGGGAAATTTATGTCTGCTATGGGCAGAAATCTTGCAAATCTATAGAACTTTGGCTGGTTAGCTTGGGAGATAAGGGGAAGGCACACATATTTGTTAAGGAGGGATGGGAATAGCTTGGCCCTCTTAAGCTCAACTTCTCCTGAATTCTATCAAGCCAATCTTATATCCTTTCAGAGATGACAGTAAAAAGTCAGAGTTTTCTTGAAGTGGGTTTTGACCATAAAGGCACTCTCTGGCCCTCTTAGTTAAAGTTCCTGAGATAGAGAAAATCACATGGGAAATCACAGATGAAGCACTGTACAGCATTTGGGCACTTATTGCCCTGCGTTGCATTTATACTCTCCCCTGTACTGGCCCCCACAGGCTGAAAGATGGGGATATAATGGGTCTTTATAAGTTTTATGAAAATCCTCTTGTCCCTCTTGCTCCTGACTGATTCTTCCAGATGAAAAGTTTGGGTGAAAGTAAAGGATTATTGGAAAGAAATATCAATAGTTTTTGTTCCTGGAATGGGACACATTTATTTTGTGGCAATGGAAGGATAGAAAAAACAAGCACCTGGGGAGGGAGCACCTTAAACACTGGGAAGTACAGGGAAATGAAGGGACATTCATATTCTTTTGTCTTTTAGAACAGCTCCAAGACTCTTCCTCACAGAGGAAAATGCCTTAGTGCAGCTCTCCCAAACTATTGCAAGATCCTTGAATTTAACTGACTCCTGGGTTGCTATCTGATACACAGATTTGATTGCAGTTTGATTGCTATTCTCTTAATAGTACTTCTCTGTATTGGAAATAGCAGCAAATGGCCCCAGCTTCTTCACCTCCCATGGGTATCTTTAAAATTCCATTTTAGCGCCTTTTTATTTTTGAGTCACTGGCTACAACTCTTTTCTGTTTTATTTTATGGTTCACTTTAGGTTTTAGAGTATACATCTTTAACTTATTACATGTATTAGTTTCTTATGACTTCTGTTACAAACTATTACTTGGTGGCTTAAAACAAAATAAATACTCTCATGAAATGTGAAATATTTCATTGGGCTAAAGTCAAAGTGTTGGCAGGGTTACACTCCCTCCAGAAGCTCTAGAAGGGAATTTGCTTCTTTCCTCTTCCAGTTCCTGGTGGCTGCTGACATTCCTTGACTTATGACCACGTCACTCGCGTCTTTTGCCTCCCTGGTAATACTGCATTCTCTTTTTCTATGTCACATCTCCCTCTGCCTCTTTTTTTTTTCTGGCTGTGCCATGCAGGATCTTAGTTCCCTGAACAGGGATCAAACCCGTGCCCCCTACAGTGGAAGCGTGGAGTCTTAACCACTGGACAGCCAGGGAAGTCCCCCTCTGCCTCTTTCTTATAAGGACACTTGTGGCGCCCAGATTATCTCAGATAATCTCCTCATATCAAAATCCTTAATCACATCTGCTGAGTCTTTGCCGTAAAAGGTAATGAATGTTCGCAGGCTCTAGAGTTTAAGACCTTTTATCTTTGGGGGCCATTATCCAGCCTACATCACAGACTGCTTTCAAGTGGTATTATAACAGTTCACATATAGAATAAGAACTTTACAGTGTTATATTTCCATTTCTCCCAATTGGCTTTTGTGCTATTATTATTATACATTTTACTTTCACCTATGTTCTAAATTCTTCATCACATTGTTACTGATTTTTCTTTAAACAATTACCTTTGAGGATTTAAATAAGAAAAATATCTTTATGTTTACTCATGTAGTTTCCATTTTTAGTGCTCTTCAATTCTTTGACAGATCTAGATTTGCAACTGGTATCGTTCTCCTTCTGGTTGAAAGACTTCCTTCAATATTTATTTAGTGCAGGTATGCTGTTGATTAATTCTTTCAGCTTTTGTGTGTCTGACAAATTCTCTGTTTCACCTTGTTTTTTGAAAGATAATTATTCTGGCTAAAGAATTCTAGATTAACCATTTTTTTCTTTCAGTACTTTAATAATGTTGCTCTGTCATCTCCAGTATTGCATTTTATAAATTTTGAGGGAATTTCCTTGCAGTCCAGTGGTTAGTACTCCGCGCTCTCACTGCTGGGGCTTGGGTTCGATCCCTGGTCTGGGAACTAAGATCCCATAAGACATGGGGCAAGGCCAAAAAAGTAAATAAATAAATAAAGTTTTGATACATTTATATATTGTAACATAATTGCCACTGTGGCAATATTTAGCACCTCTATCACGTTACATAATCATAATACAATATTATTGTCTGTATTCATTATACTTTGCATTAGATCTCTATGGCTTATCTACTACTAAGTTTGTACCCTTAAACAACATCAAACTATTCCCCTATCCTCTGGTAACCATGATTTTACTGTTTTTTTAAAAGTTTGACTTGTTTAGATTCTATATGTAAATGATACCATACAATACTTGTCTTTGTCTATCTGGCTTATCTCACTTAGCATAATGTTGTCTTGTACTGTTTTGGACAAAAACTCTGTTGTCATCTTTGTCTTTGTTACTTTATCTTTGTAATGTGCCTTTTTATCCTTATGGTTTATTTAAAGATTTTCCTTTTTTCAATGCTTTTAAGCAATTTGATTATGATGTGTCTTGTTTCCTTCATGTTCATGTTTCCTGTGCTTGGTGTTCATTGAGCTTCTCAGATCTGTGGAGTTATACATTTCATCATACTTAGAAAAATAGTTAGGAACCCATATGCATGTATATTACGTCATTTGAAGTTGTTCTGTGGCTCACAGAAATCCTGAATTTTTTTTTTCCCCGCACAGAATCTTTTCTGTATCTTTCTTTCTGGGTGGTTTATCTTGCTATTAGGTTCATGAATCTTTTCTTCTGTGATTGCTAACTTACTGTTTCTCTTAGCCAGTGCATTTTTTCTTCTCAGACATTGTAATCTTCATTTCTGGAAAGTTGATTTGAGTGCTTTCATATCTTCTATCTCCCCACTTAACATGTTCAATCTTTCCCCTAGATTCTTGAATATATGGAATACAGTTGTAATAATTATTTTGTCCTGTCTACCAGTGCTATCATCTGTCATGACTGGGGTCATTTTGACTGATTGATTTTTAGCCCGTTACATTAGTATATCGTATTTTCCTCTTTCTTTGCATGATTTACAACATTTTGTTTTTTGGTTGTGCTGCACAGCATGTGGGATCTTACTTCCCAGACCAGGGATCGAACCTGTGCCCCCTGCAGTGGAAGTGCAGAGTCCTAACCACTGGACTGCCAGGGAAATCCCCTGCAACTTTTGATTGGATACTTGACAGTGTGATTTTTACCTTGTTGGGTGCTGGATGTTTTGATATGCGTATAAATATTCTTGAGCTCTGTTCTGGGTCTCAGTCAAGTTATTGGAAATGTTTGATTCTTTCAGGTATTACTTTGAAGATTCATTTGTCAGGTCCAGAGAAGTGTTTAGTGTAAGACTAATTTTGACCACCTCCTGTGGCAAAATCCTTGTGAGTACTTAGGGAGTACCCATAAATTATAAAGCTTTTCACTCTAGCCGGTGAGAATATAAAATATTTCCAGGTCTTTGTGACCTGTGAGTATTGTACCCTTTGATGCTTTTAGGTGGCTCTTTCCCTAGCCTAGCATGTATGTGCCCATACATGCATATGGTGACATTAATCCGCTGTGGACTTGAAGGGGGTCCCTCTGAGAATTAATGGAGCTCTCTCACTCTTTTTCAATCTCTTCTTTAGTATTCCCTCCTCTTAACTCAAATTTCCTTGGCCTTACTGGACATCTTTTCTTCAACTCAGGGAGACTTCTGGGGTCTCCCTGGGTTCCCCCCTCTTTGCATTATGATTTGGAAACTCCTCTCTTCAGGAAGTAAGTTTAGGAAATCACAGGACTCATCTTGTTTGTTTCCTGTTACCCAGGGATCACTGTCATTAATTGCCTGATAGCCAATATCTTGAAATTCATTGTTTCTTATATTTTGTCTGATTTTTCAGTTGGTCAGCTAGGAGGATGAACCCAGTCCCTGTCACACCAGTTTGCTGGAAGCAGAAATCTTCCTATTATCCCTTGAAGAATAATGTAAGTGGTACATGCTCATGGTACATGGTATTTAACATATGTACCTGAATCACTTTGTTTTACACCAGAAATTAACACATTGTAAATCAACTATAGTTCGACAACAACAAAATATTTAATAGTCTAAAAAAAAAAAATTTGACTCCACAACACCTCGCAGTGAAACATTTAGACGGTGGCAGAGGAGGGCCTGGGGCTCAGGTTTTGTCGGTGTAGCCCAAGCTCTTTACAGCACTAAACGGGACGTTATTTCTCGAGGCCAAAAGCCTGTAAGCATCTCCGCGTGTGAAGCGTCTGGAAGGAATCGCACAGGAGACCGACGGCGCGGTGGACACACGCAGGCTCTCGAACACGCCGCCGTTGCCGGAAGCCCTCGCCCCTCTCCCCGCCCGCGTGGGATGGGCGGCTCGCGCCCGCGGCGTCTGACGTAGGACGTCGGCGTCGTGACGTGACGTCAACGGCCGCCCGGCGGCTGGCGTCTTAGCCTCGCTGCGGCCGCCCGGGGACGCTAAAGCCCGGCGTTTCCGGGCAGCGCAAATGTCCGTTTGTAAAACAGCAGGGCTGGAGTCTGCAGGATTAAGGAAGCCTGGGAGGCGCAGAATTTCCAGCGTTTTCACCTTAGAGCCAGCCTCGCCAGGGCCAAACCACCCAGTAGCCTGACTGCCAGCAGCCTCGGCAGGTATACCGAGTGGTGGGGGACTTCCCTTGTCAGCTGTGGGCGTGTTCACTAGATTCCCTGGCCGAAGCATCCTTGCTTCTCTCTTCATTTCCCCCCCCCGCGTGACTGCCTCAGCTGTGGCTGAGCTGCTTGTCTTGATGGAGAATTTAAGGACTGTAAACCCTATGCCTCCCACCCCCATAGTTTTGTATAATGTGTCGTTAAAGGGCTTGAAATGGATATCAAGCTAATCCTTGAAGGGAAACCAGAAAACGTTTGTCTTCGTGGTGGAAAGTGACTGATAAACTTGGGTAATTTTATGGTGATAGAGTATCCACCTCCTGGCATTGTTAGGAGAGTTAAATGGAGCAAAAGTGTAAAATCCTTAAGTATTTTTTTATAAGTGTTCACTGCAGGTAACTTTTTTTTTTCTTAAAGTTTCTGTGAACTTTCATGGATCCATTTATTAGGCCGTTTTCTAGCACCTGGTGAGTGCCCCATCCTTTTCTGCTGGTTTCTTGAGGTAGCCCACATCTCTGCCTTCCTGTCTGCTACCTTAGGTAAAGTTTCCCTGTTCCTGTCTAAAGTGCGTTGGACCCATTCGTGCCTTAAAACCCATTTCTTCTTGCTTACTCAAGGGTATCATCACAGCAACTCCCTCTCTCCCAGTCATACTTTTTGCTTTCTACTGAATCATTTCCATCAGCAAATTAGTTTCCTAGGGCTGCTGTAATAACGTGCCACAAAAAGGGTGGCCTAAAACGATTTATTGTGAGAGAAATTTATTCTCTAACAATTCTGGAGGCTAGGAATCTGAAATCAAGGTGTTGGCAGGGCTGTGCTCCCCCTGAAGGTTTTTCCTGGCTTCTGGTGGGTGCTGGCAATCCTTAACATTCCTTGGCTTGCAGCTGCACCCCTCCAATCTCTGCCCTTATCATTTCGTGGCCTTCCCTGTATGTGTACAAGTGTCATCATATGGCTTTCTTATAATGACGCCAGTCATTGGATTTAGGGCCCACCCTATTCCAATATGACGTCATTTTAACTTGATCACATCTGCAAAGACTGTATTTTCAAATACGGTCATATTCCCAGGTACCAGGGGTTCGGACTTGAACATATCTATTTGGGGGACACAGTTCAACCCACAACAGTGGGACTAGTCTATGTGTGGAGCACTGCAGACAACAGAGAGCCAATGCTATTCTATCTTAATTTTGCCAGTCTATCAGACAATTCCCATGGGAGGAGGCATTGTTCTGAGTCTTAATCAGCTTTGGAAAGAGAGAAGTAGGAGAATGAAAGCTTAATAAGTCCTACCCAGTCTATACTTCCTTATTCTAGCATGACATTGGTGCTGCCCCAGTATTACTCTGCTGATACCCTGGGATCAGCAAATAATAGGCTATTACTGTCTATGGAAATAATGGTATATATAAAGGGCCTATATTAGCTCAAGAATGGGGGGGAAAGGTAAAAATAAAATTTTAAAGTTTTCTAAATACGTTCTTTCACTGCTGCCACTGTCTTCTTCCCTCCCTGCAGCTCCTGTCCTGAATGCCCACACATAAATCACACCTCTAGGGGTTTCTCACAGGTTTTTTTTTTTTTTTTTCTTTGTTGTTAGGAATGTTTCCCTCTCCATTTTGTAATTTCTCCAGAGTTGATTTTGGGATTCACCATCTTCATGGCAATTGATAGTCTGGCTATCATTTTTTTTTCTTTTTTAAAATTTTTATTTTATATTGAAGTATAGTTGATTTACAATGTTGTGTTAGTTTCAGGTGTACACCAGAGTGATTCAGTTTTATGTATATATATCTATTCTTTTTCAAATTCTTTTCCCATTTAGGTTATTACAGAATATTGAGTAGAGTTCCCTTTGCTATACAGTAGGTTCTTGTTGGCTGTCTATTTTACTTATTCATTTATTTTGGCTGTGCTGGGGCTTAGTTGCCGCATGCGGGATCTTTAGTTGTGGCATGCGGACTTCTTTGTGGTATGCAAACTCTTAGTTGCGGCATGCATGTGGGATCTAGTTCCCCAACCAGGGATCGAACCCAGGCCCCCTGCATTAGGAGCATGGAGTCTTACCCACTGGACCACCAGGGAAGTCCCTGGTTATCTATTTTAAATATAGTAGTGTGTATATGTCAATCCCAAGCTCCCAATTTATCTACACCCCCCCCCCCCCGCCCACCTTTCCCCTTTGGTAACCATAAGTTTGTTTTCTAAGTCTAGGAGTCTGTTTCCGTCTTGTAAATAAGTTCATTTGTATCATTTTTTAAATAATAGATTCCCCATATAAGCGATATCATATGATATTTGTCCTTCTCTGTCTGACTTGCTTCACTTAGTATGATAATCTCCAGGTCCATCCACGTTGCTGCAATGGCATTATTTCATTCTTTTTAATCTGCCATCATTTTTAATCTGAAATCTTAATGTTTTATTTACAGGGAGGAATAAAATTTTTTCATCTATAATTCAGAAGCTAAGTAAATAACAAAATGAAGCCAGTAAAGCATCTGTTGGCATCTAGTAGTAAATTGGCAAATGTTCCAGAATTAACGTATAAAAAAGGAGTATTTAATTCACCATTGTCGCCTAAACCAAAAGAAAAACATAGTACAAAATTAGTACGTGATAAACTTGAACCAGTGGTCTTAAGATCTCCACCAACAGGGGAATCCATCATAAGGTATGCTTTGCCCATTCCATCAAGTAAGACAAAGGAGTTAATAGCAGAAGATGAATTGATCAGGAAAATTACCAAACATCTGAAGATGGTAAGATACTTGTTGGTGCCTGGGTTGGGGGTTCCCATGACCATCGTCAGGTTTAGTGATTTCCTTCGAGGACTCACTGGACTCAGTATATAGTCATATTGATGGCCAAGATACATTATAGTGAAAGGATTAAAAGCAAAATCAGCAAAAGGAAAAGGCACATGGGGTGAAGTCTCGAGGAAACCAGGTGCAAGTTTCCAAGATTTCTTTCCCTTTAGAGTCACACAGGACATGCTTAATTCCTTCAACAACAAATTGTTACAGCACATGTGAAACGTCTGCCAGAGGAGCTCACTAGAGAGTCAGTGCCCAGGGTTTTATTGGAGGTTGGTCACCTAGGTACTCTCTGCCTAGCATGTCCCAAAATTCCAGACTCCCTGAAGGAAAGCAGGTGTTCAGCATAAATCATATAGTTGGTACAATGAGTTTAGGGACAGTGAGCCACTGTCATCAGTCAATGAATAGTGGGAATCCTCCTGAAATCCAAGTTCTGAGACACAAGCAGATCTTTCTAAGGATAGTATTTTCTAAGTCTCGTGCCTGCTCTGTTAGCTCTTCTCTGCACTTTAGAAACTCTAGCTCTTAGTGTAGGGGAAAAAAAAATCTTCCTTTTTTCTGAGTTTCTTCCTTGCACAGTGATCCAGAATCGAGTTGTAAATGTACCAAATACCAAGGGAGAACAATGAGGAATAGCACAAATATACAAAAAAAATATAGTTCATCAAACTTCCAAAATACAAGTTTGCTCAAAGTTCAGGGGGTTAGCTCAGAGAATTTCCTTTAAAAATGTATTGCTTTCTGGTCTCCATCTCTCTATTTTCCCCACTCTCTTCAAAGAGGAAAGCCAAGTCAGTTAGATTTTGCGGAAAACTTTGGTGGTAAGTAGATTTGATGCTTCAGCTGTTCATAGACTCCCTTCAACACAGAAATGGAAGAGTCATAGGGCCTTTCTTCATTGCTAGGGAGGGATCAAGGCCTATTGCTCATACTCCTTCTTCAGGATGATATGAGGTGGGGCATGAGATGGAAAATTTAAGTTTATGGTACTGGTAGAAATAAGTCTTACTGCTAAAATGGTTCTGACATAGTTGATTAAATATCTTTTTAGATTTAATGTAATATTTTTACCCTATATAAGTACATAATTTGCTTTGATTTTCTCATAGGTTGTTTCTACTTTGGAAGAAACCTATGGATTTAGCATTCCAAATGGAGAAGAACCAGTTGTGAAGCCTGTACATGAAGGATTAACCTTTCCTGTAAGTATATGTAACGCTAATGTAGAGACATTAATGCTGAAAAGGGCTAAGATTTTCTTTTAGAGTCTGTATATGTTCTCAGAATGAATCCCCCATCCATGAAAATGATCCTCCTAGGAAACTTGAAAGTAGTGTACTGATTTTTCCATTCTCTGCCAACACTTATCTTAAAGTTTAATTAAGGCAAATCTATATATATTTTTATTACTAAAGTATTTATTGGATTTCAATTTTAAATTTGTTTCCATTCATTTGTATATGTTCTTAAACATTTTATTTATTTATTTTTATTATTATTTTTTATTCTTATTAGTCATCCATTTTATATACATCAGTGTATACATGTCAATCCCAATCTCCCAAATCTTCACACCACCACATATCTATATCTTGAGCCTACTTTTGATGCTAATGCATCTCTTGTTTAATATGTAAGCTTGTGGTTGGCTGTTGGTTTGCAATGTATATTCTTTATTGTGTTAAGAAAGTATTCTTCTATTTATGGTTTGCTAAATAAAAAACCCCCAACATTGAAGAGATTACTGAGTTTTTTTTTTTTTTTTTAATTGATGTAGTTTTTTTTTTTTTTTTTTTTTTTTTAATTGGCTGTGTTGGGTCTTCGTTTCTGTGTGAGGGCTTTCTCTAGTTGCAGCGAGCGGGGGCCACTCTTCATCGCGGTGCGCGGGCCTCTCACTGTCGTGGCCTCTCTTGTTGCGGAGCACGGGCTCCAGACGCGCAGGCTCAGTAGGTGTGGCGCACGGGCTTAGTTGCTCCGCAGCATGTGGGATCTTCCCAGACCAGGGCTCGAACCCGTGTCCCCTGCATTGGCAGGCAGATTCTCAACCACTGCGCCACCAGGGAAGCCCCCTGAGTTTTAATAAATGTCTTTGTTGTATATATTGAAATAATATAACTATTAAGGTGATTATGTGGTTCACCTTCAGTCTATTGATGAGACAAATTATGTTTACATATTTCTTAATAGTTGACTATACTTTAATACGCTGTACTCGTTGTTCATTATTCTTTTATTTTATAATTAGTTTTGTTAGTTAAGGATTGAGTTTGGCTTCATGTAATAAAATAACTATGTTGGGTCTTTCAAACCATGAACATAGTATGTTTCTCCATTTATTTGATTGATTTCATTGTCCTGTTTGATTTCTTTCTTCAGCATTCTGTAATTTTCATCATAAAGATCCTGTATATTGTTCTTCAGATTTATACATTAATATTTCATGTTTTTTGGAATGATTTTTAATGGCATTATATTTTTAATTTCAGTTTCCACCTGTTTGTTATTAGTATATAGAAATATGATTGATTTTCATGTGTTGATCTTACATCTTGCAACCTTGCTCAATGTACTTCTTTATTCTAGGAATCTTTCTGTAGATACTTTGGGGTTTTATACATAGACAATTATGTCATCTTCAAATAAGGACAGTTTTACTTCTTCTTGTCCAATCTGAATGTTTTAATTTCCTTGTCTCTCTCTTTCTCTTTTTTTTTCTTGGCTGTGCCATGCGGCATGTGGGATCTTAATTCCCTGACCAGGGGTCGAACCTGTGCCCTCTGCAATGGAAGCACAGATTCTTAACCACTGGATTGCCAGGGAAGTCCCCACATATCTTTTTGAATTAGAGTTTTCTCTGGATATATGCCCAGGAGTGGGATTGCCGGATCATATGGTAACTCTATTTTTAGTTTTTTGAGGAACATCCATACTGTTCTCCATGGTGGCTGCACCAATTTACATTTCCACCAACAAGGTAGGGGGGTTCCTTTGGCTCCACACCCTCGCCAGCATATATTATCTGTAGACTTTTTAATGATGGCCATTCTGACTAGTGTGAGGTGATATCTCATTATAGTTTTGATTTGTGTTTCTCTAATAATTAGCGATATTGAGAATCTTTTCGTGTGCCTGTATGTTTTCTTTTTCATATGCCTATCTGTATGTCTTCTTTGGAGAAATGTCTATTTAGGTTTTCAGCCCATTTTTTGATTGGGTTGTTTGTTTTTCTGATATTAAGCCACATGAGCTGTTTGTGAATTTTGGAAATTAATCCCTTGTTGGTAGCATCATTTTCAAATATTTTCTCCCAGTCTATAAGTTGTCTTTTTGTTTTGTTTATGGTTTCTTTTGCTGTGCAAAAGCTTTTAAGTTTAATTACGTCCCATTTGTTTAGTTTTGTTTTTGTTTCCTTTACTCTAGGAGAGGGATCCAAAAAAATATTGCTACGTTTTATGTCAAAGAGTGTTTTGCCTATGTTTTCCTCTAGAGTTTTATAGTGTCTGGCCTTACATTTAGGTCTTTAATCCATTTTGAGTTTATTTTTGTGTTATGGTGTTAGGGAGTGTTCTAATTTCATTCTTTCACATGTAGCTGTCCAGTTTTCCCAGCACCACTTATTGAAGAGGCTGTCTTTTCTCCATTGTATATTCTTGCCTCCTTTGTTGTAGATTATTTGACCATATGTGCTTGGGTTTATTTCTGAGCTTTCTGTCCTGTTCCATTAATCTATATGTCTCTTTTTGTGCCAGTACCATACTGTTTTGATTACTGTAGCTTTGTAGTACAGTCTGAAGTCAGGGAGAGTGATTTCTCAAGCTCCATTCTTCTTTCTCAGGATTGTTTTGGCTATTCGGGGTCTTTTGTGTTTCTATACAAATTTTTAAATTTTTTTGCTCTAGTTCTGTGAAGAATGGCATTGGTAATTTGATAGGAATTGCATTGAAAGCATAGATTGCCTTGGGTAGTATGGTCATTTTAACACTATTGAGTCTTCCAATCCAAGAACACAGTATATCTTTCCATCTGTTTGTGTCACCTTCAGTTTCTTTCATTAGCGTCTTATAGTCTTTGGAGTACAGGTCTTTTGTTTCCTTAGGTAGGTTTATTCCTAGGTACTTTATTTTATTTTTTGATGTGATGGGATTGTTTCCTTAATTTCTCTTTCTGATCTTTTGTTGTTAGTGTATACAAATGCGACAGGTTTCTGTATATTAATTTTGTATCCTGCAACTTTACTGAATTCATTGATGAGCTTCAGTAGTTTTCTAGTAGTGTCTTTAGGATTTTCTATGTATAGTATCATGTCATCTGAAAACAGTGACAGTTTTACTTCTTCTTTTCCAATTTGGATTCCTTTTCTTTTTCTTCTCTGAGTGCTGTGGCTAGAACTTCCAAAACTATGTTGAGTAAAAGTGACGAGGGTGGGCATTCTCACAGTTGAGTATAATGTTAGCTGTGGGTTTGTCATATATGACCTTTATTATGTTGAGGGTATGTTCCCTCTATTCCCACTTTCTAAAGAGTTTTTTTTTAATCATAAATGGATGTTGAATTTTATCAAAAGTTTTTTCTGCATCTATTGAGATGATCATATGGTTTATAGTCTTCAATTTGTTAATGTCGTGTGTCACATTGATTGATTTGTGGATATTGAAAAATCCTTGCATCCCTGGGATAAATCCCACTTGGTCATATTGTATGAACCTTTTAATGTATTGTTGGAGTAGGTTTGCTTGTATTTTGAGGATTTTTGCATCTATGTTCATCAGTGATATGGGGCTGTGATTTTCTTTTTTTGTGGTATCTGTGTCTGGTTTTGGTATCAGGGTGATGGTAGCCTCATAGAGTGACTTCAGAAGTCTTCCTTACTCTCCAGTTTTTTGGAATATTTTCGGAAGGATAGGTGTTAACTCTTCTCTAAATGTTTGGTAGAAGTCACCTGTGAAGTCATCTGGTCCTGGACTTTTCTTTTTTGGGAGTTTTTAAATTATTCTTTCAATTTCAGTTCTGATAATTGGTCTGTTCATATTTTCTATTTGTTCTTGGTTCAAGAATTTGTCCATTTCTTCTGGATTGTCCATTTTATTGGCTTATAGTTGCTTGTAGTAGTCTCATGATCCTTTGTATTTCTGTGGTGTTGGTTGTAACTTTTCCTTTTTCATTTCTGATTTTATTGATTTGGGCCCTCTCCCTTCTTTTCTTGATGAGTCTGGCTAAAGTTTTATCAATTTTGTTTGTTTTTTCAAAGAACTAGCTTTAGATTTCATTGGTCTTTTCTATTGTTTTTTTAATCTCTATTTCATTTATTTCAGCTCTGATCTTTATGATTTCTTTTCTTCTACTAGCTTTGGGTTTTGTTTGTTCTTTATGCTAGTTGCTTTAGGTGTAGGGTTAGGTTGTTTGAGATTTTTCTTGTTTCCAGAGGTAAGCTTGTATTGCTGTAAACTTCCCTCTGTAGAACTGCTTTTGCTGCATCCCGTAGGTTTTGGATTATCATGCTTTCATTTTCATTTGTCTCTAGGTATTTTTTGATTTCCTCTTTGATTTCTTCATTGAGCCATTGGTTGTTTAGCAGCATATTGTTTAGCATCCATGTGTTTGTGTTTTTTGCAGTTTTTTCTTGTAGTTGATTTTTAGCCTCATAGTGTTGTGGTCAGAAAGGATGCTTGATATTTCAGTTTTCTTGTATTTAGCGAGGCTTGCTTTGTGGCCCAGCATGTGATCTATCCTGGATAATGTTCTGTGTGCACTTGAAAAGAATATGTATCTTGATCAAATTGATGTTCATCGTCTATTTGTGGCACCTGAATGTGGGTGGAAGAAAATCCCCAAGTCTGCTAATGGTCTCACTTTATATTTGTGATTAGTAACTCTAGTTAATTCATTTTCCCACTCTCCTGAATGACTATTTTAGTTTCCCCCTCTGTCTCCTATATGATTATAGGTTTTACCATGATAAAAATATATGAACCTCTGAGTATGTTTAAAATGTAATGTTGAGGGATCATATTTGTCCTGGAGAACATTCTATCAGAATTCTAACTGTATATAAGCATCTGAGATTTATTTATCTTTGGTCAGTTGTCTGGTTTACAGATCACTGCTCTACTAAAAGAGGTTCAGTCATTGTGACTTTTTAATATGTAACTTTTTTCCTCAAAATTTTCTGTTGCTCATTAAGTAAGGGTGAAAGACTATATCTCTTGGCAAGTATAGTTATAATCAGAAGTCATAATTAGCAGTCATTTTTTAACACAAAGCATTATTTAACATATATTTAAGTGTGTACTTTTTTTTGCTACCCCTAAATTTCAGAAGGCTAAGGCTGGAATTCTTGATTTTCTACACCTGTGTAGAGGAGAATGCGAGGAGAGACATAGCTGGGTATATGTCATTACTGAGCCACTCCCCAGAATGTACTTTCTTTCTGGGAAAATTTGCTAGTATAGCATTTGGAACATGATTTCTCATTTTATGCATTTCAAGGGACAGAAATCACATACACAAAACTATTTTCAAAAGTAGTTAAATATACTAAAAGATAAATGGATATGTGTATGAATTCTGAAATAAAAGTAACTTTCTCCTTTTTTCATAAGGTTGGGGATGATCTGAATTCATTCTTGGTATGTTGTTCACAATTTGCAGCTCAGTTAGAAGCAGCAGCTAAGGAAGAACGTAATGTACGTATTCTGTGTAAACTGCTAAGCATAAAATATTACTTAATATTTTAATTATAAGCTACTAATAATATTCATTAATAATAAAACAAGATAAACTGATAATAATTACTAATTAAATTACTATTCATTATTATTAACAATCATTTTAATAATAAAATATTTAAAGTTATATTGGTTGTTTGATCTTGAATATGATAATCCAGTCAGCAGTATTAGTCTAGATATAGTGCCTTAAGTAGTTATAAAGAGCATTGGAAAGCATTATATTTATCGTAGGCGTTTATGTCTGTGAATTGTCCTTTATGTACAGCATTGACTGGGTCATTAATATTTTCATATGTAGTATTTATATTTTATTGTGTTTTTTAAATAAGTACATTTATATTACAAAAGTAATGGCATAAATAATGAAAATTTAAAAATGAAGGCATACAAAAAGAAAATAAAAGTCATCATAATCCTGTTTCTCTGAGATAACTCTTGTCAACATATTTTTGTTTACTTTCCTATTTTTCCATAGTTATACATATTATTCTTTAGAAATTAAATAATACCATATGTATTATTTGGTAATACATTTTCTTATTTTGTGAGTTTTGAAAAGTAACATTCATTGTGTTTTAGCTGATTTTGAAAGTATTATTGTGGAACCTTTGAAGAAGTATGAAAAGTACATAGGAAAATAAATTATGTGCAATGTTACTCTGATGCATAAGCATTAATAACATTATAAAATATACTTTCTCGTGTTTTGCTATATATATATATATATATATATATATACACACACACATACACATATATATTTATATACACATTTTTTAATTTTTTAATTGGAAAATGAACATAAAGTATACTATCTTAAGCATTTTTAAGTGTACAGTTCAGTGGTGTTAAGTACATTTATATTGTGTAACCATCACTGCCTTCCACTACAGAGCTCTTTCCATCTTGCAAAACTGAAACTGTATGCATTAAACAATAACTTCCTGTGACCCCCTCTGCTTGGCACCTAGTAATCACCATTCTACTCTCAGTTACTATGAGGGGTTGTTTTTGTTTGTTTTGATTTCATGTGTAAGTGGGGTCATGCAATATTTTTCTTTCTGTGTCTGGCTTGTTTCACTTACCATAGTGTCTTACAGATTCATCAATGTTGTCACAAATGGCAGGTTTTCCTTCTTTTTTTAATGCCTGAATAATATTCCATTTTGTATGTATATCACAATTTCTTTATCCATTCATCCACTGATGGACACTTAGACTGTTTCAGTATCTTGGCTATTGTGAATAATGCTGCAAAGACCATGGGAGTGTGGATATCTTTTTGAGATACTGATTTTGTTTCCTTTGGATATATACCTGAAAGTGTTATTGCTGGATCATATGGTACTTATATTTTTAATTTTTTTTAGAAACCTACATACTGTTTTCCATAGTTGCTATATCCATTTACATACCCACCAACAGTGCATGAGGGTTCCCTCTCTCCACATCCTTATCAGTGTTTATTTTCTCTTGTCTTTTTGGTAATACACATTTTCACAGGTGTGAGGTGATATCTCATATGATTTTGATTTGCATTTCCCTGATGATGAGTGATGTTGAACACCTTTTCTTGCACCCATTGTTCATTTGTATGTCTTGTTTGGAAAAATGTCTATTTTTCTATTTCTTTGCCCATTTTAAAATCAGGTTATTTGTTATTTTGCTATTGAGTTGCATGAGTTCCTTATATATTCTGGATATTAAGCCTTTTTACAGTAATATATATGGTTTGCAAATATTTGCTCCCATTCCATGGATTGCCTTTTCATTTTTTTTTTTTTTTCACACACACACACTGTATTTTATTTTTACAAGAGATAAATAGACTGACACCAAGCATTGTACATGGATGACCACAACAAAAGCAACAATGATTGCAATTACCAAACATGAAACACACTCATACTATGTCATAATATTGACATTCAGTCCAGTAAACCTCCACTGTAACAGCTCCTTTACTTTGCAGTGAAAATTGATTTGTATATTCTTTGCCTCTGAGTCCTTGTGGGATTTTTTTTTTTTTTAAATTCAGACAAAGTCACAAAAATTATACTCATCCTCATCAGTTCACTCAGTCCCATGTCATTAATTTTTTTTTTCATCTTGATCTTTTGTCAGCACTTTTATGAGTTCATCAGTTTTTCATTAGAGTTCTGAAAATGCTTATTCATTCAGTTCAGCAGTACAGTCAGTTACCAGAAACCTGTACTTGTCAGAGTCTTTTCCATGAATTTCTTAAAGATGAAACCCTTTTATAGGAACATATTTGCAAAAGCATCAGAGTACACCCAGAACTGTCTGTAAATGACAAAAGACTTAAAAATGACCATAGTTAAAAATTTGATGAAAGTTCATAATGCAGTTGACAAGAAAATTAGTTATTTCTGAGATATACATTTTAAGGTAATAACTAGGATTATGACTTATAACATTATACCAGAACATATAAGATTTTTAGAAATTTCATGTAATATCTGAAACATTTATATTAACATATTTCCATACAAATAACCCAATGAAAGTTTAGTATTAGTTGTTTTGTTTGTTTGCTTTTTATACTGCAGGTTCTTATTAGGCATCAATTTTATACACATCAGTGTATACATGTCAATCCCAATCGCCCAATTCAGCACAACACCATCCCCACCCCACCGCAGTTTTCCCCCCTTGGTGTCCATATGTCCGTTCTCTACATCTGTGTCTCAACCTCTGCCCTGCAAACTGGCTCATCTGTACCATTTTTCTAAGTTCCACATATATGTGTTAATATACGATATTTGTTTTTCTCTTTCTGACTTACTTCACTCTGTATGACAGTCTCTAGATCCATCCACGTCTCAACAAATGACTCAATTTCGTTCCTTTTTATGGCTGAGTAATATTCCATTATATATATGTACCACAACTTCTTTATCCATTCGTCTGTTGATGGGCATTTAGGTTGCTTCCATGACCTGGCTATTGTAAATAGTGCTGCAATGAACATTCGGGTGCATGTGTCTTTTTGAATTACGGTTTTCTCTGGGTATATGCCCAGTAGTGGGATTGCTGGGTCATATGGTAATTCTATTTTTAGTTTTTTAAGGAACCTCCATATTGTTCTCCATAGTGGCTGTATCAATTTACATTCCCACCAACAATGCAAGAGGGTTCCCTTTTCTCCACACCCTCTCCAGCATTTGTTGTTTGTAGATTTTCTGATGATGCCCATTCTAACTGCTGTCAGATGATACCTCATTGTAGTTTTGATTTGCATTTCTCTAATAATTAGTGATGTTGAGCATCTTTTCATGTGCTTCGTGGCCGTCTGTATGTCTTCCTTGGAGAAATGTCTATTTAGGTCTTCTGCCCATTTTTGGATTGGGGTGTTTGTTTCTTTAATATTGAGCTGCATGAGCTGTTTATATATTTTGGAGATTAATCCTTTGTCCGTTGATTCATTTGCAAATATTTTCTCCCATTCTGAGGGTTGTCTTTTGGTCTTGTTTATGGTTTCCTTTGTTGTGCAAAAGCTTTGAAGTTTCATTAGGTCCCATTTGTTTATGTTTGTTTTTATTTCCATTACTCTAGGAGGTGGATCAAAAAAGATCTTACTGTGATTTATGTCAAAGAGTGTTCTTCCTATGTTTTCCTCTAAGAGTTTTACAGTGTCCAGTCTTACATTTAGGTCTCGAATCCATTTTGAGTTTATTTTTGTGTATGGTGTTAGGGAGTATTCTAATTTCATTCTTTTACATGTAGCTGTCCAGTTTTCCCAGCACCACTTATTGAAGAGACTGTCTTTTCTCCATTGTATATCTTTGCCTCCTTTGTCATAGATTAGTTGACCATAGGTGCGTGGGTTTATCTCTGGGCTTTCTATCTTGTTCCATTGATCTATGTTTCTGTTTTTGTGCCAGTACCATATTGTCTTGATTACTGTAGCTTTGTAGTATAGTCTGAAGTCAGGGAGTCTGATTCCTCCAGCTCCGTTTTTTTCCCTCAAGACTGCTTTGGCTATTCGGGGTCTTTTGTGTCTCCATACAAATTTTAAGATGATTTGTTCTAGTTCCGTAAAAAATGCCATTGGTAATTTGATAGGGATTGCATTGAATCTGTAGATTGCTTTGGGTAGTATAGTCATTTTCACAATGTTGATTCTTCCAATCCAAGAACATGGTATATCTCTCCATCTGTTGGTATCATCTTTAATTTCTTTCATCAGTGTCTTATAGTTTTCTGCATACAGGTCTTTTGTCTCCCTAGGTAGGTTTATCCCTAGGTATTTTATTCTTTTTGTTGCAATGGTAAATGGGAGTGTTTCCATAATTTCTCTTTCAGATTTTCCATCATTAGTGTATAGGAATGCAAGAGATTTCTGTGCATTAATTTTCTATCCTGCAACTTTACCATATTCATTAATTAGCTCTAGCAGTTTTCTGGTGGCAGTTTTAGGATTCTCTATGTATAATATCATGTCGTCCGCAAACAGTGACAGTTTTACTTCTTCTTTTCCAATTTGTATTCCTTTTATTTCTTTTTCTTCTCTGATTGCCGTGGCTAAGACTTCCAGACCTATGTTGAATAATAGTGGTGAGAGTGGACATCCTTGTCTCGTTCCTGATCTTAGAGGAAATGCTTTCAGTTTTTCACCATTGAGAATGATGTTTGCTGTGGGTTTGTCATATATGGCCTTTATTATGTTGAGGTAGGTTCCCTCTATGCCCACTTTCTGGAGAGTTTTTATCATAAATGGGTGTTGAATTTTGTCAAAAGCCTTTTCTGCATCTATTGAGATGATCATATGGTTTTTCTTCTTCAATTTGTTAATATGGTGTATCACATTGATTGATTTGCGTATATTGAAGAATCCTTGCATCCCTGGGGTAAATCCCACTTGATCGTGGTGTATGATCCTTTTAATGTGCTGTTGGATTCTGTTTGCTAGTATTGTGTTGAGGATTTTTGCATCTATATTCATCAGTGATATCGGTCTGTAATTTTCTTTCTTTGTAGTGTCTTTGTCTGGTTTTGGTATCAGGGTGATGGTGGCCTCATAGAATGAGTTTGGGAGTGTTCCTTCCTCTGCAATTTTTTGGAAGAGTTTGAGAAGGATAGGTGTTAGCTCTTCTCTAAATGTTTGATAGAATTCACCTGTGAAGCCATCTGGTCCTGGACTTTTGTTTGTTGGAAGATTTTTAATCACAGTTTCAATTTCATTACTTGTGATTGGTCTGTTCATATTTTCTGTTTCTTCCTGGTTCAGTCTTGGAAGGTTATACCTTTCTAAGAATTTGTCCATTTCTTCTAGGTTGTCCATTTTATTGGCATAAAGTTGCTTGTAGTAGTCTCTTAGGATGCTTTGTATTTCTGCGGTGTCTGTTGTAACTTCTCCTTTTTCATTTCTGATTTTATTGATTTGAGTCCTCTCCCTCTTTTTCTTGATGAGTCTGGCTAATGGCTTATCAATTTTGTTTATCTTCTCAAAGAACCAGCTTTTAGTTTTATTGATCTTTGCTATTGTTTTCTTTGTTTCTATTTCATTTATTTCTGCTCTGATCTTTATGATTTCTTTCCTTCTGCTAACTTTGGGTTTTGTTTGTTCTTCTTTCTCTAGTTTCTTTAGGTGTAAGGTTAGATTGTTTACTTGAGATTTTTCTTGTTTCTTTAGGTAGGCTTGTATAGCTATAAACTTCCCTCTTAGAACTGCTTTTGCTGCATCCCATAGGTTTTGGGTTGTCGTGTTTTCATTGTCATTTGTCTCTAGGTATTTTTTGATTTCTTCTTTGATTTCTTCAGTGATCTCTTGGTTATTTAGTAACGTATTGTTTAGCCTCCATGTGTTTGTCTTTTTTACGTTTTTTTCCCTGTAATTCATTTCTAATCTCATAGCATTGTGGTCAGAAAAGATGCTTGATATGATTTCAATTTTCTTAAATTTACTGAGGCTTGATTTGTGACCCAAGATGTGATCTATCCTGGAGAATGTTCCGTGCGCACTTGAGAAGAACGTGTAACCTGCTGTTTTTGGATGGAATGTCCTATAAATATCAATTAAATCTATCTGGTCTATTGTGTCATTTAAAGCTTCTGTTTCCTTATTTATTTTCATTTTGGATGATCTGTCCATTGGTGTAAGTGCAGTGTTAAAGTCCCCCACTATTATTGTGTTACTGTCAATTTCCTCTTTTATGGCTGTTAGCAGTTGCCTTATGTATTGAGGTGCTCCTATGTTGGGTGCATGTGTATTTATAATTGTTATATCTTCTTCTTGGATTGATCCCTTGATCATTATGTAGTGTCCTTCTTTGTCTCGTAACCTTCTTTAGTTTAAAGTCTATTTTATCTGATATGAGTATAGCTACTCCAGCTTTCTTTTGATTTCCATTTGCATGGAATATCTTTTTCCATCCCCTCACTTTTAGTCTGTATGTGTCCCTAGGTCTAAAGTGGGTCTCTTGTAGACAGCATATATATGTGTCTTGTTTTTGTATCCATTCAGCAAGCCTGTGTCTTTTGGTTGGAGCATTTAATCCATTCACGTTTAAGGTAATTATCGATATGTATGTTCCTATGACCATTTTCTTAATTGTTTTGGGTTTGTTTTTGTAGGTCCTTTTCTTCTCTTGTGTTTCCCACTTAGAGAAGTTCCTTTAACATTTGTTGTAGAGCTGGTTTGGTGGTGCTGAATTCTTTTAGCTTTTGCTTGTCTGTAAAGCTTTTGATTTCTCCATCAAATCTAAATGAGATCCTTGCCGGGTAGAGTAATCTTGGTTGTAGGTTCTTCCCTTTCATCACTTTAAGTATATCATGCCACTCCCTTCTGGCTTGTAGAGTTTCTGCTGAGAAATCAGCTGTTAACCTTATGGGAGTTCCCTTGTATGTTATTTGTCGTTTTTCTCTTGCTGCTTTCAATAATTTTTCTTTGTCTTTAATTTTTGCCATTTTGATTACTGTGTGTCTCGGCGTGTTTCTCCTTGGGTTTATCCTGTATGAGACTCTCTGCGCTTCCTGGATTTGGGTGGCTATTTCCTTTCCCATGTTAGGGAAGTTTTCGACTATAATCTCTTCAAATATTTTCTCTGGTCCTTTCTCTCTCTCTTCTCCTTCTGGGACACCTATAATGTGAATGTTGTTGCGTTTAATGTTGTCCCAGAGGTCTCTTAGGCTGTCTTCATTTCTTTTCATTCTTTTTTCTTTAGTCTGTTCCACAGCAGTGAATTCCACCATTCTGTCTTCCACGTCACTTATCCGTTCTTCTGCCTCAGTTATTCTGCTATTGATTCCTTCTAGTGTAGTTTTCATTTCAGTTATTGTATTGGTCATCTCTGTTTGTTTGTTCTTTAATTCTTCTAGGTCTTTGTTAATCATTTCTTGCATCTTCTCAATCTTTGCCTCCATTCTTATTCCGAGGTCCTGGATCATCTTCACTATCATTATTCTGAATTCTTTTTCTGGAAGGTTGCCTATCTCCACTTCATTTAGTTGTTTTTCTGAGGTTTTTTCTTGTTCCTTCATCTGATATATAGCCCTCTGCCTTTTCATCTTGTCTATCTTTCTGTAACTGTGGGTTTTGGCCCACAGGCTGCAGGATTGTAGTTTTTCTTGCTTCTGCTGTCTGCCCTCTGGTGGTTGAGGCTATCTAAGAGGCTTGATGGGAGGCTCTGGTGGTGGGTAGAGCTGACTGTTGCTGTGGCGGACAGAGCTCCGTAACACTTTAATCCACTTGACTGTTGATGGGTGGGGCTGGATTCCCTCCCTGTTGGTTGTTTTGCCTGAGGCAACCCAACACTGGAGCCTACTTGGGCTCTTTGATGGGGTTAATGGCAGACTCTGGGAGGGCTCACGCCAAGGAGCACTTCCCAGAACCTCCGCTGCCAGTGTCCTTGTCCCCACGGTGAAACAGAGCCACCTCCCGCCTCTGCAGGAGACCCCCCAACACCAGCAGGTCTGGTTCAGTCTCCCCCAGGGTCACTGCTCCTTCCCCTGGGTCCTGATGCGCACGCTACTTTGTGTGTGCCCTCCAAGAGTGGGGTCTCTGTTTCCCCCAGTCCTGTCAAAGTCCTGTAATCAATTCCCACTAGGCTTCAAAATCTGATTCTCTAGGAATTCCTCTTCCCGTTGCCGGACCCCCAGGTTGGGAAGCCTGACATGGGGCTCAGAAGCTTCACTCCAGTGGGTGGACTTCTGTGGTATAAGTGTTCGCCAGTCTGTGAGTCACCCACCCAGCAGCTATGGGATTTGATTTTACTCTGATTGCGCCCCTCCTACCGTCTCACTGTGGCTTCTCCTCTGTCCTTGGACGTGGGTTATCCTCCTTGGTGAGTTCCAGTGTCTTCCTGTCGATGATTGTCCAGCAGCCAGTTGTGATTCTGGTGCTCTCGCAAGAGGGAGTGAGAGCACGTCCTTCTACTCCGCCATCTTGGTTAATCCATCGGCATTCATTTCTTAAATAAAAAAAGGTATTTTCTTAAAGTTTCATTATCACAATGTACATTAAAGATAATTCTTTGATATCACCTAATATGCAGTTCATAATTACATTTCTCCAACTTTTTTATTTTTTTAATAGATCTTTAGTGGAGTATAATTGCTTCACAATACTGTGTTAGTTTTTGTTGTACAACCTGCCTTTTCATTTTGTTGATGGTTTCCTTTCATGTGTGGTGACTTTTTAATTTGATGTAGACCCATTTGTTTATTTTTTTCATTCTTTTAAAAAGTTTTATTTTTTTCTATGTATTTATTTATGTATTTATTTTGGCTGCACTGGGTCTTAGTTGCGGCATGCAAGGTTCGTGGTTGTGGCATGCGGACATCTTAGTTGTGGCATGTGGACTTCTTAGTTGTGGCATGTGGACTCTTAGTTGTGGCATGCATGTGGGATCTAGTTCTCCAACCAGGGATTGAGCCCAGGCCCCCTGCATTGGAAGCGCAGAGTCTTACCCACTGGACCACCAGGGAAGTCCCCCATTAGTTTATTTTTGCTTTTGTTAAGCTTGGGCTTTAGGTGTCATGTCCAAGAAATCATTGCCAAATCCAATTTCCTGACACTTTTCCCCTCTGTTTTCTTCCAGCAGTTTAATAGGTTTAGATCTTGTATTCAGGTTATGGATCCATTCTGAGTTAATTTTTATACATAGTGTAAGGGAAGGATGAACTTTGTTCTTTGCATGTGGATATCTAATTTTTTCAGCATTATTTGTTGAAGAGATTGTTCTTTCTCCATTGGTACTCTTGTATAAAATCATTTTGCCGTATATGATAGGGTTTATTTCTGGGTTTTCAATTCTGTTCCATTGGTTTATGTATCTTTTAAATTATTTTTTTATTTTTATTTTTAAAAATTTAGATATCATTCACATATAACACTGTATTAGTTTTAGGTGTACATATGTATCTATCTTTATGACAGTACAGCACTGTCTTAATTACAGTTGCTGTAGTGTATCTTGAAATCAGGAAGGTTGAGGCCTATGACTTTGTTTTGATTTTTGAAGATTGTTTTGGCTATTGGGGGGCCCTTGATATTACATATGAATGTTAGTATTTTTTTCTATTTCTGCAGAAAATGCCATTGGGATTTTGATAGGGATTGCACTGGCTATTATGTACATTTTAACAGTAGTAAGTCTTCCAATCCATGACCATGGGGTGTCTTTCCATCTATTTGTATCTTGTTTAATTTCTTTTAGCAATGTTTTATAGTTCCCTGTGTTAAAATCTTTCATCTCCTTGGTTTATTTTATTCCTAAATATTTTTATCTTTTTTGATGCTATAGTGAATTGGATTATTTTCTTAATTTTCTTTTTGGATTGGTCATTGTTAACATATACGAATGCAACTGACTTTTTTTTTCCAACATCTTTATTGGAGTATAATTGCTTTACAATGTTGTGTTAGTTTCTGCTGTATAACAAAGTGAATCAGCTATATGTATACATATATCCCCATATCCCCTCCCTCTTGCATCTCCCTCCCGCCCTCTCTATCCCACTGCTCTAGGTGGTCACAAAGCACCAAGCTGATCTCCCTGTGCAATGCGGCTGCTTCCCACTAGCTATCTATTTTACATTTGGTAGTGTATATATGTCGATGCTACTCTCACTTTGCCCCAGCTTCCCCCTCCCACACTGTGTCCTCAAGTCCATTCTCTATGTGTACATCTTTATTCCTGCCCTGCAACTAGGTACATCAGTACCATTGTTTTTTTTTTTAAGATTCCATGTATATGCATTAGCATACGGTATTTCTTTTTCTCTTTCTGACTTACTTCACTCTGTATGACAGACTCTGAGTCCATCCACCTCACTGCAAATAACTCAATATCGTTTCTTTTTATGGCTGAGTAATATTCCATTGTATCTATGTGCCACATCTTCTTCATCCATTCATCTGTCGATGGACATTTAAGTTGGTTCCATGTCCTGGCTGTTGTAAATAGTGCTGCAGTGAACATTGTGGTACATGACTCTTTTTGAATTATGGTTTTTTCAGGGTATATACCCAGTAATGAGATTGCTGGGTCATATGGTAGTTCTATTTTTAGTTTTTTAAGGAACCTCCATACTGTTTTTCCATAGTGGCTGTATCAATTTACATTCCCACCAACAGTGCAGGAAGGTTCCCTTTTCACCACACCCTTTCCAGCATTTATTGTTTCTAGATTTTTTGATGATGGTCATTCTCACCGACGTGAGGTGATACCTCATTGTGGTTTTGATATGCATTTCTCTAATGGTGATGTTGAGCATCTTTTCATGTGCCTCTTGGCCATCTGTACATCTTCCTTGATGAAATGTCTATTTAGGTCTTCTGCCCATTTTTTAACTGGATTGTTTGTTTTTCTTTTTGATATTGAACTCCATGTGCTGTTTGTATATTTTGGAGATTAATCCTTTGTCTGTTGTTTCATTTGCAAATATTTTCTCCTGTTCTGAGGGTTGTCTTTTTGTCTTGTTTATGGTTTCCTTTGCTGTGCAAAATCTTTTAAGTTTAATTAAGTCCCATTTGTTTATTTTTATTTCTGTTACTCTAGGAGGTGGGCAAAAAAGATCTTGCTGTGGTTTATGTCAAAGAGTGTTTTTCCTGTGTTTTCCTGTAAGAGTTTTATAGTGTCTGGTCTTACATTTAAGTCTTTAATCCATTTTGAGTTTATTTTTGTTGATGGTGTTAGGTAGTGTTCTAATTTCATTCTTTTACATGTGGCTGTCCAGTTTTCCCAGCACCACTTATTGAAGAGGCTGTCTTTTCTCCATTGTATGTTCTTGCCTCCTTTGTCGTAAATTAGGTGCCCATATGTGCATGGGTTTATCTCTGGGCATTCTATCCTGTACCATTTATCTATATTTCTCTTTTTTTGTGCTAGTACCATACTGTGTTGATTACTGTCTCTTTGTGGTATACTTTGAAGTCAGGGAGCCTGATTCCTCCAACCCTGTTTTTCTTTCTCAAGATTGCTTTGACTATTTGGGATCTTTTGTGTTTCCATACAAATTGTAAAATTATTTGTTCTAATTCTGTGAAGAATGCCATTGGTAGTTTGATAGGGATCGCATTGAATCTGTAGATTGCTTTGGGTCGTATAGTCATTTTCAGAATATTGATTCTTCCAATCCAAGCACATGGTATATTTCTCCATCTGTTTATGTCATCTTTGATTTCTTTCATCAGTGTTTTATAGTTTTCTGAGGACAAGTCTTTTGTCTCTTTAGGCAGGTTTATTCCTAGGTATTTTATTCTTTTTGTTGCAGTGGTAAATGGGAGTGTTTCCTTAATTTCTCTTTCTGATTTTTCATTGTTGGTGTATAGCAATGTCAGAGATTTCTGTGCATTAATTTTGTATCCTGCAACCTTACCAAATTCATTGATTAGTTCTAGTAGTTTTCTCGTTGCATCCTTAGGATTTTCTATGTATAGTATCATGTCATCTGCAAACAGTGACAGTTTTACTTCTTTTCCAATGTGTATTCCTTTGATTTCTTTTTCTTCTCTGATTGCCGTGGCTAGGACTTCCAAAACTATGTTGAATAACAGTGGTGAGAGAGCACATCCTTGTCTTTTTCCTGATCTTAGTGGAAATGCTTTCAGTTTTTCACCATTGAGTATGATGCTTACTGTGGGTTTGTCATATATGGCCTTTGTTATGTTAAGGTACGTTCCCTCTATGCCCATTTAATGGAGAGTTTTTATCATAAATGGGTGTTGAATTTTGTCAAAAGCTTTTTCTGCATCTATTGAGATGATCATATGGTTTTTATTCTTCAATTTGTTAATGTGGTGTATCACATTGATTTATTTGCATATATTGAGGAATCCTTGCATCCGTGGGGTAAATCCCACTTGATCATGGTGTATGATCCTTTTAATGTGCTGTTGGATTCTGTTTGCTACTAATTTGTTCAGGATTTTTGCATCTATATTCATCAGTGATGTTGGTCTGTATTTTTCTTTTTTTGTGATATCTTTTTCTGGTTTTGGTATTAGAGTGATGGTGGCCTTGTTAAATGAGTTTGGGAGTGTTCCTTCCTCTGCAATTTTGAGGAAGAGTTTGAGAAGGATGGGTGTTAGCTCTTCTCTAAATGTTTGATAGAATTCTCCTGTGAAGCCATCTGGTCCTGGACTTTTGTTTGGTGGAAGATTTTTAATTATGGTTTCAGGTTCATTACTTGTGATAGTGCTGTTTATATTTTCTAATTATTCCTGGTTCAGTCTTGGAAAATTGTATGTTTGCAAGAATTTGTCCATTTCTTTCAGGTTGTCCATTTTATTGGCATTTAGTTGTTTGTTGCAGTTTCTCATAATCCTTTGTATTTCTGCGGTGTCAGTTTTGATTTCTCCTTTTTCATTTCTAATTTTATTGATTTGCATCCTCTCCCTTTTTTTTTGTTGAGTGTGACTAAGGGTTTATCAATTTTGTTTATCTTCTCAAAGAACCCGCTTTTAGTTTTATTGATCTTTGCTATTGTTTTCTTCGTTTCTATTTCATTTATTTCTGCTCTGATCTTTATTATTTACTGACTTTGGGTTTTCTTTGTTCTTTCTCTAGTTGTTTTAAGTTTAGGGTTAGATTGTTTATTTGAGGTATTTCTTGTTCCTTGAGGTGAGGTTGAATTGCTTTAAACTTCCCTCTTAGAACTGCTTTTGCTGTGTCCCATAGGTTTTGGGTCATCTTGTTTTTGTTGTCATTTGTTTCTATGTATTTTTAAATTTCTTTGACTTTTTCAGTGATCTCTTGGTTATTTAGTAGCTCATTGTTTAGCCTCCATGTGTTTGTGTTTTTTACAGTTTTTTCCTGTAATTGATTTCCTGTCTCATAACATTGTGGTCAGAAAATATGCTGATACAATGTCAGTCTTCTTAAATTTTCCAAGTCTTGATTTGTGACCCAAGATGTTATCTATCCTTAGAGAATGTTCCCTGTGCAGTTGAGAGAAAGTGTATTCTGCCACTTTTGGGTGGAATGTTCTAGAAATATCCATTAAATCTATCTGGTCTATTGTGTCATTTAAAGCTTGTGTTTCCTTGCTATTTTTTTTTTTTTAAATTTTATTTATTTATTTATTTATTTATTTATTTATGGCTGTGTTGGGTCTTTGTTTCTGTGCGAGGGCTTTCTCTAGTTGCGGCAAGTGGGGGCCACTCTTCATCGCGGTGCGCGGGCCTCTCACTATTGCGGTCTCTCTTGTTGTGGAGCACAGGCTCCAGACGCGCAGGCTCAGCAATTGTGGCTCACGGGCCTAGTCGCTCCGCAGCATGTGGGATCTTCCCAGACCAGGGCTCAAACCCGTGTCCCCTGCATTGGCAGGCAGATTCTCAACCACTGCACCACCAGGGAAGCCCTCCTTACTATTTTCTGTTTGGATGATCTGTCCATTGGTGTACATGGGGTGTTAAAAGTCCCCTACTATTATTGTGTTAATGTCGATTTCTCCTTTCATGGTTGTTAGCATTTGCCTTATGTATTGATGTGCTTCTATGTTGGGTGTATAAACACTTATAATTGTTATATCTTCTTCTTGGATTGATCCTTTGATCATTATGTAGTGTCCTTCCTTATGTCTTATACCAGTGTTTATTTTAAAGTCTATTTTTATCTGATACGAGTATTGCTACTCCAGCTTTCTTTTTTTTTTTTTTTCCAGCTTTCTTTTGATTTCCATTTGCATGGACTATCTTTTTCCATCCCTTCACTTTCACTCTGTATGTGTCCCTAGGTTTGATGTGGGTCTCTTATAGACAGCATATATATGGGTCTTGTTTTTGTATCCATTCAGCCAGCTGTATCTTTTGGTTGGGGCATTTAATCCATTTACATTCAGGGTTATTATCGATATGTATGTTCCTATTACCATTTTCTCAATTGTTTTGGGTTTGTTTTTGTGGGTCTTTTTCTTCTTGTGTTTCCTGCCTAGAGAAGTTTCTTTAGCATTTGTTGTAAAGCTGGTTTGGTGGTGCTGAATTGTCTTAGCTTTTGCTTGTTTGAAAAGCTTTTGATTTCTCCATCGAATCTGAATGAGATCCTTGCTGGGCAGAGTAATCTTGGTTTTAGATTTTTCTGTTTCATCACTTAAGTATATTCTGCCATGCCCTTCTGACTTACAGTGTTTCTGCTGAAAAATGAGCTGATAATCTTATGGGGATTCCTTTGTATATTATTTTTTGTTGTTCCTTTGCTGCTTTTAATTTTTTTCTCTGAATTTAATTTTTTTTTTTTTTTTAGTTTGATTAATATGTGTCTTGGTGTGTTTTTCCTAGGTTTTATCATGTATGGGACTCTCTGTGCTTTCTGGATTTGGGTGACTGTTTCCTTTCCCATGTTAGGGAATTTTTTGACCATAATCTCTTCAAATATTGTCTCAGACCCTTTCTGTTTTTCTTCTTCTTATGGGACTCCTATAATTCGAAAGTTGGTGCCTTTAGTGTTGTCCCAGAGGTCTCTGAGATTGTCTTCAATTCTTCTCATTCTTTTTTCTTTATTCTGCTCCTCAGCAGTTATTTCCACCATTTTGTCTTCTAGCTCACTTATTCGTTCTTCTGCCTCAGTTCTGTTATTGATTCTTTCTAGTGTATTTTTCATTTCAATTATTTTGTTGTTCATCTCTGTTTGTTTGTTCTTTAGTTCTTGTAGATCTTTGTTAAACATTTCTTGTATTTTCTCAATCTGTGCCTCCATTCTATTTCCGAGATTCTGGATCATCTTTACTGTCATTACTCTGAATTCTTTTTCAGGTAGATTGCCTATTTCCTCTTCATTTATTTGCTCTTGTAGGTTTTTACCTTGCTCCTTCACCGTGACATATTTTTTTATGGTCTCATTTTTTTTTTTTTTTTTTTTTAATGTGGGGGATTGTGTTCCTGTCTTACTGGTTGTGTGTCCTGAGACTTCCAGCACTGGAGTTTGTAGGCTATTGGGTAAAGCTGGGTCTTGGTGCTGAGATGAGGACCTCTGTGAGACCTCACTCTGATGAATATTCCCTGGGGTCTGAGGTTGTCTGTTAGCCCAGTGGTTCGGGCTTGGACCTCCCACCGCAGGAGCTTTGGCCCGACCCCTGGCTCGTGAACTAAGGTCCCGCAAGCCGTGTGGGGTGCCAAAAACAAAAAAGAACAATTACAAAGTAAAAAATAAAATTAGACTAGGAAACTAATAGATATGTTAGAAAGAATATAAAAATAAAAATATAGATAAATCAACAACCAGCAGCTTCATCAGTACCACAACAGTAAAAAAGAGGAAGAGGGAAAAGAAAAGGGGGGGAAAGGCCTTGGCTGTGGAGGGCAGGGCCTAAGCAAGGGCGAGGTTTGGGTGGTGGGCGGGGCATATGGTTAGGATCCATGTGGCTGGAAAAGGCCCTGGGGACTGTGGGCAGTGGGGCTTAGGCTCCAGGAACAGAAGGGGCCCAGGCGTGTCCCCCATCCATGGTCTCAGAGGGCGGGGGCCTCACCTGGGAGCCCAGCATGCTCCCCAGGCCTGAGTGGGCAGGGCAATCGCCCTCTGCTCCTCTCCTGCTCCTATTGGAGGGCCCCTCCCACCTGCCTCTCCTGTTCTCGCTTCGGCCTCCTTCCTATGCCCCCAGGACCAATGCCGCTGGGGGGGAGGGGAGGGCCTTGGAGGGCAGGGGACTGGAGTGGTAGCTCAGTAGGCTCCCCGTTCCTGTGGGTGAGGCAGTTGCCCTCCATTCCTCTCCTGCTCCTCCCGGAAGGCCCCTCCCACCTGCCTTGCTTGATCTCCCTGGCCTCAGGGGCGCCAATCCTGTCTGGCCTCCACTTCTCCCCCCTTCAGTCCCCCCATGTCCTACCAGTTCACTTGGGGGTTCCTCCCGTCTAGTTGGACATCAGGGTCCCTCACCAGCGGCTGGCGGGCACACTAGTTGTGGGGAGATGCTAACTTGGCATCTTCCCACACTGCCATTTTGACTCCTCCCTGGTTCTGGGTTTTTGTTGTTGTTATTGTTGGGAGGTTTTGCCTCTTGTTTCAATCTCCTCATTAGTGATATAGGTCTTTTCAGATTTTTTATTTTTTTATGGTTTGTTCTTGGTAGGTTCTATTTATCTAAGAATTTATCCATTTCTTCTGGGTTATTCAATAATTTGGCAGATAATTGTTCATAGTCTGTTATGAACTTTTGTCTTTCAGTGGACATCATTGTAATATCTGCTCTTTCATTTCTAATTTTAGTTATTTGTCTTCTCCCTTTTCTGCTTAATCTAGCCAAGGGCTTGTCACTTTTGTCACTCTTCAAAAAATCAGCTCTTGTTTTCATTGATTTTTTTTTCTTTCCTCTATTTCTTTTAACTTTGCTCTAACATTTATTATTTCCTTCTTTCTGCCCATTTTATGTTCAGTTTGTTCCTCTTTTTATTGTTCCTTTGGGTGTAACGTTAGGTTGTTGTTTTGAGAAATTCTTTTTTAATGTAAACAGTCACCACTATAAACTTTATCTTAGTGCAGCTTTTGATGAATCCTATAAGTTTTGGTACTTTGTGTTTTCATTTGACTCTGTATACTTTCTAAATTCTTTTGTGAGTTTTTTCTTCGAAACCTGGTTTGTTTATGAGCATGTTGTTTAGTTCACACATATTTGTGGATTTTCCTGTTTTCTTTCTGCCATTGATTTCTAGTTTTATTTCATGTGTTCAAGAAGGTATTTTATATGATTTTCATTGTATTTTTTAAAAATATTTATTTATTTATTTATTTGGGCTGCACTGAGTCTTAGTTATGACACCAGGGATCTTTGTTGCGGCATGCGGCATCTTTTAGTTGTGGCAAGCAGTCTCTTAGTTGTGGCATGAGAACTCTTAGTTGCGGCATGCATTTGGGATCTAGTTCCCTGACCAGGGATCGAACCCGGGCTTTCCTTTGGAGTGTGGAGTCTTACCCGCTGGACCACCAGGGAAATCCCCAGTGTCTTAAATTTGTTAAAACTTGTTCCGTGTTCTAACATGTGATCTATCTTGGAGAATGTTCCATGTGTGCTTGAGAAGAACATGTATTTTTTGTTGTTGGGTGGAGTGTTCTGTATATGTTTGTAATGTGTATTTAGCTTATAATATTGTTATGTCCTCTGTTTTCTTATTGCTATTCTGTCTGATTGATCTATCCGTAACTGAAAGTGGAGTATTGAAATCTCCTCTCATTATGTGTTGTTGTCTGTTTCTCCCTTCAGTTTTCTTATTGTTTGCTTCATTTATTTGAGTATTCTAATGTTAGGTACATATATTTATAATTTTTATTATTATTATTTCACTTTGACCATGCTGTGCAGCATGCAGGATCTTAGTTCCCCAACCAGGGATTGAACCCCCTCCCTCTGCAGTGGAAGCGTGGAGCCTGAACCACTGAACCACCAGGGAAGTCCCTAAAATTGTTATTTCTTACTGTTGAATTGACCCTTTTATCATTATATAATGTCATTCTTTGTCCTTTCAACAGTTTTTTGTCTTAAACTCTATTTTGTTTGACATAAGAATGGCTATTCTTGCTCTCTTTAGGTTCCTGTTTGCATGGAATATCTTCTTACAGCCTTTCACTTTTAGCATGTGTGAGTCCTGAAATCTAAAGTGAGTCTCTTCCAGGCAGCATATTGTTGGATTTAAAAAAAAAAAAAAAATTCAGCTAATCTTTGTTCTCTAATTGGTGCATTTAATTCATTTACATTTACTATAATAACTGACAGAGAAAGTCTTACTATTGCCATTTTGCTAATTGTTTTCTGCTCATCTCGTAGCTGTTTTGTTCCTCTTTTCCTCTCTTGCTCTCTTCCTTTGTGTTTTGTTGATTTTTTAAAAAATTTTATTTATTTCTTTCTTTATGGCTGTGTTGGGTCTTCGTTTTTGTGTGAGGGCTTTCTCTAGTTGTGAAAAGCGGGGGCCACTCCTCATCGCGGTGCACGGGCCTCTCACTATTGCGGCCTCTCCCATTGCGGAGCACAGGCTCCAGACGCGCAGGCTCAGTAATTGTGGCTCACGGGCCTAGTTGCTCCGCGACATGTGGGATCTTCCCAGACCAGGGCTCGAACCCGTGTCCCCTGCATTGGCAGGCAGATTCTCAACCACTGCGCCACCAGGGAAGCCCTTGTTGATTTTTGTAATGACATTTTTTGATTACCTTCTCATTTACCTTTATGTATATTCTATAGATACTTCTTTTGTGGTTACCATTGCAATTACATAAAACTTTGTAAAGTTATAATGATCTCTTTTAAACAGATTATATTTAACTTCAGTTGCATATAAAAACTCTACTAGTTTACACCCTTGCCTCCTACTCTGTTACTGATGATAGTTACCTCTTTTTATTTTTTTATTTTTTTAAATTTATTTTTTTATGTATTTAATTTATTTTTGGCTGTGTTGGGTATTCGTTTCTGTGTGAGGGCTTTCCCTAGTTGCGCTGAGCGGGGGCCACCCCTCATCGTGGTGTGTGGGCCTCCCACTGTCGCGGCCTCTCCTGTTGCAGAACACAAGCTCCAGATGCGCAGGCTCAGCAGTTGCGGCTCACAGGCCCAGTTGCTCTGTGGCATGTGGGATCCTCCCAGACCAGGGCTTGAACCCGTGTCCCCTGCATTGGCAGGCAGATTCTCAACCACTGTGCCACCAGGGAAGCCCAAGTTACCTCTTTTTAAATTGCATTTCCATGAATATAAATGTATAACTAGTTTTTATACTTCTTAATAAATATTCTGTATCAGATTTATAAGTGATTTACTCACTTGCTTTACAATACTCTAGGATTCTGTATTTGTTGATATATTTACCTTTACCAGGGAATGCTCTATTTTCATATGGTTTTTGTATTGATGTTTATTGTTCTTTCTCTTCAGTTTGTAGGACTCTCTTCAGCCTTTCTTGTAGGGAAGGTCTAGTGGTGATAAACTCCCTCAACAGTATTTTTCTGGAACAGTCTTGATTTCTCCCTCATTTTTGAAGGACAGTTGTACGACATCTAGTATTTTTGGCAATTTTTTCTTTCAGTACTTTGAATATATTGTTTCTTTCCCTTCTAGTCTGAAAGCTTTCTGGTTAGAAGTCTGTGATGATCTGTTAGGAACTTACTTGTATGTTATGAGTCAGTTTTCTCTTGCTGTTTTCAAAATTCTCTGTCTCTTTGTGACTTTTGACAGTTCGTGATGTATCTTGGTGTAGATCTCTTTAGATATTTTTCTATCTGGAGTTCTTTAAGTTACTTGAATTTGTATGTCTATTTCTCACCTCAGAATTGGAAATTTTCAGTCATTGTTTCTTCAAGTAAGTTTTCTGTCCCTTTCTTTCTTTTTCTTGTATTTTCATGAGTTTGTATTGTTCTGCTTCATGATATCCCATAAATACCTTAGATTCTCTTCATTTTTCTTTTCTTTTTCTTTTTCTTCCTCAGTAATTTTGGAGGTCTTGTCTTTGAGTTTGCTGATTCTTTCTTCTACCTGGTCAAGTCTTATGATGAGTCCCTGGAACAAATTTTTCAATTCAGTTATTGTATTCTTTAGTTTCAGAATTTCTGTTTTGTTTTATTCATAGTTTCTGGGGTTTTTTGGTTGATATTCTCATGTTGTTCATGCATCATTTTCCTGATTTTGTTTAGTGGTCTGTCTGTATTCTCTTTTAACTCATTACACATTCTTATGATGAAAATTTTGAACTTTTTTTTTTTGGCAATTCATATATCTGTTTCTTTAAGGCTAGTTTCTAGAGATTTGTTTCTTTGAATGTGTTATGGCTCCCCTTTTCTTTGTATGTCTTGTTATTTTTTGTTGGGATTTTGGCAACTGTAGAATCAGCCAATTCTCCAAGACTTTGTGGTTTCATTTCCTATAGGGAGGACTTTTCTTGCTCAGCCTATTTGGATTCTGGAGCCCTCTCAAACCTTTTTGGGGTAGCTATTCCCTTTTGGCTTGTGCATATAATCTATTAGAAGAGGTTTGTAGGTTTCATTTCAGGCACTCCCCCTGGTGTCTCTCTGATATTGCAGCCTCTCTGATGCTGTTGTAAATCACAGTACTGGTGCTCTACTGGTCTGTCTTAGGTACTGCAGACTCTGGTGCATGGTTGATGGTCTTTGTTCTCAGAGATCCTCAACCTAGCACCCTCCTCCCGTCAGTACTTGGATACATGAAAGGGAAAAAACAGTCCCTTAGGCAGCTCCCCTAAATGTCAGAATGCTGGACGTGTGTTCTATTTCTTTTCATCCCCAAGGGGAAGATGGAAGTTGGGGATTTTGTCCCAATTGTGCTGAAGTTGGAGTAGGGAGGGGCTCTCCCACGTTAAAGTGGAGAGTGTCAAAAACTTTTCCGACTGGGCTTTGGTGCGCTTGGTTTTGTCCTTGCCTGGGGTGCAACACCTTTTAACTTGTTTCTGACAGAGGCATTTGGTTTGTTTGATTTTAACTCCCTGTCTTTGTGGGGGAAGAAAGATCTTGGCTTCCTATTTGCCATCTTGCTGATGGAGCCTTGTTTCGTTTTAAGGGGTAATGGTAATAGAAACCACGATCTGATGGTTCATTGTGCCCTTTGATCCTGGAGTGTCTTTGCTTCTATTCCCTTTCAGTAGACAGACCTAGGAAATGCATGCAAGTATGCACACATATGCATATACATATACATATTTCATACACACATATTCCTACACATATATAAAGTGTACATATACATACATATATACATGAATAGATATATTTAGAAATCTGGAGTTCTCACAGGCATCTTCAATTCCAGTCTGTCACCTCAGGGCTTGTTCTTGCCTTCGTCCATTTCATACGTGTATGGCTTTGGCCTCACCGTAATGCTTGCCACGTAGAATGAGTTAGGAATTGTTCCTTCATCTTCTTTCTTTTTGGAAGAGTTTGAAAAGGATTTGTGTCAATTCTTTAAATGTTTGATGGAATTCACTAGTGAAACCATCTCATCTTGGGCTTTTCATTGTTGATAGTTTTTTGATTACTTATTCATTATCTTTACTTTTTAATAGGTCTGTTCACATTTTCTATTTCTTCTTGAGTCAATTTTGGTATTTTGTGTATTTCCAGGAATTTGTTCATCTAGGTTATCCAATTTGTTGGCATATAATTGTTCAAAGTGTTCTCTTATAATACTTTTTTATTCCTTTAAGATCAGTAGTGGGAACTTCCCTGGTGGCACAGTGGTTAAGAACCCACCTGCCAATGCAGGGGACACGGGTTCGATCCCTGGTCCGGGAAGATCCCACATGCTGCAGAGCAACTAAGCCCGTGAGCCACAACTACTGAGCCCACGTGCTGCAACTACTGAAGGCCATGCGCCTAGAGCCCTTGCTCCACATTAAGAGAAGCCACCACAATGAGAAGCCCGTGCACCACAATGAAGAGTAGCCCCAGCTCATCACAACTAGAGAAAGCCCATGCGCAGCAACAAAGACCCAATGCAGCCAACAACAACAACAAAAAAAGATCAGTAGTAATGTCTCCACTTTAATTTCTGATTTTAGTAATTTGAGTCTTTTCTCTGTTTTCTTAGTATAGTTAAAGGTTTGCCAGTTTGTTGTTCTGGTGAGATATAACTGACATATAGCCTTATATTAGTTTCAGGTGTACAACATAATTATTCTATATTTGTAAATATTGCTAAGTGATCACCAGGACAAGTCTAGTTAACATACAGTATCATCCATAGGTACATTTTTTTTCTTGTCATGAGAACTTTTAAGATTTGCTCTTTTAGCAACTTTCAAATTGCAGTAAGGGATAATTAACTGTCATCACCGTGGTGTACATTACATTTCCATGACTTATTTATTTTACAGCTGAAAGTTAGTACCCTTTGATCATCTTTACCTGTTTTACCTACCTCCCAACCCCCACCTCAGACAATCACCAATCTGTTCTTTGTATCTATAAGCTTGTTTTTTTTTTCAGATTCCACATATAAGTGAGATTATATGATAATTTGTTTCTCTGTGTCTGAATTTTTAATGTATCATAATGTCCTCAAGATCCATCTATGTTGTTACAGATGGCAAGATTTCATTCTTTTTTATGGCCAAGTAATATTATATCTCATGTTTCCTTTATCTGTTTACTTAGTTGTTTCCATATCTTGGCTAAGGTAAATAATGCTGCAGTGAACATGGGGGTGTTTATATATTTTGGGGATGGTGTTTTCCTTTCCTTGTGATGAATACCCAGAAGTGAAATTGTTGGATCATACAGTATTTCTATCTTTAAAAATTTTGAGGAACCTCCATACTATTTTCTGTAGTGGCTGCAACAATTTACATTCCGACCAAAGTGTACAAGGGATCCCTTTTCTCCAGATTCTTGCCAGCACTTGTTATTTGTTGTCTTTTTGATGATATCCATTTTAACAGATGTGAGGTGTTATCTTATTGTGATTTTGATTTGCATTTCCCTGGTAATTAGTGATGTTGAGCATCTTTTCATATATTTTTTGGCTATCTGTATATCTTCTTTGGAAAAATGTCTGGTCCAATCTTCTGCCCAATTTAAAAAGTAAACTAAATTTGTTTAAAACTTTCCCTCATGTGTTCTTTGTTCCATTAGTTGTTTAAGAGTCTGTTTAATTTCCACATACTTGTGAATTTTTCAGTTTTTCTTTTGTTATTGTTGCTAGCTTTATACCACTGTGGTCAGAGAAGATACTTTGTATGCTTTCACTCTTTTAAATGTATTGAGACTTTTTTTGTGTGACTAAACAGGTGGTCTATTCTGGAGAATATTCCATGTGCTCTTCAGAAGAATGTGTATTTTGTTGTTGTTGGGTGGAATGTTCTGTGTGTGTGTATATATATATGTGTGTATATATATATCTGTTAGATTTAGTTGGTCTAGTGTTGTTCAGGTCCTCCAATTCCTTATTGTTCTTCTATCTGGTTGTTCTTTCCATTATTGAAAGTGAGGTATTGATCCTTTTGATTATTATTGTAGAACTGTATTTCTTCCTTCAGTTCTGCTGATGTCTGCTTCACATATTTTGTGACTTGTTTGGGGCATATATATTTACAACTGTTATATTTTCATGATGAATCAATCCTTTTTATCAATATGTAATGTCATTCTTTGCTTCCTGCAAGAGTTTTTGACAAACAGTATTTTGTCTTATATTTTTATTATCCTGCTAGCTTGTTTTTGCTTACTGTTTGTATAGAATATCTTCATCCATCCTTTGACTTTCAACCTATTTGTATCTTTGGATCTAGAGTGAGTCTCTTGTAGACAACATATAGTTAAATCATTAAAAAAATTAGTTTGGTCAATCTCTGCTTTTTGATTTCAGAGCTTAATCTCTATTTAAAGTAACTACCTACAAGGAAGTATTAATTTATGCAGTTTTGCTACTTATTTTCTTTATGTCATACTTTTTTTTTCAACTTTTTTCCTCCTTTATTTCCCTTTGTTTCGTTTAATTGACTTTTTTTTTGGTAGTATACTGTTTTGATTCCCTTCTCACTTCCTTCTTTTGTATGTTTAAAAATTATTTACTTAATGGTTATCTTAGTGTTACAACTAACATTGTAAAGTTAGTATAGTTTGAATAAAAACTAATTTAACTTCAAAATTACAGAAAATCTCTTTTCCTATATATCTTCATCTTCCCCCTTTTAGTTATTGTCATAAATTAGATCTTTATATGTTGTGTTTATTAACATAAGATATATAATTATTGATTTATGCTTTCGTCTTTTGTACAGGAAAAAGGGTTTAGAAACCAAAAACACGTTTTTTTTGTATTTTATATTTAAGTACATAGTTATCTGTAACAATGTTTTTATTTCTTCATACAGCTTTCATTTTAGCATTTCTTGTATGGCAAATCTAGTGACAAACTTTCTCAGTTTTTAAAAAAAATTGGGAAATGTCCTAAATTCTCCTTGATTTTGAATGATAATTTTTCCAGGTATGTAACTTGTATATAGCTTTTTTTTCCCCATTAATTGCACTTAAAATATGTTGACCCATTGTCTACTGCTCTCCATGGTTTCTGAGGAGAAATGAGCTGTTAATCTTGTTGAAGATTCCTTGTACGTATCATTTCACTTTTCTCTGGCTGCTTTCAACTTCTCTATTTGTGTTTGACTTTCAACAGTTTGATTATAATGTGTTTTGGTGTGGATCTTCTCATATTTATTCTATACTAGGATTTTGAAATGTAGCTCCATATCTTTTCTCAAATTTGGGAATTATTACTCATTATTTCTTCAAATATCCATTCTGCCCTCTTTTCTCTCTCCTGTTATGGAACTCCTATTATATGTATATTGGTATACTTGATGATGTTCCATAGGTCTCTTAAGCACTGTTTCTTTTTTATAAATTTATTTTTTAATTAAAAAAAATTTTTTTAATGCTATTCTTGTCTGCTTACATTCTTTTTATTTATGTATGTATGTATGTATGTGTGGCTGTGTTGGGTCTTCGTTTCTGTGCGAGGGCTTTCTCTAGTTGTGGCAAGTGGGGGCCACTCTTCATCACGGTGCGGGGGCCATTCTTCATCACGGTGCGCGGGCCTCTCACTATCGCGGCCTCTCGTTGCCGAGCACAGGCTCCAGATGCACAGGCTCAGTAATTGTGGCTCACGGGCCGAGTTGCTCTGTGGCATGTGGGATCTTCCCAGACCAGGGCTCGAACCCGCGTCCCCTGCACTGGCAGGCAGATTCTCAACCACTGCCCCACCAGGGAAGCCCAGCACTGTTTCTTTTTTCCTTTATTTCTTTTTTTTTTCTTCTCCTCACACTGGATAATTACAACTGACCTGCCTTTAAATTCATTGTTTCTTTCTTTATTTGCTCAAACATGCTGTTAAAACCTCTAGAGAAATTTTTATTTCAGTTATTGTTCCTTTTGTTCAGTTATTGAAATTTTCATTTCTAGAATTTTTGGGTTCCTTTTAATAATTTCTATATCTTTATGGATATTTGTTGTAACGTTGCTCCTTGTTTCCTTTAATTCCTTGTGTTTGATTTCCTTTAGCTTTTTTTTTATTTTTAAAATTTTTCTATTTTATATATTGTTTTATTAAACTTTCTGTTTATTTTGTTGAATATTATTTTATTTATTTTTGTATACAGCAGGTTCTTATTAGTTATCCATTTTATACATATTAGTGTATGTATGTCAATCCCAATCTCCCAATTCATCACACCAACACCCCACCCCCCCTGCCGCTTTCCCCCCTTGGTGTCCATACGTTTGTTCTCTACATCTGTGTCTCAATTTCATCCCTGCAAACTGGTTCATCTGTACCGTTTTTCTAGGTTCCACACATATGCGTTAATATATGATATTTGTTTCTCTCTTTCTGACTTTCTTCACTAAGTATGACAGTCTTTTGATTCATCCACGTCTCTACAAATGACCCAATTTCTTTGCTTTTTATGGCTGAGTAATATTCCATTCTGTATATGTACCACATCTTGTTTATCCATCGTCTGTCAGTGGGCATTCAGGTTGCTTCCATGACCTGGCTATTGTAAATAGTGCTGCAATGAACATTGGGGTGCATGTGTCTTTTTGAATTATGGTTTTCTCTGGGTATATGCCCAGTAGTGGGATTGCTGGGTCATATGGTAATTCTATTTTTAGTTTTTTAAGGAACCTCCATCCTGTTCTCCATAGTGGCTGTACCAATTTACATTCCCACCAACAGTGCAAGAGGGTTCCCTTTTCTCCACACCCTCTCCAGCATTTGTTGTTTGTACATTTTCTGATGATGCCCATTCTAACTGGTGTGAGGTGATACCTCATTGTAGTTTTGATTTGCATTTCTCTAATAATTAGTGATGTTGACCAGCTTTTCATGTGCTTCTTGGCCATCTGTATGTCTTTGGAGAAATGTCTATTTAGGTATTCTGCCCATTTTTGGATTGGGTTGTTTGTTTTTTTAATATTGAGCTGCATGTGCTGTTTATATATTTTGGAGATTAATCCTTTGTCCGTTGATTCATTTGCAAATATTTTCTCCCATTCTGAGGGTTGTCTTTTCGTCTTGTTTGTAGTTTCTTTTGCTTTGAAAAAGCTTTTAAGTTTCATTAGGTCCCATTTGTTTATTTTTGTTTTTATTTTCATTACTCTAGGAAGTGGCTCAAAAAAGATGTTGCCGTGATTTATGTCAAAGGCGTTTTTCCTATGTTTTCCTCTAAGAGTTTTATAGTGTCCGGTCTTACATTTAGGTCTCTAATCCATTTTGAGTTTATTTTTGTGTATGGTGTTAGGGAGTGTTCTAATTTCATTCTTTTACATGTGGCTGTCCAGTTTTCTCAGCACCACTTATTGAAGAGACTGTCTTTTCTCCATTGTATATCCTTGCCTCCTTTGTCATAGATTAGTTGATCATAGGTGTGTGGGTTTATCTCTGGGCTTTCTATCCTGTTCCATTGATCCATTGATCTATATTTCTGTTTCTGTGCCGGTACCATATTGTCTTGATTACTGTAACTTTGTAGTATAGTCTGAAGTCAGGGAGTCTGATTCCTCCAGCTCCGTTGTTTTCCCTCAAGACTGCTTTGGCTATTCGGGGTCTTTTGGGTCTCCATACAAATTTTAAGATTTTTTGTTCTAGTTCTGTAAAAAATGCCAATGGCAATTTGATAGGGATTGCCTTGAATCTGTAGATTGCTTTGGGTAGTATAGTCATTTTCACAATATTGATTCTACCAATCCAAGAACATGGTATATCTCTCCATCTGTTTGTATCATCTTTAATTTCTTTCATTAGTGTCTTACACTTTTCTGCATACAGGTCTTTTGTCTCCTTAGGTAGGTTTATTCCTAGGTATTTTATTCTTTTTGTTGCAATGGTGAATGGGAGTGCTTCCTTAATTTCTCTTTCAGATTTTTCATCATTAGTGTATAGGAATGCAAGAGATTTCTGTGCCTTAATTTTGTATCCTGTGACTTTACCAAATTCATTGATTAGCGCTAGTGTTTTTCTGGTGACACCTTTAAGATTCTTTTTTATAGTATCATGTCATCTGCAAACAGTGACAGTTTTACTTCTTCTTTTCCAATTTGTATTCCTTTTATTTCTTTTTCTTCTGTTTGCCGTGGCTAGGAGTTCCAAAACTATGTTGAATAAAAGTGGTGAGAGTGGACATCCTTGTCTTGTTCCTGATCTTAGAGGAAATGCTTTCAGTTTTTCACCACTGAGAATGATGTTTGCTGTGGGTTTGTCATATATGGCCTTTATTATGTTGAGGTAGGTTCCCTCTATTCCAGTTTTCTGGAGAGTTTTTATCATAAATGGGTGTTGAATTTTGTCAAAAGCTTTTTCTGCATCTATTGAGATGATCATATGGTTTTTATTCTTCAGTTTGTTAATTTGGTGTATCACTTTGATTGATTTGCGTATATTGAAGAATCCTTGCATTCCTGGGATAAATCCGACTTGATCATGGTGTATGATCCTTTTAATGTGTTGTTGGATTCTGTTTGCTAGTATTTTGTTGAGGATTTTTGCATCTATATTCATCAGTGATATTGGTCTGTAGTTTTCTTTCTTTGTGATATCTTTTTCTGGTCTTGGTATCAGGTTGATGGTGGCCTCATGGAATGTGTTTGGGAGCGTTCCTCCCTCTGCTATATTTTGGAAGAGTTTGAGAAGGATAGGTGTTAGCTCTTCTCTAAATGTTTGATAGAATTCACCTGTGAAGCCATCTGGTCCTGGACTTTTGTTTGTTGGCAGATTTTTAATTGCAGTCTCAATTTCAGTGCTTGTGATTGGTCTGTTTATATTTTCTATTTCTTCCTGGTTCAGTCTCGGAAGGTTGTGCTTTTCTAAGAATTTGTCCATTTCTTTCAGGTTGTCCATTTATTGGCATATAGTTGCTTATAGTAATATCTTATCATCCTTTGTATTTCTGCAGTGTCTGTTGTTACTTCTCCTTTTTCATTTCTGAGTCTATTGATTTGAGTCTTCTCCCTTTTTTCCTGATGAGTCTGGCTAATGGGTTTTCAATTTGTTTATCTTCTCAAAGAACCAGCTTTTAGTTTTATTGATCTTTGCTATTGTTTTCTTTGTTTCTATTTCATTTATTTCTGGTCTGATCTGTATGATTTTTTTCCTTTTGCTAACTTCGGGTTTTGTTTGTTCTTCTTTCTCTAGTTCCTTTACGTGTAAGGTTAGATTGTTTATTTGAGATTTTTCTTGTTTCTTGAGGTAGGCTTGTATTGCTGTTAACTACCCTCTTTAGAACTGCTTTTGCTGCATCCCATAGGTTTTGGATCATCGTGTTTTCACTGTCATTTGTCTCTAGGTATTTTTTGATTTCCTCCTTGATTTCTTCAGTGATCTCTTGGTTATTTAGTTGCGTATTGTTTAGCCTCCATGTGTTTGTGTTTTTTATGTTTTTCCCCTGTAATCGATTTCTAATCTCATAGTGTTGTGGTGAGAAAAGGTGCTTGATATGATTTCAATTTTTTTTTTAAAGTTTCATTTTATTTGTTTTATTTATGGCTGCGTTGGGTCTTCATTTCTGTGCGAGGGCTTTCTCTAGTTGTGGCAAGCGGGGGCCACTCTTCATCGCGGTGCGCGGGCCTCTCACTATCGTGGTCTCTCTTGTCGTGGAGCCCAGGCTCCAGACGCGCAGGCTCAGCAATTGTGGCTCACGGGCCCAGCCGCTCCGCGGCATGTGGGATCTTCCCAGACCAGGGCCCGAACCCGTGCCCCCTGCAGTAGCAGGCAGATTCTCAACCACTGCACCACCAGGGAAGCCCTGATTTCAATTTTTAAAAATTTACTGAGGCTTGATTTGTGACCCATGATGTGATCTATCCTGGAGAATGTTCCGTGCGCACTTGAGAAGAAAGTGTAGTTTGCTGTTTTTGGAAGGAATGTCTTACAAATATAAATTAAATCTATCTGGTCTATTGTGTCATTTAAAGCTTGTGTTTCCTTATTAATTTTCTGTTTGGATGAACTGTCCGTTGGTGTAAGTGAGGTGTTAAAGTCCCCCACTACTTTTCCGTTACTGTCGATTTCCTCTTTTATAGCTGTTAGCAGTTGCCTTATGTATTGAAGTGCTCCTATGTTGGGTGCATATATATTTATAATTGTTATATCTTTTTCTTGGATTGATCCCTCGATCAGTATGTAGTGTCCTTCCTTGTCTCTTGTAATAGTCTTTATTTTAAAGTCTATTTTATCTGATATGAGTATTGCTACGCCAGCTTTCTTTTGATTTCCATTTGCATGGAATATCTTTTTCCATCCCCTCACTTTCAGTCTGTGTGTGTCCCTAGGTCTGAAGTGGGTCTCTTGTAGACAGCATATAGATGGGTCTTGTTTTTGTATCCATTCAGCGAGCCTGTGTCTTTTGGTTGGAGTATTTAATCCATTCATGTTTAAGGTAGTTATCGATATGTATGTTCCTATTACCATCTTCTTAATTGTTTTGGGTTTGTTTTTGTAGGTCCTTTTCTTCTGTTGTGTTTCCCACTTAGAGAAATTCCTTTAGCATTTGTTGTAGGGATGGTTTGGTGGTACTGAATTCTCTTAGATTTTGCTTGTCTGTAAAGCCTTTGATTTCTCCATCGAATCTGAATAAGATCCTTGCTGGGTAGAGTAATCTTGGTTGTAGGTTCTTCCTTTTCATCACTTTAAATATGTCATGCCACTCCCTTCTGGCCTGTAGAGTTTCTGCTGAGAAATCAGCTCTTACCCTTATGGGAGTTCCCTTGTATGTTATTTGTTGTTTTTCCCTTGCTGCTTTCAATAATTTTTCTTTGTCTTTAATTTTTTGCTGTTTGATTACTATACGTCTTGGTGTGTTTCTCCTTGGGTTTATCCTGTATGGTACTCTCTGCTTTTTCTGGATTTGGGTGGCTGTTTCCCTTCCCATGTTAGGGAAGTTTTCGACTCTAATCTCTTCAAATATTTTCTCTGGTCCTTTCTCTCTCTCTTCTCCTGTATTGCCTGTCTCTCCAATTTTGGGGGCCATGTTTTTTGCTCTGTGACTTTAGTTCTGTGATAGATTTAAGAAGATTTGTTGATTTTTAATTTGTTCAGCTTTTTACTTGTTAGGACAGTGTGGTGAATCTAGGCTCCTTACATGCCAAATTGGAAAATAGAAATCTAAACTATTTATTCTTCAAGTTTGTAGTTTTTGTTGTGTTCATCTCTCAGGTTTCTGTTCCTATAGATGTGGTCAATTAGTGGGTTTGACAGAGATTTCCTTAAGTGCCTGGAGCCACAAAAACATAAAGAAAAGGAGGAAAAAAATATTCTCCTGGTATTTGAAGACTGGCTCTGTTTTGAGGCACTTCTTTAAAACTTAGCCAGGCTGTTTACAGATCTGCCTTAGCCTTCATTTTCTACTTGTGTGGAGCTAAAGACCAGGCAGAAGTGAAAGTTTAGTGTCTACTACAATATTTTCTGAGCATGAGTCCTGCCCTGGGCAAGTGTGCAGCTTACTAGATTGCCCCTAATATATGGGAATTTCAAAATCCTTATTTTTCCAAAGTAACTCTCTCCAGTTTTTCCTTCTAGGCTTTGACATGTATATTGTTTGCCTCAACTATAATCATTTTCTCCAGGGAGCAGTGGCTTGTTTAACTACCTTTCAGTTTTTTTGCGGAATACTCTCCACTTTGCTGGTTTTCTGCCCTGAGAGAGTTCTGAGATGAAACAAAGGTAAAAGCTACAAGTCCTTCAAGGAACCTGTAGACAGGACAAAACAGAAAAACACAATTCCTCTTTTTCCTCCAGAACTATAATATATACCCACACCAGGAATGGAGGCTGCTGTCTTTAAGACTGCCAGTGCTCTGGGGAAGTGGGTGGGGCAAGGCTAGGTTTAAATGCCACAAAGGTCTCCTAGACTGTTTAACCTGCATTTTTCTTGATCCATCACTATTTGGCTCCTGTAAAGCCTTCACTGTTTCCCAGAGTTTTCACAAAGTTGTTTGTAACAGTTTTTGCTCTATTTTTCTTCAGTGTTTCTGTGAAGGATAGGCCCTTGGGACTCTCTACAGCCAGTTTTGCTGTCATCACTCCCTAATTCCCCCAATAGGTTTATCTTTCTGGTGGAAATTTGCAACTGATTGTGAATTTTATATAGAAGTTAAATGGACCAAGAATAACCAAGTGAGTTCTGAAGACAAAGAACAGGTGAGAGGACTTGCCCTAGCAGATACCAAGACTTGTTAGAAAGCTATATTAATTATGGTTGTGTGCTTTTGGTGCAAGTTTAGATAGACCAATGGAATTGAATAAAGGCTCAGAAATAGACCCCTTTATATATGGAAAATTTTATTAATGATAGAGAATTAGTAGCATAATAAATGGCCCTGGAACAGTGGTTATTTATAAGGTAAAAAAAGTTTATTCTTTATAGTGTATACAAAAATCAAAAGCAATAACATATTTAGATACAGATATAGGAGGCTGTCGTTATGAACTGGAGCAAGGAACAATTACAGAAGAATATATAAGTCATAAAGGGAAAGATTGCTAAATTTGAGTATATTAAAATTAAAACCTCTATTGTGTAAAAAATTCATAAAGAGAAGTGCAGGAGAAGTTTCAAATAGCGGAAAATACTTAGATCACATATATAAGACAGAGGAAATCCAGAGTATATAGATAACATTTACCTGTCAATAAGTATAAGGTAAATCAATAAAAGATGCTCAAAGGAAATAAAAAAGGTGTTTGCAAAGGAGGAAATATAAATAGCCCATAAAAATATCAAGACGTATTCTACCCTTTTAGTAATTTTTAGTATCCAGGGAATGTGATTGTGGATGTTAACATCATAAAAAAATAAAATGTTGACTTTTAAACAAGGTTTTATAAAATTCTTCCATTGAGTGCATATTTCCTTCCAGTACTGCCCAACATTGCTCTACCTTTTCCCACACAGTCCTCTTCAAAAATATTCTTATACTTACTTCATATTTCTCCCATTTATCTGTACTTCAGTTTGTCTTCTGCCCCCAGTGTCCATTGAACTAGCCATCTGAAGATAGTAATGACTCCCATAGTGTTAAATCAAGTGTGCATCTTTCTTGACACCTCAGCAAATTTGACGTTGTTGACCATTTGGTTCTTGAAGTGCCCTTCCCTTGGCTTCTATGACACCCTGTGTCTATCTGGTATATCAGTTTCATATTAATATTATTTTCCTTTTTAAATTTTAAACATTATGCTATCTATCTTCTCTTTAGGAAGCTTTTTATAACAGCTACATTAAATGCCAGCCCCATTAACAACAATTTTGTAGAGTGGGGTATTTCCTTGTTACTTTGCTTATAGTTTTTTCTTGTGTTCACTTTTCTGAGATTAACTTTTTGTTTTGCTAGGTTAGAATGTGTGGTAAAATAGTTTCTAAATCTGAATTCCTGAAAATAGTTTCATTTTGGCTTCACATTTAAATGATAATATCTTTAAAATTAGAATGGAGGTTTAATATTTCCCCCAAGAACTTTATAGACGTTACTCCATAGTATCATAGAATTTTTTTCTGTTTAGTGTTATGTGTCTAATGTTGGTTTTCCTCACTTCTGGTCAATTTTCATATTCCACTTATTTTTATCAGTAATGTCCTACATTCAGCAGTACCAGTAGTAATTGATGGTGTGTTATTGATGGTTCAGTAGTTAAGAAAGCCACTGTTCTCCAGGCTTTAAGTGGTTTAAGTAATTGTAGAACCCTGACTGCAATAAGTGGATAAATTGATATATACAAGGGATTCCCATTACGTTCCCAGACAGGAAAAGAGATTTTGAGAACCTTGGAATCTCTCCGGATAGTGGAAAGAATGACTTTATTGCAAGGTAGTATGCCTTATTGGACATTACTTTCTAAATCCTTATACACCTGAAAATATTTTCCTTCAGATGTGGACATTAATTTGCTGTGGTATGTTTTCTTGAGGGTCTCAGCCCTTTTTGCTTAGACCTATGCTTTCTTATTACTTAGTGCAGTGATTCTTAAACTTTAGCATGCAAAGGAATCAACTAGAGGGATAGATAGTTTAAATACAAATTACTGGTCCTACTTCCAGAGCTTTGGAGTCAGTAGGCTGGGGCAGGGCCTGGTAATCTGCATTACTAACAAATATGGTTGTTTAGGTGATGCTGATGCTTTTGGTTGTGGTGTCACAGTTTTTGAACTGTTGATCTAGAGTTAGTGGCAAAGAAGAGAAATTTAGACTAGCCTGATTTTTTTCAGTTAAGCAACTTTTCTTCTGCCTGAATGCATGTAATAAAATTTTTCTTTAATAATGTAAATCAAAACTTTTATTTGGTTGTAATAGAGTGGGTTTGGTTGTTTTTTGTGGCAAATGTAATCAGTTTAGCATTACATTTTGTAAATGGTAAATATTGGTAGTTTGGACCGTGTGATAGGTTTTGTATATTCATTTTCTCTCATAATCTCCCAAACCAGTTCTTTGCATTTTCCATTAAAAAATCAAGTAGTAGTGTAATATTTTATATCTTGATTCTTAGACCTTTTAGCATAGCAAAGTTATATTGAAGAAATAATGTTCGTAAGATAATGCTTTTCATTATTGTACTCTCAGCTCTATGAAAAAAAATAATGCTCTTCTGAGAAGAACTTAAATTTTATTTCTTACCTATATTAAGAAAATAGATGAAATCATATATGTGAATTATTTTGGGGTTTTTTAATGTAGATCTGTAACAATGGAAAATTCTTTTCTTTTGTAGAACTAAGTTATCTATGCAAGATGTACTAAAAACTGTAAATATAAAAATATTGTGATTGGATTATAGATTTATAGTTATATTTTAGAAACTTGTGTATTTTGGTGATTGAAAATTACAAGAGACTTGAATTAAATATTTTATTATATCATATGTTGTGAGGAATTTTATTTTTAAATGTTTTCATTAAAACTTTATTTTCCAGATTTTGGAATCTCTTTTTAAGGTATGTTCAATATATTGCCTACTAAAATTTAATACAGAAATACATATAAGTGAAAAAAGAGTTTTCTGAGTTTTGAGGAAGTAAAAATAACTCCCAAACTTGCTGCTATATATATTTAAAAATTTTACGTTTCAGTTACATGTTGCCTTAGCCCCATTCTGAACCCTAAGATAAAATGATGTTTGGTGTAGAACTAATATTTGATACACACACACACACACACACACACACACACACGTACTCATTTATTTCACTGCAGAAATTGACTTGTCAATATTATTTCCTTCCTGTTCCTTCTTTTATTTAAAGTGGTTTCAGCGACAGGTCAATCAGATGGAAGAGGTAAGTGCAGCATTTCTTGTTAATTAAGTTAATATTTTATCTCATTTGAAAACCAATTTGAGGTATAAGTTAAAAAATTTTAATAACCATTGGTTATAATCTTTTTATTTAGGTAAAGAAGGAATAAATGGGTAGACTAAAATGTTTCTTAGTGATTTATATACAATACTCCTGCATGTATCTGGTCTACTCTGAATTTGACCCATTCTTTCTCCTAAAATTGAAAAATGGAAATTTAGTTATTATTCTTTCCATAATTTACATAAAATAGTAAATAAGTGGCAAGAGAAAACTTATCAACTTAAATATTTCTCCTGTATTTAAAAAGTCATGCATAATATGATATATGCTTATTCATAAAATTATATATTGGTTTTCATTAAATTTAATGTTATTTTAATGAGTTTTTTATACTTTTATTTTCACATGCTTTGCCACCAGTTTGAGAAATACTGGTCTCTATCCTTATTTTGGAAAAGATTTTATGTGTGCTGTTAATATAGCAGAATGATTTCCAGGATAGCCTTAGTGAGTTAGAGAATTATTCTAGTTCTACCTTGGCTATGTTTGTGGTTTAGTCCTTAAAGTTCTGGGAGAAGCTGCCTGTGGGGAATGTGCCATGCCAGGGACCTTGCCAGGAAACCATCCATAGGGGTGGTGCTGTTGAAACTTGCTGGAGGTGAGTACTACTAGTTACACTGTGTACTGCCCTAGGATTAAACAGAGAGAGATGACAGAACTTGGAAGAAAAGCTTCTTCCTCCTCTAGTGTCTAGGGCCCTCTGCTGACAAAAGTTAACATCATGCTGCCTGTCAAGATAGAAATGTTCCACTACTATAAACAGGACAATGAAGAATGGATTTTAGATGAGAGGCAATAAATTGATAATTGTAGCTGATTGCTGTGTCACTTTTTAGGTTCAGTTTATGATTGATGTCCTCTTATTAGGGATCTTGCCTTTGTCCATAGAGTATTCATACAACTTCTGCTTCCCTTCCACTTGTTCTGCATCCCACAATCTCAGACTTCCAGTACATTGCCCAGTACTTACTTCCTGCTGTTATATCTTAATCCCATTCAGGTAACCATTACTAAAGTGAAGTCTCTGTTTTAAATTCCTAATGTTAGAATTTCTCTTTGCTGTGTCCTAAGACTATGGCTTGACTACTTTTCTTTTTTCAGCTCTTCCTCCCATCATAAAGATTAGAGTTCTCTTTTAAATATTTTGAATTGCCTTAAACTGATCCTGTTATAATTGTTACTTAACTTGCTTAAAATTCTTATATATTAAAATAATAAAGAGAAGATTGAATTTGAGCTCTGACATGTAAAAGCCAACACTTAGCTATAATTCTGTTGCTAGGCAATTGCTCATATAATTTCACTAATATTGTGAAATATTAGTATGTGATTATAGCTATAGATAGATAAGATAATACAACACTTATTTATATATGATAAATAATGAAATTTCTTTGAGGTATGGGAGAAAAATGAGTATTTCCTAAGTAACTGGCTAATTTTATTATTTTAGATAAGTAAAGATCAAACTTTTTCAGCAGAGTTTCCAGCACCTGATAAAACAGTCAGTTTAAGCATTGCACAAATAGTAAAGCAGGTGCACAAACTTGAAGAACTGAAAAATCGCCTTAAAGAAGGGTCTAAATTCTCCTTCAAAGACATGTCATCTAAACCCAAGTAAGTAAAATGTAAGAGTTAAAAGAATTAAACAGTAAGAGTAGGTATATAATTAGTAATGAATGGAAGATAGTGGTTCAGATTTTGTACTATACATAGAGCTTCTAAATCAAATCAGAAGATCTAGTCAGCTTGTTCCTATTTGAAATTTTTAATAGTTTGAAATGGGACTAGGCACATGTGGCTATGAAAATTAAAATTCAATTAAATTTAATTGAAAAACCAATTCTTTAGTCACACTAGCCACATTTCAAGTGCCTAGTAGCCACATGTGCCTATTGTTTGAAAGTTCTATTGGACACTGCTGGCTTTGAAATATCTGGCTTATAAACTCTTCTCTCAGTTTGATTAGGTAGCTTCCATAATATATTTAAGGTGTAGTGAAATATTTCATTGTTCAAGAACACCATCATTAAAAATTGCATAGGGACAGGGATATGTTCCAAAGAATAAATTTGTACTTTTTAGTTGAGAAAATCCTTTTTGTGGTAGGTGGGAGGAAGATTCAGATGAATGATTACAATAATACTTCCATTATCTGTTGACACTCATGTTTGATATTTGAGGTTTATCTGTCTTGAAATTAAATAGATGAATAAATCATCATCATAGAATATCTTCAGTGATTTTTTTGCACCTCCATAGTTATTTTTTCTTGTGGTGAGAACACTTCAGATCTACTCTTTCAGCAAATTTCAGGTATACAATACAATGGTATTATGAACAGTAAACACCATGCTAATGTTCTAAACATTAGATCTTTAGAACTTATTCAACTTATAACTGGAAGTTTGTACTTTTTGACCAACATCACCGCATTTCCCCAATCCCCCTCAGCCCCTGGCAACCACCATTCTGCTTTCTAGTTCTAAGTATATATATATATATATATAAAACTCATTTTGTTTATCCATTCATCTATTGATGGTTACTTTCATATCCTGGTTACTGTAAACAATGCTGCAATGAACATATGAACATTGGGGAGAATATATATTTTTGAATTAGTTTTTTTGTTTTCTCTGGAAAAATACCCAGAAGTGGAATTACTAGATCATATGGCAGTACTATTTTTAATTTTTTGAGGAACCTCCATACTGTTTTCCATAGTGGCTACATCAGTTTGCATTTCTGTCAACAGTGCATGAGGGTTCCCGTTTCTGCACATCCTTGCCCACAGTTATTTTTTTGGTCTTTTGGATGATAACCATTCTGACAGTTGGGAGGTGATTTCTCACTGTGGTTTTTGATTTGCATTTCCCTGATGATTAGCAATGTTGAGCCTCTTTTCATGTGCCTGTTGGACATCTGCATGTCTTCTTTGGAAGAGTATTTATTCAAGTCCTCTGCCCATTTGTAATTGAATTGTTTTTTTGCTATTGTATGAGTTCTTTGTATATTTTGAATTTTAGCCTCTTACTAGATATATCATTTGTGAATGTCTTATCCCGTTCATTAGGTTGCCTTTTTGTTTTGTTTTGCAAAGCTTTTTTTTTTTTTAGTTTGATATAATTCCGTATGTTTATTTTTGCTTTTGTTGCCTTTGTCTGAGGACAGAGATCCAAAAAAATATTACTAAGACCACTGTCAAAGAGTTTACTGCCTGTGTTTCTTCTAGCATTTTTATGGTTTCAGGGTTTATATTTAAGTCTTTAATCCATTTTGAGTTTATTTTTGTATATGGTGTAAGAAAGAGGTCTAGTTTCATTCTTTTTCATGTAGCTGTCCAGTTTTTCCAACACCGTTTATTGAAGAGACTGTCTCTTCCCCATTGTATATTCTTGCATCCTTTGTTGTAGAAAACTGACCATATAAGCATGGGTTCATTTCTGGGCTCTCTATTCTGTTCCATTGATCTGTGTGTCTCTTTTTGTGCCAGTACCATACTGTTTTGATTACTATAGCTTTGTAGCATAGTTTGAAATCACTGAGCGTGATACTGCTAGCTTTCTCAAGATTGCTTTGGCTCTTTGGGTTTTTTGTGTTTCCATACAAACTTTAGAATTATTTGTTCTGTGAAAAATGTCATTGGTACCTTGATAGGAATTGCAATGAATCCATAGATTGCTTTAGATTATTATGGGCACATTAGCAATTAATTCTTCCAATCCATGAGAATGATATATCTTTCCATTTATTTGTGTCATCTTAAATTTCTTTCATCACTCTCTTAGTTTTCATAGTACAGGTCTTTCACCTCCTTAGTTAAATTTGTTCCTAGGTATTTCATTATTTTTGATGCAGTTGCAAATGGGATTGTTTTCTTAAGTTCTCTTTCTGATAGAGCTTTATTAGTGCATAGAAATGCAACAGATATCTGTATATTAATTTTGTATTCTGCAACTTTACTGAATTTAATTATTAGCCCTAATAGTTTCTTGGTGGAGTCTTTAGAGTTTTCTATGTATAGTATATCATCTGCAATCAGTGACAGTTTTAATTCTTCCTTTGCAGTTTGGATTCCTTTTATTTCTGATTGCTGTCTGATTTGTGTCTGATTCCTGTGGCTAGAATGTCCAATATTATGTTGAATAAAAGAGGCTAGATTGGGCATCCTTGTCTTGTTCCTGATCGCAAACTATTCCAGACTTGAAAAGGTCCTGACAGGAAATAAATGGAAGACTCTTTAGGTCTTCTTAAAAAAAATGGGTTTTATTCTGATTGTCATTGGGGAGATACTGGAGGGTTTTGAGCAGAGTGTAACATGATCTGACATACGTTTCAAAAGGACCATTCTGACTGCTGTGTTGAAAATTGACTATACAGGGTCAGGAGTAGAAATGGGGAGTCCAGTTGGGAGGCTTTTGCAGTAATCCATGGAAGAGATGATGGTGGCTCAGAACAGGGTAGTGGTTGTGGTGGAGTTGGTGAGCTTTGAGATTCTGGACATACTTTGAAGGTGGAGTCAGTAAACTCTCCTGATGGATTGGATGTTGCATGTGAGAGGAAAAATAGCCAAGAATGAGTTCAAGGCTTTTGGCCTGAGCAGCCAGAAGGATGGAATTGATACTACCTTCACTGGGGTAGGCTGTAGGTGAAGCAAGTTTTGAGGAGGCAGATCAGGGGTTCTGGTTTGAAGATATTGGATATTCTGAGTTGTCAGAAATGTTAGGTGTATTTGAGTGAGCCATTACATATATGTTTTGGTGTTCGGGAGAGAGATGTAAGTTGAAAATAGGAATTGGGATGCCGTTTACATATGGATGGAACTTAAGGGTAGATATATCATGAAGGGAGTGAGTGTAAATTGAGAAGAGAGGACCAGGGACTGATCCCTGGGACCCTTCCAACATTAAGAAGTCTGGGACAAAAGGAGGGGCTAGCAAAGGGGAATGAGGAGTGACCTAGTGAGGCAGAAAGAAAACCAGTATATGTGCTGTCCTGTAAGATAAATGAAGAAGGAAGACTATGCAAAGGGACTGTCAATGATGTCAGATGCTGTGGATCAGTCAAGAAGATTAGGACTAAGAACTGACCAATGGATTTAGAAAGGATGTCATTTGTTGACCTTGAGAAGAGCAGTTGTTATGAGAAATCTCTGGACAGAGGGCAGTTGGGGACAGTAACCATAGACAATGCTTTGGAGTGGTTTTGCTGCAAAAGGGGGAAAAAAATAGCATAGTAGCTGGAGGGAAGTGGGGACAAAATAAGGCTCTTATAAATTAGGAAAAATAACAGAATGTTTGTATGCTAATAGGAATGACCCATTAGACAGGAAAAGATTTATGATATAAAGAGTCAAAGAGGTGGGCTTCCCTGGTGGCGCAGTGGTTGAGAATCTGCCTGCCAGTGCAGGGGACACGGGTTCGAGCCCTGGTCTGGGAGGATCCCACGTGCCACGGAGCAACTGGGCCCGTGAGCCACAATTACTGAGCCTGCGCGTCTGGAGCCTGTGCTCCGCAACAAGAGAGGCCGCGATGGTGAGAGGCCCGCGCACCGCGATGAAGAGTGGTCCCCACTTGCCGCAACTAGAGAAAGCCCTCACACAGAAACGAAGACTCAGCACAGTCATAAATAAATAAATAAAAGAACGTGAATTTCTTTAAAAAAAAAAAAAAAAAGAGTCAAAGAGGAATTGCTGGGACAGTATCGTTGAATATGTGAGTGGAGATGGAATAGGGGCTAGGATAATTATGTATGAAACCAGGTAGGAAGGCAGAGTATCAGGGTGCAGATGCTGATATAGGGTAGATGTGGTGTAGAAGCCTGTGGAAGTTATCTTTTGGTTGGTTTAGTCTTCTCAGGGAAGTAGAAAGAAAGGTTATCAGCTGAGAGTGAGGATAAGATGGGAGTTTTGAGAAGAGAGATGAGGATTTGTAATAGTCACTAAATGGAAGAGTGAATGGACAGGAACATATCTTTTGATTACCTGGTGATATTGAAGGCCTACTTGAAATCATGCATTTGGAGTAAGATGTCTCTTTAATACCGTTGTCTCTATTCAACCAATTTAGTTACCCAGTTATTTCTAATATCCTATCTGTTGTAATGAATCATTCATAAAATCACCCTTAGCCAGCCATATAGAGTGCAAGAAACTATTTTACTGTGGTATCAGATATTTTAGGAAAATGTATAATTCTATTTTACTTAGTTTAACAGGAATCTTTAGTATACCTTTATTTCCTTGGTTTGCTGTAATTTTTATCCATTGCTTTGCTGCCAGCCCTTCTTAGTCTATTCCCTTCTTTATTTGACAGTTCTACTGTGCTTTTATTTCCAGTCCTTTTTAAAGTTTCCTTTTTAAAGTTTTTTTGGTACTAGAAAAAAAAATGGTGTGCATGTGTGCGTGTATGTAATTTATATTCTTCAGGCATATACTGTCTTGTTCTTGGTGAATACCAAAAATATGAAGAACCAGGATAATATGGGCACCAACTTATTAGAATAAATATTAGCAGTGAAGCAGGGTTCTGTATACCATTTGTTGTGCTAAAGATTACTCCTTTAGGTGCTGGATCCTGGGAAGGTCAAGGGGTGAGGGCAGTTGGCAGACACTTGATTGGCTATTTACCCATTTACCATGGGGCAGAGCTATTTACCAATTGGATCAGGAGAATTTCAGTGTTACTGTCATACCAGTATATGAATATCTGTATGAGTATCAGACCTTTTTTCCCTTAGCAAGACGTCAGCCTGAACAGAATTCATATTTTGAGATGTCTCACTTAGTAGATCTGAGTTATAATCTTTATAAACTTCGTAATCTACCCAATTCTTTCCAATTCATTCCGCTAAACTTCTTCGGTACTTTCTATCCCCTTTCATTGTTGTATCTTAAAAACTATTTTTTAAACATGCTTTTGTTTACATGATTGGCAAGCAGTCAGGCAGCCCCAAAGTGGCAGCACAGTGGCAGCTATGAGATTGGCTTGTCATACTTCCAAATATTAGGCTGGTACGGAGACAGTGGGCACAAATGGTGTTGAATTACTTATACAGACAGCAAGAGCAAGATCAGCATGGTGTCAGCTCCCTGTGTTCCTAGTTCCACAGGACGACACAGAGCAGGAGGGACCAGATGACAGGCCACACAAGCGATTTGTTGCTCTGCCATGAAGGAGCAAAATGTAAACTACATCCATGCAGCTTTTTAGTTTTTTTAAAAATTATTTTTTATTGGAGTAGAGTTGATTTACAATGTTGTGTTAGTTTCTGCTGTATGCAGCTTTATAGTCTTAACAGAGGTTTCAACTGGGCTGTAAAGAAGAGAGGGGTAGAAAGCTCTGTGCTCAACTGAAATTAGGGAGATAGATGAGAAGTGAACTTGTGTTAGTCTTCCACAAGACAGGAATGGAAAACTGCCTCATGGAGAGTCTTCACCAGGCTTATCTTCTCTTTCTCCAGCAGAAATTTCAGGGCATTCTACTAAGATTTGGGTCTGACTGCTGTCAAGCCTTTGTGGATCTGTGTAATGTTGATAGAGTGCCATGGTAGAGCTATTCCCTTATAGCATTGATTCTCAAATGGGGTATATTTTGTGCCCCAGAGGACACTTGTATGTAGACATTTTGGTTGTCACGACTAGGAGTGGGAGAATGCTACTGGCACTTACTAGGTAGAGGCCAGAGATGCTGCGTTCTAAAATGCACAGGACAGTCCCCCACAACAAAGAATTATCCAGTCTAAAATGTTGGTAGTGCCGGGGTTGAGAAACCCGTCCTACAGTGATCTCTTCCTTTGTTACTTCTTTCTTGTCCCCTGTTGTTTGGCATCAAATAATATACCTAATAATTTTATTATGAATTAATAATTAGCTACCAATTTAACTTAATAAGCTATTAATTTAATCATTCATGTGTAAGTTTTCCTGTCAAGACTGTCACTTCCTCAAGATCAGAACCAGTCACGTACATCTACATATTTCCTATCACATGTAATAAACAGTAAATAAATATGAGTAATTTTTATGAATACCTGAATTAAATCAACTCCAAGTCATTTGTTCTCCTATCCCTAACCATATCTAGTATAGTAACTTACCCAAGTAAAACTTCACATTTATAAACAACCTTTTTTAGCATTAAACATACACAGAACCCTTTTATTTTACAGTGTTAAAATAGAAAGTACCCATAATTAGGATGGGCTACTATTTATTATGCAGTTACTTTATTGATCTCTCCATCTGTCAATGACTAGACTTAAAGGAATGAAGGCAGTGATACTTGAGTTGGCTTCAGTGGGAGCTGCATAATAGAGCCTTGGTTCAGAGGTTCAGATATATTAACCTGAGCTATCTATTGTGAGGCATGAAATTAATTTCAGGCTATATATTAATATTAATACCTGAAATTTAAACGTCTGATATGTGCTAGGTATTTTCCTAGTAACTTTACGTGTCTTCTTTGGTCCTTACAACTATAATACTTTATGAAATAAGTACTCTAATACCCCAATTTTGATAGATGAAGAAACTGAGCCTCAGGTTAAGTGACTTACCCAAGGCCACATAATTAGTAAGTGGGTAATTTACAGCAGGTTTTGAGCCAAGCAGTTTGACTCTAGAACTTGTGCTCTTAACAATTGATTACACCATTAATAATACATTGGTAAAAAGAAATCTCATGCTTCTACCAAATACAGTTTTATTATTTTTGTTCATGTTGTTGTTGGCATACCAAATTATGTTCATGGAATACATAGAATTCATAGAATTACATAGTTTGACTTTTTTACTTGTTTTCTTGCTACTGGATAATTTAATGTCTGTGAATAAAGGTTAAAGAACATGTTAAATTTTATTTTATAAACTGCATATGTCTAGAGCATATATTCTAGTTCTTAAGTGTAATTTAAATGCTTAATCTTCGATAATAAATAAGTATGTTTTATTTATTGAAATCTTAACAGGGATAGTGAAATTCCACCAGAAGAAGTGCAGACTTATGAAGCTGTACAGCAGAAAATTGAAGGTGGTAATATTTTATACAAGTCCAGCCTTTATAGGGTTTCCTAAATACACCAACATTTTGAGACTTAAAGTTTAAAAATTTATAGCCATAAAAATTATACAATGATAAATTCAAAGATATTCAATAGCAGTTGATATTTTCAATAAAAGTTCTTATTATGTTCCAGATTCTGGGAGTGTATAAAATGAATAACACTTGGTTGTTACCCTCAAAATCCACAACATAGTAAGGATACAAGCACATTATGTATCAATTTAATATAGTATAATGCATGATAAAGGTATGTGTAATTTGCAGTGAGTCCATAGAAAGCCAGCTTGTTCAACCTGAGGGAGTTATTTAGGTTTTATGCAACCTTAAAGGATGAATAGGACTTTGTCAAGTGAAGATGGGAGATATTTGGTACTTTAAGAAGAGGGTATAGCATGAGAAACAGCATAAATAGGGAAATACCACTGGAATGGTATTAAAGTGTGAAGTAATAGGTAGGGGTAAGATAAGAAAGAGCCTAGGCAGAGGGATTAAATGCTTTAGGAATACTTTATTTTTTCCCCCATATATAATAGGGAATCATTGAAGATTTTTTCTAGGGAAGTGACATGTTGAATTTTACTTTAGAGAGATTCTACTGGCCACATTGAGAAGCTAGATTTGGGGATTGGGAGTAGGAAATGGAAGTTACTGCTGTACCTTAAATGTGTGATAAGTGCCTATATTAGAGCACAAATAAAGAGAGGAAAAGGGGAAGATTTGAGAAATATTTACGGGATAAAATTGGCAAAACATGGTGATTGGATATGAAAGGAAGGGAGATTAGATGATGGTAACATTAACTAGGAGAATATAAGAGGAAAAACAAGTTTTGTTGAGAAAATGATGAGTTCATATCACTCAGTTGTTACACACATTTTTTTAGATGTTACACTTTGTTGGCTGATTGGGAGGGTCTACAGTGTAGACAGCTCAGTTGTTTTTCTTAAAATTTTTGTTCTCTTGAATGAGTTATTAAAATAGAAACTATAAAATTTAAACTCAGTTAATAAGTATAATTCATATTGAAACTCATGACAAATTCACTGTTATTTCAGAATTCATAAAAACACACTCAACTGAAGAAATTACAGGTGTTTCTGCGACTGAGCCACGTAAGTTTCCACTCATTAAGCATCATTGTATTAATAACTTCTGTTGAGTGTATTAATTTCTATAATTTTCTATAATTTAAAGTAATAATTATGAAGTTACAACATAAATTCCCTGGAGTTTGGAGCCATACAGTTGAGCTGGCGATCAAGGAAATACTGAAGTTCCTAGTTAGCTACTTGCTACCAAAAATAGACTCATTTTTAAAGAGTACCATGTTATTACTAGGAATGGAGGATTTTTTATTGTAATGAGAATATGCTACAAAAATGTTTCAGAGGTGGTAGGCCTTAGAGGTGGAGCAGTGATAAATTTAAGAGGTCATTTGCACATCTTGTTACTATGAATTGTAGATTATCTCATATATACTGGTGCTTTGACTGCAGCTGAGTACCTATCAGTTCGTGAATATAAAGAGCTGCTAAGAACTCAAACTTCTAGAATTCAAACTTCTGACTACTTGTCAACAGAAAGGAGAAACTGCTTTATTTATGTCTTAATACTGGAGAGAATTTTGAAACAATCATGTAATGTATGCTGTGGAATATATTTTTAGAAGTAGAAAATAAGATTTGGTTGAAAAAAGTTGATGGAAATCCTTCCCTCTTTCAACTTCAGCTTTAAACCCTAACGTTGCCATGTTTAAATGAAGGGTAGCTATACATTCTACATTACTCCCAAGACCTATAGAGACTTCTGATCTGAGGCAGCCCTGCCTGACTAGGTGGGGTAGAAAGGTGTCTAGAGCTTTGGAGTAGATAGTAAAAGCCTCTCTCTGCATCAAGGGGAACCCTCTGCACATCTGTGCAGCTCTCTCTCCCTCAATCTGTGCAGCTGTCTTCCGTCTGATACTGTGCGCTGTGAATTCTAGCTGCTTTGGCCTCCCCAGACTCTAAACTTTGTCTCTGAACTCATGGAAACCAGTAAACTTTGTCTGGGTTTCCCTTCCTTATGCTGTGGCCTGGAAACTCCAGGCAGTAAGCTGGGGTCATCATAGAGCCATCCTTTGTTTTCCTTCTGTGAGGAATTACTGCATTGCACCTTCTGTTTTCCAGTGTCTGAATATTGCTGTTTTATATATTTTGTCCAGTTTTTAATTGGTTTAAAGTGAAAAGGTAACTCTGGTCCCTGATGCACCATCATGGACAAAAACAGAAGCCTCTGTGCCCACTTATAGGCCAATGGAACACATTGTCCAATCACAAAACCAAGTTCTAAAATAATAAAGTATGATAGTAGAAATTTTACTCGTAATTTTTAAGGGAAGCAGAGGACAGGGTTACATTGTACAGTGTGGAGAAAACCCTTTTGCAAATTCCTCAGTTTCTTTTCCCATGGCAGCTGTCTCAGTCCTTGGGCTCCACTGGTATATGTCTACTCTTTCTCAGTACTGCCTGTTCACTTGTATACTCTTTTTCTCTTAAAAGTACCCTTTTTCATCTTCTCCAGTGAAATTTTATTCTGTTCTTCCCTTCTCATTCCCTAAATTCTATTAGGTTCCATAGCCTAATCAATAAGACAAAAGCTACCTTTGAATTTCATTCTGTTTTTTGTTTTTTAGACTATCATTTAATCTTGATGTTGCTTCATTTCATAATTAATGAACTCTTTTTTTAGAGAAGTTTTAGGTTTATAGAAAAATTGAGCAGAACGTACAGAGTTTCCATATACCCATTTTCCACTCCACTCCTCGCACAAAATTTCCTCCATTATTAAATTTTGCATTAGTGTGGTACATTGGTTAAAACTGATAAACCAGTATTTATACATTATTATTAACTAAAGTCCATAGTTTACATTGGGTTTAATCTTTGTGTCATACAGTTCTATGGATTGTGACAAATGCATAATGTCATGTATTCACCATTACAGTATCATACAGAATAGTTTCACTGCCCTGAAAATCCCATGTTCTACCTATTCATCTCTCCCTCCATCCACTGAATCCCTGGCAACCACTAATCTTTTTGTTGTCTCTAGAATATTGCCTTTTTGAGAATATCATATATTTGAAATTATGCGGTCTTTCTTTTACTTAGCAATATGCATTTAAGGTTTCTCCATGTCTTTTTATGCTTTTATACCTCATTTATTTTTATTGTTGAATAGTAATCTATTGTATGGATGTACCATAGTTTATCTATTCATCTGTTGAAAGACATCTATGTTGCTTCGAAGTTTTTGCAATTATGAATAAAGCTACTATAAACAAAGGTGTTTCTACAGACAGAAGTTTTTCAGTTCATTTGGGTAGATACTAAGGAGTACAATTGCTAGATCATATAGTAAAAGTATGTTTAGTTTTGTAAGAAATTGCCAAGCTGTCTTGCACGGGGACTGTATCATTTTGTATTTTTACTAGAAACGAGCATGAGAATTTCTGGTGCTCTACATCTTTGTCAGCATTTGATGTCAGAATTTTGGATTTAAGCCATTCTAAAAGGTGCATAGTGTTATATCATTTTCTTAATTAAATTAAATTTTATCTGTTTTAATTTGTGATTCCCTAATGATATATGATGTTGAGCATCCTCTCATGTGTTTATTTGCCATCTGTATATCTTCTTTGGTGAGGTATTTGTTCAGATCTTTTACCTATTTTTAAATGGGAGGATCATTTGCTTCCTTATTGTTGAGTTTTAAGGGTTTTTTGAATATCTTTGACACAAGTTCTTCATCAGCTATGTGTTTCTCAGTCTGTGGTTTATATTTTCATTCTCTTAACAGTGTCTTTTGTAGGACAGAAGTTTTGAATTTTAATGAAGTTGAACTTTTCTTTCATGGATTGTGCTTTTGTTGTTGTGCCTAAAAGTCATCTTCAAACCCAATGTAACCTGGACTTTTTCCTATGTTATTTTCTAGAAATTTCATAGTTTTGCCTCTTACATTTAAATCTATGATCCATTTTGAATTGAGTCTGTGTTTAAATTAATTTTTCTTGCATGCGAATGTACAGTTTTTCTAGCACTATTTGTTAAAGAGACTAACCTTTCTCCATTGAATTGCCTTTGTTTCTTTGCCAAAAATCAGTTGACTATATTTTTGTAGGCCTATTTCTGGGATCTCTGTTATGTTCCATTGATCTGTTTTTCTGTTCTTTGCCAATACCATACTGTCTTGATTACTGTAACTTTATAGTAAGTTTTTGAAGTTGGATAGTGTCACTCCTCCAACTTTGTTCTCTAGTATTGTATTCTATTCTTTGGATCTGTTGCCTTTTCATTTAAAGTTTAGAATCAATTCGTTGATACACACAAAATCACTTGCTGGGTTTTTGTTGTTGTTGTTTTGTTTTGTTTTTTTGTTTTTCTATGCTGTGTGGCATAGGGGATCTTAGTTCCCCAACCAGGGATCGAACCTGCACCCCCTGCAGTGGAAGCCTGGAGTCTTAACCACTGGTCTGTCAGGCAAGTCCACCCCTTTTTTTTTTTTTTTTTTTTTTTTGCTTGCTGGGTTTTTGATTGGGATTGCATTGAATCTACAGATCAAATTGATGAGAACTGATGTCTTAACAGTAGTGAGTCTTCCTGTCCATGGACATGGACTATCTCTCCATTTATGTGTATCTTCTTTGATTTCTTTCATGAGTTAGTTTTTTTTCTTAATATAAATCCTGTACATATTTATTTAGATTAATACCTAAGTATTGAGTTTTTTAGTACTAATGTAAATGGTGTGTTTATAATTTCAAATTCTACTTGTTTATTGCCGGTATATAAGAAAGGAATTGCAATTTACTTCTGTATATTACTCTCGTATACTGTAATCTTTCTGTAATCACTTACTCATTGCAGGAGATTTTTGGTGATTCTTTGGGAATCACCTTTTTTATACAGGCAGTCATGCCATCTGTGAAAAAAGACAACTTTACTTCTTCCTTCTCAAACTTTATACTTTTTCTTTTCTTTTCTTGTATTATTGCATTAGCTAGGACTTCTAGCATGATGTTGAATAGGAGTGGTGAGAAGGAACATCCTTGTCTTATTCCTGATCTAGGGGGAAAGCATTTAGTATCTTACCATTAAGTATGGTGTTAGCTGTAGGTCACAGACTTAGAAAACAAACTTATGGTTACCAAAGGGAAAAGGTGGGGAGAGGGATAAATTAGGAGGTTGGGATTAATATACATACACTACTATATATAATATAATCAACAAGGACCTACTGTATAGCACAGTGAACTCTACTCAATACTCTGTAATAACCTTTATGGAAAAAATCTGAAAAAGAATAGGTATATGTATAACTAAATCACTTTGCTGTATACCTGAAACTAATGCAACATTGTAAATCAACTATACTCCAATATAAAATAAAAATGTTGGGCTTCCCTGGTGGCGCAGTGGTTGAGAATCTGCCTGCTGGTGCAGGGGACACAGGTTCGAGCCCTGGTCTGGGGGGATCCCACGTGCCGCGGAGCAACTAGGCCCATGAGCCACAACTACTGAGCCTGCGCATCTGGAGCCTGTGCTCCGCAACAAGAGAGACCGCGACAGTGAGAGGCCCGCGCACCGCGATGAAGAGTGGCCCCCGCTTGCCGCAACTGGAGAAAGCCCTTGCACAGAAACGAAGACCCAACACAGCCAAAAATAAATAAATAAGTAATAATAATAATAATAAGGGATCTATCAATCCCGAAAAAAAAAATGTTAAAAAGTATGGTGTTAGCTGTAGGTATTTTGTTTGATTTTCTTTATCAAGTTGAGGGTGTTTTATTCTGTTTCTAGTTTGCAAAGAGTTTCTGTCATGAATGGGTATTAGATTTTGTCATATGCTTTTTCTGTATCTTTTGAAATGATCATATGATACTTGTTCTTTGGACTATTGATATGATAGGTATATTAGCTGATTTTCAAATATTGACCCAGCCTTGTACAGTTGGGATAAATTTCACTTGGTTGTGGTGTATAATTTGTCCCATACCTTGTCAGATTAAATTTGCTAATATTTTGTTGGGGTTTTTGCATCTGTGTTCATGAGAGATACTGGTGTGTGGTTATCCTTGTTTGGTAATGTCTTTGTCTTGTTTTAGTATTAGAGTAATACTGGCCTCATAAAATGTTTTTTCTGCTTCTGTCATCTGAAATAGATTGTAGATAACTGGTATAATTTTTCCTGTAGGTTTGGTAGAATTTGCCAGTGCAGTCATCTGATCCTGGTGCTTTCTGTTTTGTAAGGATATCAAATTATTGATCCAGTTTCTTTAATATATAAAATATATATTCTATTCAGAATATCTTTTTCTCCTTGTGTGAGTTTTGGTAAATTGTGTCTTTCAAGGAATTGGTCCATTTCATCTAAATTATCAAATTCATTGGCATAAGTTTTTCATAATCTTTTTATTATTTTTTGATGTCCATGGGATCTGTTGTGATGTCCCCTCTTTCATTTCTGATGTTAGTAATTTGTGTCATATCTCTTTTTTCTTAGCTTACTCATTTTCTTGATTTTTTTTCAAAGAATCAGCTTTTGGTTTAATTGATTTTCTGTAATTTCCTATTTTCATTGATATCTGCTCTAATTTTTATTTCTTTTCTTCTTCTTACTTCAGATTTAATTTGGTCTTTTTTTCCTGGTTTCCAAAGGCAGAAGCTTAGATTATTGATTTAAGATCTTCCTTCTGTTGTGATGTATTCATTCAATGCTATAAATTTCCCTTTTACTGCATTTCACAAAATTTGATGTTACATTTTCATTTTAATTTAGTTCAAAATGTATTTTAGTCTCTCTGAGACTTCTTTGTCATATGCGCTATTTAGTATGTTACCTAATCGCCAAAATATGTTGGGATTTTCATGTCGTCTTTCTGGTACTGATTTTTTTTTCCTGGGACCTAACTATATATTGTCTACAACTTTAAATATAAAGTTAATAATAAATAATAATAAAGATAATGGTAACATTTATCAAAAGAAAGCAGGAGTAGCTATATTAATTTGAACAGAGCAGACTTTGGAGCAAAAAAAAATTTATTAAGAATAAATAGGGGCATTTAATGCTAAATGAGTCAGTTCTGCAACAAGACACAATAGTCCTCAATGTGTATGTGCCTAACAACAGAGAGTCAAAATAAATGAGGCAAAAACTGATCAACTGCAAGGAGATATAGATGAACCCACTATTATAACAGGAGACTTCAACACCATTCTATCAGAAGTAGACAGGTGCAGCAGGCAGAAAATTGGTAAGGACTTAGTGAACTCAACAACACCATCATTCAGCTGGATAAAATAGACCTCTATAGACTACTTCATGCAACAAGAACAGAATATACATTATTCTCAAGCTCACATGGTACATACACCAAAATAGATCATATTCCCGGCTATAAAATACACCTTAACAAATTAAAAAATAGAAGTCATATAATGTCTGCCTTCAGACCCCAAAACAATTAAATTAAAAATCAGTACCAGAAAGGGAATTCCCTGACGGTCCAGTGGGTAGGACTGCATGCTTTCACTGCTGAGGCCACAGGTTCAATCCCTGGTCAGGGAACTAAGATCCCTCAGGCTGTGTGGTGTGGCCAGAAAAAAAAAAAGTCTGACAACAGTAAGTGTTGGCAAGGATATGTAACTGTGAGTGAGGTATACATTGGCACAATCACTTTGAAAAATAGCTTTTCTTTATCTAATTAAGTTGTGGATGTGCATACCTTTAAACTCTTTTTCTTTTTAACAGCTTTATTGAGATATTATTGACATACAACATTGTACAAGTTTAAGGTGTTTATCATAACAATTTGATATGCATATATATTGTGAAATGCTTACCAAAATAAGGTTTTTTACATATCCTTTATCTAACATAATTACCATTTTGTTGTTGGCATTGTTATGGAGAGAATATTAAAGCTCTGCTCCCATAGCAGCTTTCAAGTATACAATACAGTATTAACTGTAGTCACCATGCTGTGACCTCAGGTCCCTGGAACTTAATCATCTTATAACTGAAAGTACTCTTTGACCAACATTTCCCAATTTTCTCCACCCCACAGCTCCTGGCAATCACCATTATGCTCTCTGTTTCTATCATTTCAGTGTTTTTAGAGTCTACATAGAAGTGAAATTATACAGTATTTGTCTTTCTCTGTCTGAGTTATTTAACTAAGCATAATTCCCTCAGGGTCCATCCATGTTGTTGCAAATGGCAAGATTTCCTCTTTAATGGCTGAATAATATTCCACTGTGTGTGTGTGTGTGTGTGTGCGCGTATTTATCCATTCACTTGTCTGTAGACATTTGGGTTGTTTCCATGTCTTTGCTATTATAAATAATGCTGCAGTCAGAGGTCCCTGGTGGTCCAGTGGTTAGGACTCATGGCCTGGGTTCAATCCCTGGTCGAGAAACTAGGATCCCACAAGCCATGCAGTGCAGCCAAAAAAATGCTGCAATGGACACAGGAGAGCACATATCGCTTTGAGATAGTGATTTCATCTTCTTTGGATATATACCCAGAAGTGAGATTGCTGGATTATATAGTAGTTTTATTTTTAATTTTTCAAGGAACCTCCATACTGTTTTCCATAGTGGCAGTACCAGTTTACATCCCCACCAACAGTGCATCAGGGTTCCCCTTTCTCCACATCCTCATCACCATTTGTTATCTCTTGTCTGTTAGATAATAGCCATTCTAACAGGTATGAGGTGATATCTCATTGTGATTTTGATTTGCATTTCTCTGATGATTTGTGTAGTTGAGTACCTTTTCATGTACCTGTTGGCCATTTGTATGCTTTCTTAGGAAAAAGGTCTATTCAAGTTCTCTGCCCATTTTTAAATCAGATTATTATTTTTTTGCTATGGAGTTTTATGAGTTCTTTATGTAGTTTGGATATTAACCCCTTATGAGATATATGGTTTACAGATATTTTCTCCCATTCGGAAGGCTGCCTTGTCAGTTTGTTGATGGTTTCCTTTTCTGTGCAGAAGCTTTTTAGTCTGAGGTAGTTTCACTTTTTAAAAAATATATATATTTCACTGTATTCTTCAGCTCAAAAAGTTGTTTGGTTCTTTTTTATGTTTTCTGTCTCTTTGTTGAACTTCTCATTTGTTCTTGTATTATTTTCCTAATATCATTAAATTCTTTTTCTGTGTTCTCTTCTAGCTCTCTGAGCATATTCAGAACAATTATTTTGAATTCTTTGTTGGGCGCTTCCTGTATCTTCATTTCTTTGGGGCCAGTTACTGGAGGCTTAATGTATTCCTTCGGTAGAGTCATGTCTCCCTGATTTGTTGTGATCCCTGTGTCCTTGCGTAGGCACCTGCACATTTGAAGAAGCAGTCATCTCTTCCTGACTCTATGGAGTGACTTCAGTAAGGAAGGATTTCCAACCACAGGTGGGGGAGAGCCCAAGTACGCCATCACCCCACATGTAGTGCTGTGGGTGCCAGGTGTGGGGACATGTGGTGGGATTGGCTAGGGGCATTGTGACGCACTTGCTCAGGCCATTGTAGTCCATAGCACTGACAACCGTGTGGTCCTTGGTATGTGTCTTGGGGGTCTTCAGAGGCTGCACAGGCTGTTGGGGTCCTCAGCATTGTCTGCAGGTACAGCAGCAAGGGACCAGGGCAGGCAGTGGGAGTGGCCAGAGCTGGTGGTATGCACACGCTCAGTTGTGAGGGCCAGCCGCAAGTGCCTGTGTAGCGGCAGTGGCCAGGTACAAACACACACATTGTGGCGGGGGCCAGGACAGGCAGCAAGGGCTGGAGTCAACTATGGGCACACGGGCAGCTCAGGAGTCCTTGTGGTCAGTGTGCACCACTGTGGCTTTTGGGTCTCACAACAGGCATACAGCAGTGGAGGCTGGTGATAGGCCACGGGTGTGCAGGTGCACAGTTGGAGGGGCTAGCTGCAAGTGAGTACAGTGGTGCAGGTCGGTGACAGAAGACAGAGCCTGATCTGGGCCCACAAGCAGCTATGGGGATCTGGCTGTTGGTGTGCTCTCCTGTGACTGCACAGTCTCCCGATGGGTATGCATAGGGCAGTGGCGATTGGTGACGAGCTGGGCTGGGATCATGCAGGTGTACAGCTGGAGTGGCTTAGCCCTGTGTAAGCATGTGATGGTCTACATGAGCCACAGAGGTTTAGGCTGGTGTCTCACACTCACTCAGCCACGGAGGCTTGGGCTGGCCGCTGGCATGGTTCCTGGGCTCCAGTGATGGTGGTGGTTGGGGTAGAGGAGTAGGGAGGGACTCAGGCAGCTGGCATCAGCTGTGGGGTGAAAGCTGGTGAGTTCTGAGGGGGTCTGCAGTAGCTGTGCTGGCCATTGGTTTCTTCAGCCGTAAAAGCTGCTGGGCTCCTCAGTGGAGCAGGTCACTGGGAACTGTTGATTGTTAATCTGTTAAACCGTCAATTGTTGATCTTTGTTGGGGGACAGAGGCTAGGGTCTCCTACTCTGCTGTCTTGGTGATGTCATGTCGTTAAACTCTTGGACTATTTTCATACCAGTTTTGTTTGTAATAGTCCCCAAATTGGAGATTTCAAATATCTGTGATGAGTAGAATGGATAAATAAGTTGTGGTCTATTCATACATTGGAAAAGCATATCATAATGAATATGTTTGAAATCTAGCTGCTGATAACATCATTCATCTTACAAACATATTATTGACTGAATGAAGTCCTAAATATGTAGAGTATTTTCATTTATGATAAGTTAAAAGCCAGGAAAACTTAACTCTGTTCATTAAGGATACTAACAAGGGTAGAAAAGATATAAAGATGAGAAAAAAAAGGATAGTAGGCACCTATAGGGTGAAGGAAAGGGTTATGAATGGGGCGGGCCACATAGAGAGCTTCTAGGATATTGGCAATCCCAGGTGCCTAATTGTTGACCTTGAGTGGTGGTTGTGTGGATGTTTGCTTTGTAATTATTCATTAAACTATAAATATATTTTTATTTATGTTTTGGTAAGTATAATATAGCTCATGACTATAAAATACAAATGAATATTAAGAGAATTTATTTATATTGGGACTTTTAAAGAATGAAGCAAAGCCTAGAAACTATAGAACAAAAAAATCAATAGATTTGGTTAAGTATAAAAATTCTGTACATTAGAAAATATCAATAAGTATATAATTAATAGTAGACTGTTAACTGTATTACACACTATATGCTAGTATTAATTGGCCTCTACAAATCAGTAGTAAAAAGGCAGACAACTCAGGAGAAAAATGGACAAACATATGAACAGGCATGTTACAGAAGAAGAAATAAAAATGTCCAAAAATATATGAAATGATGCTTGACCTAACTAGTATCAGGGAAACGCAAATTAATGCATGAATGTATAAGAGGCTTAATGGCCATATAGTATTGCATTTTATGGTTATGCCATAATTTATTTACTGTTCTTCTATTGACGTTCATATAGATAATTTCTATATTTCTATTTCCATAAACAGTACTACTGTTAGCATATTTGTAAGAGTAAAAACATAGTAACTACATGCATTTTTAGGACTGGCTAAATGAATTACAGTACATTCATAGCAATGGAGTGCTGTGTAGCTTTTAGGAAGAATAAGATAATTTTATATAAAATGCTTAGAAACATTTTCCTTGATATTTAAAATGATAAAACAAGATAAAAGCACTATATGTACATTTTATCCCGTTTTTATAATCTTTCTATATAACATGCATCCTAGATGCTGACTGTCTCATATTTTTTCCCAAGAGGAAAAACCTATCCATTGATAAATAATATGCATGCATTATTAATATTTTTTACTTATCAATAAAATACTGAAGCTTTATTATAATAGAGAAAAGAGGTCCTCCTCCCTCCACAATACACAGCAAACAACTGGATCTCCCTTTACCATTTTGGCTTCTTCAGAATGACTGTATAAGCCACTTTGTTAAACAGAGGCACTCTGCTCAGGAAAGGGCCTTAACTAGAACAGTTCAATAAGACATGGGTCTGATCTCTTTTCTTCTGTTTTAAAGTTATTCATAATGAGAACTTGAGGAAGAAGCAGTTGGACCCAAGCTGTTGCATTTGGCAATGGAAGTGTAATGTTCCCATCTATACATTCTATGCTACTGAGTTGTAATTCCTAAACTAGTAGAATCGTAGAGATGGGCCTGTTTTAGGGGCCTCCATAACAAATTGCCATAGACTGAGTGCATTAAACAACAGAAATTTATTTCTCACAGTTCTGGAGGCTGAGAAGTTCAAATCAGGGTTCTAGCATAGTCACGTTCTGGTGAGAGCCTTCTTCCTGTATTGCAGATGGCTGTCTTCTTGCTGTGTCCTCAAATAATGAAGAGAGAGCAGGGAGAGAGCAAGCGCGCTCTCTTGTGTCTTATGTGGCTCCATTCTCATGATTTAATTACCTCTCAAAGACCCCCATCTCTAAATATCATCATATTGGAGATTAGGGTTTTAACATATGAATTTGGGGGAACACAAATATTCAGTCCATAGCAGAGCCTTTTCTCCCTCCTGCGAACTGTAATTTCAAATTGTGACAGGAATAATAGTTAATGTTCTTTGTAACCCTTTACTGTATACAAGGCATAATTTAAAATTATGTCCTACACTATTATCAGATTAATTTTAAAATATTGCTTATTGTGCCATATTACTTTCTATGCAAACATTTTTAATTACTCTCTCTTGCCTATAAGCAATTCTGAATTTGATTCTTTCTTCTAAAGCTGACTTCTCCCAGTATACTCTTTGACTATTTAGGGAGTACTGACCCTCCCAAAGCAAGCCCTCTGGTTTACTTGGTTTCTTGATATACTTGATTTATTTGGTCCCCTTGATATATGTTGCACATTTCTGTTGTCTCCTCTTTATCTGGTTCTCATATATAGCAGTGTAAAGGTATAACTTCTGCCATTTATAATACCTTTAAATGTTTTCTTTTTTTTTTAACAGTAGAAACTTCTACAATGACTAATCGATTGAATACCATGTTGAAAATATTTGAAAATCAGGCAAATAAATTAGAGAGGTAAGCTTTTAAAATAACTCCTTTTCATCATTATAAATACAAATGCATATTTATTTCAGATAAATTGGAAACATAGAAAAGAAAATAAAACCACTATTAAAAAATTTAGTGTTGTTAATTTTTATGATATATATAATTATAAAAGTTAAAATTATAATCATAAAGAATGTGAAATTGTATAACCACAATGGAAAATAGTATGTCAGTTCCTCAAAAAATATGATCGATTTTTTGGATCATGGAATGGAAATCCAGCAATTCCATTTCTGGGAATATACCCCCCAAAATTGAAATCAGGGTCTTGAAGAAATATTTGTACAGCCATGTTCACTGTAGCATTATTCATAGTAGCAAAGAGGTAGAAGCAACCCAAGTGTCCAATGATGGATGAATGGATAAAGAAAATGTGTTATATACATACACTGGAATATTATTCAGTCTTAAAAAGGAAAGAAGTTCTGACATATGGTACAACATGGATGCATCTTGAGGATATTAATGCTGAGTAATTATAAGCCAGTCATAAAAAGACAAAATTGTATGATTTCACTTATATGAGGCATTTAGAGTGGTCAAATTCATAGAGACAGAAAGTAGAATGGTAGTTGCTAGGGTCTGGGAAGAATGAGGAATGTGGAGTTATTTTTAATGTGTATAGAGTTTCCGTTTTGCAAGATGAAAAGAGTTCTGGAGATTGATTGTACAACAATATGAATATAATTATCACTACTGAACTGAAGACTTAAAAACAGTTAATATGGTAAATTTTATATGTATTTTACAGTTTTAAAAAAGTAAAAAAATATAATCATACAAAATGTAGTTTGTGTATAGATGTTTCACTTAGTTATAGTTCTTTGTAAACTCATAAAATTCTTTTTAAAATAAATGTTTTAAATTAAAGTAAAACATATTCAGACAAGCTCACGTCACAGCATTTTCAAAGAACTTTCTTTAGATTAGCACTGAAAAATTGAGAAAGTTTACATGATCAGATTTTTTAATTATGAAGTCCAAGGATCAAGATTTAATAGAAGAGTATAACAGATAAAATGTAAAGAAAAGGATATCCTGGGCAGCTGTTGAAAATGGAACTAAAGAACTTAACGGCTTACATTAATTGGTGGTCAGGTACTTGGTATGTAATCAAGTTAGGCCTTATTTTCCTTTTTCCCTCTTCTATCTCATTAGAGTCCTCCCTATCAGAAGGGTAGGGTAAGAACTTTCACAAATTTGTCAGATGAAAGCTTTTAGCATGTTCTAGGGGCATTCTTAAAGTAGGAGGCTGATTTCCATGAATATTCTTTCCATTGGAACAGGGTATTAAAACAGTCATATGTATTACTATTATTTATTCTAGCTCCTCATATTAGACTATGGGTACTAGTTATAACTGGTTTTAAAATTCCTGGGCATAAAAGAAAGCAGTGGGAAGGATTAGTTGAATGGGTTACTATAAAGGTGAGGATTTCCAACTTGAATTGTCTTATACACAGAATAAGTTTTGTATAATTTTCTGGTCAGAACATGCTCAGTACATTGCTTGCTTGTCGAGAAGCATCTTGAAAGTCATTGTGGATGACCTACAGTTCTTACAGGTGGCTATATTAGTTTCACAATTGTTATGTTGAAAAGCATGGCGTGTAGAATAAAATCACAAAGCAACTTTTTTCAGACTCCTTATATTCATTTATATTTGCTTACTGGGGCTAGTTTTCCCTCTGCTCCTAGAAAAAGACTAGGGTAGTACCATGACTTTTCTGATCACTCTTAGGTAATTAATTTAAATATAATTATAAGCACTGTCCTGAATTGGAAATTAAAATCCCCTGTCAGATATTACAGTCAATATTTTCATTTTCATTCAAAGTTAGGATTCTCTCCCCTCTCCCTAGAGCCTACTTGGGGATGTGGTTGGCTTTTCTCTTTTCTTACCTCCTTTCTCACTAACTATTTGTATTTTCTGTTCTCCATGTTTTGGGGAAGAAAGGTAAGGTATACAAGAAAGGTCTTATTTGACTGTGACTGCCTTCCTTCTCCATAAATTCAAATAACATAAACCAGTTTTCTGAGTATTCTCCTTAAAGTGCCTCTCTCTAATAATGGCCATCATATCCACCTCTCCCATAAGTGTTTGAGTAGGGCTCAAGGCACCAGACAGCTCTCTGTAAAGAGTATTTAGAAGTACTCTTTCTAAATCTTCTTTCCTGACCCTTTTATATTATCCATGTGGGTGAAAGGTTTTAGCACTCTCCCTTGGCTGCCTACTGTTTTTTTCAGTGGTAATGGTCACCTGCCTCATTTCTTCCTCTTTTCTTTGTTTTTAAATAAATTTATTTATTTATTTTTGGCTGCATTGGGTCTTTGTTGCTCTGCGCAGGGTTTCTCTAGTTGCAGCGAGCAGGGGCTACTCTTCTTTGCAGCGCGCAGGCTTCTCATTGCGGTGGCTTCTCTTGTTGTGGAGCACAGGCTCTAGGCACGTGGGCTTCAGTAATTGTGGCACGTGGGCTCAGCAGTTGTGGCTCGTGGGCTCTAGAGCGCAGGCTCAGTAGTTGTGGCACACGGGCTTAGTTGCTCCGCGGCACGTGGGATCTTCCCGGACCAGGGCTCAAACCCGTGTCCCCTGCATCAGCAGGCGGATTCTTAACCACTGCACCACCAGGGAAGTCCCTCTTTTTTTTCTTTCTTCTTGGTTTTTTTTGTTTTTTGCATTTTTTTTCACATCTTTATTGGAATATAATCTTCCTCATGATATAAGCAGTGGGCGTAGAGTCTTAGTTGATGCCTCCATTTAACAACCTGTTACAGTTGTATCCTTTAACAGGCTGTGGCAAAAGTCTTAGTGCAGTTTTAAGAATTAATAATTTTGGGGGCTTCCCTGGTGGCGCAGTGGTTGAGAATCCGCCTGCCAATGCAGGGGACACGGGTTCGAGCCCTGGTCTGGGAAGATCCCACATGCTGCGGAGCAACTGGGCCCGTGAGCCACAATTACTGAGCCTGCGCGTCTGGAGCCTGTGCTCCGCAACAAGAGAGGCCACGATAGTGAGAGGCCCGTGCACCGCGATGAAGAGTGGCCCCCACTTGCCGCAACTAGAGAAAGCCCTCGCACAGAAACGAAGACACAACACAGCCATAAATAAACAAATAAATAAATAAAATAATAAAAAAAAAGAATTAATAATTTTGGGACTATAATGATACAGCTGTTCAAAAGACACCATTTCGATATTTGATTATGTACATTTCTTTTGTACTTATTTAAAAATTTTTGAATAATAAATTTTTTTTGGTTAAATTCTGTTTGGGTCAGCATTTTCCATATTCAGTCAGAGAGACTGAAACAAAATTAATTTATTGTTTAAAATTCACAAAACTAAATGTGTTAAAGAATGGAAAAAATTAAACTTTCAAATGTTTATTTTTGGGGGTAAGTTTGTAGCATTTATACTTCTGAAGTCATTGAAGCTTAAAACTAACATTTTAAGAGCATCTTGTATTTATTGAACTTCTGTCATGTGGCTGAGTGCTTGGGACAAAATCCCAACTCAAACTGGTCTGAGCAAGAGATGAATTTTATTAAGAAGGCAACAGCAGTATGGCTCAATTTCAGAAACAACTATAAACCAGAACTTGAACACTATCAAGACACTTTTTCCCCCTCTGTACAAGAGCTTCATTTTCTTCTATTGCAGATCTCTTTCTTCCTTCTATTTTCTTTTTTAACTTTTTGCCTGTAGGTGGGAGGCCATGACTGCTGACCATTCCCAAATCTAATCTTTCAGTTTTAGTTACTCTGAGGGATAATATTTGAATTTCCCAAGTCTAAAAGTCCTTGGTGAGAAAATTGTCAGTGCAGCCAGAGGCAGGTGCCTATTTCTGGACCAGTCAGCTCTAATCGAAGGCTTATGGTCATGTAAGCTTTCTCAGGAATTATACTAATTCAGAGGGGTAGGCTCAGGGGGTTCCCAGAAAAAGGAGTGGGGTCTACCTATGAGGTGCTTAGTGGTAAGTAGTGGTGGGATGAAAACCATAATATAGGATAACATTTAGAAAAAAGGATTGTATTTCGTTATTATGGATGAATTATACAGTAACAAGTTAGGGCAATCATGCTAGTCCTTGGGGAAAGCTAATATACCTTTTTTTCAGGATTTGGTCAATGCATTGTCTAGCCGTTTGGTCTGTGGATAGTGGGAAATGGACAAGTAAGCATAGACTCAGAGGACCTTGAAAAGTTCTTTCTTCAATTATGGGCCATATTGGGATTCCAAGTAGAGATTGGATTGCAGGGTATTTTTTCCAAGGCATAGTACCTCTTTGGTGAAGAGGGTGTTTAGATCTGGTGACTGATCTTGGGAATGAAGTTGTCAGCATTGGTGACAATATTGCCCATCACCAGAATCATGTATGTGTAGTCCTGAGGGGACAGCAGGCCTATTAAGAAATCTATCATGATGTTTTTTCTAAAGAGGCAGAAGAGTCAGAAGGAAGGATAATAAGCTGTCTTGCCTTTCAAACTGTCTTTAGCCCAGGTACATGTATCACAGGTAGGTATGTTATGTCAAAGGTGGAATTATCATAATTCCAAGGTGGCAAATTCAAAGTCTTGAATGAATATCAGTGACCAGTTAGGGCACTGGCAAGGCAAAAGGCATCCATTTGGTTAGAAGATAATGACAGAGTCTTCACTCCATGCAAAAAATTAAATTTAATGTTTATTACAGACATAAATGTCAGAAAACAATCATAAATATAGGGAAGGCATTTGACTATTGAAATTAAAAGTATCTTCAGAAATGAATCTAAGTTAAAAGATAAGCAATGGATGGGAGAAAAAATGTGTGCATATAGAAGAAAGGAGTGATAATAAGAATATATAATTCCACAAAAAGGCAAACAACCTTCAAATAATAGGCGAAGTACATATATATATAGATATTTAAGGAAGAGACAAAAAATGGCCAATAAACATTTTAGGAGATGCTCAATCTGATATGTAATCAGGGAAATAGAAAGCAAGGCAGCAACAATACATTTTTTTCCCCATCAGTTTAACAAAAAGAAGTTTTCTAATATCAAGTCTTGACAGAGATGTAGTGTAATAAATACTCTTAAATTGCTAGTACCATAGGTATTGCCCACTTTCAAGAACAATTTAGCATAGTTTATTTAACAATAGCAACAAAACGTTTGCCTTATTATACATGAAACCTCTTTTAATCTACCCTAGAGAAAGGACTATTCTCAAGGAGGCATATGTAAAAAGAAATTTATCATATCACTGCGATAATAGCAAAAATCTAGAAAGAATTTCATTTTTTGTTAGTAGGAGTATGGCTCAATCATCTGTGGTAAAAGGATTCTAAGGGAATTCTATGAGCAACTGTATGACCACAAATTAGACAACTTACATGACATGCACAAATTTCTAGAAAGACGGACTATACTGATTCAAGAACTGGAAAATCTGAGTGTAACTGAAACAAGTAAAAAGATTCAATTACTAATTAAAATATTTCCCAACAAGAAATGCTCAGATGGCTTCACTGATGAATTCTATCAGATATTTAAAGAAGAATTAATATCACTGTTTTACAAACTCTTTCAAAAAGTAGAAGAGGAGTTAATACTTCTCAACTCATGCTATGAGTCTAGTATTACTCTGATACCAAAGTCAGACCACAGTGTCACAAGAAAACTGCAGACCAATATATTATAAATATGAACACAAAAATACTCAACAAAATGCTAGCAAATCGAATCCAACAACATATAAAAAAGATTATATACCACAAGCAGGTGGGGTTTATCCCAGGAATGCAAAGTTGGTTCAAAATGCAAATATCGTGCTTCCCTGGAGGCACAGTGGTTAAGAATCAGCCTGCCAACACAGGGGACACAGGTTTGAGCCCTGGTCCGGGAAGATCCCACATGCCGTGGAGCAGCTAAGCCCATGCACCACAACTACTGAGCCTGCGCTCTAGAGCCCATGAGCCACAACTACTGAAGCCCGCACGCCTAGAGCCTGCACTCTGCAACAAGAGAAGCCACTGCAGTGAGAAGCCCGTGCACCACAATGAAGAGTAGCCCCCACTTGCTGCAACTAGAGGAGGTCCGTACGCAGCAACGAAGACCCAGGGCAGCCAAAAATAAATAAATTAAATAAATAAATTTATAAAATAAATAAAATGCAGATATCAATAAATGTAATACATGATATTGATTGAATAAAGGAGAAAAAATCACGTGATTAGCTTACTAGACAAAGTAAAAGCATTTGACAAAATCCAATAGCCTTTTATGATAAAAATACTCCACAAACTAGGCATAGAAGGGAACTTTCTTAATCTGATAGACTATCTACAAATACCTATAACTAACATCATAATTAATATATTCTCTCTAATATATTAATGAAAAAACTTAATGGTGAAAAAACTTTATATATTCTCTCCAAGATCAGGGACAAAATAGGACATTCTTACCACTTCTGTCCACCATTGTAGTAGAGGTTCTATCTAGGGCATTTAGAGAAGAAAAGGAAATGAAAACTACCTCTTTTTGCAGATGTCATGACCTTATCTATTGACAGTCCTAAGGGATCTATTAGAACTATTAGAAGTAACTTAACAAGGTTGCAAAATACAAAATTCATAAATAAAAATCAATTATATTTTAATACAGTAGTTGTTATGGGTTGAATTGTGCCCCCCCCCCACCAAATACATGTTGAAGCTCTAACCTCTAGTACCTCAGAATGAACTTAATTGTATATAGGGTCATTGTAGATGTAATTAGTTAAGATGAGGTCATAGTGGAGGGGGATGGGCCCTTAATCCAATATGCCTGGTATCCTTATAATAATATTGTAGAAGGCAAATACACACAGAGAGAAGACAGTCATGGAGGCAGAGATTGGAGTACGCTGCCACAGTCCAAGGAATGCTAGGGAGTACTAGAAGTTGGAAGAGGCAAAGAAGGATTCTCCCCTAGAGGTTTCAGAGGGAGCATGGCTGTACCAACACCTTAATTTTAGATTTATAGTCTCCAGAACTGTGAGCGAATAAATTCTTGTTGTTTTAAGTCACCAGTCACCCAGATTGTGATACCTTGTCATAGCAGCCCTAGGAAAGTAATACACTAGCAAGGAACATTCCAAAAATGAAATAAAGAAAACAATTCCATTTACAAAAGCACCAAAGAGAATGAGAATAAATTTAACAAAAGAAGTGCTAGACTTGTGCACCGAAAACTACAAAACACTGAAAGTACTTTAAAGAATACTCAAACAGGTAGACATCCCATTTTCATGGACTGTTAGACTTAACTAATCTTAAAACGGCAGTATTTCCCAAATTGATCTACAGATTTAATGCAATCTCTATCAAAATCCCAGCTTTCTTTTCGCATGAATTGGCAAGCTGATTTTAAAATTCATGTGGAAATACAAGGAACCCAGAATAGTCAAAGGAATCTTAAGAAGAATAACTTTGGAAGACTCACACTTTAGTGATTTTAAAACTAAATACACCTGTAGTAATTAAGACAATGTCGTACTGGCATGAGGATAGACCTATGTAGATCAATGGAATAGAATGAATGGAAATGATATCCAGAAATAAACCATTACATTTATTTATGGTTAACTGATTATCAACATGGAGGCCAGGATAATTCAGTGAGGAAAGAATAGTTTTTTTAATAACTGCGCTTGGAGAACTGGATATCCATATGCAAAAGAATTAAGTTGGATCCTTTCTTTGTGCCATGCACTAAAATTAACTCAAAATTACCGAAGACCTAAATTTAAGAGCTAAAACTATAAACCTCTTAAAGAAACACAGGAGTAAATATTTTTGACTTAGTCAATGGTTTCTTTCTTTTTTTTTTTTTTAATTTTTTTGGCCACACTGCATTGCACATGGGATCTTAGTTCCCCGACTAGGGATGGAACCCAGGACCCCTGCATTGGAAGCGTGGATTCTTAACCACTGGACCACCAGGAAAGTCCCAGTCAATGGTTTTTTAAATAAGATATCAAAAGCACAACCAACAACAGAAAAAAAAATAGATAAACTCAACATAAAAATTAAAAACTTGTGCTGCAGTTTCTTAATACCATTAAGAATGTGAGAAGACAACTCATAGAATGTGAAAACTATTCATAAATCATGTATCTGATATGGGACTTGCACCCAGAATATACATAAGAACTCTTACACCTCAATAATAAAAAGAATAAATAACCATGTTTAACAATGGGCAAATAATCCGAATAGACGTTTTGCCACACAAGATATACAGATGGTCAATAAGCACATGAAAAGATACTCAACGTCATTAGTCATTAGGGAATCAAAGCTACAATGATATACCACTTCACAACCACTAGGATGGCTATAATAAAAATGAGACAATAACAATTGTTGGCAAGGATGTAGAGAAATTGGTACCCTCATACATTGCTGGTACATCATGTAAGTGGTACATCTGCTATGGAACACAGTTTGTCAGTTGCTCAAAATGTTAAATATTTAGTTAACATATGACCCAGAAATTCTATTCCTATGTTTATACCTAAGAGAAATGAAAACATAGGTCCACACAAAAACTTGTACATGTATGTTCATAGTAGCATTATTCATAATAGCCCAAAAGTGGAAACAACCCAAATGTCCATAAACTGATGAATGAATAAATAAAATGAGCATATCCATACAATGTAATATCATTTGGCAATAGAAAGGAACAAAGTACTGATACATGAAACAAACACTATGCTAGGTGTGAGAAAACAGTCTCAAAAGACCACATACTGTGCAATTCTGTTTATGTGAAATATTCAGAATAGGCAAATCTGTGGAGACAGAAAATAGACTGATGCCTGCCAGGGCTGAGGCAGTGCTGGGAGAAATGGAGAGTGAGTGCTAATGGCTACAGCGTTTCTTTCTGGGGTAATTAAAATGTGCTAAAATTAGATAGTGGTAATAGTTACTCAACTTAGTGAATATATTAAAAGCCATTGAATTGTATATTTTAAATGAGTGAATTTTATGGTATGTTAATCATATCTTAATAAAGCTTTAAAAAATTCTGATTATAATGAATAAAAAAACTCATTAGTCAAAAATATAGTTTATCCATACTATGGAACAGTTGTCAGCAAACTGCAGTCTATGAGTCAAATCTAGCCTGCAGCTTATTTTTGTAAATAAAGTTTTGTTAGAACATAGCCATACCCATTCATTTACCCATCATCTGTAGCTGCTTTTGCAGAGTTGGGTAGTAGTGACAGAGATCACCTGGCCTGTAAAGTCTAAAATAGTTACCATCTGACTCTTTACAGAAAAAGTTTGCCAAATCCTGCTATGGAGTAAGAAGTTGTATTTAAAAGGAGTGAGGGAAATCTATGTTTACCGATATGAATAGATTTCAGAAATTGTGTTAAGTGAAAAAGTTGAGAACAACATATACGATATCATTTATGTGAAAAAGAAAACAAAACAGACATCCAGCCCACTAACAAAAAGTATAGAATTGAATGGGTACGTGAAGTGTTATATAAATCCATGGAACAAGTTCTGGGAAGAGACACAGCAAGCTAACAGTATCTCTAGGAAGAGCATTGAATTTTTGGAATGCTAGTCAAAGTTTACTCTGACCTTATTAAGGTTTTTATGAAGAAAATATATAAGGATATTGCATAAATAAAAATATAAATTTAAAATTATAATACATTATAGATATTTTTGGTTTGTTTTTCAGAGCTATGAATGAGCAAGTTTTGTTAGAGGCTGTAAGTATAGTGCTTTCAGTTTGAAATTGTACTTTGTCCTTGATGTTGTTAATAGAGTCTAGAAATTGTCAGGATATGTCAAGAGAGTCAGTTTATTCAAGAGTGTTATGCATATGTGAGCTGGAAAACTTTGTCTATTCTTTTGATTTTATTAGACTTCATTGTCACTCAGAAACACTTCACTTCTAAAATACTGAACTATAACATCCCACAGTCTTTTTTTTCTTTAACATCTTTATTGGAGTATTATTGCTTTACAGTGGTGTGTTAGTTTCTGCTTTATAACAAAGTGAATCAGCTATACATATTCATATATCCCCATACCTCCTCCCTGTCCCACCGCTCTAGGTGGTCACAAAGCACCAAGCTGATCTCGCTGTGCTATGTGGCTGCTTCCCATTAGCTGTCTGTTTTACATTTGGTAGTGTATATATGTCCATGCCACTCTCTCACTTCATCCCTGCTTACCCTTCCCCCTCCCCGTGTCCTCAAGTCCATTCTCTACGTTTGCGTCTTTATTCCTGTCCTGCCCCTAGGTTCTTCAGAAGCATTTTTTTTCTTTTTTTTTTTTAGATACCATATATATGAGTTAGCATACGGTATTTGTTTTTCTCTTTCTGACTTACTTCACTCTGTATGAGACTCTAGGTCCATCCACCTCCCTACAAGTAACTCAATTTAATTTCTTTTTATGGCTGAGTAATATTCCATTCCCACAGTCTTTTGAAATTCCATTATCACTGATAGTTCCTTTGCCTCTTTCAGCACCACTTATAACTTCACTATGCAGATTAATACCAATGGTTCATTATTTTTATGAGTTAATGAAGACTTTCTTACTTTAATAAATAAGTGCCCAACTAACCTCTCTATATTGATACGTTTGCTTTTCATTATTAATGAAGTTATAATATTTCTTTTAGAAAAACACACAGATTCAAAGTGACCTCCAAGTGTTGTCAGAGGAGAAACTGATGCTGGAAAATGAACTACAAAAGTTGAAGAGTACAGAGGTTAGTTAATTTTAGTGTCTGAAAATGGCATACATACCAATATTAATAATTGGTAGCAGCTGTGCTTTTAAAAAATAAGATAATGCTATATTCTAAATTACCATATATTTTAAAAAATTTATTTATTTATTTTATATTTATTTTTGGCTGCATTGGGTCTTTGTTACTGCACGTAGGCTTTCTCTAGTTCCGGCAAGCGGGGGCTACTCTTAGTTGCGGTGCGTGGGCTTCTCATTGCGGTGGCTTCTCTTGTTGCAGAGCACGGGCTCTAGGTGTGTGGGCTTCAGTAGTTGTGGCACGTGGGCTCAGTAGTTGTGGCTTGTAGGCTCTAGAGCGCAGGCTCAGTAGTTGTGGCACACGGGCTTAGCTGCTCTGCGGCATGTGGGATCTTCCCGGACCAGGGCTCGAACCCGTGTCCCCTGCATTGGCAGGGAGATTCTTAACCACTGCGCCACCAAGGAAGTCCTAAATTACCATATTAGCTATCAAAACTGAAAGGATGCTATGAAAAGCAGACATAAAATTGAAACATTCTGAAAGGTATTTCTAAGCCAAATATTTAACTTTATTAAAATATCAATAAATGAGGTTTTCAAACGTATTTTAAATGCATTTTATTGTATTCTTTGCAACTGTGTAATGTGTGTGTCCCAGTTCACTCTTACCACATAGAGTGAATAGAAATACCAAGGATAGAATTTGTTTCCTTTTTTTTTCTCCTCCTCTGCCATTTTTATATAGCTTATAAATTGAAACTATACACAATGAAGTCAAATGGTGGATTGGAAGCAAATTTTTATTAACTACGTAAAAATATAAGATGTATGTTTTGACACAAAATTAACATAGAATGAAGAAAAATACTCTTCAATCTACTAATGTTGGTTACTTGGTATTTCCTCCTTAGTAGAGGAGGAAGCAGAAGTAGTACCAGATTTGCTACTTAATCAGTTAGAGAAGCAGTGATCCTACATAAGTGTCAAATATAAGGCCAGGGCTGTCACATAAGTTCAATTAGGAATAGTTTCATCTAAGTATAGTTCCCAGTAGGAATAAAAATAAAAAAAGAAAATAAAAATAAAGCAGTAAATTGTCACAGTAAATAATTGAATAGTCTGGCCAAGTGTAAGAATTCAACACTTAATCATGCACTGTTAGATCCACATTCAAAATCTTTGGAGCTTCATACATGACTTGAAAATGTTGCAGCAGTTTCTGGTTTTACTTTCTTGTACTGTTTCTTTAGATTTTGCATGAGAAAACCTAAAGAAGTATGGAAGTGTGAATGAGAAATGTGGAAGGAGCATTACTGCATATATAGTAGCAATATTATATCCACACAAAGGTGGTGACCAAGGGATCTGAGAGAGAGCCTGTTTTCAGAGAAGGGGATGGTAGGAAGAGAATAATGGCTACAGAATTATGTTGAAGTCAGGATTTCTAATAACAGCTATATCAATTTTCTTCCAGAGTAAGCTCGCTTTCCTAACTGATATTATCTCTTAATAATTTTATTTTCATAGGCAACCAACTTTAGTAATCAAGAGCCATGTCTGCCAAATGTTAATGTGTGTCAGTTAAGGGTTTTATTTTACTTTTTATAAGCAGGAGAAGCTGACACTATTTAAAGCAAGAAATTTATTGGATGGCTAGTAGGGTAACTCAAAGAATTGAGGGAAAATTGAACAACACGTTTGGTGAGAGATAGAACCAGGACAACTCTTAGAGTTAAAATAACAGAAATTCATGGATAGCCACTACTTCTGTCCTTTCAGGGGAATTTTAGAGAGGGAGTTTATGACTGTTTTCTTCCCGTCCCTTTGGATACTGGTTCTGGAATTACTAAGCTCCACTACTTCCCTTCCACAATGTCAATTTTTAGATGATTGTATCTCACTGGCCTTGCTTGGGGTCAGATGTCACCAAGACAGTTTGAGATGAGGGAGTTGAAGAACACTTCTAAATCTGGTGCTGTTTCTTAACAGAATGGAAAAAGGATACTGGGCACAAATATCTGGTGTCCACTTTACTTGGTAATGTTACCCTAATTAATATCTTAGCCATTTACTTATTTCAGGTGTCAGAAAAGTTTAATGTAAAGGCCAAGATAACTATTTTAGGTTTTGGAGAGCATAGTGTCTATGTTGCAACTACTCAAGTCTGCTTCTGTGATATGAAAATAGCCACAGAAAATACATAACTGAATGACCATGGCTGTGTTGCAATAAAATATTATTTACAAAACAGGCAGCAGGGGAGATTTGGCCTACACTTTGCTGACTCCTTATTTTTTTTTTGTTTTGAATTTTACTTTATTTTTTTAAAATACAGCAGGTTCTTATTAGTTATCTATTTTATGCATATTAGTCTATATATGTCAATCCCAATCTCCCAGTTCATCCCACCACCACCACCACCACCCCAACCCCCTGCTTTCCACCCTTGGTGTCCATACGTTTGTTCTCTACATCTGTGTCTCTATTTCTGCCTTGCAAACAGGTTCATCTGTACCATTCTTCTAGATTCCACATACATGCGTTAATATATGATATTTGTTTTTCCCATTCTGACTTACTTCACTCTGTATGACAGTCTCTAGGTCCATCCACGTCTCTACAAATGACCCAATTTCGTTCCTTTTATGGCTGAGTAATATTCCATTGTATATATGTACCACATCTTCTTTATCCATTCATCTGTCAGTGGGCATTTAGGTTGCTTCCATGACCTGGCTATTGTAAATAGTGCTGCAATGAACACTGGGGTGTAAGTGTGTTTTTGAATTATGGTTTTCTCAGGGTATATGTCCAGTAGTGGGATTGCTGGGTCATATGGTAATTCTGTTTTTAGTTTTTTAAGGAACCTCCATCCTGTTCTCCATAGTGGTTGTATCAGTTTACATTCCCACCAACAGTGCAAGAGGGTTCCCTTTTCTCCACACCCTCTCCAGCGTTTGTTGTTTGTAGATTTTCTGATGATGCCCATTCTAACTGGTGTGAGGTGATACCTCATTGTAGTTTTGATTTGCATTTCTCTAATAATTAGTGATGTTGAGCAGCTTTTCATGTGCCTCTTGGCCATCTGTCTTAGACATGTCTTCTCTGGAGAAGACACATCTTCTCTGGAGAAATGTCTATTTAGGTCTTCGGCCCATTTTTGGATTGGGTCGTTTGTTTTTTTAATATTGAGCTACATGAGCTGCTTGTATATTTTTGACATTAATCCTTTGTCTGTTGGTTCATTTGCAAATATTTTCTCCCATTTTGAGGGTTGTCTTCTCGTCTTGTTTATAGTTTCCTTTGCTGTGCAGAAGCTTTTAAGTTTCATTAGGTCCCATTTGTTTATTTTTGTTTTTATTTCCATTACTCTAGTGGGTGGGTCAAAAGAGATCTTGCAGTGATTTATGTCAAAGAGTGTTCTTCCTACGTTTTCTTCTAAGAGTTTTATAGTGTCCGGTCTTATATTTAGGTCTTTAATCCATTTTGAGTTTATTTTTGTGTATGGTGTTAGGGAGGGTTCTAATTTCATTCTTTTACATGTAACTCTCCAGTTTTCCCAGCACCACCTATTGAAGAGACTGTCTTTTCTCCATTGTATATCCTTGCCTCCTTTGTCACAAATGAGTTGACCATAAGTGCATGGGTTTATCTCTGGGCTTTCTGTCCTGTGCCATTGATCTGTATTTCTGTTTTTGTGCCAGTGCCATATTGTCTTGATTACTGTAGCTTTGTAGTATAGTCTGAAGTCAGGGAGTCTGATTCCTCTAGCTCCGTTTTTTCGTCTCAAGATTGCTTTGGCTATTTGGGGTCTTTTGTGTCTCCATACAAATTTTAAGATTTTTTGTTCTAGTTTTCCAAAAGATGCCACTGGTAATTTGATAGGAATTGCATTGAATCTGTAGACTGCTTTGGGTAGTATAGTCATTTTCACAATGTTGATTCTTCCAATCTAAGAACATGGTATATCTCTCCATCTGTTTATGTCATCTTTGATTTCTTTCATCAGTGTCTTATAGTTTTCTGAGTACAGGTCTTTTACCTCCTTAGGTAAGTTTATTCCTAAGTATTTCAGTCTTTTTGTTGCAATGGTGAATGGGATTGTTTCCTTAATTTCTCTTTCTGATCTTTCGTTGTTAGTGTATAGGAATGCAAGAGATTTCTGTGCATTAATTTTGTATCCTGCAACTTTACCAAATTCATTGATTAGCTCTAGTAGTTTTCTGGTGGCATCTTTAGGATTATCTATGTATAGTATCATGTCATCTGCAAACAATGACAGTTGTACTTCTTCTTTTCCAATTTAGATTCCTTTTTTTTCTTTATCTTCTCTGATTGCCATGGCTAGGGCTTCCAAAACTATGTTGAATAATAGTGGCGAGAGTGGACATCCTTGTCTTGTTCCTTCTCTTAGAGGAAATGCTTTCAGTTTTTCACCATTGAGAATGATGTTTGCTGTGGGTTTGTCATGTATGGCCTTTATTATGTTGAGGTAGGTTCCCTCTATGCCCACTTTCTGGAGAATTTTTATCATAAAAGGCATTGAATTTTGTCAAAAGCTTTTTCTGCATCTATTGAGATCATATGGTTTTTATTCTTCAATTTGTTAATATGGTGTATCACATTGATTGATTTGCATATATTGAGGAATACTTGCATCCCTGGGATAAATCCCACTTGATCATGGTGTATGATCCTTTTAATGTGTTGTTGGATTCTGTTTGCTAGTATTTTGTTGAGGATTTTTGCATCTATATTCATCAGTGATATTGGTCTGTAATTTTCTTTTCTTGTAGTATCTTTGTCTGGTTTTGATATCAGGGTGATGGTGGCCTTGTAGAATGAGTTTGGGAATGTTCCTTCCTCTTCAATTTTTTGGAAGAGTTTGAGAAGGATGGGTGTTAGCTCTTCTCTAAATAGAACTCACCTGTGAAGCCATCTGGTCCTGGACTTTTATTTGTTGGAAGATTTTTAATCACAGTTTCAATTTCATTACTTGTGATTGGTCTGTTTATATTTTCTGTTTCTTCCTGGTTCAGTCTTGGAAGGTTATGCCTTCTAAGAATTTGTCCATTTCTTCCAGGTCATCCATTTTATTGGCATAGAGTTGTTCATAGTAGTGTCGTATGATGCTTTGTATTTCTGCGGTGTCCATTGGAACTTCTTTTTGATTCTAATTTTATTGATTTGAGTCCTCTCCCTCTTTTTCTTGATGAGTCTGGCTAAAGGTTTATCAATTTTGTTTATCTTCTCAAAGAACCAGCTTTTAGTTTATTGATCTTTGCTATTGTTTTCCTTGTTTCTGTTTCATTTACTTCTGCTCTGATCTTTATGGTTTCTTTCCTTCTACTGACTTTGGGTTTTGTTTGTTCTTCTTTCTCTAGTTGCTTTAGGTGTAAGGTTAGATTGTTTATTTGAGATTTTTCTTGTCTCTTGAGGTAGGATTGTATAGCTATAAACTTCCCTCTTAAGAACTGCTTTTGCTGTATCCCTTAGGTTTTAGGTCATCGTGTTTTCATTGTCATTTGTCTCTAGGTATTTTTTGACTTCCTCTTTGATTTCTTCAGTGATCTCTTGGTTATTTAGTAACGTATTTTTTAGCCTCCATGTGTTTGTGTTTTTTACATTTTTTTCCCTGTAATTGATTTCTAATCTCAAAGCATTGTGGTCGGAAAAGATACTTGATATAATTTCAATTTTCTTAAATTTACCAAGGCTTGATTTGTGACCCAAGATGTGATCTATCCTGGAGAGTGTTCCGTGTGCATTTGAGAAGAAAGTGTAATCTTCTGTTTTCAGATGGAATGTCCTATAAATATCAATTAAATCTATCTGGTCTGTTGTGTCATTTAAAGCTTGTGTTTCCTTATTCATTTTCTGTCTGGGTGATCTGTCCATTGGTGTAAGTGAGAGGTTAAATTCCCCCGCTATTATTGTGTTACTGTCATTTTCCTCTTGTATAGCTGTTAGCATTTGCCTTAAGTATTGAGGTGCTCCTATGCTGGGTGCATATATTATATTTATAATTGTTATATCTCCTTCTTGCATTGATCCCTTGATCATTATATAGTGTCCTTCCTTGTGTCTTGTAACATCCTTTTTTTTTTTTTAATTTTTTTAATGATATTCTTGTCTGCTTACATTCTTTTTATTTATGTATATATGTATGTATGTATGGCTGTGTTGGGTCTTCGTTTCTGTGCGAGGGCTTTCTCTAGTTGTGGCAAGCGGGGGCCACTCTTCATCGCGGTGCAGAGGCCACTCTTCATTGCGGTGCGCGGGCCTCTCACTATCGTGGCCTCTCGTTGCCAAGCACAGGCTCCAGACGCGCAGGCTCAGTAATTGTGGCTCACGGGCCGAGTTGCTCCGCGGCATGTGGGATCTTCCCAGACCAGGGCTCGAACCCACGTCCCCTGCATTGGCAGGCAGATTCTCAACCACTGCGCCACCAGGGAAGCCCCATTCTTTATTTTAAAGTCTAGTTTTTCTGATATGAGTATTGCTACTCCAGCTTTCTTTTGATTTCCAGTGTCGTGGAATATCTTTTTCCATCCCCTCATTTTCAGTCTGTCTTTGTCCCTAGGTCTGAAGTGGGTCTCTTGTAGACAGCATATATATGGGTCTTGTTTTTGTATTCCATTCAGTAAGCCTGTGTCTTTTGGTTGGAGCATTTAATCCATTCACGTTTAAGATAATTATCGATATGTATGTTCCTATGACCATTTTCTTAATTGTTTTGGGTTTGTTTTTGTAGGTCCTTTTCTTCTCTTGTGTTTCCCACTTAGAGAAGTTCCTTTAGCATTTGTTGTAGAGCAGGTTTGGTGGTGCTGAATTCTCTTAGCTTTTGCTTGTCTGTAAAGCTTTTGATTTCTCCATCGAATCTGAATAAGATCCTTGCTGGGTAGAGTAATCTTGGTTCCTCCCTTTCATTACTTTAAATATATTGTGCCACTACGTACTGGCTTGTAGAGTTTATTCTGAGAAATCATCTGTTAACCACATGGGAGTTCCCTTCTATGTTATTTGTCATTTTTCCCTTGTTGCTTTTAATAATTTTTCTTTGTCCTTAATTTTTGCCAATTTGATTACTATGTGTCTTGGCGTGTTTCTCCTTGGGTTTATCCTGCCTGGGACTTTCTGCACTTCCTGGACTTGAGTGGCTATTTCCTTTCCCATGTTAGGGAAGTTTTCAAATGTAATCTCTTCAAATATTTTCTCAGGTCCTTTCTTTTTCTCTTCTCCTTCTGGGACCCCTATAATGTGAATGTTGGTGTGTTTAATGTTGTCCCAGAGATCTCTTAGGCTGCCTTCATTTCTTTTCATTCTTTTTTCTTTTGTCTGTTCCACGGCAGTGAATTCCACCATTCTGTCTTCCAGGTCACTTATCCGTTCTTCTGCCTAAGTTATTTTGCTATTGATTCCTTCTAGTGTGTTTTTCATTTCAGTTATTATATTGTTCATCTCCCTTTGTTCTTTAATTCTTCTAGGTGTTTGTTCTTTAATTCTTTTAGACCTTTGTTAAACATGTCTTGCATTCTTCTCGATCTTTGCCTCCATTCTGTTTCCGAGGTCCTGGATCGTCTTCACTATCATTATTCTGAATTCTGTTTTCTGGAAGGTTGCCTATCTCCACTTCATTTAGTTGTTTTTCTCGGGTTTTATCTTGTCCCTTCATCTGGTACATAGTCCTCTGTGTTTTCATTTTGTCTGTCTTTCTGTGGATGTGGTTTTTGTTCCACAGGCTGCAGGATTGTAGTTCTTCTTGCTTCTGCTGTCTGCCCTCTGGTGGATGAGGCTATCTAAGAAGCTTGTGCAAGCTTCCTGATGGGAGGGACTCCTGCCAATTTTTTTATGGCATCTTCATCACTACACAGGGCAAAGGCTGGGAAAATAATAGGAGAGCTGCGACTGTACCTGCAGCTCCCCTTGCCTCTGCAGAGTGCCAACCACAGTTACATTAGCCTGACTCCTTATTTATTCCACTTCTGCCATCACCTGGCTTTCTACTATAGCTTCCTAAATAGGAACTCCTAGATATATGTATTTTGGTATGCTATTGCTAGAAAATATTACTGCATAAAAAGATTTGTTTCTGTTCTTTCTCTTCTGTTCTATTGGCCTTGTGTATTCTTACACCAATGCCTGAGATCTTTAATGATTATATATTTATAGTAAGTCCTGGTATTTTGTGGGCAAGTTAACCCACCTTGTTATATATGAGAATTTATTTGTTCTTCGTCTTTGCACTTTCTTTTAAATTTTAGAGTTAATTTGTCAAATTCTACTATTGCACTCAAGCTGTACATCAAATTTGAGAGATTTACATATAGGATATCAAGATACATCTTTTTGTTTACAAACATTAAATGTCTCAATTTTGGAAAGTTTTGTAATGCTTACAATCAGTGTTTATGATTTTCTTCATAAAGCTATTATTCATTTTTGTTAGGTTAATCTTAGGTACTTTGTATTTTTATGCTATGTTATTTGTATCTTTTAAAATATTTTAAAGCTATTGCTAGAGAAATGTAACAAATTTTTGTATATTGAATTTTCCATCTACAAACCTAGCTACACTATCATAATGGTTAGATTTTTATTTCCTACTTGCGTAATTGAAGTATCTATAAACGATAGCCTAAAGTTTCTTGCTTTCCAATTTGTAATACTTTCTTCTTCTTGCCTTGCTACACTGGGAAAGACCTCTAGAATAATATTGAATAGACATTATGAAAGCAGGCATTTTTTTTTTGTTCCTGATATTAAGGGGAATGTTTTCTTGTTTCTTGTGATTAGTCAGCCTGCCTTTCTGTCTCTCTTTCTCTTTCAAAACCATGTATCAGGTTAAAGGATTTTTCCTCTTCTCATAATATTTCTTCATGAATATTTTTTTTTTATGCTCCATAAAATTCTTCCAGCCTCTGCCCACTATTGCCTTATTTCAAAGCCATTTCCGTAGTTTTAGTTATGTGTTGCAACAGCACCCTACTTTCAGGTAGCAAAATCTGTATTACTTTTTAATTTGCTGCTCAGTGGGTTGCTTTATTGGCTGCTTTAGGGTTTACAGTCTTGTTTTTAACTTACTGCAGTCTCTATTCAAATGACATTGAATCACTTCATGTATAAGAATCTTAAAACATACTTTCATTTGTCCCTTTCTGGCCTTTGTGCAATTGTTTTTATACATTTTACTGCACAACAGTAAACTGCACAACACATTATTAATTTTGCTGTAAAATATTACCTTTTATAGAGATTTAAATAACAAGAAAAGAGTCTTTATATTTACCCACATAATTATCATTTGTGGTATTCTTCTTTGTGTATTTTCTTATTTCTATCTGGTATTATTTTTCTTTTCCTTGAAGGATTCTTTATCTTTTTTGTTGTGCAGGGCTGCTGCTGCTGAATTCTTTCACCTCTTTGATTTCCAGACAAAAAAAAATTTTTTTGCCATCAGTTTTTTTTTTCTTTTTTTTTTTTTAAATGGGAGGTTTTTTTTTTAATTAATTAATTTATTTATTTATTTTTGGCTGTGTTGGGTCTTCGTTTCTGTGCCAGGGCTCTCTCTAATTGTGGCAAGCGGGGGCCACTCTTCATCGCGGTGTGCGGGCCTCTCACTATCGCGGCCTCTCGTTGCGGAGCACAGGCTCCAGACGCGCAGGCTCAGCAGTTGTGGCTCACGGGCCCAGTTGCTCCGCGGCATGTGGGATCCTCCCAGACCAGGGCTCGAACCCGTGTGCCCTACATTGGCAGGCAGGTTCTCAACCGCTGCGCCACCAGGGAAGCCCCTTGCCATCAGTTTTGAAAGATATTTTTCCTGGGTAAAGAATTCTAGGTTGAGTGGTTTAAAGATATTGCTCCTTTGTCTTCAGGCTTGCGTTATTTCTTACAAGAAATCTGTTTTCTTCTTTATTCTTGTGTGTATTCTGCTTTTCTCCTCTGTCTGCTTTTAAGATTTTCTTTTTATTGCTGCTTTTAAATAATTTGATTATGATGTGTCTTGGGGGGTAGTTTTCCTTGTGCTGTTGTGGATTTGTGGATATACAGTTTTCATCAAAGTTGAAAAAAATTGGCCATTATTTCTTCAAATAGTTATTCTCTTTTCCCACCCCTTCTCTCCATGCATTCCAACTGTAAGTATATTAATCCACTTGAAGTTGTCCCACAACTCACTGATGATCTGTTTGTTATTTTTTAGTCTTTTTTCCCTGTCGTTATTTTAGTATGTTTTGATTGCCAGTATATTAGATTTTTCTAAATAGGAAATATGTCCCAAAACTCGTGTTTAAACTGGAAAATTATTTGGCGACCTTAACAATTCTCATTAAAAATGTATTATTATACTTACTTTCTATATTTTATAGGAATTGTTACATTTGGTGCTTAACTTGTGAGAACTTTGCTACAGTGAATTTGGTATCTGTTGGAGGTTGTGGTCTGAAATAGGAAATGATCTCCCAATACCTAATAGTGTCTATTATTAAGCTCATCTAAAATTTTCAATAATCTAATTGTCAAATTTTTTCTATACTTTATTGTAGAAAATAATCCAGTACTACATAGGAGTTCAAGAATACTTTAAAACCTGTGGTCAATCCTGCTCTAATATTTGTTTTGAAATGCAGATTTGTTACAACATGACAGAACAGTTTGAGCATAATGTGAACTTTACATTTGCTTATGCACAAATTCATCTGAAAATAGTACTAGGTGAACGTAGAAAAACAGCTTCTACAAGCTACCTCGGTTTACCATGTGTATTGTGTACCACACCAGTCCACATATGGTGTTACAACTTTTATCCAATTTCAGATAGCCTTCCTTCCCATACTGCATAATAACTCACAAGTTGAAATCTGTTTGATGCTCATTTCCAAAAACAAGCTTCATGTCTTATTCAAGATAAAGAGCTATGTTTCTCGTAGTATATATTTCTTAATCATTTAACTGTATAAAACTAGATTAATGTTCTTATTAGGTTTTTATTTTTTTTAATGTATCATCAACAGTTTTTTTGCATTCTGTGCACCTTACCCCATTTTCCCCATATATCCTGCAGTTTTTATCATATGATTTTTCACAGTGAGGTGATTTTCAGGATGTTGTATGCAATGTTATAGCAGAACTGACTGTAATTTGTCAGAGGAATTTAATTGTTTGATATGTATTAGCTTATTTGCAACTTACAGTCTGTAAAGCACTATAACAAACATTCAGCCTATATCATTAATTTTGTTTTGCTTTTATTCAGATAATTTCCCTTGAAACATAGTATAGTGATTCTCGAAGTAAAATGGCAATCTTAGTAATGTGTATTATCATGTATTTACCTATAATTTATGGTCTCCTTAACTATTTATTTCTGGCTTATATAAAACTACATAGAAAACAAAGGCTACAAGTGAGCGACGAAAGAAAACTATGAAAATGGAGAAGAAAAAAGACGAAGGAATATCTGAAGATTCAGAAGAGTAAGACATAAAGATACTGTTAATATTTTTTACTTATAAACTTATATTTTCATTTTATACAATTTAGGGTCATATAAACATAACTTATTAACAGGTTTCTAAAAAAAGCATAGCATTAACAAATATATAGTTTTATAAGCAGACCAGGATATGATTATGGGAGAAAGCTGAGAAGGGAAGAGCAAAGAACTAAAAATGGGTTAGAGTAGAATAAATCACAAGATATTCAGGAATAGGTAAACAATTAAATACAAATAATTTTAGGGAAAAAAGGACTTACAATGTTTTCTTGATGGTTTAGCTAATGATTTGTCATTTGTATGTTAATCCCTCTCCCCAGTCTGGGCTCTTCCTTTTTACTGTACTTCTTGGTTGTCTTATTTTATTAAAAAAAGTATCTGTTTTTAATGTATATAGGTTATTGTAAAGTGGCCTTACCAAGAGAATATTTTCTTTACTAATATAAAATAATTTGTGCAGTTGGAATTTGCTTGATCAAACCCTAATGTAAATATATAGCTTAACAAAGCTATGAATTCGTACTTTATAGAGTTCCACAAATTCTGAAAAGAAATTCATCAGACAAATGGCCTTTTCTTGAGAGAAGAAAAGATGACCAGAGAAGAAAAAATGACCAATGTACTTTGGAAATCCTTTTCCCATCTCAACGTACCATATTTTAATCATACCAATGAGACGTCAGTTTGAGAAATGTTATTCAATTATTTATCATTTAACCTTTATGAATTTTATGGCTTTTAAAAATATGAATTTCTTATGAAATTTTACTTTCTTTTTTATTCAAGTATAATTGGCTTATTATATTAGTTACAGGTATATGACACAGTAATTTGATATTGTAATACATTACAAAATGATCACCATGATAAGTCTATCTGTCACCACACAAAGTTACTATGATGTTAATGACTATATTCCCTATGCTATACATTACATCCCCATGACTTATTGATTTTATAACTGGCATTTTGTATTTCTTTATCTCCCTTACCTATTTTAATTATCCCCCTTCCCTCCTCCCCTCTGGAAACCACCAGTTTGTTCTCTGTACCTATGAGTTTGCTTCTGTTTTGCTATGTTTGTTCATTTGTTTTTTAGATTCCATATATAAGTGAAATCATACAGTATTTGTCTTTCTTTGTCTGACAATCCATGTTGTCACAGATGGCAAGATTTCATTCTTTTTTTTTTTTTTAATTTTTATTTATTTATTTATTTTATTTATGGCTGTGTTGGGTCTTCGTTTCTGTGCGAGGGCTTTCTCTAGTTGCAGCAAGCGGGGGCCACTCTTCATTGTGGTGCGCGGGCCTCTCACTATCACGGCCTCTCTTGTTGCGGAGCACAGGCTCCAGACACGCAAGCTCAGTAATTGTGGCTCATGGGCCCAGCCGCTCCACAGCATGTGGGATCTTCCCAGACCAGGGCTCGAACCCGTGTCCCCTGCATTGGCAGGCAGACTCTCAACCACTGCGCCACCAGGGAAGCCCCATTCTTTTTTATGGTTGAGTTATATTGCATCATATATATGGTATCTATATCTATATCTGTATATACACACATACATACCACATCTTCTTTATCCATTCATCTATTGATGGGTACTTAGGTTACTTCCATATCTTGGCATTTATAAATAATGATGCAGTGAACATAGGGGTGCATGTATTTTTTTTGAGATAGTGTTTTTGTTTTCTTTAGAAAAATACCCAGAAGTGGACTTGATGGAGCATATGGTAGTATTATTTTTAATTGTTTGAAGAACTCCCATACTTTTTTTTATAGTGACTGCACCAATTTACATTTCCACCAACAAAGCACCAAGGGCTCCTTTTTCTCCACATCCTTGCAGCACTTGTTATTTGTTGTCTTTTTGATAATAGCCATTCTGACAGGTGTAAGGTGATATCTCATTGAGGTTTTAATTTGAATTTCCCTGATGATTAGTAATGTTGAGCATCTTTTCATGCACCTGTTGGCCATCTAGACACCTTGTTTGGAAAAATATCTATTCAGGTTCTCTGCCATTTTAAAATCAGATTTTTTGGTTTTTTTGATGTTAAGTTGTAGGAGTTCTTTGTATTTAGATATTAACTCCTTATCAGATGTATCATTTGGAAATATCTTCTCCCGTATAGTAGGCTGACTTTTCATTCTGTTGATAGTTTCCTTTGCTGTGCAAAAGCTTTTTTTAGTTGATGTAGTTCCATTTGTTTATTTTTCCTTTTGTTTCTCTTGCCTGAGGAGACATATACCAAAAATACAGCTAACATCAATGTCAAAGAGTGTACCACTTACGTTACCTTCTAGGAGTTTTACGGTTACAGGCCTTATAGTTAAGTCTTTAATCCACTTTGAGTTTACTTTTGTATATGGTGTGAGAATGTAGTCCAGTTTGATTCTTCTACAATACATGTAGCTGTTCAGTTTTCCCAACATCGTTAATTGAAGAGGCTGCCTTTTTCCCATTGTATATTCTTGCCTCCATTGTCTTAGATTCATTGACCATATATGTATGAATTTATTTCTGGGCTCTCTACTCTGTTTCATTGAACTGTGTGTCTGTTTTTGTCCAGTGCCATGCTGTTTTGATTACTATATCTTTGTAGTATAGGTTGAAATCAGGGCACATGATACCAACAGCTCCATTCTTTCTCAAGATTGTTTTGGCTATTTGAGGTCTTTTGTGTTACCATAGAAATTTTACAATTATTTGTTCTAGTTCTGTGAAAAATGCCATTGGTATTTTTATAGAGATTGTACTGAGTCTGTAGATTTCTTTTGGTAGTATGTCATTTTAACAATGTTAATTCTTCCACTCCATAAGCATGGAATATTTTTCCATTTGTTAATGTTATTTTTAATTTCTTTTATCACTTTCTTACAGGTTTCCAGGTTCAAGTCTTTTACCTCCTCAGTTAGATTTATCCCTAAGTACTTTATTCTTTTTGATACAATTATGAGTGGGATTGTTTTCTTAATTTCTCTTTCTGATAGTTTGTTGTTAGTGTGTGAAACCCAAGAGATTTCTGTATATTAATTTTGTGTCCTGCAACTTTACTGAGTTCACTTGTTATTTCTAATAGTCTTCTTTTGGTAGCATCTTTAGGATTTTCTAAATATAGTATCATGTCATGTGCAAACAGTGACAGTTTTATTTTTTTCTTTTCTAATTTGGATTCCTTTTATATCTCTGTCTTGTCTGATTGCTGTGGCTAGGACTTCAGTTTCAACATTATGTTGAATAAAGGTGATGGGCATCCTTGTCTTATACTTGATGTTAGAGGAAATGTTTTCAGCTTTTTCTTGTAGAATATGATGTTGGCTTTGGGTTTTTCATATAGTACCTTTATTATGTTGAGGTATGTTCCCTCTGTATCTACTTTGTTGAGAGTTTTTCTCATAAATGGATTTTGAACTTTGTCAAAGGCTTTTTCTGCATCTATGAAGATGATCATATGATATTTATTCTTTGTTTTGTTAATATGGTTTATCATGTTAGTTGATTTTCGGATGTCAAATTATCCTTGCAACCATAGTTAGAATCCCACTTGATCATGGTGTATGATCCTTTTAATGTATTGTTGAATTTGGTTTGCTAATATTTTGTTGAGGATTTTTGCATCTATATTTATCAGTGATATTGATCTGTAACTTTCCTTTTTTGTGGTGTCTCTGTCTGGTTTTCATATGAGGGTGATGCTGGCCCCATAGAATGAGTTCAGAGTGTTCCCTCCTCTTTACATTTTTTGAATAGTTAGAGAAGGGTAAGTGTTAACTCTTTCTTAAATGGTTGTTAGAACTCACCTGTGAAGTGATCTGGTCATGGACTTTGGTTCATTGGGAGTTTTTTGATTACTGATTCAATTTCATTTCTGGTAATTACTCTGTTCATATTTTCTATTTCTTCCTGATTCAGTCTTGGGAAATTGTACATTTCTAGGAATTTATCCATTTTTTCTAGGTTGTCCATTTATTGTATATAATTGTTTGTACTAATCTCTTATGTATTTCTGTGGTGTCAGTTGTAATTTCTCTTTCATTTTTTATTTTATTTATTTGGGACCACTCTTTCTTTTTTTCTTGTTTAATCTGGATAAAGTTTTATCAGTTTTGTTTAACTTTTCAAAACCAGCTCATAGTTTCCTTGACCTCTTTTATTATTTCTCTTAGTCTTTATTTGATTTATTTTTGTTCCGACCTGTATTATTTCTTTCCTTTTACTAATTTTGGGCTTTATTTCTTCTTCTTTTTCTACTTCCTTTAGGTGTAAGGTGAGATTGTTTATTTGAGATTTTGTGTGTTTGTTTCCTGAGGTAGGATGCCAGATCCTGCCTCATGTGGTGGTTTCTGGCCTGCTGGTGGGCAGGGCTGGGTACCCACGCTGGTGGTCAGGGGCTCCTTGGGCTAGTGTCAGCCTGCTGGTGAGTGGGTAAGCCCCTGGTACTAATAGTCTAGAGGGAGGATTCCAAAATGGTGCTTGAGAGCACCTTGTCCTCATGGTAGAATGAGCTCCCCAAAATGGGTGCCGCCAGCCTTTGTGTCCCCAAGGGGAGTCCCAGTTGCCTCCTACCTCTCCAGGAGGCTCTCCAAAATCAGCAAATGGGTCTGACCCTGGCTCCTTTTAAATTACCGCCCCTATGCTGGGACTCAGAACATGTGAGATTTTGCATGTCCCAGAAGAGTGGGATCTACGTTTCCTATAGCCCTCCCGCTCTCCAATATGCAAGCCCTATTGGCCTTCACAGCCAGTTGTACTTGGAGCTCATCTTCTCAGTGTTGGACCCCTGGGGTAGGGAGTCTGATGTGGAGCTCAGATCCCTCACACCTTGGGGGAGAACAACTGCAATTGTGACTATCCTCCCATTTGTGGGTCACCTACCCAGGAATGTGGGTCTTCACTATACTGAGTCTTTGCCCCTTCTATCCATCTCATTGTGGTTACTTCTTAATATCTTTACTTATGGACAGTCTTTTCTTGTAGTCTTCATGTCATTCTCATCAATAGTTGCTCTGTAAATAGTTGTAATTTTGGTGTGCCTGTGGGAGGAGGTAAGTTCGGGCTCTTCCTACTCCATCATTTTGGGTGCACCTCTCAAAATTACACTTCTTTAAAATGGTTTAAGTACTCATCAAGAAAGCAAAGTAGTCATGCAAATATCGTAAAATATCATGATATATTTAAAAGCATATTGTTTTTTTCAGGAAGAAGTCTATAGTGAAAGAGCTTAAAGTAAAAGAAGATATGCCTCAAGTCCAGGTAACACAGAATCTCTCTCTGTGCATCTAAATTTGATTAATAAGGCTCTGATAATTGTATGTATAGACAATATTAGTATGTATATGAATATAGGTATGTATGTATGTGTGTTTGTGTGTGTATATGTGTACTAAATTTCTTCCTAAGATACTTCTTTCTTGTCAGTTGACTTTTCTCAGCAAGTTTCAAAAACCAAATGGTAAATTTAGACACATTTACTGTCAAGGTTATGAAAATTACCATAGTTCACTCAATTATAGGCAATATCATGGAGGAAAGAACATCATATTTTGAGTCAGAGCAGACTTACTAGTTAAGTGACATTGGACAAGTCCCTTTAACCTACTTGAACTTCATATTTTTCATCACTAAAATGAGTAAAACAATAGCTGCCCTATCTATTTCAAGAAGGTATAAGAGATGCAAGAAGCAAATAGGAAAAATTTTCAGAGATTGTAAATATAGCCCACTTTTTTTTATGTGATCCAATGTAAAGAATACAAGTAACCCTTTGTTTCATCTTGTCTTTGGTAAACTTTCTTTTGCTACAAGTTAACTTCTTAACCATCACAGCACCATGTCACCCATTTGGTCACTCTCATCCCGTGAGTGGCTGGACTTAAGTGTCCTACAAGTATGTACCTGCATGATTCAAGAATCAAATAACATAAATTTGCAAAGAAAATGAGAGTACTGCTTGAAATACTGAATATAAAATGAACAACTTTATGGTATTAATTTTCTATTTCTGCATAACAAGTTACCTCACATTTTGCAGCTTAAAACAATTTAAATTGTCTCATAGTTTTGAATGGCTTAGGAGTCTGAGCATGGCTTATCTGTGTCCTATGCTCAAGGCCTCACCATACAGCAGTCAAGGCATTGGCTAGGCTCTGCTTTTTTTGGTCACTTGGGGTCCTCTTCCAAGCTTAAGTAGATGTGGCAAATTTCAGTTCTGTGCAATTGTGGGACTGGGGCATTTAGCCATGTGGCCTTCTCCATAAGCAGTTTACATTATAGCATCTCACTTCTTCTTTAAGGCCAGCAAAGAGTCTCTCTTTCTTGCTAAGACAGAGTCTCATGCAATATAATATGATCATGAGAGTGACACCTTATCACCTCAGCTATATAGTTGATCCTTGAACGACATGGAGGTTAGGGATGCCATCCCCTCCCTCACAGTTGAAAATTTGCATACTGCTATCTCTGCCTCAAAAACAAAGGAATTGATAAATGACTCACCAAAGAGCAGGAAGGCAAAGCAGCTTGGATAGAGTCAGGACTCAAACCCTAGTTCTTTTGATTCCACATATTGTGATCTCTAATCGAACACACTTTTCCCTATACTTAGTTGATATAAAGATCTGTAAAATGAAAATATAGGTACAATATTCATTGAAAACTATCCTTGTATAAGTGGACCCATGCAGTTCAAACCCATGTTGTTCACAGGTCAAATATATAATGCAGTCTAATAAGGGGATTGGCATCTCATCACTGTGCAATATTCTGTTGGCTAAAAGCAAGTCACAGGTTATATTCACACTAAAAGGAGTGGATTATACAGAGCATAACTTTAGGGATGGAGATCATGGAGGCCATTTTAGAATTCTGCCTACCATACCGGGTGATTTTATATAGAACAGCATTTTGTGTGTGTTTTAAAAACATGTATTACAATTCCATTTTATTATTAATATTATAAGTCTTGAAACTAGTGTTGTAGTTCATTTGGGCCATGTCTTAGTCCCTTCAGACTGCTTTAACAAAATATCAGGGATTGGGTAGCTTATAAACAACAGAAATTTATTTCTAACAGTTCTGGGGGCTAGATGTTCAAAATCAGAGTACCAGCATGATGGGGTGAGGGTCCTCTTCTGGGTTTCAGAATTCTTGTATTCTCATATGGCAGAAGGAGAGCTTTCTCAGGCCCCTTTTATAAGGGCGTTAATCTCATTCATGAAGGCTCTGCCCTCATGACCTAATCACCTCCCAAAGGCTCTGCCTCCTAATATGATCACGGTGGGCATTAGGATTTCAACATAATGAATTTGGGGGCAGGACACAAACATTTGGACCATAGCAGGCTTCTATAACAAAATACTTTAGACTGGGTAGCTTAAATAACAAACATTTATTTCTCACAGTTCTGGAGGTAGGGAAGTCCAAAGATCAAGTCACCAGCAGATTTGGTGTCCAGTGAGAACCTGATTCCTGGTTCATAGATGGCCATATTCTTGCTGTGTCTTTACATGGCAGAAATGGCAAAGGAGCTCTCTAGAATCTCTTTTATAAGGGTGCTAATTCCATTCATGAGAGTACCACCCTCATGACTTATTCATCTCCCAGTGGCTCCACCTCCAAATACCATTACATTGGGGATTAGATTTCAATATATGAATTTTGGGGGGCACAAGCATTCAATTTGTAGCAGATAGTGTCATTAAAATTTTTTTTTTCTGAATTTAAAGTAAAAATTTTTTGTGTGGGTGTAATTTTTTCTGGAGAAGGTCTGTGGATTTAATGAGAATTTTAAAGGAATTTGGGAATTTATCTCCTTCCTCCAAAACTCCAATTTGAACTATCACTGATCTAGACCGTTTTACAGAGACCAATAGAAGCTAAAATGTGACTTGCTTAGTTTAGAGAACAAATTGGTACTGAAATCTGAACTGCAAACATGGCTCTCTGAATACTGCTTAGCATTTGCAATTACAGTCGATCCTTGAACAACATGGGTTTGTACTGTGAGGACCCACTTATACATGGATTTTTTCCAATAAATATGTACTGTAGTACTACACAATCTGTGGTTGGTTGAATCTGCAGGTGTGGAACCATGTATACAAAAGGCCAACTGTAAATTTATATGTGGATTTTCCATTGGGTGGGTTCCTGTAACGCCCATGTTTTTCAAGGGTCAGTTTTAGGGAAAATGTATTCAGTTTTGCTTCCTCAGGCAGGCATGGATATTAGAATCAGTTGGTGTTATTATCTATCTGTCCAAGTAAGTATAATGTTTGTAAAAATTTTTAATAAGTCATGTAAAACTATATTTTAGTTTTTTTACATGACATAGTTTTTTTATTAGTTGTTCATTAGTTAGAGTATGGATTGGATTTTGCAGTCAGGGAGAACAATTAGAGAGTTTTTGCAATAATATAACTCAGTGATAAACTAGTTAATTATAAGTTAAATGTATTAAGATAGAAACGTAAATAGTATTTCTTATAATGCAAATTTTACTGTTGCCAAATGGAAAGATTTAATTTTATAAAAATATTAATCCCTTAAAATTAATAAATGCACTGCATTTCTAGTCAGAATTCAAAAAGGACTTTTTTAAAAGGGAGAAATAATTTGAAGATTATGTAGAATTTACCTGTAAAATTACCTAGGAGCCTTTTAAAAAATGGTAGCTCTTTGACCAGTTTCCAAATTCCTTTTGAGATTATTGGTGCATCTATTTTTGTAGTTTATATTTTCATATAAATTTATCCATTTCTAATGGTTTTTCCAGTGTACTGCTTGAATTTTACATTATATGTTTTTTTTCTGTATCTCTCTTTCTAACCTCTTTTTCCATTTACAGAAGTATTTTGTTTTTTTTTTTTTTCCTTTCCTTTTAATCAGGTTTGTCGGGATTATAATTTTTATATAAAAATAGGTTTGGAGTTTCACTTAGCTATTTTACTGTTTTATTTCTTGTTGCTGTTACTGTTTGTTTTCTACTTAATTACTCTAACCTTTATTGTTATTAATTTCTTCGGCCACTTTTTGTCTTTGGTTTATTTTTAGTTTCTTTTCAAATCTGTATTAGTTATATAGGTAGTTTATTTATTTTTACATTTGTTTAATTACAGTAAACAATATTGAGGCTACACATTTTTCACTGAATACAACTTCATTTGTATTTTATAGGTGTTTGAGTTTTTCTTTGTTTCACAAAAATGTTTTTAGTTCATCTTTTCATTGTTGGTTTACCTTTTTATAGAATTAACATCAGAAAATAGTACATAGAAAGTCCATACTTTTTGAAAGTTTTAAAAGGTATTTTTTGTGATCAAGTGCATATGTTTATTTCAGTTTTCTATTACTCTATAACAAAGTACACCAATATTTAGAGGTTTACTACACCAATAGTTAATTATTTCTCATTGATTTTTGGGTTGGCTGGGCTTACTGGGATGATTCTTCTGTTCCATATTGTACTGGGGTCACTCATGTAGCTTCATTCAGCTTTAGAATGTTTAAGATGGCTTCCTCAAATGTCTGGTGGTAAGTGGAATGGCTAAGGGCTGAATCTTTCTCTCACGTGGTTGATCATCATTTAGTAGTCAAGCCCACGTATCATTACATGGAAGCTGGACTCCAATAGGTCAAAAGAAGCTGCAAGACCTTTTAAGACCTGTGCTCAGAAGCCTTAGAACATAATTTCCCCACATTTTACTGGTTAGGGGCCAGCCCAGACTCAAAGGGAGGGAAAATATATTCTACTTTTTGATGGGAGAAAGGGCATATGTAGGTAGGGGTGGTACAAATTATAGATGGTCATTTTTGGAAATAGTCTATGATAGTCTTCCCTCTGGCTACATGTTAATATTTCTCCCACATGCAAAATGTACTCACCTCTTCCTTCTAAAATCTCATTACATTCTAGTTTTATCTTGAAGTCTAAGGTCTTATCATCTATACCAGGTCTAGATATGGATGAGTCTTCTTGGCACAGCTCCTTTTGATCTGGAGATGTGTTATCTAAAAAGGCAAGTGGTGCAATCACTGTGCAAAACAGTATGAAGGTTCCTCATAAGACTAGAAATAGAACTGCCATATGATCCAGCAATTCCACTCCTGGGTATATATTCAAAGGAAACAGGAATATTAATTTAAAAGATACATGCACCCCTGTGTTCATAGTAGCATTATTTACAATAGCCAAAATATGGAAACAACCTAAGTGTCCATCAACAGATGAATAGATATTATTGATATATGTATATATATATATATCAATAATATATATATACGTGGTATATATATGTGTGTGTATGTATATATATATATTTATATATTTATATATAATGGAATACTACTCAACCATAAAAAAGGAATGAAATTTTGCCATTTGCAACAACATAGATGGACCTGAAGAGTATTATGCTTAGTGAAATAAGTCAGACAGGGAAGACAAATACTATATGTTACCATATATATTGGAAATCTAAAAAATAAAATAAATAAATATAACAAAACAGAAAAAGACTCACAGATATAGAGAAAAAACTAGTGTTTACCAGTGGGGAGAGGGAAACAGTGGGGGGCAACATAGGGGTAGCAGATTGAGAGTTACAAACTACTATGTACGAAATACATAAGCTACAAGGATATATTGTATAGCACAGGAAACGTAGCAGAAAAAAATAAATAAAAAGGCAATTTATTGTATTTTTACCACCCTCCAACACATGCCTAACATATTACTGAGAAAAGAATAAGATGACTGCAAGAGACACTATTATTCAAAAGAGGGGAAAACAGAAAGCACATGATTCAGGGCAATTCTGAAATCCAACCAGACAATTGTCACTAGTTCTCTTGACTCTCAGGGTGGGGAATGTACCTAGATTAGGGTCTAGTTTTGCTTCCTGGGAATGATTTCCTAATTCATTGTTGTAAGTAGCCCTTGATTTTATGGTATGGTACATTGAATCCACTGTCTGACTCATCATTCTTTTTCTGTAAGAAATGACCCATGTTTGCAGTGGAATAATTCTCTCAGCCTGCTTTCTGCTCATAAAAAATTAGGGATCTGGAGATTTCTTTTCATTTTGAAATGTCCCTGTCCCTTTTAGTCTAGTATGATGGTGTTTTTCTTAAAAACTGTTTTCCATGTATGTTATTGTGGTGCATTCTTTTTTTTTAAATTTATTTTATTGAAGTATAGTTGATTTACAGTGTTGTGTTAATTTCTGCTGTACAGCAAAGTGATTCTGTTATACATATATACATACACACACACTCATATATGTATATATATTATTTTTCATATTCTTTTCCATTATGGTTTATTACAGGATATTGAATATAGTTCCCTGTGCTGTACAGTAGGACCTTGTTATTTATTCATTCTATATATAATAGTTTGCATCTGCTAATCCCAGACTCCCATTGCATCCCTCCCCCACCCCTTGGCAACCACAAGTCTGTTTTCTGTGTTTATAGTCTGTTTCTGTTTTGTAGATAAGTTCATTTGTGTCATATGTGTATTCTTTTACCCAAAAGTCAACATCCATGATTCTTTCCAAGATAGATCTTATTTTACTTAAGTTGTGTCAGGCTTCTGCAGGACAGTACCCTCAAGATTTTAAGTTCTTTTGTCTAATTAGGAGGATTTATGAAGAATATTTAAATCTTTCTGAGATTTTAACAAAGGGTTTTATAGCACACCCTTGATTTGACTTTTACTCTGAAGCTACATTTTATTGTCAATACCATGGTTTTGATCTTTGCCCTAAAGTAATTTCTTTCTTTGAGAATTTTTTTTGAGAACTAGAGATAGTGTCCTGGACCCTCTATATATTTTCTAATTTTTGCTTTAGAATTAATCAGCTCTTTCTTAGCTCTTCTTTCTTCTTGCAGTACCTTATTATATATCCAACCCTAGTATAAGCCAAACAGTTCTTTTATCATTCTGGCTGGAAATTTCCTTAGCCACATCCACAAGTTTAGCAGGTATGTTTTTAACCTTGCAAGTTACTCCAGCCCCGAGTTTTGTTAGTTGTTCTGTCACTGCATAAAAGAGTTCCTTCCCCCTTTTCCAGTCCCCAGTATCAGTTTTCTAACCTCACTGCCTTTTATAGCCTCCACTAACAGATTGTTTGCTGTTCCTCCAGGCTTCACCTATAGCCTTCTTCCTACTTTTCTGGTATCCAGCAATAGTGTCTTTACCACCCTTCAGCTTCTGCTTACCTGCTGGACCCAAAGCCAGTGCTAAATGTTTTTAGTTTTTGTTGTTGCATCACCTTGCTTGCAGGTGTTTCTATTACTTCATATCAAGCTACTCCCAAATTTAGTGAATTAAAACAGAAATGATTTATTATTTCTCACAATTCATGGGTTTGCTGCACTCAGCTGGGCAGTGTCTCTGTTTGATGTCATGTTGCTTAAGGTCTATCAAGTGGCTGCATTCATGTGGGAGCTCAGCTAGAGCTAGAAATGTCCAAGATAGTTTTTCTCACATGTCTGGTGCCCTATCATTCACTAGTCTAGCCCAAGCTTCTTTATATGGTGACTGGGAACCAAGCAGGCAAAAGCAAAAACAGTTAAGCTTGTTACAGGCTGGGATTATAAACCCTTGAAGTTTTTTCAGCATATTCTGTAAGGAAGTCCTAGTCATTAGGCTAGTCCGTATTCAGGGGGAGGAGTGGCACAGAGTAGGAGAAATTGTCTGCAGCCATTTATGGAAGTAATCCAACACAATATTCAATTTTTGTAAATGTTCTAATGACATGGTGCACATTTTCTATTGCTAGATATACCAGTCAACTTTTCCTTAATAACAAATTACTCCAAGACTTAGTGATTTAAAATAGCAGATACTCATTATTTCTCTTAGTGGCTGGATAGGTGTTCTCTCTGGGCAGGCATGGTATGTATGGAATCCCAGCTGGGGCATCTAGGACAGATAGGACCGCTTTTAGTCTTATCTTCCAGGAGGCCAGCCCTGGGTAGTCTACAGAAGGATTGTCAGTGGAAAGAGAACAAAACAAAGCTGGAAAACTTTCTTGAGGCCTAAACTCAGACCTCAGATAGTGCTATTTGCATTGCATCCTATTGGCCAAAGCAAGTCAACAGGCCAGCCTATTTTCAAGGGGTGAAGAGATAGATTTCACCTTTGGAAGTTACTGCAGAGAATTTATGGCTATTTGTAGTCTGCCACAGTGGGGTATATATTTTTTCCCTTTCTTTCTGTCCTCCTTTTATTTTCTCTCTTTACAAAATTCAATTACATCTAGGTTATTTTAATTCTCTGTACCTTTATTAGTTAGAAAATAGGCTAGACTGCTATATAAAGAGATCCCATATAATTCAATGGCTTAAACAAGATAGAATATTATTTTCCTCTCATTGAAAGTTTGAGTAAGTGGTTTCAGGTGGGTATAATAGTTTGATGTTTCTGGGACCCCGTCTCTTTACTTCTTGCTCTTATTTCTCATTGAAGTCTAGAAATTTTTATTACATCTTAAATTTTAAAATTTATCTCAAGGAAGTTTTATTTACCTATTTATTTTATTATTGTTTATCTTTCTTCTTCTTTTTATCCCTCTGGAACTGATATTTGAATATTATAATTCCTAGGTCTGTTCTTTTATTTTTTCCCTTTAATTTCTCCTGAAGCAATTTGTTTATGTGTGTTTGTGGGTTTTTTTTTTTAAATTATAGTTGATGTACAGTATTATGACAGTTTCAGGTGAGCTACATGGTGATTCCACATTTACATACATTATGAAATGATCACCATGATAAGTCTATTAACCACCTGTCCCCATACAAAGTTATTACAATGTTATTTACCATATTCCTTCAGTGTATGTAACATTCCCCATGGCTAATTTATTTTCTAACTGGAGTTTTGTATCTCTTGATACCCTGCACCTATTTCACTCCCCCCAACCTGGTAATCACCCGTTTGTTCTTTGTATCCGAGTCTGTTTTCATTTCATTTTGTCTGTTTGTTTTGTTTTTTAGATTATAATATAAGTGAGATCATATGGTATTTGTCTTTCTCTGTCTGACTTATTTCACTTAGCATAATACACTCTAGGTCCATCCATGTTGTTGCAAATGGCAAGATTCCATTTTTTATGGCTGAGTAATAGTCCATTGTGTATGTGTATATATGTGTGTGTGTTCATCTCGCATTTTCTTTATCCATTCATTTGTTGATGGACACTTAGTTTGCTTCCATATCTTGGCTATTGTAAATAATGCTGTAATGAACATAGGGGTGCATACATTATTTGAATTAGTGGGTTTTTTTGGCAGGGTAAATACCTAGAAGTGAAATTACTGGATCATATGGCAGTTCTATTTTTAATTTTTTTGAGGAATCTCCCTACTGTTTTCCACAGTGGCTGTACCAATTTACATTCCCACCAACAGTGTATTAGGGTTCCCTTTTCTTCACATCCTTGCCAACCCTTGTTATATATTTATTTATTTATTTATTTATTTTGGCTGCACTGTGCGGCATGTGGGATCTTAGTTCCCCAGCCAGGCATTGAACCTGTGCCCCTTGCAGTGGAAGTGTGGAGTCTTAACCACTGCACTGCCAGGGATGTCCCCAACCCTTGTTATTTCTTGTCTTTTTGATGATCATTATTCTGACAGGTATAAGGGAGTATCTCACTGTGGTTTTGTGTGTATTTTCCAGATGATTAGTGATGTTGAGCATCTTTTCGTGAACTGATTGGCTATCTGTCTTCTTTGGAAGAATGTCTTTTTAGGTACTCTGCCCATTTTTTTAATCGGTTTGTCTTTTTGATGTTGACTTGTATGAGTTCTTTGTGTATTTTGGATATTTACCCCTTATCCGATATATCATTTGCAAATATCTTCTCCCATTCAGTAGGTAGCCTTATTGTTTTGTTGATACCTTCACTGTGCAAAAGCTTTTTAGTTTGATGTAATTCCGTTTATTTTTGCTTTTGTTTCCCTTCCCTGAGGAGACGTATACAAAAAATATGGCTAAGATCAGTTTCAAAGAGGTTACTGTCTGTGTTTTCTTCTAGAAGTTTTATGGTTTCAGGTCTTACATTTATGCCTTTAATCCATTTCAGGTGGATTTTTTTGTATATGATGTGAAAAATAGTCCAGTTTGACTCTATTCCATGCAGCTGTCCAGTATTCCAAACACCAGTTATTGAAGAGGCAGTCTTTTCCTCACTGTATATTCTTGCTTCCTTTGTCATAGATTAATTGCCCATATAAGTGTGGGTTTAGTTTGGGGCTCTCTGTTCGGTTCCATTGATCTATGTGTCTGTTTTTGCTCCAGTACCATCCTGTTTTAATTAGTATAGCTTTGTAGTACAGTTTGAAATCAGGGGATGTGATACCTCCAGCTTATTCTTCTTTTCTCAAGATTGTTTTGGCTATTCAGGATCTTTTATGTTACCATAGAAATCTTAGAATTATTTGTTCTTATTGTGAAAAATGCCATTGATATTTTGATGGAGATGACATTGAATCCATTGAATTCCTGGGGTAGTATGGTCATTTTAACAATATTAATTCTTCCAATCCACGAACACAGAATATTTTTCCATTTGTGGAAATTCTTTCATCATTCTTATAAATTTCAGAGTATGAGTCTTTTATATTTTTGGTTAGATTTATTCCTAGGTATTATATTCTTTTTGAAGCAATTATAATTAACATTGTTTTCTTAAGTTCTCTTTCTGATAGCTTGTTATTCTGTTTACTGATTTTGTATCCTGCAACTTTAATAGTTTTTTTTGGTGCAGTCTTTGGGGGTTTTTATAATAGTATTACATCATTTGCAAATAATGACAATTTTACTTCTTCCTTTACACTTTGGATTACTTTATTTTTCTTGCATAATTGCTCTAGCTAGGACTTACAACACTATGTTGGATAATGTGGTGAGTATGGGCATCCTTGTCTTGTTCCTGATCTTAGAGGAAAGGCTTTCAGCTTTTCACCATTGAGTATGATGTTATCTATATGTTTGTCATATATAGCCTTTATTACATTGAGGTACATTCTCTCTATACCCACTTTGTTAAGAGTTTTTATCAAAAATAAATGTTGAGTTTTGTCAAGTGCTTTTCTGCATCTATTTAGATGATTATGTAATATTTATTCTTTGTTTTTTTTTTAATGTGGTATATTACATTGATTGATTTCTGGATGTTACACCATCCAAGCATCTCTGTTTGGAATCCCACTGAATCATGATGTATGATCCTTTTAATGTATTGTTGAATTTCATTTGCTAGTATTTTGTAGAGGAATTTTGCATCTATGTTCATCAGTGATATTGACCTATAATTTTCTTTTTTGGAATGTTTTTGCCTGGTTTTGGTATTGGGGTAATGCTGGCTTTGTAAAGTGCATTTGGAAGTGTTCCCTCCTTCTCAATTTGTTGGAGTAATTTGAGAAGTATATGTATTAACTCTTTTAAAATATTTGGTAGAATTCACCTGCGAAGCCATCACGTTTGGAATTTTGTTGGGAGTTTTAGAATTTTTATTTCAATTTCATTATTATAAATTGGTTTATTCATATTTTCTATTTCTTTCTGATTCAGTCTTGGAAGATTGTATGTTTCTAGAAATTTTTTCTAGGTTGTCTAATTTGTTGGCATATAATTGTTCGTACTGTTCTCTTATTGTTATTTGTATTTCTGTGGTGTCAATTATAATTTCTCCTCTTTAATTTCTGATTTTATTTATTTGCACACACTCTTTTTTTCTTGATGATTCTGACAAAAGGTTTGTCTATTTTGTTTTCTTTACAAAGAACCAACCACCTCTTAGTTTCATTGGTCTTTTATTTTTTTTTTAACTTCTATTTCATTTATTTCTGCACTGATAATTATTATTTTCTTCCTTCTACTAACTTTTGCTTTGTTCTTTTCCTAGTTCCTTTAAATATAAAGTTATATTGTTTATTTGTGATTTTTCTTGTTTCTTAAAGTAGGCCTGTATTGCTGTGAATTTCTCTTTTAGAACTGCTTCTGCTGTGTTCCATAGATTTTGGAAAGTTGTTTTTCATCTTTCTGATTTCCTTTTTGATTTCTCCATTGGCGCATTGGTTGTTGAAGTAGCATGTTGTTTAGTCTCCATGTGTTTGTGTTTTTATCCAGTTTTCTTCTTGTAATTAACTTCTGGTTACCTACCGCTGTGGTCAGAAAAAATGCTTGGTATGCTTTCAGTCTGCTTAATTTTATCCAGACTTGTTTTATGGCCTAATATGTGATCTATCCTGGAGAATGTTCCATGTGCACTTGGAAAGAATGTATATTGTTTCTTTTGAATGGAATATTCTGTATATATCTAGTAAGTTCATCTGATTGAATGTGTCATTTAAGGCCTGTGTTTCCTTATTGATTTTTGTCTGAATTGTCTATCCATTGATGTAAGTGGGGGTATTAAAGTCCCCTACTATTATTGTATTGCTGTTTATATCTCTCTTTATTTCTGTTAATATTTGCTTTATATATGTAGGTGCTCCTATGTTGCATTCATAAAGTTTACAAGTGTTATATTCTCTTGTTGGATTGATCTCTTTTGTTACAGTCTTTCTAAAAGTCTACTTTGTCTGATATAAGTATTGCTACCCAGCTGTCTCTTTGTTTCCATTTGCATCATTTATCTTTTTCCATTCTTTCACTTCCATTTGGTAGGTTTGAGTGAGTCTCCTATAGACACATATATAATTTTTTTTTAATCCATTCAGCCACCTTATATCTTTTGAATGGAGAGTTTAGTCCTTTCACATTTAAAGTAAATTTGGTATGTATGTACTTATTGCCATTTCGTTAATTGTTTTCTGGCTGTTTTTGTAGTTCTCTGTTCTTTTCTTCCTCTCTTTCTCTGTTCTCATGTGATATGATTGTTTTCTTTAGTTTTATTTTTAGATTCTTTTCTCATTTTCTTTTGTTTATCCACTATAAGTTTTTTCTTTGAGGTTAATGTGAGGTTTTCATATAACATCCTATGTATATAACAGTTTCTTGTAAGTTGATAGTAAATTATGAGTTACACTCCAAAGCTTTATATTTTTTACTACCCCCCAAGGTTTTTATATTTTTGATGACACATTTTACAAATTTAATTCTATGTATCCCTTGACTAATTATTGTATTTTAATTACTTTTACTACTTTTGTCTTTTATACTTTGTACTTGCTTTATAAGTGAACCAACCATCCACTACCTTTATTATTTATTTACCTTTTCTGGTGAGATTTTTACTTTCATATTTTTTCTTACTATTAATTAGTTCCTTTTCTTTTTAGTTTAGAGAAGTTCCTTTAACATTTTTTCTAAGGCTGGTTTAATGGTGATAAACTTCTTTAGCTTTTGATTGTGTGTAAAACTCTTAATCTCTCCTTCATTTCTTAATGCTAACCTAGCCAGGTAGAGAATTCTTGGTTGTTTTTTTTTTTTTTTCTTTCAGTACTTTGAATATGTCATTCCACTCCCTTTTTTTTTTAAATTTTATTTATTTATTTATTTATTTTTGGCTGTGTTGGGTCTTCGTTTCTGTGCGAGGGCTTTCTCTAGTTGCAGCAAGTGGGGGCCACTCTTCGTCGCGGTGCGCGGGCCTCACTGTCGCGGCCTCTCTTGTTGCAGAGCACAGGCTCCAGACGTGCAGGCTCAGTAATTGTGGCTCACGGGCCTAATTGCTCCACAGCATGTGGGATCTTCCCAGACCAGGGCTCGAACCCGTGTCCCCTGCGTTGGCAGGCAGATTCTCAACCACTGAGCCACCAGGGAAGCCCCCATTCCACTCCCTTTTGGCCTACAAAGTTTCTGCTGAAAAATCTTTTCATAGCCTTATGGGGTTTTCCTTGTACCTAATAAGTTGCTTTTCTTTTGCTGCTTTTAAGATTCCCTCTTTATCTTTAACTTGTACCATTTTAATTACAAAGTATAGCGGTGTGTTTCTCTTTGGGTTCATGTTATTTGAATTCTCTTCGTTTCCTGGACCTGGATGTATGTTTTCATCCCCAGATTAGAGAATTTTTCAGCCATTATTTCTTCAAGTAATTTTTCTGGCCTTTTCTCTCTCTTTTCTCCTTTGGGGACCCCCATAAATGCAAATGTTATTTTGTTTAATGTTGTCCTAGAGGTCCCTTAAGGTATCCTCACTTTTTAAAATTCTTTTTTCATTTTGCTGCTCTTTCTGGGTGTTTTCCATTGCTTTGTCTTCCTACTTGCTTATTTGTGCTTCTTTTTCATCCATTCTGATGTTGAACCCATCTAGTTTGTTTTTCAGTTCATTATAACTTCCTGTTTGGTATTTTCTTATATTTTTTGTCTCTTTGTTGAAGGTCTCACTATGCTCATTCATTCCTTTCCTGAAATTGGTGAGCTTTTTTATGATCATTACTTTAAAATCTTTTAGGTGGAAACTCTTTTAGGTTGGTCATCTCTGTTTTATTAAGGTCTTTTTCTGGGGATTCGCCTTGGTCTATGGTGTTGAACATATATTCCTCTGTCTCTTCATTTTGCCTGTCTCTCTGTGTTTGTCTATAGGTATTAGGGGAAGTGACTACCTCCTGCAGTCTTGAAGGAGTGGTCTTGTGTAGGAGCTGTTCTGTGTGGCCTAAAAGCACAATCATCCCTGACCACAAGAGTCAGGCACTTCATGGGCATCCCTCACGGTGGGCTGCATCCACCAGCTGTGATGCAACCAAGGCTGGTGCACAGGTTTGAGTCACTTGCCTGTCCTGGTTGTAGCTAGGTCTCTGTGTGGGCTAGGTGGGGCTTGGGGCCCTTGCCTGGCCAAGTTGTGGCCTGTTTACTGCATGGGCAGAGCAAGGCTCAGAACATTTGCCCATCCTGGTTTTGTGGGGGGTGCTGCTTGATTAATTCTTGAAGTGTTTCTGTTATCGATGGTGTGCCATGCCCTGTCAGTGTTCCAAGGGGAGGAATCTGATTTAACACCTAGTTTCAGGTTGATTGGATGCCAGGCCCTCAGGTAGTAGCTTTTAAAGTGTGCAGATATATACTATGCTGTGGAGCCACAATTGTAATCCCTGCTGGTCTCCAGACCAGGAGATCTGGAGGTGTTGCCTGGGCGACATTTGCAAAAAGCAAAGCTCCTGATGAGTATATAAGCTTCTTTCTCGGGAGTCTTGTCAAGCTGTGGTGAGGCCAAGGGGGTACACAAGCATGATGTCTCCCCAGTTATATTTCCTGGGAGTGTGTCCTTAGCCTCCAAAAGTGTGGTAAACCTGAAGCCTGTCCCTCAGGGTGAAGCTCCAGGCTAAGTAAATAGGCCTTTTTCACAGGAAAACTGTGAAAAAGGCCTATTTTTCCTGAGGGTGGTGGCCTGCCAATAACTGTCTCCATGTTACAATCCCATGGAACTCAGGAACACCAGCCCCATGGGCCACTGGGGCTAAGTGATCAGAGGGTTTCCCTTGTGTGGATTGTGTACTCCCACTGGCTTTAGCTGGGTAGCTGGAGAGTGTAGGGGGCGGGTCTTGCTCTCTTGCTTCAGGAAGGCCGTGGGAAAATGACCTGACTGCATGCCCACAGGCTTTAGCAATGCAGCATTGAGAGTGCCTTGTCTGTGTGCATGCTTTGGGTTTAGACCCTGACTTCTCAGTCTTGCCACCCTCAGCTTAGGGGGCAGGGGAGTATTGAGTCAGCTTTAGGCTAGGAGAGGGGTAATACCATGACTGCTTGCACTCACCAGCCCCAGCCAGAGGGAGGGGGAGTATAGTAGTTGCCTGCACTTGCAGACTTTAGCTAGGTTGCAGGAAAATGCTGTGACCATTTGTTCCTGTCCATCCTAGCCAGGGAGTGGGGGAACATTGCAGCCTCTGGAGCTCTCTGGCTTCAGTAGTGCAGTGGGGTATTGCCATGATTGGCTCACCCCTGCATCCAAGCTCTACAGCCTGTGCTAGCAGGTTAGGTGGGGGGGTGCAGTAATGGTGTCTGCCGGTGCTTCTGTTTCTGGGGAGTGTTTCTACTGTCCACCACCCCTCCAGCTGATGCTTTTAGATTTGCAAATGACTCCTCTTCACATATAATCATGGCACTTTTCAGACCGCTATTATTTCCCTGGGTCTCCAGGTGAGTGAGACCATATGTCAGCCCTTTGGGGGGGAGGGGGTTCTCAGTTTTCTATAGCACTTTGGGACCGTTGGATGTCAGCCCCATTGGTTTTCAGAGCAAGGCATTTCAGGGGTTCCTCTCTCTGGTGTAGATCCCAGGAGCCAGGGTGCTTGATATGGGAAGCATCCCTTGCTCCTCTGGGGAAAGTGCCTGTCTGGTGAGACCCCTCTCTAAAGTGTGCTATCATGCTGGGGGTAGGGTTTCTGGTGAGAGTGTTTCTTTGCCTCTCCTACCTGTCTTGATATAGTCCCTTTTTATTCTTTGTTGTGGAGCGCTTGTTTGGCTAGTTCTAAAGTTCTTTTCAGAGGGAACTGATCTGTATGTAGGTATATATTTGCTGATTCCATGGTAGGAGGTAAGTCCAGGCTCTTGCTGTGCCCCATCTTTAACCACCTTCCCTGTAAATTTTCTTTTCTTTTAAGAGTAAGTCTCATTTTCCTGTTTCTTCAGATTCAAATAATTCTTAATTTTATCTTGGATATTGTGAATGTCATGTTGTTGAAGCTCTGGATTCTGCTATATTCTTCTTATGATTGGTACTATTTTTGTTTATTTATTTTGCTTTAATTTATTATTAACATGATTGGGTGCAAAATGAAAATTCTGTATTTAGGCAGCAGCTTAAATCACATTTCATTTCTTATAGCTTTTGCTAGGCTGTTTAGAATCTTCCTTATGCATATATGCTTAAGGGGTCAGGGGTAGATTTGTGTTGTTTGTACAGATGGCTTGGGGCTCCCTCTCTCTGGCTCCCTTCTTTGTGTGATTTCCCCTAACCTTTCCAGTGGCTGTGGTTGCCCTGAACTCTGTACCCTGGTTTGTAAGGTCTAAAAACTCAGGTTTGTTTGTTTGTTTGAATTAGCTATTAGGGTTCTGCCTGGCTCGGAGGGTTTGCCCTCAGACTAGAAGCCAGGAAACAAGGATCTTATGTAGGACTCTTCCCTTCTTCCAAGTGTCAGCTTCTCTCAAGAATCTACCTACTCTTGTTTGCTCTCTAGTGTTGATATTTGTATTTTGTTTAGAGCTTGTGGTTGTTATGTGTGGCAGGGTTTGTCCAGTAGGAACTTGCTCTGCTATACCAGAATCAAAACCGGGGACTTTATTTTTTTTTGACTTTTTATTTTATATTGGAGTATAGTTGATTAACAACGTTGTGTTAGTTTCAGGTGTACAACAAAGTGATTCAGCTACAGCTACATATACATGTATCTATTCTTCAAATTCTTTTCCCAATTAGGTTGTTACAGAATATTGAGCAGAGTTCCCTGTCCTAGTTCCTTATTGGTTATCCATTTTAAATATAGCAGTGTGTACATGTCAATCCCAAACTCCTAACTATCCCTTCCACCCACCCTTCCCTCATAGTAACCATAAGTTCGTTCTCTAACTCTGTGAGCCTGTTTCTTTTTTGTAAATAAGTTCATTTGTAGCACTTTTTTTTTTTGCAAATGATGTGACAAGTGATTAGTCTCCATAATTTACAAACAGCTCATGTGGCTTAATATCATCAAAACAAACAACCCAATCAAAGAATGCACAGAAAACCTAAATAGACATTTCTCCAAAGAAGACATACAGATGGCCAAGAGACACATGAAAAGATGTTCAACATCGCTAATTATTAGAGAAATGCATCAAAACTACAATGAGATATCATCTCACACCAGTCCGAATGGCTATCATGAAAAAAAAAAAAAAAAAAAAAAAAAAGGAAAGAAAGAAACTGGGGACTTTAGATATGGTTCCTCAAACTGTCTTCCATCTGATGGAGAATTCTTGAGACTTTCCACGCATAGTAGAATCTACTCATTCTCACAAAATCAGAACTATATTTCTTTTGTGTTAAGAGTAGAGTTGCTTCTTTTCTTAAAATTTGAAATATTTGTATTTAAATATTTTAGGCCTTGAGAAAAGGAGTAATGAAATGTTTACTGTAGTTATAATTTCGTAGATTCGAAGTCACTTTTCCTATGGAAAATCAATAGGAAGCTATAGCTACAGAAGTTCCACCATTCTCCCTGAGAAGTGTGCAGTAAATGTTTATCCTCAAATCATCATCTTGGCTATCTATGCACTTTAGAAAGGTAATAATTATGACAATAAATTAATAAAAACAAAAATACTAAATGAATACTTTCCCCCCATATTACATCCTAGAAAGTAACACATGCTCTGAAAATTGAGAACCGAGTTCTTCGGGAACAACTGAAACAAGCTTTACAGGTAAAAAGATATCATGTTCCCTTGAAATTGTTAACAAGGGAAGAAAATATCTATAAACAACTTTTTAAATGAATAATTTTAACTTTGTAAACTAATAGGTCTATATATTGTATTATTTTGCCGGGTTTAAAGTATTCTCATTTTATGCAATGGAAATATATTAATAAAATTTAGTATGTATTCTTTCCAAAACAGTAAGCTAGAAAGAAAATTGATATACAAACTTAAAGCAATTTATTTCTAGATACAAATGGGTTTTTTTGAAATTAGCATAATTAGTATAGGATATATTGAAATAAGAAACTGGTGATTTCACGGAGGAACAATTAAGGAGGATTTGCTCATCCAAAAATCAATATAAAATATAAAAACACAATAACTAAAGCAGTGTGGTTCTGGATTTGGTACTGAATGAAAAGTCCAGAAACAGATTCAAATGAATGTAGTAATTTTATAGTTTATAGTTTTCGTTATTAAAATTTTTTCATAGAAGGATAAAATAGTCACAAAAGTAAACTACTGTGAAAACATTGTTGGGTTTCTAGTTAATGTAATACACTAAAATAAGTTGCAGATTGGTTTGAGATCCAAAAGTGCTAACTGAACTATTAATATATTGGAAGAAACACTGAGTAACAATTACATGTCTTGGCTAGAACAAGACTTCCTAAGCATTATACCATAAAGGAATATGTTAATATATTTGGCTATATATAAAATAAAACTTTTTATGGTTAAAAAATTCATGAGATATAAAGATAAATGGAAAATCTTTATAAAATGTTTCATATCAAGATCTTTTACAAATATACAGGAAATATGGATATTCTTCCTCCTAAATAGACAGAGGACACAAATAGGCAAGTCATAATTGAGAAACACACATGGCCAATAAATGCATACAAATATATTCATCCTTACTAGTTATCAAATAAATGCATTTTAAAATAGCAGAGGGATACATATTTTTTACCTACCATTTTGTTAAAAATTTAAGGAACAGAAATATCCAATATTTGTGGATTTGTGCTGCAATGAGCTGTCTTTCACATACTTCTATTGTCAGTATGGATTGATACTTTTCTGGAAGAAAATACATCACAAAAGTCTTGGAAAGACATAGTCTTTACAGTGAACCATTCCACTTCTAAAAATTTATTGTAAAAAAGAAAAAAATGTACAGATATTTTGTACAATATGTAGAATAGAAAAATTTTAATAGCAAATTTTTTTAAATTACCAATATGTCCATTGATAAGAAATTTGCTAAATTAATTAAGGTATATTATTAAAATGTACTTCTGTTAGCTACTCTGATTTGGATGTATATTTATCATCATGAAAACATACCTTATGACATTATTTAATGAAAAGAGCATATTATGCCTCTATGTATAGTATGATCCAATCTAGATAAAAGTTTAAAAATACATATACACATATGCACTAGCTATAATTAGAAATACTTAAAAAGAGTATATATCAACATGTTAACAGTGAGCTTTCTGTTTGTGGTGAGACTGTGAACTTTTTTCTTTCTTTCACACAAATAACTGTTAATATTACAAGTGACATTAAAAAATTTATTGTAGAAGAAATAAATTACTTTTCACATTTTCTTTTATTATTTGACATTACAGATCTTAATTATCTTGGGTACATTCTATGTATAATGTATGCATTTTATTAACTTTTATTGTGCCTGTATTATAATTAGAGCCTTAAAAAACAGTGGCCAGTAGAACCTCTTGGCGTATAAAAATAGCCCTTTAAGTAGAAGAGGTTTCTTCATAGTTTTTTTTTTTTTTAGAGTGGACATCCTTGTATTGTTCCTGATTCTAGAGGAAATGCTTTCAGTTTTTCACCATTGAGAATGATGTTTGCTGTGGGTTTGTCATATATGGCCTTTATTATGTTGAGGTAGGTTCCCTCTATGCCCACTTTCTGGAGAGTTTTTATCAGAAATGGGTGTTGAATTTTGTCAAAAGCTTTTTCTGCATCTATTGAGATGATCATATGGTTTTTATTCTTCAATTTGTTAATATGGTGTATCACATTGATTGATTTGCGTATATTGAAGAATCCTTGCATCCCTGGGATAAATCCCACTTGATCGTGGTGTATGATCCTTTTAATGTGTTGTTGGATTCTGTTTGCTAGTATTTTGTTGAGGATTTTTGCATCTATATTCATCAGTGATATTGGTCTGTAATTTTCTTTTTTTGTAGTGTCTTTGTCTGGTTTTGGTATCAGGGTGATGGTGGCCTCATAGAATGAGTTTGGGAGTGTTCCTTCCTCTGCAATTTTTTGGAAGAGTTTGAGAAGGATGGGTGTTAGCTCTTCTCTAAATGTTTGATAGAATTCACCTGTGAAGCCATCTGGTCCTGGACTTTTGTTTGTTGGAAGATTTTTAATCACAGTTTCAATTTCATTACTTGTGATTGGTCTGTTCATATTTTCTATTTCTTCCTGGTTCAGTCTTGGAAGGTTATACCTTTCTAAGAATTTGTCCATTTCTTCCAGGTTGTCCATTTTATTGGCATAAAGTTGCTTGTAGTAGTCTCTTAGGATGCTTTGTATTTCTGCAGTGTCTGTTGTAACTTCTCCTTTTTCATTTCTGATTTTATTGATTTGAGTCCTCTCCCTCTTTTTCTTGATGAGTCTGGCTAATGGTTTATCAATTTTGTTTATCTTCTCAAAGAACCAACTTTTAGTTTTATTGATCTTTGCTATTGTTTTCTTTGTTTCTATTTCATTTATTTCTGCTCTGATCTTTATGATTTCTTTCCTTCTGCTAACTTTGGGTTTTGTTTGTTCTTCTTTCTCTAGTTTCTTTAAGTGTAAGGTTAGATTGTTTACTTGAGCTTTTTCTTGTTTCTTTAGGTAGGCTTGTATAGCTATAAACTTCCCTCTTAGAACTGCTTTTGCTGCATCCCATAAGTTTTGGGTCGTCGTGTTTTCATTGTCATTTGTCTCTAGGTATTTTTTGATTTCCTCTTTGATTTCTTCAGTGATCTCTTGGTTATTTAGTAACGTATTGTTTAGCCTCCATGTGTTTGTCCTTTTTACGTTTTTTTCCCTGTAATTCATTTCTAATCTCATAGCGTTGTGGTCAGAAAAGATGCTTGATATGATTTCAATTTTCTTAAATTTACTGAGGCTTGATTTGTGACCCAAGATGTGATCTATCTTGGAGAATGTTCCGTGCGCACTTGAGAAGAACGTGTAATCTGCTGTTTTTGGATGGAATGTCCGATATATATCAATTAAATCTATCTGGTCTATTGTGTCATTTAAAGCTTCTGTTTCCTTATTTATTTTCATTTTGGATGATCTGTCCATTGGTGTAAGTGAGGTGTTAAAGTCCCCCACTATTATTGTGTTACTGTCGATTTCCTCTTTTATAGCTGTTAGCAGTTGCCTTATGTATTGAGGTGCTCCTATGTTGGGTGCATATATATTTATAATTGTTATATCTTCTTCTTGGATTGATCCCTGGATCATTATGTAGTGTCCTTCCTTGTCTCTTGTAACATTCTTTAATTTAAAGTCTGTTTTATCTGATATGAGTATAGCTACTCCAGCTTTCTTTTGATTTCCATTTGCATGGAATATCTTTTTCCATCCCATCACTTTCAGTCTGTATGTGTCCCTAGGTCTAAAGTGGGTCTCTTGTAGACAGCATATATATGGGTCTTGTTTTTGTATCCATTCAGCCAGTCTATGTCTTTTGGTTGGGGCATTTAATCCATTCACGTTTAAGGTAATTATCGATATGTATGTTCCTATGACCATTTTCTTAATTGTTTTGTGTTTGTTTTTGTAGGTCCTTTTCTTCTCTTGTGTTTCCCACTTAGAGAAGTTCCTTTAGCATTTGTTGTAGAGCTGGTTTGGTGGTGCTGAATTCTCTTAGCTTTTGCTTGTCTGTAAAGCTTTTGATTTCTCCATCAAATCTAAATGAGATCCTTGCCGGGTAGAGTAATCTTGGTTGTAGGTTCTTCCCTTTCATCACTTTAAGTATATCATGCCACTCCCTTCTGGCTTGCAGAGTTTCTGCTGAGAAATCAGCTGTTAACCTTATGGGAGTTCCCTTGTATGTTATTTGTCGTTTTTCCCTTGCTGCTTTCAATAACTTTTCTTTGTCTTTAATTTTTGCCACTTTGATTACTATGTGTCTCGGCGTGTTTCTCCTTGGGTTTATCCTGTATGGGACTCTCTGCGCTTCCTGGACTTGGGTGGCTATTTCCTTTCCCATGTTAGGGAAGTTTTCGACTATAATCTCTTCAAATATTTTCTCTGGTCCTTTCTCTCTCTCTTCTCCTTCTGGGACCCCTATAATGCGAATGTTGTTGCGTTTAATGTTATCCCAGAGGTCTCTTAGGCTGTCTTCATTTCTTTTCATTCTTTTTTCTTTAGTCTGTTCCACAGCAGTGAATTCCATCATTCTGTCTTCCAGGTCACTTATCCGTTCTTCTGCCTCAGTTATTCTGCTATTGATTCCTTCTAGTGTAGTTTTCATTTCAGTTATTGTATTGGTCATCTCTGTTTGTTTGTTCTTTAATTCTTCTAGGTCTTTGTTAATCATTTCTTGCATCTTCTCAATCTTTGCCTCCATTCTTATTCCAAGGTCCTGGATCATCTTCACTATCATTATTCTGAATTCTTTTTCTGGAAGGTTGCCTATCTCCACTTCATTTAGTTGTTTTTCTGGGGTTTTTTCTTGTTCCTTCATCTGGTACATAGCCCTCTGCCTTTTCATCTTCTCTATCTTTCTGTAACTGTGGTTTTTGGTCCACAGGCTGCAGGATTATAGTTTTTCTTGCTTCTGTTGTCTGCCCTCTGGTGGTTGAGGCTATCTAAGAGGCTTGATGGGAGGCTCTGGTGGTGGGTAGAGCTGACTGTTGCTGTCTCTTCATAGTTTTTAATTTTAATTTGGATCTGTTAAACTATGGATTATACCAGTGGTTTAACTTAGTTTCCTCTAACTCTGTAAAAATAAAATTAAGAACCAGTGTAGGCATGAATATATGAAGATTCCTGAAAGTTGTCATGTTGGCAGGAAAATGTCATAGAAATAATGCTTGACAAAGTTACTTTTTTAAAAACAGGAAGCTGAAAGAGCTAAGGAGCAACTTGGCTATTTCCAAAATCAAGAAATGGAGTTACTTAAAAGTGAGGGAAAGACCAAGACAACAGAAATGGGTATTGATAAAATAGAAGTTAAAGGTGAAGATTCAAAATATATACCATTGGAGAAAGACACAAGAAAAACACTAGTGGCAGATTCAGGTGGACAAAAAAAAAATGATAAAATTAAACATCCACAGGTAAGGAAATAACCAAAACAGTAATAAGTGTTGTAAGAAATTTAACCTTTTATATTATTATTTACTTCATTTGTATATTATTTTAAAAAATTTTCTATGCACTATCTTTTGCTTGGAATTTTGCCTTTTGCCTTTTGGTTATGTCAGTTCATTATTATCTGGAATTTGAATCTATAAATTAACTGTGTATTGATTTTTGTGGGTTTTTGGTAATCCAGGTATTTCCTTTTTTGTTCAGGACAGTTGATCCAATACAGACTTGTCAGATATAAAACAATGTTTTATCTTTAAACATTTTTTATTGAGGTATAATTGACATACATTATATTATTTTCAGGTATACAATATGATGATTCAGTATTTATATATATTGTAACTGGATCACCACAAGTCTAGGTAACATCTATCACTATACATAATTACAGAACTTTTTTTCTTGTAATGAGAACTTTTAACATTTACTCTGTTAGCAACTTTCAAATATGCAGTGCAGTATTAACCGTCATCACTATGCTGTACATTACATCCCCTAGACTTGTTTATTTTATAAGTGGAAGTTTGTACCTTTTGACTCCCTTCATCCATTTTGCCCACCCCCCCCCCCCCGCCCCCAGTTCCTGCCTCTGGCAACTACCAATCTGTTCTCTGTATCTATGCGCTTAGTTTTTGTTTTATTTTGTGTTAGATTCCACATGTAAGTGAGATCATATTGTATTTGTCTTTCCCTGTCTGACTTATTTGACTTAACATAATCCTCTCAAGGTCCATCCATGTTGTCACAAATGGCAAGGTTTCATTGTTTTTCATGGCTGAATAATATTTTACTGTGTGTGTGTGTGTGCACGTGCGTGCACGCGCTTATGTATGTGTGTGTGTATATATATATATATATATATAATATTTTCTTTATCCGTTCACCCAACAGTGGACACATAGGCTGTTCCCATACCTTGGCTAATGTAAATAATGCTGCAGTAAACATGGGACTGCATATATCTTCTCCAGTTAGTGTTGTCATTTACTTTGGAAAAATATCCAGAAGTGAATACTTCCTGGATCATCTGGTAGTTGTATTTTTAGTTTTTCTGAGGAACCTCCATACTCTTTTCCATAGTGGCTGCACCAATTTACATTCCCACCAACAGTGCACAAGGGTTTCCTTTTACCTATTCTCACCAACACTTTGTTATTTCTTGTCTTTATGCCAATAGCAATTCTGACAGGTGTGAGGTGATGTCTCATTGTGGTTTGGATTTGCATTTCCCTGATGATTAGTGATTTTGAGCATCTTTTCATGTACCTATTGGCCATATGTATGTCTTCTTTGGAAAAATGGCTATTCAGATCATCTGCTCATTTTTTACTCAGATTGATACTATTTTTTTTTGCAATTGAGTTTTATGAGTTCTTTATGTATTTATGTATTTTGGATATTAACCCTTTATTAGATATATGATTTTCAAATATTTTCTCCCATTTAATAGGTTGCCATTTCATTATGTTGATGGTTTCCTTTGTTCTGCAGAAGCTTTTTAGTTTGATGTAGTTCCACTTGTTTATTTTTCCTTTTGATGCCTTGCTTTTGGTGTCAAACCCCCCAAATTCAATAAGACCTATGTCAAGGAACTTATTGTCTATGTTTCTTTTTAGAAGTTCTATAGTTTCATGTCTTACATTCAAGTCTTTAATTCATTTGGAGTTAATTTTTGTGTATGGTGTAAGAAAGTGGTCCAGTTTCATTCTTTGCATGTGGTTTTCCAGTTTCCCAACACCATTTATCAAAGAGACTGTCCTTTCTCCATTGTATATTCTTGGCTCCTTCATCATAAATTGATTGACCATATATGCATGAGTTTATTTCTGGGCTCTCTACTCTGTTCCATTGATCGATGTCTGTTTTTCCCCCCATATCATACTGTTTTGATTTCCATAGCTTTGTAATATCATTTGAAGTCAGGGCACATGATGCCTCCAGCTTTGTTCTTCTTTCTCAAGATAGCTTTGACTATTCAGGGTCTTTTGTGGTTCCATACAAATTTTAGGATCGTTTGTTCTATTTCTGTGAATATGCCATTCGAAATTTGATAAGGAATGCCTCAAACCTGATGATTGTTTTCAGTATTATGGACATTTTAACAATATTAATTCTTCCAATCCATGAGCATGGAATATCTTTCCACTTATTTGTGTCTTGTGCCATCAAGGACATATAGTTTTCAGTGTACAGGTCTTTCACCTCCTTTGTTAAATTTATTCATAGCTATTTTATTCTTTTTGATGCAATTGTAAGTGGCATTGTTTTCGTAAGTTCTCTTTTGGATAGTTCATTTTTATTGTATAGGAATGCAGTAGATTTTTGTTAATCAGTTTTGCATCCTACAACTTTATTTATAGTTCTAATAGTTTTTTGGTAGTCTTTAGGGTTTTCTCTATCATGTCGTCTGCAAATAGTGACAGATTTATTTTCTCCTTTCCAATGTAGATGCCTTTTATTATTATTATTATTATTTTGCCAAATTGCTGTGGCTAGGACTTCCAATAATATGTTTGATAAAAGTGGCAGGAGTGGGCATCCTTTTCTTCTTCCTGATTTTAGAGGAATTGCTTTCAGCTTTTCATCTTTGAGTATTACATTATCTGTGGGTTTGTTATACATGGCCTATTTTTTGTTGAGTACGTTTCCTCTATACCCACTTTGTTGAGAGCTTTTGTCATAAATAAATGTTGAATTTTGTGAAATGTTTTTTTCTTTTACAGCTATTGAGATGATCATACAACATTTATTCTTCATTTTGTTAATGTGGTATATCACATTGATTGATTTGTAGATATTGAACCATTTCTGCAGCCGTGGTAGAAATCCCTCTTGCTCGTGATGTATGATCCCTTTAATAGATTGTTGTATCAGTTTGCTAACATTTTGTTGAGGATTTTTGCATCTATGTTATTAAGGGATGTTTGTCTGTAATTTTCTTCTCTTGTGGTGACCTTGTCTGGTTTTGGTATCAGAGTAATGCTGGTCTTGTAAAACGAGTTTGGAAATATTCCCTCCTCTTCTATTGTTTGGACGAGTTTGAGAAAGATTGGTATTAATTGTTCTGTGGATATTTGATGGAATTCATCAGGGAAGTGTCCTGGTCCTGGACTTTTGTTTGTAAGGAGTTTTATTTATTTATTTATTTTCTTAAACATTTTTATTGTAGTATAATGCTTTACACTGGTGTGTTAGTTTCTGCTGTATAACAAAGTGAATCAACTATATATGTGTACATATGTCCCAATATCTCCTCCCTCTTGCGTCTCCCTCCCACCCTCCCTATCCCACCCCTCTAGGTGGACACAAAGAACCGAGCTGATCTCCCTATGCTATGCGGCTGCTTCCCACTAGCTATCTGTTTTACATTTGGTAGTGTATATATGTCCATGCCACTCTCTCACTTCGTCTCAGCTTACCTTTCCCCCTCCCTGTGTCCTCAAGTCCATCCTCTATGTCTGCATCTTTATTCCTGCATCTTTACTGTAGACAGTTTCTCTGCTTTCAGTAAAAGTATCTGGATTTGAAGAAATCACTGTGAACAAACACTGGAAAATCTGATAGGTTCCAGGGAAAATGATCATTAGCTTTATAAACATACTGAATGTGAGGTTAAACTTAGTAGTAGCAAGAACCCACAAGGCTATTTTCTTTTTTATACTGTTACTTGTATGTATTTATTGTAACAGCATGTACTCTCTGTAGAACATTTAAAATATTCAGAAAATAACAAGAAAAGAATAAATATCTCTGACAATGCCAATTTCCAGAGATAATAAATAAAATTACGGATTCATTATCCTTAATAGTAGTAATCAGTCTGTTCAATTTTTCTTTCTTCATGATTCAGTCTTAGAAGGTTGTATATTGTAGGAATTTATGAATTTATTCTTGATTGTCCATACTATTGGTGTGTAATTGTCATAGCAGTCCCTTTGGATCCTTTGTATCTCTGTGATATCAGTTGTCATGTTTCCTCTTTTATTTCTGATTTTATTTATTTGAGCCTTTTATCTTTTTTTCTTTGTGAGTCTAGCTAATTGTCATTTTTGTTTATCTTTTCAAAGAACCAGCTCTTGGTTTTATTGATTATTTTTCGGTCATTTCTTTAGACTCCATTTCATTTATTTCCAATGTGATCTTTGTTATTTCCTTTCTTCTACGAAACTTGGGCTTTGTTCTTCTTTTCCTCAGAGTGTAAATTTATGTTATTTATTTGAAATTTTTCTTATATGTGCGTTAGGCATTTATTACTATGAACTTTCCTCTTAAAACTGCTTTCATTGCATCCCCTGTATTTCAGTATGTTGTATATCCATTTTCTTTTGTCTCAAGGTACTATTTTAATTTTGGTTTTGATTTCTTTCTTGACCCATTGGTTGTTCAGTAGCATGTTGTTTAATCTTCACATATTTGTAAATTTTCCAGTTTTCTTCTTGTAATTTATTTCTATTTTCGTAATATTGTGGTTGGAAAAGATACTTAATATGATTTTACTCTAATCCTAAATTTGTTAAAACTTGTTTTGTGGCCTAACATGTAATGTATCCTGGAGAATGTTCTGTGTGTACTTGAGAAGAATCTGTATCCTGTTTCTTTTGAATGGAATGTTCTATATATATCTGTTAAGTTAATCTGATCTAATATGTCATTTAAAGACAATGCTTTCTTATTGATTTTCAGTTTGGATGATCTATTCATTGATGTAAGTGGGGTATTAAACTCCCCTACTATTATTGTATTGCTATATATTTCTCCCTTTAGGTCAATTAATAGTTGGTTTATATATTTGTTGCTCCTATATTGCATGCATAATATTACATCCTCTTGTTGGATTGACCCCTTTATCATTATGTAATACCCTTCTTTGTCTCTTGTTATGGTTTCTGTTTCAAATTTTGTCTGATAGAAGTATAGCTACTCTAGCTTTCTTTTGGTTTCCACTTGCATGGAATATCCTTTTCCCATTCCTTCACCATCTGGGTCTTATTTCTCTTTCTCTCTTCCTTTGTGGTTTGCTTTCTTTAGTGGTATGCTTAGATTCATGTCTTATCATCTTTTGTGTATCTACTATAAGTTCTTGAATGGCGGTTACCTTGAGGCTTTCATGTAACAAGTTATATTTATAACAGTCTATTTTAAGTTGATAACAACTTCAGTTTAAATACATTCTAAAGCTCTACATTTTTACTCTCCCCTTGCCATGTTTCATGTTTTGGATGTCACATTTTACATCTTTTTGTCTTGTGTATTTCTTAACTAATTATTGTGGTTGCAGTTATTTTTACTGCTTTTGACTTCTGACTTTCACACTAACTTTATAAATGATTCATTCACTACGTTTATATTTACCTTTGCCAGTAAGATTTACACTTTCACATGTTTTCTTGTTACTATTTAGCACCCTTTCTTTTTAGCTTAAAGAAATCACTTAACGTTTCTTGTTAGTGTTGTTTAGTGGTGATGAGCTCCTTTGGCTTTTGCTTGTCTGGAAAACTCTTTATCTCTATTTCAATTCTGAACAAAGATGTTGCCAGGTAGAGTATTGGATGGGAATCTTTTTCTTTCAGCACTTGGAGTATATCACAACACTCTATTCTGGCCTGTGATGTTTCTGCTGAAAAATATGCTGACTCCTTTTTTTTCTTTTTCTTTTGTTTTAATTTTTTGGCCACACCATGCAGCATGTGGGATCTTAGTTCCCTGACCAGGGATCGAATCCGTGCCCCCTGCAGTGGAAGCACGGAGTGGAGTCTTAACCACTAGACTGCCAGGGAAGTCCATATGCTGACTGTTTAATGGAGGTGCCCTGTTGCTTTTTTTTTCTTGCTTGCTGTTTTTAAAATTATCTCTTTGTCCTTAACTTTTTACATTTTAACTATAAAGTGTCCTGGTGTGGATCTCTTTGAGTCCAGTTTATTTTGAATTCTCTGGCCTTCCTGGATCTGGATGTCTGTTTCTTTCCCCAGCTTAGGGAAGTTTTGTACCCATTATTTCCTCAAAAAAGCTTTCTGCTTTTTCTCTCTCCTTCTTCTGGGAATCCTATAATGTGACTGTTAGTCCACTTGATGTTGTCCTGTTAGTCCCTTAAGCTATCTTCACTTAAAAAATTTTTTTTAATTTTTGCTGCTCTGATTAGGTGGGTTCCTGTGCCCTGTCTGAGTTCTCTTATCCTTTCTGCTGCTTCATCTAGTCTGCTCTTGAACCCCTCTAGTGTATTTTTCAGTTAAGTTATTGTATTCTTTAGCTCTCTGGCTTCTTTTTTTTAATTTTTATTTTTTAAAATTTATTTTATTGAAGTATACAGAAAGTCCCTTACATACGAACGAGTTCTGTTCCAAAAGCATGTTCATGAGTCCAATTTGTTGGTATAAGTCCAGGAACGTTAGCCTAGGTACCCAACTAACATAATTGTCTATATAGTACTGTACTGTAATAGGTTTATAATACTTTTCACACAGATAATACATAAAAAACAAACACAAAAAATAAACATTTTTAATCTTATAGTACAGTGCCTTGAAAAGTACAGTAGAACAGTACAACAGCTGGCATCAAATGAACAGGCAAGAAGAGTTATAGACTGGAGGAGGGAGTGGAGGTGGGAGATGGTAGAGCTGAAGGATCATCAGAAATAGGAGAAGGAGGGCAAGCTGCAATTTCACTCACACCTGACGTTGATGACACAGATTCTGATTCCTTGCTGGATTCAAGTCTACCTACCCTCTTGAATAAAGGTTCCAGTGATGTCTGGTTAGTAGCTCTTTTTTTTCTCATCATAGATGACATGGTAGCTCTGGATTGCATTCTGAATGGCTGCTGCAACCTTCGTGTGTACTGTTCTACATTCAGGTCCTGTGCCTCAAAAACTAACATTGCTTCCTCAAATAAAGAAAATCCCCTTGCCATTTCCTGCATTGTGAATCTCTTCAGTTCTTCAGTTACTTCTTCTTGTCGCTCCACTCTCTCAATTATTTTCACTTTTGTTTCCATTATTATCGCTCGGTGCTTCTTAGCAGTACCAGCTACATCACCACTGCTTTTACACTTGCTTCCGGACATCCTGGGCTTGAAATAAAGACACTGTACTACTGTACTCTATATAGTACTGTACAGTAAAGTACACAAAAGCACAACCACTTGTAGAGGATGCACACACATGACAGCGTACACCAGACATGTGAGCTAACTTACGTGATTGGACATGCAAATGCATGTTCACATCTTTGAAAGTTCGCAATTTGAAGGTTCATATGTAAGGGACTTACTATAGTTGATTTACAGTGTTTTGTTAATTTCTGCTGTACAGCACAGTGATTCAGTTATACGTGTGTGTGTGTGCGTGTATATATATATATATATACACGCACACACACGCACATACATTCTTTTTCATATTCTTTTCCATTATACTTTATCACAGGATATTGAATATAGTTCCCTGGGCTATAAATTAGGACCTTGTGGTTTATCCATTCTGTATAATTTATCCCTCCCCTACCCTCTTTCCCCTCTGGTAACCATAAGTTTGTTTTCTGTGTCTGTGAGTCTGTTTCTGTTTTGTAGGTAAGTTCATTTGTGTCACATTTTAGATTCCACATATAAGTGATATCATATGGTATGTCTTTCTCTTTCTGACTTCACTTAGTACGATAATCTCTAGGTCCATCCATGTTGTTGCAAATGGCATTATTTCATTCTTTTTTATGGCTGAGTAATATTCCATTGTATATATGTACCACATCTTCTTTATCCATTCAGCTGTCGATGGACATTTAGGTTGTTTCCATGTCTTGGCTATTGTGAATAGTGCTGCTATGAACATAGGGGTGCATGTATCTCTTTGAATTATAATTTTGTCCAGATATACGCCCAGGAGTGTTATTGCTGGATCACATGGCAACTGTATTCTTAGTTTTTTGAGGAACCTCCATACTGTTTTCCATAGTGGCTGCACCAGTATACATTCCCACCAACAGTGTAGGAGGGTTCCCTTTTCTCCACACCCTCTCCAGAATTTGTTATTTGTAGATATTTTTAATGATGGCCATTCTGACCAGTGTGAGGTGGTACCTCATTGTAGTTTTGATTACCTTTCTCTAATAATTAGAGATGTTAGCTCTATGACTTCTGTTTGGATTTTTCTTGGATTTTTCTTACATTTTCTTTCTCTTTGTTCAAGTTCTTACTGTGTTCCATTCTCCTTAGTTTGGTGAGCATATTATTATGACCATTACTTTGAACTCTTTCTCAGGTATTACTTATCACTGTTTCATTAATGTTTTTTCTGTGTATTTAAAATTGAAGTATAGTTGATTTACAGTATTGTATTAGTTTCAGATGTACAACATAGTGATTTAATATTTTTATAGATCATAATCCATTTAAAGTTATTACAAAACAATGGCTGTATTTCCCGGTACTATACAGCGTATCCTTGTTGCTTATCTATTTTATACGTAGTGGTTTGTATCTCTGAATGTTATTTTTGTTTGGTTGGCCTTGTGTAAGGTGACCTTGTCATTCAACCCTGCCTTAGGTCTGGGTTGTCTCTCAAACCTTTGTTGTTGTCCAAGCAGCCTATTTTAGTTGTAATAATTCTCAGTCATTGAGGGTGTTCCTAGACCAGTCAGTGTCTTGGAGGGGAAATCTCATTCCTAGATTCAGGCTGATTTGAAGTGAGACCCTCCGCTAATAGCTTTTAAAGGATGCAAATATGTACAGTCCCATGTGACTGCAAGTGTAAGCCCTGCTGGCCCCCAGAACTGGGCAAACTGGAGGTGTCCTGGGCAGCAGTCAAAAAATTGGGGCTCCAGACGAGTGTACAGGCTCCTTTCTGTGAGATACTGTTGCTGACCAGGGTCCTTGGACTCTTTAATGAATAGAAATTGATGAGGTCAGACAAGAAATTGAGGCAAGGCTTTACTGGGACTCATGCTGCAGCATGAGGGAGTAGAAACAAGTCCATGTGGTCTAACGTAGTGGTGGTGTAATGTGTAATATAAGTCAGTGTTTCCGTATTGATTTTCTGTCTGGATCATCTGTCCATTGATGTGAGGGGGATGTTAAAGTCCCCTACTGTTATTGTGTTACTGCCAATTTCTCTCTTTATGTTTATTAATATTTGCTTTATGTATTTAGGTGCTCCTGTGTTGGGTGCATATATATTTACAATTGTTTTATCTTCTTGGATTGATCCCTTTATCATTATTTAATACCCTTCTTTGCTTCTTGTTATAATCTCTAAGTCTATTTATTTTTGATATAAGTATTGTTACCCCAGCTTTCTTTTGCTTTCCATTTTACATGGAATACCTTTTTACATCCCCTCACTTTCAGTCTGTTGTATGTCTTAGATCTGAAGTGAGTCTCTTGTAGGCACCATATATATATATATATATATGTATATGTGTGTGTGTGTGTGTGTGTGTGTGTATATATATATATATATATATATATATATATATATATATATAGTTTTTGTGTCCATTCAGTCACTCTGTGTCTTTTGATTGGGGCATTTATTCTGTTTACATTTAGTGCGATTATTGATTAATATGTTCTTATTGCCATTTTGTTAATTGTTTTGGATTTGGTTTTGTAGGTCTTTTTTCCCCTTCTTTTGTTCTTTTGTGATTTGACGACAATCTTTAGTGTCATGTTTGAATTCTTTTCTCTTTTTGTGTGTGTGTCTATAATAGGTTTTTGGTTTGAGGTTACCATGAGATTTATATATAGGAATCTCTCAATATATATATGATTATTTTCAATTTCTGATTTCTTAATTTTAAATGAATTTTAACAACCCTGTATTTTTACTTCCTTTCCCCCATGATTACTGTTTTTCACATCATCTTTCACATCTTTTTGTTTTATGTATCCCTTAACTGCTTATTGTGAATATAGATAATTTTACTACTTTTGTCTTTTAACCTTCCTACTAACTTTGTATGTGGTTGATTTACTACCTTTACTGTATATTTGCCTTTATCAACGAGCTTTTTCCTTTTGTACTTTTTGTGTTTCTAGTTGTTGCCTTTTCTTTTTCTCATAGAGAAGTTCCCTTAACATTTCTTATAATGCTAGTTTGGTGATGCTTTTACCTGGTTGTAAAACTTTTGCTCTCTCCATCAAATCTGAAAGAAAGCCTTGTGGGGTAGAGCATTTCTTGTTGTAGGTTTTCCCTTTCATCATTTAAAATATACCATGCCACTCCCGTCTGGCCTATAGAGTTTCTGCTGAAAAGTTAGCTGATAAACTTATAGGAGTTGCCTTGTACCTGACTTGTTGCTTTCCCCTTGCTTTTAATATTCTCTCTTCATCTTATATTTTCTCATTTTAATTACAGTGTGTCTTGGTGTGGTCCTCTTTGGGATGATTGTGTTTGGGACTCTCTGTGCTTCCTGGACCTTGATGTCCATTTCCTTTCCCAGGCTAGGGAAGTTTTCAGCTATTATGTCTTCAATTATGTCCTCTGCCCCTTTTTCTCTCTTCTCCTTCAGGGATGCCTCTAATGCCAATGTTAATAGACTTGATGTTGTCTCAGAGGTCTTTTAAACTGTCTTAATTTCTTTTTTATTCTTTTTTTTTTCAGCTTCAGTGATTTTCATTATTCCTTTTCCAGCTCACTGTTCCATTTCTATGTATCATTTAATCTCCTATTGATTCCTTGTAGTGTATTTTTTTTTAAATTTTATTTGTTTATTTATTTATTTATGGCTGAGTTTCTGTGCGAGGGCTTTCTCCAGTTGTGGCAAGCGGGGGCCACTCTTCATCGCGGTGCACGGGCCTCTCACTATCGTGGCCTCTCTTGTTGCGGAGCACAGGCTCCAGATGCGCAGGCTCAGTAGTTGTGGCTCACGGGCTCAGCTGCTCCGCGGCATGTGGGATCCTCCCAGACCAGGGCTCGAACCCATGTCCCCTGCATTAGCAGGCAGACTCCCAACCACTGTGCCACCAGGGAAGCCTCCCTTGTAGTGTATTTTTAATTTTAGGTATTGTATTTTTCAGCTCTTTTTGGTTCTTCTTTTTATCTTCTAACTTTGTTAAACTTCTCACTGTGTTCATTCTTCTCCCAAGTTGTTTGATTATTTTCATGATTATTACCTTGAACTTTTTGTTGGGTAGATTGCCTACTTCCATTTAACTTAGTTCTTCTTCTGGGACTTTATCTTGTTCCTTCGTTTGGAACATGTTCCTCTGTTGCCTCATATTGCCTAATTTTCTGTTTTTCTTTCTGTTTATCTTGGAGAAGGAGCCTTTTGTAGGAGATGTCCTATGCGTCCCAGCAGCACACTCCCCTCTGGTCACCAGAGCTGTCTGTTCTAGGAGTGACCCCTATGTGGGCAGGCTGACTACCATGAGTAGTCTCCTAGATGTGGCTGGGCCCTGGTCTGGTTGGTTGCCAGGCCTTGCCATGTGTGGAGGCTCTCAGCCATTGGTTGACAGGGCTGGGTCATGAGGTAGCTGGCTGTGGAACCCTGAGGGCTCTTAGGGCTAGTCCTGGCCCACTGGTGGGCAGAGCTGTGTTCTGGGGTGGGTGTTTGCTGGGCTGGTATTCCCAGATGTAGTGTCAGCCTGCTGCCATGTGGGGCTGGTTCCTGACAGGCCTGGCTGAGGGGTCCAAAGTATCTCATAACTGGTGTTGGCCTGTTGGTGGATGGCACCAGCTCTTGGGGTCCTGGAGCTGGTGTCAGTGTGCTGGTAGGCAGGGCTGGGGCCCAAGGTGTCCTAGGGCTAGTGCTGGCTCACTGGTGGGCAGAGCTGAATCCTGGGTAAGTCCTGGGTCTCTGGCTGTAGGTCCCTGCGAGTCCCAAAGCTGGTGTTTACCCACTGGTAGGTTGGGCTAGATCCCAGAGCCACTGGCTACGGAGCCCATGGTGTCCCAGTGCTGGTGTTGGCCTGCTGGTGAGTAGGTCCAGGACCCAGGGGTTTGCAGCACAGGTGCTGGTCTCCTGGTGGGCAGCTGAATCCTGATAAGGTAGGCTGCAGGGTTGTGATGATCCTGGGCTGGCATTTGCCCACTGGTGGTGTGGGTCAGGGCTCAAGGGATCCCAGGGCTGGTACCCACCCACCTGTGTGTGAATCCACATCCTGGGCCTAGTTCTGACCCACTGGTAGGCCACTGGTAGGTCCTGATGTCTCTGGCTTTTGGACCTAGGGGTACCAGAAGTGGTGTCAGACTGCTGATGGGCAGGGCTGGTTCATGACATAGCTAGCTGTAAGATCTGGGGTGTCCTGAAGCTTGTTTCAGTCTGGTGGTAGGTGGGGCCAGGTGTCTGGGAGCCTGGCTGATGGGCCTGAGGTGGCTAATACCTGGTGTTCGTCTGCTAGTGGGTGGGGCTGGGGCCCAGGGGGTCCCAGGGCTGGTGCCTGCCTGTTGGTGGGTGGGCTGGGTCCTACCATGGCAGGCTGCAGGCTGCAGTGGTCCTGGGGCTGGTGTCTGCCTGCTGGTGGATAGAGCTATGTCCCAGGGTGGCTGTGGGCTCAGGGCATCTTAAGGTAGCTAGTGGGTATGTCCCTGCCTGGCTAGTTGCTTGGCCTGAGAACCTTGGTTCTGGTTCTGACAGACTGGTGGCTGAGGCTGGGTCCCAGTGCTAATAAGCTAGAGGGAGTATTCCAAAGTGACATTTGTTCTACCAGTGTCCATGTGGTAGAAAGAGCTCCCCAAAATGGCTGACACCAGTTGATGTGTCCCCATGGTGAGCTCCAGTTGCCTCCTGACTTTCTGGTAGGCTCTCCAAGATCAGCAGGTGGGTCTGACCCAGACTCCTTTCAAATTATTGCTTCTATCATGACTCCTGGGCCACGTGAGATGGTGTTTGTGCCCTTTAAGAGGAGTCTCTATTTCCCATAGCCTTGTGACTTTACCAAAAGTAAGCCCCATTGACCATCAAAGCCAAATATTCTGGGGGCTTGTCTTCTTGGTGTAGGACTCCTGGGCAGGGAAGCCCAGTGTGGGGCTTGGACCTCCCATTTCTTAGGGATAACCTCTGCCATTGTAATTATCCTCCCATTGTGGGTTACTCACTTGGGGCTATGGATCTTGACTGTACTGTGACTCCACCCCTCTGACCTGTCTTGTTGTGGTTCCCTCTTTATATCTTTAGTAGAAGATCTTTCCTGCTAATCATCCAGTTTTTCTCGTCAATGGTTGCTCTGTAAATAGTTGTCATTTTAGTGTGCCCATTAGAGGAGGTGAGCTCAGGGTGTTCCTACTCTGCCACCTTGCCCAAGCTGAGCCTCTGTGTGCCTTTTAAAACCCAGGAGATATATTATCCTTAGCCTGTTATCTAGCATCAATTTCACATTTGTATTGCTATTAGTGAATAATTATAATTGCTTATTTAATATTCTTATGGATTATGAAAATGATTCTTTAGTTACAAATAAATGTTGTTCATATAATCTAATAGCAGATGTTTCGTAATTCTAAAGCTCAGAGAAGGAAAGAGCTAGCCCTGCTATTTCAGATCTTTCACAGATCCTCAAGTCTCAAGATGGATCACCTTTTTTAAACACTTCAAATGAAGTTTTAACTGATGAAGATCTGTCCTATCTACTTTCGTCAAAGACCCATGATAAATCACTTACAAGAATATTATTGAGCAAAGAAATTCAAGATTCACAGTCTGTTGGAACATTGCTTCAAGGGAATGAAACAGTGACAGCATCATTCATTTCACCCCCTGTTGTTAAAATAAAGACTCTGGGTACTGACATCTCAAAGGTAAGATACAGTACAATAACTTGAAAGCTATTTATTTTAATTGCTATACTCCTTCAATATTTTGAATAAATGTTAATTAAAAACATCAATATTTTCTTATTTAAGTGGAATAAAAAGTTTGCCTTTTGATACAACCTGTTTTATATTTAGAATTTTAAAGTGATATTTGGGAATCAAAGTAATATTTTAATGTAAAAGTTCTAATCTATACCAACAAAGAATTTGTGGCTTAGATTATAGTTTTAATGATAAATTAAAAGATACTCAATTTCTAACTGAGACAGGGAAATTTTTATTTCAGGTTCATCTACAAAAATGTACATTATTTATACATTAAGGTATTTGTGAAAGCATAGTCGTTTTGAAATAATTTTATATGCCTTAAACAAGCCCTAGAAAATTATTAGAATTGCCTTTGTTAAAATACTATTTAATTAGAAAATTCTTATTTTAAAATTTGGGGAAAAAGGGAAATGATAAAATGGCTGTACATATTTAACATATATTCATAATATTTTTTATCATATAAGTTATTAAAGTAGCCTTATAAAAATAATTTTTTAAAGCCATTTGAGTTTCTCTAGAGATTGAATCAGGTGAAAATATAAATCTAAACTAGAATCATAATAAAAAATTATTAACATGATGTATTTGGAATTATTTATGAGGAAGAATCACAATATTGCTTGGGTGGGTCCCTCCACACCATTAAGTGTTCCCAAATGTCTCTCAGATCCATTAATTGTTCTCATTTTAAAATTTGATACATTCAGGAAATAATGAAAAGTAAAATGTTACTGTAATGACACTGTAGATATAAAAGAAGGTAATTAGAGTTCTAAGATGTATAATTTTTAATTACTTATTTTAACTTTGTAATTAAGGCTGATATTTTAGAAGAGAATTTACGAAGTAAGATTAAAAAACAAACTTACGAAGAAGCAAGAGAATTTCAAGGTAAAAAGATTTTCTGTTTTGTAAGATAAAAATGTTAATGATTGTGTGTTCCCGTATTATAAGTAAATGAAGTGAGAACATTACTAAATGTAGAAATAACTTCTTAGACAGTCATGAGATAATATACAAATATATTGACCAATACATAAAAATTAATTTGGTGAGTTAACATATTACTCAGTCTATCTTAACTAAAATTTGTGTAAAGGGAAGTGATAGCTTTGTCTCAACCAAATAACAGTATATGGCATTATGAATTCTTAACATAATATTATACCAAAAATTCATCAGGGTATAAGCAGGAAAAAAGATGATTTGTGTTATAAATAAGTAATATTTTAGCTAAGGTTTTTGGGCGTTTGATGTATAATATATTTTTTTAAATGTAAGTTTATTTTTCTTTTCCAACATGTATAGCTTTTATAACCAACCCATGTCTTATTGCATTGGCCGGAACTTCCAAAATCAAATTAAATGGTTGTGATGTAGAGTGCAGGAGTATCACTCTTCTTTTGTGCTTTGAACAGAGAGTGCCTCTACACTTTCACCTGTGATGATTGGTTATCTGAGATAAATATTTTTTATTATGGTCAGGATGTTTTCTTTTGTTCAAAGTTTATTACGAATTTTTAACCAGCAGTTGAACTCATTTTAATCAGTTGACAAAAATTTTTTTCATTGTGGTAAAGTATACATAACATTTGACATTTTAATCATCTTTAAATAAAGTATACAATTCAATGGCATTAATTGCATTCACAGTGTTGTGCAACCATCACTACGTCTATTTCCACAACTTTTCATCACCCCCTCCAAAAAACTTGTTAAACGACAACTCCCATTCCTGCCTCCTTCCAGCCCCTGGTAACCTCTAACTTACTTTCTGTCTCTATGGACTTGCCTATTATGTTTCATATAAGTGGAATCATATAATATTTGTCCTTCTGTTCCTGGCCTGTATCACTTAGCATAATATTTTCAAGGTTCACCCACATTGTAGCATGTGTCAGAATTTCATTTCTTTATATGGCTTAATAATATATTTCGTTGTATGTACATACCACATTTTGTTTATCCATTCATCTGCTGATGGACATTTAGGTTGTTTCCACTTTTGGCTATTGTGAATAATGCTACAATGAACATGGTGTATGGTATCTGTTTAAATCTCTGTTTTCAATTGTTTGGGTAGGAGTGTATTCGCTGGATCATAAGATAATTCTAGGTTTAGCTTTTTTTTTTTTTTAACATCTTTATTGGAGTATAATTGCTTTACAATGGTGTGTTAGTTTCTGCTTTATAACAAAGTGAATCAGTTATACATATACATATGTTCCCATATCTCTTCCCTCTTGCGTCTCCCTCCCTCCCACCCTCCCTATCCCACCCCTCTAGGTGGTCAGCTTTTTGAGCAACTGCACAACTGTTTTCCACAGTGGCTGACCCATTTTATGTTCCCAGTAGCAACGTACAATGGTACACATCCTTGCCAACACTTGTTTTCCTTTTTGTTTAAATTACGGTTATTCTAGTAGGTATGAAATGTATCTCTTTGTAATTTTGATTCACATTTATTTAATTCTAAAGATGTTAAGCATCTTTTTTTGTGCTTATTGGTAATCTGTATATCTTCTTTGGAAAAAATGTCTATACAACTCCTTCACCCATTTTTTTTAAGTGGGTTGTTTGTCTTTTGTTGCTGAATTGTAGAGGTTCTTTATATATTCTGGGTAGTAAACCTTTATCAGATACATGGTTTGCAAATATCTTCTCTCATTCTGTAGGTTGTCTTTTCACTTTCTTGATAATATCCTTTGCTGGATAAGAATTTGTAACTTCATGAAGCCCAATTTATCTTTTTTTGTTCCTTGTGCTTTTGGTGTCATATATGAGGATCCATTGCAAAATCCGAGGTAATAGAGATTTATCCCTGTGTTTTCTTCTAAGAGATTTATGAATTTAGTTTGAGTTGCTTGTTGTGTATGGTATGTTCTGCAAAAGTATATGGTTTTTGCCCACAGATGGCAGCTCATACCTATTAATGGTGGGTCAAAGCAGTGACTTGGGACCTGAACATGGGATGTAGAGCAGCAGCAGCAGCTCCAGTCCCATAGATGGTAAAGTTCTGTAGCTTCCTGATTTCAGAGAGCAGGGCAAATCAGCAGCTGGGGTCACTGGGGGTAGGTCTCACTGCAGTGACAGCTCCAGCCCCAGGGAGGAGTTGTAGTGGCATGAACTCCAGTCATCTCTGTCAGCTGGCTTCTGTGTTGGTGAAGGCTGTGGGGCTCCTCTCATATCCACGGTGGTGAGACTTGCTGGGGTTCTCCTGCTCTTATTTTCCCTATGGGATGAAAACCCTCTCAGGGCATTCCTCTAGGCACTGAGCTGCTCTGGATTGGGGGATGTGGTGATGCAGGTAAAATGCTGCCTACATTTTTCTGTGCAGCCATCCTTGGTTTTTGAGCTCCATGGGGTTTCTGCTGCTTCTTTGTTGGAGTCCAGAGCTTTCCCAGAGCTGTTTTTGTTGGTTTATAATTATTTATTTATTTATTTTGTTGTTTTTGTTGGGGAGATGAGGGTTGAGACCTCTTAGCCCTCCATCTTGCTGACATCACCTTCCCAGTCAGTGTTTTTTTTTAATAGTTTCTTTTACTCTGTTGAGAATTACCATCAGTTCACTGACAATGTCCATCTTTTCCTTTAAATCCATGAGCATATTTATAATAGCTTTGTTCAAAGTCCTTTTTTGGCTAATTCCAATATTTGCATAATCTCCGGATCTATTTCTATTAACTATTTTTTCCCCTGGTTTGGGGTCATATTTTCCTATGTGCATGTCTAGTATTTTTAAAATTATTATTACATGTTGCTTACTATGGATTCTATTTTTTTTTTAACTCTCAATAATGTTTTCTTATTTTGAAGAATACTGTTTTTAGTTTTTGAAGGCATTTAACTTACTTGTGGCTCAGCTTTGTCCTGTTGAAGCTTGGTTTTGGGCTTTGTTAGTCCATGCCTAGACTAGTCCTTTCTTTAGGGCTAGAGTAGCCCTACTCCTAAAAAGAGGCCTTTTTGAGCTCTAAGCTAAGCATTTTGGATATTAGCAAGGTTTCTCCACTCTGAATAATTGGAACCCCAGTGTCTCCCATCACTATGCAATATCTGTAAACTCCACGCAGCTCACAGCTCCAAAATAATTTATTTCTTCCAGACTTTATTGTGTTTTGTATTGTTTGTGGGCAATTTAGTGTCTTCCCAAAGACTCAAAGGACTTTATGCAAATTTCAAGCACTCTATGCTTATACCTTTCTATATGGTACCCTGTTCCACAAATTCTGTTTACCTCATTAGACCCAAACCTTGATCTCTTGTCTCTTTTCAGTGAGATCCTTTTCCTGTATTTGAGCTGAACTTATCTGTACTACTAGGAATGCACCCTGAGAAAACCACCAAGATGAATAATGTGTTTCTCTGCTCCAAGGGATCACAGTCTTGTGCTCTCTGTTTCCACTGCCCAAAAGCATTTGCTTCCTATATTTTATCTAGATTCAATTTTCATAGATCATTGATTTATTATCACAGTTTGTACACTTAGCCTTTGTAGTTCACTGTACACATGCTAAAAAGGAACATACTGGAAACTCATATATGTTTTTATAATGAGAAAATATAACTCTTTCATGTGTAACTCTTCCTCTTCCATGAGGAAGGGTCACATACTTTTTCAAAGTTTTCCAGGTACCTAGGTTATCTGAGGGCAAAAACCATGTACTTTTGCAGAACAGAAAACGGATAATGTAGGAGATAAAAATTTGCCTATGGATCAAAATTTAGACTCATATGTTGAGGTACATTCTCTCTATACCCACTTTGTTGAGAGGTTTTTTTTTTATCATAAATGATTGTTGAATTTTGTCAAATGTTTTGTTCTGCACTTGAGATGATCATGTGACTTTTATCTTTCATTCTGTTAATGTGGTATATGACATTAATTGATTTGCATATGTTGGACCATTCTTGCATCTCAGGGATAAATACCAGTTGGTCATGGTGTATGATCCTTTGAATATCCTGTTGAATTCAGTTTGCTAGTATTTTATTGAGAATTTTGCATCTATGTTCATCAGGGATATTGGGCTGTAGTGTTCTTTTCTTATGTTGTCTTTGTCTAGTTTTGTTATCAGGGCGATACTAGCCTCATAAAATAAGTTTGGAAATGTACAAGAAAATGTACATTCATGCACACACATACACACACCTGCTAGAATTTTTATTGAGATTGCATTTTTAAAAAATAAATTTGTTTAGTTATTTATTTATTTTTGGCTGCATTGGGTCTTTGTTGCCGTGTGCGGGCTTTCTCTAGTTGTGGCGAGTGGGGGCTACTCTTTGTTGTGGGGTGTGGGCTTCTCATTGCAGTGGCTCTCTTGTTGTGGAGCACGAGCTGTAGGCGTGTGGGCTTCAGTAGTTGTGGCACATGGGCTCAGCAGTTGTGGCTTGCGGGCTCTAGAGCGCAAGCTCAGTAGTTGTGGTGCACAGGCTTAGTTGCTCCAGGGCGTGTGGGACCTTCCCGGACCAGGGCTCGAACTTGTGTCCCCTGCATTGGCAGGTGGCTTCTTAACCACTGTGCCACCAGGGAAGTCCGAGATTGCATTTTTAAAATACACACAAACACACACACACACATTGGAGAGGATTGATACCTTTTCAGTACTAATTATTCCAACCCATAAACATGGTACATAGCTCTATTTCTATACTTTTTTTAAAACTTCTCTCAGTAATAATTTATACTTTTCCCTGTGGAAGACATGCATATTTACTAGAAAAGAGGAACATTTTCTAACTGTAAAATGGTAAATTCAACTGGAGTACCCCTAAATTTATATGCAACCAAGAATACAGCTTCAAAATATATAAAGCAAAGTGTAATAGAACCAAAAGGAGAAATAGAAGATCCATAATTACAGCTGGAGATTTTAACAGATTTCTCTGTAAAGAAAAAGAAGAATTGAACAACAAGATTATCAAACATACATATACACATATTAAACATATACTGGATCATAAAGCAAGGATCAAGAAATGTCAAAGGATTAAAGTCATGTACACTGTCTTATGACCAGAGTACAATAAATCTAGAAACTAATAACACAAATTTAACTATGTCCACTTTATCTGGTGTTAGTAGAACCACACCATCTTTGTTTTAGTTAGTATTAGTATGATAAATCCCTTTGCATGAATAGAATAAAGTTTAAGTGACGCTGTATGTCTTCTTCATGGCTCTGTTGGAGCTTGCTCAGTCTTGAGAAGCTAAAGTCACAAGAAGGCCACATATAGGTCCTCTTATCAACAGTCCCAGCTGAGGCAGACATGTGAGTGATGAAGTCTCTAGCTCACATTGTCCTTTCAGTCACAAAAGTTTTATTTTGATGAAGTCCAATTTGTCTGTGTTTTTATTAGTCACATAGAATTTTGGTGCCACATGCAAGAAACTATTGCCTAACCTAAGGTCATAAAAATTTACTCATATTTTCTTTTAGGAGTAGTATAATTTTAACTCACTTTTATGTCTATAATACACTTTGAGTTGTATATAATGTGACACTGGAGTCCAACGTCACTCTTTTACATGTGGATATTCACTTGTTCCCATCACCATTCGCTGAGAAGACTGTTCTCTCCCCACTGATTTTTCTTTTGGAAAATCAGTTGATCATAAATGTGAGAGTTTATTTCTGAACTCAGTTCTATTCTATCAATATATATGCAATATTAAGTTTTTAAATTGGAAAGTGGGAGTTTTCCAACTTTTTTATTCTTATTCAAGATTGGGGTACTCTAGGTCCCTTAAGTTTCCAGTTGAGTTTTAGTATCACCTTATCAATTTCTGCAAAATAGCCATCTGGGATTTTGATAGGGATTAAATTGAGTCTGTAGATTATTTGGAGTGTATTGTGATCTTAACAATATTAAGTCTAATAATCCATAACCAGGGGTTGTCTTTCCATTTATTATATCTTATTTAATTACTTTCAATGTTGTTTTGTCGTTTTCAGTGTACAAGTCTTACACTTATTGTTAAATGTATTCTTAAGTGTTTTATTGATTTTGATACTATTGTAAATTTTTTTTTAATTAATTAATTAATTAATTTATTATTATTATTTTTTGGCTGTGTTGGGTCTTCGTTTCTGTGCGTGGGCTTTCTCTAGTTGTGGCAAGCGGGGGCCACTCTTCATCGCGATGCGCGGGCCTCTCACTATCGCGGCCTCTCTTGTTGCAGAGCACAGGCTCCAGACGCGCAGGCTCAGTAGTTGTGGCTCACGGGCCCAGTTGCTCCGCGGCATGTGGGATCTTCCCAGACCAGGGCTCGAACCCGTGTCCCCTGCATTGGCAGGTGGATTCTCAACCACTGCACCACCAGGGAAGCCTGATACTATTGTAAATTTAATCGTTTTTCTTAATTTTATTTCTGACTATTTCTTACTAGTGTGTTGAAGTACAACTAAATTTGTATATTGATCTTATCTCTAACCTTTGCTGAATTTATTTATTCAAATAGGTTTTGGTTTTTTTGAGTGTGTGTGTGTATGTGTATATTCCTTAGATATTCTCTATGTGATTTTTTTATTGTTATTCTCTTCTCTATTTTATTTATTTTTGCTCTAGTCTTTATTATTTGCTTCCTTATGCTTGCTTTGGGTTTACTTTGTTTGCTGATGGTGGTCTCTTTTCTTTTCAAAATAAGAGGTATCTGAAGCTGTACATTTTTTTGTAAGCATCACTTTATCTGCATCCCATAAATTTTGGTATGACATGTTTTTGTTTTCTTTCATCTCGAAGTATTTTCTAGTTCCCTTGTGATTTCTTTTTGATTGGTCATTTAGGAGTGTCTTTAATTTTCACTGATTTGTGAATTTCCTTAATCTCCTTCTATTATTGATTTCTAATGTCATTCCACAGGGGTTAAAGAACATACTTTATATGATGTCAAACCTATTAAATTTATTGAGGTTTGATTTATGGCCTAGCATATTGTATATCTTGGAGAATGTTCCATATGCGTGTGAGAAGAACACGTGTTCAGTTTTTGTTGGATGGAATGTTCTCTAGAAATCTATAGACCTCTGCAGAGCTCTAGTTAATTTACAGTGTTGTTCAATTATTCTGTTTCCTTCTTGATCTTAGTTGCTTTATCCATTATTTAAATTGGGGGTATTGAAGCCTCCAAATATTATTGTTGAAATGTCTGTCTGTAATTGCGTATGGTGGGTCATGAAATACCACAACAAGATTTTGGCCTGGAGCTGGACTCCTCAATGTACATACACAAATATAGATATACGCATATTCATACACATATATACCTACGTAAACATACATGCATATACACATAGATATATTTAGAAATCATGGGTCCTCATGAATGTCTTCAGTTCCAGTCCATCTCCTCAGGTCTTTTTTCCTTCCTTTGTTTTGTGTGTGTATGTCGTTTCTTCTACCGTGTGTACTTGACTGAACAACATCAACACATTTAATCATTTGATATATCCTATAATGCTGCTAAATTTGTTTCAGAATTATTTGCAGTCTTACTTTCCTTTTATTATTTTGTTGATTTAAGTTTATTTGGGGGGCAATATGTACAACCCGAAGTCTAAGTGTGCAAAAGGTATACAGTTGTCCCTTGGTATCCACAAGGGATTGGTTCCAGGACCCTCCTAGATACCAAAATCCAGAGATGCTCAAGTCCCTAATATAAAATGGTGTTCTATTTGCGTATAACATATGCACATCCTCCCGAATACTTTAAATCATCTCTAGATTACTTATAGTAACTACTACAATGTGAATGCTATATAAATAGTTGTAAATACAATGGAAGTATTATGTAAGTAGTTGCTGGCACATGGCAAATTAAAGTTTTCCTTTTTGGAACTTTCTGGAATTTTTTTCTGAATATTTGCAATCTGCATTTGATTGAATCTGCAGATGTGGAACCCGCAGATACAGAGGGCCAGCTGTACTTAGAGAAATATCATTCCTCCTGTACTCCCCAGTCCTCCTGTCACCCCCTTGACGGTAACTAAGTATATTGTTTTCTGATTTATCTTCCTTGTGTTTCATTTTGTAAAGATAAGTGTCTATTTTTGTCCACTTTTTCCCCCTTATTTCCCATTTGTTCTTACTCAAAAGGTAACATACTAGATATCCTTTTTTTAATTTAACATTGTGTCCTGGAAATGATAAAACAGTTTAAAACGCAACCCCATTAAAACTGTTCTCACAATTTTCATGTCAGATCTAGCATCATGGTAATTTAATTATAATTTTATAAAAATGAGAGAAAATGCTGCTGTATATATGTTTTAAATCTAGAGATTTCACAATAGATCTGTTTTTTTTATTTAATAGACTAAAATGTATCTCTTTATGTAGCTCCTGATAAAGAATCAGATGAAAATCTTCTGCTTGAGAATGAAGCAGTGCCAAAAACTAACACACAAATGTTGAAACTAAGAACTTCTAGAACAAATAGACGCAGTGGTAAGAATGATAATTTTATAGATCTTTAAATTATTTGAAGTTAAGCTCATCAAAAGATCTTTTTTCTTTGGTTTTCTTTAAATAATGGATAAAGCAACTAAGATCAAGGTGGAAACAGAATAATTGAACAACACTATATAGCTGTTTGTACATATATTTTTCAGAAATTTTACACCTTGATGTAAGTGTGAATACCCTAAGATAACTAGAAAACTAAAATGAAACCTTTGATACCTTTTGTTTGCTATTTGCATGGTCAGTGACTACTCTGTAAGAAGAGTGCCTCCACACACACTTATGAAAACTACCCACACAAATTTCTCACTTCACTTCCAGGGTCTGTTTAAATATAAGTTCACTGCTGTAGCTTTGCAGTCCTCTTCCTTTAATGTTGCACACATTAGCAGAAACTTTGCTGATTACTTGGTATATCCAGAAGTTTTATAATAGATCCATTTTTCTACTTAGCATTTCTTATAACTCAGCCAAAGGATATGCTGTCTATTCAAGATCAATTGCCTGAGGACATAGCTTTAATTTTAAAAGGCCAGTCTCAAATTAATGATGGAGCTACAGGAAGTGACAGTTTTGATAGTAAGTAATTAATTTAAAATCTTGAAAATTATTTTCAATTAAATTCAGGAGATCTTTGCTCCATAGTTCATGAATATATCTACAACCATTTTGTTCATTGGTGATTTATCTGTGTGTTCTATAATTCCTGAGTTGGATGGGTTAAATTTCCTACTATGATTATGGATTTCTCTGTTTCTTCTTATGTTGTGTCAAGTTTTGTCTTATATCTTATGATACTTTATCATTAACATTCATATAAATTTAAAATTAATAATTTTCCTAGAGGACAGACCCTTTTGGCCTAATAAAGGGACCCACTTTATCATTTTTATAGTTTTTGGGTTTTTTTTTTTCGCCTTGAAAATCTACCATGCCTGCTATTAAGGTGGCTCCAACTTCTGGCTGGAATTTGCATGACACATTTTTTTCTGTCCTGTTGCTTTAACCTTTTTGTATCATTATGATTTTTCTGTATCTCTAGTATGAAGCTTATAGCTGTGTATTTTTCAAATTCAGTCTGGTATCTTTGTCTTTTAATTAGCACTCATAATCACACTTCATCAAATTTTGGTATTTTGAGATTTAAGTTACATTTTCTTTGTGCTTCCTGTTCTTACTGTCTGATAAGTATCTTTTACTCTCTCTTCTGCTGTATATTTTTATATTATTACATTTTTTTCTTAGACATATCTGATACCTCAAATTTTAACTTTATTCTAAAGTGTGAATATACCAATAAAACTAAATAATATTTTAAATAATTAATATTAATATTAACCAATATTAAATTATTATTAATTTTACATTATTGATATCTCTGAGTATCTAAGCAGTAACAAGACTGATTCTATTTGCAGAAGTGAAAAATGTAGTCACATGTGTTTATTTTTCAATAGATAGTCTCTTCTAATAGTTATTACCACAAAGTATGATCTGCTTATATTAAGAAAGAGACAAAATATTGTTGGGTAATTAACATATTGTATACAGTCCTTACACAACTGATCTGGTTCTCTAGTGCATTTAAAAGTCTTATAGCTCAGAGTATGGATGAAGTATCAGATGAAAATATTTTGCCTAATACTTGGAGCTGCTAGAAAGAAAAAATTCAGTAGTAAATATCATTATAAAAAGTATTACATTATTTTAATTGAATTAATTGATTTTAATTGAATTAAGTGGTTCATGAATATGTAGCCTGATACACCTTACAAATATCACTGTCAAGTTTTTAAAAATTATATTATTTAAATTTTTTATTTCTCAGTTTCCTTGAAATTTTGTTGATTCTACCATTTACTGAAACATGCATGTTGAATTCTTTTACTATGATTTTGGATTTTTCTATTTCTTCTTGTATTACTGGCCTCTTTATACTGTCTCTGTTATCAGGTGTATACAATTTTTTAAAAGTACATATTTCTGGGGAACTCAACTTTTTATTTTTATTAAAGAGACCATCTTAATCTTTGGTAAGGTTCTTTGACTTAAATCCTGTTTTGTCTGACATTGACATAACTATAGCAGATTTATTTTGATTAATATATGCATACATATCATTTTTCATCTATTTACTTTCCACCTTTCTGTATCATTGAGCTTTGGTGTGGTGTATCTTATAAATAGTTTATAGTTAGATTGTTTATAAATCCAGTGTGACTTTCTTGTCTGTTCCTAGAACACGGAATCTGTCTATAATTATTAAAACTATTGATATATTGGATTTAAATATTCTGGGGTACTTTCTGTTTTTTCCTGCCTAATCCATTTTTCATTTTTCAATTATGTTGAATCATTATTTTTGTTTATTCCATTTTTTAAATCAATCTTATGTTTTGAAATGTGAGAACTTAAAAAATGTGAATATGCTTAGAAAAATGAAGTGTACCTTCAACTTTCGAAGCATGTATATGAAATAACAGAGAGGCTATACATGCTTTCAGTAAAAACACTCTCATGGTTACATTTAACCTCATAGTCCAGTCTTATTTTTTGATCATTTAAAAAATTGTAGTCATTTGCTTAAGTTGTTATAAAAATGAATGGAAACTTCAGGTGGTACTTAGTATATCTTAATAGTTCAGAGGCTTTACAATGAAAGTTTCATGTTTTAGTGGATTAAAAGCTTCTTTTCTTATAGCTGAGAAAATGGATATCAGCTGAAAATATTTCACCTGAATATAAAGTTTTAACCACAAAAATTCCATCTGAAATTAAGAATCTTGCAAGTTCTAGAAAACTGTTTTTGACAGTTTGACTATGATATGTGTATGTGTGGATCTCATTGAGTGTGCTTTACTTTCGTTTTGTTGAGCTTCTTTATGTGAGGATTAATGTTTTTCATAATATTGGGGAAGTTAATGATCATTGTTTCTTCACAAATTCTTTCTCTCCTTTTCTCTCCTTTTCCCATTATACATATATTGATACTCTTGTTTCCACTAATCTCTGAGGCTCTGTTCATTTTTCATTCTTTTTTCTTTCTCATCCTCAGACTGTATAATCTCAATTTATACCTCTGCTCAGTTTCACTGATTCTCTGCCTTTTTAACCCTTTTGATTCTCTCTTTCCATTTCAGTTATTGTTCTTTAAATTCCAGAATTTTTAAAATTCTTTTAAAAGGTTTCTATCATGTTATTGATATTATCTGATGGTGAGATATAATTTCTGTACTTTCCTTTAATTCTTTAGACATAGTTTCCTTTAGTTATTGGAACATATTTTTAAAAGCTTGTTTAAAATCTTTGTCTAGTAAGTTTAGTGTCGGGGCTTCCTCATTGAGAGTTCCTGTTGACTACTTTTATTCTGTTCTGTGTACTGGCCACTCTCTTGTTTCTTTGCATGTCTCATATATTTTTTTGATTGAAGACTAGCCACTTTAAATATAACATGCAACTATGGAAATCAGATTACTCCTCTTCCCCGGAGTTTGTTTTTTTTATTTATTTGATTGTTTAGTAAGTTTATTGGACTAGACTGTAAAGGCTGTATTCTTCATTGTATGTGGCCACTGAAGTCTCTGCACAGTTAACTTAGTAGTCAGATAATGATTGGACAGAGATTTTCTTAAGTGTAATGAAATCTCTCTGCCCCTGTTGAGAGGCTTCTGTTATTTTAATGACTCTGTCAATTGTAATAGTTGATTATCTTGGAAATTTAGATGGAAAATCATACTAAGTTTATAGTACAGTGTTGTTAATTATAAGCACAATGTTTTACAGCAGATATCTAGAACATTTTTATCTTGCATACCTGAAACTATACTTACTGAACAGCAACTTTTCATTTCCCCCTTCTTCCAGCGCATGGCAACCACCATTCTACTCTTTGGTTAGGAGTTTGGCTACTTTAATACCTCATATAAGTGGAATCCTGCAGTATTTGTTCTTCTGTGACAGGCTTATTTCACATAACATAATGTTTGAGAGGTTCACCTATGTTGTCACTTATAACAGGATTTCCTTCTTTTTTTTTTTTTTTTTTTTTTTGCTGCACCACATGGCATGTGGGATCTGGCATGCGGCATCTTAGTTCCCTGACCAGGGATTGAACCCACGCCCCCTGCAGTGGAAGCACAGAGTCTTAACCAATGGACCGCCAGGGAAGTCCCATGGATATCCTTCTTTTTAAAGAGTGAATAATATTCCATTTTATGTATGTACCACACTTTCTTTATCCATTCACCACTGATGGATGTTTAGGCTGCTTCCCCATCTTGGCTATTGTGAATAACGCTGCAATGAACATGAGAGAACAAATATCTTACTGATCCTGATTTCAGTTCCTCTGGATATTATACGGAAAAGTAGGATTGCTGGATTGTGTGGTAGTTATTAATTTTTTGAGGTACCTCTGTACCATTTTCCATAGTGGCTATACCCTTGTACATTCCCACCATCAGTGTACATCCTCACTACCATTTATCTTTCGTTTTTTTGATCATAGCCGTCCAAACAAGTGTGAGGTGATATCTCATTTTGGTTTATTTGCATTTCCCTGATGATTAGTGATGTTGAGCACCTTCTTAAATACCTATTGGTCATTTTTATCTCTTCTCTGGAAAAATATCTATTCAGGTCCTTTTCCCATTTTTTAATCAGGCTGTTTTATTGTTTAGTTTTAGGAGTTTCTTATATATATTTTGGAATTAACCCCTTATTACATATGTGGTTTGCAAATATTTTTCCCATGCCATACATTGACTTTTCACTCTTTTTATCATTTACCTTGCTGTGCAGAGCTTTTTAGTTTGGTTCCACTTGTTGATTTTTGCTTTTGTTGCCTGTATTTTTGATATCATATCCAAGAAATCATTGCCAAGACCAACATCATAAAGCTTTTCTCCTGTGGTTTCTTCTAGGAGTTTTATAGGTTTTGGTTTTACATTTAAGTTTTTAATCCATTTTGAGTTTATTTTTTTGGTACGGGTCCAATTTCATCTTTTTCTTGTGGATTTACAGTTTTCCCAACATCATTTCTTAAAGAGACTATCCTTTCCCCATTGTGTATTATTGGCACCTTAGTCACTGATCAGTTAACTATATGTGCATGAGTTTATTTTTTAGCTATTTTTTTCTATTGGCCTGTGTGTCTGCTGTTATGCCAGTATCAGCTGTTTTAATTACCATAGCTTTGTAATGTGTTTTGAAGTCAGGAAATATGATCAAGATTGTTCTGGCTATTCAGGATACTTACCCTTCCACGTGAATTTTAGGATTGTTTTTCTGTTTCTGTTTTATAAATGCCATTGGGATTTTGATAGGGATTGCATTGAATCTGTAGATCTCTTTGGGTAGAATGGCCATTTTAACAATATTAAGTCTTCTGATCCATAAAAACGAGATGTATTTTCATTTATTTGTGTTTTCTTTATTTCACCAATATTTTTTATATTTTAATGTGCAAGCCTTTCACCTTCGTAGCTAAGCTTATTCCTAAGGATGTTATTCCTTTTGATGCTAATGTAAATGGGATTGTTTCTTAATTTCCTTTTCAGATTGTGCATTGTTAGTGTATGGAAATACCACTGATTTTTGTATGTTGATTTTGAATCCTACATCTTTACTGAATTTGTTTACTACCCCCAAAGTTTTTTGTGGCGTTCATGTCATCTGTGAATATAGTTTTACTTCTTCCTTTCTGATTTGGATGCCTTTTATATATCTTCATTGCCTAATTGCTCTGGCTAGGACTTCCACTACTGAGTTGATTGGCATGTCAAGAATGGACATTCTTGCCATGCTCTTAATCTCTGAGGAAAAGCTTTTAGTTTTTCACCATTGAGTCTGATGTTAGCTTTGGGCTTTTCCCTTATGGCATCCATTATGTTGAAATTTTCTTCTGTTACTGGTTTGCTGAGTGTTTTTTTTTTTAAAGTAACAAGTAAGTTTTTAAATTATTTATTTATTTATTTATTTTATTTATGGCTGTGTTGGGTCTTCGTTTCTGTGCGAGGGCTTTCCCCAGTTGCGGCAAGTGGGGGCCACTCTTCATCACGGTGCGTGGACCTCTCACTATCGCGGCCTCTCCTGTTGCGGAGCACAGGCTCCAGACGCGCAGGCTCAGTAGTTGTGGCTCACGGGCCCAGTTGCTCCGTGGCATGTGGGATCCTCCCAGACCAGGGCTCGAACCCGTGTCCCCTGCATTGGCAGGCAGACTCTCAACCACTGCACCACCAGGGAAGCCCTGCTGAGTGTTTTTATCATGCAAGATTGCAGAATTTTTTTCAAATTTTTTTTTGTATCTGATAATCACATGATTTTTTTTTTGAGGCTGGCTAACACAATGACTATATAACAATTTGCTAATTTTTTATTGAGGTAAAATTGGTATATAACATTATATGTTTCAGGTGTACAACATTGTGATTCAACATCTGTGTTCATTACCAAGTGATAGTTACCAAAAGTCTAGTTACCTGCCATCACCATACACTTGACTCCCTTCAGACATTTCACCCACACCTCATCCCCCTTCCCCTCTGATAACTACCATCTGTTCTCTGTGTCTGTGAAATTACTTTTGTTTTTATTTGTTCATTTGTTTGTTTTAGATTCCACATATCAGTGAAATCATATGATTTTTGTTTATCACCTCTGACATATTTCATTTAACATAGTACCCTCAAGGTCTATATTGTGGCACATAGCAAGATCTCATTCTTTTTTATGGCTGAGTAGTATTCCATTGTCTATATAAACCACATATTCTGTATCCATCTATCCATTGATGGACATTTAGGTTGTTTCCATATCTTTGCTATTGTAAATGGTGCTATGAACATCAGGGTGCATATATCTTTTCATATAGTGATTTTTGTATTCTTCAGATAAACACCCAGAGGTGGAATGGCTGTTTCATATGGTAGTTTTATTTTTAATTTTTTTGAGGAACATCCATACTTTTTCCCATAGTGGCTGTACCAATTTACATTACCACCAATACTGCCCAAGGATTCCCTTTTCTCCATATCCTTACCAGCACTTGTTATTTCTTGTCTTTTAGTAATTGCTATACTAAGAAGTGTGAGGTGGTATCTCATTGTGGTTTTGGTTCGCATTTCCCTCCCGTTTAGTGAAATTGAGCATCTTTTCATGTATCTGTTGGCCATCTATATGTCATCTTTGGAAAAATGTCTATAGAGACCCTCTGTTCATTTCTTAATCATATTGTTTGTTTGTTTTGCTACTGAGTTGAATGAGTTCTTTATATATTTTGGATATTAACCCTTTTCAGATAAGTAATTTGCATATATTTTCTCCCATTCATTAAGTTGCCTTTTCATTTTGTTGATGGTTTTCTTCGCTGTGCAGGGGCTTTTTAGTTTGATGTAGTCCCACTTGTTTATTTTTTGCTTTTGTTGCCTTTGCTTTGGGTTTCAAATCCAAAAAATCTTCACCAAGACTGATGTCAGGGAGCTTACCACCTATCTTTTCTTCTAGGAGCTTTATGTTTTCAGTTTAATGTTCATGTCTTTAGTCTATTTTGAGTTAATTTTTTGTGTATGTTGTAAGAAAGTGGTTCAGTTTCATTTTCTTGCATGTGTCTGTCCAGTTTTCTCAACACCATTTATTGAAGAAATTGTCCTTTCCCCACAGTATATTCCTGGCTGGTTTATAATAAATTAATTGACTATATATGTGTGGGTTTATTTCTGGGCGCTCTGTTCTGATCCATTGATCTGTGTGTCTGTTTTTATGTCAGTTCCATACTGTTTTCATTACTATTGCTTTTTTTAAAATTTTCTAAAATTATTTATTTATTTATTTATTTATTTATTGGCTGTGTCGGGTCTTAGTTGCAGCATGCAGGATCTTCATTGAGGCATGCGGTATCTTTCGTTGTGGAGCGTGGGCTTCTTTCTAGTTGTGACATGTGGGTTTTCTCTCTCTGGTTGTGGCACGTGGGTTCCAGGGCACGTGGGCTCTGTAGTTGTGGCACGTGGGCTCCAGAGCACATGGGCTCTGTAGTTGTGGCATGCAGACTCTGTAGTTGAGGTGCGCGAGCTCAGTAGTTGTGGCGTGTGGGCTTAGTTGCCCTGCGGCACGTGGGATCTTAGTTCCCCTACCAGGGATTGAACCCGTGTCTCTTGCATTGGAAGGAGGATTCTTTACCACTGTAGTACCAGGGAAGTCCCCTACTATTGCTTTTCAATACAGTTTGAAATCAGGAAGCAGAATGTGTCCAGCTTTATTCTTTCTCAAGATTGATTTGGCTATAAATAGTCTTTTGTGGTTCCCTACAAATTTTAGGATTGTTTGTTCTATTTCTGTGAATATGCCATTGGAAATTTGATAAGGATTTCATTGAACCTGATGATTGTTTTCAGTAGTATGAATGCTTGAACAATATTAGTTCTTTCATTCATCAGGGTGGAATATCTTTTCATTTATTTGTGTCTTATTCAGTTTCTTTCATCAGTGTCTTATAGTTTTCAGTGTGCAGATATTTCACCTCCTTGGTTAAATTTATTCATAGGTAATTTATTCTTTTTTATGGCTTTTTATTGAAATATAATTGGTTAATATATAACATTAATTTCAGGTATACAACATAATGATTTTTTTAATTTAAATTTTTTTATTGAATTATAGTTGATTTACAATGTTAGTTTCTGGTGTACAGCAAAGTGATTCAGATATATATATATGTATATGTGTATACACACACACATACACATATATTCTTTTCTTTTTTAATCTATTTTATTTATTTATTTTTGACTGTGTTGGGTCTTCATTGCTGCGCACGGGCTTTCTCTAGTTGCTGTGAGTGGGGGCTGCTCTTCATTACGGTGAACGGGCTTCTCATTGTGGTGGCTTCTCTTGTTGCAGAGCACGGGCTCTAGACGCATGGGCTTCAGTAGTTGCAGCACGCAAGCTCGGTAGTTGTGGCTCACAGACTCTAGAGCACAGTTCAGTAGTTGTGGCACGTGGGTTTAGTTACTTCACAGCATGTGGCATCTTCCCAGACCAGGGCTCAAACCCATGTCCCCTGCACTGGCAGGTGGATTCTCAACCACTGCGCCACCAGGGAAGCCCCACACATGTATCCTTTTTCAGATTCTTTTCCATTATAGGTTATTATAAGATACTGAACATAGTTCCTTGTGCTATACAGTTAGCCCTTTTTAATCTATTTTATATATAGTAATGTGTATCTACTAATCCCAAATTCCAAATTTATCTCTCCCTGCCTTTTCTCTTTGTTAACCATAAGTTTGTTTTCCATGTCTGTGAGTCTATTTCTGTTTTATAAATAAGTTCATTTGTATCATTTTAAAAGATTACACAAATAAGTGAGATCATATGATATTTGTCTTTCTCTGTCTGACTTACTTCACTTAGTATGATAATCAGTAGGTCCATCCATGTTGCTACAAATGGCATTATTTCATTCTTTTCTTATGACTAATATTCCATTGTGTGTGTGTGTGTGTATACATATATACACACCACCTCTTTATCCATTCTGTCGATGGACATTTAGGTTGCTTCCATGTCTTGGCTATTGTAAATAGTGCTGGTGTGAACATTGGGGTCCATGTATCTTTTTGAATTAGAGTTTTTGTCTCTTCCAGATATATGCCCAGGAGTGTGATTGCTAGATCATATGGTAACTCTATTTTTAGTTTTTCAAGGTACCTGCAGACTGTTCTCCATAGTGGCTTTACCAATTTACATTCCCACCAGCAGTGTAGGAGGGTTCCCTTTTCTCCACACCCTCTCCAGCATTTATTATTTGTAGACTTTTTGATGATGGCCACTTTGACTGATGTGAGGTGATACCTCATTGTAGTTTTGATTTGCATTTCTCTAGTAATTAGCAGTGTTGAATATCTTTTTCTGTGTGTGATGGCCATCTGTATAACTTCTTTGAAGAAATGTCTATTTAGGTCTTCTGCCCTTTTTTGATTAGCTTGTTTGGTTTTTTGATATTAAGCTATATGAGCTGTTTATATATTTTGGAAATTAATCCTGTGTTGCTTGCATCGTTTGCAAATATTTTCTCCCATCCTGTAGGCTGTGTTGTCATTTGGTTTATGGTTTCCTTTACTATGCAAAGACTTTCAAGTTTAATTAGGTCCCATTTGTTTATTTTTGCTTTTATTTCCATTACTGTAGAAGACAGATCCAGAAAAATATTGCTGCAATTTATGTCAAAGAGTGTTCTGCCCATGATTTCCTCTAGGAGTTTTATAAATAGTATCCAGTCTTACATTTAGGTCTTTAACCACATAATGATATTTGTGTATATTGTGAAATGATCACCACAATATGTCTACTTAACATCCATCACCATGCATAGTTAGAAAACTTTTTTTCTTGTGGTGAGGGCTTTAAAGATCTACTCTCTTAGCAAACTTTCAAATATTCAATACAGTATTTTAATTATAGTCATCATGCTGTACATTATGTTGTGGTTTTGATTTGCATTTCTCTAATAATTAGTGATGTTGAGACTCTTTTCATGTACCTTTTGGCCATCTGTATATCTTTTTAGGAAAAATATCTATTCAGATCCTCTGCCCATTTTTTAATCAGATTAGATTTTGTTGTTTTGCTATTGAGCTGTATGAGTTTTTCACATATATTACATATTAACCCCTTATCAGATACATGATTTGCAAATATTTTCTCTCATTTGATAAGTTGCCCTTTTGTTTTGTTGTTGGATTTTTGCTTTGCCAGAGCGTTCCAGTTCGATGTAGTCCTACTTGTTTATATTTGCTTTTTTTGCCTTTGATTTTATTGTCAAACCCCAAAAATCATTTCCAAGACCAATGTCAAGGAGCTTACTGCCTATGTTCTCTTCTAGGAGTTTTATCATTTTAGGTCTTACATCAAGTTTTGAGTTAATTGTGTATGGTGTAAGATGGTAGTCAATTTCATTCTTTTGCACATGGCTTTCCAGTTTTCCCAGCATCATTTATTGAAGAGACTGTCCTTTTCCCATTGTATATTCTTGGTTCCTTTGTCATAAATTAATTGACCATATATGTGTGGGTTTGTTCTAATTTCCCTTTTGGCTTGCTTTTGATTCACTGGTTGTTTAAAAGTGTGTATTTAGATTCCACATCTTTGTGAATTCTCTAGGTTTTTTTGCTATTAATTTCTGTCTTTTTAATATTTATTTATTTATTTGGCTGCCCTGTATCTTAGTTGTGGCACGCAAGATCTTTGTTGCTGCGTGCGAGATCTTTGTTGCGGTATGTGGAACCTTTTTTTTGCGGCATGTGGGATCTTTTTAGTTGTGGCATGTGGGATCTTTTTAGTTGCGGCATGCAGGATCTTTTAGTTGCGGTACACAGGATCTTCATTGTGGCATGTGAGATTTTCGTCACAGCATGCAGACTCTTAGTTGCAGCCTGCGAGATCTAGTTCCCTGACCAGGGATTGAACCCAGGCCCCCTGCATTGGGTGCACTGAATCCTAATCACTGGACCACCAGGGACCTCCCTTTGCTATTAATTTGTGGTGTCATTCCATTGTGGTAGGAAAATATACTTGAAGATTTCAGTCTTCTTAGATTTGTTAAGACTTCTTTTTGACCTAACATGTAATCTATCCTAGAGATGGTTCTGTGTGCACTTGAGAATAATGTGTATTCTGCTGCTGGGTGAAATGTATGTACGTTTGTTGGACTATAGTGGTGTTGAAATCCTCAACAACTTTATAGGGTTGTTTTCCAGAGACTTTTTTTGTTCCTTTTTTGGGGTCATATTTCCCTGTTTCTTGTTGTTCCTTGACACCTGTGTTGCTATCTGCATATTTGAAAAAACTATTTCCTCTCCTTCTCTTTACAGACTGGCTTTCTATTGTTTATTTTCTTGACTGATTTTCTTTATTTATTTGTTATTCAGGTATGATTAACATATAAGACTTCTGTTTCCTTTTTTTTCACCCTTTTACACCCCCCCAGCTTTATTGAGATATAATTGACATGTAACATTTTGTAAGTTTAAGGAATAAAACATGATAATCATACACACATATATTGCAAAATAATTACCACAATAAGGTTAGTTAACACATCATCTGAAATATTTTTGTGGTAAGAACATTTAAGATCTACTCTTTTAATAACTTTCAAGTATGTAATACACTGTCATTAACTATAGTCACCAGGCTGTACATTAGCTCCTCAGAACTTATTTATCTTATACCTGGAAATGTGTACCCTTTGGCCAATATCTTCCCATTTCCCCCACTTACAAGCCCATGGTAACCACCATTTTACTCTTGGTTTCTGTGAGTTTGGTTTCTATGATGTTAATATGGGCTTGTCATATAGCCTTTATTATGTTGAGGGAAGTTCCTTCTATGCTTAATTTGTTGAGAACTTTTCTTGTAGTGTTCTTATCTGGCTTTGGTATCAGGGTAATGCTGACCTCATAAAATGAATTAGGGAGTGTTTTCTCATCTTCAGTTTTTGGAAAACTTTTTGCAGGGTTGGTATTAATTCTTCTCTAAATGTTTCATAGAATTCACCAGTAAACCATCTAACCCTGGGTTTTTCTTTGATGGGAGGTTTTTATTACTGATTCAGTCTCCTTAGTATTAATTGGTTTGTTCAGATTTTCTGTTTCTCCATGATTCAGTGTTGATAGACTGTATGTTTCTTGGAATTTATCCGTTTCTTCTTGATTATCCAATGTTGGTGTACAATTTTTATAGTATTCTCTTATCCTTTTTATTTCTGTGGTATCCATTATAATTTCTCCTCTTTGATTTTTTATTTTATTTGCTTGAGTCTTTGTTTTATTATTTCTCAGTTTAAAGGTTTCTCAATTTTGTTTAACTTTAAAAAAAACAGCTCTTACTTTATTGATTTTTGTATTATTCTTCTAGTCTCTATTTCTGCTTTGATATTTATTTCCTTTCTTCTGATAACTTTGAGCTTGGATTTTTTTCTTCTTTTTCTAGTACTTAGTTGTAAAGTTAGGTTGTTTGTTTGAGATCCTTTTTCTAAATATAGATGTTTATTGCTTTAAACTTTCTTCTTAGAACTGCTTTTGATTCATGACCATAAGTTTTGGCATGTTGTTTTTGTTTTCATTTTTTTCAAGATAATTTTTTATTTTATCTCCATTTGTTCTTTGACCCACTGGTTATTTGAGAGTGTATTGTTTGATTTCCTCTTACCTGTGAATTTTCCAGTTTTTCTCCTGTTATTGATTTCTTTTCTGCAACCATTGGGTTCAGAAAACATACTTGGTATGATTTCAGTGTTCTTAAATTTGCTAAGATTTGTTTTGTTACCTATCATATGATCTACTCTGGAGAATGTTCTGTGTGTTCTTGAAAAGCACGTGTATTATGCTGCTGCTATTGGTGGAATGTTTTGTATATGTCTGTTAGAGCTCATTGGTCTAACATATAGTTCAAATTCAATGTTTCCTTATTGATTTTCTGTCTAGATGATCTATCCATTGTTGAAAGTGGTGTATTGAAGTCCCCTACTTCTACAGAAGTATTTTCTCTTTTTTCCCTTCAGATCTGTTAGTATTGCTTAACATGTTTAGGTGCTCTGATGTTGGGAGCATTTATATTTATTGTTTTATTTTCTTGATGAATTGACCCCTTTATCATCATATAATTACCTTCTTTGTCTCTTGTTACAGTTTTTGACTTAAAGTCTATTTTGTCTGATATGAGTATATCTATACCTGCTCCCTTTTGGTTTCCATGTTGCATAGAATGTCTTCTTCATCTTTTCACTTTGAGCCTATGTGTCCTTAAAGATGAAGTGAGTCTCATGGAGGCAGCATGTAGTTGAATCTTGGTTTTTTATTTATCCACTCATCCACTTTGAACATTTTGATTAGTGAATTTATTCCATTTACATTTAAAATATTTATCGAGAGGTAAGGACTTGCTAATGTGTCTTATTGTTTTCTGGTTATTTTGTATTTCCCATGTTCTTTTCTTCCTCTCTTGCTGTCTCCCTTTGTGAATTAATGATTGTCTGTAGTGGTACACTTTGATTCCCTTTTCTTTATTTTTTATGTATCAGCTGTAGGATTTTGCTTGTCATTTTCATGAGGCTTACATAAAACATATTGTAGGTATAACAATCTTTTTAAACTGATAATGTCTTAGCTTTGATTACATATAGAAATGCTACCCTTCTACTACCCCCCAATATTTTATGTTTTTGATGTAACAGTTTACCTCTTTTTGTATTGTATATCCATTATCAAATTACTGTAACTATACTTATTTTTTATAATTTTGTCATTTAGCTTTCATACTAGAGCTGAGTGATTAACACACCACCATGTTACAGTATTAGAGTTTTCTGAGTTTGCCTATATATCTATCTTTATTAGTGTGTATTATATTTTCATATGTTCATGTGTTACTAATTAGCATTCTTTCATTTCATGTTGAATAACTTTTTTTTAGCATTTCTAATGTAATGCAAGTCTAGTGATGATTGACTTCCTCAGCTTTTGTTTGTCTGTGACAGTCTGTCCTTCAGTTTTGACAGATACCTTTACCAGTTAAAATATTCTTGGTTGCAAGTTTTTTTTTTTCTTTCAGAACTTTGAATATATTATCCCACTATCTTCTGGCCCACAAGGCTTCTGCTGTGAAATCCACAGATAGCCTTATGAGGACTCCCTTGTGTATGAGGAATTTTTTTTTTCTATTGCTGGTTTTAAAATTCTCTCTTTGTCTTTGATTTTAGACAGTTTTATTATAATGTCTTGGAAATGATCATTTGGGGTTGAAATTTTGGGGTGACTTATTAGGTCATTAACCTGGATGTCCAAATCTCTCTCCAGATGGGAAGTTCTCAAGCATTACTTTTAAATAAGCTTTCTACACCTTCTCCCACTCTTCTCCTGAAATTCCAATAATGCATAGATTCTTTTAATGGTATACCATAGTTCAGGTAGGCTTTCTTCACTTTCTTATTCTTTTGTTGTTGTTGTTTTCCTTTTACTGGATAATTTAAAATAATCCATCTTCTACTTCACAGATTTTTTTCTTTAGCTTGATCCATTCTGATGTTGATGCTCTTTATTACATCTTTCATTTCATTGATTGTATTCTTCAGCTCCAGAATTTCTGTTTGATTCTCTACTATGTTTTCTGTCACTCTGTTAAACTTCTTATTTTGTTCATGTGTTGTTTTCCTGATTTTATTGGATTGTCTGTCTGTGTTTTCTTCTGGCTCACTGAGATTCCTTAAAAATTTTTTTGAATTATCCTTCAAGCTAAGTGTAGATATTCATTTCTTTGGGGTTGGTTACTAGAGAATTATTTGTTTCTTTGATGACGTCATATTTCCTTGATTTTTCATGTACCTTGGCATCTTGCTTTCCTGGCTTTGCATTTGAATAAGCAGGCACCTCCTTCAGTCTTTACTTATTGGCTTAATGAGAGACATACCTTCATATGTCCAATCTGCTTGATATCCTGGGGCTTTCTCAGGCTTTTTCTAGGGATGTGCCTGCTCCACACTTCTTGTCACATTTTTAGGGAGGGGGAATTCTTAAGATTATATGCCTTCTCTCAGTCCTACAAAGCCAGGCTATGTGCTGACACCCTCCTGTTTGTTTACTTTCCCTAGAGTGGTGCTGAATAATAAAATTTTATGTGCTTCCTCCCAATCTGGCAGAATTGAGGAAGCTTTCTGAACATGCTCACTATCTACAAAGGCTCAATCTTGCTCCCACTGAGTGTACACAAAGTGATCCAGCCATGTGGTGTGTGTGTGTGTGTGTGTGTGTGTGTGTGAGGTGCACTTAGTGTTGATGGTGCCCACGGCAACATGAGGGTATCCACAGGTGAGGCTTTCCCAGTGGCTTGTGGATGGGCTTCCTGATGATTCCACAAAGTGGTTAGTAGGATTAACATCGCTTTGATGCCTCCAAGAGTCCTGGATGCTGTTCTCCAAGCGCCTCCCTACCTTCTAGTTTTTAAGGACACCTCACCTTTCTGGATAGGGTAAGAAAGAAGTTGGGCTCTTTGGCAGCATTCTGAATAGCTGGGAAAGCCAGTCACTCACTCACATGCTCTCACTTTCTGCCATGGGAGGAATCATAGGCCAAGAAAGTCTCTCTTGGAACTGAGCTTTGCTTCCTTGGAGTGATGCAGTTAAAGAGAAACTAGTCTTCTTATTCTCTTTATTTCATCAAATCTTGGATTTTTGTTGTTGTAGTGGCTCCAACACTGTGCCAGAACTTCTCTGCTGTACTCCCAGACTTCCACAAAGGCACTTTCATCTGTGGGTAATTGTAAAAATTAGTGTCCTTTGGGGAGAAGAGGGTAGAAAAGTCTTACTTTGCCATTTTGATGATATCACTCCTCTGTTTTCTTATTGATATTTTGTTTGGATGTTCTATCCATTATTGAAAGTGGGTATTGAAATCCACTGTTATTATGTTGCTGTCTCTTTTTCCAATCAGTTGTCAATGTTTGCTTCATATGTTTGGAGGTTCTGATATTGGGTGCACATATATTTATAAGTGTTATATCTTCTTGATGAATTGACCCTTTTACTATTATATGATGTCCTTCTTTGTATCTTTTGATAGTTTTTGTTTTAAAGTCTGTTTTGTCTGATACAAGTTTTGTCACTCTTTCTCTCACTTAGCATTTTTATGGAATATCTTTTCATTACTTCACTTTCAGCCTGTTTATGTCTTTAAACATAAAGTTATTTTCTTATAGATGGCATATAGATGGGTCTTTAAAAAAATTAATTCCATTTTTAAAAATTGGTATCTTTCTGTGTGTGTGTGTGTGTGTGTGTGTGTGTCAAAAATAGGTATCTTTTGACTGGGGAGTGTATTTTTATTTAAAGTCATTATTGATAGGGAAAGATTTACTCTGATCATTTTGTTAATTTTTTTGGTCTCTTTTTAGCTTTCTGTCTCTCTTTTCCTCTCTTGCTCTTTCCTTTTTGTTTTATTGATTTTTTAAAATTTTCGTTTTCATTATTTTCTTATTTTTTCCTACGTATCTTTTATAGATATTTTCTTTGTGGTTACTATAGGGCTTACATAAAGTATTCTATAGTTATAACAGTCTATTTTATATTGACAACAATTTGATTTCAATTTCACACAATAGCTCTACTGTTTTACTCCTCTCCTTTTAATGTTCTTGTTGTCACAAATTATATCTTTTTTATATTTTGTATTTACTAACATATTTTTATAGTCTATGTTTTGTATACTTTTGTGTTTCTGTTTAGATTCCATTAATTTCAGTTTGAACAACTCTCTCTGGTATTCCTTATAGGGCAGGTCTAGTGGTGATAAGCTCTCAAGCTTTTGTTTATCTGGGAAAGTCTTTATTTTTGCTTTGCTTTTTAAGAATTGTTTTGCTGGATATAGTATTATTAGTTGGCAGGATTTTTTTTTCTTTCAGTACTTTTAAAATATCATCCCACTCCTTTTTTGTCTTCAGGGTTTCTGCTGAGTAATCTGTTGGTAGTATTGTAGGGGTTCCTTGTATGTGAGAAGTCACTTTTCTCTTACTGATTTCAAAATTCTCTCTTTGTTTTAGACTTCTGATGCTTCAATTATAATGTGCCTTGGTGTGAACTTCTTTAGGTTTCCTTTTTGGAGACATTTAGGTTTCTTCAAATGGGGTATCAATTTTATCTCCCAGATTTGGGGAGTTTTAAGCGATTGTTTTCAAATAAACTTTCTGTCCCTTTCTGTCTTCTTCTGAGACTCTGTAATGTGTATACTGGTTTTGTTTTATCATGTCCCATTTGTCCTTTCAGTTCTTTACTTTTTCATTTTTATCTTTTTGCTTTCTATGATAGGATAATTTCAAATGACCTGTCTTCAAGTTTGCTGATTCTTTCTTCTGTTTTATCAAATCTCATATTGAACCCCTCTACTGAATTTTAAATTTCAGTTATTGTATTCTTTAGCTCCAACATTTGTGTGGTGTTTTTTAAAGTATTTTCTCCCTCTTTGTTGAAATACTCATTTTGTTCTTGCAACATTTTACTGAGGTAGTTGAGAGTTTTTATGATGGGCATTTTGAAATCTTTGTCAGGTAATTCATATACATACATTTCTTTAAGATAAGTTTCTGTAGCCTTTTATTGGGCCATGTTTCTTTCTTCTTGTTCCTTGACACTATGTGTTAATGTCTGCACATGTGAAAAATCTACCACCTCTCTACAGACTGGATTCATACAGAGGAAAACCTTCTCCAATCAGCCTGGATAGAGATTCTGGAGACCTGTCACACCAATTGTGTTGATGTGTCTTCTCTGGACTTGTGTATATAAATTCTTAATTAGAAGGGGTTCCCTTTTTTACAGGAGTTCATGATCTCTTGCTCCCTCTGGTATCTGTCTGCTGTTCTGCAGACCCTGTGGAGCAGCAGCATACCACCCAACTCTTGTTTGTTTGTTGGTTTTGTTTTCAGCAGTCCCCAGGCATGTAGTGTATGTGGAGGCTGGTCAGTGCTCTGAGAGATACAAGACAGATACCAGTCCCTTGGCATAGTTCTTTGAAAAGTCTGAACATTGGACATATATTTGAGTCTTCTCCTTCCTTCCCCAGGGAGAATCTGGGAACTGTTTTCTCAAATGCGTTGTTCTGAGCTGGGGAGAGGAGCTTTGACTTTTGAGTGCATACTAGTCTAAACTGTCATCTTTGTTCTTAGTGGTCCCTAAACAACTAGAATATGCTGGGTCCCATTAGTACATCAAGACAGGCAATACAGAAGCTAGGGCCTCAGGCATCTCCCTGAAAAGCTGAAATGTGGGTGAATGTTCCAATTCTTTCCCTCCCCAGGAAGAAGCTGGGATTGGGGTGGGGGTGTTGCCTGCTTGTATACTAGCTCATATTGAGTGTATACTCATTGAGTGTATACTAGCTCATATTATCACCTTTGTTCTCAGCAGCTCCCAACCTTGGGCCCTTTCCTCTCAGTGTTGAGATTCAAGCCAGACAGAAACCAGTCCCACAGTAGCCCCCCAAAAGTCTGAACTTTGGACACATGTTTCAGTCCTTTTCTTCACTTCCCAGGGGCAAGCTGGGAGCTGACATTTTCCTCCTGATTAGTGGTGCTGTGATAGGAGGAAGGATTATTGCTAGAGGGTGTCACAAATTTACTTTCTGGCTTCTGTGTTGCTGGTTCATCTTCACCCATTGTGCAGGAACCTCTCACCTGGTTTCTGCATTTCTCACAAAGAGAATTGGTTCTTGTATTGTTGTTGAATTGGTATCTCCATGGGGAGGAGAGTCTAGGGTTTTCTGTTCTGCCATCTTCCTGATGTCACCCTCTTGACTTCTTAACTTAGATGTGGCCATGTGATTTTCTTAGGTCAGTGAAGCATGAATCGGTCATGTGTGGAAGCATTAGGGGCCAGTGTGTGCTTCCCTTCATTCTCTCTTTTCCTTTGCTGCTGTGGCTAGGAATGTTGCAGATAGTAAGATTTATATCAGCCCTAGTTCTAAAGTGATAATGTTGAGCAGAACCTCTAGGTAAACTTTAATGAACATGGAGTAGGAAATAGATCTTTGTATTTAAGCCACTGGAATTTTACAGTTGTTTGTTACTTCAACATAATCTCACCTATCTCAGTTTATACAGTTTGCAATGATACAATCATAAATGATATGGGCGATTTTTTGTTCTGCTCTTCTTTAGTTTGGGCATCAGGGTACTGTTAGCATTGTAAAATGAAATGGAGAAAAATGTGTCTTTTTCTAAATTTTCTATAGTTTATATAGCATAGATATTCTGTAATCCTTGATGGTTTCATAGACATTTCCCCTAAAACTCTTTAGCCTTATGACATTTTTAGCAGTAGATTTTCAGTATTTTCCCCTGAGGATATTAGTCTATTCAAGTTCTTTTGCATTTCATTAAATATATTTGGTAATACATATTTTGTTAGAATGTTATTTACTTTGTCTAGACATATCATTTTTGATACAAAGATATATAAAATATTGTCTTATAATTTTAAAATATCTTCTATTTTCTATAGTTATATTCTTTTTGTATTTCTTGTATTCACTAGAAGAAGTAAAAGTAGTAGTTTAGAGCTCAGGCTCTGGAGCTGAACTTCTTGGGTATGAATTCAAGCTCAGCCAGTTATTAATCATATAACTTTGGTTAAACTAATTACCTTCTCTGTCCCTCAGTTTTCTCATGTACAGATGAAGGAATAATATTTTGTGCTTCAAAGAATCATTTTGATAATTAAGACATAAACTTGAGAACTTAAAGTGGTCCCAGACAGACATTTTCACAAGTTTCTGATGGAATCCAACGTAGTTCCTTCCCTTTTTAAAAATTTAGCTTTTTACAGAACAATAACAACACTAATAACAATAGTACTGTGTTATTGACAGGCTTCTAATGCTTCTTCAAATCCCAGAGCAATCGTTCTCCTGAAATCAGAGTAGACAGAAATCATGAATTCTAATTCTAACTGGTGAAAAGTGGACTGTGCCCTTGACACTCTCTTCTTTTAAACTTCTAATTAAATTACTTTGTATGATTTTATAACTCATACTATTCTTCTTTTTTTAGTTCTAAGATTATCCTAGCATTAGCAAGTAGGAATTTATCTAAGATAATTACTATGGCTTTATGACATGACCCTAGTACTAGTAGTCATTGAGAAATTCCCTACTGTTTAGTATGACAAGATGTCCCATGCTGTCTTGCACATTTCCTGTCTTGCACATTTCCTGTCTCATAGCTGGAATCAACTGTTTTTCCTAGGAACCTTGATTTTTTTAAATGGGAAATGTTATTAGAAACCAAGATCTGAAAACTGATTGTGCCCATTGGTACTGGGGTAGCTTTGAGGTACATTGAGCAGTCAGACTAGAAAATACAAATACACGTGTGTGTATATATGTGTATATATATATATATTTATACACACATACATATGCATATTCGTACATATGTATACCTACAAACACACACATGTGCGTATGTGCGTGCATATATATACATAGACATATTTAGAAATTATGAGTTTCTTACAGATACTTTCAATTCTAATCTATCCCCTCAAGGCTTGTTCTTCTTGCCTTCTTCCACTTCCTGTGTGCATGTCCCTTCTTTCATAGTGTAAATCCTGACTTCACACAACATCAGCCTATTTACTTGTTTGCTCAATCCTGTAAAACTCTAAAATTGTTTTAGAACTGACTGATTAGCTTATACCATTAGAAAAACAAACCATGTAAACTATTTCATGATTTTTTTTCTCTTACCCAAGATTGAGAATGTAGTACTGTATTCATGAGTTAGTTGGATTAGTGCCTTTTTTATTTAAGTTCAGTTGATTTATTTCTTAAGTTGCTTTCATGTTTAGTGCACTCGTCATATCCTTGTTAATATAATTTCTTGGAATATCTAGAATATCAACCTACTTTCAAAAGAGACCGAGAGAGAGGGAGAGGGAGAGGGAGAGGGAGGGACGGAGAGAGAGAGAGAGAGAGAGCATCTTTTCCTGAATCCCTTCCCCTACATTCCCCAGTTTACCCCTTCTGTTGCAAGTAACCATCTATTATATCATTTTCTAGTTTATTATTTCTGTATTTCATTTTGTAAATGTAAATGTCTCTATTTTTCTTAATTTTCCCCCTTCCCCTTCTTTCTTACCTCAGAGGTAATATGCTAGGTATCTGCTTTTTCACTTTTATTTTTCACTTAACATTCTTTCTTGGAAATTCTTTCATGTCAGTTTCTGGAGAACTTTTTCATTCATTTTTACAGCTGTATATTTATAGTTTATAGTATATTTCTTAGGTTATTCAAGCGATAGTCTGTGAATATTTAGGTGGTTTTGAATATTATGCAATTACAAATGATGCTCTGATAAGTAACCTTGTGCATATGTGTCTTCATTGTTTGGCCTATGATTGTAACCTAAAGTATAAATAACCCAAGAAAACTAGAGACTAATAGAAATATATTCAAAACACTCATTAAAACTTTTCTCACAATTTTCATGTCATATCTAGCATTATGGTAATTTATTTTTAACTTTATCAAAATGAAAGAAAATTCTGCTGTACACTTGTATAAAGTTGAAGTTTAGGTATTTCACAATAGATATATTTTTTCTATTCAGTGGACTAAATGCATTTCTTGATGTAGGTTATGATGAAGCATCAGATGAAAAGCTTATGCTTAACCATAAGGATTCAGTGTCAAAAACCCAAACACAAGTAAAGAAACAAAGAACTCTCAAAAGGGAAAGACTCTCTAGTAAGTACAATAATCATAAATAACTTCATATTATTTTAAATTAAACTCATCAGAAGATCTTTTTTCTTTGCTTCCTGAAGATATGTCTCAGCATATATTTTGCAGAAATTTTGCATGTTGATTTAAAGTATGAATACCCTAAGACAACTAGAGAGCAAAACTGAAATTATTGATACAATTTGGTTAGAATTTCTGATCATAAGACTGTTTCATTCTCAATAACCATTAAGGGCAATAATAGGTCAATAGTTGTCTCACTAAGGCTGTGTACCTTTCAGCCAACCTGGGAAATTTCTGCTCCAAAAGATCAGTGGGTGCCTCTGACCTATGTCAGTGTCTTTTTGCTATAGGCTTCAATGGGTGAAAAGAGGTCAGTAACTTAAAAACCAAATGGGGATCAGATGGGTCCGAGGGAAGGCAGCTTGAATGGCCTATTGGAAGTCCTCCAGAGCATCCTGTTGGTTGGGTCTCCACTCAGAGGTAATAACCTTTATGCTAACCCCACAGATATGTACCATCAAACCCCTGTGGGCAGAATGCAAATGTGTTAGTAGTCAAAGAGTCCCATCAGTATTCAGACTTTTTTTTTTATAATTTGGGGAAGGGAGGGCCAAAAGATATGCAAACATCTCCTCTGGAGTAAGATTTTTATCTGCTACCCTGGAATTTCACTTGGATCCTAATTCCTTGTCTATATTAATGACCCAGCCATGTTGCCCCATGTGGATCAACAGGGTGTGCAGTCCTGTGGGATGGTGCCTTTGCCTGGGCCCACCAGAAGGATATCATCAATATAGTAGAAAACTATTATTCCCTCTGTGAGTGGGACTTTTTCTAAGTCATGCTCTATCCATTGAAGATAAGCAGATGGGGAATTTAGGGAGCCCTGTGGAAGGACATTAGTGGCATATTTCAATTAATTCTACGTAAAGGTAAACTGATCCTGGACATTTGGATGAAGAAGGATGCTGAAAAGAGAGTTCAAGTTGTTGGTTGCTGTATACCGAGTTCCTTCACCTTGGGCAATAGCTTCTATGACAGTCACAATGCCAGTGCCAGGTTGGTACTAACACTGTGCAGCCTTAATCACTTAGTCTGTAGGCACCTGACGTTTTGTGCACAGGCCTATTAAATGGAGAAATAGTCTATGGAATTCGTTGGCTTCTTTAAGCTCAGCAACAAGGGCAGTTATTTCTTTTTTACACCCAGGGAGTCAGTATTGTTTTTGGTAGATAGGGGCACTAGGTTCTGGTAGTTGGGTCACTCAGGATCTTCCACCTGCCCCATTAAAATATCCTAACTGCAGCAAATCCCGTCACAACATGAGAGTGAATGTGAGTGGTGGGTCACGTAAATAATACATCTATACCGACAATATATTCAGTAGTAGAGGCCGTAACAATGCACTGTACGGTAGTGTGGCCTGGAAAAGGTTTCTGTTTGTGGTGGTGGCCCCAAACCAGAAAGCATTATCTGTTTTCCCCTCATCCTGGTGCCAGGGCTTGTGGGGATTACAGTTGTCAGTGTACCGCCATCCAAAAGGCCCAAGAAATGTAATTCTCGCCTGCCTGCAATTTGTACTGGAATAGGCCCTCATATATCTTCACTGGGGATGTAGGTACCTTGGTATAACCCTATCTTGTTTTTTATTTTTGAAAACTGTGATCAGCGTAAGTGTATGTGGAGTTCTTTGATCCATCTCAGAATTCACTGATAAAGGTAGTGAGAATAGCACTTGCATTATTCATAGCGGCCACCACAAAGTGGACCGTAGTGGGGCTACATGTTGGGTCCTCATGGCCCGTCATCTAACAATGAGTACCTTGGTGGAGAGCATTAATTTACTGCTTTGAGACCCCACTGTATGGTAATCAGGCCCATAGATTTTTAGGTAAGGTCATTGCCCATAACATCCAGTAGAGGGAGCATTATTACCATTTTTACATCACTTTTTCTTTCTGGGCAGCAATTTCTGCATGCCTGAAAATTTGCCAATTAGGATCTGACTGTATCACAACTGACTGACACAACTTATGAGGAAATTTGATTGAGCTTGATAACCAATAGGATTCACAAAAGTGAACTTAGAAATCTGAGTCTGGTAAGACCCAAGTCTAAGTTCTCTCCAGGTCACTGGGCAAAGTGATTCCAAAGTCCTATACATTCTTTTATATTAAAGGCATGAGTCTCGGTGTCAGGGCTTAGAACTAACAATAGTCATAGAGTATAACTCAGCTTTCAGGGTCTCTGATGACTTTTAGGTCTGTCTCTGGAGAACCATAACCATTAGCTAGGGAATTGTTTCCCTAGCTCTCTTAAGAGTCCCTCTGTTAGATCTCTAATTTGACTCAGCAGTGGAACTTGACCAGAGTTTGGAGGCTAAAGTGAAGGTCCAATGTTCCCTTCAAACTGAAAGTCTTATTTAACAATTTGTGAGAACTTTCTAAGAGTGCTCTGTGGCCTCCACCAGCACTTTCTGAGACTCACTGGCTAAGTGTCCCATTGGATCCTCACACTCTTGCAGTTGATCCATTTGCTCAGTCTAAGAGTGGCCCAAATCTTCTCTAACCCCTCCTAAAAGTGCTTTGTAGGATCTACAGGGATTTTACTTTTTCAGAAAAGCATTATGTTGATCACTTTGCCCACTGTACCAGTTTCTCAGAGAGCTAGAGAGCTGCCGGTTGTCAAGTTGGCCAATTAAGATAACAAACTAAACAAAATAAAATTCGGCCTTTTTTCACTTACTCTGATAGTGTAAGCAAGAATCTAAACAGAAAAGGGCTGAAGCTCTACCAGTCTTCCATTTTCCCCACAGAACAGCACTGGGCAAGGGTCAGGTGTATCATTATAGATAGGAGAGAGTGGGGGCAACATCTCACTGCCCCAAACAAAAGGCTCCTGCTGTTTTAAGGACGCTGGGCCCAGGGGAAGAATGAGGAGGCAGTTTGGAGCAGATAAGTACTTTACACCGAATCAGACTGAGAACAGTGTCTACCAGGTCTGTCTTTAAGGTGGCGTAGGTAGAGGCATCTGAACAGTACCGGTTCAGTACATCTGAACCTCTGAATGGAGGTTCCTAGGCCAGAATGCAGATAAATTTAAGATCATGGTCATCTAGAAGTGCAGGTTAAGGGTCAGCCTGACTGCAGCTACTTCTAGTGCCTGCAGTGTATACATCAAGTCAGTGTGGGGTTGGAAGCTTTCCCCTATAAGAATTGCCAGGTAGGTGTGTAATTGCTTATGGGGCTGAAAGATCATATACAGGGTTTTGACTTGCAATTGGAACCTCAGTGTATGTATACACACACACACACACACACACACACACACGCTCACACATTCATACGTACCTATACCTACATACACGTAAAAGTGAACATATATATGCATATACACATACATAGGCATATTTAGAAATTATGAGTTCTTACACGCACCTTCAATTCCAGTTTATACCCTTAGGGCTTGTTTTTGCCTTCCTTCGTTTTATATGTGGATGTCCTTCCACAGTGAGAATCCTGACTTTGAGCAACATCAACACATTTATATATTCACTCCATCCTATAATACTTCTAAAATTGTTTCACGGTCACTTAGCTGATACCACTAGGGAAAAAACCGACTAAAATTTTTGTGATTTTTTTTTTTTTGCGTCCCAATCTCTTGCCTAAGACTGAGAGTATATGTCAAATACTGTTGATGAACTACTTGGATTTGTGCTTATTTTTTCCTGCAGTAGGTTCATTAAGGTTGTTTCCAATGTTAGTCTTTTTATTTTTTACTTTAGTTTTATTTTTGGAATATGTAAAACATGAACCTTTTCTAAAAGTGATAAATATGCAAAAAATATATAAAAGCATCATTCCTTTCTTATTCCTTCCCTACATTCCTTAGTCCTCACCCTCCTTTAGTAGGTATCCAACTAAATTGTTTTTTGGTTTGTCTTTTCTGTGTTTCATTGAAAATATAACTTTTTTTCCTCTTTATGTATTTCTTTCTTATGTCCCTTTCTTTCACAAAAGGTGAAAAAGATAGCATGCTAGATGTTCTTTATTTCAGTTTTTTTTTTCATTTAATGTTGCCTCCTAGAAATCCCTCCAATTCGTTTTATAGAGATCTTTTGCATTTCTTTTACAGCAGTAGGTACACTTGTTTATACTACATCATATACCATAATTTATACTTTACCGTAGTTTATAATATATACTTTAATTTATTCAACCAATCTTCTATGCGTATATATTTTGCTGGTTTTAGCTATTTTGCAATTACACATAATACTGTAATGAAAAACTTGTACTTACACATTTTCTTTTTTTTTTTTTAAGAAGTCAACATAGGTTTGTTTTTTTTTAACATCTTTATTGGCATATAATTGCTTTACAATGGTGTGTTAGTTTCTGCTTTACAACAAAGTGAATCAGCTATACATATACATATATCCCCATATCCCCTCCCTCTTGCGTCTCCCTCCCACCCTCCCTATCCCACCCCTCTAGGTGGTCACAAAGCACTGAGCTGATCTCCCTGTGCTATGCGGCTGCTTCCCACTAGCTATCTATTTTACATGTGGTAGTATATACACATTTTCATTGTTTGGCCTATAAATATGTATTTACCTAAAGTATAAATAAAATAACACAAGAAAACTAGAGACTAATATAAAACATATTTGATGCCTAGGAATATTTATGAAACACTGAGACCGTTTCAACATACATCTATCAAAAATGATCTCACAATTTTCATATGGATCTAGCATTGTGGCAATTTACTTAAAACTTTATAAAAATGAGAGAAGATGCTGCTGCATAATTATTATAAATTTGAAATTAGAGATTTCACAATAAATCTATTTTCCCATTTAAGTGGAGTAAATGTATCTCTTTTTGTAGCTCATGATATAGTACCAGATAAAAAGCTTATGCATGAGAATCAAGGTTCAGTGTCAAAAATCCAACAGCAAGTAAAGAAAGAAAGAAATCTCAGAAGGGAAGGACACACTAGTAAGTATGATAATTATAATTTTTAAATATTTTAAATTAAACTCATCAAATGATCTTTTTTGTTTGGTTCATGAATATGTATTTGGGCATATATTTTATTTTATTTTATTTTTTAAATTAAATTAAGTCAATTTATTTATTTTTAATTTTTTGGCCTCGCTGCGTGGCATGTGGGCTCTTAGTTCCCCAACCAGGGATCAAACCCGTGCCCCCTGCGGTGGAAGTGCAGAGTCTTAACCACCGGACCAGCAGGGAAGTCCGGGGCATATATTTCATAGAAAATTTCCACTTTGACCTAAAGTGTTAATACCCTAAGATAATTAGAGAACAGAAACAAAAGTATTGATACCTTTTGATTGGGATTTCTAGTACTAAGATTATTTTAAGGCCTTGGGTTATGTACTCAGTATGATTCAATAACAGACAATCAACTGACTCTTAAAGGGTGTACACTTCTGAGCTCTCTCCAGGAGATTTGGGTCCATAAGTTCAGCAGTTGACTCTGACCTGTCTGTGGCAGTGTCCTTTAGTCATAGCCTATAGTTGGTGATCAAAGAGGTGCTGAGACCTATAACTCAAACAGAAAATGTGGATCACAGGGACCAAGGGGAAAGGTCAAATTCAATGTCATGAGATTTTTCCATATGTTTTCTTCAAGAAATTTTATAGTTTTAGGTCTTAAGTTTCAGTCTTTAACCCATTTTGAATTAATTTTTATGTATGATGTAAGGTAAACATCCAACTTTATTGTTTTACATGTAGATATCAGTTTATTCAACTATTTCTTGGAGACAGTGTTCTTTCCCCTTTGATTGGTCTTGACACCCTTATTAAAGGTCATAAACTATACGTGTGAGGGTCTATTTCTAAGCTCTTTAATCTATTCCATTGGTCTATATGTCTGTCTTTATGCCCCTACCACACTATTTTGATTACTTGTGCTTTGTAATAAGTTTTGAAATTAGTAAATGCTAGACCTATAAATTTGTTACTCTTTTTCAAGATTTTTTGGCTATTTGGGATCCTGTATAAATTTTAGCATGGATTTTTCTATTTCTTCTGCAAAAAATGCACTTGGATTTTTATAGGGATTACACTGAATCTGTAGATTGCTTTGGGTAGTACTGAGACCTTAACTATATTAAGTTTTCAAATCCAGGAACATGGGATGTTTTTCCATTTATTTGTCTCTTTGTTAATTTCTTTCAGCAGTGTTTTTTTAAATTAATTTTTATTGGAGTATAGTTGCTTTACAATGTTGTATTAGTTTCTACTCTACAGAAAAGTGAATCAGCTATACGTATACATATATCCCCTCCTTTTTGGATTTTCTTCTCATTTAGGTCACCACAGTGCATTTAGTAGCGTTCCCTGTACTATACAGTAGGTTCTCCTTAGTTACCTATTTTATACATAGTATCAATAGTGTATATATGTCAATCCCAATCTCCCAATTCATCCCATCCCCTTCCTTTCCCCCTTGGTATCCATACGTTTGTTCTCGAGTCTGTGTCTCTGTGTCTGCTTTGCAAATAAGATCGTCTATACCATTTTTCTAGATTCCACATATATGCGTTAATATACGATATTTGTTTTTCTCTTTCTGGCTTCACTTCCATGTTCTGGCTATCGTCAGTAGTGCTGCAGTGAACATTGGGGTGCATATAGCTTTTTGAATTATGTTTTTCTCTGGGTATATGCCCAGTAGTGGGATTGCTGGGTCATATGGTAGTTATATTTTTAGACTTTTAAGGAACCTCCATACTGTTCTCCATCATGGCTGTATCAATTTATATTCCCACCAGCAATGCAAGAGGGTTCCCTTTTCTCCACACCCTCTCCAGCATTTATTGTTTGTAGATTTTTTGATGATGGCCATTCTGACCAATGTGAGGTTGATACCTCATTTTAGTTTTGATTTGCATTTCTCTAATAATTAGTGATTTTGAGCATCTTTTCATTTGTTTGTTGGCCATCTGTATGTCTTCTTTGGAGAAATGTCTATTTAGGTCTCCATTTTTTGATTGGGTCGTTTTTTTGATATTGAGCTGCATAAGCTGTTTGTATATTTTGGAGATTAATCCTTTGTCAGTTGCTTTGTTTACAAATATTTTTTCCCATTCTGAGTGTTGTCTTTTCGTCTTGTTTATGGATTCCTTTGCTGTGCAAAGGTTTTAAGTTTAATTAGGTCCCATTTGCTTATTTTTGTTTTTATTTCCATTTCTCTAGGAGGTGGGTCAAAAAAGATCTCACTGTGATTTACGTCAAAGAGTGTTCTGCCTATGTTTTCCTCTAAGAGTTTTATAGTGTATGGCCTTACATTTAGGTCTTTAATCCATTTTTAGTTTATTTTTGTGTTATGGTGTTAGGGAGTGTTCTAATTTCATTCTTTCACATGTAGCTGTCCGTTTTCCCGGCACGACTTATTGAAGAGGCTGTCTTTTCTCCATTGTATATTCTTGCCTCCTTTGTCATAGGTTAGGTGACCACAGGTGCGTGGGTTTATCTCTGGGCTTTCTATCCTATTTCATTGATCTATATTTATGTTTCTGTGCCAGTACCATGCTGTCTTGATTATGGTGGCTTTGTAGTGTAGTCTGAAGACAGGGAGCCTGATTTCTCTGGCTCCGTTTTATTTTATTTTTATTTTTTTACTGTTTCTTTTTTTTTCTGGGTCTGTTTTTCTTTCTCAAGATTGCTTTGGCTATTTGGGGTCTTTTGTGTTTCCATACAAATTGCAAAAATTTTGTTCTGGTTCTGTGAAAAATGCCATTGGTAATTTGATAGGGATTGCATTGAATCTGTAGATTGCTTTGTGTAGTATAGTCATTTTCACATTATTGATTCTTCTAATCCAAGAACATGGTATATCTCTCCATCTGTATCGTCTTTGATTTCTTTCATCAGTACTTTATAGTTTTGTGTGCACAGGTCTTTTGCCTCCTTAGGTAGGTTTATTTAGCAGTGTTTTATAGTTTTCAGTGTACATGCCTTTTGCCTCCTTGGTTAAGTTTATTCCTACATATTTTATTATTTTTGATGAATTGTTTTCATAGTTTACTTTTCATATTGTACATTAATAGTTTATAAAAATGTAACTGATTTTTACATGTGGATTTTGTATGCTGAAACTTTGCTGAATTCATTTATTAATTCTCATGGGTTTTTTTTGTGCGTGTATGCATGTGTGAATCTTTAGGGTTTTCTATGTATAAGGACATTTTATCTATGAACAGATAATTTTACTTCTTCCTTTCTAATTTTTATATCTTGTATTTCTTTTTTTGCCCAGTTGCTGTTGTTAGGATTTCTAGTACTATATTGAACAGAAGTGGTGAGAGTGGGCATCCTTGCCTTATTTTTGATCTCAAAGGAAGTTTTTAGTTTTTCACCATTGAGTATGATGTTAGGTGTGGACTTTGCATATATAGTCTTTATTATATGTGGGTATTTTTCTTTTAATCTTAGTTTGTTGAATGTTTTGTTTAATCATAAAAGGATGTTTAATTTTGTTAAATGCTTTTTCTGTATCAGTTGAGATGGTCATGTGTGGGTTTTTTTTTTTTTCCTTCATGCTATTAATGTGATGTGTCACATTAATTGATTTTCATGTATTAATAAATCAACCTTGCATTCCAGGAATAAATCCCACTTGGATTTGGTATTTAATCCTTTTAATGAGCTCTTGAATTCTGTTTGCTAATATATTGTTGAGTTTTGCATCTGTGTTCATCAGGGATACTGGCCTGTGATTTTCCTTTCATATAATCCCTTTGTCTGACTTTGGTATCAGGTTAATACTGGCTTCATAGAATGAGTTTAAAAGTTTTCCTATTCATTTTTTTGGATGAGTTTGATGAGGACTAATGTTAATTTTGTTGTTGTTGTTAATGTTTGGTAGCATTCTGCAGTGAAGCTGTCTGGTCCTGGGTTTCTACCTGTCAGGAGGTTTTTGATTACTGATTTAATCTGCTAGTTACCGTTCTTTCAGATATTCTGTTTATTCATGATTCATTTAGTAGGTTGTGTTTCTTAGAATTCATCCATTTTTTTCTAGGTATTTCAGTTAGTTGGCATACAGTTGTTCATAATGTTCTCTTATAATAATTTTTGTTCCTGTGGCATTGATTGTAATGCCTCTTCTTTCATTTCATATTTAATTAGTTGAGTCTTTTCCCTTTTTCTTAGCTAATCTAACTAAATGTTTTCAATTTCATTGGTCTTTTCAAAAAACCAACTCCTGGTTTTATTCACTTTCTTTATTGTTTTTCTCTTCTCTGTTTCACTTACCTCTACTCTAATCTTTATTATTTCCTTCCTTCTGCTAGCTTTGGATATAGTTTTATCTTCTTTTTCTAGCTCCTTGAGTTGTAAAGTTAGGTTGTTTATTTGAGATCTTTCTTCTTTTAATGTAAGCATTCATAGCTATAAATTTCCCTCTTAGCACTGCTTTCATTGCATTGCATATATTTTGTTATGTTGTGTTTTCATTTTCATTTGTCTCAAGATAATTTCTAATTTCTCTCGCAATTTCTACTTTGACCCATTGGTTTTTTTGAGAATATATTTTTATATTTCCCATGTATTTGTGGATTTTCAAGTGTTTCTGCTACTATTAATTTCTAGTTTCTTTTCATTGTGATCAGAAAAGTTATTTTGCATAATATCAGTATCCTGGAGAATGTTCCATGTGTACTTGAGAAAAATGTATTCTGATGTTGTTAGGTGGAGTTTTTTTTGCATATATCTATAATGTCCAATTGGGCTATAGTGTTGTTCAAATCCTCTAATTTTCTTATTGATCTTTTTTCTGCTTGTTCTTTCCATTATTGAAAATGAGGTATTGAAGTCTCCTACAATTTTTGTGTTACGGTCTATTTTTCCATTCAATCTGGTTAATGTTTTCTTCATGTATTTAGGAGTTCTCATGTCTGATGAATATATGTTTATATATGTAAACACTATAATGTTTATATTTATATTTATAATGTTGCACATTCCTGGAGAATTGACCTTTTTATTATTATATAATGTCTTACTTTGTCTCTTTAACAGGTTTTGACTAAAGTCTCTTCTGTCTGATATTATAGTATAGCCATCACTATTCTCTTTTGGTTACCATTTGCATGGAGTATCTGTTCCCATCCTTTCACTTTCAGTCTATATATGTCCTTAGACCTAAGTGAATCTCTTGTAGACAGCATTATAGGTGGATCTTATTTTTTATATGTTCAGCTACTCTGTGTCCAGGGAGTTTAACCCACTTACATTGGTAGGTTGTGTGTTTCTAAGAATTTATCCATTTCTCTAGGTTATCCAATTAGTTGGCATACAGTTGGATAGGAAAGGACTTACTTTTGACATTTTGTTAATTATTTCCTGTATGTCTCATTATTTTTTGCTCCTCATTTCCTATTTTACTTTATTCCTTTGTCTTTCATTGATTTTTTTTTGTAGTGACATGCTTTAATTCTCTTCTCATTTCCTTTTGTGTATTAGTCTTCTCAGGCTGCCATAACTGAAAGCCATAGACAGGGTCACTTAAAAAACAAAAAACAGAAAATTATTTATTACAGTTCTGTAGGTGAAGTCCAAAATCTAGGTGCCAGTAAGTTAGATTTCATTCTGAGATGTCTTTTCTTGGCTCATAAGTGTCCACCATCTATTGTGTACCCACATGACCTCTTCTTTGTGTGCAAATGGAGAGAGAGAGATAGAGAATGAAAGCTCTGGTGTCTCTTTTTATTAGGGCAATAATCACATCAGATCAGGGTCTTACCCTTATGATGTCATTTAACCTTAATTACTTCCCTCCCCCCATCTCCAAAACCATCACATTGGAGGTTAGGGTTTCAACATATGAATTTTGGGGGATATAAACATGTATCCATAACATGAATAGTCTATAAATGTTTTCATTATGGTTACAATAATCTATTTTATACTGGTAACAAGTTAACTTCAAACACATACATACTTCAGTCACTAAACTGTACTCCTTTAAAGCTCTTTCCCCTCACTTTATTTATTGGTGTCACAAATTACATCTTTGTATATTGTGTGCCCATTAACATAGATTTATAGTTATTTTATGCTTTTTCTCCTAATTCTATATAAGAATTAAAAGGGAAGTTATGCATCAAAATTTCAGTAATATAGGTTTCTACATTTGTCCATATATTTACCTTAACCAAAACCTTTATATTATCATACAGCTTCATGATGCCATCTAATATCCTTCCATTTCAACTTGAAAGACTTCCTTTAGTATTTCTAGTAGAGTAGGTCTAGTGGTATGAACTCCATCAGCTTTTGTTTATCTGTGAAAGTCTTAATTTCCCCTTCAGTTTTGAAGGACAGTTTTGCCAAATGTCATATGCTTGGTTGACAGTTTTTTTCTTTTGGCAGTCTGAAAGTATCATCCCACTGTCTTATGACCTGCAGGGTTTCTGAGAAATTCATTTATAATCTTATAGAGGCTCCCTTGCACATAACAAATTGTATTTCTCTTGCCTCTTTTAAGATTTTCTCTTTTTCCTTGACTTCTGACAGTTTGACTACATTGTGTTTCGGTGTTGGTCTCTTTGGGTTTTTCCTGTTTGGAGTTTATAAAGCTTATTGAATTTGTATATCCATTTCTTTTTTAAATTTGGTAAGTTTTGTCATTTCTTCAAATAAACTCTCTGCTCCCTTTTTTCTCTCTTCTCTTCTGGGACTTTCATAATGCATACCTTGGTCCACTTGATAGGGTCCCATAAATCCTTCATGCTCTCTACACTTTTCTTAATTCTGTTTTCTTTTTGCTCCTCAGATACAATGATTTCACATGACCTGCCTCCCAGTTTGCTGATTTTTTTTTCTGCCTGATCAAGTCTGATGATTAACCCCTTTAGTGAATTTTTCAATTCAGTTATTATATTGCTCAGCACCAGAGTTGTTTTTCTTTTAGTTTCTATATCTTTGTTGATATTCTAATTTTGTTCATGCTTCATTTTCCTGATTTCATTTAGTTTATATTTCTTTCAGCTCATTGAGAATCTTTAAGACAGTTGTTAAAATTCCTTGTGAGGTAATTCACAGACCTGTGGTTTTTTAGGGTTGGTTTCTGGAACTTTATTCCTGTGATTGGGACATGTTTCCATGTTTCTTTGTATGCTTTGTCATATTTTGTTGAGATTTGGGAATTTGAAAACGTAGCTATCTCTCTGTTTTTTCAGATACAGGGGAACACCTTGACTAATCAGCCTGACATGGAGGTTCTGATACTTCTCAAACCTTCTCTGGGGATGTATCTTCTCCGGGCTTGTTTGTACTCTTTTATTCTAGTATATATGACTTTTTTTAACTCTCCTAATTTCCCTAAGAGGCTCTCTCCTGTTTCTTCTCAGGAGCTTTTTGTTTGGGTTTCTATTGTATTCCTCCACCTGTAATCTCTTGCTCCTCCATCATTTGCAGAACTTCATAACCCCTGCAGCTCTAATGTGTGACGGCACTTGCCTTTGTTTTCAGCAGCCTCCAACCTGGTATCTAACTATGGAACTGTCCCCATCAGCTTTCCAGATCAGGCAAGACAGCAACCAGTGACTCAGGCAGTGCCTAGACATTCCAGAAAGTTGGATGCAAGTTTCACTCTTTTCATCCCAATGGAGGATCTGGAAATTGCGACACTTCCTTGTGACTGTGGCACACTGTGGCACACTGTGGCACACTGTACCAGGGAGGTGGTGGGGCTAACTAAGCTGGGCAAAATGCCATGACCCTTCCTACCCTTTTTGGTACAGTTTTCCTTGGTCAGTAATTCACTTGGGTGATGCAGCTTCTTAACTGGTTTCTAGAGTTCTCATAATGGTATTTTGGTCTGTATATTGTTATTAACTTAGTGTCTCCATGGGGTAATGAGGGTCTAGAACTTCCTAGTCCTCCATCTTCCTGATATTTTATCCTATAATTAAGTTTTAACTTAAGTATAAAAGTCCTACGTAGGAAATATAGAGAATGATAGAAAGCACATGTGATGATGCCTCGGATTATTAATGAAATAATGAGACAGTTTCAATATATACCCATTAAAACTCTTCTCTTTTCATATTAGATCTAGCATTTTGGTAATCTACTTATAATTCTATAAAAATGAGAATTTATGCTGTACATTTGTTATAAATTTGAAAGTTAGGGGTTCACAATAGATCTGTTTTTCTATTTATTTGATTATATGCTTCTCTTTATGTAGCTCAGTTTGAAGTACCAGATGGAAATCTTCTCTATGAGGATCAAGACTCAATATCAAAAACAAAAATGCAAGTAAATACACAAAGAACATTCAAAGGTAAAATATACCTTAATAAGTATAATAATTACAGATAACTTTAAATTATTTTAATTAAACTCAGTAGAAGGTATTTTTCTTTGATTCATGAATATGCATCTGAGATTATATTTTATGCAACATTTATAGTTTCTTTGACGTTAGTTGTAAATACCCTAAGAAAATTAGAGAGCAAAAGTCAAAGTATTCATAACTTTCATTGGTATTTCTGGTTGTAATATTATTTCACAGCCATAGGTCATATACTCAGACACCAAGGTTCAATCATAGGCCAATAATTTTCTCACAAAGGATGCATACCTTTCAGCAGACTGGCAGATTATAGGTCCAAAACTCCAAAGGGTGTCTGTCTGTGACCTGTGGTAGTAGCCTTCTGTCACAGACTGTACTTGGTGAACAGAGATGTTGCTGAGAGCTGTAACTCAAACAGCAAATGAGGATCAGAGGGCCCCAAGGGAAGGATAGCCTGAGAGGCCTGGTGGAGGGCCTCAAGTGCGTCCTCTTGGTTGTGGCCCCACTGAAAAGAGTGGCCTTTGAAGTAATCTAATAGTAATGGATGTAATGGATGCCATCAAGAACCACACATGGGGACTATGAGAGTGCAAGTAACCAAATAGTCCTACTAGTAGCTGGGCCTCATTTTCAGTTGTTCAAGTAGAGTGTGTCAGAGCTTGGCAGTCTTCTCCTTTGGAATGAGATGTTGTGCCCCTCACAGATTTTGCCCAGGGATTTCAGTTAGGTACTGGGTAACTATGTCTTATCTGTAATAATGGTCCAGCCATGTTGCTACATATTGGTGTATAGGGCGTCTAGTCCTTGTTAAGTGGTGCCCTTGTATGGGCCTATTTGGATGATGTCATCAATAGACTGGAAGGCTAGCGCTCCCTCTGGGTGTAGGACATTTCTAGGTCATGACTGTTTGATGAAAGATGGTTGGAGAATTTATGTAGCTTTATGGAAGGACATTAGTGAGGCATTGCAATCTATTCCCCATATGACAAACTGATCCTAATCATCCATGTGGAAAGAGATACTGCATAGGGTATTTGCACTGTCTCTTACAGAATACCAAATTCTCTCACTATAGACAGTAGCTTCCATGACAGTCACAATATCAGATACAACTAGTGCCTGGGGACTACATCACTGAGCTGCCAATTATCACTGGGGTCTCTACACACACAGGGACATATGCCCAGGTCCAATGAGCTACTGAATGAAGAAACAGTCTCAGGGAGAATTTCTGCTTCATTAAGCTCATCAGTAAGGACAGTTATTTACTTTTCTTCTTCAGGCATTTGTTTTTGAGGAACAAAGTACTAGATTCTGGTAGTTGAGTAGTTTCACAGTCTTCCACTTATCTTGCTAAAGTGGTAATTTCTATCAGGGTTTAGGGGTGAATGCAAGTAGGGGTTCATGTAAACAATACTTCTATACCAATAATTCATTCAACAGTGGAGGCCATAACAATGGAATTTTGAGGTGGCCTGAGTGGGTACACTGTTGTGGGGTCTGGGTAAGTTTCCCGTTGGTGGCGGCCATGGAGTACCACCTCAGCATTATCAGTTTCCTCCTCATCCTGGTGTCAGGGGTTGTGGTGATCACAGTCACCTATGCACCCATGTCCCACAGGCTTGGGAATGCAATTCTGCACATCTCCATTGAACTCTAACTTTATCATAAGTCCTCACATTCCCACTGGATATATGGGGCCCGGCCTAACCCATAGTCTTGTTTATTTTGAAAGCCGTAAAGTCTTGGTAAAAATTGGCAGAGCATTTTGATTCATGGCAAGGATCACTGCGAAAAGCAGAAACATAGCACCTGTGTTAGTCATAGGCCACAGTAGTGGCCTGTTGGGCCTCCCTTATCCCACTACTTGGCCTTTGGGTCCTTGGTAAATAGCCCATCAATCTACTCCTTTGAGACCCTGTTTTGGGGATAACACACCCTTTGATCTCTTTAAGACCTTTGCCCAGATGGTCCGGGGTGGTTACTAGACTACCATTTTTACATCATTCTCTCTTCTGGTCAGTCATTGCTATCTTGACATTATTCACTATTACTTGTCCAGAAATTTGTCAGTTAAGGTCCAGATTGTGTCGTAGGCCAATTGCCCTGACCTTATTAGGATGTTTATTGAGCTTGATGTCCAGCAATAGTGGCACAAATGAACCTAGGAACCTGAATCTGGTTAAAAAAAACAAAAACAAAACTCATCATCTGCTTGTCCTCATTCCCTCATTGTATATCTTAGGCACCACCAGTGTGGCTCATGGAGTCACTATTGCCTTTTCAAGTATAGTTAAAACGTGTTTTACAAAGGCAAGGATGAGCCATCTGTCGGATCCAAAACAGTACCCAGCTGAGGAAGGAGAGATTCTTGAATGTCTGTATTTTTTCATACTCCTTTATGCCACCTCCTTGTGCAATGTGGCCATTGTCAAGGCTCTCCAAGAACTGTTTCTGTATTAGCAACCTGGCAAGGTTACATGATTACTTCTTTAACAAGATACTCCTTTTAAATGTGAAGATGAACGACCCACGTCTGTAAGGTCTCTTCAGGTCACTGGGTAAAGTGATCCTCAGCACTCTACATTCCTTTTCATTAAATCACGAATCGCAGTAACCACTATATCAAAAGCTGAACGTAAGTTCCAGGAGCATTAGATCTAACAGTAATCATTGAGTGCAACTCAGCATGCAGGGTCACCAACAACTTTTGATCCCATTATTGATGAAACTGTAAGTAGCCAAGGAATTGCTTCCCCAGTTTTGTCAAAATCCCTCTGTTTGATGTTTAATTTGACCCACCCACTGGGCATCTTGGCCAGCAAAGCAGGACTATTAAAATAGCACTCTCCTAAAGCATGTCGCACAATCTGTCAGCGGTTCCTGAGACACATTGGCCTGAATGGTCATGTGCCCTGTGGGAACCTCAGACTCTAACAAATGAGTCAGTAGTGCGCCCTTAGAGAGCCCTGAGGACTCACTAGTGCCCCTTCCAGAAATGAGTTGTGCTTCATTGACCACATTGCTCACTGTGCTAACTTGTCAGGGAGAGAGCTGCCAGTTTTTGAGTTGGTCAAGTAAGACAGCAAGTAAATTGGAAGTAAATTTAAGCATTTATTCGCTTACTGTAATAGTATAAGAGTCTAAACAGGAAAGGTTCCCAGCCACACCAATATTCCATTTTCCCCCACAGAACATCATTGGATGAGGGTCAGATACATCAGTGCTGACAGGGCTTGGGTGGGGGAAGATCATATCACAACCAAAGGAGCTCCAAACAAAAGGTTCTTGCTGTTCTGTAGATCTGAGAGGAGGTAGAAGTGGGAGGTCTAGGAGGAGTGCAAAAGTACTGAAAACAGAGTCAGAGATAATAAAAATGTCTACAAGGTCCAATGAAAAGGTGGTCTATGTACAGGGTCTCAGCTGAGTCCTCCCCACATAAGAATGCTTCAGAATTGAGGCACTCAGACTAAGAATGCACATATGGCCTTAGTCCATGACTGCACTATTTCCAATGTCTGCAGTGCACTGGCTGTGTCTCAGAGTCTAGTGTGGAGTGTGAAGATTTCCCCCATGACAGCTGCCAGATCAAGCCTTTGTAATTGTCTAAGGTTGGGCCTGACAGATCACGCAGAAGATTTTGGCATGTTGTCAGTGCCTCAGTGTAAACACATGCATGTCCACATACAGGTACACATGATATACATATATGGATATACATATCCATATAGTCATCCTCACATATGCTTACATACATAAACATGTGCACATATATGTGTATCTGCATATTCACAGGCATATTTAGAAATCATGGTTTCTCAAAGACACTTTCGATTTCATTCTCTCCCCTCAGGACTTGTTCTTATCTTTCTCTATTTCCGGTGTGTATATCCTTCCTTCCACAGTGTGAATCTGACTCTGATCAACATCAGTACATTTACTCATTTTCTCTATCTTATAATGCTTCTAAAATTATTTCAGAATGTAGAACCCTAGAAAAACAAATCTACTAAAAGGATTCTGTGATTTGCAAACATAGAGAACAGATTTGTGGTTGCCAAGGGAGTGGAGGTTGGGTTGGGATGGACTGGGAGTTTGGGATTAGCAGATGCAAACTATTATATATAGGATGGATAAACAACGAGGTCCTACTGTATAGCACAGGGAACTATATTCAATATCCTGTGATAAACCATAATGGAAAAGAATATGAAATATATATATATATATAAAACTGAGTCAATTTGCTGTACAGCAGAAGTTAACACAACATTGTAAATCAACTGTACTTCAATAAAATAAATTTAAAAAATAAATTCTCCAATAAACATCTTAACTTACAGTTGAAAAAGAGGAAAAAGATTTTGTGATTTATTTACAGTTTACCCCTCTACTCTTTTGCCCAGGAGTGAGGGTGTACATCAAATACTATATTGATGATTTACTTGCATTAGTGCTTTCTTATTTCCTTCAGTAGATTCAGTTCTTTAAATTTAGTTTCAGTTTTAGTTCCTTTTCTTATCCTTTGTAATTTAATTTTTCTGTTGATACATAATTGACACATAACATTAGTTTCAGATGTACAACATACGGACTCGAGATATGTATATATTACAAAAAATTTCACAACAATAAGTTTAGTTATCATCTATCACCACCTATAGTTAAAATTTTATTCTTGTGATGAGAATTTTTAAGATCTACTCTCTTAGGAACTTTCAAATATGCAATGCAGTATTATTAACTGTAGTCACCATGCTGTACATTTTATCTCCAGTACTTATTTATTTTATAACTGCGAGTTTGTACCTTTTGACCACCTTCACCCATTCACCTACCCTCTACCCCCTGCTTTTGGCAACCACCAATCTGTTCTATGAGTTTTGATATTGGTTTTGTTTTTGTTTTAATTCCACATATAATTGAGATCATACAGTATTTGTCTTTCTTTCACCTACTTACTTCACTTAGTATAGGACCCTCAAAATGCATCCATGTTGTCCCAAATGGCAAGATTTCCTTCTTTTTTATGGCTGAATAATATTCCTTTGTATATATGTATACTACATTTTCTTTATCCATTCATCTGTCCATGGACACTTAGGTTGTTTCCATGTTTTGGCTATTATATTATTATTATAAATAATGCTGCAGTGAACATAGGGGTTTAGATATCTTTTCAAGTTAGTGTTTTCATTTCCTTTAGAAAAATACCCAGAAGTGGAATTACTGGATTGTAAGGTAGTTCTATTTTTAGTTTTTTGAGGAACCTCCCATAGTGTTTTCCACAGTGACTGCACCAAATTACCTTCCCACCAACAGTGCGCAAGGGCTCCCTTTTCTCCACATTCTCACCAACACGTATTTCTTATCTTTTTGATAATAGCCATTTTAACAGGTATGGGTGGGGTGGTATCTCATTGTGGTTTTGATTTGCATTTTCCTGACGATTAATAATGTTGAGAACCTTTTCATGTTCCTTTAGGCCACCTGTAATGAAACATGTCCTTTCAAATCCTCTGTCCATTTCTTAATCAGATTTTTTTTCTGCTTTTGAGTTGTATGAGTTATTTCTTTATTTTGGGTATTAACCCTTTGTCAGATACACGATTTGCAAATATTTTCTCCCATTCTGTAGGTTGCCTTTCATTTTGTTGATGTTTTCCTTTGCCGTGCAGAAGCTTTTTAGTTTGATGCAGTCTCACTTGTTTATTTTTGCTTTTGTTGCCTTTGCTTTTGGTGTCAAATCCAAAAAGTCTTCACCAAGACTGATGATGTCAGGGAGCTTACCGCCTATGTTTTCTTCTAGGAGTGTTATGGTTTCTGGTCTTACATTCAAGTCTTTAGTTGATTTTGCATTGATTTGTGTGTGTAAGATAGTGGTCCAGTTTCATTCTTTTGCATGTAGCTGTCCAGTTTTCCCAACATCATTTATTGAATAGACTGTCCTTTCCTCACTGTGTATTCTTGGCTGATTGGTCATAAATTAATTGACCATATATGTGTAGGTTTATTTCTGGAATCTCTGTTCTCTTCCATTGATTTATATGTCCATTTTTATGGCAATACCATACTGTTTTGATTACAATAGCTTTGTAATACACAACTGACCCTTGAACAACACAGATTTGAACTGTATGAGTCTACTTATACACAGAGTTTTTTCAGTAAATACATGCTACAGTACTATATAATCTGTGGTTGGTTGAATCTGTGGATGCAGAGCCATGGATATAGAGGGCCAACTGTAAAATTCTGTGTGGATTTTCTACTGTGTAGGTGGGAAGGGAGGTCAGTGCCCCTAACCCCCATGTTGTTCAAGGGTCAGCTGTAGTTTGAAATCAGGAAGTATGATGCCTTCACCTTTGTACTTTTTTCTCAAGATTGCTTTGACTATAAAGGATCTTTTGTGATTCCATACAAATTTTAGGATTTTTTTGTTCTATTTCTGTGAAAAATGCCATTGGAAATTTAATAAGGATTGCATTTAATCCATAGCTTGCTTTGGGTGGTGTGGACATTTTAAAAATATTAATTCTTCCAGTTCACAAGCGTGGAATATCTTTCCATTATTTTTGTCTTCTTTAATTTCTGTCATCAATATTTTATAGTTTCAGTGTATGAATACTTCATCTCCTTTGTCAAATTTATTTTTTTCTTTTTGATGTCATTATAAATGGGATTATTTTCTTAATTTCGCTTTCTCATAGTTTGTTGTTAGTGTATAGAAATGCAATTGATTTTTTATTTTTTTATATTGATTTTGTATGTTGCACCTTTACTGAATTCATTTATTAGTTCAAACAGCTTTTTGGTGGAGTCTTCAGGATTTTCTACATACAACCTTTATTGGGTTGAGGTAAATTCCTTTTATCCCTAATTTATGGGAGTTTTTTTTTTTTTAATTTATTTATTTATTTATTTTTGGCTGTGTTGGGTCTTCGTTTCTGTGTGAGGGCTTTCTCTAGTCGTGGCAGGCGGGGTCCACTCTTCATCGCGGTGCGCGGGCCTCTCACTATCGTGGCCTCTCTTGTTGCGGAGCACAGGCTCCAGACGCGCAGGCTCAGTAGTTGTGGCTCACGGGCCCAGTTGCTCCACAGCATGTGGGATCTTCCCAGACCAGGGCTCGAACCTGTGTCCCCTGCATTGGCAGGCAGATTCTCAACCACTGCGCCACCAGGGAAGCCCCTATGGGAGTTTTTATCATGAAAAAGTATTGAATATTTTCAGATTTTTTTTCTGCACCTGTTGAGATGATCATGTAGTATTTATCCCTTGCTCTGTAATGTGGTGTATGTGTCACATTGATTGATGTTGGACCATCCTTACCTGAGTAGAGTAAATACCATTTGGTCATGGTGTATGATCTTTTTAATGTGCTATTGAATTGTTTGCTAGTAGTTTGTTGAGAATTTTTGCATCTGAGTTCATCAGGGATATTGGCTTGTCATTTTCTTGTGGAGTCTTTGTTTGGCTTTGGTATCTAGGTAATGCTGGCCTTATAAAATGAATTTGGAAGTTTCTATCGGTGAATGTTTGTGTCCCCCCCATAATTCATGTGTTAAAGTCCTAATGTCCAATGTAATTGTATTAGGAGTGGGGAGGTGCTTAGGTCATGAGGATGGAGCCCTCATGAATGGGATTAACCCATTCATGAATGGGCTAAAATTTTAGAAAAATTTTCTGTTTTCTGTTTCATTTATTCCTGCTCTAACCTTTATTATTTCCTTCCTTCTGATCACTTTGAGTTTAGTTTATTTTTCTCTTTCTGGTTCCTTGAGGTGTAAAGTTAGGTTTTTTATTTGAGGTCTTTTTTCTAGCTGCCCACAGACAATCCAGCTATGTTGATTCCTTCAGTGTTCTAATTAAGGCGAGATTGAAGTGGGCCTCTCAGGCAGCACCCTGAAAGGCTTTGAGAGCCTTATACTCACTTCCCTCTCTCTTTCTTCCATGGGAAAAATTGTGGGTGAGGGAATCTCTCCCTGTGTTGAGCTGTGCTGACTTGGTGGAGGGGTGACATAGGTAAAGCAAAACTGTTCTTCTTACCCTTTTAAATGCAGCTATCTAGGATGTTATGTTCCACCAGCATGCTGGAACTTCTTGAGTGGACTCTGAAGCTCTCATAAATGTATTTCATCCATGAATTGTTAAATCAGTGTTTCCGTGGGCTACGAGACTGCAATCTCTTAGCCTGCCATTTTGCTGATGTCACTTCCTAAATTATTTTAAATTAAAGTGATCAGAAGATATTTTTCTTTGGTTCATGAATCAGTATTTAAGCATATATTTTATAGCAGTTTTACACTTAGACTTAAAGTGTGAATATCCCAAGATAACTAGAGAATAAAAGCCAAACTATTCATAACTTTTGGTTGGTATTTCTAGTCATAAGACTATTTCATGGCCATGGGTCATATACTGAATATTCACCAAGGCCTTATAACAGGCCAATAGTAGTCGCTTAAAGGGTTTGTACCTTTCATCTGACTCCAGGTGACTATGGTACCAAAAGCCTAATGGGCGCCTCTGGCCTCTGGCAGTGTCCTTCTGCCATAGGCTCTAATCAGCAAACTGAGAGGTTGCTGAGATCTGTAACCCAAACACAAATGTGTATCAGAGGGGCCAAGGGGATGGACAGAGTCAGAAACCTGTTGGCGGGCCTCTAGGACATCCTGTTGCCATGTCCTACTCAAAGGTAGAGACCAAAAATGGTATCCTAATAGACAAATGCCATCAAGATGACCACATGGTGAATGTCAAAGTACTAGTAGCTGAAAAGTTCCACCAATCCTTGCGCCTCCTTTGTGTTTGTGGGGGCTTAGAGGAACTAAAGCTTGGCAGTTGTCTCCTATGGAATGAGACATACTGCCTCTTCTCAGTTTACTCCCAGAGATTTCACTTGGGTACCAGGTCCTGGTACTTTTTCTGTATTAATGGCCCAGACTTAACTGTCACATGTAAGTCCACATGCTTTCTGTGTTTGTTGGGTAATTCCCTTGCCTAGGCCTAGTGGAGGTTATTGTTAATATAGGGGGAGGCTAGGGCTCCATGTGGGAGTGGGACTTTTTCCAGGTCATGGCCTTATGGAAGGACATTAAAGGTGCGTTGCAACCCATTACACGTATGGCAGACCGATCCTGATCATCCCTGTGGACAGGGATGCTGCAAGAGACATTTGTAATGTCAGTTGCTTTGTACTTGCCTCAGCTTGGGCCACAGCCTCTATGGCTGTCATAATTTCAGGTAACACTAGTGCTCAAGCTGCATGACTGCATTGAGCCTCTAATAATCAATTGAATCTCCATACACCTGAGGCCTAATCCACAGGCCAGATGGGGCTACTGAATGGAGAAATAGTCTTATGGAGAATTTTTGCTTCATTAAGCTCAGTAATGAGGAAGCTGTCTCTTTTCATCCTCTAGGGAGTTGCTTTGGTAGTCAAAGGGACTAGGTACTGGTAGACTGTTAGGTTCAGACTACCTAACAGACTACCAGAGCCACTGAAATGGCCTCAGTTGTAGTATTTATGATCAAGGCTTGGGGATAAGGATGGGGTGTTAAGGATGCACACTTAGACTATATAAATATACGTATATATATATATTGTTTTCCCTCATCTTGGTACAGAAGGACCAAGGAATGAAATTCTTCCTCACCTCCCCATTGAACTGTGACCTTGGCAAATGTCCTCATGTTCCCAGTGAGGACATAGGGACCTTGGCCTAACTCATAGTCTTGTTTATTTTTAAAGTTAAGAGGTTTGGATAAAAGTAGAGAGATGCACTCTGATTTCATGTCAAGATTCACTGGGAGGGTTGGAAGGAATATTATTTATATTAGTCATAGGGGTTGTCAGTATGTGGACTCTGTTGTGCCCCCAGTGGCCATTATCTAGTCACAGGTATCTGATAGAGAGTCTGTCAGTCTCCTCCTTGAGACCCATTGTTGGATAACAAGACCCACAGATGTCTTTGGGAAAGACCTTAACCCAATGATCCAGGAGTAAGTACCCAATTACCATTTTTACATCACTCTGACTACTAGTGAAAAGTTAGTGTCTTGCCAGTAGCTGCTTTTTCTTTGCTTGGAAATTTTTCATTTCACACATGGATTGTGCCATGAACCAAGTGACATCACCTTAAAAGGCGGTTTAATTGAAACAGGTGACCAGTGAGAGTGGCAAGAATGAACTTAAATCTGAGTCTGGTAAACAGTCTCATCATATACTTTTCTTACTTCTCATTGTCAAATCAAGGAACTATCAGGTGGCTTGCAGAGCCCCTTATAGGTGGCCGTTAAGAGTAGACCAAAAAAGTTTTCCAGTGTCAGAGAACTCACCACGATTGGACCAAACCAGTCCAAGAGCAAATAATAGCTAGTAAAGGAAGGAGAAGGTCTCAGGTGTACATGACATTTCTCCCACCTACCTCCTTCTTCATCCTCCTTGGGCAAAGTGGCCATGGAAGATGTTCTGAAAGAGGGGATTCTGCAGTAACACACCAGAAAAGTGCTTCTGTCCTTAAATAATTTTAACAAGATTACTTTCTTTGTGGTGGAATCAAACTATCCAAATCTCTTTGGTTTCTTTGGGTCACTGGGCAAAGCATTCCTGAGGGCTCTACCTACTTTCTCATTAAACATGAGAAACATTTGTTGCATCAAGGATGTCATCACTGCCCGGGACATGTTTAGATTTAACAGTAGTCCTTGTGTCCTATTCTGCATGCAACTTTAGGTGACCAACTACATTGTTTTCTGGCTTATCTTTCCTGTATTTCCTTTTCTAAAGGTAAGTGTCTTATATTTTCTTTTCATTTCCCATTCTTTTCTTTCCTAAAAGATAGCATACTTGATACCTTCTCTTTTCATTTTTTCTACAATTAACCTATCTCCTAGCAGTCCCTCCAAGTTGGGTTATAAGTATCTTTTTATAGCTTTATGTGTAACTCTTTGTACCACATCATACACCATAATTTGTATTACCCTAATTTATAGTATGTGCCTTGTTTTTCAACCAATCTCACATGCTAGTACATTTAGGTGCTTTTCAGTATTTTGCAATTAAAAATATGGTGTAATGAATAACCTTTACATATACATTTTCATTATTTGGTCTATGAGTATATATTAACCTAAGCTATAATAATCTAAAACAAGTAGGGACTAATACAAAATATATTTGATGCCAACAAATATTTAGGAAACAGTGAGTCTTACACATATTAAAATTTTCCTCACAATTTTTATGTCAGGTCTAGCATTATAGTAATTTACTTATATTTTATGTTTATAAAAATGAAAGAAAATACTGCTAAACATGTGTGTAAATTTGATATATAGGGATTTCACAATAGACCTGTTTTTCAGTTTAATGCAGTAAATGTGTCTCTTTATGTAGCTCATGATCATGTGTCAGATGAAAATCTTATGTTTAAGCATCAAGACTCAAAGTCAGAAACAGAAATGCATACAGAGAAACAAAAATCTTCTAGAGATGAAAGTCTCATTAGTAAGTATAATAATTATAGATGACTTTAAATTATTTTAAATTGTACTCATTAGAAGATCCTTTTTCTTTGGTTCGTGAATATGTATTTGGGCATATTTTTTTGAACTAGTTAAAAGAATCCTTGTATTTATTTTTTACACAGCACAAATGCAGGTGACACAGTAAATCCATAATTCCTCACAAAACTTATTAACTTATCAACTGAGAATCTATATTCTTAAAATCTGCATCATTCATAGCTATACACTCTATGGAATCCATTCCATAGTAGCAGAGGAGAACCTTAACTCAAAGCACCAAGCTTCCAGGCATTACTGCAAATGTCTTGTTTTCATTCTCTGATACATGCAGTCAAACTGCCTATGAAGCAAGTACCAATTCACCTTAAGCGCCAATGGATAAGGGAAAACAATTGGGAAACCAACATTATTCTTACATCTAAAACTGATTCTACCTGTTTACCTTGTTATATTTCTTTCCATGAACATTTTAACTTTTAATGTAGCTATAATTAATATGAATATAAATTGAAACTTAATCTCTTTCAGATTCATCTAACAATTTAGGATGTTCATATCTGTTTCATAAGTCCTGAGGAAAATAAAACGTGACCTCTAATCTAGAATATTCTTGCAATCTTTATTAAAAGTTAAATTTAGAATTTTATAGCAAAGTAATATGGTCTATTTGTCCAAATTATGGATTTAAAAATTCCTTAATTTATTTAGATTAAGATACAGAGCTGATTCCTAGTATATTTTATAGAAGTGTGTTTTCATTTTTTGAACAAGCAGGGTTCAGTGGACATTTTTAGGATCTTGCTTGCATCAGCCCTGTTAAGACCCAGAGATTACTGGATCCACTAAATGGACAATGAAAATTGGTCGAGGCTGTTGATGAAAGCTTCAACAGGAATCTGATACACAGACACAGATTTTATTGTTATAGTCAGTGGAACTGAAGTCTTCCTTAAAACTGTGCTTCTGATAGGCTGAAGATAGAGTAATGGACTGTTAGTTCTTTAAGCCAAAAATGCATGGATCTGTTCTACAAAGACTTCATTCTCTGCCTGTGGTCAGTAACTTGAGGGTCTTCTGTAGATTCTGCACTGCAGTGCTGACATCTTCATACTGCAAAGCTCTGCTAGAGTTATTTGCAGTATTTCTGAGGTCTAGCAAAGTCCTCTGATGTTAGTTGGGTATCTCCCTGGGAAACTGTACTGAAAAGTGCAGGATCAATGGCCAGAATAGTCTGTGGAGTAGGCTGGATAGTGTTACTTGTTACACCTGTGCTGTGAGGAACTTCTTCTGGGGTATTAGCAGGAATGCAGGCACCGGGAGGAATTTGTATTCCAGTAAAGCTGCTTGATGTCATGTTGCTTGGGTCATAAGTTGAAGATGACGGCTGAGGGGCTGAGTGGGTAGAGAGGTTGCTCCAGCATTTTCATTTTCTTCAACATCATTATCTTCTTCAATCCCACCAAGCCCTGCTTGAGGAGTCTCTCCATTCTTTAAAAAATTATGAATATATGTTGCCTTCCACCTTGCATACTTTCTGTGTTTCACGTTTTCATCAGTGAGTTCTCCAAATGCTATTTTGACATCTATTAAAAGACTTTCAGTGTAGAAGGACTTGATCTTGTTTTTGTGAAATCGCCCAGCATCATCTTCATTATCTACATAGAAAAACATTTTCAAAGCATAATTCTCCGAATGGGCAGAGCCAACTATTTCTTGAGTAACAGCTTCATTATCACCCAGCTGTTTCATAAGAGCTTCTAACTGATCCATTAGCTTTGGTGAAAATGTACGACATTCAGGAGTTTTACTATCAACCTTCATTCCTGTTTGCATTGCATACAAACAACAGTAATAAGCCACCACAGGGGGGCCCTGCTTGTCATGCTCCTGAGCCATCCTCAAAGAGCCATACGCTCTTAAACTGTGGGGGCAGTGGGGGAAGCGGAGCAAGCGTGGACATCTCCACTCCAGGAACCCTATTTGGGCATGTTCTTATAGAAATTTTACACTGACGTAAAGTATGAATGCCCTAAGATAATTAGAGAACAAAAGCAAAACTATTGATAACTTTTGGTCGGAATTTGTTGTCTTGAGACTGTTTCACAGTCGTGGGTCATGTGTTCAGTATCCCCTGAAGCCCAATATTGGACTAACAATTGTCTCTTAAAGGTTGTGTACCTTTCAGCGAGCTGTTCCTAGAGATGATGAATTTAAAACCCCAACAGATGCCTCTGACCTGTGGCAGTGTCCTTCTGCCTTAAGCTCCAGTTGGTGAATAGATAGTTGCTGAGATCTGTAACTCAAATGGCAAAATGGATCAGAGGGGCCAAAGGAAGGGTAGCCTAGGTGGCTTGTTGGAGGGCTTGCAGGTCATCCTCCTTGCTGTGGCTCCACTGAAAGGAAATGACCTTTCTTGTAACCCTTTAGATGGATGGCATTAAGAATGCAAGTAGATGAAGAGTTCCATCAGTCCCTGGGCCTCCTTTTTAATTGCTGGAGCAGAGAGGATCAAAGCCAGTCTTCTCCCATGGAATGAGACAATGAGACTCCATACCCAGATCAAGCCCAGGAATTTCACTTGTGTACTTGTACGTTTTCTGTAAAAGTGACCCAGCAAGTTGCCACCTGTGTGTCAGCAGGGTGTACAGCCCTTGTTGGGCTGTTGTCCAGCTCCCTTCTCTGGACTCAATAGGATGACATTATCAGTAGAGTAGAGTGCTAGTCCCTCCTCTGGAAAATCTGGGGATTTTCCAGGCTTTGATACATTGATGACAGATAGGAAATTCAGGTAGACTTGTGGAAGGATATGAATGGTGAATTGTACCCATTCCACATAAAGATGAACTGACTGGAATCATTCCCATTCAGAGGGATACTGAAAAGGGCATTTGTGATATCAATTGCTGAATAACAAGTTCCCACACTCTGGACAAGTTACTACGACAGTCACACTGTCAGATACCACTGATGCCAAGGCTGTCCTATTGATTGAACAGCCAAAATCAATTGAGTATCTGTGAACTCAAGATCAGGTACACAAGTCAAGTGAGTTATTGAATAGGGATATAGTCTCAAGGAGCCTTTTGCTGCATTAAGCTCAGTAAAGAGGGCAGTTTTTCCTTTTTCTTTCTCAGGCAGATTTTTGGGAGACAGAGGTACTAGGTGCTGGTAATCGGGTAGGTTCACAATCTTCTTATGCTCCTCTAACATGGCCTTAAGTGCAGTAATTGCCACCAGGGCTTGGAAGAATGAGAGTAGAGTTACACATAGACAATACGATGGTACTCTCCTGGAGAGCCCCGTGGTGTCCACTAGTACTTCTGGAGACACATTAGCCTGACTGATGATGTGCCCTGTGGGACCCTTTGACTCTTGCAAATGATCCAGCAGTATGCCCTGAAAGAGTCTCACTAGCACCTCTCAAAGTGCTCCTTACAGAAAGGAATTTTACTTTATTGACTACTTTGTTCTCTATGCCGATCTGTCAGAGAAAGGTGCCTGTTTTGACTTGGTCAATTAAGATAGCAAGCCAAACTGAAAGTAACAGTTAAGCTTTTATGTACTTCCTATAATAGTATAAGCAAGAGTCTAAACAGGAAAGGGCCCCAGCTCCACCAGTGTTTCATTTTCCCCATACAGCCAAACCAGGCAAGGGTCAGATGTATCAGTGCGGATGGGAGTAGGGGTTGGCGGAAGATTATCTCATATCTGAAGGAGCCCCAAACAAAAGGCTCTTGCCCTTTTATGACCTCAGGAACCTTGTGAATATTGATGTAGGATGGCTAGGAGTGTAAAAGTCCTGAATACTGTGTAGTAACTGAGGAAAGTATCTTTAGGTTCCCCCAGTAAAGTGGTCTACACAGAGGCACCTGAAAAGTACAGTGTATCAGCTGACCCCTCCCCCTTTCACAAGGAGGCCTCTGATGGAGGCACCTGTATAGGAATCCAGAATGCATAAGAACATGGTATGGATGGGCCTTAGTCCTCCACTGCAACTACCTCCAGTGTCTAAAGTTCACTGGGTGTGCATCAAATTTGGTGTGGGGTGAGAAGTATTCCCCCATGAGAACTTTCAGGTAGAGACCTTGTAATTGTCTATGGTTGGACCTGCGAAATTAAGCAGGATTTTGGCCTGGAGTTGAACTCCTATATATACATATGTATACCTATATATGCACATATACATACAGATATTCATACGCACACCTACACTGAGTGTCCTTTGTGTTTGTTGTGGTAGAGACAGAAATAAGCTTGGCTCTTTGGAGTGCTTGAAAAAAGCTTGGCTTCCTTTGTATCTTGGGGGGGGATGGAGAAGGAAAACTTAGTTTCCTTGGAGCTTGGAGTGACAGTGTACCCCTTTCCACTTTGCCCCCAGGGATTTCAGTTGGGTATTAGATCTTTGTACCTTGTTTACATTAATGACCCAGCTGTGCTGTCACATGTGGGTCATGATAGAATCCAGTCCTTGTTGGGTAGTACTCTTATCTGGTTCCAGTGGAGGATGTCATCAGTATAGTGGAAGTTTTAGTACTCGATCTTGGAGCAGGGGTTTTTCTAGGTCATGGGCTTGTGGAAGGACATTAAAGGTATGTTGTAACCCATTCCACATAAGGGAAACTGATCCTGGCCATTTGTGTGAACAAGAATGTTAAAAAGGGCACTTGTGATATCAATTGCTGCATACTTACTTGACTCACCTTGAGCAGTAAACTTCTGTGAAGGTCACAGGACCGTGTGATGCCAGTGTCTGGAGCTGTACTATGGCATTGAGCCAACGATAATCAATTGAGTCTCTAGGCACCCAAGGCCTTACACACAGACCGAAAGGGCTTATGAATGGAGAAATAACCTCATGGAGAACTTTTGTTTCATTAAGTTCAGCAGTAAGGGCAATGAGCTGTTTTTGGATGGTAAAGGTGCTAGGCACTGGTTTTCCACATGCCCCCCTAAAATGGCCCTAAAATTCAGTAGTTCCCATCAGGGCTTAGGGGTGAGATGCACATAGAAAATACATCTATACCAATAATACATTCAGTAATGGAAGCCATAACAATGGAGATATTTAGTGGGGTGTAGGGACATGCCTATAGTTGGATTTGGATAAAGATCCCATTTGGTGAGCTCAGACCAAAAACCAGTGAGCATTATCTGTTTTCTCCTCATCATAGTGTCCGTGGTTATAGAGATCTTAGTCATATGTGCATCAGTGTCCAAAAGGCCCAGATATGCAATTCTCACCTATCTCTCCATTGAACCTTAGCACATATCCTCATATCACAACTGGGGAGATAAGAATCTTAGTCTAGCCTTAATTCTTGTTTATATAGAAAACTGAGAGGTTGGGTAAAAGTAATGGCAGGGGGGTTGTGTCTCGGGTTCATCTCAAGATTCACTGGGAAATGCAGAGAGAAGAGCACTTGTGTTAGTCATAGATGTCATCATCATTTGGACTCTAGAGTGTCTGTGTGTTGGGTCACCTATGGACCACTACCTGGCCATGAATTCCTTGGTGGAGAGTCCATCAGTGTTCTCTGTGAGTTCCCGTTGTTGAGTAACTAGACCCAGAGATTTCCTTGGGAAACCACTTAAACAGGTCATCCATAAGTGGGTTCCTGATTACCATTTTTAGGTCACTTTCTTCACTGGCCAAATGATATCTATCTGTTGCTGGTTCTTCCTTTCCCTGAAATTTATCAGTGAAGATCTGGATTGTCTTGTAAACCAATTGACATCACCTTATAAGGAGGTTTAATGGAACTAGGAAAACAGCAAAAGTGGCACAAATGACACTGGAAATCTGAGTCTGGTTACCAGTCTCATCGTCTACTGTTTTTGCTGCTTGTTGTTGAACCAAAGGACCATCAGAGTGGCTTGTCAGGCACCTTCCAGATGGTTATATGGGTGGTTAAAACACCTTTTTTCAGTGTCAGGAAACTCATCGTAAGTGGGCCAAACCTGAGAAAGGAGCTGGGGAAGGAGAGGGAATCAAGTGCTCACATCATTGCCCTCCCCCCTTCCTTGGGCAGAGTGGTTGCTGTCAAAGCACTCTGAAAGAGGGAGTCTGTTGTGACACATCTCTTCACCAAGTTTCACAAATTACCTCCTTTTTTTTACTGGGGTATAGTTGTTTTACAATGTTGTGTTAGTTTCTACTGTACAGCGAAGTGAAGTAGAGTTCCCTGTGCTATACAGCAGGTTCTCATTAGTTATCTATTTTATACATATTAGTGTATATATGTCAATCCCAATCTCCCAATTCAGCCCACCCCCCCTTTCCCCCCTTGGTGTCCACACGTTTGTTCTCTACATCTGTGACTCTATTTCTGCCTTGCAAACAGGTTCATCTGTGCCGTTTTTCTAGATTCCATATATATGCCTTAATATACGATATTTGTTTTTCTCTTTTTGACTTACTTCACTCTGTATGACAGTCTCTAGGTCCATCCACGTCTCTACAAATGACCCAATTTCGTTCCCTTTTATGGCTGAGTAATATTCCATTGTATATATGTACCACGTCTTCTTTATCCATTCTTCTGTCTGTCGATAGACATTTCTCCAAAGAAGACATACAGATGGCCAAGAGGCACATGAAAAGATGCTCAACATCACTAATTATTAGAGAAATGCAAATCAAAACTACAATGAGGTATCACCTTACACCGGTTAGAATGGGCATCATCAGAAAATCTACAAACAATAAATGCTGGAGAGGGTGTGGAGAAAAGGAAACCCTCTTGCACTGTTGGTGGAAATGTAAATTGAATGTAAATTGAATGTAAATTGATACACTATGGAGAACAGTATGGAGGTTCCTCAAAAAACTAAAAATAGAACTACCATATGACCCAGAAACCCCACTGCTGGGCATATACCCAGAGAAAAACGGTAATTCAAAAAGACACATGCATGCCATTGTCATTGCAACACTATTTACAATAGTCAGGTCATGGAAGCAACAGATTACCTCCTTAATGATAGAGGAGAAGTACCCCAGTCTAACTGGTCTCCTCAGGTCACTGGGAAAGCAATCTTGAGAGCTTTACATTCTTTTACATTAAAAATGAGTCTCAAAAAATCACTGCCTTACAGGCTGTCTTATCAATGCCAGGGACAGACTTAGCACTAACAGTAGTCATCGAGTATAATTCAGTGAGCATGGTCTGCAGTGTCTTTGGTTACAAACTATTTTGTTTTCTGGTTTATCTTTCTTATGTTTCATTTTGTAAAGGTAACTATCTGTCTCTCTATCTTTTTGTTGTTTTCTTTTTGTTCTTTCCTGAAAGATAATATACTAGATATTCTATCAGTTTTTTATTTCATTTAACATTATATACTAGACATTCCTCCATGTTAGTTTATGGGATCTTTTTCATTCCTTTTACAGTTGTATGTACAGTTGTTTGGACCATGCTGTACAGCATAGTTGATATTACCATAGTTTATAGTATATACCTTGGTTTATGGAACCAGTCTCCTACGTTTCCACATTAAGTGGTTTTGAGTATTTTACAATTGCAGATATGCTGTAATGAATAATCTTGTGCATATACCTTTTCGTGGTTTGGTTTATGACTATGTTTTACCCTAAAGTGTTAAGAAAACTGGAGACCAAACTGGAACATATTTGAAACCTATGAATATTAATGAAATGATGAGACAGTTTCAGTACACATCCATTAAAACTCTTCTCACCATTTTCATATCAATCCAGCATTATAGTAATTTACATATAACTTTTGAAAATGTGAGAAAATGCTGACGTACATTTGTCAATAACTTGAAAGTATAGGATCAAACAGTGTATCTGTTTTTCCTTTTATTGGACTAAATGCCTCTCTTTATGTAGCTCATCATAAAGTACCAGATGAAAATCCTGTGCTTGAGCATGGAGACTCAATGTCAGAAACTCAACTGGAAGTAAAGAAACAAAGACCTTCTAAAGGAGAAAGACTCAATAGTAAGTATAATAATTATAGATAACTTTATTTTAAATTAAACTTAGCAGAAGATTATTTTTCTTTGGTTCATGAACATGTATTTTATAGAAATCTTATACCTTGACTTAGAGTGTGAACACCCTAAGGTAACTAGAGAACAAAGGTAAAATTATTCATACCCTTTGGTTGGTATTTCTGATCCCTTGGTCGTAGGTCAGCCACTCAGTATCTACCAAGACCCTATAACAGGTCAGTAAATGTCTCTTAAAGGGTGTTTACCTTTCAGCTGACTCCTAGAGATATGGGTTTGAAAGCCCAAAGCGGTGCCTCTGACCTATGTCAGGGGTCTTCTGCCACAACCTCCAACTGGTAAACAGAAATGTTGCTGAGTTCTGTAACTCAAAGAGCAAATGGCAGGGGGTGGGTGGGGAAGGGCAGCCTGGTGGCCTGTCTGAGGATCTCCATGTCATCCTCTTGGTCGTGACCCCACTGAAAGGAAGCGGCCTTTCTAGTTACCCCATAGATAGGTGCCATCATGGACCATACATGGGGAATGTATGTGACAGTGTAAGTTGCTTAATTGTCCCACCAATTGCTAGGCCTTCTTTTCATTTGTGGAAGTACAGAGGACCAACGCTTGGCACACTTCTCTGGAATGAGATATCATGACCCTTACAGATCATGCTCAGGAATTTTATTAGGGTGCCAGATAACTACCTTTTCTATAATAATGACCCCACTGAGTTGCCATATGTGGGTCTGTGAGGCATCCAGTCTTTGTTTAATAGTACCCATGTTGGGCCCTAAGACAATGTCATCAATAGAGTAGAAGTCTGTTGCACCCTCTGAGAGTGGGATGTTTCCATATCATCACTTTTGTGTTGATGACAGATATTTGGAGAATTTTGGTAGCCTTGTGGAAGTATGGTTGTGGTGTATGGCAGACCAACCCGCAAAAAGGTATACTGATCGTGATCATCCACAATAAAGGGAGGCTGAAAATGGCATTCGTTATATCAACTGCTGCATACCAAGTTCCCTCAACTTCAGACAATAGCCTGTATCACAGTCACAATGTCAGATACCATAGGTGTAAGGGCTACACTATGACACTGAGCTGTGTATATCGAATGAGTCTCTGCATCTAAAGCTGTGGGCACAAGTTGACTGAGTTATTGAATAGTTAAATAGTCTCATGGAGAACTTTCACTCCATGAAGCAGTCATTTTTCTTCCCCAGGTAGGTATTTGGGGAGAAAAAGCACTAGGCACTGGTAATTGGATAGGTTCACAGTCTAACACATGCCAACTAAAATGGCCCTAACTGCAGCAATTCCTGTCAGGAGTTAATACAAAGCAGGGGTTCACATTGACAGTTCATCTATAGTAATGATATCGTATATTAGTGGGGCCATAACAATGGAAATTTATAGTGATCTAAAGGGAAACACCCATCGTTGGATCTGGGTAAGGATCCCATTGGTAATGGCCTCAGACCCAATGACCCGGGACCCTTACCCAGATCCCTCACCCTTACCCAGTGAACATTATGTGTTTCTCCATCATGCTGGTGTCAGGAGTTGAGATCACAGTCACATAGCCCCAGTATCCAAAAGACCCAAGAAATGCAGTTCTTTCCTACCTCCCCATTAAACTCTGACCTTAGCATAGGTCCTCATGTTCCTACTGAGGACAAAGGGACTTGGTCTAACTCATAGTCTTGTTCATTTTTGAAAGCAGAGAGTTCTTGATAAAGGTTGGTGGGCTCTCAGTCTCATGTCAAGATTCAATGGAAAGAGCTGAGCAATAGCACTTGTATTAGTCATAGGGGTCATCCCTGCATGGACCCCAGTTCAGCTTCCTTTCAGGCATCCCTTGGCCCACTACCAGGCCATGAGTTCCTTGGTAATGAGCCCATCAGCCTACCTCTTTGACACCTCGTTATTGGATATTCACCCATAGATCTCTTATAGAGATCTAGGTCTAGATTGTCCAGGAGTAGGTTATTGATTACTGTTTTCACATTGCTTTTACTGTTGGTCAGTCACTGCTACCTTGGCAGTAGGTGCTATTCCATGTCCAACAGTTTGGCAGTTAATATCCAGATTGTCTAGTGCCAAATGACCTGACCTTATGAGGAGGCTAACTTGAGCTTGATACCTATCTAGCAAGGGTGGCATGAATGAATCAAGAAATCTGAGTCTGGTTAAGAATCTCACTCTCCTCACTCTATCAGTGTAGACCCTGGGACCACCAGCGTAGCACAGAGGGACACTGTCACTTCTGCAGTGGTGATCCAAACATGTTTTTCAGTGGTAGAGAACTCATCACAGATTGGTCATCCTGTCAGAGCCAAAATAGTACCCAGATGAGGAAGGAGAGAGTCTCAGATGTTTGCTTTTTTTATTCCCCACTTTTCTTCCACCTCCTCAGCCAATATGACTGCTGTCAAGACTCTCTAAAGAAGGTGTTTTGTAGTGACAGGCCCAACAGTGTGTGTGACCTTCTCCTTCACCAAGTTTAACAAGATTAATCCCTTTAATATGGAGGCAAACTACCAGGTTTCTAAGATTTCTTTTGCTACTGGGTCATGCAGGGTCTCCCACCACTTGAGATCCCATCACTGGTGGACCATAAGCAGTAGCCACAAACTGCTTCCCTAGCTTTCTCAGAGCCCCGCTGGTGAACCTCTAATTTGGTTGACCCAGCAGGTGTCTCGGCCAATGAATCGAGGTCTAAAGAGAAGAAACTTTGCTCCCCCTCAGAACTGAAAAGCCTATAAAAATAAAATAGCACTCTCCTAGAGCACCCTGTGTGGTCTGCTAGCCCTGTCCAAAGCACACTGGCCTGGCTGCCCCAGCGGGCTCTCAGACTCTGGCTAATGATCCTATGGTACCCTCTCAGACCACATCACTCCAGAAATGTCCCACTGATTTACTAAGCACATCCCAAAGTGTGCCTTCCAAAAAGGCATTGAGCTTCACTTACCCTGCTTGCTGCTCCAATCTGTCTGAGAGAGAAATGCCAGTTTTTGAGTTGGTCAATTAAAATAACAAACCGAACTAAAAGTAACAAACCTTTGTTCACTTACCTCAATAGTTCAAGCAGGAAGGGCCCCAGCTATAGCAATATTCTATTTTCCTACTTGAAACGGCAGTGGGTGAGGGTTAGATGTATCAGTGCAAACTGGTATGAGATGTAGGAGAGGATCATCTCACAGCTGAAGGAGCACCAGACAAAAGGCTCTTGCTATTTTATGGGTCCTACGCCCTCAGGAGGTAGTGGTGGGAGGGATGGGAGTAGAAATATCCTGAATACTGAATCATAACTGAGAAAAGTTTCTTCAAGCCCCGCCCACCGCCCATAAGGTAGTCTAGGCAGTGGCAGTGCCCGAACAATACAGTGTCCCAGTCAAGTCCCACCCCCGCCTCCAGTTGACGGTGACTGGGCGAAGAATGCAGTATGCTTGAGAGAGTGATGGGGGTGGGAGGGCTGTGTCCGTGACTGCAACCACCTCCAGTGCCTGCAGTGCACTGGCTATGCATCAAGTCTCTGTGGGTTGAGAAGCTTCTTTTCCCCATGGTAACTGCCAGGTAATGCCTTTATAATTGTCTGTGATTGTGCCTGAATGATCACACATGAGATCCAGCCTGGCATCAGGTTTCTTAAGTATATTCACATTTTTATATATGTACTTGTACATACATATGTAGTTATACACATATATTAGCCTGTATACCTACACATGTGTATATAAACCTGCATAGACATATTTAGAATTCATGATAAATCTTGGAAACCTTCAATTCTACTTCATCCCCTCAGGGCTTGTTCTGCCTACTTCCATTTAATGTGTGTATGTCCTTTCTTCCACTTCGTGAATACTCTCTCTGAATAATATAACACATTTACTCATTTGTTCCATCTTGTTATGCCTCTAAAATTATTCTGGAATTTCTTCGCCTATAGGTATGGAAAAACAAGCCTCCTGAAAATATTTTGTCATGTGTTTACAGTCTCTCCACGCTTCTGCCCATGAATGAGGGTATATGTCAAATATTGTATTGATGAGTTACTTGCATTAGTACTTTTTTTCTTTCAGTAGGTTCATTTCTTTAAATTTGCTTTCAGTTTTAGTTCCTCTTTTGTTATTTAATTTTATTTTTGAAACATGTGGACCCTGCTTCCAAAAGTAAAAACTATGCAAAAAGGTATACTTAGAGGAGTACCATTTCTTCTTCAGTTCTCTCCCTTTTACCCTATGGGTAAACAACTACATTGTTTTCTATCTCACTTGTTTTTCATTTTGTAAAGGTAAGTATCTCTCTAATTCTCTCCCTCTCTCTCTCTCTCTGTCTCTTATTTCCCCTTCTTCCTTACTTAGAAGATACCACACAACTTTTCACCTTTGGGGTTTTTTTTTCCACTTGATATTATCTCCTTGAAATCCCTCCAAGTCAGTTTATAGAGGTTCATTTGATTCCTTTTACATCTCTACATACAACAGTTTGTACCATGTTATTTACCATAATTTACAAAGTTTATAGTATATGTATTAGCTTGTTTATCTAGTTTCCCATGCATGAACATTTATATGCAATTACGAATAATGCTGTAATTAGCAAATTGTACACATGCGTTTTGTTGATTGGTCTATGAAGTCTACATGATCTGTAAAATATAAATAACTTAAGAGAAATAGAGACAAATATAAACTATGTATAATGCCTGGAAATGTTTATGAGATAATGAGAAAGAGTCAAAACACATCTATTTATTAAACTCCTCTCACAGTCTTATCAGATCTAGCATTATGGTAACTTCACTATAACTTCAGAAAAATGAGAATGTTGCTGTATGCTTATTATAAATTTTATATATAGAGATTTATAATAGTTGTATTTTTCTATTCAATGGACTAAGTATATCTCTTATGTAGCTCATGATAAAGCATCAGATGAAAATCTTATGCGTGAGCATCAAGAACCAATGTCAAAAACCCAAATGCAACTAAAGAAACAAAGAGAGAAAAGACAAAGTAAGTATACTAACTACAGATCACTTTAAGTTATTTAAAATTAATTACAGCTAAAGATCTTCTTTGGTTCGTAAATCTGTATTTTAATATATATTTTGGAGAAATTTTATACTTTGACCTAAAGTATAAATACCCTAAGATAACTAGAGGATAAAAGCTAAAGTTATGAAACTTTTGGTCAATATTTCTGATTGTAATGTTTTTCATAGTCATGGTTCATGCACTCAGTATCCACTAAACCAATAATAGGCACATAATTGTCTTTCAAAGTGTGTGTACATTTCACCCTACTACAGGAAGTTAGGCATACAGATGCCTAAATTAATCCACTATCTTGTGGAATTGCCTTCTTCCAAAGACTCTAAGTGATGAACAGAGAAGTTGCTGAGAGCTGTATCTCAATGCATTATCAGAGGGGCCAAGGCGAAGTGTGACCTGGGAGGCCTGTTGGATGGCCTCCAGACCATCTTGTCGCTTGAGATCCATTCAAATGTAGATGCATTTTTGGAAACTTAATAGTTGGTTGCAGTCAGGATCCCACTGAGGGGAATGTAAGAGTGCCAGTAGCAGAATAGCTCCACAGAGTTTTGGGACTCTTGTATTTGTTGGGACTAAGAGGACAAATATTGGTGGTTATCTCCTCAAGATGATACGTATTGTGCTTTCCCACAAGGTCCTTGTCCATGTCCCTATTAATGACCCAGCTGCGTTGCTGAGTATGGGTCAACATAGCATCAGTCCCTGTAGGGTAGTACACATGCCTGGGCCCACCAGGAGGATGCCACCAATATACTGGGCAGCTAGTTGGGAGTGGGTCTTCTTCCTGCTCATGACCTTGTGGGAAGGACATTAAAGGTGTATTGCAGTCCATTACACAAGAGGCAAGCTGATCCTGATCATCTGTGTGGACAGGGATGCTGAAAAGGGCATTTGCAATGTGAATTGCTTCATACCTATTTCCCTCAGCTTGGGCAAGAGCCTCTATGGCAGTCACAGTGTCAGGTAAGGCCAGTGTCCTGATCTGTACCACAGCATTAAGCTGCCTGTAATCCAGTCTATAGGCATGTTAGGCCATATGCACAGGTTCACTCAATTATTGAATGGAGAGGTAATCTCACAGAGATGTTTGGCTTACCTAAACTCAGCAAAGAGGGCAGGCATTTGTTTTTCTTTGCTTAGTAGTTGTTTTTAGAGACGAATCTCTAGGCACTGGTAGTCTGGTAGGTTTGCAGTCTTCCATATGCCCCACTAAAATGACCCTGAGTGCAGTAGCGCTCATCACGGCTTGGTGCTGATGTGAGTTGGAGTTCACATAGAAAATACACCTGTACCCGTTACGTATTCAGTAGTGGGGGCCATAAAATAGAGGTATATAGTGTCCAAAGGCACCCCCCACCATGGCCAGGTGTAAGTATACGTCAAAAAGCATTAACTGTTTTCCTCTCATCCTGGCGTCACAGTTGTGGAGGTAACAGTCATTGGTAAACTAGTAGCCAAATGGCCCAAGGTATGCAATCTCCCCCCACTGCCCCTATGAGCTCTGAGTTGGCATATATTCTTAGGTGCCAAAGGGGACATAGGGACTTGGCCTAATCCCTAATTTTGTGTAATTTTATAAGCCAAGCATTCTGGGTAAAAATAGAGTTCTCCACTTCATCTTGAGACCACTGGGAGGAGCAGAAGGGATCGCACGTGTGTTAGTAATAAGTGCCATCACCATTTTGGTTCTCGTGGGGCTGTGTGTTGGCCCCCATGGCTCAGTACCTATCCACAGGATGCTTGCTAGAGAGTCCATCCATCCCTTCCTTGAGCCTCCATTGCTGGGTAACTAGACAGTGTTTCCAGTGGCAGGGAGCTCACCATGGGTGGGTGGAACTTTTCAGAAACCAAATGTCACCCAGAAGAGGAAAGAGAGTGTCTTAGGTGTTTGTGTCTTTTCTTCCCCACCCCCTTCCTTGTCCTCCTTGGACAAAGTGCTCCGTGTCAGGGAACTCAGAACCAGGGGTTCTGTTGGGACACCACCAACAAAGTGCCACTGTCCCTCACGAAGTTAACAAGAATAGCTCCTCCATGGTGGAGTCTCTGTAGTCTCCTCAGGTTGCTGGTCAAGTGAAACTGAGAAATCTGGATCCTTTTTCATTAGACGTGAGTCTCAAAACCTTGCTGTATCATGGGCTATCCATCAGTGCCAGAGACAGGCTAAGAGTTAATAGTAGTCACTGGGTACAACTCAGCCAGCACTTTCTGCAGTGACTTCTGTGACCCTCCAGGTTGTCTTTTGGTTTATATTTTCTCTATTTCATCTTTTAAAGATAAGTTATCTTTTGTCTTTTTTTTTTAATTCCCTTTTCTTCTTTCTTTCTTAAAAGTTAGCCTGTTAAATATTGTTTCAGGTTTTTTTTCTTCATTAAGCCTTATATCCTAGAAATGCTCCCAAGTCAGTTTGTCAGGATGTTTTTCATTTCCTCTTATACCTATTTGTACAGCTGTGTATGCTACATTATATCCCATAGTTTATATTTTCATAGTTTACATACACTGCTTTAGCTTACCAATTCGTATGCTTGTACGCTTAAGCGGTTTTGAGTATTTTGCAATTACAGGTATGCTGCAATGAATAATCTTGAACATATCTATTTTCCTTGTTTGGTCTATCAGTGTTTATTAACTGAAAACATCAGGAAAACTCAGAAAATGAGAGACTAATATAAAATATATTTAAAATTAGGAATATTAATGATATGAAAAAATATTTTCCACACACACTCATTACGGCTCATAGTTTTCACATCTGATCTCGCATTATGGTGATTTACTTATAACTTCATATAAATGGGAGAAAATACCAGTGTTCTCTGCTTTAAATTTGAAATCTAGGGATCTCTTTTTTATTTAATAGACTAAATCCGTCTCTTTATGTAGCTCAGGATGAAGTACCAGATGGAAATCATATGCTTGAGCATCAAGATTCAGTGTCAGAATCAGAGATTCGAGTGAAGAAACAAAGCCCTCACAAAGGGGAAAGACATATTAGTAAGTACAAAAACTACAGAAGACTTCAAGTGATTTTAAGTTAAGCTCATTACAAGATGTTTTTATTTTGGTTCACGGATACGTATTTTTTGAGCATATGTTTTATAGAAATTTTACACTTTGACTAAAGTGCGAATACCATGAGATAACAGCAGAAATCTTGAACCCTTTGGTTGGAATTTTTGTTCTTAAGATTATTTTATGACCAGAAGATGAATGCCCCAAGGCCCAATAGCAGGTGAATAATTGTCTCTCCAAAGTAGTGTGCCTTTCAGCCGACTCCAGGTAATTATGGGTACAGAAGTCCAATGGATTCCTCTACGTGTCACAGCAGCCTTTTGCCATAGGCTCCAATGGCAAACAGATGTTTCTGAGATCTGTAAATCAAGCGTCAGATGGGGGTCATGAGGCCTGTTGGAGGGTCCTTAGGGCACCCTCTCGGTTGTGTCCTCACTAAAAGGAAGCAGCCTTTCTGGTAACCCCATAGATGGGTGTCATCAAGGGCTCCACATGGGCAAATGAGAGTGCAAGTGGTCAAAGAGTGTCACTAATTGCTGGACTGCTTTTTATTTATCGGAGTTGATTAGCCCAAGCATGGCAGTCTTCTCCTCTGGAATGAGATGTCATGCCCCTTAGAGGCCATGTCCAGGAATTTCACTAAGTTACCAGGTAACTAACTGTACCTTGTGTGTACTGATGGCCCAGCCAAGAGCTGCTGGTGGGTTCACAGTGCATCTACTCCTTGTTGGGGGTGTCCTTGTCTGGGCCCACTTGAATGAAAACTAGTCCTCCCTTTGAGAGCAGGCTGCTTAGACGTCATGAGCTGTGCCCTGATTATAGATATTTGAGCAATATGATGGCCATGTGAAGGACATTAGTAGGATATTGCAACTCCTTCCATATAAGGTTAAACTAAAAACTGGGATCATTTATGTGGAGAGGGATGCAGCAAAGGGCATTTGATTTGTCCGTTGCTGCATATTGAGGTCCTTCAGTTTGGAAAACAGCCTGTATGACAGTTACAGTGTAGGTACCACCAGGTCTCACGGCTGTACTATAGCATTGACCTACCAAAATCAGTTGAGTCACATGTACTTGAGGCTGTGTGCAAAGATCAAGTTAGTTATTCAAATGGGAAATAGTCTCATGGAGAGATTACTATTCATTAAGCTCAGCAGTGAGAGCAGTTTGTCTTTTTCTTCCCAGGAATTAGTTTAGGGAGACACAAGTGGGAGGCACTGTTTAGTCTGGATGTTCTCAGTCTTCCACGTGCCCCTCTAAAATGCCCCTAAATACAGCAGTTCCCATGAGGGAACTGAATTCGAGTGTGGGTGCACATAGAAAATACATCTACATCAATACACATTCAGTAGTGGGGACCATAAAAATGGAGTTTTGTGGTTGCCTGAAAGGATACACTCACAGTGTAGTGTTTGACCAAGGGTGTCCTTGGTGGTGGCCTCAGATGAAAAGCCAGAGAACGTTATCTCTTTCCCCCAGCACCTGGTGTCAGAGGTTATGGAGATCATGATCACCTGTGCACCAGTAGCCTAAGGGCTCTAGAAGTGTAGCAGTGCCCCACCCCACTTTGAATTCTGACCTTGGCATACATGCTCAGATCACCACCCGCGGCAGGAATATTTTGTGTATGTATGTGTGTGTGTATGTGTGTGTGTATATATATTTATATATATACGCACACACACACATACAGATATATATAGATAGGTAGATCAATAGATATGGCCTAGAAATGTTAGTGTTACACCTTCTTTAACAAATACCCATTAAAAATATCCTCTCAAATTTTATGTCACATCTGGCATTATGGTAATTTACTTATAACTTTATCAAAATGAGAGAAAATTTTGCTGTATATATGTTATAAATTTGAAATCTAGAGATTGCATACTAGATCTGTTTTTCCATGGAGGAATTAAATGCATCTCTTTATGTAGCTCATGATGATGCACCAGACAAAAATCCTATGCTTAAAGATCAAGAGTCAGTGTCAAAACTCCCCATGCAAGTACAAAAACAAATAACTTCCAGAGGAGGACAACACAGTAGTAAGTATAACAATTATAGGTACCTTTAAATTTAAAAAAATTAATCACATCAGAACTTATTTCTTTAGTTCATGAATATGTATTTGAGCATATAATTTATAGCAATTTTACACTTTGATCTAAATGTGAATACCATAAAACAACTAGAGAAGAAGAAACATTTAACATTTGGTTGGAATTTCTTGTTATAAAACTACTTCATGGCGGGACTTCTGCACCCAGTGTCCACCAAGATCCATAACTGGTCAGTAGTCTTTCAAAGGGTGTTTACTTTCAGGCAACAATAGGAGATTATGAGTCCGAAGCCAGGTGGCACCTCTGATGTGTGGCAGTGTTCTTTTGCCACAGGCTCCAATTGGGAAACAGAGAGGTTGCTGAGACCCGCAACTTAAAAGGCGGTGAATTCAAGGGGGCAAGGAAAAGGGTTGCCTGTGTAGCCCGTTGGAGGGTCTCCAGGGTATCCTGTTGTCAGACCCCACTCAGGGTAAAGGTCTTTTTGGTAACCTGATTGATGGGTGCTGTCATCAAGGTGGCTTTGTAGGGGAAGTTGTGAGTACCAGTATCTGAATAGTCCCACAAGTCATTGGGCATCCTTTGTGTTTGTTGGGGCTGAGAGCCTGAGCATGACTAAAACTGGGCAGTTATTGCTTCCGGACTGAGAGCTACTGTCCCTTCCCAGTTTATTCCCAGGAATTTCCCAGGATTCATAGGCCCTTGTGCCTTGTCCATAGTAATGTCCTAGACATGTTGCTACATGTGCGTCAAAATGGCATACAGTCCTGGTTGAGTAGTACCCTTTCCTCGACCCACTAAGAGGCATTCATTAATATGTGGAAGGCTAGTGCTCCATCTGGGAGTGGGACTTCTTCCTGCTCATGACCTTGTGGAAGGACATTAAAGGTGTATTGCAACGCATTACACCAAAGGCAAGCTGATCCTGATCATCTGTGCGGACAGGGATGCTGAAAAGGGCATTTGCAATGTGAATTGCTTCATACCTATTTCCCTCAGCTTGGGCAAAAGCTATGTCAGTCACAGTGTCAGGTAATGCTATTGCCATAGTTGTACTACATCACTGAGGCTGATTATTGCTTGAGTTTCCAGGTACCCAAGGCCTTTTGCAAAGCTCAGATAATGAACCTTGGCTTCCTTAAGCACAGCAATGGGGACAGTTTTGTTTGTTTGTTTTTGAATTCCTGAGGCAATTAATGCTGTTTTTGAGAGACAATACTGCTAGCAGGTAGTAGTTTGGTAGGTTTACAGTCTTCCATATGCCCCACTAAAATGGTCTTAAATGCAATAATATCCTTTAGGCCTTAGAGTAAGTGCAATCCGGTATGCATATCGATAATACATCTATAACAATAATCCATTCAGTAGAGTTGCCACAATAATGATATGTTACACCTGTAGTCAGGCTGGGTAAGGATCTCGGTGGTATTGGCTTCAGACAGAAAATCAGAGAGCATTATCAATTTTCTCATTCTCATCCCAGGGGATTGGGGGTCACCATCAACTGTGGACCATTACCAAAAGGGCCAAGAAATGCAGTTCTCCCTCATGTGTACTCTAAACTTTGACCCTTGGCATAGGATCTCACTTCTTCACTCTGGACTTAGGAACATTGGACATTTCATAGTCTTGTTTAATCCAAAAAGTTTGGGTAAAAGTTGGTAAGGCTCTATGATTCATTTTAGAATTTACTGGGAGAAGGAGAAGAAATAGTCATAGGGGTCATTACCTGGCAGACCCTATAGGGGCTGCCATTTGGCCCCTTAAGGCACGCTACTTGGCCATGAGTTCCTAAGTGGAGAACTCATTAATCTCTTCTTTTGAGCTCCCACTATTTAAAAAACAGACGCAGAGGTATTGGGAGAGCACTACCCAAATTCTCCACTAGTGTGTGCCAGTTAGCATTTTCATGTCACCTTCTGTGATGGTCTCTCTTTGTTATTTTGGCAGTAGTTACATTTTCCCTGCCTAAGAATTTGTCAGTTAAGATCTGGATTATATCACTAACACACGGACCTGATGTTATGAGGAGCTTTAATTGAGCTTGATAACCAGCAGGAGTGGCACTAATGAACCTAGAGTCTTGTTAACAATCTCATCATCCACCACTGTCACGTTCTCATTGTAGAACCAAGGGACCACCAGTGTAGTTTGCAGGGCTGCTGTCCTCTGGAAACTTGGTCTAAACATGTGTTTTAGTCATAGAGAACCCATCACTGGTGGGCCAAAGCTGTCACAGCCCAAATGGTTTCTAGCTGAGGAAGAAGGACTTGAGTGTTCCTCTTAGCCTCCTTGATCAAACTTTCTGCTGTCAAGACACTCTTAAGGAAGTCCACCCACGAAGTGCCACTGTTCCTCACTAACTTTAAGAAGAGCTAACACCAATCCTTCTCAAACTCTTCCAAAATTGCAGAGGGAGAAACACTCCCAAATTCATTCTACGAAGCCACCATCACCCTGATACCAAAACCAGAAAAAGATATCACAAAAAAAGAAAATTATAGACCAATATCACTGATGAACATAGATGCAGAAATCCTGAACAAAATACTAGCAAACAGAATCCAACAGCACATTAAAAGGATCATACACCATGATCAAGTGGGATTTGTCCCAGGGATGCAAGGATTCTTCAATATACACAAATCAGTCAGTGTGATACACCACATTAACAAATTAAGGAATAAAAACCATATGATCATCTCAATAGATGCAGAAAAAGCTTTTGACAAAATTCAACACCCATTTATGATTAAAAACTCTCCATTAAATGGACATAGAGGGAACCTACCTCAACATAATAAAGGCCATATATGACAAACTCACAGCAAGCATCATACTCAATGGTGAAAAACTGAAAGCATTTCCACTAAGATGAGGAACAAGACAAGGATATCCACTCTAACCACTCTTATTCAACTTAGTTTTGGAAGCCCTAGCCACAGCAATCAGAGAAGAAAAAGAAATAAAAGGAATACAAATTGGAAAAGAAGAAGTAAAACTGTCACTGTTTGCCAATGACATGATACTATACATAGAAAATGCTAAAGATGCCACCAGAAAACTACTAGAACTAATCAATGAATTTGGTAAAGTTGCCAGATACAAAATTAATGCACAGAAATCTCTGGCATTCCTATACACCAACAATTAAAAATCAGAAAGAGAAATTAAGGAAACACTCCCATTTACCATTGCAACAAAAAGAATAAAATACCTAGGAATAAACCTGCCTAAGGAGGCAAAAGATGTACTCAGAGAACTGTAAAACACTGATGAAAGAAATCAATGACATAAACAGATGGAGAGATATATCATGTTCTTGGATTGGAAGAATCAGTGTTGTGAAAATGACTATACTGCCCAAAGCAATCTACAGATTCAGTGCAATCCCTATCAAACTACCAATAGCATTCTTCACAGAATTAGAACCAAAAACCTTACAATTCATATAGAAACACAGAAGACCCCGAATAGCCAAAGAAATCTTGAGAAAGAAAAACGGAGTTGGAGGAATCAGGCTCCCTGACTTCAAACTATACCACAAAGCTACAGTAATAAAGACAGTATGGTACTGGTGCAAAAATAGCCATTCTGACTGGTGTGAGGTGATGTCTCATTGTGGTTTTGATTTGCATTTCTCTCATAATTAGTGATGTTGAACATCTTTTCATGTACCTCTTGGCCATCTGTATGTCTTCTTTGGAGAAATGTCTATTTAGGTCTTCTGCCCATTTTTTTTGTTGGGGTTGTTTGTTTTTATGATATTAAGCCACATGAGCTGTTTGTAAATTTTGAAGACTAATCCCTTGTTGGTTGCTTCGTTTGCAGATATTTTCTCCCATTCTGTGAGTTGTCTTATTGTTTTGTTTATGGTTTCCTTTGATGTGCAAAAGTTTGAGTTTAATTAGGTCCCATTTGTTTATTTTTGTTTTTATTTCCATTACTCTGGGAGACGGATTGAAAAAGATACTGCTGCCATTTATGTCAGAGAGTGTTCTGCCTATGTTTTCCTCTAAGAGTTTTATAGTTTCCAGTCTTACATTTAGGTCTTTAATCCATTTTGAGTTTATTTTTGTGTATGGTGTTAAAGAGTGTTCTAACTTCGTTTTTTTACATGTAGCTGTCCAGTTATCACAGCACCATTGATTGAGGAGACTGTCTTTCCTCCATTGTATAGTCTTGCCTCCTTTGTCATAGATTAATTGGCCATAGGTGCATGGGTTTATTTCTGGACCTTCTATCCTATTCCATTTATCTATATTCCTATTTTTGGCTGGTACCATACTGTTTTGATGACTATAGTTTTGTAGTATAGTCTGACATCAGGGAGCTTGATTCCTCCAGCTCTGCTTTTCTCTCTCAAGATTGCTTTGGCTATTCGGGGTCTTTTGTGTCTCCACAAAAATTTTAAGATTTTTTGTTCTAGTTCTGTGAAAAATGCCATTGGTAATTTGATAGGGATTGCATTGAATCTGTAGATTGCCTTGGGTAGTATAGTCATTTTGACAGTATTGATTATGCCAATCCAAGAATATGGTATATCTTTCCATCTGTTTGTGTCTTCTATTTCTTTCATCAGCGTCTTATAATTTTCAGAGTACAGGTCTTTTGCCTCCTTAGGCAGGTTTATTCCTAGGTATTTTATTCTTTTTGTTGCAATGGTAAATGGGATTGTTCCTTTAATTTCTCTTTCTGATCTTTCATTGTCAGTGTATAGAAATGCAACAGATTTCTGTGTATTAATTTTGTAACCTGCAGATTTACCAAAATCTTTGATGAGCTCTAGTAGTTTTCTGGTAGCATCTTTAGGATTTTCTATCTATAGTATCATGTCATCTGCAAACAGTGACAGTTTAATTTCTTCTTTTCCAATTTGGATTTCTTTTATTTCTTTTTCTTCTCTGACTTCTGTAGCTAGGACTTCCAAAACTATGTTGAATCAAAGTGGTGAGAGTGGACCTCCTTGTCTTGTTTCTGATCTTAGAAGAAATGTTTTCAGCTTTTCACTGTTGAGTTTGATGTTATCTGTAGGTTTGTCGTATATGGCCTTTATTATGTTGAGGTATGTGCCCTCTATGCCCACTTTCTGGAGAGTTTTTATCACAAATAGGTGTTGAATTTTCTTAAAACCTTTTTCTGCATCTATCGAGATGATCATATGGTTTTTATTCTTCAATTTGTTGATGTGATGTATCACACTCATTGATTTGTGGATCTTGAAAAATCCTTGCATCCCTGGGATAAATCCCACTTGATCATGGTGTACAATCTGTTTACTATATAGTTGGATTCAGATTGCTAGTATTTTGTTGAGGATTTTTGTGTCTGTGTTCATCAGTGATATTGGCCTGTAATTTTCTTTTTTGTGTGGTATCCTTGTTTGGTTTTGGTATCACAGTAATTGTGGCCTCATAGAATGAGTTTGGGAGTTTTCCTTCCTCTGCAGTTTTTTGGAACAGTTTCAGGATAGGTGTTAACTCTTCTCTAAATGTTTGATAGAATTTGTGAAGCCATCTGACCCTGGACTTTTGTTTGTTGGGAGTTTTTTAATCACAGTTTCAATTTCAGTACTTATGATTGGTCTGTTCATATTTTCTATTTCTTCCTGGTTCAATCATGGGAGACTGTACGTTTCTAAGAATTTGTCCATTTCTTCCAGATTGTCCATTTTATTGGCATATAGTTGCTTGTAGTAGTCTCTTATGATTCTTTGTATCTCTGTGGTGTCAGTTGTAACTTCTCCTCTTTCATTTCTAATTTTATTGATTTGAGTCCTCTCCTTTTTTTCTTGATGAGTCTGGCTAAAGATTTTTCAATGTTGTTTATCTTTTCAAAGAACCAGCTTTTAGTTTCATTGATCTTTGCTGTTGTTTCTTCATCTCTATTTCATTTATTTCTTCTCTGATCTTCTACTAACTTTAGGTTCTGTTTGTTTTCTTTCTCTAGTTCCTTTAGGCATAAGTTTAGGTTGTTTATTTGAGATTTTTCTTGTTTCCTGAGGTAAGATTGTATTGCTATAAAATTCCTTCTTAGAACTGCTTTTACTGCATCTCATAGGATCATTGTGCTTTCATGTTTATTTGTTTCTAGGCATTTTTTGGTTTCCTCTTTGATTTCTTCAGTGAGCCATTGGTTGTTTAGTTGCATATTTTTTAGCCTCCACGTGTTCGTGTTTTTTACAGTTTTTTTTTTCTTGTAGTTTATTTCTAATCTCATAGTGCTGTGGTCACAAAAGATGCTTGATATGATTTCAGTTTTCTTAAATTTACCAAGGCTCGCTTTGTGGCCCAGCATGTGTTCAGTCCTGGTGAATGTTCTATGTGCACATCAGAAGAATGTGTATTCTGCTGCTTTTGGATGGAATGCTCTAGAAATATCAATTAAGTCCATCTGGCTAATGTGTCATTTAAGGCCTGTATTTCCTTATTAATTTTCTGTCTGGATGAGCTGTCCATTGATGAAAGTGGGGTGTTAAAAGTCCCCCACTATTACTGTGTTGCTGTTGATTTCTCCCTTTATGGCTGTTAGTATTTGCTTTATATATTGAGGTGCTCCTATATTGGGTGCATATATATTTACAGTTGTTATATCTTATTCTTGGATTAATTCCTTGATCATTATGCAGTGTCCTTCTTTGTCTCTTTATTTATTGTAGTGTCCTTCTTTGATGCTTTAAAACAGTCTTTATTTTAAAGTCTATTTTGTCTGATAGGAGTATTGCTATTCCAGCTTTCTTTTGATTTCTATTTGCATGGAATATCTTTTTCCATCCCCTCACTTTTAGTCTGTATGTGTCCCTAGATCTGAAGTGGGTTTCTGGTAGACAGCATGTATGTGGATCTTATGTTCGTATCTATTCAGCCAGTCTATGTCTTTTGATTGGAGCATTTAATCCGTTTATGTTTAAGATAATTATCGATATGTATGTTCTTATTGCCTTTTTGCTACTTGTTTTGGATTTGTTTTTGCAGGTCTTTTTTCTTCCCTCCCTCTTTTGTTCTCTTTTGTGATTTGATGACTATAGTGTTGTGTTTGGATTCCTTTTTTTGTGTGTGTGTGTCTATTATATTTTCGGTTTGTGGTTACCGTGATGTTTTGATATAGCAGTATATATATAAACAAGATTGTTTTAAGTTGCTGGTCTTTTAATTTTAAATGCTTTTCCAATATCCTGCATTTGTGCTCTCCTCTTCTCATAATTGCTGGTCTTGATATCATGTTTGTGTGTGGATTATCCTACCTTTACTGTATGTTTGCCTTTACCAGTGAGCTTTTCCATCCATAATTTTCTTGTTTCTAGTTGTGCTCTTTTCGACTTAAGAAGTTCCTTTAGCATTCGTTGCAAAGCTGGTCTGGTGGTGCTGAATTCTCTTAGCCTTTGCTTCTCTGTAAAGGTTTTGGTTTCTCCTTCAAATCTGATTGAGAGCCTTGCTGGGTGGCATATTCTTGTAGGTTCTTCCCTTTCATCACTTTAAGTATATCATGTCACTCCCTTCTTACCTTCAGAGTTTCTGCTGGGAAATCAGCTGATAACCTTATGGGAGTTCCCTTATATGTTATTTGTCACTTTTCCCTTCTTGCCTTTAACATTTTTTCTTTGTCTTTAATTTTTGTCAATTTGATTACTGTGTGTCTCAACATGTTTCTCCTTGGATTTATCCTGCCTGGGACTCTCTGCACTTCCTGGACTTGGGTGACTGTTTCCTTTCCCATGTTAGGGAAGTTTTCAGCTATTATCTCTTGAAGTATTTTCTCAGGTCCTTTCTCTCTCCTCCTTCTGGGACCCCTAAATGTGAATGTTGGTGCATTTAATGTTGTCCCAGAGGTCTCTTACATTGTCTTTATTTCTTTTCACTCTTTTTTCTTTTTTCTGTTTCACGGCAGTGTTTTCTACCATTCTGTCTTCCAGGTCACTTATCCATTCTTCTACCTCATTCATTCTTCTATTGATTCCTTCTACTGTATTTTTCATTTCAGTTATTGTATTGTTCTTCAGTTCTTCTAGGTCTTTGTTAAACATTTCTTACTTCTTCTCGATCCTTACTTCTATTCTTTTTCCAAGATCTTGGATCATCTTTACTATCATTATTCTGAATTCTTTTTCTGGTAGGTTGTCTATCTTTACTTCACTTAGTTGTTCTTCTGGGGTTTCATCTTGTTCCTTCATCTGGGACATATTCCTCTGGTGTCTCATTTTATGTGACTTTCTGTGATTCTGGTTTCCATTCCACAGGCTGCAGGATTGTAATTCTTGCTGCTGCTGTCTGCCCTCTGGTGGATGAGGCTGTCTAAGAAGCTTGTGCAGGCTACCTTTTGGGAGGAGCTGGTTCCTACCCAGTGGTGGGTGGAGCTCGGTCTTGTTCCTCTGGTGGGCAGGGCCATGCTCATTGATACTTTAAGCCTCTTGTCTGCTTTTGGGTGGAGCTGTGTTCCCACCCTGTTGGTTGTTTGGCCTGAGGTGACCCAGCACTGGAGCTTACAGGCTGTTTGGTGGGGCTAATGGTGGCCTCTGCAGGGGGGCTCACACCAATGTGTACTTCCCAGAACTGCTGCTGCCAGTGTCTTTGTCCCCACAGTGAGCCATAGCTGCCCCCTGCCTCCACAGGAGATCGCACAATACTAAGCAGGTAGGTCTGGCCCAGTCTTTTATGGAGTCACTGCTTTTTTCACCTGGGTCCTGGTGCACATGAGAGTTTGTGTGTGCCCTCCAAGAGTGGAGTTTCTGTTTCCCCCAGTCCTTTGGAGGTCCTGTGATCAAACCCCGCTGGCCTTCAAAGCCAGATTCTCTGGGGACTCCTCCTCCTGTTGCCGTAACCCCAGGCTGGGAAGGCTCAAAACTTTTACTCCTGTGAGATAACTTCTGTCTTATAATTGTTTTCCAGTTTGTGGGTCACGCACATGGCGGGTATGGGATTTGATTTTATTGTGATTGTGCCCCTCCTACCATCTCGTTGTGGTTTCTTCTTTGTCTTTGGATATAGGGTATCTTTTTTGGTAGGTTCCAGCTTTTTTTCGTCGATGGTTGTTCAGCAGTTAGTTGTGATTTTGGTGTTTTTGTAAGAAGGGCGTGAAATCATGTCCTCCTGCTCCACCATCTTGAGCTAATCCCAAGTCCTTTTCTATATAGTTTTAAATTAAATACATCAGAAGAACTTTATTTGGTTCATGAATGTGTCTTTGAACATATATTTTATAGAAGTTTTAAACTTTGACATAAAGTATGAATACCCTAACAAAGCTATAGAACAAAAGCAAATGTATTCTATGTTTTGGTTGGAATTTCTTGTCCTAAGATTATTACATGACCAAGGTCATGCTCTCAAGGCCAATAACAGACCAATAATTGTCTCATAAAGGATATGCACTAACTGTCTCATAAAGGATATGCAATTTTCAGCCAGCTCTGGCAGATTGTGGACCCAAAGTCCATTGAATGCCTCTGATGTATAGTAGTGGCCTTCTGCCATAGATTCCAGTAGGCAAAGAGAGATGTTACTGAGAGTCCTAACTGAAACAGCAAATGAAAATCAGAGGGGTCCACAAAAAGGGCATCTGGGGTAGTCAGTTGAATGGCTTCCAGGGGACCCTGTCCATCAATGCCCCAGTCAAATGTAGTCATCTTTATGGTAACCTGATTGTTGGGTGCTGTGTGATCCCTGTGAGAGTGTGACAGTATCTGTATAGTCCCACCAATTGCTCAGATGGTTTTTACTTGTGGGGACAGAGAGGACCTAAAGCATGACAGTCATCTTCCCTGGATTATGCCCCTTACAGATCATGCCCAGGAATTTTACTTCATTTTTAGGTCCTTGTACCTTGTTGTTAATAACAGCCTAGCTATGTGATACTTGTAGGTGAACAGGACATCCAGTTCTTTTTGGGTAGTGCCCTTGTCTGAGCCCACTAGGATGATTTCATCAGTAGAGTGGAAGGTTAGTGCTCCCTCAAGGAGCAGGACTTTTTCCAAGTCTTTACCTATGCATTATTACAGGTAGAGAATTTAGGGAGTCTCATGGAAGGACATTAGTGGTGTAATACAACCCATACTGCGTACAACAAACTAATCCTGATCATGCACATGGAGAGGGATGCTGAGAAGGCCACAGGACACCAGGATTCTTTATCTTGGATGATAACCTCTATAACTGTCACAATGTCAGGTACCACTGGTGCCATAGGTAGTTCTAACGCTTTGTGTAACCCTAATCAATTTAGAGTCTGGGCACCAAAGGTCTTGCGCACAGGCCAGGTGGAGTTACTGAATGGAGAAATAGTTTACAAATATTTGTTGGCCTTTGAAAGCTCAACAATGAAGGCAGTTGCCCCTTTTTATTACCAAGGCCTGTGACTTTGTTTTTGGTAGACAGAGGTGCTAGTGGCCAGTAGTTTGGTAGATCATAATCTTTAACATACCCCACTAAAATACCCTAACTTTAAATCTTATCATGGTGGGGGTTGGTTAGTGCTGCTTGATATAAAAAGTACATTTCTACCAATAACGTATTCGGTGGTAGAAACCACAATAATGGAGGTTTGTAGTAGTCCAAAGGGTATTCCCTTACAGTTGGGTTTGGAAAAGAGTCCTAGTGGTGGGTGGACTAAAACTACAGAGAATTATCTGTTTCCCCCTCATCCTTTTATAAGGGACTGTCAAGATCACAGAAATCTGTTCACCAGTATCCAAAAGGCCCAAGAAATGCAGTATTTCCCCTCCACAGTTTGAACTCTGACCTTAGCATATGTCCTCAGTTCCCCACTGGAGACATAGAGACCTTGTCTAACCTCTAGTCACGTTTATTTATGAAAGCTTAGAGGTCTGAGTAAAAGTGGGAAGGATCTGTATTGATGGATACCACCAGGCACCATTCTTACTAAGTTTAATAAGATTACCTCCTTCATCAAGGAATCAAACTACCCAAGGCTCTAAGGTCTCTTCAGGTCACTGGATAAAATGATTCCAAAGGGCTCTACATTATTTTTAATTAAAGGGACAAGTTTTAATAACTGCTGTGTTCTGGGCTCTCTTTTGGCACCAGGAATGTGCTTGGAGATAACAGTAGTCATTGGATACAGTTCAACTCCCAGAGTCTCTGGTTGTTGGATCCATCATCAGAGAACAATAATCAGCATCTAGGGAATTGCTTCCCTAGCTTTTTTAGAGTCCCTCTGTTGGTTCTCTAATTTGACTTACAATGGGAACTCGGCCAGGGAGTTGGGAGCTCAAGGGAAGGACCATTCCCCTGAGAACTGAAAATCTTATGTAAACAATCCATTAGAACTCTCCAAGAGTGCTTTGTGGCATCCACTATCACTGTCTGAGAATCACTGGCATAGCTGATAATGAGCCCTGTTGGACTCATGCAAATAATCCACTAGTACTACGTCAGAGCACCCCAAAGACTTTTTTCATATCTCCCAAAATTGCCCAGTAAAAGTTTCAGTATTTTGCTTTTCTAGAAGAGAATTGTGCTTCATTGACCACCTGCTCAGTGTGTCAGTTTGTCAAAAAATGAGCTGCCAGTTTTTAGTTGGTCAATGAAGACTAACTGAAAGTAACAATTAAGTATTTATTTATTTACTGAGATAGTATAAGCAAGAGCCTAAACAGGAAAGGGCCCTAGCTCCACCAATGTTTAATTTTCCCCACAGAATGGCCCAGAGGTGGGTCATGTGCATCAGAGCAGATGAGAGGAACATCTTACTGTGGAGGAAGTCCCCCCAAAAGCTTTTGATGTTTTATGGACCCAAGTGCCATGAGGAAGTAGAGGAGAGAGGGCTTAGAATGAAAAAATGTTGAACCAGAATGGAGAAAGAGTTTTTAAGGCCACCCAGTAAGATGGTCTAGGCAGAAGTGCTGAACAGTATAATGCCTCACCTGAGGTCTCCTCTGCCTCGTAAGGAGTTTTCCCAGTGGATACACTTGAGCTAGAATGCAGATATGCCAGTCCGGATGGGTCTTAGTCCACGACTGCAGCTACCTCCAACGCCTGCAGTGCACTGGCTCTGCCTCAAATATAGTACGCGGTGTGAAGTTTTTCCCCATGACAGCTGCCAGAGAAGGCCTCTGTAATTGTCCATGATTGAGCCTGAAAGATCACACATAGAATTTTGGCCTGGAGTCAGACTCTCCCCAGTTTTTATATATATACCTATACCTATTCCTGTATCTATGCCTATTCTGATCATCTGTGTGGACAGTGATACTGAAGAGGGAGTTTGAGGTGTCAGTTGCAGCTCACCAAGCTTCTTCATCTTGGGCAGCAGCCTCTGTGATGGTCCCAAAGTCAGTTAGTGCCAGTGCCCAGGGCTGCACTACAGCACTGAGCCACGATCAGTTGAGTCTCTACACGACTGAGGCCAGGCGCACAAGTCAAACAGGGCTACTGAATGGAGAATTAGTCTCAGAAAACTGTGGCTCCATTAAGCTCAGCAGTTAGGATAGCTGTATCTTTTCTCTGCTAGTCCATTGATACTTTACTGGTAAACAGTAGAACTGCACAGTGTTAGGAGGGTAGGTTTATGGTCCCCACATGCCATAAAATGTCCCTAACTGCAGCAACTACCTTCAGGACTTTGGAGTGAATTCAAGCAGGGATACACTTAGACAGTACATCTGTACCAATATATATTCAATAGTGGGAGCCATTACAGTGGTGGCCATAACAATTGTAATGCTCCAGTGGGGCCCACTTATAGTTGTATCTGATAAAGGTTCTGGTGGTGTTGGAATGAGACTCAAAACCAGAGAGCATTGTTTGTTTCTTCTTTGTATTAGATTCCTAGCACTGCTATAACAAAGTACCACAAACTCATTGACTTAAAACACAGAAATTTATTGTCTCAGAGTTCTGGAGGCTAGAAGTCTGATATCAGGGTGTCAGCAGGGATGGTTACTTCTGAGGGATTATTATTGATAATCTGTTCAATACTTCTGTTCTAGCTTTTGGTGGTTTGCTGGCAATATTTGGTGTTCTTTGGCTTCAACATTTTGAAGTATTTTTTTACAGCAGTAGCCCACTTCCCAGTACCAGAAATCTATATGAGTTTGCTTGGACTGCTATAACAAAGGACCACAAACTGAATGGCTTAAAAAAATATTGTCCTACAATCAGGATGGCAGAAGTCTGGTATTAGATATTGGTAGGGTTGTTTTCTTCTGAGGACTCGAGCAAAAAACTGTTTTTTGGCTCTGTCCTATCTTCTGGTGGTTTTCTGGCAATATTTGACATTCCTTGGCTTGTAGATTCATCACCCTGATCTATGCCTTCATCTTCACAAGGTGCTCTCCCCATATGTTTGTCTGTCTCTGTGCTCAGATTTCCCATTTTTATAAGGACTAGGACCCACTCTAATAACCTCATTTTAACTTGATTACCTCTGTAAAGACCCTATTTCTAAATGAGGTCACATTCTAAGGTACTGTGGGATAAGAATTCCCTCTTGGTAGAGGGGAAGTGGGAACAATTTAACCTATAACCCCCTCATTGTAGTGTCAGGGATTGTGGAGGGCACAGTTAACTATGCACCAGTATCCAGGAGACCCAATAAATGCAGTTCTCCCCTAGCTCCCCATTGAACTCTTAACCTGATATAGGACCATTGTTCCCCACTAGAGACATAGAAACCTTGGCCCAACCGCTAGTCTTATTTATTTTTAAAAGCTGAAAAACTTGGTTAAAAGTTAATAGGGGTTTTTAATTCCCCACCCTTACCCCCAGGTTCACTGGGAGGAGCAGAGGGAATAGCACTTGTATTAATCGTAAGGCCATGGCCTTGCAGACTCTAGTGGAGCAGCCTAGTGGATCCCATGGCCCACTCACTCTGTGACCATAAGTTCTTGGTGGGAAAGTCCATCAGTCTCCTCTCTGGGAAGCTTTTGTTAAGTAACCTAGATCCAGAGATCTCTTTGGGAAGGATCTAGCCCAAATGGTCTAAGAGGGAGAACAGGCTTACCATTTTTACATTGCTCTTTCTACTGGTCGGTCTTTGCCTTCTGGGCAGTAGCCACATTTTTTTAACTCAGTGATTTGTCAGTGAAGATCTGGATTGTCACAGAATGATCAATGTGGCCTTGTGAGGAGGTTTAATTGGGCTCAATAACCAGAAGAAGTTAACATGAACAAACCTGGAAATCTGAGCCTTGTTGACAGTCTCATCATCTATTGTTCTCACCCCACATCTGTACATCTAAGACACCACTAGGGTGGCTCACAAGGAAACTGTATCCACTGGAAGTATAATTCAGCCATGCCGTTTAGTGGCAAGGAACTCATGGTGCACGGGTCAAATCTCTCAGAACCCAAATAATACCCAGCTGAGGATGTAAATGATCTTGAGTGCTTGTATCCTTTCATCCCAGTGCCATCTTCTTCTTTAGGCAAAGTAGCTGCTGTTTTGTACTCTGAAAGTGGGGGTCACATACCAGAGGTACCATTCTCTTACTTACTAAGTAAAACAAGATTGCCTCCTCCATCTTGGAGGCAAACTACCCAAGTCTCTGAGAGCTTCAGATTGCTGGGGTGAAGTGATCCCAAAAGGCTCTTCATTATTTTACATTTTAGGCATAAGTCCCAACAAAAATTCACTTGTTTTAGGCTGTCTTTTGGTGCCAGGGACATGCTTACAGTTAACAGTAGTATTGGGATGCAATTCAGGGTCTCTGACAAATTTTGTTCCCATCACTGGAGGAATGAATTTTGTTCCCATCAGTAGCTAGCAAATTGCTTCCCTAGCTTTCCTATGAGTGTCTCCTTTGGATCTGTAATTTGACTCATGGAGTTGAGTCAAGTTTGGGCAAGGGGGTGGAAACTAAAGGGAAGGACCGCTGTTCCCTCTTATACCTGAAAAGCTTATGTAAAAAGTCACTAGCCCTCCCCAAAGAAACCCCAGGGTCCACTAGTACTTTTTGAGACACATTAGCATGACTGATAAAGCACCCATGGAACTCTCAGGCTCTTGCATGTGATCCACTAGTATCACTTGAGAGTGTCTGATGGACCTCTCTAACACCTCTCAAAAGTGCCCCATGGGATCGTCAGAGTTTTGCTTTCCTAGAAAGGCACTGTGCTTTACAGGCACACCTCATTTTACTGCATTTCGCAGATACTGCATTTTTTACAAATTGAAGGATTGTGGCAACCTTGCATCAAGCAAGTCTATCGGTGCCATTTTTCCAAAAGCGTTTGCTCACCTCATGTCTCTGTGTCACATTTTGGTAATTCTTACAATATTCAAACTTTTTCATTATTATTATATTTGTTATGGTGATCTGTGATCAGTGACCTTTGATGTTATTATTGTAGTTGTTTTGGGACACCACGAACCACACGCATATAGATGGCAAACTTAATCGATAAACGTTATGTGTGTTCTGACTGCTCCACCGTCTCTCTCCCTCTCCTCCAGCCTCCCTATTTCCTCAGACAGAACAATATTGAAATTAGGCCAATTAATAACCCTACAATGGCCTCTGTATGTTCAACTGAAAGGAGGAGTTGCATGTTAGTTTAAATCAAAAGCTAGAAATGATTACGCTAAGTGAGGAGGGCATGTTGAAAGCCGAGATAGGCCAAAAGCTAGACCTCTTGCTCCAAACTATAGCCAAGTTGTGAATGCAAAGGAAAAGTTCTTGAAGGAAACTAAAAGTGCTACTCCAGTGAACACACAAATGATAGGAAAGCGAGACAGCCTTATTGCTGATACGGATAAAATTTCAGTGTTCTGGACAGAAGATGAAACCAGCTACAACATTTGCTTAAGCGAAAGCCTAATCCAGAGCAAGGCCCTAACTCTCGTCAATTCTGTGAAGGCCGAGAGAGGTGAGGAAGCTACAGAAGAAAAGTTTGAAGCTAGCAGAAGTTGGCTCATGATGTTTAAGGAAAGAAGCCATCTCCATAACACAAAAGTGCAAGGGGAAGCAGCAAGTGCTGACGTAGAAGCTGCAGCAAGTTACCCAGGAGATCTAGCTAAGATAATTAATGAAGGTGGCTACACTAAACATCAGATTTTCAATGTAGATGAAACGGCCCCCTATTGGAAGAAGATGCCATCTAGGACTTTCAGAGTTAGAGAGGAGAAGTCAATGCCTGTCTTCAAAACTTCAAAGTACAGGCTGACTCTTGTTAGGGGCTAATGCAGCTGGTAACTTGGAGTTGAAGCCAATGCTCATTTATCATTCTGAAAATCCTAAGGCCCTTAAGAATTATGCTAAATCTACTCTGCCTGTGATCTGTAAATGAACAACAAAGTCCAGATAATAGCACATCTGTTTGCAAAATGGTTTACTGCATATTTTAAGCCCACTGTTGAGACCTACTGCTTAGAAAAAAAGTTTTCTTTCAAAATATTACTGCTCACTGATAATGCACCTGGTCACCCAAGAACTCTTCTGGACCTGTACAACAGGATTAATGTTTTCATGCCTGCTAACACAACATCCATCCTGCAGCCCATGGATCAAGGAGTAATTTCTATTTTCAACTCTTATTATTTAAGAAGTACATTTTGTAAAGCTATAGCTGCCATAGATAGTGATTCCTCTGATGGATCTGGGCAAAGTAAATTGAAAACCTTCTGGAAAGGATTCACCACTCTAGATGCCATTAAGAACATTCATGATTCTTGGGAAGAGGTCAAAATGTCAACATTAAGAGAAGTTTGGAAGGAGTTGATTCCAGCCCTCATGGATGACTTTGAAGAATTCAAGACTTCAGTGGAGGAAGTAACTACAGATGTGGTGGAAATAGCAAGAAAACTAGAATTAGAAGTAGAGACTGAAGATGCAACTGAATTGCTAAAATCTCATGACAAGATTTTAATGAATGAAGAGTTGCTTCTTATGGTTGAGCAAAGAAAGTGGTTTCTTGAGATGGAATCTACTCCTGGTGAAGATGATGTGAAGATTGTTGGAATGACAACAAGGGATTTAGAATATTATATGAACTTAGTTGATAAAGCAGCAGCATGTTTTGAGAGGATTGACTCCAAGTTTGAAAGAAGTTCTGCATGCTGTCAAACAGCATTGCATGCTACAGAGAAATCATTCATGAAAAGAAGAGTCAACCAATGAGCCATACTTCACTGTGGTCTTATTTTAAGAAATTGCCATAGCCACCCCAGCCTTCAGCAACCACCACCCTGATCAGCCAGCAGCCATCAACATCGAGGCAAGACCCTCCACCAGCAAAAAGATCAGGAGTAGCTGAAGGCTCAGATGATGGCTAGCATTTTGTAGCAATAAAGTATTTTTAAAATAAGATACGTACATTGTTTTTTTTAGACATAATGCTATTGCACAATTAATAGACTACTGTATCATGTAAACATAGCTTTTATATATGCACTGGGAAACCAAAAAATTCATATGACTCACTTTATTGCAATATTCGCTTTGTTGCGGGGGTCTGGAACTGAACCCGTGACATCTCCAAGGTGTGCCTGTACTATCCACCCTGCTCACTGCACCAATTTGTCAGAGAAAGCACTGCCAGTTGTTGAGTTGGTCAATTATAACAAGCCAAACTGAAAGTAACAATTACACCTTTATTCGATTACTGTGATAGCATAAGTACAAGTCTAAACAGGAAAGGTCCCAGCTTTATTATTCCATTTTTCCCCACTGAAGGCCCCAGGTAAGAGATGTTTTATCAGAAATGGTTGGTTTCATTGCCAAAGGAGCCCTAAACTAAAGGCTCTTGCCATTTTATGGACCCAGGAGGTAGGGAATGCAGGAAGGGCTAGGAGTGGAAAAGTAGTGAAAACTGAGTCAGATAGGAGAAAATTGTCTTCAAGGCTCCCCAGTAAGGTTGTCAAATCAGAGTCACCTGAACAGAACAGTGCCTCATTTGAGCCCTTAACTGGGGCTGTGTAAGACTGTGGTTGGCCTGGAGGGGCCTGAACCCATGAATATACTGGCTGTGCAGTCGGTCTAGTGTGGGTAGGAAGCTTTCTCCCATGGTAACTGCCAGGTAAGATGACACATAGGATTTTTACTTGGATCCACACTCCTTAGTTTTGTTTTGTTTTGGTTTTTTTTCACACACACACACACACACACTGTATTTTATTTTTACAAGAAATAAATAGACTGACACCAAGCATTGTACATGGATGACCACAACAAAAGCAACAATGATTGCAATTACCAAACCTGAAACACACTCATACTATATCATAATATTGACATTCAGTCCAGTAATCCTCCACTGTAACAGCTCCTTTACTTTTCAGTGAAAATTGATTTGTATATTCTTTGCCTCTGAGTCCTTGTGGGATTTTTTTTTTTTTAATTCAGACAGAAAGTCACAAAAATTATACTCATCCTCATCAGTTCACTCAGTCCCATGTAATTAAATTTTTTTTTTCATCTTGATCTTTTGTTAGCACTTTTTTGAGTTCATCAGTTTTTCATTAGAGTTCTGAAAATGCTTATTCATTCAGTTCAGCAGTACAGTCAGTTACCAGAAACCTGTACTTGTCAGAGTCTTTTCCATGAATTTCTTGAAGATGAAACCGTTTTATAGGAACATATCTGCAAAAGCATCAGAGTACACCCAGAACTGTCTGTAAATGACAAAAGACTTAAAAATGACCACGGTTAAAGATTTGATGAAAGTTCATAATAATGCAGTTGACAAGAAAATTAGTTATTTCTGAGATATACATTTTAAAGTAATAACTAGGATTATTACTTATAACATTATACCAGAACATATAAGATTTTTAGAAATTTCATGTAATGTCTGAAACATTTATATTAACATATTTCCATACAAATAACCCAATGAAACTTTAGTATTAGTTGTTTTGTTTGTTTGTTTGTTTATATTGCAGGTTCTTATTAGGCATCAATTTTATACACATCAGTGTATACACGTCAATCCCAATCGCCCAATTCAGGACACCACCATCCCCACCCCACCGCAGTTTTCCCCCCTTGGTGTCCATATGTCCATTCTCTACATCTGTGTCTCAACTTCTGCCCTGCAAACCGGCTCATCTGTACCATTTTTCTAGGTTCCACATACATGCATTAATATACGATATTTGTTTTTCTCTTTCTGACTTACTTCACTCTGTATGACAGTCTCTAGATCCATCCACGTCTCAACAAATGACTCAATTTCGTTCCTTTTTATGGCTGAGTAATATTCCATTATATATATGTACCACAACTTCTTTATCCATTTGTCTGTTGATGGGCATTTAGGTTGCTTCCATGACCTGGCTATTGTAAATAGTGCTGCAGTGAACATTGGGGTGCATGTGTCTTTTTGAATTACGGTTTTCTCTGGGTATATGCCCAGTAGTGGGATTGCTGGGTCATATGGTAATTCTATTTTTAGTTTTTTAAGGACCCTCCATATTGTTCTCCATAGTGGCGGTATCAATTTACATTCCCACCAACAGTGCAGGAGGGTTCGCTTTTCTCCACACCCTCTCCAGCATTTGTTGTTTGTAGATTTTCTGATGATGCCCATTCTAACAGGAGTGAGGTGATACCTCATTGTAGTTTTGATTTGCATTTCTCTAATAATTAGTGATGTTGAGCATCTTTTCATGTGCTTCGTGGCCGTCTGTATGTCTTCTTTGGAGAAATGTCTATTTAGGTCTTCTGCCCATTTTTGGATTGGGGTGTTTGTTTCTTTAATATTGAGCTGAATGAGCTGTTTATATATTTTGGCGATTAATCCTTTGTCCGTTGATTCGTTTGCAAATATTTTCTCCCATTCTGAGGGTTGTCTTTTCGTCTTGTTTATGGTTTCCTTTGCTTCGCAAAAGCTTTTAAGTTTCATTAGGTCCCATTTGTTTCTTTTTGTTTTTATTTCCATTACTCTAGGAGGTGGATCAAAAAAGATCTTGCTGTGATTTATGTCAAAGAGTGTTCTTCCTATGTTTTCCTCTAAGAGTTTTATAGTGTCCAGTCTTATATTTAGGTCTCTAATCCATTTTGAGTTTATTTTTGTGTATAGTGTTAGGGAGTATTCTAATTTCATTCTTTTACATGTAGCTGTCCAGTTTTCCCAGCACCACTTATTGAAGAGACTGTCTTTTCTCCATTGTATATCTTTGCCTCCTTTGTCATAGATTAGTTGGCCATAGGTGCGTGGGTTAATCTCTGGGCTTTCTATCTTGTTCCATTGATCTATGTTTCTGTTTTTGTGCCAGTACCATATTGTCTTGATTACTGTAGCTTTGTAGTATAGTCTGAAGTCAGGGAGTCTGATTCCTCCAGCTCCATTTTTTTCCCTCAAGACTTCTTTGGCTATTCGGGGTCTTTTGTGACTCCATACAAATTTTAAGATGATTTGTTCTAGCTCCGTAAAAAATGCCATTGGTAATTTGATAGGGATTGCATTGAATCTGTATATTGCTTTGGGTAGTATACTCATTTTCACAATGTTGATTCTTCCAATCCAAGAACATGGTATATCTCTCCATCTGTTGGTATCATCTTTAATTTCTTTCATCAGTGTCTTATAGTTTTCTGCATACAGGTCTTTTGTCTCCCTAGGTAGGTTTATTCCTAGGTATTTTATTCTTTTTGTTGCAATGGTAAATGGGAGTGTTTCCATAATTTCTCTTTCAGATTTTTCATCATTAGTGTATAGGAATGCAAGAGATTTCTGTGCATTAATTTTGTATCCTGCAACTTTACCATATTCATTAATTAGCTCTAGCAGTTTTCTGGTGGCAGTTTTAGGATTCTCTATGTATAGTATCATGTCATCCGCAAACAGTGACAGTTTTACTTCTTCTTTTCCAATTTGTATTCCTTTTATTTCTTTTTCTTCTCTGATTGCCGTGGCTAGGACTTCCAGAACTATGTTGAATAATAGTGGTGAGAGTGGACATCCTTGTCTCGTTCCTGATCTTAGAGGAAATGCTTTCAGTTTTTCACCATTGAGAATGAAGTTTGCTGTGGGTTTGTCATACATGGCCTTTATTATGTTGAGGTAGGTTCCCTCTGTGCCCACTTTCTGGAGAGTTTGTATCATAAATGGGTGTTGAATTTTGTCAAAAGCTTTTTCTGCATCTATTGAGATGATCATATGGTTTTTATTCTTCAATTTGTTAATATGGTGTATCACATTGATTGATTTGCGTATATTGAAGAATCCTTGCATCCCTGGGATAAATCCCACTTGATCGTGGTGTATGATCCTTTTAATGTGTTGTTGGATTCTGTTTGCTAGTATTTTGTTGAGGATTTTTGCATCTATATTCATCAGTGATATTGGTCTGTAATTTTCTTTTTTTGTAGTGTCTTTGTCTGGTTTTGGTATCAGGGTGATGGTGGCCTCATAGAATGAGTTTGGGAGTGTTCCTTCCTCTGCAATTTTTTGGAAGAGTTTGAGAAGGATAGGTGTTAGCTCTTCTCTAAATGTTTGATAGAATTCACCTGTGAAGCCATCCGATCCTGGGCTTTTGTTTGTTGGAAGATTTTTAATCACAGTTTCAATTTCATTGTGATTGGTCTGTTCATATTTTCTGTTTCTTCCTGGTTCAGTCGTGGAAGGTTATACCTTTCTAAAAATTTGTCCATTTCTTCCAGGTTGTCCATTTTATTGGCATAAAGTTGCTTGTAGTAGTCTCTTAGGATGCTTTGTATTTCTGCGGTGTCTGTTGTAATTTCTCCTTTTTCATTTCTGATTTTATTGATTTGAGTCCTCTCCCTCTTTTTCTTGATGAGTCTGGCTAATGGCTTATCAATTTTGTTTATCTTTGCAAAGAACCAACTTTTAGTTTTATTGATCTTTGCTATTGTTTTCTTTGTTTCTATTTCATTTATTTCTGCTCTGATCTTTATGATTTCTTTCCTTCTGCTAACTTTGGGTTTTGTTTGTTCTTCTTTCTCTAGTTTCTTTAGGTGTAAGGTTAGATTGTTTATTTGAGAGTTTTCTTGTTTCTTGAGGTAGGCTTGTATAGCTATAAACTTCCCTTTAGAACTGCTTTTGCTGCATCCCATAGGTTTTGGGTCGTCATGTTTTCATTGTCATTTGTCTCTAGGTATTTTTTGATTTCCTCTTTGATTTCTTCAGTGATCTCTTGGTTATTTAGTAACGTATTGTTTAGCCTCCATGTGTTTGTCTTTTTTACGTTCTTTTCCCTGTAATTCATTTCTAATCTCATAGCGCTGTGGTCAGAAAAGATGCTTGATATGATTTCAATTTTCTTAAATTTACTGAGGCTTGATTTGTGACCCAAGATGTGATCTATCCTGGAGAATGTTCCGTGCGCACTTGAGAAGAACGTGTAATCTGCTGTTTTTGGATGGAATGTCCTATATATATCAATTAAATCTAACTGGTCTATTGTGTCATTTAAAGCTTCTGTTTCCTTATTTATTTTCATTTTGGATGATCTGTCCATTGGTGTAAGTGAGGTGTTAAAGTCCCCCACTATTATTGTGTTACTGTCGATTTTCTCTTTTATAGCTGTTAGCAGTTGCCTTATGTATTGAAGTGCTCCTATGTTAGGTGCATATATATTTATAATTGTTATATCTTCTTCTTGGATTGATCCCTTGATCATTATGTAGTGTCCTTCCTTGTCTCTTGTAACATTCTTTATTTTAAAGTCTATTTTATCTGATATGAGTATAGCTACTCCAGCTTTCTTTTGATTTCCATTTGCATGGAATATCTTTTTCCATCCCCTCACTTTCAGTCTGTATGTGTCCCTAGGTCTAAAGCGGGTCTCTTGTAGACAGCATATATATGAGTCTTGTTTTTGTATCCATTCAGCCAGTCTATGTCTTTTGATTGGGGCATTTAATCCATTCACGTTTAAGGTAATTATCGATACGTATGTTCCTATGACCATTTTCTTAATTGTTTTGGGTTTGTTTTTGTAGGTCCTTTTCTTCTCTTGTGTTTCTCACTTAGAGAAGTTCCTTTAGCATTTGTTGTAGAGCTGGTTTGGTGGTGCTGAATTCTCGTAGCTTTTGCTTGTCTGTAAAGCTTTTGATTTCTCCATCAAATCTAAATGAGATCCTTGCCGGGTAGAGTAATCTTGGTTGTAGGTTCTTCCCTTTCATCACTTTAAGTATATCATGCCACTCCCTTCTGGCTTGTAGAGTTTCTGCTGAGAAATCAGCTGTTAACCTTATGGGAGTTCCCTTGTATGTTATTTGTCATTTTTCCCTTGCTGCTTTCAATAATTTTTCTTTGTCTTTGATTTTTGCCAATTTGATTACTATGTGTCTCAGCGTGTTTCTCCTTGGGTTTATCCTGTATGAGACTCTCTGCACTTCCTGGATTTGGGTGGCTATTTCCTTTCCCATGTTAGGGAAGTTTTCGACTATAATCTCTTCAAATATTTTCTCTGGTCCTTTCTCTCTCTCTTCTCCTTCTGAGACCCCTATAATGTGAATGTTGTTGCGTTTAATGTTGTCCCAGAGGTCTCTTAGGCTGTCTTCATTTCTTTTCATTCTTTTTTCTTTAGTCTCTTCCACAGCAGTGAATTCCACCATTCTGTCTTCCAGGTCACCTATCCGTTCTTCTGCCTCAGTTATTCTGCTATTGATTCCTTCTAGTGTAGTTTTCATTTCAGTTATTGTATTGGTCATCTCTGTTTGTTTCTTCTTTAATTCTTCTAGGTCTTTGTTAATCATTTCTTGCAACTTCTCAATCTTTGCCTCCATTCTTATTCCGAGGTCCTGGATCACCTTCACTATCATTATTCTGAATTCTTTTTCTGGAAGGTTGCGTATCTCCACTTCATTTAGTTGTTTTTCAGGGGGTTTTTCTTGTTCCTTCATCTGGTACATAGCCCTCTGCCTTTTCATCTTGTCTATCTTTCTGTAACTGTGGTTTTTGTTCCACAGGCTGCAGGATTGTAGTTCTTCTTGCTTCTGCTCTCTGCCCTCTGGTGGATGAGGCTATCTAGGAGGCTTGATGGGAGGGACTGGTGGTGGGTAGAGCTGACTGTTGCTCTGGTGGGCAGAGCTCAGTAAAACCTTAATCCACTTGACTGTTGATGGGTGGGGCTGAGTTCCCTCCCTGTTGGTTGTTTGGCCTGAGGCAACCCAACACTGGAGCCTACCTGGGCTCTTTGGTGTGGTTAATGGCAGACTCTGGGAGGGCTCACGCCAAGGAGCACTTCCCAGAACCTCCGCTGCCAGTGTCCTTGTCCCCACGGTGATACAGAGCCACCTCCCGCCTCTGCAGGAGACCCCCCAACACCAGCAGGTAGGTCTGGTTCAGTCTCCCCCAGGGTCACTGCTCCTTCCCCTGGGTCCCGATGCACACACTACTTTGTGTGTGCCCTCCAAGAGTGGGGTCTCTGTTTCCCCCAGTCCTGTAGAAGTCCTGCAGTCAATTCCCACTAGGCTTCAAAGTCTGATTCTCTAGGAATTCCTCCTCCCGTTGCCAGACCCCCAGGTTGGGAAGCCTGACGTGGGGCTCAGAACCTTCACTCCAGTGGGTGGACTTCTGTGGTATAAGTGTTCACCAGTCTGTGAGTCACCCACCCAGCAGTTATGGGATTTGATTTTACTCTGATTGCGCCCCTCCTACCGTCTCACTGTGGCTTCTCCTCTGTCCTTGGACGTGGGGTATCCTCCTTGGTGAAGTCCAGGGTCTTCCGGTCAATGATTGTCCAGCAGCCAGTTGTGATTCTGGTGCTCTCGCAAGAGGGAGTGAGAGCACATCCTTCTACTCCGCCATCTTGGTTAATCCCCCACACTCCTTAGTTTTTACACACATGTACATATATTCATACACACATGCATGTGCATGTGCACCTATATATGCATATGTTATATACACATATATTTTAGAAATCATGAGGACTCTCAAACACCTTCAGTTCTAGTCCCTCAGGTCTCCTTCTTGCCTTCCTCCATTTCATATGTGTATGTCCTTTCTTCCAGGGTGTTAATCCTGACTCTTAAAACATCAGCAGATTTATGTATTTGCTCAACCCTACAATGCTTCAACCCTTGTTACAGAATTACTTAGCACATACCACTAAAAAAAAGCCTACTAGGAAGATTTAGTGATTTGCTTTCTGTCTTTCCCCCATACTCTTGCCCAAGACTGAGGGTATGTTTCAAACACTATTTATGACTAATTTGAATCAGCTTTTTTTTTAACCCTTCAGTAGGTTCATTTCATTATGTTTTTTCTTTTCCTCTTCTTATCCTTGTTGATTTCGTTTTATTTTTGGAATGTATGGAACATTGACCTACTTCCAGAAGTAAATAATATACCAAAGGTATACTTAAGAGCGTCATTTCTTCCCCAGTCCTTCCCATGCATTCCCCAGTCCTCTCTCCCACCCTGTCTTCTGGGAGGTAACCAACTACATGATTTTTTTGCTTATCTTTTCTGTGCTTCATCTTGTAAAGTTAATATCTCTCTATTTCTCATTTCTTCCAATTACTGCTTTCTGAACCAAAAGTTAGCGTACTAGATACCCTTTAAAATTTTTTTTCCACTTAACATGACCTCCTAGAAATTCCTCCCTGTAGTTTATAAAAATCTTTTTAAAATTTTTACATAAATATGTAAAATAGTACCACATTATATACCATAGTTTATACTATACCATAATTTATTGTATACACCTTGGTTTATTCAACCAGTATCCTGTTCTTGAACATTTAGGTGGTTTAAAATATTTTGCAATTACAAATAATACTGTAATGAATAACCTTGTACATATGTATTTTTATTGTTTCATCTACTATTGGATATTTATGTAATGTATACATACCCCAAAAGTAGAGATTAGTATGAAATATATTTGATTCCTCAAAATATCTATGAAATAACAAGACAGTTTCAGTAGCACCCATTAAAACTTTTCTTATTTTCATGTAAGACCTAACATTTATGGCAATTCATTGATAACTTTAAAAATGAGAGAAAATGCTACTGTACACTTGTTATAAATTTGAAATCTAGAGATTTCACAATGGATCTGTTTTCCCATTTAGTGGACTAAATGGATCTCTTTACGTAGGTCATATTGGAGTACTGGGTGAAAATCTTATGCTTGTAAATCAAGATTCAGTGTCAAAACCCCAAATGCAAGTAGAGAAACAAATACCTTACAGAAAGGAGAGGAGTCATAGTAAGTATAATAATTATGGGTAACTTTAAATTATTTTAAACTCATCAGAAGGTCTTTTTTCTTTGGTTCATGAATATGTATTTGAGTGTATATTTTATAGAAGTAAAAATAAATGACCTAAACTGAATGCCCTAACATAACTAGAGAACAAAATCAAAAGTGTTAATACCTTCAGATTGGAATTTCTAGTCATAAGATTATTTAACAGCCATAGGACATGCACTCAGTATCCACCAAGGACCAATAGCTGTCCAATAGTATCTCAAAGTGTGTGTGCCTTTTAGATGATTCTGAGAGATTACAGGTTCCAGGAAATTATGCCCAGTGGGCACTTCTGACCAGTATCAGGGCCATTCTGCCATAGGCTCCAACTGACAAACCGAGAAGTTTTTGAGATCTGTAGCTAAAACAGCAAATAGGAATCAGAGAGGCTTAGGGGAAGGGCAGCCTGGGAGGCTTGCTAGAGACTCCCGCCCCCGCACCAGGGTATTCTGTTAATCGGGCCCCACACAGGGCAAGGTCTTCTTGGTAACCTCATAGATAGGTGCCATCAAGTTCCCTGCGTGGAAAGTGCCAGTACCAGAAAAGTACGACCAATTGCTGGATCTTCTTTTTTATTTGGGGGAGTTGAGAGGATCAAATATTGGCAATCATCTCCTCTGGAATAGGATGTTGTCACCCTTTCCAGATCATGCCTAGGAATTTCACTTGGATGATAGATCCTGGTACCTTGTCTGTGTTAATGGCTCAGTCATGTTGCCCCATGTGAGGCTGCAGAGTGACCAGTCCTTATTGGGTAATGACCTTGTCTGGGACCACCAGGAAGACATCTTCAGTATTGTGCAAGGCTAGTGTTCCTTCCAGTAGCCAGACTTTTTCTAGGTCTTATCATATCTGATGACAAATAGTAGGGGAATTTAGGTAGACTTGTGGAAGGATGTTAGTGGTATATTGCAACCCATTCCACATAAAATTAAACTGATCCTGGATTATCCACGTGGACAGTGGTGTCATTTGTTGTATACCAAGTTTCTTTATCTTGGGCAGTAGCCTCTGTGACAGTTTCAAAGTCAGGTACTGCCAGTGCTTAGAGTTTTACTACAGTGTTGAGCTGCCGATAATCCCTTGAGACTCCACGCTCCTAAGGCCATGTGCACAGGTCAGATAGGGCTATTGAGTGGAGAATTAGTCTCATGAAGAACTTTGTTGTTCTTAAACTCAGCAATGAAGGCACTGCTTTTTTCTTTTTCACTCTAGGCAGTTGCTACTCTTTTTGATAAACAACAGCACTAGGGGCTGCTAGTCAGGGAGGTTTGTGGTCTTCCATATGCCCCACTAAAATGGTGTTAACTGGAGCAGTTTTCTTCAGGGCTTGTGGGCAAATGTGAGCAGGTGTTCACTTAGACAGTACATCTATATTGGTAATACATTCAGTAGTGAATGCCATAAAAAGGTTTTATTTGGAGTTTGGAGGTGGCCAAAGAGACCCATCCACAGTGGGTCTAGGTAAGGGTCCAACTGGTAGTGACCTCAGACCCAAAATCAGAGACATTATTTGTTTTCCCCTCATTCTGGTGATGGGGTTTGTGCGTCACAGTCGCCTCTGCGCTAGTATCCAAAAGGCCCAGAGATATAATTCTTCCCTACCTCCCCATTGAACTCTGACCCTGGGATACAACCTCTGGTCCCTACTGGGGATATTGGGACCTGGTCTTTGTTGTTGAAAGTTGAGAGTTCGCAATACAAGTTAGAAGGGCTCACCTATTCATCTCCATATTCACAGGGAGAAGCAGAGGGGATAACACTTTCATTAATCATAGCACTTGTTAACATGCAGACCCTAATGGGGCTACCTTTTGTGGCCCTTATGGCCTAATATCTGGCCATCAACCTCCTCTTTGAATAACCAGACTCAGAGAGCTTCTCTAGAAGCATCATCCAGGAGAGAGCACATGGTTACCGTTTTATACTGCTCTCTTTGCCAGTCAGTCCTTACTATTTGGGCAGAAGCTGTTTTCTCCGTGCCTGAAAAGATGTCAGTTAGGTTCTGGATTTTGTTTCAGAACATTATCACCTGACCTGATGAAGAAGTTTGATTTAGGGCTTCCCTGGTGGCGCAGTGGTTGAGAATCTGCCTGCCAGTGCAGGGGACACGGGTTCGAGCCCTGGTCTGGGAGGATCCCACGTGCCGCGCAGCATCTGGGCCCGTGAGCCACAATTGCTGAGCCTGCGCATCTGGCCTGTGCTCCGCAACAAGAGAGGCCCGCGATAGCGAGAGGCCCACGCCCCGCGATGAAGAGTGGCCCCCGCTTGCCACAACTAGAAGACAGCCCTCGCACAGAAACGAAGACCCAACACAGCCATAAATTAATTAATTAATTAATTTTTTAAAAAAAAGTTTGATTTAGTTCGATAACCAACAGGAGTAGCACAAATAAATCTAGACGTGTGAGCTGGTTAACAATCTTATCTACTGTTCTTACTCATTATTATAGCATGATTAACAGGGCTGCTCTAGACTCTGCATTGGTGGTCCAAACATGATTTTAGTGATAGGTTCAGGCGGAAAGCCGTCAGAGCATGAACAGTTCCCAGCTGAGGAAGGAGAGCGTCTCGGTATTTGCCTCTCATCTTCCCTCTTTCTTCCTCCTCCTTGAGCAAACTTTCTGCTGTCAGGGCAGACTTAAAAAGGGGTTTTAGAGTGACCACAACCCACAAAGTACCATGGTCCCTCACGAAGTTTACGATTACCTCCTTCACCATGCAAGTGAACAACCCAGGTCTCTAAGGTCTCTTTACATCACTGGGCAAAGCAATCCCAAGGAGTTCTATATTTATTTAATTAAATCATGAGTCTCAATAACTTACTGTGTTGTAGGCTGTCCATCGTTGTCTGGGACCTCATTAAAGCTGACAGCAATGGTTGGGTGCAGCTTAGCTTGTACTTAGTACTCTCATCAGAGGACAATAGCAGTAGCCAGGGAATTGCTTCCCTAGATTTCCCAGAGCCCCTCTGTTGGGTCCCTAGTTTGACCCACCAGGCATTTTGGCAGGGACTCTGGGACTAAAGAGAAGGACCACTGTTACCCCTCTAACCCCAAAAGCTTGCATAAACAATCTGCTAGCCCTCTCCAGCAGTGCCCCAGGGCATTCTTGACATAGCACTTCCTGAGACTCATTGCTGTGGCTGGCAAAGTGCATTTTAGGACCCTCAGACTCCTGCAAATGACCAGCTAGTACTTCCCAAGAAGCCTTGTAGTCTTCTCTAGCATCTCCCCAAAATGCCCTGGGGGATCTTCATGCTCTTTACTTTTCCAGAAAGGCATTGTGCTTAATTGGGCCACCCTGCTTGCCACCATTTGTCACTGAGAGAGAGCTACCAGTTGTGAAGGTGGTCTATAAAGACAACGAACCAAATAGAAAGTAACAAGCCTTTATTCACTTACTGCAATAATATAAGTAAGACTCTAAACATGAAAGGGCACGAGCTCCACCAGTGTTTCAACTAGTCTTTCATTTCCCCATGAAACGTCATCCAGCAAACATCTGATGTATTAGTACAGAGGGGAATATCTCACTCTGCGTACAGATGTTTATATACTATCTTATCTATCTATTTAATTATCTACCATTGTAGCAGTACTTATACTATACCAATACCATAGTTGTGGTATATATATCAGTTTATTCAACCAATGTCCTGTGCTTGAACATGTAGATATGGTTGTAAGTGTTTTGCAATTAATGAATGGTCTTCTGCATAGGCATTTTCATTGTTTGGTCTATTATTATGTACTAAACTAAAGCATAAATAACCCATGAAACCTGAAGACCAATATAAAATGTATTTGTTGCTTAGGAATATTTATGAAATAATGAGACAGCTTCAGCATCATCCAGTTTTATGACAGATCTAGCATTATAATAATTGACTTATGACTTTATAAAAATGAGACAAAATGCTACTGTACACTTGTTATAAATTTGAAATCTAGAGATTGCACATTTAGTGGACTAAATGCATCTCTTTATATAGGTTATTATGGAGTACCAGATAAAAATCCTGTGCTTGTGAAACAAGTTTCAGTTTCAAAACCCCAAATGCAAGTAAAGAAACAAATAACTTCCAGAGAGGAGAGACGCAATAGTAAGTATAATAAAAGGAAACTTTAAATTATTTTAAATTAAACTCATCAGAAGATTTTTTTTCCTTTGGTTCATGAATATGTATTTGAGCATATATTTCATAGAAGTAAAAATAAATGACCTAAAGTGTGAATACCCCAAGATAATTAGAGAACAAAAGCAAAAGTAATGATACCTTTTGGTTGGTATTTGCGCAGTCAATAATTACTAAGTAACAAGACTGACTACTTCCACACACACTCATGAAAACTATTCACATGATTTTTCTCAGTTCACCTTTATGGAAAGAAAATTTGATTATTTGGCGTATCCAGAAGTTCCATTATACATATATCATTTTCTACTTAGCATTTCCTCTTCAAAACGAGAAAAACGATACGATAACACTTGAAAATCTACCTCCTGAGAAGAAAGGTTTATTTTCAAGAAACCAGTCTCAAACTAAGAACCTTAGAGCTATCAGACAGGAGAATCTTGATAGTAAGTAATTATACATAAATTTTATAAATTGTTTTTAATTAAATTCAGAACACTTTTTTGTTCATGAATATATCTTCAACCATTTGCTTCTTTAGTAATTATTCCCATCATACTTTAGATCTTTATTGATGATTTATCTGTTTCTTTTATAATCACTGAATTAGATATGTTAAATCTTACACTTTGTGGATTTTTCTATTTATTCTTGTAGTCGTGGCAGGCTTTGGTTTATATCTTATGATACTCTATTATTTATGTGCATATAAATTTTAAATTGATAACATTCTTGGGGGACAGAACATTTTATCCTAATGAAGAGACCCACTTCATCATTTTTATAGTTTTTATTTGTTTATTTTCCTTTAAAACTACCTTATCTGCTATGAGGGTAGCTCCATAAACTTTCTTCTGGTTGGTATTTGCATGATACATTTTTTTTTTCTATCATGTTGCTTTAATTTACCTGTGTCTTTATGATTTTGCTCTATATTTTGTAAGAAACTTATGATTGTCTATATTTTAGAATTCAGCCTGATCTTTTAATTGCCTCTCATAATCATATATAAACCAATTATTGATATTTTTAAGTGTAATTCCACCATTTTGTATTCCACCATTTTTTGTATCTGATGTTTCTTTCACTCTTTCACTCTATTTTTTATCATTATATATATTTTTCATTAGCCATATTTAATACCCAAAATTTGAACTTTATTCAAAAGTATGAATACTGTAAAACAAAATAATAATTTAAAACATAAGTATTTATAATAATGTTTATAATAATAATATTTCTAAATTAAATACATTTAATGCTTCTGTATATCTGAAAAGTAACGACTGCTTATATATACACGTGTGAGAAGTGTGTTCACATGATGTTTACACTTCAAATAGTGATTTGTATATATCATTAAAAGATGAGATAAAATATTGTTGGGTAACTAACATATATTGTAAATATAGAGGTTCCACCACAGATCTGGTTCTCTATTTAGTGCTTTTATGAGCCTTTCTTCCTGAAGCTCAGAAAAGGGAAGAGGTATCAGATGAAAGTCTTTTGCCTGACATTTGGAACTGCTAGAAAGAAAAGACTCAAGTTGTAAATGCTGAATTATGAGTATTATAAAATTATTTTACATTTTAATTGTTTTAAGCAGAATTATGTTCATGAATGTGTGAGCTTACAGACATCTAAGTCAAATTTTTACTGTGTTATTTAAATTCCTGTTTCTTGATTTCCTTGAATTTTGTTTGTTCTGTCGATTATGGAGCGAATGTATTCTCCCACTGTGATTGTGGATTTATCTATTTCTTCTTGTAGTATTGTCCTTTTTCCTTATACTGTCTATGTTGTTAGATGCATACAAAAAAAAATATTTGATAGTCCTTATGGACTCAACATTTTCTTTTTATAAAAGGTACCATCTTAGTCTGTCTCCAGTAAGGTCGTTTGACTAAAATCCTATTTTGTATGACATTGACATAACTCCTGCAGATTTATTTTGGTTAGTATTTGCATGGCATATCTTTTTTCACTTCCTTACTTTCCAATTTTCTATATTCTTATAATTTAGTGACCTCTTATAAATAGATTATAGTTAAATTGCTTATAAATCCAGTGTGACTGTCTTTGTCTCTCCGTACAACATGTAATCCACTTATAATTATTGTACTTACTTATATATTTAGATTTAAATATTTCCTTTTTTGGGCGCTTTCTATTTTTCCTACCTGATCCAGGTTTCTTTCTATTTTCTTTCCTTATTTTTGAATTATTACTTTCTAATTAGTTTAACTTTTAAATCAATCATATACATTGTTAAAAATATTTTAATATTTTTAAAATATTAATACCCTTAGTACAGTAAAGTCTAATTACAACTTTCTTTTTTTCTAAATAAATTTATTTATTTTATTTATTTATTTTTGGCTGCGTTGGGTCTTTGTTGCTGCACACAGGCTTTCTCCAGTTGCGGTGAGCAGGGGCTACTCTTTGTTGCGGTGCACGGGCTTCTCACTGCGGTGGCTTCTCTTGTTGTGGAGCACGGGCTCTAGGTGCCTGGGCTTCAGTAGTTGTGGCACGTGGGCACGTGGGCTCAGTAGTTGTGGCTCGCAGGCTCTAGAGCACAGGCTCAGTAGTTGTGGCACACAGGCTTAGCTGCTCTGCAGCATGTGGGATCTTCCCGGACCAGGTATCGAACTCATGACCCCTGCATTGGCAGGCGGATTCTTAACCACCGCGCCACCAGGGAAGTCCCTAATTACAACTTTCTAGGTGTATGTATTCAGTAACAAGAGTCTTCCACATACTTTGAGGAGAGCACTCTGATGATTTTTATGCTTAATTTCATAGTCCATTTTGAAAATGCACCAGAGGATTGGAGGTGGGTTGGGCAAGGGGAGGACGGTTTGATCATTTGTTTAAATTGTGTGTATTTGCTTAAATTGTTGTAAAGCTGGATGGAAACTAAGTTGTTCTTGGTATACATTAATAATCTAGAGGTTTTACAATCCAGCTGTTTTACTTTTTATTGGATTAAGAGCCTCTATACTTGTAGCTGAGAAAATGGATATCAGGTGAAATCTTTCATGTAAAGAAAAAGTTTAAATCTTACAAAACTCATCTCAAATTAAGACACTTGGAACTGCCAGAAAAGTGAGGATTTGTAGTAAGAATATCATATAATGATTTTTAATTAAATTTCTCTAGTTGTTTAATATTTATTCAATTGATCATAGAAATACATGCTATATAGTATATCATATATACATATAGGTACACATATACATAGCATATACAACGTGTTTGTGTATGTATGTTCTCCATTAGATGAAGTTAATTGTGTTTCTAAAGCTTTATTATATATAAAAATATACAGATACATAATCTGTATTACATATAGATTATATATTACATACAGATATATATATATAATAAATATACACATTTTAAATTGTTATATATTCTTAGTGAACTGAAATTTCTGTCTTTATGATGGACATTTTGTAGTAATTTTTTTGTGCCTTTAGTCTATTTTGTCTGATGTTGGCGTGGTATCTTTCTTTATATAACTACTTGCATAGAATAATTTTTTCATCATTTAATTTTTAACCTTTTTCTATTCTTATGACTTAGCTGTATATAATTGGTTATTTTTTAATCCAATGTAACACTCTTTATACTTTAAATGGAGCATTGAATACATTTGTATTTCCTGGAAGTATGGATATTTTGGAGGTAAGTATACCATTGCTTGTATTTTCTGTCTTTCTTACCTGATCTGCTTTTGAATCTTCTAAATTTATTTTGAATGTATTATTTATCATTTCTTTTTTTTCTCACTCATATCTGTTATGAAAATATTGCATTTAATCCTAAAATGTGAATACCTTATAAAACTATTCTTTTGAACAGTACTCCCATTGTCTCTACACTTCGCATACTCACTCTGTAATTCACTATCTCAATAACGTGGTATTTAACTTTATTGTTTCAAACCATGAGAAGAAATATTCCTGGATAATTGACATGTGTTTGAATTACAGAGGATTTTCAATAAATCCAGTTCTCTATTTAATGGATTAAAAGCATCTTTCTCGTAGCTCAGAAAGCAGAAGACGTATTACCCGAGGATGAAGTTGAATTGTCAAAAAGCCAATCTCAGACTAAGAAACTTAGAGCTGTCAGAATGAAAGCACTAAATAGTAAGTATGATAAATTTCAATATTATTGATTTATTTTTAATTAAAGTAAGTGAAAAAAACCCTCTGTCTTAGGTTTATGAATGTTTACTCATATCTTTTGTATAAATCTATTAGATCAAATATATTTACTGTGTTAGTCAATTCTTTTTTAATTCCATTGAAGTTTCGTTTATTCTGTGTTACTAAGAGATGTATGTTAAATTTTCCCACTGTGATTATGGACTTCTTTGTGTTTACTGGTAGTTTTGCCAGATTGGTTTATATATTTGGAAATGATGTTATTAAATGTGTACAAATTTATACTTGTTATATCTTCCTGGTAAACATGAGCTATAAAAGTACACTGTTTATCTCTAAAAATACATTTTTTTGCCTAATGTTTATTTTGTTTGATAATAATGTAGCCATGTTTGCTTTCTTATGATAATTATTTACACAGTCTTCTGTAAACAGTTCAGACAGAAGTTCGTGGTGTTTTGCATGGTCTCAGTAATTTTTTCATAATGATCCTAAACCACAAGAGAAACCCAACAGTTTCTTTATTAATTAGTTGTGTACAAACAAGTTAGTACCTGTTGGTTACTGCATAACTTTTGTGGGAACATAAATTTTCAACACTGTTAGGTAAGTACCTAGGAGCACAATTGCTGGATCATATGGTAAAACTATAATTTAACTTTGTAAGAAACTGCCAAACCGTCCTCAAAGTGGCTGTAGTGTTTTGCATTCCTGCCAGCTACGAATCAGGTTTCCCATTGCTGCACATTCCTGACATCATTTGTTGTTTTCATTGTTTGGATTTTAGCTATAGGTATGTAGTGATATCTCACTGTTGTTTTAATTTACAATTGCTTAATGATGTATATGCTGAACATCTTTTCATATGCTTATTTGCCATCTAAATGACTTCTTTGGTAAGTTATTTGTTCACATCTTTGCCCACGTTGTAATTGTGTTATTTGTTTTCTAATTGTCAAGTTTTAAGAGTTCTTTGTATGTTTTGGATAACAGATCTTAGATATATGTTCTGTAAATATTTTCTCCCAGCCCGTGGCTTGTATTATCACTCTCTTAACAGTGTCTTTCACAGAGCAGAAGTTGTGTGTGTATTTTTCTTAATGAAACCCAGCTTATCAGTTTTTTTTTTTTGGATTGTGCTTCTGGTGTTCTATCTGAAAAATCAACACCAAACGTAAGATCACCTAGATGTTCATCTGTGTTACCGTCTAGGAGAATTATAGGTTTGCATTTTACATTTAGGTCTATGAGCCATTCTGTGTTAATTCTTGGTAAGGTGTCAAGTCTGTGTCTAGATTCACTTTTTTTTTACATTTGGCTGTCCAGTTGCATCAGTACTGTTTGTTGAAAAGACTGTCGTTTCTCCATTGAATAGCTTTTGCTTTTTTGTCAGAGATCATTGACTATATTTTTATATGTCTATATCTCTTTGTTCTGTTACAATTGACTTATTTATCTATTCTTTCACCAATTGTCTTGATTTCTGTAGGAAGCCTTGAAGTTGGGTAGCATCAGTCCTCTGACCTTGTTTTTCTTCAATATTGTATTGGCTAATGTAGGTATTTTGCTTTTCCATATAAACTTTAGAACTAGTTTGTCAATATCCGCAAAATAGCTTATTGGAATTTTGCTTGGGATTGCATTGAATCAAGTTGGGAAGAGCTAACAGCGTAACAATATTGAGCCTTCCTATCCATGAACATGGAAAATCTCTACATTAAATCTTTGATGACACTTGTGTCTGAAGAGTTATACTTAAGTATTTCATTTTTGGTGTTAATATAAATGGTATTGTGTTCAATTTCAAATTTCACTTGTTCACTGCTGACATACAGGAAATCAGTTGACTTGTGTATATTAACCTGTATCTGGAAACCTTGCTATAGCCAGCTTATAATTCCAGGAGTTTTGTTGCTGTTGTTGTTCAGCAAGAATAGTTTTGTTTATTTTTCTCAATTTATATACTTTTTCTTTCTTTTTCTTGACTTATTACATTAGCTGTGAGTTCCAGTATGATGTTGGATAGGAGTGGTGAGAAGAAACATCCTTGATGTATTCCTAATCCGAGGATGACAGCATTTAGTTTCTTACCATTAAGTGTGATGTTATCTATTGGTTTCTTTGTAGATGCCCTTTATCAAATTGAGGAAATTCACACTATTCTTGGTTTGCTGACAGTTTTATCATGAATGGATTTTGGATTTTTTTGAATAATTTTTCTGCATTTCTGATTGATCAAATGATTTTTTCTTTAGTCTGTTGAGTTACGTTAATTGATTTCCAAATATTGAGTCAGAATTGCATACCTGGAATAAATCCTCCTTGGTCATCATATATAATTATTTTTATACATTGTTTCACTCAATTTGTTAATATTTTGTGGAGGATTTTTGCATCTTATTTGTGAGAGATATTTCTTTGTCTAGTTTTGGCATTAGAGTAATATAGTTTAAATCTATTGTGATCTGAGAGTATACTTCATATGATTTCTATTCTTTAAAATTTGTTAAGGTATGGATTTTCAGCCTGTTGTATCTGTCCGTTACTGATAAGATGGTATTGCAAGCTGCAAGTATAAAAGTAGATTTGTCTGTTTCTCCTTGCAGTTCTGTTTTTGCCTCGTGTATTGATATTTTGTTGCTCTGTTGTTAGGTGCATACTCATTAAAGATTGTTATGTTTTCTTAGCTATTGACCCCTTTATTATTATGTAGTGCTCTCTTTATCCCTGGTAATTTCCTTGCTCTGAAGTCTGCTTTGTCTCAGATTAATATAGCTTCTCTGGCTTTAATTAGTATTAGCATGATACACTTTTCTCCATCCCTTTATTTTCAGTCTACTTTACCTTTATATTTAAAATGAGTTTCTTGTTGACAGCTTATAGTTGGGTTAGTTTATTTAATCACTCTGACAGTCTCTGTCTTTTAATTGATAGACCATTCACATTTAAAGTGATTATTGGTATTTCATTTAATATTAATCATATTTGTAACTATTTTCTCTTCAATGCCCTAGTACTTTATTTTTCACCTTCCACTCTTTTCCTACCTTCTCTGGCTTTAACTACATGTTTAATATGATTCCGTATTCTTTTCTTTCTTAGCATATCAATTATATTTCTTTAAAAAAATTTTTAGTGATTGTCTTAAAATTTGCAGTATACATTTACCACTAATCTAAGGGTACTTTCAAATAACACTATGCCACTTCATGGGTAGTGCAGGTATCTGATAACACTGTAATCCCAATTCCTTCCTCCTGTCACTTATAGCATTGTTGTCATTCATTTCACTTACCTATAAGCTATAATCACTGAATACATTGTTTCTATTATTATTATGAATAAACTGTTATCTGTTATATCAACTAAGAGTGAGAAAAGTTTATTTTACCTTCATTTATTTCTTCTCTAATGCCATTCTCTTTATATAGATCTAGGTTTCTGATCTGTATCCTATTCCTTCTCTCTGAAGAACTTCTTTTATCATTTTCTTTCACTGCAGGCCTACTGGCAACAAATTCCTTTTTTTTTTTTTTTTAAATCTGAGGAAGTCATTATATCTCTTTCAGTTTTGAAGGATAATTTTTCTGGATACAAAATTCTAGGTTGGTTGATTTTTTTCTTTCAATACTTTAAATATTTCTCTCCATTCTCTTCTTGCTAGCTTAGTTTGATGAGAAGTGTAAGATATTTTTATCCTTGTCCCTCTATAGATAAGGTATATTTGTGTTTTGTTTTTGTTTTTCTCTGGAGTCTTTCAAGATTTTCTCTTTGTCTTTGATTTTCTGCAATTTGAATATGATATGAATAGGTGTAGCTTTTTTTGGTATTTATCCTTTTTGGTGTTCTGTGAGTTCCTATGATCATTGATTTGATGTCTGTTATTATTTTTGGAAAACTCTCAGCCATTATTTAAATATTTATTCTGTTTCATTGTTCTCCTTCTGATGTCCTCATTATGTGTATATTACACCTTTTATTATTGTCCAAAAGATCTCTGATATTTTGTTCCTTTTTTTCCATTTATTTTCTCTTTTCAATTTGGGAAGTTCCTAATGTCATATCTTCAAGCTCACTGAGTCTTTCCTTGACTGTATCCAATCTACTGATGAGCACATCAAAGAAATTCTACATTTTTGTTGCAGTGTTTTTGATTTCTAACATTTCCTTTTGATTTTTTCTTAGAGATTCCAGATTTCTGCTTACATAACTCTTCTGTTCTTGCATACTGTCTCTTTTTCCATGAGAGCTGTTAGCATATTAGCCATAATTACTTCACATACACAGTATGATAAATCTAAGATCTCTGTCATGTGAGTCTGGTGCTCATACTCTTCAGACTAGGTTTTTACTTTTAGCATGTCTTGCATTTTTGTTGTTGTTGTTGAAATTTAGACATGATGTATTGGGTAAAAGGAACTGAGGCTTATATAGGCCTTTAGTGTGAGGCTTCTTGTTTATCTGGCTAGGTATTAGGCTGTATTTTTTGTATACTGTAGCTGTAGGTGTCAGATGCTAAAAGTTCCTATATTGTCCCTTTTTTTGTCTCCCCTGATATCTTTGGGTTTCCCTTTAGATTCCTTAAATAAGGTCTGAGGCTTGCTGTCCTTTTAGCTGTAACTTGCAATTATATAGGAGGCTTATTAATGTGGTGGTAAGGTGTCAGGGAAGGGGAAGCATTCTGTAATCCTCTGATTAGGTCCCAGTCTTTTAGTAAGCCTGTGTCTCTAGGTTTCCACCTTCACAAGTGTTTCTCATGTCTCTCCTAATTGTTTGGTAAGACAGGAAGGCTAGAAGGGGCTGAAATTTTATATCTGCTCACCCCCATGTTGAATATTTCCCTTCCCTAAGGTCTGTTAGGTTCTGGTAAACTGTGGTTTGGTTAAGCTCTGGTAAAATAGTTTCCCTTGAGGGCAGTCTTTTGTTAAGGAGAACAGAAAGCTCTGGGCATGTTTAAAAACAGTTACTTTCCCCTCCCCCTGTTGGAAGCATGTGGCAGTTTTCCTCTGATCTTCATCCTGAGAACCTGGTTGGGTTTCCTAGACATGAAACTCATAGTAACATGGGGGTACCAGTAAGATTCAAGCTAGTATATACTGAACTTTCAGCAATTCATCAATCACAGTTTAAGTGTTCCTACTAGTCCTGACTTCAGTAGTGGGCTTCTGCTCCTGGGGTTCAGCTGCCAATAAACTGTGCTGCTTTTATCCACCTCTCTCTCCAATCTTGGGGGGCAGCATTTTGCCTTGACTTTGATAAGAAAAAAAATGTTTAATTTAAAAAGTTTGCTAGGCTTTTTTCTTATTGTGAGAGTGGAAGTAGTGACTTCCAAGCTCTTTACATGTCATACAAGAAATAGAAGTCCTCTCACTACTATTATTTTAACATTTCAACATCCTGTATGATTTAAACTCTATTATTTATGATTTAGCGGCCTTTCATGTACACATTTTTTCGTTTTTAATTTATTGTACATTTGACATGAAACATGTAAATTTAAGGTGTGCAACATGTTAATTTGATACATTTATATATTGTTATATGATTGCCATTGTAGTGATAATTAGCACCTGTATCACATTACATAATTATTCTTTCATTTTATTGGTTGGAATAATTAAGTTCTAGCCTATTAGCAAGTTTGATGATTTTAGTACAATATTGTCTATATTCGTTATACTATGCATTAGATCTCTATTTACTACTCACGTTTGTACTCTTAAACAACATTGGTTCTATCACCCCACCCCGTGTCCTGTGGTTAACCACAATTTCTTTCTCTGTTTTTACAAGTTTTGCATTTTTAGATTCCACATGTAAATGATGTCATACTGTATTTTCCTTTCTCTGTATGACTTATTTCTCTTAGCATAATGTAGTCATGATTCATACATGTTATCTCAAATGGCAGGGTGTCCTCCTTTCACATGGCTGAATAATACTCCATTGTATATATATACACCACATCTTCTTTATCCACATCCATTGATGGACTCTTAGGATGTGTCCATATCTTCCTGTTGTGAATAATGCTTCAATAAAAATATAAGTTCATATATCTTCTCAAAATCCTGTATTTATTTCCTTTGGGTATGTACTTAGAAGCAGAATTGATGGATCAGATGGTAGATCTATTTTTAATTTTTTGAGGAACCTCCATATTGTTTTCCATGGTGGGCAGACCAATTTACATTCCCACTAGCAGTGTACAGAGATTGCCTTTTCATTATATTTTTGCCAGCATTTGTATCTCTTGTCCTCTTGATGATAGCCATCCCAACATGTGTGAGATGATATCTCATTGTAGCTTTGATTTGCATTTCTCTGATAATTAATATTGTTGATCATCTTTTCACATATTTGTTGGCCATTTGGTTGTCTTATTTATTTAAATTAATGTATTTATTTTAATTTATTTTATTTTTGGTTGCGTTGGGTCTTCATTGCTGCACACGGACTTTCTCTAGTTTCAGCAAGTGGGGGCTACTCTTCGTTGCAGTGCACGGGCTTCTCATTGCAGTGGCTTCTGTTGCAGAGCATGGGCTCTAGGTGCACGGGCTTAAGTAGTTGCAGCGTGTGGGCTCAGTATTTGTGGCTCGTGGACTCTAGAGTGCAGGCTCAGTAGTTGTGGCGCACGGGCTTAGTTGCTTCAGGGCATGTGGGATCTTCCCAGACCAGGGATGGAACCTGTGTCCCCTGCATTGGCAGGCGTATTCTTAACCACTGCGTCACCAGGGAAGTCCGGTTGTCTTTGTTAGAAAAATAACTCTTTAGTTCTCTGCCGATTTTGCAATTGGATGGTTTGGTTTTTTGTTATTAGGCTGTATGAATTCTTTATATATTTTAGATATTAACCCTTTATCTGATACATGGTTTCCAAAATTTTCTCCCATTCCAAAGATTGCCTTTTCACTATATTAATTGTTTCTTTTACTGTGCAGAAGGTTTTAACTTTGATGTAGTCCCATTTGTTGAGTTTTTTTCTTTTGTTGTTTGTGCTTTTGGTGTCATATATTTAAAAAAAAAAATCATTGCCATCACCAGTGTCAAGGAGCTTCTTCCCTACCTTTTCTTCTATAGTTTCATATTTACCAGAACTAGGTAATTGTTAAAATGATAATGATTCACATTCTGGTTTTGTTTATAATTTTAATAAGAATATTTTTGGTGCTTCACCATAAATCAAGGTGTTATCTGTTGGATTGAGACAGAAATATATTCTATATTAAGAGAGTAATGTCTAGGAGTAAATCTATAGTTCTAATTTTTCACAGAGTTTTATCAAGAGTAGATGTTGAAATCTATTAAATGAACTTCTGACATTTATTGAGTAATCATTTTTCTCTTCTTGATGTAAGAATATCTTCCTAACCTCCAAACATTATAATCTTCTTGGAATTAGGCCACAGTATGTGGCTTTCAGTAGTGTTTCTGTATTTAGTTTACTGAAAGTTTTCTTCATCTTGGTAGGTCAAGATGTGGATGAACTCTCAGATGAGAATTTTATACTTGAAGATCTAGTACTAGCTAAAGGATACAAGGATAAAATTCAAACAAGTGGAGTTTATGAGTCTCAAAAATTGAGAGGTATGAATGATATTGATAAACATATTTTAAAAGTCATCATAAAATACTTGACAATTTAAAATATATTTTAAATGTGCATCAATTAATGTTTTATAGGTGAATTTTTTCCTTAGGTTAGATATTTTAGAACACAATTTAACAAAAATTGGAATTCTGCAGAACTAATAAATGTTGTAATGATATTAGCACTCCCCATTCCTTCTTGTAGTCTTTAATATTCTAATTATTATACTGTATTTCTTAAATTTATTGAGCAAGAAACCCTGCCTTTCTCTTTTTATGGAGTAGTGTTTCATAGAGAACAAATTTAGGAGATGCTTTTCTAGGAATCTTATGGAGCTATTACAGTTATTTCATTTTTAAAAGTATGATGTTTACCCAGCATTCACATTTCAATTCTTATCAAGTACATTATCTGCTAAAAATATTTGTTATTATCTAGTAGACCTATTCTTTATATTGTTATATGGTTTCAAGAAGAGAAAAGCAACATTTGTTTTTTATCTATTGGATCTTACTCTTGATATCATTATATATTTTCTACTACAGTTCTTTGATATTAGTGTATTTTTTGTTGTATATTTTAAATAAATTTATGTATCTGTTTTTTTTTCTGTTTGCTTAAAAAATGGATTTGAGGAAAAATGGGCATTATTAGAAAGATTGGGAATTTTTTATTTGGAGTAACAGAAGATTTGGTTTATCTTTGTGCTTCTTAATTGGAAGATTGGGATTGACATGTCTACACTATTGATGCTATGTATAAAATAGATAAGGAATGAGAACATACTGTGTAGCACAGGAAGCTCTACTTAATGCACTGTGGTGACCTAAATCGAAAGGAAATCCAAAAAGGAGGGGATATATGTCTGTGTATAACTGATTCATTTTGCTATACAGTAGAAACTAACACAAAATTGTAAAGCAACTATACTCCAATAAAAATTAATTTTAAAAAAAGAATATTTTCAAGTGAAAAAAAAAAGAACCAAATAAAACCTAGGTGTTTTAGGTTGTTTCTGTTACTTTTAATTTATTTTGAAATATAGAAAGGTATAATAAGAATTAATGTAATGAACACTTGTGTGTCTGTTTCCCAGTTTAATAAATATAATACACGTTAAATACTAAGTCCGACCCTCTCTATTCCTCTCAGATTATTGCCTCCTTCTGTTCTGAATTTGATGTTTATCATTACCATATATATTTCTTTATACTTTTGTTAGGTATGTTTTCATCTGTAAAGTATTTATGCTATTGTTTTATTTGTAGTATGCTGTATGCTTTCTTAAGCAACTTGCTTTTTTGGTTCAAGATCACTGTTGATAATTTTAGTTCTTATTCATTTATTTTTATTGCTGTATATTGACCTGGTTTATGAATATATTATAATTAAGTTGCCCATTCTCCTGTGGATGAATATTTGTGTTGTTTCCATTAGGAGATGCCTATCTTCTTATGAGAGGTAATGGTAGGGGTAGTGTTTAAAAGTACGGATGCTGGAAATAGACTGCTTGTCTTTGGTGCCTACCTCTGTCTCTTACTAACTGTGTAAGCTAGTTAATCTCTCCATGTTTCAGTTTCTTCATCTGAAAAATAGGGCTAATAATAGTATGTACCTCACAAAATAATTGTAGGAATTATATGAAATACTTTAAAACAATGGATGCCTGAGAACCAGCAGATAGTACTGAACCCTGTATATACTGTGTCTTTTCCTGTGTTTCCTGTCCATAATTTATTTGATGGTCAATAGGTCATTATTAGTATAATAAGGGTTACTATAACATAAGCACTGCAATACTATGACGCTCGATCTGATAACCAAGATAGCTACTAAGTGTCTAATGGGCAGGATACACAGCATGGATACGCTGGACAAAGGGGTGATTCATGTCCCAGGCAGGACAGAGCAGGACAGTGTAAGAGTTCATTACCCTACTCAGAACAGCACGCAATTTGAAACTTATTAATTGTTTATTTCTGGAATTTTCTGTTTAACATTTTTGGGCCAGGGTTGACCACGGATAACTGAAACTGCAGATAAGGGGGGACTACTGTATTTTTGACCTTGTAAAAGAAATAGAAAATTCCATTTTTATGTGCTATAGCATAGGATTTAATCCTTTAAGATTTATGAAGAATTCTACCCATGAAAATATTTGTTCTTGGCAGTTTTCAAAAGTGATTAATTTAATTGCACATTTTAATTTTTAATTGTTCTTTCCATTTTTTTCCTGGCATATCTTGCTTTTTTTTTTTTTTCCTTTTGAAAGTACCAATTTCATCTAGATTTTAAATCTTATTTCTGTTCCTAGATGATAGAGATATATTGGTGGATAAAGGATGATGTTTTCCAAAGAAATATAACCAGTTGTTGGCTTTCAAATCCCACCCACGTGTTAGAATTAATCCTTTCCCAGGTTAGGTAATTCTCTTGTGGCAATAATTGATGATTTGTTTCATCCTACAAACATGCTTAAAACTTTTAAATTACTTGCAGATATTTTTAAATCTTGAAGTTCTTATAACTAACTACCTTTCTAGGTTCTCTTGCAAATTTAGATGACCCAGGAACCTCAGACCTACATTTGTAACAAGCAGTGGGAGTAATAGCTTTATATAAAATATGTACAGGCATACCTCAGAGATATTGTGGGTTCGGTCCAGACCTCTGCAATAAAGTGAATATCACAATAAATTGAGTCACACAAATTTTTTGGTTTTCCAGTACATACAGAAGTTGTGTTTACACTATACTGTAGTCTATTAAGTGTACAGTAGCATTATGTCTAAAAAAATGTACATACCTTAATTTAAAAATACCTTATTGCTAAAAAATGCTAACGATCATCTGTGTCTTCAGCGAATTGTAATCTTTTTGCAATAGTAACATCAAAGGTCACTGATCACAGATCACCATAACAAATATAATAAAAATGAAAACATTTGAAATATTGCCAGAATTACCAAAATGTGACACAGAGACATGAAGTAAGCAAATGCTGTTTAAAAAATGGCACTGATAGATTTGCTCCATGCACAGTTGCCACACACCTTCAATTTGTGAAAAACGCAGTATCTGCAAAGTGCAATAAAGGTGAAGCACAATGAAATGAGGTATGCCTGTACTCTGCATTTCATTTCTGCTATTCATGCCACTCCAAACATCATCAGGTTTATTTCACTCATATTACATTCTCAGTCCCAGTAGACATTTGAGTTTACTAGCTAGAGTGTAGGTTTTAGAGTCTAAAGGAACAAAATTCATTTCAAACTTTTGCGCTTAGTAACTATGTGACCTTCCAAAATATGCATAACCTCTCTAAGCTCTGTTTTCCTCATCTGTTAAATGAGAATAAAAATACCTACTTCCTAGAATTCTTGTGAGGATTAAATGAGATAATATTTGAAAAGTACAGATATAATAATATCTGGCAACTAGTAGCTAGTAAATTTAAAAAAAATTTTAGACATATTTGTATTTAAATAAGCAGTATGTTAAATTGTTAATTAAACAAGATTAAATAATTATACGGTAATATCGCTCTAATTAACTTTATATTTTACCCCAACAAAATGTTAGTTTTAAATCAACTAATCTGGCAATCTATTATTATTACAGTTAAAAATGAAGCAGCCTCAGAACATCCAGATATAGCAGAAAATCTTCCAGCAGTGAATCCATCAGTTAATGACCTAATATTTCAATTAGGTTTAAACAAAGTGGTAGGTAAGTAGAGATTTATAATGTTTGCACACAGTGGAACACTTTCTAAGAGTTAAAGTATTTCAACTGTGTAGTACACTTACTAAAAGAAAACAAGAAATTCAAACATACGACAACCTTTTTCAATTTAATACAGTTGGCCCTCTGTATCCATGGGTTTCACATCTACAGATTCACTTGACCACAGATCAAAAATATTCTGAAAAGAAATTTTCAGAAAGTTCCAAAAAGCAAAACTTGAATTTTCCATGCACTGGCAACTATCTACATAGCACTTATAGGTATTTATATAGCATTTACATTGTATTAGGTATTATAAGTAATCTAGAGATGATTTAAAGTATACAGGAGAATGTGCATAGGTTATAGGAAAATATTACACTGTTTTATACAAGAGACTTGAGCATCTTCAGGTTTTGGCATCCACAGGGGATCCTGGGACTAATCCCCTGCAGATACCGAGGGACAACTGTAATAATTTCATTATTTTATTAACCAATTGATATATCAATTAATATGTATCTTTAAAAGAATTTATCATGTGCTCATTACTCCACCAAACAAACATTAATTAGGTAATGCTTAAGAGTTTATCTGCTCATGAAAAAATATATATAGGCTTTTCCCTACATTATGAATTTTCATGACATAGACTAGATGCTATATTATCAGTTCCTCAGAGAACACAATTTTCGTTACTTATATCATCTTTTATGATAACAAGACAATGAAAAAATGGAACTATCACTAGATAGGCAATATGGCTGCTTTGTGATCTTCCTATCACAAAGTTGGCAAATTTCTAATAGTTAAAAAACCTATGCTAGGGAATTCCCTGGTGGCCTAGTGATTAGGATTCAGGGCTTTCACTGCCATGGCCTGGGTTCAGTCCCTGTTCAGAGAACTGAAATCCCACAAGCCATGCAGCACGGCCAAAAAAAAAACCTATGCTAAAGCTGGTGTGGCCAAAGGACTAAGTACTTAAGTACTTTGCAATAAGATAAATTTAAGTGTTCTGTAGCAGCTTCCAAACAACCACTTTAAAGCAGATGTCAGCAAAATGGCAGACTAGGAGGCCCTAAGCTCTTGCTCCCTGACAGAAACATTAAAAAAAAGAAAAAGAAAAGAAAAAAGCAGAAAGCCATCAGAACCAACTTTGTCAGAGCATTGGGAAACAGTGAAATGTTTACAGTAACCAAGAGAAATGCCCAATTAAGAAAAAGCCATCTTCAAACTGGTAAGAAAATTTTGTGGAAATGTGAAGCAGTGCCCAGCACAAAAAAAACTACAAAGAATAGGAGCACTCCTAGCATTGAAGGGATTACCACTAGACCTGCTCTATAGAAAATGCTAAAGGAAATCCCTGAGGTTGACGTGAAAGGATGTTAGACAGTACGTTGAAGCTGTATGAAGAAAGAAAGATCTACGGTATAGGTAAGTACATGGCAAATATAAAAGCCAGTATTATTGTAATTTTAGTTTGGAGCTCTACTTTTAATTTTATATAATAGTTTAAAGAAAAATAATTATAAGTCTATGTTATTGGGCACACAGTGTATAAAGTTACGATTCATAACATCAGTATCAAAAAGAGAGGGATTGAGCCATATAGGAGTACAGCTTTTGGATGTTATTGAAGTTAATTGGCATCAATTTAAACTAGATTTTTTTATAACTTTAAGATGTTATACCTAGTCCTCTTGGTAACCAAAAAGAAAATATCTGTAGAATATACACAAAGGAAATGAGAAAGGAAACAAAACTAGTCCCTTAAAAAAATCAATTGACAAACTTCGCTGGAGTCCAGTGGTTAAGAATCTGTGCTTCCAATGCAGGGGGCATGGGTTTGATCCCTGGTTGGGGAACTAAGATCCCACATGCTGCATGGCACAGCCAAAAAAAAAAAAAAATTAATTGAACACAAAAGAAGGCAGTATTAGAGGAAATGAGGAACAAAAATAATATAAGAAATACAGAAAACAAATAGCAAAATGGCATAAATAAGTCCCTTAAATGTAAATGGATTAAACTTTCTAAACAAAAGGCAGAGATTGACAGAATGGATAAAAAAAAAAAATCCAACTATATGCTATCCATGAGAGACTCACATTAGATCAACAAAATTGACAAAACTTTAACTAGACTGATGAAGAAAAAAGAAAGAAGACTCATGCTATTAAATCAGAATAGAAATTGGGAACATTACTGCCAATTTTACAGGAATAAAAAGCATTATGTTTATTGAATAAAGAAAAAAAAATCATTAAATCTCAATAAAACACTCTTCATAATATTTCCTTATTTGACATTTGTATCTTTAAAAAATACAAAAGAATTTCAGCAATTTTATAGTAAAATATTTCCTCCAATATTGGGAATGAGATAAATGTGTGTTATCACTATTTCTACTCATTTTTGTACTGGCAACCATAGTTATTACAAAAAATTAATAATAAAACTTGTAAGCATTCAAAGAAAGAAATAAAACTCATAAATTGCAGATGATGTAACTGTGCAGGTATGTAATCTAAAAGAATCTGTAGTCTACAGATAAACTCTTAATCAACTGGATTTATTAAAATTACTGAATATAAAGTAAAAATGTATAAAACCCAGTTTTATTTCTATATACTAAGAACACAAAATTAGAAAATGAACATTTTTTAGGAATGATGAAATTTTGTATTAGCACCAAAACAAATAAAAAATCTAGGAATAGTTATTTTTTAAAGATATGCAAGACTTCTCTCTTCCACTTTAACATGCGAAGAACTTGGAAGTCCTCACTTCTGCACTCCAAACCAAAAAAAGCTGAAAAAACTGAAAGTCAACAACTCTTCTTAGCCCATCAGAGAATTGAAGTCACAGGGCAAACTGCCACTCTCAATCTGTGGAGATAGATGAATACTGAAAATTACATATTCCTGGGAATAGAAACCAACACTGGAGCCAGCAATTAGTAGGAAAACTTAAGAATAATTGAATAATTGCCAGAAACTGAACATGAACTAGGTTGAGCAATAAAAAAGTTCTAGGACACAGCCTTGGATATGCCATACACTTTCATGAAATTTGCTTCCAGGAGCCCTACCAGGTACCTTAGCTGAGTATCAGAAATAAAATCTGCTCATGCTTTCAGCAAAGGGAGGAGAAAAGTAAACATTTGAAATACACCAATAGCATTCTTCTTAAAGTCCTGCCTTCAAGAAAAACTACTTTACTAGAACCTAACAGATGTGAGGTAAAGGAAATTCCAAACTCCAGCCTCTTGGACTTTCAACACTGGGGAAGGGAGATATCCAAGTCCAGCCCCCTTTAGCCTTTCTGTCTAAAGAATCTTGAAGAATCAAGAATCTAAAAGGATCAAGAATCTCGTTTCTGGGGGAAACAAGCTGAGAAGCAATTGTGAAAGTCACAGACCAGAGGAGACTGCCAATAAAAGACCGAGATCTAATCATAGGATTATATAATGCTTTTCTGCTCCCTCATACCTTACCACCACTTCACCAAGGCCTATGGATAATAGGGGGTTACAGATGGAAAAACTGCAATTCTCAGCTTCCATTAAAGAAATATTTTCTAGGGAAAGCCAAAGACAATAGGGGAGACCAAAAAAGGAAAATAAAGGAAATTTTAGCCTGTGACACCAGCTACAATAAAACAGAAAACACAGTCTAACTCCTCTCCAGATGAACATAAAACATCATAATAAAACCGTATATACTTAAGTTCTTTTACCTGATACATCATGTCTAGCTTTAAACAAAAAATTATAAGGCATGATAAAAGAGCAAAACACACAGGCTGAAGACACAAAGCAAGCATCAAGACCAGATGCAGATATGGCAGAAATTTTGGAATTATCAAACTGGGAATTTAAAATAACTATAATATAATAAGGGCCCTAGTGAAAAAGTAGACTACATGAAAGAACATATACATAATGTATGCAGAGATTAAACCTCTAAGAAATAATCAAAATGAAATGTTATAAATCAAAAGCACTATAACAGAAATTAAGAATGCCTTTGATGGGCTCCATAGTAGACTGGACACAGCCAAAGAAAGAATCAGTGAACTTGAAGATACAGCAATAGAAACTTCCCAAACTGAAAGGCAAAGAGAAAAATAATGAAAAAAGTGGAACAGTATTTTAAAAACTGTCAAAAATCAAAGGTATAACATACTTGTAATGGGAATACCAAATGTATTGTAGAATAAGGAGACATGGAGGGAAAAATAAATATTTGAAGCAATATAGGCTGAGAATTTTCAAAAATTAATAACAGAAACCAAACCACAGGTAGAGAAAGCTCAGAGAACATGAAGCAGGATATATACCAAAAAGTCTATACCTAGACATATTTAAATTGCAGAAAATCAAAGACAAAGAGAAAATTTGGAAAGAAGCCAGAGGGAGAAAAACCCACCTTAACTGTGGAGGAACAGGTAAAAAATTATGTAGGACTTCTCTTCAAAAACCATGCAAGCAAGAAGAGAATGGAGTGAAATATTTAATGTGTTCAAAGCAAACAAACAAACAAAAAACCTCACCAACCTAAAATTTTTATACAGTAAAATTATACTTAAAAAGAAGAAAAAATAAAGACTATCTGGGTCAAGCAAAAAGTGAGTAAGTTTGTTGCCAGTAGAACTGACTTGCAAGAAATTGTAAAAGAAACTTTTTTTTCAAGGAAAAGAAAAAATGTATCAGTCAGAAACTCAGATCTACATAAGTAAAGGAAGAGAATTAGAGATGTAAGAAGTGAGGGTAAAATAAAATTTTTCATTTTTTTCTTCTTAATTGATCTAACAGATAAAATTTTGCTCAAAATCATAATAGCAGCAATATATTGGGAAAATTATTACTTATGAATAATTTCTATTACAAGGTTCCTGACTACCCATGAAGTGCTATAGTGTTATTTGAAAATGGACTTGGATTAGTTGTAGAAGTGCACTTCAAACTCTAGGGAAACCACTTAAAAATATAAAAAAAGAAGTATAATTGATAAGAAGAGCGAAAATGTAATATTTTAAAAGAGAAACAGAACATGGGCCTGCATAGAAAGCAGTAACAAATATGGTAGATATTAATCCATCTATAACAATAATCACTTTAAGTGTTAATGGTCTAAATACACTAATTAAAATACAGAAATGTCAGAGCGGTTTGAAAAAAAGATCCAACTATATGTTGTTTATGAGCAACCCGCATTAAATATAATGACACACGTAGATTTAAAATAAAGGGATGGAGATAAGGGAACATCAGCAAGATGGCAGAATAGGAGGCTCATTACTTTCCCTCCTCCCAGAGATTTCACTGAATACAAACCTACATACACATGAATTCCCTTTGGAAGAAATCTAGTAACTAGTTGAGTGACTCCTATACATCAGTCAACTGAGAAAACACCCACATTGAAACAATTAGGAAAAGCTGAGACAGCTCATGCTATAAACGCCACCCCTGGCACAGACACTTACAACTCGGAGGGAACAACTGGAGGGAGCAAAGGGTCTGGATCACACATCTAGAACCCTAGCTTGTAGCGCTGCCACCCAAGTGCCTGGCTCCCAAATTACCTAGCTTGGAGAGCCAGTGGGGCTCAGAATTCATAAGTTCTTCAGGAGCAAATTTTAAAAGGGGGCCATTTTGAAGTGGGTGCATGAGCACTTCACACAGCTGTCCTCCTGGGCTCAGTACAGAAGGAACAGGCAAAAATGCAAGGCTTTCAGTTTCTTCCTGGAAGAGATTTGGCTGCATTGTTTCCCAGCTGCTGCCTGAAGGTCAAGCTTCTAATCAGCTTCTCATCTGGGAGCTGATTAGGATCCTCCTGGGAACCTGAAAGAGCTTGTGGGCATTTCCCCTACATTCTCCCTGCAGGTTACTCTAACAGTAAAACTAAGTCTCCAGCTTCTCCTTAAAAGGAACTTGTTCACACATGTAGTGCCCCAATTTTTACAGCTGCCACGCAGGGTGTGGACCCCCAAATCACCTAGCTCTAAGAACCAACAGTGTTTGGCTTTTGTGAGTTTCCCACAACCACATTAAACTAATTAGTAGTCCTCTGGAGGCTGGAATGGGTACATGGGGACTCCCTGTGCCTTCCCATGGCTCATCTCAGGGTTAAAACCTAGTCTCTAGCTTCTTTCTGAAAGGAGATGTCTAACATCCCAACTTATATGTCTGCCACCCAAGGGATTGTCACCTAAGTCACCTAGCTCTGGGAGCTGATGGGGCTTGACATTTCTGAGTCCCCTAGGCCCAGAGAGATCAAAGATGAAGCTATATATCGGTACAAAAGAACTCTCAGTGCCTAGTCTCTCTAGATCAGCACAGAATGAGTAGGCAAAACCCCTCAGCTCCCAGTTTCTCCCTGATAGGAGCAACTATATTCCTAATATTCTAACTTTCCCAGCCTCAGCCTGATGGTTGGGCTTCCAGTTAGCCTGTATTGATAAGGTAAAGGGGAAGGCAGTTAGTAGTCATCCAAAAGCATGAATGGGTATGGGGGAATTTCCATGTCTTTGGGGCACTGACTAGGCTTGGCACAAACTAATCTCCTGGGAACCATTAAGAACAAAGACAGCAGGTTGGACAAAAACAAAGGTTTTAGGGGCAACCAGAAGATCAAGTCAGGCTGATTGGCAAGGTTCACCCACTACACAAGGCCAGTCTGTCGTGACTGGGAGAGGTAGATGTTTTATGTAATTCACAGAAATCGACACCGAGAATCAAGGAAACTGAAGAAACAGGGGAATATGTTCCAAATAAAAGACAAATCTCCAGAAACTGACCCTAAGGAAACAGAGATAAGTGATTTACCTGACAGAGAATTCAAAATAAAGATCATAAATATTCTCACTGATGTTGGGAGAGCAATGTATGAACAAAGTGAGAATTTCAACAAAAAGCTAGAAGACATAAAGGAATATCAAACAGAAATCATGAAGCTGAAGAATAAATTAACTGACCTGAAAAAAGTCTGTAGAGGGATTCAGTAATGGACTAGATCAAGCAGAAGAAAGGATGAGTGAACTCAAAGATAAGTCAGTGGAAATCATTCTCTTAGAGCAGTAAAAAGAAAAAATATGAAAAGGAGTGAAGATAGCATAAGGGACTTATGGGATACCATAAAGTGAAATAATATATGCATTATGGGAGTCACAGAAGGAGAAGAGAGAGAGAGAAAGGGTCAGAAGACTTAATCAAAGTAATACTGGCTAACAATTACCAAACCTGTGGAAAGAAACAGACATTTAGATCCAGGGGGCCAAAACAATACCAAGTAAGATGACTACAAAGAGACCCACATGGAGACACATTGTAATTGATAAATGGAATATTGCCTGTCATATCAGTAAGCATAGGATGTCACAGTCATCAGCGATTGCAGCCTTCCAACGTGAGCCAGTGAACCCTGAGGAAACTCAGGAAGGAAAGAATACCTGCCATCTAGCAGCCATCAGACTGTAGCCACTCCCTACAGTGAGCCCTGAGGAAACTCAGGATGTGAAAACACAGGACACTGGCCCCAGATAGCTGAGGTGCATATCAAAGGAATGATTTCAGTGAGCCCAGACTCTTGCCTCTTCCCATAGATAGAAAAGCGCTAAATTCCTTAACTTGGGACATCTGGTTTTCTTTAATTAACAATAATCTTTTGAAGTTCAGACTACCTGCCCTTTGTTATAAAACTTCTATATAACCTAGCTCCCCACCTCACCTCCTCGGAGCAGTTCTCTCAGGGCTACTTAAAATGCTGCCTCCCAGGCAGCCACTATGGAAAGCAGTATGAAGTTTCCTCAAAAAAAATTAAAAACAGAACTACCATATGGTCCAGCAGTCACACATCTGGGTATATATCTGAAGGAAATCAAATCACTCTCTTGAAGGGACATTTGTACACCCATGTTTATGATATATATACACATATATAAGGTGTAATATATATTATGTGTTATATATACACATATATGTGTATATATATATATATATATATACGTATGTATATGTGTTTTATACACACACAATCTAGCCATAAAAAAGAAGGAAATACTGCCCTTTGCAACAATGTGGATGAAACTGGAGGGCATTTTGCTAACTGAAGTAAGCCAGACAGAGAAAGACAAATGCTGTATGGTATCACTTATATGTGAATCTAAAATAAGAGTCAAACTCAGAGAAACAGAGAGGAGAATGGTCGTTGCCAGGTCCTGGGGTGGTAGGTTAAATGGAGAGTGGTTGGTCAAAGGGTTCAAACTTTTATAAGATAAATAACTTCTGAGGATTTAATATACAGCATGATGACTATATCTAGTAATACTGTGTTGTATACTTGATAGTTCCTGAGAGTAGATCTTAAGCATTCTCACCAAAAAAAAAAAAGAGAGATAGTAACTGTGTAAGGTCATGGATGTGCTAATTAACTGGATTGTGGGAATCATTTCACAATACATATGCATATCAAATCACCATTTTGTATACTTTAAATATATTACAGTTTTTTGTCAATTATACCTTATTAAAGCTGTAAAAAAATAAATATATGCACAAAGAGGCACGCACACACACAGAAGGTAAAGGTTTAGAGAAAGATATACATGAGTAGCTATATTATTACCAAAGTAGACTTCAGAGCAAGGAAAAGTACTAGGAATAAATACATGCATTAGGTAATGATAAAGGAATCAATTCTTCAAGAAGATATAACATTCTTTAATGTGTATATACTTAACAATAGTGTCCCAAAATACATGAGGCAAAAACTGATAGAACTGCAAGGAGAAATAGACACATCCATTATTATAGTTGGAAACTTTAACACCCCTCTATCAGAAATGGACAGATCCAGCAGGCAAAAAAATCAGTAACAGCAGTTGAGTTCAACAACACCATCAATCAACTGGATCTAACTGATGTCTATTAGAATACCTCCTCCAACAACAGAAGGATACATATTGCTCTCAAATTCACATACTCTGCTCACAAAGATAGACCTCATTACAAAACAAATTATACCTTGAAGATATTAAGAAATAGAAATCACACAAATTATGCTCTCAGCCCACAATGGAGTTAAACTAGAAATCAGTCATAGAAAGGTAGCTGGCAAATCCCGTAATACTTGAAGATGAAACAATACACTTCTATAGCACATGTTCAAAGAAGTATCAAAAGAAATCAAAAATATTTTGAAGTAAGTGAAAATGAAAATACAACTAATAAAAATTTATGTGACACAGTGAAAGAAGTACTTAAAAGGAAATTATAGCATTTGATGCATATATTGGACAAGGAGAAAGATCAAAAATCAATTATCTAATCTCCACCTTAGTAAACTAGAAAAGGAATGGCAGAAAATTTTTGATAAGATGGACTTGTTTAAAATTAATACTTATACTCTGTGAAAGACACTTGTAAGAGAATGAAAAGACATGCCACATATTGGCAGAAAAGCTTTACAAAATACGTATCTTAAGAAGGACTTGTATTTGAAATATATTTTAAAAGATTAAATTCAACACTTAAAAAAGAACCCAAAAAAAAAAAAAAAAAAGAATCCAATTTAAAAACTCTCAAAATATCTGAACAGACACCTCATCAAGGATGATGTGAAGATGGCTAATAAGTGTGTGAACTCATATGTCATTGGATAATTGCAAATTAAAACAACAATGAGATACCTAATGAAACACACCTAGGAGAATGGCTAATCCAAAACACTGACAACACCAAATGCTGTCAAGAAAGTGGAGTACAGGAACTCTTGTTCATTCTTGTTGGGAATGCAAAATTCTATACCGACTTTGGAAGACAGTTTGCATTTTTTTGAAGCTCATCGTACTCTAACCATACAATCCAACTGTTGTGCTCTTAGTATTTACCCAAATGAGTTAAGGTCTTATGTTCATGCAATAACCTGCATTAATGTTTACAGCAGCTTTATAATTGCCCCAAACTGGAAGCAAACAAGATGTTTTTCAGTAAGTGAATGCATAAACAATCTGTGGTACATCCATATAATGGTACATTATTCAACAATAAAAATAAATGGACTATCAAGCCACAAGAAGACATGGCAGAAACTTAAATGCATATTGTTAAGTGAAAGCAAGCCAGTCTGAAAAAGCTGTGTAATTTCAACTGTATACCACTCTGGAAAAGGTAAATCTATAGGCAGTAAAAAGATCAGGAGGTCCCAGAGGTTCAGGGTTCAGGGGGATAAATGGTTGGAGCTCAGGGAATTTTTAATGTGCCAAAGCTATTTTGTAAGATACTGTAGTAGTAAACACGAGACATTATGCATTTATCAAAATGCATAATGTACATTTATGCACATTATGCATAATGTACTGTACAAAATAAGAGTTATCTCTCATGTAAATCATGGGTGTTAATTATTAGTGATGTATCAGTATTGGATTATCAATTGTAACAAGCATATGATCTAATACAAGATGGTAATAATAGGGAAGCTATACTGGTGGAAGCGAGTATTTATGAACTGTCTGTAGTTTCTGCACAATTTCTCTGAACTCCTAAATTGCTCTAAAAAAACAAAGTCTATTAAAATGTTTAAAAAGATGTTCAAAGTCTCAACACAGCAAACTGCAAAACATTATTTAGAGAATTTTAAAGAACTAAATAAATGGAACTATATTCCAGGTTTATAGATTAGAAGACTCAATATTTTAAAGAACATATTTCTTGAAAATTAATCTATGTATTTAATGCAGTCAGTATCAAAATTTTAGCAATAATTTTTCTAAAAATTGACAAGATAATTCTAAAATTTATATAGAAATGCATAGGGCCAAAGTAGGAAATACAATCTTGGCAAAGAAGACTAAAATTGAAAGGTAAAGTACCTGGTATCAGGTATTATTATAAAAATACAATAATAAAAGCAGTTTGCTACTGGTACAATGATAGATAAATAAACTTAAATGTATTGAAGACAAAGAAGAAAACATGTAACAACAGTAAAAAAAATATTCTTTTCAAAATAATTCTATTCATGTGCATATTATAAAATAATAGGCCTCTTAGAAAATGCTATAGGAAAATATGTTCCTGTCTTTGGATTAGATATTTTTTAAACAGGATACAATTGACACTAACTATACATGCAAATGTTTTAAAACTGGATTTAATATTCAGAATTATATCCATTAAAATACACCATTAAGATATTTAAAAACCAAATGACACTCACCACTGCAACAAAAAGAGTAAAATACTTAGGAATAAACCTACCTAAGGAGGTAAAAGACCTGTACTCAGAAAACTATAAGACACTGATGAAAGAAATCAAAGATGACACAAACAGATGGAGAAATATGCTATGTTTGTGGATTGGAAGAATCAATATTGTGAAAATGATTATACTACTCAAAGCGATCTACAGATTCAATGCAATCCCTATCAAATTACCAATGGCAGTTTTTACAGAACTAGAACAAAAAATCTTAAAATTTGTATGGAGACACAAAAAACCCCAAATAGCAATCTTGAGGGAAAAAAAACGGAGCTGGAGGAATCAGACTCCCTGACTTCAGACTATACTACAAAGCTACAGTAATCAAGACAATATGGTACTGGCACAAAAACAGAAATATAGATCAGTGGAACAGGATAGAAAGCCCAGGGATAAACCCAGGCACCTATGGTCAACTAATCTATGACAAAGGAGGCAAAGATATACAATGGAGAAAAGACAGTCTCTTCAGTAAGTGGTGCTGGGAAGACCGGGTAGCTACATGTAAAAGAATGAAATTAGAACACTCCCTAGCACCATACACAAAAATAAACTCAAAATGGATTAAAGACCGGACACTATAAAACTCTTAGAGGAAAACATAGGGAGAACACTCTTTGACATAAATCACAGCAAGATCTTTTTTGACCCACCTCCTATAGTAATGGAAATGAAAACAAAAATAAGCAAATGGGACCTAATGAAACTTAAAAGCTTTTGCACAGCAAAGGAAACTATAAGCAAGATGAAAAGACAGCCCTCAGAATGGGAGAAGATATTTGCAAATGAATCAACGGACAAAGGATTAATCTCCAAAATATATAAACAGCTCATGCAGCTCAATATTAAAAAATCAAACAACCCAATCAAACAATAGGCAGAAGACCTAAATAGACATCTCTCCAAAGAAGACACAGATGGCCAAGAGGCACATGAGAAGCTGCTCAACATCACTAATTATTAGAGAAATGCAAATCAAAACTACAATGAGGTATCACCTCACACCGGTTAGACTGGGCATCATCAGAAAATCTACAAACAACTGCTGGAGAGGGTGTGGAGAAAAGGGAACCCTCTTGCACTGTTGCTGGGAACGTAAATTGATACAGCCACTATGGAGAACAGTATGGAGGTTTCTTAAAAAGCAAAAAGTAGAATTGCCATATGACCCAGCAGTCCCACTACTGGGCATATACCCAGAGAAAACCATAATTCAAAAACACACATGCACCCCAGTGTTCATTGCAGCACTATTTACAATAGCCAGGTCACAGAAGCAACCTAGATGCCCATTGACAGACGAATGGATAAAGAAGATGTGGTACATAAATACAGTAGAATATCACTCAGCCATCAAAAGGAATGAAATTGGGTCATTTGTAGAGATGTGGATGGATCTAGAGACTGTCATACAGAGTGAAGTAAGTCAGAAAGAGGAAAACAAATATTGTATATTAACGCTAATATGTGGAATCTAGAAAAATGGTGCAGATGAACCTATTTGCAAGGCAGAAATAGAGACACAGATGTAGAGAACAAACGTATGGACACCAAGGGGGGAAAGTGGGGGAGGTGGAGGGATGAATTGGGAGATTGGGATTGACTAATATGTATAAAATAGATAACTAATAAAAAAAAAAAGAATTGGCTGTTCATCCACAATTCCACAAAGTAGAAACTTAGCAGGTCGTCTATGAAAGAGCTGCAGTAAAGGTTAATTAGCACAAAGGGAATTATTCTTTGTTGCTGTGGAGTTAAACTTTAGCCTTAAATTCCTGGTTTGTTAAAATAGTTTCAGTACTTAATTTTCAGGGCCATGGTTGATCAATATGTTCCCTTATAAACTGAGTTTTAGCTAGCCAGTCCCAATGCTGTAAAGAAAACATTAAAAATAAATCATTTCAACCCTTAAGAGAAAAAAAAAGCAAATGACAGAGTAGGTTTGCAGCACAAATAACCAACAGAAAGCTTTCAACCAGATATTTAAAGAATTTCTAACATAGAAATAAGAAATAAATTGAAAACCCAATAGAAAAATGGTCAAAATCTTAAACGTGTACTTCACCAAAGAAGATATCTAAATGACTAATAAACACTTGAAAATTATAGTCCTATTAGTAATCTAGAAAATTGGAGTTAAATTCATGAGGATACTATGACATACCATCATTGAGCGTAAATCAGAAAGAATGACAGAATCAAGTCATGGTAATGTTGTAGAGCAACTATTACAGAACTTTCAGAAACTGCTGGTAGTAGTATAAACTGATATATGCACATACTGGAAAACTGTTATTTATACTCCTTATTGGGAACTCCAATAAGATTGATGGCTGACTTTTCATCAGAAACTATGGTGACCAAAAGGCAATATGATGGCCTATTCAAAATGCAAAAGAAAAATAACTGTCAACCCCAAATTTTATATCCAGCTAAATTATCTCTCAAAAATAAAGGTGAAGTAAAGAGATTTTAAAACAAATAAAAAATTGAGAAAATTCATTGCTAGCAGATTCACTTTATGACAAGTACAAAGGAAAGTTCTTCAGGCTGAAAGCAAGTGACCTCAGACAGTAATTTGAATCCCCTAAAAAAGAGACTGGGTAAAAGTAATTCTGTAATTACAAAAGATAGTATAAATACATATATGTAAAGAAATAAAGCAATAATTAAACAAATAATGTTAAGTTTTAAAAATGACTTTATATTTATAGCTTATAGGTTATTATATTACGTATAACAACAGTACAAAAATGTGGAGGAGGGAATGATGCTATATGAGGGTAGCATTTCTATACCTCACTGGAATTACTGGAATTTACTTAGTATAATTCTGATGTAGATTCTTTTTTCATTGTGAAAAAATTGACCTATAACATTGTGTATTTAACATTTACAATGTGTTGATTTGATACATTTGTATATTGCAACATGATGACCACCCTAGTGTTAGCTAATGCCTCCATCATGTCAGATAATTATCATTTCTTTTTTGTGGTAAGAACATTGCCTAGTCTCTTCTAAAATTGACTGTGGTGATGGTCATACAACTCTGTGAATATATCTTTAAAAACATTGAAATGAACACTTTAAATGGGCAAATTGTATAATACGTTACATATGTTTTAAAGCTAGCTCAATGAATGCCAAGAAGAATAGGATAAAAAAGGATTTGAAAAGTGGGAGGGTATGATAAGGGAGAAAACTGTGACTTTTACTAGATTATACATTTCTCCAGCACATACTTTTTAATTGCTAGTACTTAACCTAACCTTCCTTCAGATGCTGTTCTCATTGCCTCTTGCTTATTTAAGTATTCTTTGCTTCCTTAATTCAAATGAGCAAGTCCTTCTTACATATACCAGTTGGAGAAAGAACTAGAGAAGCTAAAATATAACTGCTAATATTCCCCAGTTTTGTTTTGCTATAGATCTTATTACTTTCACAAAATGTTGCTACTTAAGTATAGAAAACTTGTTCTGCCTAATCTGACACACCTGTTTCATTTTGGTAATGGTGCTACAGCAGGTAACCACCTCTACACAGATTGCACAACCTTTAATACTTACTGACTCATCCATTTCTCTGAAAAAAGACTTCCATCTGGGTATCTTAGTCATGACAGGTTTCTAACTTCAGGTACACGCTCTGCTAGAAACAAATTCACCACAAAATTTTAGACCCAATAGTTGATCATTTCTAATTATTCCCTTTCAGTATAAACTCTCCTTTAATAATGTTCATGTATTTTTCTTGTAATTGGACCTAATTGCAGTTACTAAATCAAGCAAAAATTTTAAATGACATAGGAACTCAAATGGTAAGAGACCCAGTCTCAATCCAGGTACTTCTACAAATTTAACCATTTCTTCCTCCCAAGCTACAAGGTCTACATGCTAAAAAGACCTGAGAGAGCACGTTTTTTCAGTCTATAAAACATTCTGTTATTCTTTTCCATCACTGATGCCTACTTTGTTTACACTTAAGTAACATAAAAAGGGCATTAAAATATTCCTGGATGAGTCCAAGTATTTCTGCTCCATGTAAATTTCCATGGAGACCCTAGTTTGCAACATGATCTGAGGAAAAAACTGTTATATTCCACATCACTGGGTATATATCCCTACAGTATGATTATGAGTTTAATGTACACTTAAGAGTTATATTATTATCATAACTCTCCCGGATATTTTAATTTAGCATAAGAGATAGCATTGTATGGAAAAAGCACTGGTTAAAGAATTATAAGTTGGAAGGTTGTACATCACGTTTGTCATTATCTGGATACACAATCTTGGTCAAGTCATTAACATCTCTAAGCCTCAATATATGGAGGCTTAGTGATTGCTAACGGCCATTCCAATTCTAAGGTTTAATGATTCTGCAACCCATATAATCCATTATAATGCATATTTATTAATAACAAGGCTAATTAAGATAGTACCACACATGGGGCTTCCTTGGTGGCACAGTGGTTAGGAATCCACCCGCCAGTGCAGAGGACACGGGTTCAAGCCCTGGTCCAGGAAGATCCCACATGCCACAGAGCAACTAAGCCCGTGCGCCACAACTACTGAGCCTGCGCTCCAGAGCCCGTGAGCCACAACTGCTGAGCCCATGTGCCACAACTACTGAAGCCAGCACACCTAGAACCCATGCTCCACAACAAGAGAAGCCACCACAATGAGAAGGCTGTGCACTGCAACGAAGAGTAGCCCCCGCTTGCCACAACTAGAGAAAGTCCACGCGCAACAACGAAGACCCAACACAGCCAAAAATAAATAAATTAAATTAAAAAAAAAATATATATATATATAAAAGATAGTACCGCACATGAACACAGAGACACACACACACTCATGTGTTAGGGTTACTTTAGAAAGTGTTTTGATATCTGTTTATTTCTACAGAAATTGATCTAGAACACTTGAAAGATACTGTTGGAAGACGTTTATTAATGGCAGAAATGAAGATACAACCAAAGAGTGTCCCTGGTAAGTCTAATCCTTCCAAGTCTAATCTTTATGGTTTATTTACCTTCTTTGGAGTTTAAGTATGAATTTTTTAATGATAAGAGTACTTGTATATTATTATTATATAGGTAAAGTCTTCATGATTACCCTCATAATTAATTGTACTGTGGTATTTACTAGAACTTTAAAAGTTAGCTAGACATTATGATTTTTAGAAATGATCCATTTAAAAATTAAACCATAAAATTAAATGCTATAGTGGCCTTAGAATATACTTGATGCAAGTATGTTCAGTTCTGTTCTAATCTTTTACTATTACTGGCTTAGATAGAAGGAAAAGAAGAAAGGTTTCCTGATGAATGTGATAATAACAAGGGGAATTTAACAGATAGTTAATTCATTGGTTACCATTTCTCTCTACTTGATGGAAATAGCAGGTATATTATCCTAACTCATCTGTGGTAGAGTCGTTAGTTGTGTTACGTAGTTCAGAGATTGTACTACAGCCTTTACTCTTGTAACAGGGATAGACACACTGCCCTTGACTTCTGGTATGACACCAAAAGAGGCAGACAATTTAACAGAGAGTAACAGAAAGAGACAGAGACAGCACTCCTAAAATCATTGTTATCCAAGGCTTTTTCCCTTGGGGAGCAACAGTTGTGCTTTCAAACTGCAAAGGGAAATGACTTCAGTAAAACATTTTAGCCAAATAACTAAAAATATAAACAAGAAAACAATAATAATATGCCCTGTAAGAGGAAGAAGTCAGTATGCAGAGATGCTATATTATATATCTAAAATATTCAGTTTTCAGCATAAAATTATGGGTCATGTAAAGAAACAGTAAAATGTGACATATAACAAGGAAAAAGACATGCAACAAAAACTGCTTGTGAGAATCCTAGATATTGGACTTAAAGAACAAATCTAAAAAGCAGTTATTATAAATATGTTCAAAGAACTAAATGTAAACATTATTTAGAAGGAAAGGAAGGTCTGATAGTGTTTCATCAAATAGGGAATATATACAAAGAGAAATACATTATTTTGAAAAGGAACACATGTAAATCCAGGAGTTGAAAGTACAATAACTGAAATTTTTTGAATCCAGTAGGGGGTGTTCAGTATTTTTACACTGTCAGAAGAAAGAATCAGCAAATTTAAAGTATGGAAATATAGCATGGACAGCAGAGGCATTAAAGAGCAGAAAATATCATTTTAAATAATGACAGAAAAGAAAACCAGATATTATAAATAAAATGGTTAAAATAATAAACACTATACATACATGCTTTGTCTTCTCTCAGTTTCTCTGTATGGCACAAAATTATGTAAATAAATAATTTAACAAACAATTGTAATAAATGAATTTATGTTTATATGTTTCATATATAAAAATGGGAAAAATTATAAGAATTAAGTTATAAAGAGAACTATATATGTAGAATATGAAAATAACATTTCTAAATCTTCCTGGAATTTAATCTGTTTAGTATAAGTAGAAGTAGATTCTAAAATTGACTATGGTGATTGTTACACAGTTCTATGACTATACTGATAAGCATAGAATGGACATTTAAAATGGGTCAATTGTATAGCATGTTACATGTTTTTTAAAAAATAGTTCAGCGAACTCCAAGCAGGGTAGGATTTTTTAAAAGACTTAAAAGCAATAGGAAAATGTTGTGAAGGAGGAAAATTGTGGCTCTTAATAGATTAGGTTTCTCCACCCCATATCATTTGTTATGCTCCTAGTTTTTAATTCAGTCTGCCCTCAAGGGCTGTTCTCACTGCCTCCCTGCTCACTTAAGGATCCTTTGCTTTCTCAAACCAAATGAATCAGTTCTTCTAATTATATCTGTTTGAGAAAGACCAGAGGGCTAAAGTTTGTCTGCTGATGTTCTCCAGTTATCTGTTGCTATAGCAGAATTTACTTTCACAAATGCCATAACTTAATTACTAAAACCTTGTTCTGCCCAATCCACGTGTCTTTGATTTTAGTAGTGACACCCCATATGGTCTTTACCTCTGTTTAGATTGCAGTGGTGATAAATTTGTGTTGCCTCAGTGATAGAGCATATTTGAAATATTCATGGACTCAGCCATTTCTCCAAAGGAAGACTTCCAATCTATAAATTCTGGATATGACAGGTTCCAACTTCACTTACATGCTGTGTTAGAACCAATTTTTGCCCACACAAAACTTTACGCAACAGGTGACACAGAGTCACCAATTCTCATTATTCCTTTTGCAATATAAAATTCTTTTAAATAAATTTTTTTCTGATATTGGACCTAGATCATCATTTCTGAATCCAACAGAAAGTAAAAACCATGTAAAAACTCAAATGGAAAGGGGTACAATATCAGTGCTCACATTCCTGCAAATTACCCATTTCCTCCTCCACAGGGGAGAAAAGGTCTACATGCTAAGAGAACCTGAGAGGGTGCTTTATCTCTGCCCACAAATTACTTGTTTTTCTTTTCCATCAATGATGCCTACTTGACAAACAGTTACATAACCTTAAAAAAAAGGGAACTAAACTATTCCTGGACAAGTCAAAGAATTTCTGCCTCACAGTAAAATTCTGTGACTGTGATGCCCATTGTTTGCAGTTTAACCTGGGAAAAAATGTCATGTCTGGCCTCACCAGGTATATCTTTATGATACAAATATGCTTTTAATGTAGAGAAGAAAGTTATATTTATTAAAATAAACTCTCTAGGATGACTTAAATTTGCAAAAGACTTTGTATTTTATGGATAAAACCCTAGTTAAGGAATTATGAGGTATCAGTTTATGGATCAGTTTTGTTGTTACCTAGATTTGTGGCCTTGGTCAAATCACTAACCATTTCTAGACCTTAATATAATGAGGCTTGTGTGATTGCTAACGGCCCTTCTAACTCTAAGGTCCTGTGAGCCTACAGTCCAGGCATTTCATTATAATTGTTGTCCTATAATTTTAAAATGCTAATTAAAGGAGTACTATACACAAACACACACACAAACACATGTTAATATATACCTTACAAAAGTGTTTTGAAACTGTTTATTTCTATAGACACTGATACAGAGAGCTTTCCAGATGCTATTGGAAGAGGTATAATAAAGGGTGAAATCAAGACACAATCCAAGAGTCATCCTGGTAAGAACAAGAATATTTCAAGTCTATTTCTGCTTTACTTATCTTCTCTGGAGTTTATTTAAGTTTGGATCTAAATGACTATAGTACCTATATGCTGTTATTATAGAATGAAAGGTTATCACTAATTCCATCCTATTATTATTGGAACTCTAGCAGTTACTAAAAATGGATAATTAGTTACATAGTGTAAGTTTTAAAACCCATTCATTTAAAACTTATCCATAAAACTTCAGTGCTGTAGTAAGCTTAGAATATGCTTGCCGGAAGCATTTCAAATGCTGCTCTACTCACTTTCTTTTTCAGGCTAGAAAGATAGTTGCTTTGTATTTGCAAATACATGAATGGGATTTAAATGGGATTTTATGAATGGGATTATGAATGGGATTATGAATAGGATTAAAAGAGAGATTTCATTGCTTAATAATTCCCTCTATATAATTGAAATACTAGGCACATTATCAACATCTCAGGTGAAGGAGAGATGTTTAGTTTTGTTATGTAGTCCGTAGTTTACACTACTGCCCCTTGTCTTGGTGTTACAGTGTTTGACACACTGCTTCTTGATCTTTGGGGTGATATTAAAGGAGGCAGAGAGCTTAACAGAAAAGGGAAAGAGACAGTCAACAGGAAAAACAAGTGTCATCCAAAGGTGACTGTTTGCATGCCCAAGTCTGTGCCCCCAGAGGAGCAACATTAGAAGATTCACACTGCAGAGAAGGAGACTTCTCTACAGTAGAATATATTCCAGCCAAGTCACTAAATAAATAATCAGGCAAGCAGCAACAGCAAGCCTCCAAACGGGAGGGGAACTCAGTATCCAGATTTCCTACAAGATATTGTCTAGAATGCCCAGTATAGACCCCCCAAAAATATGACACATGCAAAGAAACAGTAAAGTGTGAATCATATACTAGGAACTTCAGGAAGGGTAGGCCTAAAAAATAATTTAAGCAGTGGGAGGGTATTGTGAGGAGGGAAATTGTGATTCTTACTAGATTGCAGATTTCTCTAGCACATACTCCCTTTTCCCTCATCCTTAATTCTATCTGCTATCAAATGCTCTTCTTAATGATTCCTTGCTTATATAAGCATCTTTACATGCTTCTTTCAACTGGGCCTGTCATTCTTAACCTATACCCGTTGGAGAAAAACCAGAGAGCCTCAATTATGTCGACTTAGTTGGATCTTTAACACTTACTTCTGGTCTCAGCCATTACAACAAAGTAAGATCCACCTTATGGTGTCAGGTTCAGGATAGGTTTCCAACCTCTGGTACATGCTCTTCTGTAACAAGCTTTCATTCACAAAACACTGGGCACATAATTTGACCCAAGTCAGCAATCCTCCTTAACCCCTTTTTCAATATGAATTTTTCTTTAATAACTTCCATGTATTAAAACAAAATAGATGAATGTTATTCCTCTCCTTTGACCTAGTTAGTACTTTCTAAATCCCACCAAATGTCCAAATCACATAAAAACTCAAATGGAATGGGATGCAGTCCCAGTGCTGGTACTGCTGCAGATTTACCCATTTCCCCCTCCCCAGCTACAAGGTGTACATAGTAAGAGGACCTGATAGGCAGTTTTTCTTAGACCACAGAATATCTTGTTACTCTTCTACATCTTTGATGTCTACTTGATTTACATAGCCTTAAAAATGACATTAAACATTCTTGAGAGAGTCAAAGAATTTCTGCCTTGTAGTAACTTTCCGTGATGCGGGACCATGGTTTGTCTCTTGACCAGTGGGGAAAAATTGCCACGTTCCACTCATAGGTATATCCTTACAGTATGAGTGTCCTCTTAGTGTAATCTTGGCAGTTATATCATTTACTTGAACTCCCCAAGATGATTAAAGTTTGTATGGGACAGTGCATTGTGTATGAAAAGCACTGGTTAAGGAATTATGGGGCATCAGCTTGTACTCAGTTTTGCATTATCTTGGTGTGTGTTCTCAATCAAATCACAAAACATTTCTAAGCTTCAATATCATGAGGCTTATATGATTGCTAAGAGCCCTTCAAATTCTAATGTTTTATGATTGTGCAATGCAGACATATTATTTCTCTTCTGTAATACAAGTACTAATTAAGTTAGTACTACACACAGGCATAAAGACACACATACATGTGTGTTAATGGTTACCTTACAATGTGTTTTGAAATTTGTTTTCTATCTATAGAGACTGGTATAGAACGCATGAGAGATACTGTTGGAAGAGAAAAAGCAGTTGGTGAAATCAAGACACATCATCAGAGTCACCCTGGTAAGAACAAGAATTTTCCAAGTCTAATATTTATGGTTTATGTCTTCTCTGGGATTTAATTAACTATGAATCATTAATGATAACAGTAACTGTATGTTAGTATTAATGGGCAGTAATCTTCATGAATTTCCTCTTATAATTAGTTAAACTCTAGTATTTACTATCAATGGAAATTTAGCTGGATATTTTTTAGTTGTAATCTCATCCATTTGGAAAGTAATCCATATAATCCAATGCTCTAATGACCTTAGAATATGCTTTGTTTAAGTATTTATAGCTGTGATTCTACTCACTTTCTTGCTGGCTTAGAAAGGAATATTGCTTTGATATTGAAAAAGCAAAAAAGCTAGTTGATGAGTGGTATAAGAAGAGGAATATAACAGTTATTTCATTGATTACCAATTTCCTCTACATAATTAAGTTGGCGTGTAAATTTATATCTCTACTAGAGTGGAGTTCTCTAGCTGAGTTTTATTATTCACAGATTAGTGCTTTAGTCCTGGAGTAACAGGGTTCGATACATTTCTCTTTGTTGCAAGAAATACTGTCGTTATGAACTTTTTACAGAATTGATGCTGAAAGCTAGCATTGGAAAGTAACTGAATCCTCAGATATAAGCACCAAAATATGTGTTTTCACTGAAATTTAAGGCAAGATTTCTGAAACTTTGCTTTTGAATGCTTTTTTTTATTATATTCTCGCTTTTATTCCTGTAAAAAAGTAGTGTTATAAATGAATCAAATAAATATTACTTGCTCCAACAGCTTTTAACTGGGGAAAAGCTGGTGGTGTAAAAATGAAATTGTTGGAACCAAGCAGTTAAATTTGGTGTATTACGATAAGCCATTTTTCCATGTCTTTAATTTTCAGAGTATTTTTGGTTAGGTTCTTTCAATTAATTTTTGCTTCAATGTTGCTTATTAATAGGAGTCCTCGTCAGTTTTGAATAACAGCCTTAGACACAGCAATAAAGTGCTTTCATTTACATCCGTTCAATTCTGGGACGAAGTGAGAGAGTGGCATGGACTTTTATATACTACCAAATGTAAAATAGATCGCTAGTGGGAAGCAGCCGCATAGCACAGGGAGATCAGCTTGGTGCTTTGTGACCACCTAGAGGGGTAGGATAGGGAGGGTGGGAGGGAGACACAACAGGGAGGGAATATGGGGATATATGTGTATGTATAGCTGATTCACTTTGTTATGAAGCAGAAACTAACACACCATTGTAAAGCAGTTATACTCCAATAAAGATGTTTAAAAATAAAATACAAAAAAAAGTCATGCCTTTTAACAATAAAATTAATTATTTTATATTTATTAATGGTAAATTTATAATTAAACACTAAATAAAATTTGAAAGACAGAAACTGCTATGAGGAAAGGAGTTTATTAAATGAATGTACTGATCAAATACAAAAATGAAAAAGTGTTTTGTCCCACCTCACCAGGTACATCCCTCCCATATGAATGTGTTTTTAATATACACAGGAGAGTTATATTTATTACGAAAAACTCTCTAGGATGACTTAAATTTGCGAAAGACTTTGTATTTTATGGAAAATGTCCTAGTTAAGGAACTATGAGGCCTCAGTTTATGAGTCAGTTTTGTCATTACCTGGATATATGGTCTTGGTAAAATCACTAAGCATTTCTAAGCCTCAATATAATGAGGTTTATACAACTGCTAATGGCTCTTCCAATTCTAAGGTATTATGTCTGCAGTCCAGACATTTCATTATAATGCTTCTTCTATAATAAAAAGATCTAATTAAAGGATACACACATTCTACACACACACAAACATACACGTTAATATTTAGCTTACAAAAGTATTTTGAAACTGTTTATTTCTATAGAGACTGATACAGAACGCTTCCCAAATGTTGTTGGAAGAAGTATTATGAAGGGTGAATTCAAGACACAACCCAAGAGTCGTCTTGGTAAGAACAAGAATATTTCATGTCTATTTCCTGTTTTTTATCTTCTCTGAAGTTTATTTAACTTTGAATCTTTAGTGACTACAGTACCTATATGCTATTATTACAGGATAAAACGTCTTCACAAATTCCCTCCTATAATTACTGGAATTCTAGCAGTTGCTATCCATGGAGAATTAGCTGCATATTTTTAATTTTAGAATTCATTCAATTAAAAAATTGATCCATAAAAATTGAATGATACAGTGAGCTTGGAACATGCTTGATGGAAACATTTCAAGTGCTGTTCTACTCACTTTCTTTTTCAGGCTAGAAGTATAGTTGCTTTGTATTTGCAAATGCAGAAAGGCTATTTTATGAATGGGATTAAAAGAGGGATTTAGCAGATAGTTATTTCATTGGTTACTAATTCCCTCTATATAATTAAAATATCAGACACATTTTTAATATCTCATGTGAAGTAGACACCTTTAGTTCTGTTATATAGTTTATAGTTCACACTATTGCCCCTTGTGTTGGCATAACAGTGTTTAACACACCTCTTCTCGATTGGTGTCGTACCAAAGGAGGCAGAGAGCTTAACAGAAAAATAAGGGAAAGAGACAGTCAACAGAATCCTTTTTAAAATAACTGTCTTTGAAAATGGTACAGTAATAACCCTGAGCTCACCTTAGCTCATGGGCATAGCAAAATTACAACTATTTACAGAACAACCATTGATGTAAAAGACTGGAACCTACCAAGAAAGGTCTTCTGGAACTAAGGATATAAAAAAGGGGCCACAGCAAGGCAGGTAGTAGGGGTAGAGTCACAGTATAGTCAGGTCCCTGGCTTGGGCAACTCATGAATGGGAGAATAATTACAGTTGCAGAGATTCTCCGCAACGAGTAAAGGGTCTCAGCCCCACATCAGTCTGCCCAGTCTGGAGGTTCTGCAACAAGAAGATGAGTCCCCAGAACATTTGACTTTGAAGGCCAGTGGGGCTTGCTTTTAGGAGTTCCAGAGGGCTCTGCGAAATAGAGGCTTCACTCTCCAAGGGCACACACAACATCTCACATGCTTCAGGACCCAGCATAGAAGCAGTAATTTAAAGGATTTGGGGTCAAACCTACCTGCTAATCTTGAAGAGTCTCCCTAGGGACATAGACACTGACAGTAGCCATTCTTGAGAGCTCGTTCTACCACTGGTGCTGCAGCACCATTTTGGAATCCACCCCACCAACAACAACCAACCTGTAGGCACCAGTACTGGGAAGCCTCAGGCCAAGCAACTAACTGGGCAGTGACACAGCCCAACCCATCAGAAGAGAGACTGCTTTAAGACTTTCTGAGCCCAAAGCCACCCCTGGACACATACCTGCACACCAGAGGGTCTAGGACCTGGCACCACACACCAATGTGCAGGCAGTAGACCCAGGACCCCCAGGGCCCTGCAGCCAGAGACCCAGGTCCACCCACCAGTGGGCAGGCACCAGCCCCAGAATCACTGACTCCACCCACCAATAAGCTTGCTCTAGCTTCAGGACCAGCCTCTCCAACTAGCGGAGGGACACCAGCCCCAAGGCAATGACATCTCTGCTATAGCTTCACCCACCAGTGGGTGGAAACCAGATGCAGGAAAATGCATCCCTGCAGCCTGCAGACTCAGCCCACCCACCAGAAGGCCAGAACCATCTCTGAGATTGGCTGAGCCATGCCCCACCTGCTGACAAGGCAACACAAGCTTTGGGACCCATGGACCCCACAGTCAACTGTGTAAGGAACCAGACCCACCCACCAGCAGTCCATTGCCATCTCTGGAAGCCCTCAGCCCTGCAGCCAGACCCCAGGACCTGTCACTGCCTGCCTTTGGGCTGGCACTGTCCCTTGGATCTGGCTTCATCCATTGGTGGGCTGGCCCCAGCCTCAGGATCTCCTAGACCTGACTCCATCCCCCAGTGATACAGAACTAACCCCGGGGCTCCCCAGGGTTCTACAGCCAGCCACCTTGTGACCCAACCCTGCCAACCAGTGGCCGGCAGCCTCCACACAGGAAGGTCCTGGCAAACAACCAGACTGGGGGCCAACCAAGCCAACCAGGCCACCCATAGCCATCAGCTTGCCACAACAGAAGGACCCGCACAGCACATATAGGGGCACTCCTAGAGGATATAGCTCTGATGACGAGAGAACAGTGTATTGCTGGGATTCATAGGAAGTCTCTTGCAAAAGGCCTCTTCTCCAAGGTTGGGAAATGTAACCAACCTCCCAGATACATAGAAATATAAACATTAAGTTAGACAAAATGAATCGACAGAGGAAAATGGTCCAAATAAAGGAATAAGATACAACCCCAGAAGAAGAGCTAAGTGAAGTAGAGATAGACAACTACCCAACAACGAATTCAGGGTGATGATCCCAAACAACTTGGGAGAAGAATGGATGGACAGAGTGAGAAATTAGAAGTTTTTAACAAGGAGTTGGAAAATATAAAGAACCACTAAACAGAGATGAAGAATACAATAACTGAAATGAAAAATACACTAGGAGGAATCAGCAGTAGACTAAATGGTACAGAGGAACAGATCAGTGGGCTGGAAGACAGAGTAGTGGAAATCACTGATGCTTAGCAGAAAAAAAGAATGGAAAGAAATGAAGACTGTTAAAGAGACTTCTGGGACAACATCAAGCATATTAACATTCACATTAGAGGGGTCCCAGAAGAAGAAGAGAGAAAAAAGTTGACAGAGAACATATTTAGACATAATAGCTGAAAATGTCCCTAACTAGGGAGATGAAAAAATCCCAGTCCAGAAAGAACAGAGTCCCAATCCAAAGAGGAACACACCAAGACACATTGTAATTTAAAACGCAAAAATTAAAGCTAAAGAGAGAATATTAAAAGCAGCAAGGGAAAAGCAACAAGTTACATACAAGGGAACACCCATAAGGCTATCAGCTGACTTTTCAGCAGAAACTTTGCAGGCAGAAGGCAGTGGCAAGATATATTTAAACTGATGAAAAGGAAGAACCTAGAACCAAGAATACTCTATCCAGCAAAGCTCTCATTCGCATTTCATGGAGAGATCAAAAGCTTTACAGGCAAGCAAAAGCTGAAAGAGTTCCACACCACCAAGCCAGGTTTACCAGAAATGTTAAAGGGACATCTCTAAGCAAAAAAGAAAAGGCCACAACTATAAACATGAGAATTATGAAAGGAAAAGCTCATCAGTAAAAGCAAATATATAGTAAAAGTAGAAAATCAACCATATGCAAAGCCCACAGGAAGGATTAAAGACAAAAATGGTAAAGTCATCTATAACCACGATAAGAAGTTAACAGATACACAAAATAATTAGATGTAAATTATGTCAAAAATAGTAATCATGAGGGGAGGAGAGTACAAATGAAGCATAGTTAAAATGTATTTGAAATTAAGAGATCGAACTTCAGATAGATAGATAGATAGATATCTGTATATAAACCTCATGGTAACCACAACCAAAAATTCTGTAATAGATACACAAAGAAGAGAAAGTAATCCAAACATAACACTAAAGATAGTCATCAAATCACAAAAGAACAAAAGAAGAAGGGAACAAAAAGACCTAGAAAAACAACCCAAAAACTATTAACAAAACTACTATTAACTATTCTTATGGCAATAAGAACACACATATCAATAATTACATGAGCTAAATGCTCCAATCAAAAGACATGGAGTTGTTGAATGAATACAAAACCAAGACCTTTATATATGCTACCTAAAAGAGACTCACTTCTGATCTAAAGACACAGACTGAAAGTGAAGAGATTGAAAAAGTCATTCCAGGCAAATGGAAATCAAAAGAAAGCCCAGGTAGCAATAATTATATCAGACAAAATAGACTTTAAGACAAAGGCTGTAATAAGCGACAAAGAAGGATGTTACATATCAAAGGATCAATCCAAGAAAAAGATGTAACAATTGAAAATATATATGCACTCGACATAGGAGCTCCTTAATAAATAAAGCAAATATTAACAGACATAAAGGGAGAAACAGACAGTTACACAATAATAGTAAGGGACTTTAAAAGCCCACTCAAGTCAACAGACAGATCATCCAAAAAGAAAATCCATAAGGAGACACTGGCCTTAAATGACACATTAGACCATATGGACTTAATAGATAGGTATGTAACATTCCATCCAACAGCAGCATAACACACATTCAAGTCCACATGGAACATTCTCTAGGAATGTTAGGCCACAAAACAAGCCTTGGTAAATTTAAGAAAACTGAAATCATATCAAGTATCTTTTCCCACCACAACACTATGAGACTAGAAATCAACTAAAAGAAAATACTGCAAAAATCACAAACACACAGAAGCTAAGCAACATGCTACTAAACAACCAATGGATCATGAAGAAATCAAAGAGGAAATCAAAAAATACCTAGAGACAGGTGAACAGAAAATGATCCAAAAATCTATGAGATGCAGCAAAAGCAGTTCTAAAATAAAAAATTATACTGATACAGACAAACCTCAGGAAACATGAAAAATCTCAAATGAACAACTTAATTTACACCTAAAGGAACTAGGAAAAAGATGAACAAACAAAACACAAAGTTAGCAGAAGGAAAGAAATCATAAAGACCAGAGAAGAAATAAATGAAACAGTGACTTAAAAATGGAAAATATCAATGAAACTGTAACCTGTTTCTTTGAAAAGATAAACAAAATTGACAGACCTTTAGCCAGATTCATCAAGAGTAAGATGCAGGGCCCAAATCAATAAAATCAGAAATGAAAAAGACGTTACAACCAACACCACAGAAGTGCAACTGATCATGAGACATTACTCGGAAAAACCGTATGACAATAAAACAGACAACCTAAAAGAAATGTACAATCTCCCAAGACTGAACCAGGAATAAAAAGAAAATATGAACAGACCAATTATCAGTAATGAAATTGAACCAGTAATTAAAAAAAATAACCAAAAAACATAAGTCCAAGCACAAGTGGCTTCATAGGGGAATTCTACCAAACATTTAAAGAAGAATTAATACCTATACTTCTCAAAGTATTGCACAAAGTTGCAGAGAAAGGAATGTTTCCAAAGTCATTCTATAAGGCCAGCATTGCGTGATACCAAAATGAGACAGAGATATCACAGAACAGAAAATTACATGGGTGAAAGTAGATGCAGAAACCCTTAACAAAATATTAGCAAACTGACTCCAACAATACATTTAAATGATCATACACCATGATTAAGTGGGATTTATCCCAGGGATACAAGGATGTTTCAGTGTTTGCAAATCAATCAGTGTGATACATCACATTAACAAATTAAAGAATAAAAACTATATGATTATCTCAATAGATACAGAAAAAGATTTTCACAAAATTCAACATCCATTTATGATAAAAACTCTCCAGAAAGTGGGAATACAAGGAACATGCCTCAACATAATAAAAGCCATATATGGTAATCCCATAGCTAACATTATACTCAACAGTGAAAAGATGAAAGCATTTCCTCTAAGATATGAAACAAGGATGCCCACTATTGCCACTTTTATTCAACATATTATTAGAAGTCTTAGCCACCACAGTCAAACAAGGAAAAGGAATAAAAGGAATCCAAATTAAAAAGGGAAAGTAAAATTGTCACTTTGTAGACAACATGATACTAAACAAAGAGAATCCTAAAAACAGCTACCAAAAAAATACTAGAGCTCAAGGATTAATTCAGTAATTTTCAGGTACAAAATTAATATAGAGAAATATGTTGCAATTCTATACACTAACAACAAACTATCAGAAAGAAATTAAGGAAACAATCTCATTTACAGTTGCATCAAAAAGAATAAAATACTTAGGAATAAACTTACATAAGGAGGTAAAAGACTTGAAATCAGAAAATTATAAGACACTGATGAAAGAAATTGAAGATGACACAAACAGATGGAAAGATATACCATGTTCATGGATTGGAAGAATTAATATTTGTTAAAATGACTGTATTACCCAAGGCAGTCTACAGATTCAGTGCAATCCCTATCAAAGTACCAAAGGCATTCTTAGAATTAGGAGAAATAATTTCAAAATAGTATAGAAACAAAAAAGACCCTGAATAGACAAACAATCTTGAGAAAGAAGAACAGAGATGGTGGTAGCATGCTCCCTAACTTCAGACTATACTACAAGGCTACAATAATCAAAACTGTACGATACTGGTACAAAATCAGACACATAGATCAAAGGAACAGAATAGAGAGCCCAGAAGTAACCCCACACACTTATGGCCAATTAATCTATGACAAAGGAGACAAGAATATACAATACAATGGAGAAAAGAGAAGTCTATTCAATAAGTGGTGCTGGGAAAACTGGACAGCTACATGTAAAAGAATGAAATTAGAATATTCTCTAACACTGTGTGCAAAACTAAATGCAAAGTGGATTAAAGATCTAAATGTAAGACTGGAAACCATAAAACTTTGGAAGAAAACTTAGGCAGAACACACTTTGACATAAATGGTGGCAATATTCTTTTGGATATGTCTCTTAAAACAAAGAAAACAAAAGCAAAAATAAATGAGAACTAATTGAACTTAAAAGCTTTTCCACATCAAAGGAAACCAGAGACAAAATGAAAAGACATCTTACTGATGGGAGAAAATATTTGCAAATGATATAACTGTTAAGGGGTTAATATCCGAAATATATATACAGCTCATACAACTCAATATCAAAAACATGAACACCCAATTAAAAAGTGGGCAGAAGATCTGAATAGACATTTTTCCAAAGAAGACATACAGTTGACCAACAGATGTATGAAAAGATGCTCAACATCACTACTTAATATACTGATATGCCAATCAAATCACAATATCACCTCACACCTGTCAGAATGGTTATCATCAAAAAGATCACAAATAACAAATGTTGGCAAGAGTGTGGAGAAAAGGGAACCCTTCTACACTGTTGGTCAGAAAGTAAATTGGTATGGCCACTGTGGAAAACAGTATGGAGGTTTCTCAAAAAACTAAAAATAGAGCTACCATATGACCCAGCAGTTCCACTTTGGGGTATATGTCCAAAACAAACAAACACAGTAATTCAAAAAGATACATGCACCCAAATGTTCATAGCAGCATTATTTACAATTGCCAATATATAGAAACACCCTAAGCATCCATTAACAGATGAATGGATAAAGAAGATGTACATATGCACACACACAATGGAATACTACTGACCATAAAAAAGAACAAAACTTTGCCTTTTGCAGCAACATAGATAGACTTAGAGGGCATTATGCTAAGTGAAGTAAGTCAGACAAAGACAAATACTGTATGATATCACTTATATATGGAATCTAAAAAATACAACAAACTAGTGAATATAACAAAAAAGCAGATTCACAGATATAGAGAACAAACTAGTGGTTACCAGTGGAGAGAAAATGGTGGAGGAGCAAGATAAGGGTAGGGGATTAAGAAGTACAATCTACTATATTTAAAATAAATAAGCTATAAGGATGTATTGTAGTGCACAGGGAATATAGCCAATATTGTATAATAACTATAAATGGAGTTAACTTTTAAAAAATGTGAGTCACTATGTTGTACACCTGAAACTTGTATAATATTATAAATCAAATATGCCTCAATAAAAAATTAAAAAAAAACTGTCATCCAAAGGTGATTGCATGCATGCCCAAGGCTGTGCCCACAGAGGAGCAACATTAGAAGCTGCACACTGCAGGGAAGGAGACTTCAGTAGGACAGAAGATAGTGTAGCCCAGTCACTAAATAATTAATCAGGCAAACAACAACAAGCCTTCAAAGGGGATGGGAGCTCAGTATCCAGATTTCCTACAGTATATTAGATACAAATACAGTATATTTGCCCCCCCTCAAAATATGAGACATGCAAAAAAACAGTAAAGTATGAACTAAGGAAAAAAAGCAGACCACAGTGTGGTTCCAGATGTAAGATACTATAAAACAGTTATAAATATTTTTGAAGAATTAAAGAAACCCATGCTTAAAACAGAAAGAAATATTGATGACAATGTCTAATCAAATAGAGAATATTAACAAAGAGATAGAAATTATTTTTGTTAAAAAAACACAGTGATAACTGGAGTTGAGAGTACAATAACTATAAGGAAAAATTCACTAGAGGGGTCCAGGAGTAGATTTGATTGTCAAAAGAAAGAATCTCAAAAAAAAAAAAAAGAAAGAATCTCCACACTTAATGACTACAGAAGAAGTAGAGCTGAGAGAAAAAGGGGCAGAAAAAATATTTGAAGTAATTATGGCTGACAGTTTGGAAGCACATTTGATGATGAATATGAATCTGGATATCCAAGCCAAATGAAGTCTAAGAATAAGCACAAAGAAATCTACAACCAGATACATCAAGTAAAAGTAATGGAAGACAAAGACAGAAACTCTCGAATGTCACAAAGGGAAAGCAACACATCATAAAAAAAGAGAACCCTGGTAAGATTAACAGCTTACTTTGCATCAGAAACTATGAAGCCCAGGGGCTTCCCTGGTGGTTCAGTGGTTAAGACTCTGCACTTCCATGCTTCCACTGCAGGGGGGCACAGGTTCAATCTCTGGTCAGGGAAGTTCTGCATGCTGTGAGGTGTGGCCAAAAAAAGAAAGAAACTATGTAGCCCAGAAGTCAGTGGGATGCCATATTAAAATGCTGAAGGAAGAAATTGTCACCATGAACTTTTTCTTTCAAAAGTGAAGGTCAGATAAACAGATTCCCAAATAAATAAACACTGAGAAACTGTTTGTTAGCAGACCTGCCTTATGAGAAATAATAATGAGAGTTCTTCAGGCTGAAAGCAGTGGACCTTAGGCAGTGATTTTAATCCGTTCCAAAAAAGAGCATGCGTTAAAAGAATTCTGTAATTCCAAAATCTGAATATACCAGTCACTAGTACAGAGATTGAAACAGTAATTAAAAACCTCCCCAAAAACAAAAGTCCAGGAACAGACTGCTTCACAAGTGAATTCTACCAAACATTCAAAGATTTAATACCCAATCCTTCTAAAACTGTTTGAAAAAATTGAAGAGGAGGTAACACTTCCAAACTCATTTTATGAGGTCAGCATCACCTTGATACCAAAACCAGAAAAATACAACACACACACACAGACACACACACAAAGAACATTATAGGCCAATATCTCTGATGAAGATGGATGCAAAAATCCTCAACAAAATATTGGCAAGCTAAATTCAACAGTACATCAAAGGGTCATACAAGTGTGATTTATTCCAGGGATGCAAGGATGGTTCAACACCCACAAATGAATCAGTGTGATACACCACATTAACAAAATAAAGAATAAAAACCACATGATCATCTCAATAGATGCAGAAAGAACATTTGACAAGATTCAACATCCGTTTATTATAAAACTTCTCAATTAAGTGAGTATAGAATGGCCATACCTAAACATAATATATGATAAACCCACAGCTAATGTCATACTCAGTGGTGAAAAATTGAGAGCTATGCCACTAAGGTCAGGAACAATTCAAAGATGCCCACTCTCACCTCTCTTATTCAACGTAGTGTTGGAAGTGCTGGCCAGAGCAGTTAGGCAAGAAAAAGAAATAAAAGTCATCCAGATTAGAAAGGAAGAAGTAGAACTGTCTCTATTTGCAGATGACATGGTTTTGTATGTACAAAGCCCTAAAGGCTCCACCAAAAAACTATTGGAAATAATAAACAAATACAGTAAAGGATACAAAATCAGTATACAAAAATCTGTTCCATTTCTATGTGCTAACAGTGGACTAGCAGAAAGAGATATTAACAAAAACAATCCCATTTACAGTCTCAACAAAAGGCAGAAAAAGCCTAGGAATCAATTTAACCAAGAAGGTGAAAAGACTTATACTGAAAACTGTAAGACACTGTTAAAATAAATTGAAGAAGACACCAACAATGGAAAGATATTCCATCCTCATGAATTAGAAGAATTAACATTGTAAAAACTGTCCATATTACTTAAAGCAATCCACAGATTCAGTGTAATCCCTATCAAAATCCCAAGGACATTTTTCACAGACACAGAGCAAAAAATTCTAAAATTTCTATGGAACTGCAAAAGACTCCTCCAAAATAGCCAAAGCAATCCTGAGAAAAAATAACAAAGCTGGAAGTATCATACTCCCTGGTTTCAAACTATATTAGAAAGCCATAGTAATATAAAACAGCCTGGTGTTGGCAGAAAAATAGATATAAAGATCAGTGAAGCAGAACTGAGAGCCCAGAAATAAACCTATGCATATATAGACAATTAATTTAGGACAAAGGAATAAAGAACATACAATGGAGAAATGATAGTCTCTTCAATAAATGATATTGTGAATACTGGACAGCCACATGGCAAGAAAAGTGAAACTAGACTACTATCTCACACCATACAGAAAAATTAACTCAAGATGGATTAAAGACTTGAATGTAAGACCTGAAACCATAATCTCTAGAAGAAAACATAGGCAGTATGCTCTTTGACATCAGTCTTAGCAATATCTATTTGTGTCTCCTCAAGCAAGGGAAACAAAAGCAAAAATGAAAAAATGAGGTTGCATCAAACTGAAAAGCTTCTGCACAGCAAGGAAACTATCAATAAAATGAAAAGACAACCTAATGGGAGATATATGGGAGATATATTTGCAAATGATATATCTGACAAGGGATAAATATCCAAAATACATAAAGAACTCATACAATTCAAAAACAAAAAAGCTAACAACGCCATTAAAAAAATGAGCTGAACAGAAGGAGCTGAACAGAAATTTTTCCAAGAAGACATGCAGATGGCCAACAGGCACAAGAAAAGATGTTCACTATTACTATTAAGGAAACGCAAATCAAAACTACGAAGAGATGCTACCTAACACTTGTCAGAATAGCCATTATCAAAAAGACAAAAAGTGTTGGAGAGGATGTGGAGGAAAGGGAACCTTAATACACTGTTGGTGAGAATGTAAAAAAGATGTGGTATGTGTATATACAATGGAATACTACTCATCCGTAAAAGATGAAATCTTGCATATGCAACAACATGGAGGAACCCATAATACCCTTGATGGTGTTATGCTAAGTGAAATAAGTCAGACAGAGAAAGACAAATACATACCACATTATTTCACTCATATGTGGAATTTTAAAAGTTAACCATGTATTACTTTAATAATCATAAGAAACAATAAGGTGTTTCACTTGGGAAACAGAAAACAAACCTGAAACAAAAATAGTGCTCTGAAGTTCTAGACCTGCAAGTAATTAGAGCAGCCCTGATGGCCAAGGTATAAACTGTTTTTACACAGTAACCTAAACTATAGTCTGAAGAGCAAGACTCTTGGGTTGTATTCTCTTTTGTTCCGTCCTGCTTTCTCCTTCCCTTTTGCAGCTTTCCATAAGCAACCATATTTTTTCAGTTTTTTCTCCTTCTTTGTGAAACAAAATATATGTTCCCAATGTACTTTATGGCTACTGCATGAACAAGTTCATGTAAAAAATAGAACTAAATGGATTAAAGTTTAAAAAAGGAATTCTGTACTTCAAAAGACAAGATGAATGCATATTTTGTGTCCTTTCTTCTCTTAATTGATTTTAAAGGCAATTGTATAGAACAATATGTATATCATTGTATTGTCGGGCCTATAAAAATACGGAAAAGTGATATATTCTGTAGTAGCTGTGCAAAGGAGATGTATGAGGATGGTGATGTATTTGAGTAAAAAATAATAGCAGATGTTAACTCAAATCCGCAGGAACAAATGAAGAGAACCAGAAATTGTAAACAAGAAGGTTAATATAACAAACACTGTAAATATATACTTGCTCTTCTTTCTTCTGTCAGCTTCTTTCAAGGGCATAGAGTTATATAAAGAAATAATTATTACAAATGGTTTTATATTTAAAGGTATAATATGTATAACAATAGCACAAAAATGGGGAAGAGATAACAGAGCTATATAGGAGTAATATTTCTATATGTAATTGGAATTTAATAATATAAATCTGAAGTAGACTCAAATTGACTGTGGTTATGGTTACACAACTCTGAATATAATTTTTAATGAAACCATTGATTTGGACACACTTTAAGTGGACGAATATTATGGTATGTTATATATTTTAAAAATAGCTTAGTGAACTACAAAAATTAAGAGATTTTTAAAAGATTTAAAGCAATGGGAGGATACCGTGAAGGAGAGAAATTGTGACTCTTACTCGATTAAAGATTTCTCTAGTGCATACCTTTAATTCCTAGTGCTTAACCCAATCTTCCCTCAAATGCTGTTCTGATTGTCTCCCTGCTTATCTGAGGATCCTCTGCTTTCTTGATTCAAATGACTCCATTCACCTTAGTTATATCTGTTGAAGAAAGACCAGAGTGGCTAAAATATATGTGCTAATAGTCCCTAATTTTGTGTGGCTATAGATTTTATTACTTTCACAAAATGTTGTTATTTATTGAAAACTTGCCTGCCTAATCTGATGCATCTTTGTTTATTTTGTTAATGATGCCCCAGGTGGTATCCTCTCTGTGAAGAATGCAATATGGTACATTTGGGCTGCCAAAATCATAGTGTGACCTTTTACATTTATTCATGGGCTCAGACCTTTTTTCAAAGCAGTCTTCTACTAGACAATGTCAGGATCATGACAGGTTTCCAACTCCATTTACATGCTCTACTAGAACCAACTTCATGCACTAAACTTTTAACCCAGGGAAACAGGCATTCAAACAGAGCCCTGTTAAAACCACTAACATCAAAAGGCAACTGTGTGCATGCCCAAGGATGTACCCTTTAGGTCCCCAGTCCTAGTTATCCCTTTCTCAGTGTAAATACCTTTATAATAACTTTCATGTATTTTTTGTGTCATCGAACATAGTTAATCATTGTTAATTATAGCAAAAATTTAGATCACATAAAAGCTCAAATGGAAATGGATCCCATCAGAGTCCTGGTTGTGGTACAAATTTCACCATTTCCTCCTTGCAAGACATAAAGTGTACATGCTCAAGGAATCTCAGAGACACTTTTTCTCAATTCAGTGAATATCACGTTACTCTTTAAATCAGTGATACACACATGATTTACAGTTACGTAGCCTAAAAGGGAACTAAAATTTTCCTGGGTAAGTCAGAGAATTTCTGGCTCATGGTAAGTTACTGTGACCAAGAAGACTATGGTTTACATCTTGTCTTGTCAGGAAAAAAAAATGTTAGTTCTGCCTCATCGGGTACATCCTTGCAGAATAAGTGTTCTTTTAATATAAATCTGGAAATTATATTGCCATCATAAATTCTCTGGGATGATTTCCACTTATGTAAGAGATAGCATTATATTGAAAAGCACTGGTTAAGGAATTAAGCGCTGGTTAAGGAAAAAGTACTGGTTAAGGAATTATAGAAAAGTACTGGTTAAGGAACCTCTAAACTTCAATATAATGTGACTTATATAATTGCTTTATCTGTTCTAATTTAAGGCTTTGTGATTCTCCAAACCAGACATTTCAATAAAACTCATCTTCCGTAATAACAAATGCTAATTAAGTTAGTGCTACACACACACAGACACACACACGTGCAAACACACACGTTTGTATGTAAATGGTTACCATGCAAAGTGTTTTGAAATTTGTTCTTTCTACAGGGACTAATGTAGAAGGCTTGACAGATAAAACTAGAAGAGGTGTAATAAAGGGACAATTCAAGGTACAATCAATGAATCTCCCTGGTAAGGACAAGAATTTTACAAATCTAAGATTTCAGGTTTCCTTATCTTCTCTGGAGTTTAATTAATTAAGAATCATGAATAACATCAGTATCTATGGTTTATTATTACACGGGCAAAAGTTTTCAAGAACTCCTTCCTTTAATTAGTTGAATTTTTGTATTGAATATCAATGTAAAACTAGCTACACAGTGTTAGTTTTAGAGCTCATTTGTTTAGGAGCTAATCCATAAAAACCAGTCCTTTAATAAACTTAGAATATGCTTGGTACAAATAAGTATGCCCAATTACATTCTATTCACTTTCTATTTTCAGCTTAGACAGTTCTCCTGAATTTGCAAATGTAGAAACGTTAGCTAAGGAATGTGATAAGACGAATATAACAGATGGTTATCAATTCCCTCTTTATTAGACCTGAAGTAACAGTGTTAGACACATTTCTCTATGGTGTTTTCTGTGATGTTGAAAGAAGACACCTAAATAGAGAAAAAAGGGAAATAGACATTCAAACAGAGCCCTGTTAAAACCACAAACATCAAGAGGCAGCTGTGTGCATGCCCAAGGATGTGCCCTCTGGGAGCAATGTGCAAGACTTCACACCTCAGGGGAAAGATATGTTAGTAAGATACCTCTGAGAAATCACTGTACACAAACAAGCAAGCAAGCACACTAAACAACAAGCCTCAGAAAGGGAAACAGAAATCGGAGTCCAAAGATGCTATGATATATTATCTTAAATGTCCAGTTATTAGTAAAAAAATTAAGACATGTAAGGAAATAGTAAATTGTGACCCAAGCGCAGGAAAAAGCAGGAAACAAAATATGCTTGCGAGAATCCTAGATGTTGGACTTAGCAGACAATGACCACCTAGTAGTTATTATAAATGTGCTCAAAGAATTAAAGGAAACCTTGCTTTAAGAAGAAAACAAAGATACAATGAGGGTCTTCACTGGTGGTCCAGTGGTTAAGACTTCGCCTTCCAGTGCTGGGGGTGCGGGTTCGATCCCTGGTCGGGGAGCTAAGATCCCACGTGCCTTGCAGCCAAAAAACCAAAACATAAAACAGAAGCAATACTGTAACAAATTCAGTAAAGACTTTAAAAATGGTCCACATCAAAAAAAAAAAAAACTTTTAAAAAAAGAAGATACCATGAAAATATTTTGTCAAATAGACATTATCAACTAAAAATAAAAATTAATGTAAAAGAACCCAAAGCAAATTCTGCGGTTGAAATGTACAGTAATGAAATGAAAATATTGCCTAAGGGGTTCAAGAGATTGGATTAGTCTGAAGAAAGAAACAGCAAACTAGAGGTATGGGAATACTAGGAGAACAGAGAGAGAAAGGAGCAGTAAAAATATTTGAAAAGATGGCTGAAAATTGTGAAAACTATTCAATGAAAATTATGAATCTACACATTCAACCTCAGTGAAATTTAAATAGAATAAGCACAAAAGAATCTACAACCAGACCCATCATAGTAAAAATGTTGAGAGACAAGGACAAAGATAAAATCTTGAAAGCAACAAGAGAAACCCAACTGATAGTGTAAAACAGAATCCCAGTAACCTTCATTTAGCAACAGAAGCTATGGAGGCCAGAGGCAGTGGAATGGAATATTGAAATGATGAAAGAAGAATCTGTCAACCAAGAAACTTATATCAGGCAAACTATCTTTCAAAAATGGTGAAATTTCCAAGTAAAAAATTCCAGAGAATCTATTGCTAGCAGACCCACTTTACAAGAAATGCTAAAGGAAGTTTTTCCCACTGAAAGTGAATGATCTCACACAGTAATTTGAATACACAAGAAAGAAATAAAAAATAAACAAAACAAACAAAAAAACATAAGAATAATTCTAGTATTGCAAAAGACCATATAAATGCATATTTGTCTCTTAACTGATTTAAAAGGCAATTGTATAACACAATAGGTATAAAATGTATTGTTGGGCCTCTAACATATAGACATATAATATATTTCACAAGAGCTGTGCAAAGAAGATGGTGTGAACAAGGATGAATTTAAGTAAGAAAATTACACTAGATGGTAACTTGAGTCCATAGGAACCAATGAAAAGAACCAAAGATTGTAAATAAGAATGCTAATATAACAAACAGTGTAAATATATACCAAACTTGCTCTAATTTTTTGTCTCTCATCTTCTTTAAAAGTTATAAAGGTTCATAAAGAAATAATTATAAGAACAATTTTAACAATGTCTTTAATTTTATACGTGTAACATGTAATTCAGTAGCACAAAAATGGAGATAAGAGAAACTACATGTCAGTCATGTTTCTACATTTACCTGGAATTTAATTAGTATGAATCTGAAGTTGATTCTAAAATTGACTATAGTGATTGTTACACATTCTATGAATATATTAATAACCATTGATTACACATTTTAAATGGGCATATTGTATAGTATGTTAAATGTTTTTTTAAAAAATAGTTTAGTCAACTCCAAGCAGGATAGGATTTTTTTTTAATACTTCAAAGCAGTGGGAGGATGTTGTGAAGGAGCAAAATTGTGGCTCTTAATAGATTAGGTTTCTCCACCCCATATCATTTATTATGCTCCCAGTTTTTAATTCAGTCTGCCCTCAAGGGCTGTTCTCACTTCCTCCCTGCTCACCTAAGGATCCTTTGCTTTCTCAGATCAAATGAATCAGTTCTTCTAATTATATCTGTTGGAGAAAGACCAGAGGGCTAAAGTTTGTCTGCTGATGTTCTCCAGTTATGTGTTGCTATAGCAGACATTACTTTCACAAATGCTGTAACTTAATTACTAAAAACTTGTTCTGCCCAATCCAACGTGTCTTTGATTTTAGTAGTGATGCCCCATGTGGTCTTCACCTTTGTTTAGATTGCAGTGGTGATAAATTTGTGCTGCCTCAGTAATAGAGAGTATTTGAAATATTCATGGGCTCAACGATTTCTCCGAAGCAAGACTTCCAGTCTATAAATTCTGGATATGACAGGTTCCAACTTCACTTAAATGCTGTGTTAGAACCAATTTTTGCCCACACAAAACTTTACCCAACAGGTGACCCAGAGTCACCAATTCTAATTCTTCCTTTTGCAAATAAAATCTTTTAAATAAATTTCAATTTTTTTCTGTCATTGGACCTATATCATCATTTCTGAATCCAGCAAAAAAGTGAAAATCATATAAAGACTCAAATGGAAGGCGTGCAATACCAATGCTCACATTCCTGCAAATTACCCATTTCTTCCTCCCCACGTAGAAGGTCTACAGGCTAAGAGAACCTGAGAGGGTACTTTATCCCAGTCTACAGATTACTTGTTGTTTTTCTCCATCACTGATGTCTACTGACATATAGTTACATGGCCTTTAAAAAAGGAATTAAAATATTCCTGGACAAGTCAAAGAATTTCTGCCTCACAGTAACATTCTGTGACTATGATGCCCATTGTTTGCAATTTGGTCTGGGAAAAAAAATGTCATGTCCGGCCTCACCAGATACATCCTTATGATATGAATGTGCTTTTAATGTACACAAGACAGTTATATTTATTAAGATAAACTCTATAGGATGACTTAATTTGCAAGAGACTTTGTATTTTATGGAAAAAGCTCTAGTTAAGGAATTAATGAGGCATCAGTTTATGGATCAGTTTTATTGCTGCCTGACTATGTGGTCTTGGTCAAATCACTAACCATTTCTAAGCTACAATATAATGAGGCTTATATGGTTGCCAATGGCTCTTCCAATTCTAACGTGTACTGATTCTGAAAGTAAGACATTTCATTATAATTCTTCTTCTGTAATAAAATAATGCTAATTAAAGGAGTATTACAAACAAACTAACACAACCACATGTTAATATTTACCTTACAAAAGTGTTTTGAAACTGTTTATTTTTATAGACACTGATACAGAGCGCTTCCCAGATGCTGCTGGAAAAGGTATAATAAAAGGTGAAATCAAGACACAATCCAAGAGTTATCCTGGTAAGAACAATATTGCAAATCTGTTCTGGCTTATTTATCTTATCTAGAATTTATTTAAGTTTATTTAAGTTTGAATCTGATTACAGTACCTATAAGCTGTTATTACATGATGCAATGTCTTCATAAATTCCCTCCTATAATTACTGGAACTCCAACTGTTATTATCAATGGATTTACATATTGTGAATTTTAGAACTCATTCATTCAAAAAGTGATCCTCAAAATTTCAGGGGTATAGTGAGCTTGGAATATGCTTGATGGAAGCATTTTAAGTGCTACTCACTTTCTTTTTCAGGCTAGTTGCAAAAGCAGAAAGTCTAGCTTATGAATGGGATTAAAAGAGAGATTTCATTGCTTACTAATTCCCTCTATATAATTAAAATACCCGGCACATTTTCAGTATCTCAGGTGAAGTAGAGGTGTTTAGTTTTGTTATATAGTCCGTAGTTTACACTACTGCCCCTTGTCTTGGTGTTACAGTGTTTGACACACTGCTTCTTGATCTTTGGGGTGATATTAAAGGAGGCAGAGAGCTTAACAGAAAAGGGAAAGGGACAGTCAACAGGAAAAACAAGTGTCATCCAAAGGTGACTGTTTGCATGCCCAAGTCTGAGCCCCCAGAGGAGCAACATTAGAAGATTCACACTGCAGAGAAGGAGACTTCTCTACAGTAGAATATATTCCAGCCAAGTCACTAAATAAATAATCAGGCAAACAGCAACAGCAAGCCTCCAAACGGGAGGGGAACTCAGTATCCAGATTTCCTGCAAGATATTGTCTAGAATGCCCAGTATAGACCCCCCCAAAAATATGACACATGCAAAGAAACAGTAAAGTGTGAATCATATACTAGGAACTTCAGGAAGGGTAGGCCTAAAAAATAATTTAAGCAGTGGGAGGGTATTGTGAGGAGGGAAATTGTGATTCTTACTAGATTGCAGATTTCTCTAGCACATACTCCCTTTTCCCTCATCCTTATTTCTATCTGCTATCAAATGCTCTTCTTAATGATTCCTTGCTTATATAAGCATCTTTACATGCTTCTTTCAACTGGGCCTGTCATTCTTAACCTATACCCGTTGGAGAAAAACCAGAGAGCCTCAATTATGTCGACTTAGTTGGATCTTTAACACTTACTTCTGGTCTCAGCCATTACAACAAAGTAAGATCCACCTTATGGTGTCAGGTTCAGGATAGGTTTCCAACCTCTGGTACATGCTATTCTGTAACAAGCTTTCATTCACAAAACACTGGGCACATAATTTGACCCAAGTCAGCAATCCTCCTTAACCCCTTTTTCAATATGAATTTTTCTTTAATAACTTTCATGTATTAAAACAAAATAGATGAATGTTATTCCTCTCCTTTGACCTAGTTAGTACTTTCTAAATCCCGCCAAATGTCCAAATCACATAAAAACTCAAATGGAATGGGATGCAGTCCCAGTGCTGGTACTGCTGCAGATTTACCCATTTCCCCCTCCCCAGCTACAAGGTGTACATAGTAAGAGGACCTGATAGGCAGTTTTTCTTAGACCACAGAATATCTTGTTACTCTTCTACATCTTTGATGTCTACTTGATTTACATAGCCTTAAAAATGGCATTAAACATTCTTGAGAGAGTCAAAGAATTTCTGCCTTGTAGTAACTTTCCATGATGCGGGACCATGGTTTGTCTCTTGACCAGTGGGGAAAAAATGCCACGTTCCACTCATAGGTATATCCTTACAGTTTGAGTGTCCTCTTAGTGTAATCTTGGCAGTTATATCATTTACTTGAACTCCCCAAGATGATTAAAGTTTGTATGGGACAGTGCATTGTGTATGAAAAGCACTGGTTAAGGAATTATGGGGCATCAGCTTGTACTCAGTTTTGCATTATCTTGGTGTGTGTTCTCAATCAAATCACAAAACATCTCTAAGCTTCAATATCATGAGGCTTATATGATTGCTAAGAGCCCTTCAAATTCTAATGTTTTATGATTGTGCAATGCAGACATTATATTATTTCTCTTCGGTAATACAAGTACTAATTAAGTTAGTACTACACACAGACACAAAGACACACATACATGTATGTTAATGGTTACCTTAGAATGTGCTTTGAAATTTGTTTTATATCCATAGAGACTGATACAGAACGCATGACAGATACTGTTGGAAGAGAAAAAACAATTAATGAACTCAAGAAACATCATAAGAGTCACCCTGGTAAGAACAAGAATTTTCCAAGTCTAATATTTATGGTTTATGTCTTCTCTGGGATTTAATTAACTATGAATCATTAATGATAACAGTAACTGTATGTTAGTATTAATGGGCAGTAATCTTCATGAATTTCCTCTTATAATTAGTTAAACTCTAGTATTTACTATCAATGGAAATTTAGCTGGATATTTTTTAGTTGTAATCTCATCCATTTGGAAAGTAATCCATATAATCCAATGCTCTAATGACCTTCGAATATGCTTGGCTTAAGTATTTATAGCTGCGATTCTACTCACTTTCTTGCTGGCTTAGAAAGGAATATTGCTTTGATATTGAAAAAGCAAAAAAGCTAGTTGATGAGTGGTATAAGAAGAGGAATATAACAGTTATTTCATTGATTACCAATTTTCTCTACATAATTAAGTTGGCGTGTAAATTTATATCTCTACTAGAGTGGAGTTCTCTAGCTGAGTTTTATTATTCACAGATTACTGCTTTAGTCCTGGAGTAATAGGGTTTGATACATTTCTCTTTGTTGCAAGAAATACTGTCGTTACGAACTTTTTACAGAATTGATGCTGAAAGCTAGCATTGGAAAGTAACTGAATCCTCAGATATAAGCACCAAAATATGTGTTTTCACTGAAATTTAAGGCAAGATTTCTGAAACTTTGCTTTTGAATGCTTTTTTTTATTATATTCTCTCTTTTATTCCTGTAAAAAAGTAGTGTTATAAATGAATCAAATAAATATTACTTGCTCCAACAGCTTTTAACTGGGGAAAAGTTGGTGGTGTAAAAATGAAATTGTTGGAACCAAGCAGTTAAATTTGGTGTATTACGATAAGCCATTTTTCCATGTCTTTAATTTTCAGAGTATTTTTGGTTAGGTTCTTTCAATTAATTTTTGCTTCCGTGTTGCTTATTAATAGGAGTCCTTGTCAGTTTTGAATAACAGCCTTAGACACAGCAATAAAGTGCTTTCATTTACATCCATTCAATTTAAAATGTCATGCCTTTTATCAACAAAATTAAGTTAATTATTTTATACTTACACAGAACAAAATTAAGTTAATTAAATTAATTATTTATACTTGTTAATGGTGAGTTTATAATTAAATGCTCTAAAGAAAATTTTATATTAGCAATATAAATTGCTAAGAGAAAAGGTATTGAAAGGAGAGTACAGATCAAATATAGAAATAAATATACTTGTTTAAGATAAAATGTGGTTAGATTAAAGGTCAAAACTAAGTAAGATGCTACCTAAGAACACAGAACAAAGAAAAGGAAGAGAAAATGAAGAATTAGTTTATAGAAATTGGAGTGATAGAAAAGTAAACACTCAAATGTGGGAAGAAAAACTGCAGAAACAAAGATTAATACATGGAGTTTGGGAAGTAGTGTGCAAATAGTAATGGTGTCTATGTGAATTTTTTTTTTTAATTTTACTTTAGGTGAGAATTTATTTAAAAGCAAAGATATGTCCACACAACATCAAACAGAGTTTTTTACCAGCACATTGCACCAAGTAAATTCTCAACAAACGTGATCAATTTTTCACCCTTTGACAATCAAAATAAGAGATATAACAATATAAAATAAATATCTAACTACTTAGAATACTTTTTGTAGTATGCTTTTAAAATTTTACTCTTTATGAAATATTTTAAACACCCAGAAAATATGTAACACTAACATAAAATACACAACATTCTAATGGTTCCCTATCTATGATGTTACAATCCCAATCCCTCCCTTCTCAGCTTTTATCATATGCAGTCATAAAGAATATATAATGATGCTCAATACAAATATATTCCAAAATATTTTATTGTGCCCTCTTTATTTTTTATTATTCTTCATTATGGAATTTCCCACCCTGTCTTCCTTCCCACTACCCACATTACTGCAGGTCAGTCAAGTTTATAAAAAATGTGTGTGCACGCACACACACATACATACACACTCCTTTTTAGTAGAAATTCAGAAGTTAACTGCTTTTACTTCCTTTTTGGTCTCTAGAGTATATTTTTATGCCATCTCAGCAATACTTTTTAAAGTACATTTTTTTAATCTAGCATTTTAGTTCTTGGAATTAGAGAGGTCATTTGGGATAGCTAGTCTCCTATACTACTGCATTCAAAATTACATTTAAATTGGAATACCAAGCTGTTCCAAAATATTTTCATACAAACAATCTAGGCTTGATGCTTTCATGAAAATAAAATCAAGAATAAACATAAACATGACAGTATGGCCCCATTACCCTAACATGCCTTAAGGCTTTTATTTTTAGTAATTTGAATATCCTTCCCAGAGTCTACTCTTATTTGACAAATATGAATGGCTAGCTTAGAGTCATGGCTTCTGGAGTAAATTGTGTCAACAATATTTTATTTTCTCTTCAGCGGCCTCTCAGGCTGTGGCTTCAGTTTAATCTCTAGCCACTGATAAAATAAGATGAGGTTTATAATCTTTGTTTAAATGGGAGTGTTCTACAATAGCACATATTACTTTTATAATAAGTAGGATATATGAAAAATAAATCTTATGAACCTTGATTGAATGGGGTGAGGGGAAGCCAGTGTTTCATGCATAGAGCTCTGATCTCCAAAACTATTCTTATAAATGCATCCTTCTAAATATAGTGTACAGATCAAATAAAGAAATGAATATTCTGCTTCAAAGTAAAACAGGGTTGGAATACAGGTCAAAATTAAGGAAGATGCTAAGAATGGAAACTGTCCATCAGAGAAAAGCCATGTGTGCCGCCCTCCATATCCGTTTAAAAAAAAAAAAGAAAGTGAGGGCTTTGCTGCTAATTAATTTACCCACGAAGAGTAGGAAGAGCTCTTGTACATGTGCGTTCGCAAATACTAAAAATGTTACTCCATCAAAATGCTATAAAAGAAAAACCTTTCTTTACAAAAGAATCTTCTCAACCAGAAGGAAAAAAGCTTTCTAAATGACTTTTAAAGAATTGGACAAATAGGGAACTAAGACAATGAGTGAAATTCCCTCTAGAATATTTGGCAAGAGAGAAGGAATTTTACAGTGGTGACATCAACAAGGTAGAACAGGAGTTTTCTACCATCTTCCACCCAAAGAAAACCAACTTGACAATCCCCCACAGACAAGAGAGCCTTTGTGGAAGTCCAGGAGTTAAAGCAGAAAAGTTTCAGCACACTATTGGAATGAAAAAAAATCCAAGATTGGAGACATTGAAGAGGGTAAGAAGAACAGTTTACCTGCATCACTCCTCCCCCAGGACAGCAAACCTCGGTGCCAAAAGAGCCCTCTCCTCCCGTGATTTCTCCCATGGGGGAAAGTGAGAACATGAGTGACTGCTCAGCTTCTCTAGCTGTACAGGACACTGTCAAGAGACCCATTTCTCTCTTGTCCCATCCAGAGAACTGTGTCATGAGCTGCATGACTAGGAGTGGTGAGTGGCTGAGAGAGCAGCAGCCAGGGCTCAGAATAGAATATATGAAAGGGATGTGGATACTGCTAACCATGTCAAGGACTCCACTGGGAGTCCCACACATCAGCCGCTGAGAACACCTCACCTGTGAACCCCCTAAAACCGGCCCATACACATTTCCAACACTCCATGCACCTCACCCACAAACCCTCACCCTGTGATTGGCTCCCTGTGTGTGTTCCGATGGCAGCAAAAATGAGCTTTTACAGGCAGCTAGTGAGCACCCACAGAAAGCAGGCCCAAATCTGAAGGCCTTGGAGAAACCACAAAATGGAACATACAGCACTGCCAGAGGGAAGGCAAAATGGAAGCTGGCAGCAACCAGTCTGGCATTACAGGATAGGAAGAAGGCATACAAGCTTACGAATTCTGCCACAAAAGATAGCAAGAAGTGTAGAGTAGATGTACTCATAGGAAAGGTCTAAGAAAGCCTCAGAATCCTCAGCAGGGCTGATAGAAAGGATTTATTTCTGAAAATCCGTCAGTAAAGCAAGGAGGAGGTGACTGCTTCTTCAAATGCAACGACAGCAGTACAAACATCAAGGAACATGAAAAATCAAGGAAACATGATGATACCATGAACGAGATACAATAATTTTCCAATAACCCCAAAGAAAAGGAGGTTTGCAATTTAACTGGTAAAGAATTCAAAATAGCTGTTTTAAGGAAGCTTAGCGAGCTACAGGAAAACACAGAAAGAGAGGTCAACAAAAGCAGGAAAACAATGCACAAATAAAATGAGAAGTTTAGCAGAGAGTAGAAATCATTAAAATCGAATCAAATTCTGGGGCTGAAGAATACAGTGAATGAAATGAAAATGCAGTAGAGAATATTAACATCATAATGGATCAAGCGGAAGAGAGAATGTGTGAAGCAGAAGGCAGTACCTTTGGAATTACACAAAGAAGAGTAAAGAAAAAAATTTTTTAAAGAATGAAGTAAAACTGTGAACTATAGGACAATAAGCTAAATAATATATAAATGATTGGAGTCCCAGAAGGAGAAGATAAGGAGAAGGCGGCAGAACACTTATCTAAAGAAGTAATGATTGAGAACTTCCCAAATCTAGGGAGATATTTGAATGTCCAAGGTCATGAAGCTAATAAATCACCCCCAAATTTCAATTCACAACAATATCTGCCATGAAATATTATAATAAAACTGTCTAAAATCAAAAACAAAGATAGAATTTTAAAAGTAGCAAGAGGAAAATATTTCTCTCATACAAGTGAATCCTTATCAAGCTATTAGAAGCTTTTTCTGCAAAAACATTGCAGGCCAGGAGAGAGTAGGATGATATATTCAAAGTGTTGAAAGAAAAAAAAAAACTGCCTAAAAAGAATACTTTACCAGACAAAGCTGTCCTCTAGAAATGAAGGTGAGATAAGACTCACAAACAAAGGAAAGCTGGGTGAATTCATCACCAGTAGAACTGCTTTATAAGAAATATTGAAAGGAGTTTTTCACGCTGAGATGAAAGCACACTAATTAGTGATATGAAAATACATAACACCCTAGTAAAGGTAAGTATATAGTCAAATTTCAAATACTCTGATGCTGTAATATGGTGGCGTGTTAAATCTATCATAAAGGTTAAAGGACAAAAATATTAAAAGTAACTACAACTATGGTAATGGATACACAATATAAACAAAAGGTAAATTATGATCAGAAACATAAAAGGTGAGGAGTGATGTCACCAAGATGTAACATAGGTTATTCAGGTTATTCCTGATGTCACTCCTCCTCACAAGAAGAATGACTAAAAACTATTCATGGACCAGACACCACTGAGAAAATCCTAGAACATGGGAGTGAGGCTGTAGCGCACCCGCTGCACAACAGAGACCAAGACACACCCCACATTAGATGGATAAGAGGAGCGGCTACACACTGACCATATTGCCCTTCCCCCAGGCTGGTGCAGCACCACACCAAGAAGTCTCCCCTCAGCCCTCAATTCCTCCAGTTTGAAACAAGAGCCCAGCGTGGATTTCCAGCTCTACCAGCATTGTGGGTCGCTTCTTGAGAGCCCTCACTTCTTACCACAGGGATTTTGGGGTAATCTGCTGGGCTTGACTACTGGGAATCTGATCGTGACAGAGAAGGGGGAGGGGCTTGCAACAACCAGCACTGGGATCTTGGCAGACCAAGTTCCTACCCGCAGTACCCAAGCAGTAGTCCTGACCAGCAGCTTTGCTCATCTGGAGAAACAAGAGGGTGGCACAGTCTCACCAGGTGACACCCTGAGATGCAGGTCTGTATGGTTTGGTTCCTCACATGAAGAGCCTTGACAGCTCTGGAGCCCTGTTTACCCCCTCCAAGCAAGGGAGCTGAGTCCTAGCTTTATATACTGCTGAGTAGCTCCTTGCCCCACCTTACCAGGCAGATGAGTCAGAACACCTGGAAACTATGAAGCACTTCTTGAGTGAAGAGTATGGCAGGCAAAGCTGATTGTCCATAGAACAAGTCCAGTGGCACCATTTAACCAGGGAACTTGGGGAGCAGGTCAGCTTGAGTCAAGGCTTCAAAGAGCCTTGGAGGGATTGGAGTCAGTTTCCCTGCTTGGCCCAGGCAGGGAGCTAATTAATAGCCCCCATCAACTGTTGGACAAAGCTCCTGGCCCCTCATGACCAGAAAGCCTGATCAGGAAGACCAGGGGGCCTGCTTGCAGGTGGCCCTCCCATTCTGCACAGGCAGGAGAGCTCAATTTTGCCTCACTCCTGAGTGTAGCTCCTGGCCCTTCCTGGCCAGACAGCCTGACCAGAACACTTGGAGGATTTGTATCCAAGCAACACTTGAGCAGAGAGTACAGCAGGCAAAGCTGATCTTCACCAGAGCAAAGCCAGTGGCACCATTCAGCCATGAAATCTGGGGCTCGTATTGCTTGAGTCAAGACCATAAAAAAAGAGCCTTGCCAAATGATGCAACTGACAAGGGCTTAATTTCCAAAGTATACAAACAGCTCATATATCTCAATATCAAAAAAACAAGCAACCCAATCAGAAAATGGGCAGAAGACCTAAGTAGACATTTCTCTGAAGAAAACATACAGATGGCCAACAGGCATATGAAAAGATGCTCAACATCACTAATTATTAGAGTAATGCAAATCAAAACTACCATGAGGTATCACCTCACACCATTCAGAATGGCCATCATTAAAAAGTCCATAAATGACAAATGCTGAAGAGGATGTGGAGAAAAGGGAACCCTCCTACACCAGTGCTGGGAATGTAAATTGGTGCCACCACTATGAAAAACAGTATGGAGTTTCCTCAAAAAAACTAAAAATAGAGTTAGCATGTGATCCAGCAATCCCACTCCAGGGCATATATTTGGACAAAACTGTAATACAAAAAGATACATGCACCCCTACGTTCATAGCAGCACTATTCACAATAGCCAAGACATGGAAACAAACTAAGTGTACAACAACAGATGAATGGATAAAGAAGATGTGGTACATATATAAAATGCAGTACTACTCAGCCGTAAAAAAGAATGAAATACACCATTTGCAGCAACATGGATGGACTTAGAGATTATCATGCTAAGTGAAGTAAGTCAGAAAGAGAAAGACAAATACTATGTGATACCACTTATATGTGGAATCTAAAATATGACACAAATGAACCTATCTATGAAACAGAAACAGACTCACAGACATAGAGAACAGACTTGTGGTTGTCTAGGGGGAGGGGATCGGGGAGGGATGGATTGGGAGTTTGGGATTAGCAGATGCAAACTATTATATATAGAATGGATAAACAACAAGGTCCTACTGTTAAATCACAGGGAAACTGTATTCAATATCCTGTGATAAACCATAATGGAAAGGAATATAAAAAATGTATACATATATATAACTGAATCACTTTGCTGTACAGCAGAAATTAACACAGCATTGTAAATCAACTTCAATAAGAAAAAAATATCATATCATCTACAGAGAATATCTTACAAATGGGGAAAAGATAGTCTCTTTAATAAATGGTTTTGGAAAATTGGATATCCATATGCAAGAATTAAATTGGACCTGTATCTTATATTGTTTACAAAGTTTCACTCAAAATGGATTAAATATTTAAATGTGAGCTCTAAAACCTCAATACTCCCACAGTAAAACATAGTGAAACAGCTCCTTGACATTGGCCTTGGCAATGACATTTCGGACATTGCACTAAAAGCACATGCAACAAAACCAGAAGTCAACAGCTTGGGCAACATCAAATTAAAAATCTTTTACACAGCAAAAGGAACCATCGAAAATCACAAGGCAACCTAAGGAATGGGAGAAAAGATTTGCAAACCATCTATCTAATAAGGGGTTAATATCCAAAGTATATAAGGACTCATACAACTCAATATTAAAACAAACAAACAATGAGACTATAAATGGGAAGAGGCCTGAATAGACATTTTCCCAAAGAAGATATATGAATGGCTAATGGATACATGAAAAGGTGCTCAACATCACTAATCAAGAAAATGCAAATCAAAGCCACAGTGAGCTATCATCTCACACCTGTTAAAATTACTATTATCAAAAAGATAAAAGTTGGTGAGGATGTGGGGAAGAGGGAACCTTTGTGCACTGTTGGTGAGATTGTAAGTTGATACGGCCACTATGGAAAACAGTATAGATGTTCCTCCAAAAATTAAAAATAGAGCTATTGTATGATCCAGCAATTCCACTTCTGGGTACATATCTGAAGAAGTCAAGTCACTATTTAAAAGAGATATCTGCACTCCCATATTCCCTGCAGCATTATTCACAATAGCCAAGTCTTAGAAACAACCTAAGTGTCTGAAGACAGATGAAGAGATAAAGACAGATAATCAATCGAATATCATTCAGCTATATGAAAAAAGGAAATCCTGCCATTTGGGACAGTGTGGAACTTGAGGTCATTATATAAGTGAAATAAGTGAGACAGAGAAAGCATTTGTATGATATCACTCATATGTGGAATCTAAAAAAGCTGAACTCAGAAACAGAGAGTAGAATAGTGGTTACCAGGGGCTGTGGGGTGGAGGGTATGGGGAGATGTTGGTTAAAGGGTACAAACTTCTAGGGAGAAGAGGAGTAAGTCCTGGGATCTAATATACAGTGTGATGACAATAGTTAAAAGTTGCTAGGAGAGTAGATCTTCAATGTTCTTACTACAAAATTTAAAAAGGTAATCATGTGTGGTGATGGAAGTTTTAACTAAGCCTATTGTGATAATCCTTTCATGAATCAAATAATCACATTGTACACCTTAAACTTATACAATGTTTTATGTTAATTATGTCTCAATAAATCTGAGGAAAAATGAAAATGTGGTATAGACCTATAATAGAATATTATTCAGTCTTTAAAGATAAGGATGTCCTTCCATACACAACAACAAGGATGAACCTGAAAGGTATTAATGCTAAATGAAATAAACCAGTCACAGAAGGACAAATAATGCATAATTTCACTTATATGGGATGTAAAATAGTCAAACTCACAGAAACAGAGAATAAAATGGTGGTTTCCAGGGGCTGGGGGTAGGGGGAAATGGGTAGTAGTTAAATGGGTGTAAAGTCACATTTATACTACGTGAGTGAGTTCTAGAGATCTTCTGAACAGCATTATGTCTATAGTTAACAATACAGTCTTGTGCATGTAAAAATTGTTAGAGGGAGTGCTTCATGCGAAGTGTTCTTACCACATACACATAAAAAAGCAAGGAGACAAGAGTAGTCTTTTAGAGGCGATGGATATGTTTATTACCTTGATTGTGGTGATGGCGTCACAGGTGTATGCATATTTTCAAATTCATCAAAATGTATAAATATGCGCAATTTTTGTATACTAAGTATACCTCAGTGAAGTTGGGAGAAAAAAAGGTGCTACCAAGAAACACAGAATAAAGAGAAGGAAGAAAAAAGGATGAAACAGTTTATAGAAACTGGAGTAACAGTAATAGATGAGTGGCCAAACTGTGGGAAGGAAACATTACAAATGCATAAAGACTAATACATAGAGTTTGAGGAGTAGTGTGTAAATATTCAGACTTCATATAATTTTTGTTTTTAAACTTTATTTTAGGTATGAGTTTATTTAAAAACAAAAATGCATTCTCACATCAAGAAGATTTCTACGCCAGGCACATTGCACCAAGTAAATATAAAACAAAAGTGATTAATTTATCACCCTTTGATGATGAAGGTAAAAAATTATATATAAAGATATAAAATACTATATAATTACTTAGAATGGTTCTTGTGGTATGGTTTTTCATTTTAGTCTTTTTGCATCTTTTTATTCAGAAACATCTTAGATAAATCCTTGCAAGCCTGAAAATGAAACAACTTTAAATTATCCTTTTTACTAGCAGAATTGTTTATTTGATCATTCTTCTATTAAAGGTCATTGACTTTTTAAGCTTTTCACTACTAAATGTGTCCATGAATATATATTCTTACATTTGATGTTTTTATCTCTTTGGGGTAGTGTCACAGGATTGATAGTGTTAAAGTGTATATTAATTTTTAATATTAAAAGATACTGTGAGACTGTTTTCCTAAAAGGGTGTTAACATTTTTACCAGCAATTTGGGAAAAATATACTTTTCTCTACATAACCATCAGCCATACAGATTGGTGGGGGTTTTTTTCATTTATGCCCATCTTAGAGTTATTAAATCATATCTGAATCTTTTTAAAATTTTTTCCACATTTGTTAGTGTTATTTTACTAAATAATTACCCAAAAACTATTTAGCTTAAAGCATAACTATTCATACAGTTCACGATTTGGGAGTTAGCAATGTAGACTGCTGTGAGCTGGGCTAACTTATACATCTTTGGTCAGCTTGTGGTCGGTGGCTTCACTCACTTGTCTAGCAGTTGGCTCACTGTTATTTGGTACAATACAGATATATAGTTGGGGTTCATCAGGAGATAGAGACCACACTAACTGTCTGAAAAGAGAGCAAGAATTAAAAACTAGTTAACTAAGTATAAAATTGTTAGCCAAGTAGCCGAAAGTGTAAAAAGAATTCTAAGGTAACATGGAGAAAGCAGTTTCAGGAGAAGTTTCCACCATTAGGGCTGAAGGAGACCTCTGAGTGTAGAGGATGTTACCTGGCTGATTTTTCAGGAAGAGTCTCAGATGTACTTCTGAAGAGGAGGCACTGCTAGTGTCTCGAGTGGTGAGAATTTAATAAAACTTGTTCTGCATATGTTGGAAAGAATGCAAACCATTTGTGTCATGGAAAGAACTTCTGCTCCTGGGAAAAAGAAACATTGTTGGCATGATGTTCACCAGAACTGAAAAGGGACATGAGCTCTCAGGAAGCCCATTGGTAACCAAGTGGGAGAAACAAATCCCTTGTTTCTTTTCCAAACTTGCAATCTACGTGTAGCTTGCCCTATTTGCACAGCCTAACTTGGAGCTACCTGGCAAAGCAAAAACGTAGTTTTTAGAATCCCAGATCCAGTACCACAAAGCAGAATGTAGAAGAGTGGTTTGGGAGCTAAGAGAAAATAAGCTTTTCAAGTGTCACAGGAGGTGGCCTGGCTACATGTCTCTCATCTTCCAGCTGGTTGGCTTAGGGGTCTTTACATTGTAACCTCAGGTTCTTAGCACAGCATGTGGGGCAAACCTTAATGAACAAGCAATTTTGACTCTCTGCTTGCATTTGTTTGCTTTTCTTGCATTCACTAAAGTCATATACTAAGATCAGACTTGTGTGGGAGGACATGAATACAGGTAGTCAAGGACATGTTGGGGCTGTTATCGAATCCAGTGCACCAGTGCTCCCTCTGTTTGCAAATATCCATGATCCCTACCCCCTGCATGCAAAATACACGTGCTCTTCCAAGAGCTACACAGATTCTCATTAAAATTTGGCATCAGTGCCAAAGACCACAGTCTTGTGATCTGTAATCATTTTCAGAGACAGTTCCTGTGATGTGACTTCCCGCAAAACACACACACACACACACACACAAACAATATAGTAGCACAGACAAGGATAGACTCCACGGTAGGCACTCCCCTACAAAAAGGTGGAAAAAAACAACAGGCATATAGCAGTCAATGATCCATAAACGTAGGTCATCTTTTCCATCATTTGATTATATGTTAATTATAATTTTCTCAGTAAAACTATGCATTCAAAAACCAGGATGTTGGGAGATCCCAGGAGGGAATGCAGACTAGGACATACAGAACTGACTTCACTGCAAGTGTATGACAGGTGACATCATCATCATGATGGCATAAGATACCCCTCCTAAACTCTCCTCTTCTCAACAACAAAAATTTGACATCCATCCATGAACAAAAGTGACTTTGTGGGAGTTTGGGATCCAGCATCATACGCCAAGGGACCCAGAGGAGCTTCATCCACCTGTGCATCAAATAATAGGAAGATAGACCTCCATCCTGACTGTGGACCCTTCAGTAGCTTATGAACTGGTTCCAGCCCCTCTTGGCCATGGTCCAGAAGCATCTGGATAACCCCGACTTGGGCAGTCACCACAGACAAGAGAGCCTTTATGGAAGTCTGGGTTTCTAGAGGAGAAGTTCCAGCACTCCAGTGGAGCGAAAAATAAGAATTTGGACACATTAGAGTGGATAAGAGGAACAGTTTGACTTTGCCCACCTTCCCCAAGGTGACACAGCTAGGGCCAAGCAAGGCCATCCTGTGAGGGGGGTGAGAGGTGGGGTGGGAGGAAGAGCAAGTGAATGAACACCAGGCTGCCCCAGCTGTCCAGGACACTGCCAAAGAGACTCATTTCTCTCCTGCAGCATCCAGAGTGCTAAATTTGGGGTGAGAAGAGATCAGGAGAGAGGTACGTAACATTTTGGGGGAGCATTAATGGGATTCGGTTCCTGCTGACTATTCTGTGAACTCCATCAGAAAGCCCACCCATGAACTTCTGGGAAAGCCTCACCTGCGGATCCCCCCGGCTAGCCTGTGGCACCCCAAGCGACAGGCATGCCTCACCCACTTTCCCTCATGCTGCAGCCAGCTCCCTGTGGATGCTCCTGAGGGTGGCGGCAGAGCAAGCTTTGTTGGACAGCTAGGGAGCACTTGGAGAAAGCAGGCCGGAGTCTGTGGACCAGAGAGAAACCAGAAACTTGAGCTGTAGCACCACTTTAGGGAAACAAAAGGGTGGCAGTCAGCATTGGGGCTGATGCGTTGCAGAATCCAAAGATATACAAGCTTAAGAATTCTGCCACAAGAGGGAGCAAGAAGTGTGAGTAGGTGTATCCACTCAAGGTCTGAGAAAGCCTCAGAGTCTGTAACAGTGCGCATGGAAGGTATTTCTTCCCTGAAGGCACTAGTAAAGACTGGAGGAAGTGACTGCTACTTCAACTGTGAAGACAGCACACGAAACCCAAAGCAACACGAAAAATCAAGGCAACATGATACTACCAACGGATCACAATAATCTTCCAGAAACCAACCCCAAAGACAGGGAGGTCTGCAACTTACCCAATAAAGAATTCAAAATAGGTGTTTTATTTTTATGTGTTAATAATTATATATGATATTATTAATCTGTAAAATATACAATATTCATATATATGTATACACACACACACACAATGGAATACTGTTCATTCCAGTGAATGTATGTCTTTATTTAGATTTCTTTAATTTCCCTGAGCAATGTCTTGTAACTTGTGGTAAAAGCTGTGCCCCTCTGTTAAATTTATTACTATTTTATTATTTCTGATGCTATTGCAAATAAAATTGTTTCCCTATTTTCGTTTTTGGATTATTCAATGCTCTTATATAGAAATAAAATTGAGTTTTATTTTATGTGTCCAGCAATACAGTTTTATTCAGTAGTCTTTATTAGTTAATTGAAGAAAAGAGAAAAATGTATATTGTCATTTATATTTACCTATATAATTACCTTTAAGGTGCTTTTTTATTTCTTCATGTGGATTTGAGTTACCATCTGGCTGTCATTTTGTTTCAGACTGAGGTTTTCCCTTTAACATTTCTTTTAAGACATGGCTGGTAGTATAAGATCAAAATCTCTTAATTTTTTTTTTTTTAAATTTAGGAATATCTTTGTTTCATCTTTATTTTTGAATGATAGTTTCTCTGGGTATAAAATTCTTGGTTGTGAATTTTTGCTTTCAGCACTTTGAAAACAGAATCCCCCTGCCTTCTCTCCTCTAGTCCTCTTACTCCCCTAGCCCTAGGCAACCACTAATCTAATTTCTGTCTCTATAAAATTTGCCTATACAGGACATTTCACAGAAATTGAATCTTATGAGTTCTTTTGTGATTTGCTTCTTTTACTTAGCTCTGATCTCCAAACTAGTCTTCTAAATATACATCTTTATTATTTTAATTAAATTAATTATCTCAAAAAATTAATGTTCATTATTTTAATTTATTTAATTTTATTTTTATTGGCAACTAACTTAATGTGTGAATATTAAAAATAAAAATAGTTATAAGTGTGATCCATCTTACAGCTAACTTATTTTCTAAATATTTCTGGAAGAACCTTATGAGTACTTTTCACCCCATGTGACTGAACGTCCAAAAGTACTTCATAGAGCATCTAGGGCTGGGTCAAGTGTTTATAAAACCTTCCACTTTCCTTCACTGAATAAAGAACATTCAGGTAATTTGTAATATTTTTAGTGTACAATGTGATGTTTTCAATGAATAAAGATTTAATTATATGGAAGTTACCAGATTGTACTAGCCTTAGTCATATAACCAGTTTAGCAAAACATAAGTGAAAGTAAATTCTGAATTAAGCTCATCGAACATATATGCATTCTTAGTGGATGAGTGGTGTCTCTGGCATGGCTCTTCCTTCCCCACCACCACTAAATTGGAACTTGAGTTTTTTCTCAACATTCCTTTCTTACACACTATTATAGATCCTACAGATGACTGAGATAAACCCATCTTATAATCCTCTTCCTTATATTTATATATACCTCTTTTGTCCAGTCCCAGGCAAGGTCAATAGAAGGAGTCAGCATGAGGGTAAGTATGAAGGAAAATAAACGTTATGTTCATTTTCTTCCTTTCCTTTCATTATCATCTCCCAACCATCTAATCCACTAATATTTAAGAACTAATTTACAGACCCTGTTTCTTATGCATTGCTCCAGTGGTGTTATATAATCATGCTTTATTTCTCTGCAAGATACATATTGTGGAAATTAAACACATTAATGTAATCTTTTCTACTAACTTTGAGAAAGTACCATCTAAATACTGCACATTCTGCATTTTATTTTAATGTATTTTTCTCTAAGCATACTGAAACTGTTTTCATTATTACATACTTTTATTTTTAACAGTGCTTAAAAAATGTATCTTTAAAATAGCATTTCTATAGCATCTCTCCCTCCATTCTAGCACTAGATTTTTCACTGTAGGAATACAAACTTCTTTTTTTGTTAAATAAAGATATGCTTTATTTAAGATAAAGATATATAGAGATAAAAACTTTACTTGAGAATTTATTGATTTGATTGCTTAAGTATTTTTTTACTGACATACTATTTAAAAAGCTCTTTCTCTAACATTTTTATATAGTTTTTTAGTTATTTCTTTTTCTTGATTTGCACCCTTATTGTTTATGTTTATAAATATCAAATACCTGGCAAGGAAAAATCAAAGAGAAAATACTTGTGTTAGTAAAGCTGCTTTATCTAAATTATTAAAAAAATATATACAGAAGCTGTACTTTAGAAGTGGATTAATGAGATTTATTTTAACTTTTTAAAAGTTTAAATGAGGTTATTTCTAGTATAATTTAGTGACACTGTTATTTTTTAGGGCATCGAAAAAATTTGACCTTAAACAAAAAGAAAGGGGAACTTGATACTCTGCCTGCTGTGATCGCTACAGCTAGAAAACCTATCTATAAAGGTAAAATAATCCATGCTATGCAAAGATATATGAAATAAAACCTTATACTATGTTTCCAATGACTCCATTTACCAATCACCTCAAACCTACGGGCCCTCTCCTCCCGACAACATTAGGAGCAAAGCCAAGTATATTTTCCCAAACATTTCTTCGTATACACACACACAGAGAACATATATGTTCCGTACAATAAGAGGATCATATGCATTGATTGTCCTCACCTCTGATCCAAGTAAATTTTTTTTAACATCTTTATTGGAGTATAATTGCTTTACAATGTTGTGTTAGTTTCTGCTGTATAACAAAGTGAATCAGCTATATGCATACCTATATCCCCATATCTCCTCCCTCTTGTGTCTCCCTCCCACCCTCCCATCCCACCCTTTGTGGTGGTCACAACGCACCAAGCTGATCTCCCTGTGTGATGCAGCTGCTTCCCACTAGCTATCTATTTTCATTTGGTAGTGCATATATGTCAGTGCTACTCTCTCACTTTGGCCCAGCTTACCCTTCCCCCTCCCCGTGTCCTCAAGTCCTTTCTCTACGTCTGCATCTTTATTCCTGTCCTGCCCCTAAGTTCATCAGAACCTTTTTTTTTTTTTTTAGTTTCCATATATATGTGTTAGCATACGGTATTTGTTTTTCTCTTTCTGACTTACTTCAGTCTTTATGACAGCCTCTAGATCCATCCACGTCTCAACAAATGACTCAATTTCATTCCTTTTTATGGCTGAGTAATATTCCATTGTATATATGTACCACAACTTCTTTATCCATTCGTCTGTCGATGGGCATTTAGGTTGCTTCCATGACCTGGCTATTGTAGATAGTGCTGCAATGAACATTGGGGTGCATGTGTCTTTTTGAATTATGGTTTTCTCTGGGTATATGCCCAGTAGTGGGATTGCTGGATCACTATTATTGTGTTACTGTCGATTTCCTCTTTTACAGCTGTTAGCAGTTGCCTTATGTAATGAGGTGCTCCTATGTTGGGTGCATATATATTTATAATTGTTATATCTTCTTCTTGGATTGATCCCTTGATCATTATGTAGTGTCCTTCCTTGTCTCTTGTAACATTCTTTATTTTAAAGTCTATTTTATCTGATATGAGTATAGCTACTCCAGCTTTCTTTTGATTTCTATTTGCATGGAATATCTTTTTCCATCCCCTCACTTTCAGTCTGTATGTGTCCCTAGGTCTGAAGTGGGTCTCTTGAAGACAGCATATATATGGATCTTGTTTTTGTATCCATTCAGCAAGCCTGTGTCTTTTTGTTGGAGCATTTAATCCATTCATGTTTAAGGTAATTATCGATATGTATGTTCCTATGACCATTTTCTTAATTGTTTTGGGTTTGTTTTTGTAGATCCTTTCCTTCTCTTGTGTTTCCCACTTAGAGAAGTTCCTTTAGCATTTGTTGTAGAGCTGGTTTGGTGGTGCTGAATTCTCTTAGCCTTTGCTTGTCTGTAAAGATTTTGATTTCTCCATCAAATCTGAATGAGATCCTTGCCAGGTAGAGTAATCTTGGTTGTAGGTTCTTCCCTTTCATCACTTTAAGTATATCATGCCACTCCCTTCTGGCTTGTAGAGTTTCTGCTGAGAAATCAGCTGTTAACTTTATGGGAGTTCCCTTGTATGTTATTTGTCATTTTTCCCTTGCTGCTTTCAATAATTTTTCTTTGTCTTTAATTCTTGCCAATTTGATTACTATGTGTCTCTGTGTGTTTCTCCTTGGGTTTATCCTGTATGCGACTTGCTGCGCTTCCTGGACTTGGGTGGCTATTTCCTTTCCCATGTTAGGGAAGTTTTCGACTATAATCTCTTCAAATATTTTCTCTGGTCCTTTCTCTCTCTCTTCTCCTTCTGGGACCCCTATAATGCGAATGTTGTTGCATTTAATGTTGTCCCAGAGGTCTCTTAGGCTGTCTTCATTTCTTTTCATTCTTTTTTCTTTATTCTCTTCTGCAGCAGTGAATTCCACCATTCTGTCTTCCAGGTCACTTATCCGTTCTTCTGCCTCAGTTATTCTGCTATTGATTCCTTCTAGTGTAGTTTTCATTTCAGTTATTGTATTGTTCATCTCTGTTTGTTCTTTAATTCTTCTAGGTCTTTGTTAAATATTTCTTGCATCTTCTCGATCTTTGCCTCCATTGTTTTCATGAGGTCCTGGATCATCTTCACCATCATTATTCTGAATTCTTTTTCTGGAAGGTTGCCTACCTCCACTTCATTTAGTTGTTTTTCTGGGGTTTTATCTTGTTCCTTCATCTGGTACATAGCCCTCTGCCTTTTCATCTTGTCTATCTTTCTGTGAATGTGGTTTTTGTTCCACAGGCTGCAGGATTGTAGTTCTTCTTGCTTCTGCTCTCTGCCCTCTGGTGGATGAGGCTATCTAAGAGGCTTGATGGGAGGGACTGGTGGTGGGTAGAGCTGACTGTTGCTCTGGTGGGCAGAGCTCAGTAAAGCTTTAATCCACTTGACTGTTGATGGGTGGAGCTGGGTTCCCTCCCTGTTGGTTGTTTGGCCTTAGGCAACCCAACACTGGAGCCTACCTGGGCTCTTTGGTGGGGCTAATGACAGACTCTGGGAGGGCTCACGCCAAGGAGTACTTCCCAGAACTTCTGCTGCCAGTGTCCTTGTCCCCACGGTGAGCCACAGTGCCCCCGCCCCCACCTCTGCAGGAGACCCTCCAACACTAGCAGGTAGGTCAGGTTCAGTCTCCTATGGGGTCACTGCTCCTTCCCCTGGGTCCCGATGTGCACACTACTTTGTGTGTGCCCTCCAAGAGTGGAGCCTCTGTTTCCCCCAGTCCTGTTGAAGTCCTGCAATCAATTCCCACTAGGCTTCAAAGTCTGATTCTCTAGGAATTCCTCCTCCCATTTCTGGACCCCCAGGTTGGGAAGCCTGACGTGGGGCTCAGAACCTTCACTCCAGTGGGCGGACTTCTGTGGTATAAGTGTTCTCCAGTCTGTGAGTCACCCACCCAGCAGTTATGGGATTTGATTTTACTGTGATTGCGCCCCTCCTGCTGTCTCACTGTGGCTTCTCCTTTGTCTTTGGATGTGGGGTATCTTTTTTGGTGATTTCCAGTGTCTTCCTGTCGATGATTGTCCAGCAGCTAGTTGTGATTCTGGTGTTCTCGCAAGAGGGAGTGAGACGGTAGTATTCTTTTTATGACTAATATTCCACTGTATATATACCCACCACATCTACTTAATCCAGTCATCTGTTGATGGGTACATGGGTTGCTTCTGTGTCTTGGCTATTGTAAATAGTGCTGCTATGAATATTGGGGCGCATATGTCTTTTCAAATTAGTGTTTTCACTTTTTTCCGAATATATACCCAGGAGAGGAATTGCTGGATCATATGGTAGTTCTATTTTCAGTTTTTTATGGAACCTCCATACTGTTTTCCATAGTGGCTGCACCAATTTACATTCCCACCAATAGTGTACAATGGTTCCCTTTTCTCCACATCATTCCCAACATTTGTTATTTGTAGACTTTTTTGATGATAGCCATTCTGACAGGTGTGAGGTAATTTGTGTTTTTGATTTGCATTTCTCTAATAATTAGTGAGGCTGAGCATCTTTTCATGGCTTTGTGTGGACATTTTCACAATATTAATTCTTCCAATTCAAGAGCACAGGATATCTTTCCATTTATTTGTGTCTTCTTTAATTCCTTTCATCATTGTCTTATAATTTTCAAGGTAAAGTGTTTTTGCTTAAATTTATTCTTAAGTATTTTTTTCATGCTGTTGTAAAATGGATTTTTTTTCTTATTTTCTCTTTCAGATGTTTCACTGTTAGTATATAGAAATTCAACTGATTTCTGTATGTTGATTTTTGTATCCTGCAACTTTATTGAATTCATTTGTTAGTTCTAACTTTTTTTGTGGAGTCTTTTGGATTTTCTATATATAAAATCATGTCATCTGAAAACAACTACATTTTACTTCTTCCTTTCTGATGTGGATGTGTTTTATTTCTTTTTTTTCTCTAATTGCTATGGCTAGAACTTCCAGTACTATTTTGAGTAGAAATGGTGAGAGTTGGCATCCTTGTCTTGTTCCTGATGTTGGATGAAAAAGGTTTTAACTTATCACCATTGAGTATGTTAGCTGTGAGCTTGTCATATATGGCCTTTATTAGGTATATTCCTTCTATACCTAACTTGTTGAAACCTTTTATCATGAATGGGTGTTGAAAGTTGTTAAATTTTTTCTTCATCTATTGAATTGATTATACGATTTTTATCCTTAATTTTGTTAATGGGGCATATCACATTTATTGATTTGCTATATTGAATCATCCTTGCATCCCAGGGATGAATCCCACTTGATCGTGGCTTATGATCCTTTTAATGTTCTCTTGAATTCTATTTGCTAGTATTTTGTTAAGAATGTTTGCATGTATGGTCATCAGGGATTGGCCTATAACTTTCTTTTCTTATAGTGTTCTTGTCTGGCGCTAGAGTCTGAGGTGTGGGCATGTGTACATCTCCTGTGGAACCGAGGTCTAGGTCTCTGCAGTTTGCTGCAGTGACTTGGGGAGAGAGGGGGACTCAGCTACAGCATGGGCCCTGGGATGACAGGGTGCAGTAGTGGCTTGGGCCCAGGAAGCAGGGTGCAGTAGCAGCATGGCATGGGGATGGTGGGTCAAAGCCCCAACTCTGGCCCAGGGAGGCAGTCACAGAGCAGCAGCAATGCATCCAGCTGATAACCCATTAAAGCCAGGTGGGTCCAGATAGTGGCTACAGAGGGTGGAGTACAGAGCAGCAGCAGCTTGGCCTGGTAATGGTGAGTCAAAGCCACAGCCTAGGACCTGGGATGAGGCTCAGAGCAGTGGCAGCTCATCTGGTTCCATAGGCAGTAAGGCGCTATGGCTTCCCAATCTCAGAGAATGGGGCACAGCAGCAACTGGGTCCTGGGGACAGGTCTTAGTACAGTGACAGCTCTAACCCTGGGGAGTAATGGGGGAGGGGTGTGGTAGCGGGGGGACTCCAGGCAGCTCCATCAGCTTGGGATTAGCACTGGTGCATATGTGGGAGTTCCCCATGGCAGTGAGGCTTGCTGGGGTTCTCCTCTCCTTTTCCTCATGGGGTGAAATTCCTCTGAGGGGATCCCTCCTAGCTGGCCTGGGCTAGAAGATGAGGTGACTCAGGTAAAATGCTTCCTGCATTTTTCTATGCAGCCATCCTTGGATTTTGAGCTCCTCCAGATTTCTGCTGCTTTTTCTTTGTAGTGCAGAACTCTCCTAGAGCTATTTTCATTGGTTTGCAGTTTTTCGTTTATTATTTTGCTTGTTTGTGAAGGAGACAAGCATTGGGACCTCCTAGCCCTCTATCTTGCTGACATCACCTCTATCATTATTTATTCAAATAAATCATGCATCTTTTTTGTTCCTTTACTTTTTAAAGCATAGTAATATATCTTGAAAATATTTCCACATCAGCATATCCAAATCAACCTAGTTCTTTTTAAGTCCTTTATATCTGAGCATACTGGAAGTATGTTATTATTGGCAGTAGAAGTATATTACTTAACTAGGCCTCTGTTAAATGGACACTTTGGTTGTTTCCAGTTTTCTTTCTATAACAATGTTGCAACATACATCATTGAAGTCAGTAGATATTTTATAATCCAATCTTGACTCCATCAGTTCAGAGATATGAGTCTTCCACCTAAAAGGAATTGCCACTGTTTCTTCCCTGAAACTGATTTCTTTTGATTCCTTTCTTTTGCAGCTCAGAAATTGACTTAATTAAAACTGACTGATTTTTTGAAAAGCATAGATATATTAAGCATATACATTTTATGTATTCCAAAAAGCAGTATTCTAGTGAACTTGAACTTTTTGAAGTCCTCTATCAATGCTTCTCAAAGTGTGGTCCCTGGACTGGCAGCCTGGGCATTAACTAGGAACTTACTAGAAATACAAATTCTTGGACCCCACCCTAGACCTACTGAAATAGAAGCTGTGGGGTTCAAGGCCACTAATTTGTTTAACAGGTTCTCTGGGTATTCTGATGCAGGCTAAAATTGGAGAAACATTTCTATAGAAACATAGGTAGTTAGATTTATGTACTCCTTTTCCATTTCCATTGTTAATATTTGTATATAATATTCTGTTTTTCATGCTGTCACATATAATAAAAATTATATCAACTATAATGAAATTTAATAGAACTATTTTTTAATCACACAATAATTTTCCTTTAAAGTGCCATATACTGCTACCCGAAAATCTCTACCCCGCCCATACTTTTGAGAATAAATTAATTCTGGGCAAAATAAATAACATGAGCAAATTCGTCGAGACAGCAATGAAATTGCAAGAGTGGAAGCCTTATGAAAATAACACTGCCTTGAGTGGATGCTGCTTATTGAACAATAATGAGAAAGATCCTGAATAAACAGGGTAGACCCAGATCATGGAGGGTGAGTTTGAATGTTTGAATGGCTTTTCCTTTTTCCTAAGTTTGAAAAAGTTACAGTTGTCTTTTATTGAATAAATTACAAATGATGAAAATATTCACCTGATTCAAAATAGCAATGTTTAAACACTGCACAACCAATTTCAAAAAGGAAAGGAAATAAACATAAATGCCCCATGACAATAACCTAACTGATATGTGTTGGAGCATATTCTGTGGAATTTGTAATGAGACAAAATACAAGTGATAAGAATTTTAAAGACATGAATCTCACCAACCAATGTTAATAATATTGTTGTTAACAATCTTATTATTATAATAATGTATAATATTGTATACATATATGTAACAGTCAATGTTATTAGCAATTTTAATAATAGTTAAGATATTATTTTTAACCACATTTTTACTGTGCCCTGGGAAGCATAAATATTACTGTATGAGTCTATAATCCAGTCTGGATTATTACTGACATAGGTATTTAAACTTATAGAAAATCCTTTTGTACCTTGAATGTTACTGTATTTCGTCAGCAAGAATTAGAGCAGTTAGTAACAAATATTAACCTTAGTATTTTGGAGTTATGTTTTATATCAATATTTAATAAGGAAATTTGGATTTCTACAGAAACAATATAGAGTAGAATAAAGTTGATGAAATAGTGGCTATCCTCTATAATCTCTCATTATAAAATATTATTTACATTGTATACAGTAGTAAAAAAGAAGTACAACTTACATGGCAAGAAGAAATCATCAATTGAGTGAGCATAAAGTATCAGTCAAGAGAAAATAAATGGAGGAATTCTTCACTAATTACTGATTATTCTCTGAAACTGTGAAAGGTCCCAGAGGTAATATAAAAATAATGTGTATTAATAACTTTTGTGAGGGTTTTAGAGAGAATATATGCAGAAATGAATAGGAGAATTGTTGTTGCAAGTTGCCAATAATTGGATTGTGAGCAATGCAAATTTTATACTTCTCTCTAGAATTATTTTTCCAACATAAATTCAGCATAGCAGTCTGATCCTATGAATGGTGACTGCTGGACCCAATCCAACTTCTCAATTTGCTTCTGTGGACTATCCAGATAACAGTGAATATAATTTATACATTAATTATGTGATCATTTGATTAAATGAGCTAATATATGTGCTAAATCAGTGCTTTTCAAGCCTATCTACAAAATAGGATTCACCTGGGGTGCTTTAAAAGCTACCAATTCTCTGCCCCAGCCCCAGACCAATTAAACCAGATTCTCCTTAGGTGATTAAACTGTGCAGCCAGAGTTGAGCACCATGATGCTTATTATTTGATGATATAAGGGCAATCAATTGATACCTCAGCCCATATACAAATGGTTGTGGCTGGTTTTTTTTTTTAATCTGGATCTTGTAGCTACTGGCCTAGTGGGGCCCAATAAATAGATTCAGTCTATATTGGGCTCACTTAAATGTTCCTTCTCCCAGACCACCTTGTTCATGGCAATTACGACTTCCTCTCCAAGCACTCCCCAACAGAATTTCCTGTGATAATGGAAATGTTCTATATCTGTGCCCTCCAGTATGGGAGCTATGAGCCATATGCAGCTATTGAGCTCTTAAAATGTGGTTAGTATATTATAATTAGTTTAAATCTAAATAGCAATATACGGTTTGTGGCTCCTATATTGGACAGCACAACTCAAGAATTATCAGTGATCCAGCAACCAATCAGGACCTGGGAAGGCAGTGAGCTATCCAGAAGGACATATAGGAAACCTTTTTACTGATTAATGACCAGTACAACTAAATATATCTCCCAGGAGAAGTAGGAGCAGGAGTAGTATTTCAGCAGAGCTGTTGGATAAGATGTAATGCTTCTTAGGATAGCAGGATGGCCCTTAATATTGAGCAGACGATGTCAGTTTCAACCACGGACTCTGAATAGATCAAATTCGGCCAGAATTAGTGGGCAAAAGTGAGTAGGCTACAGCCTTTGGAAGGCTTTAGTTGCCTTCAAAGATAAGGCAAGTCTCATCGGTTCTTGAGGAGGTCAGATAATTAGTAGTCAGGGCACAGTTATAAGAATGAATATCTAATGATCTCTAGAAATTCAATAATTCCTTTGGTTTTATTGTGATTCACTCAAAACCTAAAAACTTTTAGAGATCATATTAATGCTTTAAGTAAACTGAAAAAGGCTCAGTGAGTATTTCTCTAGACTTCTGAATATATTTTTTACTATGGTTGTTCTAAAAATGGTACTGCTAAAGAGAGATCTGGACTACCTAATCCAAAGTTTAATGTGAGGTCTGCTTTGGTATGTAAATGAGAATATCATCTTTATAAACAAGCTCTGTCCAGAAGGTAGTAGAATAATATTTTGTTCATAAAAATTATGTGATCATTCATGCTGTTGAGGCTTATTCAGTTGGCGAGAGTACCTCTAGCATTCCATTTTCTATTTGTCACAATCCCTAATTGAAATCATATTATTGGTATCTTAAACATTCAGTTCCAAAATGTCTCATAGAGCTGGTCCAGGAGATTAGAGCACAACAGGAGCAGATAGTAATCTAAATGTAACCACTTGATATTTTAGTATGTGATGAGAGGCAAAAATCCTTATTTTTCTTTTCAAGAACATGAGATTACTTGGGGGGAGGGGCGTGGTTCAAGGAACATATTTTCCCCCTCTGTATATTGGTGGCTAACTTCTTGCACAGGGCCATGATTTCAGGTGCGGAGAGAGAGTAGAGTTTCCTAGATACCAGATTACACAGTTAGGTTCCTGAGGCAGGAGCATCATGCAATTGTTTTCTGATTTAGAAAACAATTCTCAGTTTGTTATGCTCCTCTCTAGGTCAATAAGCACTGCAGTGGCAAATAAAATGGAATTTTTAAACAGGGTGTAGGCAGTAACTGTAACTTACAGGATATGAATTTTCAACAGAAATGGCTGAATCCCTGGGCCAGGGAATAGAGGTATTGGTCACTAGCATCCAGGGTATTGATAGCTTCTTATTGAGTGAAATCCTGGTCCATGCAGCTGCTTGACATTTTGAAGTCTATCATTGCTTTAATCGAATGGCAGGAACACACAACTCAAGAGTTTCACGGAGACATAGACTGCTATCTCTGAACATACAGACTGGGAAGAGAAAAAGCATTGTGATTGTTCTCTCTCCCATACCTTTTCTACCCTCCTATCACCTTCCAGACAGCCAGTCAGGTGCCTGAGTTGCAGATGGCAAGCTACAGGCTGGGTGCCCATGGTCAACTTTCTCAGTTCCCCAAAATACAAGCATAATTCCTATCTTAGAATTCCCAAGCCTTTCAGTTTGGGCATGGGTCAGAGTGGTAGAAACTATCAAGGACACAAGTTCATTTAAATTGCTCAAGGTCATAGAGCACATTAGCAGCAGATAAAGGATGGGAACCCATAAAATTGGACTCTAAAGTCCAGGATTTTAATCTCTAGTATATATCCCACCAAAAGGCCATAGTCCATAATAGCCAGCTTTACAATGTTATTTAAAAAATATTATTCTGATATTTGTTTAAAATGGTAATGAAGACTTTATTCGACACTATTGCAGTAGGGGACAAAGACTGAACTCAACTCCAAACATAGCAAAAACAGCTGGGGATTTACAGCCAATGAGCAGAGTAAGTGAGTGGATCAGTGGATGTAACATTACTAAGAGGAGGCATCAGGGGTGGGGGATTCCTACTAAATTACCCTAACAGCCTTCTTGCTGAAGGCAGGCCAAGGACAGGGCCAAGTATGAGGCCTACTTGAAAAGAGGTCTTAGAGGAACCCAACCAAAGTTTACTAAAGGAGGGATTCTTTGTCAAGGTTCAGCTAAAATGAACTTCTTAAGCATTGAGAGAAAGATCATTGATTTTGAAAACCAAAATCTCTAGATAATATTTTGAAAAATGCCATGCAATTAGTGTAGAATTTACTCTAATGATGAGAGATGCACAAAGCTGAAAGTTTTAGAAATGCTTGTGTGTATATTAGAAGTTCAATTAAATGAAAAATATAACAACTTGGTTTATTTTCAGAACTCTTCTTTACCATGTGGAACAAATTTGAAGCTAAGATAAAAGCCTCTGTTGCTGATGTTAAGAAAGGAGATCTCTGTTGAAGTTCCAACTTGCTTCTGTTCACTCATGTCCCTGTAATGCCTTCTGGTGTGGTGTAAAAGCAATTAAATGAAATTTGTGCTCTGCATGTCTTGATAATGTCATAATTATTTGTGTCAATTATTTGCAAATCTATTCTTTATGATACTATATAGAGAAAAGTCACTGCCATACATTTCTTACACTTCCAGATAGAGGAACTGAATTTAGAAAAGATTTTGCTTTAGTTTTTTTCATATTAAAACTGTAAATTCATTGATCAGAACAAAGTTGTTATTATTTATGTAATATTTATTAAACCTAGTGAGACTGCAAATCATACTACTAGCTCTAGCTGAACTATAAAAGACATTATTTATAAATTCAGAGAACTTATTCTGTGTGGGAATGTTATTAATTAATATCAAGTTTAATTGGTATTAGTGTTAAAGGAACATTGAAAAGAATAAAAGGAAAAAACTTGTAAATATTAAGTTAGTAGTCTAGTATCTTTATTGTTGCCTTGTTTTCTCTTTTGGCGCTGAGACTGATGGATTTTCATGACTGATTATTATCTAATCATGTGCCTCTTTTTATGTGAAGATGTCTTTTATTTATTTTTAGGATATTTTTATCAGCTTCTAACAGTTCTAAATATTATTAATAAATATTTTGGTTCGTTATCTGTTTGAAAACTGAAATGAAGTAAAACTAAATAAAATAATACTCTCATGTATTTAATTAGATTTTTTCCAGAATCTAGAATTATTGCACCATTTCAAAACGTGCTTATGTTGATAGGCTACTGATTTAGTAAAAAAAAATATCAATAGGTATTTAAATTTCTACATTTAAGAATGTTTTGACAGTGACACAATAATAGGAGGGGACTTTAACACCCCCACTTTCACCCATGGACAGTTCAACCAAAATGAAAATAAATAAGGAAACACAAGCTTTAAATGATACATTAAACAAGATAGACTTAATTGGTATTTATAGGACATCCCATCCAAAAACAACAGAATACACTTTCTTCTCAAGTGCTCATGGAACATTCTCCAGGATAGATCATATCTTGGGTCACAAATCAAGCCTTGGTAAATTTAAGAAAATTGAAATCATATCAAGTATCTTTTCCGACCACAATGCTATGAGACTAGATATCAATTACAGGGGAAAAAACCTGTAAAATATATAAACACATGGAGGCTAAACAATACACTACTAAATAACCAAGAGATCACTGAAGAAATCAAAGAGGAAGTCAAAAAATACCTAGAAAAAAATGACAATGAAAACAGGATGGCCTAAAACCTATGGGATGCAGCAAAAGCAGCTCTAAGAGGGAAGTTTAATGCAATACAATCCTACCTCAAGAAACAAGAAAAATCTCAAACAACTTAACCTTACATCTAAAGCAATTAGAGAAAGAAGAACAAAAAAACCCTAAAGTTAGCAGAAGGAAAGAAAGATCAGAAACAAATGAAAAAGAAATGAAGGAAACGATAGCAAAGATCAATAAAACTAAAAGCTGATTCTTTGAGAAGATAAACAAAATTGATAAACCATTAGCCAGACTCATCAAGAAAAAAAGGAAGAAGACTCAAATCAACAGAATTAGATATGAAGAAGGAGAAGTAACAACTGACACTGCAGAAATACAAAGGATCATGAGAGATTACCACAAGCAACTATATGCCAATGAAATGGACAACATGGAAGAAATGGACAAATTCTTAGAAAAGCACAACCTTCCAAGACTGAACCAGGAAGAAACAGAAAATATAAACAGACCAATCACAAGCACTGAAATTGAAACTGTGATTAAAAATCTTCCAACAAACAAAAGCCCAGGACCGATGGATTCACAGGCAAATTCTATCAAACATTTAGAGAAGAGCTAACACCTATCCTTCTCAAACTCTTCCAAAATACAGCAGAGGGAGGAACACACCCAAACTCATTCTACGAGGCCACCAGCACCCTGATACCAAAACCAAAGATGTTACAAAAAAAAAAAAAACTACAGGCCAATATCACTGATGAACATGGATGCAAAAATCCTCAACAAAATACTAGCAAACAGAATCCAGCAGCACATTAAAAGGATCATACACCATGATCAAGTGGGGTTTATCCCAGGAATGCAAGGATTCTTCAATATATGCAAATCAATCAATGTGATACACCATATTAATAAATTGAAGGATAAAAACCATATGATAATCTCAATAGATGTAGAAACAGCTTTCAACAAAAGTCAACACCCATTTATGATAAAAACTCTCCAGAAAGTAGGCAGAGAGGGATCTTAACATAATAAAGGCCATATATGACAAACCCCCAGCCAACATCGTTCTCAGTGGTGAAAAACTGAAACCATTTCCACTAAGATCAGGAACAAGACAAGGTTGCCCATTCTCACCACTGTTATTCAACATAGTTTTGGAAGTTTTAGCCACAGCAATCAGAGATGAAAAAGAAATAAAAGGAATCCAAATCGGAAAAGAAGAATTAAAACTGTGACTGTTTGCAGATGACATGATACTGTACACAGAGAATTCTAAAGATGCTACCAGAAAACTACTAGAGCTAATCAATGAATTCGGTAAAGTTGCAGTATACAAAATTGATGCACAGAGATCTCTTGCATTCCTATACACTAACGATGAAAAATCTGAAAGAGAAATTAAGGAAACACTCCATTTACCATTGCAACAAAGAATAAAATACCTAGGAATAAACCTACCTAAGGAGACAAAGACCTCTATGCAGAAAACTATAAGACACTGATGAAAGAAATTAAAGATGATACAAACAGATGGAGAGATATACCGTGTTCTTGGATTGGAAGAATCAACATTGTGAAAATGACTCTACTACCCAAAGCAATCTACAGATTCAATGCAATCCCTATCAAACTACCAATGGCATGTTTTCACAGAACTAAAACAAAAAATTTCACAATTTGTATGGAAACACAACAGACCCCAAATAGCCAAAGCAAACTGAGAAAGAAAAAATGGAGCTGGAGGTATCAGGCTCCCTGACTGCAGACTATACTACAAAGCTACAGTAATCAAGACAGTAGCTTTGGCACAAAAACAGAAATATAGATCAATGGAACAGGATAGAAAGCCCAGAGGTAAACCCATGCACATATGGTCACCTTAATCTTTGATAAAGGAGGCAAGAGTATACAATGGAGAAAAGACAGCCTCTTCAGTAAGTGGTATTGCAAAAACTGGACAGCTACACGTAAAAGAATGAAATTAGAACACTCCCTAACACCATACACAAAAATAAACTCAGAATGGATTAAAGACCTAAATATAAGGCCAGACACTATAAAACTCTTAGAGGAAAACATAGGCAGAACACTCTATGACATAAATCACAGCAAGATGACCCACCTCCTAGAGAAATGGAAATAAAAACAAAAATAAACAAATGAGACCTAATGAAACTTAAAAGCTTTTGCACAGCAAAGGAAACCATAAACAAGACGAAAAGACAACCCTCAGAATGGAAGAAAATATTTGCAAACGGAGCAACTGACAAAGGATTAATCTCCAAAATATACAAGCAGCTCATGCAGCTCAATATCAAAAAAACAAACAACCCAATCCAAAAATGGGCAGAATACCTAAATAGACATTTCTCCAAAGAAGATATACAGATTGCTAACAAACACATGAAAAGATGCTCAACATCACTAATCATTAGAGAAATGCAAATCAAAACTACAATGAGGTATCACCTCACACCAGTCAGAATGGCCATCATCAAAAAATCTACAAACAATAAATGCTGGAGAGGGTGTGGAGAAAAGGGAACCCTCTTGCACTGTTGGTGGGAATGTAAATTGATACAGCCACTATAGAGAACAGTATGGAGGTTCCTTAAAAAACTAAAAATAGAACTACCATATGACCCAGCAATCCCTCTACTAGGCATATACCCTGAGAAAACCATAATTCAAAAAGACTCATGTACCACAATGTTCATTGCAGCACTATTTACAATAGCCAGGACATGGAAGCAACCTAAGTGTCCATCAACAGATGAATGCATAAAGAAGATGTGGCACATATATATGATGGAATATTAGCCGTAAAACGAAACAGGGACCTAGAGTCCGTCATACAGAGTGAAGTAAATCAGAAAGTGAAAAACAAATACCGTATGCTAACACATATATATGGAATCTAAAAAAAAAAAAAAAAAGGTTCTGATGAACTTAGGGGCAGGACAGGAATAAAGATGCAGACGTAGAGAAAGGACTTGACACAGGGAGGGGGAAGGGTAAGCTGGGCCAAAGTGAGAAAGTAGCACTGACATATATACACTACCAAATGTAAAATAGATAGCTAATGAGAAGCAGCTGCATCGCACAGGGAGATCAGCTTGGTGCTTTGTGACCACCTAGAGGGGAGGGATAGGGAGGGTGGTAGGGAGACACAAGAGAGAGGGGATATGGGGATATATGTATACATATAGCTGATTCACTTTGTTACACAGCAACAACTACACAACCATGTAAAGCAATTATACTCCAATAAAGATGTTAAAAAAAAAATCTTTCACCTATAGGAACTCAGTATGTAATATACAGTCATTATAGATCCCAGAGACAGATTGAAAGTGGTTTCTTTGTCACCTCAGTGATACACAGATTGACAAATTTTATTTACAGATACACAAGTTTTAAGACTATATGTATATATATGTATATATCTATATATTTCATCAGCACAGTAATTTATTTTGATAAATGTGAGACCTGAATGTGAGATGTCGGGGAAGGATAACATTTTATCCTCTTTTCTCTACCTTCATTTTGTAGAATGTATTTCTTTAAACACCCTAGATTTTAGAGCACAACTTGTAACAAATCATATACAAAGTATAATTCTTCTCCATGTAGAATTACTTTTACAACTTGATTTTTTTTTTAACATCTTTATTGGAGTATAATTGCTTTACAATGGTGTGTAAGTTTCTGCTGTTTAACAAAGTGAATCAGTTATACATATACATATGTTCCCATATCTCTTCCCTCTTGCATCTCCCTCCCTCCCACCCTCCCTATCCCACCTCTCTAGGTGGTCACAAAACACAGAGCTGATCTCCCTGTACAACTTGATATTTGAAAGATGGTTTTTTGGCCTGTACTTAGTGTATCTAGCTACAATAGTCTCACTTTCTTGATTGTAGGAAGTCTCTCACTGTCAGAAATGGTTCTCATCGAGTCAAATTCTACCTTCATATAAGTTATTCCTGTTGGTGGAGCTTGAGTAAAACTGAAAAATATTTTAAAGGCAGTTAAATGAGACAATATTAAAAGTAGAGTCCTGGGTCAGTGCCTGGCACCAAAGGTGACCTAATTATTATCATCAGAACCATTGAAAATGCTTTATAAGCTTCTCTTAATTAAGAATAATCCTTTAAGTACAATATTGATTGAAGAAAATCAAATTATACTGGTAACTGAAATTCAAGACAAAAATAATGTATGTAAACACTAAACTCTAGTCAATAAATTTGTTTCTTGCAGGAGTACAGGCTACCAATTCTGAATATACGTGTATACTGGGGTTGAACAAATAAATACAGGAATGATGGAATGTAAGAGCCAGGTTTCTCAGTGCTGGAGAGAGAAATTATAGGTAAGTAAGTTGGAAAGCCTAGAATAAACCCCATGGTAATGGGTATGTCGGAAAGTCTTCATACTATTTTTGCAACTTGTATGTAAGTCTAGAATTATTTTTAAAACATTTTTCAGTAATCACCCAGAGAGTATTTGTATAATGAAATGAGAATATGAACAAGAAACCCTAAATTTAAGATTTGGACAGAAGAACAGGTTCTGTTTGGTTTTTTTTTTTTCCATTCATTTATTAAATCAGTTAAAATTCAGTGTTTATTATATCCAGGCACAGTGTTAATTGTTAGGTTTACAAGGGTAAACCAATCAAGCATCATTTCATCAACTCAGAATCTAATGAGGGAAACATGTTAAATGAATATGTATATAGTAAGATGAATTATATACAGAATTTGTGAATACATAAGTATGTATAGTACACATATCTACGTATAACACTTTTTAATTGAAATATTGTTAATTTATAATGTTTTGTTTCTGGTGTACAGCAAAGTGATTCAGTTATATGTATGTATAGACTTTTATATATATGTAAATATATATATACTTTTATATTTTCATATTCTTTTCCATTATAGTTTATTACAAAATATTGAATATAGTTCCCTGTGCTATACAGTAGGACCTTGTTGTTTATATATAGTAGTTTGTATCTGCTAATCCCAAACTCTTAATTTATCCCCCCCTCCCCACCCTGAACTTTCCCCTTTGGTAACCAACCATAAGTTTGTTTTCTATGTCTGTGAGTCTGTTTTTGTTTTGCAAATAAGTTCATTTGTATAATTTTTTAAGATTGCACATATAAGTGATACCATATATTTGTCTTTCTCTGTCTTACTTCACTTAGTATGATAATCTCTCTCTTTAGAGAAATCAGCTGATAACCTTATGGGGGTCCCTTGGAACTAACTCTTTGTTTTTCTCATGCTGCCTTTAGAATCCTCTCTTTAACTTTTGTCATTTTAATTATAATATGTCTTGGTGTAGGTCTGTTTGGGTTTATCTTGTTTGAGGCTCTTTGTGCTTCCTGTACCTGGATATGTTTCCTTCTTTAGGTTTCAGAAACTTTCAGCCATAGTTTCTTCAAATACATTTTCGATCCCCTTTTCTCTTTCTTCTCTCTCTGGGATTCCTATTATGTGTGGATTGTCTTGCTCTATATTATCCCATAGGTCTCATATGTTGCTTTCATTTTTTTTCATTTGTCTTTCTGTCTGCTTTCTGATTGGGTGATTTCCATTATCCTCTCTGCCAGATCACTTATTCATTCTTCTGCATTATCTAGTTTGCTATTTATTGCCTTTTGCTCAGCTTTCATCTCAGCAAATGGGTTTTCTAATTTTAATTGGCTCATCTTTATAGTTTCTAGTTCCTTGTTACAATGATCTGCATTTCTATTGATAGCCTTTCTTAACTCCTTCAGTATTTTTATTACCTCCTTTTTGAACTTGGGATCTGGTAGACTGGAGAGGTCTGTTTCATTGTTTTTTCTTTCAGGGGATTTCTCTTGTCTTTTAAGGGTTCTGTTTTGATAATATATGTTTGCTTTCATAATTTAACCATAATACTGCAAGATTATGTTTCCTTTTTCCAAAGTGTATAGAACACATCATATATGCCTCAGAGGTAAGGATAAAGTGATTGACATTAAAAGCCTTGGATAAAGCTTAATGCCCAACGACTGTAAGAATCAAATAGGATAGTAGCAATGAAAGTGTGATGAAGATATGAGGTATGTAAGAAACAAAATAAACCAGGCTGTTCAAATAGAAGTCTGAAAACAAAATTGGATTTAATGGCTGAGTGGCAAAGGAAGAATGCACCACACAGGTCTGACTTAAGAGAGTTGTCCAAAATGGAAATTGAAGGGCTTAGATATAGGGCAAAAAAGGAAGAATAAGACTGAATAGGGCAAGATGACAATTTCAAGTCATGAGTTGGCTGAAGAGGTAGATTATAAACTCATGTTCGCAATTACTTACCTTTAGAGACTGCATCACCAATGTGGAGCAACCTGGTTTAAAGTAGGTCTGGGATGGAGAAAGAAAAATTTCAAAGGGCCTAAGGTTATGCTTAGATTGGCAAGATTTTTTTTTCTAACATATTTCATTGCAGTCTTACTTAGAAATAAGAAATGAAGTTGGGAATTCCCAGAGGTACCTTCCATTGCTAAGGTGATTGAAGGGGGAAAATGGTACTAATTGATAATTAACACTTGTTAAAAATTTACAAGATTTACATTGTCTTTGAGGAGTGACATCAGCAAGATGGTGGACTCAGAAGCTTGGAAATAACTAAAGGCTGACTAAAATAACATTTTAGGAGCTCTGGAAACTAGTCAGATCACAAAAGAAGAGAGCAAAAGAAGAAGAAAGGAACAAAAATGAACTGCAAAAACAACCAGAAAACAATAAGTACATTTGCATCAATAATTACTTTAAGTATAAATGGACTAAATACTTCAATGAAAAGACACAGAGTAGGGACTTCCCTGGTGGTGCAGTGGTTAACAATCCGCCTGCCAATGCAGGGGACATGGGTTCGATCCCTGGTCTGGGAAGACCCCACATGCTGTGGAGCAACTAAGCCCATGTGCCACAACTACTGAGCCTGAGCTCTAGAGCCCGCGAGCCACAACTACTGAGCCTGCATGCCACAACTACTGAAGCTCACGCGCCTAGAGCCCGTGCTCCGCAACAAGAGAAGCCACCGCGATGAGAAGCCCACACACAACAACGAAGACCCAACGCAGCTAAAAATTAAAAAAACGACACAGAGTGGCTGATTGGATAAAATACAAAATGCATATATATGCTGCCTACAAGAGTCTCACTTGTGAATGGATAAAGATGTGTATATGTGTGTTTGTGTATGTGTGTGTGTATGCACACACATAATTGAATGTTACTCAGCCATAAAACCAAAAGCAATCTTGCCATTTGCAACAACAGGGATGTACCTAAAGGGTATTATGCTAAGTGAAATGTCAGAAAGAGAAAGACAAATACTACACACCATTTCATTTATATGTGAAATCTAAGAAACAACATAAATGAATAAACATAACAAAACAGAACCAGACTCATAGATACAGAGAAAAAACTGGTGGTTGACATAGGGGAGGGGGGTAGGGGGTTGAGTTAAATAGGTGAGGGAGATTAAGACATACATACAAACTTCCAGTCATAAATAAGTCACAGGGATGTAATGTATCACATAGGCAATATAGCCAATAATATAATAATTTTATATGGTGACAGATGGTAACTAGATTATTGTGGTGATCATTTGTAGTGTATAAAAACATCAAATCACTATGTTGAAATCTGAAACTAATACAATATTGTAAGTCAATTGTACTTCAATTTAAAAAAAAAAATTTAAAAATGAAAAAGCCTAGTAACAGTGATTGTAAATAAATAGGCAATCTGAACATATTATAATACCAAGGAAACTGAAGCAGTAATCAAAAACCTCCCAACAAAGAAAAGCCCCAGAACAGATGGCATCATGGGTGAATGGTACCAAATATTTAAAGAAAAATTAACATCAATCTTAATTCAAACTCTTAAAAAATTGAAAGAGTGAACACTTCCTCACTCATTCTAAGAGACTGCATTACCCTGATTCCAAAGACAAAGACATCACAAGTGAAGAAAAATATAGACCAGTATCACTTGTATATATTAATGTAAAAATGCTCAAAAAAATGCTAGAAAACTGAATTCAGCAGTTAAAGGTTTACAAACCATGACCAAGTGGTATTTATTAATGGAATGCAAGTGTGGTTCAACATATTAAAATAATTGAATGAAGTGTACCACATTAACAGAATGAAAGAATAAAAACACATGATCATCTCAATTGATGCAGAAAAAGTATTTGACATAATTCAATACCTTTTCATGATTAAAAACACCCAAAAAACTAGGAATAGAAGGAAACTAACTCAACATGATAAAGCCATATATGAAAAGTCCACAGTTAACATACTCAATGATGAAAGACTGAAAGCTTTTCGTCTAAGATCAGGAACAAGATAATATTCTGACTCTTGCCATTTCTATTTAATATAGTACTGGAAGTCCTGGCCAGAGTAATTAGGAAAGAAAAATTAATAAAAGGAATCTAAACTGGAAAGGAAAAAGTCAAATTATATTTTTAGACAACATGATCACCTTATGTGTAGAAAACCCTAAAGATTCCACGTACAGAAAAACTGTTAAAACTAATAAATTTAGCAGAGTTGAAGGATGCAAAATCCATACACAAAAATCAGTTGTGTTTCTACACTAACAATGGCCAATCTGAAAAGGAAGAAAATAATTTTGTTAATGATAGTATCAAAAAGAATAAAATACTTAGCAGTAAACTTAGCCAAGAAGGCAAAAGATTTGTACACTGAAACTACAAAACATTGCTGAAAGAAATTAAAGACACAAATAAATGAAAAGACTTCCCATGTTCGTGGACTGGAAGATAATACTGTTAGGATGTCAGTATTATCCCAAGTGGTCTACAGATTCAGTGCAATCCTTATCAAAATTTGAGTTACATTTTTGCAGAAATGGAAAAATCCATACTAAAATTTATATGGATCCACAAGGGAACCCAAATAGCCAAGACAATCTTGAAAAAGGAGAAAAATTTGGAGGTTTTACAGTTTCGGATATCAAAATGTTCCACAAAACTACATAAACAAAACAGTGTGGTAATGGCATGCAGACAGGCATATAGGCCAATCGAATACAATAGAGAGCCCATAGATAAACCCTTGCATATATGGTCGAATGAATTTTGACAGGGGTGCCAAGACCATTCAGTGGGGAAAACAGTCTCTTCAACAAGTGGTGCTGGGAAAACTGGATATCCACATGCAAAGAAAAAGTTGGATCCTTACCTTACACATATTTAAAAATTCTAAGTAGATCAAAGATGTAAACATGAGTGCTAAAACTACAAAACTCTTAAAATGGGGAAAGCTTCATGACATTAGATTTGACAATTTCTTGAAAATGATGCGAAAAGCACAGACAACAAAGGAAAAAATAGATAAACTGGACTTCAACAAAATTGAAAACTTTTCTACATCAAAGGATACTATCAACAGAGTGAAAAGGCAATCCACAGGATGGGAGAAAATATTTGCAAATCATATATCTGATATGGCATTAATATCCAGAATATATAAATATCTCCTACAACTCAATAACAAAAACAAAACCCTGATTTAAAAATGGGCAAATGGGGACTTCCCTGGTGGCACAGTGGTTAAGAATCTGCCTGCCAATGCAGGAGACACGGGTTCGATCCCTGGTCTGGGAAGATCCCACATGCCGCGGAGCAACTAAGCCCGTGTGCTACAACTACTGAAGCCCATGTGCCCTGGAGCCCGTGTGCCTTAGAGCCTGTGAGCCACAACTACTGAGCCCATGCACTACAACTACTGAAGCCCATATACCCTAGAGCCCGTGAGCCACAACTACTGAGCTCACGTGCTGTGACTACTGAAAGCCCATGCACCTAGAGCCCATGCTCCGCAACAAGAGAAGCCACCACAATGAGATGCCTGCGCACTGCAACGAAGAGAAGCCCCCGCTCACCGCAACTAGAGAAAGCCCGCGTGCAGCAACAAAGACCCAGTGCAGCCAAAAACAAATAAATCAAAAATAAATTTATTTTTAAAAATGGGCAAATGACTTGAATAGACATTTCTCCAAAGGAAATAAACAAATGGCCAACAAGTATGTGAAAAGATGCTCAACATCACTAATTATTAAGAAAATGCAAAACAAAACCACAATGAGATATCACCTCACATTCATTAGAATGGCTAATTTTTTTTAATCACAGAAAATAGCAAGTAGGTAAAACGGTACGTTTACTGTAGAAAATGTATGGCAGTTCCTGAAAATAATGAAACATATACCCAAAATAATTGAAGGCAGAGACTAAAACAGATATTTGTATACTCCTGTTTATAGCAGCATTATTCCACAATAGCCAAAAGATAGAAGCAGTCCAAGTCTCCAACAATGGATGAATGCATAAAGAAAATGATACATGTACATACAATGTAATATTATTCAGCCTGAAAAATGAAGGAAATTCTGACACATGCTGCAACATGGATGAACCTTGAAGACTTATGTAAGTGAAATAAGCCAGTCTCAAATGGGCAAATACTGCATGATTCCACATATATGAGAGAGAGTACTCAAATTCATAGAGACAAAAGTTAGAATGGTTGCCAGGGGCTGGGGAAAGGGTGAATGGGGAGTTATTATTTAATGGACAAAGTTTCTGATTGGAAAGATTAAAAAAAAGTTCTGGAGATGAACGATAGTGATGGTTGCACATCATTGTGAATGTACTCAATGCCACTGAACTGTACACTTAAAAATAGGTAAAATGACAGATTTTATGTTATGAATATTTTACCCATAAAAAAGGTTTACATTGTTTTCTAATTATAATTTTTCAAGGTAATTTGCTATTTAATTTGTTTAGAGAAAAATGAAGAAAATCTAACAAGAATAAGCTTTGAAAATATTCTAGAGGAGCAAAGACTTTAAAGCTTTTAGAAGAGTTTATAAATTTGTTTTCCAAAGGATACGGAGAGCAAAGTCGCATAAAGGTAAGAGTATAACAAAATTTCATATCTGGGTCACTTAATTTTAGCAATTATTTTCTTGAAAATTATATTTAAAAATTTTAAAATAATAGCATCAATAAACTAATGTAAACTCAGAGATATCACTGAATTTTCTATCTACATTTTATTGATTTTAATATTAAAATTTTACATAAAACAGTAAGCTTGAATGGTCATTATTTTTCTGTATTCAAATAGAAAGATACAATTCAATACTGAGTGACTTTTCCTTAAATGGATTGTGAATGTGTAACACTTCTAACTTTGCTTTTTTTTTTTTTTTTAACTGAAGGGAGATACAGTTGAGTTAATCATACTACTAATACTGTGGCATATTATCATCACTAGTTTATTCAAGGTCCCTCTCTTATTTTTACATTATCACATTCATCCCTATCCTTTTCCCACTCCTCTACTACTCAGCTACAGGCATTTGCTCTAATGTATTTAATGTGTCCTTAGATAAATTTGATGTTTGAAAAATATATGTTTTATGCAAGTATTTTAAATTTGTGTAGTGTGCTACTGTAGATCTCTTACTTTTTTCTTTTCAACAGCCATACATTTTAAGCACTATTCTGTAGTTGCAAGTATATCTGAGCCATTGCTTCTCACTGATGCATCACACTCTAATGCTCTAGTCATCCAGTTCCCTGGTGATGGGATCCAATTATTTGTAACCACATGCCTTTTTCATGTTTGCAGGGTGAACACCGCAAGAGTGAGATTGCAGGGGCCAGGGTATAATTTGTTTTCCTGAAGTTCTACTCAGCTGTTCCAAAGCAGCAGTACTAGTTTGCACTTTCAGTGGCAGTGCCTGAAGGTTCCTGTCAGTCAACCACTCACTAACACTTGATGTTACCAGGCTTTCTAATTTGTCCTAATCAGGTGAGCATAAAGTGGTATTTCATTCTTCCAAATTGTACTTTTCTAATCATGATCATCATCTTTAAGCAACCGTTTCCTTTCGTATATATTTTTATCCATATACATTTTTAGCAATTTAGGTATTCTGTTCTAAGGAAGGGTTTGATTTATTATCCATTTGTGTTGATGTTGCGGGGGTTCCTTACATAGTCTAGATATTTATTGCTTATTGGTTTTAAATGTTGCCAATATTTTCTGCCACCTATGCCATTAACTATGTCTCTATTGTTTAGTTGATCAGAAATCTTTATTTTTAATGCAGTGAAATACATTAATTGTTTTATTGTGATTTGGGTTTAGGAGCCTTAGAAAAGTTATTACAAAGATATCTTTTACATTGATTTCTATTAATTTTATACTTTTGTCTTTCATGTTTAGATCTTTAATCCATGAGAAATCATTTTGGTATGTGATATACTACAGGGATCCAGTATTATTTTTCTCCATATTATGAGTCATTTTTTTCCAGTTCCATCTACCAAAAGAACCATTCTTTTCCTGATTGATTTATGAAGCTACATCTATTGTATGCTAAGTTCCCACAGAGATGGGATGTTCTTCAGGTCTCTGATTTGCTTCTTACACTAGTCTATTTGTTCTTACACTACTATCACACTATTTTTTAAATCGATTTGTATTGTACCATTTATCTGGTAGGATAAGACACCTACATAGCTTCATTTTTAAAAATTGCTCTAGCTATTCATAGACCTTTATTCTTCTACATAAAATCTGTATGGGAATTGCATTAAATTCTTAGGTTAATCTGGAGAGAAGTGGCAGCTTTACCATATTAGTCATTGCACCTTGAATATGAGGTATATTTCCATCCATTTTTTTCTTCTTTTAGTATTTTAAAAGTGACTTTAACAATTTCTCTATTAAGGTCTTATGTATTCCTTGTTAGACATACATAACCTAACCCTTGTTAGGTTAAAGTCTTAATGCTTAATTTTTGTTGCTATCTTATTTTATATTTTTCCAGTGAGTTATTGCTGGTATTAAAATGTATTGAATTTTACTAGCAGAGTTATCTGGCAATCTTTTTGAACTTTCTTACTGGTTCTAATAGTTTGCCTATATAGAAGTGAGTATGTCATTTCTCTTGCAAACATTTTCTCTCATATTGTCTGACAGGCTCTACATTTTATGGAACACTAGTGAGTAGAGATCATCTTTGGTTTGTTGCCAGTATTAAAGCAAATCAGTCTAAATTTTTTCCACTGAGTATGTTTTTGCTTTAGGCCTCTGCTAGATGGACATTTTAAGTCAAGAATGTCTTTTAATTTTTTTCCAGCATATTGAGGTATAAGTGACAAATAAAAATTGTACAATATATGTATAAGGTATACAATGTGACGATTTGATATATGTATGCATTGTGAAATTATTACCACAAATAAGCTATTAACATATCCATAACCTCACATACTAACCACTTTGTACGTGTGTTATATGAACCCAAGATCTAGTCTCAGCAAATTTCAAGTATATAATACAGTCTTGTTAACTATAGTCAACATGCTGTACATTAGATCCCCAGATTTTATTCATCTTATAACTGAAAGTTTTTACCCTTTGGTCAACATCTCTCCATTTCCCCCACCTTCCAGCCCCAGGCAATAACCATTCTACTCTCAGATAGTATGAGTTCAAGTTATATACATACACATACACACACACACACACACATTTTCTTTATCCATTCATCTGTCAACAGACACTTAGATTCTTTCCATATTTTGGCTGTAGTGAACAATGCTGCAGTGAACATTGGACCAGTGCAGGTAACGCTTCAAGATCCTGATTCCAATTCCTTTACATATATATATATATATACTCAAAAATGGGATTCTAGATCATATGGTAGTTCTATTTTTAACTTTTCTGAGGAACCCCTACACTGATTTCCATAAAGGCTATATCAGTTTACATTCCCATCAAAAGTGTACAAGTTTTCGCTTTTCTCCACATCCCTGTCAGCACAAAGAGTGCTTGTCTTTTTGATAATAGCCATCCTGACAGTTATGATATCTCATTGTTGTTTTGATTTACATTTCACTGATGATTAGTGATGTTGAGCATCTAATCAAATACCTGTTGGATATTTGTATGTCTCCTTTGGATGATGTCTAAATAAGATCCTTTGCCCATTTTTACATCTTGCTATTGAGGTGTGTGAGTTTCTTATATATTTTGGATATTAACCCTTTATTAGATGTATGGCTTGTAAATATTTTCTACCATTCCATATACTGCCTTTTCATTCTGTTGTTTTCCATAATGTTTTCTTGCTGTTGCAGAAACTTTTTTCTTTGAAGTATTCCCACTTGTTTATTTTTGCTTTTGTTTACTTTGGTTTCTGTGTTATATCCAAAAAAACAATGCCAAGAGCAATGTCAAGAAGAATTTTCTCAATGTTTTCACTTAGGAATTTTATGGTTTCAGGTCTTACATGTAAGTCTTTAGTACATTTTGAGTTAATTATTTTTTATGGTGTAAAACAAGGGTCCAATTTCATTCCTTCGCAGACAGCTATCCATATTTTCCTACACTATTTATTAAGGAGACTGTCATTTTCCCCATTGTGTGTTCTTGACATCTTTGTGAAAGATTAATTGGCATATATGTGTGGGCTTATCTCTGAACTGTCTATTTGTTTCCATTGGTCTATGAGTCAATTTTTAATGCCAGTAAGATACTGTTTTGATTACTATAGCTTTGCAATATAGTTTGAAATCAAAAAGTGTGATGCCTCCAGCTTTGTTTTTCTTTTCATTACTGTTTCTATACCCTTATTTATTATTGGTCTGTTCAGATTCTTAGTCTTAGTAGTTTGTGTTTCTAGGAATTTACCCATTTCTTCAGGTTCCAATTTGTTAACATATGATTGCTGACAGTAGTCTCCTATGATTCCTTTTTATTTCTATGGTATCAGTTGTAATGTCTCATCTTATTTCTAATTTTAATTACTTGAGTATGTTGAGTCTTCTCTCTTTCTTGGTTAGTCCACCTAAAGGTTTGTCAACTTTGCTTATCTTTTCAAAAACCAACTCTTAGTTTCATTGATCTTTTCTATTCTCATTTGTATTCTTGTTCTGTTTCATTTCTTGTTGCTCTGATCTTTTGAATCTCCTTTCTGCTAACTTTGGGCTTACTTTGTTCTTTGACATATAAAATTAGGTTGTTTATTTAAGATATTTAAGATACTTCTTTTTTCTTAATGTAGGCATTTACTGCTATAAACTTGCCTTAGTTTATGCTTCTGCTGCATCGCATAAGTTTTGGTATGCTGTGTTTCCAATTTTGTCTCAAGTTATTTTTTTGATATCCCTTAGATTTCTTCTTTGACCCGTTAGTTGTTCAGGATCTTGTTTAATTTCCACACATTTGTGACTTCTGCAATTTTTCTTTTATTTTTGGTACCTAGGTTCATACCACTGTTATCAGAAAAGATACCTGATATGATTTCAATCTTCTTAAATTGTTAACACTTGTTTTGCAGTCTAGCATATGATCTATGCTGGAAAATGTTCTGTGTACTCTTAGAAGAATTGTGTGTTCTGTAACTGTTGGATAGATTGGTCTGTATAAGTCTTTTAGATCCACTTGTCTGTAGTGTTACTCAAGTCTGCTGTTTCCTTGTTGATTTTTCCATCTGGATGATCTATCCATTGTTGAACGTAAAGTATTGAAATCCCTTAACCACTATTATTATACTGCTGTCTCTACCTCGCTTCAGATCTGTCAGAATATTTGCTTTATATATTTAAGTGCTCCAATGTTTGGTATATATGTTATAATTTTTATATCCTCTTGACAAATGGACTCCTTCATAATGGTGTTCTTCTTTGTCTCTTGTGACAGACTTTGACTGAAAGTTTAGTGTGTCTGATAAAAGTATAGGACCTCTACTGTCTTTGCTTACTATTCACATGGAATATCTTTTTCCATATATTCACTTTCAGCCAATGTGTGTCCTTAAAGCTAAATTGAGCTTTAAGTACTCAGCATACTGTTGGATCCTGCTTTTTAAAATCCATTCAGGCACTCTGTGTCTTTTGATTGGAGAATTTAATCCATTTGAATTTAAAGTAATTATTGATAGGCAAGGAGTTATAGCCATTTTGTTAACTGTTTTCTAGTTCCTTTTTTTTCTTCCTCTCTCGCTGTCTTCCTTTATGAGTTATTGATTTTTTGAAGTGATATGCTTTGATTTCTCTATCTGTTGTGTATCTACTGAGGTTTTTTTCTTTGTAGTTACCATGAGGATCACAAACATCTTAAAGTTATAACAGTCTATTTTAAACTGATAATGACAACCTCAGTTGCATGCAAAAATGCTACACTTTTACTTCTCTCCCTACCTTTTATGCTATTGACATCACACTTAACTCTCTTGATACTGTGTATCCATTAACAAATTATTGCAGCTATAGTTACATGTAATACTTTTATCTTTTAACATTTATACCTGAGTTAAAATTGTTATATATACCACCATTACAGTATTAGAGTATTCTGAATTTGACTATATAGTTACCTTTACCAGTGAGTTTTATACTTTATATATTTTCCTGTTGTAACTTAGTGTCCTTTCCTTTCAGCCTGAAAAATTCCTCTTAGCATTTCTTATAAGGCAGATCTAATGGTGATAAACTCCTTCACCTTTTATTTGTCTGGGAATGTCTTCATCTGTCCTCATTTCTGAAGGACAATTTTTTCATGTATAGTGTTCTTGGTTGGCAGGTTTTTTGTTTTCTTTCATCTCTTTGAATATATTAGCACACTCTCATGTCCTGCAAGGTTTCTGCTAAGAAAACTGTTGATAGCCTTATGGGGGGAGGGGAGGCTTTATGTGGCAAGTCATTTTTCTCTTGCTGCTTTCAAAATTTTTCCTTTGTATTTGACTATTGACAATTTAATTGTAATGTGTCTCATGGTAGTCTTCTTTGGGTTGAGCTTGCTTGGGGTCCTTTAAGCTTCATGAATCTGGGTGTCATGCCTTCTAAGATTTGGGAAGTTCTCAGCTTTATTTCTTTGAATAAACCCTCTGCTCCTTTCTCTCTCTCTTCTCCTTCTGGAATTCCCATAATGTGTATATTCATTTGTTTAATTAATTATGTCCCATAAGCCCCATTTGCTTTCTTCATTCTTTTTCATGTGCTTTCCCCACTCTAATTTCAAATGGTCTGTCTTCAAGTTTGCTAATTATTTCTTTTGCATGGTCAATAGGCTTTTGAAGCTCTCTAGAATTCTTTAGTTCTGTCATTGTATTCTTCAGCCTCAGGATTTTTCATCTGTTCTTTTTTTATGGTTTCTGTTAGTTTATTAAACTTCTCATTTTGTTCATGCATTTCCCTGATCTCATTTAGTTGTCTATAGTGTGTTTTTTTGCATATCATTGAGCTCCTTTAAGATGATTAGTTTGAATTGTCAGGCAATTAGTAGATTTCCATTTTGTTGGGGTCAGTTACTAGAGCTGCATCAGTTTCCTTTGGTGGTGTTATGTTTGCCTGATTTTCATGATCCTTATCATCTTGCATTGGTGTCTATGCATTTTAAGGCACAAACACCACTTTCAGTCTTTACAGTGTGGTTTTAGCAGGTAAAGACCTTCTCTTGTTGGGTTCCTAGATGATGGGATTTGCTCTGGTATTGCAGTTAAGTGTGCTTGGCTGCTGCTGCAGGTATGGGCAGGCATGACTCCCAGCAGGTCTCTGGGCTGGCAGGATCACTCCTGGACCTCAGGTGAAAGTGGCTGGAGCCAGATAACAGGCTGATAAAAGGGTCCATAGCCAGACCAAGGTTGGAGGGCCTGCTACCCACAGCATAGATGTGGATCTCTACCTGGATCCCACAAAGGCACTATTGTCCATGGATAGGATAGCTGCCAAATTATTGTTGCTGTGTGGTGTTACCACTGGATTTTCTCCTATTCTGCCATCTTGCTGATGTCACTCTCTGAATGCTTTTTAAAACTATCTACTGAGATTTTAATTTTTATTGAAGTATAGTTGATTTACAATATTGTGTTAGTTTCAGGCGTACAACAAAGTGATTCAGTTATACACACACAAACACACATCTTTTCGAATTAGAGTTCTCCTCTTTTCCAGATACATGCCCAGGGGTGGGATTGCTAGACCATATGTTAACTCTATTTTTAGATTTTCAAGGAACCTCCATACTGTTTTCCATAGTGGCTGCACCAACTTATATTCCCACCAACAGTGTAGGAGGGTTCCGTTTTCTCCACAACCACTCCAGCATTTATTATTTGTAGACTTTTTGATGACAGCCATTCTGACTGGCGTGATGTGATACCTCATGTAGGTTTGATTTGCATTTCTCTAATAATTAGTGATGTTCAGCATCTTTTCACGTGCCTGTTGCCCATCTGTATGTCTTCTTTGGAGAAATGTCTATTTAGGACTTCTGCCCATTTTCTGATTGGGTTGCTTGTTTTATTAGTATTGAGATGTATGAGCTCTTTGTATATCCTGGAAATTAAGCCCTTGTTGGTCGCATTGTTTGCAAATATTTTCTCCCAGTCTGTAGGTCGTCTTTTTGTTTTGTTTAGAATTTTCTCCACTAGCTGATTAGAGTGTTGGATTTAATTACTAGAGCTTCTCAATATTCTTGCATTCCATCTTTTCTTGTGTGTGTGCCAAACTCTGCCTGTCCTTTTAAATGTGTCCCTTATAAATGACCTATTTTGATGCAGCTTTTTTACTCTAATTACCATTTTTGTAACAGCTATTACATTAGGGCTTATTTCTCTATTATTTCTTATATATTATACTGTATTTTCTATTTATTATAATTTTACTTATATTTTCTAGAGTCAGTTTATTTCTGCCTTACACATGACTCTGCTAATGAACAATTTTTAATCTGGTTTCCTCATTGGCCTGAACGACTCTTTCTAGAAGATGCACCATAGTCTGACACTCTTCTATCTAATCTTCCTTCCTTCATTCTCGTGTGTTAGACCTCCATCACAATTTCAAGGCTCTCCTTGCCAACATCTGCTCCATCTCTCCCTTATCTTTCACAAGCATTTTCTCCAATAAATCTAGCACAATTCTAATTCTGTCTTGAGACCTGCTTCACAGGAAACATTTTTATTTTGTCATTGATCTCAGAGGAAATGCTTTCAATATTTTGTAATTAAGTGTAATATTTTCTGAGTTATTCTTTTTTGCAGATTCCCTTTATCAGATAAAGACCTCCTCCCCTTCTATTATTAGTTTCTGAGTTGTTGTTTTTTTTAACATGACTATGTTTTGAATTTTATTTAATACTTATCTGCATCTATTAAGTTTATCAAATGATATTGTTCCTCAATTCTGTAATATGGCAGATTGTACTAATTAATATTTTAAATTGTTTTCATTGAGGTATAACATAGTAAAGTAAGTAAAGGGCATAATCCAAAGTATACAGTTCAATGAATTTTCACATTTGTATATAACCATATATCTACCACCAAAATCAAAGTCAAGATATAGAACATTTCCATCACCACAGAAATTTTCCTTTTGCTCTTCCCAGTCATCCCCCACTCTCACCCAAAACTAATCACCATTCTGATTTCAATCACCACTGATTATTTTGTCTATCTTGAACTTCACATGAATAGAATCATACAGTATGTACTCTTGTGTCTGTATTATCTTAGTCAACATTAATTTGTGAGATTTATCCAAGTTGTTGCGTGTATCAGTAGTTCATTCTTTTTTCCTTTAATCACTGTTTTGTATTGCATTGTATAAACATATAATGAACACTTGGTTTGCTTCAAGTTGTTGACTGTCAGAAATAGAGGTGCTATGAAACAATCTGTACATGACATCTGGTAGGCTTATGTACTCATTTATCTAGGGTAAACACCTAGAAGTGAAATTGAAGGGCCTTAAGTTATGAATATGATTAAATTTACTAGATAATGCCAAACATTTTTTTACATTCCCACAAGCCACAAATGAAAGTTGCATTTGCTGGACGTTCTTGGGAATAGTCGATATTACTGTGTTTTTTCCATTTCAGCCACTCTGGTGTGTTTGAAGTAGCATGTAATTGCAGTCATGGTGTTAATGTACATATCCCTGTTGCATAATTACATTGAGTATCATTTTCTATGTTTATTCATCATTTGGATCTCTTTAGTGACATAGCTGTTCAGGTCTTTTGCCAATTTTTCAAAGTGGGTTAGTCTGCTTTTTACTTATTGATTGTAGGAATTCTTAACATATTCTGAATACAAATCTTTTATCACATGTATGTATTCCAAATTTTATTTCCCAGTATCTTGCTTGATTTTTCACTCTATTAATATTTCAATCAACAGAAGTTCTTAATTTTAGTGAAGACCAATTTATAATTTTTTAATTTATCTTTTTGTTTCCAATATTAGAAATTTCTGCCTACTTAAAGAAGATGCATTTCTCTAGTAGTAGTATGGTTCATTATTTCACATTTTGATTTCTGATTCTTCTCAAATTAATAATTATTCATGGTATTCAGAAGCACTAGAGTGCCTGATGACTGAGTCTAGGTAAATTCAACTGGCAGATTCACTCAGTCTGTATTTTTTAAAGAGCCTCTTTAAAGAGCCTCTTTCATAGTTCTTTGATGAGCATTAAATGTGATACTACACACTGTGGGACCTGTGAGTTTATCTATCTGATTCTTTTTAAACTTCTTTTTCCCACTCTATTTTTTCTCTTTCTAGGCTTCTGACCAACCAGAGAAGTCATTCACTACTACCAATGAGCAAGTATTCTTACCTCAGGCTACTTCTCTTTACATACTAAGTGGACGAGCACCTACAACCTGAGCTCTGACCTTTGGGAGGATTTCTCCTTGGAGGATTACCTGTCTTTCAGCACCACCTGGGTATGGAGTTAGAATATAGCAACAATCCATTTTAACTTGCGTCCATATACAAGGTGATCCTTCCATGAATCTTGTTTGGCTTTTTTCCTCTTCCATCAGCTAGACATAAGGGACTCTCCCACCTTCTGACTGATGTATCTATGGATGTGATCTGAGGAGGTGCTGATGGTGGGTGACACGGAGGTCTGAGTCATCAGCTCATTCAGCTTAACTTGAGCCCTCTGGCCTTACTCATGCCCTATTTTGGATGCACGGCAGCTACCCTAGAATAGATTGCTATTGGACCCACCTGTCATTTTAATGTGAATCATCTGACAAAACCCAGATTGTGATTAACAGTTATAGTTTCATAGAAACTTGATGTCCCACAGACAGTAGTTCTCTATCAAGGTCCATTTTTTTATGTCAGCCTTGCCGAGGATATAGATTTTTATTCTGCTACTTGAGCTTGCCATAAACTCCATATTCATCTTTCCAACCACTTCATATAATAGGGCCTATCAGTTCATAGGATTCAAGCATCTTGTCTGCTTCACCCTAGACTGCACCTGCACCAGAGCTCTTTCCTGAGTCCATTCAAAGCTGGCAGCATCACCTGGTATATGGGTCAGGTGAGTATTTCCAAGTTTCAAATATGCATCCTCCAGAACCCAAATATGATTACCAGGCACTTTCTTTTATTCTTCATTGTGAGATTTGTGAAATGTAATAATTTGTCTTTCACTTTTGAGGGGATATCTTAGCATGCCCCTAATAACTTTACTGATTTGGTTTGCCACTGAATATTTATAGGGTTTGTCTCCCACCCCCTGGAGTACATATGGCTATGAAGGCATCCAATGTACTGTGATCTCTTAACCATCTGAAATAATGAACTTAGTTCTGAAGACACAGTGAGCTGATGTGATATTTATCAGCATGTCCAACTGGATCACATCTCTTCAGATGTTTATGAGAAAGTGAGAGAGTAAACACTGCCACGTAGATGTATACTGTTGTCCATCCCAAGTGGATGCAAATTATTTCTGATCTTCTTTTCTGGTAAAAATGAAAAAAGAGCACATATAGTGGCCATGTACCAGACGCCATGAAAATCTGCTCTAGCAAATATATCACATCTGTCATAGCAACTACCAGTGTACCTACTAGTTGAGTCTAGTAGGGGCAAACTGGCAAATTAAACAACATATGATGAAGACCACCATGCCTGCATCCTTTGATGATAGAGTTATCCTTTGAGTTATTAAGGTTTACATTAATTTCTGCTGTTACCCCTGAGATACAATAGGTTTTTAAAACTTACTATCTTAGATGGGTCTGTAGCAGTTTCAGAGGCCTCTGTTTGGCCTTACCCACTGTTATTTGTGTTCTGTTATTGCTGTAACAAATTACCACAGAGTTAGCATTTAAACAACAAAAATTTATTACCTTGCAGTGCTGTAGACTAGAAGTCCAACACAGGTTGCACTAGACCAAAAACCAGGTGTCAGCAGTCCTGTGTTCCTTTCTGGAGGCTCTACCAGAGAATCCATTTCCTTGCCTTTTTGGGCTTCTATATGCTACTCACATTTCCTTGGCTTATGGCCCCTTTCCTCCATCTTCAAAAAAATATCTTTCTGACCGTTTTCCCATAAACACATTTCTCTCTGGCCCTCTTCTGGTGAGAGCTCTGTTTCTGGATGCCTTCTCACATGGCCTTTCCTTAGGGCATGTGGACAAACAGTGAGAGAGCTCTGGTCTCTCCTCATGCGGACACTAATCTTATCAGATCAGGGTCCTATCTGTATGACCTCATTTAACCTTAGTTATTTCCATAAATGCCCAATCTCTGAATACAGTCACATAGGGTTTGGAGGACACAAACATTCAGTCCATAATATCTAGGATGAACTGTGGTTATTAATAACATATCAATATTGGTTCATTAATTAGGACAAGTGTACCTTACTAATATGATATTATTAAAGAAGAATATTAATCATGCCTTTTTATTTTCTGTATTTTTGATGCTTTGACATCTGGGGCCCTCCCAGGGCTAACCAATTCCTAGAGTTGATAACTCACCTGAGAGCACTGTTCAAATACAAAGTAACCAATCCAGAGCCCACACCCAAATAATCTGCTTTACCAGGCCCTCTGATAATTGAGTCATTTAATTCTAAAATAATGTGTTTTCTGTTGTAATATCTAATTTTATTTGTCTTCATTTTTTATCTTAATGTAGCTAAGGGTTAGTCAATTTTGTTGACCTATTCAAAAAACCAACTTTTAGTTTCATTTTTTTTCTATTGGTTTTCTATTCTCTGTCATATTGAGGTATAATTGATAAAACTTAATATATTTAAGGTGCACAACATGTTTTATATATGTACACATCATGAAATGATTACTGTTAGGTACCTGTATACTTATAATTGCTGTATCTTTCTGACCTTATATTTATATAATGTTTTTCTTGTTTTGGTCTTAAAGTCTATTTTGTCTGACATAAGTACGGCCACTCTTGTTCTTTTTTAGTTGCATTTACATGGAGTATCTTTTTCCATCCTTTTACTTGCAGCATATGTATGTCCTAAGATCAAAAGTGAGTCTCTCGTACATGGCATATAGTTGAATTTTGTTCTTTTCTCCATTCAGCTAATCTGTATCTTTTGATTGGTACATTTAAACTCTTTACATTTAAAGTAATTACTGATAGAGTAGCGCTTACTGTTTCCATTTTGTTAATTCTTTTCTATATGACTTAGAGCATTTTTGTCCCTCTTCTCTTGCTGCCTTAATTGATGTTTCATTGATTTTTTTTTTTTTGGTATGTACATGCTTTGATTCCCTTAATTTCTTGTGTGTATCTTCTATAGATATTTTTTAAATTGAAGTATAGTTCATTTACAATGTTGTCTTAGTTTCATTTGTACAGCAGAGTGATTCAGTTTTACATATGTATTATTTTCCACTATAGCTTATTATAAGATATTGAATACAGTAGGTGCTATACAGCAGGTCTTTGTTGTTTACTGATTTTATATATACTAGTGTGTATATGTTAATCCCAAACTCCTCCAAATCCCCTTTGGTAACTGTAAATTTGTTTTCTGTGTCTGTGGGTCTATTCCTCTTTTGTAAATAAGTTCATTTGTATAATTTTTTTACAATCCAGGTATAAGGGATATCATGTATTTGTCTTTGTCTGACTTACTTCACTTAGTATGATAATGTCTAGTTCCATCCATGTTGATGCAAATGGCATTATTTCATTCTTTTTTTATGACTGAGTAGTATTCCATTGTGTATATGGGTGTGTGTATATCTTTTCAAATTGGAGTTTTCTCCGGATATATGCACAGATGTGGAATTACTGGATCATATGGTAACTCTATTTTTAGTTTCTTAAGGAACGTCTATACTGTTTTCCTAGTGGCTGCACCAATTTACATTCACACTAACAGTGTAGGAGGATTCCCTTTTCTCCACATCCTCTCCAGCATTTATTCTTTGTAGACTTTTTAATGATGGCCACTCTGACCACAGTGAGGTGATACCTCACTGTAGTTTTCATTTGCATTTCTCTTAATAATTACTTATGTTGAACATTTTTTCATGTGCCTGTTGGCTATCTGAATGTCTTCTCTGGAGAGATATCTATGTAGTTCTTCTGTCCATTTTTTGATTGGGTTTTTTGTTTTTTTATAAGCTGTAGGAGACATTTTTATATTTTTGAAAATAATCCCTTATCAGTAGGATCATTTGCAAATATTTTCTCCCAGTCCATAGGTTGTCTTTCCATTTTCTTTATAGATTCCTTTGCTGTGCAAAACTTTTTAAGTTTAATTAATCCCATCTATTTATTTTTGCTTTTATTTCCACTACTCTAGGAGATGGATGCAACAAAGTTATTGCTGCAATTTGTGTCAAAGAGTGTTCTGCCTATGTTTTCCTCTAGGAGTTTTACAGTATCCAGTCCTACATTTAGGTCTTTAATCCATTATGAGTTTATTTTTCTATATGGTGTTAGAGAATGTTCTAATTTCATTCTTTTACACGTAAATGTCCAGTTTTCCCAGCACCACTTATTGAAGAGACTATCTTTTCTCTATTGTATATTCTTGCATCCTTTGTCATAGATTAATTGACCATAAGTGCGTATATTTATTTCTGGGCTTTCTATCCTGTTCCATTGATCTATATGTCTCTGTGCCAGTACCATACTCTTTTGATTACTGTAGCTTTGTAGTATAGTCTGAAGTCAGGGAGCAGGATTCCTCCAGCTCCGTTCTTCGTTCTCCAGATTGCTGTGGCTATTCAGGGTCTTTGGTGTTGCCACACACACAAATTAAAAAATACTTTGTTCTAGTTCTGTGAAAAATGCCATTGGTAATTTCATAGGAATTGCACTGAATTTTTAGATTGCCTTTGGTAGTATAGTCATTTTGACAATATTGATTCTTCCAATCCAAGAACACAGTATATCTTTTCATCTGTTTGTGTCATCTTCGATTTCATCAGCATGTTATAGTTTTTGGAGTACAGGTCTTCTTGCCTCCTTAGGGAGGTTTATTCCTAGGAATTTATTCTTTTTGATGCGATGGTAGATGAGATTGTTTCTTTAATTTCTCTGATACTTCGTTGTTAGTGTATAGAAATGCAACATATTTCTGTATATTAATTTTGTATCCAGCAAGTTTACTGAATTTATTGATGAGCTCTACTAGTTTTCTGATAGCATTATGTCATCTGCAGTTAGTTTTACTTTTTTTCCAATTTGGATTCCTTTTTTCTTCTTCTTCTCTGATTGCTGTGGCTAAGGCTTCCAAAACTATGTTGAATAAAAGTGGCGAGAGCAGGCATCCCTGTTTTGTTCCTGATCTTAGAGGAAATGCTTTCAGCTTTTCACTGTTGAGTATGATGTTAGCTGTGGGTTTGTAAAATACGGCCTTTATTATGTTGAGGTATGTTTCCCCCTATGCCCACTTTCTGGAGAGTTTTATTATAAGTGGATGTTGAATTTTATCAAAAGCTTTTTCTGCATCTATTGAGATGATCATATGGTTTTTATTCTTCAATTTGTTAATGTAGTGTATCACTCTGATTGATTTGCAGATATTGAAAAATCCTTGCATCCCTGGGATAAATCCCCCTTGATGATGGTATATAATCCAATGTATTGTTAGAATCAGTTTGCTAATATTTTGTTGATGATTTCTGCATCTATGTTCATTGGTGATATTGGCCTGTAATTTTATTTTTTGTGACAGCTTTGTCTGGTTTTGGTATCAGGATAATGGCCTCACAGAATGAGTTCGGAAGTGCTCCTTCCTCTGCAAATTTTTTGGAATAGTTTGAGAAGGATAGGCATTAACTCTCTTCTCTAAATGTTTGGTAGAATTTACCTATGAAGCTATCTGGTCCTGGACTTTTGCTTGTTGACAGTTTTCAAATTACTGTCAATTTCAATTCTGGTAATTTGTTCATATTTTCTATTTCTTCTTGGTTCAAGAATTTGTCCATTTCTTCTACGTTCTCCATTTTTATTGGCGTATAGTTGCTTGTAGTAGTCTGTTATGATCCTTGGTATTTCTGTGGTGTCCACTGTAACTTCTTTTTCATTTCTGATTTTGGCCCTTTCCCTTTTTTTCCTTGATGACCCTGGCTAAAGGTTTATCAATTTTGGTTATCTTTTCAAAGAACCAGCTTTTAGTTTCATTGATCTTTTCTACTGTTTTTTAAATCTCTATTTCATTTATTTCTGGTTTGACCTTTCTGATTTCGTTCCTTCTACTAACTTTGGGTTTTGTTTGTTCTTTCTTCTCTAGTTGCTTTAGGTGTAAGGTTAGGTTATTTGAGATTTTTTCTTATGTCCAGAGGCAAGCTTGTATTGCTATGAACTTCCCTCTGTAGAACTGCTTTCCGTGCATCTCGTAAGTTTTGGATAGTCGTGTTTTCATTTTCATTTGTTTCTGGGTATTTTCTTTAACTTCCTCTTTGATTTCTTCAGTGAGCCATTGGTTGTTTATTAACATATTGTTAAGCCTCCACGTGGTGGTGTTGGTTTTTTTTCTGAAGTTTCTTTTTTTTTTTCTGTTGTTTGCTGTGCCACATGGCTTGTGGGATCTTAGTTCCCCAACCAGGAATCGAAATCATGCTCTTGGCAGTGAAAACTCAGAGTCCTAACCACTGGACCACCAGGTAATTCCCGTTTTTGTTTTTTCTTGTAGTTGATTTCTAGCCTCATAGTGTTGGGGTCAGAAAAGATGCCTGATGATTTTTCTTAAATTTACCGAGGTTTGCTCTGAGGCCGAGCATGTGATCTATCCTGGAGAATGTTCCATGTGCACTTGAAAAGAATATATTCTTCTGCTTTTGGATGGAATGCTCTATAAATATCAATTAAGCCCATCTGGTCTAAAGTGTCACTTAAGGCCTGTGTTTCTTTATTGATTTTGTCGGGATGATCTGTCATTGATGTAAGTGGGGTGTTACAGTCCCTCACTATTATTGTGTTACTGTCAATTTCTCCTTTTATGTCTTTAACATTCATCTTATATGTTGAGGTGCTCCTATGTTGGGTGCATATATATACTTACAATTGTATCTTCTTGGATTGATCCATTGATCATAATGTAGTGTCCTTCTATGTCTCTTTTAACAGTCTTTATTTTAAAGTCTATTTTATCTGAGTATTGCTACTCTGGCTTTCTTTTGATTTCCATTTGCATGGTATACCTTTTTCCATCCCCTCACTCTCCATCTGTGTATCTAGGTCTGAAGTGAGTCTCTTGTAGGCAGCAAATATTTGGGTATTGTTTTTGTATCCATTCAGCGAGCCTGTGTCTTTTGGTTTTGGAACATTTAGTCCCTTTACATTTAAGGTAACTATCGATACATATCTTCTTACTGCAATTTTGTTAATTGTTTTGGATTTGTTTTTGTAGCTTTTCCCCCCCTTTCTTCTTTTGTTCTCTTGTGATTTGATGACTATCTTTAGTGTTATGTTTGGATCCCGTTTTCTTTTTGTGTCTATATCTATTATAGATTTTTGTTTTGCAGTTACCATGAGGTTTTTCTATAGCAGTCTATATTGATACATGCTTGTTTTAAGTTGCTGACCTCTTAATTTCAAATACATTTTAGATATTCTGCATTTGTACTCTTCTCCCCTCAAAATTACTGTTTTTGATATTATATTTTAAGTCTATCTTTTGGGTGTGTATGCCTTAACTGCTTATTTTGCATACAAATAATTGTACTACTTTTGTCTTTTAATCCCACTAGCTTTGTGTGTGGATGATTTACTACCTTTACTGTATGCTTGCCTTAGTAGCGAGCTTTTCCATTTCATAATTTTCTTGTTTCTAGCTGTGGCCTTTTCTTTTCTGCCTAGAGAAGTTCCTTTAGCATTTTTTGTAAAGCTTGTTTGGTGGTGAACTTTTAGCTTTTGCTTCTCTGTAAAGCTTTGATTTCTCCATCAAATCTGAACAAGAGCCTTACTGAGTAGAGTGTTCTTAGTTGTAGGTTTTTCTCTTTCATTACTTTAAGTATATCATTGCCACTCCCTTCTGGCCTGCAAGGTTTCTGCTGAAAAATCAGCTGATAGCCTTATGGGAGTTCCCTTGTATGTTGTTACTCTTAATATTCTTTTAGTCATTTTGATTGATTACACTGTGTCTGCTGTGTTCCTCTGTGGGTTAATCCTGTATGGAACTCTCCACAATTCCTGGACTTGGGTGACAGTTTCCTTCCCCCAGGTTAGAGAAGTTTTCAGCTATTATTTCTTCAAATATTTTCTCAATCCTTTCTCTTCTCCTTTTGGGACCCTGATCATGCAAATATTAGCGTGCTGTATGTTGTCCCAGAGGTCTCTTAAACTGTTCTCATTTCTCTTCATTTTTTCTTTGTTCAGCAGCAGTGATTTCCACTACTTTGTCTTCCAGCTCACTGATCTGGTCCTCTGCCTCATTTAGTCTATTATTGATACCATGTAGTGTATTTTTCATTTCAGTTATTGTATTCTTTGTTTGGTTGTTATATTTTCTAATTATTTGTTAAAAACTTATTTCTCACTCTGTGCATCCATTCTCCTCACGAGTTCTTTGATCATCTTTATGATCATTACTCCAAATTGTTTGCTGTGTAGATTGCCTATCTCTACATCACTTAGTTGTTCTTCTGCAGTTTTATCTTGTTCCTTTCTCTGAAACATATTCCTTTGTGACCTCATTTTGTCTAAATAGTTACTTGTATTTTTATGTGTGTGGTAGGTTGGTTATGTTTGACCTTGGAGAAATGGCCCTCTATAGGAGACAACCTATGCATCCCAGAAGTGCACTCTCCTCTCTTCACCCAAGGGAAGGGGGCCAGCTGGTCCCAGGGTGGTCCCTGGCATGCATTTGTGGACTCAGTCTGAAGGCTGCTGGACTATAGTTTTCTTGCTTCTGGTTTCTGCTCACTGGTGGGTGAGGCTAGTCTAGAGACTTCTGCAGGATTCCTGGTGGGAAGGACTGGTGCCTGCACCCTGGTGGATGGAGATGAGTCTTGGTCCTCTGGGGGGCAAGGCGATGTCTAGCAGTGTGTCTAGAGGTGGCTGTGTGCTCATGAAGTCTTTAGGCAGCCTGTCTGATGGGTGGCACTTTTTCCAGGAGAGCTCATGCAGATGAACGCTCAATGATATACCTGCCACCAGTGTCTAAGTCGCCAGGGTGAGCCACAGCTGCACCCCGACTCCCCAGGAGACCCTCTAAGACCATCAGGTATGTCTGGCCCAGGCTCCTATCAAACTACTGCTTTTGCCCTTGGTCCCAGTGCACATGAGGTTTTATGTGTACTCTTTTAAGAGTGAAGTCTGTTTTCCCCAATCCTGTGTAGCTTCTGCACTCAAGCCCTGCTGGCCTTCATATCCAAATGCTCTGGGGGCTTCTTTTCCCAGTGCCAGACCCCCCAGGCTAGGGCCTGATGTGGGACTCAGAACTCTCACTCCTGTCGGAGAATCTCTCTAATACAATTATGCTCCAGTTGGTGGGTCACCCACCTGGGGGACATGGGATTTGATTATATCATGAATCAGCCCCTCCTATGTGTCATTTTCATTATGTCTTTATGTCTTTAATTGCAGGGGATCTTTCTGGTAGGTTTCAGTCTTTTTCAACAATGATCGTTCTGCAGAGTGTTGGATTTTGGTGTGCTCCTGAGTGGGGGTGAGCTTAGGGTACTTCTATTCTGCCATCTTGGCCACTCTATAGCTATTTTCTTTATGGTATCACGGACTGCATCAAACATCTTAAAGTTTGAAATAGTAATGGTCAGGAGAAAGTGTCAAAATGGCAGCACAGAAAGACACGAGCTCACCCCTTCTTACAAAAACACCAAAATCACAACTAACTTCTAAGTAACCACTTACAAAAAAATGCTGGAACTTAACAAAAAAGATAACCTACATTCACAAAGAAAGAAGAAACCACAATGAGACAGTAGGAGGGTGATAAAATCAACTCCCATACTTGCTAGGTGGGCAATGCATAAAGTGGAAAATAATTATACCACAGAAGTTCTCCCACTGGAATGAAAGTCCTGAGGCCCACGTCAGGCTTCCCAGCCTTGAGGTCTGGCAACAGGAGGAGGAGACCCCAGAGGATCTGGCTTCGAAGACCGGTGAGGTTTGGTCACAGGAATTCCACAGGACTGGGGGAAACAAAAACTCTACTCCTAGAGGGCACACACAAGGTCTCCTGCACACCAGGACCCAGGGAAAAAAGCAGTGACTTCATAAGAGACTAGGCCAAACCCACCTACTAGTATTGGAGGGTCTCCAGCAGAGCCGGGGGTGGCTGTGGCCCACTGCAGGGACAAGACACTGGCAGCGGTAGTTCTTGGGAGTACTCATTGGCATTAGCACTCCTGGAAGCCACTATTTTCTCCCAAAGACCCAGCTCCACCCAACAGCCTGTAGGCTCCAGTGCTGGGACACCTTAGGCCAAACAACCAAGGAACAAGACCCAGCTCCACCCACCAGTGGGCAGGAATCAGTCCTTCCTTCCCACTGGGAAGCCTGCACAAGCCTCTTTAACAGCCTCATCCACCAGAGGGCAGACAGCAGAAGGAAGAAGAACTACAATTCTGGAGCCTGCAGAACAGAAACCTCAATCAAAGTTACACAAAATGACATGGCAGAGGAATATGTCCCAGGTGAAGTAACAAAACCCCAGAAGAACAACTAAGTGAATTGGAGATAGCCAATCTACTGGAAAAAGAATTCAGAGTAATGATAGTGAAGATGATCCAAGATCTCAGAAAAAGAATAGAGGCACAGATCGAGAGGATACAAGAAATGTTTAACAAAGCAGAACTAAGGAACAAACAGATGAACAATACAATAACTTAAATGAAAAATACACTAGAAGGAATCGATAGCAGAATAACTGAGGCAGAAAAACTGATAAGTGAGCTGGAAGACATAATGGTGGAAATTACTGCCGCAGAACAGAATAAAGAAAAAAGAATGAAAAGAAATGAAGACAGTATTAGAGACCTCTGGGACAACATTAAAACACCAACATCTGTATGCTAGGGGTCCCAGAAGGAGAAGAGAGAAAGGACCTGAGAAAATATTTGAAGAGGTAATAGCTGAAAACCTCCCTAATATAGGAAAGGAAGTAGTCACCCAAGTCCAGGAAGTGCAGAGTCCCAAGGAGGAACATGCCGAGACACACAGTAATCAAGTTGACAAAAATTAAAGACAAAGAAAAAATATTAAAAGCAACAAGGGAAAAGCAACAAATAACATACAAGGAACTCCCATAAGGTTATCAGCTGATTTCTCAGCAGAAACTCCACAGGGCATAAGGGAGTGGCACAATATATTTAAAGTGATGAAAGGGAAGAAACTACAAACAAGAATACTCTACCCAGCAAGTTTCTCATTCAGATTCGAAGGAAAAATCAAAAAGCTTTACAGACAAGCAAAAGCTAAGAGAATTCAGCACCACCAGACCAGCTTTGCAACAAATGCTAAAGGAAATTCTCTAAGCAGAAAAGAAAAGGCCACAACTAGAAACAAGAAAATTACGATTGGAAAAGCTCACAGTTAAAGGCAAATATATAATAAAGGTAGGAAATCATCTGCACACAAATGTGATATCAAAACCAGCAATTGTGAGAAAAGGAGAGCACAAACGCAGGATATTGAAAATGCATCTAAAATTAAAAGACCAGCAACTTACAACAATCTTGATTATACACAGATGGCTATATCTAAACCTCATGATAACTGCAAACCAAAAATCTACAATAGATAAACACACACACAAAAGAAAAAGGAATCCAAACATAACACTAAAATTAGTCATCAAATCACAAGAGAACGAAAGAGGAAGGGAAGAAAGACCTACAAGAACAAATCCAAAACAATTAACAAAATGGCAATAAGAACATACACATTGATAAATACCTTAAATGTAAATGGATTAAATGCTCTGAGCAAAAGACATAAACTGGCTGAATGGATACAAAAACAAGACCCATATATATGATGTCTACAAGAGACCCACTTCTGATCTAGGGACACATACAGACTGAAAGTGAGGGGATGGAAAAAGGTATTCCACGCAAATAGAAATCATAAGAAAGCTGGAGTAGCAATACTCCTATTAGATAAAATAGGCTTTAAAATAAAGACTTATAAGAGACAAAGAAGGACACTAGAAGGACACTACATAATGATCAAGGCATCAATCCAAGAAGAAGATATAACAATTGTAAATATATATGCACCAAACATAGGAGCACCTCAATATATAAGGCAAATATTGAGTTGGCCAAAAAGTTCGTTCGCATTTTTCTGTAATATCTTATGGAAAAACCTGAACGAACTTTTTAGCCAACCCAATACTAACATCCATAAAGGGAGAAATTGACAGTAACACAATAACAGTGGGGGACTTTAACACCCCACTTTCATCAATGGACAGGTCATCCAGACAGAAAATCAAAAAGGAAACACAGGCCTAGATGACACATTAGACCAGATGGACTTAACTGATATTTATAGAGCATTCCATCCAAAAGCAGCAGAATACACATTCTTCTCATGTGCACATAGAACATTCTCCAGGAGTGATCACATGCTGGGCCACAAATCGAGCCCCAGTAAATTTAAGAAAATTTAAATCATATCAAGCATCTTTTCATATCACAATGCCATGAGATTAGAAATCAACTACAAGAAAAAGAAAAAAACTGTAAAAAACACAGACACATGGAGGCTAAACAATGTGCTACTAAACAACCAATGCCTCACTGAAGAAATCAAAGAGGAAACCAAAAAATACCTAGAGACAATCAAAATGAAAGCATGACAATCCAAAACCTATGGGACACAGTAAAAGAACTTCTAAGAGGGAAGTTTATAGCAATATAATCTTACCTCCAGAAACAAGAAAAATCACAAATAAAAAACCTAATGTCACACCTAAAGCAACCAGTGAAAGAACAACAAACAAAACCCAAAGTTAGTAGAAGGAAAGAAATCATAAAGATCAGAGGAGAAATAAATGAAACAAAAGTGAAGAATAGAAAATATCAATGAAACTAAAAGCTGGTTCTTTGAAAAGATAAATGAAATTGATAAACCTTTAGCAAGACTCATCAAGAAAAAAAAGGAGAGGGCCCCAATCAATAAAATTAGAAATGAAAAAGAAGTTACAGTGGACACCACAGAAATACAAAGGATCATAAGAGACTATTACAAGCAAGTATAAGCCAATCAAATGGACAACCTGGAAGAAATGGACAAGTTCTTAGAAAGGTACAGTCTCCCAAGGCTGAACCAGAAGAAATAAAAAATATGAACAGACCAATCGCAAATACTGAAATTGAAACTGTGATTTTAACAAACAAAAGTCCAGGATCAGATGGCTTCACAGTCAAATTCTATCAAACATTTAAAGAAGAGTTACACCTATCCTTCTGAAACTATTCCAAAAAAATCACAGAGGAAGGACTACTCCCAAACTCATTTTATGAGGCCACCATCACCCTGATACCAAAACAAGTTAAAGATACCATAAAAAAAGAAAGTTACAGGCCAGTTATCACTGATGAACACAGACACAAAAATCCTCAACAAAATACTAGCAATCTGAATCCAACAATACATTAAAAGGATCATACACCATGATCAAGTGGGATTTATCCCAGGGATTCAAGGATTTTTCAATATACGCAAATCAATTGGTATGATACACCACATCAACAAATCAAAGAATAAAAGCCACATGACCATCTCAATATATGCAGAGAAAGCTTTTGAAGAAGTTCAAAACTCTCCAGCAAGTGAGCATAGAGGGAACATACCTCAACATAATTAAGACCATGCATGACAAACCTACAGCTAACATCATACTCAGTGGTGAAAAAGCTGAAAGCATTTCCTCTAAGATCAGGAACAAGACAAGGATGTCCTCTCTCACTACTTTTATTGAACACAGGTTTGGAAGTCCTAGTCAAGGCAATCAGAGAAGAAAAATAAAAAGAATCCAAATTGGAAAAGAAGAAGTAAAACTGTCACTGTTTGCAGATGACATGAAACTATACATAGAAAATCCTAAAGATGCTACCAGAAAACTACTAGAGCTCATCAATAAATTCAGTAAAGTTGCAGGATAAAAAATTAATAAGCAGAAATCTGCTGCACTAACAATGAAAGATCAAAACGAGAAGTTAAAGAAACAATCCCATTTACCATTTCATCAAAAAGAATAAAATATCTATGAATAACCTACCTAAGGAAACAAAAGACCTGTACTCCGAAAACTATAAGACACTGATGAAAGAAATCGAAGATGGCACAAAGAGATGGAAAGGTACACCATGTTCTTAGATTGGAGGAATCAATACTGTCAAAATGACTACACTACCTGAGGCAATCTACAGATTCAATGCAATTGCTATCAAATTACCAGTGGCATTTTTCACAGAACTAGAACAAAAAAATCTAAAACTTTGTGTGGAGACACAAAAGACCCCACATAGCCAAAGCAATCGTGAGAAAGAAAAACGGTGCTGGAAGAACCAGGCTCCCTGACTTCAGACTATACTACAAAGCTACAGTCATCAAAATAGTATGGTACTGGCACAAAAACATATATAGATCCATGGAACAGGACAGAAGGCCCAGAAATAAACCCACGCACCTATGGTCAATTAATCTATGACAAGACTATGACAAGCAAGACTATACAATGGAGGAAAGACAGTCTCTTCAATAAACGGTTCTGGGAAAACTGGACAGCTACACCTAAAGGAATGAAATTAGAACATTCTTTAACACCATACACAAAAATAAACTCAAAATGGATTAAAGACTTAAATGTAAGACCAGGTACTGTAAAACTCTCAGAGGAAAACATAGAACACTTTTTGACATAAATTGCAGCCATCTTTTTTGATCTGTCTCCTAGAGTAATGGAACTAAAAACAAAAATAAACAGATGGGACCTAATTAAACTCAAAAGCTTTTGCACAGCAAAGCAAACCATAAATTAAATGAAAAGACAACCCACAGAATGGTACAAAATGTTTGCAAAAGATGCTACCATCAAGAGATTAGTCTTCAAAAATTACAAACAGCACAGTGTCAAAAAAAAACAAACAACCCAATCAAAAAATGGGCAGAAGACCTAAATAGACATTTCTCCAAAGAAGACTTACAGGTAGTCAAGAGGCACATGAAAAGATGCTCAACACCACTAATTATTAGAGACATGCAAATCAAAACTACAATGAGATATCACCTCACACCAGTCAGAATGGCCATCATCAAAAAATCTACAAACAATAAATGCTGAAGAGGGTGTGGAGAAAAGGGAACCCTCCTGCACTGTTGGTGGGAATATAAATTGATACAGACACTATGGAGAACTGTATGGAGGTTCTTTATAAAACTAAAAATAGAGCTACCATAGGATCCAGCAATCCCACTCCTGGGCATATATCTGGAGAAAAACATAGTTCAAAAGGATAGATGCTCCCCAGTGTTCATTGCAGCACTGTTTACAATAGCCAGGAAATGGAAGCAACCTGAATGTCCATTGGCAGCTGAATGGATAAAGAAGATGTGGTACATATTACTCAGACATTAAAAAGAATGAAATAATGCCATTTGCAGCAACAGGGATGGACATGGAGATTATCATACTAAGTGAAGTAAGTCAGACAGAGAAAGACAATAGCACTTACATGCGGAATCTTAAAAAAGAAAAAAAAGATACAAATGAACTTATTTACAAAACAGAAACAGACTCACAGACTTAGAGAACAAACTTATGGTTACCAGGGAGTGGAAGGGTGGGGGAGAGGGATAGATAGGGAATTTGGGATTGACATGTACACACTGCTATATTTCAAATAGATAACCCAATAAGGACCTACTGTATAGTACAGGGAATTCTGCTCAGTATTCTGTAATAACCTAAATGGGAAAAGAATCTGAAAAAGAATAAATACATGTATATGTATAACTGAATCACTTTGCTGTACACCTGAAATTAACACATTGTTAATCAACTACAATATAAAATAAAAATTTTTTAATCTTCAAATAATCTATTTTAAATGAACTTAAATTCAACTGCATACAAAAACTGTTTCATGTCTCCACTCTTCCAGTTATTGATGTCACAAGTTACATATTTTTATAGTGTGCCCGTAACACAGATTTGCTATAATACATTCGTCTTTTGAGCTCTATACCATAATTAAAAATGATTTATGTACCAACACTACAATAATACCGCAGTATCCTCTGTCTATATACTCACCTTTACCAGAGAGCTTTATATTTTCATATGGTCCCATGCTGTTGTCAGGCATCCTTTCATTTCAACTCAAAGCACTTCCTTTAGCATTTCTTACAGGGAAAGTCCAGTGGTGAGGAAATCCTTCAGCTTTTGTCTATCTAGGAAAGCTTTGTTTTCTCCTTCCCATTTGAACAACAGCTTTGCAATATGATATAATATTCTTGGTGTTTTTTCATTCAATGCTTTGAAAATCTCATCGCACTCCCTTTTGACCACTAAGGTTTCTGCTGAGAAATCTGCTGATCATCTTACAGCAGCTCCCTTTTACAAGTCACTTTTTCTCTTTGTCTCTGAGTTTGATTATATGTCTCAATGTGACTCTCTTTGGTTTTATCCTATTTGGAATTTGTTAAATTTCTTGCATTTCTATGTCCATTTCTTTCCTCAAATTGGTGATGTTTTCAGCCATAATTTCTTCAGATAGGCTTACCAGTCTGCTATTTCTGCCATAACAAAATACCAGAGTAGGTATCTTAAACAACAAATTAATTTTCTCACAGTTCTAGAGGCACTAAGTCCAAGATTAAGGTGTTGTCAAGGTTGGTTTTTAGTGAGCCCTCTCTTCTTGGCTTGTAGACAGCTGCTTTCATACTGTATCCTCACATGGCCTTTCCCCTGTGTACAGCAGAGCTCACTGGGGTTTTTTCCTCTTTGTATAAGGACACCACCTTATGACCTCATTTAACCTTAATTATCTCCTTAAAGGCCCCATCTCCAAACACAGTGACATCAAGAGATTAGGGCTCGAAATATGAATGTGGCAGTACACAGTTTGGTTCATAACATTCTGCCTCCTGACCCCCAAAAGTTCGTGTTCTTCTCACATGAAAAATACATACACCACATCCCAAAAGCCCCAAAGTTTTAACCCATTCCAGTATCAATTCCAAGTCCAAAGTCTCATCTAAATATCATCTCAACAGGTATGGGAGAGATTTTAGGAACAATTCATCTGGAGACAAAATTTCTCTCCAGCTTTGAACCTGTTAAACTAGACAGGTTATCTGCTTACAAAATACAGTGATGGGACAGGCATAGGATAGGCATTCCCATTCCAAAAGGAGGAAACTGGGAAACAGAAAATGGTGCTGTGTCCCCAGAAGGACAAAAACCTAGCAATGCATATTCCACTAGACCTTAAGGCTCAAAGATAATCCTCTTTTGCTGGATGTTCTACCCTCCAGGCCCACTGGGAAGGCAAAATTACCCCCACACCCCTAAGCAGTAGCCCCATGCATGTGGCTCTTTACAGCAGCAGCCTGGTTTGTAGAAACTGAGGAAGTGGCTCCACTCTCTGAAACCAGGGAGGAAACATCCTTGTTCACTGGGCCTGTATGCACTGTATTTGTGGTAGGTGTGGCAGCCCTGATGATCTCTGAATTGCCTTTGGGGTCATTCTTCCCTTTTCTTGAAGGATAAAGTTGCATGCAGCTAAATAGCTTTATGGTCTGCTGATACCGAAACAGAGAAGTCTGAAAGCCTTGCTTTCTTTCATCTCCTTTTCTGCTGGTATAATCCCACCTCTATTCCTGGCTTCAGTTGAGATGGCTGATTAAATCCATGAGTAATCTCTATGGAGTGACTGTCCAGCCACACCCTTGGGGTTCTCTCCAGAACACACTTTCTCATTTTTTGCAATACTGACAGGTTGAGAATTTTTAAATCTTCAAGTTTTGATTCATTTTTGCTTATAGTTCCTTCAAATCAATCTAGACTTTTTCTAGCATGCACCTCAAAACTCTTCCAGCTTTGACCCATCACCTCATTCTAAAGCCACTTCCAGATTTTTAGGTATTTGTAATAACAGCACCCCACATCTTGGTACCAAAATCAGTATTAGTCTGCTAGGGCTGCCATAACAAAATACCGCAGACTGGGTTGCTTAAACAACAAAAATGCATTTTCTCACAGTTCTAGAGGCAAAAAGTCCAAGATCAAGGTGCCATCAGGGTTGGTTTCTGGCCTCTATTCCTGGCTTGCAAGGAGCTGTCTTCTCACTGTGTCCTCACATGGCCTTTCCTCAGGGCTCATACAAAGAGAGAGAAAACTCTGTTTCTTCTTCTTATAAGAACATCAGTTCTAAAAGATTAGTGCTCTATCCTCATGACCTCATTTAATCATAATTACCTTCTTAAAGGCCCCACCTTCAAATACAGTCACATTGGGGGTTAGGGCTTCAAACAGGAATTTGAGGGGGCCAGGGGTAGGGGGCACAATTCAGTCCATGACAGATCCTGTGCCTTCTTCTCTCATTTCAGGACTCCTACAAAGCATATGTCCACTTGATGGTGCCCCATAAATCCCTTCATTTTTCTTCATTCTTTTTTCTTTTTGTCCCAGAGTTGGTCACTTGAAATGGCCTATCTTCCAGTTCACTGATCCATTCGTTCTTCTTCCTGGTCCCAGTGTGCTGTTGAACCATCTCGTGAATTTTTAATTCAGTTAAAGTATTCTTCAGCTCCAGAATTTGATTCCTTTTTATAGTTTCTGTCTCTTTGTAATTGTCTCATTTTGTTTATGCATTGATTACCTCATTGCATTTACTTTTCTATTTGAGCATCTATAAGACTTTTATTTTGAATTATACGTCACAGATCTCTGTTTCCGTTTTCTGGAGATTATTTTTTTTCCTTTGCACGTTTCCCTGTTAGTTTTTATGCATTCTGTTGAAATGTAGGCATTTGAAAGAACATCCAGCTCTCCCAATCTTTGCAGACTAGCTACATACAAGGGGACACCTTCAACCTTAGTGTACTGTTGGTGGAAATGTAAATTGGTACATACACTATGGAAAACAGATTGGAGGTTCCTCAAAAAATTAAAAATATAATTACTATATGACCCAGCAATCCCACTTCTGGGTATATATCCAAAGGAAATAAAAACAGGATATCCAAGAGATAGAACAGTACCATGTTCACTGCAGCATTATTCACAACAGACAAAATATGGAAACAACCTAAGTCTCCATCAACAGATGAATGGATAAAGAAGATGTGGGGGGTGGGGGTGTGTTTGTGTACACACACACACAACAAATATTATTCAGCCATGAGAAAGAATGAAGTCCTGCTATTTGTGATAACATGGACAAATCATAAGGGCATTATGCTAAGTAAGCCAAGTCAGACAGAGAAAGAGAAATACCATATGATCTCACTTATATTTGGAACTTAAAAAGCCTAACTCATAGAAATAGAAAGTACAATGGTGTTTACCAGGGACTGAGGGTAGGGAAATTGGGGAGATGTTGTTTAAGGGTATAAACTTGCAACTAGTAGATGAATAAATTTTGGAGATCTAATGCACTATAGTGATTATACTCAATAATACTATATTATAAACTTCTAAGTTGCTAAGAGACCAGATCTGAATTGTCCTCACTTCAAAAAGAAATGATAATTATGTGGTGTGACAGTGGTGTTAGCTAACACTGCAGTGGTAATCATATTGCAATATATAAATCAACACACTGTATACCTTAAACTTATACAATGTTGTATGCCAATTATATTTCACTTTTTAAAGGAGATATCACAAGGAACATTAGAAAATATCTAGAGACAAATGAAAACACAACATTGCAAAAATTATGGAATGCAGTTGAAATAGTATTAAGAGGGAAATTTACAGCTGCAAATTCTTACGTTGAAGAAGATTACAAAATCAACAAACTAACTTTATATATTAAGAAACTAGTAAAAGAAGAATAAATTAACCCAAAGCTCGCAGAAGGAAAGAAATAATATAGATTAGGGCAGAGATAAACAGAGAATAGTAAAACAGTAGAGAAAATTAATAAAACGAAGATCGGTTGTTGGAGAAGATCAACAAAATTGACAAAACTTTATTAGCTAGATAGGCTAAGAAGAAAACAGAGAAGACCCAAATTACTAAAATTAAACATGAACAGGGGACACTACAACTGATGCCACAGAAATAAAAAGGAATGTAAGAGAATACTATGAACAATTATATGGCAACAAATTGGGTAATCTAGAAAATGGAAAAATTCCTAGAAACATACAACCTGTCCACATTGAATCTGGAAAAAATAAAAAATCTAAACAAAACTGTAACTAATAAGGAGATTGAAGCAGTAATCAAAAACTTCCCACAAAGAAAACTCCAGGACCAGACAGCTTCACTGGTGAATTCTACCAAACGTTTAATGAAGAATTAACACAAATCCTCCTCAAATTCTTCAAAAAAAGTAAAGAGGTAATGCATCTTAACTAATTATATGACTACAAAGACCAGTATCCCTGATGAATACTGATGTAAAAGTACTCAACAAAATGCTAGCAAAATGAATTCAATAACATAGTAAAAGAATTATATATTAGGACCAATTAAAACTTATTCCTGGGATGCAAGGATGTTTCAGCACATGAACATCAATCAATGTAATACACCATATTAACAAAATGAAGGACAAAAACCACATGATCATCTCAATAGATGCAGAAAAAGCATCTGACAAAATTCAACATCCTTTCATGATAAAGATATTCAACAAACTGCATTTATAAGGAATATATCTTGACATAACTAAGGCCATATGTGACAAACCCACGGCTAACATATACTCAGTGGTGAAAAGTTTAAAGCTTTTTTATCTGAGATCAAGAATAAGACAAGAATGCCCACTCTCACCACTCTTATTTAACACAGTACTAAAAGACCTAGCCAGAGGAATCAGGCAAGAAATTAAAATAGATGGCATGCAAATCAGAAAGGAAGAAGTAAAACTGTCTACTTAGATATGACATGATCTTATATATAGAAAATCGTAAAGACTCCACCAAACTACTAAGTGAATTCAGGAAAGTTACAGGATACAAAATCAATATAAAAAAATCAGTGGCATTTCTATTCATTAACAACAAATTATCCAAAAATTAAATAAAACAAACTCATTTATAATAACATTGAAAACAATAAAATACTTTGGAATAAATTTAACCAAGGAGGTGCAAGATCTGTACACTGCAAACTGTAATATATTGGTGAAAGAAATTAAAAACAACACAAATAAATGAAAAGATATACTGTGTTCATGAACTGGAAGAATATTGTTAAAATATCCAGACAACCCAAAACAATCTATAGATTCAATGCAGTCTCTATCAAGATTCCAATGGTATTTTCTACAGAAAAGAAAAAAAAAATATCTCAAATTCTTATGGAACCACAAAAGACTCTGAATAGCCAAAGCAATCCTGAGAAAGAAGACTAAAGCTGGAAGCATCACACTTCCTGATTTCAAAGTATACTACAAATACTATAGTATTCTAAGTGGAATGGTACTGGCATAAAAAGACCAATGGAACAGAATCAAGAGCCCAGAAATAAGTCATCACATATATTGTCAAGTAATATTTGACAAAAGCGCCAAGAATACTCAATGGAGAAAAGACAGTCTCTCCGATAAATGGTGGTGGAAATACTGGATATTCACAGGCAAAAGAATGAAACTGGACTCCTATCTTCCACCACTCAAAAATGAACTTCAAGTGGATTAACAACTTAAATGTAAGACCTTAAACCATAAAACTCCTAGAAGAAAACAAAGGGGAAAAGTTCCTTGACACTGGTCTTGGCAATAATTTTATGGATTATACTTTGTGACAACTACAGTATAAGCAACAAAAGCAAAAAATAATAAGTGGGACTACAACAAACTGTAAAGCTTCTGCACAGTGAAAGAAACAACAATATGAAAAGGCAACCAACAGAATGGGAGAAAATATCTCCAAACCACATATCTGATAAGCAGTTAATATCCAGAATACATAAAGAACTCATGTAACTCAATGACAAAAAATGTATAGGTAAAAATAAACTAATCCATTTAAAAATGGGCAGAAGACCTGAACAGACGTTTTTTCAAAAAGAGATTCAAATTGCCAAAGGTACATGAAATGTGGTCATCATCACTAATCATCAGGGAAATGCAAATCAAAGCCACAGTGAGATAGAGATCAAGATGGCAGAGCAGGACATCAAGCCCACCTCCCCTTCATAAACAAATCAAAAATACAACTACACGTGGAGCAAGTCTTGCTGAAAATGACCTGGAGACTGGCAGAACAGCTCTTCTACAACGAAGGACGTAAAGAAAGATCTACAGAGTCTGGTTCCGGACTGGGGGGTGGGGGTGAGAAGTGATCTGGTTGGGACCCGCACCCTTGGCAGGGGACCCAGAAGAGGAGGGGGCTATCACCAGCGCTGGGATCCTCCCTGGGGAGGGTTTTGAGCCACATATTAGGCACCCCAACCCTGGGGTACAGTTCTGGGAAGAGGAACTCCCTTAGCTGGTTTGAAAATGAGTGGCACTTACAGGGGTGTAAGAAACCGAGGCTCTGCTTTTGAAGAGTACATGCACAGACCCACTTACTCTCAGTCACAGCACAAAGGCAGCAGATTGAAGACTGCCTGGGGCCCTGGCCAGCTTGCATGGACCCCTCCAGCATGCCCCCCAGCCTGTACCAGGCTCCTGTTCCAGCCCCTCTTTCCCCAGCGCTGCTCCCCACTAAGGTGGAGGCTGCCATTGCCAACAAGAGTGTGGACACTTGGAGAGATGCCAGCCCTGCCTCTGAACAGGTTGGAGACAGCCACTGCCAGCCTGTGCTTTGGTGCATACACTCAGGAGGAAGTGAGGCTAGCTCCATGGTGTGGAGATGGCCACCGCCAAAGTGTGCATCCCTGCATACACTCAGAAGGAAGTGAGGCTAGCTCCAGGGCACCAGTCCCTATGCACACTTCGGAGGGAGGAGGGCCAGCTCAGAGGTGGGCACCAACCCAGCCTCTAACCAAGGCATGCATACTGGGTGAAAAAGTGAAACCAGCACAGAAGTGAAGCCCCAAGCCCTCAGGCCCTGGCCACAACCCTAACCAAGGGGGAGACTACCATCACACCAGGAGAAACCCAACTCCGTCAGGGGTTCTGCTCCAGCCTCTTGGGCCCCCATCCAATAGGGCTATAACAGCCATTGAGCAGAGAAGCCCGGCTTGCACCTGGCTCTAGCTCTAGCCCCTCCAACTCCAGCTCCACCTCCCACCAGGGTGGTGGCTGCCAGCACACCCCTAGGGAAGACGCAGCCCGTGTTCACTTCAGATCCAGTTCACACCAAATCCGCTGGGTACATGCAGACTACATAGGGACATTCACAGAAGGACACACCTTCAAGACCAGGATAGGTAATGGTTTCACTTAATTTCATAGAGACAGAAAAATTAAACAAAATGAAAAGACAGAGGAATATGTTTCAAATGAAAGAATGAAAAAAAGCCCTTGAAAAAAAACCCTAATGAAACAGAGATAAATAATTTACCTGAAAAAGAGTTCAAAGCAATAGTAAAAGAATGCTAACTGAACTTGGGAAAAGAATAGATGAACACAGTGAGAATTTTAACAAAGAACTAGAACATATAAAAAAGAACCTGTAAGAGCTGAAGAGTACACTAGTAGGAATTAACAGCAGATTAGGTGATACAGAAGAATGCATAAGCAATCTGGAACATAGACTAATGGAAATCACCCAATCAGAAAAGCAAAAAGAAAAACAAATTTAAAAAAATAAGGATAGTTTAAGGGGCCTCTGAGACAGCTTTAAGTGTACTAACATTCACATTATAGAGGTCCCAGAAGGAAAAGAGAGAAAGGGGTTGAAAATGTATTGGATATTATAAGCTGAAAACTTCCCAAACCTGAAGGAAGAAACAGATTTCCAAGTACAGGAAGCACAGAGAATCTCAAACAAGGTGAACCCAAAGAGACCCACACCAAGACATATCATAATTAAAATGGCAAAAGTTAAAGAGATAATTTTAAAGGCAGCAAGAGAAGGGAACGACATAAAACTATCACATTCTTCTGCAGAAACGTTTCAAGTGCTGAAAGAGAAAAACCACAACCTAGGATATTCTACCCATCAAGGTTATCATTCAGAATTGAAGGAGATAAAGAGCTTCTCAGACAAGCAAAAACTAAGAGAGTTCATCAATACTAAACTGATCTGACAAGAAGTATTAAAGGGTCTTCTTTAAGTGAAAAAGAAAAGGCTACAAGACAAGAAATTATAGGAAAGGAAAAATTCCAATGGATAGAGGCAAATATATAGTAAAGACTGTGGATCAATCACTTAAATAAACTAGTATAAAGATTAAAAGACAGAAATTATAAAACAAACATAACTACAATAAACAGTAGACATGAAGATATAAAGTATGATGTCAAAAACAAAAAGTGGGGAGGGGAGTAAAAAACGTATATCTTTTAGAATGTGTTTGAACTTAAGTTATTATTGGTTTAAAACAAGTATAGTTATAGGTCAACATATATGAACCCCATGTTAACCACAAATCAAAAACCTACAACAGGGACTTCCCTGGTGGCACAGTGGTTAAGAATCCGCCTGCCAATGCAGGGAACACGGGTTTGAGCCCTCGTCTGGGAAGATCCCACATGCCGCAGAGCAACTAAGCCCATGTGCCACAGCTACTGAGCCCGAGTGTCACAACTACTGAAGCCCACGTGCCTAGAGACTGTGCTCTGCAACAAGAGAAGCCACTGCAATGAGAAGCCCACACCCAAGGAACGGTAGCCCCCGCTTGCCGCAACTAGAGAAAGACCGCGTGCAGCAACGAAGACCCAACGCAGCTAAAAATAAAAATAAATAAATTAAAAAAAAAAAAGGCTGCAACACATTTACAAAAACTAGAGAGAAAGAAACACAAACATGATACTAAAGAAAATCATCTAACCATAAAGGACGAGAATAAAAGAATGAAGAACTACAAAAACAACCAGAAAACATGTAACGAAGTAGCAATTAGTGCATACTTATCAATAATCACTTTAAATGTCAATGGACTAAATGCTCCATTAAAAGACATAGGATGGCTGATTGGATAAAAAAAACAAGACCCACCCATGTGCTGCCTATAAGAGACTCACTTCAGAGCTAAAGACACACAGAGACTGAAAGTGAGGGCATGGAAAAAGATATTTCATGCAAATGGAAACAATACATATTCAGACATAATGGACTTCCAAATAAAGTTTATAACTAAAAACAAAGAAGGGTACTATATAATGATAAAGGGGTCAATCCAAGAAGAGGATATAACATTCTTAAACATATATATACCTAATATAGGACTACCTAAATATATAAAGCAAATATTAACAGACATAAAGGTAGAAACTGACAACAATACAGTTACAGTAGGGAACTTTAACACCCCAATTACATCAATGGACAGGTCATCCAGACAGAAAATCAATCAGGAAACAGGGGCCTTTAATGACACATCAGACCGTTGGAATAGATATCTCCAAATATAGGGGAAAATAAAGTGAAAAAATAGAAAAAGAATGTGTACATTATTTTCAAATGTACATGGAATGTTGCCCAGGATAGATCACATGCTAAGCCACAAAACAGGTCCAGGTCCATCTGTGTTGCTGGGCAGAAATAGAGGGTATTATGTTTAGTAAAGTCAGTCTGATAGAGAAAGACAAACACTGTATGTTTTCACTTACATGTGGAATCTAAAAAGTAAAACAAATGAAAGAATATAACAAAACAAACTCACAGATACAGTCAACAAACCAGTGGTTACCACTGGGGAAAGGAGTTGGGGGAGTGGCAACATAGGGGAAGAGGATTAAGAGGTATAAACTACTATGTATAAAATAAGTAAACTACAAGGATGTAATGTACAGCACAGGGAATATAGCCAACATTTTATAGTAACTTTAAATGAAGTATAATCTATAAAAATACTGAATCACTATGCAGTACACCTAAAACTAATATAATACTATAAATCAACTACACTTCGACAAGAAGAGAAAAAAACAAAGACCAAAACCAAAAATCACAATGAGGGACTTCCCTGGTGGTACAGTGGTTAAGAATCTGCCTGCCAATGCAGGGGACACAGGTTCGATCCCTGGTCCGGGAAGATCCCACATGCCACAGAGCAACTAAGCCCGTGCACCACAACTACTGAGCCTGCTTTCTAGAGCCCATGAGCCACAACTACTGAAGCCCACGCACCCTAGAGCCCGCGTGCCACAACAACTGAGCCCGCATGCCACACTTACTGAAGCCTGCACACTCTAGGGCCTGCATGCTGCAACTACTGAAGCCCACGCACCTAGAGCCTGTGCTCCGCAACAAGAGAAGCCACCGCAATGAGAAGCCCACGCACCGTAATGAAGTGTAGCCCCTGCTCGCCACAACTAGAGGAAGCCTGCACACAGCAACAAAGACCCAATGCAGCCAAAAATAAATAAAATTAAATTTTAAAAAAGTCACAATACCTTTCACTTGTTAAGAATGACTATTATGAAAAAGGCAAAAGATAAGTGTCAGAAAGGATGTGCAGAAAAGGGAATCCTTGCGCGCCACTAGTGGAAATGTAAATTGGTTCAGCTACTATGGAAATCAGTATGGAGGTTCCTCAAAAAATTAAGAATTATCATATGATTCAGCAATTTCACTTCTGGTTATGTATCCAAAGGATACTAAAATATTAATCTGAAAAGATATGTGCACCCCTATTTTCATTGCAGCATTATTTACCAATAGCTAAGACGTTGAAATAACCTAAGCATCCACCAACAGATGAATGGATAAAGAAAATGTGGCATATATATATGATGGGATATTATTCAGCCATGAAAAAAGAAATCTTGCCACAAAATAAATCAACCTGGAGGGCATTATACTAAGTTAAATAAGTCAAAGAAGGACAAATACTGTATGATCTCACTCATGTGGAATCTAAGAAAACTGAACCCATAGCAACAGAGAACAGACTGTGGTTGCCATAGGCTGGGGGTGGGGTAAATGGGTGAAGATGGTGAAAGGGCACAAACTTTACAGTTGTAAGATGAAGTTCTAGTGATGTACAGCCTGTTGACTGTGGTTAACAATACTGCACTGTATATTTCAAAGTTGCTAAGAGAGTAGGTTTTAGAAGTTCTCACCAGATTACATAAGAAATTTTAACTACGTGAGGTGATGGATGTGTTAAATACCCTTATTCTGGTGGTCATTTTACAGCATATGAATGGATAAAATCATTGTTGTACACCTTAAACTTACACGATGTCATATCAATTATATCTCAATAAAGTTAGGAAAAGAAGTTTTTAAAAAGTTACAAAGAAAAAAATTACATTTGCAATGTTGTGCAACCATCACCACTATTTCCAAAATTTTTCATCACCCCAAATAGAAACTCTGTAACCATGAGCAATAGCTCCCCCTTTCCAATCCCTTCCAGCCCCAGGTAACTTCTCACCTATTTTGTCTGTATGAATTTGCCTAGTAAGGATATTTCCTATAATTAGTCATACAATATTTGTCCTTTTATGTCTGATTTATTTCACTTAACATGTTTTCAAGGTTCATCCCTGTCACAGCATGTATTAGAGCTTCCTTCCTTTCTATGGCTAAGTAATATTCCATTGGTTGTATATGCCACATTTTGGGTACCCATTTATCTGCTGATGGACACTTGGGTTGTTTCTACCTTTTGGCTAATGTGAATAATGCTGCAATAAGTATTGGTATATAAGTATCCGTTCCACCAGCAATGTACAAGACTTCTAAATTTTCTACATTCTCACCAACACTTGTTACTTTCCACTTTTTTTAAATTACTGCCATCCTAGTAGGTGTGAAGTGGTATTTCACTGTGGTTTTCATTTGCATTTCCCTGATGGCTAATTATGTAGAGTATCTTTTCATGTGCTTGTTGGGCATTTCTGTATCTTCTTTGGAGAAATGTCTACTCAAGTCCTTTGCCCATTTATAATTTAGTTTGTCTTGTTGTTGTTGAGTTGTAGTTCTTTATATATTCTATATATTAATTTCTTATCAGATATTTAATTTACAAATATTTGCTCCCATTCTGTACATTTTATCACTTTCTTAATAAAGTGTCCTTTAATGCACAAGTTTTAAATTTTGATGAAGCCCAATTCATACATTTTTTTCTTTTGTTGCTCATCCTTGTGGTATCACGTTTAAGAATCTGTGGCCAAACCCAAGGTCATGAAGATTTACCATGTTTCCTTCTAAGAATCTTATGGTATTAGCTCTTGGGTCATCGATCCATTTTGAGCTAATTTTTTTATGTGGTGTGAGATGGGGTGGTCCAATTTCATTCTTTTGCATGTGAAAATCCAGTTAGCCAGAATCATCTGTTGAAGACTTTTTTGTTCATTGAATAGGCTTGGCACCCTTGTTGAAAATCAACTGCCCATGTGTGTATGCATTAGACAACTCATCTGAGATGTAAAACGGAATAGAGAACAGATGATAACTCGCATATTTGTTAGTGATGGGAATGATCTAGAAGAGAGAGGGAAATCAATAATGCAGGAAAGGGGAAGCACACTGTTTTAATAGTCAAGAGGGGATGGTACTGAAGATATAAGTGGAAGGACTGACCTTGGAGTACAGAGTTTATAAGAACTGGCAGGAAGGCAGAGTGTATCACTGCAAATGCTGCTAGGTAGGTAGTAGCGGTAACTTAGGGAAATGAATCCCACCTATTCAACAAATACTTACAGTCACCTACTTTATGACAGACGTTGTTCCAGGGATTCAATGATGAATCAAAACACACCGGGTCCTATATTCTTGGAGCTATCAAATCTAGGGATAAGACAGAAACATCAACTACAAAGGACGTGTGGTAGGATTGAGGATGTGAAAGTGGAGCTGGAAATGGGGGCGTTGGGACAATATAATCAAATCCATGTTTTAAAATGGTTGCTGAGGGGCCAGTTACTTAGCTACTGAAGGAGACCCGAATGTTGGTCTATCGCCCAGGAAAAATTCTGATCAGTAAGCAACATTAACATAACATTGTTATCAATAAGTAACATCAACAACATATCACCTACTACACATTAAATTGAAGACAATGCTGTCTTCTAACAGTTCTATAAACTATTACAGTATTGAATAAAATTATGGGATTTAAATATTCAGAATAGTGTTTCCTCTCACAAAGTGATCCTTAATTAACTCTTGTTTAATATACCAGTCTATTTTAGAATTAGTCCTGAGACCAAAAACCCAGAGTAGGTAGAATACAAGTAAAATTAAATGAAATACCACTAAATACCTTTCATGGAAACTCTATACCCTTGAAAAATTCATGTAAGATCTTAACACAGTTAAAATTCAGTGAAGACTTAGATTGTAGAAGGAAATTAAATAAAAAGATAGTTACTACCTGTGGATTTAACTAATATTTGTCTTGTGATTCACCCTAGCATTTTGTACATTTTGATATGTATGACGACTTACCATCCTCACAGTGGTGGAGGCTTAATGGGCTATCTAATCTAATCCAGCCTCAAAATCTGCTCCCATGGATCACTCACTCAGAAGCCACTTCCACATCGGCCTAAATTCTCAGGAGAATCCTGGGACATGAGAGCTGTACAGAGAGCCAGTGAACTGTCTCTATAGGCTCCAGAAGAGTCCTGGAGATACTTGCTGTTTCTGAACTCCTATGAACTTAGTAGGTCAGAAATAACTTAAGTTTTCAAGGACACAGGCAAAAAAACAAAGACAAATGGCCTCTATTCAATAAGGTTACCTCTCAAACTCTAGTGAGCAACAGTGGAGGGGGAAAAAGACAATTCCAAAATCAGAAGTTGACCACAGTGCTTTTTAACTAGTATGATGAACTGTTCTTGTGGCTCAAGGTCTTATCTGGGCGTGTTTATCAAAGAATTTATAAAGTTATCCTCTGCAAAAGAGTAAGAAAACTTTGTAAAATGTCAGAGAATCACTGCAAAATATGCCACTGTTGACACTTACACATGATACCTAACATTTCATCAATTTTCAAAATAAAGAGTTTGAATGAAAAAAAAATTTACAACTGTTATTTTCTTTCAGGACTCATTAATTTTTGGAAAGCACTTCACTGGAGGTCAAAATGTACTATTTGCTAGGAAAATAAAAAATATTTTAGTGACAAAGTTCTATGTGGTTTCAAAGCTAATTATCAATCTCTTAGACTGTGTTTTGAAACTGCCAGTTTTAAGCCTAAAATTATTCAAATGCCAATGCTGTTATGGTCAGCGTGAGAAATAAATTCTATACAATTCCTCCAGCTTCCAAATAAAAGGATTTTTATAGTCAGAAAATCTATTTATAAATTATAATATAAAATTTAAAATTCACCATATTTCAGCATCAAAAACATATGCCAGGAAAAAGAATCATGTATTGAATATAACAGAAAATAGGCTCTGTTCCTATTTATAAAAAAATCTCATTATAAAAGCAAACTTGTGGAGCAGAAATATGGAATTCAGTTCATCTGGTTATGCCTCAGGTGTAAGGAAATGCGTTGAACCAAGCGGCAGTGTGGGTGGTGGGAATGGAAAATGAAACAGGTGAAATGGATAGTTCGTGAAAGAGGTAATTTTTCTCATAAAGATGTATAATTCTCAACTGAAAGATGATTTAGTCTAAGCTAGGAAATACATTTAAGTGGAACAGGTAAAAAAGATACCAATTTTTAAAAATGGGAGGGGCACTGCAAATGTGAGAGGCTGGTAAAGTTGAAACTTTTACCACAATCCTCTCCCCAAATCTCTGACACTTATTGTATCGTTCCAGGAAGGGATATATTTCTTTCAATAAGCTTCACACAAGTATTTTTTATGGATACATATATTTTCTAACATAAATAAACCAAAGCCAAATGAAAATAAAAACTTACTTATCAGAAACGTAACAATTCCCTGTCTATATCTTAAATAAAATGATATAATTTCCAGCTTCTAGTTAATAGCTCTATGAGGATGTTCATAAAGAGTCAATTCTGCTTAATATAGGGATGAAACCTATCTCCTAGGGAGGGAAGAGAAGGGGGTGGAGAGAAGGGGATTTATCCAGTATTATATAGAGAGCCCAAAGACAGTCTGAAATTTTATTCTACCATCTCTCTCCTCCTTCCTTCCCTTCCTTCTTTCCTTCTCTCTTTTAGTCTAAGTAAAATACCCAATGACCAGGAATTTTCTGTCAATCTCTCTAAGCTATAAAAATTTTAGGCACACAAACTGACAAAATATATAAAACCCAAACATCCAATTTAAATATTTTAGGCATTTTTATTTAATAAATAACTTCAGTAAATAGCACTGTAAAAAGTGAACTGTTAAAATTAAAAGGCACTTAAAATAAGAATGTGACTACTATGAAACCAAACAGGAAATTCAAACAGTGAGAAGTAAATATACACTGGTCTGTTACAGCACTAATTGAAATTAAGAATTGCTTAATTGATGGCTGTTGCATAAGCCATAGTACAATTTCACATGGTCATTAAAAAGGCAAATGTACAGCTAAAACATCAATGAAAAAGTACTGATAAAAAAAAGTCTTACCCAAAATTGCAAACAAATACATTAAATGATTAGAAGAGGTGATAAAAAGCACCAGGCTTTAAACAAAATAAAATGAATAAAATAAAATAAATTCACCCAGAGGTCCCCAATTCAGCAAATACTATGTAAATTAAGGCCTTTATATAAATCAAGGACTTTTTTTTTTGCAGAAAATTCCCCAATACTTCTATCCAAGGCTTGAATTTAAAAAAAGAAGGCATAAAAGTTACCAAGATTAAGTAACTCTTAAAATGGCACACAGGTTTTAAAGCTATGTTTTCCCTTCCTAACTCTGACTTTTCCCATGGCCTTTGTAGATCAAATAGTTCATTATTTCACACGAGTAACTCCCAACATACTCATCTTTCAGATATATCATGTCATCAGTCATGTCTAATAAGGAAAATAACAAAATAATAAATTTAAAACAATTCTAAACTAGCTAGAAGGACATTCACTTTGGATTCTGTATAACTGAAAAGTGACATATCTGCAAAGCGAGAAATCAGTTTTAATACTTGATTAACAGAAACTCTCATCATACTCATTACTTTAACTACTGCCCTTTCAATCACTCTAGAAATATCACTTAATCCACTAAGAGCTGGATTTCAACAGTCCAGGAGGAAAAGGTCAAAAAGGCACAATGCAACCTTAGATGATAAGGAAAACCATCCTGTCTCAAGTCTTCTGTCAGTCCCTGGCATTGATTATAACATTATTTTCAAAATAATTAAAAAATTTTCAAATTATACATATTGTACACTTTCAGAACCTGCCCATGAGAGAACCACAGCAACACTGCCCTGAAACTACCTTGCTGTGGCTGTGGAATTACTACTTTGCACTCAGTGTTGTGGATACGCAAAGGCAGCGCTCATTTTCCCTCATACTTCGGGTTGACAACAGTTGTCACAGCACTCTTATAAATAGGATTTTCACCCTAAAAAAAAGAGAAAAGTTATCAGTCGCTCTACTGAAGTCATATAACATTATTTATAAGACAATATTAAAAGTAAAGATCGTTTTCAGAAGTCATTTCCATTTTATCTGTCCAGGTATCACACTGAATTTTTTAAAAGGCATTAAAAAGTTTACACAGAAGTTGAAAATGAAGGCTTTGCCCTACAAAGTCTAAAGGTACCCCTGTCCTCTGGCATTATTTCCTTTCTGAGCCATTCCTCCACTGGAGGATGTGCTGTTAACGGCTTCTCTCTTTTAAACTGGTTTTGAATGCCTGTCTTGAAACTAATTTTGAACTTGAGGAATTCTTCTGCCATCAACTGCCTGATTCGTAACCCTTTACTGTGCACAAAGGTGCATGATAATGAACAGACTCCTTGGCTTTCATCTCTCTGAGGGAGATATTCTTCTGAGGCTCTGCCACAAAAGTTGCGGAGAGTTCTGGGGTAAGACTGTCACAGTGTCACTGCGGGCACAGTACCTCCACCAAGGCATCACACTGCCGCATTTGCTTAGACAAAAATAATTTCCATTCTTCATGAAATAACTGCTATTCTTCAATATCGTACTGATGAAATGTTTTATTTTATTGTTAATACTGTATTTTACTAAAGAGTACTGAAATCAAGCCCAGTAAATGACTCCAAGCCATAAACACAAGAGATTTTTCAATATCCAAAACTTTACTGACACTGATGTTTTAAAACAGGAAAATAACATACATCCCCATGCTATCATTTTCTTAAAAAATTCTCTTATGCTAAGTGATACATTTAAATATCTGCTACAGCATTCTTTCTCCTGCTTGAAAGTCAAATGAGAAATATGGCCAAATATTCCTATCTCAGAGGAAATAACAGTGAGTACAAATGAAACAAATATTAAAGAAAAACTTAAAACATTTAAAATTTTAGGCAAAAATTAAGATTTTGAAATGCTGTTTAGTTTTATATCTTACTATAGAACCATTTGAGGTGATTTCAAAAAATATAGGAAGCATCTAAACAGTAATTTTTGCTTTTAAATTTTATTCACACTTCACTGCAGGTTATATTTGGATATAGTTTTCATTGCCACAATTTCTGCCTCCTAGGAGGGTACAGTTTGGTGGATGACAAACATGAAGATAAATTAAGGCGCTCTGAAATAGTACAAAAGAGAATTATGTACATAAAAAGGGAACAGTATAAGAAAAAAGGGATTGACTCTGAGAAGATCAGGGATATTGTCAAAATGAAACTGTAGATAAAACATTGAAAGGTATATAGACACACATACACATGCAGTCAAGGTGCTGGGAAAAGAATGGCACAGTTAGGTAGAAATATACATAGTTCAGAAGTTTTTAAGGGTGCATGTGTATGTTTTGAGGAGTGGGGAAGGGAAAGGAGACAAGAAAGAAGACAGCGCCAGATCACGAAAGGTCCTGTGTGCCATGCTAAAAAGACTGAATTTATCTTGCAGACAGGAAATCACTGAGGGAAAATGAAACATATAAGGGCTGGGTCTTGAGAGACACCAAATAAACCACTATGACTTCAGCTTAGCAGTGAGCCTGGATACCAACTGAAACGTGACAATGTGCCTTAGCCCCACCCCACAAAACACAATTTGACCAGTCATTTCTGAAACATGGAGGAACTCAGGATCCCTCAGAGGCAAACATCATATAATCTGGATGATAAAAAGTCACATAGGATATCAAACTCTGAGCTCTAATCCCAACTGGAGCTAAAATATGATTATACAGACATTGTAGCAGACATTTCATAATGGAGACCGGAGTCTGGATCCTGGCGACTACATTGCTAATGAGTGATCAGTACAAGTAAGTTACATTCTTTATTTCCACCTTCCTATTATATGAGGCTAGGACTGACCATTCTTTCAAATATGCTAGGAAAATAAATTACCATTTAATTGTTTCTTTAAACTAATGCATTAGATAAATCTAATGTTTAATACTTAAAAATTGTAAGGGAGGTAACAACAACAACAAAAAATGGAGAACAACAACAACAACAAAACACCTAAGTTATAGATGAATCCAAAGTACGATTTATATGGCAGAACTTACCTTTGGAGAAAAGTTTGCCATTTCATATTCACAAACATTTATACTTATTATTTCAAAGTCCATCCAAACAAAATTTTAACATGCAAGGTTAGAGGTAAAATTAAATTATCTGCGTTGGGCATCACCTTAAATGAAGGTAAGCTAAAATAATGCAGATTAGTTCCCATGTTCAGAGTGCAACCCCTCCCCATCCCAACAAAAAGCAAAGCCTATTTAAATCAAGAGAACAGGGTTATGTTCAGCAGTTACGTCCTCTGTTCTCAGTAAACGTCATCCGTGTGCTCCCTCTGGAAGGGCGGACACTGTGGTGACAGCATCATTTCTGTAGTGTATTAGAAATGCAGTGCACAACCGTGGGGATTAGCAGCCCACATTTAGTGTGCTTAACAGCTGTAACAATTACAAAGCTGACGATCTGATTTCTTTAATGTACCTACATAAGTGGTCTTATGTGCTGAAATAATCAGAGTGCCTATTATCTGAAATATGTTAATGATATAATTAACTGACTGGCAACCTTGGTCCCATATTGGAAAAGTGCTTTATAAGCCATGATTTGTTTTAATTTCTTAATGCTCATTCATTAATTTCTATTGTTTATTTCTACTTTAATTTTTCTTGAGAAAACATCTCAAAATAACCTGTAGCCATTAATTTGCCTGGATTTCACTAATGAATAAAGAAATTTTTACAAAACTTTCACAGCTTGAATTGCTCAAAATGCTTATATTGGCTGAAGAAGTAATACTGTAGCCAAAAATTGACTTAACAATGAAAACATTAAGTTTCACTATTAATTATTGATAATTTCCTTCAAAGCACAATTTAACATACAGCAAAGGTGAAAATTTCTCCTTTCAATAGGAGATATAGAAATTTTTCTCATATAAGAAGTAACCGTAAGAAAGTGTCAATATTTGATTGTTTTTGACAGGGAGGGAGGGAGGGAGGGAAATCAGCAAATCAGTTTCCTTCTAAAAATGACGTTCTGTAAAGCATTAAGTGAGAAAGAAAAGAATGTATCAAATCTCATACTAACAGGAAAACGTACCAAACTACCCATATATGAACCTGACAATAATTTTCTGCCATCAAATTTAACTTTGCCATTTCAAAAGTCTTAAAATCTGCTTAGAAATAAAAGAAAAATCTGACAATGGTTTCTAATGTTATCGGTACTTCCTGTATCTCTTAAAAATATTAAACATTCCTGTACTTTAACACCTTGTTATTATAAGTACACTTCTCAGCAGAGTAAATAAGCAAATCTGCAGTGTTGGTTTCTAGGTAACAAAGTGATCTCCCAGTTACAATGTCTGCCCAAAACAGTAGTGCTAGAGTAACACTAACACCATTAAGTTAACCAGAAATATCAAAAACTGTCATTTTCTGTAAAGAGTGATCTCCCTCTTCCTAACCAGGTAACAGCGTCTCCCGAAGACACTGACTGCTACTAATACAAGGTAGTGGTTAAGAACCTGGACCCTGGAGCCCAGGGGCCTGGGTTTGAATCTCAGCTCTTCCACTAACTAGCCCTGCGAACTTAGCCAAGTTACTGAACCCTTCTGTGCCTCAGTTTTCCAATATGTGAAATAAGAATAAAAGTAGTTAGGAAAGGAAAGAAGAGTTCTGGATCAGCAGTCAGGAGAACTGGTTCTAATCACAATCTTTTTATCGGAGAGTTTTAGGGGCTTACATAATTATATTAAAACATGCTAGAAGCACTTCATGAAAATTCAGTTACAAGGAAGAAGCCTGTCCGCTACTGCTAAAAGAGAAAATGATAAATTTGTCATCCAGGTAAAGCATACACTCACCAAAATAACTTACCCTAGCTTAGAGAATACGTTAACCAAGCTTTATTACCACTATGAAATTTTCAACTAAGTTTTTATTTAAAACTATAATAGGATTTTTCTCTTTAAAGTCTTTGTTACCTTTCAAAAAAAGTTCAGTGTTAACTTTGAATATTAGAATTATTCAATAACTAAGAAGAAGAAATATATATAAATAAAAGGTTCTGATTTTTAAAGGAATTTTAAATTACAGTCAAGAACTAAAGATTTTCAAAATATTTCTAGAATCAATAATGATGACACTGTAGTTATATATTATACAAATGTTATACCAGGTTACATTTATTCTATTTTGAGCTTTAGTTTTCATGTTCGCTTTTCATTGTTTCACCCTAAAACTTACATATAATAATTTGTTATATTATTATAAGGATAATAATACTACCTAAAGCAAAGGACTCTAGTAAGGATTGTAACTGACAGGCTGCTATCATACACTACAGTCATTAGCCAAGAACAACCACACCAAACAGTATCACTACTGACTCCATGTTAAAGCTCTGGGAAGTGACCCAGTGCCATTCTACTTACTAAGTGCAAGAGCTGGGACTCAACCCAGGTCTCTCTGATCACAAAGCACATTCTCTTTTCACTACAACACAGCTGCTGCTTCTATACCATAAAGCTTAATCCAAAGCCCCTCTAAACACTAACTCTGTATTAACACACAAAAAGAGAAGCCATAGTATAGCCATATAAATAAAGCCAGACTTAAAAAAACAAAAAAGGCAGCAATAGTGATAAAGGACACACAGTGCAGTAAAAAGGATAAATTTCACATGCAAAGACAGAAAATGAAAGAAAATACGAACGGCAACTTAGAGACCAGCTTTACGTCCATAGTTTGGATTCTTGAAATTATTAATAGGACTCTTGTAAATCGGATTTTCTTGCTAAAGTAAAAGAAATAGTTTCTAATGATTTCATCAGAAAAAAGCTGACATGTATAGTGTTTAAACACTATAAAAGAGAATTTTTACTATTTTTACACTTCCAAAATTAATTTTTTAAAAAAACCCAAGCAAATTGTAGTAAAATGCAAATGACTAAAATTCATTTACAATTTAACAATACTGAAGATTGCCACTGCTTTTTTGTATCAAAAGATGAATACACGAAGGCCAACGCTTGGCCACCGCGGCCTCTCACCCCACGCTTCAAAGCACTAAATGCTGGCATCAACTTTCATCACTTACAGCTTCTAAATTTTTATAAAGCCAGGTTTATTAAGTTGTAAAATTACAGAGAATAAAAATACCCTTTTTAAGTACATAGTTCCATGAATTCTCAAATGTATAAACACACCCACAATGAAGATCATCTCAAGATCCCTCGGGCCCCTTCCCCCAGCTCCAGCCCCTGCAAACCACTGGATCTCATTTCTGCCTCTAGAGTTTTACCTTTTCCAGACTGTCACATAAGTGGAATCATACAGTATGTAGCCTTTTGAGTCTGGCTGCTTTCTGCTTAGGTTTCTTTGTTGGGGGAAAAGAAAAAGAGAAAAAGCTTTCTACTGAATAGCTTTCTATTACTTAGGATTCTATTTGACATGAGAAAAAAAAAGGCAGAAGAGCAGATTTAAGATTAAAATTATTAAGGAAATAAAAACATTGACCACAGTAACCAGAAGAAACATTCTTATAATTGTTTTGTTTTAATGGGATATACTTAAAAGATATACTTTTCTATTTTTCACTAAATGCCAGTTTTCTGAATAATAAATTTTGGGGGGAATAAAATGTTTAAAGGACTTTAATAATCAGCTTTAGCGCTAATAAGTCTTAGAAGTGTTACATTTGCTTTATGAATCACCCTCCTTTTTAGATGATTTCCAACTTACCGTGTCCCATTTGGCATTCATTTTTTCCTTTTCAAATTTGGCAAATTCCCTTCTGTCATGAATGATCATTAAAAGCTTCCAAATCAGCAGCAATGCAAGGCCAATAAGAACAATTCCAGCAACCACACCTGCTACAATTGGAATAATGTCTGGACCAGTGGGGCACTCTGTAAAGTAAGACGCAAAGGATGAGCACATAAGGGATGAGAACGTGAAGGTACAGCCAAAATTACAAAGAGCTGGGCAGTCTCATAAAAAAACACACAGGAATTAAAATCCCAAGATAAGTGAATGTACACTATCCCAAAGAATCTATAAAAAAGATACTAGAAGTAACAGATGGGTTTACAAGACCCCAGCATACATGATCAATAAAGAAAAGTCATGTATTTCTATGTATTATATAGAAATTGATTTCTACAATTTGGAAATTGAAATTTAGAAAATAGTATTTTCTACAATAGCACCAAAAATCATGATATACCTATGTATAAATCTAAGAAAATATGTGCAAGATTTACATGCTAAAAATTACTAAACACTGATGAAAAAAAGACCTGAATAAATGGAGAGAGATTCCACATTCATGGATTAGAAGACTCAACATTGTTAAAATGTCAATTCTCCCCCAATTTTTTTTTTAATTAATTAATTTATTTTTATTTTTGGCTGCACTGGGTCTTCGTTGCTGTGCGTGGGCTTTCTCTAGTTGCAGCAAGCGGGGGCTACTCTTCGTTGACATGTATAGTGCACGGGCTTCTCATTGCAGTGGCTTCTCCTGTTGTGGAGCATGGGCTCTAGGTGCACAGGCTCAGTAGTTGTGGCACAAGGGCTCTGGAGCGCAGGCCCAGTAGTTGTGGCGCACGGGCTTAGTCGCTCTGCGGCATGTGGGATCTTCCTGGACCAGGGCTCGAACCCATGTCCCCTGCACTGGCAGGTGGATTCTTAACCACTGTGCCACCAGGGAAGTCCCTCCCCCAATTTGATCTATAAACTCAATGCTATCCCAATCAAAATCCTGGCAGGATGTGTAGATATCAAGCAAGTTTATTCTAAAATTTACAAAGAAGTAGGAGAACTAGGAAAGTGTTTCAAAAGCACTTTCAGAAAAGAACAAAGTTGGACAACTTATATTACCAGATTTCAAAACTAGCTATGAAGCAACACTAACTGAGACAGTGTGGTATTGGCTAAAGGACAGATGCCTGGATTAATGGAACACAATCAAGAGTCAGAAACAGGCCCACATATATAAGCTCATCTCATTTTCAACCAAGGTGGAGAAAGGTCAACCTTTTCAACAAATGGTGCAAGAACGACTGGAAATCTACATATAAAAAACTGGACCTCACTCCATATACTAAGATCAGCTCACAGTGGGTTACGGACCTAAATGGAAAACCAGGAACTATAAAACTTTTAGAAGAAAACACAGGAGAAAAATCCTTATGAACTTGAATTAGGCAAAGAGTTCTAAGACATAATAGTAAAGAGCAAGATTTGTAAAAGAAAAACTTGGTAAATCGTAGTTCATCAAAATATAAGCTTCTGGTCTTCAAAAAACACTTAAGAAAATGAAAAGACAAGGAGGCACAGACTGTGAGACAGTATTTGAAAAATACATATGCAAAACAATACAGAGACTTTAAAAAAACAGTTTGGCTGTTTCTTCTGAAGTAAATATATGCCTCCAAAATCCATTCCTAATATTTATCCAGGAGAAATTAAAACTTACATTCCCATAAAAATCTGACCACAAATGTAGAAAATTCCAAAGTATATTAAAAGCACCCAGAAAAACTAAGATAAAAATGTTTCATCTTTTGAGAAGCTGAACAAATTCATGCTGTATAATATCCTTTAACAAATTATCTTTCCCAGTGTCCAAGCCTAAAATCAAGCTCATATTTAAATATCATGAATAACGATGGTACTCTTACCGAGAACCTGCTGTCAGGCACCGTGCTGAGGGCTTTGTGTGGGTTACTGCATTTACTCCTCAGACTCTCCATTCATAAAACTTAAAATCTGCTTTCTCTTTCCCTTATTTATTAATTAAATACTAGTTTAAGCTTTGAGAGATTAAAAGTGTCCCAACTTGGACATATAACAGTCCAGCTGGCAGTTGTTCCTAGATATTAGGGAAACTGCCAATAGCCCTAAGCAGTAAAAAGACATAAAAGAAAATGCAAAGAATTTTGAAATGATCAGATTTCTACCTGGAGTCTCTACAACATGAACAGTGGCCTCATTGTTCCCATTCACTGAATATGTGAAGTAGAACCAGCAGTCGTCAACGTCCTTCTCCTTACAATGGGACAGGGGATCGACCTGGCCTGGCTGGGGCAATTTGTCCCGATTTTCAACCTTGGTAATGTTGAAATGTGAACATTCCTGAGCACACGTGTCCTTCTTTTCTCCTTTGTTGAAGGCTCGGCACTGAACACATTCTCTGTTAAAATGCAAATGATTACATTTATTATTTAAAATAATATTTGCTTAAAGATTATTTTGTGTGCTAGACTCAAAATTTAACCAAATTAAGCCAAGAGCAATGAAAGAAGATATAAATAAATGAAGAAACATATTTCTAGATGGGAAAACTAAACATAAAGACGCTAGTTTCCCAAGTGATATATAGATTTATTACAGCTCAAACTAAAATCCTCCAAAAGAAATAAGAGAGTAGGAAAATAAAACTAGCCCTATCAGATATTAAATACACAATTTAAAGCCAAAATAATTTTTGAAATGTGTTGCTGGTACAATAGTAGTTCTCTCTTCAAGGGACAAAACTTTCAATTTTATTTAGTTTAGTCAAAATATAGTTAATTAAGCAATTGGTAATGCTAATTTAACAAAGGTTACCACATAGACTCACTTACATAGCAAACTCGGATTGAAATAATTGTACCATCACTCTCGTACGACACATTTCAATATCGTGTGACAAACACCAGCTACTGAGAAAGAATTTTTAAGATTTAAAAAGTGGGCTTCAATGTGACAGTTTATTTACAGCGTAACCTGATGTTAGCACTGTTCTCTGTATTGTGTGCTGATACAGAGGCCAACAGACAGCGGGTTATCACCCATTTCAAGCAATTCGAAAATACTCACTTATGCTCGGCACAGACTCCAAGGCAGGTCTGGCACATCTCACAGGTCGGCCCTTGGAACTTGGGATCTGTACACTTACAGGCGCCACACTCACAGACGCCCCGGCCATTGCAGATCTGCCCATTCACAGCCGTGCAGGAGGTAGTGTCCAGAGAACAGTCACAGGCACTGCCAGTGTAGTTAGGGTTGCATTCACACACACGACACTTGCAGACACCATTTCCTGCAATAAAAAACATCATTTCTCATAACAGTGGTAAAAATGTAAAATCAGAGCAATGACCGAAAAGTGAAAACAAGCAATAATGTGTAAGAAAGGCTATCTGTGGGATGGAGTGACCTTCAATGCTGCCCTTTTTCTACTTATTCACTAAGCAAACTCTCAGCATTTTTTATTGTATTAGATAGGACCACATTTTATAACCATTTTCAGACCCCTTCTCACCTCCACAAATTAAGCCATTGGATCTATCACAGTTGAAATTATCACACTCGCAGAATTTGCCAGAATAAATTTCGTTTGTATTATCCCTCTTCCGACACACACACTGTCCACAGACACATTCTCCGTTGTTGCTACATATTTCTGAACTGTTTTCTTTCCTGCAGTAAGCGTCCATATCTTCACTGTTCACCTCATCTGTGCTACATTCACAATGTCTCCCAACACGTCCTTCGTTGCACCTAAAGAGAGTCCAAAATTTCAATCACATAAAATAAAAATAAGTGAAAGTAACAAATCATGCTGTGAGAAAGACTGGGAGAGGAAGTAAGACTACGAACATTATCTTCAAACTACAATTTTATTACACGTCATGCCACACGTCACAGATGTGCACAAAAGTGTACATATGCACACACACAGAGCCATTCAAATCCAGGTGGAATCTACACAGGGGCCTATGAAAAAAATCCCTCTTCAGGAAAGTAACCATTTTGATCAAGATGAAAATACAATCTAGCAATGAACAGGTGAACAAAACATTTAGAAACATAGGATAAACTTATTTTTAAAAGAGTGTGATAAGTTTTCAAATGATATACTATTTATTACATTTGCTATTATAGGTGAAGCAACCGTCCAATTGTTAATCTAAAAAAATACAATAAACACACCCCAAAAGGTGCATGGAAGTTGAAGAAAAACATACTGAGCCTATCATTTGAAAATATAACTAACATACTGTTTAAAAATAAATTTATCCTATGGATCCAGACTTTTCAGCCACACTGCATATTTTTAGAACACCTAGTGTTCAGACACTGAAGACACTAGTTCTGTATCTGGTAAATACACAAAAAGAAGGAAGGCAAACATTTTCAAGATGATCTTTCAGTTAAGTAATATTTTACTAAAAAGGGATCTACACAATTCAGTCAGGGTATGTATGACATGGAAAATTTAAAAACGTAACATTTTAATTGTTATTTAGAATAGAAAGCTAATAACTGATGGCAAAATACAGCCATCTATTTTTCTCATGATTAAATACCCTTCAAAGCATAGTCATTTGGGGCTGACATCTGCATCAAAATATTCTTCCCTCCTCCTATTCTTTTAAGGAGAAAGATTATTCAGAGTACATTCAATTTTAATTTTTAATTAAAAAGTAATCACAGTATGAAAATAAAATTTAAAATAATTTGACTATAGTTTTGTTAGTAGTAGAGTCTATGTTCTGAAAATACTGTTTTCTTTTTAATTTTACAAAGTATATTGCTTTTTAAAAAATTATTCCAATGATTCAGAAGTACATGTAATACACGGTGAACATCCTTTATTGCTTCCTAATTCCATTTCCCAGATATAATCACTATTATTTTATATAAGCTTATTTAGCTCTAGAGAATTCAGACTGCTATAATGAGAGAAAAACCCAAATGCTACCTTAACCATTTGTTAAATATACATCTTGGATGGCTATAAAAGCTTTTATTTTACAGTAAAGGACAGTCTGCCTAAGAAAAAAAAAGGCAGGGAAGAGCTTTCCATAAATAGCACACACAGGATCATCAAATTGATCCTGTGGCGAGCAGCAGTGGCTGCAACAGTCATTTATTTTCTCCAACAGACAGAATTTCTCCGGACGCCCAAACAGAGCCTCTGCCCCTGCAGCCGTCCCAGCCGCAGTCCCCCGCACCCCGTCACTCTCCACGGCCCCGGCTCACCTGCAGGCTCCACACTCAAAGGTCCCGTTGCCATCGTGGCACTTGGGACTGCCAGGGATGCCTTCACTCTGGCATTCACATTCACAGATGAACTGAAGAATAATCTCTACTTCTTCAGTGAAGCCCAGAGGCTTAATTTTAATGGTTTCAGAATTCTTATTTGGACATTTATTTGAAGTTACGCTGATTTCAAATTGAACCTTAAGGGAAAACAAGAAGATAAGGTAACAACTAAGCAATTTAAATCTACTAAAAAAATTGCAAAAAACCACTCCAAATTATATTTCTTTAACTGTTTCTCAAATTATAAACTACATTGCCTGTAAACAAGCAGTTTTTTCTTTTCTTCAGAAAATGTTTATATAACATACCTCATCCCCAATGGAAATATTAGAGCATTTTCTCCCATTTTCCCCTGTTCCGTTCACCCCATTCTTGCAGTAAGACTTGTAATTTATTGTTACTCCTTCTGGTAATTTGCTGTTTTCCAAAATGACTTCTGAAGACAGGGACTAAAAGAAAGACTATTAAACAGAGGAAAGGCAAACAAATGCTACTATAAAATAAGTTGAATGCATAAATCCAATGGGTAAAATGAACTGTTAAGAAACAGTATCATTTAAATAAAATATCTGAAGCCAAATCTTGAGTGACCAGAAAACACAAAACCCAGAGAAATGGGCTCTAATTAATAAGGATCCATTCTTCAAAATAATGTACATGACTGAAAAAAGTATTTATGGTTTAATTGCTGAGTTAAAATTTTAGTGATGATACAGCACAGAGGGCTGATATTAATTATGAGGAGTCCTAAGAACTCAGAACACTTTCCTCCCCCAGTGGCAACACAGCTCTCCTCTGGGCCTACCAACTTCAGCTCACTAGGGACTAAGGTAAATGATCTACTACACAGTCTGGGAACAAATGTGCTCAGGTGCAGTTGCAGCCCTGCGCTCTCACCCCGCAAAAAAAGAAAACCCCCAGTGGAAGGATTCAAGCCACTGCGTTTTTAGAACAGCAGACCGCTCAGGACCGACGGAGAAGGCTGCAGCAGCAAGCTCTCTCCTGGTCACACTCCTGCACGGATGGAGTTGGGAAAGCATTAAGATATGCTGTAAAGACAGAGAACAAAACAACTATGGGAGAAACAGGGAACAACCAGAATCTAGAAAATCTTTGTAAAAACCTCTCTCTCTTCGAGTAGGGTCTTTCCAAAACATTCTGGGAACCCCTGGCATGAGGTAGAAAATATCTACAATTCAACCCATCAAAAGGCTGGGGTGGTGTACACCACACAGGATGGTTACTGTTAGGTTACAAAGGCCTCCAGACGACCTACAGCAGTTAATGACCAATGCTGAGTGAGCATCGCTAAAGCACCCTGAACTAAAGCTCAAGATGGAGAAAATTCCTCTTTAATTTCAACTTCCTTCCAATCTGGGGGAAAAAAAATCTTATAAATCTTATTAAAATGGTAAGTCAAATATATGTAAATACATTCATATATACTTTATGGTACATGCATATATGACTGTGAGGTACCTCTTGAAAACAGGGAACTATATACCCTGAATATATGTCAAGAGAAGAATTGGCAAAAAAAAAAAAGCTTTTCTGGCACAATTCATCAAAATAGATGAATCTATAAAAAGAAGGGGTGGAAAAAGAAGACTGAGGTCATCCTATACATCTAAATATAAGTTGTTTCACACTTGCTTTCCAACAAGGAGACCTATTACTTAACAACATTAAAACAGAATTTAGAAATTTTCCCCACATGCCTTTGTTATATTTTGCTCTGCAGATAATTATGTATTTGTAAGAGAATATGAGTTTTTCCTCCAGATGCAGAATTTAAGTTTTATGTTGTCTTCTGGGGCTTGCTAAATTGTGTATGAAAGGAGTTTTACTTTTTTTGAGAGAAGTGTTCTCCACAGGGTATTGCCCAAAACAGATCTTATTTAAAATGCACTCACATTGTATGCATCGATGATCAACTGAATTACATTGCTGGAATTTGCAGATAATGTTCCTACTGCTGACTTAGGGATCAAATTTTTCAGTTCCTGCAATTAAAAGATAAAACATAAAATACAAGTACTACTCATTCAACTAATTAGCATCTACTGAGTACCTACTATTTATTTTTAAATAACAGTTCTCGATACATTTCCTAAATAAACTTAAGGAGTCAGACCTAAAAACAACTAGCTTTACAATGTAACTAAAATTAATATACACCACTCTTGTAAAATCCAGTCTGTCTAGCTGGTGACATTTTCCCGCATTTCAATTCAGACATATCATTTTGCCTCTAATGACTAAACAAAAAGGGTCTAGAAATGTGTTCCTCTTTTGATCTCACATGTATATATTTACCTTGTAAACGGGCTGAAATTCTTCAGTAACTGCAAAAATCGTCTGAATGTTATTTTCGCTTAGTTTTTGGACAAGGTGAGCAATAGAAGGATAATCCTAAGAAATTAAGTAATAAAATTTAGTATGTAATTACATCCAATCTACTCCAGGTTTTCAATACTTTCTGAAAATAATGATTTGCAGATATCAACTGGATTACTTACAAAAGACTGCTTGAAACAACACAAATTATTGCTGAAGTGGGTGCTGTCTAGTAGGTTTCTAATCCTCTTCTATCTTTATATGTAAATTTTAAATTTCCATAATAAAAAGACTTTAAAGAGCAAGATTATCTGTGTATATTAAATGTCAGAACAATGAAAGCAAAGAACTGCCAGTAATTAAAGGTTATATTATCTACGTATCACTTAAGAAAAAGACCAAGATTCAGCAAGGTTTAGATTTCTTCCAGACCTTGAATAATTTGCCTATCTTTATTTTCAGTAGAGGCAGGGTGCCTGCTTTCTTAAATCATATATAAATAAGACAAGGAGTGTAAGACTATACAAATGATTTGTTTAGACGTAATATCAAGCTTGCTACCCCCCTTGACGTACGCAAGTGAGAGGAGACAGAGCTTTGGGCTGAGGCGCAGTGTCGGGAGTCAGCAGCTCCCTTCACCCCCAGGCCCTCATCTACACGGAAGGAAGCAAGCACAAAGCCAGAGCCTCAAAACAGCAACACGAGCTTTCCTGCACATTAGGTCAGGGCCCAAATTACCAAAATAACAAAACCCCAAACCCTGAAAAACCCACAAGCCAGTCACCCACAATACTCTTAGTATTAGACACTAAACTCAATCTGAATCCATTCAATATGTAAGGAGCTAAGCACTTACATAATAATGGCTCATTGTGTACACATCATTTTCCAGGTGACACTGTCCATCATTTGGTAAAACAATACCACCAAGTTTCCCATCTCCAGCAAAGTGAAACCCAGCATCCGTGGAAAACACCAGCAGCCGTGTCACATTCCTCCAGCCAATCAATGACTCGAAAAGAAAAGGATTTCAATTTTAAAATACTACCCACAATTCAGCATAAATCTTTTCATCTTTATGTAGGCTACCACTGTACTCTCAACCTAATTCCGTATCTTCTCTTTTCACAATGCCAGTATCCTTGCTGACGAAGGCACAGAGACCACTGAATAAAACTCCTCCACCCCACTGTAAAACTCCACCTTGCCTGGCTGTCCATCTCTCTCAGCTTTTTTAAAAACTGTGTCTTTTAAAGTCCATGTCTCTCTCCCCACTAGAAAGTACGCTCGCTCTGTGCAGGGCAGGGACCACATCGGGTTTTGCCCATCATCTCATCTTCAGCAGTCAGCACAGTGCTTGGCACACAGTAGGTGCTTAATGAGTAAATGCAAATGTCTCAGCCCACACCCATCTTGGCCCAAATATCACTGTCTCATTCCCATCCATCCTTGCTCCACATTCTGTAGCGTATACTTCCTTTATCAGCCACCACATTAGGCCTTCCTTTTTTAATTACAGAAAAAAGAACCTTCTCCAAAGACTTGCACTGCTTAATTCCACCCATTGTAACCCATCAGTACTGCTTATTTGTTCATTTATTTTATTTTCCACCTTATTCAGCAAAGAATTTAAAGTAGCAGTAAAATCCTCTTCTATGGTAATTTTATAATCACATCTGTCTAAATACTCAATTATATCTGTATATATCCTCATAAGACTACAAAATCCTTGAAGGCAGAAATTAAGTTTATTAATGCCGGCAGTCCAAGTGGAATGTCTGTCTCTTTTTCATGTAGAGAAGTAAGTGGAACAGTTACTCTCAGTCAGCATGAGGAAAACCGAGAGTAGCGGCCACAGATTCTATGGCTTGTTTTAATCCCAAGGCTAAGGCACAGGTAGAGGCAGCCCAAAGAATGCTCTCTCCACAGTGAGCTGATAACAGGATCACGAATGGCTGGAAAGAAAACAGGCATCAGGCTGGGCACTACCTGGACTATCACTCTCTTCCCCTTTAAAAGCAGAGACTATCCTTAAATTGCAACTACCCCAGTGAGAAGTCAAGAGTAACGATAATCTAGTAGTTAATATTTGCTGGGTGTTTAGTGGCACTGTATATGGATTACCGTATTTAAACTTCATAACAACCCTATAAGGTTTATCTGTTATTACCCCTTCTTAAGGAGAAGGAAACGGCCCTCTAGAATGGCAAGGAAACTGCCCAGTGGATGAGCAGGGATGGGAACATCTGAAGCCATTTCCTAACAGTCTAAGGACTGTTCTCTTAAACACGACACCATATTACCATCTTGGGTATCAAGTTACACATTAAAAATTGGTTGGAAAATAACCATTAAGAAGCATCTGGAATCAAGGAAGGTCTTCTAGAGCATAGGAGTACTCTAAGGAAAAAGGGGCAGGGGAGAATGAGACAATCAGGTACTTAAACTTTATCTACCTCACAATGTTTTCTAGTTTCAGCTTCAGCTGAATCATTAAAAGGTCACCTCAAAATCATCACCTGGTAAATGGGTCATAAAATTCTAACCACTAGTCCAATGGAGATCAGCTTACTACTACTGAAAATCTTGCAATTAAAATTACAATTATATGACTTCTCAAAATACCTGTTCTCATATAGCTTTCAAACTAAGACTTAAAAAGTTCTTTCTTTTTGAATGACTAAGACATAGGGAAGATACCTCTCAAAGATGATAAGCAGAAGAAAACTGACCAGAGGAAAATGGTGTCTGAGACATAGTCCATTTGAGCACTTTTAATGCTCCTGGAGACGTCCCAGATAACCCCAATTCCATCTCAGGCACAAAGCTGGAAAGCTAGGGTTCCTGGGCCTCTTCTAAAAACCTAGAGCCCTAGCTAAAGCTAAACTGCCCCACTGTTTCAAATGGTGAGCATTCTGGCTTTTAAAACCCTGTGTAAATGAACTAACTGCCTGGTTTAAATAGGGGCATAATGATTAACTATGCTTTTATAAAGCATTTGTAGTTGGAGGGAACTTAAGGGATTAGTCAAGTATGCTACAGTAATTAAGGTAATTTCTTCTGACAGCAAAATCACACTCAAAATTCACACAAATAATATCCTTTTGTAGAAAATGAATGCACTCACTCCACAAACTGCAACTTGCATGATTGCATCAAAGCCACCTTCTGGAGAATCCAAATTTCCAGATATGCGCTGTTTACCAACAAGTTCATTAAATACCTCCCCTTTATCAGTAAGGCTGAGCACATTTTTATAGCTAAATGGGCTGGTGCAGTTCTGTTCACTTGTGCAAGGGTTCCTGAGTTTAGCTGGTGTTGTGCTAATGTAAGGCATCACGGTTTTCTCCACAAATGAGCCAAACCCTGCGAAGGAAAATGCACACACAGTGATGACAGATGGAGGGTAGATGGATGGATGGATGGATAAACTGCATGAAAAAAATCAAGTACATTACCACCTGTAAGTCGATCTTTTTCTTTAATAAGAAATAATAAGGGTTTTAATAATTAGGTTTGGAAAGGAGATCACTGTATGAAAAATCCAGGTCTGATGTGAGATTAAGGCTGTATAGGCAGGTGTGGTCATACTAACTAGTAATGAAAAAAACTGTAATCAACATGTTTATAAAATATATCAACAAATCAATGCATAAATTCCTGTGAAAACATGCAAGCATTTTATTACCTATGTGGTGTAAGGTGTGTCAAATAACGTGATAGCCTACAGAAACAGAGGAACAAGGAGGCGGAAAAATTATTAGATGTGTGACAGGAATATCAGTTCTCTCAAAAAAAAAAAAAGACTAAAACCTGGCCTATTTATCTCACTTGCATGTGGTGAAGAACAAAACTGCCAGTATTTATACAAATGAAAACTATTAATTTTCTCAAAATTCCTACCAATTCGGAAGTCTGAAGTAATCCTCCTCATTTCATTCATCAAATCAGTTCCAAGACTTTTCACATTCTCCAAGTCGTCTTTCATAGAGTAGGAGAGGTCCATAAGGTAGTAGAGATCGATGGGATAGTCTTCAGCTCGCTTGAATTTTAATGTAAATGTCTGTGGCTCCCCTAATCAAACAGAGATTAGAAAATTAGCTTGCCAACAATCAAAAGCAAATGAGAAAAACCAAGTAAATTCGATCGATAAGGTATACACTATAAACTGTATTATCGACATAGTTTTTACAAAATCCTGGGCATTCCACAGGTTACTGAATCAATGGATGTGTACTCATTTCAATCACAAATACTTAAAATGCCAGGCCCCGGGGATGGTGAAAAAGACAGCATTCCCCATCCACAGCAGGCAAGACAGGCAAACAGTGGGTTGATAACTATGACAGAAGAAAACAGACAGCCAGAACGACATAAACTAGACTGGGTGGGTGAGGCAGATACACTACAGGGGACACCAGACTTTTTAGAGACTAACGTTATAGTGTGAAGACTCTTCTTTGTTTAATGGGACGCACTATATGCAGTGAATAACATAACCTGATTTTCACTGTAGAAAACCTGAAGAATAGTTTTAAAGATGATTATAGAGACAAAGAAACTTGTTAAGAAACTATAGCAAAAATCTAAGAAAAAGATGATAAGGATCTGAAACAATGAGGAAGGAGAAGAGATGTACCAGAGGTGTGAGATATAATCCACTCAGAAAATACACGAGAAGGAAGAGGTCTGGGTGAAAAGTCGTTAAATTTTTAACTTGCAGATTTTCTCTACATAGACTTCTAGTTGACAGTTGGATAACTGGGTTTGGAGCTTAAAAGTCTGTGTTACAGCCCACAAATGGCTTTAAAGCCATGAGAGGAAAACCAACAATTAAGTGGACTACCAAGAGGAAGGAAGAAAAAAGACACAGAAAGGAGACTGGAAAGCACTGTTAAGAGATGAGAAGAAAAGTAGGAATGTTATCGCAGAAGCTGCAAGGGGAGCATTTCAAGAAGCTCGAAGGCATCACTTGGATCGCAGGAAGGCTAATAAAAAAAGGCCTGACAAGGGTCCACCAGGCCTGGTGGTTCCAGGTGCCAGCAGAGCTCTGCCAAAGCAGCTCTAGAAGTGGAAGGCTACCGGCACCAGGCTGAAGAGAGAGCAGGAGGGGAAGGGGCGGCGGGGAGGCAGGCACAGGACAGTCCTCTGAGAGGAAGGGGCAGGAAACTAGAAGAGGAGAAAGGGGGCCTGTTTTGTCTTTCTTTTTCCCAGATGCAGGACTGCTCCAGATTCTTTTGAAAACCTTAATATTTTATCAATACTGAACAAAAACAAAGGAAAAAATAGATTAAAATGTTGTCTTTATATTATGTAATTATACCAGAAGATGGACATTTTTATCTTTAAAAACCCATTAAATCTAATACTTTCTGAATCTTTAACAGAATTTACACTAGACACAGGTAACATTTACTTCAGGTACATGTGTCTTACAAACTGTTATACCTGCAAAAAATTTCTAGAAGTTAATGTATTCAACATTTCTATTTGAGTGTCAGTCCACATGTGAAAACGAACCCTCAACAGAAACTTACAGAAAGTTGTCAAAAAGCTCAAGTAGACACAAAGGCATTCATAGAATCAGATTTCTGTACCTGATCGTAACTGCAAAACCAACTGCTGTGGTTGGATCTGAGTAATATCTTCTGGCTGCAGCTTCTCTGCTGTTCCTTTGCTACGGTTGGTGACATTTTTATTTTTCTTTATATCTTTGGAGCCTCTGGGATTTTCAATGTCATCTGGATGACAGCCCTTCTTTTTTAAGGCTTCTAAATCATCACATCGAGCAGAAGTAGGCATTCCTTCTTGTAAAAATGTCTAAACGATGTGTAAAATATAGGTATAAATAAAAAGTATAGTGGTCAAACCTTTTACATCATCGTAACTGCAAATAACTAATTAAATTGCAAAAATCAGGTAACACATCTAATGTATTTCATTTCTGGTTTTTAAACAAAATGCTCCCTTCATCCAAACCATAATAAACAAAACAGATAAAAACAAAAATTTTTCCTTGAAAGTAATACCGTTATTGCTAATATATTACTAGTACCATATTACTTTAGTAATACTTAGAGGACTGACCTAAGTGTACATTTTAACCATTTCATGTTCAAATTCAGAGTATCTACTCAAAGAAATTTCTTTTGTGAAATTACTTATTTAGCATGGCTAAGAGCCACTAATAATATATATAACCAAATATCAGACAAATATTTTTTCCAAAATTTCCCTGAGAAAAATTCTTAGGGTCTCTCATATTATGTAGCAGCATCCTTCAGGATATTTTGAACAGCTCAATGTTTAGGGAAAACATGTCACCCTAAAACCTTTCTTAAAAAGGAGAACAAGAAATTTACCACAAATTTAGTAAGTACTCTTGGAGGTTTAAAAATATTTTAGGTATTGGCTATTATTGTAAACAAGCCTTTTAGAACTTACTTTTTAAAAAAAACGTAGTACGTGATTATATGACAGGGTCAAAAACATATTTAGGGTGAATTTTTTAAAAATAAAAAAAGTTGTAATGGTACGTGAATGGTACCTGTGGCATGGGCTAAAATTTCCACTAGTGACATGATTTTAAAATGTGCTATTATTATCAGATGACTGACTAAGTGAAAGCAAAAACACTGCTGTTAAGATGCATGTAAAGGTTCTAAATACGTTTTTCATAAATGTGAGGAAGGGGAACAATGACGGTGTATTCATGTATATGTGTGTATATCATTTTAAAATGTGTACTCCTAATAGACATTTAACTTTTTCACATATACCCCAAAAAATTTGTATTTAGTTGGCCAAAAATCTTTTTAAAAATCTTGACATTGGGAAAATGAGGAAATGCCTTTCATTTGGGGTCACTTTATGTTTTGTATGGTTGTCTATTATCTACCAATTTCATGGTGCTGAATAAAGTGAGGATATTTATATACAAAGATTACAAAATGGTTTTGATCAGTTATTTTTTAAAGGAAACATAGTACTAAATGAGAGCCTTTCTGTACTTAGAAAAACTGGAAGGGAGAACCATGGGCCCGACGGTTCAAAGCTGCACAACTTTTATGTGTGGTCAAACCTAAAATGCTGCCAGAGCACAGGGGCCCAGTGCAGGATCCACTTCCAAATATTAGCCAATCCAGGAAACTAAGATCACAACACTCAAGTAAAATTTCACTAAAGATATCCCAAAATACCTTTAATAATTTAAGAATTATGCCACAAAGATGGCTAAATTATTGAAAGAATAGTTAGGCTAGGATAACCCTAAACCCAAGATAAACTGTGACCCTCATAAAATGGATGCTGTTGTGGAGAACTGCACGTTCCACTATTATAACCTTCTAAGTGAAACTGCTTTAGGTTCATTTGATCCTTGTAAGAACACAGATAAAGGAGGCAGATCATGCTCATTTTCCAGGTAAGAAAACCAAGAGTTTCAGTTAAGTAAGCCTAGTCCGAGACAAACTCAAGGCACTCCCTATTTCCTTCACTGTCTCCAATTTAATTCCAGAATACCGTTTTTAGGAGAACAGAAGGTGCCAGTAGAAAATTTTTAAAATAACAAAACGAAAACTTCTCATTTTGTCTTTCATAGGTCAAATCATACGAAATATCTGACATTTGACCAGTAACGCCCACAAAACAGGCACCTGACTGCGGGGTCAACTGCCTGAGTAAAAACAAACAATAAGTCTTTGACCTTCTGATATTATTCACCTGTAAATAAATTATATACCCTCAAAATGACTTCCCGTTACCTCCAGTACCAACTTAGCATTCATCTGTTCATTCATTCATTCAATATTTAGTAAGCTTTGTGGAAGGTACCGTGTTAAGCAATGTACAGAGACGACAAGAATGAATAAAATTTAAAGCCTAACCTCAATGGGCTTTGATTAGGATGCAAATCAAGTGTATATTAGTTTAATTAAGACACAATTAGGCGGGTTAATGTATACCTCTCCCACCATAGAAAAAGGGAAAAATCTAGAACAGTCCAATGAAATGGCTAGAGGTTTTTGGGAAGCTGCCCAATAGAAACAATGCACACTACAAAGGTGAGCTACGTATGTATTTTTCAATTGTCTAGTAGCCACGCCAAGAGGAAGAAAAAAAAGAAACGGGAAATTAATAATATATACAAAATGTCAGTGATTTCAAAAATCATTAATGTTGAAATGCTAAGTCTTCAATCTCTGGCATGTATTTAAGGCTGACGGCAATTCTCAGTTTGGACCACCCGTATCTCAGGTGCTCAACAGCACCACACGTGCCTAGCGGGCCCCGTGCCGGGCAGCACAGCTCCAGAGCATCACTCAGGGCTACACACAGAGCTGACGCTTATTCAGTCAACAATGAGGAAGTGAGAAGTCACATCGAGCACTTCCCAAGGATACAGTTTTGGGCAACACTAAATGACTAGAGGATAGATGGAAAGACTTGAACAATCTTACTTACTGAATTTGTGCACCATCCACAATTTGGCCCTGCTTGTATGCACTCTCCACATGATTTGGCATTTGCTTTTAAACATCTATTTTCATCTGTCAGGAGAAACAAAGAACAGACCACTTTACTTCAAGTTTCAAGAGAGAGAACAGTGAAAAATCTGGATCACAATGACAAATAATACAACATATACAAACGTTAAATATAAACACTATGAACCTCATTACTAAGCTGATTCAGACCTACCCCCCAGAGAGAGGTGATTTTGGATCATCTTGGCACAGAGAACCATAAAAAGACACAGTTATCTCTCTTGTCTTCTATAGCAAAGACTAGGTACCCTTAATCTATACATTTGTCCTTTTTTTCCAAAGGCATGATTTCAGGCTCTCTCATGTTGGATGGTCATTAATTCTCAGGAGTGTTCTTACAACTGGGTAAAAGTATTATTTCTCTTCATTTAACTCATCCCGCCACACCCATACCCCACCCCCGCAAGCAGGCACTTTCATTTTCGTTTGTTAAATACTTGAAAAGTCCATATTCATCCAATCCACAACCCCTTGATTTCTCAGGTCTGTGTTCAAAGCACGCCATATAGCTCTTTAAATCCGTGTAAGGGTCAGCATGTCTGCCGTGTGCTAAGTGCTAATATGGACTGTCTCCAATGTATGTTTTCTGATTACAAACCTAACACACGCTCATTATAAAAAATTTGGAAAATACGTAAAAGTATAAAGAACAAACTAAAAATCACTCAAAACCTGCTCACTAAGAGATAACTACTGTTAACATTGTTTGTATATTTCTTCCCAGTCTTTTTTCTAAGCAGATAAATAAAAAAATAGCAAGGAAGCAGGCATATACAGACATTATTTAAATGAAATCAAGGATATATATTTTATATACTACTTTTTATACTTAATCCAAATGTTTCATTCCAAATTCTTCAAAAACATGGCTTTAATGATTACATATTCCATTATAATAATGTATCCTATTTAATGATGGATAAATTTAGATTGTTTTTAATTGCATAGTTCACACATGCCACACGAACCCTCCACATATATACACATACATGCATATATATATGCACCCACTCTGATGACCATTCTTGTAATGTAAAACTCTGATTATTTCCTTATCACAAATTAAAAAAAAAAATACTGAGGCAAAGACTATTAACTTTTAAAGATTCTCAATACACACTAACTTCTCTCCAGCAGTAACGTTCAAACGCACACTCCCACAAGCAGTGTACACACACCATTTCACCACACCCTCAACAAGAAACACCTTTTTAATGCAAAGATTTTTTTTAATTCATTTAACAGGTATAAATAAGAACATCAAGTTAATTGTCAGTTACTGAAGGTTTCATTCTTTTTCGTATTTTTACTGGCCATTTCTTTTATAAATTTTCTGTTACATCTTTTGCAAATTTTCTATTATCATGTTCATCTGTTTTTATTGGAGCTCTACATTTGTAAGTGAAATTAAATCCTTATTTAGTTTCTCATTTTGTCGATGGTGTTCTGACACATAGATACTTTGGTTTTTTATGTTATTGCTGGTTTTATGTAATTTAAATTTATCAATAACTTCCCTTGCGGTTTCTTTCTTCATTTTTCCATGTGGTAAGTCCTTCCACCCTAATATCAAACAATTGTTCTATGCAGTGTATTTTTTGAGATTTGGAGAACAGAATTGGACATCCGTTATTCCAGATGTGGATGCACCATGGTTTATAAGAGGATTAAATATATTTTCAGTTTTATTTTTCATTCCTCTCCTATATGACGCCAACATTTTGCAAGACTTTTGATCAAAGAGCAAGAACATCTTCTGGAAAGCCAACTGTTCCTGCTTTCATTCTTTCAGATAGTAGTGGATAGTTCATAACCCACTGCTCTAAACATTTACTTCGTTTCCTTCTAACGAGGTAACGCGCCTTCGCTCTCTCCACGCTCACTTACACACTCTATGACACTCCCCAACGAGCTCTGTGCAGTGCATCTTATTCCCGTTGTCACTCTGGGGGACTGGTGGAGAGCCTGAGAAAGGGCCTTGCAGGCACTGGAAGGGCCCCGCCCTCAACTCTGAGGGAGGTGAAGCAAGGCTTTCAGAAGGAGCAAGACGACCTGATGTAGGTTTTTCCAGGCATCTAAAGTGGTCAAAAAGTGACACAAGATACTGAAGTGAAAAGACAACTATGAAACTTTTTTTACCTGTTTGGCCAAACACACAGCAAACTGAACTGATCAATCCAATCCAGAAAATCAGTTGTAAATTCATCTGAAATATAAAATGTACCATGTTATATTAAGGAAAAACAACATATAAAGCCTAATCATTCCCACTCACCTGACCGTCCGCTGATTTTATAAGCGTAATGCATCTTCTTCCCCAGCCCTTCTCCACACTCAACATCCACCTCTCCCCCCAGTACCTCACCTTCCACTCCAGAGTCCCAGAATCCACTCTTACTTTTCTCCACATCAATTATACATTAATATTTAATTAACAGTGCTCACAAAAAAAAGTGTCAAGTATTCCTGCACCTAAAAGCTATTAAGTCTTTGTCCCATGGAATCTCTATTACCTCCTGTGACTCCTAGGGGGCCAAACAGGCATATCCATATGCCTCAGTTACCTCAACACTGAACCTGTCAAAATCCCGAACCTGTCAAAATCCTGATCATGTCATCCCCTTGCTTACAGCTTTTCAATAGTTTTTATTTCTTCTAAGGCTAAGACCAACATCCTGCACAAGGCCCCAACTCAATTTTTGAGTTTGATGTCCTGTAACTATTTCTTAAGAAAATCAACTTCTGTGCATGGAATTAGTAAAATATTCAGTTCAATTTCCTACAATTTCTAGATCTACAAACTACACAGAAGTGGGGGAGAGGGACATAAGAAGACCTGAAAGAGGCTTAAGTGTCTTTTAGAATCTCTAAAGAAAAATTAAGTAAGAGTCTGTATATTAAGCAGGATACCTCAAACTCCAACCATTAGGTATGTAACTGTTTCCTGTGAAGCAAAGTTTTCACAACATTAATCTACACCTTACCAGAGTTGGTCAAAGACGGCTATAGCCACAGGTTGCTGACCCTGTCCCTGAACTACTTCTACTGCTCTTGGGCTAGCAGCCAGTCTAATATTATGCATGAACCCCTGCCCCTTCCACAAGAATGCAAAAACACCAAAAGCAGATTATAACACCCCCCCACCAAGCAAAGTTTAGCTTTACTACTTAGCAAAGAAATATAAATTAAAGCAATGTAAGGTAAACCAGCAAGCAGAAAAAAAAAAAACAAAAGTTTTTTAACCCAACAAAACAACAGAACAAAGACTTACTGCAGATGGCTAAGAGAGACCAGAGATGGCTGTAAACCGGTATAACTTGGGGGAAAATAATTTAACAATCTCTATCAAAAAGCATTAAAACTGTTTCTACCCTCTGACTTAGTGAATGAGCTACTAGGAATTCATCCTAATAATTTAAAATATAAAGTGATACACATGCACATACACTTTCAGTATAGACTCTAGCATGTTTATAACAGACAAAAGTGCCAATGTCCCCTAGAATGATGGGGAAAGGGCTAACTGTATCAACTTGATGGACTACTAGAGTCAAAAGAATAAAATGTAGTAACATCAGAAGGTTTATAGAATAACTTTTGTATGCAAAGAACACATTAAGATGACAGGTATGTAAAAATAACAGTATATAAACGTATAAAGTAACCAAAGAATCCTGGAGATGACAGAGTTATAAGCATAATATAAGGACAATGGGTTCATTTGTTTTTAAATTGTTTCAGTGTTTTCTTCTTTTCACTTTCTTAGTAAAAACAATTACGGCAGGGTACTGTGTGGAATTTTTTTCTTTCTTGGTGAATTTCCTTTAATAAGGAAAAAAAATTTCTTTCAAAAACCCTCATTTTCAAGGGCTTACGTTCCAGGATACAATCCCACAGCTCCAAGAATATGCTTTAAAGTTATGCTCTGAGCACCCCTGGGATACTGGGTTTCCTCTGCCAAATGCTGCTCACATTTTCTGGTTTCCCAGAGAAAAGCAGTATGAATAACTTGCACAGTCATCCACTTTGCAACCGTGCTCAGAGCAGCCAGTTCTGTTATGTCACAGCTTTGCTTACGTTATTACTTGTGACTGCATCCAAAAGCCCAACAAAAGCTGCGGGTCACTGAAGTGTGAAATGCCTGACAGTTCACCTTTTAAGGCCTGACTAAGAGGTTCAATGTGTAACAAAATCCATGCAGAGTATAATTCTAAACAATTCAAATAATGTTATCAATTCCAAAGCTATGATTAAAAGGACCTGGAACAGTAAGACGCCCGAAGAAATGCGTGACTGTGATGAATGGAGCATCTGGGCAGTTTCTACACAAAGAGAACAGGACGAATATTTGTTCCATGTATGGACTCTAATACGTGTGTCTTCAGGATACAACTCAGGTCACCTTAAGGACCACTAGACTACCTTGGGGAACCTTTCAAAGTTACACAGCTCAGAGAAGCACCACTAAGATAAAGTTATTTGGTAGCAGAAAAAGTTTCCTAACATTCTTAGGTCCCGTAGCTTTAAAATACTACTTTAATGCCATTTTTCTTTTCCTTCTATAAACCTTGATGTGCCAAAGATCAGCCTCCTGAGGAAGCAGGCAGCACAAGGGCTGTAGAGCCACCAAAAGGACCAGGGTGGAGGGCAGCCCGAGGCCAGCAGCAGCCCCGCCAGGGCGGTGGCCAGGCCTGCAAAGGGCAGGCTTTCTCCCCGGGAAGCAGAGAAGCCCTAGGAGACAGAAGACGGCGGCAATTAGGGATAAAGGAAAGCCATGAGGACGACCAGGCGGAGACAAGAGCAGTGAGGGGCGGCCCTGAGGAGAGCAGGCAGCAAAGAGGCGGTGGGGCGAAGGGGGCAGGGAGGAAGGATGGCACCCCAAGAGCCCCTGAGACTTCAAGCCCCTGAGACTTCAAGACACCGGTCAGTGTGTGGTCCAGGGAGAACCCCAGGCCTGAAAACCCCTCTCCTGGGAGGTGGGGCCTATACCCCAGGTGACTCTCAGCCGAGAAAGGTGCCCCAGGAGTGTCCCCGCGAGAGCACTCCACACAGGACAGCTCCTGAGGAGAGGCCACCAGGGAGAGATGCCTTCAGGTCCCGTCCTCATCCTAACTTGCACTGTCTTCATGATCAAAGGTCTAGAGATAGTTGTCTACCTGGGTCTCCGTCTCCCTCCTCCACCTGTGTAACTGGGTGTCCGCTTCCCACCGTGCATGTGAAACTGCTCTTGAAAAAGGAAACTTCCCAGGCCTATCCTACTCTCTGCATCCATTCATCCATTCATTCAAAACTTTAGTGCCTGCCTACAATACGTACCTGGGGACGTACCTCAGTTTACCACCCAACGAATTTACACAGCAACACTCACTAAACCTCACTGTTCTTTATTAACACACTCTATTCCCGAGAACTTTACTGGCTTCTCCCCTACCTTCTGGACGTTCTTCCTCGGCCAACTCTGTCAGGCCCTGTGCCCTACTGGAGATACAAAGATCGCTGTCTCAAGGAATTTTCAGTTCAAAGACAAAAAATACAAATAATTACAACGTGATATGGTGGTTTCTATAATGAAGGTAAGGACAAAGTGCACTGAGGATGCCAAAATCTGCCGGGGCAAGTTCAGAAGCTTCATGGTGGCTCAAACCGCAGCCTCATAGGAAACGGGTAGGCACTGGAGAGAAACACCCCAGGCAAAAGGTCTGCACGTGCAAGGCCACGGAGTCCTGAGAAGAACTGTAGTAACTTCTTTCCAATCTTATCACTAAACATACATGTTTGGGTGACTTCTCTCTCTCTCCCCCCAAACTGGAATTGATTTGCTCTAGCTTTACAGAAAAAAGACTAGAAAAAATGTATTTATACGTTATTTGTAGTTAAATCTGGTCAGTGGGATGAGTGATTATTTTATCCCTGTAATTTTCTACAATAAGTATAAATTATGTTAAAATCTTAAAATATCATAAAGGCCAAAAAGAATTTTAAAGTACTTGGGTATTTCTGAGACTTAAATTATAAGCTGGAAATAACAGAAACCGATACCAGCAAGGCAGGAGGTTACAGTCAGGTTACAGAGAGCCTTAAATGCCATTCACGTTAAGAGTTTATATTCTATTCTACATGTAGCAAGGAAGCGGGAAAAAAATGGCACAGGGTAGTAACATGACAACATGTAAGTGGCAGAAAATCAGTGGGGTAGAGGATGAATGGCAAGACAGGAGCTACTGGACAGGTACAGAACTTCCTGCTGAGGTTTCAGAGTAACAGTGGACAAGACGAATCGGAGATTAGGAGGGATCTGAGTGTTGCTTAGATAAGGAAGATGGTTGCTTAGATAAGTAGGGTGAGAGAAGAAGGGAATCATCACTTTCAAATGAAGAAGACAGAAGGAGAACGGAGTTAGGGGAGAAAATACTGATTTTGATTTAGAAATATGGAATGTGAAAGGCCTGTGTGAAATCTAGGAAAAATACAAACTGGGAAATTAAGACCTATGGGCCTAGCGTTCAGGAATTCAGGGTTAGAGATAAATACCCAAGAGTTGTGGATGGCAATGAAATTATGAAGATGGTTGAGACTGTGAAGAAAAGAATACTAAGGAAGAGAGGAGAGCTGCAGGCAGACACGAAGAGAGTGATGCAGCCAGGCCCCCCTGGAGCAAAGAGGTGTGGAGCACAAGGGGCATATTCCCCTGAAGAGAGGTGCAGCATCTTTCTCTAAGTCAGGGCAGGGGGTAAAAAGCTGAGCGAGTTCACGCATGACAGCTCACGTTTTTTCCGGAAATAGGAAGCAAGGACAAGTGCTGGGAGAAAAGGGGAGGGGGGAGTTGGGAGATTGAAGAAAATCAAGAAGATGCAACAGGATTATAGAGCAATGATGAGGGCCCAGCAGGTACCGGACACCCCAATCTATAAAGACGCATTTCTCACACTCATCTCACCTGAAACTACCTGTTAAGCGTCTGCCCTGACAGGTTCTAAGCTCCAAGAACACAGGACCCAGAAGTACTTGGCATAAAATCAATGCTCAAAAACTTTTGCTGAAATATGTTAAACTGTATGACATTTTTCTTGGACATTATTTAGAAGCCCAGGAAAGAAGAGTTTCTCAGAATTAGTTACTATGCAGACCCTCTTTAAATAGCAAACAGTTACTGTAGATACCCTAGGGATAACAATCTTCAGTTCGCTTAAGTATACGCAAGCCAACTTACAGCTAGATGTAAAATGCCTCACGCTCCAGGCTCTTGTACATTACGAACCACAATTCATTTACACATACAAACAAACACAAACATAGGCACTGAAATAACATATATATATATATACTCAGTTATAAGGTGGTCAACCAGATAATCCACATACTGGTTGCTTATTATTATAATTATTTGCACAAAAGCCCAAAATTTTTAGAAATTCTTGTAAAAACACTCAAATCGCTGAGACTACCTCCCATGGGTCCTTAAACTCCAATTTGAAACTGCTGCATTAATTCCACTGTTTACAGAGCAAGTGCAGGAGGAGGAAGGGGTCAAAGCAGTGGCAGCGCTGACAAAACATCAACGAAGAGAAGAGGTCAAAGTCAAAGGCCTAGAGATCAGGGTGCAGATGACAGAAAGGGGCTAAAGAGCCGGGGGTAACATTTCAGGGGCAGGCAGTGTTGGGTAAAAGGTCTAGGTGAGGAGACAGCTATGGGAACTGGTTTAGCTGGGATCTGTTCCCAAAGCAGAGCCTGAGATAAAAGCATGTGTGCTAGCAGCTCACTCGGAAGGTGACCTGGGAACCAGAGAGGTGCTGAAGAGAGCAAACCAAGAAGAGAAAAGGCCGGGGCGCTTTAGCTACCACAGTGGGTGCCTGGGGGCTTGGTCTTACTGAGAAGTTCTGAGAAGTGTATACAGTTCACCCCCTGAGAATCCATAGGTTCCATTGGCGGATTCAACCAATGACAGATGGAAAAAAAATTTTTTTTAATTCCAAAAAGTTCCAAAAAGCAAAACTTGAATGTGCCCTGCACAGGCAACTATTTACATAGTATTTACATTTTATTAGGTATTATAAGTCATCTAGAGGTGATTTAAAGCATATGTGAGGAAGTGCATAGGTTACATGCAAATACTACACCATCGTATAGAAGAGACCTGAGCCTCTGCGGATTTGGTCGGGGGTGGGGCAGACGGGGCGTGTCCTGGAACCAGTCCCCCTAGAATACCAGGGACAACTGCAGAAAGTGTGTCCAGAGGAGGACCACCGTGAAGACACACGTCTGTCAGCTCGAGTCCCCACAGGGAGAAGTTTGCCCCAAGGGCGTGAACTGCACCACATTTCCAAGAACAACAGTGTAGCAGCCCAGAAGGCTGCTGCCAGCTTCTCATCCTAGGGACAGACAGGGCTTGCTGGAGAAGCCCCAGGGGTTGAAAAGACAGAAGCACCTGAGGCAAGATGCAGTCAGCCAGAGTGAGTCACAGAACCGCTCTGAGCAGCAGCGGCCGGACCCAGAGGCGGCCAGGAGGAAGTGAGGAGGACAGAAGAGGTTCCTAGTCCAGCGCTCAAAGCCACGGGAGTTGAAAGAGCAAGTGTTAGACCAGAATGTGAGAAGTATCACCTGCATGAACTCCTGAGAGCCTCAATGATGGCAAGAACTGGGGAGGGGATTTAAGCCGGGTGATTCACATACAGACATATACATATATTAAGACAAACACAAACCACCTCTGTTTAAAAGATTTAGTATTTAAGATGTATGTAACTCTTACCCATCTACTACAGATGTGTAGTAAGGCTGACCTGCCTTATGAACTGTCATCTTGTAGAAGTCAATTCTCCATGTCCTCTGTACCTAGCACAGTATCTTAATATTTAATAAATAAAGAATCTAAAGATAACTGCAGATATTCTGAGGTTAAAAAAAAAAAAAAAAGTAAGCTTAACGAGGGCAAGCAGAGTGCTGTGCTGTGCCCAGCACCGTTCGCTAAGGCGTAGCAGAGTTCAGAGTGTGGACCGTGGGGCCAGATGCGTGGACTGAAACCTCTGATCAACCCCTGACGAGGTAGGTGACACTGGAGAGTTATTTAATCTATGCCGCGGTTTCTTCATCTTTAAAATGGGCAAGGTAGTTCCTACCTTATAGGGGTTATGTGAAGTTTAAATGAGTTGTAAATATAAAGCATTTAAAACAGCATCTGGCACATTGTAAGCACTACCTAGATGGTACTTGTTATCATTATTACTACACATTACAGCTGGAGCTCAACAACTTGATTCAATAAAGAAGTAACTATGTTTTAAAAAGGAACAAAATTGGGTCATTTGTAGAGACATGGATGGACCTAGAGACTGTCATACAGAGTGAAGTAAGTCAGAAAGAGAAAAACAAAGAGCGTATATTAATGCACATATGTAGAATCTAGAAAAATGGTACAGATGAACCTGTGTGCAAGGCAGAAATAGACACACAGACGTAGAGAACAAACGTGTGGACACCAAGTGGGGAAAGGGGGGGTGGGATGGATTGGGAGATTGGGATTGACATATATACACTAATATGTATAAAATAGATAACTAACAGGAACCTGCTGTACAGCGCAGGGAACTCCACTTCGCTGTACAGTAGAAACTAACACAACACTGTAAAACAGCTATACCCCAATTAAAAAAAAAAAAAAAAGTAACCATGTTTGAATGTTCTGCTTTTTTTTCAATCATAATTATAACCAAAAACTCTGAATTGACCCATGTTAGGTGAAACACAAGATTTGGAAGAAAGGATAAAGTGTAAGGGTTAGAAAGAACACAACTGCGAACAATAGATGAAGGTTGATTTTTATAGCCACTCAAATATTATTTTGATATGACATCAAAACCTTATATTGTATATAATAAGATTTAATCAGATGCTAATTATTATATTAATTAGATACTAATTATTATGTTAAGTATAATTAGATAATTATTTTAGGTTCCACATTTAAGTAGGATTATTCTACTTTCTAACAATTATATTTAGAACAAATTGCATGTAAAACAATAAAAGCAGAAAAACCTCAGTGCTTTTTATTACTACATTAGATAAAGCACAGATATTTCTGAATGTTAGTATCACGAATCACCTTAAAAAAAGATCAGGGTGGAGGATAACATACCTAATATAAATAGAAATAGGGAAGAATGACTTGAGGCTTCTTCTGTCATGGGGAAGCAAATCTAGGAGAGGCTAAAAGAAAGAAGGAAACTGCCCTGAAAAGATATAGGAGAAACTTGGATCAGAAGCTTGTACCAGTTTGGTTCACTGAGGGACTGCTGCCCGCTGAGGACTACTTAAACAGGAGATCTGCTCATTCAGAAGAGGCCGGACGAGGCGCACCAGGCGCAGACAAGAGTAATAACAGTAACTGAGGTTTTGATGATTTAAGGTAATTTGTAACAGAAAGTTATCTTACTTTTATTCCGCCACCTTCAAATGACTATAATGATGACAATAATAAAAATAATAACAGCTAACTATCTTCTCTAAGTAGCTCTACAAGGTTGGGAATGATATTACCTTTGTTTTATAGATGAGGAAACCAAACCACAGAGAGGTTAAATAACTTCTCCAAAGTTGCACAGGTAGAACTGAAACCAGACCATCTGAATTCTGAAGCTATGACCTGACTTTGGGCTCCATTAAACTACAATTTTTTGAAGGCCTACTCAGTCACTATTTTAAAGATAAAAGAACATCCTTCTACTGTTAGAACTGACTCAGAGCACAGAAATGGAAAGGACTTAAAATGTCCTGTGAGTTTATTTCTTAGTCCTTCAAAGTGACTGGAGGCCAACAAAAGTATTTTAATTGTCAAATTTCATGAGTATACCCACAAGTTATGGTCTCATTCCTACAAAAGCATTTCATCCTAATATCATTTCTTACTATGCTTAATTTTATCTAAAGGGTCATAATTCATCCCTTGAACAGTAAATAATGTTAAACACCTCCCCGAAACAATCTCCTTTTAGTGGTTAACAACCTCAAATATGTGCAATTGTTCCCCTTGTCAAAAACTGTACATAATTATTTTTATCTCCACTGTAAGCTCATCTTTATTCACCAAGGTTAAATGTGGTTTTACGAGCTGTTCAAACTTTTAAATACACACTTATTACCTATTAATGTTTTTAACAATGTGACAAATCACTCATTTGGCATTTCTTTTTACATTTGCAGATAAAATCTTCAGAAATTTTATAAGTACTTTATTTGTAGAAATTAAACAATTACACTTGAGAGAAAAATTACTTTTAAAAAAATGTGGTGAGTTACATTTACTTCAAGTTTTAAAATTAGGTGCCCAGAAGCCAACTATGCCCAAAAGGTCATAGTACAAAAGGAAGTCATCCATAAAAGATTTATTCCTACAAAATCTTTGCACAAGAACACATTTTTATTCAATACAACTAATTAAATTCAAGTCAATAAATACCTATTGCATAGCTACCATGTACCAGACACACAGATGACAAAGCTGGGAACCCAGAGTATTCGAAAGCCCAAGCTTTCAATATAAGTAGGTTTCTAATAAGAAAGGTTAAGGGTTCTCACCAGTCAAATACTCTCTTCCAGAGAACAGAATATGCTTCCTTTTTTATATCCTAACATTTTAAATCCTTTCACCTTACTGGTGAAAAAGATTCGGATACCTATACTGAGATATATTATAAGCCTCTCCTAAAAATATAATAAGGTTGGATTCATCTCAAGTCTGTACCACCATCACTATTTTCTGTATCTGCTTTTAAAAGGAAGAAAATAAATAGTCCAATAATAGATTAATATCTACAAATCAACACAGTCTAGAAAAGGAACACGGAGCCAAGCTGAAAGCCTCAGGGAATTACCGTGCAGTTCATTCTGCTTCTCCCCACACAGAGCAAGCAGATGGGAGAATGTAAACGGAAGGAACTCTGAGAGCCTGCTCTTCTCTGTGCCATCAAATTTGAGAGTGAGAGCTTGGGGATGAATTCCTCCAGGGCAAGAGCACCTTTTCCCCTTGCAGGAAGAACAATTAAAACTAAACATTTTCCCCCTCTCTCTGGCAGGAAGAGGTGCGTGGTAGTGACCATGGAGGTGCTTATGGCCCAAGTAATAAGCTAGAATTAGTGATTAACAAAACTTAGCAGAAAAGATGAAAGGGGGAAAAGAGAGGGAACAGGAAAGAGAGGAGGTTGAGTACTCCAAGGCAAAGACACAACACCCCCTTTGAAGTCCTTTTCCACCCACTGTGGTCGATAAATAGTAGTCTGAAGTAGAAAACTTTCTAAAATTCACTACTCCCACCCAGAAGAAAAAAAAGCTTTTTTTGAGCACTGACCCCTTCTTGCCCAAAGGTAGTAACAGCCTGAGTTGAGTTCCAACAACAAAGGTTCAACTGCTCCAAAGCTACAGGCTTACAAAAAAATTTGAAACCTGAGAACAGGGCTAATATTTTAATTACAGAGTAACGGACAGAACAAAATTCATCATTAGTGACTACTCTACCCACCTTCTCCAGGAAAATGAGAACATGAAAGATCAATCATCACCACCCACCACACACTGCAACGGAAAGATAAAGAATGGACATACTTCTAGTGGGCAAATAAAAAGCCTCAAAGATAAAGAAGCTGGAAGTGGGGAGAAATAAGGGCACGGAACTGAACATCTAAGAAAAATTTCTACAGCAGAAAAAGTGGAAAGAAAATGAAGAATCTTCTCTGAAAAAAAAGGAGAATGAACTCATTATGCTCTTCAAGGAATTTAGAAAATCTCAAATAGATTTAATAGCAATCAGAAACAGTAAAACCACAAAACTAGAGGAAAAGTATAAATTTAAGTTGAAATCCTCTATAGAACTCAGACACATGAGGAACAGAATCAACATGACAGGAAGAGCAGGCTTGATCACAGGGAATTCAAAATAAGTCAAGGCAATTAGAAACATTATGATACAGCTAATAGTGATCCAATAAGTAGATAACTGGTATACCACCACCACCACCTCCCCTATCAAAAAGGTTATAGCCTTTACATGAGGCCAAAAAAAAAATGAATTAAGCATTAAATTCCAAAAACTGGTGAAGTGGCACAAAATAAACTCAAAGACTGCAAAAGGACTTAAAATACAAGCAAAAAATAAACACTTTAAACAAAGCTATTAAGGCGTAATATTAAGGGCTGATCCAAAATGAGCATGAAAAGTTGTCTGAACTTAATTCTTCCGAGATCCTCCTTCCACTCAACAGATATTACTCAGCAATTGATACATTTCAAACCAGACTAGTGAGCTGTTCCTTCTTTACACTTGGCTATGTCTATAGATTTTGCCTTTCCCTGTGAAGGGAAAAGAAGCATAAGTTAGCAACTGCTTTGGTTGAGAAATTTTACTTTGGGGCAAGTTTACAAAGGTAACTATGAATGGAGCTAGCAAAAAAAAGTTTACCATCTTAATTAATGGTATCAAAAAGCACTTAAGGGCCTTCCCTGGTGGCGCAGTGGTTGAGAGTCTGCCTGCTAATGCAGGGAACACGGGTTCGAGCCCTGGTCTGGGAAGATCCCACATGCCGTGGAGCAACTGGGCCCGTGAGCCACAACTGCTGAGCCTGCGCGTCTGGAGCCTGTGCTCCGCAACAAGAGAGGCCGCGATAGTGAGAGGCCTGCGCATCGCGATGAAGAGTGGCCCCCACTTGCCACAACTGGAGAGAGCCCTCGCACAGAAGCGAAGACCCAACACAGCCTTGAATAAATAAATAAATAAATAAATAAGACTTTAAAAAAAAAAAAATAAATAAATAAAAGCACTTAAAAGCAAGATTTGTTCCACATAATTTCAATTAAGGAGAACTGTAAGTTATGTTTCCTTGTGTAATTTTATCTACTTTTTAGGTAGATCACTCCAAAATTCTTACTTGATCCAAACTTTAATAAATTTTGACCATATCTTTTGTCACATCTCTTCTCTGCCCTGTACTGGATTGAAACAAACATAGTGCTGAATATATTTTAAATACATACATATATATATATAGAGAGAGAGAGAGAGAGAGAAAATGTTTTAAAGCCTAACTAAATATAGGTAGAAATCAATTAATTTCTCACTTTCCTCAGCACTAAGATGGGAATAATGTCTACCTCAGAACTACTGCAAGGATGAAATATTACCATGAATGTAACACAAATATCTTTACAGTGACCTACAGATTACAGCTTACTTGATTACTGCTTCAACTTATTCACTGACTTCTAAACATAAGAACCTGAGTGACTACATAATTAATGGTTCGAAATCCTTGTAAACCATGCTTCTTTAGTAAGCACAAATCCACTCCCTATTGTGTTCCTGTTGTGCTTTCCTAAAATAACATAATACTAAATGCAACTTTTAAAACTACAATCTCTACCTCCAACAATCAGATATGACCCACCATCACGCCTTCTAAGAAGCAAAAAAATTACTATCTGAAATAAATAATGAACTATAAAATATTGGAGAAGTAATTACTCCTAATTTCACAAAGACTATGAAAGCTTAAGTTATTTACAGATTCCTTCAATAAACATTTATACAGGGAAATGTGACCTCCATACATCAAATGGTACACAATTTTTCATGTAAATGCTTTCCTCATCACTCCACTGAAACTACATTCCCTACAACAAAATAAAATATTAATTTTTCTTCTACCTTTCTGAAATTTTTTTGGCCTTCATTGGCTCTTAATCTCTTCACCAACCACCATAAGCAAATTAACTACTCCTTTTTTTGTCCCAAAAGATATTCTTGATAGTGTCTAGCGCAGTAAATGACAAACCTTCAGTGACGCTCAATAACACAGTGTTGTTTTAATTCAAATTTCTATTATAACTAATTGTAATCATGTCTGTGAACCACACCAGACTAGAGCTGGAGGGCAAGAATCCAGGCCTTCATTTTATACAGCCTTCATTTTATGTATATATATTTATACTATAAATGCATATATACTTATGTATGTATGATTATATATCAAAGCAGTCAAACAATATTTATTTGCTAAATTAGACTGTATTCTCCCTTCTAACTATACCGTCTTTTGTCTTTTCCTCAAAATCTATTACAGAATATTACCTGGTACAGTACCTTGTGTAAAACATTCTGTGGTATTTGCTATGTTTCCCTAGATTGAACACAACTTGTCCCAACTAGATAGTATCCTCAACAGAAAGGTGCACGTCAACTTCTTGATCTACATCCACTCAGCACTGCACTGCTCAGGGAAGTGGCACTCAGTACACTGACGGATTAAAATGTCATGGACGGGACTTCCCTGATGGCACAGTGGTTAAGAATCCATCTGCCAATGCAGGGGACACGGGTTCAAGCCCTGGTCTGGGAAGATCCCACATGCAATGCAGCAACTAAGCCCGTGCGCCACAACTACTGAGCCTGCACTCTAGAGCCCGTGAGCCACAACTACTGAGCCCGTGCTCCGCAACAAGAGAAGCCACCACGGTGAGAAGCCCGCGCACTGTAACGAAGAGTAGCCCTAGCTCGCTGCAACTAGGGAAAGCCTGCACGCAGCAACGAAGACCCAACGCAGCCAAAAATAAATAAATTTATTAAAAAAAAGGCATGGACAACAGAGCTCCATCCAGACCAGAGAGCTAACAGTAACCCACTTGGCTCGCCAGCACTGGCAGCCTTCTCAAAGCCACGACTTGGCACAGCACCTATCCTCTGGGGTGAGGGCAGGAGAGGATGGCTGCTCACGGGAGAGGGAAGACCTGCACTCCGCAGGGCCAGGTCATGCGACAGCTGGCCTTCAGCTCTTCGGTGACGGAGAGAGAGAAACCAAAAGACCACTTTATGGTGCAGATGCAGAAACCAAAGCCCTTTCCAGGTGAGGTGTTCCAACAATTGTCCCAGAGAAGTTCAGGCCCAGCCTGCCCAAAACCCAAGTTCCCCAATCAAGAAGCCTTTGCTACATCCAACTGCTTACCTAATTATGCTTCTCTCTTCACCTCAAACATGCCCATCACAGGAAATCCCTGAAAATATCCAGGTCACTCACTTAGCTATCATAGGAAGGAATCAGAAATTCAAACAAATTGGGGAAGGAAAATGCTTTTCTAGATTCCTTTTCCTCCACCCGGCCCATGACTGTGAAAGTGTTCCCAGGGCCTCTCCGCGGCCCCTTTTCACTCTACACGCTCTCCAGTATTTTCATCTGCAGCCTAGAGCGTCAACTAGTACTTACAGACTAGGAATTCCCCAATCTCAGTCTCCCAGCCCGACTGCTGGTTTTAAGCTCGCAATGGGCATATTCCACTACACCCCAGCTGTCTCAGTAGGATGAGTTCAGCACTCCCCTCCCTCCAGGCGACCAGCACCACCCCCTGCTGGTCACGCTGCCTGCCTCGGCCGAGCGCACCTCTTAAGCAGAGACGTGGGCCACTTCAGTTCCTTTCTCCTCTCTTACCTCAGACACCAGGTCTGACCCGTCCTCCCTCCGAAATAAGTAGTCCTCGTAGCCCCACCCAAGGCATCCCCACACCAAGGATCTCCAAAGCTTTTTAATACTCACCTTTATTATTAAAAAAAAAACCCTGAGCATACATGTACTCCAAAATATGTATTTACTTATAAATTAAAATACATGTACTTCTACAGCAATACAGTAGACATTATAAACCATAATAAAAATTTAAACTTTAAAATATGAGATTAAAAATATATATAAAATTAAGTCTGATATTTTCTTCCTACACTCCAGTGAGTTATTTTATACATCCCTGGGGTCCAGGAAACTGTACTTTGGAGACTGTTTACTGAGATTAGTCCTATAATTGTGTGTTTACACATGTATGTACTATGTATATTTGAAGCAGTTTTTCACTCACATACACACATTTCATGATGAGATGATATACACATGCTTTAGCATACTGCTAAATATAGCTAACCTTAACCTTATCTTCCAAAGCCACAAACCGAAAACAAAGCTTAGAGGTTTTTTTAAAAAATTATTTTATAAATAAAACTTAACTCTGTAAAAGTCTCATCATTAGCCATCTTTAAAAAGATGAGAAATTTACAAAGTATAGTTTAGCTCCTTTTGCGTACAGCTCCTGAACAAGAGATACCACATTTTTTTCACCCATCTACTGACATATTCGAAGGCTGCTAATGTTCTGGGGGTTTCATGGACTGCACCTCCTGTAACCTAGATACATACAATTTTTTCAGTTTTCTACAGCTATAGATACTGCTATCATTTCAGGGTTCTGAAGACTAATGTACTCTTCCCTACTAATACTCCTATAAGCCCACCCTCCGGACCCCGACTCCCACCTCTGCAATAGCAATATAAAAGGACAAAAATCCCACAACATATAACCAGTCAGAATAGACCTGCTAACACAACAAAAGATATTTACATATTTGCACAATATGATCTTCTAGAATTCTACGGACAACCTGACAGATCCTAACTCTCCATGCAGAGTGGGGAAATCAGTCCACATGAATCCTCTCAGATACTAATTCAGCTTGTTACACGTTCAGAAATGTCAATTCTCAGAACTCCAAAGTTCTGAAACTTTTACCAGTTAGATGTTTCATCTCATCACTCCAGCAGAGTAGTTAAGAACAAACCAGTGCACTTACAAAATGATTTTAAAAATATATATTTTCTTCAGATAGAATATTATATTGCCCCCGACGCTGTAAGCCACAATTTATTTGGCAAGAAGCCAAGCAATGAAGCTATTAAGCGGCAAGCATCCCATGAAAACTAGCACCACCTGAAACTGTTAATTTTCACTATTTTATAAAGTAACCAGATGTCCCCAGTCTCTCCAGGATTTAGGGATTTATCGACCCCAATATAGAACTACATGGTCATTCAGTGATGCTAATTTGGGGCAGCTCTTAATTATACTGACCAGAAAGTTGAGGAGAAAGCCACCTAAATCCAGTGATTTTCAATATTGCTGATTCTATACTTTGCACACACAGAATATTGAGAAAATAATCTTAATAGAGAACTTAACATTCTTTTAAAAAGAATCGACATTACAAAAACTTAAAATTTTAGGTCTGTGAAGTCAACATACATGACTTAATTTGGAGTTTCTTTGCTTTCTATTCACAGGAGTAAAGTATTAACCACATCCCGTCTTCTTAACTAGGGAATGAATTTTAGGGTGAGTAAAATGGCTTTCTCCTCAAACGCCTGTAACCAAAATATTGATTTGTTTCATGTGTTTTCTATTTATCAGTTAATCATCTTCAGTCCCTCATTTATTATTAATCAATGAACTAACATTATTTTCAAATAGAACATTTTAGTGGGACTCTTTAAGTAAGCCGTGACCCCGTGGGCCTAGATGTCCACAAATCTAGAATAGGTAACTTGCAACTAAAATCCCTTAATCATTTCTAAAGTGGTCTATTACACAACCTACTGTAAAGGCTGAATGTAGTTTAAGAAAGATGCCTAATCAAAATTCAATTAGCATTTGTTATTTTTGTACAATCAAAACAACAATAAAAAATAATCCAGTTATTCTACCCACCTATTTCTGTGGAACGCAGATCCAAAGAAACCTTACTAATAACATTACCAATCACATGCTGAGACTTTCTAAAAAAATCTTTTTAATACACCAAGAAGGAAAGAAAAAGAGTTAATATTTATTGAGGACCTACTCTAGGTGTCTTCCATTTTACATTTGCTTTTCATTACACCGTACTTTTGCAAAGTTACTTGTGGTTCAAACATCGGTTGCTAGACCCCATGGGTTGTCGTCATACAGCTGGATGACCACCTACGCTCCCTGTGCCTCAGTTTCTTCATTTGTAAAATAGGGATAAAAACGGCACCTACCTCGTTGGACCGGTTCCGGGATTAAATGAGAAAATAAAGGTAAAGTGCGTAGAGCTAAGCTTGGCCCTTACTGTCGTTATTATAACAATTACTAGTTTTATTATTAGTGTAGGTATTTTTCCCATTTTACAGATGGGGAATTGGAACCTTAAAAAGCGTAATTTACTAGCGCTAGGTTTTGACTCAAAAGCACAAATCTGATGAAACAAAAATTGCTCAGGCATTAAATCCTGGCATTCTTAAAAATACAACTTGTTCTGAAGCATTAAGGAACGGCACGAATCAGGCACAGGGCGGGCATTAGCCCTGGACACCGCCGCAGCGTCTACACCCAGCATTAGGGGAAAGGGCCCACAGGACGCGCCGACCCCGCGCCCCGTTTCCCGGCGGCTCAGCGACGCCCCAAACTCAAGACTGGAGCCGAGGGTGAGTGGTCCCCGCGTGGAGGCCCGGCAGCCGGCGGCTCGGGGCAGCCGGGGTCGAGGCCGCTCCCCGGACGCCGGCCTGCGGAGGCCCGTCCGCGCCTAGCCCGCGGGGTCGTGCCCATGGCCGGCGTCCAAGCGGGGGGTCCCGGCCCCGGGCCTCCGCGACCGCGGCTCGGCGGGGCAGCGCCCGGGCAGGCCAGCGCCCTCCGACGCCCCCCGACCGGGAAGGTCCGTGAGCGGGCGCGGCCCGACTTCCTCCCCCGCCCGACGACTGGAATCCGCCCCGAGGCCGCGGCCCCCACGCCTGCCCCGCGGGCCCGGCCGCGCACCGAGCACGCCGCCCGCCCGGGCCCACCTTCTCCCGCGGCGTCCGGCCCCCGCGGTCGTCTCGGCCTGTGCTCCGCGGCTGCCGCTCGGCCTGTCCCCAGGGCTGGCTTGGCCTCCCGGGCTCGGGATCGGGCGCGGCGGCGGCGGCTCCGCCTCCTCCTCTCGGGCGGGAGGAGGAGACTCAGCGGCGTGGGGCCGCCTCCCGGCAGGAAACGACCCCCGCGGCACCGCCTCCCAGGCGCGGCGATCCCGCTCCTCAGGCCGCCGCCGCCGCCCTCTCCCTCCGGAAGCGCATTCCTCCCGGGCCGCGTCAGCCGCGCCCGTTGGGGGAGGGGCGGTGCGGGACCGGGGGAGGGGCGGGGGCCCCGGGCGGGGGCCCCCGGGACAAAGGAGCGGCCGGGTCGGGCGACAGACTCCGCCGCGGCCTTCGCGGTGCCTCAGTTTCCTCTGCTGCCGGGAGAGGGAGGGTTTGCGCGGCCCTGCGCACCTTAATATCCTCCCGTGAGGGAATTCCGGAGCCTCCTTCTCGGCCTGTCTTAGGTGCTGCTTCCCCAAAGCCGCACGTGTGTCCGGCCCGCGGTCCGTCCGGCTGGCCCAGGACTGCCCGGCTTTGAACCCTGGAAGCCCTGCCTCCGGGGAGCGGCCTCAGTCCCCGACAAACCGAGACACTTAGTCACTCACCTTGCAAGGCTTCGTGGGACCAAAAACGTTTCCCTTTGGGAAGGGAAGTGCCTAAGCCGGTATTATTTTTCTGGCGTGAGGATTTGCTTGACTTATGTCTTTGAGAAAGGGGAAGACTCGGGGAGGAGGTGGGTGCCAGGAAAGATGGAGATGAGGAAGGTTTTAGAGAAAAACTGGTGAGTTGGGGAGCAGCTTTTGTTAGGTTAATCGGGAGCTCCATTTATGGGGAACAGGGATGAGAGGGAAAAGTTTCATCCTCGATACGGTTTCTGTTCGTCCTCACTTTTCTGAGTAGGTGGACAGGGGGCTGGAGAAGGCACATTGAAGAGAAGTGAAACATTTCACTATGAGCATGGCTGGGCGCATTTTGATAAGAGGATTGAAACTTGTGCCAACCGGCATCATACTGAAACCCGGTAACTCAGAATATGCTGCTGGCAGGCTGCCATTCTGTTAGCAGAAAATGTGTGTTGCCACGTGGTGAGCTGTAGCACCCTGTTGGGCACAGAACTCGAATTATTAGATTGGTGAAACTGGTGTTTCATTTGGGGGAGATTAGAAGCCGCGATGCCCATTTGGCTGCCAATCTTAAATAAGAGAAAACAAAACAATCCCATCTATGGAAATTTTGCCCGTTGCTCACCAGCAAAATCGAATCTGTTGGTTAGATAATCTCTGGAAACCTCTAAAGAAATGAGAATGATTTTTCCCACTTAATGGACGACCAAACCTAAGAGACTAAATGATGTTTCCTTATTTGTGGAATCTAAAAAAGGATACAGATGAAGTTACAAAACAGGAACAGACTCACAGACATAGAAAACAATCCCATGGTTACCAAAGGGGAATGGGGGTAGGATAAATTAGGAGTTTGGGATGAACATATACACACTACTATATATAAAACATAAACAACAAGGACCTACTGTATAGCACAGGGAACTATATTCAATAACTTATAAGAACGTATAATGGAAAAGAATCTGAAAATATGTATATAATATATATCATAAATATTATACATATAACCGAATCATTTTTCTGTACACCTGAAACACAACATTGTAGATCAACTATACTTTAAAAAAATAAACAAATAAATAATGTTTCTATATTAATAACCCAGTGGTGCGGCTGCCATCAGACCTCAACATTCTTGAATTTAAAGATACTGGTTGTACCACTTCAAAATTGATCAGAACTGGCCTGGTCTCAACATAGATTACAGTTCTAAAGGTAAAGCGTAATTTATCCATGCTTGATTTGCACTACATTTCCCAGTACTTTCATCCCTATGTGATTTGCCACAAGAACCTTATGAGGTTCACATTTGCACAACACTAAGCTAAATTAGTTCAAAGGCAGTGTAATCATCTTTTTAATCCCAGTGTCAAACACTGTTACAGGTCACACAATAGGGACTCAGCTAATATTTGATAAATGAATAAATGGGTCCTTTTGCTCCCCTGGGACCACATCAGAACATTTGGCTAAACTGAAGTGTGAGCAGCAATTTATGTACAGAAGTCATGAGCTTTGAGGAAACAAGAAATTAAAGAAACATGTCAGGAATATGACTCCACTTGTTTTTAATCACATGATTATGGAATACAGAATTGGGAGTGGGAGTGAGTCAATGTTGACTCAGGAGTGGAATGCTGTCTTTCTCTTGTAGTTTGAACACTTTTGGGACTCAGCCTGTCAAATATTATCCTGTCCAGTAAGCCACAAATCATCCCATGATAACTTGAAGCCTTTTCGATCTTTTGAGAGTGGGAAAGCCTCTAACCAGTGTAACATTTTACAGGCAAATATTTTAGTACACATTCATTTATAAATGATTTTCCAATTGCAATAATCATATCACTTGGGCAAGACTCCATGGGGTTAGAGCAAAGGTGAATACCTGCGTTGTGAGAATAGGAGTATGCCCAAGACAAAAATGTTTTGGTCTTGACCGTTGGCTGGCACATTATGGCTCAACCCATATCAGATCAGTTTTAAATAAACAGTGTGGGGACTTCCTTGGTGGTACAGTGGTTAAGAATCCACCTGCCAATGCAGGGGACACGGGTTCCAGCCCTGGTCCAGGAAGATCCCACATGCCACGGAGCAACTAAGCCCATGTGCCGCAACTACTGAGCCCCCATGCTGCAACTACTGAAGCCTGCGTGCCTAGAGCCTGTGCTCCGCAACAAGAGAAGCCACCACAATGAGAAGCCTGCACACTGCAACGAACAGTAGCCCCCACTCGCCACAACTAGAGAAAGCCCGTGTGCTGCAGCGAAAACCCAACGCAGCCAAAAATAATAAATAAATAAATTTACTGGGCTTCCCTGGTGGCGCAGTGGTTGAGAATCTGCCTGACAATGCAGGAGACACGGGTTCGAGCCCTGGTCTGGGAAGATCCCACATGCCGCGGAGCGACTAGGCCCGTGCGCCACAACTACTGAGCCTGAGCGTCTGGAGCCTGTGCTCCGCAACAAGAGAGGCCGCGATAGTGAGAGGCCCGGGCACCGCGATGAAGAGTGGCCCCCGCTCGCCGCAACTAGAGAAAGCCCTCGCACAGAAACGAAGACCCAACACAGCCAAATAAATAAATAAATAAATAAATAATAAAGTTCCGAAGCATTAAAATAAATAAATAAATAAATAAATTTATTAAAAAAAAAAAAAGCAGTGTGACTTTGTGTCCCAGTATGCCCAGATAACCCCAGTTTGTCTGTTGCCCAAGCATAATTATTAATAGCACCCCTTTTCATTCTCAAAAGTACATCTTGTTATAGATGATAGATTGTACCATCACCCTATAAATAAGAGTGTCCAGACAACGAGGGAAAAAATAACTAATTTAGCAATTCAAAGGGGATGCATAGGGCCACATTGCAAATCAGATCCCAGATTTATAGGTGAAGACCAATTCCAACACTGATCATCAGGAAAAAAATTGTGTGGGGATAAGTGAAATGAATTAGGCAGTTCCTATGTGATAAAGATGCCCTACCAGAAGATTTAATGAAAGAAAACCCTAGAAAGTAGCTTGGCTGATCAACAGACTTGGGTTTTAAATACCATTGTAAAAGTGTGTGATGGCTTCCGGAGCAGATTGATTGCCAGTGGCTAGGTGAGTCTTCAGCTGCTTTTCTAAGAAGTGTTTCTAGACAGTGATCTGGATATATTTTTCTCATCTGCCACCTTCTTTAAACATAAAAAAAGAAAAAGATGAGCCCATAATGTTAGAAGGAATAGAAGTCTCCGATAATTCCCTATAATATGTATGTGGATGTGCTTCTCAATCATAAATAACTTCATTCCTTTACCTAAGACACTAAACTCTCCCTATTACAATGTGAATCTGTGTGCCCTGGCTTAAAAAAAGAAATAGCCCTGGGAATTATTAACATTTTGAAAACCAAGGAATGTTGAGACAGTCCTCCAGTTCCTCCTTTTTCTGTCTCCAAGTATACAAATAACATACAAATAATCAAATATTGCAAAGAAACTGGAAGTTCACTTATTGTGCAACTTATTATTTTTGTCCTTCGAGCTTTGACTGAGTGAACGCTGCTCAATACCCTGTTACAACTGCCAGAGGAACCATGAGTTTGCCACAAGGTCATCAGCAACTGTGTATATACGGTATGTGGCAGTGTACTGGACTAGCCCATCCTGAGGCTTTAGTTAGTGCTTTATTCCTTTGCTTATTTAAAAGTAAGCTGGAAAAGTGTCAGAACAGTCTGCCCTTCTAGCTTAGGGCTAGCCACTGAGTCTTTTCCTTTTCTAGACAGTTCACGGTTGCTGGATTATGGATCTGAATATGGGCCACGTATGAGTAAGGCTGCCTCGACTGTTCAGCTTCCTGTTTTCCATATATAGCGTGCCCATTTTTTTCTTGCTCAGTCCATGGAGTATTGCCTCCACTGGGTGTGAGCACTCCCTGCCAGCTTTCAGAGGCTGAACATTTTTAAGAGCCCAGAGGGAACAGTGTTTTTAGGCAGCTCTTTTCAGACACTGAGTTTCTTCAGCTGGAGAAGGGAATGTGCCTTCCCAAATAAGAATGAAGAATATGCCAAATGTAAGCAGTTGAATAGTGCTGGAGGTATTTTTAGGAACTGGGGTCACTCAGTACAGGAAATGATGGTGCTACCAGCAACTTATGGCTAGAGACTATAAAACAACATTATTTCTCTCCTCGTTTAAATACTTTTGAGTATCTTGAGAAAATTTGGCAATTTGAATTAGGAGTAGCTGGATTTGGGGCCAGATTCATCAGGGAGTGGGACGAGTAGGTTAGCTGAAAGGTGTGTTTGTTTGGTAAGTGATACAGCCCTCCTCCCCCAGATTAACCCCCATAACATTTTAGAGAGAGTTCTTGCCGTGTGCCTGTGTATGGGAAACAATGAATCCATGGCCCCCCAAAACTATAGACACAATTTCACTTAAACACATAGATCTGCATTTTTGCAGATAATTCTGGTTTTCATGGGATCTTAATCCCAAAACATTAAAAATCACTATTTTAAACACAGTCCCTTTTATAGACCAGGAGCCTAAACACATTTTTTTGTTGTTGTGGGCTTGGAATCTTGACTTGTGTACTAATGAATCTTATCTAAAACAATTTTTTTAAACATCAGATACACCTCCAAATATTTTGCAATAATAAGATTTTCCCTGCAGTGTTATTTAACCTGTAGGAGGTAGAACAGAGAAAATACAATCTTCTGTGATCAAACCACATGACTAAAGAGTGTGCCGTTTGTGTTTACTTTTCAAGGTAAAATAAATTTCAAAGAAAAACCAGAACATTTTATTTCAAATTTCCAACTTTACATACTAGTACTTAAATGCCTTCAAATTATATCTAAAAATCACCCTGATTGAAAACTGTTGTAAAGTTTTAATTAGATTGAGAACAATTCTAAATTAATTTTAATTATACTTCCCAAGAATATTTTCCATTTAGTATTAAGAATAACAAGCCCTGTGGCTCTTCTCTTTTAGGATTTCTGCATTGTTGTTGGCTGATGTCATAGGCTTTTCAGTCTATGATCACAAGAATTCCCTATTTATAACTGCTTATGGCTGCCACATGCCTAAAATGTCAGCTAAACTGTTTTTCTCTTACAGTCAGAACACTGGCTGTAGAAATGAAACTCATCAATTAAAATTTCACCAGTAGGGAGAAAATATTTGCAAAAGACATAGCTGATAAAGGACCGTTATCCAAAATATACAGAGAACTCTTAAAACTTAATAAGAAAACAAATAACCTGCTTAAAAAATGGGCCAAAGACCTTAACAGACACTTCACCGAAGAAGATATACAGAAGACAAGTAAGCACAGGAAGAGATGCTCTACATCATATGTCATTAGGGAATTTCAAACTAAAACAACAGTGAAATACCACTACACACATACTAGAATGGCCAAAATCTGGAACACTGATACTACAAATGCTGGTGAGGATTTGGAGCAACAGAAACTCTCATTCATTGCTGGTGGGAATGCAGAATGGTGCAGCCACTTTGGAAGACAGTTTGGCAGTTTCTTACAAAATTAAACATACTCCTACCATATGATCTAGCAATCACCCTCCTTGGTATCTACCCAAAGGAGTTGAAAAACTGTCCACACGAAAACCTGCACACGAATGTTTATAATGACTTATTCATAACTGCCAAAACCTGGAAGCAACCAAGATGACCTTCAGTAAGTGAATGGGTAAATAAAGCACGGTACCTCCAGACAATGGGACATTATTCAGTGCTAAAAAGAAACGAGCTGTCAAGCCATGAAAAGACATGGAGGAAACTTAAATGTATGTTACTAAGTGAAAGAAGACAGTTTTTGAAAAGCCTACATCCTGTACAATTCCAACTGTGTGACATTCAGGAAATGGCAAAATTGATTAAATAAATTCTAATACGTCCATGGAATGAAATAATCAACAGCTTTAAAAAAGAATGAGTTAGACCTGAATGCATTGATTATGGAAAGATATTTGATAAATACTATGTGTGCTTAATGAACAAGATGAAGAACACATTGTGCGTAATTCTTTATATGAAGCGGTGTTAGTATTATCCACATTTATAGGCAAGGGAACTGAGACAAGAGAGGTTACTTTGAAAAACGAATAAGTAACAGAACCGAGACTGGTATGCAGGCAGTCTGGCTCGAGGGTCCAGACGTTTATTCACTGCACTTTACCATCTCTGATCTCTTTTGTGATTTTACACAAGAGACACTGTCTGCCCTGTTCCACCTCCACTGCGACTAGTCAGGTAAGTCTGTAATTCTGAAGGTCAGGAATAAAACGTCAATCTCTTTGCACATATAACCCATGTTCTCCAATACCAGCATTTCCAATAATAATAAGGGGACATTTTCATCTCCATCTATGTTACTCCTTGTCTACCTCTTAATTGAAATATATATATAATACATACACATATATTGATATTATATTTTTTTCTCAAGAAGGAAAGGATGACACAAGATTGTCATTGTTATATATCATGCGAACAAGCATACAGGCAATCTCATACAGCTGAGATTGTTGAATCAAATTATTCCAATGTTGGTCAGGTACATATTTTTTGTTAGAGGTCTTATAAGATTCTATCTTTTTTAAGGGCAGTGACTGTATCTGATGTGTTTATATGTCTAACATAGTGCTTTACATATACGATTATATTGCTTCTCTTTCATTGAAAATAAAATCACCACCTGTCTTCTTTGACCTCATCTTAAACCATCTCCCTTTTGCCCACTATACTTTAGCCATATTTCCATGACTTCACCAAGCATGTTCCTATCTTGGAGTTTTTGTGCTTGTCATTCCCTCTACCTGAAATGCTCTTCACATGTTTACTTCCTTCTTGTCAATAAGATTTCAGCTTAACTATCACATCTTTAGAAGGTCTTTCTACCCCCCAACCTAAAGTAGCCTCCCAGACCCTCTCCATCACATTGCCAGAGTTTAATTCTCTGCATGGCACCAGTCACTAGCTGATATTTTTCTATTTATTTTTTCTTTGATAATTTTCTATCTTCTTCCACTAAAGTGCAAACTCCAGAAGAGAAGCTAATTTGTCTGCCTAGCCCAGCTCCCAGAAGTGCCTGGAACAAGTAGAGAGCAAAGAAATAGTCATTGAATGAATGAATAAGTACTTGTTCATTTTTTTTTTTGGCCATGCCGCATGGCATGCAGGATCGTAGTTCCCAGACCAGGGATCAAACCCGTGCCCCCTGCCGTGGAAGCAGGGAGTCTTAACCACTGGACCACCAGGGAATTCCCAGTATCATTCATTGTTTATTTAGCAACTAGTATGATGATTATTTCAATACCATGGAATATTACAAAGTAACATTAAAATAACATTTTTGAAAGCAATTGCTTACTGCAGCTTTCATTCTAAATCTTGCTATTAAAAATATTCCATTTAATTCATGGTAAAAACACTCAACAAAATAGGGATAGAAGGAAACTACCTCGAGATAATAAAGACCATATGTGAAAATCCCACAGCTAACATCATTCTCAATTGTGAAAGGCTGAGAGTTTTTCCTCTAAGATCACAAGATCTCACAAGATATGGATGCTCATTTTCACCACTTCTATTCAACATAGTACTGGAAATCCTAGACAGAGCAATTAGGCAAGAAAAAGAAACAAAAGGCATCCAAATTGGAAAGGAAAACTGAAATTATGTCTGTTTTTAGAGGACACGATCTAATTTGTAGACAACTCTAAAGATTATACACACACACACACACACGCACAACTGTTAGTTCTTTTCAGCAAAGTTGTAGGATATAAAATCAATACACAAAAATTTGTTGTGCTTGTATACACTAATAATGAACAATTCAAAAAGGAAATTAAGAAATCAATTCAATTTACAATAGCATCAAAAAGAATAAAATACTTAGGAGTAACCTTAACCACGAAGGTACATTGAAAACTATAAAACGTTGCTGAAAGAAATTAAGAAGAAACAAATAAATGGAGAAACATCTCATGTTCATGGACTGGAAGACTTAATATTGTTAACATATCAGTATTACCCAAAGTGATCTGTAGATTCAGTGCAACCCCTATCAAAATCCCAATGACTTTTTTTTTTTAGAAATAATTATCCTAAATTCATATTGAATCTCAAAGGACCCTGAATAGCCAAAATAGTCTTAAAAAAGAACAAATTTGGAGGTCTCATAACTTCCTGATTTTAAAACTTATCAGAAGACTGCAGTCATCAAAGCAGTGTGGTACTGGCGTAAAGATGGACATATAGACAAATGGAAAAGAATAGAGAGCCCATAAATCTTCACATATGTGCTCAAATGATTTTTAACAAGGGTGCCAAGACTATTTCGATGGGGAAAGAACAATTTCTTCAACAAATAGTATTGGGAAAACTGGATAGCCACATGCAAAAGTTGGATCCTTACCTTTTACCATATAAAAAATTAACTCACAGGGCTTCCCTGGTGGCACAGTGGTTAAGAATCTGCCTGCCAATGCAGAGGACACGGGTTTGAGCCCCTGGTCCGGGAGGATCCCACATGCCACGGAGCAACTAAGCCTGTGCGCCACAACTGCTGAGCCTGCACTCTAGAGCCTGTGAGCCGCAGCTGCTGAGCCCGTGTGCCACAACTTCTGAAGCCTGCGTGCCTAGAGCCCACACTCCACAACAAGAGAAGCCACTGCAATGAGAAGCCCGTGCACTGCAACCAATGCAGAAGACCCAATGTAGCCAAAAAAAAAAAAAAACCTCACAATATATCAAAGACTGAAACATAAGACCCAAAACTATAAAATTCTTAGAAGAAAACATAGGAGAAAAGCTTCATGACATTGGATTTGGCAACAACTTTTTAGATGTGACAACAAAAACACAGGCAACAAAAGTAAAAATAGACAAATTGGACTACATCAATATTAAAAGCTTCTGTGTATCAAAGGATACAATGAACAGAATATAAAGGCAACCTACGGGATGGGAGAAAATATTTGCAAATCATATATCTGATAAGGGGGTAATATCCAGAATATATAAAGAACTTCAACTCAACAACAAAAAAACAAACAACGCAATAAAAAATGGGCAAAGGACTTGAACAGACATTTCTCCAGAGAAGATGTACAAATGGCCAATAAGCATATAAAATGATACTCAACATTACTAATCATTAGGGAAATGCAAATCAAAACAACGATGAGATACCACTTTAAACCCATTAGAATGGCTACTATAGAAAAAAGTAATACAAAGTACAGGCTGAGGATGTGGAGAAACTGGAAGCTTTGTGACTACTGACAGGGATGTAAAATGGTGCAGCTGCTGTGGAAAAAGTATGGTGGTTTTTTAAAAAAAATGAAAATAGAATTACCATATGATCCAGCAATTCTACTTCTGGGTACATACCTTAGAGAACTGAAAGCGAGGTCACCAAAAGATATTTGTACATCCATGTTCACAGCAGCATTATTCACAATAGTCAAGTGGTGGAAGCAATCCAAATGTCTATCCATGGATGAACAGATTAACAAAACACAGTATATACATACAATGGGAATATTACTCAGTCTTTAAAAGGAAGAGAATTCTGACACATGCTACAATATGGATGAGCCTGAGGACATCAAGCTAAGTGAAATAAGGCAGTCAAAAAAGACAAATATTGTATGATTCCACTTATATGAGGTACTTAGAATAGTCAAATTCATAGAGACAGAAAGTGAAGATGTGGTTGCTAGGGATTAGGGGTTGGGAAAATGGAGAGTTGTCAACAACAACAAATGGGTGTAGAGTTTCAGTTCTGCAAGATGAAGAGTATTTTGGAGATTTGTTGTACAACAATGTGAATGTACTTCATACTACTGAACTATACACTTAAAAATAGTGAAGATGGTAAATTTTATGTTTTGTGTTTCACACAATTTTAAAAAATGCATATTTCCTAGCTCACACACTGAAAAGACTTAGAAACAAATGGTAGCCTAGAAGCAGTGATCACCCTTAGTGTCGAAATTGTGGTCTACTGGAAATTCCCCACCTGTTAGGTGCTTGGAAAATGATTGATTCCAAACTTGAAACAGGAAATGTACAAGATGGATTGAGACTCTGTGTGTGTGTGTGTGTGTGTGTGTGTGTGTGTGTGTACATGTGTGCCTGAAACCAAGAAAACTATCAGGATTAATTGGATCATATCAAAGGACATAGGAACCAGAGATGGGTTGAAAAGAGATGGGACATTTTGAGCATTGAAGAGAAAAAATGACTGCAATTGATTTAAACACATTGAATATATAAAAATTCATGAGTTCATTATTTTTTTTCATTTATTTTGTAACTGAAAGTTTGTACCTCTTAGCCTCTCTCCCCTACGTCTCTCCTTCCCCCACTCCCTCCCCTCTGGCAACCACTTGTTTGTTCTCTGTATCTATGACTCCATTTTTGTTTTGCTATGTTTGTTCATTTGTTTTGTTTTGTGTAGATTCCACATATAAATGAAATCATACAGTATTTGTCTTTCTCTGTCTGACTTATTTCCCTTAGCATAACACCCTCCAGGTCCATCCGTGTTGTCAAAAATGGCAAGATTTCATTCTTTTTTGTGATTGAATAGTATTCAATTGCATATATACACCACATCTTCTTTATCTATTCATCTATTGGTGGTCACTTAGGTTGCTTCCATATTTTGGATATTGTAAATAATGCTGCAATGAACATAGGGGTGCATATATCTTAATGTTTTCATTTTCTTTGAATAATTACCCAGGAGTGGAATTGTTGGATCATATGGTAGTTCTAGTTTTAACTTTTTGAAGAATCACCATACTGTTTTCCACAGTGGCTGCATCAGTTTACATTCCCACCAACAGTGCGTGAGGGTTCCCTTTTCTCCGCATCCTCCCCAACACTTGTTATTTGTTGTCTTTTTGATAACACCCATTCTGACGGTGTGAGGTGATATCTCATTGTGGTTTTGATTTGCATTTCCCTTATATTAGTGATGTTGAGCATCTGTTCATGTGTCTGTTCCCATCTGTTTATCTTCTTTGGAAAAATGTCTATTCAAGTCCTTTACCCATTTTTAAATCAGATTCTTTGGTTTTTTGATGTTGAATTGTATCAGTTCTTAATATATTTTGGATATTAACCGTTATCAGGTATATCACTTGCAAATATCTTCTCCCATTCAGTAGACCGCCTTTTCATTTTGTTGATAATTTCCTTCACTGTGCAAAAGTTTTTTAGTTTAATGTAGTCTCATTTCTTTTTTTTTGCTTTTGTTTCCCTTGCTGGAAGAGACATATCCAAAAAAATGTTGCTAAGACATGTCAAAGAGCATACTGCCTGTATTTTCCTCTAAAAGTTTTATGGTTTCAGGTCTTACATTTAAGTCTTTAATCTGTCTTGAATTTATTTTTGTGCATGGTGTGAGAAAGTAGTACAGTTTGATACTTCTGCAGGTAGCTGTCCAGTTTTCCCAACACCATTTATTGAAGAGGCTGTATTTCCCCCATTGTATATTCTTGCCTCATTTGTAATAGACTGATTACCCATATAAGTGTGGGTTAATTTCTGGGCTCACTATTCTGTTCCATTGATCTTTGTGCCTGTTTCTGTGCCTGTATCATACTGTTTTGATTACTGTAGCCCTGTAATATACTTTGAAATCAGGGAGCATGGTACCTCCAGTTTTGTTCTTCTTTCTTAATATTGTTTTGGCTATTCAGAGTCTTTTGTGTTTCCATACAAATTTCTTCTTATCCTATGAAAAATGCCATTGGTATTTTCATAGGGATTGCATTGAATCTGTTTGGGTAGTATAGTCATGTTAACAATATTAATTATTTCAATCCATGAGCATGGTATATCTTTTCATCTGTTTGTATTGCCTTCAATTTCTTTAATCAGTGTTTTATAGTTTTCTGAGTACAGGTCTTTTACCTCCTTAGTTAGATTTATTACTAGGTATTTAATTCTTTTTTTGTTGCATTTGTAATGAGTTCATTTTTAAGAAAGAAGAAACAGAAATGGTTAAAAAGTGAACAAACAAAAATTTAAAAACAACAACAACAAAAGAAAACCCTCTTTGGTCACCATTGGAGGTGGCCAGAGTACTAACTTCTTACTCTGGAAACTGGTAATTAGAACAAAAGAATTAAGCATTTATCCTGCCTTTCTTGTTTGAATTGATTGGCAAAGTATCTATATTAGTGTATTTGATTAAGCAAAGCTCTTCTTTACAGAAGAACGACAGCCATCAATAACAACTATAGAAGTAATGATAAAAGTGAAAAAAATACTATTTGGCAATCTCTATTGCAATAACTGATTCTTCTAAAAGCTATTCGGTAAAGTTTGGCAGAGGGCTGCACAAGAGAAGGATTGGACTTCTCCCACCTGAACTCAGGTCATCTAAGCATTACTAAAAGTCTGTCAACCAGACAGGTGCTTCTTAACGTGATACATTATGTAGTACAAAGCACCACCTGTGGAATAGTTGTGCAGAAAAAAATCAGAATCTAATCAGGTATTTAGATCTTACTTTACATTAGTAGGAAATACAGGGGGTAGAGGAACAATTTAAATGACACCACAAGAAAACATCAAATAACTCCAGAATATGGGATACTCTACAGGACTACTGACCTGGTTTTTACAAGTAAAATTCTTGAAAAGAAAACTTGAAGAGGAGAAAGATGTATCATGGTTCATAATATTAGTCTCTGCTTTTGTGTATTTTCATAAATTTTTACGTTATAGGGTTAAAATTATTATGTATTACAAATGCTGCATTTTAAACTATATAGAAATTAAAACATACTCTACAATTTCAACATTTCAACAAATAAAATTCCCTCCATATTTCTGGATTTCCTTCTCATCTTACTCTAACTTTGTGCCTTATACAGATTTGTCCACTGCACTTAATCTTTTCTATTGTTTTTCCTCAAATTGATGGAAACAAGAAAGAGTTTTAATTTTAATTTAATCGGGCTTCCCTGGTGGCTCAGTGGTTAAGAATCCAACTGCCAATGCAGGGGACACGGGTTCGAGCCCTGGTCCAGGAAGATCCCACATGCCGCAGAGCAACTAAGCCCGTGTGCCACAGCTACTGAGCCTGCACCCTAGAGCCTGTGCTCCGCAAGAAGAGAAGCCACCACAGTGAGAAACCCACGCACCACAACGAAGAGTAGCCCCTGCTTGAAGCAACTAGAGAAAGCCGGAGCGCAGCAACAAAGACCCAATGCAGCCAAAAATAAGTAAATAAATAAATATAATTTAATCATAATCAGAGTAAATAAAAATGATAAGGCAATTTTCATACTTTAAACTTGTTAAAATTACACATTTATAAAAATATAAATAGATCTCTTCATGTTCTTTTTTCCCCCAAAACATAAACCTTTAATAACCATAAAAAATTGGAAGCTATTTTTGAAAGTAAGTACCTACTTCAGAATAAATCCCACTTTTCAGGAGAATAAACTCTGATGATTCTAGGAAAAGACTTATTCTTCCAAATACCTTGGCTTTTAGAATGAAGCAAATCTAGTACAGCACCAATTGTACCCTTACGGACATTAAATAATATTTGGTGATTATAATTACACCCTTTTTTAAAAAAAGAGAAGATACTGTGTGGTATATAGATGATGAGGTATGTTCACAACTTACTCCATAATTGTCTTCTAAAATGTTGAATTTCCTTCTTTAAGGAGTGATTCTGAGTCAGTCAGAGATATATAGTCAGTCCTAGGCAGTACAGAGGAGACTCATTTATTGGTACTCTGTGTGGATTGCTGACATTGTGGAAAACAGAATTAGTATCAAAAGCAGATTGGTGTACTGGAAAGTGAGTCAGGGAAAAAAAATAATGAAAACCCCAGAAAGAATAAATGACAACATTAACATAAGGTAATTTACATACACTCAAGATGGAAACCATTTATCTACAGATTTGACAGATGGGTGAACAGTGACAGTGTAGAGCCCCTGACAAATGTCAGTCTGAAAATGGCATGCCTGCAGACTCCACTAGTATAGAAATTGCAGCCAAAGCATCCTATACGAATCAAGAAGATTCCTAGCATAGACAAGTTACCATTAATTTGAATCTAGTCTCTTAGAAATCCCATTCATGCATCTCAAAATCTATTTTCAACAATAATCCTGTATCTTTGATACCACATCAATGTTTTTTCTGCCTCTCATTATATTTCCACCTCCCTCTCCCACCCTCCCAAGCAGTATTCAGCTGGGGAAGGAGAGGTAAAATAGAAGCTGCTGGTTTCTGCAAAGTTATGGGGATGAATATGCCATTTTGAGAATTTCAGGAGGACCCAAAAGCACTCTGGTGGGCTGTTTCTGAGGCAGAAAAGTCTTTCCTTGCCTACTGCATTTTGCAAAACAGCATGATTTAGTACAAAAGCTTGCACTCTGATGTCAGACAGACCTGGAATCTCATTCTGATTTTTAATACTTCCTCCCTGAGCTTGGCTTTTTCACCTGTTAAATGGAGATGTAGTGACCTTCTTCTTAGGGTTCTTACGGACAATGAAGGAGACGACACAATATATATAATGTAAAAGTTAAATGAAATACTATCTGTGATGAAAATAGTAGTGCTGGTACCTATGTGAACTCCCTTCCTTTAAAACATCTTAGAAGACCACACTTGTGAGCACCTTGGTTCCAGCCTCACCGGCCCCGCTGGGCAGGGGCAACTACCCAGGGGCATTGCTCTGTACCCTCAACACTCAAGAGCTCCTTATTGTCTTTGGCATGTAATTTCCTTAAGGGGCTGGTTAGAGCCTTCCAAGAATGCTGTGTAAAGCACTGATTGCCCCAGAGCAATCGGAAAAGTTCAGAGAGGAGCCACAGGGAAGATTAAAGGACAGAAGGCTAAAACACTAAGGGAAAAAACCAGAGCAAGTAGGATTCTTGAACCAGGAAAAGTAAAGGCTGGGTACTACTGAAAATAGCATTCCAGTGCCACCACGCTATTCAGTAAAGTAGAGCCACTCAACTTTGTTCTCCGTGGCGCTCTGAAAAATGTTAACTCTGCCCTGGTGCACCTGGGGACCCACACCCTACTGACCAAAATGGGCGTGGAAGGAGCAGGGCTTCAAGAGATTAGACTTGAATATAACCAAGAAGCAAAAAAATACGAGAGAGGAGAGAAAAAGAGGAGGAGAAGACAGCATAGCTGGTCAGATGGTAGTCTCTGCAGCTCAGAGCCGGCCTAAGCCGGGCGGGGAATCCGATCCCAGAGCTATCAGAAGTGACTGGTTGGCGTTAGCACTGTAGCATTTACAGTGTTCACTAGTTGCGGCAACTAGAGTAGAAACTAGAGCCACTGGCACCTTTGTTGAGGTGTGATTAGGATTCCTGCAGGCGGGCGTTCAGGACTGAGTCAGCAGCCACAGCTTACCACAGCCTGCAACTTCTCTCTTTATCATTGAAAAGAGTAATTTGAATAAAAGGGGAAAAAAATCTTATATTTGGGTGAAAAAAATATCTCCCATCTCTAGGGAGGAAAAGAAGTCAACTTTTGGTGGCTGTGAGGATGAAGAGGTCTCAAAAGCGATAGCTCTGAGACAGAAAATGGAAGCCTGCGCTGAATTAAATATCTGAATGTACAAGTGGGGTGGAGTCCGGGGCGTGATAGGAGACAGCTCCGTGGGGAAGCAGTAAAAGTGAGCCTTCTCACCAGGGTGAAACGCTCAAGTGAGAGACAAAGCTCAGGGACGACTGAAGGGCTGGGGATTTCGTGTATCTATGCACAGAAAACACCTCACACTTGATAACCCTGAAGTGCTTCAGCCCTGCCGGCATATCCAGACCATCTCAGACAACACATCCCATGAAACCCAAGTCCGCTGCCGTCCCATCCAGGGGGGAGGTCCAGCTCTCCTGCTTCTCAGCGGAGAAATGCAATGTACTCAGCCCTTGGATTCTGGTTAAATAAGACAAAGAATTGTTGAGTAGGAATTAGTCATTGCATAATCATCTCCGGAGATCTTTACAAGCAGGCTATATTTTTATTTGCCACTAAATAGTTTAGGTCATTCAGACTGGAAGCCTGAGAAACATGCTACGTGATTTCTCATCCCTCCCTAGACGTGTAGATTTTCAGAGCTATGGGTGCTCTTTCCCTTGGGCTATTAAAGAGAAAAATTGGGGCTAGCACTAGGCTGACAAAGCAGAAAGCAGACTTTTTTCAGATGTTACAAGAGATACTTAACGATATTATTCTCATAAAAGATTACACTTACTCGAGGCCACAGCTTTTACAGCAGGATGACTAATCTGAGACAGCCTGCGATGTAAATTAGAGCTGCCATCTCAAGCATGCTAAAATGCTTGCAGCTGGTCAATCAGGATGTTAATGCAAAAATGGATGGGAAGGAAAACAGCTTTCGTTACTATTCCATTTTGATTAGATTTTGATGTTACCAGTGTTGGGTTGGATACCTGTACTTATATTTTGAAATTTTGAACTTCCTGTAACTCATTGAAAATAAATTCCCTTTCCTCTTTTTTTCCTGTAATCTTAGTGTCATTTGTAAAATAAGACAATATTGCCTCTGGCTACAAGTATTGATAGATTCGCAGTTTGCTTTTGAGCTTTCGACGTTGCCAGTGTAGAATTTAAAAATTTTTCTCCGCTAAATTTCATCACAAAATCTTTTACTGTGAGTAGTGTTTTCTTAGTAAATGTTGATATAACATTTCAAACTTTTTCAGCTGATTAGTCCACAGCAATTCTAGTTATTTATAAAATTATTAAAAATCTTTTATGGATTTTATTGTAGGTTCCCTTGGAAAGTGCAATCTTCAGTATTATTCTAGTTTTCTTCTCCTTAGAGGACTTCTGATAATGTTTTCTTTCACAGAAATATGTACTGATAGCTCTTCTCTTTCCCAGTTTATGAAACTTGAAAGTCAAATATAAGGGGCAGAGAAACTGTCCTAAAAAGTGAGGCTGGAGAGAGGGGCAAAGAGTACATGAGCCATCCCAGAGAGCGGAAATGAAAGAGACAGGCAAAACCGAAGGCAGAAGAGACACACAGGATGGCTCAAAGTGAAACAGCTAGAAGGTTAAAGGTGCTTTCTCTACGTGGCGTGAAAGGACCAAGGAAGGAGCAGTGAGTTTTCAAAGAGCTGCTCAGACTTGAGGTCTGTGTTTCTGACTTTGGAACTACCCCAAGGCCTCATCATTACCCAGGGGCTCAAAGAGAGGTCTGGGCTAGAGTCATCAAACAAATCTTAGAGATGTCTGTCATCTTCCTATTTATGTTTTTTGGTGCTTTGATTGCAGCTTGTGCCAGGTTCAATTAAATATCATGACCAAGGAGATGTCATCCTGTCTCTTGTCAACATCATGATTTAATCACTTAGACACTCACCAAGCCTTCGAACGTTGCCTGGAGACAGCTGATGTGACTCAGCTACGCTTCTTGGTTGTCCCATCACTGTATAGTATAGGAATTGTTCTGGTGGGTGGCATTCCAGGGCAGCTCCAGCTCCTCTCTCAGCTCCACTGGGAACTCTGTTCATCCCACTTCTAAAGCTTTTTTTTTTTTTTTTTTTTTAATTTTATTTATTTATTTATTTATGGCTGTGTTGGGTCTTCGTTTCTCTGTGAGGGCTTTCTCTAGTTGTGGCAAGCAGGGGCCACTCTTCATCGCGGTGCGCGGGCCTCTCACTATCGCGGCCTCTCTTGTTGCGGAGCACAGGCTCCAGACGCGCAGGCTCAGTAGTTGTGGCTCACGGGCCTAGTTGCTCCGCGGCATGTGGGATCTCCCCAGACCAGGGCTCGAACCCGTGTCCTCTGCATTAGCAGGCAGACTCTCAACCACCAGGCCACCAGGGAAGCCCCATCCCACTTCTAAAGCCAAATGGATGATACTATCAACGGAGTGATTACACAGTTATTAAATATGTAATTTAACAGTGTTGTCTCAGGTTAATTTAATTAGGCACTACAGGCAGAGCTATTTCACTTCTGAGCCACAACTGAAATCCTGTCCATAATGCACTCACTTTTAGACAGGCATGGTGATGACCATACTGCTTCTCTTTAGTAACGTTCTAGGGTTATCCTTATACTGAGCAAAATGGAACCACAGGCTGAGTTCAGAGTGCACAGGCCTTTGGCGTGACTCAGGGATTAGCCCAAGCTGGTCACTTACCCCTTTTAAAACATCACTGAAAAAACTGGAGTTGTAGAATATATTTCCCAAGGAGCAACTCAGCTGCCCAGAGAGACAGGGAGAAAATGGACTCATATGGGATTCAGCTGTGAATACTTGAGATGCCTACTTTTTACAGCTCTTGCTTATGTCTCTCTATCCTTGTTTCTGGCACAGGCCAGGAATAGGCACTCCTAAGGGGCTCCCAATTCTTCAGTGCTCATGACACACTAGGCAAGAATTTTATCCACATTATTTCACTTGATTTTTCGTAACAATCATGTGAAAAAAGTGGTAGGGCCCCAATTTTATAGATTATGAAATAAAAGCTAAGAGAAGTATGTATCTGAGGTCCACAAACTGCTAATGTCCTCAGTGAGATTAGAACAGAAATCGAAATCATTTAGGTGTGTTTGTAGCAATTTGACGTTGCTAAAATATTTCTACTGTATTTTGCAACAGTATAGGTCCACAATAGTTTTAGAAATAACCGGAAGGAAAGGAAGAAGGAAGGAAGGAAGGGGAGTTAAAAAGAGGGACGGAAGAAAGAAAGGAAGGAAGGAAGGATGAAAGAAAGAAAGAAATTGATTCTTCCCTTAAACAGCTTGAGAAATATGGGCTTAGACATTTAATGATTAGTCCAAAGTTGCATATCAGGTACATGTCAGAATAAAGATTTACACCCTCTCCTGGCTTCATAGCGCTTCCTGTTTAGAATGACATTCTACTATTTCCCAAGTCAATAATGGTGACGATGAGTTAAGAAAGGAACAAGCCAGCAATCTGATGACAATTTGCCATTAGTTTTAGGAGATTTGGGAACTCAAACTTCAGAATTTGAAGGACTGAACTAAGAAATAGATTTCATACCAAAGCCGAGGTTCTGCTGCTGTACAGTCACCACCACCATCATCTTTTTGACCATAGTTATCGTGGTCAGCATGGACTGAGAACTGAGAGCCAACAATTGTACCATGTGCTTAACGTGAATTATCCTGTGGTCCCAGGACAAGTCAGTGAGGCAGGCACTGTTAGGCTAGGCGGCAGCAGAGCCAGGATGCAAAGAGGATGGGCCTGACACCAAAGCGCAGGCATGTAACCACTGTGCTCTACTTTTCCCACCTATAACGCGTGACATTTTCACGAGGATGTCTGGGGAGGCACGCAAGCTTGTTTGTGAATAATGGGGACTTGGGGATCAGACTAACTGGGTTTAGATTTGGTTCAAGAGCTGTGGAATCATAGACATGTTTTTTAACCTCTCTGTGCTTCAGTTATCACGTCTGTAAAATGGGGATAAGACCTGCCTCAAAAGCTTGTGGTCAGGATTACATTTTTTTAAATGCACAGTTTGGCACACAGTATTCGATAAATTGTAGCAATTGGTAATATTGTTAAAATTATATATCAGCAGTTTTTAGGTTGACACAAGAGTAAAAACACATGGAGTATTACACTTTGTGGATTTTGACTCTTGGTCGGACTTTACAAAATTTTGCTTTTCACAATAACGTGTGGCTTTATGGAGTTCCATCTAACATGCTACGTAAGAGCACAATTAACCTAATACCTCCTTTCTATTTGCTAGGATGCCACAATCTTTATTTCAGGTCTTCTCATTTGATTAAATTGCTGCTCTTTTAAATACTGAAATAAGCAGAGCTCAAAAAACATCAGGAAGCTGTTACTCCAAGGAAAGGAAACCATCATTTATGCACTTGTTTGTTGATTACCAAGATATTTATGATCTCAGTTCTAAGAATGTAAGCTCCAGAAACCAACGCTTGGAACACTGCCTTGTGCATAGTAGGTGCCCCATATATACCTGCGGGACAAATGCATCTTATTGGAGACCTCAGTCCCAGCAAGCTATCTTCCTTCCAATTCTGTTTAAGTCTGCTTTTTAAAATATGTATCATTAAAAAAATAATAATAACCTTTGCTGTTTTTCTACTAAAAAGCTATATCATGCCCCTTTTCTGTATTCATCTACATTAAGCAGAAAAGAGCAGCCCGAGGCTACAGGCAGGCCTGGGCTTCAGCTGAAGGTGTGTGTAGTGCTGCCACCTTGAACCTATGCCTCTTTCCTGCCTGCTGGGCAGGGAGTGCCGGCTGTGCGCTGGGTGAGCGGAGCAGCTGCCGGAGTCACGGTTACATCGCCCTGAGTCAGGCTCTCCCGGCACCAGACCGGATGTCAGATCCTGCTGCTGCATCTCTACGTGATGGGGCTCTGCAGGCCCCATTCCTTCAGCCCCTCCCGGCTCTGCAGTCTGTGCAGGAAAGGAGGGGTGCGGGCCAGGGGCAGGCCTTGCTCCCGGAGCAGGACAGACTGCCTTGTTGCCGCTCAGATCACCGCCTGCTGATGGCTTCTGCCATCTCGCTGACGACTCTGCAGACCTCCCTGGCTCTCCTGCTTTTTCTGCCCCTGCTGTTCATTTACTGACCTCTCTCCATGTCCTTACGAGGATTCAAGACTCAGCAGTGCCTCTCTTCCAGCTTCACTGAAATTTCTCGGGTAATAAACTAAAGAAAGAGGCTTATGTTTGAGTAAAAAAATGTATTAACCCCAGTGACATGATATGACTGTGTGACTCCACAAATCTTTGGCCCATAATTTCCTCATCTGTGAAATGTGAGGTTTGGACCAATGTTTCTGGCACCGGGACCTGATGCCCTGAGAATCTGACTCCTTTGGTCCCGGTGGAGCCTGGGAAACTATATTCATAAAAACTCCCCATGTGGTTTGGATGGGCAGCCAGGCTTGTGCATCATTGGACAAGGTCATTTCCAAGGTCCTTCTAACTCTAAGATTCTATGAATCAAGATATTTTTTTCCCCAATCAAGTCCCTGAGTCAAAAAAGGAATTATTAACTGCGTAGGTTAAGTGGACCACAAAAAGGTAGAAAGATTCTTATAATTTTATTTTGGTAAAAATGAAATGTTTATATCTTTTTTTAAAAACCAAGTTCAAATACCATATGATATCACTTATATATGGAATCTAAAATACGACACAAATGAATGTATCTACAAAACAAAAACAGACGCACAGACATAGAGAACAGACTTGTGGTTGCCAAGGTGGGGGGGGGGGTGGGGGAGGGAAGGAGTGGGAGTTTGGGATTAGCAGATGCAAACTAGTACATACAGGATGGATGAATAGCAAGATCCTAGTGTCTAGCACAGGGAGCTATATTCAATATCCTGTGATAAACCATAATGGAAAAGAATATGAAAAAGAATATATATATGTATAACTGAGTCACTTTGCTGTACAGCAGAAATTAAATACAACCTTGTAAATCAACTATACTTCAGTAAAATTAAAAAAAAACAAGTTCACCTGGGCAACTGCAGAACTGTTTGTGTTTAAGCATGAAATTTGTAAGCATGAAATTTTGTCCTGAAAAATTCCAAACTGAACGGAAGTCCCAAGCCGGAGCCCAGCGCTCTCTGGCCTCTCACTGCCTGGGTAGGTTCCAGGTCCCGGGAGAGAATGCAGTCGGCTGGCTGGGTCAGCAGGATTTGAATTCTCCCATGCGGTTTGCAGCCACAGCTGGCCAAGTTCATTGTGAGCAGCACTTCCTGCCTTGCTTGTGAGCTACCAACTGCATTAGGAAACAAAGACTGTCAAATTAAAGTTTCTGACTGAGGCCTTTGTTGAGAAAGTTACATTATCCATGACATCAGTGACAAGGCCAAAAGCAAGAAAATATATATGAATCTATTCCCTCAAAAGTACTCAGAAAAAGGCAGGGAGGCCAGATGTTTCCTTTCTGAGTGACAAGGTCCTGAGGACAATAGGTAGGAGGAACAACTTGGAAAGGTCCACTTGGACTGCTTTCTCAGTGCCTAGGGATGCTAGCAAGTTCCAAGAGGACACTGCACCCCTGGATCCTAGGACAGGGCCTGGCGAATGATAGATGCTCAAGAAATATTAAATAAATATATGGATCAGACAGTTCTGATCATCGAAAGACTGCTAGCTGCTGAGGGTTAACTCAGGAAAAACTCTACTAAATTATAAGCTCAAAAAGGCAGAGATTAGCTCTTATTCATTTTGTGGGGCTTGGCAACATCATCGGTAAACACTTGTTGAAATGAGTTGGCCAAGAGCTCTTCTAGTTAGGGGGGAAAGTGAGGCAACAAAGGAGCTGGTGGTAAAGGTTACAAAAGGCTGTAGGTATAATATAAGTTATACATACAACTTTTTCTTGAACAATTAAGGACACCTAACTATCAATGGCAATACTTATTTCAGTAAGAGAAATAGCATTTTTCAAGGAAATGGGTTTATGAACATTAATATGATAGTTTTAGGACAAAACACTGAGTGATTTATAATAGTAAAAAATTTGAATTGCCCTAATTCAACAGGGAACTTGTTAAATAAACTATGATGCTTTCGTGCAATTATATTTTTAGTTAATATCACGTTTTCAGAAACATTTAATGTCATGGGGAAATTTATATGTGTTAAATCAAAAAGATGTGGTAGCAGGAACTGTTGACTCCTCCCAGCCCCATCTCCCTCCTCTTCCCTAACAACATGGTTTTGTCAAGGTTTCTACCTGCCTCTGCATAGCTGTGTGCTTCAGGGGGCAGCCCTGCTCTGGGGAGCCCATCACCAGTGGTCGCCATGAATGCCCCTTGCAAGTGGTAGGTTGAGACATGGGTAGGTATGAGGTCATTTCAGGCCAGTGAAATGTTTGGGGAGGGGAGGAAGCTTCTGGAAAAGTTGTCCTCCATCTTGAAAAGAGAGGCAAGAAACCAAAGTTTTGTTTCTACTAAATGTTGGCGGGTCTGCACATGATGTCTGCACCATGCAGCTGCCATGCAGCGAGGCTGGGCGGAGCTGACACCAGGAGAAGGCGGGAAGACGGGAAGGCCCAGATAGGGGAGGGGGCGGCTGCTAACCCACTGGTCACTCAACCTTGGCATCATCCACTGTAGGTCAGTGGCCAAAAGTCAATTCATCAAATGCCCACCCACTGTAATCAATTCCCCATATGGCCAATTTGCTGAATTTACTCGCTTATTTCAACTATTTAGATATTTAGATATAGTTGACAGATTTTCATTTAGTCTTCAAAATAGCACTTAAGGAATATTAAATTTGTTTTAGTCCCAGTTCCTTGTTGCTATAACTTGAGACTGACTTTTAATGAATTGTCCTTCTTAAGAAGTCACCTTATCTCTGGACTTACGTGAGCCAATTATTTCTGATCGTTTAAGACAAATGAATATTGAGTCCTGGTTTTCTCTCACTTGCAGCTGAAAGCATATGACTATCAATACGTGTAGGTTAAGAGAGAGAGAGGGAATTATCTCTCACTTATGCCTGAATTGTAGGAATGGGAATATGGCTGATTTGTGCATGTATTATGCTTATCTCTGTACTTTTCTATATTTTCCAATTTTTAAAATAATGAACATCTATTGCTACTATAAATAAAGTGGAAAACTAGTCTTAAAAACTGGGTTAAGTGCTATAAATGTTGTCAGTGCTAATCTCAGAGGGTTGTAAGATCATTGAGAAGTGGCATTGAGTTAAGCTTAGTGAGTGGTGGGTGGGCAGGGAAGGCTTCCCAAAGGAGAAACCATTGACTTAATTCTAGAAGAATGAGTATGCATAGGATGAGTTGGAGGAGGTGAGGGTTAGGACCTCTGACTCCATTGTTCCTGATTTGGTTGAGGACGACTAGGGGAACACTTTCAGAATATTTATTGTCTCCTCTATGCCTTACGCTTTTCAAAAATTCAATCTCCTTTCACCATCACAACAATCTTGAAAGCAGGTATTATTATCTCCATTTTATAGAGGTAAGGCCTGAAGCTCAAAAGCTCACACAATGAACAAATGGTGGAGCTGCAATTTTAATGCAGGTCTGATGTTAAACATCACAAGCAGCAGCCCTCATAGATGAGCTTCCTGGGGGTGGAAAATCAGGACATGGAAGCAACCTAAATGTCCATCAACAGAGGAATGGATAAAGGAGATGTGGTACATATATACAATGGAATACTACTCAGCCATAAAAAAGAACAAAATAATGTCATTTGCAGCAACAAGGATGGACCTAGAGATTATTATAGTAAGTGAAGTAAGTCAGAGAAGAACAAATATCATAAGATATTGCTTATATGTGGAATCTAAAAAAATGGTACAAATGAACTTATTTATAAAACAGAAATAGAGTCACCAATGTAGAAAACAAACTTATGGTTATCAGGGGATAAGGTGGGGGTGGGGATAAATTGGAACATTGGGATTGACATATATATACTACTATATATAAAATAGATAGGACTTCCCTGGTGGCGCAGTGGTTAAGAATCGCCTGCCAATGCAGGGGACATGGGTTTGAGCCCTGGTCCGGGACGATCCCACATGCCGCAGAGCAACTAATCCCATGCGCCACAACTACAGAGCCTGCACTCTAGAGCCCGCTAGCCACAACTACTGAAGCCCGTGTGCCTAGAGCCCGTGCCCTGCAACGAGAAGCCACCGCAATGAGAAGCCCACGCACCATAACGAAGAGTAGCCCCTGCTCGCTGAAACTAGAGAAAGCCTGCGCACGGCAATGAAGATGCAACACAGCCAAAACTAAATAAAATAAATAAATTAATCAAAAAAAAATAAAAAATAAAGTCTCTGTGGAGACGTTAAGTACATATATATAAAATAGATAACTAATAAGGACCTACTGTATAGCACAGGGAACTCTTCTCAATACTCTGTAATGGCCTATATGGGAAAAGAATCTAAAAAAGAGTGGATATACGTATAACTGATTCACTTTGTTGTACAGCAGAAACTAACACAACATTGTAAATCAACTATACTCCAATAAAAATTGAAAAAAAATCATAGGATGTTAGTGCTGCAGAGACCATTCAGATGAAGAACTGCTGTGATTGTGTGTAATCGAAACCCAACTCAAAGCACTTAAGCAAAAGTGGAATGTGTTGCCTTACATAGCGACGAAGTCTGAAAAGAGTGGAACCAGCATGAGGCTTGGCTGTACCCAGGGGTTAAGGTTGTGGCCAGTACAGTCAACATTTCTCCTACAAAAGGAGAGAGTCTTCTCCCAAGACTGCAGAGAGGGGACCGTAGGAAAGACACCTCTGCGATGCCACTGACCACCCTCTGTCATCCCCAAAACTGAGGCCCCAAAGAAGCAGCTTCTCAAAGTCAACTAAGGTCAAGGTGGTCCAAACACCCATCCAAAAATCTGTGAAAAGGATCTGCATCATTTTGTTACTTGGTGTCTATATATCACTGTTGTCTGTCCTTAAAAAAAATCTTATCACCTAAGAAGTCTGGACACAGCTACTTGGTCTTTGTTTCCACAGACAGAGGAAAGGAACTCACACTTCCTGGCATCCAGCAGTAAAGAACACTGACCACAGGGTGACCTTTCAAGGTAAGGCTTTCATGAGCATTAGGCAGAATGCCTCTTTTTCAACCCAGTGCGGAATATTTATATTTCAGAAACTTTTGATTAAACCATTGCTGCAAGAAAGTGGACCATCTATTTCTTTTTCCTGTACTTAGTCCTTAGATCAGGAGTGGGCAATTTTTTTCCACAAAGGATCAAATAGGAAATATTTTTGGCTTTCCAAACCATATGGTCTCTGTAGCAATGATTCAACTGCAGTCATAGTGCAAAAGCAGCCATGGACAAAATGTAAGCAAATGAGCATGGCTGTGTTCCAATAAAATTTCATTTTCAAAAACAGGAAGTGGGCTATATTTGGTTTGCAGGCCTTCGTTTGCCAATTCCTGCCCTAGAGCACTGATTTTTCTTTAAAAATTGCTGATTAAAAAAAGAATCCATGACAGAGAAAGATAATTTCACATTTTATAGGGGTGTATTCTGTTTTAGTTGTTTTGATGATTATCTAAAGGAATCAGTATGAAATAAGAATTATTGTTACCTGTTTTGTGCTTCTGTTCATTCCAGAAGAGGAATAACCTTATCAAGGCATGTAGCTTAAAATCTTTAAATTAATAGAACTATTTTAATAGAATAATAAATTTAATGTTTTAAAACCCTGCATTCCAAATGTAAATTTGATTAAGAGAAAGAACTATGTAATCTGAACTCTGAGTAGATGGAGTGATCATAAATTTGCGGGACCAATAAATTATATTTTCCTTACTGTGAAGGAGAAATTGACTGATGCAAGAATAACCACTATTTTATAAATTTACTTATTTACTTTTGGCTGTGTTGGGTCTTCATTGCTGCGTGCACGCTTTCTCTAGTTGCAGCGAGTGGGGGCTACTCTTCGTTGCGGTGCGCAGTCTTCTCATTGCGGTGGCTTCTCTTGTTGCGGAGCACAGGCTCTAGGTGCGTGGGCTTCAGTAGTTGTGGCTTGCGGGCTCTAGAGAGCAGGCTCAGTAGTTGTGGCGCACGGGCTTAGTTGCTCAGAGGCCATGTGGCATCTTCCCAGACCAGGGATCGAACCTGTGTCCCCTGCATTGGCAGGCGGGTTCTTAACCACTGCGCCACCAGAGAAGCCCGGGAATAACCACTATTTTAAATCTCTAGAAATCCCTGCCCAATGACAAATGTAGAATTCAAAACTTGTTCACAGACTATACTTGGCTTTTTAAAAATTGATAACACTTTATTTTTATAAATTAAAAATATTTAGACTAACATAAACTTTTAACATTTATTAATATACAGCTTTAAATGCATACACCTTCTTATTTAAACTTAAAAGAACGCTGTTTTGGTGATCGCTATTATCGTTTTCTTCTACCATGGCAAAAACATCCTCAAAAATATCAACTTAACTCATACGTACATGGTAGCCTCAGACACTAGGTGCACTGGGCATTATTATCCTTACTTTCAGACATAACACAGCATCAAGATCAGGAAGGTGAGCTGATTCTTCTCTAGTCACACACTAGTGACCAGCAAAGCTAAAACCAGAATCTAGATTTTGGGACTCCAAGTCCATACTCTTGTACTCTACCATATTGACCTAACTGGCCTCATTGACATTCGGACTTTTCTAATCTTCAATTGCTTTACAGATTTATAAAACTGAGTAAAAGAATAAACGATTTCAATTTTCAATTGCAACTTAGAACTACTTTTTGAAAATCACAACAAAAAGTTATATGTTTTAGGCAGATCACTTAAATCTGTAGAACAAAGGGGTAGTACTAGATATGGGGTTTCAACCTGTGCTCTGTGGATGCCTAAAAGCTCAGGTGACCCTCAGGAATCAGGAGCTTTTGAATATGCTTAAGTCTTCCACGATTGATGTCATGTTTTTGGCCCAGCCGTGAAAACTGACTATCCAACAAGGCTATGTACCAGTTTTAATATTTTATTTTGCTATATTAGTGAACCCTGTAGAATTTTATTTGAAAAAAATTATTACTTTGCTAAATAATTTACTAGGCTAAATAATTTTTCTTCCAGCTTTCATATTTTGTGATACTCTGATTTCAGAATCAAATCTATATCTGAATGTGAAAAATGTACAATGAGAGCAAACAATTACATTGTTCCTTACTTCCTTCCTTTCTTTCTCTCCCTCTCCCTCTCTCTCTTTCTTCCTTTCTTCCATCTTCCTTCCTTCCTTTCTTTCTTTTTTTTTTATAATAGCCTTTCTGATGGGTGTGGCCTGACTAGTTTTTAATCGAGTAAGAAGCTGAAGAAGAAAGGAAACAAACGAGCGTAAGAACCCAGTGACATTAAAGCAGAACCAAAGCAACTCAGAGACTCCATCTAAGCAGCTGTTGTAGGGTTTCCTCGCTACATCCTGCTGTGGATACTCCCTAGGGATCTCCATACACTAATGAGAAAGCAGAGGCACATGATTATGTTATATGCCAAATATGCTATGATTTCAATCTATTGTTCTCTGGAGTCATAGGTAGGATGTCTGGTTGAAGCAACCTTATAAAAACTTCTGTGGATACAATGTTAACTAAACTATTTTTTATATAGACTCTAAGGTGGATGGATTGCTTCCCAAACCGGTCTCCTGCACAAAGTATACTCTTGAGTTCCAAATATATAGATGGAAATATAAGGACATAAAACAAAATCAAAGAATTCAGAAGAAAATAAATTACACATTCTTAGATCTGGAATGTCATGTGTGAGTGGATGTTACTTTTCCAAAATAAATGGAAACCTCCAATTCCAAGATTATCTAGGAGATCAGTGTCTAACCCTTCCTTCAGTGTTTCCTTCCATCACCCTTGTGATTCGCCTAAGCGCCCCTCTTGGGTTTCAGTGTCCTTCAAAGGGTCGTCTGTCTGATTCCTATACCCAAGAGAGCACAATACTTATATCTGAACAATTTAGCACTGCCATTGTTTCTCACTGCCAAATGGAGTTCTGTGGCATATTTGTCACCCTCAGGCAAAAGAGGCGGCTAGTCTACTCCACACAACACTGCTCTGTCTTGATCCCCATCGTAGTGCTAGAGAGAATGAGCTTAGTTGAGTTTGCTCTGTGCTCAGTCAAGCTGCCTCTACAGTGGATACAGCCACACGCAGCCAGCGCTCCAGGGGAAAGGCTTTGTGCCAGCCAGAGCGGCTGGGTTGGAAGGGACACTTAGCATCAGCCACACGTGTGTTCAAGCCAGCCTTCACAAATCCTGTGGGGCTTGGCTTTAGTCTGGGTTACCGGTTTGGAAACACATTGTCCTCAAGATAATTTTTAAATAGACTTTGTTTTTTAGATTAACCAAAGTTCTGGGTTCTCAGCAGAATCGAGCAGAAAGTGCAGAGAGCTGCCCTGAAGTGGTGTCATAGCTTCACTGCTCTGAAAATCCTCTGGGGCTGCCTAGCCATCCGTCCTTCTCCCCTAACCACTGGCAACCACTCTGTTTATGTCTCCATAGTTTTGCCTTTTCCAGAATGTCTTGTAACTGGAGTCATACAGCATGTAGCCTTTTCCAACTAGTTTCTTTCACTTAGCAATATGCATTTAGGTGTCCTTCATGTCTTTTCGTGGCTTGAGAACTCTTTTTTTTTTGGTATATGGACATAAGTTTTCAACTCATTTGCCTAAATACCAGAGTGTGATTCCTGAATTATAAGGTAAGAGTATGTTTAGTTTTGTAAGAAACTGCCAAACTGTCTACCAAAGTGGCTGTACCATTTTGCATTCCCACCAGCAATGAAAGAGAGTTCAAACGCTCCTTGTCAGCATTTGGTGGTATCAGTGTTCTGGATTTTGGCCATTCTAATAGGTGTGTGTTAGTATCTCATTGTTGTTTTAATTTGCATTTCCCTGATGACACGTGATGTAGAGCATCTCTTCCTATGCTTATTTGCCATCCATATACCTTCTTTGGTGAGGTGTCTATTCAGATCTTTTGCCCATTTTAAAACCTGGTTCTTTTCTTATTGGTGAGTTTTAATAGTTCTTTCTATATTTTGGGTAACAGTCCTTTATCAGACGTGTCTTGTGAAACATTTTCTCCCTGGCTTCTCATTCTCTCCACAATCTTTTGCAGGGCATCCTCAAGATAATTTTATTTCTGGCAACTCATTGTTCTGCTGTGCCGCTAGACTTTGGTCTGGATCACGCTATTAGTATTATTACCTAAACTACCCTCTCTGTCTTAAAATTCCCCCCCCCCCAGAGACTGTGTTCTTAAACAGATTGAACCACGTCATGCCTAATAATTGATTTTGGATATCAGGGCTCTCAGGCCAACCTCTATGCAGTCACAAAAGGCTCCGCTATGTGCTAACCCATGACATAGCTGTCTGGACACCCTACATTTGCCTGAAAGGATCACATAAGTGATCCATGACAGGACAAAGGTTGGATTTAAAATTTTTTTTTTTGATTAAAAACTACAGAGTTGAAACTATACTGTACTGTACTGCAGTGGTAGATACATGTCATGGATGCTGTGTACATGTATACATGTCAAATGCCAATTGTGCATCAGGCAAAATCCATGGACCACACAACAACAAGAGAGAGTCCTAATGGAATCTATGGACTTGAGTTAATAATCATATACCAATACTGGCTCATCAATTGTAATAGATGTACCACACTAACTCAAGATGCTAATAATAGAAGAAACTGTGCATTGGGGGCTGCGGTACAGGGGTGTACAGGCACTCTCTGTACTTCATGCCCCATTTTCAGAAAACCTACAACTGCTCTAAAAAATAAAGTCTATTATTTAAAACAGATACACTGCCTCAACCTTATAAAGTAGTTTTATTTACATTTCAGATTAGTTGATTTGTTGGAAGAACATTTTTTAAAAAGGTAAACACAATAACAAAAAGTTAAAAACATCAATTCATTTAGGTAGAAAGTTAATTACCTGAATAACGATGTAGTGTCTTAAACACAACTCTCCCTCCCTGATTTTTTGCTAAAGTGACTCAAGTAATGTAGAAGGAGAAATTTCATCCCACCAGTGGAAACTGGAACATATTCTTACATTCTTGAGATTGTGGAAGGCAGAACTCTAAGAGGGTTCCCTAAGAGTCCCACCTCTGGGTGTACACGGCTTGGATAATGCCCTCCTTTTGAATGTGAAGGGAACCTTTGAATACGAAGGGTAGCTGCTCCCTTGATTAGATTGTGTCACATGGCAAATGCTGATGGGATGGATAGTCACTCCCCTGATTGCATGATGTTTCATAAGACACTCTTGTAGCAAGACTCTAAGGAGATTGCAGTCAGAGCAATGCACTTCTGCCGGCCTGGAAACTTGCAAACAGCTGCTTTGCGACCTGCCTTCGGGGGCCACGTGGCAGCAGACTGCAAGTGGCCTTAGGAATTGAGCACGGTTCCCAGCAAGAAAACAGGGGCCTCGGTCCTTTGGCAAGGAACCAAATTCTGCCATACACTTAATGAGCTTGGGAGAGGAGCCAGAGGCTCATGTGGGAACAGCAGCCACGGACAACGTTGTGATTGTGGCCTGGCGGCACCTGATCAGAGGACACGCCTGAACTCCTGACCCGTGCAAACTATCACATAATACATGTGTGTTATTTTAAGCCATTAGTTTGTGGTCATTTGTTATGCAGCAACAGAAAACTAATATAGAGGCCATACAGGGGAGAGTCCGATTACAAGAAAGCCTGTGTGGTCTTGCTCACCTCTCCTTGGGGAAACCCTTGGACTCCATGGTCAGATCAGTGTTTGAGGGCATCCTTTCACCAGCCTAAATCCTTCCAGCTGGCCAGAGGAATAGCTCCAATCCCAGCTGGCCCCATGGGTGCCTGCCTTGTGGAGAGGACTCGGCACGCCAGCTGGCTTTCCTCTGGCACACCTGAAAGGGATCCACCTGCTCTACGCCCTCACCTCCAACCCACCTAAGAATAGGCTCACTCGCTATTGGTCGAGACTGTTTCTTCCTGGGAGATCCCAGAGCCAGAGCAATGTGAGTGCTAAAGAGACTCACTCCAGCTAATACAAGTAAAGAAGCTAGACAGACGCAACATCACTAACTACAGAAGTAGAATCTTCCGGTCAGAAGAGGAGCGCCAAGATGACCATTTAGAACAAAGGAACCTCTATGAAATAAGAACCAGGAGAGAGTTTGGAAGAAACATCCTAGTTCATATTCACAACGAGATTTGAGAGGATATTGCAAACCAACAAACAAACCAGGTTTTCGTCAAAATAAATGCTTTGAAAATAATTCTTTGACAAAAATTTTAAAACGTAATTGCCAGAATAAAAATCTAAATAATGACAGTGAATAATGTAATAGACAATTCCAAAATCTGAATGATATTGATGGAGTGTACACACAAGAGAGATCATGAGAAAAGTACTTTGGAGAACAGATTTAGAAGTCTAATCTAAAAATAATCAGAGTTCTAAATGCAAAAAAAAAAAGGAAGCAGTAGAGAATGAACAATCAATGAAATAATAAAAGGCAATTCTTCAGAGCTGGAGAAAGGACTGTGCCTGCAGATTGAAAATGTTCATTGACTAATGACAGCATTATTTTTCAAAAGCCCATTTCTAATATCAAGAACCATGAAGGGTGTGAGGTTTTACCAGAGTTACAAGTTAACAAGGAAAAGAATGATAACTCAGCATCATAGATATTCAGAGATTCAGAATGTAATAGTATACCAACTGTGTACACTTTTTGGATAATTACTTGTGAAAATGCTTTAGTTAAATAAAATCTGAATCAGAGTAAAGATCATAGGAAGGGAAAAGATACAATATACAAGAAAGGACACTAAGTAGTAAAAATCCAATAAAATTTAGAGTAAAATCTAAATAAAATTTGAGAAATGAAGTGTGATGCAATTAAAAGTAATCTTGAAAAAGAAGTCATATTGTAAGAAAATAATTATTAGAGCTTCTGGAAAATTGGGCAGATTATTCAGTAAAACCTGGGGAAAGGAAAGAGGAAGGGAGGGAGGGAAAAATAAAAGCTTGCAAAGGGTTCCCATCGGGGTAGGAAGTCCAGGACATTGTTTTAATTTGACATAGATTCTGATAGAGAAATGTAGACTCACATGTCTTTGGTAAAATATAATAGTGACCACCAGTAGAACTAAAATAATACATAGAACTGCCTAGTCAATAAAGAAAAACATATAAGAACTGGTCTAATGAAGGATAAATCAAGAGAGGAAGATAAGAGTAAATCTTAGAAGTTCTCATCATAAGAAAAAAACTGTAACTGTGTGTGGTGATGGATGTTAACTAGACTTATTGGGTGGTCACGTCACAAAATATACAAATAGCAAATCATGTTGTACACCTGAAACTGATATAATGTTATATGTCAATATACCTCAAATAAAAAAAGAGGAAGAGAGAGGAGGAAAAAACAATAGGGGAGGGGACCTTTCTGCAGTGTTCCCTCATGGGACCTATCACCATGCCCTTCCTAGCTTCCCCTCCAGAAGAGTCATCTGTGCCAAAGGACAAAGCACTGGGTGTTAAAATGGACTTGGGGACCGAAGCACTGGGTGTTAAAAGACATGAACTCATGGCTGACATCACCTCATTCACCGTTTCTTTCCCTGTGTCTGGTGGGTAAACTGACTCCGGGCCCGAGGAGGCTCTGCAGATTCTCTCTCATGCACGACTGGGCAAGCTCATCATTGCTTGGGACTGTGGGAAAGTGAGAATCCCACCATTCAGACTTGGGCAGGAGGGGAGTGAGGGCGTCTCCCACACTTCATGTCTAAACCACATTCTGGAGAGAGTGTTTTCAGGGCTCAGTGTTTAAATACCCATGTAGCTAAGAGTAAAGTGGGCACCGTTGTCTTTTCTCCTGCTGTGGAAAGCCGAGGGAACGGACACTGATTGGTCGGATCAGCTGATACACCTGGGGAGGGGTCTTTGATCATAATACCATGATGGTTAAACTGGTAAAACTTCAAACATATCTCAACAACAACAGCTTCAGCTGCAGAAACAGCAACAACGGAAAATTGACCCTCGTACGATTTAGTAGGTAGGTATGTAAAGGCTTTTGAGGAAAGGGAGAGAAATGAAACTATAACATTTTAAAGTCTGTTGACTTTGACCCAGAAATTCCTCTTGTATAATTTACCTTTAGTGGAATACTTGGTCATGAGTGTGTAAGAATGCAAAGATGCTCACCGCAGTGTTTTTTGTAATCAGGAAACATCACTGAGGGGAACCCTAAGACTTCTTCAGGAGGAGATACAACTGATAGGCAGTTCTATCAGTCAAAGGCTGCAGCCAATACAAAAAATGGGGTTGATTTACACATATTAATCTGTAAACTTATATAAAATTCGTTAAGTGAAGAAATTCCATTGCAGAGCATTATCTATATTATGATCACATCCATGTGTGTGCATGTGTGTTTATCCTTAGAAAGAGGTCTGGTAGGATATTTTTGATCTCTCTGGTCTCTGGGAGTGTGAGACTATAAGGGATATTCACATTTTCCATTTTTGCATTTCAGTCCTGCTTGATTTTTTCCATGATAAGAATGTTAATTTCTCTTAAAGAAATGAAAGATAGTCAATTTAGTGGGAAAGTATTATTTTTTTGGATATAGTTGGAAATTTGCAAAAGTATTACTTTATGCAAGGAAATGCTTACTGGGCAATTGTTTGGTTTCCTATGTTACCTTGCTCATTTAATCTTAGCAGCATTATAGAGGTATTTTCCTAGTTAATTTGCACAGAATAGATATTCCCCCCACCCCTTTCTGGCCAATTTTATGGAATCCAAGAATAAGCCCATGGGCTCATTCTGGTAATGTTTAAATTTCCCATGTTACAGACATTATTTATTATCATCTGATCATCAATATAATGATATAAAAACTATATATTGATTATTGTCATCTGATAATATCACTATATACAACATAAAAAACCATATATTGATGATCAGATGATAATAGGCTGTGACAGAAAAGTTTAAAGAGTGAGTATATGTTGCTTCCAAGAGGTTCAAAAAGCTTTATGGGCATAATCACAGAAAAATTTAATAGAGTACTAAAAACTAAGTAGAGACAGATGCTATGACCATTTTATGAGTGGAAAACTGAGGTAGTCTGAGCTATGGACACACTGGCAAAATAGAAACGTTGGGAAGAAGTGTAAAAGCTTTTGATTCTTTTCCAGACATTCATCCAAAAGTCCCTTCCCTCCTTTTGAAATCTTTTTGGTCAAAATCCCTGGTAGTTCTATTTTTCAGTCTGCCAGTAACAATTATGTCACAAACATCAAAACAGTTACTGTACACATCCATAATCATTTCGACTGGTCAGCAAGGTTGCCTTATATGTACTTTGCATTATTTTTTAACCTACAGCAATACTTCAGTCGCAGAGATTTTGTCCTAGATCATCACCTGGACTCCATTTAGAATATTTTTGTTTTCTTTAAATAAAAAACAAGTACATGTAGGAAGAAGGTAGGAACTTATTTTTAAAAGTCAAGGTTGAGAAAGGACTGTCTTTCATTAGTTCTCCAGAATTTTAATAACTGTTTACCAACCTTTCCTGCCGTTAGATTTCCATTTGCAACACTTCCCTTTTCTGATCTGAAGGGTAGGTTTGTCCTCACACCCCCCCACCCCACCACCACCACCAGTCACTCCTACTTAAGGCAACTGACTCAGGCTTCCCCGGGGTTTTTCGCCGGGCAGTTTCTCTCTATATATGGTAATAATGCTCAGCAGATCCGCGCGCGCTTCCCGGAGGAAAACTGGAAAGAGAAATCACGTGAGCGCCAACTGGAGCCTGCGGCTGGCCTGGGCAGCTCCTCCTCAGTGAAAAGGTGAGAGGCGATTAAGAAAGACTTACCTCTTCCTGGAGAGATTTCAGTCCACGCTGCCTGCCCGGAACTGCCAGTTTCCCCGGGGCGCGTCCCCACGTCGCGCGGCATCACCTGCTGTCCTCCGTCCCGGCCGGGGTGCCAGGTCCCGGCGCCCCCGCTGCTGCTGCTGTTCCTGAGGTGCTTACCCTCCCTCCCGAGATCTCACCGAATCGCGCAGGGCAGTTATCCTGGGTCACTCTTCAAAGCAATTCCATATTAGAGTCAGGTGTGAAGTCCACTGTCAGCTGCTTTCTACTAACTGAGTACCATTCTATCCAGAAGCAGAAGGATAAACTAAATGTCTCCCTTAAGTAACCTGGGGTTTCTCAGCCCTGGGGTGTCAGGGCTCTTCTGAAACGGTGGCACAGGCTCTTGGATGATGACCTATGGCTTCTGGGAACAATCTCATTGCTGTTCATCCTGATCCTCGCTTCCATCTGTATATTCCCACTGTGCCCTTCCCACCGGAACTCCCCCAACTCTGCCCTGCAAAAATTAATCAATAAATACTGTATTATAATCAGTATAATCTCACTTCATACTGTCATCAAGACCACTTTCATTATTTGTTCCCTCCACTGTTTCCTTCCTGGGCAAAACCAAACAGTCAATCAAACCAAAAACTTCAGGAAAACAAAGTGTGTGTACTCAGGTCTCAATAGTCTGAAAATCCTTCTCACTTTTTCAGCGGAATGCAGATAGATGTAGGTATGAGAGTTTTTGTTTTCTTATAAGAGGTTAGAGGACAAACAGAAATGTGTGAGCCATGGTGCTTAGTTTTTCCATCTTGTCGTTTTATTTTTTGGAATGGGATGGGGAAAATGTAGTTATTGTCTGCCATCTAATGGACTGAGTTGGAATTGCATCTTGCCACTAAGATCCAGTGGCTAAAATTCATACAAATAGTGTAGTGATTCAGATAAAGAATGATGAATTCTACAAACAAGTCTACTTTCAAGCTTCAGAGTTCCACAGGTTAAAAAAAACAGTGAGCATTCTTGGTTGTAGGCTTTTCCCTTTCATCACTTTAAATATATCATGCCATTCCCTTTTGCTCTGCAGAGTTTCTGCTGAAAAATCAGCTGCTAGCCTTTTGGGAGTTCACTTGCATGTTATTTGTTGCTTTTCCCTTGCTGCTTTTAGTATTCTCTCTTTTACATTTAAGTTTTGTCATTTTGATTACAACGTGTCTTGACTGTATGGGACTCTCTGTGCTTCCTGAGCTTTGGTGACTGCTTCCTTTCCCAGGTTTGGGAGGTTTTCAGCTATTTTCTCTTCAAATATTGTCTTGGACCCCTTGTCTCGCTCTTCTCCTTCTGGCACCCCTATAATGTGAAAAAAAAAACAATGAAAAGGACACAATGATAAACATTTATTGCAAAGCTGGAGAGCAGGAGTTTATGTTAAATCAAGATGGAAAGAATCAAGAAAATCCCACTTACAGAACCATGTGATGAACAGCTGTGTGCAGAGAGGAAAAATTGTTGTCATCAACGAATGCATTCACAATACTATGGAGAGCAATGGCTTGAAATGATGGCCCAAGAAAGCAAAGCAAACAAAGTAGTCTCAGTCTGTACTGCCAGAGTGGAACTTCAGTCATCACCCAGGCTATCCTGTACATCCAGTTAGTCATTTACGCTTTTCAGTTTTTTCCTTTATCATGCTTCTGTTACCTCTCCATTTTTCTCTGTTACCACTACTAAGAATGGGTAGTAGATAGTTTTCCACATTCCTTTCCATCTTAGCTCTAACCAGCCTATGTATTATTTGCCAGACTAATCTTCCTTCAACACTGGGTCACTATTGCTTGAAACTATCCTGGAACCTTATTTCTCTTTCTTCCTAAATACCTCTTCCATCTGGTTTCACTGTTGCTTTAATCAGGTCTCACTACCTATACAATTTTATTCCCTACTCTTTAACTTTTTTGCCGGTCGCTTCATAGCCCCTTGAATAACCCTGGTCCCTGTTCCTTTCAAGTCTTCTTTGACTGCAGCTCCTCTCATGAGGAACACCTGTCCTTCTCTCCTTTTGTGCAGCCAAATTCTCCTCATCATTCAGAATCCAGCCCAGCTGTTGCCCCTCAGTGGACTCCCTCCTTACCTGTGAAATTTTAGAGAAATTAGAGGTTCTATTCTGAAACTGAGTCCTTGGGCAAATACTGTCCAATGGTTTACTATTATTTCTCAGATTTGAGTTCCATCTCCTACAAAAATCTGTTGTGAAATACTCAAGGCCAGATACTCTTTCTTACCCACTTGCCATCCCCCCCTCAGGATCTATATTTCTGGGAACACTGGGAGCTCATAGATACTTGATGATGGGTTTTCTTGAGCCTCAGCACAATTCTGCAAGGAAGATGCAGCTGGATGGTTATTCCCATTTTATAAATGAGGATGCGGAGGCCCAGAGCATTTGCAAGACTTGCTCTCGTCAATGACAGAGCCAGGGCAGGAGCACTGGGGTCTCCTTCATGTCTAGGGTTCCCCCTGGTGCTGCCCTCAGACCCGCACTGATAGGTGAAGTCATGCCTTAAGCCCTTCTTTACTTTCAGATACACAACTTAATTTTCTTACAGATAACTGACGTGGGCTTATGTTGTAGGGAGTGACCAGGCAACAGAATATCATCAGGGTGTGTAGTTATGCCTCCTGCTTGGCAACTTCAGTTCTTTCTGGGTGGTTATGCCACATTTTCAGCCCACACCCATTTGTCCTGTTTGAAAACCACAAACTGGTTCTTGGGCGACAACATTTTTCAGCACAGCCTCTGATTAAGCGACTGATGTGCTTGTTTAAACCTTTAAATAACTGTGAATATAACTGTCTCCTGCCCCTTCTCACACGATGAAAGGTACCCTGGGGCGCCCAAGCTCAAGCAGTGTGCTAATTAAAAACAACTACTACCAGGCTGTCTTAACCAGAGTCGTTAGGGAGTCAGGAGGATTTCTAGGTAGTTCCAACTCTGGCCACAGGATGGATTCATTTTCCATCCTGTGTGCATCTTCGGAGACTTGCCAGCATGGAATCCCTCCACTGATGTGCTGGTGCTCGCGTTCCTGGCTCAGGCCCTACGATGGTGGTTGGCTCAGCAGGACGAGTCGGTAGCAAAGGGTAAATATCATACCTACATGCAGCTGAGCAATTCAGAGAGATGGCGTTGCTGAAATTTGTCCTATTAAATACCTAGAAGATAAATGCCTAAGAAGATTATTAAGCAATTCTACTGACTCAGAATACTTTTGTGTATTCATTGAACAAAAAGCAGTAGAGAGAGGCTTAGATTGTTTAAAGAAAATCTAAATATGCAGTCCTAACAAGTGTCTTTTCTAACTGCATGTCTAATGAAATGATCAGAATTTATCTAAAAGGGTCATGAAATGCAATGTTACCTTTGTTTTATGATGATACTGTTAACATATGAAGAGGATTAGTTTCCAACTAAGCTATAAAAAAGTTTCATGATACTAGTGGCAAGAAATTTTCAACTAAGAATTAGATCCAAAAGTTTCAGTTATACAGATGAGTAAGTCCTTAGACTTCTACTTAACAGCACAGAGCCTGTAGTTAACAACACTGTATTGTATACTTAAGATTTTGCTAAGCGGGTAAACCTTAGGTTACACAAAAAATAATAATAAATAATGAGGGCAGGAGGAAACTTTCAGTGGTGATGGAGATGTTTCTGGCATCGATTGTGGTGACAGTTTCATGGGTGAATACTTATCTCGAAACTCATCAAGTTGGATACATATTAAATAGGTACAACTTTTTGTATGTCAATCATATATCAATAAAGTGTTTTTTTTTTTTTTTAAAGAGTTATATCTGACTGGGAAATCGCCATAAAACGTACAGATGCAGTGCACTCGTGAGGCTCCCAGAACTACTACCACTGAAAACTGCCCAGACGTAACTTTTACGGAATGCAGAACATAATCACACACTTCATTTCCTTTGCCCTCCCAGAAAACCAGCTATTCTGATCCCTGTTTTGCAGGCTTAGAAAGTCAAATGGCTTCCAAATCTTACATGTCTCCTACTGTGGTCTGGGTGGGGGTGAGGACTTCGACCTGAAGCCACGCCATGTGACTTCACATCCATTAACTACCCAGACATCAGTAAGTTAAGATACAAACTCCATCATGATATAATATTGACTATTCAACCCTTAGAATATGTTTGCCTAAACTATTATTTCTTCTAGTCTTATGGAAATTTGGATGTCCCCTGAACAAATTTCTAATGTGGCACCTTGGAGAAAAAAATCCCTTAAAAATGTCTTGTACCGTAAATTTCATTGTGTGTGAGTCACCTAGATTGTATGACTCTTCCTATCACTTCACACAAAGCTTAGTTAATGAAGATGACAGAGGACTTGGATCACCTCCATGGCTTCTGACCCTTTTATTTGCCAAGAGCATCTGCAAAGCCACTTGCTAAGTACCTAGGATCAGAACACCGAAGGCCCAGAATATCTAATCAATCAACCTCGGATACAGTCATCACAAAACAATAAACCCAAGATGAGAGGTTGGAAAGCACACTGGAGGCTGTTGCTTATCTTTGATTCTTCTCAAATTTATCACTCTATTCCTTGAGCCCCGGATGCAAACCACATCTTTTCTATTTAATGTGACAGATTTGCGCTGATAGATGGTGTTGGCATCCCATGGTATATTGGAACATCAGATTTCCTGCTGACAAAATCCTGGGTAGGTTTGTACGACCAAGTCAACTTAGTAGAAAATTCTATATTGACTTTTCATGTCCAAGACTCTAGTTTCTGATTTCTTGAGTGCCTAGGCGAGGTTATTGCTGATGGAAATGAAAGCTTGATTGATTAGAACAGAGATGTGCCTTTTAAAAGATTGAATTGCCGGCTTTAAAGGATCAAATTCAACTCTCAAGAGGGAGGCTGCCCTTATAATTCTTTTTTCCTCCTAGGCATTGGGATTCATTTTTTCATGCCTTGAAACAGCAAATTGTGGACTACCATTTGAAGAGTCTTGTGTAAATTGTCCTTCAGACCTAGGTCTAGAGATTATAATCTATTAGCAGAAAGCTGAAAAAATCCACACACTAGAGGCAAAGCAAGACATTTTCTCACTTCAAATGAAGTCTGCAAAAGGGCGCTCTTAGTGGGAGTGGACATTCAGTTAGAAATGTTAGAAATTGAAGAGCACTTAGCAATGGCGTTACAGGCTGGTCTGGCACTCCGTACCTCTGTCAAACTGTGGCTTCAGTGTGATTACACTCAGCTTCCTTGTGTCTGATTGGCGTGCATACAGTTTGTCCATTTTCTACCCTCTCTTGAAGCAGGCATTAGGCTGCTGGTCTGGACCGTTTCTATCTAGTTCAAAGGGTTATCTCTGGGTTCAAGTCCCTTCTAAGTCAAGCTCTAAGTGGCTCCAAGGCAAAAGTGAAACCTGAACTCTCAATGGGACACAGAAGCAGACTGGACACTCACAGCACTCAGAGGCATTCTTGGTGGGGAATTATTCTGAGTCAAACCATCTCCCTTTCCCAACCCTTTATAAACTGGCACTTGCATAACACGATTAAGGTTATCTTTGCCTTCTGTAAATTACTTAATTTTTTTTGTGTTTGTTAAAACTAAATAATGTTTATTCATACTCAGTTTAAAATATTTTCCTATGAATGGGAGTTCCCTGGCAGTCCAGTGGTTAGAACTCGGTGCTTTCACTGCTGTGGCCCAGGTTCAATCCCTGGTCCAGGAACTAAGATCCTGCAAGCAATGAGGCATGGCCAAACAAACAAACAAATATATATATTTTCCTATGAAAAGAAAGATTTTCTGTTTCTTTATGAGATAATATTCACATATCATAAATCACCATTTAAACCATCTTAAACAATTCTGTAGTTTTTAATATTTTACAGTTTTGTACAACTATCAAACTAACTCTAGACCATTTCCAGGATCCCCGAAAGAAAACCCGTAGATGTTAGCTGACAGTCCCAATTTCCCTCTCCCGGCATCCCCTGGCAATCAATAATCTACCAAGAGTAGATTGGTGGTTGTAAATTTCTTAATTTATATGGTTTTGACTAGATAGAATGTTCCCAGGCACATGATTCAGGAAGTAGAGAGGAGTACATGGCGAACTCTTCTTGTCTTCATCTCCCACAGACCCAATTTCCCTCTCTGATGACATGTTTTTACCATTTCTTTATCCTTCCAGAGATAGTCAATGCCTACACCTGTACACACATATACAGAGCTTCTTATGTTATATGGGCATATGATATTTCATACAAATGGTTGTGTGCTCTCTACCTTATTGTGAAAGCTAACAATTTGATTTAAAGCTGCTTCAATTTTTTTGGCTGCTGTATAGTACTCCATTTCATGGATGTGTTATAATTTATTTAATCAGTTGCCATTAATAGACTTTGAAATTGTTCCCAGTCTTTTGATATTACAAAGAACTCTTCAGTAGACATCTTTCTACACACATCATTTACACATATATGAATATATATGTAGGATAAATTTCTTGAAGTGGATATAACAGATCTTAATTTTGTCATAATTAATGATATACTTCTGATTTTTATTAATGCTTCCATTTCTATCTTTCACTCTGTGGTCTGTGTTTTCTTTTTGCTGATAATACAAAAAATTTTAAATACTTTATCTAGGTGTTTGTTTTTATAAAATATAGTATACTTAAGACCTCTGTTTCTTTGATCAGCATTCTTTGACTCCTTACTTTATTAATGTTGAAATCACTAATGTCCACTTCCTCTCCCCAATATTCCCTCTACTAGCTGATTTTCTTTGACTTTTATTATTTTTCTCAATTTTTATTTTTTAAAAAATTCTACGAGCTTACTGCTTATTAAAAAATTTTTATTTATTTACTTATTTATTTTTGGCTGCACTGGGTCTTCATAGCTGAGTGCAGGCTTTCTCCAGTTGCAGCAAGCGGGGGCTACTCTTCATTGCGGTCCACGGGCTTCTCACTGTGGTGGCTTCTCTTGTTGCAGAGCACGGGCTCTAGGGTGCACGGGCTTCAGTAGTTGCAGCACGCGGGCTCAGTAGTTGTGGTACAAGGGCTCTAGAGCGTGCGGGCTCAGTAGTCGCGGTGCACAGGCTTAGTTGCTCCGTGGCATGTGGGATCTTCCCAGACCAAGGATAGAACCCGTGTCCCCTGCATTGGCAGGCAGACTCTTAACCACTGGACCGCCAGGGAAGTCCAATGTTTATTTTAAAATAAACTACTATTAATTGGTTTATCAGCTTTGATGCCTGGCTGTGAAAGATAAGGAACTCTCTAAACCTACATTACTTTCCTCTTTATTTCCTCCTTTTCCTCTGAATTTTGTTACTTTAGAATGTTCCCATTGTTAGGAAATCTTTCTTTTTCTTTGTTATCCAGTAGCTTTACTAGGATGTGTCTCAGTGTTGATAATTTGATGTAAGTTTTTTTTCCTGGAATAAGATGTGCCTAAAATTTAGATTCAAGTCTCCCATTAAGTCTGGATCTCATTAATATGTCTTCTATATTTATCCTTTATCTCCAATCCATTCCTGCTCTTGTTTATTTCTATTTTACTTTCTCACTCTTGTTTTCCACATTCCTTACTTTGTTCTCAGCAGTATCTATTCTCCTTTGTGCTCCTTCCAAAGTTCTTCATATTACTGGGACTTCCCTGGTGGCGCAGTGGTTAAGAATCCGCCTGCCAATGCAGGGGACACAGGTTCGAGCCCTGGTCCAGGAAGATCCCGCATGCTGTGGAGCAACTAAGCTCGTGTGTCACAACTACTCAGCCCACGTGCCACAACTACTGAAGCCCATGCACCTAGAGCCCATGCTCTGCAACAGAGAAGCCACTGCAATGAGAAGCCCTCACACTGCATCGAAGAGTAGCTCCTGCTCGCTGCAACTAGAGAAAGCCCGTGTGCAGCAACAAAGACCCAATGCAGCCATAAATAAATAAATTAATTAAAAACAAACAAACAAAAAAAACAAAGTTCTTCATATTTCTGTGAGGGTTTGTTTCATCTCCTAATGGGTTCTCATAACCCAACTTTAAACTCTTGTTTTATAAATCAGTATAAATCAGTTTTGTGAATTCATGGTGATACACTTGATGCCATTTTTTGCCTGGTCTGTGGTGTAATTTCTGGCAATGCTTTTTAATTTGTCACCACTCCCCCAACACACACTCTGTTTCTTTTTGTCTTTTTTCTTGCAGTATCTTTGCATAATACATCCCATGATGATTTGATCTGGCTATCACTCATCCTCATTGGGATGGGCATCCTGCACCAGCCACTGCAGGTAGTGCCTATGAGGCAGGAGACAGAGCCTTGTAAGTTGTTGGGAATTCCTCCAGAATGGGCAGAGTTGGTCCAGGTATTTCAAATATAGATCAAACAAATATGTCCCTTACAATTTGCAAGGTGTCACTAGATTTTTATAAGGATTGGTGAAGGGATTCTCTATTTCAGTCACCTTATTTAACTTTACAAAAGGTATAAGTTTCGATAACTCCAATCATTCAATAAATATTAAAGAATGCTACTTCTGCTCCTAGAGCTATTGTAGGTTAATGGGGATATAGAGATAACACCAATGACAGAATTTACCATTTATTTTGAAGTAGGATGTGCCACACACTGTATTAGGCATTTATTATCACATCAAATTTTCAAAACTTTCATGTATTAACTTTGGTATTGTAATAAACAAGTTCAATATCTCTGAGGATTACAAAGACAGATATTGATTTCAGGCTCATTACATTAGGGCTGAGGGTCAGCTGCAGCTCTGCTGGCCTGTGCTGGCCTCCAAACTTCTTTTCATTCTAAAAACCAGGTTGAGGCCGCTCTCTGGGACAGCAAAGGGCTGGTGAAAACTTGCAGTGCTTCTGGAATCATTTGTTCAGGCATGACAAACATCCCATCCATTCTTGTCCCATTGCCCAAAACAAGCCACACAGCCACACCCAAAGCAGGTGTGGCAAGCAAGCATATTATCTACCAAGAAGGTTGGCCATGGCAGGGAGAGGACAAAAAGCTATGAACAAAGAACACAATCTGCCCCCAGTTGCTTCTCTGCCACAAGACACTTTCACCTCTCCCTAAGATATTCAAAACTACCAGGCACTGGGCTCAGAAGTCCAGAATCTGGAGCTACACATCATGTTTGCTTTCTGCCCTTTTTTTTTTTTAACATCTTTATTGGAGTATAATTGCTTTACAATGGTGTGTTAGTTTCTGCTTTATAACAAAGTGAATCAGTTATACATATACATATATCCCCATATCTCTTCCCTCTTGCGTCTCCCTCCCTCCCTATCCCACCCCTCTAGGTGGTCACAAAGCACCGAGCTGATCTCCCTGTGCTATGCGGCTGCTTCCCACTAGCTGTCTATTTTACATTTGACAAGTTGTTTGTCCCCTGCTTCCCAAACACTCAAGATCACACAATGGTGGAGTAGGGACCCCTTATTAAAGAATGGGGAGAATGGGAGGTCCATGCCAGTCACTGGTTTATACAGTTCCGGTATTCCACTGAGTGACTGCTGCAAGCTCCCTGACCCTGATGGTAGGGAATGCTCCTTGATTTCTTCCAGTTACACTCTCTGGGAGTCACTTCTAAGTCTGTGTTCTCCATGGTGCTTGACTCCACCTTCTGGACAGTTCTTCCTTTTCCATTATGCTTCTTGGTCTCTCCTGAAATGAGTATTGGAAAACATGCCATCTGTGGCTGAGAAGCTGTCTCAGACTGCTTCACATCTGCAAGAGGTTGGGGACCCAAGCGTTATTTTGTGATTTGAACACTTATAGTCTCTTCTAATCCAGGCTGGTGGTGCTTTCAGTAATATCTCTCTCTACATAACTGCTTTCATTTTTAATCAATTTGATCGCAGTAAGGTCCATGTAAGTCAACAGCCACTCCCATAACTTCTCAAGAAATGCCTCCAAACGTACTTTGATCTCATTAAGATTTAGATGACTGTACCTTACTCTCTTTTCCCAGAGACATTTTGTCAACTGAGATAATTTACTAGGGCCATATACATCTAATGAGCAGACTCAACAATGGGCATGTTGGATCTATGCCCAATCCTTGTCTTAATTTGAGACTCTTTTACCTGTGAGAACTAAGACTTTCAATTTTCAACCCTAAAAGTTCTGGAATTTCTGGACATTTGCAGCTCTGCTGGACTCATTCTGGCTCTGCTCCATGTGTCTTCTGATTCCAGAACTAGGCTGAAGAAGTAGCCAGTGCATGAGACTTGATGGTGTCAGGATGGGGGCAGAACATGAGAGCTGATGGGAACACAAAATGCCTCTAAAAACCTCTGCTCAGATGAGGCAAATGGCTCATCTGCTTATGGGCCATCTTGGCAAGTCACGTAGCCAAGCCTCAGTCAGTGGGATGAGGATGTCTACAGGGAAAACTGGAAAAGAGGAGAAGGAAATGGTAGTTGTGAACAAATGGTGCAATCTCCATGCCTCATGAGATAGATATGTTGTAACTCTCTCCATAGAGAAGGACATTGGGCACACAGAGGTTGAGTGCCTTGACCAAAGTCCTAGAGTCCTTAGTGGTAGAGCCAAGATGTGATCCTAGGGGGTCTTACTCCAGGATGCTGAATCATTTTCCAGATGCCTCCTTTGGGAGCTCTCATTTTTGTGAACTATCCATACCATCTTGTCTAAATTTTCAGCAGGCTTTAATAAAAACAATTTTAGTAGAAGACTCAAATATGGCAATAATAAAGCTTTGTAAAATGATGTTATGGATTTCCTCAAGAAGTAATTCATTAAATTGATGCCAGTTGTAACTTGTGAGATCATAAAGCTCAATGCAGGGATATTGAAACCATGAAGGTAATCCAATCACAGCATGTTCAATAAACTCTCAGCCTCCTCTGTGAATTGCTTTGCTACACTTTCACCCAGAACCTGAGAATATGAAAACTTAAGGTATCAGATCATGAAAAGAGTTCAAATTCATGAATCTTACCCCAGATAAGGCAATCTTTTAGGACAAATCCTAAAAGATTTGTCATTATCAGCCTGAGTGGATTCAAAGGGAATCCAGCTCTTGTTAAACCACATGGTCAGGAAAACCGTGATTAAAGCCACATGTTACCAGCCCATCACAGGCAAGTGTTAGAATTCCAAATATGGTCTCCTCCTCATCCTTGACTCTTCATCCTTTTACCACTCCCGTTTCTTCAGAACTGGCTCAGATTTGTCTGGTAGAAGAATTTTCTGTAAATTGCATTTAGACTTATCTCCAGAGAGGCATGAAGCTTAGACCTATTACAGAGTGCAGCTCCCAAATGCTCCCTAAATAAATATCTTTATATACAGATTAAATCAAATTAAAATGAAGTCAAGAGTGGCCTTGAGGAAAGAGTCATAAAACACAACCAACACCCTGAATGATGTGTACGGTGTAGGAGGAACAAGGGGAGAGATGATTTGATTTGATGGAGCTGGTCCTGCATTGCCTTACGGATATGGTCAACCAGGGCTGAAAGGATGAGGGAAGCAGCACACACCTATTGTCAGTAAGTGAGAGTCAGAGAGAATCTGCTGCAATGGCCACACTCGGGGAGTCCTTCTGGAGAAAAGCGAGTGGGTGCCACTGGTATTTGTCCACACACTGGGATATTCCATTTGTGCAAGCAGCTACTTTTGCCCTAAGAATTTCCTCAGCCATTGAATCAGGAGAGGTGAACTACTGTAATGGATGATCTTTGATATTCAGTAGCTTAATGGCATAGAAAGTTTATGTCTCAATCAAGTCCGGTTGGGGATTTGGTGGATAGCCTCCCACAGTGATTCTGGGATCCACGATCCTTCCATCTAGTGAGCCTGCCATCTTTTGGAGCCTCAGACTTTTCCACTTGAGGTTTCTAAGAGCAATGTCTATTGTATTTGCCCACATTTCATCAGCCAGGACTGTCACACAGCTTCATCTAACTGCATGGGAAGCTGTGAAGTGTAATCTTCCTGGGTGCCTAAGAGGAAGATGAAAGGGTTTAAAGAACACGTTGCCAGACCCATAGAGGCAAAACCCCCACAGGTAAGAATCAAGTGATGTCCACATCCATGAAGAAAAATGGCTCTGATAAGTCAAGGGCTTCTCTGCTCTTCACCAAAAGAAGTTCAGAGTCCTTGGCACCTGGTAGAGAGACCTTTACAGTTCAGCTCCAACCCACCTTTCTGGTTTCAGGTCTTACTGCTCCCCACCCAGCCCGCCCCTTCCCTACCCCATGCACTTCACACTCTGGCCAGATCAGACTACTGGCTATTCTTTGAATGTGTCACATATCTTCACACCTTTGGGCCTTTGCAAATGTTGTTTCCTGACTGAAACACCCACTCTTCCTCTCCACCACAAGAGCCAGCCCAGACATCTCTTCTCTATGGGCCCTTCCTTGGACTCCCTCCCTCAGACCAAATTAACTGCCACATTCTTCAAGCTCCCACAACATCCTATATATTATTTTATTATAACTTACCACTTTGCATCTCACTCAGGTATTTCCCCCCATTTTACAGCAGGTCTATGTGTCTCTCCCCCTGTACTGTCAAATGTGGGGGAAATACCTGAGTGAGATGCACCTCCCTCAGGACCCCACTGAGTCCTGAAGGGTATCAGTGTCTAACTGAAGAGGCTCTTACCAAATGTAAGTCAAGAATCAGCCAGAAACTTGTGATACAATAAAGAGACTGAGTTTTATTTCAGAAAAGCTGTAAGCTACTTGGAACTGTGCTCTAGATGCATCATTCATCCCTGGGGAAAGAGAAAAGCTAAAAGAAAGCATAAGTAATACATTTCAGAGGCCAAGATAATCATGATATTGTGTTCTCTGCAGACACAGTGCTGGTTCAGGTACATGGAAAAGGATAAAACCAAGCTCAGTAAGAGTCTCTGATGAAATGCAATCGTGACACATTTGCATGGAGGAAGCCTAAAGTTTTGGAGAAATGCAGAAAAGAAATAGGCTTATATTAAGATTTCATCGCATGGTCCTGGTAAGGGGAGCCCTTCCATGGGGAACGTGTGAAGCTCGGAGCTGAGCCCTGCCGAGGTTACTCTGAATCCTTTCCTTATAAATAAGCTTGAATTTCCACCTTACCAAAGTCAACACAGACAGCTACAGTTCAAAACAAACTTTTCCATGACGAGAATGGATTGCAAGATGAAGAGGCATTTATGACTCTAGGCTTAGTAACTTGCAGGGTAAAATGAGTTCGCCTTTTATTCAGAATTTTTATTTTCTGCCCTTCTCATTTCAAGTGCTCGTGCTCATACAAGCTTACAACTTCTCTCCTGGCTCTGATTCCCCACTGCCTCAGGCCAGACCTTCTAAGACAAATTTTCCTAGCAGTCAATGCCATGCTTATTGTGCCCAGTCCTGTTAAAAATAGACCCTGTTAGCTGCTGCAATCCTTAAAGAGTAAGGGATGAGGTCATTTTCTGCTCGGAGAGTAGATTCAGCCTGTGAGTTGATTGGCATCAGCGCATTCAATTGCCGAGGAAACAGGTGTTAAAGTGACTTCTCCCATCCTGTTAAATAGCCTTTTCATACATTGATCCACAGACATGTTTCCATTCTCATGACTGAATAGGCAACCCTGTAATTTGTCAGCTACGTCCATTTTTCCCCCACCCGCTGGCAACAGTTTCTCTTCAGTTTCTGCCAAGATTGTCTATTGTCTCCATAAGTTTCTGCCCAAGGTAAGTGATAGAAGGATGATCTTATGGAATTAAACAGCAAAAAGCAACAAGCACGTAATTTAACAGGACTTGCAGGCATGGCTGATGGGGTTCCTACGAACTGATTTTCCTGTGTTTCCTGACAATAGCTTAAAGTTACTAAAACTTCAAGCTTCAGAAATGACTTCTCAACAAAATTGGGGCCAAGGCAGGGGGATGTAGAGAGAGAGAATTCAAAAATGAAAGTACTGAACACTAGAAATAAGGAAAGTATCAATTAAATTTCTTTCAAATCTTTCAGTTACTGTGTAACATATTAAACACAGGAGGTGTGGAAACCACAAAGCGTGTTTACACCTGAGCAGGCTACCTCTTAGCAAATACCTTGGTACAACATTAGGGTCAAGAAGTCAACTTCAGCTTTAAGGCCCCAAATTGGGCAAAAGATTACAGCTGTTCAGAGGGGAAATTGAGGTAGATTTTAGAGAGAAATGGGTCCTAATTCCAGCCTTAACTTTGAATATTTCCCTGACTTTGAACAAACAACTTCATTTCTCGCGACCTTAGTTTCTTTATCTGCAAATTGAGGAAATTGAATTAGATGATTTCAAAGGTCGCTTCTGATTCTAATGTTCTGTGCATGCCATTTTCTAGTCTGTATATCATATCATGTGGAAATTCAATTCCATAGTGTTCCTGCCCCCAATTTACCTCACCAGAAAATGGCAACAACAGTGAAATTAATCCCTTGTTGGTTCGTCTTAATATTTTCAATTCTGAAAGAGTCTGTGTGAAGGTGTGTATATGCATCTGTCTGGGGTACGTGTTTGTGTAGGATATTATATTCAGATTTGAAAGCCTTAAAGTAACCAGGTAAAGCCATTGTGTTTAGGAGACTAAAAACCAGAGTGTCAGCCATAGAGCAACATAGTACTTTGCTTTCTCTCCCTTACTTTTTATTTTCTTCAAACTACCCCACTCCCTCTCTTACTTCTTTTTCAGAATCAGGGAGGACTCCTGCAGACCAGGCCTCTGGCACCGAGGTTCCCCTGATGCCTGTCAGGATGGCCTTGGCCTTCCCAGGGAAGGTTAGGGCTAGTTAACAGAAGAATTGGAAGCATCCCAGACTGGAGATGAGGCTCACCTGCACCAAATTATGACACCAAAATGGTGAGGGAGCAGTTTGAATTCTCGGGCCAGAGGAATTTTTGTAGCTTCAGAAGTATTCTTAGCAAAATTCTTTAATGCTGCCTCCTCATTGTAGGGTTTGGAAGTATTTTGGTGTTTGCTATCTAAAGTGCAAAAAAAAAAAAAAAAATCAGTTTTTTTTGAACATATGCTTTTGCAAAGTTTAGTCTTTCTCAACCTGGTTATTTGAAGCTAGATGTGCTATAAATTGCCCTATATGCATGTTTTGAATAACAGACATTATGTTCCTTTAGTCTTACTTTTATAGAAGAGATGAATAATTTAAGACATTCAAAACAGGAATTAGAAAAATAAAATTTCATGGTGCAGATTCATTTTAATGCCCCAAATTATTTTATTTATATTACATGATAAGATACTTGGTCCACTGACCTTTAGCTGATTTTTTTTTTTTTTTTGGCTATGCCGCGAGGCCTGTGAGGTCCTAGTTCCCCAACCAGGGATCCAACCCGGGCCCCTGCAGTGGAAGTGAGGAGTCCTAACCACTGGACCGCCAGGGAAGTCCCTTTAGCTGATTTTTCTATGTGTGTCCAGCAGGGTGCTGTTAAGGACTGTGACGCTTGTCCTAAGCTAATGCTGGTGCTGGAAAGGAGACCTGGCTGGGGACCTGGAACAGGGCTCATCAGAAGTCTGCTTGCTTGAGGTACTGAGGGCTCCTGGAAGCAAACCCAGCCTCAGGAAAGAGGCAACTAGATCCACAGACTTAACCCAGTAGCAAAGCCTTAATTACCAGTTGGAGTAGGGAATTCTGCATCTGTCACTCTGTGTTTTTCTTGGCTGCTTTCCCATAAACTCATATCCCATGAAAAACGTTTCCCTAAATAAGGACTGTTTTCCTAAAAGCTCCCCTGAGACACTGGGGCACAAGGAGCAGGACTCAGGGGCCCCAGTACAGTGAGATGATGGTCAGTGGACATGACAACCTCCAGGGAAGGCAGACGTGATGGGGACAAGGGGGGTGACAGCGCCTACTGCAGAGGCAGCAGTGCCTGTGGAAATGGTTCGTGGAGATGGTGTGGGAAGCCCTGGAGGAGGACGAGGCCTAGGGTGCTCAGTGGAGGCTGGAGACCACAAGGGGGAAATGTTAATGAACGCTGTAGATGCATCCAGAGGGCCTCAGAAATATTTGGGGCAAGGGGATGCTGAATGCGCAGAGCAGATGAGGCCAAAAAGCAACAAAAAATGAGTGACAGAGGATGAGATTTTAGTTTGCCCTCCTGGAGCTTGTAATCTATTGGGGAAGACAAGACGGTCACACCTGAAGAATTAGGAAATGATAAGAATAGGATGTGATCAAGCACCTCTGTGTCATGAGAGTCTATTTGTCTTCATCACAGTGGAATCTGACATGGCCTTAAAGAGTGAGTGGGAAGTAAGTAGGTAGAGAGCCTTCGAGCAGTGCTGAGAGTTGCAGGCCGGTAACAAAGTCTTCTTACAAGTGCGTGGAGCCCTTGCCTTATTCATGGAGCATGCTAGGAATTGTCTGCACTGTGTGGTTAATCCTCACAACAAGTGTGAAAGGCAGGTGTTATTTTGTACAGAGCTGAGAAAGGAAGGCTTGGCTAGATTAAGTGACCGGCCCACGTTCACGCAGTGAGGGGAGAGCTGAGCCGAGGGCGGATCACAGACCCATCTCTTCCCCAAGAACAGCAGGAGCAGGAATGTGGAACCACAGGTAGGAAAACTGAGAGCAAGCCGAGGGGTTTGTGTGCAGTTCTGTAGGCAAGGGGAGCTCACTGGCACTGTTTCTGGAGAAGATGGCAAGGATATTCATTGTGGTTGGCTAATTAACCAGGAAGTAAGATGGGAGGAACAGGAAACTAAAGGCCGTCTGCTAGAGGGGGCGGTTAGTGATCTAGGCCTCATGGAATGAAGAGGAATGGCGAATTGAACAACATTTGAGAGGAAAAAACCGCAGGTCTCGGTGACTTGTTCTTAATGAGGACCAGGAAGCCTACTGAGACTTGGGAGACTCTCCCAGGAAATTCTGCCTTCTGTTTGGTGGGCCAGGTTCTGGCAAAGCCAGGCCAGATGCCAGGGCTCCCCAAGCTCATCAAACTGAATTTGAAATTCAAACTCAGAAACAAGTTGTGGGAATGGGCTCAGAGCAGGCATTGGGCAGGATCAGAAAGGCAGGTAGTAAAGGTCTCTCTGGGACCCTAGAGTCCTTGTCAAGTCCAATCAAGAGTGTGGGCAAAACAGGAGATTCTGTGGGCCAGAACCTGGGTGCCACAAAGTACAGGAAGCACAGAACTGAGATGAGGCCAGGAATTTCATTTGTCCTTCCTCCAAGCAAGGACACCAAGGGATGCAATCAGCAACTAGCCTCTTAGAATTACAGCTTTAACTGAGCTGTGTTTTAGTGTAGTCTCAATCTTTGAAAGTGCTTAGGCTCTATCTTAGGTGCCTGGTATCCCTCAGCTGGAATAGTCAGTAAGTTACAATGCCCTAATTCTCATCCTGGAATAGTGTGTGTGTTCGTAAAATTGTCTTATGTTAAAATGTATCATTAATTTATTTTCCATTGTCTAGGTCAGAATATAACTATGTGATATATATCAAATGAATTTCATGGCTACAGTCCAAATGTAACAAATGAATCATTTGAAACTATCCACACATTGGTGATGCCGAATTTTTCATTTTCTCCCATTTTATAAATGCATCATATCTCAGCTCAAAATCAATCTATTAACCTTGAAAACATTTTGAGCTGGAATGAAGGTTAGCAGTGAACTTTGCAACCTTCCACGTGATATTAGTCATATTTAGCAATTATTATTGGCTTTGAGTAATGAGGAGTCAGTTGAGACAGGAATAGTAATGTGGTGGTTACCAATAAACTAGACTTCAGAGGCCACAGGGAAAATGAAAAGCATGCAAAATCAGGCCTTTTAAACCTTAAGCTTGTCTGCCACAAAGCTCCTACCTTTTAAAAATAAATTTGAAAATTTTGGCAGCTATCCTGATGAATTACACATAAAATACTCTAGTAAAATCTTTGTTAGGAGATAAGGAATTCTGTTCAGTGGATTTGAAGGGCAACTGAAGATTTAAAAAAATGATGTGTCTGCCCCCTAAACCTCCACTGGGATGAGTCTGATGGATTTCCCAGGTGCCAGGACTGGGGGCTGCAATAAAACGGGAGGAACAATGCAGGTAGAAGCTAAGCAGTGTTACTCTTTTAAAATTAAAGTCCAAATAAATGTCTCAACTAAAAACACCTTAGGAATACATAAATATATTATCCTCTGGATGAATTTTATATCACATTATATTGATTTTGACACAATATAAAATATAATAAGGATATTTTTGGGTTCACAACATGAAAGAACAGTTAATGATTTGCCCATATGGGACATATGAAAATACTTCTCTTACATTCTTCTGCCATGTTTTATGGATAATCTACTTCCATACCATTAACGGTATGAAAACTTGGTACCATAAATGGAACATTTTTCATCTCAATTATTTGTTAGAAATAAAATAAAAATAGTGCTATCTTTACTGTAAAAGAACCTAACTTCATGGGAATTGGAAAGTAATTGTAGTTGTATTATTTTATTAATTTAGAAATGTTTCACATTTGAGCAATCATATTTCTTCTGCAGTCCTTAAAATGTGTACAATTGTATAATATTACTCACAGAAGAAAGAAAACACTAGATTTATCTCTAATGCCAAATGCCAAATATCTACTTCCAAATTGAATTGAGTTTTTAAGCAATTGGTTTCCTAGTATCTTAGCTTATGTTATGTTAAAGGAGAAATACATCAATTTACATTAATTTAAAAATTAATATAAAAAGATAGTTAAACCACAACTATAAGTTGTGAAATCAGGAAACTTTGGAATGGAGATGAACCACCTCTGGCAGAAAAATGAATAACGGAAAGGTACTTTCAGTAAGTATACTCAATGATTTTTCCAGAGAAAGAAAGAAATTAGCGAAGACCTGCTGACCAAGCGACGTAGAATCATGAGAATTTATCCAATTGAGTTAAGAGAGTTCCCAATTACATTGGGAATCAGAAATTTTGCACCAATTGCTTGCAAGTTGTTTCCTTTTCTTGTCTTTTGGTTTTTCTAACTCCTGTATCAGCTGGAAAACTTTCTGAGTAGCTATTGCAAAAGGAACCGGTGGGCCCATCTAATATGGTTTCCATGTATCCCACTGAACATTTACTACATCCCTAGGTTCATTGTAGGTGAATTCCTCTTGAACTAAAAATCCCCAGCCCAGTGGAACTCCTCAGAAAATGGTAGGAGTCTTAATTTCCAGAAAAGATCCAAATAAAGATCTTTAGAGGGGATTTCAGGAATAAGCAATGCATCTACGCTATTGAAGCCACAAAATACATTGATTTCCTCTCTAGGAAAAGGATCCAGAGTCAAGGGCAACTATAAGAACTTGCAAATATCTTTGAGTGTTATTGTAAAAGAGGACTGATTAATCCTGGGGTATACCAGTGGAAGACTTGAGCTGATATGGGTTTTATCCCCACAATTCTCAGAGACAGCAATAGGGGATTAAATCACAAACTTGTCTTGAGGTTAGTGTTTTACCAGGAACATGCTTATAAAGAAATATTAGAATTTACTTTTTGTCCTCTTTTGTGGCAAGTAACAATGTATATGTTTTGTTTAACCTCTTCAGTTGTTTGGAAATGTTTTGGTTTAACTAAGGAGTATTTTATTAATGGCAGCTCATCTCATAGCTCTCTTAATGACTTGGCCTAAGAAGAAGATTAAACTTCCTGAATTTGATTTCTCTAAAACATATCCACCAAATGCAATTGCCCTTTCTGTCAAATAAGCCCTTACTGGTGTGTAAGTCTGAAGCGATTTTTTTTCCTCTCTAATTACGGTTGTTCCAAGACTCTTGACATTCTCTAAATCATCTTTCGCTGAGTACAAGAGGTCCATGAGGAAGTCAAGATCGATGACAGACTTCATCTCTCTTGAATTTTAATGCAAATGTCTGTTCCCCTAATCAAACAAAGGTTAAAAAAGGAAATCAAATTAGCTTATTACAAAAGCCAGCATAACTGAACTGACAAGAAAAATGCTTTCTGCATGAAAAGCCCTTAATCAATACCTTAAATAAGAATGTCACTGGAAAGAAGGGTTCATATGTGGTCAGTCATAATCTGCAAATCAATATGCTCTTTTTAATAAATATTTGACCACAGCAGCTCAATAAGCATTGCCCATACGAGTTTCTTTCTTTACACCAAAAGGAAACAAAATTACAGCATAAATGTAATGTTCAGGGCATAACCTAAACTGTGAGAGAATTCAAGGTCAGGGCTATTTCACCCTTTAATCATTGCATATTAAGTATGGGAGAGATTCTCCTTAGTACCTTGTCTCCGATTCTAGTCCCCTAGGTAATTTAACTGTTCAAAAGTAAAATGATGTCAGAATGTAGATTACTTATTAGAGCTAGATCGAGGTACAATTTTCCTATTCTAGACTTAGTTTGGCTATCTGAAACTATTTAATCAAATATTATACATTCAATATAGCTTCAAATTTGTTTTTTAATTCAAGTCTACAAAAATACAGTCATGTGGCAGATAACTTTTTATAAGTAAGTGTACTTTCATTGTATTCTGTCAAAACCATAATCAACTAATATACAATAGGCACTTTCTGCATGCAGTAGCACCATAAGTGTTAAGTTGTTAACATTGCTACCAGCGTGACCTGGAATCTTCCTCTTATAGGATGCGTGACCTTGGGCATGATCACTTAATTTTCCGTACTAGAAAGTATGAATATGAAAGGTGTCTACTTCAAAGGCCATTTTGGAGATTTAAGGGCATAACACATGTAAAGATGTTAACATAGGGCATGGCCCATTGTAAATGATAAATGGTAACTCTTATTATTAACTATTATTGAATTGTGATGTGGGCAAATAAAGAAATACAATTTAACACATAGTTCTGCTTTGAGCACCTCAATAACACTCAGTAGAATTAAATAAAATATACCTTGGAACAACCTATCAGGCCACTGGAGATACTTAACCATAGTCTGTAATTTTACCATATGTCTTTGATTTGCTTTCTTTCTCTTCTGCCATCAAATGAGATAGTGGAAAAATATGTTTATTTAAAAAAATTTTCCTTAATAATAATTAAAATACTTTTAAAAAGACCTCAAAATAGCTTATTAGAGAAGTCCGAATAACCAAAATAAGCAAAGGGAACAGACATTGTTCCGAAGAGTCTGCATACAAGGTTACTTTAAACACTGAATACATAGCTTTTCTTCCTTTACTCCTCTTCTTTGAGATATAATTTCTTTTTATTCTTTCACAGGAATTTCCTTCTTAAAGAAGTTTTACAAAGCATTTTCCTTAAAAAACCTCGGATTGCTTAGCCTTGATATGCATGATCTATTTATTTCCTCCTACCCTTGAAAAAATACATACTATTCTCATCTTTCTGAGATAATTTTGGAGTGGTTTCTGCATAAAGTAGGAGGTCTTTCTCTAAGTATCAAGGGACCAGACAAGGAAAGCCCAGGGTAAATTTACACATCAAAAATCTACCACCTGGCCCATGCACCACACCTGCTGAGCCTGTGCTCTAGAGCCTGCGAGCCACAACTACTGAGCCCGTGTGCTGCAACTACTGAAGCCCGTGAGCCTAGAGCCCATGCTCCACAACAAGGGAAACCACTGCAATGAGAGGCCCGCAGCAGCGCAGCGAAGAGTGGCCCCCACTCGCCGCAACTAGAGAAAGCTCGCGCACAGCAACGAAGACTCAACGCAGCCAATAAATAAATAAATAAATGAATGAATGAATGAATGAATGAATCCAACACCTGGCAAGGCCAGGAGGCCTCTTTCTGCTGGTGCTACACTCATTCATTTAATTATTCTTAGATGACTATATCAAGATTTCTAGACAGTATCCTTGGGAGCTAAGTGCTTTGAATGTTTGAACTATATTAGTTAATGTAAAACCAGTGTCCTTGAGTATTAGAGATAGTGGTCCACTGAATTATAAAATATGTCAAAATACAATGTTTTTTTAATGGGCTCTTTCTTGATCTATTAAGATACCTAATTTAGGGCCATGCATACATTGGCACTATAACTTTTTAAATGAAGAAAAGTGATGATGGTGCAATGATTTCTAGTTTACAAAGTGCTCTATTTAATCATTTCCACGTTTATTATCTGATTTAACTCTCACAGCTATCCCGTGAAATAGGTATCATTTTTCACATTTTACAGAATAGGAAAATGGATCTATGAGAGTTCAAGCATGTGTCTCAAGTTATACAGCTAGAAAATTATCAGAACAAGATTTTAACCGGGACCCCTTTGTTCCAAATGTTTCATTCTTTCCCATTATATAACACTGATAAAAATTTCCCAACTTTTAAAAATATTTGACAAGGCTAAACATCTCAGGTCAAAGATAGAAATGATTGATGCAATTGTGTGCTTATGATTTTCGAGTAACAATACTTTAAACTTTCAGGTACTATATGATTTTGAGGTAAAATCCTTGCTTCAATGTATTGGTATTTGAGGCCCCTATAGTTACATATAGATGTTCTATTTCTACTTTGAAACTATAGGGATAGGGACCGTGAATAGAAAAATATACATTGCTCAGGAGCAAACTTCCAAAGTATTTTGTGAGTAATCATGATATTCAGGACTTTAACATTTCCAAGTAATGAAGGGTGACCTATTGAAACTGGCAGGTTAGATATCAAGTAATTAGATTTGTTCCAGAGCTTATCTACTTCTGAGCAACAACTGCAAGCTTAGTCCCATGTGTGATGAGTCCTGTTTGCTTTCTAGATTCTTATTTTGATAAGTCAAGGTCATTTCACTTAGCCTATGTTCTTTAAAACACATACACCTCCCAGGAGGGCTTTTTTTTTTTAGCACAGGGCACAATAAATGAATTATTACTATTTGGGGTTCTTATTATGAGATGCCAGAGAGAAGGTATGCACCTATTCATAGATTTGGCTGTAGAATTGAAGCTGTTCTGATGTCAAGGATAGAATTAGATAGTACTTCAAATATCTGGGTGCTGGGCATGATGCTGAGAGAGAAGAAAGAAAATGAGTGAGCTGAACTCTGGCCTCCAGGCTTCCAGATAATGCAGAGAAAGTATGCATATGAATGGTGAAATTAGTTGTGAAATTAGTTGAAGGCCTCCATCAACTGTAGGCACAACATCATGTTCAAGACTATGGGAGATAGATGCACATGATAAGACAGACACTCCTACCCTAAAGGGATGTATAACCTGATGAGGACATTTCAATATATTAGAGAGCAATCAATGATATGTCCTCAGTTAAGGTGTTTGAAGCCTTGTTTTAGGAACTCAAGGGACAGAAAGAACCATCCCAGCGGGGGAGACTCACGCAAACATTTACTGAACTTGGTTGGGTGGCATGTGGGTGAAAGGTAGAAATAAAGGGTAGGGCTTCCCTGGTGGCGCAGTGGTTGAGAATCTGCCTGCCAATGCAGGGGACGCGGGTTCGAGCCCTGGTCTGGGAAGATCCCACATGCCGCGGAGCAACTCGGCCCGTGAGCCACAATTACTGAGCCTGTGCGTCTGGAGCCTGTGCTCCGCAACAAGAGAGGCCGCGATGGTGAGAGGCCCGCGCACCGCGATGAAGAGTGGCCCCCGCTTGCCACAACTAGAGAAAGCCCTCACACAGAAACGAAGACCCAACACAGCCATACCATACATACATACATACATACATAAAAAGAATGTAAGCAGACAAGAATAGCATTAAAAAATAATAATAATAATTTAAAAAAAAAAAAAAAAGAAATAAAGGGTAGTCCTGAAGAGGAAATTCACAATGGAGGGGAAATTTGGTTTGGGGGGCTGGAGAGAAAAAGGTTCAGAGGGAGAAATAAAAGTCTGGGACATTAGGATGAAATCCGTTTGTGGAAATGACAGGCTGAAAATCTGTAGTTCATGATGTAGACAACAAAGTGTCACCAGACAATTTTAACGGGCAGGTGCCCGGCTAAGGTGATGCATCGGAATGGCTAAGCTGGTTGTAACTAGTGTGAGAAGCGGGGTGAGAGGGACCAGTGACCGGAGGCAAGGAAGCCTGCCAGGAGGTTCAGCAACAATTCAAGACCATTTCTGCATCATTCACATGAACAAAGCAAGAGACTTCAGATGTATCCAAGAGTTCTCGGCACAGGGGCAAGTGATCAAACCATTGAGAAACTTGGAAAGACAAATGGTAGCTGAGCCCTCGTGTGGGAAGAATAGTAGCTGGGTGAATGGTGGCCTGGAGTGGGAGAGGGTCATGGGCTAAGAAAGGGAGAGGGGATGAGAACAAATTCCTAGTTGTACCCTCTTTTCTTCTCAAGAGGGATTCCTGTCAAGCCCATTGCTATCTTGAGGCAAGAAAACCAGCCTAAAGCTGCAAGGTTAGGTTACCCTAGGGCAGCTCAGGAGCCCAGTGGGGATGGGAGGTCAGTAGTTGACTACAGGAGGTTGACAGGTCTGGAAATTTCTACACCATCCCCAAGCGCAAGGCCATTATCACAGAGACAGAAGATGACACATTCGTTCTGTATCCTGATTGTGGTGGTGATTGCATGAATGTACACATGATAAAATGACACAGAAGGATACAAACCCTGTACACCTATGTCCGTTTCCTGCTGTTTTTTTTTTTTCTTTTGATATTGTTCTCTAGTTACCTAAGATATAACCAGTGGGCAAAACTGAGTGAAAGGTACACAGGACCTCTCTATACTGTCTATGGAACTTCCTGTGAATCTATAATTATTTTAAAAGTAAAAGAAAATTACAGATTTTTTTAGTAAAAAATACAGATTACAATTCTAGCAGGTCTCTGACCTATCATGAGGCAAGAAAGCCAGCCTAAAGTTGCAAGGTTAGATTGCAGGTTGACCTGAGCCTCTTCCCAATGGGACAAAAACTAGATCCGAGGTTTTCATCTCCTCTCAGTAGACATTACTAGCTGAGGAAATTGTTAGTCCTAAGAGGATAAAAGATAAAAGGGAAATGGTTAGGGATGTGAAGAATACAGGCTAAATAGAAGACAGAAAACCAGTGGGCAGGACTCGCCCAGAGAAAGCAGAATTACACGTGAAACAGACCGAGAATGTAAAATAAGCACAACTGGCATCACCAGAGAGGTACGGGAGAGCACTGAACAAGCAGTTATAAAGAAGAAGCAATTTGAAATACTGACTTTGAAAATATAATTGTTGAAATAAGGGATTTAGTGGATGGTTGAATAGCAAAACTGATATAGCTGAAGAATAAGTAAGAGGAAAGATGGACTCAAAAAGCTCTCCTAGGGCTTCCCTGGTGGCGCAGTGGTTGGGAATCCGCCTGCCAATGCAGGGGACACGGGTTCGAGCCCTGGTCTGGGAAGATCCCACATGCCGCGGAGCAACTAAGCCCGTGAGCCACAACTACTGAGCCTGCGCGTCTGGAGCCTGTGCTCCGCAACAAGAGAGGCCGCGACAGTGAGAGGCCCGCGCACCGCAATGAAGAGTGGCCCCCACTTGCCACAACTAGAGAAAGCCCTCGCACAGAAACGAAGACCCAACACAGCCATAAATAAATAAATAAATAAATAAATTTTTAAAAAAAAAAAAAAAAAAAAAAAAAAAAAAGCTCTCCTAAAAGCACCAGGAAGGGATAAAAAGAGAGATTAAGAGGCTAGCTAAGCTATAGGAAGTTGAAACAGTATAGAAATAACATTTGTGTAAACAGAGACCCAGAAACAGTGGAAAGGCAAATGGAGGAGATGAAATATTTGAAATCATATTGACAAATATTTTCTAAAATTAAAATGGTCAATCAGGATTAAAACTCTGGAAGCCTAGCTCCTAAATGTGGACTTTTAGCTATTCACTTTCTGCTTGGACCATCAACGGGCAACTCTGAACTAGGAGGGAATTCATCAAGGCTCTGGATAGGAGGTGGGTAGCGTTTCACCACACCTGCAATAACCGACTAGCATGTAGAAGAGAAGATAGATTTATGATAGCAACACAAATCATATCTCAGAATTAACCATGAGGGGAAAAAATGAACCATTATAGGTCATAAAATAAGAGCTACTTCTTAAAAGGCTTGACGCGGAAAGCATTTCTGTAGGGTTTAGTCTTTGATCATTGTCTCTTTTTATCTGAAAAAATGGGCAGACGTGCAGATTTGTTCAGCAGTGTGAAATCAGAACCAGGGCTCAGCTTGGCCACTTCTGGTGATTCTTAGTCATATTTGAAATCTCCCACAGGCAGCCTCTCCTCTAAGGCAGCGGTTGGTGAGGCCCTAGCAACATGATTTCCTGCATGAGAGTACATGGGAAAAAATACTGCCAAGGGCCTAATGCAAAATACACAACTATACATGTGTATGCAAATGGTGGGCAGAACTTACCTACAACTTAAAAAAAAACATCATGGAGCTCAAATACAATTGACTAGAGGTTGTTGAATGTAGAACACCTGGCAGGATGCTCGAAGGAGGACTGACCTTGCTTCTCTTCTGTTGTGTTATGGACTCTGTGTCCATAGAAACGCCTGACGCTTGGATAGTGATTAATAAAACGTGTTTATACTCATGGCCTCTTGTCTTAGCAGTCCTGCAATGATTTCTTTTATATGAAAACAATGTTGGAGATCCTAGAACAGTCCTGTTATTTTGTGGGTGAGAAAAGAGACCCAGAAAAGAGAAATCACTTGTCCGAGTTTATAAGGGCAGGTGGTGGTCGAGACAGAACTTACACCTACAGAATCTGAACCCACATTCCAGCAATGTTTTCTCAAATCATGCCTTTCATATTCTTGGGGGCACTGTGGGAGGGAGTGTATGGAGAGGGGGTGGGCAGTGCTGGTGGAAAGAAGGAGTGTTTGGGCAGAGGGAAGGCTCCAGGTCAGTTCAGTGTAACAAATATTAGGGGCGTATTATGCCCAGGGCACTATAGTATGCATTAGAACATTGCCCCTGTCCTGGAGGAGTTCTGATTTCCTAGCCCCTCTTCCTGATTTGGAGTTCTGTCTTTATTTCCCTACACTAGCCAGTGAAACCGGTAGCAGCATCCTTATCATTTATGCTGTAATTTGTGAGCTTCTTGAGGGCGGAGGTTCCTTCTTCTTCCCTTGGGTTCACCCAGCATTGAGGTATCGCTCGTCTGAGGAAGGTCCCCGGCGTCAAATGCAGCAGGGAGGCCCAGGGAAGGGGACAGAAAGAGCCAGTGATGGTCCTGGGTGACTCAGAGCACACACTTTCCCGGAAGCCTGCTTCTGGTTGGCAGATGTCCATACCTTTCCTCAAGCTGGGGATCCTTCAACTCTCTCCAGAAGCGATGGGAAAACATAGCTATTGCCCATCTGCAAGCTCTGCAGACCTGGGGTAAGAAAAGGAAGGTGCTTTGTAAAATTTCAGCGACTCTTATCCCAGGTGAACCTCCGGTAAAGGACAGGAATTCCTGCTGGGGCTCCAAGGGGACTTGAGACAGAGCCAGTGGTCAGCTTGCAGTTCCCTGGGGGGTGGGCGGTGGTTCAGGGTCACATATGAACTTCACCTCCATCATCCTCCTTGATTTCTTTCTCAAGAAAGCTTCGTGAAGGGGCCCAGGCCGAGCTCTCCAGAAACAGGGTTTAAGAGCAATTTGAGCACCTCTTTCCTGGTGTCCAGGCCTCTGGTAAGGGTGAGTCTGAAGACTCTTAGGCTCACGACGCCTGTCTTCCCCTCGGAGTCCTGGATGGGGCCCCTGAGCATAGTTTGTGCGAGGCCCGACGCTCGATTTCCATCCTCAGGCTGTTTCCTCTACTCCCGCCAGGGGAGAAGCAGGAATCCTCTCACACAGTGTGTTACATAGTGTTATGCATGACAAAAACACATTTTTATGGCGTTGGAGAAAATGCAAAAGGTGGTTGTACCACTTTATTCAGCAAAGAACTAAATAAATATGTTACTTTTTTTTCTTTCAGTGAACCATTCCCATGATCTATTTTTCTGACTACAAAACATCACTGTTTTGTAGTCAGAAAAATATTATATTATAAAAAATTATAAATAGCATGCGAATCAATCTGTGGCATTGCCTTACACAGGCTCTTTAAATCCCCGTAATGATTTAATAGGCAAACATGCCCAGCGCACCTGCCTGAGTGAAGTGCAGTGATTTCCCCTGCTGAGTGGTGAGTGATTCCTTCCCGTTCCAACTGGGCTCTGTGTTCTTTTTTTTCTCTCCTTGTTACTGATCCTACGCGTCTTTCCAGTAGCTTATGTTTATCTTATGCATTAGATATGCCCCCGGTGATTTTCTTTCTGCCTCGTTTTGCTGGGGCTCTGTCTGGAAATGTGATCAAAGGGTGAACAGCCGCACAGAAGTGTCCTGCTTTCCAACTGAGCCAAAGGTTGGGGGGATCTCAGGGGCTTCTTCCACGGATAAAACACAGCACCAGTTCTGCCGCTAAAGCATAATTCAGGACCGTATTTATAATGGAGAAATAATTTGTATCTGGTGAATAAATAATATCATAACTGAACTAACATAATAATATAACTGTGGCTCCACATATTTTTCCCTTTCATATTTTTTGTGTTAAAGGCAGAATGCGGAAAAAATTCTTGTAAGAGCAAGCACGAGAACTCCAGGCTTGCTCACTGGGTGGGCTGATATGGATGCCAGCGCTGGTGATTACGTATGGAAGGATCTGCTCTTTAGAATCAGCCTGCAAACTGTCGCAACCAAATCAATTGATGTGAGCACGGTTAGGAAAATGGTTCATGTGTAAACAAACTATCCAAGCCCAAGCTGAATATATCCTGTGCTTAGATTACCTTTATTACCCAAATGATGTTGGCTTGAGCCTCGGCTTACGTATGAAGAATCTTTACCCTCCTAAGACAAGAGCGGGTCCCCTGATGCTGTGTGCTGTGTGCTCTCCATGGGTCCTTGCGTTCTCGGGCAGCACCTTCTCTGAGAACCACGGTACCAGCACCTCTACTGCTGCTGGCCGTTGCTCTGGGTGCTGATTCTTCATAGCCCCGACCTGGGCAAGCTCTGCCGTGGCTCCAGAACTGGTCTTCTTCCACGGATGGCCCCCAGGACAGTTGGTGCCGGCTATCGTGAGGCACAGGGAGAGAAGAGACATTTTGCCTGCAGCCCAGTCTAAGATCCACTCCCGAGCTCTTGGTTCCTGCCCCAGAATTTACTCCTTTTTTTTCAGTAATTAACAAGAGAAATATCCACTTCCCATAGAGACAGCCCATTCTTACACACAGGTGTAATGGCTTGATATCAGTCTATTCTGGATTATTTATTCATTAGTAACATCTTTTATGACAGGTGATACCAAGTCCACATTGGGCTGTGCAAAGTGCAGGCCAGGCGCTTAGCATGAACTCTCTTCTGGTAGGAAGAATGTTCTCCAACCTAGATTTTCCTCAGTTTCCAGAGCACACTGCCCTCTGAAGTTACACAGAGCTGAGAGACACTGCAGACACCCTTCCCTCAATATTCCCCACGTACTGCCCCCCACCACCAAAAGGCACGAAATTCTTAAATGGCTTTGGTTCAATTAATTCTAGCAATGTTTCAATTCTTCAAACAAATTATCTTCTCATTGTTAAAACTGCATTCATGTCAATAGTTAGGTCCAAGTAGTAGGAAAAATAATAGAGTACATTCTTTTAGATCCATAAAATTCAAGGAACACTTAGAGGTTTTTTCCAAACAAGGGCCAGTCTTTAAAAAGGTGAATGCATATCCCCAAACTCTTTATAGATAGAATTCTTTGTAGCTTAGAATGGTTCCTTTTTCTAGATTCTAACCACCAAGTTCCAAAACAAATAATAATACAAACTTTGATAAATCACTATGCAAAGAACTTAATAAGAGAAAAAAATTCCATGTAGGTTGTTAAACACTATTTTCCTACTTGGATTACTTGACGAATCTGAATTAAAACAAAAGGAACCAGAGCCAAGGGGTTAGTGTGTAGGGGTGAGTTGTGAGAAAAAGCTAAACATATCTTGAGCACTGGCTGTGTTCAGTGCTGTGCTCAGTAATTTACACATGATATTTTATTCAACCTTCCTTTGATTTAGCCAGTATTCCATTTGATGGATGAGAATAAAATATAGGCTCAGGGATATTAAATGTCTTGTGCAAGGTCACATAACTTGTGTGTAAGTGTGGAGCTTGGATTCAATCAGGTCTGTAAGATTCTAAATCCTTCCTCTTCCATGACCACTTTAAATTTAGAGGGTAAGTTCATCAAGCTATGGAAGCCTGGTGGCATTCCCTTCTCCATCCTGGACCTTTGCATACACTTTGTTGGACAAAACAAATGTGACCCTGTGCCTTGGCCAATTAAGACTTAAGTAATTCATTCGAGTTCTTAGGATGTGCCAGACACTGTGGGGATTGCAGGCACAGAAGCCAGGGTCGGTGGGGGAAGTCGTTTCAGCACAAAGCACTTCTAACTCTCCTGAAATAACACTTCATCCCTGGTTGCCGATCCCACCTCCACACCAGCTGCCTTGAGAAAAGACATAGGGTTGCAGCCTTGGATCATTTTGGGCATTAAGGGAACTTGCAAGTGAAGAAGACTCACTCCCAGGATTATTTGCTATTTTCCACTCACCATCTTCCTGTAACTCTGTGTAATTGACTGTGGATTTTTAATTGTAGGAGGGTACATTTTTAGTCAGGAGAATATTTTCATGGACAAAAGGAGGTGAAGGAAGAGATTTATGAGTCTTCCAGGAAACTTACAGGAAAATCCCCTAAAAAGTCGTCATTTGTTATTCTTAGTATTGACTTGTTAAAAGTGAATCTCATTACCTTCATTTTATCTGGCGTGTTTATGGAAAATGTTTATTTATTAATGACTTTTCCTAAAGCAAATGTAACAGACACATAAGGGCATGCTCATAATCACTTAGCTATATGGCTGTGTATATTTATTACTGGTCTTCAGAGACTATTCAGAAATGGAGGGTTCCAGGAAAGCAACCAAAAAGCATTCAACTCCTTAAAATGCATGCATTCCATGAATCATTTATTCAAAGGATTAAGAAGCAAATGTATTTCGGAGTTTGTCTGTGATCAAAAATAGTCCTCCTCAGTGTCCTTCCCAGAATTGTCCAGGACAAGGTTCTTTTCCTTCCAAGAGACACATGCGGCTCTGAGGCCCTGCTACAAATAGGTGTCAGGGTCTGCTCTCCATCAGCCTGATCTGGTCACGTGAGAGGGTGGAGGAAGCCCATCCTATTAGCTCCTTTCCTGGATCCTTGCACTTCCTGCTGCTTCTACTCTTATAGGTGTGGTGGGCATCACCGAAGTCCATAAGTGACACCTGAAGGAGCAGGTGGCATCACCTGTGAGACCCAGTCATACAAGCCGAGACTGTCACATCACGGAGGGGTCTGCAGGCCATTTCATCACCAGCTCCCTTATTCTACAGATTTGGAAACTGAGGCCCAGAAAGGGTCACTGACTTGCCCGTGGTCACCTGATAGTTACCAGAAAAGCTGAGACTCCAACCTGGGGTTTTTCACCATTCCATCCTGAGCTGGGGGATGTCAGGGACTTCATCCGATCTAAATTTCCATCCCCTTACGTCTATACGTGAAAGAGAAGCACCACATACTGGGTCTGAAACTCTGAGAGTACGCTGGGCACCTCTGGGGGTGGATCAGTAACACTCATCATCAGAAATCCCAGGAAGAAGGGAAGGACACATGACTGAATGAAATATATCTATAAAGAGCAAACACGTAGTGCACACTGATCGCGGAGAGAGTGCACTGCAGCAAGGTCTAGGCAGGGTTTGTTGCCTTAAACATCACAGGTTGAGGATTTAGGGCTCTGGTACCCACAGCTGCCGTTGGGCCCTGCTTCACTGACCGGCAGCACTGCACAGCGAGAAGCCTGTGTTTTCTGGGTGCTGGGGTCTCACTGTAGGCCTGGCCTGCTCCAAGCTGTGATCTTTCTGCTCTCAGTTTTTCTCTTTCTTTCTTTTTTTTTTTTTTTTAGGATGGGGCCAACACGGATATTCCCATTAAGACCCGTGTAGAATTCTACACGTGTGCGGGTTCCTGAAGCTGTTCTCCTTTTCTTCCCTCTATGTAATAAATTCTGATAAGCTAGCAGTTCAACTTATCCGATATCCACCTCTTATTGTCCCGGAAGTTAAGGAAGACTGAAGAGGAGACACAGCAAAATGGGATCCTTGGGCTGAATTTGACTGGCAGACATATCTCGGTTGGCCTGAACAGTATGTAAAATATTTTGAGACAATACTGAAAAGCTAATGGCCTCATATGAAAACCTGGATTTGGGGTGTGTCTCTTTCAATAAAAAATCAGCTAATTCTGGCCACACTCGGCCCCAGTTCCCTGTGGCGGAATGGTCAGGGTCTGAGCGCTGTGGACCAGCCATGCATTCTCTTACTGAGGCATGCCCTGCGTCTCCACTGCAGGCATCTGGGTTTGCAATCCTTATTGAAGAGGAACTATTAAAAGCCACTAAACCACATCTCCACCAGAATTCGTGTATTCTTTTATTCACCCACTCACAAATATTTGTTGAACCCTGACTCTATGCTGCAGCCTATTCTAATATTGGGGAAAAGCTCAGTGAAGCAGACAGACAAGGTTCTTGCAATGGACCCTACAATCTAGGGTGGGAAAGCATTAAGCAAAGAGTGATCACATAGGAGAAGCACAAGATGCTGAACTGGGCTCTGCGGAGAATTAGAACAGGGCGATCTGACGGTGACTTCAGAGAGGAAACCAGGGAGGCTTCTTCAGGAGCTGGTGTTTGAGCTCTGAAGGGAGAGGAGGGGTTAACTGTGAAGTCGGCAGGGAGAGAGGGTTCCAGCTGGAGACGGCTGGTGTAGCAGCTCTAAGGCTTGAACAGGATCTGAAGGAAGGTCCATGTGTCTGGAGAGTGTGGACAAGAAGAGGTGGGGAGGCTGGCAGGAACCACGTGGCCCTTTGAGACAGGATTTTAGTCTAAGGTGGACGCAAACCACTGGAGTATTTTGTACAGGAGAATAATATTATCTGCTTCAAGTAACTACTTCTGAACATGTAAGTTTCCATTTCAAAACAGAGAAATTAAATCCTGTGTCTAAAAGAGGTAAGTATTTAAGATGCTTCAGTTTTCCTAAAAGGAATGACTAATTCTGTGTAAAAGTGCATTCCTTTCCTGGGGCTGCCATAACAAATGACCACAAATCTGGTGGCTTTAAACAACAGAAATGAATTCTCACAGTTCTGGAGGCTTAGAAGTTCAATATCTGCTTCACAGAGCTTAAACCAAGGTGTGGGCAGGGCTGGGCTCCCTCCAGAGGCCCTGGTGGAGAATTTGCTCCCTGCCTCTTCCAGCTGCTCGTGGCCGCGGGTAGGTCTTGACTTGTGGCCGCAGAAGCAGACCCCGAGACAAAGATTTGATGCAGGGAGTTTACTTGGGTGGTGATTCCAGAAGGCACTGGTAAGGGAGTGGGGAATTGAGACAAAGGAAGCCAACAAAAATGTGTTATTGAGGAGAATGCCGCTATGGGCCACGGAGGCTCCATCCTGCAATGACTATGGACCGTCAGTCATCGGCTGCCCGCTGCAGGAAGCATGAACTCCCCGGCACATCTGCACAGCCCCAGCCAGCTGGAGGCCAGAGAAAGCCCTGAGCAAGGAGTGGAGGGAGCTTGCATTTGGGAGTCACAGGGCTGGCACACACTGGAGAGAATACGGAGGAGCTACGGGCAGGACCTGACGTCAGCTGTAGTCGACAGCATTTTTAAGATTTCTCTTGAGTCTGTTTTCATTTTATATTTACAACTAGTGGATCTATTTCTAAAAAGATTTCCTAAAGAGATAAGGTGAGAAAGTTTATGAATATGCTACTAAATAGATGGTCTCTTTCACATTTACATTTATCTGTGGGAACAGAGAGAGCATTTAATTTAAAATCTATTAGCGGTCTATTAAGTGCGTGTGAGCATGGATATAGTAGGTTCTTACCTACAGGGTTCATCTAAGCATGTACCTATTAGGCATTAGGGGTTGTGAGCATGTAAAATAGAACAAGATTTGGCCCCCTTGCTCAAGGAGCTTAGAATCTAGTGGGCAAGACAGAGATGCACAAAGCATTTCCATATTAGCCACCACAGTATAGGTTCATGAAATTGAAGACTCATTCTTTCATTCCTCAATTATTTATCATGGCAGTGCTATCCCAGGTACCCATGACACAGGGGTACACAGGGCAGAGGAAAACTCACATTTGGGCATGGAATTCCTTAGCATGATACTTCAATTCGCTCACCCTGTCTCTCCTGCCTCATTTCCTGCCACTTCCTTCAAGGTTTTGATGTTTAAGCAACATGACAATTCATGAATCATTTGGTCCGAGCTTACAGAGCTTGTGAATGGCAGAACAAGGTCAGACGGAACCTGTGTGATCCCTGTGCCCATGCTTTGTGCTTTCACCGCCACGCTCACTGGAGACTGATGAGATTATGTCAATGGACAGAAATATTTTCAGTGGTTTGTTTACAACATTTTCTCTTTTGACAACATAGTAAGCTGAATAACATCCCCCTGAGATGTCTACAATCTAAACCCTGGGACCTGGGTGTATGTTACCTTATATGGCAAAAGGAACTTTGCAGATGTGACCAAGTTGAGGGTATTGAGACTAGGAGGTTGTCCTGGATTATCTGGGTGGGCCCCATGTAACCACAAGGGTCTTTATAAGAGGGAGGCAGGAGGTCAGAGGGGAGAGAAGATGCTAGGCTGTTGGCTTTAAAGATGAACGAGGCACACAAGAGCCAAAGGATGTGGATTCAGGCAGCTTCTGGAAGCTGGAAAGGGAGAGGAAAGGAATTCTCCCCTGGAACATCCAGAAGGAACCCAGTCCCATGGGCCTATTTTAGACTCCTGACCTCCAGAACTGTAAGATAATAAAACTGTATTGTTTGAAATCACTAAGTTTGTGGTAATTTGTTACAGCAGCAACAGGAAATGGATATAGACGGTGTAGCAGAAAGGTGTCCCATTCTGTGAAATGTCAGCTTCGGACCAGCTTATCCCCAGGGCCCTCTCTGGTCTGTGGTGTAAGCCCAGGGTCCTCAGCCTGGGATGGACAGGATCAATCAAGGCCTGCAGTCCTGACTGGGCACGTTTGGAGGTGAGGATCACAGGAGTTAACCTAGGGAACGCAAGCTTTCAGGGATCAGTCTGAAACGCAAGCCGTATTTCACTGGCAGCCTCTTAAAAGCACATGACTCATTCAGAAATACAACATCTGGTCGATGACTATGTCAGACTTTCAGGCCAATTTAATCAATGGACAACCACTGTTTTATTTTTCTCCAAACCCGAATTTCATATTACATTTCATTCCATTAGCCTTGATATAAAGTGGCAGTTGATAGCAAGCCATATTGACAGGCCCTCCTGGGCATAATCTAGTAGTCACCTTAAATCACTTATTCACTGCATGATTCATGGCTTGTAGAGGAACAGGTAGTCACCGAGGATTTAAATAGAAAGCTAAATAACAGGACACTCGAAATCTTTTATTTCAGTTATTTAATCCACCTTAATTATTTAAAGGCGTTTGACTTCCTCTCAGCATCTTGAACCACAACATGCAGTATTTGTTCTTAGCACGGTAAAGGGCGAGAGGCAGGTGATTCCTGGGGGTGCAGGGGGTGGGATGATTGTATGTGGTTTTGGAAGTCGCTGTCCCCAGAGGCTAGCCCTGGCGGTGTGCTCCCACTTGCGGCAGCTGTCTTGCTTTGATGCAGGGAATGATGCAAATCATTTTAGATTAACAAACATTTCTTGATCATCTAGTAAATGTCAGGCTAGTCACTAGAGGTATAAAGATTAATAAGGGTCAGAACCCACTCTGTAATGAGAAGTTTTAATTCAGGGAATGTCTCTGAAGTTTTGACTTATTTTTCATTGACAAGTTATTTTGGTTTAGAAATATTGGTGATGAGAAAACCAATAGTGACTTAAGAAGTTGGTTTCTAGTAGTTCCTTACTTACAGGAGGCTGGCAAAATAGGTTTTGAGATGGAGAAGGAGGCAGGATTTTTTTTTTGTTTAACATCTTTATTGGAGTATAATTGCTTTACAATGGTGTGTTAGTTTCTGCTGTATAACAAAGTGAATCAGCTATACATAAACATATATCCCCATATGTCCTCCCTCTTGCGTCTCCCTCCCACCCTCCCTATCCCACCCCTCTAGGTGGACACAAAGCACCGAGCTGATCTCCCTGAGCTATGTGGCTGCTTCCCACTAGCTATCTATTTTACATTTGGTAGTGTATATATATTTGCTGGTCACTGGAAGGTGCTGTGGCGAGAAGGATTGTCAAGGTGGCAGAACCCAGTCACTCGAGGTCTGGGAGAGCAGTTCTCGGGTATTTGCTTACTATTAGATCCCTCTTGGGCACCATTTAGCTCACGACAAAGTACAGTTTGAAAATCTGAGAAAGAAGGAATTACATTAGACCAATAACAAACCCAGCTATGAATGGAAAATTCTGTGTTGGGCACACATTGAGAGTGAAATGCAAACATGTCACAGAGGAAAACAAAGCAGACGTCTGTCAGCAACAGAGCCAAGGGGGTGGCAGAATATCCACAGGGTTGCTTTACTTCAGCCTATGGCATGGCGCAGTGTACCCCAGTCCTATTCTTGTAGCATGTGAACTCTTTAGCTTGGCCACATGGGTCTTCCCCTGAGATAGGTTCCCAGAATTAGTGAGAACCCTGAGATGCAAAAAGATTGAATCCTCCCATTGCCTCTTGTCCCCCCGGGGGTTTGTCAGGGTCACAGAGCAGCGGCCAGTTTGCCACCTGCATAGAGAGAGTAACACCCACCGAGAGCAGCGGTCCACGTGAGGCACGGGACCCGGCACGCGCGGGTGGTGATGTACAAAGGCGGCCCTGCCCCGGAAGAGTTTACTGTCCACTTAGGGAGACTCCAAGTCCCTGTAAAGATCACTATATATGAGTCTGAAAGCTAAAGATCCATCAGTGGTTACAATCAGTCCTGCAAGTATTAAGGGCAGGGGCTTAGCCTTTGTAGAAGAAATGGGCTTTGGGCTGAATTTTGACAGGACAAACCGGCAGTCCCTGGGCTGATAGCTAGTGGAACTCTGCTTACCTCCTTTTGCGTGTGATTTGTACACTAGCTGCTTACTAGCGAGGGGGCATAGTGTTGGCGAGAGAGTCCAGGGTCTTGAAGGAACACAGACCTGAATTCAAGTCAGTCCCAGCTCCACCACTTCCTACCTTTATGGACAAGGTACAAACTGTCTCTCAGCCTCAGTGAGAGAATAAAATAGAATAAAAAAATAAAAAAATAGAACAATACTTACCTCAGCATGCTTTCATGAAGATGAAGTAAAAATCTATGTAAGGTGCCTGAGTCTGAAAATCAGAGTCTGTTAGGGTAATGGTTAAGTGCCTGTGACAAAGACTCCCAAAGCTATGCTGTTTAAAGGAAAAAGGTTAATGTCTTTCTCAAGTTAACTGATCCTTAGTTGTGGTTGGAGTTGGTGGGGTATCTTGAGACCACCCAAAACGATCCTCTTGGTTTTACAAAGCAGTGTTCTTCAACTAAATTTAACTTCTCACGTATTGAATAAGTCTCTGTCTCTATGCGTGAAACCTTTTAACTCTGAGGAGCTCTAGGTAATTATTCCACCCAAATAATCCCATGAATGCTGGGCTCTATTCTAGAATATCTGGAGTGGTCAGATCTGGGCCCTGGGTTAGGAAGACTTGGAGGCAGTCAGGAGAGAAGCCATTTAAGTCAGTCATCAAAAAGTGGAGCAGGGAGGAAGGGAAACCCTCTGAGAAACGGTGCAGGACCCACTGAAGTTCTTGCACTCACGGCAGGAAAACACCTCGCCATATTATCATGTGCTACTTAAGGTTCCAGACCTCAAACCTGAAGATGCATAGAGATCGTCTGGGAAGCCTGCTTAAAATTCCCATCTCTGGAGACGTCAGTTCAATTGATCTGGTGGGCAGAAATGTACATTTTTGATAAGTGTCCCAGGAGGTTCCGATGTCAGTGATCCGTGGACCTCAACTTAAGAAACATTGTCTTAGAAATACTTTAAAGTTTTCTGAAAAGTTAATCTATTTTCATCTAAACAATAGCTTCCCATTACACTTAGTGTTGGTGGTTTATTTTGTCACTTAGCCCAAGTTCTGACTGATGACGTATAGGCCCAAGGATCAAGGCCCCATGAGGAACAAGGGGCAGCTTTGTTAACTGTGACAATTCCTCGTGTCCCAGCACTGACCTCTGGTAGAAGCTGGACTGGACGATGTGCTTTCAGCTGGAGCCAAAGTCTGGCCTCTGATTTTTTCCTCCCTGAATTTCTGCCTGTCTCATCTCTTCCATTTCCCTCTAAAATAAATGACGGGCAGGACACAATGACAACAATACGAGGCAAAGGCTACCAGTCACACACACACTGTGACCTAGAAGGGGAGCAAGACAGCAAGTGAGTAATCTGGGTTGTAAAGCTAAAATTGCAGCCAAAGGCAACAGATTTCAAACCATTAAAGAGGAACCTTAAACTGATGAGAAGAATGCTCTGTACAAGCAACAGAAGTGACTCTAAGGGATTAACTTTAACACGTGATGGATAATGGCACACGTGCACAGGGTCAGTGACCAGAGCTGACCAGTCTAGGTCCCTTAGGAGACACCAGAGAGGAGATGGTCAGGCCTCCTGTCCCAGGGCAGAGAATGATGCTCTTCCTCTTTTCATACCAGCAGCCGGAGCCCAGAAAATGCAAGAAAGATAAAAGCCATGCTCGGCAAGGGAACCGACCTCTCCCACAGCAGCCCTGGCCCATGAGTTGTCGGGCTTTCACAAAGGAGACCAGGGCAAATAAGAGATCCACAGTGGACCAGAGGTGGCTCCTGTTTAGACCAAGTCTGAGATAAGATGCTGGGGATAAAGACATTGACCTTCAGCTCTTCATCCTCGCTTCTCTTCCCTTCATTTCTCTTTCCCTTTCCTCCCTCCCTCCCTCACTGTTTCTTTCTTTTCAAGAATCAAACATGAGCTTCTCATAAAGACCAACTTTAAGAGAAGATGGAGGAAGTTGCATTGTTCATATCTCTCCTTTTTCTTGTAATAGGAGCCGGGCAGGCGCATAGCTGTTAGCCAGAGACTGTTAGCTCGGCCATTGGTCCGCGTCGCAGTGGCCCCTCCCCCAAGCAAGTGACCGTTAGCAGTCCCACTCAGCCATTGGTTGGCACCAGAGTGGGCTCCTCCCCCTGCCCGTCCTCTGTATAAAAGGAGCCTGAATTGGGACTGAGGGATGATGGTTTTTTGAGACTCTAGTCTGCTGCGTCTGCTAGCTTTCCAATTAAAGTTGCTATTTCTTGCCCCAGCAACTCGTCCCCCAATTTATCGGCCTGTCGTGCGGTGAGCAGAGCGAGCGTAGGCTGATAGTGTTCTTACATTGCGATAGGACCCCTCATTCTGACACACACTCTTTCTGACACGGAAACTGGTACTGCACTGAGCACACAGTAGGGGTTCTGTTAAGCCTGGAGGTCAGATGCAGGCAGAGCTCACTGATGCTCTTCCCAGATGGGTAAAGGCTCTCCCAAGATGAAGCAGCTGCTGTCTGAGGGGACACGCAGTGCGCCTTCCCTGCCCCACACCTCCCCTCGCTTTGACCACACACCAGCCCTCAGAGGGTTTCTTTCCTCTGACCTCCCTGGCTCTGGCATCTTTATAGGATTGCTGTGCCCTGACAGTGGTCACAGCCCTCGTTCCAACTCTGCCTCATCCTACCTGCAACGAGCCAACCTCCCACCCCTACCCCACAGCCTCGGGATTTGACTTGATATTTTCATCTTTGGGCCGAGCAATGATCCGGCTTTCCTGGTTACAAGGTTGAAATAGGACCCTTCTGACCAACTGATATGGGGGTGCTGTCCCTCCTTAAGATGAAGGATGGTGCATTAGTCTGCTAGGGCTGTCATAACAAAGTACCACAAACTGGGTGGCTTAAGCAACAGAAACTTACCATCTCACAGTTCTGGAGACCAGCAGTCTGAGATCAGGGTGTCGGCAATGCTGTTTCCTTCTTAGAATCGTAGGGAGAGTTTGCTCCATGCCTCTCTCCTAGCTTCTGCCTGTTTGCTGGCAATCTTTGCCTGTGTGGATGAACCACCCTGATCTCTGCCTTCATGTTCTATTCTTCGTGTGTGTCTGTGTCCACATTTCCCATTTTCATAAGGATATCAGTCATATTGGATCAGGGGTCCACAATCTCATCCTAACCAATTACATCTCTAATGACCCTATTTCCAAATAAGGCCACATTCTGAGGTACCAGGGGTTAGGACTCAACATCTTTTGGGGGGGACACAATTCAACTCATAATAGATGGTGACTTTTCTGTCACTTGTATGTATTAGGCCCCTTACCAGGGATGACACTGGAGTGAGGTAAGTGAGACACTCATTTGTAACTAAATATAGGGTGTGCAAAATAGCTCAACAATCAAGATAAACACTATCTTAATAATATATTTTTTAAAATTAACATTACTGAAAAATTCCATAATGAACAAAACATCAGCATTTTAAATAAAGGCGGCCCCTGACTCCACACTTGCCTGTGTGGCCTCACCCCGCCTCTTCCTGCTCCAGTCACTTGCTCCACGGCCCCATCGCCCTCCTCTGAGAGAGCCCTGGCCTCTCTTTACCCTTGAATGTAATTTCGCAAAATTTAGAACACGACTGAAGACACTTTTTTGGATTCTGGAATTCAGAAGTCTCATTTAACACTAGGATTGAACCTTATTCACTTCTCACTTCAGTAATTCTCTGCCACGTGTTTTCCACGTCTCTCAGACTATGTGTTTAATTAGAACACCTTGATTTCTCAGATTCACTTAAACACTTCCTGGAGGGTCTCTGCTTCAGTCCGGTGTCATTTGGCCCTGTCAGTGTTCCTCGGTCTTTGGCGTTGTGTTTTCTTTAAATACCCAACAACGGTACACCCAGGACTCTCTCTCCTTCCCTGGCCTCCTCCGGGGTGGACTGAGTCTCTCTGGATGTTTATTCCGCCTCACTTCAAGGGTGAGGGCAAATCTGGGGCAGGATGATGAAGCAGCAATTTCCCCCCAGACTCGCCAAACTCATCCACACACACGAGAGTTGGAAGGTAGAGAAACCCCCTCAATTCCAGGGAAAGAAGATTAGCATTGAGCTTCTTTTAGGGGCAGCCTGGGGTGAGCTATTTTGGCAAAGTGACAGAGAGAAAAAGGCAAGAGTAGCAGGTAGGCACGTGTTATGGTTAGAGCAAGACAATCCTTTTGCTGACCTCATAGTCTGTGACCTGCCTTCTCGATGGAGAATCAGGCAGATGAAGTGGGACACGTGGACAGTCCATTGTCTCTGATCCTAGACTCTTCCAGCCTCCTCCTGCAACCCTGCTTTTCCTTCCATCACCTGTGTGACCCCCAAGTTCATTCTGACTTAGCTTTTCTTAGCAAAACCCCCAACACACACGTTTACACAACTACACCAAATTCACTTGCCAGCCACCTAATTCAGTAGATGAGGATACTTCTTTAAGCCCTTATTTCTTTAGTGAACTGCAAATATCGACCAGGCTAGTTTCTGTGGTTGTATGGGGGGCGGGGGGGAAATGTTCTCTGCCATGGATTTCTTTTTTTTTACACCATTCACTAATATCCTACATTTGACAGCTTCTGGGAGATACCTCTCTTAATGTGTCAATGTGCACAAAACAGCCCAGGACTTGGTTCCCAGTTGGAGCTTAATAAATACTAGTTCTAAATTACATACAATAAAGAAAATCTAGGAATCATTTTGCTTAAGAATAAGGAAGTTTTGCAGGGCCAACATCTGGGGAAATGAAATGTATTTCAATATCAAGAAGGCCAACATCTAGGAGGTCTCAGGGAGCGGGCACCAGAGCCTGGGGCTGGGAGTCGGGATTGCTAACAGTCAACTGCAGCTCTGCTCCTGGTGACGAGTTCACCAGGAACTTAACCTCTCTAGGTCTCGGTTTCCTCAGGAGTAAGATGGGAGGATGGGCACGGATGGTGACTTTCCGCTCTAAGTCCGTGACACTTTGCTCGCTCTTGTTCCTGGATGAAGGGACACGAAACTGCTTCCTTTGTAAGCCAGCAAACTGGAGCAAAAGCGATTCTCTGGGATTCTCTGTAAAGGTCAGTGCTTCCGACAGTCAGAATTCTTGTGAACTCAATAAACGGTGCAGTATTCTGGAAACAGCTGCCTTTCAGAGATGGTGTTTAAGTCATCCAATTGGGAAAACAGAGGACAAGAGATAATCGTAAAATGCTTTCAGGGAGACATAAGATGATGGAAATAGAAGCCGTGCTCTTTATGGAATCAAAAGCAGTTGCACAACTATTTGTGCCTAAATGATTATCTATTATCTTTACGTTTAGGCCTTGCTTTTTTTTTCCTTAAAGAGCCAGGGAACTAGGAAAGGGATAGATTTCTTCAGAAGTCAAAGAGAAAGATGTGCTATTTGCAAGAAAGGGAAAAACAAAGGACACATTCGGTGGAGACGGAGGCCTGTCTGCTGTCCCCTTGGGCGGCGAGCTCACTGTGACCCAATTCTCCAGCTCTGGCAGGTTTGTGGGGGAGACCCTGGTGCTGTCTCTTCCCATTAGTTTCCGTGGAAGCAGGCCTGGCTGGGAGAAATTGGCTCAGTGGTACATCCCTGGTTATATTATACAACAGCTGTGGAAATGATTAAACTAACAGAGAGACAAATGGCTCGGGAGCGAAACAAGTTAGCAGCTCTGGAAACTCAGCAACAATAGATCACGTCGGGTCTTCTCCCTGGATTGAGACACCAGTCCCTAAATGAGCATCCTCATTGCAGTAATCTTGGCTTTATCACCTCCCTTTTTTCAAAGGCTTCTTTTTCTTTCGGGTTAGAGCTCATGGTACATTGCCCGCTAGAGCCCATCCTATTCCATCTCTTTCCTCTTCCGCCTGGGACCCTGCGCCTTTTTGTACCATCACCCCAGACACACACACTCCCCCGCGTGGGGCCTCAGACACACACACACTCATGTGCATACCCTCTCTCTCACTCTCCATACACACGCACTCCTCAGTCACGTGTGAACACACACTCTCACCCTCGTGTATGCACACATTCCTGAGATTCCCAGGCTATTAGCGTCCAAAGCTGGGCTCTGGTGGTCAGGCCACTCTCTGAATTTCTCCCCATGCTCCGAGGTCGCTGGAGCTGAGTATGTCCACTCCTGAAAGCTGAGAGTTCCCAGTGTTCGTAAGTGTAACTGGTTATTAAATGCCATGCATGAACTTGGTGAGGAACACGCATGAAGTGGTTTTATTTTTCTTCTCCAAACATGACCTTCCAACATGCTTTGTCAACTCTCCATCCCCTTCTCTTAGTGATAGAACCCATAGCTTCTCAGGGATTGTCAGGTATCCAAAAAACACAGTCCGGCCAGATGAAAACATGGTATATTATCCACTTTGAGGCTCATGTCACTCCTTTCCTTCCCCTAGGAGCCATGCAGGCAGAGGGGCCCGAGGAGGGGAGGGGTCCTGGCTGGTTTTTTTCTCTCACCTTCTGCTTCTTGCACGGGTAGCTGAGATGGAGGGGGAGGTGGGCTTAGAGAAAAGGGCACCGGTTTTTATTTAGCGGTGGCTGTGGCTATTCTCTCCTGGCTTTTGACAGCCCCATGTGGAGGCATGGAGGGGTTGGGGTGGGGACTGGCTGGGGGGGTCCTGGGGAGGGCCATGCGCTGCCCTGCCAAGCAGCTGCCTGATGTGGGACGCTCCTGCGGCCCCATGTCCTCCGCCGGCACCCACAGCCCTTTCTCCCTCCGCACACCCATGGCCAGCGGGGCTCCTGGATGCTGTCCGAGGAAGCCTGCTTAAAACCCACAGCATTCTGCAGTGACCCCAGGTGGCTCACACCTCCTGGCCATGCCAAAGGGTGGGGGGCAAACCTCACTACTGCCGCCCCCTGGCCATCGTGCGGTCTCCCTCTGAAAGGCAGTAAAGCAGCTCAGCAAGTCTGCTGTAGCAGAGGTCGTCCAACTGAGGAACAGCGCCCAGTAACTCTTCTGGCATTCACACTTATCCTTCACAAATGAGCCTTTGGGAACCCACCCAGGCTTGGCTTTTTGGATGCAGAATTGTAGGACAGCTCTGAGATCCCTGCCCCTGGGGGTACATCATGCATCATGCCCAGGACTGTGAATATGATGCTTTACCCCCATGATGAGGTCATGTTCTACAGCAGAGTTGCCTTTGAGAAAGGGAGAGTATTGAGGTGGGCCTGACCTAATCAGGGGAGTGCTTAGATGGGACTGGGCTCTTCCTGGAAACAGACTTGAAGTGTGAGAGGGACTGGACATGGGGGCTCTGCTGCTGGCTTTGAAGATGGTGGGGGCCACACGGTGAGGCAGGTGCGTGGCCTCTTGGAGCAGCCTTCAATGACACTCAGTAAGGAAACAGGGACCTCAGTCCTACAGCTGCAAGGAGCTGAGTTCTGCCACAGCCAGGTGAGCTAAGAGAACCCAGAGCATCAGATGAGATCACAGCCAGCTGGACACCTAGATTTCAGCCTGTGAGACCCTGAGCAGAGAACCGTGCCTGGCCTTCTGACCTACAGAGCTCATGAACGTCTGTGTTTTTAAGCCACTATGTTTGTGGTGATCTGTTACAAAGCAAGAGAAAACGAATAGTGGAGAAGAGGGAGAAGAGAGTCCAGTGCTCTTCACGAAGCCAGCAACTCCTGGCTCCAAGTACAGGAGTTGTTTTGCACCACACTGGAAACAGCTGGTGGGCTGGTGGTAGCAGAGTCAAGAAGCCCCGGAGAAACACCTGACTGCCACTGGGGTCAGCTCTCTTTAGAACAGGGGCACCTAGCACTGCTATTTTCAACTTCGGTGTTTAGCTGCAATTCCCAGACAACAGAAAAAGTTCTGTTCAACATCCTGCTTGCTGTCTAAGGGAAAGGCGGTGGTCCCAGTAGCTCTGTGCCCGTGTAACCGTTAGGTTGAAGAAGTGCGGTTCCAGGGTGTAATTATTAAGCAATTGTATTTTTGTCTCCCTTTGTTCTGTGGAGCTAATTGGTCTCTTGCTCCTGGATGACCATGAACTTTATGGCCACCTTCAGGTAATAAAAGGTCTTCTAATCAGCAATTAAGATGCCTAATTTAGGGCTTCCCTGGTGGCGCAGTGGTTGAGAATCTGCCTGCGCAATGCAGGGGACACGGGTTCGAGCCCTGGTCTGGGAGGATCCCACGTGCCGCGGAGCGGCTAGGCCTGTGAGCCACAACTACTGAGCCTGCGCGTCTGGAGCCTGTGCTCCGCAACAAGAGAGGCCGCGATAGTGAGAGGCCCGCGCACCGCGATGAAGAGTGGCCCCCACTCGCCGCAACTGGAGAGAGCCCTCGCACAGAAACGAAGACCCAACACAGCCAAAAATAAATAAATAAATAAATTTATTAAAAAAAAAAAAAAAAAAAAAAGATGCCTAATTTAGAGTAATAGCCAAAACTTTCTTCATTCAAGGTTACAGCTGCATCTCTCTCATAGCTGCTGTGGCTGATTATCTGTAGCTGACTTCTTAGTTTTTCTCCAACCTGTGCTTTGGTCCACCTGCCCCCTTACTCTGGTTTCTTACCTCTGTGAAGTTAGAGGAAAGGTTAAAGGAAAGGAGTGTTCCAGGCTTGTCTTTACTGCAGGTCAAAGACCCCCAGTACAAGAGGCATCTATGGAGAACCACAAAGACCCCACAGAAATCAGCTGTAAACTCTGCCCAGCCCAGAGAGTGAGAGGCCAGCCCGACAGCCCCAGCTGAGGTGGAACTTTCTTCCCTTCCCTCTCTGTCTTCCCTTTACTTGTTTTACCCTGGCTTCCCCAGCTTTTCCATGCTCCTATCCTACCTGTCACCTAATTTCTGTCTTCTCTTCCTCTTCCCCTTCGAGTGTGAGTGTGGGTGTGAGTGTGGGTGTTTCTCAACCTTCTGCCTTTGACTTTTTTCTTTTGTTTTTCATGCCTCTCCGCATGTCCCCCTCCTCCCCCCAGGGCTTCAACTCTTGCGTGTGGATGACTTTCTAGCCCTCTCCATCCCCTGAGCTCTAGCTCTGTGTTGCTGAGACCTGTTGGGACTCTTGGCTGCTAGCGTTCCGTGTTCCCCCTCCCTCCGACTTCCTTGTTTCCTCAGCTGCACTGCTTTTCCCCACGCATCCAGGCTGACTGTCATCGTCTGCTGCGCTCCTTCCTTACCCTCTGCATCAAATCTACCGCCAAGTCCTCACATTCTGCCTTCATAATAACTTTTGAATAGGTCTCCTCTCCTCCATCACAGCTTCTTTGCCCCAGTTCCACCACTTGGAGGTAATAACAGTTCACATTTTGGTGCATATTTTTCCAGCCTTTTTTTCCTATCAATATCAATTAAAGAAGTGAATATTCATATGTTTTTACAGACTAGGATCATACTGTTCACATGGTTCTGTGGAACTCATTTTTTTCACTTAATGTATTGTGAACCTCTTTCTAAGTCACTTCATGTTCATCCACAATATTTTACAAATACTATGGATGTTGAGGACTTGGGGTTTTGCCATGGCCTTTTTCTCCTCTTCAGTTAATGGTGACCTAAGTTCCCATGGAAGAGGGAGGAAGGGAAAACTGGGCTTAACATACAGCAAATCCTGTCGCCGGTGAACCAGAATCTTTAGGAACCAGGTGCCGTGTGAGGTGGAGCTGGATGTTACCTGAATTTGAAGGTGTGTTTGACAAGCATCTGTGGAACTGGGGCAGGTGACGCGGGAGACAGGATGGGCTGCAGGGCCTGGCCGTGTTGACCAGAGCTGTCACCAGGCCTGGGCCAGGGCAGGTCAGGGGGCAACTCCCCAAGGCGGGCGGAACTTTGGTGAAGCCCCTCGGCCAGACTTGTTTTCTGCCTTTGCTGGGGAGAGGCCTCCAGTGACCTGTGATAACAGGTCCCCGTCTGGGGTTTTCCCAGGAAGCGGGATTTTCGTTGCTAAAACAGGCCTGTTCCAGCAAACCAGGACAGTTGATCACCCTGCTCAGTGAGTCCTGCCCTGGGATCAAATTCTCCTCTAAAGGATATGGATTGATTCCAGAAGCTTCGAAATGACCATCCCAGCCCTCCAGGGACCTTCAGTGTGGTGTCTGAAAGGAGAGTTACACCTTCCAGCCAGAATGAGAAAAAAAATGTCAATAATTTTTATACCTCTGTTATTCTGGATTCTCTGTCACTAGCAGCCAAACCTCATTCCTACTGATAGGACTGTATAAAAGTACGACTGATTAAATTCATTTGCATAGACTCACCGATTTTATTCTTAATTACTGTGATGTGTAATAATGAAGTATGCACCCCAAAGTACCATTATAAGTTTTATTTGATTTCAGCACAGAACTTAGTTTATAGATATGCTTGGCTTCTCTCAATAGCTTTTTTTTTTGGCTGCGTTGGGTCTTCGTTGCTGCGCCTGGGCTTTCTCTAGTTGCGGCGAGCGGGGGCTACTCTTCGTTGCGGTGTGCGGGCTTCTCTTTGCGGTGGCTTCTCTGGTTGCGGAGCACGAGCTCTAGGTACGGGGGCTTCAGTAGTTGCGGCACGTGGGCTCAGTAGCTGCAGTGTGCAGGCTCTAGAGTGCAGGCTCAGTAGTTGTGGCGCACGGGCTTAGTTGCTCTGCGGCATGTGGGATCTTCCTGGACGAGGGCTCCAACCCATGTCCCCTGCACTGGCAGGCGGATTCTCAACCACTGTGCCACCAGGGAAGTCCCTCTCAATAGCTTTTTGATTATATAGTACAGTCGTCCCCTGACAACTTAAAATCATGGGAGGACACGTATTCCTTCTAGCGTGTAAGTGGAGGCCCAGGGCACCAGGCCCCACTGTTGAATAGGGATAAATAGTGGAAGCTCTTTTGCACGGAGTCTGAGAAGCGGCATTAACATACTCTTCATGGCCAAAGGATATTTTATTCAGCCTTTGCTGCGTGCAGCTTTTTTTAGAGACATGGTCTGACCTTTGGCATATCTGCATCTGTGAAATAATAAGCCATTCCTTAAATCAAGATTTTGTTGCATCACAAATGCTTGGAGATGGTTTTCAAAATTATTATTCTAGGGCTGGTCTGCTTCTGTTCTTTCTCTTAAATCATCTGCTTTAGGCATTCAAAGGGTCTACTCATCCTAGGACATGACTATAGCTAATTTGCTGAGAGCCTCTGAACATACCCCAAGCCTGTTTAGGACATCTGGTGAGAAGTTAAATCATTTTAAGTGGAGGAATTAGGCTAATGTTTTCTGCTAGGGGAAAAACCATGAATATTGGTATTCCACACAAGACTTTTAATGGGGGAAACAAATTATGCTACAGATATACAAAAGAAAAATAAATCTATCTTATTTTTACTAGGAGCTTGACACTTTTATTTAGAATATTTATATTTCTGAATGCTTCCTTCATACATTACAGATGCATTTCAAATGTTACTCTGTTAGGTTAATAGTCTATGCCTTAAAACAGATCAGGGTGAAAGTGGGGATTGGGGCCATTTTGAAGTAAGAAAGAAAGAAGAGAGGATTTATCTAATGATAAGAGGAATCAAAGACCATAACAAATCTTTTTCTTGCAAAAGCAGAGAAATTCTGATCTGCCTGAATGATTCTGAATAGAGAAATATTCCCTTGCAAATTACTTTTGCATCACCACTTACCTCCCCCTTTTACACGGAAAATCTAAATGGGAATTTTATATGATGGACCATCATCCACAATGATGGATCAGTGATGGATGTACATTTCCCTATCTGTAGGTTCAGCACTGAATGCTACGTGCTAGGCACATAGAATAAACTGGTGAGTTGAGATTATTGGCCGGAGGCAACATGGGGAATTCTAGCTCACGGAATAAAAGGCAGCTATGAGGTTGATTCTGATTGGTTTTCAAATAAGTGCTATAGTGGGGCTCATGGTGCTAAGAGATTTGTTTTGAACTAAAAAGGCAGAGTTACCCATCTCATTCACTCCTGGGCCCTAATGAAAGCCAAGTTATCCACACTATAATTCACCTGTATTTTCAGTGCACCAACCCTATGCAATCCATTTTCCCAGGAAGTAGCTGGGGAGACGTGGGGCACCGTCCACCGCCGGCTGCAGACAACCTACTTGTTACGTTATGTTAAACATAAATCAGTGTCTTTGAACAAAAATGAAACCTTTCCTCCTAAACTAATTGCGCTTTTTCTTCTGTGCTTATAGCCCCACCTCCCTCTTCTCTTTTTTTTTGTTTTTTTTTTTGAATCTCAGTCTCCTGACATGGAATTTGTATCTTTTCAAAAGTACATTTCTTTTGGGTGGTTGACTTCTTCCCGTTGCTGAACTACTATGAGAAGGGGTAGGTGAGGGCTCAGCCAGCTGCTCTAGGCTTTTTCCAGGGTATAGGATCTGATTAGCCTCCTATGTGTGTGCGTGGCCAGGAGTCTAAGCCCGTGCATAGGAGTCCAGTCCTGCTGTGTCAGACTCTGGGACCGCTTAGGGAATCTGTTAGCTCATCTATAAAATAATGATACAGAAAAATGTGAACCACCAGCTGAGTCCTTTGTCATTGTGAATAAGCATCAAGTCCTCCTTCCATGCCAGGTAGCATTATTATTCTCCATAGTGTCTAGCTAGGGAAGGTTGGTGCCAGGGAAGTTTAATCTTGCTCTCACAGAGGGCACCCCGGTGTGACAATGAGCTCATTCTTCCAGGGGTGGACTCTCTTAGCATTTGCTTCCTGATTGTGATTCGTGGTCCTGAATATCTGTGACCCCGTGGTCCTCCTTCTGGCTGGATTTCTCTATTCGGCTAGTTTAGAATGCAGAATTTCATCTTGAGAGAAAGTTCAACATTTATTTTCCTTTACTCACCCTCCCCAGGGTGACTGCAGTAGGGCAGGTTTCAGTGGCTAGAACTTGTTTGCACAGCTACTATATTTATCCAAAGTAGAATATAAAATGTGCAACATCCCCCAGCCCTCACCCTCCCCACAAAAGTTCTATCAGAAAAAGTAAAGTTCATATTACCCTTAGAAAGAGCTTAAATTGTTTTGTTTTGCTTGTGGTTTCTCATTTCCTGAGACTCTGAGAAATCTTGACCTAGCTTTTTTTTTTTTTTCCTTTTTCATATATTTTATTGGAAGGAGAGAATGCTCTTGTCACTAAGCAACATGAATAGGGAAACCACCCATGTTTGTTTGTTGTATAAACAGTACAATAATGAAGATAAAGAACTAAAATCCTGCCCTTTTTCAGTTCATTCATAAACCAGCCAGAAATGCCAGCCCAATGTCTGAACATGTTAATATAACAGGAGGGACACCATTCACACCCTGAACTTGACCTTCACAAGCAGAGGGGAGAATGGCTGGTATACCAGTTGTTTTATGACAATGGCCAGCATTATTTTTATGTGTAGGTTGAAGGTATAATATATAAGCAATCTCTACTTTATTCCAGGATTTTGTTCCCTAGCTCAACTTCAAAAGGCTACTTGACCAACTACTTTGTGTCTGTAAAATTAAAATTTTGTCTGGCATAATTTTTCAGTACATGGAAGTACTTAAAGACTGAGAGGACCACCTGTATGTGGATATGTTTTCTTACTTAACAGATGAACAAAGGGAGAGGTTAATTGCTTTGTCCAGTGTCACCACACTGAACAAGCCCCCAGGATGTCACTAGAATTCACTTGTATTGGTATGCAAAACTCGGAGAGCCTAAATAACAAATTTCTCACAATAAAGTCTCTTTTCTGAAATGGGTGGTAAATTTTGACATGAGAACAACAACAAAGAAGGCTTTAATCTGATATTCATTCCTTAAATACTTAGTGAGTGGTCATCATATACTAATAGAAATAACTAGTAGAAATAAGATCTCTTGAGTTCTTAGCATGGTCTTTGGGGAAAGGATTTCTCTCCTTTGCTTCAACACATAGTCATTTCCATTCACTCATGCATGAAGTCAGTCATTCATTCACCCAACAGACATTTATTGAGCACATACTATGGGCTAGGTACTGAGTTGGGACCTGAGATTACAAGGATTCTGAATAGGTTAGTCTCTACTTCAATTCAGGGAGCTCAAAACCAAATGAGGGAGGGTCAGATCATTTCAATTTGATCGGCAACATCAGAGCAACGTGCAGGATGCTCCGGAGGCACAAGAAGTGTGTTTCTCATGCAGCCCCAGGATGGGATGGTGTTTGGGAGTGCCTTCTGGAAGACGCAATCTGAGTTGGGCCTTATCAGAGAGAGTTACCTATGTGAATATTGAAAGGATAGGACAGCAAAAGACATCCTGGATTGAGAGTTTAGCACACACAGAGGCTGCCAAATAAGAAAGCGTGTGCTGTGTGTATATGCAGCCCTGCGTTGGTGAGCTAGAGAGGCAGAATAGGGCAGTCACTGAAAGCCTACTCTATCTGGACCTCACACAGAGATTCTGGCTGAAGAAAGCTCCGTCTCTATTCCTCAGTGATTGCCAAGCTAGGAAAGGGATAGTGGAGAATTACACACTGGATCTTCAGTCTCCTGCTCATATCTCATTGGCCAAAGCAAGTCATGTGGCCACGCCCAACTTCCAAGGAGACAGGGGAGGACAGTGGTCCTCCTGTTTGCACAGAAGGAGGAGAAACTGAATAGCTGTGATGACCATAGCATTTGATATTATCAGAAAAATTCAAAAATTAAAGCTACTCCATTTGACAGGTGTGACCCATTTTTTATCTGGTCCACCGTAACTCTGTCACAGAAAGTAACCTCATTTTCTTCCTTGGGTCATATTTCCAAGTAATTCATTTTGGAGGGCACACAAGAGAGAGTCCTGCGCAGAATAAGAAATTTTTTTGATGTGACTCTGTTGACCGAAGTGATCATCTGATTCCACCTATTTTATAAACTGTGTTCATACTATTTTACAGAACTTTGGGACCGTGGTCTCCCATTTTTCATGCATGTACAAAAGGATATCCATGAACGTCCAGCTCCTTTGTGATGAGGATGAGAGCACACTGATAACTACATATCTGCCAGGGAGTGGTTATTATTGCCCAATACTGATGAGAAAGTCAGTGGAGCAAAGTGTGCCATGCGCATAGCTTTCCTCAGATAGCTCACAGCCTGGATCAAGCAGGATTCGTCGGAACCTGAAGGCTTGTGTTACACTGAGTGGCCCCTGGAGAGCTGCTCCTTCTGAGGGGCATTTTGCTGCAATGCCACAGCCTAGATGGAGGGGGCTAGGAGGAGGAGGCTGCTGTAGGATGTAGCCCCGAGAAACTCACGACGTCTGCTGTGAGAGTGCTGTCCTACTTAGAAGGGCCCCTCCCGCTTCCTGGGGAGAAAGCTGTACTTCCCCTCAGCAGTGGTTTGTTTTTAATGTCATGGACACTGTGAACTACCCTTTGTCCTCAGCTGCTGGAGAACATAGCATCTGCCTTGCAGCCCAACAGCACAGTGAAGAATTCATCATGGAATGCACGTTGCCATCGTCCTTGGTTCCATTTATATGACTCGCCTCATTTCCTTTCTTCCATTCTTCCCTATTTTAGTTTCCGTTACCCTGTATTTTATACTTTTTCTTTAAATCCTTTTTGAAAAAAAAGGTGGAGGGAAAAAGTCTTATTTCTTATAATTGACCTCATTCTTACTGAGGGCGACAACACAAACAAGTCAATTAAATGTAATTCAGCCTCTTTTGGTTAAAAATAATCTTTCTCTGGGACATATTTTGTATTTCCAAGTACAGATTTACACTGAGGGATTTTTCTCTCATCTTAGTGATCTCTCTCTCTCCCATCTTTCCTCAAATGGTGCCTAAGGGCAGGAAGAAGTTGCGGGGGTGGGTGGGAGAAGTGGGTGTTTACTTTTGTGTGTGTGTGTGTGTGTGTGTGTGTGTGTGTAGACAATGAATACAGACAGGGTTGTGTTGAGTCAGAACTGTCTGTGAATAATTCAGGAGGCAGCTGGCTGTCTGACTTGAAAGTCCAATAAGTTCTAATGAGGCCTCCTTATCTTGATTTGTGAGCTAATCTGATTCTGATTACCTTGGGGGTTTACCAGTGGAGGAAAGAGGCCGCCATCTTTGTAGTACCAGTTCATCTTGAAGAGGATCAGGGCTTCTCCAGCTTCCCAAAGGAGCCCTTTTTCTCTACCTCTCATTTTCAAGTCACTGATCCATATCTCAACGCTTTAGAATAAACTTGTCTGTGAAAGATGTTTTAAAGATAAAAATACTTTTAGGTCAACACACATTAACAAGTCAGCACAGCAAGGTCTTAATTCCTGGGGAAAACTGACCAAAGTGGGCAGCATTCAGGGTAAGTCTGGATGCAGGCTTGTTGGTGAGGGGCTGCAGCTGGGCGCCTCCACAGCCAGGGGTCAGAATTATTTAGGGACAGTTTGAGAAAAGGACGAAGAAGGAAGGATTGGAAGGCAAAGGCAATTCTCAGAGTTGCCGATTCTGCTGAGGTTCTGAGGATGGTGACTGATCTTAGGGGTTGCTTTTTGGGTGAAATCGGGGGGTTTTTTGGCAAGAAGATGTGTGCCCCCTGAGACAGAGAGAAGAGGGGATGTTACACCTGAGGGATACAGCACCGTGTGAATGCCAACTCTTGGAAGCACCACGCTCCATCACTTTCTTTCTTTTTTTTTTAAATTAATTAATTTATTTATTTTGGCTGTGTTGGGTCTTCGTTTCTGTGCGAGGGCTTTTTCTAGTTGCGGCAAGCGGGGGCCACTCTTCATCGCGGTGCGCGGGCCTCTCACTGTCGCGGCCTCTCGTTGTGGAGCACAGGCTCCAGACGCGCAGGCTCAGTAACTGTGGCTCACGGGCCCAGCTGCTCCGCGGCATGTGGGATCTTCCCAGACCAGGGCTCGAACCCGTGTCCCCAGCATTGGCAGGTGGATTCTCAACCACTGCGCCACCAGGGAAGCCCTCCATCACTTTCTTGAAGGAACCCTATCCGCTTTCTCTTTCAGCCCCAATCTGAGCCAGACTCGGGAGTGAAGTAGATACGAGGGGCTCCGTAGAAGCAAGATCTAATACTGCTGGTCTTTTGGCAAGTGGTTTCCCTCAAGTCATAGCGAGTCTCATGTCTGGAGCCATCGTATGACAAGATATTCTGTAAAGAGTTTGCTCATTATTTACTGAGCCTGTCAAAGTGTTGGCTGCTTCCAGGGCTCTTGGGGAGCACACATTTGCCAGAGTACTTCCAGGAGAAAGACAAGCAAGAGATAAATTTGCTACTCATTTTCAGGACTGTCATTGGGAGCACATTTTCTTTTTCCTCCCTTTCTGCTGAGGCTCTGGGTACAGGGAAAATACCATTAAGAAATAAATGTAACATCAGGGTGTCCTAGCCTGGGTGTTATGAACTGTGCGTCCTGCCCAAAGTATAAATGTGGTCTCCTTTTTTTGTGTTTTTCTGATAATGACTCAATCCCCCACATCCTGTGTTAATAGGAAGCCTAATATCTCCTCTTGAGCTTTACCCCCTGAGCCTGAAGTGTGACAAATCTCAGGGGGTTTTGGACAGATTGCCTTTGATTCTCACTGCCACTCAGAGTTGCTGCGAAAAGCTCATCCTCTGCAGGATGACCTGCGATGCTGGTCCATCTTGCAGTGAGGTCCTGGTGGCCCAGATACCCTGTATGGGCTGCCCTGGACCTTCCAGGACCGTGATGCCATTGTTGTCAAAGCTGGGACAAGGCCACCCCACACTTCGGCCCTCCAGGTTGTGATTCTCTCTGTTTGGCTCATTTAGTAACCAGCTCCTGAGTGCCAGCTACCCCAGGAGCACAGGTCAGGACGGTTGGGGCATCTACCCTTTTCACACGCCCCCTTTACATCCACCAGGGAGCCACCCTCAGGGCCTTCAATAAACAAGAAATTCAGGGTTCTGGGGATGAAACAGTGCCTGAGACAGACATGGCACTTCTCCTTGGGGCAATCCAGTGAGTGGATGGGGTTCCAGAGGTAGAGGTGAGAAAAGAAATGGGCCAAGAGCAGGCTAACCTGTGGAACACCAACATGCAAGGGATGGGCAAGGGAAGATGAGCCTTCAAATCAGACTGAAAGGTATAGGAGAAAATTTAAGAGGTAGGAGGAAGCAGGAAAAAATTAAAAGAATATGGTCTACCTAAAGGGAATGTTATGCTTTAAAAAGGAGGAATGGCCAACATTGATAAACACCGCAGAGGGCTTAAGATCAGGACAAATAAACACCCACTGCATTTCACAATAAGGAGGTCATGGATGAAAACCCTGGCAAGAATAGTTTTCAAGGAAGAGTGGAGTAGCAGCTATTCATGGAGTTAGTGGAAAGTGAAGAAATGGACGGAGGGAGGACGGTGCCTCCTCGGGTTTTCTGTGGAAGGGAGAATAGAAACAGAATCATAGACGGAAGAGGGTATGATGTTACGAAGAGTTTCTGTTTGGTGTTTGCTCCTTAAGATGGAAGTGTCTGCCATCTTTCAATGCTGATGGAAGGGAGTCAAGTGAGGTATGGATGCAGGAGAGAGAATAAACAATAAAGGGGGTTCTGGCCCCTGAGAAAGCAGCTGCAATTGGGAATGGATGGGTGAGGCAGAGACTCTTACAGAGAAGGAAGCATGTCTTTCTTTGTAACAGGAAGGAAGAAGGTTGTACATTTGGCATGTGGAAGTTGAGGTAGTTACAACACTTCAGCAAACAGGAGGTAAGGTACGCCGTGCTGAGAATGAGCGGTCGGATGAAGGGCTCCATTTATGACACTGACATGGTTAATAGGGACCCCAAAGCAGAGGCCTGTGGGTGATCTTTCCCCATCGAGTCTAAGTCTCGTCAGAGGGCGAGATGGTTTATTCTGAGCCTTCTCTTCAGATCCGTGAGACAAATTCCAAATCCCATGTTCGTTCTCTGACTCTCCCATGTCACACATACACACAATAAGAAATACTTTGGACTTTTTACTTAGTAACTTCAGCTCAAAAACTGTTTATAGGACACCTTCAATGAGTCAGGATTTGGGGATATGAAAGGAGTAATTAATGTTTCTGCCTTCAAGGATCTTGTCCCACTAGTGACATAAAATGCATCTCAAAGGGAAGCTGACTTTTTAGAATTGACTTTTAGATTATCTGCTGTCTTTGACTATCCAGTTCAAGATTACTTTTGACAAACAAAATGGTAAGTAATAGCTTCTTTGGGAATACTGTGCTCTATTAAGATGAGCAAATTAGGACAAAATTAATTTAATGAATTTATATAATAATTAATAATGAAACTTCTCTGCTTTAGCGTTTAGCTTTCAAAATTCTCTATATTTAATGCTGCTCTTTATATTATACAGACATTTTCAGATACATTATTTTAATACTTTAATTTATACATTATTTAATAACCACAACATTAATCCTTAAAATTAATTCTTAATACTTTGCATTGGAAGAGAAGGGAAGGGTTAAAAAGGTAACATTTATTTTGCACCCATAATGTGCCTGGCATCTTACATATGTTATTTTATTTAATCTTTACAAAACTCCATCATGCTGGTATCAGCCCCATTTTACAGCCAGAGAAGTAGAGGCACAGATCTGGACGAAGGTCATTTACCTGCTGGGGGGAGGGGGATGTCTGGGATTCAAACTCAGGTCTGCTGATGCTATAGCCTTTATACTTTGCACTGTGTAATGTTTTCTTAGGGGTGTATTAAAATAATCTCCTGCATCTTTGCAGCCACTCTCTGAAATGGGTAAGAGCACCAGAAAGTTAAGAGTCTCATCCCAGGCGGTGGCCAGGTGGGCCTCTGGCTTTCAGTCTGGCACCCTTCCACCCCCACCCCCATCTATTGTGACTCCACATTGAACATGACCGTCACCCCACCGGGCATTACCTCTCAGGAGGGCCTTGAAGGTCTGACCTCAGGGAGCAGGTTAGTCACAGGAGAATTTGACTCTGGCTTGTTAAGTTTATAGCATCTGGACTCTCGCTGCGTTTTTGTGCTTGACAGACACTAATATTCAAGCTTCCTTCATTTCTTACAAAACAAACAGGTGAGTCAAGAGAAAAAACAAATGAGAGAGGTTTGTTAAGGGTTGGGGAGATATTGACAGACTGTGGAATTTCAGGAAGAATCAACGTGAGAAATGATCTGAGGAACAGATTCATGAGGGGAAAATGTAAAAACAACAATAATAACGATAAACAAAAACAAGCCAAATCTCTATACATTTCTTGGCCAGGACGGGGAGTAAGTGTGGTCCTTTCTGAGGCCAAGTGCTAGCAGTTTCGAAGCCTAAGCTGTACAACAAATAATTGTGAAATGATATTTAGACTGAACATTAAAAGAGCCTCACCTGAAACCTGAGGGGATAGACTAATCTTCTAATGAACTGGTTTTAAAACGCTAAACGGATTATACCCCCTTATAGGAGGCTCTTCACTCCACAACAAATTACCATTAATTGGAGTTCCCCTACTTTAAAATGGGTAAGAGTTCTGGCATCAACTGAGCAGACGTCTGGTCTGTGCTGGCCCTGGACCACAGAGTGAAGGCGTCCACTCCCCACCTGCAGATCTTTGTCCCTCCTTCCCAGTTTACAAGCCTCCTCAGGGGTCTGGGCTCCTTACTCCGTCCCCTCAGGGCCCCCGGGCTGGGCTGCCTCTTGAATATTTCCAGCACTCTCCTTTCAAACATGATTCTCTCCTCTCCTGTTTCCCTTAATTTTCCTTCATAATGAATAGCAATCCATCTCCCAGGTCAGTTATATCTCATTTATCCAGAAATATTTACATTTTAAACAAGCACCTTTACCTGCCCTCTCCTTTGCGAAGGAATCAAAGCCTTAACCCAGAAAAACAGTTTCAAAGGGGAGACTATCTTGATTTCTCCCACACTGAAACCCCATTTTTTAAAATTTAATTTTATTTATTTATTTTTTATACAGCAGTTTCTTACTAGTTATCTATTTTATACATATTAGTGTATATATGTCAGTCCCAATCTCCCAGTTCATCCCACAACCACCCCCGCCCCGCTTTCCCCCTTGGTGTCCATATGTTTGTTCTCTACACCTGTGTCTCTGTTTCTGCCTTGCAAACCGGTTCATCTGTACCATTTTTCTAGATTCCACATATATGCATTAATATACGATACTTGTTTTTCTCTTTCTGACTTACTTCCCTCTATATGACAGTCTCTGGGTCCATCCACGTGTCTACAAATGACCCAATTTCATTCCTTTTTATGGCTGAGTAATATTCCATTGTTTGTATTCCATTTGTTGTTTGTACATTTTCTGATGATGCCCATTCTAACTGGTGTCAGGTGATACCTCATTGTAGTTTTGATTTGCATTTCTCTAATAATTAGTGATGTTGAGCAGCTTTTCATGTGCTTCTTGGCCATCTGTATGTCTTCTTTGGAGAAATGTCTATTTAGGTCTTCTGCCCATTTTTGGATTGGGTTGTTTGTTTTTTTAATATTGAGCTGCATGAGCTGTTTATATATTTTGGAGATTAATCCTTTGCCCGTTGATTCGTTTGCGAATATTTTCTCCCATTCTGAGGGTTGTCTTTTCATCTTGTTTATGGTTTCCTTTGCTGTGCAAAAGCTTTGAAGTTTCATTAGGTCCCATTTGTTTATTTTTGTTTTTATTTCCATTACTCTAGGAGGTGGATCAAAACAGATCTTGCTGTGATTTATGTCAAAGAGTGTCCTTCCTATGTTTTCCTCTAAGAGTTTTATAGTGTCCGGTCTTACATTTAGGTCTCAAATCCATTTTGAGTTTATTTTTGTGTATGGTGTTAGGGAGTGTTCTAATTTCATTCTTTTACATGTAGCTGTCCAGTTTTCCCAGCACCACTTATTGAAGAGACTGTCTTTTCTCCATTGTATATCTTTGCCTCCTTTGTCATAGATTAGTTGACCATAGGTGTGTGGGTTTATCTCTGGGCTTTCTATCTTGTTCCATTGATCTATGTTTCTGTTTTTGTGCCAGTACCATATAGTCTGAAGTCAGGGAGTCTGATTCCTCCAGCTCCGTTTTTTTCCCTCAAGACTGCTTTGGCTATTTGGAGTCTTTTGCGTCTCCATACAAATTTTAGGACTTTTTGTTCTAGTTCTGTAAAAAATGCCATTGGTAATTTGATAGGAATTGCACTGAATCTGTACCAATATACTCTTAAAACCCTAAGAGTGGCTCTTTGTTAACAGGTAGTTTGTTAAACAGAGCTCATTTTTAATGTATTTTTTTTTACATTACTTTCCTCCAGGAACTAGAATAAGCTCATTCCAATCATCTCATGCATTTAAAAGAAATAATAATGCATTTAGAAAATATGCAGAATTCAGTATTTTTGTTAGTTCAGGTATTGCCCCCACCTCTGAGTTACGGTTTGCTCTACGTGGAATACATGTTACTGTGGAAACACGTTGCGTTGGGACCAAACACAAATATGAGAAAGAGATCTATCCACAGCATACTTTCAGGGCTTTTGGTTTTATGTAAGAGAAACAAGCTCAGCTTGACTTAAGCTGGAGTGCAGCTGGTTGGGTGATGCTGGGGCGCTCCTGGGATCGATGGAAGGACTCAGGAACTAAATGGTGGGAAACCAAGGGAAGCTGAGTGGCAAGAGCCACACAAAGGCTACGCCCCAGCACAACTGGGTGGGCCTTCTGGATGCTTCTGCTGCCCCAGCACTGCCATGCTGGCACTGGGGCTGCCCTGGAACCCCAGCAGAACCTCACCAGTGGACCCTGGGCCTGCCTGAGTCAGTGTTTCCATGCTCTGCTCTGATCACTGACTTCAGTTTTAAAACCCAACTAGCTGATCCCAGGCCACCTTGTGGCTAGGAGGTGGGGAAAGGGGAAAGTTGTCCCTTCCAGTTTCAGTAGTGGGAGCTGGGCCTGCTTCCCACCAATGCCTAACTGGGGAATTCCCCAGACACACAAAGGGGTCTTCTTACTGCTGGATCTCTAAAAATACAGTAACAGAAACTTAAATCTAACTAAAGCTAACACTCAACACCCCTGAAGGTAAAATTCTCAAGCAAGTGCAGCCAAAATTGGGTTGTTTCAATAATTAACCCAGATTTCAACTTCCTTTATGGAGATGAACCTGAATATCTCTCTCCACCTTGTATACTTTGGGGGCATTCTGGTTGTTTTTGCAAGGGACGCAGTTCCATAAAATACAGGGCACACGTGAAATGGGATTCACAGGGAAAGAATAAGCAGATCAGTAAGCAGGTTTGATTATAAGATCAGATTCTTGGGCTCCCCTGGTGGCGCAGTGGTTAAGAATCCGCCTGCCAATGCAGGGGACACAGGTTCGAGCCCTGGTCCAGGAAGATCCCACATGCTGTGGAGCAACTAAGCCCGTGCGCCACAACTACTGAGCCTGCGCTCTAGAGTCCGTGAGCCATAACTACTGAAGCCCACGTGCCTAGAGCCCGTGCTCTGCAACAAGAGAAGCCACCACAATGAGAAGCCCACGCACGGCAACGAAGAGCAGCCCCTGCTTGCCCCAACTAGAGAAAGCCCGCGTGCAGCAACGAAGACCCAACACAGCCAAAAATAAGCAAATAAAATAAATATATTCTTTAAAAAAAGATCAAATTCTTGTATTTAAAATTTCTCCTCTGGAATATTATACACAATATTAAATAATGCTAGATAGGGTGAAGTAAAGATGTGGACTGAAACGTACACACAGCACAGCTTCTTTATGATAATAGGAATTTTTTCTGTTACGTCAAAAGAGAGGAATTTTGGAGCATATATAGTTGGATACATGATTTCAAGAAATCGTTGAAATTCAGTAAGGATCTTCATGATGCAGTTTTGCTCTTCAGATTAAATTATATAAGTAAATTATCATGTATACATTTGATACATGATTCAATTTATTCTATAGCATAATATATGTTACATATTAATATATACTATATAAAATAATCATCTATAATATACAACATATAATTCTACTTTAAACATAATATATACTATGTATAATATACATAACTTACACAGCATAGTAGAGCATGTAGTTTGTCTTATTTCTCCTTTTGCCTAATTTCTCTCTTTACCTCTTATTATTTGTTTGCTCATTTTGAAATTCATTAAGTTAATAGAATAAATATTACTTGTTAAACAGGTGATTAGAGAGAGGGTTAAAGTAATATTTTGAACGATTTATTTGGAGTATCTTTTTGTTATTGTGTTCTGTTTCTGCCAGTATAATGAGGAAATTGAAAGTTGGCTGGATAGCATTTTAAGCTGCTATTCACTCTCATTTCCCCATTTTATTTTTGTAAGACTATTTCATTGGCCATTTCAAGACATTAGGTAGATACATTTAATTCAACCATCAATGAGCGGTCAGAGTAAGAACAGTAGAAGAGAGCATATTCCGTTTGATAGTTAACATGGCTATCATGGATCTAGGAATAAACATTCACACAGTATTACTTTTTTCTTCATTGACTATATTCTCCACACTGTGGAGACAACTGTGGAGAACCCACGGCGAGAACTCCACAGGTTCTCTCAAACGTGTCACTTATTTATTTTGCAACTGGAATTTTGAATCTCTTAATCTCCCTCACATATTTCTTTCCTCCCCCCAACACCCTCCCCTCTGGCAACCACCTGTTTGTTCTCTGTATATATGATTCTGTTTCTGTTATGTTAGTTCATTTGTTTTGTTTTTTAGATTCCACATATAAGTGAAATCATGTGGTATTTGTCTTTCTCTGTCTGACTTATTTCACTTAGCATAATACCCTCAGATCCATTCATGTTGTTGCAAAGGGCAAGATTTTATTCTTTTTTGTGGCTGAGTAATATTCCATTGTATGTATATGTGTGTGTATGTGTGTGTGTGTGTGTATATATATATCTCACATCTTTTTTACCCATTCATCTATCCATGGACACTTAGATTGCTTCCATAACTTGGCTATAATAAATAATAGGGGTATATACATCTTTTTGAATTACTGTTTTTGTTTACTTTGGAAAAATAACCAGAAGTGGAATTGCTGGATCACATGGTAGTTCTATTTTTAAAAATTTTTTGAGGAACCTCTATACTATTTTCCATAGTGACTGCACCAATTTACATTCCCACCAACAGTGCACGAGGGTTTCTTTTTCTCCACATCCTCTCCAATACTTGTTATTTGTTGCCTTTTTGATGATAACCATTCTGACAGATGTGAGGTGATATCTCACTGTGGTTTTGATTTGAATTTCCCTGATGATTAGTGATGTTGAGCATCTTTTCATGTGTCATCTGTATGTCTTCTTTGGAAAAATGTCTATTCAGATCCTCTGCCCATTTTTAAACTGGGTTGTTTGTTTGCTCTGATGTTGAGTTGTACAAATTCTTTGTATATTTTGTATTACTTTTTTATAAGACTGGCATCATTCTCTATTCTGTTAGTGGAAATGGTCTCTACCTACTTGTATGTAAGGAGAGGGAATTTGAAGACCCATTTTATATCAGATCTACTTTACAGAGAAGCACTTCATAATAACTTCTAGCCAACACCACATTCCACAGAGCTTGGGAAAGCCGGTGCGGTTGGGTATCTGCCCTCCCAAAAAGTGAATGCATCTGCATAAGCATTTGGAATCCATTCATGCATAAATCATAGAAGACACTATCATACAATGCTCATGATTATGGTTGTGGAGTCTGAGAAACCTGGGTGAAAATCACAGCCCCACTGTGTCCTAGATATGTGTCTACGAGCAAATGATCCATCCTCTCTAAACACCTGTACACCCATCCACAGCAAGGGGCTGTTGGAAAGAGCGCGCGAGTGAAAAGTTCTTAGGATGCTGCCTGGCATGCAGTCATTGTTAAAATCGGAATATGGTTGTTAACCCTTATATGCTCTATAGTTTTATAAAAACTTTCACATATTGTTTTCTCACTTGATCCACACTACAGCCTATGTTCTAGACATTTTTAGTATTACTCTTTCATACATTTTATAAAAATTCTTTAAGCTCACAGACGTTGAAATAATTGATTAAACTCCCTCAGGCCAGTAGTTGGTGGGACAGGAGTTTTAACTCAGGTATTCATAGTTTAGTATATTTTCGTGGACTGTTGTCAACCAATTTTTTGTTTCCTGCTCCATTGCAATACTCTTTCACCTAACGCATCTTTTAAGTATATGGATATGCTCCTATTTTCTGTGATGTAGAAGCTTAATGTCACTATATTTTGGTGTCTCAATTACACATTTCACGTGAGTATACACTGGAACTTCTGAGTTAGAATAGAACTTTAGGTCTTGTAATTTAATAATGGAGAGTCTGAAGACATGGTCATTTCTTTTTTAAAAATGCTACATTGATGGACAATTGAAGCACAATAAACTGTACATGTATAAAGTGTACATGTACCTATGCACACATGAATCCATCAGCACGGCCAAGATAAGGAACATTTTCATCACCCCCAGGGTTTCCCGGGTCACACTCCTTTTTCCTCCTCTCACCCCTCCCCCATCTTCAGGCAACCACTGATCTGCTTGATATCACCATAGGTAAGTTTGTAGTTTCTAGGACTTTATATAAGTGAATCATACAATATTACTTTTTTTGGTCTGGTTTCTTTACTCAGCATAATTATTTTGAGATTCACCCCTGTTGTCCCGCACATCAATAGCCCACTCTTTCTTATTGTCCTATAGCCTACTCCCGGAGGGATGTCTGCAATCTTTTATCCATTGTTCTATTGTTGGACATTTGAAATGTTTCTCATTTGGGCTACTACAAAGAAAGCTACTATGGACGTTAGTCTACAAGTCTTTGTGTGGTTATATGATTACATTCCTTCCTCTAGGAGTCGAATGGCTAGGTTATATGGCTGGGTCGGTATATGTTTAACTATGTAAGAAACTGCCACACTGTTTTCCAAGGTGGTTTTACCATTTTCCATTCCTACCAGCAGCAGACGACAGTTTCAGTTTCTCCACATTTTTGCCAACACTTCGTAGGTCAGTCTTTAATTTTAGCCATTCTAGTGAGTGGTAGTAGTATCTCCCTGTGGTTTTAACTTGCATTTCCCTAATGACTGATGAGTATCTTTCATGTACCTAAATGCCATCTGTCTATCTTCTTTTTCAACTTGGGCTGTTTGTCTTCTTATTGAATTATAAGACTTCTTTCTATGGCCCAGATACAAGTCTTTTGTGGTGGGGGGGGATGTTTTGCAAATATTGTTCTCCCAGATTGTGGCTTGCTTTTCATTTGTGTGACAGTAGGCATGGGAATTTCACTCTGAGCTCTTTTACTCTTAGGACACCCCGTTCTTTGCCCTCAAGCTCATTGCCCACTCTTGTCTAGACGTGGCTATGGCTGAGCCTTTGGTTTACCACCTCTGCTTCGCAGGCTGGACCTTCTCCCAGTCCTTCACAGCAGTCATGCCCTTGGCTGTTCGATACCTTTAGTGCCCTGTGTCCATCTGGAAGCACAGAGGCCAGGCCTGACTGGGTGCTGAGATAAGTGACACATTCTGGGAGTTTTCCCTGCACAGAATCACAGACTTCAGGGGAGTAATTGAGGCCCCGGCCCAAATATAGCCATCTAGGGACAAAACAAAATGTTTACTAGTTTCTGATGTTGGTGAAGAGTGTAGTCATTCTTACTTATTTATCAACCAGCCACTGTGTGTACAGACCTTCCCTATGATTCTAGTGGTCAAGAAAAAGAATCTAAACAGCTGACCACAGATTTCTGAAGACTGACATTGCATGCTAATTCCATGACCTACACAGAGCCTGGGTGGTGTGGTTAAAAAAAGATACAAGTGATGCTTTTAGATATGAAAGCCCCACTATTTAGTTCAGGAGACTTTCTGAAGTGGATGGCATCACCATTCAACACGAGCTATCTCCCACAGATCTGGGGCTTTGGGCTCCTCCACTGAGAATACTACATCTGAATTTCTTTCTATGACTTATACACCTTTAAGTACTCTAGTTCCCTTCTGATTTGACATAATTATTAAAGGGAAATCATTTATAACAGTTCAAGAATATCAACCTGCTGCCTATTTTGTGCCAGAATTTCAGGCATCCTGAGCACAGACTATGGAATCTCAAATGGTGAGAACAGATGTCAGTTCTGGGTAAGGGCAAATTCGGATCCAATGCGTCCTCAGGCCCAACCACTCCCTATGTCCAGGAATTTCTCAGAATTCACTTCCCAGGCTTGTCCTCCCACCCTGCCCTTCTGAGTGTTAATTCTAAATACAACCTTCCTTACATAAGATAAACAAGTACTCGGGATGCCATGTACAACATGATAAATATAATTAACGCTGCTGTGTGTTATATATGCAAGCTGTTAAGAGAGGAACTCCTAAGAGTTCTCATCACAAGGAAAAATATTTTTTCCTATTTCTTTAATTTTGTATCTCTATGAGATGATGGGTGTTCACTAAACTTACCATGATCATCATTTCACGATGCATGTAAGTCAAATCATTATGCTGTACACCTTAAACTTACGCAGTGCTGTATGGCAATTATATCTCAATAAAACTGGGAGGAAAAAAAAATGCAGCAGTTGCCTCCTCAGGACAGATCCTTGGTGCTTTTTCTTAGTGGTGGGAAAATTCGAGAGAGTAACAGAGAAGGCTCAACCCCTGCTTTGTTGCCCTACAGCCTGTTCCGCAATCTCCACGCCTGGAAGGCACCGGGCGTGTCCTGCGGGGACAAGTTCCCCCTTGTTTCCACATGGCCTCCAGCTGGGGACAGTCATCTGTGGCCAGTCCTTGAGTCACGGATGGACATGCTCACATTCGCCTTTCTTTCTCTGTGGAGTTAATAGTCAATTGTTTCCGCCATCTGGATGCCACTTACTGGAAAATCATGGAACCTACAAAACTTCTATTTTTAGTTTCTTATTTTGAAAAAACCCACATAGGACACCATTATAATCAAGCGTAGTTTCTTTTTTAAAACAGAAACTCTGTTCTTTCTGCTTCCAACCTTCCACTGATGTCTACTCCACGGTTGAATCAAGCTGACCTCTGTCTTGTTTCATCCTATAGAAATTAGCTGGTTTTCCTGACAACTTAAGCTCTGCATTTTATGGTGAATTTCAGGTTCTAAGAGAGGCCTTCCTAAGAAATGAGTAACTGAAGAGAGACAGACTTAAAGAAAAAGCTGGTGTTTGGCTTCCTGAAGGGAGAGAGCTTTAACATAAGAGGGTGTGAATCATAGGGAAGCCTGGTAATAAAAAGGAGAGTTGGCAGGAAGGAGTCTTGGAAGGTTTTGAAGGTAAATTCCAATTAGAAGATAAAAGAAAAAGAAACCTATTGCTAAAACAAGGTTGTGTGATGATCTTTGCAGCTGGGAACATGATGAGAATGCAGAGGTGATAATAAAACACAAGTGGGGGAGGGAAACTTTAAAGAGCTGAATAAAGAGGTAAGGTAAAATATTTTAAATCATGTTTAATGAGCTTGAGATTTCTAAGCCAAAAAGCAGAACTGAAAAGCGCCGAGATAAAATTTTAAAAGAACTTAAATGCACCTCTTCCCTATAATGAGGTGGGGGATGGGAAGAGACAGGAGGATCCTTCTCAAAGGGCTGCAGTGAGGCTCAGTCAAGGCGCGATCGAATGTCCAGTAGGTGGGAGGTGGAAGGCAGTGGGGGGCTCCCCTCGTGCCTTGCCTCCCTGCCCCTCCCTGCTGTAGCTGCTTTTCTGCCTGATTGGGTGCAAAACGCCTCAAGTCATTTTTAGCCGCAGCCTCCCTGCATCGTGACTCAGGTCGCTGTGCGCTGAGCTGTGGCTGGCAGGTCAGCTCGCAGATTGACACCCTGCCACGCCAATGATTGATCACCTACTCCTTTGGTACTTAATCATACCTGGCGGCATATGCCACTTCATCTTTAAGATGAATGTGGTTTGTTTCACCAGCCGGATTGTAAGCACCGTGAGGACAACGGACTACAGTCTCTCCGTCTTTGCTTTTCGCACCGCATCCAAACAATTGCTATAAAAAGAGAAAGCAATTGAGAAAAACCACACAGGATGGAGAACTCTGTCCCATAGCTGTTAGTTTCTAAAGGGTCTTCAGGCAGAAGAGCACCCAGATGTGGGGCTAGCTCCAGGAATTCTGCAGCCCTCAGACTGATCCTGATCGTCTCATGGGTCCAGGGACTGAAGAACCGTCAGCACAGCTCTGGGCTCCCATTTTTGCATCTAATCAGCACTTGAGTTGTTGCTGGTTTTCTACGTGAGAGAGGGAGGGAGAGGCTGCCTTCTGTACTTCCTTCTCACTGGGGACGGTCAGCTGTGCCTCCAACTGATGGGCTCACATTGCTGAGGAATGGATAGGGGAAGGTGGGCGCCATCACCTGATGGGGTGCTCTGGACTCACGTCTCAAACTGGGCTCCTAGCAGATGAGTTTTCCCATCCTTGGGATTCAACAGGGATTTTTCACTTAGCAGTTTAGATAAGAAGCATGCTGGGAAGAGCCAATCATGTGCTGGTTAAACTACATAGAAACATGTGGTGGATGACATATGTGATGTTCAGACCTGTCTTCCTCTGTAACTGGCAGTTCCTCTTCATTATGACCCAGGTCACTGCTCTCAACGATCAGGTTTCTCTCCAGGTCCACATCTTGGTCTTAGCCTTGAATATTTTGTTCTTGGATTTTTGCTTTCCTAATTCTTGAGGTTCATGCAGTCTTTCCTGCTTTTCACATGAGGGCCTTTATTAGCTCAATGCCTCTTCAAAGTGGTATTCAGACTGCCAGCAATGTTACGTACATGGCAACTGTGGATGCAGATAGGTTCTCTTTGTGCTATTCCATTCCCTGCCTTGAATCTTACTCTTTCAGCTGTCTCAGTTCTGGACCACAGCACAGACTTGGGTGCTTGCTGGGACAATGGTAGGGATTGTTGTAGGAAGGTTTGTCTTAATTGGAGCTGAACTTAGATGGATGGATAGGATTCAGACAGGTAGAAAGGAAGAAGACACAAAGGTTCCTTCTTAGGGTTGCAGGTGGATCAGAAAGACTGTAAAGAAGAGTCTGGAAAAGTGGCCGGGGTTTGGGCTGTGGATGAGCTAAATGCTAGGTGGAGGGTTTGGCCGTCCTCCCACCACTGTGACAGCCGGGGGACTGGGGACCTGGGTACTGGGGTAATAAACGCTTAGGAAGAAGATGAAAGTGAACTGGTATAGAACTTGCTTCTTTAAATCCAACACCACACTGGTACCTGTTAGAAAGCTTATGTGGCCCAGGAGGAGGGCACTCAGACCACAGCTGGTCAGCCAGCAAGAACCAGAGAAGGTCTATGAAGATGAAGTGCATAGGAGTTTAGGAGTTGGCTTTGAAACTGCTTCCTGCACTGGATAGAAACTTAACATCTTCTATACAATTCCTATGCTAGTTTTCTCAAAGTAGAAAGACACTGAAAACTGTCCATGCCAGATCGAGGTGAATTCTGTGCACCACGATCGAATAGCATCCTGGCAAAGGGCAAAGGCTCCTGAGGTTTGCTCCTAATAATAGCTTTAAATTCCTACAGGACCCATTCAACTTTGGGGAAGACCTATTGACTTTTGGAAGCACATACTATGGTGATTTGGCTCAAAGAAAAAAATAAGCCTTCTTTCTGAGAACTCTAGAATATTCTTCAGTTTGGCATCTGTTCTAAGTAAATGTAGGTGCGATTTAGAAGTGAAGTAACCTCATACTCATCCTTTAGAAGACAGCAACCAAAACAGTTATGTTTCATGATTTATTTTAGTTTCTCTGAAACACCAGTGCAGATCCCGCTACAGCGGCATAATGAATGGTTTGTGTTGGAACCTGCAGGGAGGACAGTGGAGGGAGTTTGGGCTCTGATATCAGACGGCCTGAGCTTGTTCTGCAGCCTCCCTTTAGGTGCCTCTGCGACCTTCCAGGTCTCAGTGTCCCTAATCCAAAAGTACTTGTTAGGAGGATTCCTTGAGATGGTGCTTTGAAATATGTGTTCAATAAATATACCAATTACTTGAAGATCTATCAATGCCTTCTTAGCAAAGCCCTTCCTGAAAAAGGACTTAGTTTTAACAAGCAGTTTAATCAATGGGAAACATTTTGTACAAACGGGGGATTTAATATATCCCCAGATTATTGAATGCTGTAGGATACATTGATGGAGTTGGAAGAAAACGTGTAGGGAGGTATTGCAGCCTTGCTGGATAGTTGGTAAAGCACAAATTCCACAGTCCTTTGGAAATAGGGTCCTTACAGCTCATTGTCATGTATCAGGGAGGTTTTAAAAATTCCCAGGAAGGTTCAGAGGAGGGAATGGCTATAAATGTACCTGACCCCAGGCGACCCTGGCCCTGGAAGTTCGCAACAGCCTTCCAGTTGGATGGGCCAGAAGGTCATTTTTTTAAGAGAATAGGAAAGGCACTAATGTGGGAACTGGTTAGGAAAGCATGTGGTCGTTGCCATTCTGAATTCTTCTGGAAAGAGAGAGCAGAAGAGTTGAATCATTTTAACGAGGGTTGCAAGTTTCAGAAGTTCAACCGGTTTCTGCATCTGGGAACCCAAGCAGAAAATCCAGGAAGTAAGAGAAAGAAATCAGGAAGAAAGATGGAACAACTGACTGGGTTTTGGTGCAGTCTATTGCGTCAGTGTTAGGCTCTATCCTTCCCTTAGTATTCTTGCGAGTTTTCTTCCCATTTTCTTCCAGGAGTCTTCCTGTGTGTTTGGGGTTGGGGCATGTCCTTACCAATGGACCAGTAGTACCAGGTGCCTACTCTGCATCATGTGTCTCATATATATATTCTCAAATGATCTTCACAGTAGCCTTGTAAGGAAGAGATGAGAACATTCATTTTACAGATGAGGAATCTGAGGCTCAGAGATGGTAGGCAATTTGTTTAAAGTCACACAGCTCAGTCATGGTAGGTTGAAATTCAAACACAGCTGTACCAGAGTACAATGCCTATACACTTTCCTCTACTTATTCTAGGATCTCAGAGGAGGAAAGGGGAACAGTTTATGTCAGAGGAACTCATTTGTCCAAAAAGCATCTAAGAATATGTTTTATTGCACTCATTTCTAAAGCCTGGTCTGTTCACAGAGGACTCCAAACACAGTTAACTGGGTGCTACCTTCCTGTATGGAGAATAACTAAAGCAGCTCTTCAAAACCACCTGAAATGTAGGTAGCTTTAGGGATGGAACTTGAAAGGGCTTGTGGTTACTAGTAAGCACAGTAAATAAATCAGTGAAGTTCATTAGTAAGGAGAAGAGAGAGAGCTTCTGAAACATAACGTTTGAGAGTTAGGAAGGCCTAGGAAGGCAGGATAACTTGTTCCCTTGGGGATGTCAGCCAGCCGTTCGTGGCTACAGCACAGTCAGTTGTAGAGAGGTTTCAGATCTGTGTGCATGTACACTTTTGAAAAAGTTCAGTTGGTTTATTTGCAGAAAGATGCCCCAATCTACAAAGGGGGCAATTTCCATTTGGAGCTGAAACAGTTATATAGAAATTGCCATAATTTAGTCCATTCACAATTGAGAAGCTGCCCATATCAAATTAGATGTTCATGTTTCTTCTCTATTTTATTTCTATATTTAGTTTATTCCCATCCAAAGATGTGTAACCAAAAGATTATAAAGAAGGAGAGGAAGAAAGAAAGAAAGATATTTCTCTTCTCTATATGTGCATTTTATCAGCACAGCCTCAGCTTTAGATCCCTTGGGGAAAGCCTTTCAAAACAGGCAGAATGATGTCCTTCCTGCCCCAACATAACTTCCCAGCTGCCAGGGGAAAACTATATATTGTACCCTAAATAACAACCGAGAGAGTAGATAATAATCACTCCCCAAGGGCACTCGCTTCAGCTTCCCTCAGAAAGGGCTGTATAAGCAATCTTGAAGTTACTATTAACTCTGTATTTTAAAAGAGACACAATGGACTCCTGTCCTTACTTATTACAATGACTGTACTGCTTTTTTGCAGGTGAGTCTCCATTTTTACTTAACAAATTATAGCGCAAGTGGCCTAAGGCACGGGAACAGCCAGAGTGGAGCAGATCACATCTGGGTGAAGACTCATGAGTGGGAAGAAAAGTCTGCAGAGGGGTTCAAATTTCTTTCTTGGTCCTCCTCCCAAGATGTTCTTATAAGTGCAAAAATCCTGTGATGGCCACAGCAGTAGGTGTGAAAACCACACGTTTTGACGTAATACAACTCTACACAATTCTTATCCGGAAGCTTATAAGAAACACGTGCCACTTTCTTAGAAGCATCTGACTGAAAGCAAGTGTAGCCTGGAAAGGCTTCTCCTGCTTTTCCCAGTACTCAGAAATGCTGTGTTACCCAGTCCCTCAGGTAGCTGATGTGTGAGAACTCAAATACCCCTTTTTTTCTGTAAGAACCACACAGGCCGACATCCTCAGGGCTTCTGCAAACTGGCACAGAGTGGCCCTGCCCTGTCACAGCTCTTTAATGGACACCTTGGAGAAGGACTCATAGCTGAGCCTTGGCAGGCACCCTAAGCCTGACATCCTCCCTGCCAGAGGGTTCTGCTAAAAAGCCAGAAGTGGTTAGCACTATTTTTATCAAAGGCAAATAGAAAATAATAATTTCCTCAGGATACACATCCTCTCAGAAAAAAATAAAAATTCTCGTTTTGACAGAAAAAGGAAATGGATAAAGAGAGTCGGTTGAGAGTCCTCTTCGTTTCTACATGATCAACTTTCCTCCTACCATAGCTGAGAGATTCTTACACTTGAAAGGGGTCTCCTGAGCTGGGTCAGCGCTTTCTCCACAGCTTTGATCCCTGCAGATAAGCAGTTACCTAATTTCCAAACCTGCCAAGAATGGAGATTGCCCAGCCTCCGCTGGCACCTAGCTCTGGTGCTTAACAGCTCTCACTGTCAGGAGATGCTTCCCGGGGCCACCCCCCCATGTAGTAATTTGCCTCTGCTTTCTCCCGACGTGTCCTCCCACTGCCTGTGCGTCAAGGTCCTTCACAACCTTGACAGCTCAGAGCCCATCACTTCTCAAGCCTCCCTTTCCGGACCAAACCCAGAAAATGTTCTTCTTTAACATTTCCTTTGGGGTCCTAGTTTCTCAGCTGTGTTTTCAGCTTACCTCTGAACCCTGCCACATTCTACTTTTCCTCTCCTGAAGAGAGGCTGCCACGATGGGAAGATCACCCTGGGGTCCCCCACGCTCCAATTTTCGGATTTGTATTTTGGGTCCAGAAATAGCTCAGTTAACTCAGGGTCACAATGGAATTTTTTGACTAGCTCCTAAAAATAGTACTGGGAAAAAATATTTCTCAATTTTGGGTACCTATGGGAGATTAACTAAAAATTCCCCGTCCCCCATAGAATGTGTTAAAAAATAAACAGAAGGCCCGAATCATCTATTTTCTGCTCTAAATTTTGGTTGGGTAAAAAAGAATGAAATATTGCCATTTGCAGCAACATGGATGGACCTAGAGATTATCACACTAACTGAAGTTAAGTCAGACAGAGAAAGACAAATATCATATGATATCACTTATTTGTAAAAAAAAAAAAAAAAAGATACAAACGAATTTATTTACAAATCCAAAACAGACTCGCAGACATAGAAAACAATCTTATGGTTACCAAAGAGGAAATGGGGGAAGGGATAAATTAGGCATTTGAGATTAGCCAATACACACCACTATATATAAACTAGATAAACAACAAGGACCTACTGTATAGCACAGGGAACTATATTCAGTACCTTGTAATAACCTAAAATGGAAAAGAATCTGAAAAAGGATATATATATGTACAACTGAATTACTTTGCTATACAGCTGAAAATAACACAACATTGTAAATCAACTATACTTCAATTAAAAAATTGAAAAATAAGCTATGGCTGGGTTTTTGAAGGTGAAGAATTGTTATGGAGGAATTAGCATCAAATAAAAAAAACTCATCCATAGCTTCATATCTTGTTCTGGTGATGTTAATGTGAAAGACATAATTTATTATCCTGAAATGTTAAAATTTGACATAAATGGGTGGCCAGATAGATGGATGAGTCAAATTAAACAGGAGGAAAGAAACCAAATAGTTGCTGAAGAGTCTTGGAAAGCTCCATGGAACTGTTAGTGTTTTTCATTAATCACCAGTTAAAGCCCAACAGTCGCCCACATACATAGCTATTCTGGAGATGTGCCGGGCCCCTTACCCAGGTCTGAACTACCTCAGGGTGTTCCTGACTCAGGAGTTTATATTCTATGAAATTTGCTTCTGCGTGGACTGAACAACTGCTTGGCATTAACTTGTCACGTGTAAAGTATAAATTACTGCCGTGCCAAAGACATCCTTTACGCTTAGTATCAGTTTCAGCTCTTGGTTGGATCCTCCCACTCTAGAAATGAATCAGTGAGACCATTCCAGATTTTCCAAGCATCTTAAATAAAGGAAATTCCAGCTCATGGTGTGAAATCCTCCTGCAGAGAAAAGGAAATATGACCCAAGCTGGTGACTTATTCTGATCAATAGCTTGAAAATTCAGAAAAAAATCAGAAGGATCCTGGTTGTAAAGAAAATTGGCGATTAATTCATGAGTTAGAGCGCACTCTAAATATTCTCTTTGGAGGTTTAACTTATGTATGATAGCACATAGGTTGTTGACATGTTGTTTTAAAAAATAGGGAGTTCCCTGGCAGTCCAGTGGTTAGGGCTCAGCACTCTCACTGCCGTGGCCCAGGTTCAGTCCCTGGTCGGGGAACGAAGATCCTGCAAGTCATGCAGTGCAGCCAAAAAAATTAAAAAAATTTTTTTAAGTTAAAAAATAATCATTGGTTACCTTTTTAGAACATTTACTTCCATGGAATAGAAAATGTAAGATGTTATCTAATCAATTCTTATGAGTGAGATCTGGTTGGTACAGAGTTGGTTAGATAAGTTATCACCACTTCAAACGGATAAAAGTGAAAGAAATTTAAGAGTCCCTCTAAGGTCACAGATGACTCAGTGGTGGGGTGTTAATTCATACCCACTAGGCAGTGAGGGGACTAACAGCCTATTCGTCTTCCAAAATACATTATCCAGAAGCCCTCTTATGGACCAAAGGCTTACGAGGGTTTATGTCTTTTGTTTCCCACTGCTAGGGGCTGAAGTTATTCAACCAAGAAGATAAAATCGCAGACTGTAAGGGCCGAACAAATCTTTTTTTTTTTCACACACACACACACACTGTATTTTATTTTTACAAGAGATAAATAGACTGACACTAAGCATTGTACATGGATGACCACAACAAAAGCAACAATGATTGCAATTACCAAACATGAAACACACTCATACTATGTCATAATATTGACATTCAGTCCAGTAATCCTCCACTGTAACAGCTCCTTTACTTTGCAGTGAAAATTGATTTGTATATTCTTTGCCTCTGAGTCCTTGTGGGATTTTTTTTTTTTTTAAATTCAGACAGAAAGTCACAAAAATTATACTCATCCTCATCAGTTCACTCAGTCCCATGTAATTAATTTTTTTTTTCATCTTGATCTTTTGTTAGCACTTTTATGAGTTTATCAGTTTTTCATTAGAGTTCTGAAAATGCTTATTCATTCAGTTCAGCAGTACAGTCCGTTACCAGAAACCTGTACTTGTCAGAGTCTTTTCCATGAATTTCTTGAAGATGAAACCCTTTTATAGGAACATATTTGCAAAATCATCAGAGTACACCCAGAACTGTCTGTAAATGACAAAAGACTTAAAAATGACCACGGTTAAAGATTTGATGAAAGTTCATAATAATGCACTTGACAAGAAAATTAGTTATTTCTGAGATATACATTTTAAAGTAATAACTAGGATTATTACTTATAACATTATACCAGAACATATAAGATTTTTAGAAATTTCATGTAATGTCTGAAACATTTATATTAACATATTTCCATACATATTTCCATACAAATACAAGATTTTTAGAAATTTCATGTAATGTCTGAAACATTTATATTAACATATTTCCAAACAAATCTTGGAGAGAGTTTAATCCAGCTTTCCCCTTTCTGTAGACAAGGTAAATTAGGCCTCTGCAAGATTATCAAAAATCAGGTGTAATTCATGTCTACAGCCTGAGTCTTCTGGCTCCCCTGTTACACCAACTGAAAGCAACGGTGAACTTTATTTCGTTCATGGAGTCTCGAAACAAACTCGAAGTCCATTTAAGCCAGGATGGCTCTTTTCTTCTCATGCTCAACACTGCTGGTGCCTATTTTGGGGCTGACTGTTAAAAATGCTCCTCGACTGTACATAAGGTACCACGTGTTTCTTCTGGTAAATCAGAAGTTGTTTTTACGTTGTATTTGGGGGCAGATTGCATCTACTAGCATGACACATTATCACAAATGTCCAATATGGTCCCCTCCCCACACAGAGGCATTCCATCCTGCCTGTTGTAGGCGATTGCTGGCAAGAAACATGCACCATGTGAAAAAGTCATTACTGCCTTGCGTAAGGAATGAAACAGATTCTATCAGCATGTCTAAGCTTTTGCAGATAACAAGAGAGCAACGGCTTGGCTTACTAAGAATACTGCAGGGTTTTTTTTAACCTCTCAAAAATTCATTCTTGTCTAATGATTAGGTATGGGTAAAAGTGAGTTAAGTACTGCCTGACAGTTGGCTCAATAGAAGCTCTGTAATATCACCTCTCCTGGTCTTCTTTGATATAGAACCAGCCATCTGTATCGACGGCTTCTCTGCCTCCTTAATAAGTTGTAAATTGAGTAACATAATTCTTCCCATGTCCAAGGCTAGTCAGCCAAAATACTGTGTTCAGAAATTGGCTGGTTGTGTGTTATAACTTGTCTGTCATCGCTTTCTTTCATTACAGTCCTGTGGTTGGTTTTTGGAGACTGTACGGACCTATTCACTAGAGGTTCAATTAATTTGGGTGTGTGCTACATGTTATTCTGTGCTCGTGTTAGACCAAAATGCCACATTCCACAACTGTCTCCAGATGATCACCAAGCATGGAAAAGGATTGGTTTGGGGGCTTGCCAAGGCTCCTTCTACGAGACTTGTCTATTCGCAATTGATAAGATTGACCAAATATATCAACTTCTGTCCCTTGTGCTATTATTTCACAGAAATGGTCTATTCTTGAGCCTTGTAGTTTATTCTCCTTTTCCCTGTGAATATATCTGAAAAGAACACTTGTAAGATATAAGTCCAGTGAAAGAAAGGCCTTTCCTGTGGATTAACCTTTATTAGAGCTTTCCAGAAATGAAATGGACAACTTTTTAGAGAGAGGACGCTTGGTTGTGGAAGTATTTATAACGAGAACAGATTTCCATGTTAACCTGAAGGTTGAAATAGATACTTTCTAGAACTCCTTCTGAAGCTAAGATTTGTTGAAACTATACTCACTTAGTTCAATGTAGGGAAGCCCAGGGAAGATTAATAAATATAAATGGAAGGTTTCTGTTTTATTACCATAATTATTAGTTTTACTCGAAAAAGTAAAAATGTTCTTTTTTGTTTTTGTTGTTGAGTCAAGTGGGATAAGGGTTTTTGTTTTGGAACAAGAAAAGGGCAATTTAGTTTGTATGGCGTATGGGAAATTATCTTAAACTGGGATACACTTCACAGATCCTTCTGTAAGAGCAGGTCAAGACTGGTTTAGCATTTCCTTAACGAAGGAGGTACTGCTGTATAAGCCCAGGCAAAGGTAAGGTGCATCAGATATACAGATCATCTCCCTAAATATTTATGAGGCAGCCCTTTTCTTGAGCCAGCATAAACAGGTAACTACTGCATCTTCGGGTTGATGTGGTAAACAACTCAGGTATCGGCCGGTCGAGCATATCTATGGGCTCACAGTTGAAGTCAACCGTGCAGGGAGGAGGGACACAGAGGAAATGCAGTTTCATTTCCCAGTGACTCCTCTAATGTGAATTAAGGTGGCAGCTGAGGAGAACATCTGTAAAAATTGTAGCATGCAAACTTCAGAAGGCTCACTTCACAGCACCTTGAGTCCCAAACACTTTCTGGTTATTGTACAATATGAGTGAAAACTCCTCCAGGGATGAATCATGGTTCTAGAGTTTTAGGTAATCTCTGCATAGGACAAAGAACCACAGCCGTGCTATATCACACCAATTTATTATAATAAAGCTATGTGACATCTACCAGCCTGAACACAAAGACACTGGCAACTGCATGGAAAGAAAAAATCCAAATGTTCACTCTCAGAGAATCATCACTCATGGACTTGATCTCTGTCCATCTTCGCTATAATTACAGGACAACTTTGAGCTTATCAAAGGCTCTCAGAATATCACCACCGAGATCTGTCTCTAAGCCTTCATGAATACAGTGATTAATAAAGCATGTTCAAGGGATTATAATCCTGGGCAGTGATCCACATGACTGTGAATTATGATTAATACCAAATAACCAAAATAATTTCTATATGGACATGTGGTCACATAGAAAGTGGTGGGAACACGGCTGAGCTTCAAGAGAAGCCTGAGATGTAATCACTTTCCTGTATTTGTGTGGTCCTGATCACGTGTACGGTGAACTGAGGGCAAGTCCCTCACCATCCTGAGCCTCAGTTTTCTGATCTGTGAAATGGGGACACCCATGCAGGCCCTATCTTCTTTTGGAGGCTTGTGAAGGTGGTAATCAGTTATCATCTGCCTTCTTCCCCATGGCTTGTCAGAAGGTCACGTATGTCAGAGAAGTGAGCGTCTGAGTGTCAGAGTGAACGACCAAGCATGCGTGTACGCACAGCACTGTCGGCGTCCAGCCCTCCCCTGACTGGGCCTCTGCACAGTGCCCCGCATCCACTGAGTCATGGCCAGCCCTACCAGGAGCAAGCCCAACAAATGCAAACATCCGGAGGGTTCTGACTCTCAAGTGTCTTACAGAAAATAGAGCCAGGAGCTCCATCTGGCACTCTGTTTGCTAAGTGTCCCATGGATGTCAAATACGGAGAAACGTGGCTGTTTAAAATCCCAGGGAATAAGACTTCCGCTCAGCAGCTTTCCAATGGACACGCACCACACTCTGTGAAGCAGGAGCCCTCCACTGCGTGGTCTGGTCACGGGGATTGCCCACCAGCCCTCCCCCACCCCCACTCCCACCCCCAGACCGGCATCTGCTTCGAGGGACAGAGACGCCTGGCTGATGATGCCAGGCTGGTCGGCTTCAGCGGCGTGTTAATCCGCTGGGCGCCGATAGAGGGCAGTGTTGCACGTCTGCAAAAGCCCACGCTCCACCACCTAACAAGACCACCTAAGCACTTATCTCCGGTTCTCCTGCAACTCCAGCACCAGTTTAATAACGAACAGGAGCAATTAACGCAACTACGCCACGAAACAGATGGCTTCTGGTCAAAGCTCATTATTGCTACATCACCACTTTGATACTGGAAAGGGCTTCATAATAATTCATCATTATTCCTCACCAGTATTTTTCTGCAGAAGGCCACATCTAGTAGCCTCACTTCGGAAGACAGATCCAGAGAGGCTAACTGCACGGTGCGAGTCTTTCAGTCCAGAACCAGACAGAGCTACAAAGAACACTCGGGGTTTCTGCATTATGCTGGGGAGTTCTCAAAATGCCACTTTGCCGTCTTGGAATGAAAACCACCCATGGCCTTCCTTTGCTCATGATTAGTTGGGAATGGTTGTCTGGCTTAGCGAGTCACTGGGACTTCACAGATGGGACCCCTTTCCCCACTGTACCCTAACTGCCATTTATCTCAGTTAAGGTTGATAACTGGTGACCAAACCAGCTAATTAAGCCCATTCTGCAGCACAAGGAAAGGGTTAGAGGGGGATGGGAAACAGACACATATAATGGAGCCAAACAGTGAAACTGATTCAAGCGATTAGGGGTATCAGAGTTTCATCCTTCGGTGTTTCCTCCCTGCTATGAGATAACTGAGAACAGCTTGTCCAGAGCTCAGGAGCTGTCAGATCTCTCTCCTGCACTCTCCCACCATCGACCCCTGACTTCTACAGAGTCTCCTTTTGCATCCCACATTCTCAAGGCATTGAATCACTTTTTGGCTAAGCATATGTTGGCTTTGGTGTCACCTACACACAGAGCCTTGCTGCTTTATTTGAGGCCTGATGACACGTTCTCTTATGTAATGTGCTGGCAGTCAAGTAAGACTCAAAGCTTCCCTGTTATGTATGAAGTGTCATCTCTAAGGTGGAGACTTTCTTGCAAAATGGCATTGATAAATTGATAAGTGGAATCAGCCGACAAACAGCACCGTAACAATTCAGGCTCCTCTCATTGCCAATTTCTCTCTAAAACACCATTAGGCTAAAGAAGGCTTTCTGGCCTAGTGCCGTTGTGTATTTCGGAATGACAGATTAAAATAAGGGTTTGCAGTCAAACCCTGCCAGTAAGTGTGCACTTATCGCCTGTTGCAAAGTGGTCGAGTGGAGCATAGGGTCAGGCTTGGATGCTGGCACACCAGACAGCAGAAGTATCTGGTTTGGGGCTGTGAAAAATTTCTCTCTCTGGTGGCAGCTCTGTCTGGCACCTCCTTCAACCACCTAAAAAGACTGTTGGCCCCCAGATAATCAAGTGTTACTTTCGCTCTTACTAAGCGCTGTGCCAGTCTCAGGGCAGTCGGAAAGGGTGGAGAAAAGCATGGTGCTTTGATGGCTCTGGCCTGGTCTAAAGGGACACACCCAAGTCTGAAGAGTTTGTACCCACATCCTTTCTGCTACAGCTGGGTTGCTTGTGGCAATCAATTTTGCAAGATCTGTTGGAGGCAGTGCCAGCTAGAACGCAACTGGATCTCGGTATAAATGGGCCATATGCTGGGGGCATTCTGAGACCACTAGAAAACCATTTGGCCCAAAGTCTGGACAAGTTTCTCTGATCCAAAATGGCACCTTGTATCCAGGTGCCTTGGATGCAGCCAATTGTTTCATCTCAAGACATCATCAAACATCAGACACAAAAGAACTCTCAAAGCTGATGTAGTCCAACTGCTCAGCTCACTTTATGCACAAGGACACTGAGGTTCAGGGAAGTGCAGACTTGCCCCAGGTTGAGGCGATGGGCGGTAGAGAATAGACTCTGCTTCCAGAGTCAGAGGTTCAAGTGTGACTCCTCCAGTTGCCCTTGAACAGACCTCTCTGACACTTGCATTACTCTTTGATACCTTTTGAGCTGTTGAGAAGATGACACGGATGAGCACTCTTATTTCCGTGTGCCTCAGCACTGCCTGAAAGACTTGATAGACATGCTGATTCTGGACTCCCTGCCAACCCTCCAGCAGAGGTTCAGAGTCAGGTTTCCATGGGTCTGTCTTTGAGGAGCATGGTGGAGACAGTTGTGATCTTTGCTGTCTCAGTGTGGCATGGCATCCCGTTGGGTTTCTTCACTCTGTTTTCTAGGTGTGATCCCGAGAATGTAACCTCACTTTACTAAGTAGGAATAATGGTTGGCTTCATCTACCTTCCATTCCATCTCCATCTCTCCTCCCTTTGCTCTATTCAGGACGTAGACATACACAGCCTGTCTAGCTGCTTGCCTTATTAAGGCCGCCAGAAGGTCTGACCTTGCAAGTAAGTGTGAACCCATGCCAACTTCATGGAGCATGGGCCATTCATTATATCCTGACTTGCTTGCTATGTTCCATCACAAGCATAGGACTAGACACAGTGGGACTTCCATTCAAGTGTCTTGTTGATGAAGATGTTACATGGTACCCATAAAATCCTGGTGCTTCTCCATGGTCTAACACTTAACATTGTCCACGTAATAGAACACACTTGTAATTGGTATTTAAGGACAAACGCATGTACAGTTTTTAGGCCACCCCAGTGGCACTCAATATATTTTTATTTCTGATTCTGACCATAACAAATTTTCTACCATTCTTCTAGAACTAGAAAGATTAAAGTCAATGACAACAATTAGAAGATCATTCACTATGTAGTTTCTGTTTTGCCTATAATTTGAGTTATTTATGTTTAAAATGACATACTTCAAAATAGTTCAACACTGTCCAAACACTTTATAAAGACCTAGAATTTCTTTTTAAAAAATGCTCTGGTTTTGTTTATTGAAAAGACAAAATTACAATCAAGGAAAATTGAAGAGAAAATAATCCATTATTTAAGCACGTCAGATGATTGTATTCTTTTCAGTTTCCTTTCTGTCCTTGTTCATAGACTTGCAATTCAAGAAGGTTTGTTTTCTAGTCTCAGCTCAGCTATTAGCAAGTATGATCCTGAGAAAGGAGCTTATTTCTACTTTAATAAGTAGAAATAAATGTCCATCTCATTCATGTCATGGGGTGGTTATGGGAACCTGGGACTCACACAGGTGAAAATGGTTTGCATATTATAAAGTGCCTTAAATGCCAAAAGGATTGTTATTTTGATCAAAGGCTCTCATTTCATGATGATGTTCTCCATCTCTTTAAAAAGCTGTTGGCATCTGTTTTTAGAGGATGACAAATACAAGGTAAAATGAAGAAAGATGAAAGGATCTGTAAAGATTTCAGAGTATTTGACCCAAAGAGGAAAAAGCTGAAAAGCTACTTAATATCTGCAAGGATGTGAAGTCCTATGATAAAGTGTGAGTGGGAACCAGCTGTTACCCATCTCTTCAGAGGTCAAATAAAGAAGTTACGGGCTTCATTTTGAAGAAGGTATTTAAGTTTTCTTAAGATCAACTTCCCGACTATAGGGATTTTTAGCAACTGGAAAGGGCTAGCATAGCACGAGCCTCCTGCCTTGTGTCTTGAAGAATGTTATGTTTGTCTGTTGTCATGTACAAAATACCCCAAAACTTCATTGTGTGAAACAAGCAAGCACAGTTTTATGATGCTCCTGGATTCTGTGGGTCAGGGATTCAGACAGGGCACAGAATGGTTTGTGTCTGCTCCACACTGGCTGGGGCCTCAGTGTGGAAGACTCAGAAGTCTGGGAGGAACTTACATGATGGGTCAGAATCATCCGTAAGTGTCTTCACTCACATGTCAAATGTCTGGGGTCATGTTGGGCATCTGTCTCCACGTCCAGTTCAGATGTCTCCAGGTGGTCATTGCATTGGCTTCTCCAACATGGCAAACTTGGGGTGGCTGGACATCTTACACGTGGCTCTGGGATCCAAGAACAAATACAAAAGCTGCATGGCTTTGAAATCACACAAGTGTCACTTGTGCTCAACCAGGATGGTGGAAGTAATCAGAATACCATATCCAGATTCAAGGGGAGGGAATGCTGATGTTACTTCTCAATGGCAGACTGTTGAAGAATTTGCAGTCATGTTTGAAAACCACCACAAAGAGCTGACTGTAATTCATTTATTCATTCAACCAACCAGCATTTCTCAAGCACAGATACCAGGTTCTGGGCTGGGAGAACTAAGAAGAGCTCAACACATCCCTGCCAGCCTGGAGGAGTCCCTGGGTTGATGGTGGTGGAGAAGGGGGCAGAGTCAAGGTGATAAACTTGGGGAGGGACCCTGTGAAGCCCACCCAGGTTTTCTACCACGAAGACCCTTCTCTCTGGGACTGAACACTCTAGGGGAAAATTCCTAGCCCTTCTGAATCCAACTAAGCCGCAAGTAGTTTTTCCATTTGTTTTTATTTCTAGCCTTTGGCTTGTGCTTTCTGGGTTTCACAATCCAGGGATCCCTAATCTTTGGCAATGAGTCCCATTCTAAATGTAAACAGATGGAGAAAGTGCCAGCTTGGAACATGCTGACCCTGGTTGGGCAAATGCAGCTGCATTAAACAACTCGGTTTGCTGAGCTCTTTCCCATAGGACTCAGAAGTTTCACACTTGGGAGGCACACAGCTAATGGCTTTCACAGGGTCCACCCAGGAAGGGCTGGGTGGCTCCAGCTCAGTTCAGTAGACATTTATAGAGCAGATAAGAGCCCCGTTGGTGAGCTTTCAGGGGAATACATCAGGTTAGCCGTAGTGACCTTTAATTATTTCTTTTATGTTCTCCAGCTTTTTGCAGGGCAGATAATACAATGAAGCTACCTCAAACCGAACTCCTGCTGCCACCACTTAAAATAACTTCGTGACTGAGACGAGCCCCATTGACTCAGAATCAGATTTCGATTTGTTCTGTCTCTCCCCCATCCTGCCTTCTTGGCACAGGGAAGGGCTGGATGAGCTCAGTTCACTTTCCAGCCCAGTGCAGGGCTTCTGTTTTTTGCTTTCCTCGGTCAGGGCCGGAGGAGGTAACACTCCATTGATGGTGGTGAGGGGTGTCTGTCCAGAGCATCACTTACCCCAAAATCTCTCCCTCTGGCTGAACAAAATGTTCATCAGTAACTAATGTGCAGTCCCCATAGTCTTGTGGCACGGTTGCCTCTGGAAAGTTTGGTAAAAGTAAAATGTCTCCTGGTTACGTGGATAAACTCATGAACAACAGTGGCCATAATAACCAACAGGTATTGAGCACACAGTATGTGCTTGGCTGATGTCTTTTCTTGCAATATCTCATAAAATCCCTGCTGTATGAGTGACAACTTGATGAGTCAGTCACTTTTGTTATCCTTGTTTCATAGATAAGAGCACTGGGGCTCAGAAGGTGACATAGTTTGCCAAAGGTTCCGTGGATATGCTATCAGAGCCAGGAGTTGAACCCAAGTCTGTCTTACTCCAAAACTCTTGTTTATAACCACTGCACAGCAGTTACACAGTTGGCAAAGAGTGGGAGTTTGGGAGTTTGGGATACTACCTGACAGGTATGTGTTGATGGTGTGGTCTGGGGTAGGAGAAAGAACATGGTGTTCTTCCTTAGGGACACACTCGGGACACCAAGAAGATGCAAAAATAGAGTGTGGGGGATGCTGAGCGTAAACCCAGATATTCAGCATTTATTGAACACCTACTATGTGTAGGTGCACAGTGAAGTCAGGAGTAGTGTCCAGGGACCAGCAGGAGTCACTTATGAGAGACAGGAGGAAGACCTTTCGTCAGCCTCAAGAACAACAGTGTGGGTGCTTTCTGCTCTGGAAGACCTAAGCACCTTGGGGTCAACCAAGCTACTTAGAGATCCCAGTCCTCGGGGCTCCACACTGGACTTCCCAGACCAGCTGCACCCCCAGTCTCCCTGACTCAGCCCCTGAAGTCACAGAAGATGTCTGTAATATTTGTGTGGAAGAAATAAGAAGCAAAAGCAGGACCCCAGAGCCCTGGGGGCAGCGACCTTCTGCAGAGTGGCCTGGAAGCCCACGAGAGCCCCCTGTGGGAGCGGCAGGAACTTTGCTGTGGACACAGTGGCCACGGAGCAGCTGGGCCCTTGGAATGCTGTCACCTGGGGCTCGTCCCTGATGGACTGGAAGTGCTTTCCTCCAGTGAGAGCTTAGTGGCGACCGAGAGAATCGATGGAGCGAGGGGGCGTGGAGGTGCTGGAGGAACCATACATATTTTACACTGTGGAATCGAATGGGAAACGCAAAGTGATTTCTTTTTCAAATGGAAGTGGCGGAGACTTGATTTCATTTAAGATTAATAGGCGCACTGCCCAGTCATCAGAACTTGGAGACAAAGCAAGATAAACAGCCAAGATGCTGAGGCACGAAAATGGAGCTGGGACATCCAGAGCTGCAAAGGGGCGTTTGGGCATCAACACCACAGGCCACGAGGTGGCTGACGGGCAGGCACCTCTTCGTTCATATAATATGTTCCCGGAAAGTGTGGAGAAGCTGGGACATTCTTTTCAAAGCACCAGGAAGATTCTGGTAACGCTTATGAAGTTACTTATGTAATGTGAATAATGATGCTCCAATAGAGTCTGTGTCCTGGTGAGTTTGGCTGGAAAAACAAAACCAGGGCTGAAGTGTGGGTGCCAATTGGTGGAGGAAGCATGCACAATGGGCTCATTCCTCCCCTGCCCTCGGTGGGGACCACCAGCCTGGATCATTCTGGAGCGCTAAGCATCTAGGCTGTTCACAGAGATAGGCAGGGACAGATATCTCGCTCTTTCTTTGGGAATTTCCTTTCATGCTGAGTAGCCTCTGAAGGCAAATGGAAGGTGATTCTCCAGGCCACCACTTGATCTATTTCCACTTTGCTTGATCTTGATCTATTTCCAAACACTGTGTCTCTGCCTCCACTTCCTGCTAGTTTCTATGAAAGGAGAGCGTGGCAGTGCTTCCTTTAGCCAATGCCTCTTTCTCCTTTTGAGATCTGACACATCCTTAGGAAGTCGGTTCAGAATTTACAGTCAGGGCAGGAGTGGGATCAGCACACCCTTTGTGAAAGGGAGGCCGACAGGGTGTAGTGACCATCGGGGTTTTCCCTGCACACAAGACAGGCATCCAGGAAACACTCCCATTCTGCTCACCCTTTCTTCCCATGAACTATCCACAAACCTGTGTTGTCACATCCTGTGTGTCGGTCCTGCCCTGGGCGGCATGAGGAATAGAAGATAAGCTCACATTTCCTGCCTGCCAGGCGCATGAAGACTTCCCATTTTGTCTCTTGCCCTTATCATTCTAACATGTGCCCAGCTCTCTGCTGTGCTCGTGCCCATGGGGGAGCTGGGCTGTTGGCACTGCCCCCTGCAGCTCCAGAAAGGAGGAGCATCAATCAGGTGACCCTGGACCTCGGGGCAGCATGGCCTATTTGGGAGTCACTTAGGAGAAATAATTAGAGAGCAAAGCAAGACCGAATATGTCCTTCCAGGGTCCCTCTGCACTACGATGCCTGCCCAGAGGACTTTCTCTTTTTCAGTCATGCGCATTGTGAACCTCACGTCCCTCTCACCTGCAGGAGAAGTGCTACTGTGAGTGGGCAGTGCGATGCCAGAGGCTCTGCAGCTTCTGGTGCTTCATGTCACCTGCAGGTCCTGGACATCACCTTGTCACCCATGGGGACTCCTCCATCAGTGCTGCCAGCCACCTGTGGCATAAAGCTCAGGACAGGGCTGCCCTTTCCTTCAGGTTCGGTCAATCCAGAAAACCCTCACCATCCTCCACTCAACTGAAAAACAAATGAAATGAAACACCAAAAACCACACTCAGTCCCAGGAAGCAACGGACACGTGGGGCTAGGTTGTTGGAGAAGATGATGTCACCTCCCTCCCAACTGCCTTGTTCCGGTTTGTTTTTTAAACATGGGAGATTCTTGGTTACAACGACAAGAAGAGAGGAAACGTACCGCCATGTTGACCAGGATCAACATTCCCCTGATTTTCCCCAGTGTCTTCCACCTGCCGGCCCAGCGCTCCTGTGCCAGGGAACCTGTGGGCATTCATGACACATGTCTGTGGGAGGGTGGGCATGGACATGGGGAGGGCTGGGCCCACGTAGGCCTGGCCATGGCAACGGAACAGGGCAGAGCAGTTCACTCATTTATAAAATAGGCCCCCACTTTTCTTGCAGGAGGTCATGTGTGCACAGCACCTGGATGGGGTGGCACTCAGTTCCGGCATTTCCAATCCTACAGGGCCAGCGCTGGGGTCCCTGCTTCCCAGGGGTCCTGAGCCACCTCCCATGGTACACGTTTCCACAGGTGGTCAGCAGGCCGTAGGCCAGGGACATGAAAGCATCTCCTCTACCAACACTTCATTTTCTCCTTCTGCCCCTTTTCCTTCATTCTTCCCCTTCTCTTTTCTCTCCCTTCCCCTGCCCACTCAATTTCCCCTCCTCACCCAGTTTTTTGGAACCAAGAGACCTGGCATGCCACCATCTCTTTGTGACCTTAGAAAAGGCCTTCACCCCCTTGGGATTCACATCCTCATGTGTAGAAGCAGAAGGCTGGACCATGGCTGGGGAAGACAACCTTAGGGCTGATCTCGTAGACATGTTGACCCAGGGCCGTGAGTCTTCTCCAAACTGCCCTCCCAGCCTACGTGGGTGGCTGCCGGGGGTGCCCATGGACCCTGGGCTCCATTCACCAAACTGCTAGAGTCAGCTCTAACTGAATTTTTTTTTTCTCTCCCGCTCACAGAAGGAAAACAGTCACCAATCCAAGCTGCTGAGGCAGTGTTTTCTCTCTGTCACGACCAGAATGCGTGCCATCCTCTGCTAGGCACACCTCAGCCAGTGCTGGGGGGGTGACCTTGGCCCAGCTCCCCGCTTTGCCTCAGCATCTGAACCGAGCCAAACAGGAGCCATAAAAGCGCTGCAGGGCCAATGAAGTAATGTCTGAAAACGTTTGTGGGATCTTTGGGTTTCCCAAAACGTTTTTCTTTCTAATTCCAGAAGGAGACTGTCCCTTTAAAAAAAAAAAACAAGGCCATTTGGGGGATGAATTTAAATGAGCTGTGCACAATAATCCCATTGTCATGCTGTAGTTGAATCCACGATCCTGGGCAGGGCCAAAATGTAATCACTTCAATTATTTATCAGAGAAATTCTTTTTCTCATCTCCATCCATATGTTGAAATGGTTTTCTAATACGGTTTTTAAAATATGTCCCAGTTCATGGTCTCAACTTCCGGGAATCACTGTGTCCCCATCAGTTGACAGCATCAAATTAGTTGGCTCCAAACAGCACTCGTGCTTCAAAAAGCCTGACTCAGCCTGGCCTTAGAGGATGCTCCTGCAGGACGCAGGTCTGGACTCAAACTGATATTTTCAACCCTGGGCAAGTTTCAGCAAAGTAAGGTTGGGACGATGGTGATGCTCTTGTGATTAATCTCCTACACGAAAGATTGAACAGGAAGTTAACGTGGATTTCTTAGAAGCTGCCAAGGCTTAAGAGCCTTGGTTTTAGTGAGAATTTCAGATGCAAGACCTGCCCAGGGCATTTGTCATCAGGACCGTGACTTAATCATATTGTTTTTCCTTTATTGTCCACAAGAATCTGGGGAATGAGGTTGATGTCACCAGCAAATTTTCCAAATTGTCCACAGGCCTCCAACCACATGAATTTGTTCCAGTGAAAAGTGTGGGCTCCTTGGAATGTCTCAGGATGTGGAGGATGTGTGGATGCTGGTACCTCACCAGCCAAGCCTCGTCAGCAGGCTGCAGGATCCGGAGCACGTGTTGGGGATTCTTGGAACTGAGGCCTCAGATCAAATAGGATTATTGTGTTGAGCTTCATGAGATTGCCAATATTCAAACATTTTTTTAACTTATAAAAATGGTAGTGTCATATGGTTTGACCTAATGTGTGCCCTTGACACTTGATTGTGACCTTCTTCTTTCATGGTGGCAGAAATACCCACTGTGGCATTTAGAATGAAATCGTACTCATGCTCAAAGGTCCAGTCTGATTCATAAAGCATCCTCAACCCAAGTGACCTTAGTCCTGAAAATTCCCCTCACGACTTCCCACAACCCCAATCAGAGCTAATCTCTCCATCCTGGAGTTTTGCTGATAGTTGGCTAACAGTTCTTATAAAATATATACTTCTAACTATGGCTATTTGTATTCATGAATGCCTATTAAAATGACAAATTCTTTTAGGATGTGGTCCATCACACACATCTTTGCATCTCTTAGATCCCTTTCCACATAGGCATTATTAATTATTTACTGGTTGGCTACCTGAATCTCGAAGCTTTTACTAATGTAACAAAATTGATTACTACCACTCAGCTCTTTCAGAATTTATAACAGGGCTATAGTTTTTGCTTCATGTAACAAAAATGATTATAGTCTTTTAATATTAGGATTAAAAAGATTGTGGCCTTTTTTTTTCTTTTTTTTTTTTTAACATCTTTATTGGAGTATAATTGCTTTACCATGGTGTGTTAGTTTCTGCTTTATCACAAAGTGAATCAGCTATACATATACATATATGCCCATATCTCTTCCCTCTTGTGTCTCCCTCCCTCCCACCCTCCCTATCCCACCCCTCTAGGTGGTCAAAAAGCACTGAGCTGATCTCCCTGTGCTATGCAGCTGCTTCCCACTAGCTATCTATTTTACATTTGGTAGTGTATATATGTCCATGCCACTCTCTCACTTCATCCCAGCTTACCCTTCCCCCTCCCCATGTCCTCAAGTCCATTCTCTAGTAGGTCTGCGTCTTTACTCCTGCCCCTAGGTTCTTCATGACCTTTTTTTTTTGTTTTTTTAGATTCCATATATATGTGTTAGCATACGGTATTTGTTTTTCTCTTTCTGACTTACTTCACTCTGTATGACAGACTGTAGGTCCATCCACCTCGCTACAAATAACTCAATTTCATTTCTTTTTATGGCTGAGTAATGTTCCATTGTATGTATGTGCCACATCTTCTTTATCCATTCATCTGTCAATGGACACTTAGGTTGCTTCCATGTCCTGGCTATTGTAAATAGAGCTGCAGTGAACGCTGCGGTACGACTCTTTTTGAATTATGGTTTTCTCAGGGTATATGCCCAGTTGAGGGACTGCTGGGTCGTATGGTAGTTCTATTTTTAGTTTTTAAAGGAACCTCCATATTGTTCTCCATAGTGGCTATATCAATTTACATTCCCACCAACAGTGCAAGTGTTCCCTTTTCTCCACACCCTCTCCAGCATTCACTGTTTGCAGATTTTTTGATGATAGCCATTCTGACTGGTGTGAGGTGATACCTCATTGTAGTTTTGATTTGCATTTCTCTAATGATTAATGATATTGAGAATTCTTTCATGTGTTTGTTGGCAATCAGTGTATCTTCTTTGGAGAAATGTCGATTTAGGTCTTCTGCCCATTTCCGGATTGGGTTGTGTTTTTTTTGATATTGAGCTGCATGAGCTGCTTGTGAATTTTGGAGATTAATCCTTTGTCAGTTGCTCCGTTTGCAAATATTTTCTCCCATTCTGAGGGTTGTCTTTTCGTCTTGTTTATGGTTTCCTTTGCTGTGCAAAAGCTTTTAAGTTTCATTAGGTCCCATTTGTTTATTTTTGTTTTTATTTCCATTTCTCTAGGAGGTGGGTCAAAAAGGATCTTGCTGTGATGTATGTCATAGAGTGTTCTGCCTTTGTCTTCCTCTAAGAGTTTTATAGTGTCTGACCTTACATTTAGGTGTTTAATCCATTTTGAGTTTATTTTTGTGTATGGTGTTAGGGAGTGTTCTAATTTCATTCTTTTACATGTACCTGTCCAGTTTTCCCAGCACCACTTATTGAAGAGGCTGTCTTTTCTCCATTGTATATTCTTGCCTCCTTTATCAAAAATAAGGTGACCATATGTGCGTGGGTTTATATCTGGGCTTTCTATCCTGTTCCATTGATCTGTATTTCTGTTTTTGTGCCAGTACCATACTGTCTTGATTACTGTAGCTTTGTAGTATAGTCTGAAGTCAAGGAGCCTGATTCCTCCAGCTCCATTTTCCTTTCTCAAGATTGCTTTGGCTATTTGGGATCTTTTGTGTTTCCATACAAATTGTGAAATTTTTTGTTCTAGTTCTGTGAAAAATGCCATTGGTCGTTTGATAGGGATTGCATTGAATCTGTAGATTGCTTTGGGTAGTACAGTCATTTTCACAATGTTGATTCTTCCAATCCAAGAACATGGTATATCTTTCCATCTATTTGTATCATCTTTAATTTCTTTCATCAGTGTCTTATAGTTTTCTGCATACAGGTGTTTTGTCTCCTTAGGTAGGTCTATTCCTAGGTATTTTATCCTTTTTGTTGCAATAGTAAATGGGAGTGTTTCCTTAATTTCACTTTCAGATTTTTCATCATTAGTGTATAGGAATGCAAGAGATTTCTGTGCATTAATTTTGTATCCTGCTACTTTACCAAATTCACTGATTAACTCTAGTAGTTTTCTGGTAGCATCTTTAGGATCCTCTATGTATAGTATCATGTCATCCACAAACAGTGACAGCTTTACTTCTTCTTTTTGAATTTGGATTCCTTTTATTTCTTTTTCTTCTCTGACTGCTGTGGCTAAAACTTCCAAAACAATGCTGAATAATAGTGGTGAGAGTGGGCAACCTTGTCTTTTTCCTGATCTTAGTGGAAATGGTTCCAGTTTTTCACCATTGAGGATGATGTTGGCTGTGGGTTTGTCATATGTGGCCTTTATTATGTTGAGGTAAGTTCCCTCTATGCCTACTTTCTGGAGGGTTTTTATCGTAAATGGGTGTTGACTTCTGTCTAAAGCTTTTTCTGCATCTATTGAGATGATATGGTTTTTCTTCTTCAATTTTTTAATATGGTGTATCACTTTGACTTGCGTATATTGAAGAATCCTTGCATTTCTGGGATAAACCCCACTTGATCATGGTGTATGATCCTTTTAATATGCTGCTGGATTCTGTTTGCTAGTATTTTGTTGAGGATTTTTGCATCTATGTTCATCAGTGATACTGGCCTGTGGTTTTCTTTCTTTGTGACATCTTTGTCTGGGTTTGGTATCACAGTGATGGTGGCCTCGTAGAATGAGTTTGGGAGTGTTCCTCCCTCTGCTATATTTTGGAAGAGTTTGAGAAGGACAGGTGTTAGCTCTTCTCTAAATGTTTGATAGAATTCGCCTGTGAAGCCATCTGGTCCTGGGCTATTGTTTGTTGGAAGATTTTTTTTTTTAATTTATGGCTGTGTTGGTCTTCGTTTCTGCGCGAGGGCTTTCTCTAGTTGTGGCAAGCGGGGGCCACTCTTCATCGTGGTGCACGGGCCTCTATCGCGGCCTCTCTTGTTGCGGAGCACAGGCTCCAGACGCACAGGCTCAGTAATTGTGGCTCACGGGCACAGTTGCTCCGCGGCATGTGGGATCTTCCCAGACCAGGGCTCGAACCCGTGTCCCCTGCATTGGCAGGCAGACTCTCAACCACTGCGCCACCAGGGAAGCCCCAATGTTGGAAGATTTTTAATCACAGTTTCAATTTCAGTGCTTGTGATTGGTCTGTTTATATTTTCTATTTCTTCCTGGTTCAGTCTCATAAGGTTGTGCTTTTCTAAGAATTTGTCCATTTCTTCCAGGTTGTCCATTTTATTGGCATAGAGTTGCTTGTAGTAATGTCTAATGATCCTTTGTATTTCTGCAGTGTCAGTTGTTACTTCTCCTTTTTCATTTCTAATTCTACTGATTTGAGTCTTCTCCATTTTTTTCTTGATGAGTCTGGCTAATGGTTTATCAATCTTGTTTATCTTCTCAAAGAACCAGCTTTTAGTTTTATTGATCTTTGCTATTGTTCACTTCATTTCTTTTTCATTTATTTCTGATCTGATCTTTATGATTTCTTTCCTTCTGCTAACTTTGGGGGTTTTTTGTTCTTCTTTCTCTAATTGCTTTAGGTGTAAGGTTAGGTTGTTTATTTGAGATGTTTCTTGTTTCTTAAGGTAGGATTGTATTGCTATAAACTTCCCTCTTAGAACTGCTTTTGCTGCATCCCATAGGTTTTGGGTGGTCGTGTTTTCATTGTCATTTGTTTCTAAGTATTTTTTGATTTCTTCAGTGATCTCTTGGTTATTAAGTAGTGTATTGTTTAGCCTCCATGTGTTTGTATTTTTTACAGATCTTTTCCTGTAATTGATATCTCGTCTCATAGCGTTGTGGTCAGAAAAGATACTTGATATGATTTCAATTTTCTTAAATTTACCAAGGCTTGATTTGTGACCCAAGATATGATCTATCCTGGAGAATGTTCCATGAGCACTTGAGAAGAAAGTGTATTCTGTTGTTTTTGGATGGAAAGTTCTATAAATATCAATTAAGTCCATCTTGCTTAATGTATCATTTAAAGCTTGTGTTTCCTTATTTATTTTCATTTTGGATGATATGTCCATTGGTGAAAGTAGGGTGTTAAAAGTGCCCTACTATGATTGTGTTACTGTCAATTTCCCCTTTTATGGCTGTTAGTATTTGCCTTATGTATTGAGGTGTTCCTATGTTGGGTGCATAGATATTTACAATTGTTATATCTTCTTCTTGGATTGATCCCTTGATCATTATGTAGTGTCCTTCTTTGTCTCTTGTAATAGTCTTTATTTTAAAGTCTATTTTGTCTGATATGAGAATTGCTACTCCAGCTTTCTTTTGATTTCGATTTGCACGGAATATCTTTCTCCAAGATTGTTGCCTTTTTAATCTCATGAACCACATAGCATTTCCATGGTGTGCACAAAAGCATTTTCCTTTGTGTTGACATGATTTAGAGAACACTAAGAGCTGACCAGTTTTCCAGGTCCTGCTGTGTCACCCCTTGGGTGGGGGTGAGGAGTCCCATGGGGCACAAAGTGTGTCACAACTACCTAAACACGTGAAACTAGACCACAAGCCTGACTGCTGCATGTGACCGGAAATCAAGGACAGGGAGCTTCCAGAGCAACAGGCCTCCAATGGAACTCACCATCACTCCATCCTCCCTCTTCACTCCACCCTGCCCACTGCTCACTTCCTGTGTGCCCTGTTCCATGAATGGCTCTGACGTTCTTCCAGATGCTGAAGCCAGAAGTCCCGGAGGCTAAGCACACCGCCTTCCTGTCCGTCACTTCACCAATCCCCCACATCTCATTGGCCATTTCTCCGTTCCTCTGTTCGGTCTCCTTCCACTACCCAGATGCCAAGTTACCCCTGTTCGTTCCTGGTCTCCTGCAGGCTGCGTTGCTGCCCCTCTTGCCTCCTTCCACTCCTCCACCAGAGTGAGCTTTATGAACTGTGCTTCTGATCCTGTTGCTCCCCTGCTTCATATCCTTCCTGCAAGTCACACAAGCCCTTCTCTATCCAGTCCAGCCTTCCTCTCTGGAACCTTAGTCTACCGCTGTCCCTCTGAGCTGCTCAGAGTTCCTGTCTCCTCTGAGTTATGTTTCCCGCTCCCTCTGAACGGTCAGCTCACACCCTCCTCGTGGCCAATTCCTACTGAACTGTGGGACTGAACGCAAGGACACCTCCATCATTCCCTCCACCAGGCTGGGTGGGATGCCCCTCCCTGGATCACACCACACTGAACTTACCCCCAGCAGAGAGAGTGGGGCCTTCAGTGCAGAAGCAGCTCATCTTAGGTGTGACAGTGTGTTTCCTTTGCTTTCCTTACTTGATGTTACATGATGTGCAGATTCTTATTCTGGGTCTATTTTCTTGGACAGGACAGTGACTAATGATAAAGATCCAGCTCTAGTTCTTGACATGCTAATCCTAACCTTGAGTATTTCTATACATGGCCTGTTACAATGGGCATGAATTTATAGGTGACATAGGCCGACACAGAGCCTTTTAGCTAATTAAATAAAAATGCCCCACACCACTGCCATCCTGCCCCCTTGGAAATAAAATACAAAGGGAGGAGAAAGATGATGTGTTGGTGATTGAAGGTAAATCTCTTGAGGTTTCAGTGTTGGGATCTAGTGACTGAATAAGGAAAGGAATAAACTCTCCCATCCTCACACAGGACTCAGGTCTGGCTGTGAGCAAGGGGCAAAGCCACCCATCTTTATCAGATGCCAAATCTTTACCACAAATCATGAGCAGGAGGCAAAATCTCACTTTCCCCAGGGATCACTGTCATCCTTGTTTTCTGCACGCAGCGGGGTCACCTCGTTCCTAAAGGAGGACGTGGGGATAGGCAGCCTTTGAGTCTCACTTGGATGAGGCCTGTACCCTAAACAAAGTGGTAAAAACCCAAACCTGGGGCCTGTGCCTGGAACATGGCAGTGTCTGTGACTCATCCAACTCATGCAGGCTTAGTCATTTCAAGGTGAAGCTGTGCCAGTTCACCACCCAGTAATATTTTCCATTCAACCATCACTATAAACAGGAGATAACCAGTCATCTCTAGATTGTGCTCAGAGTGCCAGGTCTGAGGCTCAGGCAGCTCAGAGGGACCAGAGGTGGCAAAGCAATCTCTTCCCTCCAGCCTGTCTGCCAGCTTACACACCCCCTAGGGTGCGCAGACGGCTGGTACAGCCTCTTGGCATTGAGCTGAAATTGGGGATTTTTACATATTCAATGGGTTTCAGAGTTTAAAGATTACATAACTGAAATAGTATTTTTAAAAACCAGGTGACCTTGCTGTACGGGGTGAAGCTAAAACTAGAGGCCAGCATTCAACTGTGATGGACTCTTTGAAACCATGGGAAGAGCACCTTACATTGAGGGTAGTTAACAGCAGACATGGGAGGCTCAGCCCACACAGGCCAGGGCTCTCAGAGGCTGTGTCCAGAGAAGGCAACAGCCAGGTGGGGCTTTGAGGGTCCTGGGTTAAACATGGCACCGCTGCAGATTCAAGCATTCACGAAGGAGCAGAACAGAAAGGTGGGGGTGGGGGTGGGAGTCTTGCTGCTCATTGGTTTGGTCTCAGCTCCAGTCTAGCCTGCCTCAGCAAATACAAGCGTTACTATCCAGAGAGACTGAAACTAATCAAAGTTATTTGCGTCGATGTGCCAAGCCACATAGACGACGCAGTCATGAGCACAGATCCACGCCGATATGAGTGTGTGCGGCAAACTCGCCCGCACGAGAGGGGGTTGTGTAGTAGCAAAATGGGAGTGTTTTGAAGAGAAAGCCTGCTAATGTAAAATGGAGAGCTGACTCGGATGTGACAGGACAGGAGACAGGCGTGCTCTGCAGGCAGCCTATCTCCATGGAAACTGCAGGGCGGGCATGGTGAACTCAGCCATCTGCAGCGCGCTCCACAAACTCCTTTCCACCCAAGCAGATACAACCTCCCCTGCGTCCCCTGCCTTCCATTAAGCAATTTATTAAAAATTTAAAATAAGAGTGCCTGTCTCTTATATTTCCTTTTTGTTGGAAGATGCAGTGAAATGACCAAGGGGCTGCGTGTGGGGGAAGGTGGGGTGGGGTGACAGGTAAGGGAAGGAATACACAGCTTGATTAGCAACCATTAATGGATACTCACCTATGCTCTGATTTATCCTTTTTTGGGTCAGTGTTTACATTCATATGTGAGTCTAATAAAAACCCTGGAGATGGCTATTCCTAATATCCTCTTTGCAGATGTGGGACAATTGAGAGTAGCTACATGAGTCACCCTACACCACACACTAGGAAAGACGGAGATGGATCTCAAACCACAGTCCCAGGCTCCAAAGCCAATGTTCTCTCCTCTGAAATATACTCTTTCTTCAGAAAATCACAAAGATTGTGAGGACAAGACTTTTCCAAGATTATTTGGGTCCCCACGTGCATGCTACCATATTGCTTCATGGTCTGTAGGGTAGAATGTTAATTCCTCTACAATTTGAAGTCCTGCTGTCTGGGAGAAGTTGTGAACAGGACCTGGGGACAGATTGCCAGGCTCCTGGGCCACTGGGTGGGGGGTGAGAAGACCTGTAGACATCAGTATCGGAATACTCCCGTAGCTTCACTTGATAAGCATTTGCTATGGGCCATACACTTAGACATAAGCACTCATGAAATGGGGGCAGCGGCTGGGAGATGCGAACACCCATAGACATGGTGCTGGGCTCAGGGAAGCCCCACTCTAATCAGGAAGACCAGCTGGGGAGCCTGGGCTGCTCCCACACCCGGCCCCTAACCCCTTCCTCACTAAGAATCTCTGGGCTGGGTCTTCGGGATGCGCATTCTTTACACACCAGGGATCATCCCGATGTTTACTCAGGGTGGGGGAGTCCTGGGAGTGAACACAGAACATGGTGGGAGGACCAAGGGGGAACAGCTTGCCCACCCAGAGGGGAGAACAGTGCAGAGAACCAAGGGATTTCATTTATTCATTCATTCATTCATCCAAGAAATTTTTATGGAGGGCCTATGATGTGCCAGCCACTCTTCTGGATGCTGGGACTATGGTGGTGCACAAAACAGATAAGCAGTCCCTGTTCTCGTAGAGATGATAGACCTTGATCTCCTTGAATAGGATCCAGCCTGGTGGAGAGGTTGGGGGCGGGGAGGGGAAGGATGTTCTGTTTTCAGTGTAACATTGAGGAACCTGAGGCTTTGCCATCTACAAAGCGGCAGACCCAAGGCATAGCTTGGCCTTTCAACCCCCACTGTGTGCTGCTACACAAGGGGACCAGCTGAAAGAGGAGTCCTGGGGCCTTGGCAGAAACGGCAGAGACGCTGGCACCAAATGTTGTGACTCTAAGTTCGGTTCTTTCGTTACCTTTCCCTTCCTAACAGAAGTTTCTGGGGAGACAAGGGTGACAAACGCACCCACGTTTCAGTCAGCACTCTTAGCATCAGTTCCAGGCCTATCAAGTAGAGATATTCATCCACACAAATAACACAACTGATTTCTGGAATTTAATATATTTTAGGAACAGCGATCAAATCTGTAAAATAAGGCAAAGCAAAGCATAACAAAGAAACCAACAAAATGTGTGTAACCATTTTTTATTATACAAAGTTGCAATTAAGAACCAGAATTTGACAAACATACAAGGAAAGGGCCTAGAGTTTATCACTGTATTATTTTCAGAACCAACTCTAAGAGCAAACATGCATATTTCAGGGGATTTTATATGTATGATATTTCAGACCAAGACTGAAATTCCTGTATCAACAAAAAAATCACCATCCTCAGCTAAAGGAGTGGAGCAGGGACTAAACTGGTACTTTCCAGCAATTTCTTTCTTTCAATTCTAAACTGGTTACAGGAAAGAATACACTTTGTGAGGGAAACTCAGCAACAGCTTGGTTTTCAGAGGGAAACTGAGATACACACATACTCACCCATGGTTACTTCCTTTTCGAAAAGCAAGAAAACAAACTCCAAATGCTTGAAGTGGTAACAACTGTTGGTTGGTTTTATTCAGCTGATAACAATTTGTCCTTTCATAGGTAGAAAATGCAAACACAGGGCTGCGGTGTAGGATTTCCTTTCTCATGATGGGCAGGTCCCTGGATTTCTCCTCTCTGACAGGCACTCCTGACACCTGCTGGGCAATCACTCAGCCCCCACGAGCTTCACTCCCGCTCACTGCAGCGTCCATGTTCACCACCTGAATCTCATCATCCACAGTGGGTCCTGCAGCCTGCAGCCTAACCTCCCTGTCTCCTCCGTTCTTCTTCCTCTTTCTCCCAGTATTCCTCCTCCGCATCTTCAGCAGAAGCTCCCGCCTCTAGATGCCTCCTTTGCCTCCATCTGTCACCCTGCCCTCCATCCCTGCTCAGGAGAGAGATTCCTCATCCATCACCTAAGCCTCCCTCATCTTGCACTGTGGTTCTGTCTTTAGAACACCCTTTCCCTCTCTCACTTCTCCACCAGGCTGGGTCCAATTCAAGGAGATCAAGGTCTATCATCTCTATGAGAACAGGGACTGCTTATCTGTTTTGTGCACCACCATAGTCCCAGCATCCAGAAGAGTGGCTGGCACATCATAGGCCCTCCATAAAAATTTCTTGGATGAATGAATGAATGAATAAATGAAATCCCCTGGTTCTCTGCACTGTTCTCCCCTCTGGGTGGGCAAGCTGTTCCCCCTTGGTCCTCCCACCATGTTCTGTGTTCACTCCCAGGACTCCCCCACCCTGAGTAAACATCGGGATGATCCCTGGTGTGTAAAGAATGCGCATCCCGAAGACCCAGCCCAGAGATTCTTAGTGAGGAAGGGGTTAGGGGCCGGGTGTGGGAGCAGCCCAGGCTCCCCAGCTGGTCTTTCTGATTAGAGTGGGGCTTCCTTGAGCCCAGGGTCTGTGTCTATGGATGTTCACATCCCCTGGCTGCGAGCCCTGTTTCGTAAGTGCTTCTATATGGAGTGCAGGAGTGACACCCAGTCCTGTGCCCTGGAGTGAGTGTCTGCCTCTGGGAAACATGCTGCTAGAAGGCTCCATCCTTCCTTTCCCATGTGACTTCAAGACCATCTCTTCTACATGTGAAGTATGCCAGTCAGGGTGTGAAGGGTCACATGTGAAATCTGGCAGTAACCTGAAGTCATAAGAGCATCACCCAGCTGTGTGCCTGAGAGGCACTGGGCCTGGATCATGGTGCGCTTCATCCATGAGCTACATTCCTCTTCATCTGATTTGCTAGAGAATCTGCATTTGTCAAAGCTCTCAGCCCGTTTGCTTCCGGCTGATGGTCCTATTTGCCCAGCAGTCCAGGGAGTGGAAGCAGGACCTGGGTCTGCAGGAGTGGAGGGGGCAGCACTGGTGGGTGGGCTGCCTAGGGAGACCCCTGCTCCATCCCCACCTATTTTCCAGGCTGACGAGGTCATAGGAAGTGGGGGAACAGTCTTCCCTAGCCCTGGGGTCTCAGTGAAGCTACCCTCCACTCCCAGCTCTGTGCAGCAGGAAAGCAGACCAGGCCCGGCTCCTGCACTAAGAAGACAGAGGGTGTTGTCAACAGGGGTCACCTTTAGCAAGGACATTAAAGGACAGGGATGGGTGAAAAGAGGTTTCGAGGATTGACAATGCCTTTAAAACCCCCAAATCTGTTAGGAGCTGGTGAAAGACGGAGGAGGCTGAGAACCAGCAATTGGCTTTTGACACCTTTGAGTCTCCCGAGTGAGCACAGGCAGCAAAGGCCTTTATGGTTTCTCCAAGGTCAGCAGTGAGGATGCAGCCAACGGGGAGGGAGCTGCTGATGGAGGAGGTGGGAGGGGGAGGAGGGGGGAGGGGGTGGAAAGGAGTGGGGAGGGGCCGGGCAGAGACTGACAAAACCCAGGCAAGTCTGCTCCCAGGGGACAAGGCTCCGGAAAACAAATTTGGAAACATTATCCCACAAGACCTCCACTGAAGACATTAAGTCCAGAGGCGCAAAGCGACCCATTGAAGAGAGGAGGTTGGAGCAGGGATTTCAAAGGCTCAGCCATTCTGTGAAATCAGAACAGCTTGAGCCAAAACAGCTCATGAAGAGATAAGGGATTAAACCAAGCTTGGAACCAAGTTAAGATGAGGGAATCTCTAACATTCTTGAGGTCCCATAGGAAGAGGTTTGTTCAACTTAGGAATGAGCTGTGAAAAGCAGAATTCCACACTGGGGGTCCCTGTTGAAGCATAAAAAACCCAAAATTCTCCCACAGGCCATTTGGGGAAATGGCATGTGGTCACATTTCTTCTGTTCCAGGGCTGGCAACACAGAGAGAATCCCGCATTCCTTTGTTTGTGGTCACACCCCAAAATGCCAGGGTGTTGTCAGGTTAGGGGATTCGAAATTCACTGATAAAGTGAGTTCTTACTGGAATTCAAAAAGTAAACATGAACCAGCGGTATTTTTATTGTACTTTTCCATCTAATGGTAAAGCTTTTTCATCTTGGATTGGATTCCAATTGCTCCCTGGACAGTTTTGAAAAAATAAAAATAAAAATGAAGCAAAGAAGTCTTCAGGCAGCTACAAGTAATAGAGGTGAAGATACCATTAGGAAGGAAGCTGTGGGGGGATGTGGGGCAGGTCCCTGGGTGCCTGGAGGATGCATGGGTCACGTATCAGGTCAGGGGCACTGATATTTTATGCTGAACATTCAAAAAGTTACTTCCTGGAACACCACATTTTACACCAAGACTCCCCACCCAGGGTGTCAGGGACACAATCTGAGGTCCCCAGCAGAATTTCTCCAGTTTTTCCAAATGTATTTCAGGTGAGGAAGTGAATTTTAAAACTAGGCAGAGGGCCAGGTCTTTGGGGGTCTCTCAGAATCCAGAAATGCTGAGACAGACCTTCTGAGGCCCATCCTCCACCCGCTGTAGCACCGACCCCTGTTCATATATAAACACGAGCCAGTATTCTCTGCTTTTGTGTTCCCAAAGTATCGGGAACGATGCTATAGGACACTGCATTATTATTTGGGAGGATTTGGTGGCCTATGACCCTTCAGAACCAGGGAAGTAGGAAGATTCTTATCAATGGAGAACTTAGAAATGAGCACTAGACTCAGATCCCTGAGCCCGTGGGGAAGGGGCTGGACACTGGTGGGGCAGGTGATGCTTTGAACCTCTGATTTTCTTAGCCCTTTATCTGACACCAAAGCCCATGGGAACCAAAGATCTATCTGCTTCCCTCAAACTGAAATGTGAAAAAACATCAATATGGTCTACTCCTAAAGGTCCAAATGTGATGGTCTCAGCTTTACCACACAAGGCTGCCTCTGGAACAGAGCTTGGAGAGCTGCTCTGTTGACCTGCGTTGGTTTCCTTCTATGAAGCATGGCGGTTCCTTCCCTCTGTGTCCTGGGCTAGTGCTGCCTTTGTCACTGAGGGGTTGAGGAAGAGGAATAAGAACGGTGACTTCCTACCTTTCCTTCGTCCTCTGCCTAAACATCACCCAAGAGATTTGAAGTTTGTCAGTATTGTCCTTCTGATAATACACAGAAGTGTGTATTGGTATGCAGAAAATTGAACAGAAACCCAAGTTACAACAGTTAGTGTTACTCAGTTGGGGAAATAGAGGAGTAGAAGATTTGGGACAGACTAGAAAAAATGAAATGAGTGAGTTGGGGTAACTCTAGATTAAATTAAATTAATTTAATTGCTTTAATTAAATTAAAACAAAAATAAACTCAAATTTTAATGTCTTCAGAAATTTATCTCTATCTCCTAACCAGTTCGATGAAGGTATTTGAGCAGTCACAGTGTGGCAGTCGGGGCACTCGGCTCCTCCCATCTTGTGGTCCAGCTCTCTCCCGGGCCCGAGGCAGAGAGCGTATGGACAAGGCATCATGAGTTCTTGAATGCCTCATATTGGAAGTGACACACATCATCTCCACTCGCATTCCTGTTCCAGTTCTTTACTGATGCATAACAAATCACCCCAAACTTAGTGGCTTACAACAATGACAAGGTTCTTTTTGCCCATGAACTGGCAATTTGGACAGGGCTCAGTGGGGACCGCTTGTTTCTGCTCCATTTGGTGTCTCCTGGGATGGCTTGAAGGCTGAGGGCTGGAGTAGTTGGCCAACTCACCCCCCTCTATCGAAGGCTAGCATCTGCGGGTACGTCAACTGTGGCTGTAGCCAGAACATCTACACTTGAACTTGCCTTGTGGCTGCTGGGCTGCCTCAAAGCCTGGTGCCTGCGTTCCCAGGGTGAGTGTCCCAAGAGGACTGGACAGAAGCTGTATCGCCTTTTATGACTTGGCTTCCTAAGCCTCATGAGTCTACCCAGATAGAAGGGTGAGGACACAGACCCCACCACTTGATACAGGAGTGCAGCACCATATTGTAGGACGTGTGACACAGGCCCTCTTGGTGTGGCTGTCTTCAGATAACACAATTGGCCACAATTCCATCAGTGAAAACCAGTCTTGTGAGGCCATCTAGATGCAAGATGAGCTTAGGAAATATAGCTGTAGTTGGGCAGCCGCTTCAAAGTGACAGTAATGGCAGGAAAGCCCATTTGGGTTGTAGCTAGCAGGCCACATGCAATAACGAGCTTCTCCATGTCATGAATGGGCCCCCTGTAATGCTCACGGGTCCAGTCAAACGGAGACATCTGTAGAGACACTTTGTGGGGCACTGGCAGAGAAAGCAGAGCCATGCTGTGAGCCTTTGAGGTTCTGCTTAGGGACAAAGTGTGACCACATGCTGCCCAGGCGGCATCCTGACACTTTCCATCTTTAACACAGTCTAGTGGAATCAGCCAGGCTAGACGGACTTGGGTTCAGCTGAGCAGCTGCAGAAACACGGCAAGTGGGACACTCGGTCACAGGTTCTGCCCTCCCCTGCTGTTCTCCCCTGCTCATCCTCTGGCCCCCTTATTATAGAGCTGCTCTGATTTCCTGTGGAAGTAAAGCATCGCAGTGATGCAAGGAAGGCTCTAGAACATTCATTCCTCCTTGTATTTGACAAATTTAATGAGCACCTACTATGTGCCAGGCTCTGGGCTGAGCCCTGGAGAAACACTGTGAACTACACTGACAGGAAGCAAGGGACCCCCTGGCAGGCTTTGTGCCTGGTTGCAGCTGGAGTCTGGTGTGAGTGTGTTGTGCTCAGAAAGACAGGTGGGTGGGTCACAAAGCATCTAGTGACTTCTGTAGCAGACTGATGGTGGGTCAATTAACCTAATTTAACCGACTAACTGGTAAACTACACGCTCCCTATGTCAGATGTGTAAATCAGTGCTGACAGATGACATGATAGGGCTATCCTTGCCGTACACTTATCTGGAGGCAATTAATTATAACAGTCTGGAATGGCATTTGTGCCTTGAAATACAGAAGCAGCTGAAGAAATTCTGTATGTACTGCTGCAACTAATTTGCATTTAATTGTAATCAGCATTCATTTAGGGTCCTGGCAGCTGAGCCACACTGCGTGTCAGCCAGACACCTCAGCGGATCACGAAGTTACCCCCTTGAGTGTTTCAGGGACGTTGACTGCATTTGTAACAAGTGGCATTTTGGCATCCAAGAAGCGTCCTTCCTCAGAAATGAGACAAACCATGAAAGAAATGTCAAAAATCTGGAATGGAGAAAATCGCTGGGTGCCTTTGGAAAGTCTTCTCCCCACCCACTCATGAAAAAAAAATCCCAGATCTTTTATCCACCCTTTCAGCTATAGCTGTAGAGCTAAAGCATGTTTTGCTAAATTGGCAGAGAATGAGTGGTATTTAACAAAGAACACATCAAATGTGGGACAACTTCACAGGAAGGGCTTAGCAGGAAAAATAAAGACAACAAGAGCCCAAGCCCTTGTTGGTTTTGATGTCTGTCCGGGGAGAAGACTTCATTGGTCATTGAGGGAGATTAATTGTTGTTTTTCTAGGAAGTTGGAAGCCACAGTACAGGACGTGCCTCATTTGAGTATATAAGAAGTGGTCATAAAATCAAAACACTTAAGCAATATTCAAAAGCAGGGCGTCTGCATTCAGTTGCGTGCTGTCCCTTTATAAATACTTATGGTTGGCTCTAGACTTAAACTGACTGTGTCATTACTCAAAACATTATTGGAGTTCCTCTTCAGAGGCTGAAGCATATTCTCCTTGAATACTTTAGCTCTAAAATAATTTAGAGCCAAATCTGGGGAGTAAGATAGACATGCAAGCTGAGTGTTACATTTAATGTAGATGTGTGTGTGTGTGTGTGTGTGTGTGTGTGTGTGTGTGTGTGTGTGTGTGTGTGCGTGCCTGCGCCATATGCAGTGAGAATGGTTTTCTTATGTGGAAATGCTGAAGCCATTTCTTGAGGACTGCTACGCCACTTGTTTGAAAGATACTGGCATGGCTGGAAGATGTCTATGGCCTAACATCTCCCGTGCTTATTTGGCTGTGGGGTCCTTTCTTTATATATCTTTATTAACAGCCCATGTAACCACTGTTCCTCAAAACGTCCTTTGGGAAATGCTGACTACAGCGATTACAAGGAAAAGGACACACAGGAATACTCAGGAAGACAGAAGGGACTTCTGGTGAGACAAGGTAAATTGACCTCGTATATCTCTTTTTTCCTCTCCCAATATGCCAGCGAAGGAATACAAAATATAAATTCTCAAAGGTAGTAGGAGATGACAGTGGGCAAAGGACTGCAATACATTCCTGGGAATGAGAAGCCCACAGAGATGGCAAAGACTTAGGAAAGTGGAGGGAGCTAAAACCTATATTCCTGAGATGAGATACTATAGAAAGGTGAGCTGATTTGTACCCAGAGAGGCTCAGAACTGGGAGGTATAGGATACTGCTTTGAGACATAGTCTGTGAATGAGATGCTGTTATAGACTGAATGTTTGTGTTCTCCCCAAATTCGTATGTTGAAACTCTAACCCCCTGATGTGATGGTATTAGGAGGAGGAGCCTTTGGGGAGGTCATGAGGGTAGAGCCCTCCCCAATGGGATTAGTGCCCTTACAAGAGTCACAAAGGAGCTGTTTTCTCCTCTGCTCTCTGCCAGGTGAGGACTTAACGAGAAGTCAGCATTCTCACCAGAACCTGACCATCCAGGCACCCTGATCTCAGATGTCCAGCCTCCAGAACCATGAGAAATTTCTGTTGTTTCTAAGCCACTCGGTCTATGGTATCCTGTTTTAGCAGCCTGAGCAGACTGAGAAAGGTGGTAAAATAGGAAAGCAGGTAGAACATCTGTGTAAAGAAAGGTTACATCCCCAGGCACATTCCCTTCTCTCATACCCCCCTCCCATTGAGAACTAGATGTTCATTCTTCTTTGGGGAAATTGAAGCTGAGAGGCTCTAAACTCCAAGACATCAGACAAAGAGGTAGAGGGTGGGCAATGGAGAAGGACATACCTGAAAACAAGGAGATTAAGTAAATGCATTTATAATGTATGATGGCCTCAAATATCCCCTTCCCCCACCCTGCTTCTATAGGACTGCTAGCCAGATGTCCCCAAAGCAGGAGGTCAGATGATAAAAAATTCCTCCATGGAGGAATTTGAGGGCCCCAGAGAAATGCCTGCATGTATTGACATTTGGGAATTCTTCCTGTAAAAAGGCTGGATTGCTGTTTCATCATCTTAGAGTAAATCCGACTATTTTGTTCTGGCCATCGTCACTCATGCCAAGTGAGGCCCCATCAAGCTTTTAGTACCTCACCTTTAAATCTGAAAAACTGCTAAAGCTTAGCGAGCATTTAAGGAAAACCTCCATCATGAAGGACAAAATAAACAAAAACAAAAAAGCCCAGAAATAGTGACACTGATGAAAACAGAGATAATGTAGGGACCAGAAGAAAATGTAAAAATCAAACGAACAAATGCCATCAATATACTTGCAAGATAAGAGATGCTTTTGCATCCATGAAACTAGAATACATTACTATAAAAAAGAGAATGAGACTCACACACTCACAAAGCACAGGCAGCAAAAGGGAGAAATATAGATAAATTGGACTTAATCGAAAGTTTTGTGTATCAAAGGACACTATCAGTGAAAAGACAACCCACAGAACAGGGGAAATATTTGCAAATCACATACCTGATAAGGATTAATATCCAGAATATGTAAAGAACTCTTAAAACTCAACAAGAAAAAAACCAAACAACCCAGTTTAAAAATGGGCAAAGTTCTTCAACAGGCATTTCTCCAAAGAAGATATACAAATGGCCAACGACCACATGAAAAGTTATCTAACATTGCAAATCAAAACCACAATGTGGGGACTTCCCTGGTGGTCCAGTGGGTAAGACTCTGCTCCCCCAATGCGGGGGGCCCAGGTTCGATCCCTGGTCGGGGAACTAGATCCCACATGCATGCCATAACTATGAGTTCACATGCCACAACTAAGTCCACATGCTGCAACTAAAGATCCCGTGTGCTGCAACTAAGACCTGGCACAGCCAAAATAAATAAATAAATAAATATTTTTAAAAAAAACCACAATGTGATACTATTTCACACCTGTTAGGAGGACTCTTATTTTTTTAAAAATCAGAAAATAACGAGTGTTGGTGAGGATGTGGAGAAACTGGACATCCTGTGCATTTAGAAAGGTAAAATGGTGCTGCCACTATGGAGAATATTATGGCGGTTCCCCAAATTAAACAGAATTATCATACGATCCAGCATTCACTTTGGGATATAGACTCCTGATAACTGAAAGCAGAGACCTGAACATGTCTGTACAACAATGTGTACAAAGATATTTGTACACCAATGTTCATAGCAGCATTACTCACAATAGCCAAAGGCGGAAACAACCCAAACGTTCATTGACAGATGAATGGATAAACAAAATGTGGATATACGTACAATGGAACATTACTCAGCCTTAAAAAGGAATGACATTCTGATACATGCTACAACATGGAAACTATTATGCTAGGTGATGTAAGCCAGGCACAAAGGAATAAATATTGTATGATTCCACTTATATGAGGCACCAGAAAGTAGAATGGTGGTTGCCCAGGGCTGTTGGGTGGCGGGGTGGGGGTATGAATGTGGAGTTATTGTTTAATGGGGACAGAGCTTTAGTGTGGGATGATATAAAAGTTCCGGAAATGGATAGTGGTGGTGGTTGTACAATATTGTGAATGTACTTGATGCCAATGAATTGCACATTTTAAAATGGCTAAAATGGAAAATGTTTGTTACATGTATTTTACCATAATTTTAAAAAAAAGAAAAAGGGAAAACATAAGGACAAGAAAGAGACCATGGAAATTAAAACTAACTAATGTTCTTCTAACATTTTATTAGAAAAATTAGAAGACAGGAAATATCCCAGAAAAAAAAATAAAAGGACAAATGGAGAAAAGGAAATGAAGAACTAGAAAATTATAGATTGAATCAGGATGTTCTGCATCTACTTCACAGGAGTTCCAGAAACAGAAAATGGAGTGAATGGAATGCATAGGATTACGAAAGGATTACTACAAGAAAATTTCCCAGAACTAAAGGGCATGATGTTGTCTAGATCAATAGGGCCCATGATGTGCTCAGAGCAACATACTGAAGGCTGAAGAAAGACCCACACAGAGCACAGCATCATGAAACCTGGGTAATAAAATGACCCTAAAAGATTCCAGAAAACACATCACACACAAAGGACTGGAATGGGGGATGGGGACAGCACTGGTGTCTCCACAGTGACACAAAGAGCCTGGAGACATGGATCAGTGCCTTCCATGCGCCGGGAAAAATGATTTCCAGCCTAAAATTCTAGGCTCAGCCAAGTTCGACAAGAATGTGCGGATAACATTTTTGCAGGCTGAACTGAATTCTTGTGAGATTATTTGTTCCCTAAGGCCCTGCTCTGTAGGCCTGTCAGACTAAGAAATGGTCTTTGCCATCAAACACTTTATAAAAAATGTTTTCAGTTCCTCTGTTCCCTTTTCTTAAATTTCAGCTTTATGGAGGTATAACTGGCATATAGAATTGTAAAATATTTAAGTTTACATCATGGGGAGTTGACGTGTGGGTACCTGGTGTCATCTGCTCCTAGGACAGCATGAGAGTCTGTCACAGCAGGGGAGGAGTCCAGAGAAGTGACAAGTGACTCAGCTTCCTTTCTTTATTCTCCTGGTTTTGAGACCCTGTGTCCTTGGCCTCTGACTTCCTGTTTCTTGGTTTACTCTCTCCTTTGGCAGGAGTACATCCTCCAATAGCTTCCTAGGGAAATGGAAAATTTGAGGCCCTACGTACTAGCAAAGTCTTTGTTCTACACTGAAACTTATTGGACAGTAAATAATCTAAGAAACAGAGGACCCCAAAGTGGAGCAGTCCCAGGAGGACAGGTGCTCAGTTAGGCATCTCCCAGGAAGCCCAGGCCATGTCCTAACAGAACTGCGGTTGGGGGGAGAGATGGATAAGTGTATGACAGGAGCACATATACACATGTGACAGAATTACTGGAATATCTGGAGAGAAACTGGGATCCATACAAAGAAAACCGGGCAAATGAACTGAATGGAATAATCATTAACAACAGGAAAAGAACTGTGTAGGAAAGGAGTATTGACCTGTGCGCTAATGGGCTCAGTAGTGAATGGTAATTGTATACCGATACCCAATTGACTACTGATATAATTCAATACTGTGATAAACCTGCACTGGGAGGGTGGGAGAAGGCAGCAGGGATACGGGGCATGAGAGGTAAGTTCTTATACAGCATGGTGGGATTTAAAGTTAATGTCCAAATTGACAAATCAAGAATTAGAAATAGCAATATATTATTTAGAAATATAACTGTAAATACTTGAGGGAAATCAAAAGAGTTGATTATAGTTAACTCTGGGGACCATGCCTAGATCATTTGACTGGATTTTTGCAAATATCTGTTTGATATAAATTAACCAGAGTATTCTCAATTTATGAAAATTTATGAAATAGAAAAGTCCTTTGAAAGATAAGGTTGTGATGATTTGCATATTAAAATCCGAGATACGCTTGTGTGGGTTGAGCCTCCTAAAGACTTCAACTGACTGCTCTTGTATGGAGGTGATTCATGGGGGCCCGTGGTGCACAGGTGACTGTCACAGCCTGGGAAAATCACAGTGCCCTCAGCAGTTCATTTTGGAAATTTGAAATTTATAATTGATAAGCTCTGTTATTCTCTTCTCACCCACTTTTTACCTCTAATGTTGCATGATGACATAGGGTAGCTCAGGTACCTGACGGTTAAGGGGATCAAGCCCATTTCAAAGATAGCACGAGGTACCTGGTAATTCTGACTGCAAGCCTCCTAATTATTCAATTAAATGCATGCTTACTGAATTCCTACTCTATTGACGGCATGATCAATATGAGCAAAGTACCATCCCTGATGTCAAGGGAGAGATGGTCATGGTTACTCATAAAACCAAAGCTAGACATTTAAAATATTTTAATAGACAATTTGAGGAGAAAGTTAATTTTTAGAAAGTGCTATAGGGACAATGTCTTAGCCTGGGTTCTTTGCAAAACAGAGCCTGAGGCAAAGCTTATGTGCCAGTACCTAGGGGTGCTCTCCCAGGGAGGCCCTTGCCTGGAACAGTCCATGGGTGTGTGTGTTTGGAGTGGGTTGGCAAGATATTTCTCTGATGGCTCTTGCTTGTCTTGCTTCTCATTAGTCAAAGTTTGCTCTAGGTGGGACACCACCTGCCCTGCCAGCCTTTGAGCAGGTGAGATCCAACCCTGTACAGGGAGCAGCCTCAGAGTCTGGAAGGGATGGGAGAAGCAGGCCCTCCATGGGGGGCTGCTCAGGTGGGGCCAACGACCGGGCGCCAGACTCTGCATTGAGCTATCAGCTGAGGGTCGGGTCATGGAGGGTGGACTGGGGTGCAGGAGGAAAGAAAACCTGGGTCAGTGCAATGAAGTATATTTCTTTTCCCACTCCCAAACAATCCCATCCTCTGAGAAGTAACTACAGTAAACAGCTTAGCTTGTAAATATTAGCAATTCTGATTGTTGGTCAGGAAGCGTGATGTCATTTTTTTCGTTCTGGTCTAAATAAAGGAAAACAAAATCTCTCTCAGATCAGGGCAAATAGTCTTGGCCCTGAGTTTACTGGAAGACTGTAAGATCCCTGAGTGTCTTTTTCCTGTAGTCATGGCACTCAGGAAATGTTGGTTGAATGGACAAGTGAATCCATACATTCCCGCTGACTTATTAGATGAACAGAACTTACGGAAAAAAAAAAAAATCATACCATCTGGATCACCTGTTCTCAAACCTTAGTGCCCTCAAGATGGAAATTTGCATTTTTTAAAGCAAGTTCTCAAGGTGATCCAGCTGCAGGTGGTTTGTGGACCAAAATAAGAGCAACACTGCTGAAACCTTCTGGGGATTTGTGGCTGTGTGGATGAGAAAAAGATCACACTTCATGTTTACTTGCAGCAAGGGCCACACCTAGAGGGCACACCTGCAGACACCACATTTTCCTTCCTATCCGTGAGAGGTTGGAGTGGCATTTTCTACAGAAAAAGGAACTTGATTGTGATGGTAACAAACAACTTGTAAACCTGCAGAGTGTAGAACTGTCTAAACAGTGTGGCTCAAGCAGTGCCGACTTAGAGAAATAGGACTTAGAGAGTCCTATTTCTCTCCCTAATAACCGCATTCCCTAGGATTGAATTTCATAAGCATTCATTAGGCACTGACATTGTATCAGGCCCTGTGCTCGGTTCTGGAGACAAACGGTGTTTAAGACATAAAACTGTTCAAGTATTAAAAGCTTCCCCTGGGTCTGCACTTCCTTTGGGTAAAAATGCAACCATGTTCCCTGAGAATTTAGTGGCCAGACCGGTGAAAAAAGCAACGGTGAGCAGGTAGAGGCTGCTAACGTGTGAACCTTGGCAAAACACTTTTGTTCACTGATGACAGTTTTTCACATCCTAGACGGTGAGAAGCTTTGCTGTTCGATTCACTTCAGTGGGAATGCACGGCCGCTCTTGCCTGGAGGCTCTGAGTCTGTGGGTCACTTTGACACAGGGAAGCAGCCTTGGTGCTGCTTCCATTTGAAGACAACATTCCACAGTTATCTCAACTTGGCAGTTTCCAAGGAAACAGGACCCTGAGTCTACTTCTTAGCACTGCTGGTAATCAGACTGTGATGTTCCAACACAACCTAAATAAAACAAGTTTCTGATGGCATCTGGCTGAGGCTACACAGGGTGCCTCCCAGGGCAAAACCACAGATGGGAAATGATGGGGACCTCCCTCCTTGGAGCCATCACTGCTTTTCTTACCTAATGACAATGTTCCCAATGACTCCCTCAGCCTCACTTCATCCTTCCTCCCCCTGAGTAATGACTACTGCTCTCCCGGTTTCTAAACTGCCTGCAGCATGGCAGCCTCCAGTGCAAAGAGGCTCCCTCTTTCCCACTCCCTCTTAAAAATCATCCTACATCAGCCCCAACTCCTTCTTAATGAGCTGCCCCACTTCTCCTGTGGTGTTCAATCACCCTTGGTGTAGCAAGTTATAAACCTAAATTTGTTTGGTTGCAGGTGTGTCCTTGGTGGTCTTTATCTGATGGGCTTTATCAAAGGGCAAGGATTGGCAAAAATGAGATTCTTTCCCTCTCCATGGTGCACTGGTAAATGTTTTACAGGATCTCAGTAAAAGAAAGGAAAAGGAAAAAGCACTGATTTGTAGTGTTTGCTCATTTTTGTGATGTAAATAGTCCCACTCTGGTCAATTTCAAGCTACTAGTATGACTTCACTGAACACTTAGTTGGGAAGAGGCGTATATAATCAGCTTTCCGGGGTCTGTACCAGTGGGCTCCAGCACGTCTCTGCCACCTTCTCAGCCGCTTCCTCAAGCAACAACCTTTTTTTCACTCATTGAGTTTTGCAGAACTTGTTTCTCCGTGGAGTAGCTTATGATTTTTTCTTTCCCTGCATTTGTGTGAGGAATCTGGCACCTGGCTGATTTGTAAGCAAGTCCTGAGGAATGTCATGACTGAAATAGAAAATCATTGACAGAGAACTTGCATATAAAAGTGGGCAAATAGCAAAGAACCCAGAGTTTCAGAGACCAGTAAATATACAATCGTTTGTCATGGTCAGTTGCTTCACTGAAGGTGATTTCCTGGTGAAGGCAGAGGGCAAACGATTTCATCCTGGAGGAGAGAAACACCCCCTCTTAGACAGCAACACTAGTTCATCTTTCTTTGGTCTGGGCTTAATCTACCAGACCTATAGTGAGACCTGCCTTTTTTTTTTTTTTTTAAATCCTACAAAGAAAACGATCTCTGTGGAATACCCATGAAGTAATTATAGATAATGGTCCATGATCTGGCAGTTTACAAGTTCAGCCACTTGCCTGAGAAATGAATTCCCTATCTGCTACTATAAGACCTCATTATGTGCTGTACTGGTGAATTGATAATGAAAAGACTTAAAAAGTGTCTGATCCAAAAGAAACTCCTTTCTTGGCCTGACTGGCCTCCAGAGAAGGGCCCTAGGGAACTCAATGCAAATTTCAAACAAGATTACCAGCAGCTTCTTATCATCCCCTTGTAATGCTGGGAATGTGGGAACTGTGAAAAGCCTGCAAAAGATGGAAATACCATAGTTAAAGGGAAAAAAAAGAGAACTTTTCAATTTGATGAAGAGAAAGAAAATGGTTTAAGGTAGGTTGAGAAGATTGATATTATTTTTCTAAAAAGGCATTAGTCCTTTTGACAAGACTACAAAGAAAATAGATCTCACTTTAAGTCAGTACTTTGCTCAGTAGATCTACGTAGTATCTTGTGCTGAGGATACCAAAATGAAGTTCACTGTCAACTGAAGGAGAAAAGTATTTGAGCTAGCCACTTGCTTCTTTGCTCTCAGATCCAATCTTAGACCTCTCCCTGAAAGCTTCAGGTCACGTTCAAGGTAGTAGGAGCACCAGCAGGAGAGTGGAGGATGGGTGTTAAGGAGATGCCAGGATAGCCATCCCCCTCTCTCTCTGCTTTGGGTGGTGACCCAGGGGTGCCAGCTCCCATGAACCAGATCTGGCCAGGTAGCCTTGGCTTCTGGGCTCTGATAGCAGCTCTTTTTCCCTTTGTTCTTCCAGTCCCAGGAGGTAGCTAGCAGCTGTCCAGTGTAATTAAAATCTGCATTGCCTCACTGTCCCCTCTTGGGCTTGTCAACTTTCTCAGCACCTTTGTCACTAGTTTATTGCATTGAATTCCTCCTGTTGAACTTCCTGGAATGACCTTGATTTTCTTGTCTGCAGGTTGACCAATAAAGAAAGTAAACAAATAGTTATAAAGTTCATGTGATGTTCCTAGAAACGGTCTGTGCACAGTGCTATGGGGACCTAGATGGTGGCTCTCTCTCACTTGTGGGGACCAGGAAGGCTTATACTAAGTGGGAAATTTGAGTTGCAGCTCCAAAAATGAGTTGGAAGTTCCAAGGCAATCAATCGAAGAGGAGGAAGCAGGAGGAAAGAGAGTATTCCAATTGTTTGCAGAAAGCATGGCAGGGTGACAGAAGATGGAGTTTTAGAGGGATGTCAAATAATCAAAAACCACTGATGAATGGGTCAAGCACAAAACGAGTAGCCTACTTGGAGGGTGGCTATTTGGATTCTAGTTTCTATGACTGGAGGTGTCACTTCGGCCACAGAAGCCTTCAATTCCCCAGGACTCGGGATGGGAGAAACCACCTGGGAAATAGCTGGAAACATCAATACTCTATTCATTCTACCAACACAAAGGACCATTTGCCTAGTCAGCACCCACTGGGGGAACTTTAAACTGTGTGCTTAATGTGATACTTACGTTTCCTAAAGTCTCTAAGCTGCAAGGCACTCTCACTGAAAATCAGATAGTGACCTTCTGGAAGATTCACTTGCTTGCCTCCGTTCTATTGGGGGGTGGAGAGGCAGAAAGAAAATTCCCAAGTCACTGCTTGCAAACAGCCCAGAGCACATCTGTTAAGCCTTTTTCTTTTGATAACAACACAAATATGTCTAAAATTTAGTTTTTACTCCCTCCCCAAATATGCACATGCCAAAGGCAACCGTGGCCTTTCTGCTGGGGCAGTCACAGCTTCCAGTTTGGGAAACAAATGTTGAAGTCTGCCACTGGCACCATCCGGATTAAAGCAGAAGGATCCGCTTGCCTTCAAGGATGATATTTACACTTCTATGCCATAATGAATCTTTCGTTCCCAGCACAGCAAATTTTCAAAGATGCTTCCCGTTCACTTATGACTAAATCCTTCCATACGACTCAGTGAGGCAAATGGAGAGAGTGCAGTTACTTGCTCAAGAGCTTTTAATAGACTCCTGTCAAGAGCAGAGATGGCATCCAGGTCTCTGTTTTTGGCAGGAACACTTTCCCCAGTCCTTGTGCGGATGGGGTGCCTGCTGTCATAGCAAGTTTCCGTGCTGTAGGAGGTCCAGGGCCAACATTCCATAAAAAACACAGAAGCTACCTGCTTGGCCCTGGTTTTCCCTTAGGCTACATTTAGGAGGCAACGTTCAAAGAGAGATGTTCAAGCCCTCAAGGAAAGGGCTTTCCTTTCTCACCACCAACCACCTGACCCCAAGAGAAATGCCCTTCTGACCCCTACTGGCTGTGGTGGCACACACATCGAGCAAGCATAGAAAATCATTTCAGAGCTGATGTCAGAATACTCTCCTAAACACTCTCCTGCTATGACGGGAGGAGAAGGTTAAACATAGGGAAGGTTGACGCAGTCCTGATTAAACAGGCTGGGAAGACAGAAACAAATAATCACCCTGTATGTAGCAATAATGGAGCAACAAAGTAAATATTAAGGCAGAGCCTTGCTATCAATATTTAACTAGCAAATTAAGGTACAGAGGATGCACTTTGGAGAATACAAGGGTGACCAGAGATGCAGAAATGGCTCAATTATAATACACTGTCATAGTCAGGGAAGAGGAAAGGGCTGTGTGCATTGTTTAACCCAAGGTTATGGACGCACACCAGAGGTAATCAAAGGTGATTAAGCAGGGGGATGATGATGTGAGATAATTCTAGGCTCATCAGCATAAGGAATTTGTTGAGAGAAAGGAATAGAGAACATGCTGTAAATTCTGGTCTAGAGTTCTCCCCTACGATTCCCATATGTTTGTGTCTCCCTCATCAATAATTCTCTTAGGTTTTCTTGGTCCTTTATTTACTCAACTAGGACAAAGGATCTTAAGGAACACTTCACATCTTGGGGCAATGCTTCCAACCATAACTTAGCCTAATGTGCCTGTCTTGTGTTCATGCAACCAAATCTATCTCTTAGTTTATTACTCTCTAACCACTTCTCAGAATGAGGATATTGTCAAAGTATTGTACACAAAATATTTTTCATGGGTAAATAAGTGTGGGGCCTTCTGAATTAAAGATTAAAGTGTGTATTAGCATATCAAAGCAGCCGTGATTCTTAAAGAGGGATGTAGTTGTATATAGAATTTCCAGGAAACATTAGTCCTGCAGAATCCTTTTTTGGAAGTATCTTAAATACCCAAGATTCCGTGGAAGACTTTCGGTGAAGGACTTTTCTCTCCTGTTTGTCTTCCTCAATCAGCCCACCAATTTCAGTTACCCTGTTCCCTCTACAACCTTCGTTCCTCCTTCCTTCGTGTTTGGGGTGAGATGGCCACCAGCTGATTTTCTGAGGATCTTTGTACCAGGAGTGAAAATGCCTGAGGCATCATCTGGAGACCCCACTCTCCAGTGTGCAAGGTGACTGCACACTCCAGAGCCTTCCCCAGAGCAGTGAGCCCGTGAATGTACTTTATCCTTAGAAGTTAGAATAACATGCAGACACTTCGGCACCTAATAAATAAAAAAACATTTTTCCTCAATAGGAAATGACAAATTTCAATCCCACTGGGACAGCATCATATTCTGATATCATTTCTCTAAGAACTAATGAAATGTGAACCTCTAGGATGCCAGGAACTCAGATGATCACATCTCCATGATTTAATATTACAAGATCCCTGAATTTTCTATTAGCTCCCTCTGAGATTTTGTTCTCTTCTCCATTCTGAGTCTCACTAACAACTTCTCCAGGAGCTGCACAGAAACAGGGAAGCATGGTCCTTGAGACAGGGATTCATGCACCAAGAGATTAAAACAAATGGGAGAGAATTTCTGGGGTCAGGTTTCTCTAGAAAGAGCTGTGTTTCATTCCTACCTTGGCCACTATGGATCTGCATGAATTCTGCCAGTAATTCTATTTTCAAAAGTATTTTCCTCTTTATTAAGTTATTTATTAAACCTGTAATGATGCTAGTTTGTTCAGCAATTTGGCTTAAGTTTGAAAGCCCTATTTCTGTCATATCCTGTTATTTTATTTTCTAATTATATGTTTTTGTTTATTCACATTCTATATATAACATCAAGTAATTGTGAGTACATCTCTTTTGTTTCTTGATTTATGTTTTTTTCTAGATTGTGTTACTTTTTATTTGTTTTCTGTGCTGTTTTTGTGTTTTCTGTTATTTGTTTGCCTGGTGCCAAGATGCTTCTTTTTATCTTGTTTATGCTTAGATCACTCAGCCTGGACCTTCTCTTTGCTCTGATACAGAATGGTTAATTCTTGACTTTCTTCCCACTATATCTGACCTATAGTGTGAGAAAATGAGAAAGGAAAGAGGCAAGATCATCTTGGTTGGTGTGCAGTCTTTGTTAGCATATCTGGGCTCAGTTTTAAGATTTTGTTAAACATCCTAAGTTAGACATCTAATCAGGTACTAGATGTGATACTGGTTCAGCTACAAAGGCCAAAACAGCAGTGATTTAAATAACATAACATTTGTATTTCTCTTATGTAACTAATTGAATGTAAGCCATCTGGTTTGGGGGCACGGACACATCAAGGATCCTGAATTCTTCTATTTTGTTGTCAAGCTTTCTATGCATTACAGTGGCACTTGGCTCTTACTGGCACATCCACATGCAGTCAGTTGAAGGGAAAAAGGGCAAGGAAAGGGCATAATTACTTTTTTAAAAGACAGGAACCTGAGGTTTCAAGCATCACTTTCTCTCCCATATGATTGGCAAGAACATAGTCACATGGCCACAGAGTAGTAAGGGGGGCTGGGAAATGCAGTCTTTCTCCTGGGAAGTCAGATGGGCAGGTGAAATTTGGGGATTCTATCACTAAAGGAAGAAACTGGTGAATGAGTTGGCTTTGCCACACCAGATATCCCACCACCTAATGGGGGGATGTAGCTCCTTCCCAGGATGGGGGTGCCCTTAGGCTTCAGATGGCCCCCCAATTCAAAGAGCTTCATGGAAACCTCCTCTCCCCATCCCACCAATTTCCCCTTTATTTTGGGAAACAAAATAGTTTTCAATAGTTTCCACTTCTCACTCAAAAAAAGAAAAAGATGGGAACATCCTCTCAGTTTGAATAACTCAAGGTTTGGTGTTGTTAGTGAGCATCCTTGGGATTCCTTTGAGCCACCCATGTGTGTCCTCCTGGGTGGGGGTGAGGGGCAGAATCAGGGGAGACGCCAGGCTGTGCTGTACCTCCTTGTTGCTCCTGGCTGCTCTAGAGTTTTCTGTTAGTTTGGTTTTAGGTTTTGAAGTTTAGTGAAGTAGGTTGTAGTCATTACCATGTTTAGTTGATTTTTTTGCTGTTTTTTTGCTATATTAACCTCATTTTCACAGTTATCAGAAGAGGGAAAGTTAGTGACATAAGGGGCTTTTTTTAAATTACTGTTTTCTCTATTTCCTCTTTTACTATTTATAAATCTCCTCCCAGCATTCCCTATCTCTGTCTTTGCTTAATTTTCTTCATTGCACTTATGTAATGCAGATAAAGCACTATTCACTATTTTAGCTAAAGCCCCATAGTCTATCTCATTCATTTTCTATGTTCCTGTATTTCCTCAGCTTTTGCATCTTGCTATTGTACTTGTTTTTCTAGCCATACTCCAATTTTATTACTTTAAAAGTATCATGTTTTTATATAAAATGAAATTTTAGGAGAAGAGAAAACATTTATACTTTATCTTTTTGAACAGAAGAAAGGTCAAAGCTAGGTTTTTGGAGAACCTTCAGTCATCCTCAAGCAATACCACTCAGGAAGAGGTCTGCTTTGCTAACTAATCCTGTGGTAGCCCAGCTGTGTTGCAAAAATTTATCACTGCTGTTGGCATTCCACAGGCTAAACATATATGCCATTTTCAACCAGGTATCTAGAAAGTTTGTCTTCCCACAATTACTGGGAGATAGGCTTCTATGACACCACAGATGATTTATCACTTAATAAATCCTATAAGGTGAGGATAAGTTCTAAGCTTAGCATCGATATTTCATATTATGAAAACATTACCTCTCTCTTTGATTGCTTTGTCATACCACCTGGACAAACATTTGAAAATTAGTAGACATATTACAATGAGGATAATAATCAAAATGCATCTTTGTATTATTCTCTGAATGTTTTTTTTTTTTCCTTAAGGTTAAAGCAGACATACAATGTATGTCTAATAGGCCACAAACAGACTGTTTTGGCTAACCTAAAGTTCAAATTAAATCATGTATAAGCCAGAATGACTTTCCCATACCTCAATATGTGAAAATTTCTTCCATCATTTTCCCCTTTTAATTGCAAATCTTTCCATAGAAAGCATTGATAATCAATATTTTTTCCAGCATTGCCAGAGTGGCTCAGTGGCCTGCTCTGGGTCCATTCATGTCCCCTTGTTGCTAGGCCTACTTTTTGTTTATATATTGGCCTAGTTGTCCATTTTGGGGGGAAACTAATCAGACATAACAAACAAGTACAGAGGTTTGCTGAAGGGGAAACATTTTATAGGCTATACATTTTAGCACTTATACCCAATTGTCACACAAGCATTGTACATGTGCTTTTAGCAGTAAACTTAAAGCCAGCAGTGATACACATCGTAAGTAATTATGCACTGTGATAACTTCATAAGACAATTTTTTTCAATCCTGAACACCGGGGTCAAAAATATGGTTTGAAGCAAAACAATAACTTTCCATTAGAATTCTTTAAATTTCTTACCCAGTTCAGCAGTATGATCTGAAAGTTACCAAATGTTTTCCATATAATATAGTACCAAATAATCCTAGTTACTTTAATATTCTTTTCTTTCTTTTTTGGCCACGTGGCATGGCTTGCAGGATCCTAGCTCCCTGACCAGGGACCGAACATGTGCCCTTGGCAGTGAAAGCGATAAGTCCCAACCCTGGACCACCAGGGAATTCTCAAGTTTAATATTTCTTCTGAGATGCCTAGGGGCCCTTTGGAATACTCAAAGTTAGCTAGAGAAAGAAACTTACAATCTGTTATCAAAAGCAGTTCAATATTCCAGGAAAACTTTGTTCTCTCAACAGAGAGAGAAAACCAAAATCCAGTCTTATGCTAGCTTACTATATATAACAAAATTCATTTATCTAATTAAATTCAATCTAAATCAAACTTGACAATGTACAAAATTCTTTTCTCAAAGTTCCTTTTTCACAAACCTTTTATCACTTTCTGGACCCATATTAAATTTTCACTTATTTTCCCCATATATAAGCAAACAGCTCTAGGACAAAATACTTCTTTTTTTCTTCAAAAAAATATCTCCATTCTTTATACCTTCTCTTGCTGACAACATATATCTTACTTGCTTCACACACTGAAATGCTTCCCTTATCATTTTAGTAGCTTTAATTACATATTACAATTTTTAACCCTTAAAATCTTAACAAAACCAAGAAACAAGTAATTGAACTGTTTGTTATACCAGCATCTGTAAAAACTATTTTTAAGTAAACATCCCTGAAACATAATTACTCTGAAAGTGTTTATCCAAAAGCTTTTATCCAACTTCTCTATTTTATTATTTATGACAATATCACACATAGACATATGTGCCTCCAGACAGGCAGAGACCTCATAGCTTTATCTTAAAACTTATTCATGAATCAAATATTTTAATACAGAGCTCATTAGTCTATTAATAACAGTTGGAGTAAGTTAAGTTTACAAACTTCAGTTTAAAATATCTTTCCTCCTTTTTTTTTTCCTGGCTTGAAGTTCTACTAATTAACCCAAGGCTTAAGTCTCAGGCAAAGTGGGCTCTTTTTGTATTTCAAGGACATGATATAAGTTAACTTCAAGTTTTTTACTAGGAACTTTTGTTCTCTTGGATTCAGAATTCTGAAATTTAAAAAAAAAAATTTTTTTTAAATCAAGCCAGCTTTCTCTAACTGCATATGTGAAAAGAACCAGTTCTGAAATTTCAAGAGTTTCATCTTAACCAATTTTCTCCAGAGTCTAAAGAATACTGTTGCCATACATTGTTAAAAAATTTATCTTTCTTTTTCTTTAGTCATAATCTCATAGCTAAAATTTTTCTAATAAATTGAACCTGAATTTCTCATTTTACAAAAGACAACAAAGATACCAGTCACACAAATGGAATACACATTCACACACCAGAAGGCAGAACTGTCACAATCCTCCAAGACGACCGATACGGTGTCCCAAACAAACACTTCCCCAACACAAATGGTCCTCGACGTCAGACACACGTCAGAACCAACTGGCAAAACGCCCAACAGCGCTTCGTGCTCACAAATGGTCCTCGACGTCAGACACACGTCAGAACCAACTGACAAAACGCCCAACAGCGCTTCGTGCTCACAAATGGTCCTCGACGTCAGAACCAACTGGCAAAACGCCCAACAGCGCTTCGTGCTCAAAAGACAAGTTTGCCCGGGAAACACCGGTGGACTTACTCGGTCTTGGAGCTCGTCAGCTTGTCCAGATGCATGTTTCCGTTCCACCAACGAAAAGCGTATGTTGACAGCCAGTGCCGAGCAGGGGAGAAACAGGGAGGATCCCCCAAACACATGGTTTCGGCAGCTGCTAGGAGCGTCCCCCCAAAGCCCCCTCTCGGGGCCAGCGAGCCTCGAGCAGCGGCCCCTCACAGCCATCCCGGCGCGTCGCCATGGCGGCTCTGCTCGGGAAAACCCCCGGGAGCCAGATGTCGCGAGAGTACAGCAGCCCCAGGTTGAGAGCCAGAAACTAACCGAAAGTGGGGTTGGGCTGCTCGCCGCTCTAAAGCCAATGAGGAGCCAGGTTGGTGGGAAGGAAAGTTTGCTTTATTTCAGAGGCCGGCAGCCTGGTGGGGGAGGGGCAGAGGCCTGTCCAAAGGCCGACTCCCCCCACTGACAATCAGTGGGCAAGAGCTTTTATAGATGCGGGGAGGGGGCTACACGCAGAAACAGCGCAGTCAGCTCTGACAGTCATCTTGATGTTGGTCATCGGTGGTCTGATCGGCATCATCTTGATTGTTTTAATTACAGTTCATCTTCAGTTCCACGGTCAATTTGTTCCCATTTCTTTGAGTCCAGTTCTTAGAACTGTGGAAGCTTATGTCATGGCTACAGTCTGGGTATCATGCAGTTAACTTCACCCACCTGGTGGGGCTTTCAGCATCTATAAGACAGCTCACGGGATATGGCTCAGAATATTATCTATAGCCTTTGAGGAGAAACCAAAGGTTCCTAACTTTGCTTAATGACTATACTACTATTATTTGGTCTTTTTTGACTGTTTTCCCTTGTTTCTGTAATTTCTCACTTCTCTGATTAAACTTATTGTTTGGCTAAAATTTTTCCACAGACATAAGGCAGTCTGAGGACATGGTGGGCAAGGACCATAGGGTCCTGGTCCGTTTCAGTAGGGTGTGAAAGAAATGTCTTTTAAGAAAAAAATCTTGATATGTGAACACTCCAAGTTCTTGCTGCATAACGAACTCCTGGTAGGTTAAACCTGCCCCTAAATTTTCCCCTCATTTCCCATTTCCATGAAAGTTCTCTTATTCCAGCCAATCACCATGGCTCCTTTATTCAGCAAATATTTATTTAGCACTTACCGTGTGCCAGACACTATTCTATATGCTGTGGAAACTGCAGTGAACTAAACAGACGAAAGTCACTGCCCTCGTGGAATATGCATTCTATTAGTGTAGATGGATAATAAAATAAATGAGTAAAGTATATAGTAAACAAAAAGGTGATAATTTCTATGGAAAGAAATAAAATAGGGAACGGAGATGGGATAGGACTCTGGATATAATTTGACCTCCTTTCTCATGTTTTGGACACAAACTTTTCCCCATCTCCCATCTGGATAGCTGAGATGCATGAGGACTTTACAAATGACTAAATAGTACTAAAATGACTAAATATTAAGTGGCTAGTTATTAAGGGAGATTCAAGTAGAAATACACAGAACATACTTGAAGTATAAAAAAGTGTGCTCCCAGGACTCACGGAGCCTGTCTCCTTTTACACACTGCCTCCTGACCTCCCTAGTCTCTGGACAGAAGGGCTGCAATAATTCCACAGGCCCTTAGCCCAGGTTCTGCACATCTTCTCTGCTGACCTGTCCCCACATACAGGAGGCCCCTCGCAAGCCAACATTCAGGAGTCTCATCTTTGACACGAGACGTCTCGTTTTATTTGCCCGCTCCCTCTAAGTTACTCCTCTCCCTGAGCTGTGATTGGTTTCCAGCCTGAGAGGCACCTCACTGCCCCAGGTGGCGGGGGTCATGGATGATCTCGTCCGCCTTCTACAGCAGGACTGCCCTTGTGGGTTGTGGCAGCGACACCCACTCCTTACAGGATATACATGCGCTCCCCACTTTGCTCAGAGCCTTCACAGTTTGGTGGGGCCATGGGTAGGTCTCAGGCAGCATTGAAGAAACAGTGAACAAACTTTCTCGTCTTCTCTGGCACAGAGGCTAGAAGCCCATGTTCTGACTGGCATTACAGCAAGAAGTGGAAACAGCCCAGATCCTTGAACAGAGCTGCCATGCAGAGCTACGAGACCCATAGTAGACTCTGTGTGGGTAAAACATACACCTTGCTGTGTTGAGCCACTAAAACTGGAAGTTTCTTTCCTACCACAGCATAGTTAAACTGACTAATACCCAGCCTAATAGTCAAGTGAGATCACAGAGCTGGGCATTCCAAAGCATTCCGATAACACTTGACATTTGGCAACAAGGAGACCATTCCTTCACACGGAGGAGGCCGTGTGGGGCAGCATCTCAGATTACAAACTTTGGGTTGGACCGAACTGGGTTTGAATCTTGCAGATGCTACTTGCTAACTGGTTGTGAGACATGAGTCATATTGCTCAGCCTTTCTGAACCTCAGTTTTTGTAACCTCAATTCATTAGGTTGTTTTAAGGGTTGATGGAAACATCTAGTAAGGTTTGGTACACAGTAAACACACAGAAAATTGTAGCGGTCATGATGATAAGTTCAGAAGTTTACGTAGAGTAGATTCAATAATGTGCTCACCGATTAGCCGAAGCACACACATCTAATGTCCGAGCTGTGGGTGCTTAGGGAACAGGGAACAAAACCAAGCTGGTGTCACAGCCTGGACCTCTCCAACCACCCAAACTTTCTAATAAATACATGAAAATAAGTCAAAGGGATGATTTGTTATTTGGATGACCGAAAGAGTATTTCTTCTTACAACTCATAGGAACTTAGGTAACTTAAATATATATAAAATTAAAAGTTGACCCAAGAAAAATTATGTTTAAGACTCCAGATATAAGGTCTTTTTAGATAGAGGACATGAATCACAGCAGAAATTTTGAAAATGATCTGAGGGTAATGATTGAATATGCTTTAAATACATTGCGAGGAGGAGCTTCAAGATGGTGGAAGAGTAAGACACGGAGATCACCTTCCTCCCCACAAATACATCAGAAATACATCTACATGTGGAACAGCTCCTACAGAACACCTACTGAACGCTGGCATAAGACCTCAGACCTCCCAAAAGGCAAGAAATTCCCCACATACCTGGGTAGGACAAAAGAAAAAAGAAATAACAGAGACTAAAGAATAGGGACGGGACCTGCACCAGTGGGAGGGAGCTGGGAAGGAGGAAAGGTTTCCACACACTAGGAAGGCCCTTCGCGGGCGTAGACTGCGAGTGGCAGAGGGGGGAAGCTTCGGAGCCACGGAGGAGAGCGCAGCCACAGGGGTGCGGAGGGCAAAGCGGAGAGATTCCCGCACAGAGGCTCGGCGCCGAGCAGCACTCACCAGCCCGAGAGGCTTGTCTGCTCACCCGCCGGGGCGGGCGGGGCTGGGAGCTGAGGCTCGGGCTTTGGTCGGATCGCAGGGAGAGGACTGGGGTTGACGGCGTGAACACAGCCTGAAGGGGCTAGTGCGCCACAGCTAGCCGGGAGGGAGTCCGGGAAAAGGTCTGGACCTGCCGAAGGGGCAAGAGACTTTTTCTTGCCTCTTTGTTTCCTGGTGCGCAAGGAGAGGGGATTCAGAGCGCCGCTTAAAGGAGCTCCAGAGACGGGCGCGAGCCGCGGCGATCAGCGCAGACCGCAGAGAAGAGCATGAGACGCTAAGGCTGCTGCTGCCGCCACCAAGAAGCCTGTGTGCGAGCACAGGTCACTCTCCACAGGGCCCCACCCGGGAGACTGTGCAGCCCGCCACTGCCAGCGTCCCGTGATCCGGGGACAACTTCCCCGGGAGAACGCACGGCGCGCCTCAGGCTGGTGCAACGTCACGCTGGCCTCTGCCGCCGCAGGCTTGCCACGCATCCGTACTCCTCCCTCCCCGCGGCCTGAGTGAGCCAGAGCCCCCGAAGCAGCTGCTCCTTTAACCCCGTCCTGTCTGAGCGAAGAACAGATGCCCTCAGGCAACCTACATGCAGAGGCGGGTCCAAATCCAAAGCTGAACCCCTGGAGCTGTGCGAACAAAGAAGAGAAAGGGAAACCTCTCCCAGCAGCCTCAGGAGCAGCGGATTAAATCTCCACAGTAAACTTGATGTACCCTGCATCTGTGGAATACCTGAATAGACAACGAATCATCCCAAACTGAGGAGGTGGATTTTGGGAGCAAAGATATATATATATATATATATTTTTTTTCCCTTTTCCTCTTTTTGTGAGTGTGTACGTGTATGCTTCTGTGTGTGATATTGTCTGTATAGCTTTGCTTTTACCATTTGTCCTAGGGTTCTGTCTGTCCGTTATTGTTCTTTACTTTAAAAAATTTTTTTCTTAATAATTATTTTTTATTTTAATAACTTTATTTTATTTTATCTTCTTCTTTCTTTCTTTTTTATCTCCCTTTTATTCTGAGCCATGTGGATGAAAGGCTCTTGGTGCTCCAGCCAGGCGTCAGGGCTGTGCCTCTGAGGGGGGAGAGCCAAGTTCAGGACACTGGTCCACAAGAGACCTCCCAGCTCCACGTAATATCAAACGGCAAAAATCTCCCAGAGATCTCCATCTCAACGCCAAGACCCAGCTCCACTCAACGACCAGCAAGCTACAGTGCTGGACACTCTATGCCAAACAACTAGCAAGACAGGAACACAACCCCACCCATTAGCAGAGAGGTGGCCTAAAATCATAATAAGGCCACAGACACCCCAAAACACACCACCAGACGTGGACCTGCCCACCAGAAAGACAAGATCCAGCCTCATCCACCAGAGCACAGGCACTAGTCCCCTCCACCAGGAAGCCTACACAACCCACTGAACCAACCTTAGCCACTGGAGACAGACACCATAAACAATGGAAACTATGACCCTGCAGCCTGCGAAAAGGAGACCCCAAACACAGTAAGTTAAGCAAAATGAGAAGACAGAAAAACACACAGCAGTTGAAGGAGCAAGGCAAAAACCCACCAGACCTAACAAATGAAGAGGAAATAGGCAGTCGACCTGAAAAAGAATTCAGAATAATGATAGTAAAGATGATCCAAAATCTTGGAAATAGAATAGAGAAAATACAAGAAACGTTTAACAAGGACCTAGAAGAACTAAAGAGCAAACAAACAGTGATGAACAACACAATAAATGAAATTAAAAATTCTCTAGAAGGGATCAATAGCAGAATAACTGAGGCAGAAGAACGGATAAGTGACTTGGAAGATAAAATAGTGGAAATAACTACTGCAGAGCAGAATAAAGAAAAAAGAATGAAAAGAATTGAGGACAGTCTCACAGACCTCTGGGACAACATTAAACACACCAACATTCGAATTATAGGGGTCCCAGAAGAAGAAGAGAAAAAGAAAGGGACTGAGAAAATATTTGAAGAGATTATAGTTGAAAACTTCCCTAATATGGGAAAGGAAATAGTTAATCAAGTCCAGGAAGCACAGAGAGTCCCATACAGGAAAAATCCAAGGAGAAACATGCCAAGGCACATATTAATCAAACTATCAAAAATTATATACAAACAGAAAATATTAAAAGCAGCAAGGGAAAAACAACAAATAACACACAAGAGAATCCCCATAAGGTTAACAGCTGATCCTTCAGCAGACACTCTGCAAGCCAGAAGGGAGTGGCAGGACATATTTAAAGTGCTGAAGGAGAAAAACCTACAACCAAGATTACTCTACCCAGCAAGGATCTCATTCAGATTTGATGGAGAAATTAAAACCTTTACAGACAAGCAAAAGCTAAGAGAATTCAGCACCACCAAACCAGCTTTACAACAAATGCTAAAGGAACTTCTCTAGGCAGGAAACACAAGAGAAGGAAAAGACCTACAATAACAAACCCAAAACAATTAAGAAAATGGTAATAGGAGCATACATATTGATAATTACCTTAAATGTAAATGGATTAAATGCTCCAACCAAAAGACATAGACTGGCTGAATGGATACAAAAACAAGACCCATATATATGCTGTCTACAAGAGACCCACTTCAGACCTAGGGACACATACAGACTGAAAGTGAGGGGATGGAAAAAGATATTCCATGCAAATGGAAATCAAAAGAAAGCTGGAGTAGCAATTCTCATATCAGACAAAATAGACTTTAAAATAAAGACTATTACAAGAGACAAAGAAGGACACTAAATAATGATCAAGGGATCGATCCAAGAAGAAGATATAACAATTGTAAATATTTATACACCCAACATAGGAGCACCTCAATACATAAGGCAAATACTAACAGCCATAAAAGGGGAAATCGACAGTAACACAATCATAGTAGGGGACTCTAACACCCCACTATCACCAATGGACATATCATCCAAAATGAAAATAAATAAGGAAACAAAAGCTTTAAATGATACATTAAACAAGATGGACTTAATTGATATTTATAGGACATTCCATCCAAAAACAACAGAATACACATTCTTCTCAAGTGCTCATGGAACATTCTCCAGGATAGATCATATCCTGGGTCACAAATCAAGCCTTGGTAAATTTAAGAAAATTGAAATCATATCAAGTATCTTTTCCAACCACAACGCTATGAGACTAGATGTCAATTACAGGAAAAAATCTGTAAAAAATACAAACACATGGAGGCTAAACAATACACTACTTAATAACCAAGAGATCACTGAAGAAATCAAAAAATACCTAGAAACAAATGACAATGAAAACACGACCACCCAAAACCTATGGGATGCAGCAAAAGCAGTTCTAAGAGGGAAGTTTATAGCAATACAATCCTACCTTAAGAAACAAGAAACATCTCAAATAAACAATCTAACCTTACACCTAAAGCAATTAGAGAAAGAAGAACAAAAAAACCCCAAAGTTAGCAGAAGGAAAGAAATCATAAAGATCAGATCAGAAATAAATGAAAAAGAAATGAAGGAGACAATAGCGAAGATCAATAAAACTAAAAGCTGGTTCTTCGAGAATATAAACAAAATTGATAAACCATTAGCCAGACTCATCAAGAAAAAAATGGAGAAGACTTAAATCAATAGAATTAGAAATGAAAAAGAAGTAATGACTGACACTGCAGAAATACAAAGGATCATGAGAGATTACTACAAGAAGCTCTATGCCGATAAAATGGACAACCTGGAAGAAATGGACAAATTCTTAGAAATGCACAACCTTCTGAGACTGAACCCGGAAGAAATAGAAAATATGAAGAGATCAGTCACAAGCACTGAAATTGAAACTGTGATTTAAAATCTTCCAACAAACAATAGCCCAGGACCAGATGGCTTCACAGGCGAATTCTATCAAACATTTAGAGAAGAGCTAACACCTATCCTTCTCAAACTCTTCCAAAATATAGCAGAGGGAGGAGCACTCCCAAACTCATTCTACGAGGCCACCATCACTGTGATACCAAACCCAGACAAAGATGTCACAAAGAAAGAAAACTACAGGCCAATATCACTGATGAACATAGATGCAAAAATCCTCAACAATATACTAGCAAACAGAATCCAGCAGCACATTAAAAGGATCATACACCATGATCAAGTGGGGTTTATCCCAGGAATGCAAGGATTCTTCAATATATGCAAATCAATCAATGTGATACACCATATTAACAGACTGAAGGAGAAAAACCATATGATCATCTCAATAGATGCAGAGAAAGCTTCTGACAAAATTCAACACACATTTATGATTAAAACCCTCCTGAAAGTAGGCATAGAGGGTACTTTCCTCAACGTAACAAAGACCATATATGACAAACCCACAGCCAACATCATCCTCAATGGTGAAAAACTGAAACCATTTCCACTAAGATCAGGAACAAGACAAGGTTGCCCACTCTCACCACTATTATTCAACATAGTTTTGGAAGTTTTAGCCATAGCAATCAGAGAAGAAAAAGAAATAAAAGGAATCCAAATTCAAAAAGAAGAAGTAAAGCTGTCACTGTTTGCAGATGACATGATACTATACATAGAGGATCCTAAAGATGGTACCAGAAAACTACTAGAGCTAATCAGTGAATTTGGTAAAGTAGCAGGATACAAAATTAATGCACAGAAATCTCTTGCACTCCTATACACTAATGATGAAAAATCTGAAAGTGAAATTAAGAAAACACTCCCTTTTACCACTGCAACAAAAAGAATAAAATACCTAGGAATAAACCTACCTAAGGAGACAAAAGACCTGTATGCAGAAAATTATAAGGCACTGATGAAAGAAATTAAAGATGATACAAATAGATGGAGAGATATACCATGTTCTTGGATTGGAAGAATCAACATTGTGAAAATGACTCTACTACCCAAAGCATTCCACAGATTCAATGCAATCCCTATCAAACGACCAATGGCATTTTTCACAGAACTAGAACAAAAAGTTTCACAATTTATATGGAAACACAAAAGACCCCGAATAGCCAAAGCAATCTTGAGAAAGAAAAACGGAACTGGAGGAATCAGGCTCCCTGACTTCAGACTATACTACAAAGCTACAGTAATCAAGACAGTATGGTACTGGCACAAAAACAGAAATATAGATCAATGGAACAGGATAGAAAGCCCAGAGATAAAGCCACGCACATATGGTCACCTTATTTTTGATAAAGGAGGCAAGAATATACAATGGAGAAAAGACAGCCTCTTCAATAAGTAGTGCTGGGAAAACTGGACAGGTACATGTAAAAGTATGAAATTAGAACACTCCTTAACACCATACACAAAAATAAACTCAAAATGGATTAAAGACCTAAATATAAGGTCAGACACTCTCAAACTCTTAGGGGAAAATATAGGCAGAACACTCTATGACATACATCACAGCAAAATCCTTTTTGACCCACCTCCTAGAGAAATGGAAATAAAAACAAAAATAAACAAATGGGACCTAATGAAACTTAAAAGCTTTTGCACAGCAAAGGAAACCATAAACAAAATGAAAAGACAACCCTCAGAATGGGAGAAAATATTTGCAAATGAAACAACTGACAAAGGATTAATCTCCAAAATTTACCAGCAGCTCATGCAGCTCAGTATCAAAAAAACAAACAACCCAATCCAAAAATGGGCAGAAGACCTAAATAGACATTTCTCCAAAGAAGATATACAGATTGCCAACAAACACATGAAAGAACGCTCAACATCATTAATCATTAGAGAAATGCAAATCGAAACTACAATGAGATATCTTCTCACACTGGTCAGAATGGCCATCATCAAAAAATCTACAAACAATAAATGCTGGAGAGGGTATGGAAAAAAGGGATCCCTCTTGCACTGTTGGTGGGAATGTAAATTGATACAGCCGCTATGGAGATCAGTATGGAGGTTGCTTAAAAAACTACAAATAGAACTACCATACAACCCAGCAATCCCACTACTGGGCATATACCCTGAGAAAACCATAATTCAAAAAGAGTCATGTACCACAGCGTTCACTGCAGCTCTATTTACAATAGCCAGGACGTGGAAGCAACCTAAGTGTCCATCAACAGATGAATGGATAAAGACGTGGCACATATATACAATGGAATATTACTCAGCCATAAAAATAAACGAAATTGAGTTATTTGTAGTGAGGTGGATGGACCTAGAGGCTGTCATACAGAGTGAAGTAAGTCAGAAAGAGAAAAACAAATACCGTATGCTAACACATATATATGGAATCTAAAAAAACAAACAAAAAAAGGTCATGAAGCACCTAGGGGCAAGACGGGAATAAAGACACAGACCTACTAAAGAATGGAGTTGAGGATATGGGGAGGGGGAAGGGCAAGCTGTGACAAAGTGAGAGAGTGCCATGGACATATATACACTACCAAACGTAAAATAGATAGCTAGTGGGAAGCAGCTGCATAGCACAGGGAGATTAGCTCGGTGCTTTGTGGCCACCTAGAGGGGTGGGATAGGGAGGGTGGGAGGGAGGGAGATGCAAGAGGGAAGAGATATGGGGACATATGTATATGTATAACTGATTCACTTTGTTACAAAGCAGAAACTAACACACCATTGTAAAGCAATTATACTCCAATAAAGATGTTAAAAAAAAATACATCGCATATTCAAAGTCAAGAAGCATTTTAATCAACATTGAAATTTTTCAGAAGTTGGACAAAAGTAGAGCAGTGACAGCCTAAGAAGCCATGGAATGGTTTCCAGACAGGATTACATCAAGATCGTTAGTTTTGCCAGCATCATGTCTCTGCAAGATGATGATGGGGCCGTGAAGAAGGGTGCTAAGTTAACTCATGTCAAAAGTTATGGTCAGGGGAGATGCCCAAATCACTGAAAGGAGCATCACAAAGACCAGAACCTGCTCTCCATCCCGGGAAATCATCTCATTCAAGCTGCCGAAGGGTGAGACTCAGTTGTACCATCACCAGACAGCAGGTCCATTTCAATCCAACATTCTGCCAGAGCAAGCGACTTTCCAACTCTATTTATAGGGCAGTGATAAAATTTGGTATTGGCTATGAATGTTACACGTTTATGGAACTCCTACATCATAATAGGTACCATTCTAGTTAGACATGGAGATGAGAGACAATCTTTCTATAAAGAAAAGCCTTTTCTTGGGAGTCACCGTTGGACAACAAAACTCTACTGTCTGATAGTTTCTCACTTATTTGTAATAAGGACCCTAAGGAACAAGAGTAGAAATTATTGAAGAAAGATTAAATTGGATTCAGCCTACTTTTACCATTCAGGATTTTAACGTCATTGGTAAGTAGTAAACTGCGTGAGATGAATGAGGCAACTTCTTTTGAACAGGAAGATTTGACTCTTCACAGATTGGTCCTCCCCCTTGACTCCTGACCACACTGTGATGAGTAACAGAGTATTCGCTTTGCTCTATAGCACTTTAAGTTTTCCACCAAGCAACATACTTTGTGAGCATTCTCTTCCTCTCAGAGAAGTCCACATGTAGGGCTCTCACCATCAATCAGGCAGGATGGCTACAACATGCTTCCGGGCTAAGTGAGCTGGATTTCAAATTTCCTAATTTTACTTTCTGTTTTCCAGGCTGCATTGTGCACAGACTCTTCTGTATAGTGCTCTGAGAAACCTGCAGTGATGTGTTCTCTGTCTTTGAGTGTCTCAAAACCACCAGGCAAATTCTGGAACAACTAGCTTAGTGTACCTGCAGGCGGGGTCGGTGCTTCTCAGACCCGAATGGATGGGCATATGGGTCATCTGGGGAATCTTGTTAAAACGACTCAGCAGGTCTGGGGTGTGGCCTGATACTCTGCATTTCTAACAGGCCTCCAGGTGATGCTGTTGCCCCTGGTTCTCGAGCAGCCAGTCCCTCTGTGGGCACCTGTCGAGATCATGCAGGGCTACGGCGTGGTAGGAGGAATGGAGGGGGAGATGAGACCAGATACGTGCTGGACTCATTCCTCAACCTGCCTAAACTTCGGAGTCCTCATTTATCAAGTGGAACAATGACAAAGCTTAGCTCTCAGAGCTGCTGTGAAAATAGAATGCTCCCAATATAAAGAAGTATAGTGTTATCACCATACAAGATTCCCATAGAGTTTACTCCTTCTTTCCTAAAATGATAGAATTGGTTCACGGGAACTTTACTGCTACTAAGAAGTGACATACGTATGATAATATGATGCTCTTATCTGTATCGTCTTGCAATGTTTCTTTGGAATATTAAAAATAAATGCCAGAGATCATCCTGGTCTCACTTGCTTCTTGGTGCTAAGTTGTACTCAGTTTGAAGACCCCTTCCCTCTGGCTTCTCAACCCCTGAGCTGAAAAGATGCTCAAGACCCCTTCGTGGATAGAGTTTAGGGAAATAGAGCTAATTCTTGGCAGAACTGCTTTTTAATGCAACACAACAGCTCTATCACTGGGAAGCAGAAACATTATGGAATGTTACAAAATCCATCTGATTTGCAAAAAGGTAAAGTGCAATGCAGCCCAAGTGGTGATTAATATGTTAGCAGGGAAGACAGGAGATAGAACAATAAATAATTTTCATGTTTGAAGTTAAATGTTTCAATCCTCGTGACCTATTTAATTCTTGACTTTGGGAAGAATTCTACAGTGATTTAGCTCATTAAACCCAGGAAGAAAAGCCTAGCTTAGCAGCTAACTAGGGATAAGAAATGGGTGAAAAGCATCTATGTTTAAGGTTTCTCAAACAATGAAACAGAAAACATTAATCTATGGCCCTTAGCGTTCTTCAGAAAGTATCTCTGGATTAATTCTGGTAGACTCCTTGTAAGTCATCATGTTTTCTGGAAACATCCATGAGCATAAATAGAGTTTAAGTTCAGTAAAGTGATTACCCAACTCTGGCTCTTTTCTCTAAGCAGAGAGACCTAAAACTCCACTGAATAGGGAAAATGTCCTCTTCTTAGTTAAATCCTGGAAGATGCCAAAGGTGTCAAGTGTCCAGAGAGAAGTAGGAATATTGATTCACTGGGAAGAGTGGGCAGAGCAATCCACCCTCATGGAGGTCCTGTGCTTCAGAATTTAGTTTTCCTATAATCAGAGGAAGGTGAAGAAAGAACAACTGGCACATGGATGGTGGGAATGAGGGGAGGCCAGTTGTGTTGCAACAAGCTTTCTTAAGCATTTACTCTACTCTACCCTCCCCTCTTGTCTTTGTTTATTATTATTATTATTACCACTACTATTATTTTAGTCCCAGATGGAAAAGAAATTTTCCTAAGAATTACCAAGTAGCTCAACTTTGCCCTTTCTCAAAATTTAGCATAGCTGCATGCCTAAACACTGTCAGATTTATTATCTAGTCACTACAAGAAAAAAACTTACCAACAGATATTTGGGAATTTCATTAAAAAAAAGAAAAAAATTTACAAAATGGAATATAGAAACATTTTATACAAGATTTGGAGTTGAAAATTTTCCATTTATAATGCCAAATTCTTTATGCCTTATCTTGACAAGTATCCAGTTTGGGTTGATATTCTTTCAGGAAATGTCCTCTTAATCTTCTCTCCTTATTAGGATATTATTTTTAAAAGAGAACTTTAAAAAATCTTGAAAGTTATTTGATGCTGGAATAATACCAATTTCTTTAACAATAACAAAGCTAATATAATAAAAGCCATCAGGTTTGGGATATTTTAGGAAAATGTTTAATTCAACTGTTTCTTTGGAATGTAGTAGTCATAGTTTGGAATTTAAGTTACAGTTCAGTTCTATGTGGTTTTTTTATGCAACTCAGTGTCTGAGAATACAAATGTCGTTTAAAGTTAAGGCTTCGCTGTTCATTTTGAATCAACAATTTACAAGTGTCATATTGTCATAGAAAATAAAAATTTCTGTAAAAAAAATTTGCACAAAATTTTATGATGGTACAAAACATGAAGCAATAATATACCAGTAAAATGAAAACATTTTACTACAGAAAGCTTTATAGATCTCAATAAAGAAAAAAATATGTTATTTTACACCTTTTAAAATTACGAAACAATCTAAAACAATATAAACTGAACATTTTGTAACACTGCCTTTACAAATTAATAACTTTATAAACATATAATTTTTAAATATATTTATCAGTGCAAGATACTTTCAAATTTAAAGTTGCAGTATCATTTTTCCTTGGCTGAAGACAACTGTAAGCCAGTTGCCTTAAAGATAAATCAAGTCTTAATGCTTTCATCCTGGTACGATTATAACGGCTGAATGGATGCCTCTGGAGATAAGAATCTATTCTTCTTTCATAGTGATCAATACTTTCCTGGAAACAAAAGGCATTCTCAATTCAATTAGACCAGGATGAATGGACTTTTCCCCTCCATGATGCAAATGTGACTCCCGCAAATATATTTGAGTGAGACCTACAGCAGTGCCGGAAGGGAGGAAGTTCTTACGGTACAACACGGCATGGCACAAATACACGGAAAACAACCAAAGCTTCTTTGGGTTAATTCAATGCTGCCTGATAAGATATTTACCTCTCTGTGCCATTGGAGGCTTAGGTCTTGCCAGCCCCAAGGCAGGCTTTTTGTTTGGGAGGCACTGGAAGTTTCTAGAAGCATTCATTCAAGTCTCTGTTTTTTCAGGGTTGCTGCTGACTGAATTCTTAAAAACATTTGTTTTGACTTTATTCATTTTCTTCCCCTCTGTCATCTTAAAATACTTCATCCCCAGGCACCAGGATTTATTGTCGCTTTCTTAAATTAACTGTTCTTTCTTCCACTTCCCTTGTCTGACTCAATACCAAAACAAGAAGGCTCTCATGGGTCATTTTTGTGTATTTGGATGTAAAAATCTCCTGTTTTTGGATATGGGGAGAACTCTATTCCTTTGGGTCTCACTTGAAAGCCAATTAGTATTATTTCTTCTCTCAATTTATCACTATTTCTATTAAATGCAAACATTTCTATCGAAGATCATTTTGATTGGAATAGACAGACAAACGGCTTTAGGAAAAAAGATACTGTCACTTTAACCAGTTAACAAGGAAACCAAAGTTAGACTTTGGAGGGCAAAGTTAGGAATTTCCCTTATTTATTTATTTTCCAACATAAAGTCTAGTAAAAGTGTTTGCCATTACCAGCAGGTTAAAGCTGCAAGTTTCTTTTCTGGATAATGGCAAATGCTTAAATCCTAAGAGAGAAAAAAGACAGAGAGATAGGAGAGAAAGAGTTTACATTTGAAAATACATTCCATATGAAAGAACAGTAAGAGAGAATATTGCAGCTTTATACAAAAGGGTCAAGAGACATGAAATTGAACTACGGAAAAAGCAGAACAATTAAGCCACGTTGCCAAATCTTCGGAGCCCTTGCCTACCCGGAGGCTGACATCTCACACTAAAATATACTTTCTTCTTAGTCAGTGGGCCACCAGGGTTTGATTCAAGAGGAGGGCTTTCACCAGCGAGAAACAGGGCGGGTTAATGTAACACAATGAGAAGCAGTACAAACAAAAAGGCACTTGAGAGGACGTAGACCAGCCAGTGCCAAGGATTCTTCGTTGTGGTTGTCGGCATCACACCCAGTTGCCAGCAGTGCTTGGTGATGGCACAGTTTTCTGTATGGAGTTCACAGCACAAGGTTGAGTACAACACTGGAAAACATCGAGGAAATCTGACGGTATTGCTTCGCAAACAGAGCTGACACACTAGACTGGTACTGAGGCTACGGTACTTTAACAGAAAACATCCTACTCCTTCTTTGCCTATGCACGACGCGGGCGATGATACACAAGGCCAGCTTCAGGAGTCCACTGAAATGTGGTTACTCGAATATATTCTGGGCACTGGGCTGCAGGTAGCATGTCCATCAAAAGGGCCCCACTGAATACACTTGGTGCCAGCATCTTGGATTTTGCAGTTTCCGAAAAGAATCCAGAAGAGGAAGAGAGAGAAGGGAAAGGGGGAGTCCAAATGAATTATTAAGTCAATCATACTTGGTCTCAACACCAGCATTTGATTATTCAAAAGAAACCAACAGAAAGAAGCTGACTGTACAGGATTCCGATTGTTAACACAGCTAAGTTGTTCATGTCTGTCGGCCGAACTCATCGAAGCTCCTGAGAAAACCTGGCTTGGCATCATTAACGCACTTTCCAGCCTGAACAGTGAAAGATCAGCCGGTCCCCAGCTCAAGCTCTGTCCTCCGCTCCACTCTCCTGCTTGCCTGGTCACATCTGTCTGCCTTCATGCCTCCGAGTAAGTACTCTGTGGATTCAGTTTGTCTTTTTTCAACTTCACGCCATCCACAAGTTCGAAGTTATAGTTCTCCAGGGCAGATAAGTTTCTTTCCGACATCCCGTTGTGCCAGCAGGCACAGTACAGCACGACCCCGCAGACAGCGCCCAGGAGGACGCCCAGGGCGCTCATGGCGATGATGGTGATGAGGATAGGGTCCAGGGTCTTCAACACGTTGCCCGGCTTCCTGGAGATGTTCTCATCACCTTCTCCCGTGCCTTGGTATCCTGGGGTGCTCCCTGGGGAGAAAAACGAAATTGGCTCCGTGAGCTGCCAACGTACCAGATGACAGTAGACAGAGAAATGGAGAAGAAGGAAAGAGAAAGGAGTGAAGCACATGTCCAGACTGGGCTGTCCTCCCCAAGAGCCTGCGGGGATTTCTGCAGCGGGGGTTTGGCTCCCCCATCGCCAAGAAACACCAACGTTTAGGTTTGACTCAGTGCTGGGAATTGAAGGTGGGAGGGAAGGGTATTGGGTGTTGGTGCTGTGATTCTGACAGGAAGCTTAGCGCATGGAAACCACTGACTCTGGGTAAACAATGAGGGTTCGGTTCTAATCTAATTTCGATTTCATGCAGCCCACCATCTGTGAGATTGTAATCTGTATTTATCGTCCTTGGACAGATATGAAGTCTGTAAACTTTGCAAAATGCTTCGTCACACATTTGTCTAGAAGGGGATTTAACCATTCCTGGTGCATCTGCCTGATCCCAAAACCGGGCACGAGGAACCCGCCCAAGCTGTCCTTCTGTGTGGTACTGCTACCACCTATCAAATCTTCAAGTTTCCCCCTTGAGTCAATGGTGGTTTCACTCAAGAAGGAGAGGGCTTTCAGAAAGAAGGAGGGCATGCCTGCTGCTGACATTTAAAGTGGCTTATGGCTCCAATCTAGAAGCTGGGTCAGTGCTGTGCTGAATAGAACACATTTAATAATCAACATCTTTGCTGCCCTGGTGGTTTCGCTGGAGATGGTCACACAGCTCTGCACTCAGGCACTGGGGAAATGTTTTCTTTAGAGTGGAACATGAGAAATTACTAACATGGGAGCTCTGAGTCTCATTACCTGGGACTAGAAATGAGACTAAAATGTCAATGTGCAACAGGCCTGGTGTTTACTTAATGGTGTTCTCATCAACAAGGATTCCAATCAAAGAAAACTAAAAATATGAGACGCAAGTCCCTAAATAGGGGGAAACAAGCCATGGGGACATATTAATATTCTCTCCTTGATGCAACATTGTTTTGAAACAACCTCTAATAAAGTTTACAACCCAGCGTGGACTACGTAACTAAGCTAAACGAGTCACGTGTTAATATGACCAACCGCAGACATGGTGCCATCTTTATTTGTCTCCATCAAGTCCAAGTCTGGCTATAGTAGGTCCACATTTCTAATGGCAACAGGTGCTGCTGTTGATGGATAGGGCACAGAACTGCTGGCAGCAGCTGTGAGTGACGCTGGGGCAAGTGTCCAACACCACCACTGCTGGCAGGAGGCGCAGAGACTTCTGGGAATAAAATAATATCAGGCAAGGCCTAACTCCGACCAAATGTCTTGCGTTGGATCACAAAGCAGTGTTCAACGAAAACACACATTTTCGAGTTAATGAGTCTGAAGTCTGAGGCTACCATCTAATTTGCTGTGTTACTTAAGGCCAAGTCACTGCTCTGAGTTTCAATCTCCTCATCTGTAAAATGGGGATAAATACACTCAGAGAGCGGCTGTGAGGATTAAATAAGATAACTCATGTAAAGCGACTGGAACATACTAGCTACTCAGTAAACCCCCATCATCATCAGCAGCATCATTATCATCAACACTGTGATCATTATCGCAAAACGAGGGTTTCAGTAGAGAAGGCTGGGAACAGATGGCCCAAACAAAACAGATTATCACAGAAATTGGGCTCCCGTTCTCTAAAGATTATATCTGGATATCAACCAGGAACAAGAATTTGGGTTGGTTTCAAATTATTATGTGAAAATTATTGCAGGTCTTTGGGTAAGAAACCATCTTCACTAGTTTCCTGTGTCCATAGTTATAAAATGAGAGTGTTTCACGTCATTGTCCTCTGAGCCCCCTCTTCCAGCTCAGGCAGGGAAGGGCCAGGGTAGCACACGTCCCCAGGGCTCACCCCCTTACACAGGCTGACGCTCTTACTGTGTGCGGCTCCCAAGTCGGCAGAGCAGGTCGGAGAGGGCGCTCTGACGACAGCCCAGGCACAGTACCACGGATGTGGGTGTTTATTTCACGTGAGCTGCTTTGATACACCAGGGCACCAAAGTTCCAGAAAGCTTCTTCATAAATATACTGAAAGCCACAGTAAAATATTTTAAAAATCGGTCAGCAAGACAAATTTACCTGTTTCGTCGATTTTACTTTCTGGGTTCTTTTTATCCAGGTCTGCTGGTTCTGACAAGTCAAACAAAATTGAAAGAGATATTTGAACTGCCAACCAAATACAATACACACAAACTACATAAACCTTTACACATACACACACACACACACACACCCCCACACACTAATGGCTCTGCTGGGTTTCCTTTGGAGTTTTTAGTACAATCTGACCCCACCAAGTAACTGGAGAGCTATAGAGAGGCAGTGTTAAATGACTAGGGAATTGGTGTCAGATCTAAATCCAGGAAGCACTGCTGGAGCAGAGAGTGTTGTCTTAGGAGAAGAGCAGGGTGGAGGGAAATGGTTTTGGCATTTGGAGTGTGGGGAAATCTGGTGAAAATAGAAAACAGAAGTGGAGTTGCACATGTGGCTACCATCCTGTGCTTTTGTAGATAACTGCTTCGTAAGTGTTAGTCAGTTTCTCATATGGTATGTCAGCTCATTAAGGCCAGAGATTGTGTCCTGTGTCTTACCAAAAAAAAGAAAGAATCTGGAGGGAGTGGAGTCCTGGTATCCCTTATGGTTCTGAGTAGAGCACAGGGACCTGGTTCACTGCTATGTCCCCAGCATTTAGAACAGTGTTCAGAACATACGCAGTGCCTCGATAAATATTTGTTATATTAATGCATGAATAATTAACAAAGAGCTGATAATCTCCCAGCATCCATGGCTAAATATTCAAGGAAACATATTTGTTGAATAATTGTAGAATTATCTTAGACGCCTTTTCATTGTTACAGCAATACAAAGTTTTAATGGTGCTTTAGCTGTGACTTTCTGAGTATAACGCCCAGCAGTAAGCACAGCTAAGCAGATGAGTCACATGAAAACAGAAAGGCTCACGGACTTGTCTTAGCTTCTATACATTCACTGTAGCACTCGGACGCTGCTTTGCACATAGAAGGTGGTCAGTGAAAACCTGTTGGACCAGATTGAATGTACTTCTTGGTTTCAGCTGGTAGAGCTTTTGCTCTCCCATTCCAAAAACATCACCATCAACCTTCTCATCTTGGAAAAGGAAAGCAAGTAGTACGTGCCCCGTGTAACTGTATGAAACATACATTTTAACAACTGTGTAGACCTGGATGTGGGGAATTTGTAAAGTAGTTGCAACTTAAATATTAAGCCTTATTTTCTGTGAAGGTCTGCAAAGTACTGTGGCAGGAAGCAGACCTTTATTCACTGCCCTCTTTTTCCCCCAATTTCTTCAATCGACCCTATCAAATTATTGCCACTTTAGGGATTACGTATATCCAATACATTGTATAATAAAAGCTTTGTAAATTGCTGAAATGACCAAAAACCCATTATAGCCAACAGGCCTCCTTTGTCTTAAATTTGCCCAATAGGGTTATTCCATTTTGTTATAATTAACATCCTATTATATAATGATATATAACAAAAGTTTAAGTGTAGCAAATGGAGCTTAAGACTAATTACTGTGCTATTACATTGCCATTAGTGGTGCTATGTATAATTATATATCAAGAACTGGGAGAATGAATTGGTTTTCTACGTCAGACTCTTACTCATATACACCAGATCGATGAAATCCATAAACTCTGAAATACTAGGCAAACTCTCTAAATTTCCTGTATTCTTTTGAGTCAATTCAACTGTTTTTAGAGTCAGAAACATCTACTTATTTGTAATAAAGCAAAGAATAATGGTGTCTATGATTCATTCACAATGTAATCTTCATTAAATCCACTGTGATAAAAAATTTCAAAGGCCTACTGCTTGTTGACACACTCAGGTATTTGGAATTATCCAGATGTCTGAGTTTTCCACTTCTCATCACAATGTTTAAGCATGGCGTACACAGCCTGGAAACTGTGAGTCTCTTCTTTGCTATGATCTTTGGATTGCATATTATTTGTGTAGTTTTGTGGGTACCAGCCAGACATTCTAAGTGAACCAGGTTAGATAATGGGGCAGCTAAAGGTAGACTGACCTGGCCTTATGCCCCGTTGCACCAGACCACGCGTTCTATAGGATGCGCTTAGAGCCCACATTAAAATTCGAGCTCCAAATGAGCACGACAAAGACCATTCAGTGGAAAGACAAGTGCCCTGAGCAAGCGCTGCTTTGGTTTCTACGGCAACCCATACTTACTTGTGCAGTCCTCTTGAGGGATGTGGTTATTGATGCTAATGTCATCCACTGCAATCCCGCCAAGGTTGCCTTTTCCGATTTCACCCTCAAAAATCACCTAACAAAATGAGAGCATTTTCACAGTATTTAAATGTTGGGTCCCAAATAACAGTGCTGACAAATGCTTGTTCAGCTCAAGTCACAGCACGTAAATGAAATTCGTGAGATTTCGAAAGAGCACACGATTCGCTCTTCAATCCATATTAACTGCTTGGGGATGGCATAAAACTTCTCCTCACTGTATCTTTGTATGATACAGAATTTAAAACTGGAAAAAAGCAGCAAATTAAAGGAATGTTCATTGTGACAGCCCCAAATAATTATTGAGTAGCATTTTCCCTTCTTTCTCAGCAGTCGGTCCTATGTCTGTAATCTAGGAGACTGTGAAATATGCTACTGAGATTATCAACATTGCAGCAGTATCTCAGGTTCACAAAACACCTGAAATAAAATTTGGAATGATTTCCGCATCTCATTTGCATAACTTTCAAATATTACCCCAGAGACCACAAAACAGCTACCCGCCCCATCCTAGAGAAGGGGGCCCACCTGGTAAAGTTTCAGAGATTTGTGCAGCAGGACACGCCCCTCTTTCCAGTGGTCCCCTTGGTGTCCAATGGCCATCCAGACCAACTGGTCATATTCCTCTGGCTTCTGGTAGCGCAGTTTGACCCTCAGCGTGCCCACGTGTGAACCAGACATGTGATACCAGAAGGTCATGCAGTGGGCAGAGTTCTGGGAATAAACCACAGGGCTCACCAGGCGAGCCACTTTGCCTTTCTGGTTTTCGTCAGCTTGGGAGTAGATGAAGTTGCCATCTCCTGCTGTGACAAAAAGCTGTGTTAAAGAGAGTGGCCAAATGGATGAACCTTTGTCTCTTTTCTATCAAGTTCTGCTACTCAAACCTTCTCTCCTGGGCTGAGCACCAGAACCCAATCGTGCAGGGGAAGGGAAAGTGGGCAATGGATGGAAACCTCATTGACACTGGAGGCTCTGCTCTCAGCTTCTGTGAAAGCACGTTTGTGACAGAGGCTGTAAACAGCGTTCGTCTGATACCACGTATCTGGAACGCACTGTCACACGGACACGGGCTATGACTTGTGTTGGTCTCTGCACCATTGCAAGCAGATCGGATGTACAGGAAGACCTATTTTCATGCAACTTTAAGATTGCTTCAGCAGCGCGCATGTGAACACAGACACTAAATGGAAACATTTAGATGTATTCTTATTTATTTACCATTGGAGCAGGTAGACTTCTGGTTGATGATGCTTTGGTCACTGTAACTGCTTGATAATAAAGCTGCAGTTTGTCCAAATAATCTGGCAATCTTTTTTTTCTCGCTAAACTTTGATTCTTTCCTCCTAGTTTGTTTTAATGGCTTATAAATTCCTTAAATACACCTGAGAGCTTGAAACTCAGCTGTGAGCCCTGCTCCTGTTTGATGTGGGCTTCTGGTTCCAGGAGAGGTGAGGCTGTACTTCTGATGCTTATTAGAACCTGCCATTTTGGCAACGGAGATGCTTGCCGAGCTTGGAGGACTAACTCCTGACTCTGTTGTTAATGAACTCCTGTGGGAGCACTGCCTTCTGCCACCACCTGGTCTAAACACACAACTCGTGTTTCACTGTTTGCTCTGCAAATAGCAATGCTACTATGACACCGTACCTGCTGAAAATATGGATCTGACGCTGAGCCTCAGTGGGCAGCAGGATGTTCGGTGTGCTGCCCCAGAGGCTGGTGTGCTTGGGAGATACTCTTTCACTGCGCGTATGTGGGCACATCCTGAGTCAGCAGCGTCCAGGTGAAGTGGACGTGTCCTCAGCCGCTTTCCTCCCTCACCTGGCTGCTTGTCTGAGATGGGTCCCAAGCCCTCTTAATAAAACCGGTGGGCGGGGAAAATGAAAGGAGGGTGGAAATAAAAACCATGGCCCCGGCAGTACGTGTGATGCTCTGGACCACGCAGACTCAAGTCACCCCTGGGGTCTGTTTCCTCCCACTGATTTACCAAATGATGCTCACCTGTGTGTGTATGGTGCCACTTCACTCAGCCCACCAAGACGGGCAGGTAAGACATGCCCTCGTCTTGCTGCTGCCCCCCGTCCCCGATCTTACGGAGAAGAATGAAGTTGAGGATGCTTAGCTTAGATGGTCCCTGAGTCAGGCTGCTTCTCTGTCCCCTCCTGTGCTGCCTTCTGCCACTACTGCTCCCCCGGCCATTGGACACTCTCATCCCCCTGCGCTGGAGCCGTTTCCCACCCGGAACCAGACTGTGAGCACCTCCAGGGTTGGGTTCCCTCCTTTACACCTGAATCTCCAGTGCCCCTCACTGCATCTGCCATGTATGTGGGCAGCTCGATAGCATATGTGCAATGAAGCAGAGGAAGATGCGGGTTTCGGGAATCCTCTGAAAGGAGGGACATAGCTTCATTGTTAGAGGTCAAATGCAGAAAAGCATGTGGGATTCCTTTCATAAATTCAAAATTGGGCCGCAGGCTATTGTACCTAGATGGTGTTGATTTTCAGAAATGTCCACGTTTGATTTGCAAAGTGCTGCACATGATCTGTGGCAGGCTGTGTGCGTGTGTCTTGTGTGGGGGGCTCTTTTCATCCAGACTTTTTCATGTTAACAAGTTCCTGCCTTTCAGATGTCGGGCTCACCCATCTCTCTTGGCAAATGATTGTGTGTCTAGCACTGCAGGGGTTCCTCCTGGTTTGGGCAGACCTGGCACCACTGCCAAGTAAATCGAGGCGTCTGGGAGGACAAAAGAGACCAATCCTTCTGAAGGAATCGCACTTCTCAGCCGCTAATCTAAGACAAGCCCGCCTTTTCTGACACTCCAACACATAAAGTGCTGATGTTTTTCCTTTCAGGGATTTTATCACAGTTCTGGGTCGGGGACGCTCTCTCCGTTTTCTCAATTAGCCCTGTACTTCTGCAAGCCTTTTAGCTTTTGTCTCTGGCTAACATAGCTTTTAACCTCCTTTGAATGTCAGCTCCTACTGAGCCATTTTGCTTCACTTTGCATCAATTTTTCCACCATTACTGCCTTCATTTCAGCTAATTGCATTTGGTTAATTTGATGCCATTTCTATGTACAGTGCCATTTACAGTCAAAGTATTTTAAGTTTTCTAAAACTGCTTGTCTTAAGATTCAATTGAAAGTGTCTCAGAATTGAAGGAGTCCAATTTTATCCAATTTCCCTGTCATTCTTATTAGGAAAGGAAGTAGCTGTGATGGAAAGAGGCCTATTCAACCTACTTAATGGTTGTATTCACAGGGGAAAAAGTGAACAACAAAGTGGGAAAGGCATGAAGTACCCTTTGCCTGTCCATCGGCCCACTGGCCCACTCATCCCAAGCACAGGCATGGGGAAACTTGGCTTAATGAGATTTCTCAGCATCAGCAAATGCCCCTCTGGGGTCTCTTTTGGGAAACATGACTTGAGGAAGCAGTCCTGTCAGTATCACTGATTAGGGCAGAAGTTTGTGGGTTGGGTGTTTTTGTGTGTGTGTGTGTGTGTGTGTGTGTGTGTGTGTGTGTGTGAGGGTATGCGTGTGCGTTTTTTTGCAGGACACTGATGGTTCTTTATTCCATATTTCAAGTTGGGTGATAAAATGACTAGGAGGAAAACAGGATGGCGGCGGGTAAAAGAGTTCCCCAAAGTGGCTGACGGCTCCCTATGTACCCCAACCCTAATTAATCTTAGAAGGAAAGGAAGACAGGAGGTGAGGTGGGTTGTGAGCTGCGGTGTGGTGAGGTTTCTATCTGCTCAGAGGGAATGGGCTAGATTTACAATCTTCCTCAAAAGAACAAGATTTCTACCCCTACCCCAATCTATTTCCACTTCATGGGTCAAGAGAGTAAGCGTTAAGCTCACTTATTGTTTCTTTAGCTGTAAAATAAACGAGATGACACCATCTATGGTGGTGTTTGGACTTGCTTCCAAACAATCCAGAGTCAGGATGCTAGAGATAAAATAAGACTCCTAGGATTTGATGGTTGTTGAAGTTGGGTTATGTACAGAGAGGGTTCATTTTACTATTTCTTTTCTACTTTTGAATACATTTGAAATTTCCCATGAAAAATGTTCAGAAAAAGTAGAAAACAGGTATTAATTCACACACACTGATTTGCCAAGTTTGCTATTTTTCAGAGGGGCCAATCAGTTGCCACATTTAATCAGCATTCTCTACAAAGTGGCCTAAGGGAATCTCTACTAGGGGAGGACATGATGTTAATTGCAGTAAAGAAAAGCAAAAGTGAATGCTCTGTAGTATTTTCTAAACTCCCTAAACTCAGAGACCCATCAACCCTCCGCAGTAACACTTTCTCTAATTCAAAGAAATGAGGCCACAGTGAACCCTCCATTACCTGTGTGATCCTGAATCGGTCCCGTCTTGCTGGTCAACACACTCCATTTGAGCTGCACGTGACTGTCATGCTCCCAGTGACAGAACGTCTTATGAGAACCCCAGCCAAACTCACAGTTAAAACCATATGTTGGAAACTCTTCAGTGGGTGGAAAGGAAAAAAACAGAGACAAGCAGAGAAAGACACATTTAATCATTTAGGTCAAAGAGGTCCTTAATTCGTTCATGGAAAGCATGATTTACATAACTTCATGTCTGTTTGAAAATTCCAGGAAAGCCACAAAATCCAGGATTACCAGGAAACTCAAAAGATGCATGGAGAAGTCCAAATGCTTACAACATCATATTTAGTAACATTTAAAACAAATTTTTTTTTTTTATCCAGCTCAAAAAGATTATGGACTGCCTGTCAAATTGCTACATAAAATTTCCAGGAAGGTTACTTTCCAAAGCATGTATATTACATGTATATTCTATTAGCATTCTCCCTATTTCCGCAATACTTAATATGAAAGATACTCTGCTCTTGAGGATGAGTCATATAAATTGATATCCACCAATGAAAAGAATCTTAATTAGAGATTGACCCATGAACCTCAAAAGTCTAGAAACGTGACTTGGCTGAATATCTCACCCTGGAGGTTATTTGTATTCTCACCACACCAGCTTATGCTTCAGGTTTTTACTGGCAGATCTCTGAAGCATTTCATAAGATTATTTTTTACTTCTGTGCTTTATATCAGGTCAGTTAATTTTAACTGGAAGCCTCTGCTTTTTTAGTGAATTTTCAGATTTGTCTATTAATTGTTTGCCCCACTTAAAACCTCAATGTAAGGTCAAGTAAAGCCAAAGCATACTTGAATAGGTACCCACTTGTATATTTTTTAACGTTCAAAATGCTGCCTTTGGAATCTAAAAGGAAAGTATGAAGGGATTCTCAGGAATGATTTGTGTGTTCTACAAGGTGCTATTTGGCTATGGGGTTTTTTAAACCTCTATAGCCTTATTTTTTTACTCAACCCTTTTTTTGGGGAAATTGGTTAACTTTTTAAGGATGGGGAAAATGAAGTCTTTGATGCTTGGAATTTTGAGGGGGGGAAACTTGAGCTAACAATAAAAAATAATCCTAAAGATAAAATTCTCTTGTTTCTGCCAGTCCCACTCCTCCCCCGAATATACAATAAAATTAAACACACAATAGGGGCTGGTTTCTCTAATGAGGGTCATTGCTTCTCACTGAGTCCAGGTGTCCACAAGATGGCAGCATTGAGACGACGAGGAAGGTGCCTAGGGCAGCTAGCCAACTGATCTAAAAAATAAAGCCGCAAAACAACGTCTCTGTACAATAAGGGAAGTATGGTATTATATGCTGTGTTAGGGTCAGGCTGAGAGCCTGTCTCATTTGGATCTTTTCTTTAACTTTGTCTAAGCATTTAACACAAATATCTTGCTTTCTTCTCCGAGTCTGGGCTCCCTGGCCCCTCCCCCACTTCAATAATGGCAGGAGGGATTGTAATGGAAAGGTTTATTGAATAGATAAGAATGAGTTACTTTGCATTTTGAGTTTCCAAGGAACTCTTTTCAAATGCTAATGTGAAATTTGGAAGGAAGGCACCACACGCATTGTCAAAACTGAGCAGGATGGATTCTCCCATCCGATGACAGTGTGACCTGCCAAAGGATTCACAGGGACAGCTGGGAAAGTAAACCTAGTAAGTCACGTGATGTGTATAACGTGAGCACTTTCAGTTAGGGCAAAGGGCTATATTTCACAGCGGTAGTGTCATTGGAGAGACAGATTTCATGCCTAGTCCATCATAACCATGAAATAGGGCTTCTTAAAGCATGAGAAAACCCTCTCCAAAATCTGCCCTGCTTCTGTGCAGCAAGATTGAATTTTGCAGAAGTAGTGGTCAGCTGAACAGTGACAGAATGGTTGAACAACCTTGGATGTCAACGCCCACAGCCCCGGAAAGTACTGTTGTGTAATCTCGTGTTAGAAAATGTTAATATGGGAAAATGTTAATATGTGTGTGGTTCTGGGGTCTCTACGTAAATGTTATTTATAAGACATGCACAAAGAGGAGGGCAGTAAGCCATTACAGCATACACATTTCTGGTTATATTTGCCTTGTTAATACATTAAATTTATTGTATAATTTACAGAAATCCATACTATCCGTAATTTGGCTATTACTATTCTGGCGATGTCATAAAATACAGGAAGAACTTGGGTATTTTTGTCATGGCCAGGACAAGAGGATGGCTTTGCCTGAAAGAGTAATTCAGGCACTTCTCCCGCTCCAGTGAATGGAAGTCAGCCTTTATCTTCCACTGTTTTTCCCAATCTACGAATTTAACATGGCGATCTGCTCTAACTACTCTTTTATCTCCTTGTCCCGATCATATAATTTATGGCAATCTTGCTAAATTAAAATAATTTTTTTTTTTAAATCAGTACTTTTGTGGGGGATGGGTATGGAGTCAGATTAGTTCAATGTTGAAGATTCAAGCCTGGCTAGAAAGGCTATTAAACACACAGAATACACAAAAACATTTCCAGAAAGGGGGAAAAAAAAAAAGAGGAAGAGAGCAGGACAGAAGCAGAGGAGAAAAGGGCAGAGAAAGAAAGAGAAAAAAAGCAAATGGACGAATGAAATGTGTATATAGGACTAAGTACATGTGACCTTTCAATCTTCAAAATATTACCCAGGCCCTGTGGCTGCACAATTCTCATTAAATTCATTGGGAATAATCTGGCTAAATCCCTTCTTGACTCTTCAAAATAGCAGGAAACAATATTCTGAACTTAAAACAAATTTATAGCCTCTGTGAGCCAGCACCAGCTGCGCCTGGTGAACCTAGTTTGCCCGGAGTTAGATCATTAGCACCATATACGTACAAGGATTTAATTTTTAAATCTGGTCTTCAAAACTTCTATTGGGTATGCAAGCTTGCCTACTCATAGGCTGGTCTTGCAGTGGAAATAAGTGGAGGTGCCTGGGTCAGTGCAACCATAGGTCATGAACATACTCTGAACTGCTCTAGTGGATGTTTGGGGATCCCTGGAGGGTAAGAGGCTTCACCAGGGGGAGCTGGATTTAAAATGCAGGGTTTCTCATCAGTTCCTGGCAGAGCATTAATAGGCTTTTATGCATCTGATTACAACCCAGACAGTATATGAATATTATATGCCCACTGAATGTATTATATTGAGAAGAATCCTCAACATGAAGGCTTCAGACTCTGCTTGAATCTCTAGTGGCTTCAGCAAAATCAGATGATGATGCAAGTTTAGGGTCTGACTTGCTGCTGCTTGTCAAGGTGCCTGCAGGACAGTGGGGATCCAGGTATCAGTCGGTTCATCTGACCAGGGGGTGAACACCACAGAGTTAGACCTGATCTCTGAGCATTGGCTTAGCCAGGAGGTGACAATGAACGGAACTCCTCAGAGAAGCTCAGACAGTTCACTATCCATAAACGAAGATCTAGAGAGCCAGATTCATGACTCAGACAATGGAAAAACAGGAAACCAAGGCAAGTTGTAAAGGACTCTGGGCTGACTGTAGAACAGACCATCCCATCAATAAGCCCTGTGGTCCTGTAATAGAAAAGAACAAACCTTGGGGACTTCCCTGGTGGCGCAGTGGTTAAGAATCCGCCTGCCAATGCAGGGGACATGGGTCCGAGCCCTGGTCTGGGAAGATCCCACATGCCGTGGAGCAACTAAGCCCGTGTGCCACAACTACTGAGCCTGCGAGCCACAACTACTGAGCCCACGTGGCACAACTACTGAAGCCCGAGTGCCTAGATCCTGTGCTCTGCAACAGAAGCCACCGCAATGAGAAGCCTGCACACCACAATGAAGTGTAGCCCCCGCTCACCGCAACTAGAGAAAGCCTGCGCACAACAACGAAGACCCAATATAGCCAAAAATAAACAAACAAATAAATACATTAAAAAAAAAAAGAACACAACCATATTATTAAAAAAAAAAGAAGAACAAACCTGACTGCATATTGGATCTATTCCTTTAGCTCTAACCCTGTGCTCTCTTGCCGATGCTTAGTCTTGTTGGCTCTGCACTTTTGTAAAAGAATGTTGCCTATAGCCTGAAATATACAGGAAAGCCCATTCTTAAGGCTGACCTTTAAAGGTATAACACTTTTCCATTCATATAGAAATAAAAAGTTGCAGAATATAAAATAACAATTGTCTTGTTGGAGGTTTATAGGAACATTGTGACCACACATCCATGAACAGCTGCAAGCACAAAGGATTCCAGCACTAAGAAGTTTACATCAACTAGCCACACCCCCTCCCCTTTTAGTCTAAAAGAAGCTTGAATCCTAACTCGGGTAAGATGGTTCTTTGGGACACTAGTCCACCATCTTCTCGGTCTGCAGGATTTCTGAATAAAGTTGCTATTCCTTGTCCCAATACTTCGTCTCTCGATTTATTGATCTGCCGTGGGGTGAGCAGTAGGAAACAGAACTCGGTAACAGTTTGACGTAAACTTGTTTAGGTGGTGGCAGCAAGGGGTCTTACTGGTTCACGATTTGTACCTCTGCCCTCTGACCACAGTAGACCCTATGAGATGACTGTCTGCTCTGGATCTCCTCTGCGAAGCTATCAAGACAAAGGCCTTGAGCTCATGCACAAATCAAAAGTTCACAGAGCCATTCCTGGTCTGATAACAAAGACTTCCAGCACTGAGGGAGAGTCATCCCATTTTGGGATCTGATGTACCTTTCCATTTTCCCCAAGGTTGCTGTTCATGCTTGCATTTTTGATGACCCCTAGTTCTTTGGACAGGCAAGAAAAGAGATGCGATCTAACAAGCTAGCTGGCAACTTCCTAGTGATTGTAATTAACTCTCTGGCAAGAGGAAAAACTAGAGCGACAGTTAAAATGTTTGTTACATTATTAGAACGTCACTTGTTCACCTCACCCCTCTTCCCTGTGACAGAGGGTCATAAGGAACCTGCAGGGAAGTTACCCCATAAAAACCACCCTGATGGGGCTGAGTGGGAAACCAGGAATTTCCTATCAGGGAAGATGGGAAGAGAGCAAGAGCCCCATCCAGGAGGCAGGGGCCGCCAGCCAATCCCCCGAGGCTACGCTTTATAACCTGAAAAGGTGTGGATGGGACTCCCGGCTGGCTGTTGGAATTTAGCTGAACACTATTCTTCAGTTTCATCTTCGGTATTTGGGGGTGTCTGAGCTGAGTGGCAGCAGGGAGTCTGTCACCCTGAGCCCGCCATGGGGGAACCTGGGGTTAAGTTCAGCTAAAGGGAAGTTTGTTTTGCTGGTTAATCGGGTCAAGAGTGACAGCACCCTTTAAGGAAGCATGCTAATCAGAGCAGTCCTTTCTGCGTTCTGCTGGCTGCGGAGGGTCTGCTGTTGAGGAAACAGTGATGTACACCACATGCCCCACTAAGAAGTGACCGTGGAGGCCAAGGCTGCGGGCTTCAGTAGAGGAAATGGGAGAAGCTGGTGAGCTGACCTGTTCACCTCACTCTGATGATTAACTTTAAAGTATGTAAAACTTCTGATTGCTTATACGGACTGTTTCCCCTGGTGTGTGTCTGTGGGGAAGATTTTCAAAAAATACTAACAGAATACAAAAGAGAGTGAGGGGGAGGCCACCTTATCCCTGTGGCTGGGCCCTGATCAACAGCAAGCCAGAGGCTCTAAAAGTCATCACAGGGCCTCTATTAATAAAAGGATGCAGAGGTGGTGCCCTTTCCGAGGGCGCTCCTCTCCGGGTGCACTGCTAGCCCTGGTTTCCTGCACCGCATCTCGTGGCGCACCCACTGGAAATGCGGCTGTAAAACTGCCAACTCTGTGGCAGACAAAACTGACAAACTTCGCCTGTCTCCGATTTGCTGAGTGGCGATGAAAATAAATAGTCAGGCTGCTGCCTGGGAGACTTCCTTCTCCTGAGTTTGCAAACACAGTCCGTGTCCTAGATGTGCTGCATTTAAACAAAGTATGTTCCTCGGTTCCTTCCGCTGAGAGCGGGGATTGTCACCATTTGGCAATGACTGATGGGGAAGGAAATGTTGCTCCCTGCTGCATATACATGTGGATGAAAGGAAAGCAGTGTTTATGGCTCATGCTTGGGGACCAGATGCTGGTGGTATCTCTGCTAGGACTTTTGAGGGAAACGGAAATTGAGAACCGTAGCGATGTGCTATTTTGTGGGAAAGGACAGGCCTATGTGAAATCTACCACATTTTCTCTTTGGTATTTGATACCTGATTGCATAGTGCTGTCTATCACGGTTGGCTTTTCTGTGGTCAGCACAGTGGTACCACCTGAAACACAGAAACAGTAACATATGAGATGAGAAAAAGGCAGCATTGTAGGTAATATTTAGTAGAGAATGCTGTAGGCTTACATACATCTGTTAGAGGCTAGCAGTTCCCTCAGATAATTCTTCCTTTAATTCCAGCTATAGCAAATGTCTTAAATTTTGTTCACCACAATATCAAATTCAAATAAACCACTATTTTTTACCTGATACATTTATTCATAAAGCATCTAGGCAGTATGGAGAGTTCCAGACTTCCTTCCAAGGGCATTCCTTGACTCCCAGACTAATCGACGACGCTCACAATTGCAAGAGTGAAAAGCAAAGGCCTCCCAAGGTCCTTAGTGACTTAAGTATTAAACTTGACCTGGACCTCTAAGCTTCAAATAGTTTCCCAAGGTTTCAGATGTGTGTCTTGGGGGGAGCTGCAAGGCTGGTCCCCACAATCTATTTTAAAAACTGAAGTTTTAAAGCGGATGGCAGTAATTCCTCCTTTCTTTTGCTGCTGTGGTTGTTTGTTTTTCCCAAGGACAAATAATTCCGCCCAGTATGCAGTTCGGAGAAGCTGCAGGAAAAGGGGAAGGGGCGGAGGGACACATTTCTTCACAGTCCCGAGGAGCTGGAAGACTGCACAAACAACACCCTGAATGCTGTCAACTTCAATCAGCCTGGGTCGACTTGGAATTCGTGGTCTGGGGACCAGTGGAAACTTAGATTTACCCTCTTAGCTTAGGTATCTTAGCTCAGCCATTTTCCGCCCTTCGTCATGAGCCTTCTGTTTTAAAGTCCTGTTCTTCAAGTTGCGCAACCCACAAGCGTCACCTGAACGCTTCTTGAAAAACTGGTTTGCTGTTTATTACTTTGGTGCTTGAGAAAGCCATTTCTCCATATGTGTGTCTGCCTTGCAGATCATGGTCGAGAGCATCTATTTGCTTTCCCAAGAGATAAAGTAAGGGCATGGAGGGCTCATGCCCATCATGGAAAGTTTGGAGGTGGCTACGAGGTGCCATTGTACACCTTCCAGTAGTGTCATTCAATAAAGACCGTAGGGCTTCCCTGGTGGCGCAGTGGTTGAGAATCTGCCTGCCAATGCAGGGGACATGGGTTCGAGCCCTGGTCCGGGAAGATCCCACGTGACGCGGAGTAGCTGGGCCCGTGAGCCACAACTACTGAGCCTGCGCATCTGGAGCCTGTGCTCCGCAACAAGAGAGGCTGCGACAGTGAGAGGCCCGTGCACCGCGATGAAGAGTGGCCCCCGCTTGCCGCAACTAGAGAAAGCCCTTGCACAGAAACGAAGACCCAACACAGCCATAAATAAATAAATAAAGACTGTAATCATCTCTATTCTGGCCGAGCCCTAGTCCTATCCTGCAGCTCCCACGGGTGAGAAATCACCCAGATCATGAATCAGAGAGCCGTAAAACTGAGCTCTTGAAATGGCCTGAAGATTTCTGAGCTAGTCCACTGTAGCACCAAGTCGTGTTACCCCTGCTCGCCCAGTAAATATGCTGGATAAGTGGTCTCACGTGTGCATGGCTTCAATGAGGCAGGCGCTAGGAGAAGCCATTACATATATTATGGGTTAAGAAGGTGAATCTATAATGGCAGAATTGGAGGGAGGCCAGACGCATTAGCATTCCGTTCCCAGTGGTCTTACAGGAGAAAGACTCAAGGTGAAAATTCACTTTTAAAAACAGATATGCACTGTCAGTTTTGTTAGAGGTTGGGAGCCAAATTCCCCTGTTGGGTACACACAGATCCAATGTGAAATTTGGCCTCCTGGTGCCTTTGAAGCCAATTGTATTATCTAATGACATCAAAGGCATTTGCGAATGAGTAACTTCAAGGGTGAATTTTCACCTTGACAGCAAGCAAAGGAGAGCAAAACCTCTCCTCATTTCCATCCATCTGGTACAGTTCACCTGGAATTCAGTGTTGTTTATAGATAACGAGCATTTTGCTAAATACTTATTTCCCCCTATATTCAAATAGGTCACCCCCAGGAGAAGACATTAAAGTGACATCATCTCTGTTAAGGGACCGAACCTTCAGAGAGCATTGATCCCAATTTCCATGCTGCCAACCATCAGGGTGAAAGGGAGAATACTTTTCGTTTGGTTTTAAGACACTGAACGTTCAAAGTTTGCAGCTGTGACAGAAAGAGCAAGGAGGGTACAGACTTGTGTGTGAGCCCAGGAGGTGAGATGCTCACCTGTGAAAAGGTAGTGGGTTAGGGGCAGGCTGGGCTGCTTGCAAACACGGGCAAACGTCAGCCCGCCCTTCTTCAGAAAAGACTAACACAGAGCTTCACAGAGCAAAATAAGCTTTTAAAAAAGGACAAATGGGCTGTCATGCAGTAAATGAATACAAAGCATGAGAATGTCTCCTTAGATCACCTCTTCTTGTTGGGGGAATAGAGTGAACCTTATCAGCACCCCCAGAAGTTCTTAATATATACACGTATAGATCAAATTATTGAAACAAACGTGCTGGCCTGAGAAAATGACTTTTTTTGCCAGGGTAATACGTAAAAAAAAAAAAAAAAAAAAAATTGAATGCATTGTTTTCTATCTACCCAATAAATGATTTTAAATGCTGTAGATAAACTATCGCCTTGTACTGTTAAAGGACTGTCAGTGTTTCCAGGCAAAATGACCCATTTTCTGTGGTTTGCAACTCGTGGCCATACACAGTTTGCTCCAGGCTAACAGACTCACCCTGTTTCATTCAAAGGCTTAGGTTTCAATTGATTCAGTCATGAGCCAATGCACAAATGAGAAGGTTGGTTGTTCTGACACGAGGAATAAATCTGAGGCTTTGTCTCTAATCAATATTAACTGACCACTTTAGGGTTTATAAAGGAAAGAACCTCTCCTCAAGAGGGTAATTGAACAGGGGGGCCTCTGATGACTGCAGACATTCCTTTTTATGAGGATTTTCACTACGGATGGGACGTGTGACCGGGTTTGCAAAAAGCCTGAGGTTTGCAGAGAGTGTTCACAGGCAACCTTGGGAAGGTTCTGTAGGACCTGCTTCACCAGACTGGTACTCTGTTTTAACATCAGCTGTATAAGCTTTTTAGCTGGAGCTTGACATCTTACAAAGAAAAGCCCTCTGCATTAATTAGAGTAATTTTTGTGGCTTGCAACTACTTATATACAAGATTTGTTTTCAAAAGCCCATAACCACGTGACATTTATTGGCCATTCGACTGTAAGCAATTATCCTGGAAATTTGGAGGTAGAGAACCTTAGGAGGTAGGATTGAAATGTAAACTCAGTTCATGGCACTAAACTTCTGAGCTAGATTTTACCCCTTATTCCATCTCAGGGTGCAGAGCGGTCTTGCTCCTTCAGAAGAGAGCTTTTGAAGTAATGGGAAATGTGGGATATTTCCTTCCACATTTTACATTAACGCGTTAGCTACTAACATGGCACTATTGTGAAGTTACACGGTAACGCCTTCAGTTTCGCCCACGAAAATGAATTACGTGGGCTCTCCTGAATCCCTTTTGGGTAAAAATACAGACCTGCATCCACGGGCTCGTGTTTAATGTAAAATGAGAGTCAGATGCTGTAAGAAACTGTGTTTTGATCTGGGTAGCAGTAAAGGCCCCACGGTACCTTTGGCAGCAATAGGGTGATAATTCTAGTGCTTTGGCCTGTTTCCAAATGGTGGCATTCCATTTCCCCACTTGCTTAATGTTTCCTCTGTCAGTCCAAGTAGAAGAGAAGGTCACTTTCTAGCTTTTAGGGTTTTAGAATATCATGGAGTAATCCTCTAAATAAGTCGGTGAGGCATGTGGCACACACCATCCCTGATATATTTGCTAGTGGTGATGTCAAATAACAACAAATTCTGCCTTTGTAAATTTTAATGTAAAATGATTCACAAAATCCTAGCTTAAAAGCTGCATTTCAAATATAAGCTTGACTTCATTAATTAGTTGGATAAAGGATCCACTCAAAAAATTTGATCCCTGTTAGAAAATGAAAATAAACGTTCTCCAGTGTGTGGTTATGTATGGGTGGTGCATATGTAATCTCGGAAGGGGGTGGAGGTCGAAGATGAGAATCAGTTTATGTTATATTTAGCCATGGAGGAATTCTTATCCAATGAAGACAATCCTAGCCTTTGGCTCTGAAAATGGCTAAAATTATCGTTCGAATGGCTGTGGCTGTGAAGGACAATTTGTTTACATGACGACATGAGGAAATGAAGATGCACGTGTTTTGGCAAGGCTTCCTCCCGCCTGCCGCCGTGAGGATTTCCGCAAACACAAACAGACGTTAATTAGCGGGTCTCGACTACAACATGAACTGAGATGGCACAGCAATGGGATGAAGATGGTTTCTGCACCTGTGAGCTGGAAGTCATCACCTGTTCCGCTGTGGCAGTTGGCCTGGTCGTCATCACATTCATCCACCAGGTTCCCATTGGGAGTGGTCGGTCCAGCTGTAGGTGCTGAAACAAGATCCAAAGATTATTTTCTCACACCTCTGAAATGTATTCTCCAGCCCCCGGCTGTTGATTCTGCTAATACTTTTGCAGAAAACTCTAATCTGTGGTTAGAAGACCGGGAGCGTGGTTTGCCTCTCTTTCAGGAGCGAAATATACTCGGATTTTGCAGAATGCATTGGGGACTGCTTTGTTTTGGTATTTGATCCGTATCTCCTTCATAGAATTGGCTGCCTTAGCATTTTATACATTGTTATCTACATACACATCCTTTTTCTGAAAAGTTCTTGTATTCTCACTGGTTATTTTTTCATGACCCTGAAGTTGGGAACTTTGATGATAGAGATTTGGCTTGAATTGTTTTTCCTTTCATTTTCAAGGTGCTAGAGGACTCACTTGTCATGAATTCTTTTATATTCTTGGTATTTACTAAGTTTGATAAGTTTATCTTGTAATATTTTCCCCAAAAGGGAGTCTCAGCATTCACTTTTAGTACAATATTGTTCTTTACTTCTTTATTTTTTTAAAGAGCGACTCCATTTCCCTCTAAGTAAGCTTCTCAGCTTGTGAGCCACGGCAGGTGTCTGGGAGTTCCCTGGGGTCATTTTACCTTAACTCCCAGAGGACTACATTCCACTGCTGGCAGGTATTCCCATAGCTTTGAGTTTGTAGTTGAAAAGTAGCCAACATTAATCAAAGACTGCTTTTGAAGTTCTTTAAATTTAGTTCCATCTATTTTTTTTTTCCAGCCTGTTACTCATTTTTGCAATCTGTTTAATATCTTACAGTTTTCGGCATTACATTTCACTTTACATGACTTGAGATAATGGACAGTTCTCTTGATGTTTGAAAACCAGACAAGATGCTGGGAGTGGGGGCCTGTTCTCTAATAGCTTCTGGCCAATTGGAATGTGCTGGTAACTGCTGCTTTCTCAATAAAAATTTGACCCTGTTTGTTATTGTGCTAAAGGACTGAGCAGAGTTATAATAAATGTAGAAACATAGCTAGTTTCAACTTCCTCAACTGCCCCAAACACACACCAATAATAATTAGGAAATCACCACGTACAGGTAATGTTCACACCGTTTAGGCGTACATACTAGACTTTGTAAAATGCATACACAACATATTCTGGGTTCTGCTTATTGCTAACACTGAATCAACAGAATCCTCTTTGGCAATCCAGATGCTTGCCTTTGCTAAGCTGCCTTCGCTCTTGGTAACGTGCCACTTTCCAACTCTCTATTCATCTTGCTGGTTTTTCCACATTCCTTATGGTATTTAAAAAAGGAGGAGTTTTGCACTGGAAGTGGCCCAGGGTAGTACGGGGATTAAATTGAAAAAAGTAAAAAGTGATGTCCCAATTTTACTACTTGAAAATATTTTATCTTCTGTGGTTCTCTAACTGTTTCTTAAACATACGTGCTAGTCCCAAATAAGACGGAGACTCAGAGATGGCTGAGTTGTACCTCACCCTCTTTCTCGATCTTTGGGTATCTCCTGTAGCGCAAGGTACAAAGTCAGTATTTAATAAGGGCCTGTTAATCGTTTTAAGGGAGAAGAAAAACACTGCCTTTCACCAACTGTGTTAAACAGCTTTGACAATACTATCCCTGGATGCTGGCTCCTCGTGTGGCTCGGGGCAACTTCCCCACCTCGGTGAGTGCCTGCAAACATCTGCAGCAAATCCCTTCACCACCACTGCTACCTCACCACTGAGTTGACACTGGCAAACTGCCACCAGGCTCAGTCTTTTCAACCATCCATTCATTCCACCTTCTAAATCAATGTCGCTTCCCAGAATCGAGGCTAAAGTCCTGCATCGGAGCAGCAGACGCCCTTTTCCAGGCAACCACACTGCTCAGCACACTGAACGAATGTGTCTACAGGTGGTTCAGTCTGCCCATCCCTTCTTTTTCTTGGCATCTTTGTCAAATTCCTGGCACATGGTCATTCTTGGTCTGTGTTGACAGTGACTAGATGATTCAGAGGTCCTGCGACATAACTACAGATATGGAAACAACTACCTAATAAAGAATCGGAGATAATGGCCTGCTTTTAAATAAATACGTGGGAAAGCAGCTATGAATTATTCACTAGGATGGTGATTTATAGCTTAAGATTCTTTAGTGTGTAAGAAATGTTTTATGATATTTAATGTGCTCAGGAATGTAATTATATTTGGGTGGCTCAAAACACAAATAATTTTGAAATCCCAAGAAGGTGATATTTAAGAGGCATCCTTCCAAACAACTCTGAGCATATGCTCAATGGATTAACATCTGGGTACCAACAATAGCCATTCTTTGCACTAACCTAGAGAAAGACCTTTATGGGGATGAAAAAGTTGGTATAAGGTTACTCATTTATGCCCAAATTGAAGGCAGATGGGAATTCCAATGCACACAAGCATTAAAATAGTACACTAAGCAACCATCATATCATTTTTTCAAACATTCATCTCATTCATTATGTGAAAAAATGAAGAGGAGAGTGCAGTTCTGAGGTCAGTGTGAGAACTGAATTTGTCCTTGATATGACCTTCCTATGATAACCTAAGTCTATCTTTAAACAGACTTCACTGTACATTATATGTATTATCTCATGTAAAGTTTTGTTTCTCTGCAGCAGCCTAAGAAATTCATGCAAGGGACTTCCCTGGTGGTTTAATGGTTAGGGCTCTGTGCTTCCACTGCAGGGGGTGCAGGTTCAATCCCTGGTCGGGGAACTAAGATCCCTCAAGCCTCACAGCACGGGCAAAAAACCCCCAAAACCAAGCCAAACGAAACCAAAACAAAAAACCAACAAAAAAACCAACAAAAATTCATCCAAGATAATGTCTTGATGTTTCAGCCTGTCAAATGCTGCTTCCTGCTAGTATGTGATGGTAGTCAACACTGCAGATGCCAACTTGGACCAGACACGGACCTCTGAACAACACTAAGAAGGTCATGGAATCTGTGGTCGCCGGGGGTTGGGGTTGGGGGGGAACTGCTTAATGCGTAGGGGGTTTCACTTTGGAGCGATGGAAACGTTTTGGAACTGGATAGAGGTGTTGGCTGCATAAATAATTGTCAACGTACTAAATGCCACTGAATTGTTTACTTTAAAATGGTGGATTTTAGGGAATTCCCTGATGGCCTAGTGGTTAGGATTCAGAGCTTTCACTGCGGGAGCCCAGGTTTGATCCCTGGTCAGGGACCATCCTACATGCCATGAGGTGTGGCCAAAATACAACAACAGCAATAAAATAAAATAAAATAAAATAAAATAATTAAAAAAAAACAAAATGGAGGATTTTATGTTATGTGAATTTCACAATACATCATTTAAAAAAAAAACTCAAAGAAGACAACCCCACAGAATCTGAGGAGCGTTATGGAAACAACCCACAAAAAATTAGGATGTGAAGGCACTGTTATGGAAGACAGGGCACAGGGCCAAGTCCTGAAGGATGGGCACGGTTTCTAGGGGCAAAGCCCAGGGGCAGCAAGTGCTGGTGTGTTGGTCTACCACCTCCATCCATGCTGAACTACTTGAGTGTAAGGTCCACGTCCTATAGACCTTTGTGTTCCTGGTGCCTCCTTTGTGTCTGGGAAAGAACTTGTGCTCAGTAAACATTGTCAAATGAGAAGATAAACGAATCCCAAGGGGGTAGACAAAGGACTAGGGGAAAGATCTGGGAATGATGCAGTGTGCACTTAGGGACAGGAGAAGGCTGCTTGGCTACAAGTCTTCCTGTTGAAACAGGGAGAAATGAGGCTCAGTAGCGTATTTGCTGAATAAGTCGTGCAGGGCACCAGGTGATGAGCCTTACGGACCCGCAGACACAAGAGACACAGGATCACCCAGGAGAAATGGGGCAATTTGCAGCAGCACCGTCAGGGGCATAAGTGCATGATGAAGGAAATAAAACATCTGGGGAACCAGGGGGGGCTCTGGAAATCGTGCTTACCTTCCACCTCACAGCCCAGCAGCTCCAGCCGTAGCCCTAGTCCGCCGTGAGTGGCTCTCTCGGGGTAGATCCTGACGAACCGCGTGGAAAAGGGTGGAAACGTCCGTAGCTCAGGTGTATCATAGTTGTTGTTGCCTTCAAAAGACTGTGAAGTATGAAGAACACCAGGTATTAACAAAACCTCCCTTTCAGCAGAAAAGTCCTTCCTTTAGGACTCTTAGCAGGCCAGAGAAATGGGCCTCATTCTACTACTTCGTAAACGGCTGACATTCCTTTCCTAAATGAGAAGGGAAAAAACAATTAAACCGTCTCTAAGAAGTGACAGATGTCGTTTCTTAGAAACTCTGGAGGATACACTGAGGCTAGACCAGAAGCTGAGGATTTAATGAGACACATTTTTAAATGACAGTCTGATGTGCCTGGGAAAAGTGACACTTTTACCACTTCCTTGAAGTGGAGGAAGAAAACTCAGGAAGGGAGCCTGCCATTTTTCAAATCTTGTAACAGTCACCACATTTCCAGTAACGACTCCTGTCACATTCTCTTCAATGAATGGGTCCTGGTTTTGCTAAAACTCCGTCCTCTAGAAGAGCAAGGAATTCTATTCCTGGAGGAGGAGATAGTAAATTTCACGTACTTCAAGTGCTCTGTAACCAAGAACTTGGGTCATTCCAATCCACTGGAACTGCTGTTGACTTAAGCAGCACCACCAGCTGGAGGCATTTGTAGATAAAAGACTTTCTCATCTCAGGAAAGTGACCGATGTTCCGATGCCTGGTTGCACTGCAATGAGTTGGCACCTCTTGGTGAAGCGCATTCCTAACTCGGCATCACTGTGACACGTTCAGGAGCCCGGCTGTTATTGCCCTGCTGCCACTGGATTATTCTGTTTTCCTTTTTACAGTGACAGGAAGGTCAAAATCCTTGAGTGGAGTCATAAGAAAATAGAGCAATGACTAGGCTTGTTTTCTTTTTGAAGAAATGGATAAGCCTCTCTGTATCCTCTTCTCCCAACATCATTCCTAACTCTGTCCAGAATGGGAAGAGGGGAGGGGATTAGAAAAAATCAAACTGCCTTATCACTGGGAGTGTCCTTTTATATATCAAGCATCTTGTGATGTTTACTCGTGCAAGGCATTGTTCCATGTGCTTAAAATGTACTCACTCAATTAATCCTCAAGATAACTCCAAGAGGTAGGTTCTATTACTGCCCTCCTTTTACAGGCAAGGCACAGAGAGGTCAAGTAATTTGCCCATGACCTTGGGATTCAGACCTACCAGTCTTATCTGGCGCCCTTCACCACGCTGCCCTTAGAAACAATCCAGTCTGATTTCCTCATTTTAATAGACGACAACACTGAAGTCTAGGACACTGAGGTCTATTCCCATGGCCACACATTCAGTTTCATTGCTTTTTCTTTAAATGGATTGTGATTTGGGCTTCCAAATCTGGTAGATCATATTGGGTGGGTGGCCATATCCGTCAGGAGTGGGAACCCTGCCCAATACCTGGGTCAAGACATCACAAACCAGCCAAAGATGCCATCATTCGGTGGTGGAAATATCTTGGCCAAATGGGTGACACAAGTAAGAGAAGATAGATTGGGAAGGTTGTGACATAACTAGAGGTTTTTTCTGAGTTCTAGAAGTAAATTAATTGACCTCTTCCAACTCAGAAAATCCTCCAAGAATCTAGAAGTACAGGGCTAATACAGACCCACCTCTCTCAATTAAAGTTTCCTTTTATCATTTTCAAGAGTAAATTCACTACCGGGGGCCTCTGCATTCTTGATAGAACTGCAGTTGCTGCCATTAATTGAGAATCTGACGTATAACGTCAGGCCCAATTAAGTATTCTCAGTAAGATACTAATTATAGTAAAAATAGTATTACTACACATGCAAGTTCTGTGTACGTTAACATAGCTCCAACATTCTTAGGAGAAAAGCACTTATATCTACGGAGTCCCAGGCTTTTCTCCTACTTTTACCTTGAGCAAAGAATTAGCACAATGTATTGTCAGTGATGAACTGGGCAGAATATTAGCAAGGAAGGGCCATATGGAATTGGGCTAAGTTTGCTAACATAGGATTATTTACAAAATGTCTTTGTGTCTTTTCACTAATCATGCTTTAGAAGAAGAGGGCTTGGAGCATTTAGATCTATTTGCCCCTGAAAAGTCTAGTCGATTCAAAGACTCTGAGGTACCTTGTCCGTCATGCACTATTTAAGGGTAGGAAGTAAGGCGACGGCATAGAGGATTTTAAATCCATCAAAGTGCTGTTTTAGATCACACAACTGTGTGCTCCCTTTACCGTATGTAAAAGGTACTTGGCATCCTAAGCAGGTAATCTTCATTTGCAAGTTTAAATATAGTATGTTTTAACTATCTTTGTGAAATTTAGAAATAAATACTGCTCCTAAATGGAAGGTTTAACCAGTTTCCTTTTTCATCTTGAAGATTTTATTCCAGGGGAAGGACATGTTAGGAATCAGAGATTAGATGCCATGTAAACAATTCAGAAACTTTTATGGTTTAAATACATAAGAACATGATAATGATGGATGAAATATTTTAGGAAAAAATCTAACACATTCAACCAATCTTGAATGGAGTTTTTTGTTAAAATTGAAAGCTGTGTGCTGGCTTCTTGTGAATGCTATATGCGATGTCCTACAAAGGGAGTGATAGCTTTAGACTTGATTGCAGATGAGTGGATTAGATACTAACGGCCAGGAAGCATAAGACGCATCCCATCCAAAGCCTATGGCAATTTGTTTTCTTTCCCTCTTAGAACCCGAATGTTGAAGAACGTGTCACAACAGCTCACACTGCCATGCAACAGCGGCTCCGGGAAGTTGTTGATTTGCAGCATATTCACACTTGGTGCTAAAGCCACAGGGCTCACAACTCCTCAGAAAAGATCGGCTCTTAGGGGAACTCCAGTTTCTGATGTTTATTTTACTTTTTCTTCTACCAAAACAAGAGGGGTAGACATAAAAGGGGAAAATGAAACGGACACAAGCAAGAAAGTAGCTGCACATAGATTAAAAAAAAAAAAAAAAACACTGGAAATGTTTTAGAAACCACAAGTTAACTGGGGATGAAATGGGAGAGGAATTCTTACATTTCCGACAGCATCATCCCTCTTGGTGGTCTGCCCACTGGTGCGGAGTGCAGCCGTAGGGACAGTCTCGGCAGAGCCTCCACATCTGGGCCGAGTGGGAGCTGGCTGCGTGGCCCGGCTTTGTTTACTGCCTGCAAAGCCTTTGGCCCCAGTGACTGTATGAAGCCATATTCCCACACTACCATTCCCTCCAATGAGCTAAAATCTTTTCATAAAAGGAGTAGGTCCTTGGCAAAGCAGGGACAGAAAGACTGCGACCGAAAGGCCAGTTGTGCTAGGGGTGAGAAGTATCTTCAGTTGAATACAGAACCCACATATAGTTCTGCCTGCAGAACTGAACTTCTGGGGGCTCTTCCTTATTTTAATCTGAAATCAGTTTCCAGGCCATGCAGCATACTCGGGGCGTCCTTTCCTAGTTGGTGTTCTGTGCTCAGGAAATGCACATATATTTAACCAAGAGCCTTAGAAAAACATAATCACTAAAGAATACCTGTTTCGTTAAAAAAAAAAATTATGCCACGTGTTCTGGTGAAGGTTGGAAGATTTCTTTTTCACTAGATCCTCCAGGGCCAACTGCTTTTTGAAAGGTTCCAATGTATAAGAAATAGACATAAGCGTTATTCATGATAGCCAAGAGTCAGAAGCAGTGAAAGTGTCCGTCAGTGGATGGATAGATACCCAACATGTGGTCTGTACATACGATAAAATATTATTCAGCTTTAAAAAGGAATGAAATTCGGACCCAGGTTACGACATGGATGAACCTTGAGGACATCATCCCAAGTAAAATAAGGCTAAATGTTGTCTGATTCCACTTACATGAGGCTCCCGGAGTAGTCAAATGCATAGAAACCGAAAGTGGAATGGTGGTTGTCAGGGGCTGGGGGAGAGGGGGTGAAAATTATTGTTTAATGGGGGCGGAGTTTGTTTTGCGAGATGAGGAAGTCCTGGAGATGGGCTTGCATACCAGCGTGAATGTACTTAACCCTACTGAACTGTATACACTTAAAAAGGTTAAGATGGCAAATCTTCTGTTATGTGTATTTCAGCACATTTATGAAACTTTTGAAAATTGTAAAGCACTATAGAATTTAAACTCTTTCATTCAATAAAAAAAATAAAAATTTAAAAAAATTTAAAAATACACTTAAGGGATGTGTGAGAGAAGGGGGCTGGGGGCGGGTGCTCACGGAGAGATTATAGAGTCTGCAGAGAGATTCTGAATTCCTACCGCAGTGGCCCCCTGGACCCACCCTCACGACCTCCCGGTCCCCTGAGCCACCTGCTGTTCCCTACGGGAGAGAAAGGTGACCGGCGACGCGATTCTCAGCCGTGGAATTCCTGTCTCCCCTGGAATCTTAACTGTCTCCATCACTCGCCCCCGCAGATCCCACGGCTTTCAGGAAATGAGAAGCAGCGCTTCCGCAGGAAGAGGCCGGGGTCCTTGGTTCCAGTCAAGGCCGTGAGGGAGGGGCCCCTCCCGGCGCCGCCCCCGCCTCCCGGCACCGCCCAACCTCCCGGCGCCGCCCCCGCCTCCCGGCGCCGCCCGGGCCTCACCTTGGCCTTGCGCTTGCTGTCGTCCATGACCATCTTCCAGTCCGAGCCGTTGTTGCTGTACCCGATCTTGAATTTCCTCATGAACACCTTGTTCTCCCGGTGCTTGCCCCCCTGAATGATGACGCCCCGCACGATCTTCTCCTCCGCCAGGTCCACCTGCAGCCACTCGTTCACGTACGGGTGCGGGGCGGGCGGCAGTGCCCAGCCCGAGCGGCTGGTCACCAGGCGGATATTTTCAGGCATCCAGTTCCTGTCCGCTTGGTTGGATGCTGTGATCTGGGAGTCGGAAATAAGTCCGGACACCATACCCAACATTCCAGAGCAAGGATAATCTAGAGAGGGGAACGGAATAGGCGATGTAAAATGATTTTCTAAAAGTCTCCATGCTTAGAAAGAGAATCCAACATATTGAATAAAAACATGGTCTGTACGCATTCATGTACATTTGCAAATGTCTGGATCATCTGACGTTAAACCAGAGCTTCCCCGCTCCTCTTTCTGCACTCCCTGCCCTGCACTCACAGTCCGGTAAAGAAAATCTTCGATAAGAACATTCATTTCTTCCCTTTTTGAGTTCTTCCAAGTTTAAGGTCAAAGAATTGACATTCGGTCCCTTTGGTATCCGGAAGTTATCCCTAGATCAAGTACAGGTCCTGCCCAATGGAGGTTCAGTTTATGCGGGGCTGGAGATGTGTAAACCAATAATTCCAACAGCAGGAAAGTTGCCAAAACAAAAGCAAAAAGAAGATGATGAGGAGGTGAAGAGAAAGAAAGTGCTGGGCTCGGCTTGAAGAGGTAGGAGGGCCCCCTGCCGGGGGTGGGGGAACCTTTGGACTGAGCGTTGAAGGAGGGGCCCATCCTCCCCCCAGGTGTCCTCCCCACCCCTGTTTCTAACTGCACGAGAACTCTACACGATCCCACTGTCAACTCAGATGTCCCAAGTCCAAACAGAAATAGTCCTTTCCCCTCGACACCAAATCCCTTTATCCAACTCTGCACTTTAATGAGTGGAATCACCACCAATCAGCTAGCTCCTGCCTAGTCATCTTGTCTTTCCGTTTTCCATTTTCCATTCCTGTTCTGCTACCAAATCCTGTCATATTTTTGTTAAAAAAAAAAGTCTTGCGATCTTCATTTCTTCTGGCATCGTCTTGATGCCATGGCTACATGCCAAGTGGTCCCCTGACTACCCTCTCAAACCCCAGTTTTGAATCAACAATACCCACGTCGCTTTTCATAGTTTCTTTTTTTTTTGCGATGTCACTCTTATGTTCAAAAATCTTCCATTGCTAAGGAAAATAAGCCAGACACAAAAGGACACATACTGCATGATTCCACTGATATGAGGTACCTAGAAGAGTCAAATTCATAAGGACATAAAGTAGAATGGTGGGTTCCAGAAGCTGGGGGGAGGGGAGTGCAGAGTTAGTGTTTCATGGGTATAGAGTTTCAGTTTGGGATAATGAAAAGTTCTGAAGATGGATTGTGGTGATGGTTACACAATAATGTGATTACTGAAGCAACTAAACTGTATCCTTAAAAATGGTTAGAATGGTAAACTATGTTATGTACATTTGCCCACAATAAAAAAAAGAGAGAGATCTTTGAAAAATTTCCATGGCTCTCCATTATTTATGGGACACTATAAAAAGTCTTGATCTGGTTTTTCAACACCCTCATTCTGGCTTCATCCTAGGTATCTAATTTTATTTCCTATTACTGACAGTAATCCATTTTCTTCCCACATACCATAGAGAGAATTCTCATCATTGCCTTTGTTCAAAATGTTCCTGCTGCCCCCTCATCCTCCTGTTGACAGAGGTGAGTTCTGCCCAGACTTTCAAACCCAGCTTAAGGCTCTTCCTGAAAACTTCTCAAATGACCCTATCCTTTATCCTGAACCCTCCCTTCTCAGAAATATGACTACCATACAGGAAGCAGCACAGAGTTTAGCATTAAGCCGTTCTCTCCATGTTTTAAGATTGGGAGTCCTGTGTCCAGAACCAGACTAGAAACTCCTCAAAGGCAATGAATGGCATCATAGATCTTTCTATATCTTCTACAGCAGCCCAAGGAGCTTCTGAGCAGGAGAGTACCCATCACTGATTAATTGATTGGTGGGTTAATAACAAAATGTTCAACATTTCAATTATTCTCTTTTCAAAATTGTACATCTCCATTGAGGACATGCCAGGAAGGAGAATCTGTTTTTCTCTGAAACAACTCCATTCTGCATAAATCAAAATTCAGCCTAAAATGTAACCAATCGTGAGAGGCATGTTTCTAATGCAATTAGGCTGTGTCCGTGTTACCAGCTGACCCTTAAGAACGAATTACTCAGATACTTTCCACCTGAGTTGTGCAGTTCAGATCATGCCATTTCTTTACTCAAAAATTCGGTGCCTGCTAACCTACAAATTATGCACGTACTTTCAACCCAGTGTGCCAGGTCTTCCATACCATGGCCTTGCAAGGCCCCTACTCAATGAAGGCTCCCTCACCTCGGTGGTGGTAGTAGTTGGGGGCTTTCTATCATTCTGTTCCCTCCACTAAAGAATTCCCCATCATTTTGTCCTTCCCACTATCTTAAAATCTTGACCTGTTTTCAAATTTTACCTTATATATTCAATTTTTCTGTTCTCTCCAACTAGACATGGTTTTCCTTTTCTGGGACTCTTCCTAGCTCTCCACTTGCATGTCTCATATATACTGGCCATATTCAGTTCTTTGGGTTGCTACTTGCCTCCGCAGGTTTTAAGTTCTTTGAGGGAGTGAAGCAAGTCATATAAAAAACTTTTCTGGGCCTCCCTGGTGGCGCAGTGGTTGAGGATCTGCCTGCCAATGCAGGGGACACGGGTTTGTGCCCTGGTCTGGGAAGATCCCACATGCCGCGGAGCAACTAGGCCCGTGAGCCACAACTACTGAGCCTGCGCGTCTGGAGCCTGTGCTCCGCAACAAGAGAGGCCGCGATAGTGAGAGACCCGCGCACCTCGATGAAGAGTGGCCCCCGCTTGCCGCAACTAGAGAAAGCCCTCGCACAGAAACGAAGACCCAACACAGCCATAAATAAATAAATAAATAAATAAATAAATAAAATTAAAAAAAAAAAAAACTTTTCTATGACTCCTTGTGCCCTTTATTCTTGGTATTTGCTCTGCAAATATTTGTTGAATGAATCAGCTTATTAACACAATAAAAGGCAGTTGTCCTTTTCCCCAAGCACCCTTTCCTGTAATTCAGCCGCAGTATTTGCTCCAAGCTGGGATCTGGAAACCAAGAATAAATTCAATGGGGATTATAAAAAGATTGACAAAAACGATTTTACTGAGGGTCTCGGAAATTATAGTGTTAAAAATAGAAGTCACATTTTTGGTCACTGTGGTCACACCTGTCTGATTCAAAACCAGCTTTTGCAAAGAAAATGTTTAGCTGGTAATATGTACCAGATGTTACCATTTGGAGAAAAACACAATTAACTTGAATATTGTAAGGAGGGCAGAACCTTTACCGGAAGAAGGTCCCTTCTCTAGTGCAGAGCTGGCTAGGGCACAGTCCTCGCATCCACAAGCCTCGTGATGCCAGCCCGCATCCTGCCAATACAGCCCTCGTGCAGTCAGAAAAGGGCATTCCTTCTGCAAGTCGGCCTCATCCAAGATCAAGGAAGAGGCACCTTGATTTGCCTTTGACTGAAAACCAGTGACTCGCTTTTAGCCACGGTTAGGAGAAAGGTTCCACTAACAATTCAAGGTTTGCATAAGCTGCTGGGATCTAGCTCTGTTCGTCCGCGGCAGGCTGGCTCAGATGCTCCCTGATTAGCCTGGCTCCATCTCACATCCTTTGGAAATAGTGTCGCCAGATTTAACGAACAAATAATCTAACAAAAACAACGACACAAGAAACAGGCTGCCAAACTAAGTCAGAATTTCAAATAAACAGCAAATAATTTTTTAGTATAAGTTTGTCCCCAATATTGCATGGGAACTAACTTATACTAAAAAGTTATGCATTTATCTGCATCAAATTGAACTAGACATTCTGTATTTCACTTGGCAACCCTGTTTAGAAACCTTAAAACCAATCCTAGATGGGAAGGAGAAATGAGTTCTGTGATGGGGGATTAGGTGGTTCTTTCCTTTTTTTATTGAAATATAGTTGATGTACAACATTACATTAATTTCAGGTATACTACATAGTGATTTGACATCTGCATATATTATGGAACGATCACCATGATAAGTCTAGTAACCATCTGTCCCCGTACAAAGTTTTTATCATATTATTAGCTATATTCCTTATACTGTACATTACGTCACTGTGGCTTATTCATTTTACACCTGGAGGTTTGTACCTCTTAATTTCCTTCACCCTTTTCAACTCCCCAACCCCCCAACTCCTTTCCCCTCTGGCAGTGGTTATTTTCATTGATGTTATTTTCCAGTAAAATCTCTGAACTGAGCTTTAACGTGAAAACAGATATACTGGTAAATCAAATACTCAGTTAACCAGTTTTCAAGGAATGAGGAGGTAATAACTGCATTTGATGGGTGAAGCTGAATGAGCATAATTTAATCTTTCCTCGATGACTCAGAAGGTACCTCTGGATGTTGTAGGGCCTAAGATCATCCTTGCAGACTCTGATCAACACAGGAACATGCTGACCTGTGCAGAAGCCGCAGTTAATTAACTTCTGGTTAACGAAAAAGTCAACAGCGTTTGCGGTGTGTTCTCAGACAGCAAGGGCATTTTCACCAATTTGCAGCTTTGCCAAAATGATGAAGCCTGCCTTGTCAAAATAATGAAAATGTTCCTTTGTCAATTACCTACAAAGTAGAATGGTTTGCTCCAATTTTGTTTTCCTTATCTCTCTATATGGTGACCCACCATTGTATACTCTGGTTATTCCAGGATTGCTGTATTTCTAAAAAATAATTTCTGAATGGAAAAATTGGGTTAAAACTTGGGGGCTCTGGAGACTTTGGATTCAAGTGATGTATTCTCATGGTAACTTATAATTCAACAGTTTCTTTTAAAAAAATCCAGATTGAGTTGGGGCTTTCCCACTCAAGCGGAAAGGGTAAAATTTTGCAATCCAGTCACTTGTTTATTATAAGAAATGGAAAAAACTGCAGTTCATTCATTCATTAAAAAAATAAGTGTATTGAGCACATATTTTGTTCCAGGCACACAGGACGCAATGGAAAAGAAGATAAACATGGCTCCTGCTTTCATGCATCTTCCAGACCCCCAGTGAACCTGCAGTCTTGTATTTCTTTCATTGGTCTCCACCGAGGGGACCATGGCCTCTTAAAGATGAAAATTATCTACTCTGGTAATTAAGAAGAAAACACTGATATTGCTGTCTCATTAGGGGCTCTGTTTGCTGGGGCCTATTCTAGGTTCAATTTACTGAGTACCATGAACTGTTTAATTTACTGGGTACCGTTTAGTGAGCACTTACTCTAAGCCAAGCATTATAAAATCCTTTCACTTAAATCTTCATTACAGCTGAATCAAGGAGATGGAGATCTACTGACTGACAAGGAGATGGAGATAAGAGGGACTGAGGGTCTTGTCCATGGTCACTCATGCACTAAATGGATAGCCCAGAGCAAAGCCTGGATATGTCTGCACACCTTCTTTTTGTGTGACGATCGTTATGACACACTGGCCTCTCCAAAAACCTGCTTTGATCAGTTATTTGGCGGTTGTAGCGATCTTACTAGAAAGATCTTACTAGAAAGTGTCTAAAATATATTAGGGGTCATGATTAAGATAGTAGCAGTATGCAGTTTGAAAAAAAATAGTTACTTAAAGTAACTGTAAAATAGAATATGTGTGAAAATATCAAAACATGGTATTTTAGACATCTGTTTAAATAACTAGGTCATTTAACTATTTTTAAAAATCCAGTAAATTATTTGCCTTGTTTACCTGTGAATACTCATACTCCTAGAATTACCTTTCAGGAAAATCCTTGTGAAAATGAGAAAGAGCAGTTCAGGCTTAAACAAGGATTTTGTTTAATTAAAAGGAGAGCCAGGCTTCCCTGGTGGCGCAGTGGTTGAGAATCTGCCTGCTAATGCAGGGGACACGGGTTCGAGCCCTGGTCTGGGAAGATCCCACATGCCACGGAGCAGCTGGGCCCGTGAGCCACAACTACTGAGCCTGCGCGTCTGGAGCCTGTGCCCCGCAACGGGAGGGGCCGCGATAGTGAGAGGCCCGCGCACCGCGATGAAGAGCGGTCCCCGCACCGCGATGAAGAGTGGCCCCCACTTGCCGCAACTAGAGAAAGCCCTCGCACGAACCGAAGACCCAGCACAGCCAAAAATAAATAAATAAATAAAAAAATAAAAAAAAGTAGCTATAAAATTTAAAAAAAAAAAAAAAAAAAAAGGAGAGCCAGAAATTCACAATTCACACTAACGCATTTGGAGTCTTTATGAAGTTTACTTCTTTTTTTCTGGTACAGTGACGTGAAATTAGGTGGGAGGAATGGACCAGAAATTTCCACCCTGCCCTCAGATGGCCTTGTTTCTATGAATTTATGGATAGTCTCTCACATTTGTAATGCTCTGAAAATGACCTAGAACTTTCATGCAACTGCTGATCAAGAATAAAGCCAAGGTGGGACTCCCCTGGTGGCACAGTGGTTAAGAATCCGCCTGCCAACGCAGGGGACACCTGGTCCACGAAGATCCCACATGCCACGGAGCAACTAAGCCCGTGTGCTACAACTACTGAGCCTGCGTGCCACAACTACTGAAGCCCGTGCACCTAGAGACTGTGCTCCGCAACAAGAGAAGCCACCGCAATGAGAATCCTGCGCACTGCAACGAAGAGTAGCCCCCACTCGCCGCAGCTAGAGAAAGCCGGCACACAGCAACGAAGACCCAACGCAGCCAAAAATAAATAAATAAATAATAAATTTAAAAAAAAGAATAAAGCCAAGATTATAGCTAACCTTCACTGCCCCTTTTCTCCCTCCAAGCCCCTCTCCACCCAATTCCTGCCTCCAAGGACTTTAACTTTCTAAATGCTTAGATCCTAAAACAATAAACAAGTCTGTCTCTAGGATGGAAATAAATAAAATTTGGGGAAGAAATCAAAAGTCAGTTTTCACTTTCCAAAACGAACTGTACTGTAAACAAATGTATATATTTTTTCTCCTTCATTAGCTCTTCCTCAAATTGCTTGTAATTTCATGGAAAACTGCCCAGGTGATTTTTTTTTCCTTCAAAAGTCAATAGTTTCCTTCTCTAAAAATAATTATACTTAAGAGGATAAAAATAAAAACAATAGTGTTGGCATTCATGCAATGAGAAGTTAAATGCCCTTAATATGTATACTAACATTATATGAAAGATAGTTAGCAGATTTTTTTTTTTTAAATAAATTTATTTATTTATTTATTTTTGGCTGCGTTGGGTCTTCGTTGCTGAGCGCGGGCTTTCTCTAGCTGCGGGATGTGGGATCTTCCCGGACCAGGGCTCGAACCCCTGTCCCCTGCATTGGCAGGTGGATTCTTAACCACTGCGCCACCAGGGAAGTCCCAGTTCTCAGATTTTTAAACGTTGTTCACTTTTAATTACTTTTTGGTGAATCAGTTACTGATTCTGTCTTCGAAGTTTTAAGCTTACTATGGAGGTTACACTGTACTTTTTTTTTTAATGAAAAATTTGCAGTGTATTTACTTAAATGGAAAGGAATTCTAACGTGACTGCTACTTACTTCAGAATACAGAGTGGTTGTACAGGAAGATCAATCGACAAGTAAGAGCAGTACTGGTCGCCATAGAAATACAGTGAGACTAACAGGACCTTCTTTTACTCCCCGCTCGGTACCTGCCTATCTTTTTAGCCACTTAATCGCCCAGTACCTCATCTTCACCTCTCAAGTGGATGTAATCCACCTAGTTGTTCCAAATTTAACAGAGACTTTTAAAGTCCTTTTAATGTCAGAAGAAACAAACTCAAAAACGAGAAATACTGACAAATTGATTTCTAATATTAGCATATTCATTCAAAAAAAGATAGACATATATTGAGCCAAAACCTAGGAGAAAGTTGTCAGGGCAGTTAAGTGAGTAAAAGGAGAAATTCTGGTAAATTAAACTCCTCCTGAACAGCTACAGCTGATAAGGCCACCTCTAGACTTCAAAATTAAAAAGACAGGTAAGTCAGACAGAGAAAGAGAAATATTGTATGATATCGCTTATATGTATATGCAGGATCTAAAAAGAAATGATACAAATGAACGTATTTAAAAAACAGAAACGGACTCACAGACTTAGAGAATGAACTTATGGTTACAGGGGGGAAGGGTGGAGGGAAGGGAAAGTTAGGGAGTTTGGAATTGACATGTACACGCTGCTATATTTAAAAAGGATAACCAACAAGGACCTACTGTATAGCACAGGGGACTCTCCTCACTGTTAAGTGGCAGGCTGGATGGGAGGGGAGTCTGGGGGAGAATGGATACACATATATGTATGGCTGAGTTGCTTTGGCTGAAACTATCACAACATTGTTAATTGGATATACTCCAATATAAAATAAAAAGTTAAAAAACAAAACAAAAACAAAAACAAATAAGATACAGGGATATAATATACAGCACAGGAATATAACCAATCTTTTGTAATAACTTTAAATGGAGTATAATCTACAAAAATATCAAATCACTATGCTGTACACCTCAAACTAATATAACATTGTAAATCAACTATGTTTCAATTAAAAAATATATATGTAAATTAGAAGAAAAAGTAAAAAGACAAAGCAGGTGAAGAACATTTCACGCAACAGTTATTTACTGTAAATCTACCATGTAGCAGTCAGTGTGCCGAGTACCGAGGAGACAAAGGATGACAGGGAAGGTACCTGCCTTCTTGGAGCTTTACCTGCCTTCCTGGAGCTTGCCATCTAGTGGAAAAGCACCACTTAGTAAATACCCACCACACACCAGGCTGTGTAAATGGTTCGTATCCACTAGCTGATCCATTATCACAACAACCCTGTTTTCCAGGTGAGATAACTAAGGCTTTGAAAGGTCATAAACTGCCCAAAGAAATAAGCCAGTGAGTAGTACAAGTAGGATTTGAACTCACTTTTGTCTAAATCCTAAGTGTATGCTCTTAACTATCAAATGAAAATGACCGACCCCATTTATACCAAATGACTCTTCCTATATTTAAAAGTTTACATAAATCAAACCCAGGTGATCTTCAATCTTACCTGTTATCTTGCAGCCATAGACTTCAAATCTCATAGATATGCCAGTTTCCCAAGTCACAGGTTTGATTCGGACAAATCGAGTTATCAGGGGTTTGGGGAAAACTCCAATCACAACATCTGTGGGGTTGGTGTTTCCCTGAAAGATCTAGATGGAAAAAGGAAGGGCCCTTTAATAGCAGACATTTTGGATTGTCTGAAAACAAATCCAGAAATATGTTTTCACCAGTGCTTGTCAAATTATTTACAATTTCCTCACTGTTTACCGTGGTTGATGTAGTGTTAATAATTTGTCATGTTATTTTTCCACATAATGGCAATCAGAAAGAATTGCGTCTAATATAGAATGTTGTCCTAATCATCTATTCAATTTTCTGAGAGGATAGAGCCTCCAAAGGTACTATTATAAGGATAGCATTTGTTATAGAATACTATGCTATTATCTAAAAAAGTGGGAAAATTATTAACATTATCAGAAGGACTTACAGAATACTGTAGACAATTCTTGGGAACTCTCACTATTGTACTTTCCCAGGAACCCCCCCAAAGGAGTGCTTTTTGAGTTCAATGTAGGGTCTGGCTTTTTGAAAATTCTAGGTTATATTCAGCACTAGGTCAAGGAGCTTCCTCCCTTTTAACTTCATTTCTTGATGGAAGGTCTTATCCCTGACGTTAATGAAAGACTTTAAACTTTTCCAGTTATTGGTAAAATTATGTGTTAGTGGTCAAAATCAAAACTGAGTTATAAATGATATGTAACAGAGAATCAGTTTTCCCAGGGCTTCTGTTTCTAGTTTTAAAAATGAGTCATTTTATTCTAAGAAAGATGAGGCATGTAACTGCAGATGTAATGAGTGCCAGTCACGAACCGGTTTCCCACAAGTGTCTGTTGGAGACACTCAGCCTGGGCATGGCGCCAGGGCAGTGTCCTCCAGTGAGATCTCTGAGGAACGGGGACTGTCTGCCACATGGAACCGTCCGGCACTCGACCAGTCTCAGGTGGGACTGAAAGCCTCCACTCCCCTGGATTTTACTCCAGCTCTGGGTGGGGACAGCCGTGTAAAAGCACCATGTCTCAGTCACAGGCCTTGTATAGCTAGAGCATCCCTGGGCCATCAGAGGTGCAGAGACTCCCACCCACCTTCCCAGATGAGTCCTAGGAGGAGGACCACCGTTCCCCTGGGAGAAGGGGCTTAGGAGAGTCAGCCTGGAGTTCTTACTCCATTTAGCCCATGAGGCCTGCTCCATGGGAAGTGGTCAAATGCTTTAATAAGTCGGCTGTTAGCCGGATCCCTCTCCTGAGACGATTTAATATCGGAATTTATCCCAGCCTGTGACGGCCTTTAGATTTCTGTCTTACTTCAGCAAATCTCTCTCAGAAACAATCTGTGTGGAAGCATTTTTGTGTGACGATGAATAATGGGGACTTGCGTGAAGGAGCAGAGCTTCCCAAACCAGTGTTTCAAGGGCCAGCAGATCCACCTCAGGGAGGGACCACAGTCTGGTTCACCCTGAAGGCATTTTATGTTTGCTGAAAACCAGGTAAGGACACACATGCCACCAACAGAAAGAGGGCTGCTGGAATGTTGGTGGTCGAAGGCCGCTGTTGCTGAGGTACATAGGCCAACTCTCTCTGAGGAAAGCAGGGCAGGGGGTGGTGCCTGAAAGGCCCCAAAGTAGTGAAAGGCAGGTGGGCAACGAGAGCTGGACTCTGGGTGGATGTGGGGATTTCATTCGGGTTCAGTGAAAGGGTGCAGACACATGCCAGGTCTTTGCTGACCCTTTATTCTTTCTGCCTCCTACTCTGGAAGGCCCTCTGTGTGCCAAGGTGACCCAGATCATGGACCGGGAGTGAGCTGTGTGCACATCAGATGCCCCTACTGCCCTCGTGTGCTTCCCACACCCACATCCGGGCCACGCGGACAACCGCGGACCATGGCTGAGAAGCGTGTCTTGGAGAGACAGCGCTCATTGATTAAAGAGACGGCCTGAAAGCTGGGGTCAGCCCTCCCCACTCTCTCCAGGTTCTTCTGTATGTTGGTGTGTCCTTGGCATTAGTGTTTTTTCGTTTGTTTGAAACTAAAGCATGGCTTCAAAAAAACGACTCCAAAACAAGAATAAGTCATGACACTCAGGGTCAGAATTTACTCACTAGATCTCCACCAATGATGACTATGAGGGTTTTTCTTCCCCAGATGGAGGATCTGTTTCACATCCTCTAGGGCTAGACAGCGGCCTTGAGCTGGTCTGTTCACAGAGCAGCTGCATCCCTATGTCTTCGGCCTTCCTGCCTGCCCTAAGGGACAGTGAGGGCTTTGCAGCTAATCAGAGGGTATTTATAGGCCTCTCACTTCACACCCAGGAGGCTTTTCTCAGTTTCAGACCCAGAAGGAGAAAATCAAGGCCAGGGATGCCCCAAATGGAGACAAGGACATGTTAATTGGTCTCTTCCCAAACCCAGGATTCCAGGTTACCTGGATCTTTGCTACTATCCTCACCAATTCTGTGCATTTCACTCGGCCTCCAGGGCAAGCTTTTAATTTTGGGGAAACAGCAAGCACGAGTTCTCCAAAATCTTTTGATTAGTAAATCAGAGCAAGCATAACTTCAAATAAACAGCAGGCTGAGAAAAACATCTCAGTTCCAAATAATTCAGAGCAGAGTGCCCGGGGGGCAGGGCATGGTGTGGCCTCCTCGACAAAAAAGTAGTGAGGAGGTGGCGTGTGGTTCATGGGATCTGAGGAAACACCTTTAGTTCTGTTCATTCGCACAGAAGCAGCCAAACACACTTGTAAATTAGTTTGTGAGCCACAGAGGGTAGATGAAAAGGAGTCTTCTAAAACCAGCCCATTACAGAGAGGAAGAAAGGATCAGTCTAGGAAAGAGAATGAGGAAACACAGGCACAAAGACAAAACAAAACAACTGCAGAGGTTCTAAGAGGACGGTGTTTATCCTGCATAGTCCGTGTCCCCGTGGGAGGTTTAAAGTGATTCTTGAGTTTGACTTAATTTGGCCGGTATTGACTTTTCTTGGAAACATCCATATAATTTCCTTTTGGCTTCTGGATCTGGGAACATGAGACCCCTTGGTCAGATTTAAACCTCTAATTGTACTTTTCATTTTAAATCAATTCGAAAATAAACCAGGCCAGACAGCAAGCTCCCAAACAAACAAGTGAAAATTGATCATCCACTTCAAAGACCGGATTGCTGGAGGAGGTGGAAGGGAAACTTACAACAGGTTTATTTCCTTCTTTTATGGTGATCCAGTCTTCCCCGTTGGAGCTAATGTCTATTCTGTAAGTCTTGACGTAGTATTTCTTCTTGGTTTCCTTTGAAATAGCTCCCTGTGTCCCGACAGCAGTGACAAAGCGCAGAAGGCCCAGGTCTACCTACAAGACAATACCAGCCTTGTCAGTTGCCCATCCTTGTACCTCCGGAATGTGGAGCATCTTTTCCTGTGGGTACGATGGTGTAGTTTTCATCTACCTGGGATCAACAAACCCTAATTCCATCGGCATCAACAACCCCAAGAAAGCCTCCAATATGATAAGACAGCAGCTGCTTTAGGTTAGCAATGGCCAAAAAAGAGACCTTTCTCATCGTTGCCACCAAGATTGCTTGATCCTTGGTACAAAAGAGAAAACTGGGTTCAATATCATGTTACTGTATTTTCTAAGAGATTCACAGTACTTTCTAAACAGCACGTTAATAGATGTCATTTTACAAATAGAAAATCAAGACAAACAAGATAAGCTCACATACTGGATACGGAGAGGCCTGGACTAGAACTTGGGTCTAACATGATCCCACTTCCCATCACTCTGCAACATCCTACCTCCTTCCAAACAGAATGTGGATCAGAGCGATCCTGACTCTGAAAGCACTTGTGTGTACTGCGGGTTGAGAAATGGGCCATAGATTTATAATCTGGAATGGAGTCGAGAGAAGGAGGGCAAAGTTAGGATTTCTGATCCATCTAAATTTCTTCCTTTTCTGTATCTCTCCTTGTAGTTCAGCTTGAGAGGCAGGAGGATTCCCAGGCATCAATCTGGGAAGGAACGATGCCTCTGTGGGACAACAGCTAGGACTTAACAAGCTTCCACTGGTGAGTTTCCAGGGGAGATGTTCCTCAGCACAGTGGCCTTACCTTCATCCCTCACTGGACTTTCTCACACCCCTGACGGCTGGGCCACCTGGAGGGCACCACAGTAGTGATGACCAGAGGGTGACCAAAGCCCGAGGTCCCTGATTGCATCCCAGAGGTCTGCAGTGGCTTGAGTTGTTCCCATGGCCCTGTGATGTGAATGGGAAGGGCAGAGATCAGGCCCTCAAGGTTCCAGTACCGGCTCTGCCTTGAGCTTGCTCTATAGGGCCTCAGACAAGTCACTTCATCTTTAGGCTTCTAGTTCTTCATTTGTAAAATGAACGAGTTGCACCAGATAACCCGGAAGACCCCTTCCCTCTCTGACTTCCTAGGACTCCATGCTTTCAGAAAAGTAAAACAGGTATTTTTTCTTTAACTTTCCTTATTTCCATTGTTAATAACCAAGAATCATCTTAAAACAAAAATCATTACCAGTTTCTCTATATTAGAAATATTTTCCTTTTATGAATACATTTGATTATTCCTATAAAATTGGTTTCTTCTACTATGCCTTCTATTTATTGGATTTCTGTATAATACAGAGATTTTAAAGAAATGAAGCACAAATATTTGGCAAATATTTTGTAAAGGACACAAAAAGAAATTGCACGTTACAACTGGTTAACAGTAACAAGATATTTCAACTGTATATTATATTCACTAGTAAGAGGCTGTTTTCCCTGAAAACGGCGACAAAAGCCAAAAAACAAAACCCCCCAAAACCCCTAAGCACACCACCGCCCCCCCCAACCACACCACCGCCCCCCCCAACCACAACTTCTGAATCCTGCTTTCCAGTTGCTACACGACAACCCAATTTTCTGAAAACTATATTTCAATTAACCCTCTAGTGCCCATGGGTCATGAACAGCTAAAGAATTTCCATTTTATGTACAGCCTGCCTTGTGAAGAACGGCTATTGTCTTCCACAAATTGCTTTTTCCTGAAGGCCCTTGGGGTAGTTAAATCAACAGGTTGCCAGTTCCTTCGAAACTGAACCAAGACTTACATCCAGGAAAAACAGCAATGTCCCTGCCACAGAGAAGCCGACTTGAACTTAACACAATTCAACAATAGGAGATTTCATCTAGAAAGGAAGGGGATACCATTCAATGTAAAACAATCTTTATTTCATTTTCCTGATTTTTAAGATATAAAGTCCAGGCTCTAAATGCTTTCACCAGATTTAAAAGAAAAAGGAGCAAGCCTTTAATAGCAATAAATATTTTAAGATAATAACGGTGGATGTTCTAAATCTTAATTTAACAACTAAGTATTTATCCAACATATTTTATCAAGTGCCTATACTTGTTAACTGGAATTTGCATTTTTTCCAGAAGTGAATACTAGTACTTCGTATGAATTTGTGTACAAATTTCAAAAAACGGAGGCAGTCCACGTTTACCAGATTTAGCCAACAAAAATGCAAGATATTCAGTTAAATATGAATTTCAGATAAACAACAAATGTTTTTAGTATAAATATGTCCCATGCAATATTTGGGACATACTAACAACAGGTTCATTGCTTACTTGAAATTCAAATTTAACTGGGTGTTCTTTTCTGGATGTTATCTGGCAAGCCCAAACCTAACTCTATTCTGGACAAATAACCAGATGATTTCAGGTTGCTGCAAAAACTCTCTGATTTCCTAATGCTGCAACTTGAAAGTTAATGGGTACTCTAGACATGGCTGCACGGAACTTTTTCAACTGTTTTCAGATGCTCTCAGACACTTAGTGCTTTGCCGACTGTCCACTGAGTCATGCCCTCATGCCTAATACCGGATCCACTTTCAACCTGAAGGGCCCTTAAAACCTTGACATCCAAGGGAGCGTGAAGTAGAGCTGTGCAAATAAACTCTTCCTGTCAAACCTGCAAATGGCTCTTCAGTTTGGAAATGCTTAAATTCCCATGAGTGTCTATGCAGCTTAGGTTGATTGGAAATAACTCTAGAACTTCATTCCCTGGCTGTCCTTTTCCTATTTTTAAAATTTTGTTCTCAGGGTAAGATTTAGTTATTAGGTAAGAAAGAAGTTAACTGGTGGTCAACTAGAAGAATCCTAGACACTAGAAACAACTGACTTGAAAGGAAGGAGCCATTGACTGAAATTACCGGGTGCCCAACACATGAAACGACCAAAGTCCCAGACTGAAAGTCCCCAAAGCATACGTATGAATGACTCATAAAGAAGAAAAAGATATTTTCTTTTCTCAACAGCAATGAAATGCATTCACAACCTCCCCTTGTACTTGCATAAGGCTTCCTGTTGTGCTTTAAAACTCTGCAGATTCTCTTGCTCACTGTGCTGGGATACTTGAAATTTCATTTCATTTTTCTTCCTAACATTATTACCACTGTTTAGAAAGGATGAATGACAACCTCACCAAATGATTAGGACTGGGACTTGAATGATTGCAATTAAAACTGAATGGTACCCAGAACTCTACCAAGACACAGACCAGCACTGTGGAGACGCTCACTGGCAATACCACGCAGGTTCTTTTAAGTCCTTTCTCCCTGGCGACCTTTGTGGAATGCCCTAACAGAGACCCTCAGCGCCTGAGAGAGTTTGGGAGGAGATAGACAACTCTCAGCCTCAGAAGCACAACTGCTCACACCACAGGTATCTGTCAGGAGACCCAGAGGGACTTAACACCTGGGTGTTTATACCTTTCTCAGGGCTGAAGCCATCTCTGCTAATCATGACACTGGCCTCGATCTACCTGCTGTTTTAGTCTCACCTGCTGCATCTACCTCCCTCCAACCGTATCTTCCAGCCACATAAAGTATTTATTCTTCCTAACACAAGATATGCCTTTTCTGTCTTTGTGCCTTCACATGTAAAGTTTTGTCAACTTAAAAGAACATTTTCCTCTTTTTCTTGACTGCAAATGACTATTTCCTCTTTTTGGTCTGATGGGCAGAATAAGGCACTTCTAACTCCAAGATGTTTAGTGCAAAGCTCAGGTCTCCATCTGTCAATTCATCATATTGTCTTTTTCCTCTACTTCCATCCAGACTTTTATGATTTCTTTTAAGGAATATCTGCTTTTCTATATAGAAAAGTGATAGATGTCTATTGAAAATTCATAAGATGCAGAAGAGATTAAAGGAGAAATTAAAATCTTCATAAGACCACCAATAGGAAATAACGGCTGATAATAGCCTTCCAGAGTTTTATTTCCTTATGCAAAATATATGTAACCATCTTGTGTATATTTTGTTATTGTAAAAATGAGGTCATATTACCTCTATGTTTGATAACCTGCTTTTCGTTTAGTTGTATGGATGTATTTTCACGCCAAAAGTATTTTTCTACATCAATTTCCATGGCTGAATGGTATTCTATGGCCTGACTGTGTAGCGTCATCTATTTAATCAGTCGGCCGCCTGTGAACACTTCTACTCACCTTGATTGACATTCATCCAGTGGACACTTAGTACTGCGTTTCCACTAAGTTCTGTATTAAGTGGTGAGGATACAAAGAGCAGCAATGGGAGACACAAACACAAGATTACAGGATGGGGCAATGCACGGAGGAAGGAGAGGTAGGGGGATTGGACACATCTCACAGCTGACTTTGGTGTCTAAGACACCTACTGAAAGATGCACAGTAGGAGCTCACAAGTGGATAAAATGGGAAAGGATGTTCTAGGGAGAAGGAGGAACAGGAAGGGCAGAGGCAACGGGGAGGAAATGAATGAATGAAATAACATCACTAGACAACCTACCATGTTTCCCTCACCGCTATAGACACTATTTGTCAAGAAATGGATTGATCTCTAAAGAGTGCTGTGTTCTGCTCATTCGGAAGCAAAATAATCAGTTGTCATGAACACCATTCAAAATCTGGCCATCCTTTTGGTGGGTTAGCTTTTTGAATTCTGATAAGCTCTCACCAACCTCACATCCAGTAGACAAGATTGGAGACCCAAGACAGGCAGCTGGAGAGACAAAGACACAATCCCGAGCAGTTCTACATAATGGCAGCCCTCTGTGTTTTGGAGGGTTCATCATCCTAAACAATATTTCCCTTCTTCTCTTAAAAATTCAGACACACAATAACCATAATTAAGTAACCTGCTTTCCCTAAATCCAATCAGCTCTGCTCCCGTCAGTATTTTCTTATTTTGAAAGAATGTCATTCATTATTTCACAGCTGCTTTATTTTTAATTGGAAGATGGGTGTGATTTCACATCTGAGTTTGATGTACTTTCTGTTTAACATTAAGGGTGATGGTGAGGGGGTGGGAGGATGGGAGGGGGAAGCACAGAGCTGAACGTCAATTGCATTCACTGAAACTGTGGAACGTTTCACTCCATGTGTGTGACAAACATAAACATCTGGTACTTATCTGATGGTCTGTAGGCAATTTGACGGAAGTTTACCAAACTCCTTTTGAGTTCGAGTGGCCACTCTGAGTTAGCTTATCACTGTTAGCAGAAGTGACCCCATACGACATCCTGTTTCCAATATAAATATAAAAGCCTAACACTGCTGGTAGAATGTCTACCTACATCTTATCTTCACTGTGCTCCCCACACAAAGAGAAGACATAGCTAGACATCAGGCACAGAGGAGGAAAGCGGAACTTTCATCCCGGGTGGGGAGAGGCACACCAGTAGAAGAAAACAGCTGTCCTCATCCCCTTCTGGGGGGCAGGGGATGGTGTCCTACAGCTCCTGTGGGGTAAACCGTCCACCTCCAACTCCCTCTTCGTTGTAAGATGTCTACAGGTATTAACCCACATGCACTTTATGACCATGGCATTGTCTTAGTAATGACAGGAAACACAATCCCCAGATAAACAGAAGCCAGGAGAGATACACATTTTACTGGGAATCACTTGAGGACAAAGGGCACATTTAAGCATCGTGCAGTAAATCATGAAGCAAACCTCTGCAAACTGCTGGTTAAATACCAGCATGTAGCCTCCCAGCCATGAAAGAGATATCATCGCTTCCTATAATAATACATAACCAGCTATTGGTAACGTCGTAATGTGGAAAGGCTCATTTCTAAAATGAAAAATCTGTCTTGCTCAATAAAATACTGTCCGTTGAGCGACCATTGGCAAGGGAGTGTTTCCCGGCTTTTAACATTCCCAAGACAGGTCAGTACAAGAGCCTGAAAAAATAAAGGACAAAGAACTGGAGTCTGATTAAAAACAGGAAAAATACTTTCTTGGGGGGGAGGTGGAGTGTGTCGGATTCTTTTTAGAGCATCTCTGATGACTCAAAGAGCTGTTTAATTCATCACTAGACACTACAAGCTAAAGAAAATATTTTTAAGCAATTGTCTCATTTCCTTAGATAACACACGTGCTTTCTGATAATGCCTAAGCATCTGAACATCAGTGCTATTCCAGGATCTGGGGGCTTAATTCACAGCACCTGATCATCATGTTCCTTGACTTAGGATCTTGGACTTTTTATAGTTGCCAGTAGGAATACAACCATTTTATAGTTGGTGACATAATTATCTCTTTATGTATTTTTCATGATTACTGTATTACATAGAAAAAACACTGATGGCTAAAATTACTATTATATATAGAAAATTCATAAGGCAACCCCTATGTGTCAGGCATTTTATTAAGGGCTAAATTTATATACATTATCTCTTCAACTCTTAACAATCATACAAGGAAGGTTTTGTGGACAAAGCAACTGAGGAACAAAGTGATGTGTGAACCTTGCTCAGAGTCACGTAACTTGTCAGTGATTAAGCCAGGACTTACCCCAGATCAGACTGGTGGCCCATGTACACGCCACTACACCCATGCTCTTCCTCAATTCCTATCTTAAAAAGCACAATTATCAAAAGGTAATTTAGAATTTCTTAGTGAACAAAAATTAAATCTTATAGTTATTCTTTCTGGAAATTACATATTTGTATAATTATCGAGAATATGAAACCATTTATGATTACTTTGACTCCGTTTAACGTTTACATTGACTACTGGAAAGCCAAATTTTGCAAATGACTCATTCATGCTGTTGAAAAACAAGACAGTGGTGACAGATCATTTTTAGCAAAAGATAATGAGAAAACATTTAAAAATTCTGGTAAAGAATACAAATAGCCAAGAGCAAGAAAAGTGCAGTGCAGGAAGAACCTCACCAATTTTCTTTTCTCATCTTAATTGCTTGAATTAATTTTTTTTTTTTCCATAAAGGAAAGCATTTTCCTGGGTAGAAGCAAACTACTGGTTGCAACAAAGCCTGTGCTGATAGTAAAACAATCCCAAGTGAATGAACAGATGAATTTTCCTTTCTGAAGACTTGAGTCAACCAGCTAGAATAACACTAGATAAGACTGTGCAGCCCAGATGCAGCACAAAGCCTGGCTTCCCTGATGCCACTGTACTTCGTGCAAAAGAACAACAAGGAAAGCACAAGACAAATGAAGTCCTCAAACAAGGGCTGACCTCTGTCTCCTTTGGCTGATAAAGGAGATTATGCTGTGGGGCTCCACTGCCTTTGGGTGTTGGCATATCCTTTCATTCTCACATTAATTTTTTTGGCATAAACCAGAAGCAACAAATTAAAGAAGAAATATTTAATTCTGATATGTTCTTGGAACTGGAGTGCCATGTGGTTCTCTCTGAAGAGTAAGATCTCTCGTAGTTGTCAGAACGGGCAAGTGGCGTCGGCAGGAGGAAAGGAAACGGACTCCGTACTGCGGGTTAACACCAGCATCTCAACTAGAGACATTTCCAGAAGCCAGCTACCCAAATCACCCCCACGTGGAAACCACGAAGATGGAGCGTGAAGAGGAGGACGCGGCTCTGGGAGGAGAGCGCGGCGGGGCCACATCTCCTGAGGGTGTCTGATGCAGCATTTCAAAGACCTTTGAGAGCAGGGCAACAGGACTGTGACACCCACCGGCAAATGCTCAGCTTCACTGATGACATCAATTTAAGACAAATATGGGAGGAGTCTTCACATATTCCATGCAAAATCTGAGGGTTTCTTTTTCCCTTCTGTATTTTCTAGAACAGATATAATTGTGTTCAGAGAAAACAAATATTCCATTTGAATTCCTCTCTTACTCAATAAGCCTGTAAAATCTGGACATCAGGACACAGTGTATTCTGATAACAAAGGAGGAGAAAATGAGATCGTATGGGGGTTCCTATAGACTCTGGGATACAAGTAATCAGCATCAAAGACAATTGGAAACTTCTATGTAGAGTTAAAGAGAAAGGCTGACCAAATGCCTAGGCGTTGGCAAAGATTGTTGTACATTTTTAAGACATACGCCAGCCTGAAAACTCTGTTTTTCCTTAAAATGAAGAAGCTTCATTACTTCAACACCATGTTCACTTGCAGATGGGGACCTCAGAAACTTTAATAGCTCAGTCAGGAGGATGACACTTAGATGGTCCCCTCTTCCAACTTAGATACTTAGGAGTCCTTACTGGGTGGTAAAAGATTCAGGGACTTAATAGTTTTATTAACATTTTTTGAATACTTATTTGTAAGTTACATTAAATTGAAAACCTGAGCCTAATACTTTGATCTGGAAAGAGGATAAGTACTCAGAACACAACAAATGTAATCCCTAGAAACTTGGTTAAGAATTTAACCTACAAGCTCTGTAGTAAAAATCGCATAATGGAAATGTCTCAAGAAAGAAAAATAAATATGCTACAGTTTAAAAAAAATTGTAACCAGCCTCAGATATGCATAAACATGATGTAGATCTAGTCAAATGCCTATAGGACCATTGTACCATGGGCTCTTGCTAGAAGATTCAGTCAGCAAAGATTTAGCAAGCATCCCTGCATGGAGGACACAGGCTGGCTTAGGCTCTCCTGCTATAACTCTTGGTTCCATCCATTAATTGTTTATTGTAATACTCATGAAAACTAGGGAAGCATTCTCCCAGTTAGAAGGCTTAACGGGTAGGAATTGCTTGGGGTCGGTATGCACGAGCAGGTCAAGTGGAATGGATCCAGTTGACCGCATTGATCAACATCCTGTGAGATCAAGCAGACTGTGTGAACGGATCTCTGCTTCTGATGTCTGTCTCTGCTAAAACAAAGGGGGCGCAGTAATGGAAGAATGACTAAAGGGTGGTCTGCATGACAACCATTTTAAAACGTAATAGAAGAATTTAAGACCTCCGCACATAATTTCAGTAGGACTGTATTATGCAGATAAAGCATTTATTATTCTTGCTTTTATGATTAAAAACATTTCGGGCAAACTATAAACCGATGCGTGGAGCCAGGGTGCATGCCCACACGGATGTGTCTTAAAGCCCAATAATGGCGCTTCACGCATTGTAGACGCTTAAACTGAAAGTGTGAAATTAAAGTAAACCAAAGGACGCCAAGGGTCCAGATAAAACCATTTAGTCCATTAAATTCAATAGATATATATGGTATGCCAGGGTCGGGAAGGAAGTAGGCCTATGCAGAAAAAAATGATAATACAAGACTGAAAATAAGAAGTGCCACCATGCCCACAGATGAGGCATTGTGAGGTTCAGAAGACGATTACGTGTACAAGGGGAAAGTTCAGGTCAAGAGGTCATTTGAATCATTCAAACTGGACCTCATAGGATAGGATAAGATTTTGGCTGTGGAAGGGGTCAGGGTTGATGAGTTAAAGGCAGAAGGAACAGGAAAAGAAATCCCAGCCAATTTCCTGCATTTCAAAATATCTGATATGATGAACATTCTCCTTCTGTCTAGTATCTCTTGGCAAAAGTCCTTTAGAGCAGGGAAAAGCGTCCTCCCCACCCCTAGCCCCCAACACACATCCTCCTTTGCAGAGGCCTTCATGGGGTCCACGGGTCCAGGCCAGGAAGTGCTGGGCTGGTGACAGAGAGACCATGCAATCTTATTTGTAATTAAACTTACAGCTCACGACCATGCACTGCACTGCTGAGCTAATTCTGCTAAAATATGTGATTTCACTGCCTCTGGGAATCCAAGCATTCCTGGGAATAAGACCTAACCCTCAGTCTGCATGAGCCAGATACCTCTCTCCTGAGTCTCATAGCACACTGTCCAGCCCTACCCTCTGTTTATATCTACATTTGAAAGAAAACATCTCAATGAAATGGCATCAAAACTGCGTGTTTTCTTGAAGAGTCCACACTGCTGTAGAAATCACACCGTTTGCTCCTCAAACAATTAAAGAGAGGGCCATGAGTTGAGATCATGAGCTTCCGGTGGTGGGTATTTCCGTGTCTAACATCCCTTGCACTGTGGAGGGAAGCTGGTGGCTGGAGATTCTTCTTTTATCTCACAAGTAAGTGCTAGATACTTGGGTGCAAGAGAAGGAAGGTTACCAGATTCCTGCCCTCTCGTCAGTGAGGGAAAAAGTCGAGTAAACAATAAATCTCACTCAATACAGAGGGAACTGGCTGCATTAAATACCCTCAATGAACTCTAGGACTACAGGGAAAAATATTTGGGTGATGCAGGCAGCACATAGTGGCAAAAAAGCACAGGCCCCAGGAGCACCTCTGTGGCTTTGATATTAAAGAACGACCTGGAATATGTTAAGCAAGTTAATTAGCCATTCCAAGCCGTGGTCTCCTCTTCTCTCCAACACAAATACCAATGCATAGTCCATTTAGTTATTTTTCCTGGTTTTATGAGAGTCATAATGATGCATTGGTACACACATTAACCATAAGAATGTGACCCTAATATTTTTTCCCTTAGTCACTTGGGTAATTGGAGTGTGTGTGTGTGTGTGTGTGTGGTTTTGCCTGTAGTAGCTAGATTGTTGTAACTTGTTTGAAAGAGGGACAGAGCCTTCTTTAACTTTAAATTCACCTAGCCTGACCTGCAGCGTCTCATCCTTAGCAAACACTCAATACACATTTGCCGAGTTTAAATTCAACGCTGTCAGTTCAGCGTTGCTGGCAAGATCTGAAACTCCCTTTTTCCAGATAAAGCCAGCTACCCATCGTTAAGCCAATGTTAGCATTTGAGCAACAAACTTGTACTCTTAATTGAGGAATATGACTATTCTTACCTTGGTGTTTAAACTGCAAATATTAAAACTACTCAAAATTTCCAGTCCTTTGAAAAGTTCACCACTTACAGGGAAGGTCTGCTGGATGATGAGTTTTGTTGGCCAGGTCCATGCCACGTGAAGGATTCTTTTTTATTTATTTCTCAAAAGACCTCTCACTAACTTACGAAGCATCCCTCCTCCCAGAAGTTACCCCAAAGGGCAGCAAGGCTTAAATCATTTTTTCGCCATATCTATCATGCTCTCCAACCTCTTCTCAATCTTTTTGTTTTACGGCCAACTTATTTGGGATCATGACGTCCACAGGATATTTATGGATTGGCTGTACCTGGTATCTTAGACTTTTCTCAGACCACTTCTGTATTTTTTAAAAATTAGCGACATCAATATTTCACTGTCTAACTATAGGTCTCCAAGTTTTCACCTAATTAACATATGATCCTCATACGATGTTGGAATTGTAGCTTTGTGTGGCTGGGAAATGAGTGCAGGTTTCAGGCCTTTTGTGATCTTTGTGTTTGTCTCATGGTCTCTGAGAAGCAGCCCAGTAGAAGAAGCAGTGATACTAATTCTGCATTGAGGCCAGGGAACATAACACCTTTCCAAGGTGCAATAACCTCAGTTATGGACACATACATCATTCCATTTATCAGCAGTTTAAAGAGATTTTTAAACCTGAAAGACCAAGAAAATATTAAACAGGTACAGGTAAGGTCTATTTCTGTTTCAAAAGCTGTTGTTCTATGCTCCCCATAAAGTTTTATTATCTGCAGTATTGGGGAGATTTCTAAATGACTCAAGATCAACGCACATCTGTACTCAGACAGCATCTGTCTATTTCAGCACCAACAAAATGGCTTGTTTATTATTAGTTTTGCAGTAAGTCACGCCTTTAATTTTTCTCCCTCCTTCTAAAAGCTTGGTTTCAAAAACAAACACAAGGATGAGTTTCTGGAAACTAAAGACTTGCAGATGGGGGCAATGGTCTAAATCAGGCTCTTGGCCTATAAACTTTGACAGCATCCTTTTACACTGACTTTCCATGTATTTCTCAGGGATCTACGTGGGCCTCTCAGGTTAATGAGAGTTTCATGTGTTGATGGGGAATCTGGACTTGCAGGTGTCCAAGAAAACCCCTCTACTTGGCGTTAAAAATCCTGCAAAGAGCTGACGGGATTACTGAGATTAAAGTCGGTCACCCGCCAAAAGTTATAACAAACGCTGCCCCGGAGACAAGGGAGAAGACGAAGAACAGGCGGCCTAGGTACAGTTGGTTGTCAGAAATTGTGTGTAAACAGTGGGTCTCTGAAGGGATGCCAGTCATTCCTGAGAACAGATGAGATGAACTTCACAATTTAATATATTTGGTCAACTGCATTTTCCCTGTTTGGAAGCTTACCATTCAGTCAGGAAGTGTATACTGATTTTTTTTTTTGAAGATGACTTATAAAGGAGGTGGAAAAGCCCTTGAAATAATACATTTTCAAAGACTTACCCTCTAAAAGAATCATCTGTAATTACCATTCATAATGGATGTTCTATAGTTTCGGACTGAGCAGAGGCCAGTCCGTGGCAGGAAAAGAGCTGGAAAGTTGGAAACTGCATGGATGGAGGTGGGTAACCAAGGTGAGGAAGGGGAAACATTTTGTGCTCTGAAGACATACTGTTTTGCCATCCAAATGCAGTCAGGGAACAGAACTGCAAATTCTTTTAATGTTCTGAAAGAAAAAATCTGTCTATAGTAATTTCATGCATTTCAGTCCAGGTCACACAATGGGAAAAATGCATCTGCACGTCTAATTTCAAAGCACAAGAGAACAAGCACAGATGTTCCACGAAACATATCATGCTCTTCCTCCCCTATCCCTGCCCGGAGTCCTTAACATAATGGAAGAAGCTGTGATTCGCATTTATCCACCGGAACCATTCTTAACACGTGGACAGACACGTCTATTTCACCACATCCTTGGAGGTGACACAAGGTGAAATGTTTCCTTGGTGAACATGGCCATGCTGTGGTGTGTGTGGTGTTGGGGGTAGCGGGGTGGGCTTCTTGGAAGAAAAAATAGAGCTAAGGCCCGTATTTGGAAATGTGGAAAAAAGCATTTCTTTACGCTACCTTGCAGGTTTCCAGGACAGTAAGAATCCTATCATTTTGTCACTACACTTTAAGATGCAAAGTCAGGCCTGAGAACACATTACTCTGCGTGGTTTTAATAAAGCTACTGGTATATAAGAAGAAATGGAATAAATAAATTTTAAATGGAATTAAAATCTTTTGATAAAAAGATTTTAATTGAGATGAATTTTATATGAGACACATGAATATTCTAAATCTAGACACTTTAAAAAAAGATAGGTAGATAAACAGATGTTCCCATAAACCCTTCTGGAAAACAGCAAAGTTCTTAGACTAAGGGAACTAAATTATTATATTACAGAAGTTGATAAGAGTTCAGTTTCAGCATATTACAGATTGAACCCCAAATTACCTATTCCTGTCTGCTTTTCCTTTTTGTCCTACTCTCCAGAAGAGACAGGAATGTCCAGATGTGATCATGTAAGATGCCTTCTACATTTGTCTTACTAAATGAGATTCTTTTATTTACGAGTGGTTGATTTAGAGGAAATTTGTTAAACGAACAAATGTATTGACTGATTTTTCTTCACATGGTACATGATTGTTAAATGAATGAATTCTTACCATCTTGGTATTAGAGCTTTGTAAATAAAAGTATCCTTACAAACGAATGCAGTATTTGGAAACATAAATTAAAACTACAGAAATAGGATAATATGTGTGCTACAAAATGTTGCTGGTTGACACCAGCAGTGACTAGTCTGGATTTTCAGAATAATGTTTAAAAAACTAGGCCAGGAATATTCTGCAAACTCTGTCTTCATTTTTTAAGACTGGGAACTTAAAAAAAAAAAGTTCTTTTCTCTTTTCCCCATGAACTCTGTGTGCCTCCTGAAATATCAAAAACAATTTGTTCAGTGTTTCATATTTCATTTAATTTGCTAACTTCTTTTATTATCATGAGTATTTCCCACTGGAAATTTTATCTTTAATTTCCGGATCTTCAAACTTAAGGCTCTGTCAAATTTCTTGCACCTGTAGCCATCAGCCTCTGCATCTACCTGGGTCTCGGTCTTTCTCTTCGGAGATGGGGTCTGTCTTTGTCAGCTTTAGCCCTAAGTAAACACATCGAGTCTTAGACACATGCAGATCACCGTGATGACTTTCTTCTTAAGCTGTATCCCTGGTGCTGCATTTTTTCCCTCCACTTTTCTGCATTAGTATGATGGCCTATAACATGCTCCAAATTGCATGTGGTATTTGTCTTCTTAAGGAAAGAAAAAAGACCGAGTATTGGCCAGACATTAAGGTGTGAACAGCCTGGAATTGTGGGTAAGCCTTTGCCTTTCAGATACTTCCGTCAAAGATTAGAGAGACATGAAAGATGAACTGCCCAGACTTCATCTTATCTCCCCTAGTGAGCTGCACTTCCCCCTGAACTAGCACAAAAGAATCAAGCAAAACAGCCCCACTAGTGAGGTTTCTATGTGGAATCCTCAGATAAGCTTCAGGGTGAAGCCAACCTAAACAATTACTTGATCTAAGGAAAGAAAATCTTTTTAATTAAAAAAAATTTTTTTTTTTTGCTATGTGTTGCCTGATATGATTATCAGTACTATTTAAAACGAATTCGAGCTATGCTTCATATATTTATATTTTCTTTTAAGCAAGCCCATGGTACCAGCTGATAGAGTAAATTTATTTTTAATAGAATCACAGAATCTTAAATGCTTGAAAGGATTTCAGAAGCTGTCAGGTCCAATCACCCATCCCCTGAAGAATTCTATCTATTTCTGTCGCAGGCTTGCTAGAAGAATAAAGAAGCTTATTTATTTTTCTGTTAAATCCAGAAAATGTAGTTAGAAGTTTAAAGCACTGGGATTGTAAGAAAAATAAAACTTTGGTAAAATTAAGACTTCATTCTTCTGAAGGAAGGCAATTAAAGGAAGGCCATGAATGTGTTTTTAACCCGTGGAGGCAAAAAGAGCTGAAAAAAAAATGTACAAGTCACTTGTACAAGTTCATATGTGATTATTCTAATTGCACATTAGTCATAACATGTGCAATTAGTCTCAACTGCTTACTCTGTTCGATAGTTGGAAATATAAAAGCGTAATGCATTTTATTACTATTGGGATTTATAGAGCATTTTAAATTTAATCTACTTTCCTCTCTTTATTTGAACGTAGAATTGAATGAAATGTGAAGGCTGGGGGCTTGCAGTGCAGAAAGGAAATACGTATGTGTGTTTGTGTGTGTCTCTGTTTCAGGTCAGCATCCAAAATTGCTATTTTGATGTGGATCAAAATTGCCATTTGGATGTGGAGCTTTCAAATGGTGCATTAAATGAGAAATATATGAGGGCACAGAATACCCATTCGCATCCTGGCTTTGGAATTTCCAGGGTGGGCCTTTTGCACCTTTGGAGAAGTTTGCTGTCGAGGTGCTCGAAAAGTTTCCAACTGTGGGTTCTGCCACTTCTGAAGAAAACACATTGTTTTGCTCTTGGGCTTTCAAATTCTGATATGAAAGTTATCTAAAGCTTAGGAGTTTGTGTGCTACATTACATGCTGCATAAACGTAGCCATCGCTCTTAGACGTGAACATTAACGCGCTCTGTAAAACGTAGTTATTACCGCCAGGGCAGAAATCAACAAACCCCACCAAAGGCATTTCTTAAAACTGCTATCATAAAGTCTGTGCATGTTATGGATTTCATTAACATTTTACTCCCCAAGGATTCCCAATTGTATAATAACAGAAGTTCTTTAAATTTTAAATACCACAGACAGGAACAGCCTTTCACCTAAAACAGATGTGAAACCATCAACCTTGCCTTCCTATTGGTCCACAGATATGAAACTGGATGGTAATTGATGGCTTCTAATGTGTTGTTGTTTAGGTTACAGAATTGGAAACTTAATAGTATGTTTCCCATGAAAAGATAAGTTAATAAAGCAATAGACAGGTTTTCAAACACAGTTCCTTACTCTTGATTACATTTGAAGTTCAAAAAAAAAAAAAAAGAATTGTTTATTTACATACTGCAGAAAAACTAAAACAGGTAAGTCAAGGTCAGGGACACACAACATCCAGTCGTGGAAGGGCTCATTTCAGTCTTATTTTTCCTAAATCTTGTCAGTGATGACTGGTGATTTTATCCTTGTGTTTCCTTTTCTTAATCCCATTCTTATCAGTGCATTTTGAGACCCAATCGTGCAGTACTCTAAAATAACATCTGTATTTATTTAGCTAAAAACAGTCCACTTTTAAAAGCTAAAAATAGTGACGCTTAAGATAAATAAGCAGGCAGGTTTATGATGCTATTTTCCTGCATAAGGTAAACAGATGCATCTGTATTTTTGGAAAACAAAAGAACTACGATTCTGTTCAAATATCTACAATAAGCGGTTGAAAAGTGACAAAAACCAGCCAAGCAACCAGCTACTTTTTCTTTCAAAATTCTGATCAGTCTGATTATTTTAAAAATGACTTGATTAGGATTTTGCGCATCTTCTATACCAGTGGTTTACAACTGGGGATGATTTTGCCCCCAAACAGGACATTTGGCAACTCCTGGAGACGTTGTTTTTGGTTGTCATGATTGAGGGTGTGTGTGTGTGTGTGTGTGTGTGTGTGTGTGTATGTATGTTACTGGCTTCTAGTAGCTGGAGGTCAAGAATGCTGCTAAACATCCTACAACACACAAGACAGCCCCACAACAAAGAATTATCCAATCTAAAATGTCAGGAGTGTCCAGACGCAGAACCCCTGCTCCAGACAAAGTCCAATCTTTTGTTTAAATTAAAGCTTCTGCAGTGACTGTTCAATTTACTAGACATCATTTACCAATCAGCAGCTAAGCAGGATATACTGGGATTTAAACGTGCCTGCTTGGTCTTCAGACACAATCTTCAGAGAGGATCCAAACTCATGTCCTCACACTGTTACAACTGAGTGGAAGCAAAGAAGTGGTGGCCAGGATACTGAGATTCCAGCCCAGGTCTGTCAGTAACTTGCCCTGTGGTCTTGCAAATAACTTAATCCCTCTGAACACATGAACAGTAAGGAATTTAGACAAAAGGATGTTTGTACCTATGTTTAATCTTACTCTTAAAGTCAAGACATTCTGGAAAGAAATATAAAAACCTCTCCTCTAGAATTTAACTATGAATGTTGGTTCCAAATAGACACTGCCATAAAACAATAAGAAACCAAAACAGCAAGCAAAAAGAAATGTTCATGCTCTACAAACTAACTTATTTTAAGTGTAATTCTACCCAAACAGTTGTCGTTCTTTCAACACTCTCTTCCCAGTGATGCTTCATCATAAAAATCAAAGAGGCTTCTTTAAATGTCATACATTTTCTTTAAAGTGTGTTGACATGAAATACTAACTAGTAAAATCCTTAGACTGATTTTTAAAATTGAATTAAGTGGTCAACTTGACCAAAATGGTTAAAATCATCTTGCTATGTTCTATCTGACAAAACAACAGCTAAAAATGTCTAAATAATTATGTCACATGTGCATTCTGTTTCCCCCAATCATATCTTCCTTCAAAAACAACAAAAAGCTCTGAATTTCATCTGTCCCTATAAACACATATTTCCTTCAAATGACTTCCTATAATGTGAAACACCAAGGTACCAGAGAAAGAATTAGGAAAAGTTCCTCAGGAGACAGTAACTTTTGGAATATGGGCTTCCTGGGTGGAAACCTAGTTAGAGATAACAGGCCTGTGATACATGAAGGGTCAGAGGTAAAGCATTTATTTTGTGCATGAAGTATAAGTCAATGCAGAACTAGGGTAAGATAACCAAAGTCTCACCTGGGCTACTTTTTTAAAAAGCAAATTGTCAGGACTTCCCTGGTGGCGCAGTGGTTGGGAATCTGCCTGCCATTGCAGGGGACACGGGTTCGAGCCCTGGTCCAGGAAGATCCCACATGTCACGGAGCAACTAAGCCCCTATGCCACAACTACTGAGCCTGCGCTCTAGAGCCCGTGTGCCACAACTACTGAGCCCGTGTGCCACAACTACTGAAGCCGGCGCACCTAAAGCCCGTGCTCCACAACAAGAGAAGCCACTGCAATGAGAAGCCCGCGCACCGCAATGAAGAGTAGCCCCCACTCGCCGCAACTAGAGAAAGCCCGCGTGCAGCAACGAAGACCCAACGCAGCCAAAAATAAATAAATAATAAAATTTAAAAAAAAAGCAAATTGTCTCCCTTCCAGATCAATGTTTCAGCTAAAATAGCAAGTTAATATTAATTGCAAAACATACACAGAGCACACCTGGGGAATAAACATTCAGTTGAACAGCTATATTTTCTCTAAATTTGCCAACATTATATTTTACATGCATCGTTCCACATTTGGGTAACCCAGTGAGCTATTTTCGTCAGTTCTCTAGTCACACATTTATAAAGCATTTTATTGCAATTTCAGCAATTTACTAATGATCTGAATGAGAAAATGCCCCCCGATCCTCGAAGTGTCTGGTCTGTAAGCACAGAGTGTTTACAGTCAGGATAACTTGCCTCCATGCATGTTCTGGATTAGTTCAATTCAGCAGATAGAACCGATTTTGAACACAGATTATAAACCTACTAGAAACTAGCAACTGTATGAAAAATCACAAACTATTTCATAGGAGATCCCTGTTCCACACTCAACACGTTCACAGAAGAGAATGAAAGATGTGTCCAAGAGAGCTGAGAAGAAAATGAAATATGAAATTTGTGAAAATAAATGACATTTAAGAGTTTTAAGATAAATTACTTCAGCTGCTACATTCAATTTGGGGAAACCCTCACTTTGAAGAAAAAAAGAAGGGTTTCAGATAACAAATTCTTCTAATCGAGTAAGAAACACTCACTTCTCCCACCTAAAATGCGATAAAAATGTGTAACAATACCGTGTGTCAGAGGGAACATTTCCAAGAATTCATGAGTTATTTCATCCCATTTGGCACGCAAAGGATGTCCAGCTAGCCCCTTCTTAGCTCTTGAAATCAGGTCCATGCCTTTACATGATCTTTTGTCTCCATTCTCAGCAAGCTGCAAGTGAGATTCGGAGGTTGCTGGTAGCAACAACTCACACCCTGGGTGGATGTGGAGGCACCTGTGGGTAGTAAACCTTGAAGGGCCCCCTGGACTACAGCAAAGACCTTGGGGCTGGGGGCTGGGAACCTGGCGAAAGGAAGGACAGTTTCCTCTGTGACTCATGAGGTCTTAAGACCTCACCAGGATTTTCACTTTGCCCAGTTTAGCTGGCGTGAGAGTATCTGCACGGCTTACTGCATTTGACAGAGCAGGAGGTGAAAAACTCACAATTCCAACGGCCAAAGAGCTCTGCAAAGGCCAGCTGCACCAGGGCCTGGTTCAGATCTGACCCTGAGCTGTGACTCGCCTCCCGCCCTCCGGCTCTCCCAGTGCCCAGTGACTCAGGTCCCAAGTCTGAGGAAAGAAGTCCTCTTTGGCCCTGTGAGGCTGACTGTCCCCACAAGTTGCAGCTTTTCCCCAAATCAGGACTTGATGAACTATTTAACCTCTCTGGGCTTCAGCCTTCTCATAGGAAGATGCAGATAAAGAACCTCTGGTCCACTTAACTTACACTCTAAGACTAAAGTGGCATGCGTATGAAAAGGGGCTTTTATAAAGGGAAAATGCTATAGAAACACAAGGTTTTGTTGTTAGAACATGTCTTAAAATGAATTTTAAAATCCTTAAAGCAACCCAGGGCCGCTTGGATTTGAACAGTTTGAATGAGGGCACCTACTTTCTTCGACCCTGCAGCTGTGGCTGTGAGTAAGTGAACCCTGAGAGAGAGAGAAAGTGTGTGTGTGTGTGTGTGTGTGTGTGTGTGTGCGTGTTTTGACTCAGTTCAGCCCAACTCCTTACACCAAGGCCTTTGGTTACTGGTGTCTGCTTTCAAAGTTCCTTCAGTTAGGAAATGTGGAATATTATCAAAGGGAAATGCATGTAAAGCAAAAGGAAAACACTGAAACAAGCCTAGGCAGAAGGTTAGCATGAGCTCCTCTCTTCTGGAACTTTCCTTCTCCTCATCCCTCAGAATGAACATTTCTACCAGAAAATGCAGTGAACAGAGAAGGGGCTTGCTGATGTATTCTTACAGCTACAGAGGGTCTTCTTGGAGATTACTCTCTTCTGTGGGATTAATCCATCACAGGGCTGATGGACCAAACCAAACAGGATGTGGTTTAGAAGCCAACTGCTTCCTGCTCCTCTGGAATAAGAGAAGGCATGAATAATCTAGCACCAATCTTTAATTTTTCCCACAAAAGACAATGCTACCAAATTTGGAGATGAGCAGAGTTTCAGCCTGAGTTGGTTTGTCAAGTAATTCTGTTTCTAAAGTCACTGGAGGGTGTAGTAATCGATTAGTCCCTAGTGCCATTTTTATTTCTTTGGATCAACCAAGTTCATATCCTATCCAGGCATTATGTCTCTTGACTTTTTTTTTTCTCTTGTCTCCTGGCATTTTAATCAGGGCAAAGTCACAGTTGTTTTGAGGAAAGCACTCCCAAGAGCTTTAATTAAAGCTAGAAGGATAAATCTGTTTATAGTGCAGTGAACACCATCATTAATAAAACATTGAAATAATTAACGAATTAAATTCTGCTTTGTGTGTGAATGACTACACCAGGATTTAGGAGAACATGTTTTCTCATCAGACACATTCTACACCCTTAGTTTGCAGATCTGAAAAGAAAAATCCGAGCCTGCTTTTTTCTGAGATCCACAGTCTCGTAGACTGCCAGAGCTTGAATGGAGAAGGCTACGTTACCTTTATTTTATAGGAAAAGAAATTCAGTGTCAATGAGGTTAATGGCTTGGGCTCCAATAATGTGCTTGAAAATTAAGAATTTTTATAGCGCCACCGATACACTGAGTCTTTCCTTAGAATCCTTGATTATTTAACCAGAAACAAAAAGGAGATAAAGATGAAATGAGTAATAAGATCAGCAGTTCTAGGACACGGACCAGAATGGCATACTCTGAAAAATACGGGCAAATCTCACAGGGTGATTAACTCTGCAATTGACAAGTAGGAGGTTTTCGCTTCTCAGGATATGAAGTGGCCTTTGGAGCAGGATGTGACCACGTGGAAATGTCCAAGCCGGGACTTCCCTTCATGCTCCTCCTCACTAAAGGGCTTCTTGCCCTGGTTCTTAAGCTTTTTGCCAGACAACAGATCCCACAGGAAGCACCAAGGAGGACATCCACACCGGCGGTTAACGATGCATTGTTTTTTTATGTCACTCGGTAATTTCCTAGAGAAAACAATTGAACTAAAGACTGTTCCTGTCTTGAGGGAGAGTCCGTTTCCAGGGCTGCCTTATTAATTTAACACATGCAAGTGTTTGTCCTTGTTGCTACAGCACCATGTTTTGTGGGATATATTTCGTGCAAAATGTGACAAAGCCGAAAAAGAAAACAAATGCCATCCTCATTCTGATGTGCATACAAATAGGACTGTCAAGTACAAATGGTCCTGTGATGGGAGGTATGTACCTCCTGCCCTCAGCCTCCCTTATACTGTGCTGGTGGGTTAATTTATAAAACATCTATCCAATGAAAACAAGCCCGCCCCTTCCAAGGAGTTTCAGAAAAGCTGGAAACACATGAAATTATTCGTAATTAGGTGATGGGTGGATGTTAGGACCTCCCACCAAGTACACAGACACAACTAGCGTGGAAATGAGCCCGCTGAGCTCCCGCAGAAGAAAAAGATCATTTTCCCTCAAGGTGAACTGACGCTGAGCTCCTCTGACGTTCACCTCCCGGAGGGGCTGAGGAGCCAGGGCTCCCCATTCTTGGTTTAGAATCGGGAAGCCCCCGCTCATCCTGGTGTGAGGCTTCTCAGCACGAGGAAAAGTATAAAGGGTTGGGGACGGATGCTTCACAAGATACACCTGAATATATAGGAATTAGTGATAAAGATAAAGCACATGGAAGAGTAAAGAAGCAGGTGTTGGGAGTCCAGCAGACCTTGCTTCCAAGCCCGTGACCTTGGGCATTTACTCATCTCTCCGAACCTCAGGGTCCTCATTTTAAAAATAAGGATAAGTGAACCTCTGTCACAGGACCGCTCTGAGGACTGAATAAACATGAGGCAAGCACTCAGCAGAAGTTGGGGCACATAGGAAATACTCGATACATGGCGACTATCCCATGAATGGCACACGTGTCATTCGTGCTGTCACCAAATATATCTAGCTGTCCTCCCTCCAGCACGTGTGGAATTGCTGCCCCTTGGAAGTTAAGCGTGGCCGGCCGTGGGATGTGCTTTGGCAATGAACTTCGTGTCGTGCTCCTCAACGGAGCCTCATGAGTCAGCGTGCTTGGCCACACTCCCTTCCTCCCTCTGCCTTGGTGACAGGTTTCGGATGACGGCCGCTCCCTCCAACTAGGTCCTGGTGTGAGAAGATGTGGGGCAGACCCCCTGCCAGCCAGAGATGGGGGTGGCATGAGCAAAAAGGAAACCTTCTTGTCTGGGGGGTTTGGGTTACTTAGCTTATCCCGACCATACTTTGATAGAAAGAGTTGGACCATTTGAGATTTTTCTTCTGGGGTCACCTCAAATGGTGCCCAACTCCTGAGAGCGATGTAAACCCTGTCCCAGTGACAATTGCTTTGTGAGAGCCCATTCTGTCTCCACGCATCTACTGACACAGAATTCCTTGCCCAGAAGAATTGCTACCGTTGCATTTTCAGAACTCTTGCAAGACTGACATCCCTAAATTATTGAGTGTTCTCCACCCTGCCGAGAATACAACTACATTACCATGCAAACATGCTTAGCACTGCAAAACGTAAGCGTCTCTCCAGAGGCACGTCTGTCAATCACACGGAACTGCTGGTTGGTGTGGGGATGTGGAAACACAAGTCTCTAAGAGCTATTCTGACGTAGGCAAGTTCATTTCATTTCTGACTTAATCTAGAGCTGGATTCAGCAATCCCACCCAAGGTAAAAGCCTCTTCTTTTCTCACCCTCTACACACTTCTCAGTGTTATCATTTCGAGGTTAGTGTGAGTTCAGCCTTCTGAAATAGGCCATTTCACTTTAAGTGTATGTTAAACTAATATTGACCTTTCCAAAGTAAAACAAAATCTGGTATTTGTGCTCAACAGACTGAAACAGCCATAGATGTAGAAAGTAGGGGATTAATCATCCTGGTATACTTTCTTGCTTAGAAACTCTCCCTGGGAATTAGTCATTTTTATATATCTCGCAATTAGTGCAGGACAGGCTCTGCCTACTCTCTTGAAAAGGAAATCTGGATCCTTCAGCAAATAACATTGGATAATTTGCCCACTGTTTAACCCACACAGCCAGATATGATGTTTCATTTGACAGTGGGTGAAAAAGTCAAGAACATGAACATCAGGCCTTGGGTGGGAGTATCCAGACATCAAGGCTGGGCAAGTTTAGGCTTTGGGAGTGGTGCCAGGGACAAGCTGGAGATGAGTCCGGGTGGAGGTGCAGAGGAGGGGAGCCTGTGGGGAGTGGAAGGGTGAAGGCAGGGAGGGGAATATTAGAGCAAGGTGGGGAAAGCAGAACCAACATCACTATTAAGGACAGAGACGTGTACATTTCATACGTCTGTGCCTGTATGTAATCCACAGAGACCAATGCCTTCAGCTAAACCACTTCTTGGGCACGTGCTGCTTGGACCAGTGTGGGAAAGTAAACCTCAACCCCGTTCTGTTCTTCTCCTACCCTGAGCAAACAAACAAACAAAACACCTTACAAAACAATGACTTCAGGCACACCTCCAAGTACAGGTAATATATTTCATTAAGGAAATAAAAATCTGTTGAAGTAGGAAGCACATCCATAGAAAATGTATGGCTGCTGTGGAAAAAAAACCTCAGATCTTTTAGTTGGTACCCAAGTGAGACACCTGTGCTCAGATTCTGTAAGAGTCATATGTAAGTATCTGAGAAGATAAGGGGTTTTCAGGGATGTCATCTGGGCCTGCTCTTCTCTGATCCTGTGAATCTGCAAAGTGATTACACTCGGCGGTGGTCCCTGTCCTTCTCATTGGAAGGCATTAGTCACGGCGTTGCTTTTTTTCAACAACCGTTTTAGATGACCCACATCTTCCACCCTGAGTGTGCCAAGTATAAGTCACGTACCTGGATCCACTCTTTGTAGGAATCCTCTCCAGGGGTCCACCCATTCTCAGGATAGTGGAGGCGGGAGCGTTCGGCAGACCAGTTGGTGCTGTACTGGGAAGAAGCTGTGATCTGGTCAGAGTGAATCTCTCCGGATTCCATGCCCAGAGCTTCCATACACTTGAAGTCTGGAGGGGAAAAAAAAAATGGCCCTAAGTCATCAAAACGAAGGGGACCTAGGATGCATATTTCCTTTTTTGATCTGGAAAACTAAAACGGTCTTTTCGATGTTCACACAGTCTTACAAAAGATGACAACGAGGGACTTATTGGATTGTAGCACCGATCCGTGCATTTTCATGGCAAGAATTCTGAAAAGCAAGGCTATGAAGATCTCACAGTTGATTATTTTTCCAACAGGGCCTAGGTGGATATAAATACTATAAATACTATTAGAAAGTTTTTAGGAAATGATGGAAATTCGGATTTATTTTCAAAGTTGAATGTATGCGGATATGTCATATGCATACACATCAAGAGTTACATTTAAATAAAATTTTACTATTTCCTCTAAGATCTAATAAAAGTGAAAAAGACTCTGTCCATTTATAGCCCATATTTGGTAGGCTAAGTAGACTTTAACTCTCCATCTTTCAGAGTCCTTGCAGTTGGCACCCAGGCCTCCCCTTTGTTATGCCCCTGCCCTGGACTGGCCATGGTTATTAACACCATCGGTTTATTTTATTAAAACACAACAGTATCCATCAGGGTAAAGTGCAGTATCATAGGGTCCCAAAGAGCACCACAGTTTTACAGCAGAAATAGTAATATTCACAACAATGACCATGAATCATGAAAACATGGATTCCATTAGGCCTCATATACTCAGCAAACAATGAAGTATGAACTATGATACTGGGAAGTGAATAATCAATTTTAGGAAAATGTAAAGTACCAAAGTGCAAAAAAAACTTTAGTGATTAAAAAGAAGATTCTCAACCATCCAGAAAAACATCAACTAACCAAATTTCCACATTTTCTGAATTTTCTATCATAATTAATAAGGTTTTATGGCATAAAAGGTTTTCTTTCACTGGTTTTCTACTTTTAAGCTTAGGTTTGTTATTTGGAATATAAAATGGCACAAAAATACATGAGTGGATTAACCAAATAAATTAAGTAAAAATAAGATTTTGAAGTTTAATCGGCCTTTTTGTTTTCCAGTAAGATCTGGGAGAAAAGATACAAGCATATCTGTAGAACAGGTCTCCTAACTCCCCTGCCTTTTCCCTGTGCTACGTTACAACCTGGCAGCTAAAACTGATGAAACACAAATTATTCATTGTTTTTTCAGGTTTTTTTCCCTCGGGCTCTTAAAAGAGCTGGAGACCACATCAACTTAGTCGTGTATTTTAAGAAGATACAAAAAACATATTACTTGTTTTTCTTTTATGGAAAGTTACAGCAGAAGTTAAAAGATGCTTCTTTTACACGAATATCCACTTTCATTCACGTAAGAAAAACAAAAACAGCTTCCAGCAGGGTCTCCCCAAATCAAACCACCACACACCATCCATCCTACCTGCCTGCCTGTCGATGAACTCCGCTGATGCTGATTTGTTCTTCTCATCCAGGATAGATGCCTGTCCTTTCCTGGCTCTCAGCCCAATACACACTGGAGGGTACCAGGTAGGTGGTCTGGCCATATTTCATTGTTTCAAGGCACAGTTTTGCCGTTTCCCACTTTTTCTCCCATAATTTCAGAGGCTTACATGCCGCCTGCTCACACATAGTTTTAAGAAAGCACCCCAAAGAGTTCTTCCTATTGATATTCATATAAACCATTTAAAAGAGAAAAAGAAACACTTGGCACTCCAACTCACAAAACACATCTGTTGTGTTCACAGGGCCGCAGGTGTGTGAGGAGGAATAACAGTGACTATTTACCGCAGGGCTTTGCAAGAGGCATAAATACTGACCTTCTGAAACGCTGCTTTGCAAGACACTATAGTTTGCCGAGAAGCCTTCTTTGGCTATGGCGCTGTCCGTGTAGAAAACCATGGACAGAATGCCGGATGAGGAGCGGATTCGACCTGGTGTTTTCTGCCCACAGTAACGCCCAATGTGGGGACCAACTGCAGAGGGAGAAATGCAGAGATCGTGAAAATACCTTTCCTTCTGCAGCAGATGCCAGCAGAACCATTTGTGAACATGGGTCCCAGTGGAACCCGGAAGTGTTTTCTTACCCCAAGCAAGTCTTCACTAGCTAATTGTTTTGCAGTGAACATATTGGATCGGGTTTGCAGAGGGGATTTTCAAGTGTGCTCTGAAGGGCAATAACAGGCATAACCACATTCCCCAGTGAGCAGGACTGTTTTCAGGAACAAAATCGAAATGCTTGCTTCGATTGCAAAGGAGATTTGGGCTGTCAAGTGCACCCTGGCATTCATCTCCAGGACCGCACGGTGCACACGGTCCAGCGCCCAGGAACTCTAACCAGCTTGTGATCACCCACGGGGGGCTCTTGGAGTCACCTGTCCTCAATGCCCCTGCCCTAGGAGGGGATCCTGGGGAATGTTCTGGAAACCAGTCCTGGCACCAGAGCAGTACCAAGGTCTGACCCAGCCCTGGGTGACCCCCACTCCCTTCCTCTTTCCATCTTTCAGTCCTGGAGCCTCCTTATGATGAACATCACAGATTTAGACAAAGGACAGTAGATTATGTCCTAATCAGGGCTGTATCTGAAGACTAATTCATAATTGTAACAACTAAAAAATTTAGAAATTATAGATACCAATAATTTACACATAATAGCAAATTGTAATCAAAACAAAAGAAAATGTGTCTTTCTGACTTTTGTCTCAGTTTTTTATCTCCCAAACCTCAGAGAGGTGACTGCATTGCCCTTGTGTCCAGTGACGAAGAGATGACTCAAAGCAGCCATTTGACTGCACGCCAGGAAACAGGTAGTAAGTAACTGAGGCAGAAAAAGATTGGGGGCACTGACTGATTGGCAATCAAGTTGTTATTTGGCTTATACTGGCCATCCCTTTGTTGAAGTGCTTTTAGACCAACCGTGGCAATTAGCAACTGTAAGTTGCCTTATAGACAGTGTGGAAGCCCCCTGGGCTTGGAAAATCTTTCCATTTCCCTGTCCAGATCAGCAGCAAGACAAAAAAAACAACAAAAAAAACCCTTTTCTCTAGATTTTTTTTTATTACACATATGGTAAAAACATACCAGATGGTTTGGGCTTTGAAGGACAATCTGGTGTGGACCATTTTCCCCTCCAAGAAATCCGTGGTTCTGTGCATTTCAACTAAGAGTTATTGCTTTGTTCAAGGAGGCACAGTAGGTGGACCTTTCTCTGGAAGGATGGGCCTTCGGCAGGGAGGTGGGGTTCCCAGGCCGGTGTGTGCCGCTTGGATGCAGAAGGCGGCTGGTGAGAGCTGGGTGTAGCTTCACGTGTGATCGAGAAAGTGAACCCCACGCGAACTGGCCTCCCTGGAGCCCCACATGCTAGCTGAGTTCCTGGCAGGTGGCTATCTGAGAGCCCTGCTTTTTAGAGTGCTTGGATCCTGGGCTAACAGGTTTTCAGTTCTTGGCCAACCCTCTTTAAAAAATAAAAGGAAAGAAAAGAAAGAAACTAAGCTAAAGTGGTTTACTATCTGAGTTAGCGCAAAATGATAAGTTTGAATAGCTGGTAACTTCTCCATCGCTCAAAGTAATGGATGTGACCGATTTCCTGCTCTACTGTCACCCCTCACTCTCTAGCAACCAAATGTTTGTGTGTGTCAACTGCTTTATTATGAAGAGCACAAGGGGTCTGCCCATTTAGAGGACGGGTACAGACAATCCATAGGGCACCACGTGGTCGTGGACAGCGGTTCTGCAGAATGAGGGGAAAGGTCATGATATCAGGTTTCCCAGTTGGCAGAAGACAGCATCTCAGATGAAACTCTCAAGGCTTTTTGTTTCTCTCTGGCTTTAATCCTGGCCTCAGATTCTCCCACAACAAGTACTAGCTCTTCGCCAAGTTTTCTTCATTCTGAATGTGGCCCTATCACCAATTCAACACTTTCCCCTTCCCCTAAGAGCGCAAAGTTGCCAGCAACATATGCATGAAAATATCTTGCTGGAGTCATAAACTCAGGTCTCTCCTTTCCTCAAAAAGAATCCCATTTCTGGTCTGTAATCTTAATGGGAGGCTTAGAGTCTATTCATCCTCCCTCAGTCTTTTCCCTCATTTAAATTCCATTATTGTGGTTTCATAACTTTCTTTTTCTTGAGTTTGTGGGCAAACTTTTACAGCCTTACTCCTGGGGGTCTTTCTCAGATCGCCACAGCCACTGACCTTACCAAGAATACAAGCACACAAGGAAAGCTGCAGTCACGCCCTCACCACCCGGAGCTCCGGCTGCCTCCCCTCACCGCCCCTCTGCTGTCACCCAGTTCCTCTGGGGAGGGCGGGAGGTGGAGTCTCTTTGAAAGAGCAAACAGAAGAGAACTTGTCTAGTGCAGACTCATAATTCAGAGAGTCTCCATGACTCACTGGTTTATAATGTTGAAGACATGCCGGGTAAATCTGCCTTCTGTCCTTTTGAATATTGCCCCGGGACAGCATGCGGCATGCAAGTCTCTTTAGGAGTCCTCAAGATAGAAGAGTGAAAGGCTTTTCGACTATAATACAAAGAAGTATTGAATTTTCCTGAACAACAGCGAGACCTTAGCCTAGCAAGCTAATGCAATATTGATCTGAGCCAGAGCGGCTGCAAGACCCTCATCTGTCTTGTGTATGCGCTCATTTGTGGATTTACATGACCACAGCTCTTGGGTTCCCTACTTCCGGTTATTGTGGAGCCAAAGGCCTAGGAGATGAATTCAAACTGTCACAAAAACAGAAGTATAATTCAAAAATAGAATGACTGGAGAATTTAAGCAACAGGTACTAAGCTCTCTCTTGGGGGAGAGCAGGCCTGTGATGATCATAGCTTCTCAGGTGTGAAGGCAGCACAGGATTTGTGCTGTTTGAAAGATACACCTGCAACAGGAAATGGCAAAACCCCATTCTTTGTATTTTCCCACTAATTCCTCCATTAATTATAACCCTACCTCAGAATCAGGCAATTTGGCTTTCTGCCACCTTTTTATGAGAAAAAAAGGCAACAATCTACTATAAGGAGGTACTTTTAAAATGAGGTATTTTGAATAAATAAACAAGAAAGGGGATCATTTTGAAAAGGCACAAGATAGGCTACATCTACTTTTCTTAGCATAAACCTTTCGGTGGAGAATATCTGAATTTTGCAACTTTTCCCCAGAGAAAAGAATTTGCAACATTTATGTCATTTGTATTTTGGAAGGTTTCTATCATTGATATTTTATATTTATATCATTGATATTTTATATTTATATTGTAGAAGGTTAATTTTAATATGAAAGTAAATAAAAACCAAACAGAACTCAATCCAGCTTTCATGATGCTTATTCCTAAAATCACTGATAATTTGGGGAGCGTAGGTCACAGCCTCAGTTCCAACTCTTTCCCCAGCCTGGATGGACAGCTGGCTTCACCTGCGCCCAGGTGGTGTGAGCTAGGCATTCACGTTTGGTTCCGTAATTCAGCACAAGCACTTGCAGGCATGCTTAGCTCATGGCTCTCAAACCGTATGTAAACTTCCACCAATGACTCCAGAGCCGCTACTTGGGAATCCATGGAGCTTCAAAGAGAGTGCTAGCTGGAGGAGTGGGGTTTGCCACGTGCACGCCTTGGATCTCAAGTTTTGGAGTAAACTGCTTCTCTTCAAAGTCAATCTGAATCAATGGGTCACTTTCAATTACTCAGTCGTCTAATTCAATGCTTATGATAAAAATACAACATAAAATCACTTGATGGTTACAAGCCTTCAGCACCTTCTGGTTGTTGTTTTTGGAAAGGATATCAAAGACTAAAAGCGATTTTGCTGGCAAGGAACTCTACGTGTTGAACTACATGACAAAAACGTTCCTAGTGCCACTGATAAAAAACCCAGGAGGACACAGTCTTTCATTCTGCCTAAAAAAGCGTGAGCTGGGGCTTCCCTGGTGGCGCAGTGGTTGAGAGTCTGCCTGCCAATGCAGGGGACGCGGGTTCGAGCCCTGGTCTGGGAAGATCCCACATGCCGCGGAGCAACTGGGCCCGTGAGCCACGACTACTGAGCCTGTGCGTCTGGAGCCTGTGCTCCGCGACAAGAGAGGCCGCGATAGTGAGAGGCCCGCGCACCGCGATGAAGAGTGGCCCCCGCTCGCCGCAACTAGAGAAAGCCCTCCCACAGAAACGAGACCCAACACAGCCAAAAATAAAAATAAATAAATAAATAAATAAATTTAAAAAAAAAAAAAAAAAAGCGTGAGCTGTGATGCTGGTGTATGCTGGACGAGACCAGATAAATACTAACAAATACACGATCACATTTTTCATATTCCAAAGCCAGTTTTCTCTGGGAATAAGTCAAACACAGCATAGTTTAAAACATGGGTGAACTGCAAGGCTGACAACCTGTATTGTTAATTGTTCTTCCCTTCAACTCAGTGATTTTCTAGAGCCAGAAAATTACTACTTTGGAAAACCCTTGACACTAATAACAATGTGCTCCTTTCTACATAAGTTGGTTGATTGGACCTTCTTTTCAGATGTCAATTTAAATATAAGTTCTAGAAAGGAAGGCTGCAAATTTGGATTGTGAACAAATAAACCCATTATTAAATGTTCCAACTATTATTACAATACTATTATAATACTGTTTTCCTAATTATCCGATTGAATACTTGGAAATCAATCAGTGCTCTGTTTGGGCAAATCTCATTACTTAATGAAGGAGTTCCGATAAGATCATCATAACCCTATTTATATGGTAAAAAAGCAAAGAAGAGGCTAAAGTAATGATAACTCAGCCATGCGCTCCAATGACAACATAAGCTTTCTCTAAACCCAGATTTTCTCCAGTGTTTTCTACTACTGAGGAACATACCTAAACTGAATTACACTGATCATTTTCATCTCATTTCAAAGACAAAGGCAATGTCTTTCACGTTATACTAGCTCTTCGTTTACAGTTTACTTAAATATTCTTTCCTCCATCTTGATAATAATATCTGACTATTTCATAGATGGCTCCAAAGCTCTAATTGCATGATTCGTAAGAACTTCCAAGCCGCCCTTTCTGATCTGTGCAGTGTGTGTTCTCCAGAGAAATCTTACTATTAAACCAGACTAAACACAAGACAAGCAATGCAGCTGCAACAGATTATTTGATATTATCTCCCTCTGTTCAGAACTTGGGTGTGTATTTTTGCCATTCACCTTCTAGCTCACAAGGGTCGAAATGGAGAACTTTCACTTAGCTGGCCACATGGCTACCTCCTCCGCCTCCTTCAAATCTTTCTCACTTTCTTAATAAGGTCTGACCTGACTGCCCTATTTAAAAACTCCCCCCATCCCTCTCCCCTAACCTTAGTTCTTCTCATGCCTTTACTCTACTTTTTCTTCTTTTCTTTTTCTTTTTGTTTGTTTATAGCACTTCTCGTCTTCTAACATTCCATACACATACTTCATTTGTCTGTAATGTGCCCTGTTTATTACCTCATTCCCCCTGGTAGAATCTAAACAGGGCAGCCAGCTTTGCTTTGTTTGCCAAGAGGCTAGAACAGTGCCTGGCCCATGGCAGGTGCTCAATAAATATATTTTTTGAATGGACGATGCATTCAGATGATAGGAACAAGGTGTACCAAAGATGTACTGAGGCGATTTGAATCCCCAAAGATAAAAATTACCTAGAGAGCAGACAAGGAATCCATCTAAATGAGGAATGTCCAAATGTTCTCCTCCTTCCTTTCCTAAATTTCTAAATGTTTTGGTAGCATAATAGATGTGTATTTCACTGTTACAATTTTAGCAGGTACTTAACCTCTCTGGCCCTTAGTCTCTGCATTTACAAAATGAATGGTTTGATTTAACTGATGTCTTAAGAGCTCACCCTCTGATGAGTTTATGAATTAATGACCTATAGGCAAGTCACTGAAATGAGCAAAATACTTAAGTCAGGAAAACCATGGATTGGTCCCAGTTTTGTCACCAAAATAGTTATAAGACCTTGCATAGACTTTTAGGCCTCCGTTCCCTCATCTATAAAATGAAGGCATTAGATTAGAAAGTTATCAAGTCTTTTTGGGCTCAAATATTTCGTCACGGCTCTGCATAAAGAAAGTTACTGTTTTGCTTTGTTTTGCCTCCTCCTTTTGAGCTACTTTTTAAAGTGATGCATGTGTCATGATGCTTGTAAAAGGATCCCAGGACTCTTCCCCCAGATCCTTCCTTTTTGGGGGTGCTTCCTGCCATTCTTACCATCAGGGAATCCATCCCAGATTTCCAGCCGGTCATAGCGGCAAAACATCCCCCCAGGAGGATTTGAGTCAGCCTCCAGGTCAAAGCTTTCAAATTCCAGGATAATCTCCGACATCTTTGGTGCAAAGATAATATAGGTGCATTCTAGGCTGTTGGGATATTTTTCAGGGAATCCTGGGGACTTTATCACCCCACTAGGTGTTGTGTAGTTCTGGGAACATTCAGGACCTATAAGTAAAAGAAAAAAGGAGCAAAGTGAAAATTCCACTTAAACGACCTTACCAAGAAATAACCTGGGCAAAGACGGTTTATCTTTCTAATAAAAGCCCACCATTATAATCACAGTCCTAATCACTCCTTACTCAGCCTTTTCACAGTGGTGATAGGTATGGAAAGTCAAGTTCAGATTTATTGTGTTCACCTTAGTTTTCCATTTGTGTGGAGCAATTTAAAAACTTCTGCTGTTGTAGAGAAAAAAAAAATGACAAATACAAAATCATGTGGGAACATTGAAAGAGTAAGCTACAGAAATCTCGACAGAGCCCTAGAGAAATAATTACAGCCCCTTCAAGCTTAAATCTTTAAATCTTGAGGCTGACAGCCCTTTACTGGTGAAATAGAACATTTACAAAGGCGAGGGAGAGGATTCAGTGGAGGGAATTTGGGTTTCAGATTCCTACACCAGTGACTCAGTAACTCTACCAGATGTGACCTCTGCCTCTTTGACAAACCAAATGTGAAAGGTAATTCGTACATGTACGCAGGGTGAGTGACTCATTTGGAACGGTGTTGACACAGGTGTGCCAGTAAACTGTGGGTGTTAGTGGGGGCATGGTAAACTGGGATGCAGGTCCTGTGGCTACAAGTCACCTGATACCAATGTTGACATCCTAACCTTCTCCAAAGTATCAGATACAGTACAGGAGGCCATTCTAAAATGTTAATATGTATGTGTATGTGTTAATGTATATATTTATAACGTGTAATTTAAATGACGGTTCAGTGTTATCACGACAACAAATTACAGTGATCTGTAATTTAAATTACATATATTTAAATTATGTCATCCTTATGACTACATGAATAACCACAATTTCGGTTCATGGAATGAGCACTGAATAGGGTGTTATTCACCACACAATTGAAAACTGCCCATCTCCAAGGACAGGGACATCAGCCTATCAGCTTCTGCCCCTTATCACCACCACTGCTGCCCTGATTGTCAAAGAGCTCTTAGGGCTCCCTGGGAAACAGAGATGGCCTGACCCTTTTGAATCTCAGGATCCAATCTGGGGATGTTCAGTTCAACAATTCTTTTCCCGGACCGTTGCCTCACTGATGGGGACCCTGCGAGAAAGTGTAAGGATTCAACTCTAAATAAGGAGGCTTGTTGAGCTTTTTCTTAACTAAATATTCTTCCAAAGTGCCAAGTACTAAAGGCAACATATTAGGCATTAATACACATTAAATTTAACTAGCAGATCTCTATTTTTAGTGGCGAGGGCTAATAAGCTGAATCTCCTCCTCAGCGCATCTGGCAGCCTGTTGAAAAAACAAATCAAATCGCTTTCTCCCCATGCACGTATTAGATAGCCGTGGCCCTGGAGGCGAAGAAGAAGACTACTTCGTAGACGGCACAATAAACCTGGTTGGTAGAGTTCTGCCTTGAATACCTTCCCAAGCCTTCTACGATGGGGCTCACCCTTTAGCACGATGGCCTCGAATGCTTATCTATTCGATTCTGGTTAAAAAGTTATTACCATGTGACATTTTGCCATGTCAATTTCAGGTAAAGAGATTGTGAAATGTGCATCTAATTTATAATATGCTTCTAAGCTATTTGGTGGCTTCTGAGATGACTATGACAATTTGTCATTAATTGACAAAGTCGTTTATATGTAGGTAATTGGGAACCCTTTAGAATTTGATTTCCAAGATGTAGGAACAGTGACTCTGGAGACCTCCAACCTCCTCCCTGGGGATTTGGCTGGCAAAGCAAACAGGAGAGTTTAATGCAGGTTCCAATATTTTCTCCTTCTTAAAAAAATAAAATTACCCAGGTTAGGTTAAGATTTAATGAGAGAAAAACAATGACAGGAATTAAGGGCATAATTTCAAAATCAAATAAATCCCCATGCTTTCACTGTATATCCTTGTCGTGTCAGATCCCTTTAGAAGCTAGCCCAGGCTTTCTAACGTATTTTGACAAAGGCTGGGGACCTTCCATGGGGAAGTGGAAGAGAGCTGGATGGGGCACCAGGAGCTCTGAGCTCTAGTCCCGCCTTTATCACTGACCTGCTGTGTAGCCTCCGTGGCCTCTGAACCTTCCTGGTCCTCAGATGCTGTACATCACAAATGGGAGGTGGGCTTTAGGATTTGAAAAAAATTCCTTTCAAACTCAAAGCTTCTGTAATTTCCTACTTCCTCCATTCTACATCAAAATTTGTTTTACTCGGTTCCTTAATCCCTGTTGTATAAGTTTGCCACAGTTGAGTGAGCACTTCCCCAAAAACGATGAGGGCGGGAGTGGGTTGAGGGATCCCATGGTGAATACACAAGCCGTAAACAGGACTAAGGGCGAGCAGCTGGTGTGCCCAGGAGTGAGTGAGCTACTGGGGTGAGGGGTGCACACACAGCACTGGCAGCCGGTGACACCATGCTTTCCCCGCTATTTGTAAGACTGAGAGCGTCCTGTGTAGCCACAGGCATCCACATTTCGCTGTTAAGGACCATAAGGATGGATAATGATAAGAGCTAAAATATTCCCTTTGGAATTATTATTAAATGTACAGACTTTTAGTCAAATAATGTATGAAGTGACCAATCCCGCTCTCAATAAATGCTACCCCCTCCCTCACTGAGACCCACGGGAAATGGATACGGCTTCTTCCAGCGTCTGGGCCTGGATGGCCCAGACCCAGGGAAGGACAGGGGCAGAGTGGGAGGTGTGCAGGCTGGGGTTTCCTAGAGAAATTTCTTTCAGTGAATGGAAATCATTTTAGGGCTGGTAGCCCAAGGTTTTAGCATCTGGGAAGAGACCTGCAGAAGGGGAATGTGGTACCCGAGGAGAGAACTAGGGTGTCCAGGGGGCTCCAGGAGGCATGGGGAAGAGGTGAGGACTGGCCACCACTGTCAGGCAAAGGTGGTCCTCTAGAAATGCAGCCCTAGGGATGCAGAAATGGCCCTGTAATCTACTGTCAGAAAACCTCAAGGTCAACAAGTGAAAAATTAAGGTATTGGTTCAACTATGATTAGTCTAATTTATGTGTTTTGAGGAAACTTGAAATTGCTGCAGCCTGGAAGAAGTGCTATGTTTTCAAAAGAATGGAGATTCTATAACATCATTAAATGGCTTTAGAGGAAAGAACGCTCGTGAACCTGTCTATGTGTTCGTGAATGTATTCTCCTAGTTCATGATTTTATGGAGTATCTATAAGGACTACAATATGTGCAATGAGTGAGAAAGAAAGATGTTTTCTTTGCATTTTTTAGGTGGTACCAATTTAGTTGGGAAATGATACATGCACACATGAAGAAATTTGGAAATACTCAGGAAAAACATTTGGTTAGTGAAACATAGTGTGTGTGTGTATATATATACATACAGTTTGTATATGTGTATATTTGTGTGTGTATCTATAAGGGACAAGCTGGGTACAAGTGTAGGAAAATAAAAAGTACATTAATTAAGAGGAATAAGCTTAGAGCCTGGTTTCCATGGAGGTTAAAGGCTTAAACCAGAAGAGAGGGAGGGCTGTGCAATCTGGATAAAGCACCCCCTTTATCTATGTAACAGCTAGTGTGCACTGGATGCATCTTCTGGAACAGGCACCGGCTACATGTTTTCATTTCAACTGATCTTCACAAAGAGCCTGTGCTATATACCGTCATCCACTTTTCAGATGAGGAATCCAAAGCTCTGAACACTCACACAGATGGTCAGTAGCCGAATCAAAATTCACATGCAGGTCTGCGGGACCTCACTAAGCACACCAACCTGGGGCAGGAAGCCAGGTTGTGGGTTTGTGAGAGTGAAGCCGGGAAGGTTGGGAGCAACTGATGTCAAGGCTTGAGCTTGACCTTGGAGAACTTGACCTGACAGGTGACAGACACCTGCCATAGGTATTTTGGGGACCGTAGTTTGATGACTATTTGAGAAGCTGTGTTAGGATATGATAACATGGGGATAACCACAAGGCAGGCTTGTCTGGTCAATGGCAGTGGACGTGGAAAGGAAGCTGTGACTCTCTCTCTTTTTAACTGAGGTATAGTTGATTTACAAGATTATAACAGGTTCAGGTGTACAGCACGGTGATTCAAGATTTCTGAAGCCATTACTCTTTGAGACTTTTGGACAAAAATCCAAAAGAACTGGCAGCCATATTGGATGTAGGGAGGCAAGAAGAGAAAGAAGAAAATAAGGCTTCGAGTCTCAAGGACGGCATTAAGGGGAAAAAAGGGGGGAAATCACGGTGCATCTGAGACTAACAGAAGTGTGGGGATGAGTTCATCTGGAAGGAAGCTGAAGAATTGTTAATGACTCAGGAAGGATCTCGCTCTTTCTCCATCCACCATCTTCATATCTTTGAGAAACACTGACAATGAAAAGTTATTCTTGCCTCCTTTTCTGACACTTTCTTTCTTTGATGCTGTCACATGCAGGTCAGCAAGCAAATGTGTGTGTTTGTGCATGTGTGTACATACACATACGTGGATTTATATAGGTCCAACAGCTTTCAACACAAGGAAATATGTCCATATGTAATCATGTGAACACACTGAGGTCCTATGTCTTCTGTTATTTATACTAAAGGTTTTCTAAGCATGTGCCCAGATGAATTTCTGAAGAAAGTTCTCTCCATCTATCCGCATTTATATGGGACAGTACCAGATTTCTTTGAAATTTAAAGAAGTTGTGCCAATGCTCCCAGAAACACTTAAAACTCTCTTTTTTGTTGTTCTCGGTGGCCACCAACCCAGAGGATCTTAGGCTTTTGTATTTGGTGTGGCTGGATTTATTTCTATTAAATAAGGCTCTTTTTCCTATATTCCAGGACAATACATTTAAATCTTGAGCCTCTGTCCCTGGAAGGTCTCCCACACATTAATATCCACTTAAAAGGGAAGGCTGAATTGAGCACACAGCAGGAACCTACAGGCTGTTGTGAAAAACAGTGACATCCAGACAAAGCTACAATTTTTATCAATTGATATGTGTGTTTAATTCCTCAAAGCTGGGAGACTATACATTCTCAGATTCTATCCCATCCCAATATATACCATTGTGACAGAAGATTAGTAAGTGATTCTTCTGGAGAGGGCAACTGATAATTATTTTGGAAGGGGAATGCCATTTAAAGCATTACTATTTTGCTTCCTCCAGGAAGTTCTTTCCCCAACCATGCCTCCATCAATAGAAAGCCTCTTCTTCTTCCAATAGCTTTAGAAACTCTAAGGCTAGTGGACTACTGCTTTGCTTTTCCTGGGAAATACCAGTTTTGAATTTTGCAATAAAATAAAGCAAAGAGGCAAGAGGGAGGGGATATGGGGATATATGTATACATATAACTGATTCACTTTGTTTTACAGCAGAAACTAACACAACATTGTAAAGCAATTATACCCCAATAAAGATGTTAAAAAAAGAATAAACTTAAATGAGATGTTAAAAAAAAAAAGGGAAGATGTGCATGACTTTAAGGTAAGAGAGACTCATGCATTTTTAACTAAAGAAATTAAACTTCAAGAGTAGATCAAACTTATTTTTGAATAGGAAAGATAAGAATAAATGTTCTTAAAGGAGTTTTACAGAGTATATACCTTATAAACACTGGTCAGCATGTTAGAATGATGAAATTGTGATGCTTAAAATACATTTTAAAAGTTTTTTTAAACATGCTTCCTCCATACACTGGGTAATTTTCCTTTGTTTAAAGTATTTTCCAACATTTTTGTAATGGGAATATATGACTTTTTACCAAAAGTTTAAAAACGTTACTCCTTGTCTCTCTTTTCACTTTGTCTCTCACGAGCTCAAGCAATGTTAATGACCACTTCGTCACACTTGTTCTCCTGTAAGTTACTCACCTCTCTTGAAAATTTCATAACGTATGGAAAATCCTGCCCCGTGTGTCTCATAATCAGAGACAAATTTGATAAAGAGAAATGGCCCTGAAGACACGACAGGAGAAGGGGCAATCTTTCCACAGAACTTTCCCCATAAACGCCCATTTTCATTTTCTCCATCGATGACCTCCACGTAATCATACCTAAGACACAAAGATGGAAGAAAACATCAGGTTAACGAGAAAAGTCCTTTTAATGTCAGTAATTTAGAAACCAGCATTCTCCACCACCATCTGTCAGGAGCAAAACTGCTATCTGCATTCACTGCTGGATTTCATGGAGAGGGAAAAAAGTCTAGCAAAATGAAATAATTAAAATGGACTACATCATGCCCATATACATCATCTGGCAACACAGAACTATTAAGAATAATGGTGTCCATTATACTTGCAGACAATGTCAGTTAAAGTAACCAATTAACAAGAAAAAGGAAAATCTCATGAGCACAATTCTCTTTTATTAAATTGTGTTCCTTTGTCTAGGGTTGGGGGGTTGTCAATACATAATGCTATGCATTCTTTTCAAACTGTGAAGTTCTTTTAGGAATTCAAAATGTCTCCTTGGCTGGAGCTCTCCATAAATAATACTTTGATTTCTGTGAGCGACCCTCTAAACATATGGCCACAGAATAATAAACAGATTCTTTACTATTTAACTCAATTCCACTAAGCTCCAGGCTTCTTAGAAAAAAAAAAACTCTCTCAGTATCCACTGTGGTCAAAACACAGATCATCTTCTCCCCAAACTACAACTTGAATTGCAGAACATAATCTCTGCAAAGAAGAAAGTTTATTTAAAAATGGAAAGTAACTTTATTTACTACCAGCCTTATTACCTTTAAAGGAATATTGTCATTTGAAATGGAAATATGACACACTTGAAATCATCAAAGTGATATGATTTTTAAAAATTCAGGCTTAATAATACACTAAGCAGACAAATGATGAAGGAAGTAGCAATAAAATATTACCCTAAAGATTGCACTGAGATAATGCATGTGTTTGGACCATTTTTTTCTCTAAAAGGTGGAAATCCATCTCCAGTAAACTAGCATTCCCCCAGGAAAACAGGAAGATTTTTTTTTGTTCGGCATTATGTATTTCTTAGTGCCCTGCTCTTTCTTTTCGTTTTATTTGCCAAGTCACCTAGGAGCCAGATAATCTTCCATACTTCTTCTGGAACTGACATGAAGACATTACAATCCATTCATTGCAAAACATTATTTCTGTGTTTAACTTGGTTCAAAAGTCCTAGGATATATTAATTTCAGGAATGGCTAAAATATGACAGTAACATAAACTGTATCTGGCAATTTAAAAGAGATCAAAGTGTGGGAAATCTTCATGATGACCAATGTCATCCTTAGCAATCCTTTTCAAACTGTCCAGGACACATGACTTATGTTTACGTAAAGTCTCACGAGACAACTGCAAAGATGCTATCACGAGTTAAAGTGGACAGCTTAAGGCTCTCTAAATTAAAAATGACATTACCTCATCAGTTAAAATTGTGCCAGCTTTGTGTATATCAAGAAGAAAAGAAAGCTGACACTGAATGAATGAAGCACTAGTGTATGTGAATTATTGTACTAACTGAATTTCCTCTGCTGCATCTGCTGATTCCAGGAGTAAAATCACTGGCCGGCTAGCATCTCTGTCCCTTTGCAAAACTATGGAGCTACACAGAGGAATTGTTTGTTTCTCTAGACACTGGGAGATGCTTTGCATGTTAAGACAAGACAAAGGAGGAGGAGAAGGAAGATGAAGACAGCGTTACCTTCAAAATCCTCAGTGACTTTTTATAGTCAACTGAGGGCAGCTGGAAAGAACCCCATCTCTGTACTCATGAAAGCCTCACAAGTTGGCATTTATGCAGTAATTCCTTTAATCTCTGCTGCTTCATTGACTAGACAGGTCTGCGTGGTTTGCCCCACGCTTGCTTATAATTTAACTGTGATTTGAGCTGTTGACTGCGTTTGGCCTGGCGACTATGCGTCCGGCTCTGCTCTATAGGCTTTTTACTTGCATCTCGACATGGTCTGAATACTAAGTGGCCACATCCTAGTGCATTTTGCCTTCCAGACACAAATAAGAGAGGTGGGTCAGGCATTCTGAAGAACTAAGGGCATTTCTGTGAGGAGACCTTTCTCCCAGGTATGACAGAACTCAGCTATTAGACTGCTGGGGAATTACAACAGTGGATGAAGCCAGTCTTTTAATTCACATTATCTTCTAGCAGTAAATACTAGGCTCTCCTCTTGGCAACAGTAAAAGCTATTTTGAAAAGGGGCAGCGGGACTGGATGCTCTCTACCCAGCAAGAGATAAATCATCGCATCTTAAGTGCCAATTTTAGGCAATGGGATTATTCAGGGATACAATAGTTACATTTATAAACTGGGATGCTGCTATCATTTTAGCACTTTCTACCATCCAACAGGGCCCCCAAATGTATCACAGATAGCAGTTCATGTAAATATTCAAGAGGGTGTATGCGTAAAAATTGCAAAGGGTGATACTGCCAAGGAAGTTAAGAAAGCAGCTTGCTTCTCCCTCTGGAGTTGAGACCAGTTCCACCCCATAAGTTTCTCGCTGGCAAACGTGGTGCCAGGAATGCAGCTGGTGTGCCAGCAACCCTCCCCAGAGACTAAATGTGTCGCCACAGCGACGCACCCAGCCTGCATTGGCCTGAGGCCCAGGATCCTGAGTTTGCAAATTTCGATCCCCCAGACGGCTGCACTGCTCTGTTACTGCTGCTGGCGCGGCAAGCACCACGTTCCTTGGGATGTTAAGATCCTCAGTCCTGGAACCAAAGACCTGCGCAGGTGAGCCTGGAGGTACCTATCCGACTCGCATCCCGAACCGACAAGCTCAGGCTGCGGGAGGAGATCTGGGGAATCTTGGGAATCGAATTCATAAAAGCTAGAGGAGGGATCACAAAGTTAACCCGTCTGTCCCTTTGGAGCCCAGCTCCGGAAAAAGAATGTTCCAGGTGACCAAGAGGCTGCGTCTGGGTCCAAAGAGCACTGCCCACCTGTACAGGAAAGCCTCCCTCAGACCTCACCTCCCCATGTTTCATCACAGGAACACCAACATCAGGTGGATTCAGCCATCTTCTCATCCCTCTCTTTTTTTAAATTTAAAAAAATTTTTGTTTTTGGCCGTGCCGCGCAGCCTGTGAGATCTTAGTTCCCCGACCAGGGATCGAACCCGGGCCCACTGCATTGGAAGCACGGAGTCCTACCCACTGGACCGCCAGGGAATTCGCCCCCTGCCCCCAATCTCTCTTCATCAATCTTCTACCTTAAACCTTTCCCTTCCTGCACTAATACTGGTAAAGCAGCCGACGTTTACTGGGAATAAGGCCTAGATCTCTCTACCTAACCTTCTTACAATTAAAGACACTTTCCCAAGGTTTCAGTTTTCGGGTGGGAGGCCCTGGGTGGCTCTTCCATGAGTATCCCTGGCTTTAAGCTCATGCTTCTCAAGCCCCACGCCCTCTTGCTTACATAAGCCCCGCTCTCACACTACCCAGGTATATGCGGGCGGTGAAAACATTTTGAATCCTAATAGTAATCACGAGTTTGGTTTCCCATAAGAGTGATAAAAGAATAAAGATTTCTTTCTAAGAATTCTTGAAAGGATTACTCAGAGATTTTTTTTTCTTCTGGAAAGTTTGAATTATGGTTTTAGGAAAATGGCCAAGGAAAGGGAAAAGTGATGGGAAAATGAGAAATGTCTTCAGTCACTAAAGAGTGGTTTGGGAGGCTTTCTAGGTATGCGGTGCTGAATTAGACGAATAGCACACTTTACTTAAGTCGGGTTTTCTCCTGTGAGTACAAATGACCCCTGACTCTATGGTGGGGCCTGTTAATGGGAAAAAACCCTGAATCCTCTGCAGGGTGTTGTCTGTACGGGGAGCTACTGTACCAACCCCCTCACAGCTTCTGGACATTCTCGAGGTGTTAGGAAGGGGGATTTTAGGTAATGGTGTCTTTTTAATCTCCTTCCAAGAGGCTCTCCCCTCACATGCATACGTACGTTAATAATGGAGAAATTCGATACCTGACATCATAAACCAGAGTGAGAAATGATGTTGGCTAACATAATTTTCACTTACAAAAATGTGTTTCTTTGGATCTTTGGTTTATTTTACACAAGGCATTAACAGCTATCCCAACTGAACAAGCTGTAAACGATTACTGTATTGTTGTCCAAGAATTACCTTCCCTCTTCTCCAGAAGAGAACAGATTTTTTTTTTCCCTCGGAGTATTAGAAAGAGGAGTTGGATATAAAAGTATACGATGATGGAGTTTGGAGGGGCCAATTAGTTTGCATTGGTGTTTCTGAGCAGTTTTACATGATCCACCCCCTAACCGTTCTGGCTTCCTTGCAAGGTTCTAATCAAGATAAATACATGAAAAGCCTTTTATAAGGTTCATAGACTCATGTAGTAAAAGCATTTTTAGAAATCTATTCAAAAGAAATAATCTGGAATAATGTCAAATATGTATGCAAAGAGTATTGCCTGAAGCTTTATAATAATGGGAAAAAATGGAAATAAGGCAGACAGGAAGATAAGAAGGAATTTACGTACATTCATATTGAGAAATATTATTCAGCCATTAAAAAGCATGTTCAACAAAAGATTTTTTATAACAAAGGAAAAATGCTCATGATAAGTAAGTGAAAAAAACTTAACACAGTATATCCTCAATTTTCATTCATATGAAGTAAAAGAACAGGAGGGAAATATGCAAGCTATTAACAAGTGCTTATCTCTGGGTAGTGAGATTATTTCTGTATTATTATTATTATTTCTGTATTTTTCAAGATTTTTACAATGGACAAGTATACTTTCTTAATCAAATTTATTTTGAAAAGCATTAACTACTTATATATGAAGTAGCAAATCAATACCTTATTGCCCAGCTAAGAATTTTATATTTCTTGGTCAGAAAACACTTTTTTTGATGTTTTATTTGGAAATAAATCAAAGGCTTTGCCTTTTGTTTTTAAAACAATGGGATCAATGAGGCTCCTTGTGTGATACATTTTTGGGGGGTACTAGAAAGTTAAAGTGAATCTGATTTGATCTCATACTTTCTGAAATGCTGGTAGTAATACTTGCCATTTGTACAGTAACTTCCCTGTTACAATATACTCTCAGATTATTGTCTAACATGGTCTTTACAGTAATCCCAGGAGGGAGATTGTTAGGTAGTACCATCCCAGAAGGAGCCCAGAGCAGTAGAAGCACCGGGCAGGAGACACATGAATGAAATAATTAGTATCTTTCCCACACTGCCCAGCGTGGGACAAGTTTGATTCTAGTATCTGCTCTTGTTACTCCCTTTCATACATACTTTTTGAGGGTGGGAGATGGGTATGGCTTATTATTTTAGAATTAGTCATGAACAACTGGTCAACTGGTCACTGTTGCTAGAAAATGCAACATCAATGAACACCTCATCGGTTGTTTTCTTAACAGTGTGCTTAGAGCTGTACAAACAAGCATCCTGGTGTGTGGAAAGGTATATGTGCAGGTGTGCATGTGAGAGATAGAGACAGAGACAGAGACAGGAAGAGTCCTTGCCTTTCAGGAGTCACGTGAGTTGAAAGTTTCAGTGGAGCTGATGGTGGCCACTGAATGGGATTCCTCCTGGAGCTATCCTGGTCCTCCCGCTCAGGCTAACGTTCAGGGCAGGGACCACGTGGCTAGAACCCAAGCCCAGTCTGGATAATAGAAATAGGAGTGGGGCTGAAAGGCAGCTGTAATTTCGTTCTCTCCCTAGTGCCAGCGCCCTGGGCCTGAACACAGATGGCTCCACTAAAGACGGGGCGGAGGTAGAGCCTGCATCCCCAGGATGGGTAGGTGGGAAGGGCAGGACCTTCTGACGACCCCCCAAGGCTGGAGCCAGCCTGGTGCAGCACCCCCAGGATGGAGCTGGCAAAGCCTAGATTCAGAGCGGGGAGAGGGCCTGAGCTCGCGGCACGGCGGAGAATCCCGCAGCACCTTCAGAGGGACAGAGAGGCTGACCTGCTCCTGTCCCTCCAGCCCCCGGGCCTGGGGTCAAATACCAATTTCTATGAAAGTCATTCTCAATCCCTACAAAATTTTAAAATTTGTACCGTGAACTGATATTTCTTTGTTTATTACATTGGCATAGTCCCCTCTCAAGTTTGTTTCTAGGTTTATAAAGTAATTGTTCCTTCATTAAAATAATGGCATGTATTTTTCCTAGAGATATATTTGCTCATGTATATATTATCTGTTTCTTCCTATATGCACCCTGTGGATTATGAGAGGATTGTAGGACATTAGCCTCGACCTGGGGCTCATTTGCATTTGTTAGAACACTTTCTAAAATTCAGTTTTTCTTACTTCTATTCTAGTAGTACTTTCCATACACCCCCGTGAGTCTAACTTCTAATCCACAGCATTATCACCTCTCTACCTGTCGTGTGTTTACGCGTATTTGCAGGACGTAAAACGCTATTGACGTTGTCTGCATTTTTTTCCAGTTGGACATAGCTGCCCGTGAGACATTGGCGTAGCAGGTTAGCATCTGAGTGGCATTTCCACTGCCCCACCGTCAAGTTCCTTCACTGATCTTATCGCCCACACTCAGGCTCCAGCTATGAGGAGACCGAGGGTCTAGCGTCTACTGAACTTCAAGAGCACAAGTGCCAGGGTGCAGGTGCGACCGCGGGCTGGCCTGGCCCACGCCACAGAGCCCAGGAGAGCCTGGTGCTAAACGATCAGCCAGCTTTGCTCCGTGGCTGCTGGATGTACTTCAGCCAAACCATCTCTCCAGCAACCTACTCCACCAATGGTAAATGGGACGTCAAACATCTCACCTTTCTTGGAACAAAAAGTTGCTGCAAACACTGTCTTTTGTTTAATGCCATTGGCCTCCTCAAAGGCCCACGTGGTGTTACTCTTGTTACTCGTGCACAGGCTTCCAGATCGTTCTCCTCCAGGAAGTTCCAACGCCATAGACTCCACCTGACACTTCTGCTGTGTGGCTCCTCTGATTAAAGCTCAGTAAAGATTTCTATATGAATGATAGTCAGGTAAACCCCTTCTCAAATAATCAGAGTACAGTAAAACTCATAAAGCTGATCTCACACATTAAAATTTTCATTTTTAAGCTTCTGTAATGCCTCAGGGCCATAATAATGAATATCAATAATTTTATTGCAGCCATAGAAAAATGGATCATTAATAGGTTAGATAATAACATAATATGTATAAGAGCGAACAGTCCCAGGAAATGAGGTATTACAAAAGTAAAGAAAGAAACATTTAAGGAAAAACTTTTACTGGAGTAAAAAGAAATATTAAATGGTTTTCACTGTAGTAATACAAAGGGATAATCAAAGGCAGTGGGTCACAGCTGGTCAAGACCAACTGGAAAGAAAGAAACTGAGATAATAAACATTCAGCAGGTAGCAGACAGCTTCCAGCTGCTGCATAACAAGTCACCCCAAAGGTAGGGGCTTAAAACAGCACACACTTATTAGCTCAGAGTCTGTAGGTCAGAAGTCTGGTCTGGCCTGGCTGGGGTCTCTGCTCAACGTATCACAAGATGGAAATCAAGTGTCTGCAGGGCCGCGTTCTTATCTGAGTTCCGTGTCCTTGTCACAGCTCACAGTGCTGTGCCGGAGTTCAGTTTCCTGCAGTTGTGGGACTGCAGCCCCCGTTTCCTTGCTGGCTGCCAACTGGGGGCTGCTCTCAGATCCCAGGGGCCACCCACCTTCCTTGCCACACCAGGGAGCTGGCCCTCTCCAGCTTCAAAGCCAGCAACAGAGACTTTCCCTCACATTGGATTCTTCCTATGCTTCAAAACTCCTCAGGAAAAGCTGAGTCCCTAGTGAGGGTTCACCTGATTAGGCCAGGCTCGCCCAGGATAACCTCCCTTTCTTGAGGCCAACTGATTTGGCAACTTAATTAAATCTGCAAAATCCCTGTACAGCAGCACCTGGATTAATAGGTGATTGAGTAACTGGGAGAAGATGTGTGTAACCAGGGGCCGAGGATCTTGGGATTCTGCCTGTCGCTCAGACCCAGCTCTGGATGGACGCATGGAGCTTGGAAGCTGCAGTACAAACCCAAGCAGCAGGGATTGTCCACTTACATCCCCTGGCAGGGCAAAGGCTAGAAGGATCCAGGGTAAGATGAAGAGCAGGGGTGGGAAACTGCACAAGGCTGGAAGCTATTTCAATGTTCTCAGGTCCCATCGGCTGTTGGTTTGAAAGCCCTCAGCCGACCACGGTCCTCGCTTGCAGAAAGGAAAGCAGGGTTCTGGAGAGAGTCACGCTCTCCTGATTGAAGCAAAACAGACACTCTGAGATTGTCCAACACATATGTCTAGAGACAGAAGAGTGATAATAGCTTAATTCAAAAATAAATATATAAAAGAACTCAAGACATGTGGTGTAAAATAATGGTCAAAATATATATAATTTTCACGGAAAGTGCTTCGAGTTTGAATTTCTCATTTCTGAGGAATCTCACTTTGTAATTAAGATTTACTGGCATGGAAGATAAAAAATCCTTCACATGGGGAAATATCTTTATGGTTTAACTCCGATTATGAAATCCAAAGATGCATTTGAAACGGAAGACCAGGGACGCCTCCTTTAAAACAACTACGCTCCGAGGTAATGGAGTCTTCCAATGTCAAACTTGCAAAGTTCAGTATTTATAGAAAAATTCACATGCCTTTAATTACAATAAATTTGGTTCCCAAGTAAAACGGTGCCATCTGGAAGATATTAACATCATTTACAACTTGTTCGCCTCCCTATTTCATAGAAAATTTTTACTTCTTGCCAATTTTCCACTGTTCTCAGGGAAAAAAAAAAAAGAATTACTTTCATGGATTGTCTCAAGATGAGTTTATATAGCTAGTCAAACCATCAAAAAGTGACAGAGGGGGCGTCTTGGACACGTTTACTTCCTTCTTATTTACTTTAAATACTTATATCTTTAAGTTTTGGTTTTTGTTTTAAATAAAGGCTGTTCTCTCCTCTCTGTTCCTCTTCTCTCAGGCTTCTCAGGGGGATAAAGTGGAGAGAGAGCTCAGGTGTTAAAAACTGGGCTCTGATGTGGGCTCTGAGCTTCAGGACTCACTCCTGCACCTTTAATCTGTCAAGAAGCCCCACCATTTTTGACCTCCCACAAAGTCTCAAAGGGAACAGTGGGGCAGGAGGTGCCACCTGCCTGGCCAGCCGTCAAATTCGCCAAACTGGGACAGCTGCGATTAATTCCTCACACTCAGTCACTGACTAGCTGAGTGTCACTAACGGACGTCTGTGAGCCTCAGCTGCTCACCTGCAAAATGGACAAAATGATAATTAAACTTACAAGATGATAGGGAGGACTCAGTGAAATACTACATGGTGATGTCCCCTTCCAAGTGAGGCTGGAATGCAGGAGAAGCAAAGAGACAAATGCACAGAGAACCCAATGGAGCACAGCTTTATTTTCCAAAAGGTATATATTACACAGCTCAAGACAGACTGTAGTTTAGGTAGTACAGGAAGTTTGGCTATTGTTATCTCCCCGGGGGATCTATCAGTCAGAAGATGACTAACTCTCAGAAGATGACATAACCTGATATTCTGAAAAATACTATTTGGAATGACAGTAGGTCTTGCCCTAGTACTACCACCAAAAATCAGTCAATTAAAGCCATAGTCAGAAAGGAGTTAAAGAAATCAATTTATATATACTACAATACTTTTTTTTTTTTTAAAGAAATCACTAAATCCGTTAAGTGTTTCCACTGATGTACCCAACTGATTTAATGATTTGCAATTGGATTAGTGCTATCAGCATGCAGTGCTAAATTTGCTCAAAAAGCCCCCTCAGTTGGTACAGTGGACGCACCAGGGGACAACTTCCAGTTCTGGAAAAGCAGTGCCTCTGCCTTAAGGCATAGCAAGATCATAATCTGCGAGTTCCCTTTTCAATTCTTTGGAAAAAGAAATAAAGGCATAATTCTGTTTTAGACTATAGGACCTAACGTGCTAATTGTAAGAGTTAAAAAAAATCCTCCTGATTAATTAGTAATTATTCAGTGGGGATCTAGGTAGTTTGCTAATCAGAGCTGCAGGAACTAAAGTTGGCAAATACTCATTTTTTTTAAAGGCTTTTTTTCCCCTTTCTTTGCAGTAATTACAGTAGAACCTTTTCAGCATCAGGTAGGTGAGATTATTCATTCTGCAGTGGGGAAGTCCCTTAGTCTGTAATGACAACCCATTTTTTTCTGAAAAAGTGGAAAGCAAAAAATGCTGAAGAAAAGTGGGTCTAGTGACAGACAGATGTCTCTTCCTTTTAGTGACACCAATGGCGAAAGAAAGGTTGAGCTGACTTTTAGGATGGCCAGTTGGCACCAATCCAAGTCAAAATGGTGCTATTCTGTTCAGTAGACCCTTAAGGTTTACGTAGAGTACAAACCCCTGAGCTAACCACAGCCAAGAAATATGAAGCTTTTAGATACGGGCCTGATTCATGTATGATGCTAGAAAGAAATTCACAGGAGAAAAACAGATCACGTCACAGAGAGAGTTTCATAATCCCTCATGTTTACTGAAAGCAGCGTTCTGTTTGCTGTAAGTCATGTTTAGAGTCCGAAGCATTCATGCTTAGGGTATTTGTTCTTTTCTGAATTTTTCATTATTTAAAATTCTATTAAGTCAAAAAGCAGGTGTTTCAACTGCAGATGACTGGGTTACTAGTAGTCTTACTAACTAACCTAGGATGTATTCTGTAACCCAAGTCAATTTGTGATACAGGGAATAATTTAAATAATGAGAAATATATCATGGACATAAAATACTTCAAGTGTCAACCAGGGCTTTTTTCTATGTTACAACATGCAAATTAGTTAAAAAACAAAATATGCAGAGAATCATTGGTTATTGGCCTAAACATTAGTTTGCATGATTTTTTTCTTATCGCTGACTTGCTTTACAGACTGAGTAATTAATTGGTATAAAGCAAGCCTTTAATTATCTCTGTGTTAGGAACAAGCTCATGGAGACAAGAAAGGATTTTAATGACCTAGGTGGCCTCATGATTTATATGGACCTTGAAGAGTAATTGTGTGTTTAGAAGAAAGGAAAGCAGTGGCCATAAACTTTACCGGTAGCCTAAGACCAGAAGCACCCTCTTGCTAAGTTTAACCATCTGACCACATAAAGGGTCAGCTTGCAGAAATGGCTCTGTGCTTGGAGCATGGATTTAACCCAACCAGGAGATCATATAGCCCTCATCCTACCATCTAAAGCACTCCCCAGCCCCAAAACATCTTTATGGTAAGCTTAACAGAAAGGAAAAGGGAATAGGGTCAAGTTAGCTAAAATAAAACGTTGCATAAAGGGAGCATTTTCAAACACATGCTTCTCCTAAGCACAGCACAAGCTAGAGAAAGGTATAAAAAGTTCCCCTTGATAATACTAAAGACTCAGCTGTAAAAACAACACAGGTAGGCATAGGAGAGAGAAAGCTGTACTACATCTTCCTTACTTTGACTAATTATTTCATAAGGAAAGGAGATTTCTTTTTTTCACCGAAAACCAGAATACATAAAACAATTTAACATTTCACTCTTTAAACAGCCTAAGTTCTTTGAACGGTCTTAATGTAGAGGGCTAAAGTTCACTGCACTTTATCTATAAAGTTTATCAAGAGAATTGACAGTGTACAGTCACAGGGAGAGATAGGAATAAGGCAGTTTTCCAGCATTTTGGTTCTTGATTTGGGAGCAGATAAGTGCTCATTTACAAATATATGATAAAACAGATCCTTTGAGAATCTTTGTAGGGGAAACATTTAAAACATTGCAGCTCTTGAAGTTGTATTACTTTAGAAATACCCCATATTTCAGATATTTCATTAATTCTGGTTGCATTTCCCTCTTATAATGGCAAATTACCTAGATCATATTATTATTGTTTTCATCACTTTCCGATCTTGTCTGCTGGTTTTTTTTTTTTTTAAAGTAGGAAGCAGAAATCACAGGAAACTGGTCCTAAAATGTGTCCCTCAGAATACCAGTCTTATGAAATGCTTCTGAAAAGAATGTTTTTTTCCCAAAATCATTTGGGAACGCTGCACGTCATAATGTTCCTTTTGTGAATATCCATAATTTGTGTCAGTATAAGGCTCTGAGAAGTCCCATGGGTATGAAACCTTGATTTAACTTGGTTTAACCCAACATATACCAATTTCATTGATCATAAGACCCTTTTATTACACAATAGAGGTGGAACTCATGTTGGTCAGAAAGTATTTTCTACGTACTATTTTGAAAAGTCACTTACTTTGCACTAGCCACAGGTCAGAAATAATTTAAAAAATCCAGGGAGGAAGGGAATCAACTTTGTAAATGATGACATAAATTTGGGAAGATGGAGATAAATTTGGCAACCTAATTCCTTCTCCTATTCTGCCTTACATGTTAGAAATTCAATTTGAATCAGTGCTTTGAAAAACTGTTTTAGCGACTGTTTCTGACTAAACAAATACGGCGCCGATATGTAAGACTGTGCCTATACTCAGTAAAAGGGACTCAGCTGACGCTGACAAATGCACTGGGCATGGCTGAATCCAGAGTCTGTCTGAGCACAGGAATCAGGAACACACTGGTTTTACTACCTAGTTAATGTTAAGGTGAACACGATGAATAAAACTAGCAAAAGTTTACCGTGGGAAGAGATCTAAGGGATACATTTTATAGATGAGAAAACTGAAGCCCAGAACACTGAAGGACCTGCATATTTCAAATCCAGTTAACAGAAGAATCAGAACTTTCTACAGTATTATGATGAAAGATGAACCACTGCATCTCACTTTTTAGGAGATGATGGAAAGGGTCTCTATGATCATCAGGGTCTACTTCTAATTTGAGATTTCCACCAAGGGATTTCTCAGCCTTCTTCAGAAACCTCCAGGAAGAGGAAACACACTGAGTCCAGACAGGGAGTTCAGCCCATCTTCATTGCCTGGCAACGATCCCAAGTCTTCCTGACTTTGCCTCAGATCTGTTCCCTCAATAAATGTTTCTTCAGTATTTAATGCGGTTTCCACCCATTGATCCTAAGACCACATTTAGTTCCTCTTGCACACGAGAGCCTTGCAGCTCTTTGAGCATAGCCGTCACGCCCCTCATCTCTCCCTTTGTTAGTATTGTAAGAAGAGAAAAATTCAAACAATTCATTTATTAGATTGACACGCAAAAAACCAGGCAAAACACAGATAAGTATAGAAACTTCTCTAATTGCTCGAAGGCTGATGTGACATCATTATTTTAGCCACCCAGGGATGCTGAGCGCTTTGAAAGCATGTATGCATTTCAAAGGCTCTATAACTGAGTTTTGGGGACTTGGGGTGGTATCTGTGCCACAAAGGGCAGGGTGGAGGGCCAGACTTCTATTCTCCTCTCTTTCCAGAACCTTCTCTGCCTTCCTTCTCCTCCATTCCACATGCTCCAGCCTCTGCCCTTCTTACTGATTTGGGGCTAGGTGATCTAGAGTTAGGGTCTTGTCCTGGGAACGAAAAACCAGCTCTGGGGAGCCAGGATCCAGGAAGGTGTGTAGCAGAAGGAAGGGCTGATCCAGGACCCCCCGTGGATGGAGCCAGAGATCAAAGGGGTGCCTGGGTGACAATTTAACACAAACAATTTCCACATCGACTTTGAGTGTTGGCTTTCTGATCCTAAAGAAAAAATTTAATTTATCCTGATGATTTTTCTTTTACAAACTAAGTATGCCAGCCAAAATCTCCAAATTCTGGACAGAGAACATTCCTATTTTTGTAACTGTTAACTTTCGATGTTGAATTTTCTCTTACTGCTTCCCTCTTCACACTACTATGTAATTTCATACCAACCGATAGTCCCTTTAACATCTTTTTGTGTGTGTAATATAGTAAGATTATTGCTGCACTGTAAAAATGTCACTGATTTAGGACACTTCCCTGAATGACTCAGATTGTAATTATTCTCTTTCCCAGACAGAGACAAAATACCCATTTTCACTAGTTAAACACACACATAGCCTCCATAATTTTTTAAACCTTTAAATAGGCTTTTGTAAATTTGGAAGTCAAATGGCCTTTCTATCAATGACTTACTACTGAATTCCTCCCTAATTATTCACTGATGAATGTAGACTCAGAAACACAGGTTAACAACAGTTCAAATACTACCGAAGCAGAAGTAATGTTGGGTTTGGCAGTCTTTAAATATAATAACTTCAACTGGAAGTTTCTCTAATTTTTCTTCGTTAAAATCCAATGTCTTCAAACATACTTTCCCCTTAATGTGTGACAGACATGTCAAACACTGGTTGGGTAAATGTTTGAACAGTAATAATATTGATCTCTTCAATGGAAATCTTCCATACAAATGGTAGAAGACCATTAGCAAAAGCTTTTATTTTTACTCCCATTATGCTTTGCAATTAATGAAGAAAGTATTCTTAGCATGTGTGAAATACATACACACACACACACACACACACACACACACATATATATATATAATTTGTGGTAAAAAAGTAGTAATAGCTTATATTTATATACAAGCTTATAATTGCTTATAATTATATATACAGGATTTTTGGTGAAAAAAGTAGTAATAGCTTATATATAGGTAGCACTCTTTTCTGAATAGCTGAGAAGGCTTTTGCGCTTGTCCTTGTGGTACAGGCTTGAAAAGAGAGAGTGAACCGGTAGCACCCTGTGACATGTGAGGATGTCTTTTCTGCAGTTGTGTCCACATCACTCCTAGACCAGCTGGTCAATTTTGTCAAACCACTGTCTTCACAGGCAACTCATTACCGAATTCACTAGGGAATCAACTGAATTAACTCCTGAATGGTTTGCACAGAGTCACCCAGAGCACCTGGAATGGAGTCCAGGGTCTGAGTGGTGGTCCAGACAGAGAGCTGACTCCTCGCCCCTGGGTCTGGACCTCGCTGTCAGGGACTGAAGGTGAGCCAATAGCACTGGTGCTGGGGGCTAGGGGGAGGTAAAAGAAACGGAAGCTGTGCCAGGGGAGGATAATCCGAGGACATTTCTACAGCAGCGCATCTTCCGTACCCTCCAGGCCGTGCTCTCCTATTTCACAGCTGCAGGGCTGTCTCAGGGAGGCTGTAAGCCCAGGCTCTGCTAGGGCTGCAAACAAAACGCTGCATTTCCTTCTTGCTCTAAACTGAACTTTTAAAAACAGTGTTTAAACCTGGTTAATATGACTTTTGATAATGGCCTTAAAAAAAGTCAAAAGATAAAATATGAATCCTAGAAGATAAATGGCAGAGTAAAAAGGAAATTAGAAAGGGTGATTTGGAGGTCAAATGCATGTCCAGGTACTAGGTGCAGGGTTTTCATTTTAAAGCACAAACTGAAGGAGCCATGCCCTGGCTAGTCCTGGGGACTCTGTGACGTCTCTGACCAGTTACCACCCTGGGATAGTGTTAGCTCTTCTGAAGGTCAGGAACAACTGCCCTCATGTCCCCCATCTAAGGATAACTGCACAGATTTATTCTGGCATCTCTTCCCTAGGAGTTTCTCTTTTCCTTTTTCTGCCAATCCAAATTCCATACTTTCAAAGCCCAACTCAAGGTTCACTTGTTCTGTGAAGATTTTCTTAGACTCAATCGCCTGTAAATGTTTCCTCCACTTGAATTTATGGATCCCTGAGCCAGTATGGACTGAGTAATTATACATTTGCCCCATGTTGACCTGGAATTATTTTCTTAGGTGTTACCATGACTTATTCATTCCCCTGATAAGATTATACTTCTTGTGGATAGAAAATATGTCTCTCTATTTATCTTGGATTTTTCTGAAAGTCAGAAACAAAAACAGTTTCCTGGGAAACAAGTTCATGCTTGTTGAGAAAATAAATAAACAAGAAAAATGAGAACAAACATGGCATAACTATGTATTCATATTTTAACATCATTTAATTGGGATCTTGTAAACTGTTTAGTAAATAGTTCTGAAAGAAAACATCTTACACTTTCAAAAATTTTTTCTACGAATCACGTAAATTGCTTTTGGGAAAACTCAAGGAACTGTGTTCTGCTTTTGTTCCAATTACATTAAACCTTATGAAAATTGCCATCATGACAACAACGTCTCTTTGGAAGAGAACACCAAATACTTAGGGGCATAGCCTCGTCTAGATGTTCTGGGATTCAAGAGCCCAATTCCTATTAGTGATAATAAGCTCTATGTCTATAAATCCCTGGACACTTATGTCAAGCCTACCTGTTTCAGTTTCCACAGGTGGAATGATGGTTCTAATGAGGTCCCTGTCCTCAAGATTTCTATTTAGAAAAATACAATGTTTAGACTTCAACTTTTCAGCCATCCCTGGTCGTGTTACGGGTAAGGGTGACATTTATGCATTTTGAATCGTATATTAAGAAGCTGTAATTCATGACCTTTTAAAGTAATTTGCTCCACATAAAGTCTCAATCCAATGGACATTAGTGTGTGTTCGAAACACATACAAATGGTGAGTTTTGCCTAATGAAGCTGTTCATTATTTTCTCCCTGTTATGTGCCCGCCTGCATTATCACTGCCCTCTGCTTCCTTCAGTCAGGTGACAAGCATCATAAGGTTGCACAGGCTTTATTTTTATGCTGATCTTCTGAGCGCACTACACACAATTCATTCTCCTTTCTTTAGTGCCTGAACACATAAATTCACCACCGTTTGTATTTAAGGTCAGTATCTGCAGAAGCCAACACTTTCGACTATTTTTTTCATCATTTGAATTTCAAATTCTTATCCTCAAATGCTTTTCACCCCTCTTGCAATCCAGAGTCTAAGGAGAATTGCACGCCCTGCTCTAATAATCTGTCTGTTGTATGGCTTAGAGATGTAAATTACAGGTTTTGTTCTTTTATTTCTCCTTTTTAGTATTGAACTTACATTGAAACGAATATAAGTCCAGCAGGCACTTTGTAAGTGAGGATATATGTAATGCCTATATGGGATATGCCTGTATGCACATATATTGGTGTATGCATGAGCATAAATACAGAAGATTACAATCTTATCTAAGGAAGATTAATTTATAAATAAAAAGATTCCAAATCTATGCTAGTCTACACAAAACATTTCCATTTGGAGTTAATTTTGTGGGCCTCCCTTACCAAGAGATTTTCTTATCCATGGGAGCCACTGAGGCAGGTGGAGATGACAGATGACGGACAGGTTAACCCAAACCCCAGGACTGAGAAACGATTAACTCTAGTCGTCAGGTGATTAGCCCAAGTCCTAGGGTCACAACCTTGCCTGTCAGTAAGTTGCACCCAAACTCCTTCAGGAAAGGTAAGGAAATTTGAACATGCCATTTTTAAAGCCAAACTTGGTGCATTTGCAACAGACTCTGTATTCTGTGCACACCTTCTCGGTGGAGTCCGATTTCCAGTTTTTGTTAAATTAGTTTCATATCAGTCAATACTTGTTTAAAAACATGTCGTAAGTCTGTGGCTTGTGCATGCTTCAATTACCTCTGATTATTACATCAAGATTCACAAACGAGATACCACAGGCACTCCTATTTACTGCAAAATGCTATCGAAACAAACTGAAATTCAATTTCGGAACAGATTGCAATAACCCATCAAAACAGAGCAAGTGGGGAGGTCAGGCCCCGAGGTGTGCCCGGCCATTGTGAAGCCAAGACGGCGTCTCACCTAATCATTTAAACATGGTCTTGTGGCCTGACATTTTTAATGCTTTCTTGATCTCTTGCTTCTGGCTCTGTGTGTGCTTTGCCACTGTGGGGTGCAGTGCATAACAGGTTATGGATTAAACACCAAGTCCTTTTCTGCCAATAGCACTTTTAGGAGAGGACAAATGATTGGGTACTTTTTATAAATAGTCACACCATAGGTGTCCGCAGAAAGCAACCTTTATTCAGGGTTCTTAAAAGCTGCCTGCTTTTTAGATACAAACCAATCCATAAAACTGCCAAGTTCAAATTTTCAGCTATTATCTGGGCAATAAGTCTCAGGTACCTTGGTAGGCTGATGGGACATTTTTGTCGGCACACATTAAGATCCCAGGCTTAACTAATGCAATCTGGTTTTAGAAATTAATTTCACTTACATAATCCCCCTGGGATATGCAGCCCATGGTTTGCATTTACGTCGTGATTCATTGCATTTGGATTAAACTGGAGGGTTAAGAATTTTACGTTCCAGCCAGCTCTGACCCTGAAGAACAGAAACATACACATATCCCTCCCATCGTCTGTTGCTTCAGGGCAAGAGAAAAGAAAGCCACTGTAATTTGGAGACAAGACTTTTCCAGACAACTGCGAACGACAGCAACCATAGCAAGTCACTGAACAGAAGGGTGTTGTGGAGGCCTGGGGCGCGGTGAGAAATTAATGGGAGCACAGAAAGTGGACCAAATATGCAGTTTTCCAAAGAGAAAATGTTGGCAAGAATTCTAGAAAAAACTCAAAAGAGGCTGCAGATTCGTTGACCATAACCATTCAAAACATGGGTTACAAAGTTTTTCCTGGAAGCAGAGAATTAATGAAATGGGGATACAATTTAGAAGAGGTGTATATTATAATTATATACACCGTATAGAGAGGGTTATCTACATCAATCCTCAAGCTGAAATGAAATGAACTGGTTCCATCTCTTTATGTTAAATACGGAAACAGAGACGCAGGGAGGCTGAATCGCCCAAGATCACAGAGTTAGTTTTAGTGTCAAAAGACTCAGGACTTCTGACTGCCTAGCTAGTACTTTTCCACAGACGTTTCTAACATGTTTTTCCACTTCTGTTGGTTAAGAATGCAAATCTTGGGCTTCCCTGGTGGCGCAGTGGTTGAGAATCTGCCTGCCAATGCAGGGGACACGGGTTCGTGCCCTGGTCTGGGAAGATCCCACATGCCGCGGAGCAACTAGGCCCGTGCGCCACAACTACTGAGCCTGCGCGTCTGGAGCCTGTGCTCCGCAACAAGAGAGGCCGCGACAGTGAGAGGCCCGCGCACCGCGATGAAGAGTGGCCCCCACTTGCCACAACTAGAGAGAGCCCTCGCACAGAAACGAAGACCCAACACAGCTATAAATAAATAAATAAATAAATAAATAAAATTTAAAAATAATAATAATAATAATTTTTTTAAAAAGAATGCACATCTTCTCTACGGATTTACTTTCCTAATTTTTCATGAAGAACAGAATTCTACCAACGCTTGATTATGGACTCTTTTGTCTCTCTAGCATATTTTTGAACAATAAGCAAAGTGATTTTAAATATCTTCACTCAAAAAATATACATTTTCAAGGGTTCTGATAGACTTAGTTAATGCTTAACTACAAATAAGGTCAAGAGGAAAGTAAGTTTTTTATGTCTGTGCCACTATGCTGACATTCACACTGAACCTCCAGAGGCCAAGTGTCTGAACATTTCGGTGGGAATCATAACATCAAAGGGCTTGAAAAGGCTTTGGGTTCATTTGGATAACTTAATCCCACTCAGGCAAGTGAGCAGATTTGTGCCTGTCCAAAGGAAGAAAGTCCACAGCTTCCCCGGGAACTTTTTCCTATATTCCATAACCCTGACTTTAAAACAAATTTGACCAGACTGTTCCAATCGGTCTTATTTTATTTTCATACCATTTCTTCTTTTTCCCAATTTATTTAAATGCACATAGGCACATATACTTAAATAACAAGCTATTTTTATCCCACTATACTCAAATTCTCTATTTCTTTTCAGACGAGATAAATGTTTATAAAATATTAACTTCAACACACTAATCTGGACAGGGACTTTTTCCAGGCTTTTCCTTCCCTGGAATGTTTTTGGCCCAGTAAACTTTAATTGTAACATCTTTAGTAGATATCTTGGCATCCAGTGCAGAGGAAAACAGAAACACAGTGCTTCCTTAGAATTTTACAACCTGTTTGCACTATTATGTCTTTACAATGGTGATGGTGTATTTAACCACATACAATTCATTTCATTGTGCTAGAAACAAAGAAAACTATCATGAACCAGAATTACAGAAGGGAATTTGGAGGGCATCTTCTCTGACCCCTAAATGTAACAAATAAGGAAGCAGAGACCCTAGTAAGTGATGTGGACCACAGGTCATACGACCAACAGTCTGCAGCAGAGTTAGTGTTGAATTCTGGATTCTCTCTTGAAAATCCAGTGCTTCTCCTATTAAAACACACTCAGTCAGCATTCAGCAAAGGGGAGAAAACAGAAAACATATTCATTATCTTTGAAAGAAGAATGCTTGACATCTACTAATAGCGCGCGCACACACACACACACACACACACACACTCAAAATCCACAAAAATCCCTTAAAACACAGCTGATTTGCATAATAGGGAAGTGGCACTATTGCTATACTGTGGACTTATCAATTTTTGCATGCCCATGTGAATGAATGAATTTCACTCATCCACATCCAATGTGTATTCTTTCATCCATCACAGGTGTAATGTGGATAATGTTCTTTAATCAGGCAACCTGAAGAAATCCCTAATACCAATTAAATATATTCTTTATTTCATGTTACCATTGAACAATGCCAGGTAGGTGTGAGCAAATTCAACTAAGCAGGACTTGTTTATATAAAATCAGAATAGGGGTTACAGCCTCAAGTTAAAATCAGTGCATTTCTATCAATATAAGGCATTGATCACGTACTGATTTTTATGTATACGTGACGTTTTAGGTAGTGGCAAGATTCCTGCATCTCTCAGATGCAGGAGTTGAATTTGGGAGTCAGCTCTCAGAACGTGACAATGTAGCAGAAGTCTAATTCCACATCTGACTTCTTCCTCATGGGCAACACTCCTCTTTGTGGGGGGCTTAGTCTCTTTGCAGAATAATGCTTCAGCAAAACCCATTTCTAGTAACTATGCTGAGAGATACAACGGGCCAGAAGAGTAAGCGTTTGAAAGTTAATGAGGAAGAAAAGAATATGCCCTTCTTGTAAAATCCTGAAGGGTTCACCCTATATACGTGAACCTGGGAGAGAACCAACATCTGTATTACACCTGAGCAATAATAATAACATTAAACGAGGACTATTTCCTCAGCGTCATAGCTACCCATCCACTAAGCTGCCCGAGTTACAGCAGGCAGCTGTGACGGGGATGGCCTTGGCCAAGAAACCAGGAGGGCAGAATTGGAAGTCAAACTCTGCTGCTGAACAGTTGGGTGATGCTGGGTGACTCACCTTACCTCTCTGGGCCTTTGTTTCCTCATCTGCACCCTAAGGGGTTTGCTCTAGAAGATCTCCAAGACCCTTTGCATAAAAACACACTGGGTTTCAAAATAGTCACGTTGTGCTCTGGTTCCATGATAGCCTCTGGTCACAGCCCAGAGCCTCTGGCTTGCCCTGATACCATCTCTAATATGTCAGATGTGGGCGGCGGATCTCAAGCTGGTCATTCTTCAAGAGTCAGACAGTTATAAAAGAATTTAGAAACTGTAGGTTTTCATTTTGATGATTATCTTTTAAAAAGCTCAACCCAAACACAACCTCGGTCACCACCATATAAGGAATACTGCCGTGTGTTTTTGCAGGCACATGAGTATTTGTGTTTATGATTAAATGCATGTCACGTGCAGGCCACAAGAAAGCTCCCCGTGTGGACAAAGACACAGTGGAGGGAGAATGACTCATCTCTTGGGAACCCAGAAATAACAGAGAACTGAACTCTAAGAAAACCAGCATCCTGGCTGCTGGCACCATGGTCTACTCACTGGGAAATCAATAAGCCGTAGCTCACTCATAGCAACTCTAGACATAAGTGGGCAGTGTAGAACTTCTCATTAAAAGGGTTTCATCCAGCATGATATTTTGGGGTGCATCATTAAATTAATCCACCATTAACAGACTATTAATTTAAGCCATCAGTGGCTAAAACAAATTAAACCAAAAAAAAATTGAAAACAAGCAAAGACCATGAAAATGGCTAAAAGGGTTGTCCATCATGCTGTAACTCAAGGAAAATAAGTTAATAACAAGTAAAGCATAAAATTGCAAACACATCCTACCATTATTACGTTACCTAATAAAAAGGATTTTGTTTCTACCAAATGCCATCATTCATTACATCAAATTGAGGTTGTTATCTGAGTGTTTGGGTTTTGCAGTTTTGTTGGGATGAATGTGTAAACTTGCATTGCTTTATTTATTCTAGGGGGAATTTAAGCATAAATAAAAGATGAATAAATTTTGGGGATATGTATAATAAGTAAGATTATAATAAAAAATAGTTTTCAATGTGAAAGGTCTATGGACACGCTTTTCTGTAAAAGGGGGTCAAGTATATTCTTAAGTTTGAGAAACACTTTTCTTTCAGCCATATCCTCAGGCAGGAGCCCGCAGCCAGACAGGAAGGTCTGTTTGAAGCCAGGCTGCCTCCTGGTCCACTGACCTCTCTAAGTTTGATTGTTCTGGAAGTCTCAGTCTCCTTTTCCTTTTAGTGACTCTAAGTAGACCCAAGAAAAAAGGTTCTTTTCATCTTAATCCTACTCCTTATACACAAGCCAGCCGGAAATCTCCAAACCGGCTTGAAGGAGGAGGACAAGATATCTCTGGACCCTCAGGGAAGGCCTGGATGTAGACAGGAGAGCTGGGGAGGGTTGATCTTGGGCAGTAACTGCCCCCTGACCCAGGGGAGGCACAAGGGGCCGTCCTTACTCTAGAGCTTGGGGGTGGGATGGGAGCAGGCCCAAGGCTGCACACCAAGGTTGGTTCAGGCCAGGCAGTGGGTTCCCTGGAAGAGACAGGGCCACCAGAGCCCAGGTGGGATTAGCATCTCAGTTCTAATAATCCAATTTAAACAAAGAAAAGTCATTCGGCACAATTTCAAATACTCTACGTATTGATTACAAATCACAAACTGGAGGTCAACACAAACTGTAATACAAAACAAACACTAAACACTGTTGTCTATAGTGATGCCATATAATTTATGGCAAATTTAGTTAAGGCCACGGGCTGTGTCTTATTATAAGCAGCAGCGCACTTTTAAGGGGAGACTAGTTCATCTGTAATCTGAGTTAACAGTTTTTTCCAAGGATGTTTTTAGAAGCTGCTTGTTATGAATTTCTGTTTCTTTAGATTTAGATTGAATATAAATAAGGATTCTGGAATACTGCTGGGGCCTCTGCATATTTTATTTTCTACCTTACATCTCATGTAGTCAAAGTACATCTTGTTCTAAGGAAACTACTTTTCCTTCAAACACTTTGGGGCTTAAAAGCAGGATTAACTGTCCTAAATGAGACAGTCCCCAAGGGCACAGGGAGGGGAAGGGAAAACAGAGATTGACCCTCTTGGTGACTGACTGGAATCCTACAGTCAGATGAGGTATGGCTCGGCCTCCTGGCCCTAGAAAATGAGACTCTGGGAGAAAATCAGCTGCTCTAAGAAAAAATTTCTAAGCGTTACATTATCCTTGAAAACAAGTACCAGATTTTCCTGTTAATAATATACTTATCAACTTCAGTTCACAGTTGAAATTCATTTTCCTGTTAATCTCACTCATTTTGGCAGGCATAAAATATACATATTTTTATGGAGACAAGCGAGGTTTTCAAGATATTGGGATCCCCGGAAACATTTTTTCATTTGGTGAAAGGGATCTTGCCAGAGAGCCTGTTTTCAGCACAGGTGCCAGGAGTAGCATGTAAAAGTCACGGTCAGTTTATGTCTACCCTGGGTGACCAGGACTCACCTGCTGGGCACTTAGAGATGCAGGTGGGCCCTGACCGCCCAGGCTGAGAGTCTCACAGATCTGAAAGAGCTGCTTCTGTGTGTACACAGCCATTCTTTTTTTTTTTTTTTTTTTTTTTAAAGGGACCAACTTCAATTGCTTTGGTCTAATTCAAATCCCTTTTTTTTTTTTTTAATTATTTTATTTATTTATTTATTTATGGCTGTGTTGGGTCTTCGTTTCTGTGCGAGGGCTTTCTCTAGTGCGGCAAGTGGGGACCACTCTTCATCGCGGTGCGCGGGCCTCTCACTATCGCGGCCTCTCTTGTTGTGGAGCACAAGCTCCAGACGCGCAGGCTCAGTAATTGTGGCTCACGGGCCCAGCTGCTCCGCGGCATGTGGGATCTTCCCAGACCAGGGCTCGAACCCGTGTCCCCTGCATTGGCAGGCAGACTCTCAACCACTGCGCCACCAGGGAAGCCCTACACAGCCATTCTTAACCCCAAGAAATGCCTCGTGAATTTTCAACCTTGAAGTAGGAGGGCCCACTTTATGTTCTAACCCGAGTTCCCAAGATCCCAAGTGCTTTTCACTTACTGCTCAGGAAATAACCACACTTGTAACTAGTCAGGCAGACGGGGACTCTATAATCTCTGTTTCGCTGGTCGGGGAACACAAGGTCCCCTAGCCAAGCATATGGCTGGGCATCATACAGGCCGTGGTTTTGGCATCAGAAGGATCTGGCTTCAAACCCTCATTTGCCACCTCAAGTTCTGTACTCTTAGGCAGATCTTTTTTTTTTTTTTTTTTCAGCTACTTATTTATTTTAAAATTTTTATTTTATTTATTTTTTATACAGCAGGTTCTTACTAGTTATCTATTTTATACATATTAGTGTATATATGTCAATCCCAATCTCCCCCCCACCCCGCTTTCCCCCTTTGGTGTCCATACGTTTGTTCTCTACATCTGTGTCTCTATTTCTGCCCTGCAAACCGGTTCATCTGTACCATTTTTCTAGATTCCACATATATGTGTTAATACACGATATTTGTTTTTCTCTTTCTGACTTACTTCACTCTGTATGACAGTCTCTAGGTCCACCCACATCTCTACAAATGACCCAGTTTCGTTCCTTTTTATAGCTCAGTAATATTCCATTGTATATATGTACCATATCTTCTTTATCCATTCATCTGTCGATGGGCATTTAGGTTGCTTCCATGACCTGGCTATTGTAAATAGTGCTGCAATGAACATTGTGGTACATGTGTCTTTTTGAATTACGGTTTTCTCTGGGTATATGCGCAGTAGTGGGATTGCTCGGTCATATGGTAATTCTATTTTTAGTTTGTTAAGGAACTTCCATACTGTTCTCCATAGTGGCTGTATCAGTTTACATTCCCACCAACAGTGCAAGAGGGTTCCCTTTTCTCCACACCCTCTTCAGCATTTGTTGTTTGTAGATTTTCTGATGATGGCCATTCTAACCAGTGTGAGGTGGTACCTCATTGTAGTTTTGATTTGCATTTCTCTAATAATTAGTGATGTTGAGCAGCTTTTCATGTGCCTCTTGGCCATCTGTGTGTCTTCTTTGGAGAAATTTCTATTTAGGTCTTCTTCTTAGGCAGATCTTATAACCTTTTTATACTTGGCTTCCTCTTTAGTAAAATGAGAATGAGAATGTCTTGCAGGGTGCTTGTGAGGATTAAACATCACCCCCACCCACCACCAGGCACACAGACGCAGTATGAATTGCAGCTGTCACCATGATAGGTCTAGGCTGGCACGTTGCTAGAATGTAAACTCCATATTCTTCCCACTAATCAATATATTCCTCCACCACCACCACTACTATAACTTCTACTACCTACTCTTCATGAACACTGACTTGTGACAGGACCTTAACTAGGTACTTTCCCTGCATAATCTCATTTTATACCCAATAACCCCACAGGCTACTGTTTTTAGGTCCACTTTGTAGTTGAGAGCAAGGAGGTTTAATAAGGTTCCATTGAGTAAGCCCAAGGTCACAGAGTAAGCGGCTGACCCTGGGTTAGGGCTGAGGAAGCCACGCCTTATTCCTTCTACAGGATAAGCCAACTCTGCCCCCCTCACCACCACAGAAACCCACCTTTCCCCCCTCGGACTGCTCTTCCTTCTGTCCACTAGCTCTCCAAGCAGGGGTCCACCAGGCCCACAGGCTTGCCCAGCACAGCAGCCTTTGGGTCAGAGGACTGAGTGCTGAGATGGGGCCTCATTCTGTTCTTTTATTTATTTATTTATTTTAAAATAAATTTATTTATTTTATTTATTTATTTTTGGCTGTGTTGGGTCTTCGTTGCTGCGTGTGGGCTTTCTCTAGTTGTAGTGAGCGGGGGCTACTCTTCGTTGCGGTGCGTGGGCTTCTCATTGCGGTGGCTTCTCTTGTTGCAGAGCAGGATCTCTAGGCACATGGGCTTCAGTAGTGTGGCACGCGGGCTCAGTAGTTGTGGCTCGTGGGCTCAGTAGTTGTGGCTCGTGGGCTCTAGAGTGCAGGCTCAGTAGATGCGGCACATAGGCTTAGTTGCTCCGCGGCATGTGGGATCTTCCCGGACCAGGGTTCAAACCTGTGTCCCCTGCATTGGCAGGCGGATTCTTAACCACTGCGCCACCGGGGAATCCCCCTCATTCTGTTCTGCTCACAGAACTGTCTCTGGTCCTTGCTGAGTGCCGTCCCTAGAACTGTAGTTCCAGACGGCTGAGGCAGGAACCAGTTCCGGGTATTTTTTTCTAAATTGCTGCAGGCGGCTGATTCTGAGGGATGTGCTTGGTTGAGAATCACGAATAGGTCCTGGTGGCCTTGAGAGCAGATGCTGCACTTTGAGGGGATCCCTGGGCCTCCTCCCGGTTTCCCTACCTGAACTCTGGGTTGCTAAATGCTTTCTACTTACATAAAGAGCATCCGTGAAAAGGGAAAAGACGACCTTTGTGATCTGGAAAAGTCACTTGACAAAGTTCATGCTCTGAGCTTGCTGCTCTCTCCTACTTCCTACCAAATCAGGATGAAGAACGTTGTTGACCTTCCAGACACTTGCCTTCTCACAGTCCCCAGGTGCCTGCCCACCTGTGTTCTCTTCACGGCCATGGGAATCCGCCTGGACTTCTCTTCAAACCAGTGCTAGTGAAATGTTTCCAATGACCCATTAGCTTAGCTTTCAAAAGGACAAGAAGACACCTTCCTCCTGTTTCACTGGCAGCGATAAAAATCTCTACACATTTCGCGTGTCCACCTGGCAGGGGGATTGTAAAGTCTGGACTGTTCTCGGGGACAGCTCTGTCGCTGCCTCTGCTGTGCCGGGGGCCTGATGCCCCACTCTGGACGGTAGCGGGGAGAGGACTTCGGAAGCGCTGCTACCTGCTGTCCCGGACCCACGGAAGCAGGGGCAGGAGTGCTGCGGGCCGCTTCTGGGAGGTGCCCCGGCTTGACCGCCCGTGCTGACCACACTCCTTCCCACAGGGTTGCTGCCCTGTCTCTCCTCCATGTGAGCTGAGCCAAGTCCAAAGCAGGCAGACGTTTCCACGCAAAGGAACGCGACCGTAGCATCACTGGCATCAAAAGAGCCGCTACCGGGTTCCCGCTTGGGTTCCGCCTGCAGCGTCGTGAGGGACGCATGCGCGGGAGCCCTACATGCGGAGAGCAGGGAAGCCTATTTAGCTCTTCTGCCCTGAGATACATTCAGGATCTTCCCTTCAGCCTGATGTTAGGGAGGTAGGCAAAGAGGGCTGACCTTTGGAGGGAGGTTTTCATAAAATAAATAAACTGGATGACAGCATATGAAAGTTACTAACCTCCTTAGAATGCCATATGCGAGCAACTTGTAAACAGCCCATAAATATCACCTGTTGGGTGCGAAGCAAGGAGGCTGGTACTGAATTCTGCACGAGCACATTTTCTGCAACACAGAGCGTCTGGTAAGGACAATTTATTCTCTGGTTGTCACAGGACGACAATGATAAAACCTGTTACTACTGACTTATGTGTGGAACCGTGGACCGTGGGCGGCTCAACCTGGGTGTGGAGATAGACCCGGTGGGTGGGGCTCAGGGGTCTCTTGGGGGCTGGGTGGTGCCAGGAGCCGGACTGGAAAATGAGCGGGGCGTTTGGTGGGGATCTTGATTCCACAAGCGGGATTTCACCAGTCACCACCACACACACAGTTTTCGAAGCATTGCATAGCAATGCCCGACTTTTAAGCCATTTTCTTAAAGGTTCACAAACATCTGTCACTCTTAGAGAACGGCGTGTGGAAGAAGCATTGTGAATAGCACCTTTAACGTTTACACACAATTTTCAATCTCCTAATAATTAGTTCTAGAATAATTAATTCTACGAAGGATAATAAGGTCTTTCCCAGGTTCTATTTCACATATAAAATAACATTAAAAAGAATGAAGTTTGTTTGTCTTTTCTCCCAAATGCACTTAGCACAACGTCTTGAGGTAGAAAAAATATTTCAGATTTCTCCGGAGAATAACATGCGTGACAAGGGAAACAGAACCAAAGAAAAGGTGGGCTTAATGGGTTTCTTTTATAGTTATAAACACGTACACAATCCAGACATATTTTAATACCATTATCTCCTACCTTCCCAGCACAAACCTTTCCAATTATACTTTTAATCAAGAATTCCCTCTTATGTTGTTACTTCCTGCCCTTCTGGGTTCCTATGATATTCAGTTTCCATCCTGGTCTCATCCTGTTTGGCCCCTTTGCGTAAAAGCTAAGGAGCCTGGCCCACAGCCTGCCAGGGCTTTCAAAGCCCCGGCAGTCTGTAAACAGGAAAGATTTCCTCTGAGGCGGAGGGCCCCTCCTTGATCAAAAGATGGCCCTTGGATAAGGACTTCCCCCCAGTTTTCAGCCATTAGCACTTTGAGATCAGATGTTCTCTTGGAGGGCACGTTACTAGCCATCCATGGCAGAGGTGTTGGGCATCCTGCCAGGGGTCCAAGGGCCACACAGAAATTGCAGGAAGAATCAGTTGCAGCTGCTCTGTCTGTTAATGAGGAGGTAGGGGCTGGAGAGACATAAAGATTTCCTCTGAGCCACAGTCCCGGCTGGTGAACAGCCGTGGCGGGAGGGCAAGCTAATCAGACTTCAGTTCAGAGCACGAAAGTGGGACGGAGAAGCTGCATGAGGCGCTCTGGCAACCCTAGGGACCCCAGAGTTTGGAAGTAATGACTCTACACAGAAAGGCTGCTTTTATCCCCATGGTTAGCCAGAGGCCACTTCGAAACTGTTTTATAGCAATGGAAGCATAGCTGATGACATGAGTTGGAGACATCCTTCCATGTAAAAGCTCTGGTTATGTTTGTTTTAGAGTCGACTTTATTACTTTATAGCCACAGTTCCTGTTTTCAAAGTTGAGGACATCTTTATCCAAGGCATCTCATCTCCCCGCCCCCCTCCCCATCATCTCATCAGAATCTGTCAAATTCAGGCAAAATCTGTCCCTCACCAGTCACCATATTTTGCATTCCTTTCTAGTTAATCACACCCGGCTGTGACCCTAAGAGTAAGAGTAGAGTGAGATGGGGAGCAATCAAGCCATCCGTGATCTTCTTTCTAAGTTGGGCAAACAGATCGAAGTCTGTACCAAAACAGACAAACAAACAAACATTTTTAAGAGACCTGCTTTCCTGTATCGGTCTTATCTATAGAACCCATTCTGCTTTTTAATTACCTGACGAGGAAAAGGGGTGCTTTGAATTCTTATCACACACTTCTCTGTGACTCTCAGCTGGCCCTTACAGACTGCTTGGTTTCATTTGCTATCTCCTTATTCAGATAATCTCCACCTTCTGAAATAGATTACACGCTTTTTAAATCCCAGGGGGGGTGGGTAGTAACATTGTTCATCTCTCCCTTCCACATTCCATAGGTACTAACAGATCAGTAACAACTTCACGTTTAAACTCTACCTAATTCCTTTCCAACTGACAATGGTCAGTACCTTATTTCATTATAATATGGAAACAGTGATGAGGACAAACTGTGTCAGTGTGAAAGGGTTTCACAATCTCCAAGTCAGATTTTAGTTTTAATCTCTAAATCAGAGGTTGATGGTTAATAAGAAGAAAGCAAATGTTAAATGTGATGGAGGTGACGAGAGGAAAGTGAAACTGCCCACACAACCAGACTGGGTGGCGACTTAGAAAACATCTTACTTACCCTTCGGCCATAGCATTTACCATCCTAAGCTGTAAAATATCTATTTACAAGTCCTGCTTTCCCCATTCACCATAACCCCTTCAAGAACAACAAACAAAGCGTTATTGATCTTTCTGTATCCGGTACCCACTAGTGATACTGGCATATTATATACACACACACCCACACACACAATTTTTTTTTTTTTTTACTGAATAAGATCAAATAATATTGGCATGGGATTGAGAAAGAAGAAATGAAGATTCTGATTTTTTCAAACTTTGAGAATCTGTTTTCCGGTCAAGACATAAACGGGGGATTTAACCAAATCACATGAGGAAACAAGCATTTCCTGTGTAATACTTAGCTGTTCTTGGGAAATAACTAGATGAAATTTGGTTAACACATAAACAAAGGTCAAACAGTTGAAAAGAACTGAAACACATTATAATAATTAGTTTAGGAGGTGACCCAAGACGTTTTCAGTAAAATACTTTCCATTTTTGGCCTCCATTCCCTCTTCTTTCACTGATTTGCTTTTCCTTATTTGAATGGAACCCCTACCCCCAGAAGAACTGTATCATCACTGAAAAAAATTGAGAAAGCTAGGAGAATGGGGAAGAAAACAAACCGCATAAGAGACCTTGGCAACATTTTTTCCTTCTCTGAGGTTCTCCGTCAGCCATCTCTGTCTTGATCCGCAAGCCCTCAATTATTTTTATTTTATTTTATTTTTTACTGAAGTATATAGTTAATTTACAATGTTGTGTTAGTTTCAAGTGTACAGCAAGATGATTCATTTATACATATATACATGTATTCTTTTTCAGATTTTTTCCATTATAGGTTATTACAAGATATTGAGTATAGTTCCCTGTGCTATACCATAGGTCTGTTTACCTATTTTATATAAAGTAGTGTGTTAATCCCAAACTCCTAATTTATCTCCCCCCACCCCCAAAGGCCCCAAATTATTGCCTCACTGGTCCCTTTGCTCTTTAGCACCCAGGGCACCAGAAGGCTAGTACACAATGACTGTCCCCTAGCGGCCATCCCAGTGCCATTATCCAATTGAAACTTAGCTTCGAGATAAGCTATGTCTTTCATTACGTGCTCTGGGGAACGTAATGAAACGACTCCATAAACCAATGGCCATGTGATTGGCATTCAATCTGCTCATCTCCTTTTATTTGTGGACCCATTCAGTCGAGGTCTGAATTTTTACAGAAATGCACGGCATCCCTCAAAGATGGCATCAGGCCACTGCTTGAAAGCTTCTGCGGGGAGAGAAGCTCACCACGTTATGAAATGGTCCCTCATCAGGGTAGAGAGAGAGTAGAAAACTACGTCTTGAGTCTAAGCAATGAAACCCCCAAAAGCAAAAGCATCCATACCACCAGATGACTTAAGGCAATGTAAACAATTGAATCAGTTCTTTGTAACTGAAGAGTGATCTGCTGTAGAGCCATACACACCATGATGGTGTGTCCTGCCAGGTCACAAATGAGCGCCTGTGACGTTACAAAGGCCCAATCCACAGCACACAGGGACAGTAGCGGGAATCAATGGTTTGGGTGACCTCGCTGGTAATTCCCTTCTAAGATTTGCTGTCACATATTTAGGTGGGTAACAACTTTTCTAATGTGCTGAATTGCATTTGTACAAACATATGTAATGTACTAAGACCATTTAAAAAATGTGTGAAACTCTTAAGTTAAAATAACTCAAGATTAAACCTGGACATCCCTGGGAAATCATATTTTATGAGTTAGGAGGTTTGTTATGGTGTATTAGGATGATAATTTCTACCTACTGGTCCCTGTTCTACCCTTCGAGATGACATAGAATAAGTTCTGAACCCCTTGGAGGACGCACTGCAGAAGGGCGTGCATGCATCCCAAAGCACCACGTCACGAACGTGCACAACCTGCAACAAACCACAAAGAGGAAACACACCAGAGCTGAAAAGGAAGGGTGGACAGGCAAGGGAACCACTGTTCTGGAGATGAGGAGAACCAAGTTTGCACCAGGGACCCACTCACTGGGCAAGTCACTCACTGTTGAAACGCCTGTTTCTTCAGCCATCAAATAGAAGGATCAGAATGTAAATCTGGGGTTATCTTCCTGGCTAGTTGCCGAGCAGTAGATGTGTGTTTATAACTTTCTACACATTTTTAAAAATGTGTATTATGACTGGAAGCTTATGGTGGGAACACAATTTGGGGTCTTTTAGTAAAAAAGAGTTATTTCTAAACAAAATTTTAACTTACAGCTGTTATACATATATGGGATTTGTGCGTGTATGTGTGTGTGTGCAGGAAGGTTATTGTTTACACTAATCTGCTAGGGTCAAATCCATTTTTTCCCCAGCTCTTTGTTACTTGCTTGGGCTGACTGGGCACACACTTCTATTATTGGCAGAGGGCTGTCTACATCAAGCTCACATTGTTTCTCTAGCATAAATAAGAGAGACAGAAACAATGAGCATATAACCACTGCTGGACTCAGATGTGGTGTTTATGAAGGCAGCTGCTTTTGCATTCTTGGGGTCAGAAGGATGTGTGCGTGCGTGCGTGCATCTACGTAAGAGCCAACAGCCCTTGAAAGCAACATCCCTTCATCCTCATTGTGCCAGAAGGATTCTTCATTCAAAGCACCTTCACAAGAGAGGTAGACAACCAGGGAAATAACATGATAAAACATATTTTATCCCCCTGGTCAATTTACAAGTTTCTTTGACAGATAATTGCTAATTATCTCTGTCATAGTAGCATTACTTAGGCAGTTACACTTGGTGTATTTCCTTAGTGTTTTACACCTTTTTAAAGGTAGTCAATGATGTCTTTTAGCTGCTCTACAAAGGGTCACCTAAGGAAAAGCAATTGTATGCTTAACATCTGGGAAAAATATTGCCTGTTGGGTAGGTTCCATGAGAACAAAGTTATTTCTCAGATTTTTCCCTTCCGGCTTCAGCTTTGTTTTCCTAGGAATAGTGCAGTAACGCTGGAATTAATGAGTGACGGAGCCCTTGATTGAATCAATATTGAGTGAAAGTCATTTGTATACATAGATGTGACTCTTTCCGTGGGAGTCAGAGTGAATTTCTCAAGAAAGTGCCAAGAGAAGATGCAAGGCAGACACAGCTGCCTGACAGAGGCAGACAGAAGCCTAACTTTACAGACCGTTCCATACTCCACATATGTTGAAACAACAGGCTGATTCATAGTTTCCTTGCTTAGTTTCCAAATTGCCTTGCAACAGAAGCAGATTGACTCCCTTCCCTGGTCTGTAACTGGGATTCACAATCCTACAAACTCCAGTCTTCAGAAAGGAAACACTGCAAAGCATGGCTCCCAATTTTTGATAGCCACAAATTCAGATGTTTTCACAGAACAGCAAAATTTTCAATTAAGACAGGGGTTGGCAAACTATGGCCTGCAGACCAAATCTGACCAACTCCTGTTGGTTTGTTTTTATAAATAAAGTTTTACTGGAACACAGTCATGCCCATTCATCTACCTATTGTCTATGGCTGCTTTCTCATTATAATGGAGGACTTAAGTCATTGAAATTGAGATTGTTTTGCCAGAGAAGCCTAAAATATTTACTCCCTGGTCCTTTGCAGAAAGTGTGCCGATTCCTAATTTAAAATATCAATTTATGTCGTAAAAATATCAATTTCTTTAAAAATGTACATGTAATTTTAAAGTCAACATCACCAACTTCCTTTATCCCTGAGAATAACCCTCTCAAAGCAAGCTGGTAATTTGTATCAGGAGTCTTATTACTATCATTGTTCAGTTCAGGAACCATACATCTAGGAATCTCTTCTAAAGAAATTCTCAAAGATACATAAAGACATGCATACAGATGTACAACTGAGCATCGTTCACATTTGCCTGTAATTCTGAGTAACTGAAAACAATCTAAATATCCTAAGCAGTTTGGGTTAAAATTCTCATTTTGCAAAGTCATGTGACTTATAAAAGATATGTTTTAAAAACTATTTAAGGACCTAACATAAAATGCTTAAAATGTAATTTTTAGAGAAAATGGTAGGATAAAAGGTGTCTATAAAGAACCATCTCAATTTTTTAAACATATGTATATCTCTAAATGCAAAGAAAAAAGGCTGGAAAAAGACATATGAAAAATACAGACAGTGTTGTCTTTGAGTGCCAGAATTATGTGTGACTTATTTTCTTGTGTTTTTCAAATATTTATTTAAGGGAAAAATATGCAGCATGGCTCCCTCATACATATGCAAACTCAGTGTGTGTACATGTCTCCATAAAAGGCCTATTGTGCAAAACAGAATATGAGGTTTGCCAAGCCACACAGAACATTTTTATTTAGAACTATAAAAAATTGTATTTTTTTTTAAAAAAGAGAATCTGCAAACCTTGAGTTTTAAAAAGTGATTCTATGGAATACATACATTATACTTCATTTAAAACAGAAATTAATCCAAAAATTGTCAATGGACTTACAAAACAATTAGGTTTTGAAATTTATTTCTGATAACTCTGTGCTCAAGAAAAATAAATATGCATGCCTTTTTATTTAATTAACAAAAATGTTTGTCCCAAATAAAACTCTTCTCTGCCATTCTGTGGTTAGCCCATTTCCCAAAGAGGCATGGATTAAAGATGGCAGATTGGTAAGCCTTGTGATGGTAAGCCTTTGTATGGATTAAAGATGGCAGATTGGTAAGCCTTGTGATACCACTTTTTCCTCAAGTCCACGGCAGGCACTGCAGTCCATTCTGCTACTTTTTTCTCGAATGCACTCCAAGTGGCAACTGCTAATCAATCAGCAGTATCACGCGAGAGCAAACATATCTGCCACCCTCCACATGGCGACATAACGGGTTTGGCAAGTTAATTCTTAGCGCCCTCCTTCTCTTAAGACTAAATGGGGGACTTACCTGGTGGCGCAGTGGTTAAGAATCCGCCTGCCAATCAATGCAGGGGACACGGGTTCGATCCCTGGTCCGGGAAGATCCCACATGCCGCGGAGCAACTAAGCCTGTGCGCCACAACTACTAAGCCTGCACTCTAGAGCTTGTGAGCCACAGCTACTGAGCCCGTGTGCCACAACTACTGAAGCCTGCACGCCTAGAGCCCGTGCTCTGCAACAAGAGAAGCCACCGCAATGAGAAGTCCGTGCACCGCAAAGAAGAGTAGCCCCCGCTCGCAGCAGCTAAAGAAAGCCCGCGTGCAGCACCAAAGACCCAACGCAGCCAAAAATAAATAAATAAATAAATACAATTTAAAAAAAAAGACTAAATGGTCAAACCCTTTTTTATCAGCATTGAACTTGATCATCTTACTTTGAAAGCAATAGAACTTTGTGTGTATATTTCAACAGCATCTCAAAATGTCTGAAATGGGACCCACTGTCTCGTTTCCTCGACTATTGACATTACCGGTACTACTGTTTTTTCAGACCCGAGGATGGAGACATTTAATCATTAAAGTGCCAGTCTTCAACTCCACTCAAATCCTATCACGGGTCAAGTTCTGACCACGTCTCCTTGAGGATACCTCTTTCTTTCTATTTCCATTGCCACTACTTAACGTTCAGGGAGTGATGGGGATATTTCGGGGGAAGAGATGAAGATGGAATGGTAAGATGAAACATCTACCCATTTACTTAGTCACTAATATTTTTATCAAAGAATTATTATTTTTATGCCCTGGCTAGAGATATCAGGTAGAAAAGATCTCATACAGCTTCTTTCTTCCCTTTCTGTTGAATTTGTTCCACTTGAAGAGCCAGTAAAATGGCTGGTGGGGCTATAAACCAACTCCAAAAAGTCATAGCTGACTGTGTTCAGTCCCCACTGAGATTCCTGTATATGAATCACCCAGAGGCCGTATCCCCAGCAGCCCTGCTGAGCTGGCTTTTGGCAACGTATACTTTGAAGCAACCCCAAACCATCCTGGGACGCTTTGGAAGCCGCATGCTCACTCTGCCACATCCGGTGCTTCCTGAGGCCCGTCACTCAGGGCCTGCTGGAGGGTGAAACGGGGATGGACCGGGACCAATAATTTCAGGCAAAGAAGACGTGACCTGAAGTCAGAATAGCCAGTCAGTGCCAGGCGTGGAGAGGAGGCATCACCGGTCAAGTATTCGGGGCTGGAGATGAAGTGAATTTGAAAAACAAGAGCAGCTCAGCTGAGGGCTGAATCAAAGCAGGTCTGGAGCCCCAGCAGAGGGTTACAAGTCGAGAGCATCAGAGCCAGGAAGAAACTTGACGCTCAGCCAACAGTTGCCTCAGCCAGACATTTTCTACATGCATCTTGTTTGGTGCAAGAGCCAGGTCCCCAGGGGGCCTGTCTTGGAACTGCAGGGGAAGATAATGAGGCTCCACAAGCTGGAAGGGCACAGAGGGCACAAAGGACACTCCTGCTGCTGCTCTCCTTTGTCTATCGTTGTCTTCCTGGAATGTAAGCACCATGAGGGCAGGGCGTGATGCTCTAAACCTAAACGGTAATCGGCACATACTACGTAGTCAGTACATGTGTAGTGAATGAATGAGGCAGCAGGCAACAGCTGAGCTATTAGAGGAGGAATTCTGGTGTCCAAATAAACAATGCTTTACAAAGTGCCTGAATTTATCCCAACTTTCAAGTTTGTGAGTTCTGAATTTATTACCATGTGTATTTTTTTCTAAGTCTATGTCATGACGAATGTTTAACAGTGAACTCGTGTTCACCATCCATCTCAGGGCCTGTGCAATCAATACATAAACCAAGCCCTCAGACAACACTGATAAGAAACATGAATAGTTTAAAATCTCAAGGTCAGGCCCAGGAAAACTGTAATGACAAAAATAATGGGGCTTGACAGTTCGAGTTCTTTTTTTAGGACGGTGTTTAGAAATACTAGACATTTTTCAATTAATGCTGGGAATTAGCTAAATAACTTTAGACGTTAGTTCACGATTGATCATTTGCTTTAACAAAAATATGGCTCAGGAGGACCAAACAGAGGAGAAAAGTACAATTAGTATGTTCATTCATTTCAGGTCCTGTTTACATTTGCATCTTGAACGACTTGGGCTTATTTTTTTAAACTAAGTTTCCTGCCTGTAATAGAATCATTAACATTCATCTTTATTGGTAGCGCATCTGTGTTTAAATTCTTCAGAAGCACCTAGTCAAATGTGCTAAGGAAAGGACAAACATAGAAGGACAGCAAATTTTATCCACATCTCTACCCCTATTCAGCCTTTGGCAAGCTGCTTAGTCTTTAAACATTTGGGTGATTTCATTCTAAAATGGGTCTGGTACAAATAAACAATTTCCCAAGGATGTGTGAATTAACCTGAGGTTATAAAGAGTTTTGAAATGATGAAGTGCTATCAATGCTAAGTCAAATTATGAAATTACACCTTTGCAAACATGCTATTGTGGGAATAAATGAATCTGAACATTGTATTTACAGTGTGATTTGCTTCTGAAATAGAATATTCATAATGGGCCTCAGCAGGCGACAACAAAGTGCCATCTTATCTCCTGTTGATAGACCACAATTTCAGAAAATTATTTTTACAATGGCGTCTGAATAAGCACCTTAATTCAAGGTTGTTTTACAAATAGATACATAGCTTACACTGCCATGGAGACATAAAGAGTGAGGTGGGATTCATGAACAAAATCGCTGTTGTCATTCCTTTGTACTTTTGCCAATGTAATCTCTGTTCTTTACAATCTAATTTTAACAAGCTATGCTGAACAAAAAGATAAGGTAAAAGCTACTTCTGTGTCAGTGATCAAACCCGAGTTTAGGTTAATACTCAGGTTATCAACTGCAGTTAAATTACCCTTCGAACTTGGCCTGTGGTTCACCTAGTTTCAAGAACAAACAACTCATTCCTACAGAGAATTTCCGTAGCCTGCAAATGTTATATTCAGCAACAGCAGAACAATAAATGAGGCCACATTCCTAGTTCTTTTAAATAAATGATTCCCTAAAACAGGCCTGTTCATGGGTAAGATTAAGGTCTAGGTGAAAAAGTGAATGATTCCTTGGAATAAATGCGGCCAAAATGGAGTTTTAAAATGCCTGACACAATTGGGGGGTAGAAAACAGACATGAAATCTGTGTCTTGGAGGAAAAAAAGCAGTAGGCAGAGGCTGTGTTGCAAAAGGCAGGGAGGGTCTGGGCTGAGCTGGGGTAGCTTGGAGAGGGAAGTGGGAGGGATGAGGGGGTCTTGTTAAAAAACCAAAGAAAGGATCGGGAATCAGGGCCAGGCTGAATGGTCAGAAAAGGTATGTTTGGAATTCGCTCTCGTGGCACCAGGGTTCCCCTGCATAAGCTGAGTCTTGCTATGTTAGCGGCAAAAGGGGCTCCTTGAGCAGGACCCATCCCTCCCACCCTACAGACGAGGAAATGCAGGTGCAGAAAGATGAAACCCGCGAGCCCACAGCTGTTTGGAGGCTGTCACTTCTAGAACTCAGGATCACGGTGGGTTCCTAGAGGCATCACGTGTGAAGGCCACACCGACCACTAAGCCAGTCTCCGGAGGGAACTGTGAACGTGAAAACACAGGACGGACCCAAAGGAGAACAAGCTGAGGGCATGATCCGCTGGCCCTCTGCCTCGGCCCCAGCTCATCTTTCCCCCGCAGGGAAATGGTAGAGCTTATCATACGAGTCGTTCTATTCTCTGGATTGCAGACAAACCTGAGATGTGAGAGTGAAGGGGTGCTATGGGTTTCCTGACCAGAGATGTCACACAAACATCCAGAAATACCCCCGAGAACTCGTGTAAGGTCATGGCCTCGGGGAGGCAGCAGGAATGTGGAAACTAGCCACGGTGGCTGAGGTGTTTGCTGTTGTGGGCGTGGCCATGCACCTGCTACTCCTTTGTCCCTCCCTCTTGGGTTGGCGCTTGCCTATTGTGACACACAGCTTTAAGAAATGCTTAGGAAACACTGTTATGGTGAGAAAGGTGAGAGGCAGGGGAGCAACTGAAACCCCTCTCTGTCCACTTCAGCGAACGCCTTGGGCTGACTCGGCCTGTCTGCTCTCCAGGACAGCATCTTGACGCGGCTGCTCTAGGACACAGGGCTTGGTTTGTAACCTGGTGACGTGGACAAACGTATTTACAACAGTCAGCACAGGGTGCATCCCGTGTTGCTCTTTCTAAGGGAGAAGTGCACGTTCCACATCCTCCCCAGCAAGCCTGCTGTGAAGTTGACGTGCATTTATTGGGGTTGCCAGCTGGAACGGAAGAAGGCTCTAAATTATTTGTGTGAAATTTATGTAAAGGTGGTTTGGATGTGAGCCCAGAGAGTAATATACAATAGACAAAGTTTACAGAGTTGTGATACAAAGTCCCAAGAGTTTGGGGATCAGATTGTGGAGATGACTGTGAAACAGAAAGAAGAGATTTCTGTCAAGCGGTACCTCTGCATCTTTTTTGAGATTTAGCTAAAGCTACTCACATGTAGAAATTCTAGGCTTTTCAAAGTAGAGGTTTTTAGAGGAAACATGTACGTTTGACTCCACTACCCAGGAAAATGAAGGGTTTACCCTGTAAATGAGAAGTATAAGGGTGCATGTTCGTAGTCTAGTTAAGCTAGAGCTTTTCCCGGGCAGCTGACTCGGTTCTTTGGCGCTAGGTGAGCACGCTGAGAAGGATGTCAGTCAGCCAATTCAATTCGGCAAATATTAATTGAGCAGCTGCTACAGGCAAAGCACTGTGGGCGGCTCCGCCAGGGCTGGGAAACACTCTCAGCCTCTGCTCTGGAGCATCTTCCAAACTAGCTGGGTGAACAGTAGCAGAATATTAATGATTATGACCAAACACAGAATACTGGAAGGAACGTTGAGTGATGCCTAAACATAGGTCTTGGGGGTGTGTCCGAGGACAGAGGAAGAGACCACGTTTCATCAGAAATGGCGTTCAGAAGGAAGCATCACTGCGGGTAGGGCCAGATGATGGGCCACACGTTGACAGGGAGACGCAGGTCTGTGTAAGGCACTGACCCCTCGTCCGTCTGGGAAGGAAACAGCCCATGAAGAGGCATGGGATAGGAAAGCAGGAGTGACTGTGAAGAACTCCAAGGCGGCCACTTTGGTTGAACATAAAAGGGAACCACAGGAGAAAGGCCAGAGAGGCAGGTGGGAGAGACATGGTTTCATTCCTAGTTGAATTGAACTCGTAATGCAAGGCTGAGAAACACAGATGAAGCAAGGGGGGAATGGGGAACTCTCCATGTTTCTAAGCAGGGGGGGAGAAGGAGGAAACCCCATTCCTGAGGCTAATGTGTCAGCACCAGGGATTGGTTAACAAGTGTTGGAATTTGAGTGCTAACAGGAGAAACATAACAGAAAAGATAGATGCGATGGATATTGTAGTTACGTGATTTAGAGGCTTTAAACTGATGTGCGGGATAAATAGAAATCAAGAGACGCCCCAGAGTCTCAAGGGTTCTGGGCCATGTTGTGCAAAGGTCGAAGAAATTCAGGCCAAGAAAAGGCCAGTGGTTTGGGGCATGAGAATAGGCATTGGAATCTAACATCTGCGCAAACAATTCAGTCAACTGGAGGGGAGAGGACTTAGGCTGAGAAGGGTTAAGGGAGAAAGTGGAGTTCTGGGGTGTAGACACCACGTTCAAAGCCCTTGGCAGTCATAGGAAAGGGAGAGAGAGGTGAAAGATTAGTCTGAAGAGTAACAGGTCCAAGGAGGGCTTCTTTTACTCACGAGTGGAAAGTCCTACAGAATCTATTGGACCGGGGAGGCCCACAAGGTCCCACAAGAAATAAAGAAAAGCCCTTCTGCTGGACCCCCAGCCATACACAGCTGTGGTCATTTCAAAGGAAAACAGTGCTGGGGGAACTCTGAGAGGCTGCAGACATCATTTTTATCACATACGAACATTCTTGAGGGTGAGGTGGCGAGAAGAGTCTAAAATAGTAATCTCTTCTCAGCCACTATCCTAAGGGCCTTCCTGCGGACATGCTTTTCTTCGAGGTCACCGAGAATCACCCCCTCTGCCCGGCCCCACTGTTGGGAAATCTGTCCTAACCAGAAATGGGGGGAAGAAGACGGCAAGGTGAAAGGGGCTGAGGCTGCTAGAAACTGAGGGAAAGCGGGGAGGATGGAAGGGACCATCAGTTTTAAAACACTGATTTTCCCAGCTGCTTTTCACTATGAATTTATAATACAAAATCCATGTAGTTTCCTCTCTCTTGGACACAACTGTAATGGCAATATTTGGTTTCACTGATTGGGAAGAACGGACATCCCTGTTGTAATAACCACCATGACACTGGCTCCCGCCTTAAAGGATGGGCTGGTTTCCCATTGGATTGTACTGAATATATTTATAAGTCCGAAGGCACACCTTGGCAAATAATGGCTCTTTAAAGGCCATTAATGCTATTATCAAGTTTGTGACACTGAGATAGCATCTTCCTTGAATTTTCCAGAAACTCCACCCATCCAGATTTTTATTTTTTACTTAAAAAAACTTTTTTTGGAGTATAGTTGATTTTAAATGTTGTGTTAGTTTCTGCTGTACAGCAAAGTGAATCAGTTATACATGTACATATACCTACTCTTTTAAAAATTCTTTTCCAGGGCTTCCCTGGTGGCGCAGTGGTTGAGAATCTGCCTGCCAATGCAGGGGACACGGGTTCGAGCCCTGGTCTGGGAAGATCCCACATGCCGCGGAGCAACTGGGCCCGTGAGCCACAACTACTGAGCCTGAGCGTCTGGAGCCTCTGCTCCGCAACAAGAGAGGCCGCGATAGTGAGAGGCCCGCGCACCGCGATGAAGAGTGGCCCCCACTCGCCGCAACTGGAGAAAGCCCTCACACAGAAACGAAGACCCAACACAGCCAAAAATAAACATAATAAATAAATAATAAATAAAAAATTTAAAAAAAAATTCTTTTCCAATATAGGTCATTACAGAGTATTGAGAAGAGTTCCCTGTGCTATACATTAGGTCCTTATTAGTTACCTATTTTATATACAGTAGTGTAGATTTTTAGAAGACTGCAATTATTACACACTTAACCAGCCAATTTATTATAAGAACATTCAGAAATTCTTGTTGGCTGAATACACGTTGAGCATGAGATACCATCTCTATTGTGGATGTGTGCCGTGCTCTTGAAATATTTATGTGTCTCCTCCCAAGGATGCAGACTTTATTGTTTACAGTCTGAACTTATTTTAAGGAAGAAAACCTGCGGATGCAGTTCCTGTTAGAGCAATACCTAGGCTTTATTTAACATATTTATCTTGTATTCCTAAGATATTTCCACCTACATTATCTCATCCACGTTGTGTTATTAAGATTGGGAGAGAAAGGAAAGCATTTTGTTTTCTTCAGAAAGAGAAAGAAAAAGATTAATTGAAGCTGTGTCTAGGTAGACACAGACCTTGATGTATTTCCGTCTCCCTGAGCCATGCTGGTTAACACTGTCAAACCACAGTATTAATGGTGGCATAACCAAGCCATTCATAGACTGCAACCCAGCTGTATGACCTGTGTTCTGTCTCATAGATGGGAATGCACGGCAGAGGGGCAATTATAACCCACGTCCCTAATTCTCACCAGAGCACTTTTTCCCAGGGAGCTGCTAACATGGTCCCCTGACAATCAGAAATCCCCAGTTCGTGTTAATGAGCTAACACACACATCAGGCATGATGCTAGCACAGCTACAGAGGGAAATGAGGATGTGCTTTGAAGGACTGAACCAGTGTAGCCTAACAGTTACTCAGTAGTGGCCTCAGCCAGGGACAAAGAAATTGGCACTGGAATAAAAGGTAAGGAAAATGCAAATTATTTTCTTTGGAAAAAAAAAAAAAAGGAAACTTCCAATCAGTGCTAACTCCCCCTACCCCCCGCCCCTTCCCTCAGCTTAATGTCAACAACCTTCGATGAAAAATCAAGTTATGGGCTACCCCTTGTAGGTGCTACTACACCTAAAAAACAACATAATCCTGAATCAGACCAAGTCAACCCAGTGCCACCAAGTTTGTGGGGCTCCGTGTCCTTCATTGTCTTTGAGTCAAGAGTGTTCCCTTTTCTTTAGATTTGGAAATTTAGTGCTTTCTAATTTTGTAAAGCTATCTAGCCAGGACTAAGATTTTGACCACATCTTAACTTTTGCCGTGCCATTTCACTGACCAAGGGTATCTTACACAATAGCTGGCCTGCTCACAGTATCTGGTGGTTACAGAGTCAGATGAGGACTTGAAATCGTGACTACACTGACTGGCCTTTGCCTCCTCTGGCTGTTCTAAAGAAATGTAAGAACTCGAATGGGGAGACATTCAGCATCCTCTTTCAGACGGGACTTGGCTGTGCTCTCTGTGACATGCCAATCTATCACAGAAGCAACAAGCCATCACCTCCAACCTGTCCGGCTGCTTGTACAAGTGTCTGAACAGATAGAAACAAAATACTCCGGAGCATTGGTTTCTTCTCAAAAAACACTCTTCTGTTTCTCATAGGGACTCAGTGCCTTGAGCAAACATTCTCTCTTTAACCCTTACAGAGTCACAGTGGCCAACACGAGTATCGAAATCTTACAAATAGGGGAGCTGTGGGAAAGTAAAATTTTCTTGCTATTTGCCTGAAATTCAGTGAATGAGGGGTGTTTGCAAGAGAACCCAGTCTTCTTACTCCTGGGCTTGTGAGGAGCTGGTATACAGCTGGTATCTCATATGCCCCTTGAACTAACTGTATAAATGGAAACTTTGTGCAGCCTGGTTACCAGGCCTTCAAATAAATATTGTATTTATGTGTGTTTTGTGTTTTCAAACTCCATCAGCCGAAGGAGCCAGAATTCAGATACTCCCCCTGCCGCATCCCACCGCAAATTTCATTGCTAAGACAAGTTTTGACTCAGTGGAAAATCATCAATTTGTTGGAAGTTTCTGGGCACAAGGCTTCACTGAATTCAAACTAAGAGTTTAAAAATTAAGTCCTTCCTCAGAATCAGCTGGTTTGTATTTAAATTTTTGTGTGTTTCATAGAAGAATACGGCTGCTGAATAAAAAGTAGTCTAGTGGTATTTCATTCGAATTTTCGCATTCAAAAAGTATATCCCAAGCCCTTTCGATCACAAAGATGGAAAGATGTTTGGTGCAGCAGCTGAGCATTTGGGGTCAGTTAATTTCACTTTTCTAAGCCTCAGGGCTATCATCTGCAAAATAGGGATGATAAAAAGATTAAGTGAAATGAAGTCAGATGGAGCACAGAGTGTTTACTGAGCACATGGCGGCCGTAGAGGACTAAGCAGCAAGAACCAGCCACGAAGACTCCTTTCTATCAATGTCATGTGGCAGCCTGGAGGGGAGGGGAGTCTGGGGGAGAATGGATACACGTATATGTATGGCTGAGTCGCTTTGCTGTGCACCTGAAACTATCACAACATTGTTAATCGGTTATACTCCAATGTAAAAGTAAAAGTTAAAAACATTAAAATTAAAAAAAAGTTTAAAAATTAATAAATAAATAAATATTCTTTTGATGATTTAAATTAAACGAGAAAAAACACGTTGACCATAAATACGATATAAGATATGCGCAATACAGACCTGGGCTTGATGAGGAGAAAAACTATGTTACAAGCAATTGAATGGACAGAAGCCAAAAGATTTTTTTTTTTTTTCCCTCTCCGTGCTTCTGCAGAATTTAGCAGAATTCTGAATGAAAGCAGTTCACCTTCTGTGCTATCTGTAAAGACTAAATGACTTCAGCCATAAGCCATCATAATGTGTTTGGTGTGCTTCACAGCCAATCTGAGGGTTGTCCCGACCTTGTGTCATCCTAACGGACCTGGATACTGGACACAGTTCAATCAACCAGAGAAGAGCAGGAAAAGTCTTCTTTGGAGGTGCTATGTTCTGCCAGGTCACTGACTCCTACAGTCAGGATTGATTACAAACACCCAATTAAGAGGCATTTGGAACCTGATCTGAACACTAATCTTGTCTCTTGTTTTTCTTCAGGCTTAATGATCAGCCTTGATGAATACTACAACGACCATTAGTTAAGTCTATTTTATAGTCTCTCTCACAAGCACACACACGCACATATGTGTTTGTGCACGTGCTTCTCCGAAGGATGTCAGCACGCATACAAGTATCACGTTTTATGCTGGAAGGAAAGGAGCTGATAATACGCATGCCGGCTGCAGGCATATGTCTCCCTTGGATCAATTTTGAAGTGCCGCCTCCCCAAAGTGAAATCTGGTTGGAAATGCCATGCACATGTTGATTCAATTGGATAAGATTTCAACTAATCTTCTCATAAAGGTTGCTTCTCTCAAATTACAGAAATGCCCAACACACAACAACCTTGAAATACTCAAAATTCATTATGATCCAATGTGATTGCTTATAGGAAGAAATAATAAAGGAAATTAATTTTATTAAACACATGGAGTTCTGTTCAAATTAAATCAGTGCTAATGCGGAAAGAAATCAAAAGGAAGAAAGTAGATAATTATCTGCTTGAGCAGCAACCAAGGATGCTGCAGGTGGTAGCAACCACACTGACCTCCGCTGTTCTGAGAAGAGTTCATTTTTACCCATTTAATAGTTTTTTAATTGAATTTAGCTTGGTGGTGGTGCCTCTCACGTTGCCCATGTTGGGAAGTTACTTGAGATCAAAATCAGCAATGAAAAGATGAGGAAAAATAAAGCAAAGGAAGATCGCTCTGAATTTGCCTGGCATAAAAAGCAGGCTCTTGGACCAAAAACTTTGTGTTTATTTTAACATAACTGTAGTATAAGCAAGAACTATATTTCTATAGTAGTCACCAAAAAACAATTAGAAAAAATGCTTCAGTAAGACTGTTTTGGGATTAGAACAGTACACATTTTTTTCTATCCCCATTCCAAAGAGTTTGGCGATCTTCAAAGGATAGTACATCCAGACTTCAAGACTATAGATGAGTTTTGTCTGATTTTGAAATTTATAAAAATGGAATTACACAAGTCAGGATGGCAGCTGCCCTTGAGGCCAAAGGTCAGAGACTTAAAGCGGACAGGGGGTGGCCTCTTCCTAGGAAGCTGGACATGTTTGCTCTGGTTCGGTTCCATGGGTGTGCTCACTTTGTAAAATTGTATCAAATGTTACACTTACTTTGTATATTTTTCTAGATATAGATTATAATTTAATATACTTTTATACTTAGTATAGAAAAAAGAGAATTACTTTGGCAAAAAATACCCACTGTTTTCCATAAAACAAAATCTTTGTTTGCTTTGGTCTAAGTGATGCTGTAAAACCCAAGGCTAGGACTAGGGGTACGCCCATGCCTCAGATACAAAAAAACTCACTAATCAGGATAAATAATACTTTAATGCAATTTAAAAAAATTAAAATTAATGCAAAAATCCATGCTGAACAAAGTAAAGATGAAAACAAAAAATATAACTTAGGGAAACCAAAAATGGAACTTATAGTCCCCAAATTCCCTATAAACAACAAAGTTACCATTGTATAATTACATTTTCAGGAATAATCAGATTTGAGGAACTAAGGGAAGATTAATTTGCATTCAGTGAGTTTATAGTCTATGAAAAATAAATGGTGTTTCAAAGTTTATGACAGCTTAGGAAATTTTAAAAGTAGCATTAAAGACAATGTGTGATTTATTCCAACAAAATCCCCAAACTTGAGTATCGTCTCTATTTAATTACAGTTTTATTGTGTTTAAACTTCATATGAAGTTACAAGAGTGAAATCTTCCTTTGATTGCACTGAATTAAGAAAAAGACACCAATTTATTGGTTACACAAAGAAAAGGCTACAAGTCTAAATGATAGAAAAGCATTTATGGGATGTTATAGCCTTGCGTCTTGGTGAAATCCTGCGAAACAGCCCTGACAAATCAGGCAGTGAAGTCAGGAAGTTGTCACTCAGAAGACCTCCCTTCTCCCCCAACACCACCACCTTTTTAGACTCTCTTTCTGGAGCTTCACGTTCATTTTCCTAATGTTTTTAACCCAATGTCTGTGAAATTTTTATTGCTCCCCAGATGACATCTGATCTGAATGTAACCACACACCTCTTTGCTCAGCAGTATTTGTCACAAACCATTATAAATTATCATGCTGATAGTTTGCATTGCTGGGAAACCGGAAAAGCTCCATAAATTCTAACTACTGTATCAATGACATTCTTGTTTATTATGCAGATATAAAGTTTTATGAGAGTCAAGATGGCCGCTTTACCACCGAAGGAAACTCCTGTGGAGTAAGACCCAACCAGCTCAGTGTAAGTACTGAAAACCATTTTCAATGCACAATGAACATTGCCTTCTGACCAACACTCTGCAGGTGGGTTTTTCTTTCTTTTCTGCTTTTAACTCTGCTTTGACACTTCACAAGCATGGAGGAGTTTGCTGGTGCAAAAGAGAGAAATCAGATTCCTCCTTTTCTTCTCCATTCAGAACATTCTATAGCCACCTCTGGTATCAACATCACAATAAAACCAGGCAGACTAGTTAGCTAGTCTGCTTTCTCCCCCCCTCCCCCCCACTACATCCACCGTAAAAACCTTTTTGTCAGGTTAGCACAGGTTAATTATGTACTGGGCCAGTCCTGGTGTTCTTCACATGAAAATTTGTGATTGTGTGCATTTCACTGTATGGTTAAAATTATGAGAGAATATTTTAATTTCATGATAAAGAAAACAATAAATAGAAATAAAAATATTTTTCCTACCAGAGCTTGGCTATTTAATGACTTATTTATTCCTACACTCTAAGAAACAATTGTTTAATTGGGTCTCCAGGATGTTTTGCAATAAGCAAATTGTGAAGGAATCAATTTCTTGAGCTTTCCCATTATGAAAGCTGACTATTCAAATACCGACAGTTTCAAGAGAAATGCGGGATGTATTATATGCGGATCATCCCCATTATTGGATTAATATATTTAGTTTGCTTAGTTTCCTATGTCCAAATATTCTAACAATCACCAAGTTGTTAAAGATATCCTAAGAATGATAATAACTGCTTCTGAGAGGAGCTTCTAGCTTTTCAAAGGGCTTTCATATCCACTACCCTATTTTATCTTACTATAAAACGGGAACAGCAAGTACTTTTTACTGCTATTAGACATATAATATAGCAGAGACAGGGAAAGACATTAAATATCTCAAATAAGACAAACGGCTTGTTCTTAACAGAAATGATAAGTAAAAGCTTACCAGTTCTCTGAACGTGATGTGTCATCTCAAATACATTTTTGGAAGTAGCTTAATATAAACTTAAAAACCCCACAATCCACCAAAACCCCAAAATCTATACTTTTGCACATCCAACATAAACTTTGGAAGTCTATGAATTTATTCCTACAGGAGTTTCTGGTGCTTTCCATTTTGCTAGGGAATTCTAACCACCTGTAGATTTTAAAGCTGTGGATTCTTCTCACAACCAAAAGGAGATAATTGCACCACATGTGTAGAATTTTCAGCTGCAACCTTCAACAATAACCAGGAGTCATGTGGACCAGTCAGGAAAGATAGTGATGGCAAATGTCTTAAGTTGGTCTTCCTATATCATTTTTGGAATTTTCATTGATAAAACAATCAGGGAGCACCACTTGGAAACATGGCACAAAGATATTTTCCAGGGCCATAATCTCCACTGACCACATCAAGCTAAATGTATCAGCCTTCAAGACTCGGCAGGAGATGGCTCCTTCACAGAGAACAAATACTCACTTGCTACAATTAAAAAACCACCTTATTCTGTAGCATTAAAAAACAAAAACAAAACTCACCATCCTAATTAAAGAAACAATCTTCTTGGCCTTGTCAGTTTCTTGCTGATATCACTTAAATGGCCCCTTACTCTGAGTTATAATTATCCCTTTTCTAATCATCTTTAAATAACAAAACTAACAAAAAAGTTTGCTTCCCCCATCCTACCATACTCTACCTCACATCATGATATGGCAGAGAATTATTTAAGGCTTGCTGTGTGCCAGACACTTGTAAACACTTTACACACATTATCTCATTCAACTGGCTTCCCCTTCTTACACTCCTATGCAGTTGGGTGCTGCAGCCAGCTCACACCAGCTCATGAGAACCAGATGTACACACTTCTTTGCAAGTCTGTGCACAGTGACATCACTGTAGTTTGAAACTGGCCATGGTGGGAATATTTACACTACAGAAATCGGCAAGTATCACAGATCAGGACTTGACCTATCCCCTCCCTAGATCCAGTTGTTAACATTGACCAGCACACCACTGCTAATAACTATTCTGAATTCTTTAACTATTATATTACATATATACATGGTCAAAACTCTCAGATCAGGAATTAGTAAACATGAGTTTACTGAAATCTAATAGCACCTTATTTTGAGGAATAATGTTATTACTTGAGTATGTTTTACCAGAGTTTCTTAAAAATATCTCCTATAACAGTTTAAGTATTGGCAAAATGCAAAACATAAAACAAAACAAAATAAAATGAAATGGAAAACAAGTCTCCAGTTTGTCTAGGTGATTGACATTGTAAAAACCACAATACAGAATACTGGCCAAAACAAACAAACAAACAAATTCCCTGTTTCCAAGAAGTTACTGGCACACTCTATTAATGGCAACTTTCACACAAGATTAAAAAGTCAATATAATGCCCTGAAGCACTTCTGAATCACAGAAGAAAGATTCAACTGAAATTGGCATAATTTTACCTGCTGTAGTGTTCCACTAATTATTTGGAAATTGACCACCAGGACATGAATGTATGCTAATTCTCCAGGCATCAGATGTTGAATTAATCAGATGACCTCATCTCCCTGACCATGAAAAACTAGTTTACCCCACCAAACCAACAGGTTCTTGAGGACTTCTTGCAGGTGGGAATATTTTCATACTATTCTTTTCTTCTCTAAAAGGGTTATGTGTTGGCAAAGAAAATATTTTAAATAATGAAACTGACTCATTTTAAAACTTGGGAAAACATATCAGTCTTTGAGAAACACTTTAGAAGTGAGATTTAAATAGATTACTTTCCTTTGCTAAAACTATTTATATATCTAAACATCACTGAAGGTTGATATTCAGGTTCAAGTCTCTGGAGAGTACACCATGTGCAGTGTGCCAGAACAGGAGGACATAGATAAGACAGAGACAGGTGGTCTGCTGCGTGGATGTCCAGTGAGAAAAGCAAATTTGGATCCGAGTGGACTGCCGCTTGCAATGTTAAAACATACTTTCCAACTGTGGAAAGCAAAACCTACACACAGTTCTTTCATACGAAGTGAGGAAATATAATTTAGACTGTCCCTCTAGTGAGGATGTTGTCATAATAATGAAACCTGGTATAAGTTGATGCTTAGTAACTTAACCATAGAAGGAGATAGGAATGCTAAAGCACATGAACAAACATTATATTCATCGTGAATTAACAGTTCTTTCAGCATTTTCCATAAGAGACTTGCAATCATTAATCTACTATAAAAATCCCTCATTAGACTTACCCTATATTCCTCATTTTTTTTTCAATGACAATTTGCTTTGGTCATTTCAAACTCAGTAAGATAAACACAGTTCTTAGATCACAAAACATGCCCCAGATTGGTTTAAAAAAAATACCCGACCTCAATACCCGTCTGCCAATGCACTATATGAGAGTGACCTACGATATTTAATAAGAACTCAGGTGAGAGTTTGGGTTTCTAATTCTTCACCTTTCCAGGAAAAAAAGACACATATATACACACTTCTCAACAAAAGAGTTCCAAAACCAAAAGTGTTAACAGGAAAAAGAATATGAGAAATTACACATTTAAATATAATCTCCCTGGTTTAGGGCACTCAGAAATCACTTAACATAATTTAATTTCCATACCATTGACACATGATCTGGCCTAGATCAGAATCCCTCCTGGATCCATTTACATTCTAGGTGGTTCACAGACTTTCCCCCCATAGACACCTGCGCCCACTAGATGGTGCTGTGGCGCCCTGTTCAAACATTCTCACTTACTTGCAGTCTCTGTCTTCCAAATCGAAGTGAGGGTTGAAGTTAATCATAATTCTCTGATATGGGTCAGGAGCCTGAATCAGCCATTCACATTTTTCACTTGGGTGATAAGAATGAGGATAACCAGGAGATGTAAGGTACCCGGGGCTTTCAATTTTTATAGTATCTCCACATTTATCTGCAATAAAAATAATACTTTAGTAGACATTTTCCTGACAACCAGTTAGGTATTCTAAATTTACATATAAATGACCGGTTATTAAACGTTCCATAACTTTTTAAGGGGAGCTCCAAGAGGCGCTTGCAGGTCCTTCAGGTGGCGCCGATACCAACACGCCACCAAAGGACACTCTTTGATCTCAGGAAGCCGGTTCAGGAGGAAAGTGGCCTGAGATCTGATAGGACCCCATCCCCCCCCCACGCAAAGTTCCCTCCCAAGAAAAAGGTCTTCCAGCATTAAAAACATTAAGTCCCCTCAATGGATGTTAACATGGTCCCCAGGGAGCTTCTGCTAGACTTAATTATCCCCCCAGAAGTGTAATCGCATTAAGGAGTGAGTTCTAAGTGAAGGCGACTAAAAGATGCTATTTGACCCTTTGTGTTGCTTTTTGATGATAAGCCTGGTCTGTGTCATTGATCAGTGGGGATTGTCATCCAGGATTTCAATTGGCTTAAAGCCAAACCTTTTGTTGTTGTTGTTTTATCTTCCCATAAATCTAAGTGATTTTGAGTTATCTCTGCTTTTGAGATCCAGATCATCAGAGAACAAAGTATATGTGGTGAAGCAGAAATAATTCTGCTCTACTGCTCCAAGGTTGCTCAGTCTTGGAGACCAGATCAAAGTAACTGGGCAGAAAGAAAAATAAATAGCTACACAGCATTAATTCTAATTACCTACATGGTGGAAAAAAGCTCCACCACATGGAGGTCTGGGTATCACATAGGATGAGCTATACTGTCACAGTTTAGGAAAGGTGAGCTAACAAGTTTTGGGCCCTCCTTTCAAAAAACCCAAGAGCCAAAGTGATTCACTGAGAGCCAAAGAAACCAGTCTCTGGGCTGCTTTATTGTTCAGTGGGGACCCTCATTGTCACTTTTCATGATGGATTTCATACTGGAGAGCCTCAGCCTGCAATGCTGCCACATTTATTGATGCTTATTTCGAGCAATAAAAATTTGGTGCATAAACTATGTAAGAGGAACAGGTATGAAAGCAGTGAAATATATAAGCCTATCAATCACAAATTTTCAGTAATGGTATATATAGATTTTAATATTGCATCTAATAGATTCCCTGTGGAAAGAGAATGGCATTCTTTGCTCTCAGCATGAATTTATAAATCTACAGAATTTTATTACAGGAAAACCAGGTCAAATGGAAATGAAAGATGAAGTGCACATCAAAAATGTATAAAGCTACATGCATTACAGAAATCATTTCCCATAAATTAAAAAGAAGACAATATAAATTACATTGTTTTTCTCAATTGCTAGATGTTTTTGACTTTGTTTCTCAGACTGGGGGTAGCCTTATATGGGTTTCCTTTGCCTTGGCTTTTAGAAGCTTAAGGTTTGCCAAGAAGAAATGATGTTGTAACCGGAGTTCAGAATCTCAGCTAATGATCATATTGGACTCTGTTACGTGATTCTGCCGAGGCTCTTGCATTATTTTAAATGTGTAGAAAACTTGGAAAGCGACCCCATCTCATTAAGTCTCCTCCAGCTCTGTACAAACATCATGGCAGTGTCTGGCATCTGTTAGACGGGTGAAATAAAACAGCACTGCTTGTAGCCACTCGACAGAGTCACTTCAGAAGACATTTAGGTGGATTCGGTACCACACCAGAGCTCTTTAATCTGTGACTTCTGAGAAAGTGACAGTGTAATAAGATAATGCGGACTCCTAGACTCCCTGGCTCTGTTAAATCTCTCTAACAGTTGATTAAGAAAGAGCAGTTTCTAATGATTCTGGACCATTAGTCCTAAATAAGGTTAATGAATTAATTTAGCAGACACTGATACTCGGAGGAGGTGGACATGGCTGGAAGAGGTCTGTTGAGCTACAGAGGCATTAACTGGCTCTGGTCACTGCAAACACAGCAACATGGGTTTAACTAGTCAAGTCACCGAATGAAGCTCAGGGTCTCAGCATTCCCCAGATTTCTGCTAAGAAAATTAAGAAGTATATATATTTCTTATGTATGTACATACACATACACTCACACACACAGACATATGGAGCTCACAACCTAAAGTCTGAAAGCTATTTGCATTGGATTTCAAATCCATCCTATGAACGCCACCACCGATTTAATCTCCGGAGTTGTGGAGGCAGAGTTTGGGTTACTGTAATTTCTAAAGTCTAACCACTTGAGCTCTTTCAATTGGAGGTGAATGTTATTTCGTTCCCTGCCAGACTATAGAAAGATGCCATCATCCGAGGTTCATTAATAAATTGAACTCCACATTCACAATTGTGTGTGTGCGTGTTTTGCTTCCAAGTGTATCTTTTAGAACACTGCTTGGTAGCTGTTGGGGAAATCTATTGCTTCAATCACGAAACCTCCAAAAAGCATATTAGAAAGATTAACTTCCATCGTAAAGATGTGATTTACATTCCTCTCGGTATGAACTCCTCCACTTGTGGTCTCTTATTAAAACAATATACCACCGTAAGTAGCGGATGGTCTTTCTTTCTAATTACTCTGATTGAAATCTAAGCCAGACAAAAGTAAATATTTGATAATTAGTTAATAATAATTGCTGAAGACTTACTGTAAAGATAATGCCATCCCCTTGCTTCCACCTACTTTACAGTGTAAGTCAAACATGCCTACAACCAGATCCCATTTTAAAACACATTATTTAGGTTACAGGATACTGTTTATAACCCAGCACGGTCTTCCATTTACTTAACAGTGAGTGGTTTTAAAAGCTAAGTGGAAGCTGCAACTAGGTTGGGGATTTTCAGATATCCTGGTGCCTTACACTGTATATATCAGATTCCTTTATTGACACGATGTAACTTTCATTCATATTCCAGACGGATCAGGACCATTTACAAAAGCGGAGGAGGGAGTTACATCACCAGCAAACCGCTATCTCCTGCAGGCACCCACCAGAGGAAACAGTTCGGGGGAGCTGCTCGAGAACCAGGAAGTTCTCCTGGTAAAGTGTTCATTAACTTTCAACAGTCATCAGATTTTTGAAAGGGAGTCTCATCTAATTGCCTTTGGGAGGAAACATTATTAAGATAATTGGTGTGCTGCTCTGGGAAGGTAAGCAGTTCTGCCTTGTAGCAGAGGTAGGAAAACCTCCACGGCCAAACAACCAACTTCAGGAGGGAGTCAGAGCACTTGAAATCTCCCTGCCCTACACAGACTTATCTTATTGCTTGATTTCTCCGCCTGGATAAAAGTTTCCTTCGCCCAGGAGGCGGCTCTCCCCGGTGGATCCCGGCAACTGGGCGCGGGTCCGGGGTCCGGACGCGGGCAGCCTGGAGCCGGGTTCACCCCTGTGGCCGCGCGTCTCCGCCTGTCACTTACCGTTGCGAAAAGCGCCGGCCGCCGAGAGGACCAGGGCGAGCGCGGCGCACAGGAGCGGCAGCCCCCTCTCCATCCTCCCTTCGCTGGGTTCCCGGGCAGACGCGGGAGAACCGAACGTGCAGGGAAAACAGAGCACCGGGGCGATCTCAACAATCCGGAGCGCTTCCACTTCTCCCAGAGCTGTAAAATCCTCAGTCCGTCTTGGAGAAAGGAAAGCGGCGAGGCAATGCCGTGATCCGAGAGAAACCCTCCTCTTTTTGTGTCTCAAGTCGCCTGCATCCTGTCATTTAGCTCCGGTTTCCTCTCTCTTTTCCCACACTTGTTCCTCTTCCAGGAGCCACTGCCCGGGCCATGTCTCAAAAAAAAAAAAAAAAAAAAAGGGGGGGGTGGTGGTGGGAGGAGGAGGGACGTAGAGAAACGCACACCAACGCCAATTTCCAGAAAGAAAAAAAAAAAAAAAATCCGGCTTGTTTCTGGACCCGCTGGAGCCGAGGAGCTGGCGCCCAGGGGAGGTCCGAGGTGTCTGCGCGAAGGAGAGGAGCAAGCAATGAAAAGATGAGCGGGAGACGGCGGAGTTCCACCAACTGCACCCCTGCTTCCCCCACCTCCTCCTCCCCTCCCCTTCTGGAGCCCTTCCCTCGCTTCCTCCCGCCCCTCTCCCCGCACGGGCTCGCCAGCAATGGCCTGACAGGAGACGGGGAGGAACAAGTTTCCCTCCGTGTGCGTTCCCCGTGCGTCTGTCCGTCTCTCCCGCAGGCCCTGCTGGGACCTTCCCGGGAAGGGAGGCGCCGGGGGTCCGCGCCCAGGGCGGGCTGGCGGGTGTGTTTGGGGGACTGGGCGTAGAGGTCGGTGGCAGCGCCAGGGTCGAGCTAGCCCACCTCGGCGTGCTCGCTCGGACCCCCGGGGGAGAGCGAAGCAGCTCGCCCAGGATCTTGGGGATCCGCCGCCGAGGCGTGCGGGGCGCGCGGGAGGTAGCGGCTGCTGCTCCCAACTCCGAACGCCCGGGAGGCGGCCGGGGCGGCCGGGTAGTGTGACCTGGGGCAGGAGCAGCAGGGCGCGCCTGGACGCTGCGGGTCAGGCCCGGAGGGGCTGAGGAAAGCTCGGCAGGGGTGGGGGACGCACCCCGGAGCCGGGCGAGGGTCGGCAGTGTCGCTGCCACGTAGAGCCGAGTCAGTAGATTCGCGCGGGCGAGGCTGTGCTGCAGCCCCACCCGGCCTCCCTGCCCGGTAAAGGGGCGCGCTGCTGGGCGCCTGGCGTGCTCGGGTGCCCGCCGCGCGCCGCGGGCTCCATTGTTACCCGAGATCTGGAGTCCTCTCCTCCGGGTCAGAGGGCACCCTGGAGGGTGGGAGCTGGTGTGCCTTCCAGCTAGGGGGCAGTCGTCGCCCGACCCCGCCCAGCATCCTGACTCGGAGCCCAGGTGCTCGGGGTTTGGAAATTAGGGGTCCACTGTCCCGGGTTCCTGTGCAATCCGGGGGAGGGGAACAGTGGCGGGGGCGGGGTTTGCTCTTGGCAGGGCTCTCACGGTACCAGCTCAGACCACAGGCCAAAGTCACGCCGGCCCTCCAGCTCCTCCCCACCTCCGCCTCCCACGGCGGCGCGTCCTCACTGTGGGCTGGATGCCCCCAAGTTCCATCCCCGAGGGCTTTTCGGGAACTGCTGTAGAAAGCCTCTGCGGATAGGAACAGCAAGGACATTTCAGGGAACAGACAGGTTTTGGCAGCGGATCAGGTCCTTGAGAGGGGTAAATGCCCGCGGACCCCCCCCCCGAAGGAGTTCTCGGGGAAGGTGAAAAGGTCAGACGCCTTCTGGGAACGGCGTTTCTGCACACACCCGAAAGCAGAGCCTTATTCCTACCTGGCGCAAAGAGCTGGCAAAAGAGATTTAGGAATGTTGGCAGGAAGACTCTGGTCAAAGGTTTTGGCGGAAGAACTAGGGGCGGGACGGGAGAGAGGAGGCCCAGGGCGCGCGGGCCCCGGGCGAGGGCTCGGCGCTTGCGGGTGGCGGGTGGCGGCTGGGCGCGGTGGCGCGCGCCGGTTGGGGTGCAGGCGAGCCCCGCGCGGTGCAAAGCTGCACCCCGGGCTCGCCCGCCCGCGCCCGGGGAGTCCCCGCCTCCAAGCTGGAGACCAGCACCCAGGGCGCTGCGAGTCGCCCTGCCAGCGAGCGCTTGTTCGCCCTCACTGGTTTCCTCCTTCTCGGCTATCCCACCCCGGACGCGGGGTTGGAAGGGGGCACTACGAGGCCGGGAGTCAAACGCCTGGGTGGAACGGAAGGGGCAGTGGCGGGGCGAGACAGGGCGCCAGCCGCGCCCTGCGCAGACCCCGGGGAGCCAGCGCCGCGGAGGGAAGCCCGGGCGCTTGGCTACCGCGAGCGCGCGACGCCTCCTCCCCTCCTTCCTCTCGATCCCCGGCGCGCCCCCCCCAGTCCCAGTCCCCGGCTGCGCGGGGCGAGCGGCATCCTCAGATTTGGGGTGACCCCGGGCGACCTTAGCCCGAGGCTCGGAGGGAGAGGCGCCTCTCTGAACCTGGCCGGTTGACAGAGAAGGGGAACCGGGCGGCGCAGCGCCCGGGCGTCCTGGAGTCCTGGAGTCACGGCTGCCCTCCTCCTTCCTAGTGGGAACTGCGCGGCCGCGCTCGGTCCGGGGAGCGGTTTTGACCCGTCTGTGCCTCCGCGGGGTGAGCGAGGGGGCACACGCGGAGACTTGATCTGTGTTGTTTTTAGAAAACTGCCGCCAATCTCTCTTCCCCTTTCCCTGCTGAGTGTGCATTTCCCAGGCTGGAGCCACCAGCTAACAAATAAAGCCACCAGATCCTGCACTCGGAGAGGCACTGCCCTCACTCCGCAACCTCGACCCCGGGCTCCCTCCCGCCTTTCCCGGGGAAGGGCACCTCCCGCGGGTCGAGGCGCGGAAAACGTCCGTCTCCTTTCTTGCTCCCCAGCTAAGCATTTTGCCAGTCTTTCTCCAACCAACTAATAAGACACGCAGTAGGTACTCTGGGGGGAAATATCATATTTAAGTTCTGCCTCTGATTTTTCTGGTCTCAGCTGATCTGAGGCTTTTCTGGACTCCTGAGTTTCCACACGCAGTACTGGGTAATGGGAGCCCTACCGCACTGATTGATAATTGCCCGCTAGTGGGTTGGTGCAGAGCAAATTGTCCTTGCTAACAACCTCTTTCCTCTGCTGTTGGATTCTACTAAGTGCAGAAAAGGGTCAGTTTTAGACTTCTGCAATTCCCCTGCAAAGGGAGATAGACCGACCTTTACTTGACGTGATAGACAGAGGAAGAGTTTGGCAGTATTCCTAGGTTGATTTTATTTTGGTCTTGTGAACACATCATTCTTCCGGACATCACAAATCCCCAGACTAGGTAGGACCCAATTCTACTGAAGGGAAGATTCATCATCACACCCGAGTGCCAGGCAGAGGCCCTGGATGGGCAGTGCCCAGCGCAATGGACTCCCATGGAGGGGTTGCTGTGGGAAGAAGGCCCTTCACATCCGCCTCCTGAGCAGGGCTGGAACCGAGGCCCATCATTAAGAACAGACTGGGTGCATACAGAGTGAAGTGAGTCAGAAAGAGAAAAACAAATACCTTATGCTAACACATATATATGGAATTTTTAAAAAATGGTTTTGATGAACCTAGGGGCAGGACAGGAATAAAGACACAGACGTAGAGAATGGACTTGAGGACACGGGGAGGGGGAAGGGTAAGCTGGGACGAAATGAGAGAGTAGCATCGACATATATACACTACCAAATGTAAAATAGATAGCTAGTGGGAAGCAGCTGCACAGCACAGGGAGATCAGCTCGGTTCTTTGAGACCACCTAGAGTGGTGGGATAGGGAGGGTGGGAGGGAGATGTAAGAGGGAGGGGATATGGGGATGTATGTATATGTATAGCTGATTCACTTTGTTATACAGAAGAAACTAACACACCATTGTAAAGCAGTTATACTCCAATAAGATGTTAAAAAAAAAAAAAAAGAATAGACTGGGTGGTAAATGTATGGTTTCTTTCATCAAGCGCTCATCAATTTGTCAAAAATAAGGTGAGAGCCATTGCTGCCAGAAGGCCATTTGAGCCGCTCACGTCCTCAAAGTATTTCAGGTTGGTGCATATGGAGACTGGTATTTCAGATCTGTATCAAGTCTAGTCAAGTTTTTTAAAGCATCAAATCCACATATTTCAGAAAAGCAAGGACACAACATATTTTTAGTAGGAGCTAACCTACATTTGAAATGTAAGAATGGAAGAAGTGAAACAGAAAAGATTAAAAATTGGAATTTAAATTAATTTCCTATTATTTAAAATAATTCTATTAAAAATAGCACTGCTGTTAAATGACTATCATTCAAGGGGTGTCTTTTAGACCTCATGTAGAGCTGTCTCCTTCATTTGGATTGGCAGAGGAAAGAAGAAAATAAACAAATGAACTTTTACTTTCTGATTCTTCACTTTGGGCCTTTTAAAAGTTACATTGAAAATTCTTTCAATATTGGAGAAAAGCCTGCCATCAAAGTTTTAAAACAAAGTTACAGTGTAAAGTTTCTATAATACAGTACATGCAGATGCAGGAAGACAATGCTAAATTTTGAATCATGTGAGTAGATTCACAGTATTTGTTGGTGTTAGACATTAGGGCTAGAATTTGAAGGGTTCAGTTTGTGCCAATCAGCAGGACGTCTTCTGTGTTTCATTGTTGGTATTTGTTGGTGTTAGACATTAGGGCTAGAATTTGAAGGGTTCAGTTTGTGCCAATCAGCAGGACGTCTTCTGTGTTTCATCTGAGCTGGCTTCCTACTCAAGTGAGAGCTCTCCAGGTAGAGAGAGTTACCAGGTGGTCATGGCTGTTCCGGGCTAAGTGAGCCTTCCTTCCAGGTTGTGATCACAGAGGAAGGATTCAGGGGCAGGATGCTTTCTCCCCCAGAAGAATGCAATTATCTTAATAAAATTCTGATTGGCTCCAGTTGGATGATGTGCCCAAGGGAGATGGGTTACTCTTTTTAGCCAACCTGGGTCACTTGCCCACCCTACCTGTGGCCATGAGGGCAAAATGCAGAGAGGAATTCTCCCAGAGAAAAAGAGGGTCTCTGGACTCTGAAGAAAGGGGAAGGAATGCCAGACCACCAAAGCCACAGTTGTCTGCTCTTCAGAAGAACCCTCTCTTTGTTACTTAGCTGTTTTCAGGTGAGAGTGTTTGAAACTTTTGGTTCTTCATTTTGATTAGGGTTGATGTTATTGTGTTCTGTTGTGTTTTGCTTTGTTTTTAGTTTTTCACCTAAATATCCACTCATAGCAGATAGCATGAATCCATAGCTTTTATTTCACGACCTGAGGGTAGTATTTCATTCAGGGTTGACTGTCAGTCAAAATTATAAAGCAGGTGAAGGAGTTCAGTTTTAACTCCATCTTCTTTTTGGTGAATGTCCTGTATTTTATTCTGTCTTCCCGGTTCCCTCACAAAGACCTTGAAAGAAATAGATCACTTTAAGAGCACAATACTTAACCCACAGAATGGTGAGATTCAGGGAAGGTTTTAGAGGTGAGGAATCTTCCAGGATACCCTAATAAGGATACTGAATAAGGCACCTATGTGCACTGGTGTCAGGGTATACCACTGGGGTTCATAAATTCTAAGCTGCCTTTGAGGGGAAGACGAAGACATATTTACTCTGGAGAGATTGCCATGAAGACATGGCCTAAGACTTACCAATAAAATAATACGTTTTCTTTAACAAACGAAAAGTTTTTAGGTTAACGTGATTGGTGGACTCTAGGAATGAAGTTTGTAATAAACAGCAATCACATCATAAAAGGAAAGGCTTGGAACATTATGTTCTTCTTCAAATCTTGTGTAGTATGTTTTCTTGAGGTATGTTAAGCTCCACAGAACATGAAGAAATGGAGAATATGAACAGACCAATTACCAGTAATGAAATTGAATCAGTACTAAAAAAAACTCCCAGCAAACAAAAGTCCAGGACCAGATAGAGGCCTTCCCAGGTGAATTCTACCAAACATTTAGAGAAGAGTTAACATCTGTCCTTCTCAAACTATTACAAAAAATTGCATTCATTCTACGAGGCCAGCATCACCCTGTTACTAAAACCAGACAAAGATACCACAAAATAAGAAAATGACAGACCAATATGACTGATGACCATAGATGCAAAAATCCTCAACAAAATATTAGCAAACTGAATCCAACAATACATCGAAAGAATCATACACCATGATCAAGTGGGATTTATCCCAGGGGTGCAAGGATTTTTCAATATCTGCAAATTGATCACTGTGATACACCACATTAACAAAATGAAGAATCAAAACCAGGTGACTATATTGAGATATATTGGAAACAAGCCTCTGCAGTGCCAGTTTATTTTCTTTTACAAAATGTTACCCATTAAAACTTTTTAAAAGATACATGCTTAAAAGGGGATGGGAACAATGGCGGGGGAAAGCCTCACCCATGAAAGCACATGACAGAAAGTACAACTTAGTTTCAGAGGCTGGGAGTCTGGACCTAGCTCCACCGTGATTGTGTGCAATTCTGAACACATTGTTTAATCCTGCTGGACTGCCAAGGTTTACATCTGTAAAAGACAGATATTGAATTAAGTCATCCTTTAATACCTTCTCAGTTGCAGAATGGAGTGATTCTACAATCTTGTGAGCAGTTTTTTAAAAGTTGTTAAGAGTGGGTGGATCATCACCCAAGGTCACATGAAACCTTGAGTGGGGGTAGGGCTGTACCAGGACATCACGTGGAGTAACTCATACCAACAGGACTCCTTTGTGCTTCTGATATTTGAAACCTCCTCAGTATATTTTCTTTCTGAATTGTTTGTGTTCCTAATATGGATGGTGACATGGAGTGCGTGTCCTGTGTCTATCTGTATATACTGTGAGCTCGCATGAGAAATCTGGTAATAAAGTAACGTACTATCAGAGGAATGGCAGGGGATGATCAAAATCATGAGAAAGTCAAACAAAGAAACCACAAAACACACAGACACAGACACCCCTCATCAAAACTCTTCTCTGCCTGATTTCTCGTAAGCATAGGGCAAATCGATATTCCCATTCAGCAGGGTTCAGGAGTGCTTTCATGAAGGATATGTGTGAGTTAACTAAATTTAAAACTTAAGGAAATGATTTTTTGAGAAAATACGGGTTAAAGCGTGGCTGTTCTTCGTGAAGTTTCTCTGATCATGTGCTGTTGTGCTACTGGAAAATGTCTGCCCTTCTAGACACCCTTGTCAATGGAAACAGATCGACACCAAACTGGGTTTCTGCTCTCCATTTCCAGTTCCAATCAGGAGCAGTAATGGAGCATCCCTAGTGTCAGGTCAAGTTGAAGACAAATGATAACACATTTTGGTTGTAGGTCTCCTTTTACATTGCGTCTAGCTTCTTCTATACCAGGAGTATTATTTTCAGAGTATTTTTCAGACCAATCTTGAACTTAATTGCAGATTTGCATATAAGGTTGCAAGCTCTACCTACCACATACTGTGCTTTTGACCGAGAAGTTTTCTGGCCAATATGGGGGTCTTCACAGAGATCTTGGGTGGACTCATACTGCTGAAGCTGTGGCTAGCTGCAGCAAATATTCTCAGTATCGTGAAATCCAGGTTGTAGGGTCTGTTGCTAACATAAAAATGTTCCTCAGTGATGTGCTGGCCCAAAGCATGAGGGGGTCAGAGAGAAACTTCTCCATCCGCCTAACAAAGCCTACATTGGCTGTGGTTTTAACAACCACGTCCCTTAATAAAAGCTGTCCTTGGAAAACAATATAAATAAAATAAAATTTTATAAAGGCCCCTGAAGATTCCACCTGTTCCCCTGAGGCTGTAATGACGATCCTGACTTTAAAATCCCCTGTCTCATTCCTTCTGAGTTTTCCTATTTCGTGCTCCCTGGGAGTTTCTCTGTAAAATAAACCCGTGGGTAATGAGGAAATCAATGCCTTAATTGAAGGTCAGGTCTACAAAGATCTAGGTAGGTGTGCTCTGGATGATGGAAAAATCCCCCAGGGTGGTATCCTGCCTCCCTGAAAGAGAAGCCGGGTTGCAATTTGTCTGAACTGTAGTGGCCCTTGCTTGGACTCCAGCACCTTGTCTTCTTAATCTCACAATCGGGTAATTTCCATTCCTGATGACTCCCCTCATTTGAAGGGGAAAAGGAAGAGCCCCAAGGGCTTCATAATTAAACACAAGCACTCTCACAGTCCTACGTCAAAGCTGAATGACTCTGTATCCTGTTGGTGTTGTGTTCTGCCTTCTACACAACTGTGACCTTTCAATTCTGCCTAGATTAGTGCCATGGCCTTGTTATTCTTCTGTTTCTTCTAGTGTCTTTCTTTTAAAAGAAGAACCAAGAGAGTGGTATTTTGGTGTTTGTTTGCTTTCTTTTATCTTCGGTTATTGTTAGCACCTAGGGTTGACACACTTCTTAGCCTAAAGCAGGGAGGCCATTCTAAACACAAAAGCTACTGTACTTTCAACAACTCAATTTCCTAAACCATTGGAGGATTCTGGGATCTGTTAGACTGCAGTGTAAGCATTTTATAGGGGGTTCCTATGACAGCATTATTAGCTAGCAGTTTTACCTAAATAGCCTTCATAATATCCTTCTTCTTCTCTCTCTCTCTCTTTTTTTTTTTTTTGGCCAATTTACTTTCCCTTTCTATAGCTACAACTATTAAATATACATTCCCAATATCTTAGTTCCTCTTCTTTCCCTGGTGGAATATTTTCAATTCTGTAATTTCAGCTCCTGCTGCTTATTTTGGGTCATTATTATTGTGTGTGGTCCCTAGCTTAGGTATGGGTTATGCTCTAGATATCTGTTTCAAAATTAGTTTGCTAGAACGACTTCCCTGGTGGCGCAGTGGTTAAGAATCCACCCGCCAATGCAGGGGACACGGGTTAGAGCCCTGTCCCGGAAGATGCCACATGCCGCAGAGCAACTAAGCCCATGCACCATAACTACTAAAGCCCACGCGCCTAGAGCCCACAAGCCACAACTACTGAAGCCTGTGAGCCTAGAGCCCGTGCGCCACAACGAGAGAAGCCACTGCAATGAGAAGCCTGCGCACCGCAACGAAAAGTAGCCCCTGCTAGCTGCAACTAGAGAAAAGCCCGCATGCAGCAACGAAGACCCAACGCAGCCATAAATAAATAAATATATATATATATATAAAAGAAACTCAGAAGATATTTCAAGTATGTTTTTTAAAAAAAATTAGTTTGTTAGAGTTCTACATGGTTCCCCACAGAAACAATGTCATAAAGGATAAACCACAGGCCAGTCCACCAAGACATTCTAAACTCACACATAGCTGGACTTCCATTCTTGGTAGCTCTGAGCTGTGGGACCCTTGATGACCTGAGCCCTGGTTATTTTTAAGAGGGGTCAGGGCACTAAGTCAATAGGGTACTAATAAGGACAGGCTAGCAAGAGCTAGCAGGGCTCCTCTCTTGGGATGGCGAGGGGAATTTCTTGGTAGTAGGCCCCTAATGCTGTGGTAACTTGGGGTCCTAACAGGATTCACAGCTCCAGGAAGGAGGGCCCTCACAACCGAGGATATCAATTTGAAGAAAATGGTTAGAGGGAACGGGTGTTATCAGTGAGGCCAGGGATGGCTTTGTCACCTAGGGTGGAACAGCAGGCAAGCAGATTGCTCCTACTGGTAAATGGCTTATTTGGAAGTTAGGGGCTGTCTTAGTCAATATGGTTATAACTTTAAAAATCAACCATATTTCTCTATTATAGGATTACTTGATGCTTTCAAAGATTTGAGGAACACTCATCGTTTTTCTCTTAAAGCAAGACCATCTAGTTCTCTTTCCTTGAGTCATGCCTTTATGCTTTTGCTATTGGATGAAAATGGTTATATACAATGCACTATTTTTAAATTTTCCAGAGTAGATCTGAAGGGTTATTATCATTATCCTTTACTCTTCCTTTCATGACTCAATAATAATTTTTGCACTTTCACTTAGCCTTTAAAAAAATAGATTAATGGATCCAAGGATGAAGTCAATTGCAGAGTGACCCCAGTAGCTTTTGCTTCAAAACTGCTATTTTTAATATCAAATTGCCATTGTTTGGAGGCAAAAAGATCATTTCAAAATGATTTCAACAATCTAGAGCGGCATTTAAGAACTATTATCCCCAATCCTGCTATAAGTTTTCAGATGTATTCTTTATAGCTGAAGATTGTTTTGTAAAATCTTTTGACTGCTCTTCTTCTGTTTAATGTTGTAGTCTAGAAATATTTAGATGGCTTGCTGTTATGTCGGACGTATCCTTGAGGCCATCAGAAAGGCTAGCTTCTTTTCCCAACACCAATTTGATATTTTTTATATATCCAGGGTGGAGTTTAGAAAACCTGGGTGACATGATCAATAAGCCATTTTGAGAATTGCTCAGAACTCCATTTTATCTTTTTTTTTTTTTAAACAACTTTTAAAAATCAGAGCCCCTGGCATAGCACTCTCCAACTGTGCCACAGAAGGCCACAAGGATGCTGGTGCTTTTTCCTGTCTATTTTTGTCCCCTACCATAGCATAGCCCTGGAAGGGATCTTTAGAAGTCATCAGTCTGTGCCGTTGCCTTCATGCTAAACATCACAGAGAAAAGATAACCTAGCCTGTTCTAAAAGGCTAGGCAGTGGAAAGTATTTCAAAATTAACTGACAAATATTTGTGCTTAATATGTAGATAGAACAATATGGAGAGAGGAATATGGTGGTATGGTGGTATCCATACCCCCAAGACCTTATATTTCATTTGGAGAGGGTAGATACATTTATGTTCATAAAACTGCCATCAGAGACTCCTGAATTTGGTGTAGATCTTGAAGATCTAACTTATTAATTGCTGCAAATATCGCCTCTTGACTTCCCTGCTTTTGATCCTATCAGTTCATCACTGGGAAATTCCAATTGCTAATAAATTTTACCCAATTCTCAATTCTAAAGCCTTTAATGTATGATAATTAGGTTTATAGAGGTTAAATGACTATTTTAGGAATCGTCAGCTGGGAGACAAATTTTGGCTTTATCAATTATTAACCTTGTGGCCTTGGCAATACTACTTAATGTCTTTGCCTTTCGATTTCACATATGTAAAATGGGGGGAAATATACCTACACATAGGCTTGGGAGAGTTCCATGTTTGATTTTCAGAATAGTGTCTGATATGGGGTAAGTGCCCATCATATCAAATGGTATTTGTTCAACAGTCATTCAAATATTTCATTGTACCGTTAATGTCTCATTTCCTCTTCCTCCTCTGCCTGCTCTTTTCCAGGTGAAACCCCTCCGTTTGTGTGATTAATGGTATAAAGATTCAACTGTTGATCACAGAATAGGCTGTGATCATAACTGACTCAGCCTTCCTTGTTGATTATTAATGCCACCCTTACTCCAAATAACTATGAATAGAAAAGAGAGGGTCAATTACTACGTTCTAAATACCACCCTTGTAATATTGCATCCCAAGTTTGCAAAGGTACTGTAGCAAAAAAGGTGAACAAAACATAAGGCTTTCCCTCAAAGATTTTACTGTCCAGTAAGAAAGTCAGACACATAAATAACTTTCTTATTCTCTCATTCTTAAGTCTGAAGGGCCAACCATGGGTCACCAAGCATTTGAGAAAAGCCTGCAGCACAATAGTAAAACACCAGAAAAAAAAAACTGACCCCAAAGGAAAGAGAAATAATTCAGGGAGGAAAAAAGAGCTTAAAAAATACTCAGAAACTATGACTAGGATACTCAGAGGAACTTGAAAAGATGGGGCGACATTCGTGAGAGGGGAACATGAGGTGAGTCATCCAAGCCAGGTAACAGGGGCCTTAACTCCACTTTGTTGATAGTGTTTTTCAGCAACATGGATGGATCTAGAGATTGTCATACTGAGTGAAGTAAATCAGACAGAGAAAGAGAAATATCGTGTGATATTGCTTATATGCAGAATCTTAAAAAAATGATACAAATGAACTTATTTACAAAACAGAAAGACTCACAGACACAGAGAACGAACTAATGGTTACCAGGGGGGAAGGGTGGGGGGCGGGAGGGATAGTTAGAGAGTGTGGGATTGGCATGTACACGCTGCTCTATTTAAAATGGATAACCAACAAGGACCAACTCTATAGCACAGGGAACTCTGCTCAATATTCCGTAACAACCTAACTGGGAAAAGAATTTGAAAAAGAATAGATACATGTATATGTACAACTGAATCACTTTGTTGTACACCTGAAACTAACACAACATTGTTAATCAACTATACTCCAATATAAAATAAAAAGTTTTAAAAAAATCAAAAGCTTAAGTTTGTTCTGGACTTAGTTTCCAATTTTGTGATGTCCTTAATATAGTCCATGACTGTGTCACCGTCATTCCATTCCCTGTGTATGCTTTTTCCCAAACCCTAGTTCATCGGTGAAGTCCTAGTGTTAGCACATTCATTTCTTGGAAGATATTCATTCCTTGCTGGAATAGTGTGTGTGTGTGTGTGTGTGTGTGTGTGCGGTATGTGCACACACATGCCCAGTATCACGGTTTGGTTTTGTTCTGTTCTGTTTTAGAGACTCCTATCTCTTTAGCTGCATACACACTGTAGCACATAGGATCAAATGACTTTGGAGCTTTGGAGCTTGGAGCTTAAGAACCTTAAAAATGATCTCATTTTACAGGTGAGAAAACTGAGGCCCAGAGATGTTTCCAAAGGTCACACAGTCATTTAGGGGCCCAGCTCAGGTCTGCTGGTCTCTGGCCTGATAAATACCAAGTAAAAACCATGGAAGGTTAGAAAGGCAGAGTGGACTTCAGTAGAAAAAGAACTTGAGCTGAGCCTTCAAGGACGTGTAAGGATGACATGGCGTCTCTGTTCCCCTCTAAGTGGAGGGTAGAGGGAAGTATGTCAAATATTTAAACACTGTTAGAGGCATAAGTGTGTAAGATTTGTTTGAGGGCAGTGAGTAGACAAGAGAGAGAAGATAGATGTAATACAGCAACAGAACATGAGGTTGCTGCTTGCATGTGAAGGGTCGCTAATGCCAAAGAGAAGGATTTCATACTTGATTCTTTAAGCAGTGAGAAGCAACTAAAGCTGCTTGGATAGGAAAGTAGCATGTTTGGTTGAGTCTCGGGCAAATGTATCTTGTGTCATGAAATGGGATTGATCGTATTGTAAAGAGAGTGGACACAGGAAGACAAAACAGTGCCATCTAAGAATGAAAATCATCTGACCGAGATCATCTGAGAATGAAGAGAACTAATAATCTCTTCTTGGAGCCATTCTGTAATAAGATATGGAGAAGGAAAAATTCAGACAAACATTTCACCTGGTTTTTGAATGGTTAGTCTATATATATATATATATATATATATCCCTAAATATGTTTTGACTTCTTTCTGCTTTAAGCACAACTAGCCTTTTCTGGCTTTCTCCATTGACTTCCTAGACGTTCTTTTCCCTGGTTCTTTTTCCATCTGTATAATTGATATTGCTCCTTTCTTTTTTCCATACTATGTCCCACACCATGATTCCTATCATTCCACCTTTAGCCCTCTTTCCCTCACACTCCAAATTTTCCTGGTTGAACCTGGTCCCATCCTTGGCTTCAGCTCTCACCTATAATCTGTGATTGCTCGAATCCGCTGTGGTCTCTCTACTGCACTTCAAACCCAGATTTCCATGTGGATGAGCCACAGCCAATGCAAATCCAAAGGGTCCCAAATAATTTCATCACCCTCCTCAATCCATTCCCCCAACTTTTCTTCTTAGACTCTTCATCTCGGTTACATCATCCATCAAGAAAGCAAAGCTAGGGGGCTTCCCTGGTGGCACAGTGGTTGAGAATCTGCCTGCCAATGCAGGGGACACGGGCTCGAGCCCTGGTCTGGGAAGATCCCACATGCCGCGGAGCGACTAGGCCCGTGAGCCACAATTACTGAGCCTGCGCGTCTGGAGCCTGTGCTCCGCAACAAGAGAGGCCGCGATAGTGAGAGGCCCGCGCACCGCGATGAAGAGTGGTCCCCGCTTCCCGCAACTAGAGAAAGCCCTCGCACAGAAACGAAGACCCAACACAGACAAAAATAAAGAAATAAATTAATTAATTAAAAACAAAAAACAAAAAACAAAAAACAAAAAAAGAAAGCAAAGCTAAGAGTTTGGAGGTCTCTGTGGCTCTTGGGGGTCTCCCAGCTCTGGTGTTCCAATCCACCCTATTATACCACTCTCAAAAATATCAAATCTGCTTGAACACCTTTTATGGTTTCTCGTGTGTATAGGATAAAATTCACACTCATAGTAGGATAAATATATTCCTTAATAACCTGGTCTCATATTCCTTCTGGAATCATGTTCTGCTGGTCTGCCCTGTTCACCCTCTTGGTTTAGGCACTCCCAGTCTGTTGTCTCTGATTTGCTCATCTATCTGTCTCCTCATTCTTCAAAGCTGACCTAAGGTATCAGCTCTCTTGTGATGTCTTCCCAGAACCACTGGCTACAAGACTCCCTACCCTCTATGCTCCCTGGTATTTTGTTAATTCTCCTGCTTACATGGTGTGTTCTGGTTACTGATGTGGTCTTCGTTTCCTTTACTGGACTACAGAATCCTTGAGAAGAGAGATTCTATTTTATTCATCTTTTTCCCAGGGCCTCGCAATGTGTCATATAAAAGTCTGTTAAATTGAATACAGAAATAATAAAAAGGTTGACATAGGGGATATTTTCTTTCTGATGTTAGCATCCTAATTATTAGAAGACATGGGAGGCCTGGGAGGAGAACTAACTTGTAATGAGCATCTACTTTGTGCCGTGCGCTACACAATGTGGTTTCCATCTTCGCTCGTTTGATCCTCTTAGGGATGTGATAAAATTAGTGTTATTATCCCCACTTACATATAAGTAAAATGAAGTTCAGAGAGTTTGAGTCACTGGCAGACTCTAATTTATAGATTCCAGATCTTGGAAGTCAGTAAAAACTACGACAAGGACTCAAATTAACTTGAGTTCCCCTAAAGCCATAGACACATTAAATGACTCAGAAGAAACGAGAAGTGGTCTGAGTTCTAGGGAAAAAAGCTATATAAATATGATAATGACATTTTCTTATTCCAAACCCTTTCAATTGCACTGTTTTTGCAGACAAACTAACTAAATTCCAATTCTTCAGCCTAGCGTTTAGGAGCAAAAAGCTGGATGGCGACATTCATTTCCACTCCTCACGGCCATGAATTCTACCTACACGCTCTGTCCTGGTGGAATGAACTCCGAGGACTTATGCATCCTTCTACCTTCCGGCTTTTGCTCACTCTTCCTCCCCCCTGGAATGCACTTTGTCAGAAAGATACTTGCAGTGCTAATTAGCTTACTTAGCCTTATCCTACTTAAATACATGGTTTTCTTAAGCTTTTGGAAAAATGAAATTCTTAATGGGCCACCATTGCAAACTCTATGGCAGTTCAGGAATGTCCCACTACAAAACTACCCTAAAGAAAAACCGATTCACTTTAGTACATTACAAAAGAGGAAAAGAAATTGGTACTTCCATCAACATGATGAAACATTGCCAGAAACATTGCTTGAAACATGGAAAGATGATTGAAACTGAAGGATATAGAACGTTGTTGTTGTTGTTTTTTTAACAACCATTCTGAATGAACTTACCACATCTGTTAACCTCCTAATCTAAACTTTCCCTCAACCAGCTCTTTCACCTACCCCATGCCCAGTTCCCTTACGTATAGCCCCAGCCTTAGTGAAAGATCTGGATGGCCCCATTCATCTGCCTGTTGGATTTGGTTCAGGATTAGCCAAACTTTGTTCAGTTCTCCAGTTTTCAGTCAATCTCTGGTCCGGCATGTATAGTACAGTAATTACACAGTTACACAATGGAGCATAATGTATATTTTCCAGCACATTCAACGCTGTGTTTCCTAATTACAATTCACTAACTTAGGGTAGGGGGAGGGTGACAGTGTCTCTAAAGATGATCGAAGCACAGCTGTTGGGCGGACCCTCCCCAGAAATGTAAACCAGAGGAGGGGGCTGACCTCAGAGCTGGCACACTCTAGGATAATTTCCCTCCACCCCTCCCCGACCCTACAGAAGTGAGTCTACTTTTGTTCCCATATTTTTATAGGAGGTTAAGTTTTTCATGGGTCGTGTGTAAAACTTTATTCCTCTAGATGAGCAGCGGTACATGTATGTGATATTCAGAGAAATAACACATCAATTATTACCCTATTGTTTGAGCATTATGGCCCTCTTCCTCAAGGAGTGTGTAAAGTCTCTTGGAGAAAAAGAGAAAATAAAAAGTCAAACGACTTGGGGCACAGAGGATTGTTATATTTACAATCTCTTATCTGAAATCCCAATCCAAACCAAATAGCTCTGATGCCTTTGTTTGTTTACTTATTTATTTGTTGACTATTCATCTGGAGGCCAAAACTGACCAGATTGGACAACTCACTTGGCAAGATGACCTGATCTGACTTGTTGCTAGGCTCTTAATGGTCTTTATCCCACTTAATGTGACAATTCATGGTTTTGCTACAGAAATATTAATGTGCTTGATTCGAGGGTACCACCTGTATGGATCCCATTAGGATATGACATTTGTACCATATTTGCTTTGTGAAATTTGAAAAACTCTGAACTCTAGCCAAAGGGGCTTTGAATTACTGATTAAGACCTGAAATGCAGGAGAAACTATCTTGATTTTAAACACCTCTCTCTTGAGACACCATAACCTATCCCTCTAACTCACACCAGCGATTCTTCAGTGTTATCCGCATCTGAAATCCACTGACCTCCCTTCCTTGTGTGGCTCATCTCCATCCTTGTTTCAACCAACCATCCATGCCTTCACCAAAGCAGCTGGACATTGTTACAAAAAGTCACATAATTGTGCTGACCGTTCTCACTGAAATTCATCACCACAGTCTCTACCATACACAGTCCTGCAGCTCTGCTTTCTTTCCCTGGTAGTTTCTCTTTTCCTCTTGCTTATATGACATTGTCACACCTCTTTACCCCCTTTTAAAATATCTGTATTCACTGACTCATCCTGCTCCGCTGATGACCTCCACTCATTGAAAAAATACAAGCAGACAATGAAAACAAATTAATTCATCTTCCCTCCACCAAATCTACCAACCTAACTGCTATCTGTACCTGTCTACCCTGTGTCGATCTAACTGCCATCCTCATAGAGTATTCCTTCCCTCCTATTTTAATAGATGAGCTATCCCTGTTGCTATCTAAAGCCATCTCTTCCACTTCTGCCACCTCTTCTGACCTTTTTCTCAGGGACTTCAGTTCTGCAGTTATAGTCTCTCTCTATCTCTTTCTCTCTCTCTCTCTCCCCCCTGCCAGCCCTGTACCATCAATTTATTTGCTGATTCTTTTACACTTGCACCAGAATATGCCATAATAGTTCCCGTCTCCCCTCCAGCTATCGTGGTTCTCCTCCAGTTTTCATCACAATACAATTTAGGACAGAAGTCCTCAGCATCACTTGCTCGATTTTCTCTTCTCACCCAAACTGCTGCCACCACACCCCTCTTGGGACATCCCTCTTGGCAAAGTCCCATGACTTGCCAGTGACCACGTGCAGTGGTCACTCTCTAACCTCACCCTAACCTTTCAATTGCCCCACATTTGATCTTCCTCTCCTAGAGACACTTTTTTTTCTCTGCTTCTGTGACAACACGGTCTCTTGGGTTTTTTCCCTGACAGTCATAGTTGTTTCTTCTCGCACCCTTTGCTGCCTGCCCAGCCTCTACAAGTTGGGGTGTCCCCAAGCTCAGTACTGTGCCCTTTTCTCTGCCCTCTTTCACTTGATGATCTTATCCAATTCAATGGCTTTAAATAAGACTCCAAACCTACACTCCTAGTAGCCCTGGTCTTGAACCCTGGATCCACATAGATAACTGTCAGTGTAACTCTCCCCTGGAAAGTCTAGTGGGCACGTAAAACAGCACATCAGACACAGAGTTCTTGGTATCTCCCCCTCTGCAAGGATCTTCCCCAGGACTCCCCATTTTAGTAAACAACAAACACCACTATCTAGCAGTTGCTCAAATGAAAACCTAACTCCTCATTCTCTTAAGCAATCCATCTGCAAGTCCCCCCATGTTCACGTCTAAAATACATCTTGATTCTGTTTCCTTCCCTCCATTTCCCTAGTTTAAACCACCAGTACCTCTCATCTGAGCTATTATAGTAGCTTCTTACAAGTCTTCCCTATATGCTCTTGCTTTTCTATAATCACTTCTCTACAGAGCAGCTAGAACAATTTTTCCAAATGTTCATGCGTGTCTCTGTCCTTCCTAGAACTCCTCTGTGGCTCCTATTTCACTTAGAATAATTCTGAACTCCGCCTCTGGCTCACAAGGCTGTGATGATCCGGGGGAGCCCTGGGTCCTAGTGTCCTTTGCTGCCCCCTCTACACTCCCCTTCTCTCCCAGCCACACTGCCTTCCTCCTCTGCTCCACACTTCAAGCTCTTTCTTACATCAGGGCTGTGGAACTCGTTCCTACGTCTGCCTGCAATATCCCCTCCTAGATCTTTACAGCTCTGGTTCTTCTTTATCACTCAGGCTTCAATTTAAAAGTCACCCTCAAGTCACTCTCTGTCACATCCCTCTGTGACAGAAATCAGAGTCCTTGTTGGCACTTTCCCCTCAGCCCTCACATCCAGTTAATCAATGAGTTTTATTTTCTCTCTGCCGTCTGGCTAAAGTCCATTCATATCTCTCCTTTTCCATTGCCTTCGTCCTCATATAAGCCACCTTCCTCTCTTGCCTGGACTATAGCAGTAGCCTATCAGCCTTTACCCACATTTGTACTTGTTCCTTTCCAGTCTGTGCACATCCAACACACAATTGCCTTACGTAGACAACTTTGGTGGCTTCCCATTGCTCTTAGGGTGACTTTCAGAAACCTTAACAAGATCTCTAAGTCTCTGAATGATCTGGCTCCAATGTTTCTCTTCATACCTCTCTCTTTCCATACCTAAGCATTCTTTTCATTTCTTAACCATTTCACACCCTTTCCAACTAAGCACAAGCCTTTGCCTGATGTGTGGCACCACTTCACCATCTCCCTTTTGCCTTCTTAACCCCTGCCCATCCTTCAAGTCTTAGCTTAGAAATCATTTTCTCAGGATCACTTTTCCTGACCATCCCTCAAGACTGGATTTTACTCCTCCCATCATATAGTATGCAGCATCCTGTAATTCCCATTTGCAGTACATATTAGGATTGTATTTAATTCATTCATTTTTATTGCCACCTCCCTTGCTAGAATATGTTTCATCAGCCAAAGTATCATGAGCTCTGGGGCCAGATGGCCTGGGTTCTAAATCCTGGTTCCTTTTCTTCCTAGCTGTGTGACCTTGAGCAGATTACTAAGACTTTCTCAATGTTAAAGTAATTACAGTACCTACCATACAGACTTGTTTTGAGGTTTAAATGAGTTAATAAATATAAAGCACTAAGTGTAGTGTCTGACAGATAATAAGCACTCAATAAATCATTATGATTGTCATCACTATTATGAGGGCTGGGACTAGGTCTGCCTCATTCATCATGGCACATTCAATAAGTATTTGTTGAATAAGTAAATAATATCTTTCATGAGTCATTTAACATCAGAAGTAACCTTATTAAATGCCTAAATGTGCACTAGGCTCGTTAGAGGTTGTAGAGATAAATGAGACATAGTTTTCACAATCAAGGAGTCAGCGCTTGAGAGTGAGATACACGAATGCGGTGTCCTCAGAGGGGAGATCTGCAGATTACACATCTTGGTATCCTGGGCATTTTCCCCAAGCCTAGTGCATAGTTTGTGCTCCGTGTGTGTGCTGAGCCTGAAGCCACCCAACTGTCTCACAGAGGAGAGCATGGGAACTCGGAGAGAGCTGGAGAAGGCTGGCCAGAGGAAATGGCAGCGAATTCTGCCTTGAAGGACAGGTAGGGTTTTAACAGGGAGAGCTCAGAGGATGGGCTGCGGAGCGCCAGGAGGTGGGGAAGGCATTCCAGGAAAGAAAATCAAAGGCATGGAGCTGGGAAGGCAAATGGACACAAGTAGTCCAGAGATGTGGAGCAGTGGTTCTCCCGTGTGGTCCTGGGACCAGCAGTGTCAGTATCACAAGAGAACGTGTTAGAGATGCAAGTTATTGGGCCTCCTAGGTTGACTGAATCGGAAAAATCTGGGGGTGGGGGGGCCCAAAATCTTCATTTTCACACTTCCTCCAGCTGATTCTGATGCTTACTAATGTTTGAGAACTTTAAAGTTTGAAACCAATGGGTCTAGAGCAATGCGTTCTAACTGGTGATCTGTGAACACCAGAGATTCACAGAGGTGTTCAGGAGATTCATGTGGTAGCAATGACAGCACAGTTCAGGAGTCCCATACACACCCAACAGACAAGCATGGCAGTTAGGAGGGATTAGAATAAACACAGTTGTGCCTTGGCCAAACACCACTGGTACCACTGAACACCATCATAGAGCTTTTAATTGATTTTTTTCAACCACATATTGGGGCTGAAAAAGGGGACTTTGGTTTAAGGCATAAAGTAAAAATTATTGATGTTAGAATATAAGTTATTGAGAAGCATGTGATAATAACATTTCTGCAAATTTGCCCCAAGATGACCACCAGATCCACAAGTCAAATATCAAAATTCTTATAAGGTTCATCAAGATGTCTCTAATGTTTAAAAAATAAAGAGAGAAACAGAAAAAATATAGCAGTTATCATATCTAGTTTGGCTTTTTATCTAATAAAAATGTGTTATTTGGCAAGTAGTTGCAAATAACAGCCTGAAAACTTCTTTCATACCATTATTAGAACTTAACAATTATAAAAATGAGTCAGTTGATTTTTAAACTGCAAAATTCAGGAATTCTAAACATCAGCTGCTAAAGTAGTCAAATCTTGATGATATAACATATAATTAAATTTTAATCTACATTTTAATATACATCAGTCCCCAAATCGCATACAGTATCATTTTGCAGCTTGTTACTAAACCATCCTTTTTTCTTATATAATTAAAGTAAATCAAATACTATGTGTAAATCAGAAAAAGCTAAATTATTTTATGCGTAGGATTAATATTATACAAGACTATATTAAATGAATTTTGTAATATGATTTCTAATAATACTCTGATCTAAAATTAAAAGAAAATTTTTAACTTAAAATTACTCCATTTTATACCATGCAAAACTTTCTAGGGAGATGATTTGCAAGATTATTATGTAAAGAGTTCAGAGTCACAAGAGCTTGGAAAATTCAGGACTAGGCACAGGGTTTGTGGGTCCAGGTGCTGGTGGAGAGAGAGACGCATGGCCAGGAAGGTAATGAAGAGAATGTCAAGGAGATCTTCAGTGTGGGAAGTGTGGAAATCCTAAGCACAAATGGAAGCCTTTGTTTTGGAAAAGAGGCCATTTCTTTTTCTGAGATAAAGGGGAGAGTGTATGACTTCGAAACATTAAAAAAAGTTCTGTACATACCCAAAGTCAGAACACTCATTAAGTTCTCTAAGTTCCATCTAAAAGATTCTGGAACGATTGGTCTACTAAAGGAAAGTCACCTATGGTCTGTGATCTGTGATCAGTGTTCTGTGTTCTGGATTCCACCACCTCTAGTCTCCTCTGGGACCTGTTCGATCAGGTGTTACTCCTCTCCAATGTCCTCCATCTTTTCCTTTCCATTAGCTTAGGAATGGAAGCACATTTTAAACCTGTATTAGTGTGTCTGGGTTGCCAAAACAATACCACAGGCTGAGTGGCTTAAATAACAAGAGGTTTATTTTCTCATGGTTCTCGAGGCTGGAAGTTCAAGATCAGTGTGCTATCAGGGTTGGTTTCTGGTGAGACTTCTTCTCTTCTGGGCGTGCAGGTGGCCACCTTCTCACTGTGTCTTCACATGGCCTTTCCTCTGTGTACTAGCAGAGAGAGAGATCTCTGGTGCCTCTTCCTTTTCCTAAAAGGACATCATCACTATTAGAGTAGGGCCCCAGCCTCATGACCTCATTTAACCCTAACTACTTCCCTAAAGGTCCTGTCTCCAAATATAGTCACACTGGAAGTTAGGGCTTTGACACATGAATTTACGAGTTGGGGTGGGACACAATTTATTCTATAACAAAATCCCTTCATCTGCATACATTTTCATCTTCTGTTTTTCCTCTACATTCCTGGCTACATATATATATTTTAAATTTATTTATTTTATTTATTTATTTTTGGCTGCATTGGGTCTTCATTGCTGTGTGTGCAGGCTTTCTCTAGTTGTGGCGAGCGGGGGCTACTCTTCGTTGAGGTGCACGGGCTTCTCATTGCGGTGGCTTCTCTTGTTGCGGAGCACGGGCTATAGGCACGCGGGCTTCAGTAGTCGTGGCACGCGGGCTCAGTAGTTGTGGCGCATGCGCTTAGTTGCTCCATGATATGTGGGATCTTCTGGGATCGAAAGACCAGACTCGAGCCCGTGTCCCCTGCATTGGCGGGGGGATTCTTGACCACTGCGCCACCAGGGAAGCCCCTCGCCACATATTTTTAAAGAGCAGTTAATGCATGCTACACCTGCTGATATTTTTATATCTATGTCTTTGGTAGAAGACAACTTTTGTACGTATGTGACACTGGCCACCACCCTCTTCTTATACCATGTGAAGACCAGAGATCAAGATAAGACTTGATTTAAAAGAGAATCTCAAGAAATCTGTTTTTCTTGTTTAATATTATGTAGAAGAAAGTCTCAAATTATTACTGAGCATAAATTTTATTTTATTTTATTTTATTTTTTTTTTTTTTTTTAAAATTGAGTTAGCAGTTTTTTTTTTTTTTTTTTTTTATTTATTTATTTATTTATTTATTTATTTATTTATTTTTGGCTGTGTTGGGTCTTCGGTTCGTGCGAGGGCTTTCTCCAGTTGCGGCAAGCGGGGGCCACCCTTCATCGCGGTGCGGGGACCGCTCTTCATCGCGGTGCGCGGGCCTCTCACTATCGCGGCCCCTCCCGTTGCGGGGCACAGGCTCCAGACGCGCAGGCTCAGCAGTTGTGGCTCACGGGCCCAGCCACTCCGTGGCATGTGGGATCTTCCCAGACCAGGGCTCGAACCCGTGTCCCCTGCATTAGCAGGCAGATTCTCAACCACTGCGCCACCAGGGAAGCCCCATAAATTTTATTTTAAATACACCCAGCTTTTAACCACTAAAGAATGTTGAGTTTGATAATTTGTAGATGAATGCCATTGTTTCCTGCCTTTATTAATTTTCTCAGCTTCTTCATAAGGTTGGAAGATCAGATGGTCCACATTGTCTTCTTCACTCTATACATCCTTTCCTTGAAGTGTAGATAGATAAAGAGGGGGTTACAAGCTTGGCTCTCAGTCTCCGATCCTCATCTCTGTCTTGGGGGCTCAGACACCAAGTAATACAACTTTTGACGCTAGGCAAATGCAAATATACTGAGCAGAATTTTTTTTTCTGTATATATTTTGATGATTGAAACACCTGGGTACCACCAGTCAGTGCACAGCAAGGAAATGTTACTAAATTGTACTCTGTGGAAAGGAACATCTTTCAGGGCTTTCAAAGATTTCCCATAAAGGAGACTTTAAATCAAAATGCTATACTTCATTGCAAATTAAGATCTGTGCAGAAGAAACATACATATATTCTTATTATACTTATATATTACATATTATACTTTATATGTTAATATTCTATAATATATATTTAAATCTTTTCATGTTATTTTTCATATTAAATGCTCAGTATGCTATTTTAAAATATTGTTTTTGTTTTTCTAAACTAGCCTGATGGAATTAAAGTGGAACTTTCGTTTCTAACTTCATAGGTTTCTACCTTACTTGAATTATTTTAATAATAAGATGCATGACTTTCATAAAGAAAGGAAGAGACAGAGAGAAGAAAAGAAAGCTAATAGTGCCAATGTATCTGAATATTCCCTATCTCGGCTTGATTATAGAACTTCTTAAAAGGTCATTTGGTAAAGTAAAAGAAATGACTTGGAAAAAAAATACTCCCAAGGGAAAATTGTTTTGAACAATTAAATCATAATAATAAGAATTTAAACCACTTTGCAATTAGTCTTTTCATGAACGCCTACAACTCCGAAATGATTTTTACAAAAATGAATCTTGGCAACCAGTTAATGGTTGGTCTAGTCTAATTTATTTGATTTTATGAGGACAGAGAAAGCCGAAGAAGATTCCTAGAAATGATAGCCATTTAAGGTATTCAGACATGATAATATTTTTGAAAAGCCTATTACATGGATTACAAATTAAAATATTGTACCTTCTTTCTTCTTATCAAATACACTGCAATAACTCTGAAGCAGTTTGCATTCCTATGCTTTAAGTAAGCCTGCATGATGCAGACACATTCTACACACACGGAGCCTTATTATATTCTTCTGTTAAAAAAAGAACCTAATAAACCATTTTCAGTAATTATCGCTAACTTTATTTAGAAACAAAGTATCACCATCTGCATGCTAATGATTATAACAAACTCATTGTTACATTAGATGCAAAACAGCATCCTCTTACTTAAATATATATTTAAATTTATTTTTACAAGTAAAGCAACAGGGACGAAGTTGCAACATTACTGGTTATTTGCTAAGCCAAATCTCTCTCTCTCTCTCTGTAGTGACTATAAATCTAAGAAACAGCTTTCAGGTGTAGCTCATGGAATGTCTTATTACATGCAAAATAACAGGCTTCTGTGAGCTTATACAAATATATGTGATATTTTATGTTTTAGTTTTACTCTGTATGAAATATCTTAACACATAAAATACCTTTTATATTCTTTAATATGAATCCTTTCATGATTCATCAAAAACAAGACCAAAAATTTACAACAAAACACACACCCTTGTTATTTACTTCACTCAACACATTTGAAAAAGGTGATTGGATTGATAAGAAAGGAGAGAAAAACATAAATTAATTGGTAGCACTGATATGTAATTTAAAAAGTCAACAATTGCCATTTATTTCTCCAATGGTCCCTGTGATCAAGAGCTTAATAATACAGTTTTATGGGCATGACTGTGTCCCGATGGGAAGCAGGGTACCAAATACTCAAAACTGCATTGCCCATGTCTCTCAAGGGCTTGTGCAGAAACAAAAACCAAAACCAAACCAAGTCAAACCAAACCAAAAAAATTCCATGGCAACATTTGCAAATTATAGAAAATGACAGTAGGGTTTGATTTTTACATCTCTTTGTCATCTGATGCTTAGTCTTATTTCTTTTGTTGGGAAGCAGAGGAAGAAAATGAAGTGGGAGAATCGAAAAGAGAAAGAAGGAGCAAGAAGGACTGAAAGGGAAATAAGAGGAACTGGGCAAAGTGAAAACAGACAAAGGGGTTGTTTTAGCTGCCACTACACATGCTCTTTGGAAAAGACAGGGCCCTCCTTATTTTGCTCACGGCCTTTCTTGCCCTGCCCACTCTGCCCCGTCCTGTCCCACCATGACCCCAGCATCTGCCTGTGGGCACCTGTGCCCAGAGGAAGGGTGGCAGGGGGCCTCCCCACGGTTTCCATGACACCCAAGTAAAGATCCTTCAGATGTTTGTGATCTTGGGGAAGCACATTAGCTTCTCTGAGCCTGTTTTCTTGTTTCTAAGATGGGAAAACTGCTGATGTTAGAAAGCGTTTTGGAGGAACAACAAAAATAACACACATGTCCACACACACGCACACACTCACATCCTGCCCTTCTTCTAAAACTAAACAGGCATGGCCTTATAGAGTCTAAAAAATAACACATAAATAAATAATAAAACTCCCCAAATCATATATTTTTTGATTACCCAAGTGAAGACAAGACACTCTGTAGAGAGAAATTTAAATAATATATAACTCTCAAAATAGTCACTTACTGCCTTATTCTGGTATATTCTTTTGGAGTTTTTCTTCAATGAATATGCATACATGTATTTTTATTCCCAAACACAGATGTATATATCATTCTGCAACTTGTCTTGAAGGTGACAGTACAATTCAGACTCCTTTTCATGTCAATACATATACTAGATCAATCTTGCAAATTTTAACGGTTGTCACTTACATGGCTACGTTATAATTTATTAGAGTGAATCTTCTTGATGTTTTTGCATATATATATATATATATATATATATATATATATATATATATATAAAAAATATCAATTTTTCTGCAGGATAGGTCCTAGAGTAGAATGTTTGTGTGACAGGTATGGTGCATTTGAGATTTTGATAACACCAGCTTCCCTCTAAAAAGATTGCAAATTTTTTCCCTTTATACTTAGCCTTATCAAGGTATAATTGATATACAAAAGATGCACATGTCTAATGTACACATCTTGGTGGGTTTGGACATATGCATACACCCATGATACAATCACTAACAAGGTACTAAACATATCCATCACCTTCAAGTTTCCCTTGTGTTCTTTTTTGTATATGTGTGTGTGTATTTGGTAAGAACACTTAACATGAGATCTATCCTCTTACCATTTAAAAATATGCAATTCCAGGGGGTTCCCTGGTGGTCTAGTGGTTAGGATTCCTAGCTTTCACTGCAGTGGCCCAAGTTCAATCCCTGGTCAGGGAACTGAGATCCCACAAGCCATGTGGTGTGACCAAAATAAAAATATTTTAAAAAATGCAATTCCACATCACTAACTATAGGCACTGTGTTACCTCTACACAGTTGTACATCAGATGGTACAGCAGATCTCAAGAACTTCATCTGGCATAACAGAAACCTTATACTCATTGAAGAATAATACCTTCCCCCTCCACCCAGACCCTGGCGACTACCATTCTATTCTCCAAGATTGCCAACTTTTAAAATTGCCAATATTTTTATTGCCAGTATTTTAAATTTCAGTTTTCCAAGATAGAACATCAGGGTCATCATCCAACTTCTTCCCTTCATTTCTTAGCCTCCTTCCAAACCGACACCACATTCTGTGATGATTCTTCTGAAATGTCCTAATTCTATGCCCCCATCTTTATCATCATTGTTACTTTCACAGCTCTCTTAGCAGAAACTTCCAACTGTTCTCCAAAATACTTTCTTTTTGTCTCCTTGGGCACTTTAAGGCGCGCACAGTTTTCCCACGCTCCATGCGTGGCCACGACAACGGACAGAGAACAGAAATGGCGCATGTCCCTTCCAGGCTTGGTCACCAAGGACCTCTGTGCTCGTCATCGTCTGCTGGCTGAGTCCTGCTGACAGCGAGGCCCGTGGGGGTGGAGGAGCCGCGGATGTCGAGCCTGGGTCTCTGAATGACCGTGTGGAGCTGACCCACTGCCCAGAGCAATGTTTCTCGTGTTGGGCTGCGGTCCGCGTGGTTGCTTTGTTACAGCCGTCAGCCTGCATCACAGAGGAAGATGGGTCTCCTCGTCCTTTACTCACACTATTGTAGCCGCCCCCTTGCTGGCCTCCTGCCACCTGCTTCTTCCCCTTCCCCTAGCCCTGACCCCAGAATAGTCCTCTGAACCACCCTGATGGTAACTCCCTACTTTGAAGCCGTCAGGAACTCAACATCCTTTACTACAGGGCCACTCTTTCCACGAGGCTGGTCTTCATCCCTCCCCCACCCCCAACCCCGGCTCTGGTGCACAGACTGACATGCATAGTGTTCAGTGCATAGGTGTGGGGTGAACCAATGCGTGATGTTACTTTGGAAGCAACATAACACAACCTCTAGGAAGCAGCTTCATAAAAATGATTTTGCTACATAGGACTATTAATTTGTGCTTAACAATTGGTGAAAATAGTGGTTCACCTCTTCAGGTGGGGTGAAACAGCATGCTTCTGGTATTACTGATTTATGCTCACAACGGTCTAAGCTTAAAAAGGCCTGAGAGCTCATCTAGAGCAATTTCCTCATCTTGCAGGTAAGAAAACTGCCACCCAGACAGCTGGATGAACTTGCTCCAGACCATGCAGCCTGTGTGACAGACTCAAAGGAGCTCCCAAACAAGCCCAGTCCCAGGGCCCAGATCTGGCTTCCCTGACACCAGGCTACCCCTACCGAGAGCAGCTGCAGAAAACAAGTGACATCCGCCTTCTCCTGTCTGCTCCGATCCAGCTCACTTGCAGGCTCAATTTAACGCTCTATTTAAAGCTTCTGTGCCTGTTGGTTCCCCGGGTCTTGGTCCCCCAGCCCACTCTGCAGGGGACAGGGTGTTAGGTCTGGCCTCTTAATCTGCATCCACATCCTCAGTAGGTAGACTGAGCTCTTATGTGGACATGGCCTTTTTCACTCCTCAGGGCCCGAGGCTACGAGGTGTGAGGGAAGTCATCTTTCGAACGCATTGGGAGGAATGGAGGGCTTGTAACTGTAATTATACCCCACAGATGATAACTGTTATTTAAAAGGTGTATTGTTCTTTGTCCTTGGGTCTAGAAGCTCAGCGATGGCCCTGTTTAGAAATCAATAATGCAGTGAGCCAAGCTTCTGGCTCAAAGGAATTCTGATCTAGTGGGAAGACAGGATGGGAAGACACTGGTGCTTTGGGTCACGGTCGCAGACTGTGAATGAACTATGAACTGAAACGTTGTAAAGCATTTCTGACTGCCCTGAGCTCCTTCTGGCCGGGTCACCTTCTCAGATGCTGTTCCTGTCCTCACTGGTACTTCTCCATCACGCTTGCTCTGTCTCCAAGCCCCTCCCTGTACATGGAATGTACATCCCAATGGGAAGTTCACAATGCGAGAAATAATATGCCACCTGAGCTGTACTGGTTATATTTTGGTGTATAAAAAATGGAATCTAAAAAAAAATGATACAAACAAACTTATTTACAAAACAGAAACAGACTCACAGACTTAGAGAATGAACTAATGGTTACCAGGGGGGAAGGGTGGGCGGGAGGGACAGATTGGGAGTTTGGGATTGACATGCACACACTGCTATATGTCAAATAGATAACCAACAAGGACCTACTGTATAGCACGGGGAACTCTGCCCAATATTCTGTAATAACCTAAATGGGAAAAGAATTTGAAAAAGAATAGATACATGTATATGTATAACTGAATCACTTTGCTGTACACCTGAAACTAACACAACATTGTTAATCAACTATGCTCCAATTAAAAGAAAAACAAAAAGACCCACCCCAAACTGAGTGGCTTAAAAGCACAATGGTTTATTATCCCCACGATTCTGTGGAGGAGCTGCGGGTTCTCCTGCTGGCCTCCCCTGGGCTCACTTGTGGGGCTGCCTTGAACTGGAGGGTCCGCTGAGGCTGGGCTCCGTTGGCAGAGCTGGGCTGGCCAGGGCCCTCTGTCCAAGTGGACTTAGGGTTCCATGGGAACAAGCACCAAAGAGAAAGCATTTACCCTGTGCATCATGTATGCTCATGTTTTATGGGCTCAGAGCCAAGGTCAGAGGGACAGATACATATGGGATGGCTACCAGGAGCCATGATGCATTGTGGACCATTATGGATACAATCTAACACGTTGGTGATAAGAGGTACTAAGAAAAATAAGGCAGGTGGTGGGGGATCCATAGAGAGTGATAGCGTGGTTATTTCAGGTGTGAAGGTCAGCATGATTCTCTGCGAAGGGCTGACAGTAGATCCCGTGCAGGAGGGTAGCGGCCAGGCGGATGAGAGGGGAGAAGGTTCCAGCCACAGGGGCAGCATGTGCAAAGGCCCTGAATGGGAGCCACGAGGGGGTCAGTATGGCTGGAGGGATTGAGCAAAGAGAGAGTGTGAGCATAGCTGGTGAGACAGCCAGGACCAAACCATGGAGGCCTTTGTAGACTGTGGTAAGGAAAACATTTATTCTGCGATTTTAAAGAGGAAATCAAGGTTTTTTAAGATGGTAGATGCCCATGAAATATTTTAGTTTTATCCTACAGGTGAATTAGTTTAACAGATGTCAAATATAGAAATTCTCAGTACGTTATCTGAATACCCTGCCTGTAATTCCCTTTTCTTATTAGTGTTTGGAGAATCACATTTGATGGACGCTCAAGAGAATACGAACAGGCCAATGCTTACTAGTTTTGTGTAAAGTGTAAAGCTTGAACACATTCTTTTTTACATTTGACAAAAAGTCAGGCTAATTCCTATGCAGTCTGCTGAAGAAACTTTTCGTATCCATGGCATTTATGTCCCCCTTTACTGAGTGCAAAGCTGCTATTTTTGATGTTGATGGGAGTTCAAAGTTCAGTGATCAGAGAAGTAGAGGAAACCAAAGATATAAGGCCACAGACTGTCTTAAAGCAAAGAGCCAGGACTTCCCTGGCGGTCCAGTGGTTAAGACTCTGTGCTTCCACTGCAGGGGGCATGGGTTCGATCCCTAGTTGGGGAACTAAGATCCCACACACCACGTGACTCGGGCAAAAAAAAAAAAAAAAAAAAAAGAAAGCGAAGAGCCAGGATGAAAAAGGGGCTGCATCGGGGGGCAGGAGGCAGGCATACCGTGAACTGATCAAGACCCCCCCCCCTCTATGAAATGAGCAGCCCTCCTTGGCCCAGCACTCTCCTCACCCATCTTATTTTATTTTCTCCGTAGCACTTATCACCCTGAGATCTTTGAGGATGGAAATGTGATGATGAGTTTTATTACATATTTACTATATAAGCATTATCTCATTATTATTCTGCCCCCAGAGTCAAGGTCTATCTGACCATAATCTTCCTAGCAGTTGGGTCCCTGGTTTTTTTGATTTGTTGGCTATATGACTTCAAGCAAGTCCTAAATTTCTTATGCCTCAGATGTATAATTTATAATATGTAGGGGTTTTTTTTGTTTTTTGCATACCCTCCATATTTTATTTCTCTTTAAAAAAACATGACTTTTGGGGTAATTCCACATTTGGCTTTAAATGAGGAGACTAGGACATTAAGGAAAAATATAGAAGCTGGGAACAGAGAATGTGGGGTTTGAGAATTGCAAGAATGAACAAGATATGCCAGGAGTTCAAGTTTTTGAGAAAAGTGAGGGAGAAGAGAAGCTTCCTTTTCCATCATTCCTTTTTCTGCTTTGAATGGCTAGATTCCCTCATGTGTTTCCTTGTTGAAATTCAATTTTGTTTTCTTAGTTAATATTACCTTATCCTGTCTCTTGGAGGCAAGCATAGAATCCCGTTTGCAAATTAGTTTAAGCCTCTCACACAGGCAGATATTGTCAAGGATGATGTTGGGGGGAATATTGAAGTACAGGTAACCCTTAGCCCCAGGGCAGAATCACCAATACCGTGGGTATTCCTAAATAGAAAATTCCCAGGAGAATCCATAATTAATTATGGCTATTACATCCTCAGGTATTACCCATACCCTGAGTTTCTATGGTTCTATGATATTCTTGTCTACGTGATTCATGGGTTTTCAGGAGAGCTCTTTGTCATAGATTCTATTTCAAATCTGCTAATTCATGAAAAAGTTTCTGATCCAGATTTTTAAAAGGTTTACTGGTGTCCTATTCTTTACACTATGAATAGATATACAATCTCTAATGCTAAAGCTTAAATGTTATACAAGGTACAGTCTTAAAGTCCAAGTTACGACTTCAATTTCTCACTTACCTCATCTCTGATGGGCTTGTTATTTCATCTCTATTCTGCAGAGGGAAAAAGTGCAGGAGGACGGTCATTAAGGATCTAAATTGGTTGTTGCAGTTACTGCCAATGATGCCACAGTCCTTTCAGTGACCTTGCTTTGCCTCTCCATGATGAGAGGGGAGACTAGGGCTGCTGGGCTCTGCTCGAGGTCGGGGGGCAGCAGGGGTGCGGAGGCAGGACGCATATGTATCCTCCAGCTTCTGAGATTCAGTCTTCCATCTCTGAACCACTTTTGTGGGGATGCGGGCAGGAGTCACCGCTTATTCTAGCCAGATAGGAGTACCAGTTTCTTATTGATAAGAACACGTCGGCATAGAGTATATATAAGTATCTAGCTTTGTCCAGATAAGGAGACCATTCTTACAGATTCCCCTGGGCTTGGATCATCTGTCCAAGGCACAGTCAATTCTTGACCCAGCTGGCTCCCTAAAGTCTACTTTTCTTCTATGTTGAGCTTGTCTCTCAGAACTCAATGGTCAATTTTTTTTTTGTAACATTATCCTCTTTCTGCAAAATCCAACCCAGAAGTTGCCTGGTTCTTTTGTCTGCTAATTCCTCTATTCAGAGCTATCTATTCTTGCTTTGGGAGGACAGAGAGATCTCCCTCTCTTCCTTAAAACCACCTAGTTATCAAAATGACTACAAGACTGTCAACTCCTTGAGGGCAGGGATTACAGATTATTCATCATTGTATCTTCACTAGTGCTTAAATACTGGATAAATATATGTTTTGTAAATAAGGTATATGAAACCAAAGTGGAGCAGAGGAAATTCAACACATATCATGTTTATAACAACTGGATTTCCAGACATTTCCAGTATAATAGGTGTACTTTCTGTCCTTCTCCTCTTTTTCAAATAACTCCAACCAAACTTCTAGATTGTGTACCAATTAATGTTCGAGATTATTTTATACGCACACACACTGTATACATATATATGTATTTCTGTGTCTCCTATGGTGCTAAGCACAATGCTTGGCAAATCCTAGGCACCCAGTATAAATTCCTTAAGGGACTGAATGTGATTTTTTAAGCCAAGTTAGTTTATTTTTCAGAAGAATTGAGTTTTAGTGAATTAGACTTTTATGATCTTAGCAAATCCTTCATACAAACCAGTTGGGAAAACACCTATAATTTATGCTTCACAGACCTTCTGTCTACATTCTAAAATTTTATTTGCAGTGCCTACACTAATTTGAATGAGATGAAAACCAAGTAAAAAAACCCAAAAACTAGTGTTGAATGTTTTTAGAAATTTAGGACTGTAATAATCTTATTTCTTCATTCCCTGTTTCTCTTACCTCACTGAAATATGAGATTTAAGATTTGGTGAATTGTAAGTGTATTTTGTACTAATTTTAGACTAAATCAGTGCATGTAATAGAAATTCTAAATGGAAATTGCCTCAATGATATTAGTTTCAAATTTTGTCGAACTATTTTGGTTTAGCTATTTGGTTTTTACTAATAATGTACCAAATGTAACTGGCTTTTGTGAATTATATTAAAAACACATCTATTTTTGAAGTATTGAGGCCAACAATGAACCCTTGGGTGGAAGACTCAGACACTGACAATAGTAGAGCCGAGGTTGAAAGCAGAGGCTTTGGACTCTCTGTCCTGGGTTTGAATTCTTGTGTCAGTGCTTCCTGGAAGTAAAGCTACTGAACTATGTGGAACCCTAAGAGGTGGCCTGTATTGAGGGCCTTCCCCAAAGCATGGCCCCCTCTGAGGTTCTCTTCTCTGAATAGAAGTCTTTGGGATCTAGAGGGGGTTATGGAAGGAGAAGAGATTAGGAAAGAGAAAAGAAAGCCTCATTCATTGGGACTGATTAATTATTTAAACAAGAACTTGCAAAAGAAAAGAAACTGAAAGGTCAAAGAAATGAGTAAACGCCAATACCTGCTCCCTTTCACCCTTGAGTAGAGATTTCTTAGAATGAAACAGGTTGACATGCTGCATTCCTATCACCATCCATAGAGATCATGAAACACAACATTTGCAGTATCTGATTATACAAGAATCAACTGGCTTCCTGAGGAGGAAAACACAGTATTTCACACAGTCTGTACGTCACTAATGGGATCAGAAGCCAATAGAGTAATATGCAGGCCAATTTTTAATGTTTTGTCCAAAAGCTATGCCGTGGAGGGACAGCCAGAATTAGGGTTTGGAAACTGAATTTGTTACTGTCTGCATGATCTTGGGCAAGTCGCTTCATCTCGTAATCTAGGCAACATCAATGTCCTTCCTGTCATGATTGATGGGCCCTGAGCCGACAGAAGCATAAGAAAGAACACAAGTCTGACACCAGAAAGCAAAGAGTAAGCGTGTGAAAGTGTGCAGGTCTTATCCGGGCTATGAGAGGTATTAGTCTGAGGTCTTCGGGAAGCAAAGATTGAATTAACTAGCATGTATTTGGCGCCTAGAAACTAAACATAGAAATGGGTCAACCCATTACCAAGAGTGGGAGCTAACAAAGAGGAACCAGAGAAATAGCCCAGAAATCCAGTCTACTCATGTTAGAAGCTGTAGTCCTTGGCTCCGTGTAAATTCCACCTGTCAGTCTTTGCTCCCTCTGACATCTTTTATTGCAGCCCAAGCTCATGCAAGGCTCTTATCCCATCACCCCCAGCACTGCCCATGTTCCAGGATCCAACGAGATGGACCCCAATCTCTTCAGAGGTGTTAGTCAGGGTTGTCATTAGGATGGACACTATAAGTTGTGTTATTTTTAAACACTTTCTTCTAAAGTCATCTTTCCTTTAAGGAAGCCTTTCTTAATTCAGCTTGAGGCAGCATGGCATTGTGAAAATATCATGGATTTTGGTGTAAGAAAAACCTGCAATTGGAATCACTGTTCTGTTATGTATGATTAGCCTGATGTGAGATACTTATTTAACTTCTTTAAGCTGCCATTTCCTCTTCTTTAAGTAAAACTAATATATGTCTAAGTAGCATTACAAAGTAGTAATAAAAACAGTAAAAATAATTGCCACCTAAACATAAATAATGTCACTATACCTTTATGCTAAGGCTTAGTATTGGCAAACACTTTGACCTGTGCTATTCCATCCAATCTTCATAGGACCTTGGGAAGGCAGTGAGGGTCCTACCATTTAGAACAGTTTGCTGAGTGATTTGTATCACCTGAAAGCCAGCTTAATGGTAAATGGCGGGAACAAAGCAAGAGGGTGTTTGGTTTCTGCATTCACAGAGTCAGCAACTGGTAGGTGTCTGAGAGTCTTTGGGATGGTGTCATCCTGGGGTTTTCAAGCTCATCTCCGAAGAGACTGGGAAGTGGAACAATGACAAGAAGATGGGCGTCCAAGCCCCTGCCCAACTTCAATCTCGGCAGTTATGTATTTTCAATGTATTATTGATTGTGTTTCCATGTAAGATTTCAACGAAGAAAGTTTGAATCAAACACTTTCATTTTACAAGTGGTCAAACTAAGGCCCACTGTAGTTGTGACTTATCCCAAAATCATCATAAACCTCTATGGATTAGAAAAAAGAGAGGGGAACTCAAAATTTAAATGGCCAGATTTGCCCATTGACTCACAGATTTGATAGTTATTTTCTCTGCCAACCCTCTCCTGAGTGATTGAATAAGTTGCGATTTTAATCCTTAATTAACTAACCTGAACATGACAACAATTTAAACTATTGAAGCGGCTTCTTCATTAAACAGTATTCTTTGATGGTTTACTATATACAAGGCACAATCAAAGATACCATAAAAATAAATGTCTATACACTCAATACAGCTATAATTCAGATTGAGTAGATGACTTAAACTTGTGAGAAAGCAGGAGATAGTGCCAAATAAGTGTGAACATCTTGAGAGAAGAAATTACTCAAACATTGAGGTGATATAGGGAAGTATTTTTTTACAGAAGTTGGGGCTTTTTGCTTGCCCCTAAAGAATGGATAATATTGAAATAAGGGACAGAAGATAAGACATTCCAAGTGTGGAGTATCTTCAGTAAAGTCATAGATCTTGGAAATCTCATGGCTCCTGCATTGAAGATGGTAACAAAATCAGTTTACCAAGAGATGAAGGTTTATGAAAGGAAGTTGATAGAACAGCGTTGAGTGACTAAGCATTGAGTTGTGGGTCAGTGGGTGACAGCTGAGGCCACTCCTCATCTTACAGAAGAGGGATGGGTGTCCAGGGGCGACTCCATGGTTATGGGGCAATCCTTCTCTGTCCTCTCATGCCATCTCTGCCAGTCACCTCAATCCCCCACTGTACCAAACTCACGGATAACAAGATCTAAGTCATTTCTAATACCTTGACTTTACCACCACTGTTCAATCAAACTGGTGGCTGATACCTTTTGTTATTCTTTATTTTGAAGTCAAAGCAGATGGTTGAGTTAACCCTTCTCCTCGGTTCAAGGCACATCCTCCTCCTCCATCTGAGCAAGGCCTCATTCTTGTTTTATTTTTCTCCCTTTTAAAATCCCTATACCCTGTTTCCGTTACTCTATTTCCATAATCAAAAATTTCAGTGTGTTTTATTTGTATTTTTTATGTGTTCTTGAAAAATGAGCAGTATGATTTTGTGTGCATATATTTTTAATTTATAGAAATTATATTAATTATATAGCTTCCCTTCCTTTTTTCCACTAAGGATTATATATATTTTTTAAGATTCATCCATATTTCGATGGATGCTTCTAATTCATTGCTTCTAACTGCAACTTCTGCCCTTTCAATTACATACAATTAATTCCCTAAAACAAGGGGCAGACTTGGGAGACAACATTCATAAATATTAATTAATTAACATATTAAAAGCAATTCAGTCACCAAAACATTTGTTGAGCACTTACTACCAGACACCGTGCTCCACACTGGGAATACTGAGACGAATAAAATTCTAAAGCTGTCCTTGAGAGATGCCCGGTCCAGTAGGGGACCCAATCATACAAATAGATAATTACAGTTTAGTGAATTATGTGCAGAAATAGATATGAGCTCAAGAAAGAGCAGGGTGTGATTGTTTCTGCTCAGAGCTCGGCACAAAATGAGTGAAATGTGGAACAAAACAGTGACCCTTCCTAGGTTTCAAAGAATGAGGAGGAGGAGTGTTCTGAGTGGATGGGTGGGGAAAAGGTATTCTACGAAACAGCACTTTTGAAAAGAGTTGTTTCATTGCCTGCCCTCCCCATGGCCCCTTCCAAAGACCATCCTCCACCCACAGGCTCTCCGAACAGCAGCGGTGTTTACCCCTCCCACTTCCTGAGCCAGGACTGCTTGTCTAAGGGGTGGGTACCTGGTACTGGACACACAGGAAACCTACCCATGGTCCAGCAACCAAACATGTGTGGTCTTGGTTAAATGGCTAATTTGGTCCAGTCTATTCTTTCCCTTGACATTTGACTTAAGAAACCCAGGCATGTTCCCAGGTGGTGACAGAAAAGGGAGCTGGTAGGTCTTGTTGCCTGGTGGTCACTTGCATGTTGATGAATAAACAAAGAGAGTGGGCTTCAGCAAATGAGGGAATGGCGCCCCTCTTGGGTGGACAGAAATGCCACCTTGCTTCCCAGCAGTTTTCCATCCTCAGCTCCAGGTCTGCAAGTTTGACTTTGCTTCCTACCTCGAGTGGTGTGAGGTCTCTTCTGAATCTTCACAGTCAAGATTCCCTTATGATGAACAACTTTGAGTTTCTATTATAACTGCCTAATGATGTTTGCTTAAAGCATGTGCTCCAAGGCATGCAGACCTAAGAGAACATAATCTGCTTACAGAGCTTTAACTCGCTTGCTATTCTGAGTGTAAAATTTGCGGGTTGAAGGAAAATCTAAAGGAAGCACCTGCAGGGCTTGGTGACTGAGTACACATGGGACACACAGATCACCAGTTCTGAAGTTCCAGAAGAATGATGGCAACATTGATACAAAGCAAGGGAAATAAAGGAAAAAGGGAGAAGAATTCAACTTTAGATATGTGAGGAGACTTGGGGAAACTAGATATAAATATCAAATGGTAAATTTGAGAAAGGAGAAATCAGGTCCTTCATTAACATGAGAGAGGCTCCGGGTGAGACCAAGAGTGGCCAAAGATGGGGGTCATGGAAACCAAAGGAGAAAGTTTTAAAAAGCAAATATAATAGTAATAGTAATTGCTACCAAAAGCAGTAACAGTAATTAATAGTTTAATGGTAAAAGTCTATGAAACACAGCCAAGACAGCAAGGAAATGAGGATTATAGAAAGGCAAAACAGTCCTATAAATCGTTCCATTTTAGAAAAGTTTTCAGTGCCCTTTAATATCCCTCCACAGATCTCTCTATGATAACACAGATGTAATTTTGCGTAGTAAAATCCGAGTTCTGCTCTGTTGAAAGTTGCTTTATCTAATGCTCAATACAATGCCATATGTACTTACCAAATATATTTTGATTAATAAGATGAAGAAGCTTCCTGTGCTAAAGTTATCTTAATAGACTTAAAATTAGAAAGTGGTAATCTTGGCAACTGTGGCCACGGGAAGGGGCCGTTGAAGACTCCATGTTTAGAAATGACATATAATGAAGCCTGTTCTCTGAGCATCCTTCAAGCAGTCACAGCTAATTTGGATCTGGAGGTTTGAGGGAATTTAAATTTGGGGATTTCCCATGTGAAGCATCGTTCTGCCATCATGTGCTTAGCTAAAACTGCTCCTTTGCCAGGAACGTACATACTAGTGATGCATTGTTAGTTTGGAAAGAAAATAAAGGACAAATGTTGCCATTCTTTCTGTGCTTCAGATTTAACCAACTAATTAAATCCATTTTTCTTTCTGGGCTTATGGTGACTTTGTGTAATTCAGACTGGAATCTTGTCACATCCAGAAGATCTGTCGTTGTCCAGGTTACCATGGCAGCTAAATTTTTTCCTTTTTGTAAAATTATCCCCAGCCCTTGGCTTCAGTTAGCCACATAAGCTGGTGTATTATTAGCTTAACGAAGGGACCCTTTCTGCAGACTCCTTCCAGCACTGTCAGGTAGCTGTCCAACTAGCATGGTGTTGCTGTGTTTGGTATCTTACACTCAGCATCCATCTGGAGCTCTTTTACAAAGCTGGTAGGTTGCGTGCCAGAGGACATCCTGCTGCATCCGAAGAAAATTCATCTCCTTCTTCCTTAAGGGTGACCCAGTGACATCATGTAGTCTCCCCCACCCCATCCTGAGCTCCACACTCTATGGGGTGGCTTGGTTGCCATCTAAGCCTTCATGGCTATTGTCTGTGCAGAGATTCATTTTTGTCATGCCTGTAGCTATAATGCAACATACTCTGGGATCAGTTTCAAACTCTAATGATTAACACGTGTTTATTCATTCCAAATGGAGCTACGGCTACAGTCCCTGCTGCACACATGTTATTGGGTTTGTTTTGCTGTTGTTATTATTTTTCCTCCCTAGGTTGATTCCGCCCAAGGATTAGAAGAAGCAACCAGCAATTAAATCCAGAAATCTTTGTCCTTTGTCTTTCAGGCACCTTTCTGCACTTGCCACTTACCTATAAGGTGCATCCGCAGATCACCTTCTGGGTGCCATGCAATAGTCACTGAAGTTCAACTTCATGCATTAAGCTTCACTCTGGACATGTGCTCCCACAACGTAATGACAGCCAACTAGTGGCAAATTTACCCTCACAGTCTCTAGGCAATAACGCACAGCAGAGAAGTAGAGATGGGAAAAAAGCAGTCTTTGATAGATTCTAAAATATGGTAGGTGAACATTTAATGACACAAAGGCAGCCATTCTCAAAGAGGTTAGGAAAACGAGGGACATTGTTTATGTCAGCTGAAACAGGTCAAACACAGGATTGCATTATCAGCTACTCGTGCTGGTACTCACCTACGCAGGAGACATCCCAGAGCCCCATGGTCAGGTTTGGGGGTAGAGATGGGAAGCTCCTTACCCAACACCCTCAGAATGGCCGCACTGTCAGCTCTACTCAGAGCCCCAGGGAGACAGCTGAATTACCCAATATGCAAAAACACAGATAATTTGGAGCAAATTGTGATTTACTGAGGGCTTACTTTTGGTTAAGTGATTTTCCCTCCTCTCTAAACCCTATCCCAAGCCAAATCTCTGAGCTAAATGGAAGTTTCTGTAAATGCATCTGAGCAGTGGAGGTTAAAGAGCCACTGCGAAATTTATTTCATCCCTGAATTTACAGCTTTGTTAAGCAAAACTATATAAAAACCATAAAATGAAAGAGACTAAAAATAAAAAGGGAAAAGCCAATAACAAACAAGCAATTCCAGCCAGCTCTTTTCCCTTGCCCAAGATGAAATGAAGAAAGTAAGCATGGCACAAATAACTATTTGTAATTTTTTCCAGCTTTAATAGTCTATAAATGAGCGTAGATAAAGAACATGTGGATATCCTGATATTTTTGTTGTTGTTTGTTTGTTTGTTTGCATTGATCTCTTGTCATTTACCTCTTCTGAACCTGAGGTCTCTCTGATACAGCAATCAGTTTTAAGTCTTGAAAGAGAGTTAAGCAGTGATTGTAATTTTAAAAATAGTACCTAAGGTACTAGGAATGCAGTGTAAGTGCCAAGCTATAATCATTTAAAATCCTCTTTTATTTATCCCATTTCTCATGGTCTGCGTTTGGATAGAACCTCCTGTTTTCACAGGACACCTGGAGTCACCTGGTGCCAGGTAGTCCCAGCCTGAGGCTCAAGCACAGCCATTACCAGCTCTCCTACCAGGATGGATTCATCCTGTATAAACTCTTCTGATTGTCTATAAATAGCATCACTTGTGAGGATTGTTGAAATAATTTGTTACTATAATTATAGTGACATTTCTAGCATGCTATGATCATATAAAACTGCAGATATGGAAGGATGCTATTTTGGAGTTATTTTTTTCCAACTCAGTTTGTGTTTAATGGAATGGAAGAAAAGATTAGGAATGTCGCTTTTTTAGAGAACGGGATCAGCTGCATTATAATAGGACAGAACAATGATACACGAAAATCAAGAGTACTTCCTTAAGAAGAAAGGCAGTTAGCTACTTTAAAATTGACTTGGTTTTAGTTAAAAAGAAAAAAAAAGAAAAGAAAAGAAAAAAAAATCCCTCCAAGTATAATTTCATAAATACGAGCGAAGTGAAGACATGTGATTGTATTATTCCAGCTGAGGGCCTTAGCCAAGACAAAGTCATTTTAATTTTTCATAGGCCTTTACATTTTTGATGACAACATCTAAGTGGGGGAGTCACAAATGTCTGAAAAGGAAATATTTAGGATGGTTGTACTGTAAGAATCTTTGGAAAAGACAGTCTATTTTGAATTGACAAAATAGCTCCATTGGTTCCAAATGTTCAGCCAATACCAATTAAACAAAATAAAGATCTTTTGAGAAAATGCTGTTTGCTGGTGAACAATCAAACAGTGTGAGCACTGGGCCACAGTTACAGGTGCTTTTAAACTGCTTCTCAAGATTCTAAAATGGCATATGGTATCTATATAAGCTATATTGATTGACAAAATTATAAAGTGTCAACGTTTATCATATTTATTTCTTTAGCTTTATTGGGGTATGACTGACAAGTAAAATTGTAAGAAATTTAGTGCATAAAATGTGATGATTTGATATATGTATACATTGGAAAAGAATTCCAACAATTGAGTTAATTAACCCACCCATCATCTCACATATTTACCTTTTTATTTTTTGGTGAGAACCCTTAAGTTCTACTCTCTTAGCAAATTTCAGTTATACAATACCATATTATCAACCATGGTCACCATGTTCTACATTAGATCCTCAGATCTCATTTATCTTATAACCAAAGATTTGTACAATTTAAGCAACCTCTCCTCATTTCCCTACCCCCAGCCCCTGGCAACCACTATTCTATTCTCTGTTTATATGAGTGATACCATGCAGTATTTGTCTTTGTCTGACTTATTTCACTTAGCAGAATGTTCTCCAGGTTCATCTATATTCTCAGGATTTCCTTCTTAAGGCTGAGTAATATTCCATTGTATACATATATATATATACCACATTTTCTTTACCTATTCATTCACTGACAGACACTTAGGTTGTCTCTATACATTGGCTACTGTGAATAATGCTACAATGAACATAGGAGTGCAGATAATCATCTCGAGATAATGGTTTTGTTTCCTTTGGGTATACATCCAGACGTGGGATTGCTAGATCACATAGGAGTTCTATTTTTAACTTCTTGAGGAACCTCCATACTGTTTTCCACAGTGGCTGCACCATTTGACATTCCCACCAACAATGCATGAAGATTCCTTTTCTCTGTGTCCTCACCAGCATTTGATAGCTCTTGTCTTTTTGATGACAGACATCCTAACAGGAGTGAGGTGATATCTCACTGTGGTTTTGATTTGTATTTTCCTGATGATTAGTGACGTTGACCACATTTTCATGTGCTGTTGGCCACTTGTATGTCTTCTTTGGAAAAATGCCCTTTCTATTTCTTTGCCCATTTTAAAATTGTTGTTGTTTAACTGTTGTTTGTTTTTTGCTATTGAGTTGTATGAGTTTGTTGTATATTTTGGATATTAACCCTTATTGGATATGTAGTTTGCAAATATTTTCTCCCATTCAGTAGCTTGCCTTTTCATTTTGTTAATGATTTCCTTTTCTGTGTAGAAGTTTTCTAGTCCCATTTGATTTGGTCCCATTAAAAATTTTTGCTTTTGCTGCCTTTGCTTTTGGTGTCAATTCCAAAAAATCATTGCCAAGACCAAAGTCAAGGAACTTATCACCTATGTTTTCTTCTAAGAGTTTTACATTTTCAGTTCTTATGTTCAAGTGTTTAATCCATTTTGAGTTGATTTTTTGTGTATGATGTAAAAGAGGGGTTCAATTTCATATTTTTGCATGTGGATATCCAATTTTCCCAACACCGTTTATTGAAGAGACTATCTTTTCTGTACAGTATATTCTTGGCACCCTTATGAAAATTAAGTGACCATATATGTATGGGTTTATTTCTGAGCTCTTTATTCTTTTCCATCGATTATGTGTCTGTTTTTATGTCAGTATCATACTGCTTTGATTACTATGGCTTTGTAATATAGTTTGAAATCAGGAAGCATGATGCCTTCAACTTTGTTCTTTTTTCTCAAGATTTCTTTGACTATTCAGGGTCTTTTGTGATTTCATACAAATTTTAAGGTTATTTTTTCTATATCTATGAAAAATGCCACTGGAATTTTGATAGGGATTACATTGAATCTGTAGATCATTTGGGTAGTATGGACATTTTAAAAATATGAATTCTTCTGATCCATGAATGTGGAATATCTTTCTATTTACGTCCTCTTCAGTTTCTTTCAACAACGTTTTAGAGTTTTCCATGTACAGGTCTTTCATCTCCTTGGTTAAATTTATTCTTAATTTTTATTCTTTTGATGCTATTGTAAATGAGATCATTTTCTTTATTTCTGTTTGGGACTTGCACTGAGCCCAGGGGGCATAGCTGTGGGAAGTGTTTGCATACTTATTTGAAAACTGCTTTTTTGTTTTTGTTTGTTTGTTTGTTTTGTTTAGTATGGTCCTGTAAATGCCCACCTGGATTGGCTATCATCGTTAAGTGATTTGAGGGCCCATTCCTTGGGTAGAGGCCACAAAAGATGGAGTGCTAGATGTGAGGGCAAGCTCCTTCCAGGGAGAAGCTGAAGAGTTGCTTTTACTGCTGGAGTGAGCTGCAGGGAGAAGGTAGGGCAGGTCTTTTGGACTGCTGGGAGGATCGCACTCAGCACCTCAATGCAGGCTGATTAGAAGCTGGACCCTCAGGCAACAGCTAGAAATGTATGCAGTCAATCCTCTTCAAGGGAGAAACTGGGAGATGGGCATTTTGCCTTCTCCCTCTGCTCTGTGAATAGTCCTGTGGGGCCTGTGAATGCAAGCCCTGTAGGCTCTCAGAGTAGGTGATTTGGGGGTCTGCCCCTTGGTTGGATGCTTTAAAGTTGGAGTGCTGTACGTGTGGTCCTAGCCCTTTGCTCATCAGGGAGAAGCTGGGATTTGGGGGTTTCTTTGGATTGTATGTCACTGAGACTAGGGAGTGGTTTATGGCAAGGGCATGTCTCAGCATTTCCTGCTCAGTTTGATGTGGATAATTTCTCTGTCATCCAATGTGTAGGAGTCACTCAACTACTTCTGGATCTCTTCCAGAAGAAATGGTCCATGTGCAGCTGTATATTCAGTGTATCTGTGGCAGGAGGAAAAGTCAGGAGCCTCCTATGTCACCATCTTGGTGATGTCACTCATGTCAAAGTTTATTTTAGATGTAACTCCTCTTCTGAGTTCCCATGCTGAGACCTACTCTTTTGACCTGGCTGATGACCCCACACAGCAAAATGGGAGTTGGCACTGTCTAGCTTTCTTAGCACTGATCAGGGTTATAATTTTATTTATCTGTGTGATCTTTTCTCCACATGTCTGTATGCTCCAGGAAGCTGGACATCCTGTTTGGTTTGTACCCAGTCTTATTAACAGTCCCAGGTCAAGAAGAGCCAGACATATAGTAAGTTGACAAGAGTTGATGAATGAATGAATGAATGATGGAATCAGATTAATGTTGGCTCTGCAATTCATAAGTTGTAAATTTGGGCAAGCATTTCATCTCTAAGAGCCTCAGATTCTTTATTTATAAAGTGGCTCGTTCAGTCAGGAAGTTCTCCAAGGTCCCCAGCCTTAAATTCCTTAAATGAATCCATGGTGGATGCCTCAGGGCCCTGCCATCACCTCTTTCTCTGGGAACCATCTTCTCAGCCCCCAGCTACCTCTCACCCTGCTGCACCACCTTCCCTGGATGTAGCCATCAGTCCAGGGATGGATCTGGAACCTAGCTGGGACGATCCCATTCTCTTCTCTAGGTATGTGGCTTTAGGCCTGGACACCTGCCAGCCGGAGTCTGCTTTTGGCTATGCTGTGACCTGTGGATTTGGGGACTTCGGGGTGGCCACCTCCTGCCCAGCGTGGACAGACAGGCAGAGTCAGAAGGTAGAGAGAAGAAAGAAGCAGTCTACAGAGCAGAGCAGGCTTGCCAAGCGGAGAGTTCTGGCAATTCCCAGTTTCTCCCTGAAGCCTGCAGCCTTCTAACCGCGGGTGCCTTAGGATGGCTTGTGTACTGATAGTAAATTTCCCCTTTCCCCCTTTTTAGGATGAAAAGTAGCTCTAATTAGTTAGTTACTTGTATTCAGAGGCCCAGCTAAATATACACATACATTCTTCTCAATAAGGAAAGTTCGTTTAATTGGATGTTGACTGGATTAGCTGAATCCTCATTCAGAGAAGCTCCTGCCCAGTATCTGCTGTGAGCAGCACTTATCAGGACCTGTGAATCTCCGACTGTCTCTGGGACAATCTTTTGTGTTTCTACACAGCAGGGACCCCATAAACCTGGGAGATGAAGAGCCTTTGACCTGGGATGAGTAAGTAATCCATTCTCAGCCCGACCTCTGAACAGGTTGCTCTTGCCGGCTGCTGTTGACCTTTGTGGTCATCCCCGCACACCTGCCTGTAATTTTCAGCCCTTCCTGCCCACCACTGCGGACGTCCCAGACCCTGGACAGGAGTCATCTCCCTGATAATATCAGCGCAAGCCTCTGTCTGCCCGTGGTCTCCTCTGAGCTGCCCTATCTTGTTGTCACACACATCCTGACTTTGTATTTCCCTTCCTGATCTCACTGAGAAATGAGAAATTGGGTTATGAGTTATCTAATTCCATTAGCCTCATTATTCCTCAGAAATCTGAGTCCTGGATAGGTAGTGCTACAATATGGATGAAGTCAGAAGACTCGGGTCCTACTGGTGACCATGATCTTGAGCAAATCTCAATCCTTCCTTATTCATAAGATTAGAGCCAATTTCGTGATTTCTGGGCTGCTCCCACCTCTCCGCCTGGACTAGTATCTCTTTCCACGTTCCTCTCACTCCCTCCCCAGGCATCCTCCAGGACCTGAAGGTGTGGGGTCTTGTATGTAGGTGGCTTTTCTCACTATGGGTCTGTCAGTTCTTTGTAGATGTTTTAACATTTCAACTAAATGAGCTTTTTAAAGAAAAGAGGCTCCCAACAGACAGAGGGAAGATGGGGTGTGGGGAGCACGGCTCTTGGACCTGGAAGGTCTAAAGCACTCAGCTCCCCCTCTATGTGCTGTTAGTGTTTGCCCACATTTTTTCCCCTGTGTCCTTCCTTGACTGGCAACATCACTGGCCCTGGTTGTTTTTGCCTTACCACGATGTTAAGCGTTCCATGTTTCTTCTAGATCAGGATGCCTTTGTTTGACAGACATGAAGCTTTCTCCTTTTGCTCGCTTCACATTCCAATGTTGAAATGTTTTTAATAATCATTTTTTTCTTTTAGTTGCCATCACAATCCCCACCTTGTTCTGTGAATGACATCCCTGAGCAGTAAATCAAGACTCTGGAGGGGCCGGCCCTGGGACTCCAAGGTAAAAATTTGGACACTGGAGGGTTTGTCTCATAATCTATGTTTCTGTTACCGCGCTGGCATGCGTTCTGGTTGGAGAGTTTCAACCGAAGAGGTCAACGGACGAATCCGGACCAGCAATCTCGGTCCTTGTGATAGTAAGGAAAGAACTGCAGACTAACACTTCAGGTATAAGCTCAAAGCAAAGTTTATTTAAAGCATAGATACACTCTCGGGGGGGGGGGGGGGGGGAGAGCGGACTGGCTTCTGTGAAGTGAAACCAGCCCCTCTGCACAGGTTGTGTGAAGTTTATAAGGAGGGGAGGGGTTGGGTTGAGGTCTGGTGGTCAGGCTTTGTCATTTGAGTGACGGGTGACATTGCACATGCCCCAGTTGTAACTTCCTTCTTATCACTCCTAATCCATTCGAAAAGCCCACTGGGCGGGGGTGGGGCGGCTAAGCCGCAATGTAAATTTATTACAATGATGACATAATGAGGGTCAGGTTATTTCAAGTTATTGCCAGGTTTCTGCTGCGCCTGCACACCTCGGGGAGTTCCTCTTTGGTTGGATTCTTCCTGTCTTCTCAGGATGTGCTGACCACAGCTCCTTGTCAAGACTGGCTGAGGCAGGCCCCTGGCCTTGAGTTTTTCACCCTTCGGTTCCCAAGCTGCTCATTTCTAGCTAACTACCTGATATTTCCATCTTAATGAGGACGAATTTAACCACTTGCCCAAACCTTTCTCTCCATACGACAGACCTGCCCTCACACGTCGGTCAGGTACAATAGCTCAGCTTCCAAAGCATGGCCGCCCTGCAGCGCTGGGTGACCAGAGAAAGGAGAATATCCACTAAAGTGTCTGACATTTTGGAATCATTTCCTTACTAGCATTATATTGGGGCCAATTTTGCATAACAGTGGTGCTTAAGATACTTAACCAAAAATGTTCATCAATTCACCAGGGCTCTATCACACCTCCATCTGCCGACTTGAGATCTTCTATGAGTTTCTCCACTTCTTCTCCCTCTGAGTTGAGATCATACCAAAGGAGAGACTGAAAATAAAGTAACTTACCAAGTGGGAAAGAGGATATTTTCTTGTGACTGTTAGCTTGCAAAAACAAAATTGAAGATAACATAGGTTCATGCTATGTCCTGGGTAATGACAACAATCTAGTAACAGCCAAGAGAAGGCAACTTTATTGCTTTCTTGCAAAGGAGCCAAAAACAATAGTTCATCAAGTTTCCACTACACTCATAATGGAGCATTTTATGATCTTCTAAGGAGAAGTTTGAAGAAATACAAGACGTGTGCTTTGGATAAAAATGCCAATTTCTCTTAAAATCCTTAAATTTATTTGTCACACTTTCTTTCTCAATTCCAAACTAATTTCTTTGAGGCTAAGATCTTGACTAATTTGTTTATTTCTTCTGTAACATAACGGCCATGAAATTTACACTTAAAATGACCATTGTTTTGCACTGGGTGTTCTTGGCCTGTTATTTCCTACATAATCTTCACTATGGTTTTTGGGGACTGATTCATTTAGTCTTGGCACTTACTGAATTTTTCTTGTCCTTTGCAGCTATAGAGATGCCTCAAGTTGGCAGGAAGGGAAGGGAAGTCTTTGTGCTGTTGAATACCAAAGTTGGCCTCTATTACAGAGCTGGAGGAATGCTTTTTGGAATGACATTGGAGACAGCCAAAAGAACATCCTGAAGACATTCTAATGTTGACGGAGAGAAGTTCCCACGGTGTCATCGGTGGTTAGGCAGGCAGGCAGGGTAGCTACTTTTGAATAAGTAGAAATTGCAGTTGTCGTGTTTGGCTTAGACAGTATGTTTTGGAAGACAACCTAAGTGAAAAGGAAAGCCTCGATATGATAAAGGCCTGAATGTTTGCCTGTTACTCAGGCAGCCTTTGATGGAAGAATCAGTATTAAGAAGATTACCTTTTTGAATTACTTCCAATGTTGGGCTAGAGTCAGAGAGCTGGAGACATCCACGAGGCCAGATAGGTGGGGTATAAAGCATCACAGCTAGATGAACCCCACAAAAGCCCACCCATAGACCAACTAGCCATCACTGCTATTGTCTCCAACTGAGGGTTGATGATCCACTTGACAAGGAGATTCTTTCCAGAGTCACAGGTATAATTACCACCCTGCAGACCAACAGTTCAGGAGAGGATGCTGAAATAGGGTGAATCTGCAGGGTAGACTTCAATAGCATATTCTGGGCTTTCTTCTGGGAAGGAAGTGAGAGAGATTCTTGGAGCAGTAGGTGGGGAGAGATGGCAGGTAAAGGAAGGCTTGAGTAAGAGAGGTTAAAGAAAATCAGAAGTTTGGCCCTAGAAGGCTGTATGTGGCTGGAAACAGGAGAGAAAAGGGGAGAGCAGTGTCAAGGCATGGAGTCCTTCTGGAATCGAGACTTGGGTTCTTTACACCTGCCGCTTCCCCACTGGTCTAAGCCTGTCCCCCAGTGTCTGTGGTCCTACTCCGTCCCCATGGCTTGGTTTGGCAATGACCTGGATGAGGCAGGGAAAGTGGGAGAGAATAGTGGGGACGGTACAGAGCCTGGTGACAGCGCTGGCATTTGCCTTCTTTTGTGGAGGAGCTCAAAGCCAAACATGAAGCTCTAACTTCTAGGCTCTCATTGTCTGAACGAGCTGACTTGCTGCAGAGTAAACCCACAGATATGCCAAGTTTCCCAGCACAAACAGCTGGAGCAGTTTCCCAAGGGCTTGAGATCAGGGAGCGGTAAGAGTGCCTCTGTGTGTGTGTGCGCACGTGTGCGTGTGTGTGTGTGAAGAGGGCATGGAGGGCACCCATGGTGTCACAAACTCTCCTCTTAGAAAACGACCATCATGTTTATTATCTTGCCAATTAGTCCTGTGTAAGTGTGTGGTCGAGATATGGAAAAAACAGAGAAGATACAGTTCATTTGATCCTCTGTTGCTGTTCACTCTCTACCTATAGAAGGAGAAAGTGTTACGGAGAACAAACCTGACTCCATATTGGATCTACTCCTTCAGCTCTAACCCTGTGCTCTGTTGCCCGAGCTTAGTCATGCTGGCTCTGCACCTTTTGTAAAAGAATGTTGTCTATAGCCTGAAATATACAGCAGGGGTCCCCAATCCCCAGGCCATGGACCGGTAGTGGTCCACGGCCTGTTAGGAACCAGGCCGGACAGCATGAGGTGAGTGGTGGGCGAGCGAGAGAAGCTTCATCTGCTGCCCCCCCCATCGCTCACAGTACTGCCTGAACCATCCCTCCCCCGCCCCCGCCCCCGTCCCCGTCCATGGAAAAATTGTCTTCTCCAAAACCTGTCCCTGGTGCCAGAAAGGTTGGGGACCGCTGGTATACAAGATAGCCCATTCTCAACGCTCTGATCTTTAAAGGTGTAACACTTTTCCATTCATATAGAGATAAAAAGTTGCAGAGTAAAGAATATCCTTTGTCTTACTGGAGGTTTACAGAAACGGTGTGATCAGACCTGTGTGAACAGCTGCAAGAACAAAGGATTTCAAAACCAAGGAGTTGGCAACTTCCAACTCCCCTTTTAGTCTAAAAGAAGCCTGAATCCTAACTTGGGTGAGATGGTTCTTTGGGACACTAGTCCACCATCTTCTCGGTCTGCTGGGTTTCTGAATAAAGTCACTATTCCTTGTCCCAATACCTCACCTCTCGGTTTATCAGCCTGTCATGCGGCTAGCAGTATGAGCTTGGACTCGGTAACAAGAGGAGGTAAAAAGGCATGGAAAAGGATGACAGCTGCCCTGTGATACCCACAGGTCAACCAGAAGGGTTTGGCCTTACTTTAATCCCAGAGATTTTTGAAATTTAGCAAGGGAAAGAAACACTAAACTCCTTTTCTGGCATGTTAAATAATGATAATATATGCTTGAAAAACTCATTATAACCATTAAGATGAATAACTAGTGATTTAGAATTTGAGTTAAAGAGTTAGGTTGCTACACTTGTGCTCTCTGGGTGTTTGAATGTAATTATTTGAGGATTAAACTGAAAGACATCGATCAGTCCCAGAAATAAATAGCAGGCTTGCTTGCAAAGCTAAAATTGGAATGGAGAAATGAGAATTCTTGGGGAAAATGTCTGTTGTATGAATGAATGAATCAAAAGTAAGATATTCCACACCTTAATTACAGGAAGAGTTTAGGAAAGAAATTGACTGAAGTTTTTAAGAAGATAGGAGAGCAATTTATGACTTTAAGAAACAGTTTTGCTTTTGTTTTGGTCTATAGGATTGAAGATGGGATTAAAGAGGTAAAAACTGTATTTTTATTATTTAGTAACCTTCTTCATTTAGACAAAAACTGATGCTAGGCTACCTTTCTTGGTATAAAAGGAGTATCTAGGACCTATTTAAACATTATCTCAAATAGCAATTACATATTAAATTGAGACAAACCCACTGCATCATCCTTAGTTCCCAAAAAACAAATCCTTGGTAGTTTATACTGTACCTAGAAAAAAATGGAATTTATCATCAAATCTAAACAAATCAGTAGCTATTTGCTACATTATAAAGATAACCTTGGATTTGGTGGTGTTTCATATACTCAGGATCAGATGACTACACATATTTTTGGAAAAAAGAAAATCCTTTCAATTAAATGTTTTTCTACAGTGTAAATGTGTTTCTAGTGATTTAAGTCAGACCCTGAAGGCTGATTTTAATGTACTTTCATTAAGGATTTCATTGATGTTTGAGCTTAGTGTCCTTTTGGCTGAACTCCTGTCTGTTGAGATGTTAGTGAAATATCAAGCAAGGTGAACAAAATAGGCAGCTCACAAACAGTATTCTGCAGGTCTTACAAAAATAAAATCATCTCAAAGAAACTTTGAAATGCAACGCCAAACAGAATGCGGGAGCCGTTTTCAAAAGCTTTTCTGCCTTTGGACTCACAGACCACCCAAAGGTCAGCAAGATTCTGATGTGCAGGGGGAAACATTAGGAAGTTCTGGGCCCACTCATCCCCGGGAGACTAAAAACCCAACAAAAATTCAAACCGTCAAACCATTTTCTAATATAAAAAAGAATCCAATCCATGCATGTTTGTAATTTCCATAAATTAGTCTTGCAGGCTAGCATGGTGTTTCATAACATTGTCGAGCTATGCATCATACAAATTAGACCAGAGCTCTGGCCAAAAACCGTTTTAAGGAAAATTACAGATCCTCTACCCTTTCTTGCACATTGAGCTCAGATCTTCTCTGTCTGCCTGGAATCACAAAGAGGGAACTGAACATTTTACCCAAAACATTATTGTAAAACAGTGGCACAAAGGCTCTGTCAAAGAGACAAGTCCTGCGGCAAACTTGGGCAAGGTCGGGGCAGAACGTCTGAATCGGGTGACAGGCATCGGCCAGGGTTTGGGCTCCGAAACAGGGCACTGGATTTGCAAATCACATTTCAAACGAGCAGTGAGATACAATTAGGGAGATCAGTGTATGAAAACAGTACCTGGGGCTACTGCGGTGGGAATGCAAAATTGCGCTGAGGATTCAGCAACTCTTCTGACACAGTTGTTAGATACGGTGAAAGGTGACTTTTTTCTAATGCTGCCACTCCTCCACTTCCTTGTCAGGAAGTCACCTCCTGGGACCTTTCCCAGGTCCCTCCTGCCCCTTACTCTCCTTCCCACCTCCCTGCCTTTGCTCTACCCAGATTGCCTGCTCCACAGGCTTTTGTGTGTCTCCTAACAAGCAACCGGGATTCACTGCAGCTGGCTGTGTGGGAGTCTTTGCTCTGCTTAAAGTGTATGGAATTCAGATTTTTAAGACCCAGGCACTTCCCTCAAGGGGTTTAAAATCTCCTCAGAATGAAAAGAAACAAATGTATAACAGATAACTAGAAACATAAGGCAATAAAATAGCCCAATGCGTGGGAGCGAGGTAGAAATTCAGAGAGCGCTCCTCCCCTGGGAAGTCATGAGACATCACGGAGGGCACTTAACCATTTAACTGAGCCCTGGAGGGCAAGCAGGATTCAGACAGGTAGACTTCGATGGGCTGGGGCGTGGACTGGCAATCCCCACCAGGGCTCAGCAGGAGTAAAGGCCAGCAAGCAGGATGAAGGAGAGAGACAGGGAGGGGTGGTGATGGAGGGGGTCAGGTGTCCAGAGCAGGGAGCCACTTAACGTGCGAGGCCAAAGCTTGTACAGGTTTGCATTTTGCTAGGTTACCCAGTAAGTGAGATGAAGATACTACAGTGACGGGAAGTTTCAGGGATAATATGCAGGACCCAGTGCACAATGAAAACGCGAGGTCCCTTGTTAAAAACGTGGGTGGGGGGAGAGTTCCTTTAAATTCCTAAAATAGAAAGCTAACTTTTTCCCCCTGTGGTCTTTACCTTTTATGGGTGTTTGGTTTGCTGTTTAATATCACGCTTCCCTAGGCACAGGATACTCTCAGGGAAAGTGCAGTGCTCCCTGGGGGCCTGAGAACCCCATCCCACAACGCGGGGTGGGGTGAGGGGTGGTATCCTCTAGCGACCACGTGCTCCCTCCTGCCAGCCGCCGGATCAACGTGCCTTAGCGAGGAGGTGGAGCCAGGCATTGTCCCTTCTCGTAGCGCACGGCCCGCGGCTCCAGCCCAGAGCAGGTGGGTGACCGCACGGCCTCACCCCTGGATGTGCTGGGATCCTGGATGCAGCTGGGTGAGAGGCTCGCCTCTGCAGAGGTGCCTATCGAGAGCCCTGTGGCGCTGCCAGCCCAGGGCAGAGAGGGCCACGGCCATGGTCCACTCTAGGATCCTGCCCTGTGCCTAAGCCCCGGGTGGACCCCAGGGAGCCAGCGTGCAGGGCTCTGGGAACCCATGAGGGAGACAGAAAGCTGCAGGGAGATAGGCTCCAAGTCCCAGGGCACGCTGCTCGCACACGGTGAGGCCTGGGAGAGGCCAGAGCCCTGACGTGGGAGGCTGGGGTCTGACACAGGGGTAACAATAGAGAGGGAAAGGGAGGAGGGGACTGCGGACCAAGGAGAATAAAAGTCAGGGCAGCTATTGGGTTTAGAGCTTGGGTAATACAGAAGATAATGACACTCTGCTGTAAAAAGGAAAATAAGCCAGAGTCAGTTTATTTAAGTTTTCTTTTTAGTTTTGGGTGAGGGGCGGCAAAGGTAAGAGGTATCATTTCGGACATCACAGCCTGAGGCTGAGAGCAAGTTCCTGGGAGGAAGTGTCCACAGGCAGGCGGCCACCCGCCCGGCGAGCTGGGGACCAGGTGCGGCTGGGAGGAAGGCTCAGGAGGAACTTGCCCAGAGCGGGGCTTCCTGGAAGGTTCTCGATGGAGTCTCGGTGCGGGGATGGTCCAGGAGGGGCCAGCACACGTCATCGAGTGTGCTCGTGGGATTCCTGCCTTTAAAGGGGAGAGAGAGGGTGAGCACAGAGGGGACTCCGGCGTGATGCCGAGAGAGGAGGGAATTTTCAGAAGAAAGCCGCAGGAATCAGCCCAGAAAATCTCGGAGAACAGGACAAAAAAGAATTCTTCTTTATAATTCCCAAAGATATAATTTCAGTGGCACAATTAAATGGTTTATGGAGTGAATAGGAATCACCTGTGCGAATCAGGACTTTCTGGGGCTGAGTCCAGTCTGGGACGGACAGTGTGAAAGAGGTTTTGGAGGCAGACAGTCGAGGTTTGGAGCTGCATTTGGACACTTCTAGTTGCTGACATAGGTGGCAGAGAAGATTGTGCCAGGCAGGGGGAGGTGTGGGAGAGCACAAGTGACCCTCTGTCCAGCTGCTGGTAGGTTGCTGTAGCGGGATGTGTGGAAGGGGACGGGGAGGGGCGGAGGTAGGCAAGAGCCAAGGAAAGACAGTTATTGAAGGGTTTGTTGTAGGCCAGTGACCCGAGGAGAACCGCAGAACAGCTGCATGCTGAAACCATCTGCTTGCTGCCCTGATCCACAGATCCAAAGTGGGTCCGTGATGTTCAAACTCGTGTTGTTCAAGGGTCAGTTTATATACATATACAGTGATAAACACATATATATATAAATAGTTATATATATGATTGATATAAAAGAACTTTATTGATCAGTTGATCAATCGAGTATCTTTGATTTTGCTGCAGGTGACAGTTTTTTCAATAATAGCTTTATTAAGAAATAATTCACATACCCTAAACTTCACTCTTTTGAATGCTACAACTGTACAGTATCTAATTTTAGAACATTTTTGCCATTCCGAAAAGAAACCCTGTATCCATCAGGAGTCACCCCCCATTATTCCCCTACCTCAGCCCCTGCACATTATTCTCATTCTATTTCTAATATTTCAATTTTCTAATTTCAAACATTAATCTAATTTCTACTTCTATTGATTAGCTTATTCAGGCCACTCCACACTAACGGAGGTATACAATAGGGGGCTTTTTGAGACCGGCTTCTTTCTCTGAGCATAATAATCATGGGCACTACTTTTACAAGTAATAGTTTTGCTCCTTACTACCTAACACAGGTCACCATTTCTCCTAGCTTTGAAAACAATTTCCTCGCCACTTCTCCAGCCTTTGCTAACAGTGTGCTTACTGCTTTTCCATCTTCCACTCGCCCATTGCTTCCAAAATCAATGCTGCACATTTTAGATTTTGGTTACATCAACATCCTACTTCTGGTACCAATTTCCACATCATTATTTATTACCAAAATAATGTTGTATCAAAAACATCAAACACCAGTGGCATGCAATAATAATCATTTAGTTTTGTTCATGAATCTGCAGGTCAGTGGGATGGTCCTTCTGGTCTCAGCTGGCTCACTTATGTATCTGCTGTCAGCTGTAGGTCAGAGAGCTCTGTTGGTCTCTCTTGGGGGCTGGCTCACTATAGGCTTGTCTGGCGTGGCCTGGCTAGGACCACTGGGCTCGCTTTCATGTGGGCTCTTGTCCTCCAGCAGGCCGGCCTGGCCCCTTCACTTAGTGACTGGGCAAGGTTCCAGGAAAGAGAGAAGAATCACATGAGGTCTCTCAAAGTCTGGGCTCAGAGCTGGCACACAGACACTTCTGTTGTGTTCTATTTGAAAAAGCAAATCACAAGGCCAGCTCAGAATCAAGGGGTCGGGAAATAGACTCCCTCTCTTGATGGGAGGGGCTGAAAAGTTACATCATAAAGGGAGACCATTAATTGAGGCCATCATTGCCATCAATCCCAGCTGTTATTTCATCACGGACACCAAATAGCCACAGCCAGTTCAATCGGACAGCTGTAGTTCCATAGTTTTTCCCCAACTCAGTTCAGCAAATATTTATCAAGTGCCTGTTGTTTGATAAACACTATGTGTGATCTTGAGGAGATAAAGGTGAAAGGACTTGGAATCTGTCCTCAAAGAGTTCATAGTCTAAAAAGGGAACTAGACATGTGAACCAGCATGTACAAGGCAGTGTTATAAATTCAGCAGTACGTTCAAGAAAGAAAATGAAGTGATACATTCCACTGGGGGTTAAGGGAGTATCCTAGAGAAGATCATAACTAACTTGGGTCTTTGCAGGAGAACAGGAGGTTTCCTGGGAGACAAGGCGGTGACATGGATCAGTCAAAGGAGAGGGAAGAGTATGGACAAAGGTTTAGAGGCATAAGTGCTTGTGGTGAGAATAGGGATTCCAAGTAGTTCAGAATCCTTGAAGTATCAGGTTCTGGGAAGGAGGAAGCAGGAGATAAGTGATGGAGGTAGATGATGAGGTAATGGTGTGAGCTGCTGGGGTTTCTCTCCAATGCTTAAGAATTATTTATTACCCTGGATGTGACTGGGAGCTGGTGAAGCAGATGAGTGGCAACATTTCTTTTAAGAAAGGCACCTAGCTTTTGGTACTTTTGATAACGAATGGACTGCAGAGAAGAGTAGAGGCTAGTCAAGAGGCTATTGGAATAGTCCAGTCCATTGAGGGAACGAAGATGTACCAAGACAATGGCGGTGGAAACAAAGGAGGAGATAAGATTTAAGGGAGGCATAGGAAGCAGGACCTGATGATTTAGTGTGGAGGAGGATGAAGAAAAGGAAAAAGTGGGCATGATATCCAGGTCTATTATCCATTGCCTTGGTACCCGGAATTAAGGCTCCAACTTCTTACTCACCTGCCATAAGGTGATCATCTTTCGGAGGAGCAACTCATCAACCTAAAACCTCAATCTTACCAATCAATAGCCTATAAATATTCTTCTAACATTAACAATTTTAATGCTTTTTGTTTTGAGATAACTAGATTCACAGGCAGTTGTAAGAAATAACACAAGGGCTCCTGTGTACTTTTTATCCAGTGTCCCCCTCATGGTAGCTAGACCACACTGATGCTCTCTGTCAACCGTATTCGGATTTCACCGGTTACATGCATTTATTTATCTGTGCATGTATTTAGTTTTATACAGTTTTATCCCATGTGTAGATTTGTGTGACCACCACCACAGTCAAGATACAGACCAGTTAATCCCAGGTTTACCCCCGTTACCCTTTATAGCCCAGCTACTTCCCTCTCTTTCCTGCTCCTTGGTCTCTGGCAACTACTAATACATTCCTCATTTCTGTAATTTTGTTATTTCAAGAATGTTATGTAAATGAATTATATAGTATCTAACCTTTCAATATTGACTTTAAAATTTTCATAATTTCCTTGAGATCTGTGTATCAATTGTTCCAAGTTCCTTTTTATTGCTGAGTGGTATTCCATGTCACAGATGGACCACAGTCTATTTATCCATTCACCCACAGAAAGACTGTGGGTTGTTTTCAGGTTTTGGCTATTAGGAATAAAGCTGCCACAGATATTCGTGTACAGATTTTTATGTGAACATAAGTTTTGATTTCTCTGTAATGAACTTCTAGTAGTACAGTTTTTTGGTCTTATGGTAAAGCATGGGTTTAGTTTTATAAGAAACAGCCATATTCTTTTCCAGAGTGGCTATACCATTTTATCTTCCCACCAGTAATGCCCGAGGAATCCAGTTTCTCAGCGTCCTTGCAAGCATTTGGTATTTTTAATTTTAGTCATTTTAATAGTTGTGTGGTGATGTCTTACTGTGGTTTTAATTTGCATTTCCCTAATGGCTACTGAAGTGGAATATTCTTTCATGTGCTTATTTGCCATCTGTATATCCTCTTCGGTGAAGTGTCTGTTTATGTCTTTTGCCCATTTGCTAATTTGATCATTATAGTCTAGTTTTTTTTTTTTTTTTTTTTTTTTTTTTTTAACTCCTAGCCTCTTGTGCATTTGTCTAACCAGAAAATAGTCTGAATTTTACCTTTATATTTTCACTAAAGAGATTTTCCATGGGAAAGAATAAAAAGTCCCATTAAATCTCCAAACATTCTATCTAGATGGTTTACTTTTAGTATAAGTTATTTTATTGTTGAAACAAATGGGACTAGTCCAGAAGACTAGTTTTCCCTTGAAGGCACTGGATGTTTCCTAGTATCCTGTGTTGCATACAGCTGCTGAAGGGCGACTCATTACTTAGACTGGTACTATGGGACTTGTGTTGAAGCAAAAAAGTCTGGCTTGAGGCCCAGCTAAAGCTTGTTATTTGTGCATCTCTAAAGGATACTGTTGGCCAGGCACTCAGGTGGCACGGCAGGTAAGGAGCAGAAGATCATCGTACAGTGGTCTGTGTTTGATTGGAAACTGGCAACATTTTCTCACTTATTGATAGAAAGGACCACCTTTCAGCATCTGATGCTCTTCCCCTCCTCTGGTGTATCCTGTGAAATGTGTCCTAGATTTACTATTTGTGTTTTTTACCCAATGAGTTCAAGAAGATGGACATACCTTTTATCTCTCTTAAATAAGTCATAACTGCTGGATCAGTATTTATACAAATTTTCTAAACAAAATTAAGATCAAGCATAAGTAAGTAGTTAATTTAGAGGAATAGGGAGAATTATCGAAGACCCTTGCTGGAAAGTGTAAGTGAAAATTTTCTCCACCTTCTCCAACAAACTTACAAGGATATCCATTTGTACAGATTTTCTCTCTAGCATAGAATATAACCAAAAGAATTCTGTAAGACCTTATATCTTAATGAAACAAAAATAATCAAAAAATATACATGGAAGAATAAACACAGAGTTCTTAATGCTATCAGGAAGAAAAAAGAAACCCCACAGAACAAAACATTCAGTAGGCTGCAATAAATATCAAACTCAGAAATCAGCTTGTGTCAACAAGAAATGATTGAGGAGAGGTGATATGCACTGAAATATGGACTAGTCTAGAAAGTGCTTGAAGAAAGGATTCAAAGCAATAAATAAATAATCATTTGTATTATTTTGCCTTTTTTGTAAATGATTCATTGATTAAATGGGTTAAGTAATTCAAGCATCTGACATCAATCAGAGACCAGATTCTCTTGTGAGGTGCCAACTGGTTCAGTGAGCCCAAGGGATTATTCCACGTTGTTTTCCCAGGTAAATCATTTCCATTTTGGAAGTTCTGGGATTGCTGGGTCTACTGAGCATTTGCTCCTTGGAGAAGCCATCCTGGAACAGATCCAGGCATGTGCAGCAGGATGGTACTCTAACACACCATCTCTCCACGTGGGTGGATGTGTGGCAGGCCCTACTGGTGGCATAATGACAATACCAGGGCGAGAGAGGTTAGGTAGAGGTGCACACATAGGACCAGAGAACTCAGGAGCATCTATCTTTGTATCCAGCATGTATTCATCAAGCTCCTTCCATAGCCTAGTTCTGTGCTAAGTACCTGCAATCCACAAATAAAAAAATCCCAGCTCTCAAAAAGTTCAGAAACTCACATGGGAGAGAGGCAAATGATCATCTAATAGAAAGGGATATAATAAGTATTAGGATGGCAGCAAGCACATGGTATTAGTGACAGACAGAGGACCTCTGATTCATCCCTGTGGTGGTGATGGGGTAGGGTGGGTAAGGGGGGATGTCCTGGAGGAGTTGAGCACTGAGATGGGTCTTGAGGGTGAAATAAGAATGTGCTCAGCAGACACAGGGGAGAGAGAAGATTGTGTCAGGCAGATGGAAGTGTGGGGGGAGAACAAGTGACCCTCTGCCCAACAGCTGGTAGTTTGCTATGGCGGGGTGTGTGGAAGGGGGCAGGGGTGAGGGCTGCAAAGGTGGGCAAGAGCCAAGGAAAGACAGTTATTGAAGGGCTTGATGTAGGCCAATGACACGAGGAGAATGCATAACTAAGGGAAAGTTTTGCTGCATGCTCAGAGCATTTGCTTGCTGCCCAGAGGAAGTGAAATCAGGAAGCTAATACATTGTGGTTCAGAGCGTTAATATATATATATTTTACCATCGAATTGCTCCTCCTGAGCCCAGCCTATTCTCTGGACACTGGGCTACAAAGAGACTATCCTTTATATGTCAGTGGACAGAGGTTATCGTCTGGCAGGGTCTGTACATAGGTCTGTACACTGAGTCATCACAGCTGGGTGGGGAAGCTGATGGAGTTTATGGGTGCTGATATCTTGTCCTCCCCGTTCACAGGTGCTGGGAACCCCTCAGATGAATCCTGTCCTCGTCGATGTGTGTTATTTCTCCACTAGGGGTGGGATAGAGTTTGAGATTGGAAAATTATGAAGGAGATTTAAATCATGACATAGGAGCCACAGCTGAAGTATACGGGAAGGTTTTATTGGGATAGATGAAGTCTCACAGGAGACATTGCTATGTTTAAATACTAAAAGTGTTTTCCATGTAGGAGGAGGGATTTGACTTTTGCTGTACAGCTGTAGATTGTACAATTGGGTGAAGCTTTAGGAAAACTTGATTTAGTGCACGATAAAAATTATGATGCTTATCATTTGGTGAGTGACTAATACACACCAGATATTATGCTAGGATCTCCAATCCTTTCAACGACCTTGTAAGATAAATGTTTTCTTCCTCCTTGTGCAGCTGAGGGGCCTCAGGTGAATTCGAGACGCAAACCTATCTGTCTGACTCTCTTTTTCTGATACTTCAAGATACCCTTGGGAAGAACTATTCTGTAATGTTTTATTCCCCCCTGGGTGCAGCTATCTGAGGTGAAATGGACCACGTGCCAGGTAGATAGTTTCCAATCCACCCAGTGATCACTGCTGTGGATATTGTAATGGGGATTCAAACATCCCTTGGGCTGTTGGACTACATGGCCGTTAAAGCCCTGTTTAAAAGAGAGCTTCTAGGATTCTGTGCCATTTTGTAAGCAAGTTGGATACTTACACTATATGACATGGGTATTAGTTTCCTATTGCTGCTGTAACAAATTGCCATAGAATCAGTGGCTTAAAACAACAAAATTTTTTCCTCTTACAGTTCTGGAACTCAGAGCCCACCTTCACTGGGCTAAAGTCAAGGTGTTGGCAGGGCTGGCTCCTTCTGGCAACTCTGAGCTCTGTCTCCTTGCCTTTGTCCACTTCTAGTGGCCGCCAGTATTCCTTGGCTTGTGGTTTCTTCTTCCATCTGCAAAGTGTATCACTCTAATCTCTCCTTGCATCATCACAACACCTCTTCCTCTTCTGTAGTCACATTTCCCTCTGCTTTCCTCTTATAAGGACTCTTGTGATTTCATTGGGCCCACCCGGTTAATTTAGAATAATCTTGATCACATCTGAAAATGCCCCTTTGTCACATAAGGTAACTAACATTCACAGGTTGTGGGAATTAGGACATAAACATCTCTGGGAGGCTATTATTCAGCCTATTGCAGCCTGCACAGGCTAACACATGGACACAGTGAAGATGGTGAAATCTTCTCTGAAGGAATGAATTCCAATTCGTATATGTCCTACAGACACTCAGGACAGATCCCTTTAAAGTTGTTCTCTAGCACATGCATTGCTGATAAAACAAAGAACAGCTCCACAGGGGGACCCAAAAAATAAATCACTCTTACTTATCTTTTCTCAAAAAGGATGGCAGCATTTTGAAATTCATATAAATAAAATATGTGCCCAGCATCAAAGTCTCTGGAGGCAGATGAAATTCTAAAGTACAAAAATAGCCAAGAAAAACTAATCACAAATCAGGAAAAACCGAGCACTACCATTGTTTTGCATTATCCGAAACTGTCAAGGCATCAGACCTAGGGGACCAGGGGACGGAGGCACATAGAGATAGAGAATTTAATATTAACACTGGAAAGGGGTTTGACACACAGCTGATCTAACTGGCAAAAGTAGCACATCTCAGAGTCCAACACCTGATAATAAATTATCACCTTACGCGGATGCCAGAGTTTCCCCAATCCCATTTTACACTGACTTCTCTGGGGAGCTATTTGAGCACTCAAATACACCATATAGGAGTCTGGGAATGAGGCATTCATGCAACAAGAATTTGTTGACCATCTAGGTAGGTAGGTGTTACCACATCAGACACTAAGGGAGATATAAAAATAAGTGGAAGGGACTTCCCTGGTGGTGTAGTGGTTAAGAATCCGCCTGCCAATGCAGGGGACATGGGTTTGAGCCCTGGTCCGGGAAGATCTCACATGCCATGGAGCTACTAAGCCAGTATGCCACAACTACAGAGCCTGCAAGCTGCAACTACTGAGCCCGTGTGCCACAACTACTGAAGCCTGCACGCCTAGAGCCCGTGCTCCCAACAAGAGAAGCCACCGCAGTGAGAAGCCCATGCACCACAATGAAGAGGAGCCCCCGCTCACTGCAACTAGAGAAAGCCCTCGTGCAGCAACAAAGACCAATGCAGCCAAAAATAAATTAAAAAAAAAAAAAAGTGGAAGACAGAACCCTGTCCCTAAAGGGCTTTCAGATACACCCAAAGTTTCCTGAAATAGTCCAAACCAGAGTGGCTCATAATATCATCTTGGTCTCTGTGTCCTCAGAGGCTACTCCTGCTTTCAGTTTATGCATTGAATTGAACAAAGCCATTCACTTATAACAGGTAGTTTATTTCCCAATTGTTGAACATTATCTACTATAGATAAGATTGAAGAAAATAAAAATGAACTGGTTGAGCACTGGAGCAAAACAAACAAACAAACCATTTATTACTGAGCTTTTTCTGTAAGCCAAGCCCTGTGATAACCCTGGTTTGCATGGATAAACAGAGCCGGGTCTCTGTCTTCAAGGCCCTGCAGGACATTCTCTGCCACCAAGGAGGTTTAATCCAGCCAGAAGGACTGAAAATATGAGTGAGACTATTAAGTAAAATGAGAAGCTAAGCCACAGTACTGAATGAAACATTTTATGGGTAGACTCTTAACATTGATGAAAGATGTCCTCTAGATCTTTGTAAATCTTCCAGATTTGGAAATAGTTTTTATAGGATCTATTTCCTCTCCTTTCTAAAATTCAATAAAATGTAATTGAAGAATACTGTGGTCTCACTCAAAAGTGCAGAACTAAAAACTATACGACATTATTAAAATTAATCCTACAACTAAAATGAACTCTTTACTATATTATGTATATAAGTGCACAGTAGCAACACTTATGAACTCATCTAAATCTGAAAGAGGAAGTTTTGGATCACTTTTTGGTAGTAAATGACTAAATGATAAACAAAGCCCAAGAAAATCAGCATTATTAGGGGTCATCTAGTTTTACTAACTAGTTTAGTTATGCTTCTACCAAGTCACAAGTTACTGTAAAGCATGGATCTTCAAAATAGTTCATAAAATGACTAAGCTATGAATATTGAATTTCCATTTGCCTGGGATCTAGGGTGCTTGGTAAATTCAGAGAAGAATTGAAGGTGTGAGGGTTAGAGCATTTGGCAAAGCCTTCACCCTGGAGGAGGGATTTGGGCTAAGGCTTAAAGGACTTACAAAGGCAAAGAGAGGGCATTCCAATATCGGATGCAGGACAGGCAAATGCACTGAGCTTCTTAACTTGATCAAAGGTCTTATTCTGGCGAGTAGTTGGAAGTAAAGTAGGATTGTGGTCGAGCTACTCTGGGGAAGTGGGGCTTTGACATACCTCCCATCTGTTTCAAACACCAAGAAATGAAAGATTAAATATTAAAAGGGAAAATTACAGGAGCTAAGCTGAAGTGCTATTAAACACTTCCATGGACCAAAAGTGAAACAAAAATACAAAGGGGTAAACAAGGTCAAAGTCATGGGTGAGATGGAGCCAGGTCAGGAGGCAAGCAATGGCAGCTGGGAGGTTAGGGGAGATGGGGACCAGACCAGGGCCTGGGATGGGGCTCTCCCTCCTCCCAAAAGGATTTGGAGAAATTGTTATCAACTGCTGCTTGGGGGAGACAGCTTATGGCAATTGGAAATCCAGGGAAGTAGGAGAAGAGCGGCACAGTCTTGGAGTAGCAACTGAACTATCTGCTCCCCAGTTTTGTCACCCCCATCTGTGATCTCACTCCTTTCCCCAAAGTATCAGGGCTCCCAGTGACCATTATAAGGTGTGGTTCTGCACTTGGAACCCAGGGGCCAATTGGAAACAGTTGCAAAGTTGTTGGACCAGGAAGGGTGAGAATGTGAGGGAAAGCAAGAGAGAAAAAGAGAAAGAAATCAACTGAACAAGATGAAGCAGCAAAATGAAATTCCAAAATGGAGGAAACTAATGCTAAGAAAGACAGTAGACCAAAAAACAAACAAACAAAAACAAAACGCAGTCAGGACAAGAAATCAGTATAGATAAAGTTTGGGCAAAGACCTACACTTAGGGTGATTAAAGAGACAAATGAAGGCATACGGCCATAAAATATAATTAGGAAACAAATATAAGAAGGCAGTGATAAAACCAGAATGGATAGATACAGGAAAGAAGCAATTCTAAAATTTTGGAATTGAGAAATACAGTAATTGAAATAAAGGTGAAAGACTCAAAATATGGGATAAACTCAATACTGAGAAGACATTGCTAAGAAAATGTACTCAGCATGCAGCAAACAGTGGGGGTGGGGGGAGGACATTTAAAAATATGCATGAAAGAGCAGTTAAGAGACATAGAGGATAGTTTAAGGGTTCCAACATATATCTAATGAGGGTTCAAGTAGAAGAGGATGGAGGAGATGAGTGGGAGAAAGGAAAAACATGAGTTCTTATTTTGAAAGTGCATTCTGTGTCTAGAAAGAGAAGTAAAAACAGATCTATACCTATTCACTTCATAGTAAACTTGCAGATACCAATGATAAAGAGTAGATTGTAAAGCCCAGAAGACAGAAGAGATAGATTATCCAGAACAGATGGCAGATAAACAAATAGCCAAAGGAAGCTAATTATCAACATGATTTTTAAAACCAGCTAAACTATCCTTCAAGGCTGAGAGCAAAATGAAAACATTCAAAAACACATTAAAAACTAAGAACTGTAATGAAAGAATAATGTACGACAGGGAGGAAGAAAGGCAGTGGGTAAGTTAAAAGCAATTACAACACAGAATTTGATTAAAAGACATTACATTTATTTTTTTTACCATAAAATAACTAAAAAGCATAAAGCAGAATGTAACCAATAACCATAAGATAAGGAGAGGAGGTCACTTTTAGTGGGTTATTACATCATACTGATATGGTTGTTGTGGTCAAGAGAAGGATATAAACAATGAAAGATTAAATATATATATTAAAATAATTCGGGGTCATTCCTAAAAGAATGGAAACACAAACTATGACTATCAAAGCAGCAGAGGAAAACAAACATACAAACAAAAATGTAGAAACATTTTATCATAGGAAAAGGCAAAGGTGTAAAAAACGTCAAGGAAAAGAATGGTAATGAAGACAGTGAAAATCAATCCAAATATATAGTTAACCTCAGTAAATGTAAATGAATTAAACTCATCTATTGAAAGACAGTGACCATTAGATTGGATAATATGATAAAAATCTACGTGTGTATTCCTTAAAAGAGACAATTTAAAACCACATAGAAAGGTTAAAGATGAAGAGAAGTAAAAAGAAACACCATACAAATATTTACTGAAAGAGATTTAGTTTGGTAATATTAATCAGACAAATTAGAATTTAAGGGAGAAACATTAATAGGGGCAAGAAAAGGATTATATGATACTTAAAAGAACAAAGAAGTCAGAGCAATCATGCAACTGTATTCACCTACCAAAGAGGTTTGAAAGATAAAAAGCAAAGAGTGATGGAAATCAGGTGGGATGGGGAGGCGGGCAGGGACAAAATAGTGGTACAGCTGGGAATTCAGAAAGTGTTTGCTTTTGGTGTAATAGATACAATAAAGCCATGTTGCATCTTTGAGCAAGAGAACAGAGTTTGGAGTGGTTAATGTGATGACCCAAGAAATACAGGCAGGAGTTGGGAAACACAAGGGGCAGTGGTCTCCATCCTCCAGCTAGGTGTAGTGATCTGGGAGTGAGTTGATGAGACCCTGATCTAAGATGTGAACAAGAGGTGAAATGATCTTAAAAAAAAAAAAAAAAAAAGGAAGATAGGGTCTAAGAGGCAATGACGAACTTGACATCAGGATAAGGAAGGGAGACTAAAGTTCTTAGCCAAGTGAAGAGTGGCGGTACCACAGGATGGCGGGGGGAAAGGATAGTGAGAGGGTGAGCCAGCTTTAGGGGAAAGGTGATATGATTTTTGATTTATTGAGTTTTGGGTAATGTTCATCCACCAAAACTGGCCTGCTGTGTTGGTGAAGGGACTCAGAAAGCCAAGCTGGTTGTTCCTTTGTTGCCGTCTCCTCGTGTCTGTAGGGTGTCACCTAATGCTCTGGAGAGGCAGAAATTCTCATCCACCTTCACTTAAAGAATTAGTGCAGCAAAGATGGGTTAGGAAAGAAGCGGGGTTAGGACAGGAATTCCAACAGCCTGTGGCTTTTTACCGCAGAAATTCTAGCATCTGGGAGGGTGAAGGGAGGAAGCTGACCATAGCGCCTGTTGGTCCATTGACCTGAAGAAAGAGGGTTGCTCGCTTCAGTTCACTGCTACTCTACCTCTCATTGTCATTTAAAACATAGTTATAAGATATGGGGGTTTTGTTCTGACTATTTTTGTTACCCAGATTTACTATTTATTTAGTTTCTCTGTCCATTCTGGAAGTGATAGTTTTGGATGGATGAGAAATACTCCCCCCAAAGTACAGTCATGAAATTGAGGTTTTATACTTCTGTGCAAGTTCCTGAAAGTCTGAGAGATGCATGAGCTCAGCCTGGATGGGCAAAGGGGGGGTGAGGGGAGGAAGGCTTCTGCAGCAACCACAGAGAGTGATGGTGTGGGGAGGGAGGAGACAATGTGAGAGCTTCGGAGAAGATCAGGGCTTGAAAGGAATGTCCTGGAAGATGGCAGACGCCAACAGAATGGGTGGCTAGTAAAAGCCAGGAAAGAGATGTACAAATGACCTCATGAGGGAAATTGCTGTTTGAAGGAAAAAGAAGGAAGCAGAAATAACAAGGATGGGAAAATGCTTGGTTTAAAAAGTTGATGTTTCTGGCGTGGGTAGAATTACTCAGTTAATTCCTCTAAAGTTTCAGAAGGCAAAGACTGGCTGACAGTGAAGAGACCAGATCTGTGAAGGGTCAACCAGGAGGAAGAGGGCAAATCACGAGACGGACAAAAGCTGATTCATCATCAGGACGAGGTTGGAAAGAGAAGTCAGTGACTGTCCACACTGGGGCATCCATCCTGGGGACTTTCATTATACAAACACTGGCCTTGACTCACTCACATTTCAGTCATGATTCAGATTCCAGAGTTGAGAGAGTATAGAGTATAAAGTAACCTTTAGCCATGGGGCAGTTTCTGACTTATTCTGGAGCGAAGATGAGCATTGACTTGGCAGCCATACTGATAAGTAGAACAAGGACAAAGCATGTTATTTGATCATGTTTACTAGAGGGGACACAGCTGGATGGACAGAAGCAAGGGTCTGTCGTAGACGCCTGACCTGACCTGGGGTGGAATCATGGGAGTGCACGCCAAAGGGAAGAGGGAGTGATGCTTTGTTCCGAAACCCTCCTCTGGGAAGGAGTGAGAAATATCTATAGGCAGGCTGTGTAGCTGCACACCCACATTGTGGGTCTTCAGAGACCATTTTCTCATTAGTAATTTTCTCAGACTCACATATGAGCCCGGGCCCAGTGGAAGTGGTGCTTTGTGACCTCACGTGGCAGGGAAAGCTGCATTTACTTCTGTGGCTCATAGTCAGTAAAGGATAGGCCTGTGAGGAAGGAACCAGAGACAGGAGAAACAATGAAAAGTATCTTTCTGAGATTTAACCTTGCTTCCTCAGGATTGCCAAATTCTAAACAGTGCACATCATGGCAAAGATTATGAAAATGTGTGACCACACACTAATTTGAAAAGATACATGCGCCCCAGTGTTCACAGCAGCACTATTTACAATAGCCAAGATATGGAAGCAACCTAAGTGTCCATCAACAGATGAATGGATAAAGAAGATGTGGTGTATATATACAATGGAATACTACTCAGCCATAAAAAGAATGAAATTCTGCCCTTTGCAACAACATGGATGGACCTGGAGGGTATTATACTTAGTGAAATAAGACAGAGGAAGATAAATACTGTATGCTGTAACTTATATGTGGAACCTAAAAAATAAAACAAATGAATGAATATAACATAACAGAAACAAACTAGTCGTTACCACTGGGGAGAGGAAAGAAGGGAGAGGTAAGAGAGGAGTAAAGGATTAAGAGGTACAAACTACTGTGTGTAAAGTAAATAAAGTACAAGGGTATATTTTTTTAAGTCCTCTCTTTGTTGAATGTATGATTCAATATCATAAGAATGTAATGTTTTCCCAAGGCAATTTATAAATTCAATTCAATCTCAAAAAAGGTATGACCAAGGATGCATAATTTCTAGATATCAAAACTATAAATGAAGATCAGTTATAGTTAAATCATGTCCTGATAGATCACAAAAATGCATTTTTAGTTACTCAGAAAATGAGAGTACACCAGCAGTCTTATTTCCCAGGAGATGAGACAATCCACCCCTGCTTTGACAATCCACCCGTACTTTCAGAAAAACTGTGCAAATCCAAGAGCTATGTTTATCTCAGGAGCTAAGTCTGATTCCCATAGCAGAAGTGGCTTGGATCTGAGTGGTCCAGGAGGATGAGGGGGAACTGAGTAACAAACCCAGGAATACCCTTCCCATCACTCAGCAGAGAAAAGTGGGGAGAGAACAGACATTACACTTACGGATCCTTCTTGAAGCCTGAAGGAACAATCAGAGAGAAGCTGAGGATAGGGCTGGAGATATGTATAGAAAATGTAGCATTGGCGAACTATGCAGCAACAAGGAACTTGGCTGGGGATAAAATCAAAAAGGACGAATAATACGTAATACAGAAGGATGATGTGAAATTTTTTGTACAGTTGGGGAACCTCCTTGAGATTCCAATGGTCCAACGCCTAAGAGTCTTTGAAGAGAGAAAGAATTACACTTCTAATTTGTGGCAAGTGAACCCAGATTCTATTGGAACCTTCTTCATATTAGAGAAAGTTTTGAGGATCAGGGAATGCTGGAGGCATCCCTGGGTCAGGAATGACTCAAAGTCTAGTCCCAGCTTTTTTGTTCAAAAATCATTAATATACTTGTGCTCATTAACTGACACAAGGTGGGCACAAAACTTTGATTGTCTAAAATGAAGATATATGAGAGGGGATAAAAAAGCATATTATAATGCCCTGGAATGAAAAGAAAAGGTTGATTTTAGGGACAGATGAGGTTCTATATATTATTTGGCACCTGATAGAAGAAGAAACATGTGACTGATTTCTCCTTATAACAAATTGATATGAGGGAGATGCCCATAAGAGGAAGCAAATCTCATGGAAAAACTAGAAGAAAATACCATTGTAAACGTCAGCCAAGCAGCCAGTGCCCTGAAGGCAATATTGGGGGCATAAGGAAGTGCTCTTTCTGTGGATGCCTGTTTATTTTGTACTTTATGGGTAATGGGACTTCTTGAACATTTTTGTTTAGAATCACAAACCTTGAAAATCTGTCCCTACTACCACCACCGCCCCCATCCCCACCCCAAAACATTGATATTACAGGAGGAAATAAGTAAATGTCTTTATTAGACCTTTCTGTGCTAAAGCTTTCATTTCATTTTGAATAACCATAAAGAGTGACCCATTCAACTAGACCAATTTCATTTAAGCTCAAAGGCAGGTGAAGGATGAGAATAATGTAAGATTCTAAAATAAGACAAAGGCAATAAAAATATGAGCAGTGGAAAGCAATTTAGACAGCAGCAGTGGCAGCTTTCAGAATGACACACGGGAGGCCCCAAAGTGTACCAGAAAAGAAAGCAGGCTGGCAGATGGCTTAGTCAGCTCAGCAGTGACAGTGGGACAGACCCAAGGTCCTGAGCAAGTACTTCTGAGAACTAGCAAATATCTTTTCTGCATGGAGGTTCCTGAGCTTATGACATCCATTTCTAAATGGACACAGTGTTGGCTAGTAAGAAAAATTTAGTCTAAAGAGGGGAGAGGTGACACCTAACGTAAATGTTGAGTGGAGGGCCAGAAATGGCTTACTTACTGAGTCTGAATAAAAGAAGCATAGGATAGGAAAAATCATCCCCCTTCCAACCTCCCAAGCCATATAAGTATATAGGTTGCTATTAAAGTTTGTACATATGAGAAAAAGATAGATAGATAATAGGTAGGTAGATAGATAGAGATATAGATGCATGAATGGATAGATGGATGGATAGATGGATGGATGGATGGATGGATGGATGCATATATACATACATACATATGATATACATGAATTTTATAGTTACTAAATAGTCATTAACATTCTAATATCAACTGAGTGAATGGGAAATTTGTGGAAGAATATGGCTCTGAATCCTTTGGATTCATCAGCTGGATAATTGGTGAAGATCCCTTAGAGAAAAATCAGGAGCACACGTAGGTCAGTCCAGGATAGAGTGGTTAAAGGGAGCGGGGGAGACACACCAAACCTTGATTGTGCAGCTTTGGGTAACTGAAAAAGAGGGTTGTAAGAGAGGAAGATGGAAGGTTCTCAAAAATAGATGACATATGTTTAACTGTCGGTGTCTAAAGTCAGTTAAACAAAATCCAGGATGTGCAAGGTTGAGCATGAGGAAAATGAGAATGAAAAGGAAATGCTATAGAAGAGGGGCCTGTTGGAATGCTAGGATGTTAGACCAAAACTGGGGAAGTACATTCATTACCCAAAGCATATGTATCCTAGCAGTAGATCCAGCATTTGCCTAGCACTGGATCCACACAGCATCTGAGAAAGAGACTCTCATGCTCCCAGATCTATGGGGTGAAAACCCCCCACTCTGTGTGCAGTGCTCTCCAGACCCCACGTCTGCATCTCGGCATTAGTGCTGTAGATGGTATCTCAGCCCACAATCCACCTTGGTATATTCCATTTATACCACACGGAGAAATAAAATGTATTTCTAATTGGCTTTCTAATAAGTACTAATTAGTTCAGGCCTTTGTGATCCACAAAGAGATAAAGAATGAGCTTGCATCCTTCCATCAAAGCTCTAAAGCTGCAGCTGGCAGAGTGTCATGCTGCTTTCTCCGCTGGTCTTTGGGAAGGAATTGAAATTACCTCCATGAAAAATCTCATTTAGTTTTTGCTAATATGTATTCAAATCGTAGAGGTGAAACAGCGCAAGCAACTGTGACAGAGTTCCCAGGAGTGGTCTGAGGGGACCAGTTTGGGGCAACATTAGGACAATAACTGACTCTTCCCGGAAGTAATATTTAAAACAGGTTGTAAGTTGTGACCATTGTACAGCCTCGGCCATTTCAGTACATCTTCGCACTGAAGGACTCTGAAGGTGATACCTAAGAGTTCAAAGTCAAAGGAAGAAAGTGAATGCATCATATTGGTTATTATGGATGAATGGGTTTAAGTTGGACTGGAGGAAATATGGGTCTTCGTAGCTATAGGCTTCAAAAGGATCTTCCAGCTGAAGAGGTGGTGCGAACACCACAGAGAAGGAGTCCAGGACCAACGGAAAGACTTCAGAAAGCAGGCTGCTGGGGCCACTGTCCTTGTGCTTATATTAAGCACTGGTCCAACTCCACCAAAGTTACGAAAATTGGTCCCAAGTACCTTCTCCACTAAGTGAGCCATGGAGATACTCTCACAGTTTTCAGTGCATGAAAACTCCCTGGGAAGCAGCTGAGACAGTCTTTCTCTTGCTTCTGCTTTTACCTGGGTCTTAGGAAATGTCCCATGTTATCCCCACAGCAGTTTCCATAACACAACATTTCCTCAAGGCTATTCTAGGTCTGTCCACTTCCCATTTCCTGTGCAAGGTCATGTTCTTAAAGAAATAGTAACAATGATGCCTTGTGCCACTGTTTGTTGTGATTCAAAAGAAGTATTTAGAAATCATTTGTGATGTAGTAACAAAATCTAATGCATCCTTGCTATCTGTAATCAGACCTTTCTGGAAGGGGACATAGTACATAGGCTATGTATAACAGAGTGCTTAAGCTTTAAGTTCAATGTGTTAAAATAAAATAAATCTGTAAGTTAAAGGATGCTGTGGTGAGGGGCAGAAGAAAAGATAAGAAAGGTCATGCAAATATCGTGGGACTTTTGTACTGAAAAATGAAAAGTCAATCTAAGAAAAAAATCTAAGAGAAAAAAACCCCCACATAAATGAAGTACATCTGAGGGAGGGGACTGAGAAAATAAAATATTTTCACAGTAAAATTTTAGATTCCTGGGAACGAGAAGAGATAAGCAGAGAAGGAGGGTAGGAAGTCGGGGTTGTGTACAGGTGGAGCAGGAAATTATTTCAGCCTAAACTAAAGTCAGAGTGGAAGTGAAAAAGAAAGCACTCAATTTGTAAGATTTCTGTTCAGGAAGTGGAGCCAGGGTCCCATGGGAACGAGCGTGGCCGAGGAGGAAATGGAGAAATAATAGATGATTCCAGGTCCTGGAGTTGGGGAAGCAAGGAGGTGTTATTGACAGTCAAGAAGGAGACCAAGGCGTCTTAAAAAGGAAACAAACAGGGTTCATTTTTAGATTGGTTATTTGATGTATGAGGAGAAACATTTAAAAGTCAAGACCTGAGGGAGGATGTGTCTAGGAAATAGAGGGCAGAGGGGATCCAGACACCAGGGGACGACTCCACTTACTCCACTCAAGGAGAAGAAACGTCTTAAGGGCCGAATTTAGCAGGAGGTGAAAACATGAAGAACGTGAGCACGATTGCCTGAGAGTTTATGAGATGTATTCATTGTCCTGACTTTATTGTTTCCTGTGCATCTACACCTGTATATCTTTCCGTGCATTTGTCTGAATCGCGAAGCATGTAGAATCTGCTTTTTATAGATTGAAAGAATGAACTTTTGGTGATTATGGTAAAGAGAGGATTTGGGAGGGGGGATGGGGAAAGCTCTTGAATAAAGCAAAGGATAAAAGTCAGAATTCTTATGTATCAAAGTGAATGAAACTTTATAAATAACTAGAAGGAAGGGAGAATAGAGGGCAGATAAGATTTTGACAAGATGAACACAAGACTGATTTTGAAAATACAGAGGAAGTAGCAAAACACTGTGACGGGGCCAGGATGTGAGGCAATGGAAGGAGAGCGGGGGGATTGAGGGGTGGTAAAGGACAGAGGAAAAGACAAGTGTTCCAGAAGAAATTGGGAGAAATGTCTAGGGAAGCAGAGGCAAACGCTTGGGATAAATGACACCCAGATGGCCCGGGCCACCTGTCCTTTTCCTAGAGAAACAAAGGCAGCCCCAACCCTATTCTTTTCAGCAGTTAAAGGCAAAATCATTGCGTGAAGAGCCCACAAGAAGGGAAGTTTCTGATGCTAATTTGTGCACTAGGGTTAGAGGTTAAGATGGGCAGGGAACTGACAAATGAAGTAATCAATAACCTAGAAGTGAACACAATATACGGCTTGAAGAGCCAAAGATGCACCAAGCTACTGCTGAAGCTGCATCCAAAGTGTTTAAGACTGAAGAAAAGAACCATATGGGACTCATGGTGTGGGCTTGGGAAACCTGGAATCCAAGTAGATGCCATGGCTACTGATCCAGAGACAGAGAAGCAAATTTTAAAGAACACCAGTGCGCGCACACACACACACACGTGCGGGTGCGCACACGGAAAAAATTAGAAAGTGTGTACCTGTAGGTAGTGATTTCTTGAATAGTATTCACTTTCTACTTTTGTGCTTTTGCATTATTTTAAATTTGAATTACTTTGTAATCAGAAAAAAATATATTTCTTTTTATCATTAAGAAAGCCAGCTAACTTTGAAAATCAAGCCAAATGAAGGATTAAGCCATCTTACTGCCCTAGTATGTAAGCAGTTAATCCTTGAAAAAATCTCTTTTAATGTCGTTCCATAAGCAGTAGGGGTGTTTTTGCCAGTAGCTGAGAACTTTAAGGCAAGGTGATTTCAAAATGCGAAGAACAATTGCCATTTATTTTTTAAGCACTCGATAGATACTTGTTGGATAGAGTGGAATTGTGAATAGAGTTGAATTTTGCAGGTACATACTCTACAGAGAGGTAAGATCTGATCTCTGCTGCTGGAAAATCTCATGGAAGCTCTTCTGTGTGGCGGAAGTTAATGGTTCTTTAAGGCAGGCCTCCATGACAAACTCCTCTTCCGGAAGCTCTCTTTGTGTGACCTCTAAGCAAACATACCTTCTGGTTTTCTAGGCCAGACTCAATTTCAAACCTATCATCAAATCATCCCCCAAACCATAGGAATGTCCCAGCAATTTCAGCATTTCTGACTTCTGAACTGTATCTGACTCAGACATCCCTGAGAATTGGGAAGCAACACCAAGGCCTCTGTGGGGTCCCGTGTTTGACGCTCTGGTTGGAGAACATGGAGCCAAACATCGAACGTCAACCTCCCACCTTGGTCTCCCGGCTCCTTCACCTGCTTCCCGAGATTCCGAACAGGGTTAGACAGAGCCCTCACCATTGACACATGTGCTTTATGCAGAGGTAATACAACTCCCTCTTTTGGCAGTGGGAGGAGGCCTGCTACAACTGGCTGACGACCTTTATGACTGAGCCAACGGCCTTTGAGTGGGTGAAGGACTCCATGAAGTTGGATCAAAAAGGCAGAAATAGGGAGTATCCTCTTTTTAGTCATGTGAAGGGAATTCAAAAGGGACCCAGGTCCTCTTGTTTGCGCCTCCCATTTCTTTGAGCCTATGTGGGACCGAATGGGGCTCCTTCCTGCTCCAGGTGGTAGGGGTGCCGTCATCACCAGGAAGGTGAGCCTGAGGATGCTTGGTCCACACATTTCGAGCGGTCCATGTGAGCCAGACGGAGACAGGGCGGCTCTGGTCTCCCCGCCATAGTGACTTCCCTACACCTGTATGTCTTCTTTCCTTTGTGCCTGTGTGTGTTTTCCTGCTCATCTCCATAAATAAAATGTTCTTTCTCAGCTGTATAGCTGCTTCCCCTGATTAATTCCTTCCCTGGTCTCTCTGTAATGGTGTTTCTTCTTTAACTTAAAACAGCAGGCTTCTGCTTTTTGAGTTGAGTTAATGGGGAATGGAAGGGAGTTCGCCCAGTCTCTACGGGCTCTCCGAGAATCCCCCAAACCCCCTTACAAACGGCTTCCATTTTCAGGTGATTTCTTTTGATTTTGTTTATGCCTCACCAAGGTGGAATCTTTTATATGCCAGTCAGAATTTCATGAAACAGCCCACACTGGGTTGGATTTTAAGTAATACCTTGCAAGGAATCCAGGAGCTTCTGGTTATCATTCCTGCCTTCAGAGCCCGGGTTGGTCCTTTGCCATCCTTGGAAGAACAAAGCGTTACATCTGCTTTCCTTGCCTTGCAAGGCGGCTTTCCCCATCTCACTGCGAGCTTTATTACCCACTGGTCTTCCTCTAACCCTTACGCACAATAGATTGCATCTATTTAAGTATACAGATCCCTTTGGAAACAAAGCCTTCTTCTGACACACATGAAAAGGATTTTCAGGCAGCAGATCTGCAGGTAGTAATTTTAATAGCCACTAATGTGAATTAATAATTCTAACAACCTCATTTCAGATGTGTTATCGGGACACTGGAGAGGGTTGGTATGGCTGCTGTATTTTATTGCTCACAGCTGTGCAAACTCATTTTGGCCAGCAAAATCCTCCTGTCTAACCTCTCCTTTCCTCGGTTTTGGTTTGTACAATCTCAGGCAGTGTGGATTAAAAAAAAAAAAAAGAAAGAAAACCCTTAAGGGAAAGTTGTGTTGTGTTCTCAAGACTCCAAGTAAATAAGTAAATGCCATTGATAGGTGACAATAGGGATCCTGGTGCTTTTGAAAAGAATTATGTACTTTATATTCATGAAATTAAATCATTGCTCTGGCACATTTATCAATATCAATGTTCAAATTATAATTTGTCGATAATTCCAAAGCACCTTCTTTAAGTGCTCTGGGGAATAAACAATATTCCTTAACGAACTGTCTTAAGTATCATTGCCTCCTACAAGATTCCCAAAAGTGCATTAATTAATTCATCATCTCAGGCCTGTAACCAAGAGCAGACCCGTGAATGTTTAGCTAACTGTGCATAGAATGTTCCAGGGAGCTGCATGAGCACAGGGTAACTCCATGGAAATCCCACCTGTCTTGTCTTGAGGGAGCTCACAGCTGGGCAGGTAAGATTCATACCTTAATAACCGTAATAGGATACTAAACAGAACTCCATTTATTAATCACCAGCTAATTTCCTGGCCTATGACAGCATTTTAGATACACCTTCTTGCTGAATCCTCACAGCATTCCTATAAGGCTGTCATGCTGGTGGTTAAAACATGGCCACAATTTCTTTGACGCTCCCTTTGAGAGGCGGGGTCTATATCCTCTCCCTTAGAGTCTGGGCATGCTTGTGACTGCATTGACCAGTAGAACACAGCCTAAATGACACTGAGTGACTTCCGAGGTGCCTTAAAAGGCCAGGCACCTTCTGCCTTGGTCTCTAGAAAAATTGCCCTTCGAGCCTATAGCCATCATGTTAGAGGTTGGACACCCTGGGGCTGCCACGCTGTGAGGAAGCCCAAGGCATGTCTAGGTGCTCCTAGTGACAGCGTCAGCAAGTCGGGTGCCAGATACTTGAGACGTCAAGCTTCCAGGTGATTCCTGCAGTAGATTCCATCTTCCCAGCTGAGGTCCCAGACCCTGTGAAGCAGAGACAAGCCATCTTCTCCATGGCTTGACTGAATTCCTGATCTACAGACTCCATGAGCATAATACAATTGTTGTTGTCTTATCCCTAACTTTTGAGGTGGTTTGTTTTGCTGTGATAGGTAACCAGAACACTAGGGACACTTAGAAGTTAAATATCTTGGCTAATGTCACATAGTAAGTAAGCAGGCCAGGTCTGTTTGTTGCCACTGCTCAAGATCTTTTTACCGTCAATTTATAAGTGCCACGGGAGAAGTCTATAAACGGTGCTATGAAAACATGAGAAGCAAGTATTTTTCTTTCTGTCCAGGGTCATTACTGTGGACTCATGGGGGGCTTGCCAATCCTAAATTCAGAAAAACTATATAGAATGTGTGATCTTTAATTAGAGTCTGTTTTTTAAATCCACCTCTGGGTTCCTACCAAATTTTCATGTATCTGATTTGAAAAGAAGCCAACTCATTGACTTTCACTTTCATGTGAACCGATATGGCCTGGAACTCGTAGGAACCCCGCAAGTTCTGTTGTCCTGCCATTGCTCCGCTGGAAGCCAAGCACAGGAAAGGCTTAACAGCTTTCCTTCTTCCTTGCCATTTAAATATTGTCTTCTCAGTTCATTAAAAAAAGTTCTAAGGCTTTACAAACCTTGTTTAGGTCTCAGGACTGCAGGAGAGATTAAAATCTGAAGAAGTGAGACACTCCGACCATTCTGCCAGGGATGCAAAGTCTCTCTCCATGGTGAGGCCCACTCAGAAGGTCCAGTAAACCCCAACTCACTCTCCTGCCTCCTGCTCCACACAGGCCTGGACAAAAAGGTAAGGCCAACATCATACCCGCGCAGAGGTTTGCAGGACTGAGGGAAATGCTCCATGAAACTGGGATAATTTAATAAAAACCTCAAACCTCCTTGGAACTGAACTCTAAGCTATATATATATATATATATATATATATATATATATATATACATATGCACTTTGAAAACTCTTACAGGAAGGATTGACATTTTACATCAACTCCATTTTCCTGGAACAAATGGACTAACTTTGTGGAGCATTCTTCATAATGAGAGGTCTTAATGCAAGGTCACAGGTAAGAGAACTGCTTATGCAATTAGTCACCAAATGCATCTAGAAGCCTTGGGGATAAGGGGCTTTCTTGCTGAGGAGCCTTATTTATTAACTGTATAATTATAATTTCTCTTATCAGCTTCTCTGTGGATTCGGTGTCCACAAAGACAGACTGTGGGGAAATTATAAGGGAACGAACGTCCCACCAGGTAACAGTGCCCTGTTGGCAGTAGCATTCGGGAGACTCAGGTGGAGAAACAGAGCAGGTGTGTTTTGTCCATCGTGTTTGCTCAGCACCTCCTGGGTGGGACTCCTTGGTGTATCACATGGGGCTTTGAAGCTGCCGCCCACACGTGGTGCTGTGGAGATGGTGAAGGAGGATTCTAGAATACCTGAAAGCTTCTCTGGAGCCCCAGGGTCTGCATTCTGCCTCGCAGGCTATTACGTTTCATCTGAAAGTCCTGTCTCTGTTTGTTTTCTGTCTTTTTTTTTTAATTGAAATATATCTGATGTACAATATTATATAACTTACAGGTTCACGATATAGTGAGTCATACAATATACTCCATTTATAGTTAGTATAAAATATTGGTATATTCCCTGTGTTGTACAATATATCCTATAGCTTATTCTATACCTTATAGTTTGTACTTCTTAATCCCCTACCCTTATCTTGCCCCTCCCTCCTCCCCACTGGTAACTACTAGTTTGTTTTCTGTATCTGTGAGCCTGCCTCTTTTTTGTTTTATTCACTAGTTTGTTGTACTTTTTAGATTCCACATATAAGTGATATCATACAGTATTTGTCTTTCTCTGTCTGACTTACTTCACTTAACATACTGTCCTCCAAGTCCATCCATGTTGCTGCAAATGGCAGAATTCCATTCTTTTTTATGACTGACTAGTATATATATATACACCACATCTTCTTTATCCATTCGACTGGTGATGGGAAAGTCCTGTCTCCTGAACTGCCCTGGGCAGGCTGATGGATCCTGCTGGCCTCTTTCCAACATGGTAGGTTCTATGACACCAGCAAGTAACATGACATTGAAATGTAACCTGCTGGGAGGGACCCCGAGACCATGCAATGTCATCCTTGTGAGTGTGACAAGCTGGCAAGAGACTGGGCATAAACACTTCTTAACTGACCCTTGACTGTTGTTATGATGCAGAGTTTTCATATAGAAAGGAAAAAAATGCCACTGTACTTTAATAAAAATCGAACGTGACATTAAATATTGCCAGTTAAATTGTTTTTCTATGGGGCTGTCTTCTGCATGGGGTTTGTGGTATAATTCTTCTCAGGTTATAAAAGTACATAATCACTTTTGACAAATATAGATACACGTATTTCCCCACTAGCAATAAGTGGATTAGATGATATTTCAGATCTAGACAACCCTAATTAAATTGCTCCTAACTTTACTGGCCTCTGTGGATTGATCCCTCTTGACCTTCACAGCCCATCAGAATAAATGAAAAGAAAGCATTCTAATATTTTTTCACATTAAAACTTCTACATGAGCCTTCAGATCTGTAGACTGCCTATATATATCAAACTGCAACCAGCAAGTGTTTGCTTGTTCTTTATGTGTTTTTTTTTTAAACCTGTGGTAGTATATATTAGCATTATGTCAGGAAATATATTAGATTACTGCAAAGAAAGGTCATTTAAATTACATTTTTAATGTTTCCACGTTCATTTAAGAAAGAAAAAGTATTATTTTAAAAACAAGTATCCTTTCTTAAGACAGGATTCTAAATGTATGCTGATGCCTTTTTCTTTTTAACAGTACAGGATAAAAGTACCATGGGACATAACGAACAAAAGACATTTTCTTTAAATGGGCAAAGCAGTGGAAATTTTCGCTACGACACCATGCACTAGAAATTGTCTTTCATGTGAAAGGAAGCTTTTTTGCTCCTTAAGAGGCGTCTTTGTAGTAAACACTGTAAGAAAACACTTTTTGCCATTTGTGAAAAGACAATGTTTATGTTACATTTTTTTTGAAAAAGGTTTGTATACTTCATTCTGTTTGTTTAAAAAACAGAATTTCACGGCAAGATAACTGATGTGCCCTTTAAAAAATAAGTATCAAATTCAAAAATTATGAGTAACATAGACTATTGGAACTAACAAGTTTTTCTTCTTTTTCCTTCTTTCTCTGCTTTTCCTCTTCTCTGCCTTATATAAGACAATTTATGATTTTCCAAAATTAGCCAACTTTCCTCGAGCATTTCAAATACAATCTTGTTTGTGAATATTTACATACAAAGTCTTCAAGGTTACCCCTATTATGTAATTCAAGGTGCTACGCCCACAGTGGGAACAATACTGTAAACTTCTCATCTGATAGGAATATCCATGTATATTAAGCAACTAGAAGCAAGATTTAGTCTCACTCAGTTTTTTTTTTGCATTCTCCATAGTGGTTGGTACAAAGCTTTACACATAGGAGGTACTCAACAAATATTTGAATTAACTTGGACTATGGGATTGACCAATATGATGGGTGATTGGTACTTCTTAATTATAACAATATATAAACACAATGCAAAACAATTATATGGTGGCCTGGTGATTTTGTTGTTTTGCTGAGTAAATATTCATCTATCTGATTAATCACATGGCCTTTTGATGCAGACGTATAATCATCTTCATCATCCACCTGATGGTACCTGACATCCACGGGCATTTTGATGGGGTTTTGGCATCACCGTTAGGTACTGGGTTTCTTTATCTCTAGTCTTCTAAGGGTACATTTCCTAATTCCATTTTTTCTGTCAGCTAGAAAAGATATTTTGGCTAAACACACACACACACACACACACACACACAGAACACACACAAAATTTCTCAAGCCTGCCCATTTTCAATTTTAACTCGTAATTCAAGGGATTCTACACAGGATAAAGGTTGATTGTAGAAGGAAAGACATATTTTGCTCTCTGATTTTTTGATTTGGCATTCTTACATCATGCTAATCTTGAAGAAGTACCATCCTCCAAAATAAATTGCAGTAAAGAAACATCTCCCCTCTCTTTGACACCTTCCCAAGGCTCATAGCCTCAGAATGCCTGCTATTCCTTACATTATCAGGGTGGCCTCTTGAAAAGGACTGTATATTTTACATTGAATCAAAGAAACTGACATCCAGAGAGATTATATAACAATGGTCATAATGTGGGCAAAATCAGAGTCAACAGACTTACCATTGTTTTTTCGGTAGTTTCTGCTCATCCATGGATAAAGGCCAGTATTGTAAAAGAACTAACCATTCTTTCTCATCCTAATGAAAATCTTGACATAATAGTAATTTTCCAACCCCTCCCTCCCTCCTTCCCAAAATGTTGTTTTCAGTTAGTCTGTACTTGTGACTAGAAGAACCAAAACCAAAATAAAACCTAAATTACTTAACTTTTGTATTATATACACTTTCCCCCAATTACTTCCACAGGGCATTTAAATACTCATAACATCACCTCTGAAAAAATTAAATTCCATAACTTCTTAACTTCCTTTTCCTATTCTTTCTGTCTTATTATACTCTTCATAGTTGATTCAATCTTCTTTTTTCCCCCTCCTTCTATCCAGGGAACCTGGGCTGCCCCTTACAGCTCCTGTTTTTCCCCTTCTGAAAAGCAATTGAAAACATCTTTGCTTGCTACTCAGAGGGAATTCATCCATTTAACATAAAATTACTCAGGAATTCCCCAGATGGAGAACATAAACATCTCCTATGATGTCAAGGGAGTAATTTCTACAGATGGTAAGTTCAAGAAATAGCAGCCAGTTGACCAGTGCCCAAACTCAGGTGGGCGGTCACCGAGGGATCTGAATGCTGTATAAGCCCTTCATCCAGTACATGTTTTCTTGCTAAGATATTCCCACTGTTCACTCCTGTCTATCCCTTTATTCACTTGAATAATCACTAGCAGCAGCAGAAGCCTCATTATCCACATCATCCCCTCTGTGCTCATATCACGGGTAAGAGGGATGCTGTTCCTTCCTTATGAATTCATCGCCTTCTTGATAAATGATGCAAACAGCGTATCATGCATAGAATTTCTGAGCAAAGGCTGGGAGCTTTTCAGTGAGTCCTGGTTTCACCTTAGTGGCAAGTGTTACCTGCCTCACTTCCCTTCAAGCTGCCAACCAAGACAGGGCTGGCTTCCTGAAAATGGACCTCAGGGATGCTCATGCCATATGGCAGCACTGCGACTGTCACGCTATGCCCCAGGGTATTTCCCCCACAGCTTACACAAATTGTAAATTATTATCCATATAATAATGGGAAAGAGAGACAAGGGCAGGAAAAGGATCTGCTGTAAAGCCTCCATTAGCAAATGAGATTGGCTCTCCTATTCATGTGAGAAGTTCAAGGAGGCAATCTTGTTAAACAGCCATTTTGCATAAAGAAATAATATGCCATAATGGACCTTTTCAAATAACTTTGATGTTTTCCAGAACAGTTTATTAATACCATGCTTTGGAGGAATAAAGGGTGAGGTCTCACTAGAGGATAAAATCATCAGTGGTTGAGCAGTTGGTCATGGCTCAGCAGATTCCCCACTGTCTGGAACACGCTTCCATCCTCGGCTAGAAGTGCCTCTTGGCACAATTTCCTGCCACTGCACCCCCATTTTATCTGGGCATTGTTTACACCAGGGAAACACAGTCCTGGTTTTCAGTTGTCTGTAAATGACAGCCCAAGCAATAGCAATGAACTACCATGTGACCTCTCCCTCTTCTCCATCCCTTCCCTCAATACCCCTGACCTTAGGACTGGAAACAAGGAGGAGCATGGGTAGGAGGGGCAGGAGGGGCAGGAGGGTGATGGGGCTGTGCCACAGGTTTGCAAGGGGCAAGTTCATAATTTATCTATTTGAAGTAAGTTTCACAAGCAAGACCCATCATTTGGCTTCTTGGCTGGATGTGTACCTGCCTGTACACACCTGTGTGCTAAACTCACCCAACCACTGCTTATCAAACTCCTTCATGGAATTTGCCCAATACTGCCTGCTTCTAACTGTACCACTCAGCCTTCTGTCCCACTCTCCTGGGTAGGTTACATGAAATAAAATGTCCCTCAAGTGCTTTCAGTTTCTCCATGTTTTGGTTACATTCTCAAAAGTGATTACTTTTCATTATATTAATTAATGATACCATATTTTTACAAGTGCATTCTGCAGAGCGCTAGTTTTGTAGGTTGTTAAAGGGGTCCCTTGCCAAACAAATTTGGGAAACCCTGGAAAAATAAAGTTAAACAGTTTTCTTTACCATGGAAATTTAACGTACTATAGAGCTTTTAGTAGATTTATTTGTTTTGTGAAACTTCCGGAGAGTTATATTGTTTGTTGTATTTCTCAAACTTACTCAACTTTTGCAAGGAACCCCTTTTGTCAGACATGCTTTGTGTACTGCAATGCACCAGTAGGAGTCACAGAGGGAGAAGGACTGATTTTTTTTCAGCCTCGAATAGCTTGTGTGGTCTAAGGTGGCTTGAGAACCAATAAATACACAGCATGGGAGTGGGATGGCAAAAGCTCTACCTTCTAGAGATTCTCTCTCTTACTGGCTTTGATGATGCCAGCGGTCATATTGGAGAGGCTGGTGTAGCAAGACACTGAGAGCAACTTCCCCCCAACAGCCAGCAAGGAATCTCAAGCTCACAGCCCTTTAGAGACTGAATCCTGCCAACAGCCACATGGGGGATCCTTCCCCAGTTGATGCTTCAGATGAAGCTGCAGTCCCTAGACCCTCAACTGCTACCTGGGAGAGATAGGAAGCAGAAGACCAGCTGGATCATGCCTCCATTCCTGACCTACAGAAACTGTGAGATAATAAGAATTTTAAGCCACTAAAAGTTGGGGGTAATTTATTAGGCAGCAATAGGTAACTAATACAGATTATGGTCCCGAGTCTAGACTAATATGAACCAATGTCTTAGTGGGATTAGTTTTAAAACTTATAATAGAGAATGTAAGTCCTAGGCAGAGTTTTGAAGCAGAAAACAAGATTACTTTTCTTAGGATAAGAAAGTATATCCCAGTCATGAAGAAAAGAATGTACAAGGACTCATAGGCCCATCATTGCAGAGAATACCTCCTGAGAAATATTATTGTTTATTCTATACATGGCACTATGGGGAGTAGAAGAATGAATAATTTCTCTTGTCCTCAAGATACTTTGTCTCTAGAAGAGAAACGAATAAATAATTGAGCATCTATTTTCAAAAGCAGAAGTAAAATAAAGATACAAAATGCTATAGAAGCTATACTTCCACATGTGCATATGGGAGAGATTAGTTCCAACAGAATGGAAGGAGAGAACTAAGGAAGTTTACTTGGAGGAAATACCAATTGAATTGGCCTTGAGGAATAGGAAATAAAATAGTAGTATTTTAACAGATGGAAGGGATGAACAAAAGCATTCCTGGAGGAAAGGAAAGTGTAAGAAAACTTTCAGATATAAGGAAATATGGGATGAATTCAGGGTGTCTTCAGTAAGTATGTGTGGGACATTAAACAGGGTGCCTCTCAGAAAGAACTAAAACTGAAACTGAATATTCAAGTGATTTTTTATGAACTGGGTGGATTTTTATTTCAACAAATTACATCAAGGGCATGACAATTTGGCTGCCAGAATGAAAACGCAGTCTCAGTTTCTATCCTTTTGATTTCATCTCGAAGTCTGACACAGAGAACAAACATCTCCCTTCAGATAAGCCTCACCACCCCTTTCTAAATGACCTCAGGAGGTCCACGAGTTGAAGCCTATGACTTGAGATAAGAGGAGATTGAAGCCATCCAAGCCAAAGACCATGAAACCCATAATCACCTCCAGACAAGATTCCACATTGTCTCTAGAAAACTTCTCCTAACGTTTGACAACTTCCACAGCCAGACTACTCTTCTTGATTTTGTGTTCCCTGATGGTTAATTACCCACTTTCGAATTGTGAAGATACTTAACTTCTCTCTGAAAAGTTCTGAGTTTCTTTGACCTTTCTTCATAGGTCCTTCTTCTAAGTCATTAATAATTGTCATGTTCTCCTCTGGACCTAGTCCAAATTCTCTATGTCTCTTTAGTAGTAAAGACCCCATCTTGGCAGAACCCATTAATAAAGGGCCTTACGTATGACAGATGGGGTTAAAGAATGACTTGGCTTTCACATTTCATATTCCATGCACATGACATCACGTGATGTTTACTTCCTAATGTCAGGACCATGTCACGGGCCCACATTTGTTCTGCCCATCATGACTTCCAGAGCTAAGAGAAGTTTTGGCTGTATGAACAGATCACTACACTTTTCTGCGGGGTCATAGGATTTAGGAGTTATTACCCTTCACACGAGCTATATTGTAACGAATATCCAATGTGATTAGAATTTTAATATTAGAACACTGAAACTAAAGCAGCCTTCTATTGGTAAAGTAGCACAAACTCACCTAAGAACCTTCACAGGCATCTTTGAGGGTCTCACAAACATCCTACTGTGGATGTTGAATGGTTCCTAATTCTATCATTGTTTTGCTATTGAGCAAACTAAGGTTTAGAATATGGTAATTTATTTACATAAGTAGATCCTAAGTGATGAACTCCTAAAAATCGAATTGAAATCAAACAAACCCTCATGAGACCTGCCTCTTCAAGCAAACACTCTGCCTCGAGTCTCCCCTAACTTGTCAAAGCATATACGCCCTAAATCACTGATAAGAACATGCAACTTCCTTAAGTTGTATTGTAGTAGCTTAAATTCAGATGCGATAATTGAATGATTAGGGTGTGGCTGAGAGGATTGGCCAGTTGTTTTGGGGCCCATGCAGCCCAGATGGTGGGTCCCTGACCACTGTCAGTAAGACCACGATGCTGCTCAGTTAGGACCCTAAAAGAAGGTGCCGTGCAGAACTGGTATTTTTCCCCTGACAAGACAAAGCCACCACCTTCCTCTTAGGTGGTGGAATCCTGTCCCTTTAATACCTGATGACGCCCATCGCACTTGGAATTGAGTGAACAGATCTATAAGCTGACTCTCCCTTGAAGTAGGGGACCTTCCTTTCTCCCCAGATGGGCAAGTGTCTGGCAATAAAAGGCAGTACATCTGTCCGTCCATCTGTCTGCCTACCTACTCCTGGGTCTGTAGTCTTGGTTGAAAGGTCCTACTTCACCAGAAGAACCTGTTTTTATCTCCATCTTTAAAAATGAAAAGTTGTTTTTAACCAAGCTAAAAAACCAAGATTGTACAACTGCTTAATAGCTGAGGAAGGCCTAGAGTATGTGGGTCTTAATGCCAGTGTTCTTTCTATTAAACCACACAGTTGATAGTGAAAATTAACTGGGAACTTTAGTGCTTAGGAATCCCATTCCTATATGATTATACTGTTTGTCATCATAAAATTATAGATGCATTGAGTGGTAGAAACCAGGAATTGCACAGAACCAGTCAGCAAATTATATTCTAAGTATTCCCCTTGGAATCAATTAAAGAACATCTTTAACAGATTAGTTCTTTTGTTTCATCATTAGAAAGGAATACATAAACAGAATATTTAAGCAAAGAAATATTTTTCATTCACATTAATTACAGCAAATTGGCTAGAGAATCTGTAATAAATTGCAAAGTTTGACACCTTATGAACTTATTAAAGTGAAAGCTTTCCTTATACCTTTTAAATTATTCATTTTCATGGCTTAAAATTATAATATAATAGTTTTATTGGCATGCAATAATTTTTAAATTACAAGAATATAGTCATGTTACTAGTACTTCATATACAACTGAAAATTACCTTTGGCATTTTAGTAGCAATGTAAAATAATGAACAGATGTGCAAATCTGATTGGTTACATAGTTTTCCAGCTCTTTTGCAAAACAGATAAAAATTCTTCAATAAATCACTAATTTATACCTGAAAAGTTTAATCTAAGAAAACCAACTATTTTATTACTTCCATTTGATTTTGTGAAAATTTCACTTGGTACTGATTTTTTTTTTCTTTTCCTCATTTTTTTTTTTTTTCACTTGAGTCAAACTCTTGATTTCCTCTGTGACAAAAGGAGAAAACAAAGATGCATTCTGCTTTTCTGTCTAAATCCCCCGCTCACCTTCTCCCCTGGAGAGAATTTTCTGTAGTGGGTCTCTACTTCTTACCTCATTTCAGCACTCACCCCTCTCCAATCAGGCTTCTATTCCCATCTTCCTCTGAAATTGCTCTTTTAAAAGTCACCAGTGGTCATTTCCTTTTCTTTTTTTTACTTGACTTCTTAGGACCTTTCAAAAACACTTGAACATTTCCTTCTTGGTAAAACACTGCTCTTGGTTTCCTTAACATCATGCTCTTCCCCTCCTTTGATATTTGCTAGTCTCCTCCACTAGCTCTTCTTCCTCTGTTCAATATCCAAGTTATAATCCCAGCCTCCTTCTCTTCTGTATCTTTGCTTCTTCTCCAGGTAATCTTATCAAGTCCCATTGCTATAGCTGTCATCTATATGATAATGAATCCCAAATCTATTACTTCCGTCCTGACCTCCTCTGGTTATTTGACGTCTACATTTAAATGACTCACAGGCTTTCAACTTCCTGTTCAAAACAGAATTCTTGATTTCTTACCACAAACATCTTCCCAGTCTGCCTCTTGCCAGCAAAATATTCCAGCATCTACCAGTTGCCCAAGCCAAGAACCTAGGTGTCATCCTTGACTTCTTTTATTCCCCTACTCCCTATTTTCAATCCATCACAAGATCTATTAACTCTGCTTCCAGAACATGTGTCAGACCCATTTATTTCTGTTTACCTCCCACTCCCACACTGCCTCTAAACTACTATCACTTCTTGCCTGAAACGCTGCTGGCACCTCTCTAGTGGTGTTCCAGATTCTGGTCTTGCCCCCTTCAATGTATTTCCTACACAGCAGCCAGAGTAACCTGGTAAATCATACTGTCTCACCCCCTGTTTAAAATTCTTCACTGCATTCCCTCACAGTAAAAATAAAACCCCAAATCCATACCTTGGCTCTAAAGACCACCTGATTTGGCCCCTGTCTACCTTTCTGAACCCATCTTGAACCCCCTTCCTTGACTCTGTGCAACCACAATCCATCACTCCATCAGCCTGAGTACATGAGGAAAAATGGAGTGGAGGAAAGCCTTCAGGTATTTTAAGCTACTAAGATTTGAGATTGTTTATTTCTATAGCATAATCTAGCCTGTTTTAGCTAGAACAGGGAATCATTTATACATTTGTTTGTAAAATACATATATCTTGGGTGTAGTATATATCAGATATTATTAGTGGAACAATTAATCTAACTGGGACAGACAGCTATATTCATTGCTCTCAAGGGGTTTACATTCTAACGAGGAGGCATAAAATAACAAACAGATAAATGTATAAAATAAACCCATGATACCCTGGGAAGATGTCATAAACAGAAGCAGATGACAGCCCCAAGGTGAGGAAGATGGCCACAAAATGTATCCAAGACAACTATGAAGTTCAAGTTTTTTGAAATAAAGATGATAAATGGAATTAATGAACAAAGTTTAGCAATTAAAAAGACTGAGAACTCTCAGATTTAAAGGGAAATATCAGAACTCATACTAAAAGATATACAGAATGCAGTGTAGGGCAAATGATAGAAAAAGTATCACACACTTAAAACACAATGTAGAATATTTTAATAGTCAAATTAAAGAGAACATTTACGTTTTTTAGTGCCAAGAAATGATCAGACAACTAGAGCAATGAATCATAAACAGATACACTACACTATGTGTACATATACACAGATACATACACTATGGAAACCTAGTGTATGATAGTAGAGAAATTACAAATCATTGGGAAATATCAATATTTACATATATTGTGCTGAGGAAATTAGTTTGCCATATGTACAGAAATCAGATTATATCCCTATCTCACACCATACACTGCAATAAATTTCAGATGGTCTCAAGTTTCAAACATGAAAGGCAAAACACACCTCGATTAGAAAACAATGTAAGGGGTATTTTGTGACATTGTTTTGAAGAATGATTTATTTAATAACATGCAAAGCTATAAATCATAAAGGGAAATTGATGGAATTTGTTGCATAAATATGAAAGATTTCTATTCAACAAAGGTGATAGATAAGGCATAGTCTGAGAGAAGATGTTTCCATTTTACATTACTTCTAAAGGACTAGCATATAGGTTGTACATGCAACTCTGCAAGTCTAAACAAAAAGAATTGAACCAAATAGAAGTGGAAAGTCAAATGGCTTATGAGATCGGCTTACGCCAGCATGGTCAGGTTTTGGTGATGGCCCTCTTTTTGTCCTGCACACGGCCGCCCTCTATCCTCCTGCTCACGTGTCTTTCATTGGTGTGGACAAGAAGTGGGTCAGAGCTCTGGCTTCTCTTCCTCTTCTTAGAAGGACACTAATCTTATCAGATTGAGGTTCAACATTTATGTCCTCATTTAACCTTAATTAATTCTGGAAAGGCCCTCTACAATCATTTTAGAGATTAGGGCTTCAACACATGAATTTTGGGGGAACACAATTCAGTTTATATCGACTCCCAATTTTTTTAAAGTTTTGTTTGTTTTAGTTTTAAAGTAACATTCACAGATCATAGCTTAATATTTTATTTTATTTTATTTTAGGCTGTGCCTTGGGGCTTGCGAGATGTTTGTTCCCTGTCCAGGGATCGAACCTGGGCCCCCGGCAGTGGAAGCATGGAGTCCTAACCACTGGACTGCCAGGGAATTCCTTAGCTTAATTTTTTTAATCCTCTATTTTCTGTTGAAAATAAGAGTTAGACTCTTGAATCTATACTATTGACAAAAACCCTAAAACATTTCTTATCCAGTTTCCTTCTCAATCGATACCATCCTATAGAGATGAAACTCTATGTTAAAGACCAGTGGAATGGTGATTCCAACCACATGCTTCCTGGGTGGCCAATGTCAGCATTCAATCTACTAACATATCCAATCAAACTTGCCTGATTTGAATTACGGATATAAATAGTGAAATCATCAATCCATTTTTTTAGTATCTCACCATATTCCAAGCACTTGCATCATATGCATCTTTTGTTTGATCATTTCAACAATCTTGAGAAGTAGACAGAAAGATCTAGTTCTAATTTTATACAAGAGTAAGAGGTTAAGTGATTTGGCAACAAAAAGCAACAAGCAAAGGACAGATCCAACAATAAAACCCATTTTTTAAAACAATGGGTTAGTGGTTTCTCTTTTCTGTTTTTCCTGTGCAATGTTTCAACAGTTAAATAATTGTTTAAAGATCATTCATTCTATAAGAAGGTATTGAGGAGGGTACTATGAGAGAATAAAAAGATGAATAAGACATGTTTTCTCTCCTCTAGGGACTCATGTTAGCTTGCACCATATTTCCTGCAATCCAAATCAAAGCTTTGCTGCATGAAGGCAGCCATGTCTTTCCATTCCACTTTAAATCAACTTTCTCTGTGAGCATCCCATAAATTTGAATTATGTTTTAATGTTCATTTATTATTAGGATTATGATTAAAGTGCAATTAATTTCTGATGTCTACACTGATTCACTAAATCAAAAATTTTGAGGGTACATTTTACTTTTATTACTTCTCTAATAACCAACTTCTGGTTAATCAAATACTGCAATAAATCCAGGTGAATCACTGTTGATAACACTGGATTGACATTTTCTTTACAATATTTTGAGTCAAGGCATGATTTTGATATTTATACCTTTACCAACATTTTAATGTTTATAATACCACCTTAATTAATAAAATATATTGAAAAATACTTAAGATAGAACTCATAACAAATCAGAAATCAACCTTTCCGTAGCTAAACAATGCTTTATCTTTCTGATTTCTAATGACTAGCATTTTCTTTTCTCTTCTTTAAATTATTTTCAAAACATTTACTGAAACATGCCTTAAAGATTTTTTTCTTTCAGGGAAACTTAAAAATCCATTCATGTCCACTAATACAAGCTTATTTTCAGTATAAGACTTTACCTTTTCGGGGGCAGACTGTTGAATCATTGGTACTTCTCTTCATGAAATCTCCTAAATTGCAGATGATTTAGCATCATTATATCTTTAATGATAGAAATCACATATAAATTGGGTTTAAAATTTCCAAGAATAGTTTTGAGGATTGCAGTACATTTGGTCTTTAGGGAGTCTGAAAATACCAAATTGACCAGGTCAGATTTGATGGTCTTGGATCACTGTATTTCATTACAGCCTATACACAGAAACTTATGCATCTTCAAACAGCCTTGCTCCAATGTGGGGAACTGCTTTAAGCCATTCATAATCAATAAGGCAGCTGGTTATGCTTGAATTAAGTAAAATAATCAACAAGGATTGCAATAAACCCTGTCCAAGTAGAGTTTGGAAACCTTCAACATAGAGTTCTTAAAAGCAGACCATAGCTTCTAATGAATTACTTGCTCCATGACTGCTGCTGCTTGAATCAATTCCATCATCAACTTCATCAACATGTCTCTCCACTGCATTGATAAATAAAAAGTTCTGAATGGCTTCCATGATTTTCCCAACTTGGGCAAAACCCATCTGGTCATGCCCAGCCAGTCCTACTATCTACAAATGTTCTGACTTCCACATATGGACCACACAGCACAGGCAAGGCAATCAAAATCTGTTAGTCGTGGGATGATCCGTCTGGTATTTTCAGCCATCTTAATAATTAATTGGGTAGCATCTGAATCAATAATTCCATGATCCAAGTTGGTCAGCAATGCGGCCAGGCTTTCCTGATAATTGGTCTAGTTGTTTTGATTTCCAGTACCTAGTCAACAGAAATTGTGAAGTCTTGACTAGGTTCTCAAAAACATTCATGCAATGCAGCTTTATGGAAATAATTCATATGAGCATTACTGTGCCAGCGATAAGGGTGAGAAGCATTAACTCAACAATTAAGTGATTTGCTATTCATATGTATTACTAATGTATTAACTATGTCATTCCCATTATATAGTTGTTCTATCTATCTGTCTATCTGGAGAGGTATATAAAGATCTTGAACACAAGGGTAAACATTTTGATAGAGTTTGGGGAAATTTTTCTATATCCATGTTTTATAAATAAGAAAAAGTTTTCGTGAGAAAGATGCTATATTTATTTCAGATATAAGTATATATATATATATATATATATATATATATATATATAATATATTATGCAGATATAAATAAATATTCTCCAGTCCCACGCCTTCTCTCCACTGCCTTTTGCAGCTAAAAGACCAAGACCTAGGAGAATTAAATATTAAAATTTATATTAACATATATACATATAGATAACTAGACACAATTATTTTGAAATTCCTCAACAATTAAGAGTTAAAAAGGAATTTCGGATGTAAAAACCTCTAAAATAGAAGGATCAGCAAGAAAATAGTGTGCAAAATTATTATTATTTAATTACAAAATACTTTGTTAATGCTCTTTTATTCCATGAGAGTTTTTCATCTGACAAAAGGCTTAGCCACCTCTTCAAGCAGAAGATCACTTCAATACCTGAAGATAAATATCTACCAGTAGCCTTTAAATAATGCTTGCCATGTTTGTCATATATGAAGCAGACTTATACATAAATTAAGTCTTCCTAAACTGTAGCTATGAATCAGAGTCCCATGAAATGTGCTGTTGCTAACACACTCTGGTGGGATGTTGCTATGTGTTCAGTTGTTTTAATGATAAATTTCCTTTAGAAAATAGAATGATCTGTTGACAGACAAAAGCAGGAACTAACAATGGACTATTTAGACTTGCAAATGATGGAACATTTAATTATTCCAAAATAGCATTCCCCGGTTAGGGGATGGTCATTAAATCCATCATCCTTCAGTGTATGTGCATGAAACATTTATCATGTCTTCCTCAAACAGGAGTCAGTCATCTAAATATAGATTTTTGGACCATCCATTTCAGCATGACATTTCATCGAAAGCCTGGAATTCTATTTATTTTGTGTAACAGAGATAAAGTGTTTGTAAACGATGTGATAAGACCATAAAGAGAAAGTAAAGTGAAATACAGCTTCATACAGAGATAAATACAAACTCCACTAAAGACACTACACTATAGAAAGTGAAAAATGAGAGACACTATGTCAACAACACAATTCCAGGTTAGAGTCAGTGTTCTCTAGATATAGTTTTTTAAAATGTGTGGCCAGTTTTAGTACTGTAAATTGGTGTGCAAATTAATTTGCATTTAGACTCAAGACAGAGACAGCAAGATCAAGACGGAAAAAACAAAATATACTTGAATTCTTTATGTCAATGGTCAAATACTGAAAAAATATTTATCTACCATGTGAAAGATAAATGTCTTGGAAAACAAAATTTTATGAAATTCAGAAATTAATTTTTTTTTCTGCAGGGTCTCATTGTTCAGCAGATATATACTGTAGGTAGATATGCATTATTTTAAGTCTGATTGGAGACAAGTTATGTTTGGGACCTGGACAAACATTTCATGGGAAGATAAGCACAAATAAAATTAAATAATTCTCCTAGAGGTGGCCCCCTCCTCTCATGGAATGGTAGGGAGTGAGAGGAACTTGGAAGAATTTATAAGCAAGTTTCCCATAAGGGACCTTGAAGGGAAGGGTCTCATTTGGTCCAACATTACTAACTGCCCCTCCTGGGCTGGGCTTCTCTCTATCACCATTGTACAGCCTAGGAGACCAAGGCCCAGAGAAATTCAGTGATGGCACAAGGCTACACGCTGATGTCAAAGTCAGGCCTGTGTTCATGCTTCCCAACACTTACTAAAATGTTATTTTAATTCACTATTCTGCCAATGGAAAATGTGTATGTCTGTGCATGAGTGCATACGTACCACCAAAAGGCTATCTATGAAATTTTAATCACACTATGAAATTGGGAACTAAGGGTCTAATAACCTACCCTATTTAATTGGACAGACTTTAGAAAAAATTTCAACTAGTTTTCTTAAAGAGCTTTGGACATGCTATGAAAGGTACGGAAAGTCTTCATCTCTGCTTTAAATACTTGTGAAAGGCATATGTACAGAGGAGAGAGTGTTTGAGAGACCCTTATTTAAAATATGCTCAAAAACTGTGATCACTTAGTACAGCTAACAGTGTGTACACGCCCTTGTCCTCAGACCTGGACTTTTAAAACCAGAAAGACTTAGCTGTTTTACCTGATTCCCCTCCCACCCAGCCCTCCTGTCTCCAAAACTTGTTGTCTCTTACACATTTGAGGTCAGCTGAATCAATGATGGTGGATGACAAGAAAAGAGGGAATTATCACTGACTATATTTACCTTTTTCCCTATTGTATCTACAACATAGAAATAGGCAGTCCCAGGCCTATGAAACTTTCTTTAAGATTTAACTACCTGACTTGTGACCTTGCTAATGGCCAGTAAACTCTCCCATTTCTCATTGACCCTCTTCCTCCTGGCAGAAGAGGCCTAGTTCATTGTTTCTGAGGAAAAAAAAATTGGTAAGTAGCTCTATTACTGTCCTGGTAGAGATAGAGAAATCAAAAATGCATCTTTCCTTACAAAGGAACTTGAAATTAATATAGATAGATGGTATGAACTCTTAAAATCTTGGCAGTTTAGATGACTGATTCCTAAATAAAGGCAGGGTTCTCTGAAGTGACATAAGCAGAGCTCACCCATTTTCTCATAAATGGGTTGGCAAAGTAGAGGAGACAGTAGAAGATTTAAACGTAGGAAGTCCGAGAGAATGTTTTAGGAAGCCATAACTGACTTTATAATGTGTTGTATTTATGAAGCAGCTACAGAGGTAAATAAACATCAGTTGTGTACGATATTGCCAAGTCTACACAAGCAAACTCCCATCATTTTGATTGGTGTTTTGCATACATATGCACTGTAAGATCAAGCTTGATATGTGTGATTCCTTACGATCATCAGTATAAGAATCTGCCTTTTGCTGGCATGCGACACTGTGAAAGATGTTACATTTAGACTCTGCCTGACATCAAATGTGGGCAACATCTACGCCTAACTTCCGGCACCTGTCTCAGCTTCTTCTCTCTGCTCAGTTAAAATATCTTATAACAATGTCCTCATATGTACCATCTTCTCATAGGTAGAGTTTTGAAATGTGGTACCTTGGAAGGTTTTATAGGAAAAATCCCTTGCAGGGTGAAAGCAGTTTATAGCAAACCTACACATCTACAGAAACATTTGTAAGAAAAAAGAAAAAGTACCTCCAGGCGTTTCACAGAACTAAGTGTGGAAATATCCCTAACATGGACAAAATCTGGTCCCAGCAAAACATGATTCTTTCTGTGAAAAAAATCCTGTCACATCCAGCTCCTTGTATGATGTTTCTTCTTTCCTTCCCCACCAATACCCCAATCTCCTCCCCTTCAATTGACTCAACTTTCAATATTCTACCATTTCTCTGCTAAATGTTCAGAATCTATTTTTTTGCTTCTCCTAATTCCTACTCCAATCCAAATTCCACACCCACTTCCCTCTCCTCACAGCCCTCTCTCATCTCATTTAATGGCAGAAAGTCACAGTAGAGGCCAAACAGGTGAGGGAGCAGCTTCTACCTGGACGAGCTTCAGGTTTTCTCATCTCTAAGCCTCCCCACCACCTCGGCCATTTGCTTACGTTCATTTAGCAGTGTGTCTCCCGGGACGGGTGGTGATGCACAGAGGAAAAAAAGTCACACTTGGTGTGCCAGCGCCTCACAGTACCAACAGGAAATGGCAACTTGAAAATAAATTAGGCGAAGGAATTCGGGAAACTGAGGGACAAATTGTCGTGACAGTGATTTGCCCCTCCCAGCATCAACACACACAGGAAGGTCAGAGTAAAAACAAGTCCTCAGAAGCTGAAGTGGACAGATTGATCACAGCCAGTCACAGGGGAGGGACATGAAGGATGCGAAGCGCTGTGGAAGCCAGTTGAGAGACTGGGGCGGCTAACCCTGAGAATGTTCCAGAATCAGAGAGGCATTGTAAGGGTCCTGAGGTCAGTTAGGGTTTTGTGAATTGAAACTTACAGGACTAAACTGGAGGACTATATTCTATTCAGTTCTGCAGAAAGAAGAGGATGGAGAGGGTCAGTGGCTCAGGACGGCTCTCATCTTCATTACCTGCTTTGGCTTCACAGGGGTGGAAGGCAGAAAGAATTCAAGCTGACAAAGCTGTGTGTTTCCCTTCCTCCCAGGACAGTTCTTTGTTCCTCCAAACTTAAGGATATTACTATTTTTCCTCTTCTTAAAATCAAGGAAATTAACTATAGGTAAAAATGAAACTATATATACAATACATATATATGTGAACATATACTCTTAAAATCGAATATATATATGTGCAATATATAATATATAAATATCCTATATCTGTATCTACATAAATATAGATATATATATATTAGACTTGAAGAATTTGGGGAATTCATAAAAGAAAATGAGATGATTCAAAAGTGAGGATTGTCCAGAAAAAAACAAGATAGATGGTCAAGCAATCTGACCCAGAGAAAGTTCAGGCATTGCCATTAACACAGAAATCTAGGGCACTGGCATTGTTCATATCAGGTGCTCTTGAAAACTGAAGGGTCTGAGAAAGAATAAGGGAAAATAGCTGATACATCATAAAGATATCATAGAATCAGAGAGAAATACAACCAAGAAAAATAAGCTGCCCTTTAAAAAAAATTGACATATGGAAAATGTACAAGTATTTACATGGTTTTATTCATTTTTTTCTTAAAAACCATTTTTTTTCAGAGCCCTAAGGAAATATTTTTAGACTACACTACATGGAAGACATTTATTTTTCAGATAATCACACATGGTAAATTAGCTTTGTGTATGTATCTTCCAGGCACTGGGGTAAACATTTAGCCACCAATGTCAATAATAAGTTTGTTTCATTCAGCATAATAGTCTTCAAAACATAGGCCTGTGTTTACAGATTAAGATTAAATCTAGGAGGGAACTGTGTAATTGTTAAACCATAATGACCTCTCTCTTTTCTGAAAAGGAAATAAATCTAACAGGCATTCCTTTTAACTAAGCCCTTGAGAGAGCCGTTACATTAGTGTTTTCAGAGATTGTTACACTGGAGCAAGAATTAGCTATTTGTTTCTGGGTTACTTTGCTTTAATATTTTAATGACACTATAAATTTTGGAGTAATTAACATAATAAAAAATTCCAACCAGTTTTCTTAAATATTCTAGGACATTCAACGAATAGTTTCAGAAAATCTTCAGACTCATGTTTCAGAACATGTCCAATTTGCATCAGAATAACTCGTGATTGTCAACAGTATCACATTCCATCCAGAATCACTTCAGGCTAAGACAGAGTAAAAGGAACTAGATTTACCCTTTTGCCTGAAACAACCAAAAAAAAAACAAAAACAAAACCCCAAAATAAACAAAACATGTGAAGCAACAGTTTTCAAGAAGTTGGACTTTAGACAACAAAGGACCATGATCCCTGAGGGATGGTAGACTAATGAGGTAAGCTCTACAATTGCCCCAGCTATTGCCTCAGCTACTTACAAGCCACTGTGTAGGGAAGGGGAACCCAGGTAGAGTCTGGTGGTCTTACTCACTTGTGGAGAAGGAGCTGAGAGTTAAGGGAACCAATGCAGGTAGAATTCACAGGATACCATACTGTTAGGAGATATCTGCAGACAGACAGAGACAGAGAGAGAGAGAGAGAGAGAGAGAGAGAGGGAGGAGAGCGAACTCTGAGGGTGTGCAGAGGGTCTCCTCTGGTTTTTACCTGAGTATGGACCAGATTGTGCATGTGAGGAGACTACCTGAAGCCAGGGAGAAAAAGTATTTGAAATGATTAGAAGATATACAATGGAATTATAAAAAATATGCAGTTGGTTAAAAACATAACCTAAAAAGAGGTAAAGAAGGAACAAAGAATAGGTAGGACAAATAGAAAACAAATAGAAAAATAGTAGATTTATATTTATCCACATATATAACTATATTAAATAGAAATGGTTTAAATATCCTGCTTAAAAGGCAGAGGCCCTTAAATTACAAAAAAGCAAGACCCAACTAAATGTTATCTACAAGAAACACATTTTAAATATAAAGGCACAGATAGTTTAAAAGTAAAAGAATCGCAAAAATATACTATGCAAAAACTAATTTTTTAAAAGTTAGAGTGGCTATATTAATATTAGACAAAGTAGATCTCAAGGCAAAGAATATTAATAGGGATAGAAAAAGGTCATAATGATAAAGTGGTCAGTTAATCAAGAGGACATAATAATTTTAAACATTTATGCATGTAATGAAAGAGCTTTATAATTCATGAAGCAAAAACTGACAGAGATACAGGGAGAAATAGATAAATCTACATTTATAATCAGAGATTTTTATACTCTTCTGTTAATAATTGGTAGAACAAGCAGACAGGAAATCAGTTAGGATATAGAAGATCTGAACAACACTACAACCAACTGATCTAACTGACATCTATAGGAAACTTCAGCCAACGACTTAGAATAAACCATCTTTTCAAGTACCCATGGTATTTTACCAAGATATACCATATTCTGTCATTAGAAAGTCTCAGTACGCAATTTAAAAGGATCCAAGTAATATAACGTATGCTCGCTGACCACCATTCAAAGAAATTAGAAAACAGTAACAGAAAGATGCTTGGAAAATAGATAATTGGAAACTAAATATAGCTATTAAATTGGATCTGTTGTTAAAAACCTTCCCATAAAGAAAACACTAGGCTCAGATGGTTTCATTTGTGAATTCTACCAAATATTTAAGGAAGAAATAATACCAAGCCTACACAAAGTCTTTCAGGAAAGGAGAGGATACTTCCTAACCTGTTGTATGAGGCCAGCATTACACTAACATCAAAAGCAAACAAAGACATTACAAAAAAAAAGAAGGTCAGTATAGCACAATATCCTTAAAAACATACATGCAAAATTCTAAGTAGAATTTAACCAAATCAAACTCCAAAGTATATAAAAGTCATGATATATTATGACCAAATGGGGTTTATCTCAGGAATGCTGATTTAACATTTTAAAAAATCAGTATGATTCATCATATTAATCTAAGAAAGATAAAACAAATAATCATCTCAATGGACACAGAAAAAGCACTTGACAAAAATCCAGCATCCATCCTTGATTAGAAAATATAAAAAGAATAAAAAACTCTCAGCAAACTAGGAGCAAACTAAAAGGGGACTTCCTCAACCCAATTAAGGGCATTTTACCTGTAGTTAACATTTTCTTCCAAAAATATTTTAAAAATTAATGAGAGATTATTGTGAGCAATGGTGCCCAGGAAAGGGTCTTCAAGAAAGAAGGGCTAAGGATAGTTGCCTGATGTGGATTTGTCTCTACTAAATTTTTTAGTTTCTAGCATTGTGACTTATGAAATACTTTATCTGGTGCATTTGGCAATTTCTGCCTTCAGCCTGCACCACCCTTCACTTGGCTGGCTGATTGCTGTCTCTTCAGTCTAACTGTGCACGGATCTGGCCTTGGAGAGAACACAGACACAAGACTCCTTGGGATTCCTTCAATAACTTGTTTCCTAAATTATCAGTCGGAATGCAGTCTAATTTTTATTGTCGTGCATGATTTGGGATACAGTCATGCTGAACCCCATAAATCCTTAGCATCTGAATCATTGCAGGAATTGGTTTGACTATTTTCAGACATAATCTCACTAGAATCTGGAATGTGGGTTCCTGAATCATCATTCCTAAATTTCTGAGCTAATCTGAGCTTTGTGATGATAATAGTTGTAATTCTGGATTAATGTAGTCCCTTTCATCTTCAAAGTGCTTGGCAAACGTTAACTAACTAGCTCTCCAGTCCTCAAGAAAATACCACTGCACCATGTTTTAAATGAGATGTAAAGAAGGAAAAAAATTGAAGTTTATAGTTCGTTAGCTTGAAGCAAAAGTGTGGGAGTTAAACCTAGAACCTGCTCCAGTTATGTGGGTTTGGGGACATACCTCCACCAGAGGACTTCAGCAAAATCACGAATTCTAGTTCTTTTCTTTTGCAAGGATGTGTATTATAAATGCTGTTACTTTAAAGGGCTAGGATTTCTTTTTATGCACTGATATTCCCTCTACCTAAAGAATTAAGCTACAGATCTTGAGTCACACATAGGTAGTATTAACTTCATATTTTAAAGAAGCTTCTCCTGGTGCTTATGCCAAAGCAAGAGTACAAACGCATAGCCATAATTATGTCAGTACAGGAAGCACATAAAAATTATGGTGTCTCCAAATGTCTAGCTGCAGGCGTTTCTTGTCCCTTTGGACTCAGACCATTTTCACAGTAAGAAATGGAGGCTCTCTGGATGCCTGATCAAACTCTGCCAAAAGCCCCTTTATTTGTTAAGCCTAAATTTCATATTCCCCTGCCTTCAAATTAACTCACCCTAATAATCTGGAATGTCTTTCACTTTTGCTGCTTCCTTTATGAATTAACCTGGCAATCACAGGTGAAAAGCTAATATTGCTGCAGCCCCTGTGCAAAATTTCACAAATAATACTGCTTAATTATCAACAAAGTATATTTGCTAACTGGTTCAGTCATGACAGTAAGTTATAACTGGGAAGGAAATCAGACAACCTCTCTGCTTACTTTCCTAAATGTGGCAACAACTGTGCCCCACGTTATTGAGAATAAAGCATGTGGAACAGAGGCTTTCACCGATTGCTGCGAACAGCAGCAAGCATTTGTCTGAATCTGGCTCTGGATGTACTCGGTGGCTTCCTTCCCCACCAGCAGTAAATTTCGATGCTTGCGACAAATAACCTTGAATGGCATCATTGCAGTAAAGGCAGCCCATTTTGTGCTGTGTAGTCAGACCCAGGTCTTACTTAAAATAGGCCACCTTCACTAGAAGCATTTATCTCACTATTTCAAAGTGCTTGGTAAATATTAGTGCACTTTCTCAATGGTTTTCGAAAGCATTATAACAATGGTTAAGAACAAAGTTGTTAGATGGGAAATCTAACTCAGGAAGTCTCCTACTGAAGTCAGAACAATTAGCAGCCAATCAGATGTGTGGCGGTGCTTGTTCATTTACATGTTTGACAAATATTTATCAAGAATTTGTTATATTATTAGACAGTATAGACATAAACCCTGGCCTCCCAGAGTATACAGCCTAGTGAGAATATGAGATAGCTAAGTAGACAAGCAATTATAAACAATGCAAAAGCCCCATTAGAAAAAAGAATACTTTGGTGACACTTAAGAGAGTTATCTATTTCTTGTTTGGTGCATCAGGGAAAGCATAGGGCAGTAACTGACTTCTACACTGAAATCTGAAAAGCAGGTAGGGGTCAGTTAGATGGGGGAACATAGGTAAGAGTGTTACCAGCCATGGCAATGGTGTGCATGAGAGCCTGGAAGCAAGCAAGGATGTGGAATGATTGGGGAGGACAAGATTTTCACTCTCACAGGATAGGGTAGGAAGAGGGGAAGCAGATGTGGCTGTGGACATATTGGAACCAGGTTTTGCTAGTTTTGTAAACCATGTTAAGGACTTTGGACTTTTTTCCTGAGAGTACTGGGGGAAATGTTGAAGGATTTAAGCCATGACATATCATAATTGGTTTCATATTTTAAAAAATATCACTTGTGGAGCAGAGTGGGAAAATGATTGATGGCAGAGGCTGCTGTAGTAATTCAGACACAGAATGATGGCGGCCTAGATTAGGAAAGCAGCATTGGGGATGGAGAAGAGGGGATGGATTTATAGAAGATACAAGATTTAAGACTTCTAGATCGTTGAATATGGCAGGCAGGGGAGGCTGAGGAGTCAAAGCTGGCTCCCAGTTTCTGGCTACGTTTGCTGTTGGTACCATTTGTTGATATCATGAGCACAAGGAAGAAGAGATGGGAGTGGGGCATGAGGATGAGGGATAGAAACTTCGTTTAGTACCATGGTCTAAACTCTATTGGAGATGACCGGTAGACAGCTGGCTATCATAGTGGTCTGAACTCTAGGAGAGAGAGAGATAGACTGGGGCTACAGGTTTGACAATCATTGCCACATGGTAGATGTATCAGGGGACTTGCCCAGGGAGAGTATGTAGAGGGAGAAGAGAGAAAGCCTTGGGTAAAATCCCCAAACACCATTATCCAAGGGATAAAGAGGAATCTTGAAGGAAGATCAAGAAGCAACCAGAGAAGTAAGAAGAATACCAAGACAGAAAAATATCACAGAAGCCAAGGCAACTGTGTTTCAAGAAAAAGGAAGATAAAGTGAGTAAATAAGGAACTGAAATCTATGAATTGGATTGAGGAACGAGGTTGTTGGTGTCTTTGGTGAGGACATCCCATTTCGGTGGAATGGCTATGATAGAAGTAATATTTCTGTGAGCTAAAGAGTGAATATGAAGTGAGAAAATATAGACCATGTCTGTAGACCACATTTGAGAAATTGGGAAGAGGAGTAGAGGAATAGGGCAACTGCTGAAAGGTGAGGACGGTACATAGATGGTAATGTTGCAATGTGAGAGCATATGTAACTGCTTAGAGAAAGGAGCTAGGACAAAGTGAGAAGAAAGGTACAGGATGGCGAACACATAGCTTATGGAGCCGCAAGGCTAGTAGCCCCGGCACTCTTAACTGAGGTCCTTCCCGACCTCAGATTAAACGTATTAAAATGCACCAGTCGCTCACGTTAAGTACATTTTTCACAAAGAAAAAAAGTAAAAGGATGTTTATAATTTTGCTTTCAAAATGAGTTGGCTCTAGATAACTCAATTTATAATTCAGTCTCTTGATCAACACTTAATGTGCATAGTCGGGATTTTGGAAAATGGAGAACCTCCAACTCACAAATTGTTTTCAAATGGAGTGAAATGTTCATGAATATTAAGTTCACAACGCTGACATCATGTTACATTTTATATACATTCTGTTATTTATTACATTTGATTTTCATTATTTATATTTTGAATTCAAACTTTTTTTCTGGACACAAACATGTCTGTAGGTACTAGAATCATTCACGAGTCCCAGGCAGTTTATCTCTATTGCTTAAGGGCCGAAATGGTCTAAAGAACAAGGTTCTTGAGGAGGTGGGAGGTGTCAGGGTAAAGAGCAGAGGGGAAGGGACTATTCTTCAAAAGGAAACTCATTCTTCTGTACAAGAGAAAAGGACAAAAGAACAGGTGAAGAAGTAAGTGGATAAAATTCCCAACTAATGGTATCTACTTACTCTAGGAAGTAGAAATTGAAATGCTGTCACCTCTTTGTGTGCCTCTGTGTGTGTGTGTGTGTGTGTGTGTGTGTGTGTGTGTGTGTACATGTGTTCTTGAAAAGGCATGATATTCCTTCTGGAAACTTTCTTAGAAGCCAACACCTTGAAAATGTTCTCCACTGATGGTGTTTGGAAACTATTGCCTCTTTCCCATCCCCTGACATCTAGGGGCATCACACCCTGTGGGGCTGGATATGAACAGATGCACAGAAGTACTGCACCTCTCTGTTCAAACTAAGAAATTGCTTACTTGTCCCATTCTTCCTCCTCAAAGCAACCCCTCTTCCCCTCTCCCCTCATGTTAGGGTGCCAGAGGCTGATCAGGGCATTCTTATCCGCCTTTGTGACAACTGCACTCCACTCCCCTTTAAAGTCTTCTTTAAAAGAAAGAGGAGAACATATTTTAATATGAATTGTAATACATCCTATTTTCTCCTTTCCTTTTTTTTTGATAAATACTACATATTTCCTATAGAATAATCAGAAAATGCAGACAAAATTTTAAAAAATACCATCTTTAATACATCAACCATGTTAATATGTCACTGTTTCTTAAAAAAAATTCATGATAGGAACTATTTTATAATCTGCTTTTTTATTTCAAGTAAAGTATTGTGAAGGTCAATAAACATATTTTACAACAAAATGTTTTATAGCTACAGTGTGTTCCATTGTTTAACCATTTTCCTATTGCTGGATATTTGCTTCCAAAATGTCAATGTTATAAAGAACACTGTGATGATTATCCTTGTATTTAAATGTGTGTATGCATTATTCTTTTTTTAGGTTTTTTTAATTTTTTATTCTTTTTACTTTATTATTTTTGGCTGCATTGGGTCTTTGTCGCTGCACATGGGCTTTCTCTAGTTGTGGCGAGCAGGGGCTACTCAGGGGCTACTCTTTGTTGTGGTGCACAGGCTTCTTATTGTGGTGGCTTCTCTTGTTGAGGAGCACAGGCTCTAAGCACGTGGGCTTCAGTAGTTGTGGCACGTGGGCTCAGTGGTTGCTGCACGTGGGCCCTAGAGCAGGCAGGCTTCAGTAGTTGCAGCACGTGGGCTCAGTAGTTGTGGCTCGTGGGCTCTAGAGCACAGGCTCAGTAGTTGTGGCACATAGGCTTAGTTGCTCCATGCATGTGGGATCTTCCCAGTCCAGGGCTTGAACCTGTGTCACCTGCATTGGCAGGCGGATTCTTAACCACTGCGCCACCAGGGAAGTCCCGTGTATGCATTATTGATTCTACTTACTGAGTATGAACTTTTAGTAGTGGAGTTGCGAGTTATGAGTTTGTACTTTTCAAGGCTGTGGATTCATTTTGAGGTCACTTTAACATAATCCCTTTACTCCTCTGAAATACCTAAGGTCTTGCCATCTATTTTCATCACCTTCTATATAGAGAAGTTGGAGGTGACTCAATGATTTTGGGGACCAGCTTGGAAAAAAACAAAATGTCAAAAATCCAACCTTCTCAAAAGTCTCTGCCTCTTTAAAAATTTGAATCACTTCTTTTCTCAAAGATATCACCACAAAATGGTGTTAGACTCCAAAACTGCAAGCGTTGATGCCAGACAATCCATTTCAGTAATGGGATGCCCGGTGCTGTTTTCAGCATTTGTATGAATTGAAGGTCATGGGTAGTGAGAGCGAGGTCTTTTCTCCTGAAGCATCGGTGCAATCTTATTCACTTCGGAAATGCTGCAGTGCCTGTGGGAAACCTGAGAGCATCAGTGGGACACTATTATTAAAATCTCCTAATTATTTGAAAAGCCATTTGGGATAATAGAGTAGGTTTACTTTTCTTTCATTAATGTCCCTGGGCAGGCTATAGAGAGGTAAGAAAGTCACAACATCATTGCTTTTGGCCAAAGGCCATTGCAGTGCTTCCAGATGGAGGGATAAAACAGGTAGAGTGTTCTTCAGAAAAGGTTATACGCTTGTAGACAGGACAGAATTAGCGTACAATTCTTAGTGTACTAACACACAGTACTTTGGTATTGGTTTTCTGAAGAGAATGTCAGATCAATATACTACCATGTCAAATGAACTGTGGTGTCTAAAATAACTGTAGATCTGGCTTTAGAAGGAACTAGTGGGCAAAAAAGAGACGAGAAGGTACATGAAAGTCTGTGATGGAGAAAAAGTAACTTACATCTTACGGAACAGGTCTAGATGAAGTGCCGGATAAATTACACTGATACACTTCTGAAATTATCCAAAATACATGTGACAGAAGTCTAGAGTAATAAGAAACAAGTGTCTGTCATAATTCAGTATAAGAAATACCATTTGAGTTAAGCTCCTTATATTGTGTAAATTTGCCTAAGCCACATAAATTAGTACACCTTTATTTCTTATTGGTTTTTTTATATAGCAAAATTAAAATAGAGCAGTATTCAGGGGAGAGTATCTTGAAGGTCACAACAATGTGAAGAAGATGGCTGTGGAGTGTGTCAGCTGAATAACCCAAGGAAACTGGAGGAATAGGACTGGATTTCTTCCACGGAGCTGGCCTGGCAAATTCCCATGAAATTAGGTCACTAGGCAAACGTTCCAGGGCTGGCAGCATACTTATGATTCTCAATCTCCCTTCTATGTTGTTAAAAAAAAAAAAAAAAAAAGAGTCTTCAGCATTTAGAAATTCTGCTAAGGCAGTATCTGAAATAACAGAATGGCTTGAGGGGACACCAGATGAATGCTAAATACGAGGAAAATATAGAGTTTAGAGAGAGTCCTGAGACTTGAGAGAGAAACTTAGCTGCTGAAGCTAAAGGGTGAAGTCAGAAGCTAATCAATCAACCAATTAACAAGTATTTACTGAGAATGTACAAGACACCTGATACCATAGCAACTAGAGATGCTGAGAAGTGCAGGGCCTGCACTGGGTGCTGCCTCTAGTTCGTTTGGAGATTCAGGAACAGCCCACCCAGGGCTACTACATAGAAAACATCCACCTGGCGCACTCGGCTGCACATTCAGAGGATGACATAAATATAGATGAAGTAATGCGTTGGTCAGTGGCCAGTGTGCTAACTCACAAGGCTCATAACCTTCTCATACCTCAGATCTCAAGTTCTGTTCTTAGACACACATTTTCTGGCACATTCATTTCAAGAAGTCTCTAAACAAATACCAATTCTAGACACTCTCAGAGACCCAAGAATGTCTAAATAATTTTTCCCAGCCAACAGCACAGATATAACAACGTACCTCTCACTCTTAAAAAATACTTGTTTTAAAATTTAAGAGATATTCTTTGGCTTAGGTAAGCTGGGCATCCCTCATTTACAAGTAATGGTACAACTTTCCAGGGAAAAACAAAAGCTTCCCGGGGTAACTGCGTGTCCGTGTTCCCTGCACCGTGTCTGAGGGCAGCCCTGGCCCCTCCGTGCTGTGGTCTTTAGCATCATTGCTTGGAAAGGTGACCTATGCGCTTCCAACTATATGGATGAAGATCGTCTCCCATAATCAAAAGAGGAGAAGGTACTGAAAGTCTACTTCCTGTTGCAGTAACAAAGGCCCAAGTAACCTTTATCAATTGAACCTTGCTGGTTCAATTGATGGTTTTCTAGTCATTGGTTTTTACGTGTGGAGAAGCCAACACGTTTAAAGATACTTATCACCTGCTCCAGTGGCCTGTGGTCAGTGTACTTAGGACATCACCAATAACAACACACAATGATTTTCTTTAAAGATTTCCTTAGACTCAGGTCCTAAACTGTCTTTTTTTTTTTTAATCCAGTGAGAAACTAGTGGACATTAGCTGCTCTTGGTCAAAAGTTTGAAAACCATGCAGCTAGAGAAACAGTCTTGCAGTGAGTGAAATGCTATAACTTGACTTTCACACTCTTTTAGTTTCATCACATTGACAGCAGATTTTTACATTTCTTATGAATTTTTGATTATTTTTATCAGACAGTTTGAGAAATTCTAAATATCACATTGCAAACCTAATTATTTTTAAGAAGAGCGTTATGTCACAAATGACTGACTGCTTATCTATAATATGCAGGAAGACTAATCTTATTTGGAAATAACCAAAAGGATCTGTTAAATTATGGATAAAGCATGAATCATTTTATGCCTAATTATAAAAATAATGAGTAAAATATCAAAGAAATTTGTTTGGGGAATTCTAGTTAAAAACAAAAAAACAGTTACCAATTTTCCTACTAGAACTTTGGAAGTAATTTATTCCCAATTTCACAGGAAAATAATTTCATTATTATTAATGTGTTTAATTCTCAAAAGTTAGTTGTGATATTTTTAGTGTAAGCTTGTAAGACATTCATATGTGAATTTTATTATTTCTCCAAGAAAGCAAAAATAAACAGTAAGACTAATTTCAGATAAGGATAAAGACGTCTAGATTCTTTGTGCTCTACTGCTGAGCAATCTTTGGCAAATTAATTTTCTGGAACTTGATCTCCACATCTATTAAATAAAGAGGCTAGAAGCAGATCACTCCTGACAATAATCCTGAGATATACTCTGAAAAACAATGTTCCTTGGGCAAATGAATTTGGAAATCACTATACATTGTATCCCCAGTAGGATATTCACAATCCTGTAGTAAAGGAACTTGCTTATCTTTGTTTTTGCCAAAATTCCCCAAAGTGATTTGGCCACAGACTTCTTCCTTTGTTTTCTTTGCATAACAATTAGCAGACTTGGAAGCACTTTGAGAAACTCTGGCCTATGATCTGCAGGGTGTGCTCCAGATCCCACATGGTGCTGTCTTATGTAATTCAAGGCGAGACAATGCAAAGCTGAGTCTCACTCTTCTTTCAAGAACAAAAATTGGAATCTGTGTGTGCATTGAAATCCTGTTATTCTTCCTAATGATATCTTACTAGTCCCACTTTTTTAGTTTCCATGAACACCAAAAGTGGTACATTTTATGCATGCCCTGGACCATAACTTTTTATGCCACTGAGACTTCTGAGCCACTAGCAAATGACCACAAATAGCTTAAGCCTTACTCAATTATGAAACAAATGTCAAAAAGCTCAAAAAGGACAAATGGCTAAAGCCTTGGACATCCAAACCAAACTTTCACACTTCTCAAATCATTGTAGCAAATTGTTGGCTGCATTTACTCAATAAACACTTAGTGAAGATATATCACAACATTATGACAGATACTCTCAAGTAATGAAGAAGAAATGCTCCCATATATTAAAGGAGATTTTTGTCTAGCAGCAGATGAGATATAATAATATATTAGTGATAATAATATACTATTGTATTACTTATATAATAATAACAGCAAAAAAACCAATTACTACTGTTTATTAAGTCTATATTACATGGCAGGTACTACATATACATTATCATTTATCTTGTTAAAAAACCCTGAAAACATAGATTCTATTATTATTCTCATTTTACAATGAGGAAACTAAGAGAGGAATGATTTGTTCAAGGGCACACAGCTGTCAAATGACAGAGGATTCAGACTCGGGTTTACATGACTCTAGCCTCACACGACCTTTCAAATCAGGCTTAAACGAGAATGTAGGCAGAAAAGAAGGGGTTAATGAGATAGGGAAACAGTGAGAATTAATTGATATAACTAGGTAGGATCAAATCAAGTTTGCCAGGAGAGTGAGTGAGTTGACTTTGGCAAAAAAATAAGTAAATAAATAAAAATTGGATATCTCTTTCTCGGAGACAGGAATGAAAAAGATATGGATGAAAGAGGAGACAGATCAGAAGTGTCAGGAGAAAAAAGCCTTCTAGACTCATTCTTTCCTCACATGAAGACCTGGGGAGGATTCCTAATATTCACTCTCACCCAGGCCTACATGTTTGAACTTGACCTGCCTTTGTTACTCAGTGTGAGCCTGGGCCCAGATGGACACAAGGCCTCGCAATGAAGTATCAAGTCTTCCTTATCAGATCAAGTATCAGTATCCATCTCAGAAACTGAGACCCCAGTCATGCCCCCCAACCATTTTATTTTTTAAACTGAAAAAGCAGGCATAAGATATATTCCAGAATCCCAAATAACTGAAAAAGATTCTCCCTGGCTTCCTGGGTATGGAGACACAGTTCCCCCATCTCATTGTCAGGGAACCTTTCAAATGCAAAAAAAAAACCCATTTGCTCTTAGAGAACCTCAACTGGTGTTGGAAGCCTGGAGAAAGAGCACCTTGTATGTCAATGTACTCCAAATGTAAAGATTTACCTCAGCTTGAAAGGGTGTCTTCATTCTTGGTTCCCAGCACTGCTTTTTGGCTTGTCCTGGGCACACAGATTCCTAACCCAGTGTCAGAGCTGGTGACTGGCGGCTTGTTACCGTTGACCATCACTGTGTGTCTTCCCTACGTAAACTTTACCTGCTTCAAAGGATTGAGAAAAGAACCCCCTATAACCTTTCACCCCTCTTCCATTTGTAACCTTTGAACTTCATGGGCCTTAAACAAATTAAAGTATTAGATTCCACCATGACTCAAAGTAATGAAAACCTTTCTCCAGGGTCTCAGATGAGCTGCAGAAAATAAAGACCGTATGTGAATTTTTTATGTCCATGACGTTGGGCTGTTCAAGAGGTGTTTAGAGGGGCTCCAAGAGCATCTTCACCAGGCCTCATCCTAAGGTAAGCAATGGTTTGGGACCCAAACGCTCTGAGTTCTAGCCTTAGCCCCTCTGCTAATTCACTGAGTGGCCTTGGGGCATTTAGAGGAGTTGGGTTAAACTGTCTCTTTTAAAGATCCTTCCAGTTCAAATATTCTAGATTTAAGTGGGCAAAATGAAACACCTGCATTGGGGGAAAACTCAGCTTTGGGTGTGTGTATTTCAGAAGGCAATGCACACAGATCTCTGTAAGCCAAAGACAGTATTTCCTCTGGACACTCAGTGTGTAGAGTGTGTATGCAAAAATAGACTCATTCATGGGAATCACATTAATAAATTATATGACTGCATAAAAACTTCAAGCAGTGTGCTTGGCAACAGTTTCTCAACTCTGTCCAATAAAGGGACAAAAATCCATACACTCTGGTCACCTTTGAGAGAGTCAGCAATTATCCTCAGGAGTTTGCAAGTCAGAAATTCTATACCTCTGATGCCTGCAATCCCACATCCTGTCCACTCCTGACCATAGGACTCTGTGCCCTCTTACTTTGCAATAGGAAGAAGCAAATATAGCTTCCCAACTTGGGGAAGGTCAAGAAGTCTAACAAATGTATCCAACATTTACAATATTATGGAGTTAACAATTTACCAAATTAAAGAGAAGGGCTTCCGGTGCCCTTGTTGTGTGTCGTTTTTAATAATAATGCAATATTTGGGTAAAACTTTTCCTCTCTGCATGTCACCTATGTCCTGAGTACACAAACATTTGGGAAACTGCTGGCTTGAATTCAGAGGTGAAGTATGTAGCTTTGGAAGAAAAGAAAACTAACTGATGAACTTAAATCTTGGGTCCATAGTTTAGTCTTGTTCAATCCGTACTACACTGAGACCAAAATTAAATCTAAGAAATCTCATTCTGTGCCTTAGCTGTCATTTTCCATTTGATTTCCACCAAGAGTTCTAAATGTATTGTTTTCTCTCCATGAGGAAAATTCCTATTTTTTTCCCAGACAAATTTTCTGCCACATGATAGGAAAGTTCAAAATAAACTAGATTCTAAAGTATACGAGAAAAAGAATATACGTTGGCATCCCCTGACCTGGTGTGGTCCCTGGTGCCAGTAGGTGTTTACTAAACGTTTATTGAATAAAGTTACTAAATTAATGAAGTAATGGGAGAATCAAGAATTTAGGGTCCTAACAACATGTGAGTATGTGGAGCTTGCAGATATCTTTGTGGTGCATTATGATCCTTTGTAAAATGCTGTAAGTTTGGATTGGTTGATTCCATTCAGAGACTGGTTCCCTAGCATAATTCTACTGGATAATTACAAATTCCATCGAAAATCAAGAACATTCTCTTTACCAATTCAGACTGGTCCTGGCAGACTTGAATCTGTGAATTCTTGGTATGGTAAATTCTCATCAAATGCCAGCAAAACAATGTCTGGAGAAAAATGTTCTCTGTTAGGTTCACCGAAAATGAGAACAGCATTTTATTTTTCCTTTGATTCTTCCTAGAATAATTTATTATAATGAAAGAACACCCCACTCTCCCAGCATCATTTCTAAGAAAGTTTAAGTTTAGACTTTTCTCTCAGTGTCTTTCAATAAGGTCTTCTGGAGTGATAAATATTACTGTAGTCCCATCAACTTTGCAATAAGTAAACATGGAATCAAAGGAAAGCTACCTCTTTTTCCCCTCAACTATGTCCAGTCACAGCTTTGGCAGTCTTGGGTTCAATTACTAGGAGTTCTGCCAGCATCTTGATATTTCTTCTAGGGCCAGACAGAAGAGGGACAAAGGTGATCTATTTATATGCTACCACTGCCTTTGCTCTTTCCCCCTCTTGTTCCTATGTACCCAAGCAGTCATCATCTCTATCTTAGTTCCTCTTTGTTGTGTCAAAAGTTAGTGAAGAATTGCCAGGTAGATGATGAACTCTTTCATTTTCAGGCTTGAGGATCCTCAGCTTTATTGGGGAGAAAATAATGTAGAAAATTCCTGTGAAGTGAATGAACAGGTTTCATATAAATCGATAACAAAATGATTTTATCTTCCAAAAACAGTTCAATCATAAAAAATGAGACTAACGTTTATCTTCCCCTCTGAAGAAGAATAACACTGGCTATAAGAAGCTTGTATAATGTGTATATAAGAATTTATTCATTTACCTGACAAATGTTTATTAAGCACTGAATATGTGCCTGGTGTGGTTCTAGTTTCTGGGAAGACAATAGTGAATAATTCCAAAAAGTCCCTGTTCTCAAAAGAGAGACATTTAAAAAACAAACTAATAGTTTAACATAATTTCAGGTGATTCTACAAAGAAAAGAAAAGCAGGGCAAAGCAGAGGGGACAGATGTGCATTTGTCTGAGAGGTAACATCCACATGTAGACCTGAATGACATCAAGAGAAACGTCAGACATAAAAGCCCAGTGGGGGTGTGAGATCAGAAGGTGCTGAAAAGCAAGGAAGGAGGTGGGTGTGGAGCTGGGAGCGGAGAAGGACAGGGCCCCAGTGAAGTGGGTCTTTAAGCCAAGTTGAAGTTAGAGCTTCATCCTCAGTGTAATGGTGAGGAATTGAAGACTTGGATGGATGGAGAGTGATGAAATCTGATTTTTACCTTAAAAGATCACTTTGGCTATTTCATGGGGAAAAAGAGGAAGGTGGGAGCTGGTAGGAGGCTTTTTCAGCAGCCCAGGCAAGCGAGAAATGATGGTGCAAATATCAAAGTGCCAAGGAGTAACGTCATTAGAAATCTTCCTCTGGGTTTGTTTGGCATGGGTATTCTTTCATAATCACTGTCTCAGCGTCACGCCCTCTTAATCTCAGAAATAAGAGTCCTGAACAAAAGCATTCTGCAACCATGTCTCCTACAGTTGGGTGTCAAACACATTTTCCCTTCTTGCTAAGCCTAGTTAGACTGCAAGGATATTTATGGAAGCTCCCAAAATGAAGAAAATGAGGCAAATTATGTGAGACAAATGGAGACACATGATAACAAGGGGGATTGTTGTTCAAGCGAAGAAAGATAATCTTGGGCTAGGAGGAAAGGCGGTGATGTTGGGATTTCGACACACCAACCAATCCTCAACACTCCCTATAAAGATGTAGATGGCTGAGCACAAGAAACACACACAAAATAAAATATTCCATTGAACTGGATACTGATTTATTACATTTTCAACACCAAAAATCTAAAGAGTATGGCCAGAGAAAAGGATTTTTGTAGCATTTCTGTGCATCTTTGGCAATGTAGGAAATGTATCTTGAATATTCAAATGTTAGAATTGCCAGGAAATGTTCATGGCTTTATGTAGACAAAGGAGCCTTATTGTTTAATTTGAGACCATTGAAGAAAGTTGGGGATAGACAGACATATGATCTATAGAGTGCTCTTCTTTAAAAGTAGATTTCCGTCCACTGGATATAAAGAAGTGAGAAAAGGGAATTTCGTCTCCATTCTCTAAGCAGGAGAATGGAACACAGAGAGGTGAGAAGAATTGCTTTCAATTCCATGAAGATCAGATTCAACCTAGAAACTCCACATCCATCTCCTCATCCACTACTCTGGCTACTCTAGTCTGGTCACTTAACAAGGGTCTGTAAGTCACTGCATCCTTTCTTTTCTTTCATGTTGTTTCACTTAGTAGAGGAATGAGTTTCCCTGGCAGGGAAAGTGGAACAAAAGGAAAAAATGCTTATTTGCCAAAAGAAAAAGAAGCTGTAAAACAGCATGTATGTCACACACACACACACATACACACACACACGCACACACACACACACAAATCATTCATCCTTTAGAAGCAATATATTTTTATCATACTTTTTCTACTTCTAGCCATGAGAAGATCTGCTGTTCGTGTAGTTCAGTAAAGAATCAAATAAGTTAAGAAGTTGAAAGTGAAACCCAGGGGAAAAATATCAAAATGGATCGAAAAGCTTAATTCTGAAGGACAGAGGCTGAAAGATAATTCCACAGCAATTTACAAACAAAACAACTTATGCAGAGGTTGGTGACCAATTGCTACCAGTGTCACATGATTGAACGTCTCCTCATCTTTGGTGCAAGGATGGTGACCTAGCTTCACAATGAACACAACAAGAATGGCTTGAAACTTCATTATGAGAATTTCTGGTTAGTTATAACTCAAACTTCTGGGAAATAAAGCAACTGTTGAATACTAGCATGATTTACACCAAGTGAGGGCTTTAAAAATAAACTCTATTCCTCTGAGGTCCATTTCAGCCTATTCTCTCTCCCAGTCACTTCCTTCTTTCTATAATTGAATATATCATCCCATGCACTCTTTCCTTTTTCTTCTGTTTTCAAGCCATAACTTATTTCAAGGCATAGTTCAAATACCACAATGGTGATTTTCACCTTCTATAAACCTCTGCAACAAAGCAGACTTTTGGAATTTATAGATATACCATTTGTACTTTCAACTATTGCAAAGGATTCCAATTCTTATTACTTTCATTGGGCATTAGAATCATGGTGTACAGTAAGAAATCACTGACCAGTGTGGGAATCTAGTCTACCATTGGGCATCTTCAACTTAATGAAATCCTGTAGTTCTCTACCTATCTTTGTCATGCAGTAACTCTTGAACATGAAAGTTGGAATCTTTAGCTTTTGTCTCTGGCAAATCCCAGATTTAGGTATGATCTACTGTACCTAAAGTCTGCATCATAGAATATAACTAGGGGTCCAGAAAGGGTCTAATCTGAGTACACCTCCCCTAGGAATTCTGCAATATGATGGCATGCCTCTTGTTCTTTGATTTACATATAAAATCATTTCAGCTGGTGAGAAATGAGTTTAAACTTCCTTTTCACAGTTCCTGGTAAGTTATACAAAACATCTGGGAAAAAAGGGTTTTGGAGAATTTAGGTTCAGTATGCAATGGCCATACTGAACCTAGCACCGTCCAATGATTCTATGAAAACGACATTGAACTTGCCCTCGTACTACAGTATGAAGAAGGGTCCCAGCTCTGATCCCAGAGACAGCCAGTAGGAATGGGTTCTACTTTAAGTCATGGAGAAATGGCAGGGAAGAAGTGGCGTTAGTGCAGGAAAAGTGGGATCATGCCATAGGAATTTCCATGGTCCAGCTCTATGAACGTTTAGCCTAAATCCTTCAAAAATTATCTCTAATGTATTAAAAAGTAAGAGCGTTGTTCAGAGGTCAAGCAAGCTGTTACAATTGTTGGTAAGAGATATGATGAGTAGTGGGAGATGGAAATCTCAGAACTGGGAGAAAACTGACCAATTCTGCATAAGTACTGAAGTGGCTAAAAGACAGAGTAACAATAATTAAAGGTAATAATGATAATACTCATCCTTGATTGAGTGAGTTCTCTTTATGGGGCAACACTATGTACATTATCTCATCTAATCCTTACAACTACTGTTTGAGGTAGTATCATTAAGTCATCTTACAGAGCAGGAAACTGAGGCATAGAGAATTAAAACAATTTACCAAGAATCACATAGGGCATAAGTGGCAGGGTCAGAATTCAAACTTACACTTAACGTGATTTCATAGCTCCTATTCTTAATCCCTATGTTCTACGTCTTCTACACGATGGTACAAAGCAGAGGAATGTTCTTGTATCAAAGAACAAAGCCCATGTAAATCTGCCTCATAAAAGGAGTCCTAAAACTGGCCACCTGACGGCTGCAGTGAGGTGGGGTGGGATGGGAGACTGATGGGGTTAAGACATAAGAATCCGGAGGGGTGACCTCAGTTAGAATGGTGCAGCCTTGGATTTCCCAGTAACAGAGGTGGCCTGTAAAACAAAGGTTCCCCTTATATTTTTCTCTAATCATTTAACATGTGGCATGTATCACTTTCAAGGTGAGAACTGTCTCTTATAATATTATTTAAGAATGCTTAACATTTAATTGATAGATGAGAAGTTTCATTATGGCCCCATGGAAATGAAAGTCAGAGGACCGACCATAATTACTTTCAAAGGGCTTTTCAGTTCCCAAAGAACTTGAGTTTTAGTTACGTCCTCATTTGTAAAAGACATGTTCAGATATTCAGGAAGAGATTCCTAAAAGAAATTTCCTGGGCAACAAATGTTTTTCTCTTGGATAGTTACACCCTTCACCTTTGCTTTCAGTTCTGAACTTTAGAGCAAACAAGACGTAATCAACTCATGGTCCAAACCTGCAAACCAAGCATATGTAGATTTATGTAAATATCCATGCAAATCAGGCACAGCCACTGGGCTTCTGGGAGGTTGCAAATGGAGCCCTTGGTACAGCAGAGGTCAAATATCCTTGGATTAGAGCTCAATTCTACATGCAGATTTTTATAGGACAATGGCAGCCCCTAAACACAGCAGTCTTTAAATGCCGTGATAATTCTATGCTTGAGTAGTTTTCAGTCATAATTAGGAAGAGGTGACCTGGTTCAGAGAAAAATGAAGAGCAGAATGAACCTGAGCTCTAATATTCCTGTTTACGTAAGTTGGATACTTATTATCTTCCTGTCCCTGCTTTCCTAATTTTTTCACATGCCCATGAAAAGACCTCAGGTGGCATTTAAAAATGACTTTTTAAATTTTTCAGCTGGCTTTGATTTGAGTACTGAATTTCTCCAACTTACCTAAAAGGCAGGATAGAGAATAGTCCAAGGGCACTGTCCTTGGAATGGCTTCAATGCCAATGGGCCACCTTCCCTGAGATGCTGCACCACCACCATCACCAGTTAAATTATCCAAGGTTATAGCAACAGAGAATCTGCAATGACTGTTATCGCTACTGTTACTAAGAGCTATGGAATTTTAGTTCCAGGGTGATCAGTGAAAAAGGCCATTAGACTTTGGAATGCCCTTGTGGGAGCTTGCTGGATTCTCTTGGGTACAGTAGACTAGGCTATTCCCAGTCCTTCAGTCCCAGGGCAGAGGAGAAGGTCTGTGGAGCAAATGGCAGTGATCATACCAAGTCAGTGTTAGACTTGGAGAAATGAGCACAAGTGGTCCTTTGCCATCCATGTGTGTGCGTTGGCTATTGAGTTCCCAACCAGAGGTTTTGTCCACTTTTGCTGCAGAGTTCAATTAATTAAACTTTACCAACACTTCTTGCCCGGAAACAACACTCATGCAGGAAAACCTTAACAGTTTCCAACCCTGGCCACTCCCCGTCCACTGCCACCCAGCACTGCCTCCTGGTCTCCCCAAACACCTCGTTTCATAGCCTGACACTGAGAATATTCCTGTTCTCTGAACGTGTTTCCAGGACTGTGGCCAACGGCAGACACCCGGTCTTTAAACACATTCGCAGCTGAATGACTAAAGAAACGACATGATAGTTTTAATTAATTCTTTGCAATTGAGCCCTATGTTCCTTGGATGAGATTATTACTTCCATGTTCCTCTGGTTCCACTTCTATAAAACAGATCAAAATGCCAATTTTCTTCAATGACATGGTCTGGAAAATAAGAAAGACAAAAATCTGAAATCATTTACAAATATCTCTTGTTAAGTTGAGAAAAGGAAATGAGTGACTTTAAAATTAGCCAAATTCCATGAGGACTGTCTGTAAAAACTTTATCAGGATAAGAGCTGTGGTTCTAGTGCTGACAAAAATGTGAAAACAAGATTAAAAGAGGTGGAGTGGGGCATCTAAAAAGTCAGAGGTGGAGTTCGCTGTGTCGAGTACAGAGAGCCAAGGACTTGGGGCGTAGGGAGTGGGTGCAGGAGCTTTTCTTTAAATAGACAAGAAAAAGCAAGCAAATTATGCCATGGGGAATGGATCACAGCCCAGCTTTCAGTTTGCCAGATAAGTACTTTCATTTAGATTGTAAATAATCTCACCCATGGTTAGGTAAAAACCATGTAAGCAGTACCAATATTCGAAAGAGAAAATTGTTTTCACTTCTAATTAAAAGATATTATAGTCTCAGTTGGCTGTGTTGTCCAAGAATCCATTAATCAAAGAAGCCATTATATCTCTACTTACATTAATTCCATTATTATATCACATGAGTTATGTTCAAACATTTATTGCCCAATAATTTTCAGAGAAAAATGTAATAACTTGGGTGGAGATATCATTAATGTGAAGAGATTTTTTGGCACAGGAGTTAATAAAGTACATGAAGTAACCCTCCAACCCCAATTATAATGAACTTTTCCAAATTCCAAGGCTAATGGGAAAGCTCCAAATGCCTTAAATGAGATTGTAGGATTCGAGCAGCTCTCTGTGAATGTCAGTTTAGTCCTAGACTTTTGCAAGGATAAGAGCAAGTAAACAAAATCAGGGATCTTTCTCATCTTCCAGAACACTGGAGGCTATTTCTTACTTGCCCATTAATTTTTTTAGCAACAATTTCCATTATGGAAATCTTTATACACATAAAAATTACTTTCTAAAACAGGCAATAGATTGTTCCTTTTTAAAATCTCAAGTGTTAGAACAAAATATCCTTACAAAAATCATTCTAACAAGACTTTATATGTTATTATAAGAGGATTTATCATATGTATTGCCTTTTATCACTGGGCTTGTCAAACTACAGAATTGTAAGATAAACGGTGATAGTAGTCACATAATCTTTTCTGTAGGGAGTCTGAGCGATTGTAAGAAGAGGTGGTCCTTCCTAGACCTAATGCTTGGTTCCAGACCCTTGAATTGTCAGAGGTCTATGCAGATCTGAGGCAGAAAAGAGAGACTAAAAATGAGAAAATGTGGATTTGGGCTCAGTCAATCACAGCATCTCAATGTTTGCAGTGACCTCAGGAATGATCTAGAACAGACCATTCTCCCAGCCAGAGAGGAGGTGAGGCCTGAAGCTGAGGAACCCCATTGCCCCAGTGTACAAAAGGGTAGGAGAGTGGGGAGTCCCCCAGGTCCTCAGGGAGTGGTTTTCATTTTTTAGCAACAGAAAGTCAACAGACCATGTTTGAAGTAAAATAATGTGTGACATCCCAAAATATGAAACATGTAAGATAGAGGGGCTGGGTTGAAGGCAGAGGGGGTGGAGGATAGCCATCCCCTGCCAGGCTCTGCACCATAGTCCCACGAAGTTTTCCTGTGGGAAGTTATCAGGCCCTTAGATCTCTGGGGAGCTGCATGAGTTAGGACTCTTCTAGTTGCAAAGGAAAGAACTCAACCTGAGTAAGGATGAGATCAAGTAAAGTCATAATGATGATTATAACAATTACCTCCTAGACCCAGAGGATCCACTCACGCAGCTGGGTTGGAGGGAGGACCTAGGACTGGGACGGCAGGTCATCAGATCTCTCTGTCTCTCTCTGTCTCTGTCTCTCCCTTTAAACACGCATAAACACTTCTGAATCCCATGTGCAAAGATCAGGATGGATCCAGTCTGGGTAGGGCCACCACCTGCGATGGGGTGGGGGGCGGTATGCAGGGAGGAAGGGGGTCACAGGGTCATGGAGTAGACACCTGGCTGCTGTGGGTCAGGGGTCAGGGGTCAGGGCCCAGAGAAGAAGAGCTGGTCAGGTCACCCAGCAGTTAGAAAACCACTGAAATAATACACTGGAGGTGGAGACACATGCAAACTGGAATGGGACTGGAGCTTGGAGACCAACTTAGCTACAGGAAATACAGGTAACCAGGCCGGGCATCTGAGCACACACATGCGATCCAGGACTGCCAGGGGTCCAGGCAGCAAAGGCACTGCTGTTCACCACCTGAGTCCACAGGACTAGATGGTGTCTAAGACCCCAGACCTGCATGGCAGTGGGAACCCAGGCACCATGAGGAAGCGGGCAGACAGCACGGGGAGCTTTGGGAGCAAGTTCCTGGGTCCCCACTTCTGGCTGAGCTCCAGGTCCTGTGGCACAAGCATAAGGAAGGGCCCTACCTCAGAAGAAGTGGGAACCAGGAAGTGGCCTTGAAATACACATGGATTGGACAAGACAGAAGCCTAGCTCTTAGTCTAGAGCTCGAGGTTAGGGGAAGGGACTGTCCCTGGGATAGTTAGTCCCATGGGCTGCTGACCTGGGCCTCGAGACCCGGCTGAGCAGTTCAAGTGGTTTTCTGAGTAGGGGCCCAGGGGAACCTGCAGGAAACAGCGGGGCTGAGGACGTGACCTCTACTGGGACAGAACAAGAAGGGTCCTCAGGACTTCCACTTGCTCTGAATGGCATTTGTGGGGACGTGCCATCCCCGTGCCCCCTGCTCAGTGGTGGTCTCTCTCTTAACCCTTCCTGATAGGGTGAGTGATTCCTGAGAGGAGAAAAGGGTAACAGCTCCAGTCACATATAATGTCTGAGCCAAAATAAAGAGAGATGTGTTGAAAATGTGTGTCCTCTGAAAATGAAAGAAAACAACCGGTATATACCTTCTAACCTAACACTTTGAATAGTTGTAGGCTTAGGGTGTTTATAGAGATTTTTAAAGAAAGATTTCATGAAATAACTTCCAGAGTTGCTCTTATATATATTACCTCATGGTATTTTTCATACACGGAAGGACTAATACGTTAAGCTTGCCTACATCTCAACGTGCTACATGTTTTACTCATTTGCTTAATTTGCTGGAGATTTCAATGTCACGTGGCTGCTAGAAGAAGGACATGGAAACGTTTAGAAGCAGGACTCAGGGTTTTAACTTCAAACGCCCACTCCCAATGCTCTTGCCAAGAAATAACAAAATATTTGTCTCTGAGATAGCTAACCACCCTTCCATGCACAATCTACAACACATTGCGCTGGCAAGCTTTACGCATCACTCTCTCCTATAGACGATGGAAATCTTTTTGCTTAGGTTTTCAGCTTTTGTCACAAAGATGAGAAACACCAGGAACACACACTGTTCTCCAACAAATTAGCTTGTCTTGAGATGATTTTTCACTTAATTTAAGGGTAAGTGTCAGAGAAATGTTTCACTAAGAGCTGAAATTTCAAACGGAGACAAAAAAGGTGGTTTGTAACTCCAGCGAGCATTGATTTATCTGCATAGAACTCTCTCCCAGTCCCCAGGATTCAGTGCCCAGAGGAAGAATAGACATCTGAGCTTGTCACCCCAGGGTGACAGAGTTGAGCATCTTCTTTTGTTTTTCCAATTCCTTTCTTTCCACCACTGACTCTGGATGCATTACATATAAAACCAACCCATGGCTTTTCTGACATATTTTGCCCAAGCTGGCATTATACACATGTGCCAATCACCAATGAAAGGTGATTACTTATTCAGGAGAGAGGAGCTTTGAGGAACAGTGGGACATGGTTTCATATAAATGACACATTTTATCTGTTTTTCAAATAATTCATGGAAAATACTGACATAAAGTGCCAATTATTTTTTGCCCTTGAATAGGGCTGGCAGTCTTATTGTATGCTTTAAAAGTCACTTACAATTTGCTCACGTTTTTTTTTTAATTCCCCATGGAAAAAGATGTACTTTCTTTGCTCTAAAGATTAAAGTTCAATTTGACTTCCTATTTTATGAAAGGGATTCTTAAAGACATTGCAGTCTCGTTCCCTCCTAGATATCACTACAGGTCATAAATTTGGTGATTGATGTCTATAGGATAGCCTCCAGAGGCTGCTTGCTAGTTAAAATAATAAAGTGCTGCTTATCTTCTGGATGCATTTGAGAGAATAGCGGGTGGTCATTGTTTACAGCGCTAACGCCAGCCACTCCATTGGAGAAAGCTCATTTTGGACCCAAGCTTCATGTCATGCCTGAGTGATTAGACTTCTAACAAAGCCAACAACAGACATATTCTCTTTGTTTAATCTGAATGAGAATTAAGTGCTGCTGCATGAGAGCTCAAAACCCTGCATTGTGAAATGGTTTGCTAGATATGTTTATTGAAGTCTAGTGGCTGCAAGATTTTGGAGGGGGGCGGGAATGATACCCAGTGGAGGCACACTCTTCATTTTCCACCTTCCCAAGCTATGTTAGACTGAAGCCAACATGGCAGATAGGAGAAAGAGAGGTGGCAATGTCCTTTGGCTTGTGTCAGGGGCAGCTGTGTCACTTGGACCCCCAGGGAAGCACACGGGCTCAGGAAAACAGTGGTCCATATATTTTCATTAAGGAAAGAGTATGCAACTAGTGCATGAACCATCAGGGTAACTGACACAGAGCCCTTCTCAAAGAGCATTGTAGCTACACAAGCATAGGGCCGGTTCATGCATTAGCTGCTGACGTTCCAGTTGAGAGGGTCAAACAAACAGACAAAAAACAAAAACCAATGCATGACACTGCTCCCTAAAGTAGCCTCCCGGATACAGTCGTACAGCACTCTTCGGGATGAGCAGTAACTGTATCCTGGACACTTGGCAGGTCTAGCCACATACAACATAGACCATTCTAGCCTTGTACCTTAAAACATGCATTTTAGAATGTGATCTAGAGAATCTGAGTTCAAATACACAAGCGTCAGAGTGCTTTAGAAAGGACTCATTGGGGTCTGGTGTAAGGACCGAGGCCAAAGCATTAACCAAAATGCTGGCTTCTAAGCCATTGCTCCCGTTTTAAGGATCAGCTTGTTTTTATGTATTTATTCGCATTGCTGCTCTCCAGTTTCTGCTCAGGACACATTCAGTATCATATTTTTCTTTGAAAAAGATAGGTCATTCGTCTAAGACCAGAGGAGAGCCATAGAGCTCAGGGTGGTCACAAAAATTATTACTGAAGTACAACAGTCAAGGTATTAATGCCATGCGTATTGTTACTAGAAGAAAAAAACAGATGCCATGACCCAGGGTCATCATGGCAATCCTCATTGACTTATTAATTTATTGTTACTTCAAAGATGTTTTTCTTGACTCAGTCAACGCAGCCTTGTGAATACCGATACTTTGTTTCTCACACATTTATCTGCTCATGCAATGGTTTCTACCAATGATGCTGGGCATTTTCAAGGTTCAGTGTAGAGATGTATATGGGTAGGCTGTTCCTCTATGACTTTCTGCTGGGATAATGGAGCTTCCAGGAGCACAGGGCAGCGTAAGTGGGAAGCCCACCCATTTCCTTACAAAACAATTTTCTACCTCTGTTCTCCAGTTTAAATAGCCTTAACTATACTTACCTTTTTTTCCTAAGACTTATCCAATCCCTATTCATTTTGACTAATCTCCTTGGGATTCCTGCACCAGGTATATAATCATTCTCTTAAGGCTTCAAGAATCTCCCAAGTTTCAATCCGTTGGTGGCAGATCTGGGTAATCAATTAAGAAATCTTTTTATACTTTCTGGAAACACTGTATCTTGTTTTATGATCCCCATTTTCTCAGAGTCTGGCTAACTTAGGAAGTGGGTAAAAGAAAACATTTACTAAATCTCAGCTGAGAACAACATGAAGCTCATCCTCCTGGGGAAAGTAAAAAAATACCAAAAATAATAGAAAAGACAGTTGAATCACTTTCATTTATTCCCTCCCAACAAAGTCTAGAGCAAGAGTAGATTCTCTAGCTCCCAGGCAGTGAGGTGTAGTTCTCTTTGCCATTTTTGTCATGAACCTTTGATGCTTCACAGGCCAGGGAGGAAGTTAGAACCTGAAATCTGCAGAATCCAGGCCTTTAGAAAGCAGTGGAATCCTCACAGGTGAGAAGTCAGGAGTCAGAATGAAGGGTAGCAGTTACAATAAGACAGAGGCTCAGCAGCTAGGAAAAATTTCCAGAGTCCCAGGTTTTAAGATCAGAAACCTGTCGACATCTAGAAACTCCATTCATGATGCACGGGCAACAAGGTTTGCAACTCTGCCTCTGGTGCAGAGCCTTTGTATGGTTTTTCCTGGGGCAGGAGTCATTCTGGTTGTTTAACCTGCCAAGGACAAGGGCTGAAAATAAGGGCTGCTGATGATGGGGGTACAAGGGAATATTTATATGGCTCTACTGGGCAAGTATATTTGTGATGATATCCATTACCTAATATAGACCCTCTTCTTGTTATTTGTTCATTTATCCTCTGGCTTTATTGAGGTATAGTTGACAAAATGGTGTATATTTAGGTTGTACAATGTCATGATTATGTGTATATGTGTGTGTGTGTATATATATATATATATATATATATATATATATATATATATAATTATGAATGCTCAGAATACATTACTGCAGGATTTCCAACTTTCAGTGATCTTTAAAGCCATCTGGAAACTTTGACTATAAGTCATATCTAATCTTAAAGCACATCATCCATATCAACACGTTAAGTTCTGCTGTTGGGTTTCTTCAGCTCCTTCTGAGCTTCAAGGTACAGGATATTTCCAATACTGTATCTGTTAGGTGAGCCGACGCTGGTTGTGAAACAATTCACAGAAAAATTAACAAGGGAAGAAAGGAAAGTTTTTATTCACTTTCCGAGGGAGGAAAAGGGCCAGATGCATAGAGTGGCATCGGCACCAAAGGGGGTGGGGGTTTAAGTCTTTTACTGGCCTTCAAAGGGCAAGGTGCTGGAAAAGGGGGTGGGTTTATGTCTATTCTGGTCCACAGCAGTACCCGGGCTGGCTGTGTCTCTATAGGATGTGGTTTTTCGGAGAATAGACTTGCAGTCTTCGGGAACTTTCCAGTTCTTGGGTGTCTGAAAGAGACTTAATAGTGGCCCTTGACAGGCACTACTGTATTGTGAACAATGTTAGATGGGTTTACAGTATCATTATCTTAAAAAAGGCTATTTCTTCTCTAGAGCTTTACCTGGTAATGACCAGGATCGTAATAACCATTCCTATCTAGAAGAGAGAATCTAGAGAGGAAGAGGGTGAGACAGAGCTCAAAAACAAGAAGTGGCTGGTGTTGGAGATAGAGTTTTAACAATATGAAAGCAGAGAAAAATTAAAAGAGACAATAAAACATGCATGTACCTATGCAAACATACATTGGGTGTTTTCAGTGAAAATAAGAGCACCACAGAGAGATTCCTGGGCACCTCCATCCAGGCTGATGGAGGATGAGAGCCTGAGGAGACAGCTTGGACTGCTGTAACAAAGTACCACAGACTGAGTGGCTTAAAAACAACAAAAAGTTCTTTCTCACAGTCCCGGAGGCTGGAAGCCCAAGATCAGGGTACCAGCGTGGACGAGCTCTGATGAGAACCCTATCCAGGGTGGAAGCTGTCTCCTTCTCATTGCTTCTTCACAGGGCAGAGAGAGAGAGGAAGCAAGCTCTCTCATGACACTTATAAGGGCACTAATACCATTCAAGAGGGCTCCACCTTCCTGACCTCATCTAATCCTAATTACCTCCCAAAGGCCCCAACATCATCACACTGTGGGTAGAGTTTCAAATTACAAATTTGGGGGAGTGCACAAACATTCAGTCCATAACAGTAACTATAAGCTCTACTATTTCATAATTAACTCCAATTTCAAGCAGGTTAAAAAATGGACATTAGGGAAAGCAAGATAATAAATGTATTACAATGTGCAGCCCTGTTGTCAAGAGGATAACTGTTTAGACTAAGCTTGTCAGGGATCAGAGCCTGATTTCTTCATTAGGAACTGCAATACCAAGTTGCAGAGGGAGAGAAAAGGGAAAAGGGAAGAGGGTGAGCCTACAGTTGTCTCTACCGACTGTGACTGATTGCTAGGTCCATCCTTCAAGAAGCTGCATAGACTGTATCTGGTCAGTAGGTCTTGGGGAGAAAATGAGAATATGTATCCTCCATCTCCATCTCTCACCACTCAATGCTCCGCCCAGGGTGCATAAACCCTTCCACTCTTCAGGTTGTACTTATGTGGGCTCTCGGCAAGGTTTCCCTTGGATGGAAGGTGAGAGGCACATGGCATGGGAATGAGGGAAGGTGACATCAAGGTTGTGCAAAACAGTCCAAAACTGTGCAGAAAAGGATGATCCTCCATTTGATGGCTGGAAAAAGAGACAGATGAGGACGAGCTCTGAAGTGTTACTGAAGAGGTATCTGATTTAGTAACTAAACACAAAGAGCAGTGAGGCGTTTTTGAGGTCTTCTGTTTATTCATTCAGAAAGAATTCTGGAGCACTTGATGTTCTTGACACTCTTCTAAGATCTTTGCACATATATTTCCATGGCAGTCTTGCAAGGCTGGCACTATTACACTGTCATTTTACATGACTAGGAAACTGGTACTTAAAGAGTTTTAGTACCTTGGTCAAAGTCTTATGCTAGTAAGGAGTATATCTGGGATTTGAATCCAGCTCTGTCTAACTCCTAATCCCATTTTCATTACGTGGGATCAGCACCTCATACCAGACCAATGATATCAGAGTTTACTGGGAAGGGATCTATCTATTGGCACCTAAAAAAAATCCCCAACTAGTTCCGATGTGCATCTAGGCTTGGGAATAACTGCCCTATCTTAAAAAAAAAACCCAAAAAACAAAAAACCCTTAGAATAATTACCCACTGATTTCAAATATAAGTTGGCATTCACCTGCACTCTGCTTATTTTATTACTGTGAAGATTTGTTGTATTTCAGAGTTGATAGGATAAGGGCTTCTGTGTAGGTTAGAAACCTATACAATAGTCAATATGCAGGCAGAATATTTATTAACCCCCTAACATTCAACACTATGTTGCGATCACATCTTTAACTTTTGATAACAGTCTTTCGTTGTACTTTTCCTGCAGTGTAATCTCCTGAACTGTGTTGCTCCAACTTGGAATAAAAAAGAAATGCCTCTAGATTCTCCCTGGCAAAGATAAATCTTAGAAAATCGAATTCCAGCTAGAGAAATCTGGTTTGGATCAAAGTAACTAAATCATTAATCTGGATCTTTCCACCAAACTGGAGCCAACCCAAGTCCAAGCCATGATATATATGTAAGAGGCCAGATATTTAGAGGGAGATGAATTCTTCCTTATTGTTGATAAGTTTGTGCTGACAGAGGGGACAGAGACCAATGATAGAAGACTGAAAGGCTATGTTTGGGTATTTTTAGCCTGATTAAAATAAGGAATAATTCAAAATGTATTTCAAACATCTTTTCCCACAGAATTCTGCAAAACTTCCAGCCTGATTTCTGGATCTGAGAAGCTTGGCCAAACGGTCTGGATACTGATGAACCTCTCCCATTCGGACTGAGCCTCCTAGTCAGAGGTTACACCCCATCCGCCTAAACAACATTTTTTTGTGAAACACACACAGACCACAGATGGGACTTGTATTTGGTGTCTTGGATGGGAAACACCAGCAGTTCTCATGGGTTGATTGAAGACATTAAAAATCACACTGCAGTTGGCAAAGCGACTGTTTACCTTCTGAGCAACTCTCTCAGGTGACAGCAAACACAGGCAGGTTCTGAGTCACGGGACGAAGCGAATGTGCACCAAACGTGCACTCCCGGAAGGAAAAGCTTTTTTCCAGCCCCTTGAGGCTGCTGCATTTTCAGAAAGGTTGGCTTTCCTGACTCCCATAGCTGGGGTTGGATGGAGGGCAGAGGGAGGGAGGGAAGCTGGCTGACAACTCAAATCCTGCAATTTCTCCACTGGATTCCTAAGAAAGCCTGGGCTGATGGGCAATCTGGGGGCTGATAAGACAGAAACACAATCGCTCTCCTGGGCCCTTGTATCTTGCGGGGTAACTTGGACACACAGCCACCCCATTTTGGCACCTCTGCTAGTCTGACTCATTTCCTCTACCCAGAGGAGAAACAAGGGCTCCTTGGACAAAGCCTTGACCTTCACAGCCAAAGAAGCCGGCAATTCTTCAGATTCTGAGAATTTTGGGGGACAAACCCCTCCAAACCTGTTCTCACATGAAGTTCTTTCACTATTAGCTCTGGGTCCAGTCTGAGTTTCATTTCAGTGTTTTGGCTAATTCAATGCCTTAGATGTAAAAAGGAGCTGACATAATTTGAGAATAAAAACAAACAAACAAATGCAACCCTCCACCAAGATCTCCTGCTCCTTCCTCTGCCCTATGACTGTATAGGCACAAACAGAGCCCAGGCGAGAGGCCAAGGTGGTCCACCCATGGCAGAACAGAGTCAAACCCATTTTATTCAATATTTATGAGCAGCCTTTGCTTGATAACATTGACACACTTGGCAAAACAGATAGAAAAGCTGAGCAGAATTCTGTAGAAAGAAACTGGACCTACCCAATCCCTTACTTCAGCTAGGAGATGTTCTTCCTCTGAGTCACCCAACTGCCCAGTTACTGGAAGGCCCCAGTGGTCACCCCTGGCACACAGGGAACTCTGAACCAGTAACACTTCTCTGGCTATGAATTCATATATTGGGCTTAATTGTGACGAAATTGATCCCAAGTGCCTCTTTTAATGGCTTTTCCTCCTTTCTAAATGCACACTCCACCCTGTAAACTTGCACACCAGTCACCCACACGTAATGCTCTCTCTTCCTTTAAGAACTGGCAATACATCATTTTTACTTGAGTCAGAGTGGAAGACAACCCTTGGGGACAGGAAAATCCAACCAGAGATTGCCGCTGGGGTGGCTGAATTGTAACTCAACGGACACATTTGGGATAACCAGGCATTCTATCTGCCACACTTTGGGGAGAATTAAGCCTGAAGATTCAGGAGGCAGATCTCAACGTTCAAATCCCAGCTTCACTATTTTATGTCCAGGGGGCAAATTACTTAACCTCTCAAAACCTTAGTTACTTCATTTTAAAAATAATTGTAAAATCGTCCCTGCTGTGAGGATTAGGTGAGATCAAGTCTGTCGGGCTCTTAGCATCCTGTGTGTGGCAAGGGGTAAGTATGGCTCAATAAATAGGAGCTAGGAGTATCATTTTATTATCATTATATGTCTTTAATCTTGACGGGATGCTACACAACTCAGTAGCATTTCCTGGATTCAACCAGATTTTAAAAAGGAAACTTCTCAATAATTCTCCTTACGACATTTAAGGTTGCTTCTCTGAGGTTTTAGGAAGATCTCCCAGTTTTCCTAACATAAAGGAGATCCTTTTCAGACTCCCTCTGACACCAGTGTAGTTAGGGGGTAAAAACTGCGGTTCTTTATTACCTTATGATCCCAGAATCGCCTGGGTAGTGTCGCGGGTCTGAGCTGAGATGAAGGAGCAAGTGTAGCCTCTCCACACCCTCCAATTCTTGTGTTTCTGGGCTTTTTTTGCCCTGCTGAGGGTTCCTCCCTGGCTGCAAAGTAGTGCCGGATGATGACAACATCATCAGCTACATTAACTTGCTTCCATCCCAAGGTTGCCTGATGGGGATTGTGAATGTCAGGACTCTGGGTTTCACGGTTAATGGATCTAGCTAAGTAGATGGAGTGAGTGAGCTTAATTGATTTTGCCCAAGTTATGGGGCGTGGGGCAGGGGCAAGAATGGGTTCTAGAGAGGAGTAAGCTTAAGGTTATCAAAAAGAGTGAGGGGGGGCTTCTCTGGTGGCGCAGTGGTTGAGAGTCTGCCTGCCAATGCAGGGGACACGGGTTCGAGCCCTGGTCTGGGAGGATCCCCCATGCCGCGGTGCTACTAGGCCCGTGAGCCACAACTGCTGAGCCTGCGCGTCTGGAGCCTGTGCTCTGCAATAAGAGAGGCTGCGATAGTGAGAGGCCCGCGCACCGCGATGAAGAGTGGCCCCCGCTTGCCGCAGCTAGAGAAAGCCCTCGCACAGAAGCGAAGACCCAACACAGCCAAAAAAATACAAAATTTTTTTAAAAATTTAAAAAAAAATGAGATGAGGCAACCTATTTTATAGAGAATGGATACACAGCAAGGTCCTACTGTAAAGCACAGGGAATTCTATTCAATATCCTGTGATAACCCATAATGAAAAAGAACATGCAAAAGAAAGTATACATATGTATAACTGAATCACTTTGCTGTACGGTAGAAATTAACACAACACTGCAAATCAACAGTACTTCAATGAAATAAGTTTTTTTAAAAAAGAGATGAGAAATCTAAAGATTTTCATTGTTCACTAAAGAAGACCTCAGCGAGGACACCCTCTAAGAAAACAACGAAACAAGATTAGAGGAAGGCCAAGAGATGGCTCTTACCAAAGATAAATGAGCGGAGACATATTGGGTTTGAAACGTTTGGGTCTTTCTTGGCAAGAGACACGCTCCCATCTTGCTATTGTCTCCTTCCCCTTTCAGCTCTCATTTTTCAAAGACAGAGATCATCCCCAGACCTGATTTGAATCTGATTTGCCAGGATGTGCCCTGAAAACATTTTGTCCCTTTCCATTTTTTCCCTTCTCTTTAATTTTTTAAAATCACAGATATGTAATAGAATCTTCATTCCTGAAAGTGATTTATTTGTACTGACATCATCAAAATGTCACGACATGAATTCGACTTTGTGTTCAGGATGATTAATAATGCATATTTCTTATCCTTAAAAACAGGAAATCATGTTTCTCCTTTAGAAATGGACCTCAACCCTAAAAGAGTTGGACTCTGTTTGAAATTCCCAGCATATGATTTTGAGGATCATCTGAAAGAGTCTGTTCTTTTTTTTTTTTTTCACCAAAACATTCCCATAGTAAACACATTAAAAGCAGAAATGCCTGGTAAATAGGACAAAAAACCTGAAAATTTGACTCACGTTCTAACTGTTTCAGTGTATCCAGAAAACATCTGGACCAAAGCTTTTATTTTTTTCCTCTTTAGAAAAAAAAAAAACAACCCACTCATTCGTTTATGTCTTTACATCTTAAACAAAATGAATTAATGGCTTTTAAACCCTTTGCACTAAAAAAGGAAAGTGCTCCAGCTTGACAACTTAAATGATAAGTTGCAGCCCAATGTGTTTTGAAGTAGACCAAACATAAATCCATCTTCAATAGGGAGTTTTAATTGGAAGCCACACTGACCCCTCACTTCAGCGGTGCTGCCACACATCTTGTGATAATGAAGACGGACAAATTGTCATAGCTGCATGTGGCCCTACAGGATCTCCCCTGACCTCCTTAGCCACACTGAGGAACATCAGGAAGGAGATACACATTCCCAGGTGCAGGGAAACTACAGAGGCCCAGTGCGAGCTGCTGCACCAGGGCTCCCTCCATGGGGCGGGGTGTGGGGGGCAGCCTCTCAACAATGGGAAGAGGAAGGGGCAAAACCCATCTGAACAGCGGGAAGCCCAGGAAAAAGCCTCAGAAATTCAAACAAAGGAGGAGGAAGGAAAGAAAAAAAAAGTCTTTTCTCCTGGAGAATTCCCTTTTTTGCAGCTTGCTTAGGGATTAAGTTATAGAATCTTCTTGAGCTTCTAAGATTGGTATAGGAGGGGTTGCAAATCTCATCCAGAGCCCTGATGATTTTTTTTTCTGAAGAAAGTAAACCAGAAAACAAGTTTCTACTTTAAAGTGTGCTGTTGAACAGAGATCGTGAGATTGAGACCATTCCAGGAGAGGAAGTTTTAAGGCCAAAATTAAAATAGCACATTTGTTCCTTGCAATTTGACTTCAGAATCCCCCAAGGCTCCTTCCTTGGGAAGCCTTATTTTCATTTGAGAGATGTTGTGCACCATATGGATTTTCTTTCTTTTTTTTTTTTTTGGTTTACATACGGCATTTGCCCAAGAATGTCTTATGCTTATGCGACACAGCACCTCATTTTCCATGGGGGTCCCAAGAGAGACAGATACCTTCAAAGCTCTATTTGCTTGGTAACTGTAAACATGCAGAATAAAACAACACCATTTAGCAAATAAAATGATACTCCTAACTTTTAAGCTGTGCGAATCATAATTACAGCAATCTCAATAATTATTAGCCCTTAATGTTCAAAGAACACCAACTTTCATTTACAAGTGAACTAAAATTGGAATCCAGCCTTGGCGTTAGCCTATTAAGAGTCAGAGCCTCAACAGAAGGCATATACATGCTTGAACAGTTTAACTTAATTTCCAGGTGAATTCAATCAATGTGTCAGTTCCCACTGAACTTACAAGTTGATTGACTAAATTGATTGGGCAAGTTGACTTGTTGTATGGTCACCTTGTAGACTTAGCCTCTGTGCAGATCTGGAAGTGAGGCGTTAGCTATGGGAAGATGGGACATGAAACAGAAGACAATCTAAAGTAGCTGAGTGTTCAAAAGTACCTCCATGAACAATAAAGAAATTCAGCAAACACTAAGCATTGGTGAAATACCTTCTAGAACCACATGCTACCCATTTTAGAAATATTTCCAGCATAGAGATGTGAGTATCTTATCAGCATACTCTCGGATAATCTTTATGGTTATATATATACATATATATATCTATCTTCAAAAGCGTGTGAAAGTAATATACAAATTTCACTTCATATCCAGCTAAAAGCTTATGATCCATGATAAAAACAGGAAACACAATTCTGACAGAGAAAAATAAATAAATATCTTACAGTTTTGCATATCAATTATACTTTAATAAAACTGAAATTTAAAAAATATAGTAGTTGGGTGTTGTGTTATTCTCTGTAATTCTTCATATTTGTTGCTGGTATATTTGGCAGTTCTCGACGGAATGTAATTCACTAAAGTGGACTTAAAATGGAGTTGTGGAAGTGTTGAGTTTAAGAGGAACACATTCAATCCTCCCCAACAAGTTCCTCTAGACTTCTTTGTCGCTGGCAGTCTTGGAATAACAGACTGTCTCATGATCTTTCAGCATCTTCTCTTTGGCACTCAAACTGACTGGGTATTGCAGTTTGAATCTGGAAGACTCTTAGTTGTGTGGATCTTGGTTAAAGAAGAAACTGTCTTCTCTTCACTTACTAAATAGTCTTCAAGTTGAGAACAATTACTCTCGCTGTCTGACTTCATCTGCTGAATCATTAAAATCTCATCCAGCTAAACGTGCTCGGAATGACAGAACGCGGAGGGAGCCCGTACAGGGGCCCTGGCCCTCTGAAGATCTGGTATTTTGTTTGTTTGCTTTTGTAATTTGTAATTAGAGTACTCTAATCTATGTTTCCTGAGGAATACTCCAGGAAATATCAAATATACATATATACGTGCATACACATATATATACACACACAACTTTTAAAAAATTATCTATATAAATAGAAAGTGCACAGTGTCTTATAACACAATCATATTCACAGCACGTTATTAAAATACTCAGAAACCTACTGTATTCGACACAATAACTCAAAGAAATAATGGGAACAGGATGGGGGGCCGGGGGGGGAGTGACAACAGCCAAACAGAACATACAAGTGTGAAAAGTCTTGTGGCAAACTGTCTCCCCAGTATTCTACAGGAAGTGTCTTGGGCCATTCAGTTCCTGTGTCTAATTTGTTGGCTTTTGTAACTACTAGTTTGATGGAAGCTCTGGAATGGTGGCAAAGTAGATGGATATCTAGCAAAAATAGTGGCACAAACTCAAGAAGTTAATACACACCTGGTTTAGTTCACTTACTGTGTGCCAGACCCCAGAGCAAGTGCTTTATGTATTCGACCTTATGATTTTCCATAGAGCATGGATTTTGGGGTCAGACAGAACTCACATCCATATCTTAGCTGTGGCATTGAACTAGCAGCGTGAACATGGAAAAGTTAGTTCAGTCTCTCCAAACCGTTGTTTGTTCACCTGTAATCAGGTACAGAACGTTGACCATTTCTGAAGAAAGCTTTATAAATGCGCATTTGTGTGTGCTGAATTTCTATGGATCACATTTTACTACATGTGAGGGCTGTGTGCCTTAGATTTCACAATCATCTTTCTATCCCCCAAATACCCCAGTTTCTTTGGTTTGCTCATGGAATTCATTTCGGAGGCATCAAATTATCTTCACTGTTCTTCTGAATTATGTCCAAATTCTCCATAATTCATTTTAGTTCCGTTCCAAGAGAAATACAGCTCCCTAACCCAGGCCTGTCTGAAGTTGAATTAAAGGGAGGGATGGGCGTGGGTTTCTTGTGTGCAGCGCGTCAGCACTCTAACGCCCAGTACACCCCCGGGAAAGAGTTGCCCTCTGTTTCAAATGTAGGAGCTGAGACACAGAGAAAAGAAACACCTCACCCTCACATCACGTGGACCCAGCAGCAATTTGGCCTTCCTCCGACCTAATGTTCATTGAACACCAACGCTCTATCTCTGCTTGCTCTCTTGACAAAATGACAGCACCACGCTCTTTGTAACATTAGACTAAGATGCTGGCTTTTTGTTTTATAAATACGTCAATAGTGTTTGAATTTTTGCGTCACTAAGGGTAGATCGGCCTGGGGCAGCGTGCTGGAAGTGTCATGATTAGAACCACATTGAAGTAGAAATAAAGTACACGTGGTATTTTGCAAACAAAACTACTCATTTCAAGTTTTTTGGCAAGGACTGGTTTCTGATTCCTTGGAGACTTTATTTTTTTAAGATTTATTTATTATTTATTTATTTTATTTATTTTTTGGCTCCGTCAGGTATCAGTTGTGGCACGTGGGACCTTCTTTGAGGCATGTGGAATCTTTCGTTGTGGTGTGCAGGCTTCTCTCTAGTTGTGGCGTGTGGATTTTTTTTTTTCTGTTCTCTAGTTGTGGTGCACAGGCTCCAGGGCACGTGGGCTCCAGGGCACGTGGGCTCTGTAGTTGTGGCTCGTGGGCTCTAGTTGAGGCACGCAAGCTCAGTAGTTGTGGAGCGCCGGCTAAGTTGCCCCACGGCATGTGGGATCTTAGTTCCCTGACCAGGGATTGAACCCATGTCCCCTGCATTGTAAGGCAGATTCTTTACCACTGGACCACCAGGGAAGTCCCTCCTTGAAGACTTTTAAACCAATATCATCAGAACAACTTAAAACAGAATAAAAGAAAATTAATTCCTTAGTCATGTGATATTGGGGACCATTTAGGTGGAGTAAAGAAGGACAAATGTGAGTAAGGTAAAGGATTCTGGAAGCATCTGAATGCAATTCCTTAATGACATCTTGTGTCTATCTTTCATGTTCCAGTTTTGTATGTGTTGGCATATAACATCCTCTAATGAGATAATTTACCTAGTAAAACCCTATGCTCAAGCTAGAGTTTGTTTTTGAATGAGGAAAATGAAAATAAAAGGTATCTCACTGCATCCGCACCTAAGACATCAGCAGAAGCCTGCTTTTACAAGTATCGTACATATGAAAAAACACTCCAAAGGATGATGGTTTTATTGAGACACAAGAAGAAAGTTCCACATTGTGACCAGATTTCTTCTGTGTCTCCAGCAAATATTTTTCGGCATCTTCCGGGTGGTTACTCCAGTTACAGATTTACCTTCTGCCTTTGGAAATCTGGTTTTCCCCTCTTTTGGTGGCATTACTTCCCTAAAGGCTGTGCCCACACCGTAATCTCCCCACGAGAGTGAAAGCACCAGTTTCTTGTCTTAGAAGAAGCATTTTTAAGGTTTCATCAAATCTGTCAAAGATAAATCCCTGGAGGTAAAGTCTTTCCTCCACAAACAAGCTAATACCTACCCATCTCTGATCCCTCCAACTTCCCTTGGAGATAAGAGAATGTAGTTCCTTGAGAAGCAGGCTTGTCCTCAGAGGAGCCCAGAGTGCTTCAGGGGTCAGTCAAAAGGCTGAGAGTTCAGCCTCCAGCTCCTCTGAGCACTTTGCCCTCATGTCAAGCTTCTCAGTGATGGTGACAGTTAACAGCCGGATTCTTGGTGACGTGGAAACTTGATCACCACATCAGCACACAGGCCATCAAAAATGTGACCCTGAGGTGAAGCCTCCAATTCATGTTACCTCTCCCCTCAGCCAGGCCACTACCCTCCCAGCACTGCTTTTCAATTTATATTGATATTCTTCTTCCCTCCTCTCCTGTTCCTTCACACGAGGCAGTTGACAATGGTAATAAATGTGGCCGCACTCAAGGATGGGGCTGTGACAGGCTCAATAAGAAGTGGACTGATTTGTTGCTCTGGGGTTGAAAGCTCAGACTTTCATGAAACAAAAATATTATATTCAGGGTAATGATTTATGGCCTCAACTCCTGTTTGATTGCAGACCATAAATACTAGCAAACGGTACTTACAGCATCTCTAGAGGACATTAAGAACATACTCAAGTTTATTTTATACAGCAATTACTGATTCAGTATAAGCATGGACATTATTTGAAAGACATGATTTTTCCCCAATACCCCTTTGGAGATGATAGGGTTCAACAATGATTTTCACACACTCCAACCTTATCCGTGTGCCTCTAAAGGGCTCAGAGAAATCCAATGACAGGTCAACTGGTGACGCAAAAGCTGATGCCCATCAACTCTGTGACAAGGATGTCATTTTTTTTTTTTTTTTTACCCTGTAATAACCAAGACCCCAGCCTCGAATGCACGGTCTATTACTAGCATCATCCCATTAAAATTTAGAAGCTACCAAGTCCGTCACCTCAGTATAAACTTGCTGACTGGGCTCCCAACTTGAACCTTGATGGAACCACTTTGATTTCCTTGTACCTAATTTCTTCGGTGGTGAAGCAAGAACCATCTGTTTCAATGGATAGTTTGGCCCTTGATCACACCATTTCTACCTGCTGGCCTTTTGGGGTGTCATCCTGTAACTACTCTCATCCCAGAGTGGGTCCTGATTTCTCGTGCCCTTTTGACCACCCCCAAGTCTTGGAGCACGCAAATGAGGCCCCATTAGCCATTTATAACTGAAGCCCATACCGGCCAGAATGGAGAGGAATGCCTCGTGTAATGTTTCATTTATACTACAGAAACATTTCAATCCCAGGAGGAATTTACTTATACTCTCTATAGCCAGTGCTCAGTGAATTAATTTATTTAAAGCAGTGAATTATATTTTTCTATGGTACAGATTTGATCCCTACTTGGAAAAGAAAAAGACCTTTCTAAAAGCTTCTATTGAGTTGTAGAAGGTGGATCCCAAAGATGCTCCTTGAAGTGCAATTGAAGGAAAGTCTCCAGCAGATAAGGGTATGGCGTAGGAGCTGCTTTACATTTATTATTACAGTAGCTAGCCACTTTCCCTTCCCTATCTTGTTTGAGAGCCTTCCCAGAAGATAGAAACCAATTAACTCTTTATTTCGGCACAGATCATCCTAGGTGTTCTTTTAATGGGTGATATTCTTGCTAAATTATGGATGAGCTTGATAGTAAGACAAATGCCATTATCTGAGTTATTTATTCATGCGACGTCGTCTGTAACATACCCACACTAGTTTTTCTCAAACTTCAGTATTGATCAATTGCTTTAATCAGTTGTCCAGAGGGATGCTAAAAGACTCAGCGATCGCAGCTTGAGTACCAACATCTCTCTCTGGGTCTCTGCCAGACTAAGAGTGAAAACTGTGGCTATTTTCAAACTCTTGGTAACAAGAACACTGAGTAGAAGCGGCTGGATGGCTCTATACACTCACATGGGTGAATGTACACCCTCCCTCCAACGCCACACAAGGAAGGCATCACTTTGACAATCCCGTCATATTTTTGTTCACACATTTTGTTCAACTGTGATGTTAGTTGGAATGACTACAGGCATCCAGCTCTGCCCTCTCTCTCTTTTTTTTTTAAATTAAGCTGCATTTTTTTTTGTTTTGTTTTTTTTAATTTATTTATTTCTGGCTGTGTTGGGTCTTCGTTTCTGTGAGAGGGCTTTCTCTAGTTGTGGCAAGCGGGGGCCACTCTTCATCGCGGTGCGCGGGCCTCTCACTATCGCGGCCTCTCTTGTTGCGGGGCACAGGCTCCAGACGCGCAGGCTCAGTAGTTGTGGCTCACGTGCCCAGTTGCTCCGCGGCATGTGGGATCTTCCCAGACCAGGGCTCGAACCCGTGTCCCCTGCATTAGCAGGCAGATTCTCAACCACTGCGCCACCGGAGAAGCCCTCGGCCCTCTCTTAATGATACCCACACATCTTTTCTGCCTTTGCTTTCAAACCAAGGCACAAACTCTGCTGGCTCCCCAGAATCATACGGCCAAGGCCTCGTAGACAGTCAGCATTCTGTCCAGAGGCAGTTAAAGATGATATAGTTGGGGCTCTATTTTTATTTATACTGTGTAATGAGGCTCCAAATTTAAAAAGTTATATCCTAATCTCCATTAATATAAGGAGTTGCAGTCTTGTGAGTGCAGTGGTCCATATTAGGCGACAAATTGATCATTTTTACACTTTCTCTCAGTGCCAAGATTCAGCATTTCCCAAGGACAAGCGCTGATGCAAATAGCAGGAGAGCTACCCCCTCCCTCCTTGTGCTACTGTGGAAGTGGGTTTCATTTGAGCAATAAGACCTGACAGATTGTGCATTTGTGGGCAATTTTGACACACCTTGGGTGGTATTAGAAAGCATACAGTCAAAGACGGGGGCTTGAACTTCCTAAGATGTGCAATCATGACCCTGAAATGCACAGTTGGGCTCCTTTTTACAATTGTGAGACGGAATACATTAAAATAATGAAAATAAGGAACAAAGACATAAGTGGAAATTGGTAGATTGGGGGTATGAAATCAATGTCAAACCATCATAAGTCTTTGTATTTGGATTTCTAAAGGCATTTCCAAATGGTCATCCCTTTACAAAGCTTCACCGCTTTCTCGTGCACAATGAGACCGACTGTCTACGAAGAGCTTCTGACCTGTTTCTCTACATTTCTTAATGAAGTTGGTAAGACCTGGAAGGGTTTTGTTTGAGAAGAGGACTTTGCCAAGTGGGGTCTGCATTAGTTTTTAGACTTAGGCCAGAGGTCTGAATGGGACAGAGGCACTTGGGGAGGACAGAACCCCTTTAGGTCAGTAAAGCACAACTGAGTAACTGCTGAGAAATTCAAGACAGTCTGTATAACAATGAGCTCTGTGGTAGGCTGAAAAGTAGCCCCCCCCAAAATATCTACGCCTTAATTCCTGAAACCTGCGAATGTTACCTTACACGGCAAAAAAAGAGTCTTTGCAGCTGTGACTAAGTTAGGGATCTTGAGATAGAGAGATTATTCTGGATTGTCCGGTGGGCCCTAGATGCAATCACGTTTCCTTATAAGAGGGAGGGTCTACACACACACACACACACACACACACACACAGGAGGCGATGTTACCACACGGCAGAGATTGCCGTGATGCACCCACAAGCAGCCCAGGAGCGCCCGATGCCTCTAAAAGCTGGAGGAACAAGGAAGCAATTCACCCCCAGAGCCTCAGGAAGGAGCTGGATTTCGACCCAGTGACAGTGACTTTGAACTTGTGGCCTTCAAGACTGTGAGAGAATACTTTTCTGTTGTTTTATGCCTCCCATTTTGTGGTAACTTGTTACAGCGGCCTCAGGAGATGGATCCAAGTGGCAGTGGGTTTGGGGCTTCTGGTCTTTGAGTCCCCTGTCCCCTCCCCCATGTCCCATGCCTATTCTTCAAGGTTACATTATGGAGTTATTTCTAGATAATACTCTATTTTCAAAGAACTCAAAAGACTAAAATGTCTTGATTCCCACTCAGCTGCTGTCTTCCTGCTAGTTTTCTGAGGGAACCTCAGAGCCAGGTTCAAAGCCTCCCAAATACTCCTTTTATAAGCCCAAGCCTCTCCTCACCCTGTTACCCCGACCCACACGGCCACAGTTCTCCTTCCCTTTCCAGACCCGAGGGTCTTCCTTGAGGTTCCTACCCAGGAGCCTCCTCCCCCTTCAAATAACCTGTATCTATTTTAACCCTTCTGTGCCATTTGCCCCAGAGATATCCGGTTCTGTAGCCATCTCCCTGTGAGGGCATAACCCCATGGAGGAAGAAAGAGCCTCTGTAGCCTCCGAGGGGCCTGGACCAGCTTCACACCCTGAGGGACAGGACTTCTCTGAATACGTTTTCCTTGACTGTAGAGCATGAGAACCGTGCAGAGGCAGGTGGGCAGGCCGTGTGTCCCCCCAGGCCTGGAGTCTGGAGCATCTTACATGATGAGGAAGGGAGAGCTCAGGCAGCTCTACAGGTCAAAACTTAAGACATCGGCCCCAGTACTTTCAAGGTGCCAAGTAGGAGATGCTAAGGGTCAAGACCATGGGGAAGGTGAAGGATTGCGGGGAGGTGGGGCTGTACTAAGAGGGTTCTGACCTGTTTGTGCAGAGCTGGGGAGCCCACAGTTTGTGCCACTGGAACAGGCCACCTAGAGAAATGAGGTCCGCAAGGCCATGAACGAATAGACATCAGTGAACACATGCACTGTTGCATGGATGGGGGTAGCGCACACTTGGCCACGTCTGTCCACCTGCGTCACATCTACCCAGGAGAGTCACAGCCACCAAGTACAGAGCCCGTTAGCTTTCCACTTACTTAGAGGTCAGGGGCCGAGGCAGGACTGTGCTGTCCTGGGGACTGTCTGCAGGGGCCTCAGTCCCGCCCAGGCAATTCTGTAGACAAATCACTTGCTTATTTCACTCACAACCGTTACGTATTGTCACAACAATTCAATACAGGCTCATTTCATAAACTGTCCTCCCAGTGTAATCAGGGATGACAGTTCACAGACTCCTGCAGCCGCCTGCACTCTGAATTCCCACAGAATTAATCTGGCTCATCTCAGAGCACTCCCGTATGTGTCAGTTATAAGAAAGAATTATCCTTCTCCCTCCTCTATCTGGCACGCGTTCCAAGACCCTGAAGAGCCCGTTGGATTTTTGGGTATCAGAAATCTGATTCCCATTGGATGGAAAAAAAGAGTTGGCTGGACTTGCTACCCTCAGAGCTGGCACTCCGACTTGGCTGTTGGGAGGCACTGCCCCTAGTCAGGACTCAACAAACTATTGAAGATCTAGGAAAAATCTCTTTCTCCCAGGAACACTTCCCCTGAAGGTGTTTGTTTCACATACAATTTAGTAGTCTCCGGGGGGCCGAAAGGAAAAAAGAGATTTTTGCGTATTTGTTTATTTTTTTAAGCCTATGATGAAAGAAAATCCACAAATAACTGGGGTATCAATTGAAATTTTTTTTTTAGGTATAAATCTCTCCTTCACATGTAGGTAACAACTGGGGCAGTTCTAGAATAAAACTATTTTTAAAAAAAAGAAAACTATTGATAAATAATAACATTCATGATGATTATAATATCTGATAATTATTGAGGCTTGGCTCTGTGTCAAAGATTCAGACGCTCTTGCTTCATTCTTGCAACAGGCATGTAAGATTGGTATTGATGCTAGTGTTCATCCCAGGTTTACAGATGAAGAAACTGAGGTCAGGGAGGTTAAGACACTTGCCAAGGTCACACACAGCTAGGTAGTGGTGGAGCTGGGGCCAGAGCCCAGCAGTCTGTCTCAGAGCACGTGCTTGTTGGGATACACAGGGTAGAAAGCTCTATACTTTTGTAGCAGGTATAAATCTTAGTTTATACAGTCTGGTGGTTTCCCATCCATCAATCACCTTCACATCATCTCTAAGTCATTTTCCCCCTGGGCTGGAGGAAAGAAAGGCTGAGCCCCTGCTGGGGCTTCCTCATCACCACCTTCAGCGTGTCTGAACAGGGTCTGGGGATCTGATGATGAGACCTCGGGTGGCCAAGTTTCCTCCGTCTGCCTGGTGGCACATGGTCCCAGGGCACGGGATGAGCTCTGCTCTGCAGCTTCTATGCGAAGCTTGGGGCCACGAGTCTTGGGGGCATCACCTGCCCACCTCCCCTGAGGCCCCGCGTCAGCCTCAAGATGGTGCCCAGAGCAGGGAGCAAGCCCTCACCTGCCTGAACTGGGGAGATCTGGGTTGCTCAGAGGGAGATCACTTCCCTCCTTCCCTCCTTCCCCCGCCTTATCTCCCCGGAAGATGCATATAGACACTCTCTCCTGAGTCACTGCACTTCTCAATGGCTATAGAATTTTGACAATTTTTGCTTTCTTCCCTGCTGCAAATCCCCAGCAGGCACTGATCTTGATATCTGCTCAAACTGGTGAAGAAGGTAAGGGCAGAATACAGAGTGAAAACTTCAGCAAATATTGCAAAATACACTCCTGCTGCATCTCCCCTCACTTACGTTCACACTTGTGCGTTGGCTTCACCGCTGGCCCTAGCTCTCACAGGCACACAATCATTCCCATGTGGGCATAGTTTCCCATTCTTTTGATCTTTAATACCACTTTCTTCTCCTATCAGGTGAGGCTTATATTATCTAGGCTTTGTCTCTGACAATAAAGATGCTGTTATGAAAATACATTAAATGTTCCTTGATTAAAATTCCCAACAAGTTGTACATTAGAGCTGATGCCCTAGAGGTAGTGGTTGGTGCATAGGTGACCAACGTTTTCTATATGTCAATTCATAACCACAGTACTTCTTAAATGTCTTATAATTTGTATTTTAATTTATAATTATCTTGGAAGATCTGATTGTTTGGAATTCGCAATTAATCTATTCCAGTTATTCGAATCTTTAGAAAGATTATTATTAAAGATTATTCTAATCTATTAGAAGATTATTAATTATTTTAATTTATAATTATCTTGGAAGATCTGATTGTTTGGAATTCACAATTAAACTATTCCAGTTATTCGAATCTTTAGAAAGATTATTAAAGGAATATTTAAGTGTCTCATTTTATGGAAATTAGGAACACTGGGCTATAATTAAATATAGTTATTCAGAAAGTTGGGGAGAAAATCTCTAGGGAAGATACAGTATTTACTGCCCATATTGGTTTCAATATTGCCATGTGTGGGACTTTTTAAAAAATATATTGTTTTTATTTTATCTTGTGTTTCTCTACCAGGTGTAAAGCCCTAGGCTGTCAATGCATACAGGACATATGTGGGGACGCTTTCTGAGTAGACCTCATCTTCAGCGATCATTTTATTTCCACAGTTTAGTGCCTCCTTACGAGAATAGAGCACTCCATAATTTTTTCTGAAAATTCTATCAGTCTTGATCCAGTGTGCGGGGTGATAAATGACGGGAGGTTGGTCACAGAGGAGAAGGAAGGAATGAATCATGCTGTCTCCTAGTAACCAGTCAGTAAAGAGCTTCCAGCACGTATGTTAAACTGTTAAACCCCAAAGCACACTTACCTTTGGTATCATCTTTAGACAGGCAGTCCTAATCTATATCTGTGTTCTCAGCCTTCTTTCAAAACTTCCAAGAAAACAGAAAAAAATGGGATCCAGTATGCATATGCTTACCACCTCCTTCCAAACCCAAATGAAGCATACCTACCCAGAGAGTCCTTTCCCCAAGGGCAAGAGTTCCTTGCCCTTGATTTGCTTTTCTGTATGTTGCTTGTTATGTTGTTTTGAAGCAGTTTTTACTATGTATTCTTTTTTGTTTACAGGAACGTTCCTCTACCTACTGATACTTGGTTCCATAATTCAGAGCAAAGGTCAGCAAGGATCGGCAACATTTCAGAATAGAAAGCTACAGAAAAGTATCTCTCTTATGCATCCCATCAACTAAAGATTGAATCTTAAATTTATTAAGGTTATGGAAAACATCAGCTCTCCCTAAATGACAGGTAAGAAGGAGGAGAATTAAGCATATTAACCGTATTCTCACCGTTTCCTCCAATCTTTAAGGATGGGAGTTCTCAGGAAAACAAGAGGGTTAGTGCTGGAGCTTGGAACCCAGCGATATAAAGGGCTGCTGCAAAACATCTTAGAAGAACCTCTACCGTGTGGTTGCAAGTCTCTGAATAAAACCATCAGTTCCATAAAGGTAAGATTTATTCTGGTTCCTGTTTTCTTCAAAACTCTATGCAGAGTAAGTGTGCAGGCAATGTTTGCTGCACAAATATACTTCGACTTCAGGCAAAAAGAATAGGCAATCCTTAGACAGAAAAAAAGGACTAACAAGAATGTTTGGGGTTATTCTTAGGGACTGTCTTAGGGTTATTTAGAGGCAGCTCTGGGATTTTCCCAAGAAAGCTTTTGGCTTTTGGGAAAGTTGTCCCCAAAGTTAGGCTGTCTTGTAAATAAGCTACAAGGATACACACATAGGGAATATAGCCGATACTTTATAATAACTATAAATGGAATACAACACTTAAAATTGTGAATCCCTATGTTGTACATCTGAAAATAAATATAAGTATTGTATGTATACAATATAAACATTGCACATCAACTATATCTCTCAACAAATAAATAAATAATGAAATAAATGGGAAAAGAAAGTTAGGCTCTCTTGGATAAACTGAACCTCAATCCTTCTTAAAGGCATCTCTTTACATTGAAAATGTAAGCTTCATTTATTAACGGGGAAGAGTCCTAAGGTGGCCGAGAACTTTGATGAAGGTCATACAGAAGGGTGAGTGGTGGCGCTGGAGGCTGATGTCAATGTCATTGTATTTCCTCCTCTAGATGGACCTATCTTATTCCAAGCTTCAGAAGGTAATGATAAGGTTGTTGGCTTCTAATTCTTATTACCCGTATAAGAAATTAAATGTAAACTAATAAGGATGCACTGTATAGCAAAGAGAACTCTACTCAATACTCTGTAATGGCCTATATTGGAAAAGAATCTAAAAAAGAGTGCATATATGTATATGCATAACAGATTCACTTTGCTGTACACCTGAAACTAACACAACATTGTAAATTAACTCTACCCCAATAAAATTTTTTTTAAAAGAAATTAAATCTATATGGAAGAAAATATTTTGCTCGGTCTAATTTGGTCTTTTTATTAATAAAGTAGCCACCTAGTTGAGCACTTATTTCACATTTCAAACATAACATGAGTTTTTCATAAATGATCTTTTTAATCCTCCCCAAAATTCCATAAGATGGGTCTTTTCTCTACATTCATCTCCTGAGTCTTGGAGAGGCAAAGCAATTCACCTAGTGTCACGAAACTAAGATACAGAGCTGAGATTTGAACCCAAGCTTTGCTGATCCTGGAGCTGATCTGTTTAACCACTCCGCTACATAGTTTCCCTTCTGGAAGCCTCAAGCCTGAAACAGGTTGAAAAATAAATTTTAGTGTTTAGTAATCTAGTTAGAGAGTAGTTGTAGAATTATATGACAATCATAAAATTGTAGCTATGCTAGGAATATCAGAAAGCATTTAATCTTGTGGTTTTCAGACTAGTTTCCAGATTGCTCAGAGGTACTCAGAGCTGCCCAAGGGGAGGAAGGGGTGGAGGGGATGGGAAGGCCGAGGGCCAGAGCTCCAGATTTTCAATCCCCTTTTCCAAACACAAAAACTTCCCTCTCCTTTTTTACATTAGAGTTCTACACAAGATTTCATTTAGGGGAAAATAAGAGATTTACCATTCTGAAAAAAATGAGTGACAATCGCTGAGCTAGTGATTGTGACAATCTTTCATTTTATAGGTGAAAAGACAGAGAGCTAAACAGTCATTTAGCCAAAGCCACTCTGTTAGAATTATAGCATCTCTGAGACAGAAGCACCCTTGAGGGTCATCCAGTCCAAACTTCTGCCAGCATTGGCCTCCCCTAAACTATGTTCACCCACACTGGGCCCCAAGCCTCTGTTACTGAGAGCTCATGGTCTACAGACTCTCTCCATCTTTCCAGTCCTTAGAAAACATTTCCTTATAAGAAGCTAAAATCTGCCCTTCCATATCCCTAGGAGCCAAGTAGAAGAATTAAAGTCATTTTTCCACATGACAACACTTCAGGTATTTGAAGACACCTAACATGTCCCCACTGGGTCTGTCATCTCCAGGGACAACATCTCCATTTCCGTGTCTGTTCCTCAGACTACATGGATTCTGTCAAGTCTGGTTGCCCCGCTTCAGAAAGGTGTCAGTTTGTTTATATTCCCTTTAGTGATTCGAGTGGCGAATTGCACATAATACTTCAATAATATTTTAATTTGTTCATTAAGTCTTCTTTGAAACTTCCACTCTTTACACAATATCTTCTTAACTCCTTCAAGTTGGGTGAGGATTGATAGGCAAGAGAAATAATGTGGAGATACTATTATCTACAGGCTGGGTTCACCCACACAGACAAAAATTCATGCCCACCTTTCCCCTCTGTTTCTTCTCTTTCTTTCTTTCTTTTTTTTTTTTTTTGCATTCATTTTTAAAAATTTTGAGATACTTAAAGAGATTCACATGAACCTGTAAGAAATAATGCAGGGAACAATTCATGTGCCTTTTACCATTTTCCCCCCAATGATAACACCTTTCAAAACTATAGCACACCATCACAACCAGATTATTGACATTGATACAGTCAAGGTAAAGAACAGTTACATCACCAAAGGAACTGTGCCCTTTGATAGCCACTCTCACTTTTCTCTTGCCCCAGTTCACTCCTTAACTCCTGACAAGCACTGATATGTTATCCATTTCTATAATTTTGTTATTTCAAAAATAATATATAAATAGAATCACGCTGTGTGTAACCTTTTCTTAAAAAAATTTTTATCGGAGTATAGTTGATTTACAATGTTGTGTTAGTTTCAGGTGTATTCCCTTCTGTTTCTTAAAAGGAATTCCTGACACCAAAGTAACCCTGGTGGCTTTGTGTTCCTTCCTAAGGCAAGCCTTTACTCTTTGCCATTAACTATACGCAGAAGGATTTATACATTTGAAACAAATAATCAGCTGACTACGGGGCTGTGTTGAGTCAGATTTAGATCACTCTGCTCAAGCCACATCCATGATGGCAGCTATCCTGTCCATGTAATAGTTGCCAAGATCAAGCCACAGAAAGTTCATTTGAGAGCATGAACCAATTTTAAGTATCTTGACAGATATACTTGCAAGTGGGATGATAAAGGAGAAAATAATTATAATACACAAAAAACATGTTTTGAATTTTATAAAAGGCATTATAATCGGCCCTCACATAGCTCTGCTAAGGGAGGGAACATATATACGTAATCTCAAACAGCAAGCAAAATGCCATTAAACCCTAGGTCTGAAGTGTATTGGGATTTATATTTTCAAAGCAATAGCAAATTACCTTTCTAATAATAGATGGTTTTATTAAATATTAAAAGTGGTTAGTGTTTCCTTGAGTTCATCCTGACTTGTCCTGATACATCCTGAGTGGCAGGGGAGTCAACCTGAAATGGAACATTTCCTAGAAATAATCCACCAAAGAGTAATCCATACATGGATTTAGAGATGATTATATTCTACAGTTACTGCTATTTTTGAGCTGCTCTAAGTGGTTTACTGTTCATTGCTTTTCATTCAAGGAATTAAATGTGCTTTATGTGTATCATCTTGTTTACTGTCACCACTGCCCTGGTAAATATAATTAGCTCTATTTGTATTTGGGGAAAATGAAGGTTTAGGATTGTTAAGGAGCAATATTTCAGGAGAGGAAAAGCGCAAACCTCACAGAGAATATTCAACAAGATTTAGAATTCTTGAGTATTTCAGTTGGAGAAGACTCAAGGATCAACTACTCAACCCCGTCATTTTAAAGATGAAGACAGGGAATTCCCTGGAGGTCCAGTGGTTAGGACTCCACACTTTCACTGCCGAGGGTGTGGGTTCAATCCCTGGTCAGGGAACTAAGATCCTGCAAGCTGCGTGGTGTGGCCAAAAAATAAAAAATCAAAACAATAAAGATGAAGACAGTGATGGTAGAACCACTTCAATGTTCTATGTGGTGAACTTCAATATTTTTCCATTTCATTTCCATTTCCTGAGTGTGAAATGAGAATACTTACATTAGCTTTTTTCTAATAATAGGATTCTCATAATCATTGATGGGAGTGTGCCAAGATGAATGGAAATGTCTGTCCATCTTGCTAATGGGCAGTGTGGCCCCCAGACTGTTGGGCTGGGGCTAGAAGCCTGGACCCCACCTCATCTATGACACTAACCCTGCTTTCAGCAAACAGCCCTCAGACATACGTTTGGATCTCAGCGTCTGCATCTCTAAAATTAGGGGCTGGACTAAATCTTATAAATGTTCTTAGAGCTCTAATGCACCACGATTCTCACTTTCTTTATATAATTTTTTTCGAATGCATAATATATACGTACGTCAAAGAGATGTAAATTCATAGACACTATAAAGAGAGGAGGGAAGCAGAAATTTTAAATGGAAGATCACAGTATATTTGACTATATTTCAAAGGTAAGTGATCTCTAAAGAGAAAGATGTTGATTTGATATATTTTTTTAACATTGCACTTGCTAATAGACAATAAATTCTGAAGCGACTGGTTCCTCTTAGGGTACGTTTATTATCTTCATAAGGTTTTGGGAGTCTGTGTTTTCAAATAAGCATCAAATTCTCTTAGTTTAATATGTTGTGGCTACCCTTTTTCATGAGAGTGTTTCAACACATCGACTCCTGCAAGTCAGGGAAGAAAAGGGGGTGGGGTGGTATATCTCTCCGGATGAGTCTCTTTTGGTTTGCTTGGAGTCTGTCGGTAGCTGTAACTCTCAGCTGGCAATACCACCTCATTCCTCTTGTAACCGATTATGTCATCACAAACAGAGATTTATGAGCCCCGACTCTAAAGAAACAGAAGGCAGGATGAATTATGAGAAGTTGCAGGTCTGCAAACACTTTCTTCAATAATTAGCCTAAGGTGGGGAGGAGGGAGAAATTAACCTCACTAAACTCCCATTTTACACAACCCAAGTAATACACTGCTAGCATCTGACTGAGCACAGAAATTCATCTTAGGTGATCCAGTTTAAAACCCATTTGTAAATTCAGTCTGAAGGGCTTCAAGTGAAAGGGATGAAGGGCCGGCAAATGCACAGCGGGGAGCAGGCTGCCTCTCTGTAGAACAGCCTGGACGGCGTAATCGGGCCTCTCCAGCCCTGACGGATGGGTCTCTGAGATGGGCCACAGGTACACGGGAAACGGTTTTGTGTTCCAAGAGGGAAAAGGTGAGTTCATCACCACGGACACAAGCTTCTGTGCTTTCCCAGTGCAAACAGAAAAACCAACGTGCAGACGCAGTGGTGTGCTCATAACCCCTCGTTGTGGCAGCGTGTTTGCAAGCCACTGAACGTAAGGACTGCACCCTTTAACTTAGTGTGCCTTTACTCGTGGACATTCCATTAGCTGTAAAAAGGCGACCTAATATTCAACGCATGGTGTATTTGTCCCCTCTCATAAAGGAGAAGGTATCTTGGGAAAAAGGCAATAGGGATCTATTAATCTACCAATGAATATCTATTGTGTATCCACCATTTGAGAGAGATTATTATGAAACCTGGTAAGAAATAATAACTAAAAAATATTTAGAGTAGGTCCAGCTCTCAGGAATCTTCCAATTTTTCACAGAAGTAGAACAAACAATCCTAAAATTTGTCTGGAACCATAAAAGACCCCAAAAAGCCAAAGTAATCTTGAGAAAGAACAAAGCTGGCAGCATCATGCTGCTAGATTCCAAATTATATTACAAAGCCATAGTAATCAAAGCAGTATAGTGTTGGCATAAAAATAGACACATACGTTAATGGAACAGAGTGGAGAGCTCAGAAATTAACCCATATATATGTGGTCGATTAATTTTGACAAAGCAGCCAAGAATATACAATGGAAAAAGGACAACCACATGCAAAAGCAAGAAACTGGACCACAGCCTTACACCATACACAAAAACTCACTCAAAATGGATTAAAGACTTGAATGTAAGACCTGAAACCATGAAACTCCTAGAAGAAAATACAAGCAGGAAACTCCTTGACATTGGTTTGGTGATGGTTTTTTGGATTTGACAACAAAACAAAAGCAATGAAAGTAAAAATAAACAAATGGGACTCATCAAACTAAAAATCTTTTGCACAACAAAGGAAACCATCAACAAAATGAAAAGGCAACCTACTGAAAGAAGGAGAAAATATTTGCAAATCATATATGTGATAAGGAGTTAACATCCAAAATATATAAAGAACTCAAACAGCTCAATACCAAAACCCCCAAACAATCCCATTAAAAATGGGCAGAGAATCTAACATACCACCTGTTTTTCCAAAGAAGACGTACTAATGGCTATTTGAAACATGAAAAGATGCTCAACATCACTAATCATTGGGAAAATGCAAATCAAAACCACAATAAGATATCACCTCACACCTGTCAGAATGGCTATTATCAAAAAGACAAGAAATAACAAGTGTTGGTGAGGATGTGGGGAAAAGGGAACACTTGTGTGCTGTTGGTAGGAATGTAAGCTGGTGCAGCCACTGTGGAAAACAGTATGGTGGTTCCTCAAAAAACTAGAAAAAGAACAACTGTATGATGCAGCAATTCACTCCTGGGTATTTACCATAAGAAACTGAAAACACTAACTCAAAAAGATATATACACCACCGTGGTTATTGCAGCATTATTTACAATAGCCAAGATATGGAAACAACCTAAATGTCCATTGATGGATGAATGGATAAAGAAAATGTGGCATAAAAATACAATGGAATATTATTCAGCCATAAAAGAATTAAATCCTGTCATTTGTGACAACATGGATGGATCTTGAGGGCATTATGCTAAATGCAATAAGTCAGACAGAGAAAGACAAATACCATATGATCCTCTCATATATGTAGAATCTAAAAACAAAAGCCAAAACAAGAACAAAAACCTAAGCTCACAGATTCAGAGATTCAAATTGGTGGTTGCCAGAGACAGGAGTGAGGGCTGGGCGAAATGCATGAAGAGTGTTGAGAAGTACAGACTTCCAGTTATAAAATAAATAAGTCATGGAGATGTAACGTCCAGCATGGAGACTATAGTTAATAACACTGCACTGCATATTTGAAAGTTGTTAAGGAAGTAAATCTTAAAAGTTCCTCATAAAAAAATATCCCGTAACTATGTATCGTGATGAATGTTTACAAGACTTATTGTGGTGATCATTTCTCAATGTATACAAATGTTGAATCATTATTTTGTACATCTGGAACTAATATAATGTTGTATGTCAATTTTACCTGAATAAAAATAAAAGGGATCTTCCATTCTAGCTCAGGAGGTAGGACACATGCACACCAGTAGAACCAGTAATATAGGCAAAGTGTGGCGAGTCAATGGGAGTGATGGAGACGGGAAGACAGACGGGAGCTCAAAGGGGAAAAGAACCTGAAGGCTGTAGGAATCAAGATATGCTTCCAGAAATTGCCTTTGAAAGAAATGATCCTCGTAGGTGGATGAAAGTGAAAGCCTGCAGGGAGCTGTAAGTAGGATTTCAGACTCACCAGGAAGAGAAACAGTGAGAGAGACAGAAGCAGGTGGAAAGCAAGAGAACAAGCAAGGTGGTTTCTTGGGAGAGCCACTTAAGAGAAAGGTATTGGGGAGAGAATAAGGAAACATTCCAAGATGACATTGGAGAAGATACTGAGAAAAGAGAAAGGAGATGAATACTTATTAAGCACCTACTATATACCAGCCACTGTGCTAGGCACTCTACATATGTTATTTCTTTTAATTCTCAGAAAGTTCACAGGACCAAAATCATTGCTCTCATTTTACTGATGAGACACTAAGGTTCAGAGGCACTGAACCTTAAGTAAATGGAGTCAGAAGTGAACCCCAGTTCTTCTGACTTCAAACCCCAGCTTTTTCTACTATTCTCTTCCATGTTCCTATATCTAAAGAGGTGCAGTTTCATCATCTGTCAAAATAGGGCACTATACTAGAAAAGCTCTAAGGAGCATTTTAGCTTCAAAGAACTATAAGCATCATTCTAAATAGAGAAGGAGAGACTTCCCTGGTGGTCCAGTGGTTAAGACTTCGCCTTCCAATGCAGGGGGTGTGGGTTCGATCCCTGGTCGGGGAGCTAAGATCCCATATGTCTCGCGGCCAAAAAAAAGTAAAACAGAAGCAATATTATAACAAATTCAATAAAGACTTTAAAAATGGTCCATATTAAAAAAAAAAAAATCTTAAAAATAAACAAATAAATAAATAGAGAAAGGAAAAGCAAGCAGAAACATTACTCCAGGGAAAAGTGGGAAGATGGAGAGCTGCATGGAGGTCTGGAAGACAATGTTGCTGAGGAATTCTGACTCACAATAAATTCACTCAGACTCTCTTCCTTGCCACCTTCCTTGTCCTTGTCTCTAACTAAGTAGGGGCTGAGAAGTCCAAGCCAGTCAGAAGTATCTCGGAGAGAGATACCTGGGAGGTGCCTGCCCCCATCAACCATAAAGGTTCATGCAGAAACAAGGTGGGTAAACATCTCAGGATCGCCTCAAGAGGAAGACCTTTTCTTGCCTGCCTGGATCTACTGCCAACCTCTACCTCACGGCCTCCCAGAACTGGTGGGACTCAATGGCCTTCCAAACAGACATGGCCAGAAGTCACCAGGGCCTTGTTTCAAGCATCTTTCACTCCCCAGAAGACGACTAGAAAGAATAAGCAATTCTAATGAGAGATATATTGAGGACAGACAGGTGTGAAATGGAGAGTGACGTGTGAATCTTGAACGTATAAGGAAAAGAGGGGTGTAGTAAAGAAAGCATCCCAGGAATCCCAGACAAAGTGTAAAACAACAAAAAAGGATACACCTATAAACTTCTATAAATGTGTCAAAAATGACCAATTTGTTCACTGTGACAGTGGAGAGAGCTGGAAGTGAGAGCCAGAGGTAATCAGGGTGATACTAACGCAGTGACGGACTGCTCCCTGTGACAAAGGCAATCCTCACATTTCTCAGGCAGGCTTGAAGATGAGTTGTGTGTCTGCATAGACTTTGTCTATGTGCCCTGAGAAACTTCTGGCTACTGGAGCAACAAGAACTGAAGAATTTCCTCTGTAGCCCTGGGCCATTCTCCGCTCCACTTGTCACATCTGTAATTTTTTTTTTAAATGTCTGAATTCTGTGGAGAGGGAAACCTAGAAAAATCCAGGAATGCAAGCTACTCAAGGTTCTCGCTCTCATGGTGCTGAGTCGGAGCACTCAAGTCTCTGAAAAGGGTGCATCGAAATATTGAGACTAATAAATCACGATGAAGGATGAATCCATAATTTAGCCTCTAAATGCCTTAAACTACTGGGGCAAATGAAACTCCAGACAACAGTTCTTCGCCTGACAGGGGCTCAGGGCTGTATTTGTTTCCTCAGATCCCTCCAGTAACTTTGGAAGTTGGGTACTAATGGCTGAGTTTGCAGTGAGAGGGAAGCATTCACCAGGACCCACCTGCATATAATGAACTCTTTGAGGGTGTGGCATCAATTCATCAGTGTGAATACATCCAGGAAACGCCCTGGAGCAAATTTCTTTCTTTTTTACTTTTTCCTTAATGGACATTTGCTTTGTCAGACTTGCATTTCAGTGGAGTTATAAATATAGAAATGAAATATTGATGACTTGTCTCAACTCATCCACAACTTGTGCGAGATCACACACCGCAGAGCTGCAGAGACCGAGGGGGTGGAAGATGCCAGCGCTTTCAGGAACTGAACTCTCTTGAATGGCTCTCTGGCTGAAATTCATTTTCAAAAAGCATTTTCTCACTGGATTATTTCGAGAACCAGAAGTAAGGTTTAGGATAGACTTTTTCCCATGAAAAGTAGGGCCTTGTTGTCTTGCAAATCTTTTCCTTCCCACCCACAGAGCTGGTCAACCTCCATTCATTTGGGCACCACAGGCATGCAGAATAATGGTGGTTGCCCAGACGGTGGCTGGGAGAGGCCCACTGCCACCCAGGCATCAACGCAGCTCTCAGCCGGGAATAGCAAGCAAGCAGTAAAAGGATAACTCGAACTTGTTTTGATTCCAGGCAGAATGCAAATAACGCATTCCCTAGATGTTAGGTCAAAACAACCACCAACCTAAACAAAGCAAGAGAAAGAAGTTTCACAAGAGCAAGCAGCTACTGATTCCCCCAGACTTGTTCTTGGGCAGAAACTCTATTAGTTTTGTATGGGTAAGGCTGGTGGATGCCACCTTAACCAAGTTATAAAAACCAGTATTTGGACAAATTGACATCAAGAGACTCCTGATATGATTCCTTGACAAGGACACAACATTACTTTTGTGGTATTCCTGCCACAAATTCATAAGCAGAATCCAAGCATAAGGAAATATCAGCAAACCCAAATTGAGGATGCTTTACAAAATAATGGACTTGCATTCTTCAAAAGGTCAAGGTCAAGGAAGACAAAGAAAGGGCTTAGAAGCTGTTACCGATTAAAGATACTAAAGAGACACAAAACCTAAATGAAATGCATAATCTTGAATTGCAAATTGGAATATGGATTGTGGAACAGACAGTGGCATTATGTCAATACTAAATTACTTGACTTTGATAATTGTACTATGATTATGTAGAATGTTCTCTATTCTTAGGGAACACACAATGAAGTAGTTACAGAGCAAGCATGATGTCTTCAACTTAATTTTCAATGATTCAGGGAAAAAAATCTACCTATCTAGAGAGCGAGAAGAGAGAGAATAAGATAGCAGATGGGACAAAATGTACAAAATTAGGAAGTCTGGGTCAACAGTATAAGGGAGTATCTTGTACTATATTTTTGCAAGTTTTGTAGAAGCTTGAAAATATAGCAAAAGTTAAAATTTCCAAACAGTGTCCCCAGGATTGAATCTGTCAGCGTCAGGGCTATAATTATTAGCTTGTCCTTCAAGAATAAGACTTAAAAACCCACCAGCAAGTTTCCAGTTCCTCTGAGATGGAGGAAGCACTCTCCATCCTGTCTTGTCATGTGGCAGAATGCACGGAGCAGCTGTTTGAGGACTCTGAAATGTCAAAAGCAGCTGACACATTGGGGAATATGTCTAAAATTGAATTACCACTGAACTGGTGGAGAGTCTACCATTTTGTCCATCTTTTGGCATATTCTCTGACCTGAACTCCATGCAGCCTGAAACCTGGAAGTGGGCCTCAGGACCAGACACAGAGAGCTCCAGAAGAAGAACTCCAGTTCTGTCTCCAGGAACCTGAAGGGGAGCGCTTAACTCTCAGAGAAAGCAGGGAAATCCTGTTATTCTTTTTATCTTCTTTGTTTTTAGTTTTTTCTCTGTTTCCTCACAACCTAGCCCCAGAGCTGTTCTGTGTTTGCACTGGTGGTGGTGGTGATGGGTTTGTGCAAGAATATAAAACTCTGAGGCAGGAGACTGCGATCCCAAGAGGGTGGGCCAGCTTGATTGCATTTTTCTTCTCTCTGCCTTCCTGATAGAGTGAGCTGCCACTTTCTGGCTTGAAGACTGAAAAGGAGAGCCCCAGGGAACTGGAAAGTCCCAAGGTGGTCATGGAGACGAAGAAGCTTAGGAAAACAGCCTTGTAAAGTTGTCTGTGAACTCCTGGGTTCCCACTTGAGCAGCTCATGTCTGGATCTACACCTACACAGCAGAGGCAGGTAGACCTTGAGATCTGAACTGTGGGATAGACCACCACCCCTGCCCCAGACTGGCCTCTAGGTGGTACACATGGGTGACAGTCTGAGTAGCCCTGCAGAGGTTTGGAAAACCAAACTGACATTGGAATGAAAACTCAAATAAGAATAGTCATAACTAATCAGATCAAATTTTTTATCTGCTGAATCAAAAACATCAAAATTCTCCATAGAATTTTATCAAGATTCACAGCCCTATCTTATTCATAATGCTCAGGATAAAATTCAAAATTATGTGACATAGAAAGAACCAGGAAAATATCAACTCACATGGCAAAAGATAATCAACAGATGCCCCAAAAATGAGATGACACAGATTCTGGTTTCTCTGGCAAACACTTCAAAGTAGCTACCATAAAAATGCTTGAGCAAGCAATCATAACTATTCTTAAAACAAAGTTAAAATAGAAAGTATCATCAAAGGAAGAGAAGGTATAAAGGACCGCATGGAAATGTTAGAACTGTCAAATACAATATCCAAAATAAAAAATTCACTAGATGGCTCAATTGCAGAATGGACATGACAGAGTAAAAATTCAGTGCACTCAATGATGGAAGAATAGATATTATCCCATCTGAACAAGAGAGAGAAAAAGATCAAAATTGAAAAATGATCAGGGGCCATGAAACAATTCTAAAAAGTCTTATGTGCACGTCATCAGAATTCCAGAAGGAGAAAATCAAGATTCAGAAAAAGCATCTGAAGAAATAATGGCTAAAAACTTCCAAAATTTGGTGAAAGACATAAACATATAGATCCAAGAAATTCACTGAGCCCCAAACAAGATATAGTAAAAAAATTCTACACTCACGTACATTATATTCAAACTGCTGAGAACTAAAGACAAAGAAAAAAACCAAAACAAAACAGGAAATTTAGCAGAGAAAAGTAATAAATTGCTCATAGGGGGACACCAATGCATATGACTGTAGTCATCAAAAACCTTGGAGGCCAGATTACAAAGGAAGAAATAAAACTATTTTTACTCTCAGTTGATATGATGATTTTTTTTTTGGCCATGCCACATGGCATGCGGGATCTTAGTTTCCTGAACTAAGGGAAATTAGGTCCCCGACCAGGGATCGAACCTATGCCCCCTGCAGTGGAAGAAATTAGTTCAAAATGGATGATAGACCTAAAGTAAAATGTAAAACCAGAAAATATTTAGAAGAAAACATAGGAGAAAACGTTTAAGATCTGAAGCTAGGCAAAGAGTTTTTGCACAAGACCACAAAACTGGGTCCATCCAATAAAAACTTGATAATTGGACTTTGTCAAAATTAAATATATTTACTCTGTGCACAGACTTCAACTATAAGAAAACAAACAACCCAATATTAAGAATGAGAAAAATACTTAGGCACTTCATCAAAGAAGATATAGGGAAGGCAAATAAGCACATAAAAACGTGCTCCACATCAATAATCATTAGGGAGATGCAAATTAAAAGCACAATAAACTAGCATTCTATACCGATTAGAATGTCTAAAATAATACCAAGTCCTGGCAAGGATACTGAGCTACTGGAACTCTCATACACTGCTTGTGGGAAGATGGTCCAGCTGCTCTGGAAAACACTTTGGCGATTTCTATAAAATAAATGTATACTTGCCATATAGTCCAGCAATCCACCTCTAAGTATTTTACCCAAGAGAAATGAAATCATGTTCATACAAGACCTGTACACAGATTTTACAGCATTTCTGTTCATAATTGCCATATGCCAGGAACAACTCAAATTTCCTTCAACATGTTAGTGGATAAACTACAGTACATCCATACAATGGAATATTACTCAACATAGAAGGAATGAAGTATTGATACATACAACCACTTTGATGAATATTAAAGGCATTACCCTGAGAGAAAGAAGCCCGTCTTAAAGATTACATACGGTATTACTCCCTTGGTATAATATTCTTGCAAAGACAAACTAGTTACAGAGACTATATCAGTCGTTGACAGAGGTTGGAGCAGCGTAGGGTGTGACTACAAATGACTGTACGAGGGAGTTGAGGAACTACTCTGTTTCCTGATTATGGTGGGGCTTATGTGATTCTTTTCTTTTTTAATTGAAGTATAGTTGATTTACAATGGTGTGTTAGTTTCCAGTGTACAGCAAAGTGATTCAAATAAATATATATATTCTTTTTCAGATTCTTTTTCCTTAGAGGTTATTACAAACTATTGAGTATTCCCTGTACTATATAGTAGGTCCTTGTTGTTTATCTATTTTGTATATGGTAGTGTGTATCTGTTAATCCCAAACTCCTAATTTATCCCTCTGCCGCTTTCCCCTTTGGTAACCATAAGATTGTTTTTTATGTCTGTGAGTCTATTTCTGTTTTGTAAAAAATTCATTTGTATTATTTTTTTAGATTCCACATATTCGTGGTATCAAATGATATTTGTCTTTCTCTGTCTGACTTACTTCACTTAGTATGATAATCTCTAGGTTCATCCATGTTGCTGCAAATGGCATTATTTCATTCTTTTTTAGGGCTGAGTAATATTTCATTGTATCTTCTTTATCCATTCATCTATTGATGGACACTTAGGTTGCTTCCATGACCTGGCTATTGTAAATAGTGCTGCTATGAACATTGGGGTGCATGTATCTTCACGATTAGAGTTTTCATCTTTTCCAGATATATGCCCAAGAGTGGGATTGCTGGATCATATGGTCACTCTATTTTTAGTTTTTTAAGGAACCTCCATACTAGGGCTTACATGATTCTTACATGTGCTCAAATTCATAGAACTATACACAAAAATGTCAATTTTGTTGTACATATTTTAAAATTAAATTAAAATTTAAATATCAACTATAATTTACTTAAGAATAAATTTAGCTTCTAAATGGAAAGAGAACATTTAAAAGAACCACCGACTAAGGATTGGCATTATGATATAGGTGCAATTCATTTTTATTGTCATATTGCTTTAGGCAGCTTGGCAAAACACATCCATCAGCAGGAATTCAGTCATTTTGGAATTCAATAACTGCCACCACTATTCAGTCTCCTGCTGGAAACAATCAACTTAACAGCTTGTGAAGGAGGAATCTATCTTGCTCTGCTATCGTGGGTATTCTGCTGGCTTGGGGTATGGACTCCTGCAGAAGAGAGGGCTTCCTCAGGTATAGAGACTGGAGATGTTTCAAATGGAGGTAGGTGATGCGGGTGGGGCGTTGTCAAGGAGGACCAGCTGCCAAGTTTCCAACAAGATGGTGTAATCTTAATGAGTATCATACATAATCGTACAGAGTATGGACGCTCACACTTTTGAGGTCAGAGATTTGATCTCGTCATTGCTTCCGAGGTGACTGGATGCAGAGGGCGTAGTGAAGATCCTTCATAGCCTCTATGCACCCTTACAATTGTGAGCTGACACCCTTTCTTAGAAGCATCCAACTCCCTTTGCCAGATTCATGCTCAGCAAGCGGCCTTCTGGTAGTTCACTCATTTATTCATTCATTCACTATACATTTCTCGAGCACCGTCACTGTGACAAATATCACACTCGGTTCTGGGCATACAAAGATAAATAATGCATATGCACTGCTTCGAGCAGCTCATAGATTTTTGCTGCAGGGTAGAGGGTGTGATGGCCAGCTGACAGGTATTCCAGACCCTGTGGCAATGATTTTCCACATTGTGATTTAGCAAGATAAGGTTAGGTGCAGTCAGTCATTCTCTTGTGAATTTGCTTGACCAAAACCATTTCCTCGAATTTTACTACACTAAGAGAAATATTATAAAACCCCAAGATGGGAGCCCAAACCGATTATTCCAATGAGGAATTGCCCACCTGTGAGATTCCAGCCTGTATCGCAACACTAATGATCCACCTTAGAACCCAAAGTTACATTTATCCTCAATCCACACTCAGCAATTTTACTCCAACTCTGATTTCTCCTTGTTTACTACATTATACCATCTGTAATACAACATGCCATCCTCAGCAGGCTGCAACTGAAGCTAGGAACTGAGCTTCAGGCACGCTTGTATTCTATTGCCCCACCCCAACCTCAGCAGCTAGTTCAGTGCTTTGAAAATGATCCTGCAAATGAATTGCAATTTATGTTTATGTGAAAGAGCAGAGTGAGAGAGGAAGAAAGAGAGAGAGAGAGAGAAAAGAAAGAGAGGCTTAAGCCACTTGGAATTTGAAGTTTAAATGCCTCTTAAGTAAAGCATATTTTTAATAGACTAGTACAAGAAATACACTTTTCAACGGAAAAAAAAATGGGCTCTAATTTTGCCTGCGACTCGTTAGCTATGTTATCTTTATAAGGTAATTATCATCCCCAGCCTTGGTTTTCTCAACCATAAAATGAAATGATTGGGTTAAAGAATTTCTAAATCATTCCAGTACCCGTTGATTCCAGTATTTCTCAAGATAAAATCCTCCCTTCAGATCCTTCTCTGTTTTTGTTTTGTAATTTGTTTCCCCATTTCCTCTTGACACTTAAAAGGACTTTGTGAAAACTACTAGTTTTCCTAGTACATTTCCTACAAACATCATATCATATATGTTTCTTATTAGGGCTTCCGACATTCCACATGTTTTTCAAAGGTAATTGGAAATACTGGAGACAATTTAAGGGTCATTATTGGGTTAGCCAAGAAAATAGCTAATGATGACTTTAGCTACCAGACTATTCAGCCGATCATAGAACCCATTAGCTCAATTACGTAAATCAAATAGGAAAAAACATTTAGACTTAAAAAGCCACCCACCACTACCTACTATTTGCCTTCGAGCTACTATTTCATGGTGAATTCAAATTGTTCCTTCTATGAAAAAGAAAATGACCAGATCATCTGATTTAGCAGATATAGTGATGCAAGATCACTTAGCATATATAATCATGAACCAAAAATTACACCACACAGCAATTTTAAGAAAACGGGTAAGACTAGACCTTCTGTGTAAATAGGACATGAGCCTCTCTTGAGTGGTTTATTTCCCTGTACTGGGGCAGGTGCGTGCAGGAAGCAGTTTGTGGTCTTTGCTTCCCTTAAGGAAATTCTTTCAATCCTGGAATGGTCTGTAGGTTCAGATTTGTGGGAAGGCAAGGGACTGGCTTTGAGATGAACATTTATGACCGTAAACGTCCTAATTCTAGCAGTTTACAGCATGTAGATACTGAGCAGTCACGTAAGCTTTCAAAGACAAGCCCTCCAGATAATGCTAACTTGAACTTGCAGTTTTTTATTACACAAGTGGGCAGGTCACAGGATGTTCGAAGTGAGTCATAGGGAGAAAAGAATACCACAGCTCATATTATTTAATATTCATTAAGTGTGGTAATTATGTTCAGACTATTATGCTGTTGCTGGAGAGAGTCGGTCCATCGAGTGAAGGTTCGAAAATGATGTAGTGCATATTTCATCCAATTATAAATTCAGCAACTGATGTAATCCATGATGTGCTGGCAAATGCTTGACAACTGGCTTCTCACCATGGATTTCATGGTGTAGAGCATGGTGAAGACCCTCCCCTCAGGGTGGGTGGATATCAAGCTACCGATATGATGTCATCTGACTTGCACAACTGCTGAAAATTCAACAATCGGCTCTAGCGGTTGGGAACAAACAGCTCCAGCACACTTCTGGATGTGACCTAAGCTAAGGAATAAGGAAAAGGATGGCCTACATGTAATTGGAACTCCAAGACATTTATTTCTTAGATGACACACCTAAATGCTTATGTTTTTCCAAACTTCATCCCAAATTGGCAGAGGGTATTGGGTCACTTTTTCAGAAGACCCCTGTGAAGGAGCCCTTTGGAAAAAGGCTGGGATCGGGAAATCTACATTCTAAATATCAGCTGTTCCTCATCTGCTGTGTGACCATGGGCAAGTCATTCCATTTCGCTGGGTGTCATACATAAAATAAACAGATTGCATATGGGGAAGGCGTAAGTTCTCTTCCATTTCTGCTGCTCTATATGCAAGTTAGTCCAAACTCAACTCCAGTGCAGATCATCAAACTGGGTGTCAGTAGCCACATAGGTCCTGAACTATGAATGGTCACTACCCATGTAGGAGGTGGGAAGTCTCCAATGCTTCCCCAGGGACTTCCTAGGACCTTGATCTCTCCCTGAGAGAGGCTATTTTACTGACCCCGAATACAGGTAGGGGCAGCTCTACTTTCTCCAAGCTGTGTCTTCCCTTGCACCAATGATCTCTCCTTATCTCAGCCCAGAGTGCAGTGCTTCATCCCGAAACCTTTCTTTCCTAGCTCCACTTCTCCTTTCACCCCTATGTCATGAGGTAGTGATGTATAACATTATTTCATACTCAGGCTGAAACTCTCACCACCGGGTGCAACAGGAGACTATAAAATTTGCAAAAGCAAGACATGTGATTTAGGTCCTTAAGTACAATAATGTAAAAAAACTCATCATTTATTGTTGCTTATTCAACTGTATCTTAATATTCATTATTTCTATTGATACTTAACTATTTAAAGATCAGCTCTGCACAGTCGAGTCAGTAAATATCTGTTGAATGAATCAATGCATGTCTGATGTTCTATGTATCTGTCTGAGCAGATGAGGCGGCCACTGGTTCATTCTCAGGCTTCTGGTGCTATGACACATTTTTCTTATTTTATATTTTTCTTTATGTTCTCTGTTTATTTCTAAAGAATGGCAAATAGCTTCGTGCACTGTGGTGGAGGGGGAGGATTTTGGCAGGAAAATCATCCTCTTTACCTGTCAGCTACCTTCCAGAAATGCCTGAACTGAGAGATTGGGAGAGGACAAAGCATGTTGCTCGATTGCTGACATTTGGAGGAGCAGCATGTGCCTCGGAGTGGGTGGAACTAGTCCCTGCTTCCATGCTCTGATCTGAAGCTTCTGTAACAGATGTACTGGGGGCTGGAGAACGGGGTGCTCATTTGCGGAGGTGAGAGAGCTGGGGAAATGCAAGGGCCATGGTACCAGGGGGTAGACAGTGCCGCGGGCTGGGGACCCTATTGGTTCTGCTGGGTGGTTTTCCTTCAGAAACATTTTTAACCGTTTGCAAGGCTGGAAGCCACAGCAAACATTGCTAATTTACCGTTTCTTTCTAAGGCTAGAGCACTGGGACTAGATTGCACGGACCTTCTTGAAAATACTAGCATTTTATGTTTATTTCTGAGTAGAATTTAACCCCCCACTTGACAAAATTAGCATCCCAGAAGCCTTTTATGTTGTTGCTGTTAATCATAAAAATGGCATGAGTGTAATAGAATTCTGGTGTAAAAAACTGAGTAGTTTTTTCTGTAATCAACCTGATGTCTTTTTTATGTGTATAGTAGTGAATACTTTTTCTTATTCCTGCTTTCGTTTTTATCTCTTTTTTCTTTTGATTTAGTTCTCCTTTCTCCCACATAAGCCCACATCTTATATTCTAGTTTTCATATTTCTCCAAGTAGAAAAATAAATCTTAGGAAGTTGTAGGAATAACCATCTATTTGACATACCAAATACATTCTTCCCAGGATCTTATGGTATATTTCCACAATAAAGATGGTTTTTAAAAAAGTCCTGACAAAGGGGCAGTGAACCCACAATTTTCAAATCAGAGTTAATCTTTAACTTTATATTTTAATCAATGGGTATATTTAGTTTAAACTAAATGGCTTCTCTGGTCTTTATTTGACCAATAAAAAGTTGAAATTATATGTATTTTTACTCCTCAAAATTAAAAAAAAAAAATGGGAAGCTCTAGAAGATGCAAAACATTCTGACTTTCAAAAAAGTTGGTAGAGAGACCACGTCTGTTTCTAATTACACAAACTAGTTAAGAAAAAGAATTTTAAGTCAGCTGATATTCTTCCTTTCATTACTTATTATTTAAACCAGCTCATATTTTTCCTTTCATTATTTTCATGACATCTAAAAACTGGTCTGACTGAATTGGAGCATTTGGAATGGGTTTGTGTACGGAGAACCAGGGTCTAGAAGAGTCACATGTTTCACTAACAGGAGTTTTATATTTTTCATGAAATACAGAACTGAAAAAGTCAATTTCTCTATTTCCTTCATTTTGATTCTCTGCTTACTTACACAAAATAATGCAAATTAGGTCATTAGTTATTGACAATATTGTCAATTAAGAGAGTAAAATCAGTAATCAACCATATAAGCCTGACCTCCAATTGTATATTTCATTTTAGAGGAACGTTTCGTCAGTGACAAACCCAATATTTCTGCTCATCACCTGGGTTCTGAATCCACTGAAAGGATCATGGTATAGAATCTTTAGTTGAATGGAACTTTAAAAAAGTTATCATCATTGTACTTAATATCTGCTGTGGCTTAAATGGTCTCAGAGGCCCTAGTACTGCAGCAAGTGGAGACCAAATCACGAAAGACACTGCCCTTGTACCTGCAAGCCAGTCCATGCCCCCTTTACATGGTGAGTTCCCTTAGAAGAGAGCAATAAGATAGACGGCTGTTAGAAAATGCTTCATGATCGTGAAACTGTGAAGAAATTAGCCTGGTAACAATCAGAAACAGCTTTTGTGGGTTTGGCCTTAGAGCCTGGCCTTCTTCTCTCTCATCTGCACACAAATTTATTAACTGCAGGAGTAGGGGTTGTCTCTACCTTGCATTCCTATGTAGCCATGAATTAATTCCCAAATGCCAATGCGAGTCTGTTTTCCTTTTCATGCATCATATGAGGGGAGACAGCTGGAAATACTACTCTGTGTGCCCCATGCACCCACTCAGCGCAATCTCTTGTTCACACAGTGGGGTAAAGAGGTAAAGAAATTATTCATCCCTGTCCTAGCGTGTGCTCTATAAGTTGTCTCAAAATTGGTACAGCTTACTGCGCTAATGAAAACATCCCAAAAATGGACAGAAAATAATAAAGTCTGTGTCTTTAAAAAATAGCACCTAACTTTTATATTCCATCAGTCAATAATCATAGAATTTTAAAGCAAAAAGAATTTTAGAGATCTTGAAAAAAGTATAGGGGTGAGTAGCCTTGGTTTAAAGTAAAAACACTGAATTTGGAATCAGAAGATCCAGGTAGCTCAAATGTTTTATGAACAAGGAAAGTTTCACTGTAGCTTATATGACTTTTATATGTTATTTTTATATGTTATTTTTCTGAATGTCATGATGACACCTTATAAGGAGTATTCAACAGGAACCAAGCTCTGAGAGTACAGGACAGGGATCTCCAGGTTCTTGGGAGTTATAAGCTGTGTTGCTATTTAATTTTTAGAAGTCTCTCACATTCTTAGAGGTGTTTTCAACACATTTAAAACATTTAAACTGGACTCAAATGAAATATATATAATAAAGGAATTCCATTGGAATTGAGAGAGGAAATCAAGAGAAATTTTTTACTCTGATTATGGAGTGTGTTTTTTTTTTTTACAGGGAGGCTATATTCAAGTATAATTCATATGGTAAAAAGCATTATTAAAATGAAGAATATACTCTCTTACATGAGAAAGTACTAAGATGTTTACACACCTTTACCTCTGGCCTAATACTTTACTTTGAGCTAATAATCAGTACCAAAAAATAGAGAAGCAGAATAACGAAAAAGAACACAATCACATGTGTTCCCCCAACCCTACAAGTAATATTGTCTTAAGAATTTTACATCATTTCTTAGTCAATTAGATTCATCCTGAGGTGTTTCCAAACACATAAAATCTGGAAATCTCTGCTGTAAAAAAAGTAAAATAGAACTGCAGAGCATATCGAAACAAGATATCCCTGACTGAACAGAAAAGTTCTGAACTTATCATTCCTGTTGGGTAGACCTCCCAAGAGTATTCTTTTTTTTAATTTTATAGCTACTTTATTTATTTATTTATTTATTTATTTATTTATTTATTTATTTTGGCTGTGTTGGGTCTTCGGTTCGTGCGAGGGCTTTCTCTAGTTACGGCAAGTGGGGGCCACTCTTCATCGCGGTGCGCGGGCCTCTCACTATCGCGGCCTCTCTTGTTGCGGAGCACAGGCTCCAGATGCGCAGGCTCAGTAGTCATGGCTCACGGGCCCAGCCGCTCCGCGGCATGTGGGATCTTCCCAGACCAGGGCTCGAACCCGTGTCCCATTAGCAGGCAGATTCTCAACCACTGCGCCACCAAGGAAGCCCCCAAGAGTATTCTTCATTGACATGAACAATTTATCTGATTGTTCACTGAGATTTGTCAGTAAGACACCAAAATACTTTCTTTCGATCAGTTAGGCCAGAGACCAGAAGACTTCCAATTATACTTCTGTCATTATTTTTGCTCCTAAAAGATGGTAGAATTCCGGGGAAATTTTAGTCCTGCCATGGTGGTTAAGATAAAGCTGAGAATTTTAAAAGCTAGGGATACCCCCAAAGATATTGATATTTGGTATCTGGGGCTTCTAAGCACCTAGTAAGCATCTGTGTTTCCTCGAGGGCTGGTCCCTCGCAAGTTGTTTATAAATATTTGTTGAAGAAGGAATAGAAGAGAGGGAAGGAGAAAAGAAAGAAGAAGGAAGGAAGGAAGGAAAGCTGATGGATGTCAGTATTTAAACTAATTACCTTGAATGAAAATGACAATAAAAGCAGCCTTATTACCACCCCACAGTAAGAAGGTTCTCAAGGCAGGGTTTTTCTATGACACCAAGACCACAAGCAACAAAAGCAAAATAAGCAAGTGGGACTACATCAAACTAAAAAGCTCCTGCACAGCAAAGAAAACAATCAACAGAATGAAAAGGCTACTTACAGAATGAGAGAAAATATTTGCAAACCACACATAACATAAAGGGTTAATATCCAAAGTATATAAAGAACTCATACAACCCAATAGCAATAATAATAATAGTCCACTCAATATGGGCAGAGGACCTGAAGAGACATTTCTCCAGAGAAGATATATAAATGGCCAACAGGTACATGAAAAGGTTCTCAGCATCACTAATCATCAGGGCAATGCAAACAAAACCGTGATGATACATCACATCACACCTGTTAGAATGGTTATTATCAAACAGACAAGAGATAAATGTTGGAGAAGATGTGGAGAAAAGGGAACCCTGGTACACAGTTGGTGGACATGTAAATTGCCACTATGTAAAACACGCACAGTAAGTAAAAATGGTAGCGATTGTGCTGGGATGACATAATTATGGTATTTTTCAATCTCTTTTTTACATTGTTATGACTCCTTTTTAATGAGAAAGTATTCACAAATGAAATCTAAGGTCTCTGTCAAATACATGATGGTCATGTACCATGTAAATTGGTGCAGCCACTATGGAAAACAGTACGGACATTCCTCAAAAAATTAAAAATGGAACTACCATATGACCCAGCAATCCTATTTGGGCATATATCCAAAGGAAATGAAATCACTCTCTCAAAGAGATATCTGCACTCCTACATTCATTGCAGCATTATTCACAATAGTTAAGATATGAAAACAATTACAGATGAATGGACAAAAAAGATAACTTGAAAAAAAGACATTTTCAAACAAACAAAAACTGAGGGAATGGATGCGTTGGTGGCAGAACTTCTTCATAAGAGATGTTATATGTTAAAGGAGCTTCTCCAGGCCAAAGGAGTATGACAGAGGCCAGAAACTTGAATCTACACAAAGAAATGAAGAGCACTAGGGATGGAATAAATGGAGGTAAAATTTTTTTCTTATTAATTGCTCTAAAAATAGCTTTAAAGAGTAGTAACAATGTACTGAATGTTTACAGAATATGTAAAAGTAAAATTTATGACAACGCTGCAAGAGATTGGAGTGAGATATTGGAAATACACCATTATAAGGTGCTTACCCAACACAAGGAAGTAAAATTTATTTGAAGTTGGACACAAATTATGTAAAAATTATATTGTAAATCCTAAGACAACCACTAGCAATTATCTTAAAGAAGTTAAATAATTCAATAGAGATGAAATTGAATATAATTGCTTAATTAAACCTAGAGAAGTCAGAAAAAGAAGAAAAATAAAGAACAAATGGAACAAATAGAAATCCAATATCAAGATGGTTGATTTAACCCAACCATTTCAAAAATCACTAAATGTGAAGGGAGGAGGTGGACATTCAGACCAGATTCTTGCTTCAGCCTTCAGGTAAAATATTCTGGAGTTATCTATTTTAGTCCCCAAACTCACTTTTCCAGAAAAGAACAGGATCCCCATGTGAAGCTGGTGTCCCTGTGTATCATCTCCTAGGAAACACCGCCAAGTGCAGTAACAGTTACCTAGAGTGGAATTAAAGGTTTGGAGATTCTGGCTTGACCAGACTCTTGTGGAACAATGCACAATCCTGCAGTGTAGATTATACCAGGGGCCTCTTTATTCAGGAAGAGAGAGCTGCCTGGAGAACAGAGGAGTCCAAGAGGGTTTTGCAGAGCAATAGGACTTAAGTTGCATCCAGAAGTTGCCCGGTGGCATGCAAGTTGGACTGAGGGGAAGATGGCAGGATACCAGAATGGGGCCCAGGGGTATTTGATTTTGCCTAAAATTTCAACTCTGCTAAATATTACAGTGGCTGTTGACCCTACATCATCCAGTTGAAATGTGTTTGTCAGCATTGCAGACTTCCTATTTGCTGCTCTAGGGGTAGAATCTGAAAATAGTCATTAAAAAGTCTTCAAGTGGCTGTTTGATCCCTTGTCTAAAGCCTTTGAAATGATTTTCCATCAACTTCATTCATGGTGATTTTGGAAGGAGGTAGGGCCTTTGAGTTATTCTTATCCTTACCTGAAGGTACAGCCTGTCCTTTTGTTAAATGTATTTTACTGGTATTTATGGAACAATTTATGCTGGCTAATCAAACAAATTAGAACACTTATTTTTGCTTTCCTCAATTCAGTCAGTTATTAATAATCATGTTGTCATTTTTTTTCCAGACTTGGCACCAAAACTTTATTCATTTTCCTTAGAAATTCTGTCACCAACCTACTATAAAAACTGTCATTATCTCTCAAAGCCACAGTCCTGACATCTGTTAAGTAAAGGTTTATTTTACACTTCAAAAGTCAATCTGCAGAGCTGACTAAACTCCTTCAGAATTTTACAGCTTGCTCTTGTCAAATATTTGGGAAAATAAAATTTGCTTTTTGAAAAATATTTGGTTTTCATAGGAAAGAAAATACTCTTTTTTTAAATCAAAAGATTCTTTTGTTTCTTTCCCCAAAAAAGAAAAAAAAAAACTTTTCTTATCAATTGGTTTTTAGAAAAACATGTAAAAGAATTGGATTAATGTTTGTGTGTTTTATTTCAAGCAACACACCAATTTCTTCTAACATCCTTGAAGGTTGAGTAGGTCATCTAAATTCCAGAGAACTTATAAGAAAGAAAATTCCAGCAACATGGTTGGCCTGGAGAAGGAGGGGAGAGACTCTGCTAGCTGTCCCTCCAGCCTCTCTCCACAGCCCCTGCCTGACAGATTTGGCTTTGACCATGGCTCTCTGTGCTAAAGATCCTCTCTGACCCATCATATCAATCCAGGGCTCTAGGAGACAAATCCCCACTTGCTTTCTAATGTCTCTGGAAACAAAGGAAGGTCATGAAGGTCTAATGGAGTATTTTCTCTGTATTGGGGTTTGTGCTAAGAACATTCCGTGGGCTACTTTGTTTAATGCTTACAATAGTCCTACAAGATAGGTATGGTCTTTGTGTCTCATGTCAAAGCTTATGATTGGACTCTCAATCTTTGCTGCTTCCCAGCAGGCTACCTAATACCTTGTTCCATCCTTTTACTAATATACTTTCTGTTGTTGTTTGGCATCTTGTGATTCCAAGCTTCAAACTTTTCTCTAGTGAGAATGCATGTCTTTGTAGCTCTACAGAATTGTGAACCTGTAAATTCGTAACTGCCCCTTTGTGCTTTAGAAGGGTTTCCAGACAGACTCTGTTCTGAGGGATGCTACCTTCTTTCTCATGTGGATCTACTATCTAATATAAATAGAGGTGGGTATGAGCACGGAGTTTACAAGAATTTCTATTGCTGAGTTTAAGTCCAAAGCTTAAACAATTCTCTACTGCTTCTGACACAGAAGCCATGAAACAGAAGATGAAATGTACAAGAAATCAGAAGACCTGGTCTCTGACACTTGTTCTGCCATTAATTAACCAGCTGTTTCGCATTGGATTCTTCCATGGCACTCTCTATTTGGTGCAAAATGGAGAGATGATAGTACTTACCTCTCTGGTTTCTATAAAAACCAAATGAGTGACGTGGAAGTAGTTTGAAAACTAAAGGACTTTCAGTGATGTTCATATTCAACTTACACCTTCAGTGGGACCCTTCAAAGCTTCTGTTGTCCTTAAGTTCAAAACCAACCTCCTAATCACTGTTCACTGGTCAAGGTTCTGGGTTGTAAGCAACTGAAATGAGTTCTGGTGAACTTAGACAGAGGGAGCTTTTTGGAAGATGGTAGCAGGCTCAAAGAACCCCTGGATGGCTTGGGAAATGAGAAGAATGGACGGGGCGGGGGGGGCTCTGGAGGCCAGATGGAAGAACAGGGCACCAGATAGCGCTGCTGCCACTGCTGGATGCCATAGGGTGCCACTGCCACGAATAAATTCTGCACTCTTCCTGTGACTTTGCATTTCCTGCTCCAGATCCAGAGACTAGGGTGATCCAGGGTGAGTAAGCAGACAATCATAGGTCCCATGACTATGCCTTGGATGCTAGGAGATGGGAGAAGGAGGATCTCTCTGCTTCATCCTGCATAACAGGAGACTATAGCTATGGATATGACTGATGCCATGCACAGTGGGAGATGCCCCCCAAACAGAAAGAAGGGGTGGATGCTATATGGTGAAACTGAAACGAAAACAACTCAAACCTCCTGCATGGTCTGTCCCTGCTTCACTCATTAGCCTCATCTGGCACCACCCCCTTGCTCTACCGACTAGTGTTATTTCATTTCCTCTTTTGTGCCAAGCTCTTTTCCACCTACAAGCCACTCAACTGGGATTATCCATCATTTCCTATCTTCTCCTTCAGTGAACCCCTCCTGAGCCTTTAAGTTGCAGCTTCATCGAAACTTCCATGGGAAATACTTTTCCTGCCACCACTTCTGGCCAAATCTAGGTTAGACCCCTCCCCACTCACCCATTGTATACTTCCACATAAACTTGTGCTTCTTTTTCATTGTGCTTATAATTAAATAATCATTGGCATTATTTTGTAGATGTCTGTCTCCCTCACTAGACTACAAGCTTCATGAGGATAAGGTCTTTATCTATCTTATTCACACATATATCCCAGTTTCCAGTAAACACTCAATAAACATTTATTGGGTGAATGACTGAGTTAATAGATACGCATGTGAGGACTACTTACCAGCTACCTGAGACCCTCAGGTATTCCCATTTACCCAAATGTTAGCAGCCATAGCCCTCTCTTCCTGCCTATGGTGCTGTGAGGTCCTGAAGGACATGACCAAGTGCTTATTCCTCTTTGTACCCCTCTCACTGGCATGATTCTAGGAACATTAAATAAATGGCTCAACAGATGAATGGACGGATGCATGCATGAATGAAGCGTCTGGAGTTGTAGTGAAAAAGCTGTTACTACTATTCTCCTCTGAGCCCCTCCAATATGTCTTAGATTAAATTCCTTTTGTTACTTCAAGCTAGGAGGAAAAAATGAGCACAAGCATCTTCTTTTAGCAGCTGATCGATATGGACTAGGTTTCTGTTAGGTACGACAGGGGCTAAAAGTAATTTTAGAACTTCATTTTCCCCTCTCCAAAAGTTTATCGTTGAGGTAGCAAGACTGGCCAATAATACATGAGGAAGTAGACAACAAAGGCTGCAGACAATAATCCAAGACAGTAGTAAAGGAGACGTTACATGCTGGTGTATCATTAATTGCCAACAGAGCACAGACAAGAGGACAATTCATTCCGAGGAGAGGGAGGCTTTAGCTTTCAGACTGGCCCTGCTTTCTACAGCTGACTACCATTCACCCACACAGATACACAGACTCTTCCCAAAGGAACTGCACCTTTTAAAATAACACTTTTCTCCACCCTCCTATTGCATCCCCTCCCTGCCCTCTCCACCTTCCTAAGCACCCTTTGAGCTGTGCGTCCTGGAAACAATTACCTCCCTGTGCCCCAGGCTTCCGGAGGCTATAACTCTGTGTCTTTCCCAAGAAACCCCAAATGTGAACCATTGTCAGCCCAGAGACCCCATAGTGGTTGCTCCATAGAAGATCATCACAAAGGGAGGTGAAGATATAAACGGTGATTGGTTAGGAGTGCCCATTATTCAGTCTGGCTAGACAACTCGTTTATAACACATTGTAGAAGTTGCCATTTTTCATCTAGTTTTGTTAACTGGAAATGGGTCTATCCTTGAGAATCTTTGATTTTCTCTGTGCACATTGGGCCCTCAGCTTGGTCAGGAGTTTGGGTCAAGTCCGAGGACAGACTGACCAGTTTGAATTCTGCCACTTCTGTGTGTCTTTAACCTCTTTAAGCCTCAGCTTTCTCATCTGTAAAATGGACACCATCAAAGGACTTGCCTATAAGGCTTAGTGTGAACGTTAAAAAAGAGCATGCGTGTGAAGACCGCGCAGTCGCTGCTACAGAGGTAGCCCTCGGTCAAGTATAACCGTCATTCTTAAGGTAGCCAAAACCTCTTGGTCTGCCTTCTTCGTTGTGCGTGAAGGTATATTTTCTCCAGCTCCTTCATGTCCCTTCGCTCTTTTCCCACCACGTACTTCACAGGGAAATTTCCTGATTGGACAGAAGAGTGCTGTGAACTTGCCCCTCTGCATTGAAGCCTTCACCAGAACAAGCCGATAGGAGTCCGTCACCGCCAACAGCCGCAGATGCCTGCGATTTAAGCTCAGCTCCGAGGGCCTGACTCGCTCATGGAATCTGTGTGCCGTTAGCAGTAACCCTGGGGACAGGAAACACATGAGGAGTCAGAGTGAGAAGTGTAAATATTGCGGCATGAGCATCGTGCAGCAGCGCACAGCGTCGAGATTGCTGCTGGGGCCCTTACAGCCACGTGACAGAAGGCGGCCCTCCTTACCTCCGCGGGTTCATCTCACGCGCCCCGGGTAGGGAGGCGGCCTTTCCCTCTCCTCCGTGCTCCTGGCAATCCAGGGTCAGAGCAATTGCCTAGACCGATTACTCTGGTGTGTCAGTGATGAGGACGCTGAATTGTGCTCAGTTCCGTAAGATTAGAAACAAATTCCCAGCCGCAAGGTGGACCTCACAGAGTCTGTGCGAGCACACTAATCAGGAAAACAATTCCCACCTGGGCAAAGCGGCCTCCAGGACAACAAACACGATGTCATTTTCGGGCAATTAGAGGTGGTTGCTTTCCTCTCTCCATGCACGTTAAATTGGGTGCGTACGGCATAGGGCAGAAACACCGCGTGGAAAGGAGAAAAAGAGACCTGTGATCCCGCTTTAATTAGCTTCTTCTCTGACATTAGTTGGGCCTCCCTCTGTCCACCCGTCCTAGGTCCTGTAATCATTTCTTACCACGGGCGATGAACATATGTCCCTCCCGTTCTAACAGGCACCTGTCTGCGCTAGGAAGCAGACCAAGCCCTTCCCCTCCCTCCCTGCAGATGGAGATGTTTCAGCTTCAAATTTCAATTCGGGCCCCTGGGTCTGAGGCCCAATTTTGAACAAGTTGGCATGGGGTGGGTTCTGGTGGTGTACTTTTTAATTGCATTATCCTGGGTGATGAAAATCTTTTCATTCTTCATGCATGAAAGCTCATGCTGCACGGGGCACACGCTCCCCACCGGGACTTTGAGCCGGGGCCCGGTTCCCTCCCAGGGCCACTTTGTCAGCTGTTGTAAGATCTTTTGTCATCTCATTGCTCTTAATTGCCCTTGAGCAGCACCAGGCTTTCTAATTCAGATTTTCCTAGAACAGCAGGAGGGAAAATGGAATGATTGTAAAAGGGAGTTAATGATAATTGCTAATGTAGGTAGAGGTTTTTGTTGTTGTTTAAGATAGTCCTTTAAATTTTGTAATCTTGACATAAAGAAGCAGAGATTGGATAAAGAATCGCAGTGCAAGGACCTTCTTGATAGGCCAGAGGAGAGGGAATGAATATGCTTTCTTTTCTTTCCTTGTTTTATGGAATTGACTTGCCCCACTATCAGGGTATCAAAAAGATCTCGCTTGAGTCAGAAATACAGGAGATGCCTGGGGGGCCCACCAGAGCGTGTCCTGATTTCAGAGACTCAAAGGGGAAAAGAAACAAAAAAATTCAACCTGAGAGATACAAAGGAAAATTCATATGGACATCTTAGGAGATTTTAAATACCATCTACATTGCTGATGGCGGGTGAAATAAAGTATTAAAGAAAAGTGCCTACCCTTTGGGGAGTTCGGAATAAAGAGTTGAAGGATCAGGCCCTTGACATAGACTTTAAAAGAGTCGGGAGAGATTTTTAGCATCAACAGGTAAGTTAATCCACCATCTTGATACCAGGAAAAGGAAGCTGTCTTCTTTTTTAGACAGAATCATTAACCATTTCCACCATTAAAGTGGTGTTTTAATTATGTCCGTAAATGTATCCTTACACAATTTCTTGGTATAAAACATCAACTATTATATATTGTGGTAGATGAATATTCCTCTTTCCTTAAATAGTAGTCATCAAAAATCCAAAGAAGTATGGCTTTTTGTTTTCACTGAATTCCCCTTCTGGGCTCTTCTGCCCCAGTCCCACCCAGATGAGAATCCCAGCCCCTCAAGACCGAATGGCTTCTTGCCACCATTTTGGAGGCCACAGTAGTTTTCTCTGAGAGACCACTCATGACCTCAGTCCTGAATCTGCTGGAAGCTCTGTGGAAGGTCAGGCTCCCCTGTGGAGACCTCGGAAATGAAGAACCATCTCCCTGCCCTTGGGCTGTGAAGCTTTTCAGAACGGTTTCAAATGGCTAAAGAGGTGTGTTAGAGCCAGGCCACTCTGGGTCTTCCGTTTCAGTCACTCTCCCCTCTGAGTGCTCTCACATCTAAATTCCAGGAGGGGAACGTACAGCTCCAAGTGGCAGGGATCCCTTTGGGGCAAGTGGCAGGGACCCCTTTGGGGCCAGTGCAGACTCTAGTTTACAAACCCAGGTTGAAAGAGCCAGCACCTCACAGAGGACGAAGGGGTCCTAACACGAAATCCTCTGAGGGTTTTTCTGATGCGAGTGAAAGCACCCCAGTGTCAATCCCTGAGAGCAACAAATGTCCTCACTGAGGTCAGATTCAATGGCCAGCACCTAATGCAAAATATTCCCAACATCAAGGCTTGAGGTCTTCTCCCAGTCCAGTTCTCTGACGTGATTAAAGACCTACTTACATCACACTTGCTTCGAATCTGCAAGAAATGGGCACCCCAAGGAGTTATTAGTATTATTTTTAAATTCTCTGGTCTTGTTAAAAACTCACTCATCGTCACACACATTGGGTAGCTCCTCTACAAAGGCACACTTCTGTGGCATGGTGGGAAATACGAGTGTACAAATACAGGCGTCACTTGATAGTTTTCCCACTCAGAGTTAAAGGGGTTTGCATTTTGTTACCCAGCCCAGCATCCCACTTGAAGGCAAGTCATTTCCAGTCACATCCCAACTAGGTGGGAAGACAGCCCTTATGGTTCATCATGTGCATGAACACCCTGGGAAGCTTGTTTCTGGGAAAGTCAGCCAACAAGGTGAGAATGACAGTGGACCCCCGATTCTGTCTTGCACTAAAGAACCCTTGAAGAGCCATTACAGGCCTCAGTCCCAGCCGACCGTTTGGGGTGGAGCTGGGTTGGGTTTCTAACATTGCCACGTCCCACTGGGCGGCTCTAGACCAGTGATGCAACCACTCTAAGCCTGTGTCCTGAGTGGTGTCCTAGGGAAAATGATACCGGGATGGTAGGGCTGATGGAAATTTCAAAGTATGATCAGAGCATTTAGAATCATGCCTGGCACGTGATTAAGTGCTGGGTAAGTGTCAGCCCGCACTGGGTCCTTGGGCCACCTGGGTCACACCTTGGGCACATACCTAAGTTGAGAGTGACACTTGGGAGAGTGAGAGGAAGCACTATTCATAATCACACCAGGACAAAGGCAGGACCTGGGACAGTCCCAGACCTAAGTCACCCTCACAAAAATCACGTCCTCCTTCCTCAGCAGGGGTCTTGCCTGAAGCTTTTGGAAGTGCCTCCCTTTGGAAATGAGGGTTGCTTCTAGTGTGGTCTCCCCTCTCTTGGCACAGATGAGCCTGATGTAGATCCACCCACTCTTCATCCCTCTCCCCCAGACCGCACCTAAGCAAGCCCAGCAACTCCGGCAAGCAATGCCCTGTAGCTGATGCAAAGGGCAAAGCCCCTTCGCGGTGTCTGGCCACTGGCTCCTTTCATCAAGATAAGGCCTCTCCAGCAGGGAATTCTAGCCCTAGTAGCACTTCTGGCCGCCCAAACACGCCAGCCGCACTCCATCAGCCTGCAGCCGCTGCATCACTTAAAGCTGCAAATGACAAAGACACTTCACAGAGGGGATGGATGGCGTTAGAGCAGAGCCCCTTGCGCTCAGGCAAGAACCAAGATGCTCCCTGCTCAGGCACTGCCCTGCCCTCCAGGGAAACGCGAGTCAACATTTTGCTCTCGGAAGTTGCCACACCTGTCCACCTGCCCCACCTGAACACACGTCCCATTTTTTTTTTTTTGAAGTTGATCTTCACTGGAAAAATAAAAACCCAGCAGTTTGATGTAGTTCTTCTTTGTTCTCAGGCATAACCATACCAAATTTACTGCTCATAAAGTGAAGAATGAAGGGAAAAACACCTCTTTCTGACTATTCTCCCAGAGGAGCCCTTCGAGACGTAGAAAAAGTAAAATGAAATCAAACCATATTATTTAAACTTGAAATTGTTGGATGAGAAAAGAGTTTGTAAAATCTACTGTTTTATTTCCTTTCTTCCAGAACAAAAACCATCCACAGCTTTTCTAAGTCCATGTACTGCATTTTCTTCCCAATTCTCTGTGTTCCTTCCACACAAAAATGTGAGTTAATAATGCCTGCCTCCCGGCCTCTCGGGATTTTCTGTGCAGACTGATGATAATAAAATAACAGGAATAATCCGTGTTTATATGGTGCTGTACAGTTTATAGAGAAAGCGGTTTCACTTAATCCTCACAACGACCCAGCGAGGTTGGTGATATGAGATTCTACACATAACTGTGGGCTGAGAGCACCACGCTACAGAAAGCCGGGCATTGTGCTTATTGGTGGTGTAACTGTCAGCAGTGATGACAGCTCGTGTCCATGTGCCTGGTTCTTTCTGCAGGAGGGCTGGGGTCCCCTGTCAGCAGCCTGGGTAGGTCTCAGCCTCAGGATTTCGGCCTCTCAAGCAGCTGGGGGAACCGAGGAGCAGGGTTGGGGCTGGTGAAGGAAGGCCTTTCTGGATCGTGACCTCCCTAGAGAGGCTGTGAACGGTCCAGCTTCATCCCCCGCTCCCATTTGACCTCACTCCTGCCCCCCTGTCCCGCCCACTGCCTCCCACAGTGAGAGTCCACTTGTCAGGTGTGTCCAAGGTCAATGGTGTAGAAATCCACTTCCAGCGTCAGTCCAGAAACCCAGCAGGGATGCAGTCTCTTCTTCTGGGAGGCCTGGCACCGTCACTCGGACACCACAAATATCATCTCTTCCGTCCTAAGAACTAGGATGGAAGTTTAGTCCTCTGAAGAACTCAACTTCAGAGATTAGATTTCTGAAAGTAAATGGATTTCGCAAACAATCGCTCAAGTTTTAGATTAAATTTCCAATCTGGATTTCTACTCCTATGTCAATACTAGGCCCTCCACTCTGGATCACTATTCTCTTTGCTGGCGGATGTCACTTCTTCGAGGCGCCTGTGTCCTTCTCCAAGCTGGTTGCTCTTCCTGGGGCCCCCATGACTCCTTGGGATCACCCTACTGCGGGAGTGTGATTCCTTGTGTCCTCTTTTACCTCCCGCAGGAGACTGTGAGTTCCTTGAAGGCAAGGACTGCGTTCTCTTATCTTTCTATTTCAGACACTTAGCACCTGGTGAAAAATAATTTTAGAATGAGTCAGGAAGTTTAACAAATGTATCAAAGCCACCTAGAGAGGAGAGGAAAGCAAACTCAACACATTCCTGGATCGCATGTCACACGTGACTCATAGGTGCCCATTTGGATGACCATATTTGCCAGAATCAAAGTGGTTCAAATAAATCCCTCACCCTCAGAGTTATCCCTGCTTCACCCTACTTTTAGACTACAAAAGCGTCATCCTTCAACAAGCTTGAAAGACTATTTTAAAAGCGGATTGGGAGGGTACATGTGAATTTTTTTATAAAATTCTTGTTTAAGGAAAAAGATTAAAATGGTCATAAAAAAACGAGCTAACTTTTTCTAAGGCTCATTACCCTGATTTCCTTGGGTCCGTGAGCACAGAACCAGCTCACCATCTTTGCCGGCTAAAGCTCCCGGCTCACATGGACAACTGGTCTACTCAAGTTGATGTGGCGGTTGAAGAACATAAGTGGACACCAGGCTGTCAAGACACAGTGCAGAGGCTCTGGGAGTGACCCGCTGTCAACCTGGGCCAAATATTAATGAGTAATCTCCTGGCTTGATAGCCAGTGTCTGCTGCTGTGCATCCCTAGAGCTCATTTTCTATCGCATTTCAGTTATTTTAGACAAGTACTACTTTGGGTGATTGATCATTATTTTTAGTTTCATGAGGTTTAGGTGGCTGGGAAGAAAACTACAGCAAAAGAGCATGGCAGGAAGTTTCTCTGCAAAAGATTCATGTATTACCTCTGGGTTATGGCTCCTTAAAACTCAAATTCTTAACTGTTCTGAGGTTAAAAGCTTCCTATTTGACACGAAGTTGAAGGATGATGACCTAGCTGGTGTTATTTTACAAGCACAATTTTACATTTGGCTGTCTCTAGATGAATGAGTCTTTAATTTTCACTGGGGAAGGTTATTATTAGAGAGGGAGATTCTGGATCCTGACAGAGCTCACTGGGGAAACGAAACTGAGGGATTATACTTAAAATGTACAGTCTACCTCTTCCCTGGAAATGTTCTTGGCTGGGGGTGGGAAGGGGACTGGCTGAGTCATCCAGATCTAGAAGTTGTATTAAGCTCCTTCTAGATCACCAGAGAAAAATGGAGGGAAAAACAAAAGTACGGTCATAACCAATAAACTTCTCCCTTTATTTCCTCTACTTTCTCTGCTGATAGATTGACTAGAAAGGAATTTTGTATTCAGTGAATCTAATCACAATATTGTATTAATTTTATATTTATAGCTACCATTCACTGGACACATAATATGTGTGCCCCGGTGAGCTGAGTACTATCATTATCTTTGTTTTACAGATGAGGAAACCGCAGCTCAGAGATGGGGTAAGTTACATGCTTAGGGTCACACTGCTTGAAACATGGCAGAGCCAGAATCAACACAGAGGTCTGTCTGATGCCACAGACCACACTGTGCACTCTTACTCTACATTTCTTCTCCTCTTTAAAGGATGAGGGAGGATGTCTATAGGTATTGAAGGACTTGATCCATGTCACAGCACATTACTGGCACTGCTGTGATTAAAAACAAAGGTCTCCAGACCCAAGGCTCTCATTCTGCTATGGCTCTGCAGCATTATGACCTGATGTGGCAACCATAAAACCATGTACCTTCGATATCCTGAAAAACTTCCCATTTCCTATGATTTTTTACTTTTTAATAAGAATTCTTTTTGTTCTTCACCTGAATAGTGTGTTTTTGTAGATTTCTCTTTGTTCTATCAATAAATTCACAACCAAGAAGTCCCTTTTTTTAGGTCATGTATCTTAATTTCTGGTTGGAAAATACAACCACTCTGAAAAATTGCCCTACATATAGATTTGGGACAAGAGTGCACGTGATGGGTGAATAAGCTATGCTAAGCCTGGTCAGAGTAGGTGGCACTGAGCTGGCAGGTGGGAGCTGAGGGGCTCCGAAAAGACTGACCTGATGTATTCAGCCCCATCCACCCACTGTCTTCCTGAGAGTCCGAAATTCCTGGCATTGGAGTCCCTTCTTTGGATTAAGGTGTCATGTCACCAGTTAAAACAGACCCATGCTGTTGTTTCTTGTCTCTAAATATCTTACTTCATTGCATTGAACCAGACAGTCAGTTGACTGGGAACAGGTGGGTTGAAGGGATGGTATACAGGGGAGGTAGATTTCAGTGTACGAAGCAGATTCAGGAAAGAATCAAGGCAGAGAAACCTACCGCCTGGTCACGGTCAGTCAGATAGATCAATGCCCAATAGGCCACTTTGAGTTGAGACAAGTAAATATTGGAGGAACAGAGTTTGCCAGGAAAAAAAGTAATGATTCTCTTGTTGGCTAAGATGCTTTTAGGAAACATTCATAAATAGTTCGGGTAGTCGATGGATGGCATAGGAATAAGTACTCAAGGTAGAGAACCTGAGAAAGGACAGAGGGTCTAAGACGGGTGACAAGGGGCTGAAGACAAAACCTGTTGGTAAGTTTGTGAAATCCTGACATGGACCCCAGGTCATGGCTCCTAAAATGGGCAGCCTGGTGCCTCTCACACAAGCCCCAGAAGAATTCAGACCACGTGGCTTCTGGTGTGAGAACAGCAGTGGGGCAATGAGACCCACTGAGTCTGTAAAGGACACTCAGCTCCCCGGGCCCCAGCTTCCTCGGTTATCTGCAAAGCAGGAGCAGCCGGCCGGCCTCCTGCAGCTGTGTTTCCACTGCGTGTCGTGGCACCGCCCCCCGGTTCAGTGTTTACCTCCAAGGGCTGGCGGCCACTCACTCCAGAGGGAAGCAGGTGAAGAAGGGTCACCATCCTCCAGCATCCCTCTGTGCCACCACCACGTCCATCCTTCACCTGAGATTTAACCGGCCACACAACTAACACTGCATTCCCATCAGATGAGTCTTCATTTGTTCTAAGATGAGGATGAACACGATTCAAATCAGAAATTAGGCCCCAAGAGTGCCTTGCTGCTAAATTGTTTGGATAAGTGGCAAGTGTGGTGAATCAGCCCTTAGCGAATTTAGAATTTGAGAATCATGGTGATTATCCCCGGATGGGAAAGGAAGGAGACGAGGAGGCAGGAAGCCGGGTATCCCATCCCTGACCTCCCGTTGTCGAGTAATCAAGGCCAATCATAGACTCGGGGTGTGAAGAGAAGACTTCGCCAATCATGTGTGCAGAAAACGATATGTAGGCAAAGGAAAGCCTCTTGGGCACATATTTTGCCTACTGTGCAGGCTCACGGGGAAATTATGTAATAAGGAGAGGGGTTGCACAAACGAAGTGAAGTGTCAGCCCCTGGACCAGGCCCCACCCTCTCGGACTCCAGGGAAGGCCTCCCGTTTTCCTAGCCCTGCCCAGGGTGCAGCACCCCTTCCTGCCATGAGCGGGCCAGTTAGCCTGCACCTGGCCACCCGGGGTTGATGTTTGCCCTCTTTGGCAACCATCTGGGTTTATTGCTCACAGTTCACTTGGTAGAAGTTTATTCAGAAGCATTTTCCTGAACCCTGATTTCACTGTCAAGCCAGAGACCGTTTCTATGGTCCAAAGGGCACGTGCCTCTCTGAGAGTCAAACAGAGAACGTGCTTGCCTTCAACAGCTGCCAGCGAAACAGGCCACTCCTGACTCACTGAGGAGGACTCACCGGGGAGGACTTGCCCCGGAGGATGACAGATCCTGGGCAGCCCCTTCTCCCAATGCCCGGTTCACTCCAGTGGTCCCCCTCTGCCCCAGTGGCACAGGCTCAGCAGATGCCAACCACGTTTAATAGCAGCCTGAGTTCAACAAAGATCATTACAGAAGGATTTTTCGTTGTCGTCCTCTTTGTTTTTGTTTTTCGTTGTTTTGCTAAAGAGAACAGCAATACAAATAAACATATATATGATGGCATTTTGAAGTCAAACGTCTTATGAAAGTATTGATAAATACCATCCTTATTTTTCAGGGAGCCCAGGCTGCTGCAGACCGCCCCATCTAGGTGATGGAGATGGGTTTGTTCTCAGCTGTAGCAGGGTTGACGTGAAGAAAAAAAAAAAAAGGATTGGGTAGCTTTCTTGCTTCTTTGGGTGGGAGGTTGGACTGAAGTAAGGAGAGAAAATCAGTAAGAAAGAAGCAAAACAGCTTGGGACCAGCTCTTGTGGAAGCACAGACACTCCTCTCTCTCTGGCGTCCTTGTCCGGCCCCGTGTGAGGACAACATCTGCACCTGGTCATCCCCACACCTTCCCAGTGGACAGACTTCATCTGCACCAGACGCTTGGCCTCCATCTTTCCACGCCTCCACTCATCCTTCCATAGAGAGGACCAGTGAATGACCAAGAACAAGACAAGAATGTCTGAATCTCAGTGTTATAGGTTGCGTAGGGCACTGGATTAACAATTCACTGGATAAATTAGGAGTTTGGGATTAAGATATATGCACTACTATATATAAAATAGCTAACCATCAAGGACCTACTGTAGAGCACAGGGAACTATACTCAATATCTTGTAATAACCTATAATGGAAAAGAATCTAAAAAAGAATTTATATATATATATGTATACGTATGTATAACTGAATCACTTTGCTGTACACCTGAAAATAACACAATTTTGTAAATCAACTATATTTAAATTTTAAAAAAATTTTAAAAAGAAGCAGAAAAAAGAATGAAAATGGCCGTCAACTTAAAAAAAAGAATTCAGGACACTCCTCCAAGTTCCCTCCCAAATTAATTTGTAAGCTTTCTCACATCCAGGGTCATGTGATATACTTCTTTGTGAAGACCTCCCAACAGTCACTCTTTCATGGAGCAGGGCGCTATTTTTACTTTTCTCCTTCGCTTTTCTGTATAATCCTTCGACATGAGGCAACCTGGGCCCAGGGAGGAAGAGGAAGCATCCTGGTTAGGAGAGGTGCCTGGGTGGTGCTCCAAGGCTCCCGGCTTCCTACTGCGTTGGGAGCCGGTGGCTGCCGAGGGGCCTGGGAGACATGCAGTTGGGCCAGGGGACAGATGGAAGATGTGTCAGACACTCAGTGGCATCTGTGCACCATCACTTTCTGGGAAAAAGCCAAATTTCCAGGGCTCCGAATAGGCTACAAGTTCATCGTCCACAGTGACCTTGAACTCTGGCTCAAACATGGCTCCTCACCACCAGCCAGAGCAGAATCACCACTAGGCCGGGGGCTTTGTTCCTCCAGTGACACAAGTCATGTTGGCCTCTCCCTGTGCCCCGAACAGCGTCACAGAGATGAGCCAGGAGACAGGAGAAGAATCTGAAAGCCTGAGCAATTCTACCAAAAAGATTGAGTTAATGCTCAAAAGAGACTGTCAGTTCTTGTTTCTGTCCAAGATTGAAACTTGAACTAAAGTTTATCTCTCTACCACCTAGCGGGCAGGCTCCCAGGTCGTAAGAAAGATAAGGTCTATATCTTGATATGTCCCAGTTGTAGTGAGAGTAATTTTGTGATCATACGATTTCATTTTTTCATTTATTTATTTAACAAATAATTATTAAGCACCTGCTACATGCTGAGAATTGTGCTGGACACTCAGGATGAGATTGAACTTGGGAGAGATGACAGATTTTTTTTGGTCCAGGGAAAGAAACACTGGCTGTCTAGACTGACCATCAGAATAAAGAGGTCTTTATTTATTTATTTATTTATTTATTTATTTATTTATTTACATCTTTATTGGAGTATAATTGCTTTACAATGATGTGTTAGTTTCTGCTTTATAACAAAGTGAATCAGCTATACATATACATATATCCCCATATCTCTTCCCTCTTGCATCTCCCTCCCTCCCACCCTCCCTACCCACCGCTCTAGATGGTCACAAAGCACCGAGCTGATCTCCCTGTGCTATGCAGCTGCTTCTCACTAGCTATCAGTTTTACATTTGGTAGAGTATATATGTACATGCCACTCTCTCACTTTGTCCCAGCTTAATCTTCCCCCTCCCCGTGTCCTCAAGTCCATTCTCTAGTAGGTCTGCATCTTTATTCCCGTCCTGCCCCTAGGTTCTTCTTGACCTTTTTTTTTTTTTTTTAGATTCTATATATATGTGTTAGCATATGGTATTTGTGTTTCTCTTTCTGACTTACTTCACTCTGTATGACAGACTCTAGGTCCATCCACCTCACTACAAATAACTCAAATTCACTTCTTTTTATGGCTGAGTAATATTCCATTGCATATATATGCCACGTCTTCTTTATCCATTCACTTGTCAATGGACACTTAGGTTGCTTCCATTTCCTGGCGATTGTAAATAGAGCTGCAGTAAACATTGTGGTACATGACTCTTTTTGAATTATGGTTTTCTCAGGGTATATGCCCAGTAGTGGGATTGCTGGGTCATATGGTAGTTCTATTTTTAGTTTTTTAAGGAACCTCCGTACTGTTCTCCATAGTGGCTGTATCAATTTACATTCCCACAAACAGTGCAGGAGGGTTCCCTTTTCTCCACACCCTCTCCAGCATTTATTGTTTGTAGATATTTTAATGATGGCCATTCTGACTGGTGTGAGGTGATACCTCATTGTAGTTTTGATTTGCATTGCTCTTATGATTAATGATGTTGAGCATTCTTTCATGTGTTTGTTGGCAATCTGTGTATCTTCTTTAGAGAAATGTCTGTTTAGGTCTTCTGCCCATTTTTGGATTGGGTTGTTTGGTTTTTTGATATTGAGCTGAATGAGCTGCTTGTAAATTTTGGAGATTAATCTTTTGTCCGTTCCTTCATTTACAAATATTTTCTCCCATTCTGAGCGTTGTCTTTTCGTCTTGCTTATGGTTTCCTTTGCTGTGCAAAAGCTTTTAAGTTTCATTAGGTCCCATTTGTTTATTTGTGTTTTTATTTCCATTTCTCTAGGAGGTGGGTCAAAAAGGATCTTGCTGTGATGTATGTCATAGAGTGTTCTGCCTATGTTTTCCTCTAAGAGTTTTAGAGTGTCTGGCTTTACATTTAGGTCTTTAATCCATTTTGAGTTTATTTTTGTGTATGGTGTTAGGGAGTGTTCTAATTTCATTCTTTTACGTATACCTGTCCAGTTTTCCCAGCACCACTTATTGAAGAGGCTGTCTTTTCTCCATTGTATATTCTTGCCTCCTTTATCAAAAATAAGGTGACCATATGTGCATGGGTTTGTCTCTGGGCTTTCCATCCTGTTCCATTGATCTATATTTCTGGTGTTTTGCCAGTATCATAATGTCTTGATTACTGTAGCTTTGTAGTATAGTCTGAAGTCAGGGAGCCTGATTCCTCCAGCTCTGTTTTTCTTTCTCAAGATTGCTTTGGCTATTCAGGGTCTTTTGTGTTTCCATACAAATTTTAAGATTTTTTGTTCTAGTTCTGTGAAAAATGCCATTGGTAGTTTAATAGGGATTGCACTGAATCTGTAGGTTGCTTTGGATAGTAAAGTCATTTTCACAATGTTGATTCTTCCAATCCAAGAACTTGGTATATCTCTTCATCTGTTTGTATCATCTTTAACTTCTTTCATCGATGTCTTATAGTTTTCTGCATACAGGTCTTTTGTCTCCTTAGGTAGGTTTATTCCTAGGTATTTTATTCTTTTTGTTGCAATGGTAAATGGGAGTGTTTCCTTAATTTCTATTTCAGATTTTTCATCATTACTGTATAGGAATGCAAGAGACTTCTATGCATTAATTTTGTATCCTGCAACTTTACCAAATTCATTGATTAACTCTAGTAGTTTTCTGGTAGCATTTTTAGGATTCTCTATGTATAGTATCATGTCATTTGCAAACAGTGACAGCTTTACTTCTTCTTTTCCAATTTGGATTCCTTTTATTTCTTTTTCTTCTCTGATTGCTGTGGCTAAAACTTCCAAAACTATGTTGAATAATAGTGGTGAGAGTGGGCAGCCTTGTCTTGTTCCTGATCTTAGTGGAAATGGTTTCAGTTTTTCACCATTGCGGACGATGCTGGCTGTGGGTTTGTCATATATGGCCTTTATTATGTTGAGGTAAGTTCCCTCTATGCCTACTTTCTGGAGGGTTTTTATCATAAATGGGTGTTGAATTTTGTCTAAAGCTTTTTCTGCATCTATTGAGATGATCATATGGTTTTTATTCTTCAATTTGTTAATATGGTGTATCACATTCATTGATTTGCGTATATTGAAGAATCCTTGCATTCCTGGGATAAACCCCACTTGATCATGGTGTATGATCCTTTTAATGTGCTGTTGGATTCTGTTTGCTCGTATTTTGTTGAGGATTTTTGCATCTATGTTCATCAGTGATATTGGCCTGTAGTTTTCTTTCTTTGTGACATCTTTGTCTGGTTTTGGTATCAGCGTGATGGTGGCCTCATAGAATGAGTTTGGGAGTGTTCCTCCCTCTGCTATATTTTGGAAGAGTTTGAGAAGGATAGTTGTTAGCTCTTCTCTAAAGGTTTGCTAGAATTCGCCTGTGAAGCCATCTGGTCCTGGGCTATTGTTTGTTGGAAGATTTTTAATCACAGTTTCAATTTCAGTGCTTGTGATTGGTCTGTTTATATTTTCTATTTCTTCCTGGAAGGTTGTGCTTTTCTTAGAATTTTTCCATTTCTTCCAGGTTGTCCATTTTATTAGCATATCGTTGCTCGTAGTAATCTCTCATGATCCTTTGTATTTCTGCAGTGTCAGTTGTTACTTCTCCTTTTTCATTTCTAATTCTATTGATTTGAGTCTTCTCCATTTTTTTCTTAATGAGTCTGGCTAATGGTTTATCAATTTTGTTTATCTTCTCAAAGAACCAGTTTTTAGTTTTATTGATCTTTGCTATTATTTCCTTCATTTCTTTTTCATTTATTTCTGATCTGATCTTTATGATTTCTTTCCTTCTGCTAACATTGGGGTATTTTTGTTCTTCTTTCTCTAATTGTTGTAGGTGTAAGGTTAGGTTGTTTATTTGAGATGTTTCTTGTTTCTTAAGGTAGGATTGTATTGCTATAAACTTCCCTCTTAGAACTGCTTTTGCTGAATCCCATAGGTTTTGGGTCATCGTGTTTTCATTGTCATTTGTTTCTAGGTATTTTTTGATTTCCTCTTCGATTTCTTCAGTGATCTCTTGGTTATTAAGTAGTGTATTGTTTAGCTTTCATGTTTCTGTATTTTTTTACAGATTTTTTCCTGTAATTGATATCTCGTCTCATAGCATTGTGGTCAGAAAAGATACTTGATACGATTTCAATTTTCTTAAATTTACCAAGGCTTGATTTGTGACCCAAGATATGATCTATCCTGGAGAATGTTCCATGAGCACTTGAGAAGAAAGTGTATTCTGCTGTTTTTGGATGGAATGTCCTATAAATATCCATTAAGTCCTTATTGTGTAATGTATCATTTAAAGTTTGTGTTTCCTTATTTGTTTTCATTTTGGATGATCTGTCCATTGGTGAAAGTCCCCTACTGTGATTGTGTTGCTGTCGATTTCCCCTTTTACAGCTGTTAGCATTTGCCTTATGTATTGAGGTGCTCCTATGTTGGGTGCATAAATATTTACAATTGTTATATCTTCTTCGTGGATTGATCCCGTGATCATTATGTAGTGTTCTTCTCTGTTTCTCATAATAGTCTATGTTGTAAAGTCTATTTTGTCTGATATGAGAATTGCTACTCCAGCTTTCTTTTGATTTCCATTTGCATGGAATATCTTTTTCCATTACCTCACTTTCAGTCTGTATGTGCTCCCAGGTCTGAAGTGGGTCTCTTGTAGATGGCATATATATGGGTCTTGTTTTTATATCCATTCAACCAGGCTGTGCCTTTTGGTTGGAGCATTTAATCCATTTACATTTAAGGTAATTATCGATATGTATGTTCCTATTACCATTTTCTTAATTGTTTGTGTTTTTTATTGTAGGTCTTTTCCTTCTTTTGTGTTTCCTGCCTAGAGAAGTTCCTTTAGCATTTGTTGTAAAGCTGGTTTGGTGGTGATGAATTCTCTTAGCTTTTGCTTGTCTGTAAAGGTTTTAATTTCTCCGTCGAATCTGAATGAGATCCTTGCTGGGTAGAGTAATCTTAGTTGTAGGTTTTTCCCTTTCATCACTTTAAATATGTCCTGCCACTCCCTTCTGGCTTGCAAAGGTTCTGCTGAAGGATCAGCTGTTAACCTTATGGGGATTCCCTTGTATGTTATTTGTTGTTTTTCCCTTGCTGCTTTTAATATTTTTTCTTTGTTAGTAATTTTTGATAGTTTGATTAGTATGTGTCTTGGCATGTTTCTCCTTGGATTTATCTGGTATGGGACTCTCTGTGCTTCCTGGACTTGATTAAATATTTTCTTTCCCATATTAGGGAGGTTTTCAACTATAATCTCTTCAAATATTTTCTCAGTCCCTTTTCTTTCTCTCTTCTTCTAATTCGAATGTTGGTGCATTTAACGTTGTCCCAGAGGTCTCTGATACTGTCCTCAATTCTTTTCATTATTTTTTCTTTATTCTGCTCTGCAGTAGTTATTTCCACTATTTTATCTTCCAGGTCACTTATCCGTTCTTCTGCTTCAGTTATTCTGCTATTGATTCCTTCTAGAGAATTTTTAATTTCATTTATTGTGTTGTTCATCATTGTTTGTTTGCTCTTTAGTTCTTCTAGGTCTTTGTTAAACATTTCTTGTATTTTCTCCATTCTATTTCCAAGATTTTGGATCATCTTTACTATCATTATTCTGAATTCTTTTTCAGGTAGACTGCCTGTTTCCTCTTCATTTGTTTGGTCTGGTGGGTTTTTACCTTGTTCCTTCATCTGCTGTGTGTTTCTGTGTCTTCTCATTTTGCTTAACTTACTGTGTTTGGGGTCTCCTTTTCGCAGGCTGCAAGTTCGTAGTTCCCGTTGTTTTTTGTTTCTGCCCCCAGTGGCTAAGGTTGGTTCAGTGGGTTGTGTAGGCTTCCTGGTGGAGGGGACTAGTGCCTGTGTTCTGGTGAAGGAGGCTGGATCTTGTCTTTCTGGTGAGCAGGTCCACATCCAGTGGTGTGTTTTGGGGTGTCTGTTACCTTATTATGATTTTAGGCAGGCTCTCTGCTAATGGGTGGGGTTGTGTTCCTGTCTTGCTAGTTGTTTGGCATAGGGTGTCCAGCAGTGTAGCTTGCTGGTCGTTGAGTGGAGCTGGGTCTTGACGTTGAGATGGAGATCTCTGACAGATTTTTGCCGTTTGATATTACATGTAGCTGGGAGGTCTCTGGTGGACCAATGTCCCGAACTCGGCTCTCCCACCTCAGAGGCACAGGCCTGACACCCGGCCAGAGCACCAAGACCCTGTCATCCACGTGGCTCGAATAAAAGGGGGAAAAAAAGAAAGAAAGAAAGAAAAAAGAAAAGAAAAGAAAATAAAGTTATTAAAATAAAAGATAAAAAATAATTATTAAAAAATTGTTAAGTAATAGAAAAAAGAAAGAAAGAAGTGAGCAACCAAACCAAAAAACAAATCCACCAATGATAACAAGCACTAAAAACTATAGTAAAAAAACCCAAAAATACAAAACAAACAAACAAAAAAATGGACAGACAGAACCCTAGGACAAATGGTAAAAGCAAAGCTATACAGACAGAATCACACACAGAAGCATACACATACACACTCACAAAAAAAGAAAAAAGAAAAAATTATATATATCATTGCTCCCAAAGTCCACTGCCTCAATTTGGGGTGATTCGTTGTCTATTCAGGTATTCCACAGATGCAGGATACATCAAGTTGATTGTAGGGATTTAATCTGCTGCTCCTGAGACTGCTGGGAGAGATTTCCCTTTCTCTTCTTTGTTCACACAGCTCCTGGAGTTCAGCTTTGGATTTGGCTCCTTCTCTGCGTGTAGGTCACCTGTTCTTTGCTCAGACAGGACAGGGTTAAAGGAGCAGCTGCTTCAGGGGCTCTGGCTCACTCAGGCCGGGGGGAGGGAGGGGTACGGAGGAGGCAGGGCGAACCTGCGGGTCAGAGGCCGGTGTGACGTTGCACCAGCCTGAGGGGCGCCGTGCGTTCTCCCGGGGAAGTTGTTCCTGGATCACGGGACCCTGGCCGTGGCGGGCTGCACAGGCTCCCGGGAGGGGCGGTGTTGACAGTGACCTGTGCTTGCACACAGGCTTCTTGATGGCGGCAGCAGCAGCCTTAGCGTCCCATGCCCGTCTCTGGGGTCGGCGCTGATAGCCGCAGCTCGCGCCCGTCTCTGGAGCTCATTTAGGTGGTGCTCTGAATCCCCTCTCCTCGCGCACCGTGAAACAAAGAGGCAAGAAAAAGTCTCTTGTCTCTTCGGCAGCTCCAGACCTTTTCCGGGAATCCCTCCCAGCCAGCTGTGGCACACTAGCCCCCTTCAGGCTGTGTTCACGCCGCCAACCCCAGTCCTCTCCCTGAGATCTGACCTCCGAAGCCCGAGCCTCAGCTCCCAGCCCCCACCCGCCCCGGTGGGTCAGCAGACAAGCCTCTCCGGCTGGTGAGTGCTGGTCGGCATCGATCCTTTGTGCGGGAATCTCTCCACTGTGCCCTCTGCACCACTGTTGCTGTGCTCTCCTCTGTGGCTCTAAAGCTTCCCCACCCCACCCCCCATCTCCACCAGTGAAGGGGCTTCCTAGTGTGTGGAAACCTTTCCTCCTTCACAGCTCCCTCCCTGAGGTGCAGGTCCTGTCCCTATCCTTTTGTCTCTGTTTTTTCTTTTTTCTTTTGCCCTACCCAGGTACATGTGAAGTTTCTTGCCTTTTGGGAGGTGTGAGTTCTCCTGCCAGCATTCAGTAGGTGTTCTGTAGGAGTTGTTCCACATGTAGATGTATTTCTGATGCATTTGTGGGGAGGAAGGTGATCTCCACGTCTTACTCCTCTGCCATCTTGAAGCTCCTGTTTATTTATTTTTAATTTTATTTTATTTATTTATTTTTGGCTGCATTGGGTCTTCATTGCTGTGCACGGGCTTTCTCTAGTTGCAGTGAGCGGGGGCTACTCTTCATTGCTGTGTGTGGGCTTCTCATTGTGGTGGCTTCCCTTGTTGCGGAGCACGGGCTCTAGGTGCGCAGGCTTCAGTAGTTGTGGCTCTCAGGCTCTAGATCGCAGGCTCAGTAGTTGTAGCGCACGGGCTTAGTTGCTCCGTGGCATGTGGGATCTTCTCAGACAAGAGCTCGAACCCATGTCCCCTGCATTGGCAGGCAGATTCTTAACCACTGCGCCACTAGGGAAGCCCTAAAGAAGTCTTTAAATAAGATTCTCTCCTGTGCTGGGAAAGATGGTCTCTACTGCTTAGATATGCACCTTAAATAGCTCAGTGCTTCTGCAGCTCTACTTCCCTGGTAAAATTGTTTTTATTACACTTAGAATCACTGGCTTGAGGCTATTAATACTGACCACTTGCTCTGCCCTAGGATGAAATCTGGACTCCAAGGAGATAGTGAGTGAAGCATGAAGCCCAACGAAGTGTAAGCCTGAATAGTTGTTTACTAATGTCTGTGAGTCAAAAACATCATTATGAAGCCATTCCTCAAGGTACTGGAAGAAACAGGTAGATTATTGAGACTTCATCAGCTGTGCAGGTTTTCTAGCCCCCATTATAAAATTGATGGTTCCAGCACATAAGAGAAATTACAAATATAACATTCTGATAATTGGTACAAGAGGAAATACAAATAAGAAACACAGGGAAATAATTCATATTTTCAGAAGTATAACCAAAGAAGTGCATACCAAAGCAAACTTGGGGAATTGTTTTTCATCTGAATTAGCAAAAAAATCCGACCCAAACTTTATGAAAAGAATGATCTTATACATTTACTGCAATATGTTTACTGTTGGCCATGTAAATGGGTATAAACTTTTTTGGGGAAAGCAATATGGCATAGAATAGAGCAACAAAGAAGGTCATAAAGTTTGGCTTAGTAATTTCATCCCTAAGACTTTATCCTAAGAAAATAATTCAGTAGAAGCAAAAGCTCTATGAAGTGTATTCTCTATAACATTATCAACATGAGGGGGAAAAAGGATACACTGAATGTCCAACAATAGGACCATGCGGGTACATTACACAGTGAATTAACATGCAGTCACCGAGAGAAATAGCTAAGAAAAATATATGGGCAATGTGAAAAGTGGGATGAAGCGTTATTTTTTTTAAAAAATAAGGACCTACTGTATAGCACAGGGAATTCTACTCAATACTCTGTAATGGCCTATATGGGAAAAGAATCTAAAAAAAGAGTGGATATATGCATATGTATAACTGATTCACTTTGCTATACACCTGAAACTAACACAACATTGTAAATTAACTCTACGCCAATAAAAATTTTTAAAAAATCACAGTTAAAAATGATACTATGATTGCCACTATGTAAAACATGCACAATAAGAAAAAAAATGGTAGCAGGGCTTCCCTGGTGACTTAGTGGTTGGGAGTCTGCCTGCCAATGCAGAAGACACGGGTTCGAGCCCTGGTCTGGGAAGATCCCACATGCCACGGAGCAACTAAGCCCGTGAGCCACAACTACTGAGCCTGCGCGTCTGGAGCCTGTGCTCCGCAACGGGAGAGGCCGCGACAGTGAGAGGCCTGCGCACTGCGATGAAGAGTGGCCCCCGCTCGCCACAACTGGAGAAAGCCCTCGCACAGAAATGAAGACCCAACACAGCCAAAAATAAATAAATAAATAAATAAATTTATTAAAAAAAAAAAAAATGGTAGCAATTGTGCTGGGACGACGTGATTACGGTATTTTTCAGTATCTTTTTCACATTGTTATGACATTTTTAATGAAAAAGTATTCACAAATGAAATCTAAGGTCTCTGTCAATTACACGACGGTCATGCACCATCTCATAACAGTCTCATAAGTGATAGCTGCACTTCGGTGACTGGGAAATGGCTTTTAACTAAGATCTATCCGGAGGACGCTGAGTGGCGTGAGGCGTATCGGAGTAGCAGCAGCGCGGAGAGAATAGTCACCGCTTCTTCCGGGAACCCCGTTGGGCAGCTCCCTATTGCACAGCGCGTCGGACTTGGCCGCAGGCTTCCCAGAACCCCAGCATCCTGGTGGAAACACTCTCCAGAAAGCATGCAAAAGCCAAACCAACAGAGCCAGGCTGCAAGGTTTTGAATTGGATCAGAAGGACTGAGTGTGGTCTGGGTTTCACATAACACTTTTTTTGTTTTTAAATCTATGTTCTCACTCAAATACTATTGTTGTCAGTGTCTCTAGGATACATTCAGCCTGGTTGGATTTAATATAATACTATTTGGTTACCTTTTTAAAATGTTATATAAATGTGACTATTCATAAGACTTATGGATTCTTTCCTGGCATTTGAAAAGGAGTCTGCCAGGGTCCTTCACCTAAGCATACTACTCAGTAGAAAGTCCCCATCTTTTTACTCAAGTAAAGAAAGACAAAGACCTGAAAGCCACCAGGAAACTGGGCATCCCTTTTGTCTGTGCTCAGCAGTTTTGATCCAAGACTTCCTGAGAGGAGAGACGGTACAAACCACCCATGCAGAGGGCATGAGGGCAGCCAGTTTTTATATTGCTCTAATTTCCTTGGGAGGACCTCCTGGGTGGCACCTCTCAGCTTTCCACAAGAAACATGGGGACCCTGATGCCCCTATTTTAATAAATAAGTGGTACCCAAAGCCCTCTGCTGGCACTTTATAACTGCCACCCCCCTCCACGAGAGGTGGGTTTTGCCTGCATCCCCCTGAGCCTCCAATACCCCAGGTGCCTTCTGAGCCCAGGGTAACCCAGCTTCACCTCCTGCAGGGGTCTTGGTTCCCTCAAGAGCACGTAGGAGCAGAGAAGAAACACAGTTGCTTCCTTTGAGCTGTAGCTCATTACTCGAAAGGAACAGTTTTCCCTCTAAGAGCTTTTCTCTGCTTCTTTGTTACTAAATAATAAGCGCAGAATATAATGAAGTTACACAGTTGATGTATTAATGAGGACATTGAGATTAGACTAAAAATTCATAACTACTAAAACTTACATCATCTTCTATATTTTGCCTTCTGACAGTCATGTGAAAATCCCAAGGATATCAGATTTTATGCATCTATTATTGGCCTGGGCATGATTCTTTCTGTGGAATCACACCCTACTTTGAGGAGGGGCACCAGTAAAGTAGTTTCAAAATTGCTTTGCAAGATGCAAAGGGAAAAACTGTATCAAACCTGCTATTTGCTGCAAAACAAGCATCACATTGGGTGAGCATGCCTTGAGTTCCAAAATCTGACCAGTGCTGCTCTCATGGAGAAAAATCCAGAACTTGGAAAACCATCATCGTTTTTAGGGCAAGGTCTACAGTAGAGAAGAAAATTCCATCAGTGTATATTTCCACTCTATTCCTTATAAGCTACCACCATCTGTTTCTTCAACAATTTTTAAAATGTAAAGTACTATGTAAGCTACCATAAAATTCCAATTTAATTCATATACATCAGGATAAAAGGGCTGGAAGTTTTTAGGCAGGGAGAGGGCAGGTATGATAACAAGGAAGGAAATTCTGGTGTTCTAGCCCTTTCTGTGCAGTGTGACTTAAATTGGCGTGTAAGTGCCTTCCTTGGAGCCTGGGTAACTAAGTGAGCCCTAAGACGGCTATCATCCAGAGCATTCTAAGAAATTTTGTTCTTTATAAAACATTTCCATCTCAAATTCGCAGCTACTTATCTACAACTACTATTCCTTGGTGACCGGGGAGAGCTTTTATCACTTGAGTTATTTTGTATCGAGGCCAAATAAAATGAACAAGTATAGTGTTTTCAGCCAGAGTCCGTTGTGATTATTTTATCATGACCCTACTTCATCACTAACATGAGCTACATTCAGAAAGACGTTCCTATGCAGTCCTAAACAGCATTCTTAATCTATAAGAGAAGTAATAATAAGGCTGTTATCTTATTGGTGTGCCAGAATACCGAAATAACAATTGGAGTCTTTTTTTCTCTCCCCCATCTTGTAGAGCCAGAAGTTCAAAAGCAACGGTGGTTGTTGGCAAGGGATTTTACTGGGTATGATTTCACCATCAAAGTTCAAATACACCTTCTCACATTTCCCATGCGTTTACCTCTTTCTCCAAATATATAACTCCACAATTTTCTCTCTGCATCCTTTATTGTCTTCTAAGGAATTGATAAGCCTCTGTCTTCTAGCTTCATCTCTAAAGTCTCTTTTCTAGTTACAATATCTCTTTAGATGTTCAACAGAGCAGAATCAACCAAATTGTCTAATGAGACATGTCAGAGTTATTGTGAGAACAGAGGACAGCCTTTCTCATAGCGTTGTTTATTATCATTACTGCATGCATAAAAATGCTTAACATTGTAACTCTGAGTAGAATAGGATTTTGAAGAAAATCAATTCTCTGGTGGGAGCGGAGTGGAGAAGGGGAGGAGAGGGAAACATCTCATCAGAACTTACAGATGCTGGGGAGGAAAACCTTCCCCTTCTTCTGGGTTCTTCGGCTGGTCTAATAATTAAATTGACATAGACAGATTAACAGGGGAAAAACAAATTTAATTTTGTATGTAAGGGCACCTATTAAATATGACTCCCCGATGTGACCAAAGCAGGCAACTTTAATACCTTTTGGACAAGGAAACAATACATTTGTGAGGAATTGACAAAACAGAGGGGTTTGATCTTGTGGTAGTAAATCAGTGAAGAAGTAACAAGGTTTGTTTATGCAGCCTTCTTGGCACTAAGTTCCCTATTTCTGGTGATAAGGATGCCTTTTATCCTCCTGGTATAGGGAGTGTACCTTCACATGGGAGATTTGTTTCCTGCTTTCAGGGGGACAAAGGAGGGTCAGAGTGCCCTTGCTGCAGCTGTACTTTTGGGGTGGCTTATTTTGCTCCCCTTCAGCTCTGCCTTTGAAACTGAGTACATAGATTGCTCTATTGAACTGGTCTCTTAGTCTTGAAAATAAGTTGGTTTAGCTAAACAGTTGTGTCTCATTTTAGGAGGTGGTGTTGTAGGTGGACCTCCAAAGTTAGTCCTACACGGTGTGAGTAGCTCCATCAGGTATTTAACAAGTGACATTTCTATGGAAACAAAAGAAAAACAATGGTTAATGATCTGAGCAGACTATAACCCCAGTTTCTGAGTTTTGAAGGCAGCCAGTCCAGAAGATTTCTCTGGAGTAGAAGTATCTTCAGATGGCGTGAGGGTGGCAGTGGCAGTCTGACAGATTTTCCTGGTTTGTAGATTGAAGGTCTCAGGTGGTCTTCCTGAGTGGTCATACAGCAACAGGCATGAAGATTGTCCGCACGTGAGCTGTTGTGGTGATCTCTCCAAAGTTTATATCAAATTGTCCAACTTTAGCTTCCGTGGCTTTGAGAAAAAGGCTGCTTTAGTTATCAATGATTCGAAGTCAAAGAGTGAGAGAAAAATTGGAAACATTCGTTTGGAGAGTTGCAGCCAAATATTGGAGGAATCTGGAAGAATTCAGGATCTTGTTCAGTTTACAGGAAGAAAACAAAACCTCAAAAACAATGAACAGAACCTAATATCTACGAGTGTGTATTATAGTTTCTACTAAAACATAATTTTTCTCTCTACACAGAAGATGCTGTAACTGGAAACTCAGGCCAGAAATAGAGAACAGGGAGTATTCCAACAAGATTACCAAACTTCCAACTAAAAGAGAAGTCTTCTGCTAGTTATGACAAGAACACTTCCTGTGCTGTCCCTCAAGGAAGATACAGCCACTATTAAAACCACATCATTAAAAAAAAAAAAAAAAAGCCACACCATGATGAATAGAATTAGGCTCATATGCTTTCAGAAACCGGTAAAACACTACAGCTTCTCAAACCTTCTAATGTAATTATTCATAAGGGAGGATGGTACATATTGTACATGCCCTAGATCCTTGGGGGTAGAGTCTGATACCTTCTGTAAACCAGAAATTTATTTATAATTTCTTGTTTTCACTTTAACAATAAGAAAAAGCTCTGTGAATTGTGCTTTCTACCCCCTGATATACGTGTGTTTGTTTTAATATAAAAATAGTGTTTTAAATTGCCATTTGTGTGTCCCTGGAATACTATGGGGTATAAGTGCCTCAATTTAATAAGCACCAAGTGGAGGACATACTGACCTGTACAAAGCACTTGGAAAACTTGTTAGGATTTAGATTCTGATTCTGTACGTCCAGTACGGGATCCCAGATTCTGCAGATCTAAAAAACTCCCAGGTTCCTCCTATGCAGCTGGTCCAGGAGCTGCATTTTGAGCAGCGAGGCTGTAGACAAGCAGATCGCACAGAGTGATCTCTGAAAAGCAGCTTCAGCATCTTCTGGGAACTTACTAGAAATGCAGACTCTTGGCTGCTTATTAAGATCTACTGAATCCAAAACTCTGGGGGTGGGGTCCAGAAATCTGTGTTTTATTTTAACAAACCCTCCAAGAGGGCTTCTGACTTAGACTACTTAACCAGGGCAGTAAGAATAAAGTCAGCCAAGAGTAAAGGTTATAGGTGTTCAGGTCCTTAGATACCTGTGATACATGAATGGCTTGAAGATCCATGCACATGACTTAAAACCAAGAAAAGAAATTTCCTGGAACTGATTCGGGAGCCAAGAATCAGAGCTGAACTCATCGTGACCAGGGCAACACAAACATATTGCACAGTAAAGACCCAGAGGTGATCACCTAGAGGTGTATCTGCCGAGGAGATTTGGAGGAAGTTTCCAAGAGGAAATGCAAGTCCACCAGGACCATTTTATCCTCCTGAGGCTTGGGCTTTAGATACCCGAGTTCAGCTTTCAAGCCCAAGGAGTGGGTGGGAGGGGGGCTGGAGAGGGTATGGGGAATATTCCTGCATAGCCAGTGTGCCATCAGATTGTAATTAACCTGCGATACAGAACACTGCTTTCTACATGTTAGCAGTTACTCTTTGGGGAAGCTTTGTTTTAGAGTCTTCATCAGTTTCCTAAGGGAAACTCCCAACTTTGTCCTTTATTGTCTTCTAAAGAATTTTATGAACTTTTGCTTCTAATGGGGAAAGAAATACGTCCAAATCTAGATGGAAATAGCTATAGAGAGAGTACCAGGGGTCAGGTCTGGGGAGACCACAGTCCCAAAGAAGGTAGCAAGAGCCTGTGGTGAGACAATCAGGAAAATTCTAAGCTAGCCTCTGCTGCCCGGAGGTGCTCTCACACAGTCCCTGTGTTGCTAAAGCTGAGCTGCCCATTGCAAGAAAAACCTGGAATTTCCTTCAACTTGGGCTAAAGCCAGGACTGCAGTCCCTAAATGTTTGGTATTAGTGTTCACAAATGAGGTGTTTTCTGTAGAGATATGAGGTGCGGCTTGTGATTTTATCATCATGCTTCTACCAAAGAGTAAGTGACCATCGTTGCTTCAGCAAAGGGTTGCTTTCTGTTCTGTTCTTTTTGGTGTTTTTATTTCCTAAATTTCCAGAGACAGACTTTAATTCATAAGTGGTCTCTGTATAGCATGAGCTTTGAAGGATCCCTGAGAGCTGCCTTTCCCCGAAGCCCCCCGATGGCCTCTGACCCTGCCTCTGTCCTGTCTGCAGGTTGTCCCCGCCTCTCCCCCAGAGGGTGGCAGCCAGCCCTGGTGGACCAGAAGGTCCAGAGGATGTGATGCACTGTGTAAGCCCTGGCCTTAGGTGAGGTCCTTGAATGGGTCGGGCTATAGGAAGCAGGTTGTGGGCTGTCATAGACCCTTGTGAGCTATAAGAATCAGGGGCTTTCTTCTTGTCCTGACCCCATTTCTCTTCTTCATCCTCTCTCTAGGGCCCTGGATCTTCTTCACCAACTGTCCCCCCCACCCCCAACCCCAAATGAATACTTTTGGAAAAGAAAGGTAAGAGTACAGACGATTGCTCTGAGAGAATTTGGACAAAATATTGGGCTGGCCAAAAAGTTCGTTTGGGTTTCCCGTAAGATGCTACGGGAAAACCTGAATGAATTTTTTGGCCAACCCAATGTATTTATATAGAAACATACATATAAACAGATTGTGTAATCATCCTGCCCCTGGAATGCTCCATTCAAAGAACATAAAGATTTAAGTCAAAGAGGTTAACCCCTAAGACCTAACAGGATATTCGGAACAAGAACATTAAATAATTAAACATAGCTATCAGATTGTTAGCAGGCACTAGATACTATAATCTATAAGGAGACAAAACAGCCTATGTGCACACAAGTGCCCTCAAAGTCACTTTCTTAACAGCTGTTTCTAGTTATGCTAAGTTTTTTCTACATTGTATCCACTTGGTTTTCAGAGAGACAAGGCTTCAGTCTTAATGAAGAACTTAGAGCATAAATCAGACACCCAAACACAAACATTATGAAGATAAAAATTGAACTACACCATTTGTTTTATTGTAGTTTCAAAAGAAAATCTCATTAACCAGAATAGAACATACATTTCCTCATTATCACCATATGATGCATAACATTTATTGAACAATTACTAAGGGAAAGTGCTATGCTAGTTGCTGCAACTACTTAACATAATTCAGTCCTTACCAGGTCCTATGTGGTAGAGGTGGAAACAGGACGGGAACTACTTGAATGTCAGTCAATTCCACTGGAATGAATGAACTGAAACCAGCTGATCTCCAGTTTTGCATCATCACCCCATTGTATCGCCAGAATGAGTTTGTGGTTAGCTGAGCCCAGGTTATGTGCCTGGTCCTTGGCTCTGTTGTGATGGGAGAAGAAGAAGTTGGGAGAAGGAGTCTCCAGGGACATAGATGTCTTCCTGGCAGGAAAGCAGCGCTCCTGATCTGTGCCACCAAGGCTGTGCCCCATGGTAAAGAGGGAACTCCCCAGGAAAAAAATCAGAACACTGTTAAAAAGACAAAATGTTGGGTACTCAGGGAAGGAAAAGTGTCTGCTTCAGAAACACCAAAATACACTCAAAGAGGTGAAATGGATTGCCCAAGCTCACAAGACTACAAAAGTTTCACCTCTGGACTAGAAGACAGAACATCTGAAGCTGGGTGTACCTTCTATTAACTGTAACTTTGACACTACTTTGAAATTACTACACAGAAACCAAAAGGAACAAAAAGGAAGATCAATGTGTTTTAATTCATTGATTAGTTTCAAACTAACCCTTTCCCCTCACCCCGTACCCTGCCTCACTGAGAGAGAAAATACTTTAGGCAAGCTAGAACCCTAAAATGACAAGCTTGTGTCAAGAAAGCAATAAGTAAGTAAATGGTGAAGTCTTTGAAAGGATCATACAGTTCTGGTTTCAGATCCTACCTCTGCTACATAGTAGCTTGTGAGTTTGAATTATATTATGTACCTAAAGCAACTGGCATGGAGCTTTTCCCTTAGTAATTGTGCAATAAATATTATATATTATAATATGATTATTTGGAAACGTTCTGTTCAGATGAATAATTTTTTCTTTTGTAAATACAGCAATTGAATGTGATATTCTTGATTTTTGGATAAGCAAAGATTTCTTAAAATTTCTTAAATAAAACACATCAGCATTCATCATAAAAGATAAGTAAAATAAACTGAAATACATGAAAAATTAAGAACTTATGCTTATCAAATGAATTAATAATGAAAAGGAAAGCCAAGAGTGGGAGAAGGTATTTGCAATACATATAAATGGCAAAGGACTCATATCCAGAATATACAAAGAACACCTTATATTATTTATCTATTGCTGCAAAACAAATTACCCCAAGGGTTAGTGGCTTAAAACAACAAACATGCATGATTCCCACAGTTTCTGTGGGTCAGGAGTCCAAACGTGGTTTAGCTGAGTGCCTCTGGCTCAGGGTCTCTCACGGGATTGCAGTGGAGCTGTCAGCTAATGCTGGGCCACCCCAAGGCAGGACTAGGGGACAGTCTGTTTGCAAATTCACTCACGTGGAGGTAGCAGGCATCACATGGGGCAGCTCACGACATGGCAGCTGGCTTCCCCCAAGCAAAGACTCTGAGAGACAAAGAAAGATAGAGAAAGAGATAGAGAAAGAGGGAGAGATAGAGGGAGACAGAGACAGAGAGAGAGAGAACCAGCAAGACATAAGTCACCATCATTTTATAACCTAATGTCAGAGGTGATATCTTGTTACCGAGTCCAAGCGCTTACTGCTTGCTGCACAACTGGCCAATACACTGAGAGATGAGTTGTTGGGGCAAAGAGTAGCAACTTTATTTGGAAAGCCAGCAGACAAAGAAGATGGTGGGCTAGTGTCCTAAAGAATCATCTTGCCCAGGTTTGGATGCTAGTTTCTTTTATAGAACAAAGAAGGGGAGGTGAGGAGGTAAAGTAAAAAAGGTGATAAGTTGTTGGAACTTATCCTGGTTCTGGCCAGACTCCTGAGGGAGGGGATGTGTTAATTTCTTCCTGCAGACATTTCATAGGTGGGCTTGGCCAGGATATTTCCTGTGAGCTTAAACAAAGGTATTTTAGCTTAACACTCAGGCATAGGGGTCAGGGTTCCCAGAGATGGGACATTATGTATACTTTAAGCTATAGGCAACATCTCTTTAGTGATTAACTTGTAGCAAAAGCAATAGAATACAAAGGTTAAAGTAAAAGAAAACATCGGATATGGAGTCAGATTTGTTCTTGCCTGTTTACTTCTTCCCTCATTACTTTTGCTATGTAGTCACTAGGCTCAGTCCACACTCAAGGGACATGAATACGGGAGGTGAGAACCTTTGCAGGCCATTTTAGAGCTGCCTACCACACCTTACAAATCAACAAGAGAGACAAACAGCACAATAGAGAAATGGACAAAGAATTGAACAGCACTTTACAAAAGAAAATACTGAAATCATCAATAAACATAGGAAAACATTCCCATTAGTCAGGAGGGAAATAAAAATTAAAACCACGATGAAATACTTCTACACAACTGACAGAATAGCTAATGATAAAAAGACAGAATACCCCAACTATTGGCAAGAATGTGGAACAATTGGAATTCTCATATATTTCTGGCCAGAGCATAAATCTGTCCAACCACCTTAAAAACCTGTCTGGCAGTATTTATTAAAACTACACTACACATATTCTATAACCCAGCATCTCCATTCCTAGGTAAATGCCTAGCAATTTTGTTAGGCATATATGTGTACACCAAAAGACATATATGAGAACCTTCAGAGCAGCTTTATTTATAATAGCCAGAAAACTGGAAACCAATCAATATTTATCAACAATAGAATGTATAAATAGGAGCATACAATTAGTTACAATAAAGTGGTGAGGAGATAGACCATGGCTATACCGTAGCAATAGAAACAAATGTCATGAAATAATGTTAGGCAAAAGAAATGATCAGAAATATATATTTACTGTGCAATTTTACTTATATAAAACTCAGAAACTGATCAAACTAATCCATGGTGAAGGGATTTCGGAGAATAGATAGTTTTTTTTTAAAATATTTATTTATTTATTTATTTATTTATGGCTGTGTTGGGTCTTCGTTTCTGTGCAAGGGCTTTCTCTAGTTGTGGCAAGCAGGGGCCACTCTTCATCGCGGTGCGTGGGCCTCTCACTATCGCGGCCTCTCTTGTTGTGGAGCACAGGCTCCAGACGTGCAGGCTCAGTAATTGTGGCTCACGGGCCTAGTTGCTCCGCGGCATGTGGGATCTTCCCAGACCAGGGCTCGAACCCGTGTCCCCTGCATTGGCAGGCAGATTCTTAACCACTGTGCCACCAGGGAAGCCCAGAATAGATAGTTTTGATGGGACTTAATGACTGGGAAGGGGCCAGTTCAGGGAGTTTTAGGGGTCTGGTAATGTCCTATTTTTCCTGATCTGGTGATAAGGATGGTTAACTGTGAAAATTCAATCTGCTGTGTAGTTATGATTCATGCACTTTTCTGTATGTATAGGATATTTTAATAAAATTTTTACTTAAAAAAATAACTAACTTTCTTCCTGTTATACTATCCAGAATGGCAACTGTGAATAAAACTTACTAATATATAAATCTATTGAAATTCTGTGACCATTGGTGTTATGTCCTGAGGCTTAGTCTCTAAGATCTTAAATATCAAGAATTAGTTTTTAATTTAATTCCTGGAAACTAAGAATTCACTAACATTGTTGACTTTTCAGTTTCCTTTCTTCCCCAAGGGAAGCATTAGAAATGTCCTCCAATTTGGAGGACAACAAAAGCTGATCTATACTTTCCATCCTTAATGAGTCCTCAGAGCCCCGTTCTAATACCTCAGTCTTAAAAAGATGAACAGAAGGAGAAGAAATAAAAGGGAGGAAGAGTAGAGAAATAAGCAAAATTCGAAAGGAAAGAAAAGAGATAAAAATGTGGGGTGGGGTGGGGTGTGTGTGCGTGTGTTTGATTGGGAATCAGAAGAAACTGGAGGAGGAGTATGGAAATAGGGATAGAAGGAGGAGAAGATAAGAAGAGCAATAAAAGGAGGGATTTAGGACAGAGGAGGAGAGTAGAGCCTTTTCTTAGCCGTATGTTGAAATTTCAAATATGCTCTCCTGTTGATACCGCCATGTGAAACACGTGTCTCGATTCAATTCTTCAGGTTTGGAAAATACAGTCCTGGCTGAAGAACTCCAAACTAGTCAATGTCAAATAATTTGCATGTACTAAATGTTCATGAAGAAAATAAAACCACGTAAGTCTTTGATAAAACCTTTTTTTCCCCCGTGAAAATGTGAGGGTGGCATAAAGGGATGTGGCAGCAAAGAGTATGACAAAAATTTGGCCATATGTAACATTTTTATGACTTCATAGAACCTAGGATTAGGAATAGACATTAAAATTCATAAGCCTTACCCCAAAGTTGAAACTTAAGTTCCTCTTTCATAACTTCCAAATGGAAGAATCCCTCGAGAGTCTGTAACTTGGTCATTTCCATCCACTGCCTTCTTTCCCTAATACCATATGAGATTGAGTTTTCCATGAGATTTTGTCATAGGGAAGAACAAATCTAACTCCATATTAGATCTGTTTCTTTTATTTTAACCTTTGTATTCTATTGCTTTTTCTTCCAGTTAGAAATGTTGCCTATAGCCTGAAATGTACAGGATAGCCCATTCTCAAGGCTCTGACCTTTAAGGGTATGACACTTTTCCATTCATATAGAGATAAAACATTGCAGAACAGAGAATAACATTGGTCTTGTCGGAGGTTTACAGGACATCATGACCTGACCTACGCATACAGCTGCAAGAACGAAGGATTCCAACACCAAGAAGTCTGCAACAACCAACAACGCCCCTCCCTCACCTGGCCTTTAAAAATGCTTTGCTGAAAACTTTCGGGGAGTTTGGGGTTTTGAGGTGTATGAACCACCCGTTCTTCTTGCATGGCCTTGCAATAAAGCTTTCTCTGTTCCAGATTTGGACGTTTCAGTATTTTTTGGCCTTACTGTGTGTCAGGCCCAACAACTTATGTTCAGTAACAATTTGTGGTCCTATGTTCTTTTATAGCTTGAACACTGAGGGCTGTAAACAAATGTACATGTAAAGTGAATAGCTGTGTTCAGTACTTTAGGGGCTGTAAATATTTTTGTTTTTAAGCAACTTCATGTTATTGTTATTGAAGAATAAGCATCCCATTGGCCAACCCAGGGAGGCTGATGCGCTTTTAGAAGCAAACTTTACAGAAAAGAAGGCCTTCCTTCTGCCAATATCCTTTCCTGCGCCCTGCCCTCCCTTTCACTGTGTTTATCCCCAGTTTCCAAACTGTGGTCACACACAACTGATGAGGTGAGAAACCAAATTCTTATCTTTACCTTTGTTCTCCTTTTTCTCAACTTACAAATTCTGCTTCAGAATGGATGCTTTCTGCATGCATCCAACATAAAAAATCACTTAAAAATCCATCATATTCATGGCTCTCCGTGAGAGGTATCTGCTTTTGTTGAAGGTTTGAAATCATTAGTTTTAAATTAAAATTAATGTTTGACACTCAGTAGTACAAATTAATGTTTGACACTGAGTTATATTAATGTTTGACATCTCATGCATGTTTCCTGGGAATTGTACATAGATGGTTAAAAGCAATGGTTTTTCCATAAACTATCCTGTGCCAAGGAGTTGCTTTCTACAGACGTGAAAAGTGTGCATGGATGAATGCCATCTTTGAATGTAAACCTCATGGACTCGTGTTGATTGTGCTGGAGTCACAGTGGTAGATCCAGGAAATATTCAGTTGGTTGGACCTTTTCTAGTAGTTTCCATTTATTTTTTATCAAAAGCAAAAATCAAAGCTATTTTCAGTGCAAAACCAAATTCTAAACAACACTCACCAGAATTAGCCAAGCCACATTTCATCTGAAAACCACCTGCAGAATTTAGAAGGCAATTTAGAATTAGTAATTGGTGTTTTAAATGGATATATTGAGAAAATGCCGAGGTGATGAGTCAACACTTCTGAAAGAAACTTCATTTCAGGATTTCCTGAGTGAGGGCTCCAAATTATAAGCCTACCTACACATTAGCTCATGGATGAGAGAAGTCAGTTCACCCAGACCTTGATTGTGTGCATAATTTTAAAAAGAATAAATACTACTTTGGAAATTGCTCTGGTTCCTTCTGCCAAAAGGAACACCCTTTCTGGGCACATTGCCACTAGATAGTTGCCCTGCTTTCTTTGTGACTGTGGAACCCTGAAACACTGTTTGCAATTTTATCAAAAGATTCACTGACTCAGAAGATAATCAGGGAAAACTATTGGCTATTAAAATGTAGAAAGGTGGGCCTGAGGATCCTTAAAAGAAAGTTAGCCTTTATCTTAATATAGTGTTGACCTTTTAGGTATTTATTTAAACTTGAATCCTATCATCTCTCCCTACTGCCACACAACCAACATTTCTTATCAACTCTTTTTTTAATTATTTATGTTTATATATATATATATATATATATTTATTTATTGACGTATAGTTGATTTACAATGTTGTGTTAGTTTCAGGTGTACAGCAAAGTGATTCAGTTATTTTTATATATATATATAAATGTATAGTATTATATATATATACATATAAAACTTTTCAGATTCTTTTCCATTATAGGTTATTACAAGATAATAATATAGTTCCCTGTGCTATATAGTAGGTCCTTGCTCTTTACTTATTTTATATATAGTAGTGTGTATCTGTTAACCCCAAACTCCTAATTTATCCCTCCCCCCACCACTTTCCCCTTTGGTAACCATAAGTTTGTTTTCTATGTCTGTGAGTCTATTTTTGTTTTGTAAATAAATTCATGAACCTTCAAGAGCTTCTTAAACAGCTGAGGCTCCTGGGAAAATCCATCCCTAGAGCAGGTATCTATTACGATGACAAACCTCTGGGCCCCCCAATATGGAAACTATAGGACCTGTTGGTTCCTCAGTGCCACACTGGGGCTCAGCACTGGGGTCTGTTGCAGACAAGTTGGACATTCAAAGCCAGCAGTAGTGAGATAGGCCTTGGGAAGAGGAAGTTCACGCTGCTGGACTTGTCTGTAGCCTGTCTCTGCCACCATAGCCATTCTGTTCCTGGGCCTGTCCTGTGAGCTCTGGCTGGCTGATGATGAAGCTGACGAATGTCAACTGGTCAAGTCATTTTGTCTGCTTAGTTATTCGGGGCCCCTTCTGTGGATGCTCTGTGGTGGGCATTAAAGTGTGATGCGAACATCTGTACCCTCTGTGCTGACTTGGTTTATTGTCCATCCACATGTCTCTATCCCAGAAATCCTTGCCCCAGTCTTCCTGTCCTTTTCCCTCCTGGCCACTGCCCAGTAGTCTGTATTCTCACATCAGGCAACGTCAGGTTCAATGCGCTGCCCACTGGGGAAATTTTCCCTTTCTCCTGCTTTTTGGTCACCCATGAAAGTGGCCGTAATGCAGCCCCTGCCCATTGTTGACTTGTACCCGCATACGGAGCCAACCTATCTGCAAACAAACCTTGAATCTTTCCTCCTCCTTAGGTATGGAGTAGGTACACTGGTACAACCCTAGTGGGTGACAGGGGTTTGGGGTTACCTGCTCATGCAACTGACATGTGCTCTCTGGTCCTGTTTGGACTTGATCTTGGATGCCCCACTTCCATCTTGTGGTGGACTTTCTGGGCCCGTTGACTTTAGGACTTGGATGGTCTGAGAGAACCCAGCTCATAATGGGACGTTCTGGATTCATGGTCACTTGGTGCTTCATAGTTCAGCATTCTAGCTCTCACAGGGCCAGTGACATACTAGGTTCTGTTTCCTTCTCTGCTAAGGATGGCCTGGCTTGACTCCAGATTCACACTGGCCTGTGTTGTGACCCTCCTACTGGAGCTTAGCATAAGCTCTACACTGCAACACCTTTTGCCCACTGACACTTCCTAAAGCAGAGGATCTGCTTGATTGGATGATCCCAATGGCTGGGCGGAGGGCATCGTGCCCTGGGCCTGATGCAGTGTTCTTACCCGCTCTGGGTGCTCTTCAGAGCTGGCAGCCTTCTTTGTCACCCAGTTCATGGACTGGAGCAGTTTCCCTAGGTGTGAAATGTGGGGCGGCCCACATTGCAGACACTGCTCTCTTCGTATTTCCAAATGCAGTATCATCACACCCACCACAGCTTTGCATCCACAGGGACAATTTCAAGGGTCACTGCCAGTGAACTATTTAGCAGTTGAACTGCATCTTGTGCCAGGGACCATACATGGGCTCTCTACCTGCCAAGACATAGGTAAACTCATTCTTTGCCCCATCTTGCTGCCTGTTTGCCCAAACCACTCTTGGTACTATTTGTGTTAATCCAGACCCTTTGAGAAGCAGACATAAAGGCAAGGTTATGGAAAAACATGCAAGAATTTTATTAAGGAAGATGCCTGTGAGAAAACGATTAGGGAGAGAGCCAGAAAAGGCTGGGAGAGAGGACAGAGTATGAGGCAAGTGTGAGCCCCAGTGAGGAAAAGCGGGAGGGTAGGCTGTCATGCAGTCTAAGGAAGCCTCAACAAAGATGGCAAGGATTCCTTGAGCTTAAATTGGCCAAAAGAGGAGTTCTATGTCCCCAGAAATGAGTCATTTTTGTGTCCCCATAGCACTCAGTCCTTGACTGGGGAGCAGCCCATGGCAGGTGTGATATTGCCCCAAAGGAAGCAGTGGATTTCAAAAGGAAGCATCTGGGGCCCTGGATCAATTAACCTCCGTGTAGCAGAAGGTCTATAAGGCACAGTTTCATGTCTGCCATATGGATTCAACGTAATTTCAATCAAAATCCCATCAGTATTTTATTTTTTTTGCACAAACCCATGAGCTGGTTCTGAAATGTACATGGAAATGTAAAGGAATACCTAAAATAATTTGGAGAAAAAAAATAACAAAATTGGAAGACACATATCACCTGATTTCAAGACTTACTATAAAGCTGCAGCAATCACATATACATCTAAATCAATGAAACAGCACGGAGTCCAGAAATAAATACATGCACATATGGTCTATTGGGTTTTTTTTAAGGTGCAAAGATAATGAAGAACTGCTATTCCTTTCAATAAATGATGCTGGAAAAATTGAATGTTGATGTGCAAAAAATGAACTTGGACCCTTACCTCACACCACTTACCAAAATTTACTTGAAATAGATCATAGATGTAAAAGTAAAGTCAAAAACCAAAACTTCTAGAAGAAAATATAAGACAATATTTTTAACCTTGGTTTAGGCAAAGATTTCTTAGGGCATGAAAATCAAGAACTATAAAATAAAAATTTTATAAATTAGACTATCAAAATTAGAAACTTTTGCTTTTGAAAAGCATTGTTAAGAAAATGAAAAGCAAGAAACAGACTGGAGGAAAATATTTGCACAAATATACAGATGGCCCCAAACTTATATTGGTTCGACTTACAATATTTTCAACTTAACAATGGGTTTATTGGGACAAAACCCCACGGTAAGTCAAGGAAGATCTGTATCCAGAATATATGCAGAGCATATAAAGAGCTCTTACAACTCAATAATAAGACAAACAACTCAATTTTAAAAAGGTAGGAGGGACAAAAGTTTTGACCACACACTTCCCAAAAGAAGATATATATATATATGAATGACAAATAACATAAAGATATGCTTAACATCAATAACCATTGGAAAATGCAAATTAAAACCACAATAATATACCACTACATATGCACTAGAATATATAAAATGAAAAAGACTGACAATGCCATGTGTTGCTAAGGATATGCAAACACTGGAATGCTCATATATTGCTGGTGAAATGCAAAATTGGTACAACCAATTTGGGAACCACCTTGGCAGTTTCTTATACAGTTAAACATGGACTTAACATATGATCCAATAATTCCATTCCTACATACTTACCCAAAATAATGAAAAATATATGTTCACACAAATACTTCTAAAGTTCGTCACTGCTTTATTTATAATAGCTCCAAATTGGAATCAATCTGTATCTTAGCATATCCGTATATTCACACAATGAAATTACTATTTAGCAATAGAAAGGAATGATCTGTTGATAAACGCAACAACACAGATAAATCTCAAAAGGACTATGCTAAATGCAAAAGACCAGATAAAAGACTGTATGATTCTATTTATATGAAATTCTAGAAAAGGCAGAACTATAGTGGCAGATCCGTAGCTTCCAAAACCTGGAGATGGGAAATGGAGATTGATAGAAAATGAGCACTGGGGAACTTTATTTGGGTGATGGGATTGCTCTATATACCACCAGGGTGGTGGTAGTTACAGAACTCTACAACGTTTGTCAAAATTCATTGAATTGTACACTTAAAATTGGTGAATTTCATTGCATTTAAATCATAGCTCAATAAGGCTGATTTTTAAAATTAAGAGAAAACAAAATAATGGCAGGTACATAAAGTGCACTTGGAATAAGATTAAGAAAAACTGACGCTTACTTAAGGGACCATGAATTTGGTTCTAAGATTTCTAATTGCCATCCTGAAAATGGTAATCTAGCCATTTACAAAATGTACTGGTCTTGGTTTCAAGACCAAATAGGAATTCCTCTATACATAAAGCGAACACCATTTGAAATCAGAACAATATTATTATAATAGATTCAACAGTGACTTTGCAACAGTGCACTGTCTATCATATTGACCCATTATACAGGCAATTCTGTGAAGCAGTTTGGGAATATAGTCATTAAAATATTGTAAATAAGCAGTTCTTTACTGAACTGTATTAATTCATGGTGAGATTTCAGATCATCTGAGGATGTGGAGTATTGTAATCTTCAATTATTTTTTTTTCCTAAATGTTATTTCTCTCAATAGGGCATTTAACAAGCATTGGCAATGAGCTCAGGGTTGCATTTCTTGGCATGGGCAGTGATAGACACTATTCCATGGTGCCACCAACCCCCCTCCCAAACATTTGAGCATATCATTGAGCTGGAGATACAGGGGACCTGCGGGTAGAACTCAAGGGCTCTAACAAGGGAGGACTCTGCTAGCTTTATCCTTTGAGCAATATTCTCCTTTTGTATTTTCACATGAGAAATATACAGGGGTTAATTGTTTTTAGCTGTTACCTTCTCTGCAGCCTCTCAGAGATTAAGGAAATCAAGCCAATTGTATGTTTTTATGAGGTTCAAGTATATTAAAAAATGAAGGGAATTCCCTGGCGGTCCTGTGGTTAGGACTCCACATTCTCACTGCCAAGGGCCTGGGTTCGATCCCTGGTCAGGGAACTAAAATCCCAAAAGCCGCATGGCATGGCCAAAAAAAAAAAACCATAAAAAAATTTTTTTTAATTTTTTAAAAATTAAAAAAATTAAAAATGAAGATATGCCAAAACAAGTCTCTAAATATTATAATAAATACAATGTTAAGAATTAATAACTTACTATGAATTAATAGTAGTTTGTAAATATTGTCAGTGTGTCTGTGTGACTGCATGTTTACCTTTATATGGAGATAATGTCAAAAATTTACAATGGGGGCTTCCCTGGTGGCGCAGTGGTTGAGAATCTGCCTGCTAATGCAGGGGACACGGGTTCGTGCCCTGGTCTGGGAAGATCCCACATGCCGTGGAGCAACTGGGCCCGTGAGCCACAACTACTGAGCCTGCGCGTCTGGAGCCTGTGCTCCGCAACAAGAGAGGCCGCAATCGTGAGAGGCCCGCGCACCGCGATGAAGAGTGGCCCCCGCTTGCCGCAACTACAGAAAGCCCTAGCACAGAAACGAAGACCCAACATAGCAATCAATCAATCAATCAATCAATAAATCTTTAAAAAAAAAAAAAAAAAATTTACAATGAAGCACTCTAAAGTCCGCATTCCTTTTTTTTTAAAAATAAATTAATTTATTTATTTTTGGCTGTGTTGGGTCTTCGTTGTTGCGCTGCAGGCTTGCTCTTGTTGTGGCGAGCGGGTGCTACTCTTCCTTGCGGTGCGCAGGCTTCTCACTGCGGTGGCTTCTCCTGTTGCGGAGCACGGGCTCTAGGCGCATGGGCTTCAGTAGTTGTGGCACTTGGGCTCAGTAGTTGTGGCTCACAGGCTTAGTTGCTCCACGGCATGTGGGATCTTCCTGGACCAGGGCTCGTACCCATGTCCCCTGCATTGGCAGGTGGATTCCTAACCACTGCGCCACCAGGGAAGGGAAGCCCCCAAAGTCTGCATTCTTAACCATCATGTTATAGGCTGAACTGTACAAAGATGCCAATTGTTCATCTGCTACCTATAAAATTAGCAATTTCATGTGGTTCCCCTTAATAGAATACTGAAGTTGACTCCAGCTGTGTTCATTTGAGTTTGCATATATGGGACACACTGGTTCCTACTGCCACTCAAGAATACACATCAACCTTTTATCTGAATTTGGCAAATACAGTATTTATATCCAAGTGCTTTTTGCTCCAGGGCAAAGACATTTTAAAATTCATGTTTCCTTTGTGAAGAGGTGGGAGGCATAGTAAAGCTGATGAGGGCTTAACAAAAAGAAAAGTTTCCTAATGATTAGAGCTGTCGAAGGGCACTGATGGCCACTGCGGACACTGGTGGGGGCCTTTTCCCTGAGAGGCACCCTCAGAGGTAGGACCTGCTATTATCCAAAGTGTTTATTGAGGTGCACTTTCTCAAGGCGACTCAGCCAGAGCAGGAAGTGGGCATCCATTCCTGCTCGCCCACAGGGTGGTAAGCCTGCTCTGCTGCCCGTTGTACTGGGGATGCTCTGATTTTTATCCCAGATGCCAACATTTAGAAATCAAAAGCAAGGGAATTCTACTGAAAAACAGGAAAAGTTCCTTTTGTTCTAGTTGAAAATTTTTGTAATTTAGAAAAGATTCAGAGAGAAATAATGCTATGTCCTTAAGAAGCCCATGTTGAGAGACCTTAAACTGTGTAGCCTATTCTCATAAAGACAAATTCCTTTCTGGCCTCCAGCAGGTTACTAAATCATCCTATCTTCCTTCTGGACAGAGCCCATGGGGTTCCTTAGATGTTCAGCATTGGGATTTAGTAGCATTGAATTTGCTGTAAATTGACTCTGGAGGGTAATCGGATGATGACCACTGCCCTCATCTGCATTTTATTGGTTCATGGTGCTTACCTGTGTTCACCTTGGTAACAAAGCCTCAGGGAGACCTGCTCTCAGCAGTGGCCAGATCCCAGGGCTCTGACTTGAGCTGGAAGCCAAAAGCTGCAGCCCACATTCCACAAACCAGCTCAGTTGGCTCACCCCAGCTAGTAGGACCACCAGTATGAACAACGCCCCAGAAATAAAATCCAACTGACCTCAAGCCTGCACAGAATGAGACGGAGCATTTTTGCAGCCTAGAATGTTTTTCTTCCTTCCACACCATGTCCACACACAGCTCCCCTGAGCTGGATGAGGATAAGCAAGTGTCCCATTAACTGTGAAGTGTGGTTTCACTGATTACAGGTTGTAATGATCATCGGGCTCAGTGGATCCGATCTGACTTCTCCAAAAGCCATTTTACAAGGGGGCTAATGTATTTGTCCCTCGCTTATCCACATCAGTGGGGCATTCAGTGGTAAGGATCAGATTGGAAGTAATTTCTTAGATTTTCTTCCGATGTTTCCAAAGAGAGGAGAGATTATCTGCCTCCCTCTGAATCTTCCTGATGGTGTGGAGAGCCCTGGGACAGCTGGGATTGGGGGGGGGGGGGGTATCCTGTTTGCAGCTACTAATCATACGTTGTCATTGGCCAGCCTTTTGACATGTGACTCAGCCAGGCGGCACGGGGTTTAGCCCTCAAGAACACCATCCTGTTTCGTGGCTGTTCTTAGATCTCTGGAGCCAGGATCAGGGTGAGATGCCCATCACTGCCTCCCTGGTCCTATCAGAGGCTGATATATCTTCACTTTCTGCTCCTTAGTTTTTCTCTGGCTTATAGCTCCTGAACAAAAGCAGCAGCCAAGAGTCTCCTACACAGCGGAAGTGACCAAGAGCTGGACCAAGCGCTCGGGGCCTCCTCCCCGCAGAGGTGTGCGCTCCTCCACGCTGGCCACGCCCTCTTTCCCCGCTCTCCTTGCCTGTCAGGCAGCCACAAGGCACATGCCACCTGCCTTCGTTTTCCTGCATCACCTTACTGTTCGGCTCCCAGGGTTTGGAATAATAATTTCTAGTTCCCTGGATTGGTTCCTCTTTGCACTATATTATTCACTCCTTTCTCCTTCAAGTTTTCCCTTAATATAGTTCATGCTCAAGGCTGCTGTCTGGGTCTTTATCACAGGAGAATTTTCAGGTGTTTGGTAACTAAGAGAAAGAATTATGGAAAGTTCCTTCCCCTGCTCCCAGCCAGGTCAGAGGAGAGGAGAAAACCGCAAATATTAAACTGATGCTAGCCATCATCTTAGAATAAAGGGGAAGAAGCAGAAACTACTGCTTTGTGTCAGTGCATGTGTATATTTTAATCAGTAAAAGAAACTGCCGTGGGCCCAAACTCCCCACTTTTGTGTGAACACGGCTGGCCTGGACAGGAGGATGGATCTGAGATTACATTCCGCGATGTTGCACCGATACGTTCAATAACCACGTCTTCTTTTCACATCCAGATCACACTAGGAACCCATTTACTTTATTCAAAAAAAGTGTAAGCTATTCAGTCCTGAGTCTCCAGTTATTGTTGGCATTCGTACATGACTGAGCACAGTGACTAAAGCCTCATATGAACATTTTGAACTGTGATTTTGACTTTTTAACCTGGGGCTCTTCAACTTTCCTAAAGGGAGAAATCAAGATGATAACATCAGACCTTATGGTATCATATTGGCTATTTAAAAAAAAGAAAACGATAGGGAGCAAGAATAAATGAAATAACACCAGCCAGGTGAGATAATCAAATCCATCTTCATCCCTTCACACTGAGAGAGGAATGTCAGCCCATTTCTCCTTCCTCTTCTTCTTCTTCTTCTCCTCCTCCTTCTCCTTCCTCTTCCTCTTCCTCTTCCTCTTCTTCTTCTTCTTCTTCTTCACTGTGTAAGATTCAGCTCTTATTTCATTATAAATAGCTCTCCCATCATTGCTTGTTTTAAAGATGTGAATTCGCAGAATGAATTAAGTTTTGCTCACGGCATTTAGTTTAGTGATAATCTGTTTCTCAGAGGAGCGGAAATGAAAGGGGAAAACATATTAGCAAAGAGCATCCACCCTACAATGCCAGGTCTGTAATGAAGTCTAAAGATGCTGAGAGAAAAGCACTGCCTAACCAAAGTAGGTCTATTACAGCCAGGTTTTGACATTACCACTGAACCCTACTGGAAAGGGGTAGGAAAAATTGCTGTCAAGACTCACTTGAAGGGTAAAAGTGAAATGAAAGTTATTCTTTAACGTGGATGAGGAGTGGAAAGATAAAGTGCAGTCATTAAGGGAAGCCAGTAGGTGACGTCTCCAAAGGGGATGAGATCCTGGTCATGCAACACTGTGGAAAGAAGCCATAAAGCTCAGTCCCAGGTGGACAATAGTTCGTTTCTCTTCAGTGGCCCTGTGGTGTTTTGGAAGGAGCAACCAAAATGAGAATATATCCGCTTGAGCCTGGACTCTACCACCTTGGGGCGATCTGTTTCCTCACTTACAAAACGAGAGGAGGTAGACCTCAGAGGATTACGTCAGCCTCCAAGGAGATGGAGAAGCTGAGTCGGCTTCCCAAAGGCTGCAGATAGAGAGTAATCAGGTGCCTGAAGGTGCAGGCAAGCAACTATGACTTTTCATTGTCTGGACCATCTTTCTTGGCGCACTCTTTAAGAGCAGAAAGTAGAGGATGGCCAACTGTGCTTTACTGGATGGTAGCAGAAGGGTGAGAAAAGAGAGTTTTTGGTTTTTTTTGGTTCTCACCAATTTCAGAGCACTTTGATAGATTTGTTGTTTTTTCTTTTTAAATGAAAAGTTCAGAGAGAAGCAGCTAGTGTCATTTTTCGAAGAGGACAGCTGGTCAAACGATTCCTCTGTTTAAAATCTCACTGTGGTTCCTCAACCCCTTCAAGGAGAAAATTCAAATTCCTTAGAATGACATGCCTGGCACAAAGTGGCTATCCTACTTTGGCTAAATGAATAAATGAAAAACTAGTACCACTGACCACTAATCCATGGTGACAACAATAACGAGTATAAAAAATGAAGGAATATTGATAATACTGCCCAGACCCTAAGACAACTTTCTTGGCTTCAGTGGAAGATTCATGAGGGTGACAGAAATGCCAAGGACTCTCCAGAACTAAAAAGAGAAATTCTCTTTGATTAATGAAAAGGATTGAAAGAGACTTAAAGAGACCAGCTTCCATACTCGGCGGCTGGGTGTTGTCTTACACACAGTCACTGGAAAACCATTGGACACCTGTGCTATGGGTCTCTCCCTTGGTCTGAGAAACATCATCTTGTGTCATCCTTTTAAGTTCCTACTGTTCTTCTGCAAAAGCTGACCAACTTGGAATTCCAGCCCATTAGGAGACAAAACTAATTTGATAAACTCATTTAAATGGAGGCATTAATGGATGGTAATGGCTAAATTGGTGAGGAAATCCCAAAGGGGGTCATCCCTGTGTGTATGAATCAAGTCTCAGGGCACAAAATGGAAAATTGCCCAGAGGCACCTTGACAGCCAAGGAGGAAGCAATCAGCATGATTTTCTCCTTTAGGTTGGGATGGGGGGAAGATTCTGGACGGCCCACCCTCAGAAATGCAAGCCTAGCTCAAGGGAGGCAGAAACCGTACAACCCTGTGAGAAGTGTAACTGTGAAAACCCTGCGTTGTCTCCTCATTGGCTATTTTTTAAACTAGATTGAGAATGTCTCTATTTCTTTAAAAAAATCCTGTCAATAGTTACTTTATATGTTTTGAATTTTGTTCCTGGGCCAAGTTGAATTGTTATACCTTTTTCTCTTGAATTGACTTTTTAATCATCACCTCTAACAAAATATCTTGTCTTAGGCCTTCTTTATATGATATTAACATAGGTACATTAATTTTCTTTTGGTTGGTGTCTGTATGGTGTATCTTTTTTCCATCTTTTTTTTTTTTTTTTTCAGTCTTATGTCCTAAGTATTATGAAGAGTTTGTAGTTGCTTTTCCTATCCTGTCTGACAATCTTTGCTTGGCTTTTATGTAATTACGGATATAATTGGATTTAAGTTTATCATGCTGTTGATTCATTTGTTTATTTACTTATTTTCATTTGTGTTATGAAGCCACTCTGCCAGCTGGGCATTCTGCTCCCTCCCTTTTTTAAGGTGTTGAATGTCAGTAGTTACCATACACAAGATAGCAGTCACAGGAATTTAAAAGTCTCGTACTCAAGCAGGCATATGTAAAGCAAAGGGGAGTCCTGGGTAAGGGATCAGACCCAACAGCAAAAGTGATCTTTGAAGACTGAGGAGAAGAGAGAGAGAGCACACAGACTGGGGGACAAATATTTATAGGACAAGAGCTCCACAATGAGATTTTCATATGATGCTAGGGAAAGTCTAATTTCAGACAGCCAGTTCCAGTCTGAGAGATCCAAATGGACATAGCAGGGTGCTGTGCATGCAACTTAATAAAGTGCAGCAGGAGTGAGTGCCAGTTGCATTTACTGTTCCCCACCCAGTGAATTCAGATGACTATCAGTTTTCACAATTGCTCTGTAAGTGTTCACTGGCTTCATTAAATGACTTGATGTAAGTGTGAGTTTTCTGGGGGGGGTGACTCAATTCTACTTCTCCACAATTTGTTCCTTCTGGTGTTTCATTCCTTTATTGCTCCCTTCTTTCATTTTTTTCAGATTAATCAAATATATTTCTAATGTTCTCTCCTTTCTTAATTATTTAGTTGTACATCATTGTATAATCTGCAGCCTTAACTTACAATAGCCTACCTTAAATTAGTATTTTTATTACTTCCCAAACAATGCAAGCATTTGGTATTTTATCTCCATTTACTGACCCATTATTTATGGAGTATACTTTACATCTATGTGTCGTTAACTCACAGATATTATTATTGTTCTTTACTCTTCCTCCAGTTTTGTGCTTCCTTTTGGAATCATTTTCCTTCAGCTTGAAGAAGTTTCTTCAATGTTTCTGACAGTTCTAGTTGTCTGGAGAAAATTTTTCTCAACTTTTGCTTGTCTGAAAATGCCTTTGTTTTTGCGTTCAATTTTGATCTCCATTTTGCTGCCATTTTCTCATAGAACTTTAGCTTTTTTTTTTCTTTTACTTTAGCATTTTACAGATGTTATTCTATTGTCTTCTTGCTTCCATGATTCTTGTTGAAATGTCAGCCATCAATTTTATTGTCCCTCATTTAAATGTAATGTATTTTTTCCTCAGGCTACTCTAAAGATATTTTCCTCTGTTTTTGTTTTACAGAAATTTGACTGTGATGTACCTAGGGGTGGTTTCTCTGTATTTATTCTACTTATGGCCCTCTGAGTTTTGTGAATCTATTGGTTTGTGTCTTTAATCATTCTGGTTCCATGATGGCTTACTCACATCTGGTAAGTTGGTGATATCTGTCAGCTGGTAGCTTAGCTGGAGCTATTGGCTGACATTCCTCTCCACATGGGCCTCTCCATGGAGCTGTTTGGATATTCTCACAGCATAGAGTCTGGGTTCTAAGAGGCAGGGAATGGAAGCTGCAAATCTCTTAAAGACTGGACTTAGGATTTGTTACAGCAACACTTTTGCAGTATTTTATTTGTCAAAGCAGTCACTTAGCTTGCCCAGATTCAAGGGTAGGGGACATAGATCCCCAACTATCAATTGCAGAAATGTCTAAGAAGTTGTAACTCACCACACTGCATGCTATCCCAGAACTAACTAAATGTCCTATGAGAAAAACAGACCACAGTTTTAGATCTCCTACATTTCTAATATGTCATTTCAGCCTTTCACAATCACCAAAAGTCTCACTAGTTTCTCTTGCCTTTAAGAGAGTGCCTCTGAGTGGATCACTCCAAGTATAACCCTCAGTCTGGGCCCAGAGTCTGAAAATGTTCTCAGAGCTGAAATTACTCACCTCTGAATGGCATTCCCTTGGCTGGGATTCAAGACCATCTTTGCTGCTTCCAAAGCTCTTCAGCAACTTGAAACCATGGTTGTTATTGAGACTGCCTAGTACAACATATTAAAGTAAGAAAAGAAGAGGGCCCAAGAGAGAATCTCAAGAACCTCCAAAGCTAAAGAGACAGATGTGAAGATTAGACTGAGAAACACCAGCCAGAAGGATAGGAAGAAAAGCAGGAGAGGGCAGAGCCACAGAAGCTAAGGTTGAGTGTTGAATAGGTGAGAGTGGTCTCCAGTGCTGCAAAGAGGATGGTAAGATAAGGAATGAAGCCTGCATTGGATTTAGGGACAGAAAGACAGGTGCAAGGAGTGTTTTGGTACAAGGATGGGTGTAGAAGCCAGAAGGACATGAGGTAAGAAGTAAAAGGGAGGTGATTGATAAAGTGAAGACAAGGTGAGTGGGCAACTCTTTCAATGGATCTAATTGTGAAGAGGAGGAGAAAGATAGGGTGATACGTAAAAAGGGACATGAGATTGAGTGGAAGTTTATTTTTTTATTTGAATATAGGATAAACTTGAATGTGTCTGAATGGTAATGGAAGGAGGCCAATAGAAAGGAAGGAGCTGAAGGACAGGAGTAAAGACGCAGACGTAGAGAATGGACTTGAGGACATGGGGAGGGGGAATGGTGAGCTGGAACGAAGTGAGAGAGTAGCATTGACATATATACACTACCAAATGTAAAATAGCTAGCTAGTGGGAAGCAGCTGCATAGCACAGGGAGATCAGCTTGGTGTTTTGTGACCACCTAGAGGGGTGAGATAGGGAGGGTGGGAGGGAGACGCAAGAGGGAGGGGATATGGTGATATATGTATACATATAGGTGATTCACTTTGTTATACAGCAGAAACTAACACAACATTGTAAAGCAATTATACTCCAATAAAGATGTTAAAAAAAAAAAAAAGAAAGAAAGAAAGGAAGGGGCCGAAGTTGTAGAAGACAAAGGGGTAACTGAAGAACAACAACATCTCTTGAGAGGCAACAAGAGATCTGATCCAGAGCAGTGGTGGAGAAATCAGCCCTAGGCTAAGATTAGCATGGTGGGAGTGAAGAGGAGCTGGGTGAATTCTTCTCTTCTATTAAATTAGGAAACAAAAAGTAAAGAATGGGATGCCCGTGCAGCTAAGTTTTAGGTAGGGTAGCAGAAAATAGTGGGGGGTCCTAGAAAATTATTCCATTTACTTTAGTGAAATAGGAATATAGCTCCCTGCTAAAAGTATGAGAAGGCATGCAGAGAGGTAGAAGATTTGAGAAGAGATGAGGTTTGAAATAAGCACTGTGGGGAATAAGAAAGATATATAAAGATTACTGGGCAGCTTTGAGTCTAACTGAGGTTATAAATCAGCATCACCAGCCTGAGAGGTTTTTGATATAAGGAAACATAGAAGTCAAACAGCTAAGCTAACTTGGAGTTGGAGTTTTATGGAGCATGTGTCACAGAAGAATAATAGACCAAAGAAACTGAGAATTTTGGCAAACAAGTGCTTGAAGCAATGGTCCAAGTAGTCTAGGCTGGAAGGTTGGAAAGTTATGATAAAGTGGTAGAATGGAATAAATTAAAGCAATCAGAGTTGCATGCATGAGGTCAAAGATCAGGAGTAGTGAGAGTTAAGGTAGACGTTTATGGCCAGAGAGGAAGACATGGAAAATTAAGCTTTCAGAGGCAGAAGAGTTCTGCGTGATGGCAAAGCACGTACAGCAGACACCTGAGCAGGGGGCTAAAGTGAGGGGGTGATAAAAGGCCATTGACGCTGAGGGAGTCTGAGAGCTTCAAGGTTTGGTTGCCGAACCAGCAGTACAAATGAAACAATAAGATATGCTGACTGGATTAGAGGTGTTGATGGGGACCAAGAACCAGATTCCCAAGTGTGTGACTGAGAGGTCAGCCCAGGGAGCGAGTAAGTGTCAGCAACAGAAAGAGCAAATGAGTGTTGGCATAGATGGGGCAGTACTTCCAAGCTGCAGGAGAGAGGACCAGCGCAGTGTCGGAAGTGGCATTGGGCTTCCAGAAGGATGAGGACTCCATCTTCCAAGACTGTGGTCCATGGAGTGACCACGGGTCAGTGGGCACCATCTTTTTATGGGGAGCACAGGCAATACAGTAAGTCCCCTACATACGAACCTTCAAGTTGTGAACTTTCAAACGTATGAACGTGCGTTCACATGTCTAATCACGTAAGTTAGTTCACGTATCTGGTGTACATTGTCACGTGTGTGCATCCTCTACAAGTAGTTGTGCTTTTGTGTACTTTACTGTACAGTACTGTACAGAGTACAGTATACAGTATCTTTATTTCTTGCCTGTTTACTCGATGCCAGCCCCTGTATGCCAGCTGTTGTACTGTACTACTGTACTTTTCAAGGTACTATACTGTATGATTAAAAAGTTTTCTTTATATTTTGTGTTTGTTTGTTATGTATTATTTGTGTGAAAAGTATTATAAACCTATTACACTACAGTACTATATAGCCGATTGTGTTAGTTGGGTACCTAGGCTAACTTTGTTGGACTTATGAACAAATTGGACTTACGGAACAGAACTCACTCATATGTAGGGGACTTACTGTAAGGGTCTTCAGGGGTAAACCAGCTTTCAGCTGCAACAAAGAGAAGCAATTCCTGATAGTGTCATCTGCCTTCTGCTGTCACGGGGAATAGACGGGCCTCTGCCGAGACAATAGGCTGTTTTCAGATGTGTGCTTATGACAGCTGCCCTGACCAAGAGGGGGTATGTCCGGCATCACTCCCTCCAAACCCCTCACCCTTCTGAAGATGCCAAGGAGCCCCCGGACCCTGGAGCCCGCAGCATGTTCACTCAGGCAGGGCTACCTTCCTGGAGAGTGGTCTGCTGGCCTGGGCAACCAACAGCTTCTCCCTCCCCCTGTTCTCATTCTCTGCTAAAGCATTATGACATTCATTGTCATGGGTTAGTGCAGAAAGAACAGAGGCAGACTTCAGACATAAATGGACATTCAGTTCATGGAAGACCAATGGCTCCGAGTGCTACCAAATTAAAAATTCACTTTGGGGCTTCCCTGGTGGTGCAGTGGTTGAGAATCTGCCTGCCAATTCAGGGGACACAGGTTCGAGCCCTGGTCTGGGAAGATCCCATATGCCGCTGAGCAACTAGGCCCGTGAGCCACAATTACTGAGCCTGCGCGTCTGGAGCCTGTGCTCCGCAACAAGAGAGGCCGCAATAATGAAAGGCCCGCGCACCACGATGAAGAGTGGCCCCCACTTGCCGCAACTAGAGAAAGCCCTCGCACAGAAACGAAGACCCAACACAGCCATAAATAAATAAATAAATAAATAAAAATTGTATTACTTTAAAAAAAAAAATTCACTTTGATTTTGACACAGTAAGGTGAGGCAAGGACTGTGTCATCATGTGCTCTCCTGAGAGCTTAGGGCTGTGTGAGCAGAACATGGCAGCTGTGCTTCCTACTGATATAAAGGTGATGCAGTTCCTGCAAAACAAGATCAGGCATCTCTTTGAATTAAAGTTGTTCATCTGAATGTCACTGGTTTTATAGGTTTGCTTCTATTTTGTTTGCAGGTTTTTTCGAAGCCTAGGTACTTTACTATTTAAATAACATTATAATTCAACACTGGAATCTACGGATTATTTTTCTGGAAAGAGGATCTATCTGTACATTCCTCTACTGTGAGAAACAGTGACACAAAGAAAGCCCAACAGTACAGAAGTCTCGGCTGAAGTCCAAAGACAGCAGTTGCACTGGGCCAAGCCTTGCAGATCCTCCATGTTTGCCTGGGAGGCTTGAGGATGAGATCATAGGTCTTTAGAGTCTTCGCTCCAAATGCCTGGGAAAGAAGAACTCAGTTTTGCAAACACTTGTCTTGTTCACGCTCTGCTTTCGGTTACTAAAGAAGGGACGGGAGGAGGGAGGGGAGAGATGATTTCATCTATGTCTGGGGGTACCCTGGGGAACATGTGTATGGAATTACACTGACTCTTACAAGCACTTTTAGTTTGCTATGCCAGCAATTCAAGGATGGCAGACTGCAAGATACCCTAGACTATCAAGATGGCCTCCACGCAAAGTGCTTGGAAATGCCACTTGTAATCTTAAAGCAAAACCCACCTTCCCTCTTCAAGAATAGTCAGCAGTTTAATTATGCTAAGTACTTTTCACCCCAGGAGACTTCCAAGTTGCTGTATTAAGCAACAGAGTAGCATTCTTTTAAGGCTTAAGGCTATACATTTAGAAAGCTGATAAGTGTCTCACATCAGAAAGCCTAAAGTCTTTTAGGTAATTTCCAAGGATTGCATTTTACAAACACACTTTCCAATTCAAGCAAAGAGAAGCCCTAATACCCTAGCTCTTTACAAATCCTCCTTGGCCTTGCTAAGGTTTCCTAGGTAAATACGGATGGAGACTTTTACCAACAAAGACAAACATTTGGTTGAACATGTAAATGCAATTGTTCAGGCTGTAAATTAAATTCAATTATGTACAGAGAGTAGTATCTTAAGCCTCATGCTAATTATACTTGTGAGTTTCAACTCATTAAACTCGGATAATGCTCAGAAAGAAGAAATCTGGCAGCAGCCAGCCGTGCATCCCACCGGCCTGTCCCCCTTAGCCACTGGAGTTCTGCATGTTGGCAAAACCATTTGATATCCAAAGAGTCTAAGAAAAGTAGAGAGAGACATGCGGGCTGTGATGATGGAAAGTGTAACCAAGAGTAGAGCTGCTGTGCACCCCACAAAGGTACTGAAAAATATTGCCTCAGAGTACAAAGAAGCAGAGGAGGCCTTCCGAGGGAAATGCTAATACTGAGAGGTGATGAATCTGTCCTCACATCCAACCAACTCACTCCCAGGGCAACAGTCCAAAGCCAGGCAGATTCCATTGCTCCTCTCCTTGGTGGGGCCATTCCACTCTTGGCTGGCGCTCTCCCCAGGCAGCAGAGCCGACTCAGCACTCTGTTGGTCACTGGGGCCTTGTCACCTCTTTCAGCATTGCTTCTCCCTTTTGCTGTTTACTCTCACCCCGACTTTGACCCCTTGGTGACCGAGTTATCTGATAACTGCATTCCTGGGAAGGGGAAGTATGCTAACCAAGCCAGGAATGTTTGCAATTTTTTAAAGGCCTCATGGGGAGCACAGTTTCAGCCCAGAGAACAAATTGCTGAGGCTGAAATTTCAAGTGTTCATCAAGGAGATGTGACCAGAGAGGCAGCCCTTCCTACAACCTCCAAATCACAGGCTGTGGGTCATTCCTACCACTAGGCTGGCCCTGATCCTAGGCGTTGGATTTGTTCAAAAGATGTTGATCCTAAAAACCAGGCATTGTACTGGGCTCCTGCTCTGGAGAAGATCTTAGAGAGAGAGAGAGAGAGAGACATGCACTTCTTGAAGAGCAGAGAGATCTCTGAGTCTAAATTCACTTTTAGCCAAAGGATTTTGTCATATCCTAGACATCCAAGATAATCTCAGATATTCTTCACAATGTTTTGAAGACTTGGCACTGAGTCCCTGTGTCAGTTATCTATTGCCGTGTAACAAACTGCCCCAAAACAGAGTGGCTTAAACAAAAATCCCTTAATTAGCTCATTATTCTGCTGAGCCATTCTTGCCTTGCCCCGATGGTCTCTGTTGGGCTCTGTCACGTGACTGTACTCACTTGACAGTGTACTCACTTGACAGTGAGGCTGGCTCGTCCCTATGGCCTCACTCACACGGCTGGCGGTTGGCTGGGTGTTGACTGGGATAATATGGGGCACTGGGCCACGTGCCTCTCATCATCCATGAGGCTAGCCTGGGCACATTAGCCTGGCAGAGGCAGGGCTTCAAGGGTAGCTAAAGGTCAAGCCCAATGTGCAAACACTTTTCCAATGTCTGTGTCAGCTTTGCTGCTGTCCCACTGGTGCAAGCAAATCACATAGCCCAGCCCGACCCATTGTCAGAAGGGTCTACCCAGAGATGTAGATATCAGTGAATTTCTACTCATTGAACTCAGGTAATGTTAAGAAAAAACGAATTTGGCAGCAGCAAGAGGGACCATTACTGGAAAAATCAACCCAAGCTACATAGGATACATACATGGTTTTAAACAAAGAAACAAAAATCAGGAGTCCTGCCCTCTAAAGCAGGCTTCCCAGGCTTTTGAGTTTCTTGGACTAATAACATTTAAGAAGGGATAAGGGACATGGGAGTAAAGCATAGTGTTGTTGAGATTTTTATTTTGTCGACAAAGAATATGAAATAACAAACAGGTAGTTACTGTCTACCATCCCAATTATTTTGATAAAAGAAAGGACATATCAATACCAAGGTAGGAACAAGGCATCATTTTAGAGTATGCTAGTCCTCTAAATAGAATAAATTTAGCTTTATGAAAAGCTATCTACATTGCCTTCATTTTTCTCATTTCACTGAAGATCAATGGAAACCTCAATTAGAATGGCCCTAGTCAGGTGACTGACATCTCGGAGTCACTGAGCTACAGAGAGATAATAGGATACGGCAGGCTTTGCTGACGAGTAGTCATTAACTGTGTATTGAGTGTGCATGAGAGCACCGTCTCCGAGCTTGAAGGATTGAGAGGAGGGGAAGAGAGCAATTTTCCTCAAGACATTTGTAGTCCAGCCTGGAAGTAAAGACGAGGCACTCATGTAAATGGTCAAAAATTTGGAAAACAGAAATTCCGAGTGCAGAAAAGAATTGCAAAATTAATAGAGGTGAGCCTGGAATACGACTGTGGTACCAGCTCAAAGGCAAGAGCGAAGAACCATATTGCTAATTCATTTCCCATTTAATTCATTAATCCCGGCTTACGTGGAAGCTTTCTAGAAGGACCTTGAAGATGATTTTCTTACATATCTCCAGTGTTCTGTCTTATCAGTTTAGATTACAGCTCTGCTGGGCAGGAATGCGCCTACTTCTAAGCTGTGAGCACCAGTAAGTAGCCTGGGCTGCGCTGGTTGTGTTAGCAATGCAGTCCTCCAGACATGTGTCATTTTTACCTATCTGGATGCGCTGATTACACCGAAATGAAGAATGAGCAAATAGAATTTCCAAGTCCATTGCTTTCTAAGATACTTGGAATGTTTTTGCAGAAGAGATACCTATTGAGATGGCATAGGCGTGTGAGGATGCAGTCATTCTGCCTCTTTCTGAGAACCTGTCGGCACTTTCTCTAGTGATGTAGAGAGTAGGTGAGCCCAGAATAGTTTTGCTTAACTTGGGAGGTTTTTCCTAATTTCTTGTCTGTGTTCCTGCTACTCAGCACAGCAGATGGGAGAGGCTCTCACTTGAAGATTAGCCTATCAGAAGCTGAAGAGAAACCACTGCCAAAATGTCATCACTTCATTGTTATTCAATGCTATCCACCACTCAGAGTAGATGCCTTCTGTAGGAAACCACCTTTGGGGAGAAACCTAATTTTAATGGCTATAATACAAACATATTCAATGCAGAAATAAAACCTGAGATCCCATTATGTTGTTCCTTTTCATAAATATCGTTCCCTTTCAAGGCTTGTCTCTTAGCCAAAAAAATGGCACAGCAGCTATCCTCCTTCACTATTTCTAAGCAAATGGCTCTTTGCTACTTAGCATGTTTTTGATGGCAGCGCTGCGGATTTGTGAGTTTAGAAAGATCTCGGAAGTTCCAAATCATGTCTCCTTCACTCTCATCACTGAGAGAAAAATTTGCCCATTTTCACTGGAATGATCTAGTCCAAGTTTGTCCCTTTTCAGATTAGGAAACTGAGATCCTAATATCTAATGCAAGGTTTAGAATCCAGTTCTTTGAGATGTCAGTGTATAATTCTCTGAAATCTCCTCCTCAAACTAGGTTCTGCCTGAGGAAAAAGCCCCCTGGCAGAAATTACGTGATGTGTTTCCACTTGTTCTGAAAGCCTCAGAAAACACTCCCCCAGAATAGAGCCACCTCCCTCCATAAACGACGGCTTTTTGTTCACCTCTTCTAGCTCATTCACACAGAAACAAGTTTTTTCCCCCACAATCACAGGTTATCAAAGCCTGACTCCTGGGAGCACTACTTCAATTCAAAACTCAGGTTTCTATAAGGAAGAGAGTCAGAATTTAACCAAGAGGTGACCTCAGTAATTTGAAAACCTAATCAAAAGGACTCCTTCCAAAGTGCTTTGCTCCAAGTTGCTTTCCTTTAACCTGGGACATCTGTCACTCCTATGTGTGAAGTCACTCACCTGTGCAGCTCTTTTAAATCACTAGCATATACCATTTGCAGATAAGCAGAGACTATGTGCCGCTAGGGGCTTGAATTAAACATCAAAAGTTCACTTCGTCCCCACCAGCCTTTAACAGGAATACAGTAGACACTAACAGATGGCCTTTATTGCTCTCCAGAAGTGACTAACTTTCTGTGGAGGTCACCAGCATCAGAAGGTACAGAGTCAGTCTCCCCTCCCATGGTTAACAACCTTCTCCCACCCCTGGACTCCTGTGGTCCTCAAATCACACTTCAGTTTTAACACTTAGAAAAACTATTTGCAATCCCTTCTTTGCATGGACACATTTTTTTCATGTGGATATAGGATCCAAATCCAAATTTCTCGTTATCTACAATTTTCATAATGGTGATCAAGTAAAAATGTTACTCTCAATTCTGGGGTGAGTGTCCAGTTTTCCCACTTTTGTCTATCATGATTGCAGCGAAATTTGGGTATACGGAAAACCACGTCTAGATCAGTGGGACCCCGGGGCTACATAAGGCATCACAGTGTGTAGAAAAAGAGTGACAATGTGAGTTGTCTTTCTAACATTTGTAAGAAACGTTCGTCTCGGCTTTCCGTGAGGTCATCACCACTCTCTAGCTTGTGTCACATCTGGCAATGGTTCAAGGGAACTTCAAGTTTCCACTTGTGGGGATTTGCCAATCAGTTTGAAACCCAGAATAATCTGGAGATTCTCCTTTAAAAGCTAATCCAAATTCACTACATTTTGAAGTAGTGTAACTCTTGGTACAAAATTGCATTTAAAACAATTGCTGGTCTCTTGGTCATGGGTCTCACTTACAATGGCTTTGGTGAATCTTCTACATGATCAGGGAAGATGGAGGGATAACAATTTCTCCCCCATTTTTAGTCCCTGCCAGGTTGGCAGTGATCACCATTTTACCTGGGCAACCCCTGCTCCCAAGATTACCTGCAGCCCTTAGGGAACATAGGAAACACACATTTCACCTGTTGGCCATTGTGAGCAGATTCCTCAAACTGCACTGTGCCTGAAGGTCCAGAGACGATCTCTTAGCATTTCAGGAGAGCAGCTAGATCATGCGAGTTAAGCCACACACAGTACAGCACTGGGTCAGAACGTGAACTGGACATACATGCTGGGGCAACTGCTGAGATGGGGAAGGAACACGGTGACAGCAGAGAAGGGAGCTTTCTCAGAAGGAGGTAAGAAATGCGTCAAGACGTGTGCGGTGCAGTAAATGCAGAAGGGGTGGGTGATATTGATGCAGACCAAGGTTCTTGGCCTTCCCTACTCAATAGAAATTGACTAGAGGCCAGACAAGAAATTCAGGCAAGGCTTTATTGGGGCCCCTGCTGCAACAGCGGGGAGCCAGAACAAGTAACAATTTCCCTTGCTCACTCCCCGAGTGGGGGGCGAGCTGGTTCCTTATATGGGATGAGGGTAGGAGTTCGTCCAGGGGTCAGGCCAGAGGGGGGGCTTAGGTGGTTTGCCCAGCGCTTTGGTGGTGCTGAGTGCAGGGGGCATGTACTGTACCCTGTTTTTGCTCCCGACACCCTGTTTTTGCTCCGGGCTCTTCAGAAGTGGCAGTTGGGTTTTTTGGTCCTTTTGTATCTTTCTGTCCAGAATTTGCCCCACTGCACATGCACGCAGTTATTTTTAGTCCCTAATAGTTTCTCTGTATTTTGTTGCTCAAGGAGACATTTGTCCAGGTGCAAGCATTGCAGCGCTGCAGTAAAGGCTCCCAGGTCCCGGCCTGTCTCAGTACGGATCTGAAGAAAAATTTCCCAAAGTAGGGAAATCCTATTGGGTTAAGTAACATGAAGAGAAACTTGGCCTTGAAAAGGGTGCTGTCTGCAATCCTTCGTTTCTTATGCTTTGTTAGTAGAAAAAGAAATTATCGAATAAGTAAAATTAGGCAAACATTTTTGTCAGCAGAAAAATACATGTCTCAGTCAGCAAGACACGCAGAGACACAGGAATAGTAAAGGGGAAGAAACTGTGGAGTTGTGGCATGTTGCAAAGAGGAACTGGAATGGGGTTTGGTAGGGGATTTGTACAGTGAACACGGAGTGAAGGTACAGGGGAGGGTATGAACAGTGGCCCACAGGACTCACTGAGCTTATTATGCACCAGGAGGCAACTTGACCTTCTACCTCTCCAGGGGTCCTTGAGGGCGTGCTTGCCACTCCCACAAATAAATCGAATCTTCAAAGACCCCCAATGACTCCACTATCTGCCTGATGCCCCCTGAGGGAGGAACAGCAAAGCTCATTTCCAGGAAGCCTCCAGAGTTGGCCTGAGGTTGCCAGAAAGGCAGCCGGCTACCTGGCGTACTGCTTTCTCTCCCCCTTCCTTCATACAGAGACTTGGAGCTTGCTTTACACAAGAGGGCTTCAGCAACATGAACCATCCTTGTTTTTTTGTTTTAATTTTTTAAAAAAATTCTTTATTGAGGTATGGTTGATGTACAATATTTTATGTTATAGGTGTACAACACAATGATGCACAATATTTTAAACTTATACTTTATTTATAGTTACTATAAAATATGTCTATATTCCTTGTATTGTACAGTATCTCCCTGAAACTTATTTATTTTAAACATCGCAGTTTATACCTTTTAATCCCTTACCCTTATCTTGGTTTCTGAGGCAAAAGACTCATTGCTTTCTCAACCCATTTCTCATTATCTAACGAAGTAAGGAAATAAAATAGCAAACCCAGCTGCACCAAAGAATAAAAACTTGACAAGTGATTTAACTCTCAGACGTATTTTCTGATATTGTAAGAGCCTCTCCATATGCTGGCCACATTCGAGGCTAGTGAGGGATCTGTATTCGAGGCAACACATCAGTTAGAGTGATGATATTTCAGTCACCTGTAATTGCTAAGCCTGGAGATGAAGAGGGTATCTGGTCCCACACCTGGTGGGTCACATGGCTGACTATGGTCTACGTCTGTCCTTTGCAGTGGTCACATTTTTGCTTTAGGGAAGCACTCCCCTCTACTAGAATGTGACTCTTCAAGGTAATGACTTTCTCCCTTTTTGTTTCTCTTAGGGCAATGCCTGCCTTAAGCATGGTGGAATAAAAGTGCTCAAGATGGAACTTTCTAGACCTTGGAATTATTGCATGGAAGATTATCTCCTCAAGTCCTGCACTGGTGCCTGCCATCACCCCATTAGGGTCACCCACTGAGCAGTCACTTTGCCTTCAGAAGATGCTGCCTGGGCAAACATGTCAGTCAAGAGGGATAAATTCTAATCCACTCACAACTATTATCTATCATGCTTGCCTTAGGTTCTCACATTCGTTGGCCAGGCTATGTTTGGGGGTATTTCTTAGTTTCTTAGTTTACATATATTTTCATAAATATTATTTGAGCTGATCTTCACAACAACCCAAGAGACAAGTGGATATGATTTCTCCCTTGCTGGTGAGAAATCTCATACTCAAACGGTAATAAAGTTAGAATGTGGCAGCCAGGGTTAGCACCCGGGTCTCGGGTCTCGTATGCCCTTTCCATCTACGTTATCTACAGCTAGGTGTAGAGAAATGCAGAAGGAAAGAGAAAGGAGCAAGGGGGCCCATGGGGGAGGGGAGAAAGACCAGCCAGGATGTTGAGGAAGTGGTGGGGGTAGGGTGAACCTGCAGTTGGGGGGAGGGCAGGGAGGGGGAGGGGGGTTGAGCCAGGGATGAGGGAAGGAACAGTGGCCAACACGAGGAGCCACACGAAAGACCACCGTGGACCACAGTGTAAGTCACCAAGAGAACTTGCGGGAAAAGCTTCTGTGGTATTTGGGGCTTGAAGGAATGTGGTATCAGAAAGAGGGCCCTGGACTAAGCATAAGAGAACTCCCATTGGCCGGACTCTGTGGAAACAAGCCCGGGCACGTGACTTAAACACCCTGGCCCCGGTGTACTCAGGTATAAAACAGAGAACTTAACTCAGATCCCCTCTGATGTCCGGGGAGGTCTCCAACAGCTGTGACCACCATGCGTGTATGAGGTGAGAGGGAGGGAGGCGGGAGCTGAGAGCAGTGGAGGGTAATACGGCCCCAAGTTAATCTACTCCAGTTCCTTATTTCAGGGTTTGTTTTGAGCCATTCTGGGCGGAGCTAGACTCTGGTCTTCGCGACCTGGGTACCAGATCCCAGTGACAGCGCTTGAATGCTATCTGTGATGAGAAAGGGCGCTTTGACCAAACGGGACTAAATTTAAACCATTTTCTCAAAATGGAGTGTCTTTATTGGCATCTTGCAGATGCCTCAAGGAGCAGGACAAGGATAAAAGGAATTCTGAGCACACGAACTAGGAGCAGCCCTGATGCCCTGGGGAATTTGTCCCTCTAGGGCTGTGCCTTGGGGCCGAGACACTCAACATCCATCCAGCCTTCCATCAGCCACCTTTGACCAACACTAAAAGCCCGTTACGGAGAAGGGAGTGAGAATAATTTCCCTCCTATTAGTCCTCCCTCCTTCCCAAATGTGGTGCTAGCCACTGGGACTTGTAATTGCAGACATCACCCAAGGACTATGGATATAAATTTCACAAAGGGCAAGACCTTCCATTATGAGTGGGAAGATGGCTTTAATTAAGAAAAAAAAAAAATCAATATATTGTTTCCAATCATTAGAATCCCATGTCAGTGGCAAAAATCAATCCTTTTCATGTGAAAATGCTTACATTCACACTCGGATGTTATATTACACATGAGTCATTGAGGGAGGTGGGGAGGGGATCAGCCTGAGGCCCAGGATGGCCTTTGCAGAGAGTCAGGGACTTTTTTGGACAACTGTGAACAAAGAAATTCTACCCAACACCACCGAGATTTGAAATTCTGTGCGGTGGAATCTCATCTTGACAGATTCTCTCCTCATTCTTCCAAATCCTCAAACGAAAGCAAAAAGAAAAAGAAAAGCTGAAATCCCATTTTAAAGAGTGGGAGTGTTTTTGTTTGGCAGTGATCTCTCTCCCTCTGCCATGATGGCCAATTTTCACCACCGGGTTCAATCAACAAGCACCAGGGGATTCTAATGTTCAAAAAGGGCTCCATTTTAAAAAAGATAATTTATCTGTGCATGCAAGAAAATGCCTTTGATTTTAATCATCAGCAGGATTTGATGGTCTCCTCTGGTTTCCTGGGAAGTAGCAGCAAATGGAGACAGGGCCGATCTGACTGGAGAGCATCACGTGTTACTGAAATAGACTCTTGACAGCATGCAATTCCCAGAGGGGCTATTCTATTCCCATACAACGTAATAATAATGATCTTATGAAGAAATTTTACTTTTATGGAAACTGTTTATTTCTAAGAACATTCAAATTTCAGGCTAAGTGTGAAGCTTCCCTAATAAATAAAAGAAAACAAGGGTCCTAATTAAAAACATTGTTTAAGGAGACACTTGTGAGATAAAAGAAAATCTCACTTTATAGGGAAAAGTTAATCACGTATATTGCTGAAACGCACAACAGATTATTCAAGCCTATTTCCCAGACTCTGCTCCTTGTCATTATTTATGCTCTTCTAGCCCAATTCTTCTGGGTCCGGTTTCCCTTCACTCCGGTTCAGCAGTTGCTTCCTTTGAAGTCAGTGTGAACCCGATGCCCAAAGGGGAGATAGATACCTGAAGAATATCTAGCCTATTTGCTTTTTCTTCTCATGTTGCTGGGTTAGAAAATGATGGAACAGTCTTGCTGTCTGTCAAGGGCTGCCCAGTTTGACTTCCTGCCCATGTGGACAGAGCAGACATTTCTAGATGCTGCCTGGGCACTCATCAATTAGGGCCAGGAAGATGTTTTTATTAGCATTTGAGGACGTCATGGGGCTGGTTTCAGAAGCTCATCTATTTACCACTTCTTGAGTTTTTTCCTGCCTCTGGGAACTAGACGCTATCCAAGTTATTCCTTGCTGCCAACGTGAGCCTGGAGTCAGCCTGGCTGGATTCGCATGCCCTTGTTGTCCCATTCTGTGACCGTGGGAAGTGACTTTACCTTCCTGTGCGTCATTGCTTCTTATACAACTGGGGGATAATCCTAGTACCCATCGGATAAGGGCTTTTTGGTATTAGGTCATCAGATTCATGCAAAAATCCTTTCTCGGGTAGGTACTAATATTATCCCCATGTTACAGAGAAGGAAATTGTGGCTCAGGGAGGTGAGTTGCCCAACACAGAGCCTACAGGAGGGTCTATGAATTTGATGACACGAAGTATAGCGCCATTTACATAGGGAGGGCACAATGCATGTTAACACGTATCATAATAGTTCACATCATCCCAGTGATATTTTAAAATAGTGAACAGAGGGGAATTCCCTGGTGGTCCAGTGGTTAAGACTTTGCACTTTCACTGCTGAGGGCCCGGGTTCAATCCCTGGTCGGGGAACTAAGATCTCGCAAGCTGGGCGGCCCGGCCAAAAATATAAATTGATATAAAATAAAATAAAATAGCGAACAGAAAAGTGGCTACAGATAAGACTCTGGGGAACACCAAGAATCAGGGGACAGGTTGAAAAGGGGAGAAGAGAGTTCTCAGTCATAAGGACACACCAAGCAGCATTTAGGGTTTGTTTACTGTGCCCCCAGGCACTGTGCTGAGGGCTTGGCTTGTTTTCACCCACTTCATCTTTATAACAACACTCGGAGGCAGGGAAGTATTGTACCCCCCATTCATCGATGAGAAGACTGAGGCATAGAAGTTTGGGAAATTTCCCAAGGGAGCCCATTTCCTTAAGCATCACAATCTGTGGTCCAAAGGGCTAGAGGGTGAGGAGGAGAACGAGAGACAGCAAGCATCATACGACCAAGGAGGCGGCCGCACTTATTCTTGCCTCCTTCTACTGACTTTGGGTTTTGTTTGTTCTTCTTTCATATGATATCGTTCATATGTGGAATCTAAAAATAATCGTACAAATGAACATATTTACAAAACAGAAAAAGAGTCACAGATGTAGAAAAACCTATGGTTACCGTTGGGAAGGCTGGGGGGAGGGATAAATTGGGAGACTGGGACTGATATATACACACTACTATATATAAAATAGATAACTTATACGGACCTACGCTATAGCACAGGGAACTCTACTCAATACTCTGTAATGACCTATATGGGAAAATGATCTAAAAAAGAGTGGATATATGTATATGTATAACTGATTCACTTTGCTGTACAGCAGAAACTAACACAACATTGTAATCAACTATACTGGAATAAAAATTTAAAAAAAAAAAAAAAAAAGACCAAGGAGGGATCCAGTGGTTGCAGGGCCTGAGCATTCTTGGAAGCTGCTTAACAACTTCAATCTGGAAAAAAAAAAGACTTACAGAAGGCTTTTGCATGATACTAGGGTAAGATCTGACCATCTTTCAACTCTGAACTCAAAAATAAGAATTTATTCCAGAATATTTGGATGTCACCACTAATTTTAAACTTTCTTTTCCTTTTGAGGGTTTGGTGGGGGGGGAGTAATCAAAACATTTCTTTAATTAGAAAAAGCTTAAAATAAAGGAGGGGGATCAAGATTTCATTGCTATGTATTTTTGTTTGTTTGTTTTGCAAAACGTGTACCCAATTAAATGCAGTTGGGCAGTTCTGGGAAGACATTAATAAACAGGGGGTGGAGGAGATGGGGAGACAGAGGGAAGAAAGTGTTCCCAAGCTGAGGTTTTGTTTGCCAAGTTTCAACAAAGAGCAAAGCTTAGCTCTGAAGGAGAAGCTCTTGGGAGACAAGAGTTTAGAATAGTAATGCAAAGAGAAACCCCAAACGGGTGAGCTGGGGAGACGTTTCTTGAAGGCAGCTCATCCTCAACAGGTGCTGGCAACATCTGTAGCAAGACTATCCATGATAAAAAGCTTCTCATACCCTAATCCACATTATACTACATTCACAAGCACGTCACCATCTTCCTCCCCCTGAGAGGCAGGAATAAACAATGTGCTATTAAACTCACATCTCTGCTTTCTGCCTCTAAGAATATTCAAAGTAAAAAGAAAAAAAGGTAGGTTCCACCACTGCCTTATTCCCAGGGGGAATGCAGATTGTAAACATGAAGATACATCTGGGGTAAGCCAATAGAAGAAGGCCTTATACAAACAACCCATCTATTAAGAAACCTGAAGATGCAGTCAGTGGGTCCTAGGAAAGGTACAAATAATGGAGGAATCTAAACTTAATTCCAATGTTGTTACTATGATACAAGTGCCCATGTTTGGAAAATAGAATTGATTTCCTCCAGGGACGCATGATGACAACATCAGAGCCCTCATCATGCATCCATCCATCCACCCACTCATTCATTTGTCCTACGACAAATATCCATTAACCATTTACAATGTGCAAGACTCAAAAGTACAGAAATCCAAAATCTAGAAAAACTCAAGGAAACACTATGTGTCACTGTGTGTGAAAAAGGTGAGTAGGAATTGGATATTCTCGTCTTCTCACCTTAATTCACCCACCGTTAACATGGGTCTACTGTAAAGTTCAGTTAACCCAGTTCACGGTGTATCTGAAGGTAGAGCTTGGTAACTTAGTACATAGCCACTCTTCATAGAACTATCATGAGGTGCTTGGGTTTCATGGTGCTAGTCCTTTCAGTCTGTAGAAGACCAAAGCCATACGCATGGCTTTGGCTTCCTCACCTGCACCTCACCTGTGACTCATTGGTTCCTGCATCCAGCAGGTGTATGTCCCTCATCTATCAAACACCAGACAGTTCTTGGTGCTGGTGGTACAAAGATGAGTGAGATGGATTCATTCCCTTGAAGGAGTTTATCACTGAGGGGATGACAAGAAGAGAGACCAGGACAGTTTCAAGAAATGCTTCGGCGAGCTCAGGAGTCTTGCACTTAATCTGAATGGCAAGCAGCCACGTGGAGTGAGAAAGGAGAAAGCCATCGTGGGTGAAGGGAGTGGTGGGAACCATGGCGTAGATGAGCGAAGGCACAGCCTGGCGTGCTTGGGAAACGGTCAGCACATGTTCAGCCAAGGCCAGGTACACAGGTCCAGAGTGGGAGGAGGAGGACTGGGGAAGTGTGAGATGGGAAGACCCACCAGGTGGTAGTGCTGGGGGTGCTTCCTTGTCCACGGAGGTTTCTCTGCTACAAGAGCTAGAGATTCCTTTACCTGTGACGTAATTCAAGCCTAACTTTCTTGAGGAGTTTTTAAAAACTAATACAGATTATGAAAGAAATATGGAGGACCTGAGAGATAACACTTGAGATTGCTGTTTAAAAAGATTCTACAATTTATTGACTGAATACATGGGAACATGTCAAGAAATTGCTAAAAGTAAAAAGCCTGTAATTTCAAAATAGTTGACCTAATAATTTTATTCTGCAAAAGAGAGTTTATTGTAATTTACCAAACCAACATGGATTTTTTTTTAAATTAGGGGATGATTACCCTGTAACAAGCCATACAGAAGATACTTTTTGAATGTTGAAGTAAAGAATATCAATAAATGCACACAGAAGAATAAATAGAACAATGTAAATCTCATAATTCCTGTGAGAGAGAATGTATATATATATATATATATATACATATTCACTAGTCTATTTTTATGCTCACTGGTATCATTTTAAGACTAATAATGCTACCAAAACTGGCAAAACAAGCAGATTACATAATCCAATTCCAATTTGCAGAAAAAACATCTTGGATCAAACATGAGTCAAGTAAAGTTTATTTATGTATCATACACAGAAAAAGCACTTGAAGCCTCATTCCCAGGACACACATAGATACACACATATACACAGACACACACATACATACAATACACACATACACACAATACACACACATATACACACATATAGACACATACACGTGCACATACACACAAACGCATAAACACACATACAGTACACACATGCAGACATATACACACATACACACATACAATACACACATATGCACATATATACACATACATATACACACAATACACACGCATACACATAAACACACATGTACACACATACACACAGATACACACATACACACACATTTAATGATACAATGCACTTAGCATCACTTTGGGTGTTTTCATATCCAAATATACTTGACACATTTAGTCTGGGTTTATCCCATAAATAAGCATTCACAGGAGTGCCATGAAAAGTGACTCAGATTTGATTGGCTGTTTTGTTTTACTTTGTTTCCTACATGAGTCTCTGCTAAGGAAGGGGCAGAAAGAGTGCTTTAGACCCATGTCTCCAGATTTCATGCGACATGCACTCTCTTGCATCTCCATTTTTTTAAATCCCCCTTTTGTCTTTTTCAGACGTGCATCTTCTGTGTCATCAGCCAGACTATCAGCTCCGAGAATGGATCAGGGACACATCTCAGAACACACCAGGCCTATGGCAATCACCACCCGACCAGCTGACCTCTGATCAGGTCTGCAGTCTAAAACTTCACTCTTGGTGAACCGAAGACAAACAGTCACCTAATCTCGTTCCATCTACACTGATATTGCTACTGATGGCAGACCTTTTCCAAAGTACTGGACAGCTCTTCCAACAGATCGCTTGCTTAGGTGACCGGAGGGAACATTTTGATCAACCTCAGACCTACCAGAGGATGAAGGCTCTGGCTCTTTTTCACAAAGGCGGAAGACCAGAGATACTGACTCAAAATTTCCAAGTGACAATCACATTTGCTTAGTTTCAGGAACATCTCAGGGTCATTTGTATTAGACTTACCTGGGTGTCGGTTTCAAAAAAAAAAAAAAGTGCAACATCCTGGGCTCAGACCTCGACTCTCCAAATAACATCTCTAGAGGTGGAGCTCCAGAATCTGGATGTATACAACGTTTTCCAGGAGGTTTATTCGTTCACTGAAGTTTGAGGACAACTACCTCGTGGTTTCGAGAGAATGTTGTTCTAGACAGACGGACAGATCCATTTTCTGGAGAGAATGGTATCCTCAGAGAAGCACCCAGTTCTCCCAGACGGTTACCATTCAATCTCTTAGATCCCAAAGCTGAATATTTCCCCTCCTCTGACCATTTTGAAATTGTACCCCATGGTTTATCTTTCATCCAAATGATCCTCAACTTTCCAGTAATTACCAGTGCATTTCCAAGGTGACAGGATGTTTGTGAGGTTTAATTCATTAAGGCTTGGAGAGCATCTGGAGAAGTTTTGTATCAGCATTCAGTATTATTATTTATTTGCAATGCAATTTGAGAACTTTCTCTCCATAATGGGCAAAAATGACAAGTATCCATTTCATTCCTCAGGGTACTGAGGAGTAAAAATCTGGCTATAGGAAAGCAGGGAATTAGCCCCGTCTATGCTATAATAAACACCAGTGTGGAGATGAAATAAGAATATATTAGCTGCAGGTGGAAGGTTATCTGAAGCCCCTAAATGGGGCAGCTGCTGATACACTCATAGCTGGTATAAGCAGAAAACTAGACACTCAAACCCCTCCCCCATTTCCCTTTAAGACATCAGCACAAAAGCCCAGAAACACCCAGTGTGTGAAGATGTCAGTGACAATAAATATTTTTTTCAGTTAATGGGCTTCATGAATACAGAGATTTTTTAAGTTAAGACAATTATCTAATTTCAACTCACCACTTGCTAATTTACTAATTCATTAACTCGAGGAAACGGCCATCCTGAAAGATGCTGGCCTCCTGACAATGGAGTTGGTCTTGGCAGAGATTTATTTCCAACAACATCAGGGACAAAAAGCATGAGATATTTTTGAAGAATAATAAAAAATGGATTAAAGGGAATAGAAATAATTTATCATGTGCAGATGTGCAGAAAGAAAAGATAGTGGCTCTGCAGTGCGGTTTTATAAAAACAAAACTATGGTGAAGGCGTCTCGTCCAATCACCCATTTGTGAACAAAGGGCTCTAGGTGTCTGATGAGCTATCAGGTGTATTAGCTTTCATAAAAACTACATCATCAAAGGAAGTCAGTAAATTTCCCCTCTTCTGACTAACCCACCTTGCAACCTTGATGAGAAGAGAAAGCAAAAAAACAAAAAACAAAAAAAAAACTAGCAGGTTCTTTGTTGAAATCCAAAGGCTGTGTGCATGTCAGTGCCTCTCTAAGGAGGTTCACAGCTGCCGAAGGACTTGAAAGTCCTCTACCATTCTGCTCTGTAAGGAAGGATGAAAGAGATAAATCCAAGAAAGGAAGGAAATATGAATTGAGGTATGATTTGCAGCTTCTAGAATATTCCAAGGAGGAAAGCACTTCCAGAAAATACTTAGGGGTACTTTTCTGCATCTCAGAAGTATATGAATTACCAGTGAGTCCCACTTTCGTAAAGGGCTAAAATATTTTATTCAGGGCATTTACTTAAAAGAAAGAAAACACGGGAAAAAGTGTCATGGCTTTCAGAAAGATTTACAATCAAAATACCTATTTTGTGCTTGTCACACTCTTAAAGGTGCCCTTTGATGAGTAATTTATTAATCTTTTTCTTTCAAGTTAGTGCTTTTTCTGTCTTGTTCAAAAAATATTTTCATACCTTAAGATCATGAAAATATCCTTCCATAAAACCTCCCAAGATAACTTCTAAAAGCTCTACTCTTTTGGCTTTTACACTTTGGTCTAGACTCCATTTGGAACTGATTTTTTTCCACTACAGATATTTGTTTGTCCCAGAGCTTTTCAATTAACAAGACTGTCCTTTCTCCACTACTCTGAAGGGTTACCTCTGCTATACAGCAAGTCTCTGTCTGTATATGGGTCTGTCTCTGGATTTTCTCCTCCATTCCACTAATCTGTATTCTTATCCTTGCACCAATACCATGTTGCCCTGTGCTTTGGTTTCCAAGGTGCCTTGATATCTGGTAGAGCAAGTCCTCCTTTTTCTCTTCCCCCTCCTCCTCCTTCATCATCATCTTCTTCAGGAATATCTTGGCTATATCTGTTTGCCTTTGCTTTTCCACATAAATGTTGTAATAAGTTCACCAAATTCCATAGAAAAAGAGAAAAAAAACTATTGATATTTTAACTGGAATTGTATTACACTATAGAACAATTTGGGGAAGAATTTAAGTCTTTGCAATATTAATCTTCTAATACATGAGTACTCTCTGTCTATTCATTTAGACTTTCTCTAATTTTTCTCAATTATATGTTATGATTTTCTGCGTGGAGGTACCGTACATTTTTGGTTACATACATTCCCGTGTCTTAAATAATTTGGGGGATAATTTTTGATAATATTGTAAAAGCAGCACATATACACAGAAAAATATATGTTATATATTCAGGATATATTTTTTTGAAAATGCAAATAAAATCAAAGAGACAAAAAGCCCAGTAGGAAAGTAGCCAAGAAATTTGAACAGTCCTTCATAGAAGAAGATACCCAAATGGTGAATAAAATCATAGAAGGCCTTCCATCTCTTCAGTCACCAGGGAAATGCAAATTAAAACCACAATGAAACTAAAAAGAAATTGACAAAATTAAAAAGATTGGCAATAGCAAATGTTGGCAAGAATGTGAAGCAAAGGAGAACTTTCACAGACTACCGGTGGGAGTGTCAAGCTGCTTTGGGAAACAGTTTGCTACTTTTTATTAAAGTTGGTGATATCCCCTATGACCAAACAATTCTAACCTAGAATCTGCTAGAGAAAAGTGTGTATTTGTTCTCCAGAATTCATACACAGGAACATTCACAGGAACATTCTTGATAATAATCAGATACTGGAAGGAGCTTAAATGTCTATGGCCAGAAGAATAGTAAATAAATTGTGGAAAGTTCATTCAATGGAATATCATGGCCGAATTAAAACGAACAATGTCCAAGTACACATAAAAGCCAGATAAATCTCACAAATGTAATGTTGATTGTAAGAGCCAGGCAGAAAATAATAAATATTGCATGATTCTATTTATGTCAAATGTATATCCAATTTAAAAACAGGCAAACATCAGAAAGAAATGCAAAGTGCTAAATACCACAGAAATTAGTCTTGAAAAAGAAGGGACATGTGATGGGGAAAGAGAACCAGAGGGCTTCCAGGGTGTTGGGGAATGGACTTTTGCTGAACTGTGTGATGATTACAACTGTGTGATGATTGATTTTATAATCTTTGGGTAAGATATACATTTTCTGTTTTTCATAATTTTCTATATGTGGCTATATTACAAAATACTGACAGTAAATAAGATTTTTACAATTTAATTTTAAAAGCTTAGAAAATCACACACACACAGACACACACACACACACACACACATAGTACCTGATTCTTCAAAGTTTGAGGATTATGTCTGTGGGCGTGTAATGCAACATGGAGGTTATATGCTGGCTCATGAGTATTTCAAATCTTCAATTGCTAATTTGCCAATTCAATAACTTGAATAATCTTTATGATGTGAACCTGTTGATTGTAATGCTCAGCTTTGAAGAAATTTATTTTCAGTGCCTTATTATATATATCAATATATATTTAATTGTAAATATATGCCCATAAAAATATTGAGGGATTTATACTTTTTGCATGAAGGTTAGTAAATAGGTACTTCTGATAATGAGACTTTCTCCTGGGAGAAAGCATATGTCCAATTACATTCTATTTTGCATTTTCTGTTAGGTACTCGTCTGGTTTTTTAATTTATAAACATTTAGATGATACGAGTATAATCTCCCATAAAGCTACTGAATGACTTTTATATGGCTTAGGAACCATATAAAAAATATTTAAAATATGAAAATAAGAAAAAGTAAAATCAGTTAAATGGTCAAATGCTCTAGTTGATCTGTTCATATTATTATTTTTCCAAACTTTCCATGTCTGAATTTCTTACCAATTGCATTTAATATACATGTAGTTAGTAAATGAATTCTGGGGTATAGAAAATATGAGAAAACTCTGAAGTTCACAGAACAATGTGTTCCAGAAATAATTTCCTTTCCTCATTGGCTAAAATGAGCCTTCTTATGGCCTTCATAAATAACAAAAAAATGATTAAACAGAGTGGATCTCTATTAGAAAGACACGATGCTACCTGAATTTGGAACATTTATTTTCCCCATTTATAGTGTGTGGGAACCACCCCGTTTATACTCTCACATATCTCTTGTAATGTATCACAGAAGCAATTACGTGCTAAGCAGAGTTATTTCAAATAATGATAGATTACTGGCCCGTTCTCTAGTAGATTCTCAGTAACCAGCAGTTGAAGAAAGAAATAAAGAAGGGAGAAAAGAAAGAAGGGTAGGAAGAGTAAAAGAAACTGTAAGACAAAGTTAAAGCCTAAAGAGTCAATGCATAAAGCAGTAAATGGATGAATGCATAAAAAAATTAATGGATGGATGAAAAATGAATAGATGGATAAAAGAATTACTGACACTTTAAAATCAATGGATGAATGAGTAAATAAATAAAGAAAATATATAAGAAGAATAGAAGGAAATGAATTTAGAAAAGGATGGATGAATTTACTAATAAAAATGAGTGAATGAATGAATGACAGAAAGAGTAGATGGATAAATGAAGGAAGAATAAAAATGAGTGAATGGAAGAAGACATGACAGTGTGAATGAAAAACAAGTGAATAACTGAATTTGTGAAGGAATGAGAACCAAAGAGATTAGTCTGATATCTTCATTTTACAATCATGGAAACAAGAGCTCCATGGGATTAAGTGACTTGCCTGTGATGGTGACGGAGCAGCTAGACCCTAGGTTTGCTGAATATGAGTCTTGTACACTTTTCACAGAGTGATTCAGCTTGGCTCTCCTCAGAGCAGAGCCTGAGAGAAGGATTTTGTCCAGGTAGTTTATTTGGGAGGTTGTCAGGGAGCAGGAGGAAAGCTACAGAATTAGAGAGTGTCGACTGAAAAAAAAAAAAGCACAACCTAAAAGTTGGGAATTATGTTTTATTCGGGTGGATGTTCTGAGGACTCAAGCTAGGGAGGTGCCTCTCAGATTCCCTCTGAGGAGCTGCTCCTAAGAGGTAAGGTAGGACCCAGGATATATAGGAGTTTTGAAACAAAACCCAAGTAGTCGAACATCAAAAGATAACTGTTAATTTAAAACAAGAAACAAAAAAACGGAAATCTCAAGTTAATACATTTAGCACTTTTCTATGTATGGGAAGATGCAAGAGTCTGGGCTCATTGAAATCATTCCTTTGATAGGCACCTTAGCTATCTAGGGCAGGTATCCTACTTTTCTCCATCCTAAATCCCCTCAGGGAGCACAGTCGGGGGTGGCTGCAGAGGCTGATGGCCACAACAGCCTTTGTTTACTGCTATGGTGGGCAATATTTTTCATCCAAAAGTGTGTTGTTGAGGTCACCTCTGTAGGTGATGGGATGAGGGCAAATCCTTGGGAACTCCTCTCCCAGAATTGTCCACCCGAAGGACGGGGGCAGGAGCATATATCTGTCACTGCCCACTAACCTTTGGCTGAGGATGGTGCCAGGAGGATGTGAACCCCAGGCTGTTTGTGTATACCAGGCAGTGTGACCCCCAGCAGGGGTTGGAGGAGCCCAGGGGACAGAAAGGAAGAAGGAAGCCTATGCTTGAGGCTAAGGCTGCTGGCGGGAAGTGAGTGAAAGCCTTACTGCCTGTCCACCCTGAGGTGGCTAAAATCAGAGGTGAGCTTGTGAGCATGTGAGTCATGGAACCAGAAGCACCAGGAGCGCTTGAACACATGGATTTGTTCTAGGAAAGTTCTAGAAGGTTCTAGAAGAATGTTAGAGAAAAGATGACTAAACAATCATGATTTAGTTGTGTGGCTAATTATTACCAACCCAGCTACAAAAATAAAATCAGGTTGAAGTTTCTGTTTCCTTCAGGCTCCAGACACTTTATAATCTTGTGATAAATCATAGTACTAATAATAAACTATTCAAGTCTTAAGAGTTGCTTTTATTTTTCTTTCAACTCATAGCAAAGTATTAAATTTGGAATAAAAAAGAAAAGGCTTAAAAAACCAGTATGTAGAAACATTAAGAAAATGAGGTATTTCCCCTGTTGAAAAGCCCTTTAGCACCAAACAACAATGTGTAGATCTCATAAGTGTAGGGGAGGAAAAAAAACCTCTTTTCCTCTATCCTCTTATATTTAGTGTCTGGGGCCTGCAAATTAAACTTACAAAAGATAGATTCACAGGAGAAAAGGCATAAAAATCATATTTGATGTTAATATTTTAATGTTACATTCATGGAAACCTTCATAAAAAAGAAGTGAAGTCCCAGAGAAGGAGTTAGACCTTGGGGCTTATACATCATTTTCACAAAGGGCAATAAATTTGTGGAGGAGTGACAAGGGAAAGGAAAAGGGGATTGGCTTCTAGGAGCAGTAAATTGTGGGAAAGTAAATATATGGGAAATTAAAGGAAGATAAGGATTCTGTTAGTAAGGTTCTTTTGTGTAAACCCATCTCAGTGCTGACTTTTTGTTTCTTGTGATAGTGGATGTTTCTCTTCCTCCTGGTATGGGAGGGGAGGGAGGAGATCTTCTCAAAGAGATATTTATGTCCCAACTTTTAGGCAGATGGCGGAGGGCAGAGAGCACTTTCTGAGTTTGCTGCTTCTTAATTGCCTTCAGGTCAAAACAATCCTTATGCCAAAGTGGCAGATTCGGGGGTGGCATATTCTCATGCCCTTCATAGGTAAAGCCCACTCTCCATGCATTTCTTCTTGTCTTCCCTCTTATCACAAGTTAGGGCAATTTTGCCAGAGGACACTTTAAACTTTGAGTGTGGCTATTTTTCAAATCTCTGCACCAATAACACCCAGTTCAGGACCCTGTCCTCTTCCACAGGCTGAGCAGGAGAGGAAGAAAGCATTCACTATTTAGGGGATGTTTTCCTTCAAGCTCATGCTTGTCAGGGTTTCCCCAATCATGCCTTCCTGATATCCCCTCAGCCTCCTAATGTGTTCCCACCTGCCTTCATCAGTAAGAGCCAGTGCTGAACTCTGATTCTCCTTTAGGAGATAATACCTGCCTTCCTTCCATTGCCAAGGGTTCCTTTTGCCAGAGGGCCAAGCTGATAATCTCGTTCAAACTAACTTATTTAAGGCTGGTCATGGCAAATCAGGTCTCCTTCCAAAGTAGTGTTTATATTTTAACATGAATGTTGGTGTTGTAATCCCTAATAAGAAATAATACAGAAATTGCTGGAACTGTGGCAGGGCCAAAGGGGGAGATTGCAAGGGTTGTGAAAGATTTTGCCTCCACTGCCCACCCCTGAGATAAGCCTTCCCTGGGCCGAGAGTTTTGCTCCCAAATGCCCCTCCCACTGGGAACCTTATTCTCCTCCTTTGTTCTTTAGCTCAGTTAGGATTATCACCAAGCCAGTTCTCAACCCAGGAACCATGACATCAGTCTCCACTCTTTCCCTTCCCTAACCCTTCCCCATGCCAATCCTGCCAGCTCTCCTGCCTAGTCACCTTGCCCAGTCATACTTTTCTCTCTTTCAGCTACTCTAACTCAGGCTTCCAGAGAGGTCTTCAGGTCACTTGTACCTGATCAGGACGCCGTCCGGTTACGATCCTTCAATGTCTCCCCGTTGCCCTTAAAGTCTTCATTCCCTTTCATGTGACCCATCTGCCTGTCAAGCCCATCTTTGGCCACCCTCTCCTTACCTTGGGGACTACAGCATGCTCCCTCCTGGCTCCAGGATTTCACACGTATTCTTTCATTGGCAGAGAAGATTTCTTTTCCGTCCCCTTCTCCTGAATATACTCAAAGCTTATCCTGAAATTCCAGCATGAGCTTCACTTCTCTCAGAAGCTTTCCCTGACCCTCACGCACTCAGATTTGGCCAGGTGTCAGCCCTGCACCGTCCTCTTGCCCTGCCAGGTTAGTCTCCTGCGGCTACTGTAAAATTGACCACAAACTGGGTGGCCTCAGACAATTGGAATGTATTCCCTTTCATTTCTGAAGGCCAGAAGTCCAAACTCAGTGTTGGTGGGTGGCGCTCCCTCCAGAGACTCTAAGGGGAGGACCTGGCCCTTGCTTCCTTCAGCATCTGGTGTCCAGCGGTGCTCCTTGGCTCGTGGCTACATCCCCACATTCCATCTTCACGTCACCTTCTTACTTATAAGGATATTTGTGATGGCATTTAGGGCCCACCTAGAGAATCCAAGATTATCTCCTTATCACAAGAGCCTTAAGGCAATCACATCTGCAAAAGACCTTCTTTTCCAAATAAGGTAACACTCACTTGTTCCAGGGATTTGATATGGATACATGGGTGCCAAGCATTTTCAACCTAACACATCAGCACTACTCTAAGGGACCCCATCATTGCACTTCTTATTTTTCCCTTGTTTAATTAGTTCCCATCTTATAGACTTATCAAGCTTGTTTACCTCTGATCCACAATTGAAAAGAGCAGTTCAGATCTCTTCAGACAGCCAAGTTCACTAAATATTTAATTTTCACAGCCCCCCAAAACGGATTCTCTGCATGGTCCACCTTCATGGTCAACACTCCAAGTATCTGCTCTCCCAACAGATTCTTCCCAGGATGGAGGCTAGAGGGAATTCCCTCACCAGTGCAGGAAAATTCTGACCCAGCAGATGATCCCTCCTGAAAAACCAGTCAGAGCAGGGAAGCGTCTTCATACTTAACAGGGTGGACTTGACCTAGCCCAACTTGTTGCTTCTCCGCAGAACCTCCCCAGGGAGTCAGCAACACTCCTAAGGACCATTATGCAAAAGAGCACAGGTCTGACAGCACAGACCCCCGAGGACCACAGGCTGGAGTGGTTCCTTTGCTTCCCCACTGGGGCCAGTGGTGGCCTCGTAGCCTTGGGCTTTGGTAGGAGGGGGTCCCATAGACTTACTGCTGTGCTTGCCATTGCTGGTCTCACCCAGGGCCTCTGATCTGTCCTCCCTCTCTCAAAATTTTCCAGGTCCATCACCTCACCCCTCAATGTCCTCACCAGCAGACAAAATCCAAACTCTTTTCAGTCTCCTTAGGGACTCTTTGGGCAAAAATAATATCAGTCTTAAATTCAAGTGTTTATTCCAAGGCTTGCTGCCTTCTTTTCACACCTCAGCTAAGCAACCAGTATCTTGTCTCTTTATTATTGAGGATCACCAGTTACAGGGATCCTGAGTCTGTGACATCATTAAAAATGTCCCTCACACTTTTAGGGACTACAGGAGGGTGTGCCCCTGATTTGGGACAGAGAGTCAGGACTTCCCTATGTCCTTGTTCTAGAGTACACAGATACCTTCAGTTGTATCCTGTAGACCCTGTAGGTTTTAGTCACATAAGATCACACGAATATAACTGTTAAGCATGCAGTCTCTGAAGTCACTCAAGGACTTGATTTGCATCTCAGGTCCATCAATAATTCATCTGTGTGATCTTGAGTACATTCCTTTAAGTCTCAGTTTCCTCATCTATGAAACGATGTAATACCCACTTGTTGTGAATTTTGAATGAAAACAACCATACATAACAAGGAGGAATTTCTCCAAGATTCTTAGAATACAGGAGATGTTTTGGTCCTCTCTACTGATGGACATTTTCAGGGCAGTTAATGGGCAGTTCTCCCTGGTCCTCACACAGAACACCTCTGAGAGCTGCAATCCAATAGAGTCTCCACAAAGTTGGCTTCTGAGTGGAATTTTTTTTTTTCATTTGCACAGGAATTGGAGAGCAAAACCCACCCATAAGTGTCAAGAGACACTAAGTGCTCCAGAGCTTAAAAAATCCAACCATATTTATTAAAGACTGGGATTGCCTGCAAGGAGGAGGGACAAGCATCTTCTTTCCTTTCTGGATGCTTGCTGAGCTGGTAAACCTGAGACCCATTCTGCTGCTGTCTGGGGCGTGGAGAGGAATTGGATGAGAAATTTCTTGAGAGAGCTTGACATGGGTCCTCGGGCATTTGGATACACAGGTGAATAGTGTTAACAGATAAACTGCATATTGAAATATTGAAGACTTTATTTGAGCAAAAATTGATTTGAATCAGGCAGCATCCTGAAAGAAAGAGATGCCATGCATACCACCTACAATGGAGACCTCCATTCCAGCAGAAGTGGAAGCTGACGAACCAGAGAGGATCCAGAGACATCTTCCACCACCACTGTGCCAGCAATGATAAAAGATGTTACTCTATCCTACTATCACTTCCTGCCCTTCCACCTCCCACCTTTGACAGGGAAGAGGGGAGAGATGAGTGCATATCTCCGGGCAGACTGGGTGCTGGAGTGGGAGGAGGGAGGAGAGAGCAGACAAGGCACCTCCTCACTCCACATCCCCCCGGCCTCCCACCAAACCTACACCACGGGAAGGGGAGGTGCTGAGATCTAAGTTGAGTTTGAGGTTGGCATATTAAGCTGGATAGGTTTTCTTTTTTTTTTTTTACTATATTTTTAAAATTGTAGTAAACTATACATAACATAAAATTTGTCATTTTAACCATTTAAAAGTATACGGTTCAGTGGCAAATACATTCACATTGTTGTGCAACCATTACCAGAACTTTTTCATCATCCCAAACTGAAACTCAGTACCCATTAAACAATTACTCCCTATTCCCTCTTCCCCCACAGGCTCTGGTAACCTTTATTCTACTTTCTGTCTCTATGAATTTGCCTATTCTAGTACTTCATGTAAGTGAGATCATACGATATTTGTCCTTTTGTGTCTGGCTTATTTCAGTTAGCATAATGTTTTCAAGGTTCATCTATGTTGGAGCGTGTATCAGCATCTCATTCCTTTTTAAGGCTGAATAAACTGTATGTATATACTATATATTTTTTTATCCATTCATCTTTTCATGGATATTTGGGTTATTTCCACCTTTTGGTGAGTAATGTTGTTATAAATATTGGCGTGCAAGTGTGAGTTTAAGTCCCTGCTTTCAATTATTTTGGGAATTCAGCTAGGAGTAGAATTTCTGAATCCCATGGTAATTCTGTGTTTAATATTTTGAGGAAAAATCAAACTGTTTTACACAGTGGTTGCACCATTTTATATCCCTAAATGCACCAGCGTTTCAATTAATCCCCCTCTTCTCCAACACTTATTTTCCATTTTTTGGATAATAGCCCAATGGAAACAAAACTCTCTCCTTGACCTAATTTCAGTCAGCCTCCTCTGAACTCTCTTCTTGACTAGACCTCTTCCTTGGGTCCTATCTTCACCCTGGTGTACCTAGTCCAGTTGTAGCAAAAACCCTACTTCAGTTTAGCAAGAATGCCCCCACACTTGATACCTGATCAAGTTCCTCATCCCTCACCTTTGATGGCTATGCCCTTGACCTGCCTTCAGCAGGAACTCTGTTAAGTCGGTTTAGCAAGAATCCCCTCCCCTGATGTCTCCTCTTAGTAATATTCCATCCACTGACCCCCTCACCCTACTTGATGGCTGCAAGTCCCCAGCTGTCTTTTTTGTATTCAAAATCGAGCCAGCTCTCTCCCCTGTTGCAGTAGTCTTGACGCTTATCACCAAAGACCTGAATAAAGTCTTTCTTACCATTTTAACAAGTATCAGAAGAATTTTTTTCTTTAACAACAGGTGTGAAGTGGTATCTCATTGGGGTTTTGATTCACATTTCCCTAATGGTTACTGATGAGCAACTGAATGGGCTTTTGATATCTGAAAGTATTTGGAAAATATGGTATGTGCCCCAAATTTAAGGGACAGGAAAGAGATTTTTGACAGAACATGGTTAAAGTCAATATATTAAAATAAAGAGAGAGAGAGACAGATTCATGTTTGCCTGTCACCAAGGTGAGACTTCTCAACAAAAATGTCCCCCCACAAACCTCCCCTCTTCTCACCTACAGGCAACCATCACATCTCTCTCCTTTCATTCTCAAAGCCCAAAGTCTCCATCTAACTGCTCCTTCCCCCTCCCCAGATTCCAGGTCCTGGTTGGATCTACACTGTTTAAAGGCCATGTTCTCTGTGGGCAAGGAAAACCTAGGCCTTTAGCACTCAACTAACCTCTTAAGACATGGACACACAACAAGAAAACTGGATAACTGCGTACACAGAGACATCACTTCTTCCTGACTCCACCCCTGAACACTAATCTTATATCATTCTTTTATTTTCATCCAAACAAAAGCATCTACCCCTGGACAGCAGGATGGCTGGGAGAGGCAAATCTAGTTTAACAGATGAGAAAGATCAGAGTGGCCCACCAAGAAGGCAGGGCAATGTTGGTCCTTGGAATTGCAGACCTAAGAACTCTCTCCAAAGCAAACTACTTCACAATCCCCTGTGGGGTTAATGTCTATTGGCCTTTTATGAATTGTATTAATTACACTCTTAAGTTCCATGCAAATTGCAAAATCATTTTTTCCAATTGAGTTAATAAAGCCAGTCTAGTACAGGCACGCTGTCTTCAGCAGAAAATTAGCCCGGCGTACTGTTTGTAGATCACAGAAATTCGGTGGATGGATGGTGTTCCTGGGTTATGATTGCAGTACGTGCTGGGATGCCTGCTTTGTGATTTTTCTTCTGTGTGAGTGTGATCCATTTCCCTCTGATGGAGCTGGACGTGCAGGGCACTGTCACACTTTCTGATGGTGTTTTATCCATCACTGGGGAGCTGCAAATTCATTCTCAAGGTCTCAATCCTGAGAGACGTTATTATCACTTGGGAACTTTCAGGGAAAACAAGACTGTCTTTGAAAGTGGCTGGCCACTTCTGACTGATCTCACCTCTAATAGCCTTAGTGTCCTTTCCTCATGAAACCCAGGCAGCAAAAGAGAAAGTATCTCCTCTCCCCTCCTGGCTGTCTGCAGAGGAACCCTGTAGGAACCGAAATTCCTCTGCGTTTTCTGACCTTGCAGTCTGGAAAGCAGCTGGCCTGAGCCATTCAATAGGGCCTGTGGCCCTTTTGCTTCCCTGATATTATCAATCTTGTTGGGAGGCTTAGAAAAAGATGTCACTTCCAGGCAGAGCAATTGCAATTAGCTGCCCCTCTGGGAATCACCCCCTTTTGTGTATTACGGCCACCGGTAGGTAGCTGTTACCTGTCTACTGACGGCTTGTGTGGGACAAAACCCACACACTGGTTCCTGGCGGCCTTTCCCACGAGGACAAGTCACAAGATGCAAATAGGTGGTTTGCCATGTGCGTTTTATAAGCTCCCTATTCTTTATTTCATAACCTTACGGCTATAGCCATGGTAGGAATGAACCCAATGAAGAAAATTCACATTAAAGCAAGAATGGCTGTTAATAGTTTACTGCACTCTCTCCCAGAAGAGTTACCTTTACTCAAAAAAGACTGAAAATGTTGAAGTAGTCCATACGAGGGTTAGCCAGAGAGGGAACCGTACTTGGGTGAGGAGATTTCAGCTTGGGCCTCTCAAGCAAGACAGCTGTGGGCCCTCTAGTCAAAGCAGGAACACGTCAGCCATCTCCGCTCGCCAGGGGATGGGATTTGGAAGTGGTTTTGCTGCCCTACAGTCCCAGGCACCACGTGACTCATTAACTACACTTTCCCTCTTTCCGCTGCTTTCCGCCATGTGGATCCATCCTCTTCCATTGCCTGGAGTTTGAAGCCTCAGTTAGAATTCTTTGCTTCACTTTGGTCTGATACTGAGCCTCACCCTGTCTCTGAAGGTGGAGTTCTCAGCTCCATAACGCCCACTGCCGACTGGGGTCGCCTAGGAGGGGACTGGTTCTGCTCCCTCCATGACCCTGACCCACTGGGAAGGGCCTGTGTTCACTGGGCATGAGACTGTCTAGCTTCCCTAGGGGCTCCAGACCGCATCCGGGCTAAATTCCCAGCCCCTGGCACTGTCTATCCCCATTTATTCCTGTCCCATGTAGGTGGTCCCTGGAGGTCTCAGCATATCCAGTATCTTGAATCATCCCAAATTAATATCAAGTAAGCCTTTTCAGTATAGTTCCTCAAATCAAATATGGTTGATCCAGGGACTAAATACCAGTCATTACACAAAAATTTGTACTTACCATCTCATTTTATCCTGGCAACGATTTGAGTGAGGTGGATAAGTTCGGCATTACTATTCCAGGTGAGAAATAGTGATAGGTGAGCAAACGGAAGTTCAACGTGTCTTACTCAGAATCACACAGCCAACTCGTGATGGAGCTCTTGTCCCAATATCTCAACTCCCCTCCTTGTCACAATGCCAGGCTTCCCTCCTTGCCCATCAAAGTCAATTTTAATCTAGAAATGGTTCCCACAGGAGAGCATGTCACACTGAACTCCACGCTCCACCGGCTAAACTTCCATTCTTCCAATTTTGCAAATGGAACAGTACTTTAGGCTGCAGTTTTCAGGAAACACGGGAGATGCCCTGCTGGAGGCAATTTAGATTTGGGACCTAGAAATAAGGAGACCCTGTGGTCCCACCTCCAGCAGAAAACCCACAGGGCTCCTTGTTCTTGGTTCCTGGTGACACATCCTACCTACTCTGGGGTGCAGCGGGCCCTGCACACTTGCCGGGCTGCACAGCTGGCTTCAAGGTGTCCTAAGGGAGGTGAAGCAGCGCATGTGAGGCTAGGCCAGGCAGGTGCGCTGAGTGTGGTTTTTAAAAGGGGAGCAACTGTCCCACAATTGATGGGCAGAGGTCTGAATGTGGTGGAGACTACAAGTTTTTTAACTCCATTTCCATTCCAAGTCCCAAAATAAATGTGATTTATTTACCTTTTTTTCCCTTGGTTAATCTTGATCTTATTTTACCCAGTGCAGTTTAGACCAGGTGTCAGCAAATGTTTTTCCTAAAGGACCTGCTAGTAAATATTTTTGGCCTTTGAGGGCCCTATTTATGTAACTGAAGGGTGAGGCTGTGTTCCGATAAAACTTTATTTACAAAAACAAGCGGTGGGCCAAATTTGGCCTGGGAACATGGAGTGCCAACTCCTGGTTTAGATTGATGTTGTCTGTGCATTTTTGAAACTAAAAAAAGTTACAGCATTCATTATCAGCAGGGGGCATCCCCATAAACTCCTTCCATGCTTACTCAAAACCATTATTCCGAGCATAAGTGTCTCACTAGAAATGAAAGTCCACCGAGGCCCAGTAAGAAAACCTTCTTACTGAATTCAGGAATAAAATCTCTGTTTACTACTCCACGTCCAAAATCAACTTAATGCTTGAGTAAGAGATTGTACCTCTATTAAAGATTTGATTAATGGAGACCATTGGCATGATACAAGAATATTGGAAGGTGAGAAGCTTCACCTTTTATTGGAAAAATTAGATGGTTTTCATTCTCTGACAAAGATAGATGCTTTATCTAAACAACCCGATAAGTAAAGACAACTATGACAAAGAAACAGGTGCAATCAATACATTTTAATTAATTTTTCCAAATAAAACTGTTAGCTATAATTCCTTCTATACTATAAATATGTTAAATCATAAATGAAATATGAATAATTCTGTATTATCAACATTCAGATTTATTCACATTTTATGATTTAGCATATTTATGATATAGAAGGAATTGCAGCTAGTATTTATAAAATTAACTAAAAGTATATGTGCTATACATTATTATAGAATATGTGTAACTGTATATAAATATATGAGGACATCCTATCTACCTATCATCTATCTATCATCTATCTGTCTATCTATCTATCTAATCTCTTTAGCTCTTTGTGGAAATGCTGCTTATAGGACAATACTCGGTCGATTAGGGTGTGAGGGTCTGAACAGTCCTCTGCATCTTTGTCTCCTGGCTGGCAGAACCCTGGATCTTAACTTCTTCGTCATCCCACCTTTCAGAAGTGAGGGATGTTATTAATGGGAATTTGCTGCTCAGGTAAGTGGTGTTAGGCATGGAAAAAAAAAAAAGAAAGAAAAAACCGTTAGAACCTCTACACTCAAGCAATCAGCTCCTGTGTGTCATGATAATGGGTTGACTTTCTAGGGGCTTGGATTTCTTCTGGAGGCTCAACCTCAGCGCTATCAGGTCCAGTGGCTCTTTTGTCACACCACGCGGTCCTAGTAGCCATGTCTTCATGTACATTGTGCAGAAAGAACACATTATAGCTGCACAAGCACCGTGCTCAATGCCCTTTCCTGTGTCGGACTTTAGTAAAGATATTGAAGCAAGATGCACCAAGGCGGAAGGTCCGTAATATACAAGATTTTATGAGGCCGCATCCAGTGAACTCCAAACAAGATGAAAAGGGGCCGAAGGTGAGGAATCCCAGAGGGACGTCTCTACTCAGTCTTCCTTAAGCTCATCCTCACAGAGGAAACAGAAGACAAACAAAAGTTCTTCGGCCCTCACACTGGGGATGGGCCGATAGAGCATCCTGACCCCTGACCACCTGACTAAATCTATACGTGGACCTGAAGGTAAGCTCTTCCCAAGACCACATTCAATTTAAGCCCCAGTTCGGTGCCTTTCATTAACTATCTCTGTAAGGATTTGAAGTTCTGAAATGGATTGCACATGCTTGGCATTTTTGTCAACGTATGAAATGCACACTTTAAGCTTGGAGGTGCCCCTTCCTGGTTTCAGCTGGTCATTTAAGCAAGTTCTTCAAGTAAATGCATATCCTGAAGCATGAGGAAAAGGGCCAGCCTCTCCAATTCCTTTAGAGGTTTTCAGCTATCCTCATTGAAATAAATGTACTGGAAACAGCAGAAGTAGAAAATAGCACAAAGACGGTAACATTTGCGTAAAGAGGCCATTAGGAAGGTGTGCCAATGGAACGATTGATTGTGTGATGTCGCATAACAAATGCACACTTTGGTTTAGTTATTTTAAAGATTCTGTTTATCTAGTAGTTTTTTGCATTTAAAGAGCATGATGCTGAATGATTCTCCATTCCTGAGATGCCAGCAGTTCTTGGAAAAGGATTCACAGAATGATTAAAAGCATAATAAAAGAGTAAATCCCGATGTAATATTTATCCAGAGTGATTTTTCGGCTTAATACATCCAAACCCATACCATCCCCCAATCTGCACAATCACAGCTTAGTAAAGGACATATTTTAAAATGTAGGCTGTTAGAACAGTGAGAGAAGCCAGAAACAGAACCACAAAACTCTCCCAAATGCCTCCAAGATGGAGACGTACACAGACTCGAAACTGGATGGAGATTTCTAGGTGCTGCCTTTTAAGTTCCTCTCAAAGCGGGGAGCTGAAAGGTCCTGGATGGCCCAGCAGGGGTGGTCGTACAAGAGTGTGAAATTCAAGAAAACTAAATGTAGATGCCCAAAAAGAACACGGAGAAGGCAGCCTCACAAGTAATGCAAATTAAAAGGAGAAATATTTTTCTAATCTATCAAATTAGCAACAAGTAGGTGGTCCCTTAACTGGGGCCCCTGTAGTCTCATCTGAGATGCAGCCTGAGTGCCAAGCCTGAGGCAAGTGGAGTCTCTCCCCTGTTCAGAATCTTCTGGGCTCCCTCCCACTAGGAACAACCTTCCATCACCGGCTGCCCACCGGCTGTGGCTCCAAGCATGCGCTCACCCCTCCCCCTCTCACTGCCCTGCTCACACCAGCCTCCTTGCCAGCTCTCAAAATGGTGGGGCAGTGCCAACCTCAGGGCCCTTGTACCTGCTCTTCTGCTTGCTGGATTGCTGTTTCCTTGGATCTTCACAAGGCTTCGTTTCATTCTGTCCTGGACTCAGGTGTCATCTCCTGTCTAAACTAGGTAGACAGATCCATCCAAAATAGCATCAGCCCACTAGCCTGCTTTACTTTCTTTGTAGGACTTATGGCTACACAACGACATACTGTGACTGTATTTATTTATTTTTGTCCATCTTCCTACAGGATCTGAGTGCCTTGAAGACAGGAAATTCTGTTTGTTGTTGTTTGTGACTGTTATCTCAAGGGCCCAGAACCGTACCTAGCACACGGTAAATAAGTGCTGACGGAATGGACTTAAATGGCACGGCCTGGGATCGTCAAGGCTGTTCTACCTGTGTTCCCATTCCAGGACAGTGGGGAGAGATGTGGGTACAATCAGGATGGGAAATAATCTGACAAATGTTATCAAACACCTCTAAAAATTTTCTACCCTTTGACTCCATTTACCGTTTTTAGAAATTTACACTAGAGAAATACTCAGAGAGCCATACGAGAGTTTACATATGAAGACATTTATTGCAGTGTTATTTATACCAATGAAAAATGGAAATGGCTGGAATAAATAGGGAAGGAGGTCCAAGAAATAGGTGATATATGTATACATATAGCAGAATCACTTCATTGGACAGCAGAAACTAACACATTGTAAAGCAATTAATTATACCCCAATAAAAAGAAATAAAAAAATTAAAACAACAAAAGAAATAGTAATACTGGTAATGAAATAGAATGGCTACACTGATTGAGAGCAGTTATTAAGTGTCGGGTAAGGTGCTAAGTGATTTAGATGTTCTGTAAACGAGTTGTGTCCAATTTGCAGGTGAAGACACAGAGGTAACTGGCCCAGGGCATCATTCACGGGCCTTGGGAAAATGTGGGACTCAAGCTCTTGCTGGCCAGCCTGAGCTAAGAAGTCACAAAGTGTGCCTGAATCACAAAGCGATGCTGAGCATTCTGTCATATTTGGGAGAGGCTTCCCCAGGGGAGAGAGGAGGGCCAGGGGCACGCTGGAGCCCCCAGGACCCCAGTGGCGCTTTGAGCACCCCCAGCTCCCCTGGGCCGTGCACAGGGAACTGGATCCCGCGTCCTCTGAAGTTCGTTGTGTACAGCCTGAGGACTCTGCAAACATTTCTCCCTGACCTTTAGTAGATCAACATTAAGCAAACAAACTCTTTCCTCTACCCCCGCCCTCCCTTTCTCTTATTGTTGCCAGGGTCCACGGTTTCCTCTCGAATCCCCGAACCCTTCTCCGTGGAGTCTCGCTCACTTCCTGTCCGGGGAGACTTGGCATCCGATCTGCCGGCCAGAGGCAGGCGGGGCAGCCAGCAGCCCCGGGGTCTGTTTCTCCTCATTGTCCTCGGGGAGCCCACGGGCTGCTCTCCTCTCCTCCCAGCCCACAGCGCTGTCCCCAGAGCCGAGCCCTGGGTAGGAGGCCACTGGCGCTGCCCCCTGACCCGTGGCTGGGTCCCCTTCCGCCCTCGCTCCACCCCAGCCTTGTGCCCCCTTCCCCAGGAGGAGACTCAGCAACCCAGACCTTGCAGCTCCACTGACGCCCCATCCTCAGCTCCAGATGGTCTGGATTCACTTTTCCAAATGGCTCTGCCTCTAATTCCTGGGCTCATTTTAAGATTGTGTCCCATCCATGTTTTCTCCTGCTACATTTGAAATTGTTTTAATTTAAAGCTGATGCTGCTCAGCTAATTAATCAAATTTCTGCCAGCCACACCACCCTCCGCTGCATTTCAGTGTATGTGACTGTGTGTGTGAGTGTGAGTGTGTATGTGTGTGTGTAAAAGGGAAAATTCCTTTCACATGGCCTCTTGTCCCCAGAAATCTGAAAGTGTCTTTGTCTTGGCAGTTGTCCCAGAAACACCACCCTCTGCCCTTTTCTTTGGCCTATTCTTAGGGTATGTTGAGAAAAGCCCAAGGGTTCCTGCACTGCTGACTTTCACAACTGCTACGAGTAACAGGGCCAGCTTGACCCAGTTAGGGAAATCCACATTTACCCAATGGAGGATTCGCTGGAGCCGAATTATGACTGTTTCCCTTGGACCTTGGACCCCTTTCCTTGATCCTTTTGTCACCTCCCCTCCCACCATCCCCTGACCTTAAGTAGCGGAGGACCCCGGACTATAAGCAGAGGTTCCAGACCATTTCTTCTTTACCTGCCTTAAGTGTCAATTCCTTGGAGCCTTTCTGGGGAAATAAATAATGTGATCAGTTAATTAAACAAGCATTCAGAGTTGATGGGCAATAGTAACCTCAGGCAATATCCCTAGCACTTAACACTTTACTGTAGTATCAACGACAGCTTAATCCAAAGGAGTCCTTCATATGGGAACTTCAACCCCACAGAGTGGGCAAATATTTTCAGTCACCCCACTTCTCAATTTGGCTTGTTTTGGGCCTCTTTCCTGTGACTTTAGACCACAAGGCAGTGCCTCCCCGTGAGGGTGGCTCTGACCTTGAACCTGAGCAGGGCTTGATCTTGGAGGCAAAGCCCTGAAGCTACTCAGGGCTGCTCTGCTCACCATGGACGTTTCCCTGGGAACAGGAATGTTCAAACCAACAGATCCAATGAGAACCTCAGTATGGACTGGATTTCTAGCAGCGAGAATCAAACGTGAATTTCCTCCTTATTCTTTGACTTACATTGAGGTTTTCTTGAAGCAGGTTGAAGCAGGATAGGCGAGGAACTGTCGTGAGGCCAGAGGACAGGGCCTTCTTTCTAATATTGTTTTTATTGATGAATAGTCATCTCACTCTATTTCCTGGCTCTCTCCCCGGCTGCAGTACACTCAATTATAGTCTCAGGATTGTGTGCTACAGAGATCATTCTGCCTTATTCTTTTAGAAACTGGTTGGAATTTCAAACAAAGGGGAGTGTGCTTTTAAGGAGGGAAGAGAGGGAGGGAAGACTCCTCTGTCTTTCTGGCTGCAGACAAATGACTATTTGGTGAGCTTGCGAAATCTGTCAGGCTGCTCTCTTTGTCCCTGTGTTCATTTCTCCAGCTCCAAAGGATGCCCAGAGTCTCTGCTAGAAGACTCTGCTCCAAGGAACTGCACCCGCAGTTACTGGAAAGACAGAAGCTGCGTGTGGACCAGTGTGCAGGGTAGACCTGGCCCCCATGGTTCTTCTACACCAGAATGACCAGTCAACGCAGACAGGAAAAACTGTCAAACCAATCTGCCAGTGCCAATAGTTAAGAAGGTGAGTTGATTCATGTAATCTCCGGGTGGTAGAACGGGTCAGTAGCCAAGAGAACTAGGTGTAGTTTTTAGCTCTCCACTTTGCAAACTGTAGGTCATGGAACACAACTTCAGCATCCCTCCAACTCCTAGTCTGCTAGTTGGTGGAATAAGGCTAGGGACATCAGAGCCGTTGGGACGGGAAGATGGGGTAAAATGTCAATGGTGAAACACGAATCTTACTTGTGAGTGTTACGGATACATAACCAGTTGATCTGTGTAATAGGAAGTAGTTTGGTCTTAAGAGAATGCCCCCACGCCTGTCCCACAAAAGGGAAGGCACCCTGTCTGGCCCCCAAGCCTGAAGGGAAAGAGAAGATAGTGCAGGAAACTGGGTGGCTTGGAGAGTTGTGTGGCCTTTTCTAACTCTAAAGGAAACCACACGTTTCCTGTATAGTTTTGTAGATGCTGTAGAATCACTGTGGGGTCCATCCTGAGTCAGAGATGCAGTCTGTGCTTCTCAAGGATGCAACACCTCTGCGAAGGACCATCTTTCTTACACGTACAGAGCTGCGTGCAGGGCCTCCATACATGGGGCCCCATCAGGCCATTCCTTTTCTGGTGAAGAGGAAGGAGCCGCATGATTTATGGTAACTTGGGCTGTGATGTATTTGCTGGTGCCTCAGCTTCTGGCAAAAGAGTATTAGCTGTAATAACCACCAGCTAAGCATTTCTCAACTAAACTTCACAGGCCTGTGAACCCGAGGGATTAGCTCCCTGCACCAGGCTGAGTGGCCTCATCCAAAATTAGTTCCAAAGACATACCTTGGGGATTCCTAGTGTCAGTTTCTTAAATTTTAAAATAAAGCCCCAGTTTTCTGTAGTTGAGTCCTTTTATGTTTTCTTGTTCCTGAATGCTCCTTTGACACCAAAGGTATTGATATATTCTACCCTGCAGGGAAATCAATAAAAACTTTAATCACAAAATTAAATAAAAACCAAAGCTACTGACATTACACGGTAACACTCACTGAAGCAACAACTTGAAGTTTTATGGTTCTCCTGCGGCTGGACTTATTATTTGCAGGAAAATCAATATCATCTTTAGAGTAATTTGGGATGCATCCTGTCGTCACAGAAAACAAGTTCCTGGTAGACTTTACTAAAAAGGTACGAATGAGGCATCAGAATGTGTTTGCCCATCCAGAAACGGATGAGGCCTTGATAGCAGGAAAAAACACAAGTAGAGTGGCCTCAAATGACGTCGCCATCTGTGTCCCAAAGTGTGTCAACATCCAGGGCTCACCTTCTACACACATACTCTGCTGCTCTTGTCGATGGGTCACAGGACTTTCCTGAAATGATGAAAAGCTTGGGGGCGTACATGAGTTAAAACGTCCCCAGAAATGCTGCCCACGCTTCAGAGAACATATAGTAATAGCACCCATTTGTCTTATGACCTTAGTGCTGTTAGGTAAAGAAAGGTCCTATTTGATGTTTTGAAAAAAAAAAGAAACTTTTGCAAGTCACAGGATCATAGAATCAGATGTAGCAGTAAGAGGCTTTAAGCTCAATAGGTCTGACCTTCTGGAACACGGGGAGTTGCCGTAGTTATCCCTGAGGGATGCAGTTCCTCTGAACTGTCATACTTCCGGTCTCATCATTCAGCAGCAATGCAGATTCAGAAGCATGCGTCTGTATACAACATTTTATCTTCATGAGGCACACGCTTTCCAGTTCTAATGAATTATTAGGCTGCAAGCTTGTTCTCCTCCCCATAACACTGTCTGTGTGGTAAGCCACAGAGCGTAAAGTGCAACCATTGGCAGCCCGTACCATTCATATCTTCCCGGACGGGGAAGTGGTAACACACTTTCAATGAACTTTCGGAGAACCCTGAGTTGCTGCAAAGGTTTATTGGAGTCTAACTCAATATGCTCAATACGCTTCAGTCCCCTGTGCTCTTGTTTTAGAACTTCAAAACACCTTTTTTCCAAGACTTGAGACTGCTCACTCAGAATAAAAAGCAGAAGCAGAGAATGCGGTCCCATCATACGTGGCAGGAGCCAGCTGGATGAGGAGTAGACATTTGGAAAGTCAGGAAATGAAAACCAAAAGATTTTCCAAGGGTGAGACCAATCATAAACCCAGCCAAGGTCAGTGCTTATGGGCCTGGAGTCACTAACTTTAAACCAGCAGAGCGGGGCTTAGAATCCAGACACTGAGCTTAAGAACCATTTTCCAAAGCAAGAGTCAAAATCCATGGCTGGATGACATCACCCTTGGGAAGCAGGAGGGCTCGACATATGAGATGACCGTGAAGCAATAAGATGCTCAAGGTCTAATATCAGGGTACCACGTATTAGAGGGATTGCTGGTCAGGGACACTGCCCCAGGGACTGAGGTAAGAGGCAGGCAGATAGAGGTTCTGGGATGCTCCAGGCCAGTAACTGTAAAGAAATTGGGGTTATTCAGACACTTGCTGGCTTCTGTGTCGGCTCCCTAGGTCATAGCCCTTCAGTTTTAACATTCTTCTCATTTGGAGTAACTTCCCTGATTAAACAACTAAGGGCCTCTTCAGGATAATGTTTTACAGGCGATCTGTTCCAGATGGTTCTCCTTGCTTGCATAGTCCACACGTTCATCTTTTGTGACCAGGGCTCCCCCAGCAAGCCTACCCAGCCACTTCTGCCCCATCTCCAATCCACACTCCCCAGCCGAACTGCCCTTTCTTATGCTAAAGGCAAACAAATAACAACAGCAAAAACCATGCATATTTCTGTCACTGAGTGTAACAAATGGTATCTGAAAGTTTACACCATATGAAATGGTCAATAGCGATCTTTTTGGACATAAAAATTGGCTTTGAACCAATTTCATATGGCTCAAGTGAATAATTCTCCCTTTCTGTGTCTATATCCTCAGCCAGAGCATGATGAAGGACTTTGTTTGGTTTTCTGCTTGTATAATCAGACTTTAATACATCCTGGCACACCATTGGTCTCAGTTAATGGCTGATGGATGAATGATTAAGTTGAGCCCGGGCTTCGGGACCCTGGCCATCTTCTTGGGGAGATGGCTGGGGCAGCGTACCTGACAGTAAAGAAGTTATGTGACCTAGAAACAACCCCTCCATCTGACAGACTATAAACAGTACACATTTCTCTGGATAATCTATTTCCTCAATAAAAACATGACCACACTGACAGATAAATACACTATTTTATGCCCCGGCCCAGTGATTTTTCTCTCAGGTTAGCATGTCCTCAGCACCTCACAGGATGGGAGCCAGGCTGGGGTCTTGCTCTTTTGTCTGCTATTTACATGTGGTCAGCTGACAACAAAGGCCAAGGCATGTCGGCTGAAGACACTGGCTTTAAACATTACTGTACAGCATCACACGTGGCCAATATGGTTCCTGGTTAGATGCTGACAGCCGTATAGTTCTCACTTCCTTCTCTAGGTGTTGACGGTGTTGGAACTCACAACCGTGCTGTTTCTCTTGCCACACTTGATTCAAGGATCAAGTAACTTGAGAATTTGTGATCAATCTGATTTAATCAGCAACTTGCAAAATTTCTGAGGAATCTTGCAGAAATGTCTTTAAGTCAAGATATTTTCATAATGATTGTCTTTAGACTTTTTCCAGAATCAGATGACGACAGTCTTCCAACCAAACGTAGGATCATTTCCGGCACAAAACCTTCTTTTAAGCAAAGTGACATCACCTAAAAATTAAGACCAGTAACTTCTAGGAAAAAGATGGAGGAGGACAAGGAAAAGCATCCTGCTAAGAAACATTTGAAGATGATTTTGGCTAAAAATGATGTTCATTTCAAAATACATACATCGGCTTTAACAACTCTTCAATGAATCTATGGGTAAAATTAGTGCATTTGTTTTTCGTTCTGTTTTCACCATTTTTTCTCTCTTTTCGGTGGGCGTTGTGGGGTGGGTTGAAAAATTCAGCAAATTTGGAAAAATAAAGTTCTTGATCTTAATGTTCAATTTCATTCCTAAAGTCGATGGGGCAGTTGATCCAATGACTGGTCTTCTTTAAGATCTGCTCAGCATTTAAGAGTCAGATACTGTCCACAGGGAGCGCCAGGGGCAGCAGGTGATGTGTGGGGAGGGGGTGCTGTGAGCTGGGGGGCCATCGCCATTCAGACTGAATTTCAGTGTCCACACTCCTTTGGCTCATGAGGCCAAAGACAGAAGCCATTTGAGATATAAAGCTCCACAGGTTTGTAAAGGCATATTTTACACCAACGAGTTGATCTGCACTTGACCTTCCGATGTCAGCACCTTTCCATAAGGAATCAAATCAGATTAGCAGTTTCTTAGTCCTGAGAGCGGTGGGTGTGTTAAGTGATAAACTATGAAGCCGACTTTAAAGTTTCGAGAAGGCAGTGAAAAGCAGAGTTCCGCTTAGGGACCTCAGAGTTTTGTTTCCTGCTGCCCCTCTGGGTTTGCCTGATTTAGGGGATCAAGAGGAACAGGTGGTGAGATCTGCCATAACGTGTAGCTTAAGTCGAACGTGTTCTATTTATGTTTGGATTTAGATGATGTTGTATAAAACCTAACTCCTGGTTTCCCAGACTCTGTCCGCCTGGGGATCCTCCGGGGCTTGGGTGACAACAATCCCAGTGGTGTTTGGTGCTGGGGCCACACCCTGCTTCATTACTGAATTCTACCTCCCTCTACTGAGGGGACCCAAGGGCCCAGGCTGCTTTGTTCTCCTGTGTGGTTGCCACTGTAAACCCGTTCACCTGGCAGGTGTTTCTGCTGAGTCTGGCATCATGCTGAATCACCACCGAAAGTGTCCCCTCTCGTCACCTGCTAATGTACTAAATAGGGGTGTACGCACTTCCAATCTCTCTATGCAGGACAAGTTCTTGGCTTTCTAGGGCCAATGATTCTCTTCCCTCACTCTCATCCAGTTGGACCCTTCTGTGCTTCTCTCTTTGTTTGAGTCTTTTTTTTTTTTTTATTTCTGAATTTTATTGTATTTATTTTTTTATACAGCAGGTTCTCATTAGTTATCCATTTTATACATATTATTGTGTATATGTTCAAGAGTCTTAAGAGTACTTTTTTCTTTGAAGTATAGTTGACTTACAATGTTGTGTTAATTACTGCTGTACAGCAAAGTGATTCAGTTATACATATATATGCATTCTTTTTTTAATATTCTTTTCCATTATGGTTTATCATAGGATACTGAATATAGTTCTCTGTGCTATACAGTAGGACCTTGTTGTTTATCCATCCGGTACGTAAAAGTTTACATCTACTAACCCCAACTTCCCACTCCTTCCCTCCCCCAACCCCCTCCCCCTTGGCAACCATCAGTCTGTTCTTTTTTTTTTAAATTTATTATTTATTTGTTATTTTTATTTTTGGCTGTGTTGGGTATTCGTTTCTGTGTGAGGGCTTTCTCCAGTTGCGGCGAGTGGGGGCCACTCCTCATCGCGGCGCGCGGGCCTCCCACCATCGCGGCCTCTCCCGTTGCGGAGCAGAGGCTCCAGACGCTCAGGCTCAGCAGTTGTGGCTCACGGGCCCAGTCGCTCCACGGCACGTGGGACCTTCCCAGACCAGGGCTCGAACCCGTGTCCCCTGCATTGGCAGGCAGATTCCCAACCACTGCGCCACCAGGGAAGCCCCATCAGTCTGTTCTTTATGACCATGATTTTGTTTCTGTTTCATAGATAGGTTCATTTGTGCCATATTTTAGATTCCACATATAAGTGATATTATATGGTATTTGTCTTTCTCTTTCTGAAGAATCTTAAGAATCTTAATTGAGTGTCCTGAGGACCCGAGTACCAGTCTCAAAATCCCTTTCACCATTTCTCTCCAGGATGTGTGGGGAGCACAGGGGTTTTATGCATAGAAAAATCTGCCTCGATACACCAGAGTTTTCAAATAACGGTTACCTTCCTGGACCCACATATTTGACATGACCCTCACAACAATTGCAGATCTTCAAGCACCTAGTAGAAACCTCCCAGGAATAAAATTCAACAGCTCTGTTTTTATGGAAAAGGAAATGGAAACAAGAGTGGTTGTTATATAAATAGTGAACAATTTGTAGGGATCAGTTATTCATAGAAATGGTCCAGTTAGGAAAGGAGGCAGTGAGTTACTTGTCACTGGCCTGACACAGAGCTGCTGGTGGGACAGAGCCCGCTTCCAGAATCGAACAATAACACCTGTGATGGAAGAAAAACAAGATTTCACTTACCTTCTCCAAGGAAAAATAGGATTTCCTTTAAAAGAAGTTCTAACTTTTAAGTGGGAAAAAAATAACTGGTCAATAGGCAACTATGTTTTAAAACATCCACTTAGATGTATTTTCATATGGTTTTTAGTAGATACATCCTCTCAGGCTAAAATAACATTTAAAAGAAAATCTTTGGACAATGTGTAAATGTTCAGTAGGTCATATAAATGCATGGACTTTTTATGTATTTGACTTCTCAGCATGTGAAATGCTAGGGCTGCTGACTGTTACTTCACAATATCCCAGAACTACTTTGCTTGGGCTTGAATTTTAATTTTGGAGAGCTTTCTCACAGAAGTCAGGAGATTTATGCAGAAGTGAGAGCCATACTTGATCAGGGGTGATAAAGTTTCCCTCCAGAGAGCATACAGATGTTTCAAGGCAAGCTCTCAGGATTTTAAAGGGCTTGCTAGGAACCAGAAGAAGCCCTATGGGAGGGATTGGCACAAGCCAGAGCCTGGGGCTTCAGCCTTGAAAGAGCAAAGGCTGGGAATTTAGAAATGGTCCCCAGAGCCAACTTCCTGGAGACAATGAAGCTAAACCAGCATGTTGGAACCAAGGCTGGCCCTCAGCACAGTTACAAGTTTGTTCTCAGCACTTCTTTTCTTCATCTTCCCCGCCCACCTGATACCATTACGCTCTTGAGATTTACATCTGAGAATGAAGGCCCCGAAGTTCAGACCTCCTCCACAACCACGCTCTGTTCTGAGCCCCTGCTCTGAACCCCGGCTGCCTTGGTATCTGTGAACCCATCTAGGCTCATGGACTGTCTTCCACTCAGAAGATACGTTCATTTAAAAAGGGGCACCTTGGAAAAGCTATTTGCCTTCATCCAAATGAATTCAATCATGGAAACATTAAATGCTGGAGACTCAAGTAGGGGCCTATTCAGAGGACAAGAGGGGCCCCTTAAATCACATGATGTAAATGGCTCTTCTGTCACATGCAAGTGTGACCTGCTCTTACACTCTGAGGTGATTTCTACATTCCCAAGACATCAGAGATCAATGTCAGCTTTATCACTAAGAGCTGTTCTCGGTCCAAGAGCAAGCAGAAACCTTTCTCACTCAGATTGTCAAAAAGGACAATCTGAATCAGCAGAGGGTGAACTGTGGAATGTGTTCCTATAAAATGTATACAATTTATACATCTCGATTTTTTTTAAGTCTAGTAGAGGTCCTCGGGGAGCTTGTTTTAATGAACTGATAAGAATGATTTGTAATTCAGGCATTAATTGCTTGTATGTAAATAGCTACTTCTGAAATGCTTAAGGGTCTGTTGGAAACCAGTTTGTTCTCTTTACACCTTAGCCTGCCATTTAATTTGCATTTGCAGTTTACTCCCAAACCCTTTATTTTGTTGCTCATGCAAAGGTAAATTTCAGCAAACTAATCCATATATGAGATCCAAATTTCTGTGGTTTTTACCAGAGTTGCTGACTTTGAGTCCTGGGGTATCTGGTGTTTTATTATGACGAATGCTCAGTTTTAAGGCACATTTAAAACATGCAATTTTGCTCTCCTTGCTTCGTGATGCTAATTTTAGCCAAGGCTGCAGTTATAAAAATCTACATAAATAAATACATAAATAAATAAAATCTACAAGGCTTCCTGGAACTACCACTTTCCTGAAACAATAGTTTCCAGAAATGATTCTAATTAGTGAGTGTTCCATTAGCTCCAGTGGGCAGTTTTATAGATGGTTTCCATTGGCAGTAACTTGTTCACAACACGCATCTACTTTCATAAACACACACATACACATGTGTGTGTGCTTTGTTAGCTTGTTGGCTTCGGTATGTGCCATCCACAGTTCAAAATATCCTGAAACCACATATTAAACATGGATTTGTAGGGTTCTGCTGACACTCTGAGCACATATCATGGTGGAAATAAACAGAGCTCTCTTTTAAGAGATCTGGTTGCTGACGAATCTGTAATCCCTTTTATAACATTTCTGTACCTCGAAAAATAGGGATCCAAGATCCCAGAAATACACACAATGGAAATCCCAATGGCAATGAAGGGGATATTTTGCAGGTGGCCCCTTCAGTCTTGGGAAAGAGTTGACTTCCCATGTAGCTCTTCCAAACAGCTGGAGAAATCCAACCCCAGTGTCAATCAGATTCCAGAGAGCAGAGGTCAGTGCTCACATCTGGCTAGCTCAGCTTCCTGCAGCATACCCTCACATTCTGCTCCTTACCGCACGTGTTCACTCTCCAGGAAATATTTTATTTATTCCACCATCTGCAAAACAAGATGGCCTCTGGAGCATAGACAAGGGTTGGGCCTCTTCTTCCAATTTGTCTTAGGTCAGTGAACAACTGTGCGGCAGAAAGGAATCTTTCTGCACTGACAGAGTGATTAACAGCCCTCACCTCTCTTTTGGGGGAGTTAGGGCTTTTATTACGTCTCCTATGAGCAGAGATGAAGCCATGAATTTATAGCGATTTTCTTTTACAGGGTGAGAGAATGACAGCATCATATCAATTAACGTTGGCACAAGAAAAAATGAAACTCAATAGTTTCCTATGTCCCAGCCTCAGGAAAGCACTCACTGCTGGAGTTATCCAAGAGGCTCTTGACAAGCAGCAACCTCACCAAAGGTCCACACCACCGACTTCCCATCATGAACCCTCTTCTGATCCAGAGAGAGGGGCTGCCAGGAGACCTCAGGCAATGGACAGGCTCCAGACTTGGGGACTCTCTAAAGATGTAAATTTCTGTTTGTGTTGGAGGAGCACCCTCAAAACGTTGGCGGACCATGTAAGGATTTTTCTTTTGTTTTGGAACTTGCTTGAATGGAACCGGGCTCTGCTGGAATTCTCGTCAGAACAGGGCTCTCTCATGGTTTCTACTATTTCCTGTCTCTGGCCAGGCTGCAGCAATCCCAACAAAGCTTCTCATAGTATGTTATCCTGTTTGGACTCAGTTCCAGTACAAACCTGAGATGAAGTTGAGGCAATGGAAAACAGAAGAGAAAAACTGTTGAGGAAAAGATTGGCCTGGCACCTCAATCCCGGCTAAAAGAGCGTGAAAGTTTATTATCGTTGTTTATTTTAGTGGTAGGTCAGTGGAGAGGAAAGCTCACCACATTAAAGCCAGGGACCTGAGCTCCAGCTCTTATTCTGCCGCTGCCTAAGGTTGAATTTGCAAAGATATTTGGCCTCATCTGTAAAGGAGACTGGAATTTCTCTCAAAGCCCATCCAGCTTTCACAGAGCCTACGCATATTCCGAGGGCCCATGCATTTCATTCTGAAAAGGCTTAAATACTTGGAAAGGCTACGTTTCTGACCTAGTTCTTGACCTTAAGTCAGAGCACTGATCATCCGTGGAGACTCTATAACTAGGCATTTTCACTTTACCACCGATAGTAACAGTTCCAGCAGGTACCATGGGAATTAGTTACAAACACATTATCTGTAGTTGACAGTTTTGCTGATCCAGGAAAAAACAAAGCTTTTTGTCCTTTTAAAAATAGGAAAATCTGATGCCATTTCTCCCTTCAAATCTTCCCCTACGTAACAAGAGAAAGAGGAAAAAGGGGTCTCCCTTCCCAAGCTTACCCAGGCTCTCCCTGTCCAGCCTCTCAGGTGATGCACTGGACCACCCCAGAAGATTCTATTCACCTGGGAGACAATGAAATGATGCCTTTTGGAATCATGCAGAGTGATGGCCTTGACCTTCACACCTTCCTGTCCTAATCACAATGGATTACTTGCCTTTCCTGTAATAAGTCAGGCACTTTCCTGCCTCTATATTTTTGTCCACAAGATTCCCCTGTCTGAGACCTCCACTATTGCATTAAAAGTATTGCTTTTAGTCTAGTTCCTCAAACACAATAAAATTCTCAAAGGCATGCACTCTGCATGGTGCCTCACTGCACAGGTAAATAAAAGTCTTCGGAAAGCAGGCCAGCTTGCTGTGTTTTGCCCAGTTTACATTTTCCAGAAAGACAACTAATGAGGAGAGGGAGAGATTAAACATTACATTGTAAGTGACACACAATTAAAAATGCCTTGTGGGAATCTACACAAACCAATTTTAACCTGTCTTCTCTTGCTTCTGACTTAACATCCCCAAATCAGTCAGAGTCTGTCTCCCTCTGTCGTCTTTCTCTGTACCGGCTTGTCATCGAGGCTCCGAACTTTCAGAACATTCCAGAGGGGCAATAACAATTTTCTATATTTCTTTCAGTTTGATCTTTCTTCCATTATTCGGCATACTGCCATTTTTAAGTTCATTATAATACCAAAAGAAAAAGAAAACATAAAAGAAGGCCCACAGAACATTAAAATTCAGGGAAGTGGGATAAGACAGACATGTAAAGGGGCCAGCAAATAGAAAAGGCATCAACGGAACTGTAATATTAGCACAGCCCTGACAGATCAGTGGTTGGGAGCACGGACACTGGACCCTGAACCGTCCAGATTGAATCACAGCTCCAACATCTGTTTAACATCTCTGTGCCTCAGGGTTCTCACCTCTAAAATGGGAGTTAAAGAGTTGTTCTAGGATTAAACACATTAACATACGGTTGAATTGCGTTATCTGCAGTTATGTGCGGTATTTATGTTCTATAAAGTTGCCAAGAACTTTGAATTAGTGAATGCTGAACCCTGGTTCCTAGGAGAAACACGGGCTTAGCTTTCTGTGAGCCTCTGGTCCCAACATTTTGGTCAATGGACCAATGCATAACCCTACTTTGTGTATTTTTTTTTTTAATAAGACTTTTCTTTTTTATTGAAGTATAGTTGATTTACAATGTTGTGTTAGTTTCAGGTATACAGCAAGGTGATTCAGTTAAATATATATATATATACACATATATATTCTTTTTCAAATTCGTTCCCATTAAAGTTTATTACAAGATATTGAATATAGTTCCTTAAGCTATACAGCAGGTCCTTGTTGTTTATCTATTTTATTTATAGTAGTATGTATCTGTTAATCCCAAACTCCTAATTTATCCCACCCCCCTTCCCTTTGGTAACCACCAGTTTGTTTTCTATTGTCTGTAAGTCTAGTTCTGATTTGTAAATAAGTTCATTTGTATCACTTTTTAAGATTTCACATGTAAGTGATGTCATATGATATTTGCCTTTGTCTGACTTACTTCACTTAATATGATAATCTCTATATCCATCCATGTTGCTGCAAATGGCAATATTTCATTCCTTTTTATGGCTGAGCAGTATTCCATTGTATATATACCACATCTTCTTTATCCATTCTGCTGTCGATGGACATTTAGGTTGCTTCCATGTCTTGGCTATTGTAAATAGTGCTGCTATGAACATTGGTGCGCATGTAACTTTTCAAATTAGCGTTTTCCTCTCTTCTAGATATATGCCCAGGTATGTGTGTTTCTTTACATAAAGGCACTTTATTTAATATACATTGTTGACTCATTAACACTGAACTCACATTCACAGCCAACAGCAATGTATAACTCATGCCTGAATGAAGCTTATCTGACACACGTATTTTCTTCGTAAAACACATCTCAGCCTTATTGTGCTTAGGACACTGGACAGCACTTTAGCACTTGCCTGGGGGCCACTTTAAACAGCATAACCACCACCAAAAAGCACAAAAATACAAAAATAGCCAGGAGGAAGGATGACTGTTTATAGTCAGAGCTGAAACAAGCAGGCAGAACGTTGCTCTGCTCGACCACCCCAGATGGAAACATGCACGTGTGGTGACAACGATTTCTCATCCGTGTCCACAAATGACCATGAAGTGACCACATGGATTGATTTGGGGATTACAAATAAATTTTAGTGTGTAAATGAATCTACATATACAGAATCCACAAATGCTGAGGATCAACTGTTTATTTTAAGATCTAAGGACTGTTTCTGGCACATGGTAAGCCCCATGTACGTGTTTGTTATTATCATACAAGGTATTATCATACAAGGTAGTATGCATGGGTGATGGCTCATTTCTTTGCTGTGATGGTGAATTTTACATGTCAACTTGGCTAAGTTCTAGTACCGAGGTATTTAATCAAACAATAGCTTAAATGTTGCTGTGAAGATACTTTGTGGATGTGATTCACATCTACAATTAGTTGAATAAGTGAAGGTGATTACCCTCAATAATGTGGGTGGGCCACATCCAATCAGGTGGAGGCTCTAGGAGCAGATTCTGAGGTTTCCTGGAGAAAAAAATTCTGCCCCAAGCCAGCAGCATCAACTCCTAGCTAGTTTCCAGCCTGTTAGCTTGTCACTCCCCACAGTCACATGAGCAAATTCCTTAAAGTAAATCTCTCTCTCAGACACACACACACACACACACACACACACACACACACACGCATCTCCTATTGGTTTCCTCTGGAGAGCCCTAACTGATAAATTCGCTTTTGATGATCTTCTCGCTTGTGATGACCAGTCAAGTGGGAGGGGCGCTGGGCTGGAAATCAGGAGGACCAGTCCTTGTCTCATCTGTGACCCCCCCATCCCGGTGGTTGCACTGGCCATTCTCTGTGGGTTTTTCCAGTTCCCTGATTCCCCAGGTAGCAGAAATAGATGAGCAAAGCCTTCTACTCCCCCATCCTCTCTTCGGATTCTTCCCATGGAGTGTGAGGGTTGGATAGAACCTTCAAGATTATATCATCCGAGCTTTTTGTTTCTCTATTTCTTCAAGTACAAATGGCTCGCATTCCCTTTCTCCCTCCTAACACGGGGCATAAACTCTCGTAAGGCTTGCTCGATCTGTTGCCAGATTCTCTGAACCCTTGGGAAGTCCTGCCAAGCGCGGCTCCAACAACAAAAAATTAGGAGAAATTAGTGATGGGAGTGGGAAGGAGTGGGGGAGATGGGACTCTTTGAAAGCCCTGAAATGCCAGCAGAAAATTGATCAAAGCTGAGATGAATGTCACCCATCCCTTCTAATGAGCTGCTAATATTGGAGTGGCAGCCTTGTCAGGATAATTTGTCACACATGTGACCGTGTGGGCTGAAGCCCCTTCAGAGTCATCTTCCCAACCCACTGCCACAGGCAACTTGTCAGAAACAAAGCTCTAAGACATAATGGAAAGGGAAATGCGGGAGGTGAGGGGGTGGGGAATGACCACTCACTCCCCCAAGTCTCCCATCGTCAAGTATCCCCCCTCAGTAGGCTTGAAGAGCCTGCTGGCACTTCCATTACATTTGTGCTATTGCCGCGGCTGCAATGCCCACTGCCACAAAGATGCTGTCCAGGAAAAAAACACCACCTCCTGAAAAATAACACGGTGTCAACACTAGTTAGCAGACCAATAAAGCTCTGTGATAAGCAAGACTCCCCCCTGAGGCAGGCTGGCAGGGATCCCTCCACCAGGGCGAAGTTCTCTCGGGCAGAATGACTGCTTGTGACCCCAGAGGGACCTGGATCTGAGCATCAGACATGGAATGTGTGCTCACACAGTGAGTCCATCCATCAGAGGGGACCCTGGTACTCGCCTAAGTGGCTCTCGGGCAAACCATCAGTTGGCCGACACTGTTGTCACCACCGAGGCTCACAAAGGTCCCATTCTTTCTACTTTTAACATAAAAACATCAACAAAACATCTGTTGTGGGTAGACCAGAGAACAAAAAGATGGAACAGAATCCAAGGTGCAGTGGGTACTGGGGAGAAGAATAATGCCCATGTCAGAGGCCAGGTTATACAAGGTCTCTTCTGGACTGAACTGTTCAATGTGGAGAAGAGAAGGCATAACTTCCCCTTATTTTTCTGTAGCTTTAACAACATGCCAAATTATAAAAAAACTGCATTGTGTTTTTTCAAGAAAGACTTCAATTTATCTATATGTTTATAGATCTATTTATACACACCCCGCTCCAACCAAAATAGGTTTGAAGATGCATCATTTCTGTAACAATGTTAATCGCATAACCTTTTTATATGGAAACTACTTGACTAAGGCAAATTAAAGACTAGTCACGCTTATTCTAGGATGGTATCTTCAATACCATCCAGCCGGGCCAAATCCATCTTTTATCAGAAAAGTGATTTGCCCAGATTGGTGAAGTGACTTTTCAAAACTCATACAGCTAGTGCATGGCAGAGCATGTTTCAAACCTAGATGTCCTAAAAACCCAGTGTTTCCCCTATGACCACCATGTTAATTTTATAGGAGTAAAGAAAGAATGAAAGTCTAGGGGGAGTTCTCTGTGGACAGAGAGGGGCATCTCAAATTCAGATCCTCAATTAGGGCTCAAAAGTCATGCCATCCGGACTGGACAGGCAGCTAGAAAGTCAGTCTTAATGCCAGGAAGGCAAGGAAATAGGATCCTAGCTAGGGAAGGATGTAAAAATGGTGGCAACCAGGAGATAAGACCAACTTAAACAGTGGAGCAGAGAAAGAGTTAGGTTAATATGGAGTAGACTTGAAAACCTTAGGAAAAAAATTATTCAGACTATGAAATCACTAAATCCAACTTAAATTTTACACTAGGAAAAGCAGAGTGTATAATCATGTTGCAAGCCTCTTCTGAGTAATGTACAGGTTTACTTACCTATCAGTCAAGGTGTTCCTTAACCTCCAGAAGTGAAATTGCAATGCTGATGACTGGCAACCTAGAAGTCGAGTTAGAGATCATGGCACAGGTACATCCCCACACCCCACCCAAAGGTGGGTGGTGACAACGCAGGGGAAGAAAGGGAAGCAAAACTCTCATAAATTTTAAATAATCTTCCAGGAGGAACAGCAAGGCAGCATCATGCTATAGAAACAGCAAAGGAGAGTGAACAAATGTTTTCTTGCCCCTTTACTCTGCTCTCTGCCTTCCCCTCTGCTGTATTTCATGCCTTTTTCCATCTGTGTTCTATATGAGAAGGAAATATACAGCAAGTTAATTTGGCAGGTACTTTTTTGGGGAACAAGTCCAGAGAGAAATATTCCTCTAACCAGATGTTGGAAGTCAATTTTACCCGTCTTTCTTCTGTTGTACTTTTTCGTCCTTGTTCTTCTTCCCCGGTCAGCCAAAGTAAACAGAATCTAGATGTTAAAGATCTACGTGAGGCAGAGTTTTAAAGAGACCCATTTATCATACATCATAAAAGCAACTGGGAAGCAGAGGAGTAAAGGGCTCAAATGCATGACCCCAGCAGCTGGGGGTCTCCATGTCTTTCAACTTTTCCCAACAAAGGAATCGTTGCAGAGTTTCTCACTCCTTCTTAACCCTGTTGCTGAGTTGCTGAATTCCCCTGCCACTTTCATTGATCCATGAACGATCCAAATCCTCACCTGCAGAGCACAGAGAGGCTCCAAACAGGTAAAGAAGATAATACATGTAAAGCACAGAGCACAGGGCCTGGCGTGTATAAGCATATTGTAGCCACTCTGGTCATAATTCCTATCCTCTGTCTTCTCTTCCTCTTGTTTCTTCTCCTCATCATCTCCAAGGAATGATCTGGCTGTTAGGTCATATTTTGTGTTCCAAGTTTGCTATCAAGAATGAATGAATGAATGAATGAATGTTAAATTTTCTGAGTCTCTCAAATATCTCTAGGGTCTTTGATGAGTAAGTAGGCAGAGTTTGGGGAGTAGCTCAGGGTTTAGCAGATCTAGAGTTTCCTTCTCTCTCTCTCTCTCTCTCCCTCTATCTCTATTTCTCTCTATCTCTATCTCTCCTTAACTTAACTTATTTCTTGGAAAGATAGAATGTATTAAATATTTTGAACCAATATATGACTATATGAAATCATGTGATTTTTAATGATAAAATTTCACTTTCTTGGTATATATAATTGAAAAATCATTTAATGGTTTAGTGACCAATTTTGATAACTAAAACTATGAATTACCTTGCACTTAATATCATTTTGTATTATTATAACATTTTTAACATTATGCAAGTAATGCAACTGCTTTCTCCATTGCTTCTTGCATTTTTTCCCTGAAAATATGTTTATTATAGTCTACCTTTGAATGATAGTTTAGCTAGGTATAGAAGACTAGCTTTTATAAGTTAGGAACTGCATCTGGCTGCATGAATAGCAATTTGATCGATGAGGTTGGTTTGGGAGGCTTGCCAAAACAGAGATTATTTTTTTTTAAGGTAGTAAGTAGTTGGAGATTGGAAGTCTTAGGCTGTTGCAGTTACTCAGAGAAGTCATCAAAAGCTCCTTCTACTTTACAAGTCTGCATCCCTCACCATGTGGTTTTAGTTCTCAGTGTCACAAATGGTTCACATATCTATATTCATTCAGTCTATATTCCAGGCAGGAAGAAGGAATAGGATAAGGACAACATGTACAGGCAGTTTTGTCTGTCATTTTTATTAAGGAAATAACAGATTTCCAGGGACCACAGACCAAATAACTTTTTGCTTCTATTTCTGTGTCACGTGGCCAATCCTAGTCCCAAGGGAGTTTGGGGAAATGAGTATTTTTAAGCTGGTACATTGCTGTTCTAAGTAATAGTAGACTTATGTTAGTTAGCAAGAGGTGAAAATAAAATAAATACTATGTGGAAAACTAGCAGTGTTTGACACACAGATTCATAATCATTTCTTTTCTGTACAGGAAATTGCTCCATGTTTGTTTTAATCTAGTTGGTGGGAAATCTGATACTAGTCTTTTTTTTTTAAGTCCTCTTCTAATTATTCCATTGATTCTATAGTCTTTGTGTAAATTCTTCCATTTGTTGACGGTATTGCTTCTCTTTCATCACGTTGGCTTTCATCAAATATTGGAGGATTCTCAGTTGAGCACCTGTTTCTGTAATTGAGTTTCTAGGCTAGTTTGCTGGCTGACTCTATTGTACTGCTGCTTGACTTGACCTTCCAGGGTAATTTGGGGAGTGGTTTTGGGGGCTGCTGTAGCACAGGGCATCTCAGCATTTAATCCTCCATATGGGGCAACCCTGTACTTTCTGGGAGTTGCAAGCCAGCTCAGGCTCTGCCAGTTCTCTTTCTTAAGATCTGAGAGTCACTCCTCTTTTATGAGTCAGATGCATCTACTACTGTTGCTTGTACAGTAGGGAGAGCAAAGTGCAGGGATAAACCCACCTGGCCCCTCCCTCTGAGGTATCACAGTGAATCACCCTCTTGGTTGTTCTTGGTCTCATTAGCCTCCAGTTCCCACCACCTCCAGGCAGAAAGATTGTTTAGTGCTTCTCCCATCTGTGTGTTGCAGCTTCCTCCTAGGCTTGTCCTGGCCTCCAGCCTCACTCCTTGGCTGATGTTGCCTCTGCAGTTTTCCATTTGCATTCTTGTAAGATTTCTCATAGTTCCTGTCCTTTCTTCTTTCCAAGTAAGACAATACATATGCATTCATTTCCATGGATATAATGGATTTGATGTGAGAAGAGGAAGTCTGCAGTCTATGCTTTTTTCCAACTTGAAAATTAAAGCCTTTTTCAAATATATTATGAAACACATATATATCTTTTCTTTCATGAGATTATCTCTGTTGCCCCATAAAGTAGCTTGTGTAGTTATTATGACGTGCAACTCACAGATGAGGAAACAGAGAGTAGGGTTAATTATGCTAATCTCCTACATCTAAGAAATACCTTTCTCTTTCCATAGCATTTTTGTTTTTATAGTTTCATTTGCTGTATGTCCTTCTGCTTATATTTTCACTCCTGAAGGCCATTTGTTGCACCATTAGGGAAATTTGAAAGACAAAGCACCAATTCTTTCTTTCCTGAGTGATAAAGCCCAGGTCCCTAATCAGCAAACTAATCCACATGGCATCCCAGATTGAGTCTGTCTCCCACCTTCTCTTGTGCCTGGTGTTCTTGCTTCCACGTGGATATTTCTGCCTTTGTCTCTCCAGTGCCTTCTAAAACTTCTAAATTTATCTCTCTTGTGTTTTCAGCTCCTTACCCTCCAACCTAGATAGAGGCCAGAAAAGTAACTGACCCTAAGCTTTGGTGCTTGAAACCAGAGCTATAATAGCATACAATTCATGTCCCAAATGTTCAAGGTAGGAAGAGTCCAAAGGGAATCTAATCCTGTCCTTTACAAAGTTAAAAGGAAGAAACCCAGGGAAATGAATAATCTCAAGGGATAAAAGTGGTGCTAGACAGAATCAGAGCCAAAGAGTAAAAATATAGAAGAATAAGAAATAACAAAGAGAAACGAAAAGAAGAAGAAAGAGGAAGAGAAGAAGAGGAAAAAGAACAGGAGAAGGAGGAGTAGGAGAAGCAGAAGAGCAACAATTACCACCACTATCACCATCACCACGGATTAAGGGCCTTAGATAATTTTCTCAAACTGAATGATGGTACATGAGGCTCAAATGTTCTGGCTCCTGGTAATCTGGCCTGTGGGTGGGTAATGCTGATGTAAAGACACAGGTTTAGAGTTAGCACCCCTCACCTTTTCCCTCAGGCCCTTTCTCACCATCAAAGCTAGCTGTTCTGATGAATTTAGGAGAAGACTAACATGTTATTCTCTTCTATGCAGTATATTTAGAATTAATTTCAGGTCCTATATACATCTCTTTAATTTACTAATGAGAATTTGGGGCTTCATAAGAATGCTAGAGTAGGTCATTTGGAAGATGTAATAGAGAGTCTATATTCTTTGGAAATTTGGAATTATCTTATTGTCCAAGGGGAATCTTGCCAAGAACAACAGTAATTATTTTCAATTACTCTAGACATTCCACAACTGAGTGAAGATGAGGTGTGTTTATGCCCATAATAAATTAATGGAAGATATACCATCTTAGCTATAAATACCTCTTTCAAGATGGTGCAACCAATATCAGATGTAATAATAATTAGTGGGAAGAGAAATAATAGCTTTTGGGAGCTTTGATACTCCTATGAAGTAGATATTGATGGGCAGAGTATATTTGCCCAGTTTCACTTTTAGAGCTGTTTCACCTTAACTGTTACAGACAAAAGCCTAATGAAACTGAAGGGTAGAAGACGAAGAGCTCTCTGTGTTTCTAGCATATTCTTTACAAATGATGCCTACTTATAGATCTTGCCATCTTTCCTGGTATACATGACTCCTTTTCTTTCTACCAGATCAGCTTGCCTCCTGAGAGCTTGCTTTTGTAACTCCCAGGACCTTGATATTCCCGTGGCATACTGAGCTGCAGAGCAAGCAAGAGGAAAGTAAGATGACAAAAACAAACTCCAAAGTAGAGAGTTCAGTTCTATGGATCCCTGCAAAATCTCGCAGCTGTGAGACAGAGAGATGCCCATTTTGCATATTTCTTCACTAAACTCTCTCAGGTGTACCCTCACACCACCAGCTTTGTTATGAAATGACCCCATTCTTCCTGTGGGTTCTGGAGGAAAGAGCCTGAAATGACCCGTGGGATAGACTAATGGTCCTAGTAAGAAGGTTTAACAGGATGGAGGTTGCTCCAAACTTACTTAAATTTCATCTCCTTCATAAAAATTTACCTGGCTACCCAACTGAGGATGCTTTTCCAGTTCTCTGAATTCCTAAAACCCTCAGAATATATTGCATATTCTGATTTTTAGCTTATATTCCTAAGTACATTTTTCTGGTTGCTGTTGGTTTAGAACTGGGTCTCCCCCATGGAGGATCATCTCCATATGTTCAGGGATGATGGCTCCCAGCTCTCAGGGCTGCAGAGAACCCAGAACACTGGACACAGGGACTTAGTAAATACTGGTTCACTTGACCTTAGAGAAATTGACCTCAGGCCAATAAGCTTTTATTTAAAGAAAATGAAGCCATTTTCAATGTCCACAGAGTCCTAAACAAAAGGAGTCTGACATGAATCCAAGAAGGAGAGATTCCTTCAGTCAGGCCCAGAATATATGCAAAAAACCTCTGCAGCCATGGCTGGTGCATATAGGAATGCTTTGTTCCGTGAATGCTGGCGACTAATGGGATATTAACTGAAAGTTTTTCTGATAGGTAGGAGGCTGCTCCCTGACTCTTTGTTATAAACCTACCTAAATCACAGGGTAATAGTATGAAGTGAAAAATAAAATGCTTGTAAGATAAATCCAGCAGAGGGATTTTTTAAAAAATAAAGCAACATTATTGAGGTTGCTTTACAATAAAATGGACATATAATAAAACGTACCCATTTAAAGTGGTTTTGATAAGTTTGGACAAATGTATGCATTCATGTACCCAACACCCCAGTTAAGATAGAGAATATTTCCAAATCTCCAAAAGGTCCCTGCTGTTCTTTTGCTGTCAATTCCAACTTGCCCCCCTACTCCCAGCTGCAGGCAACAACTAATATGCATTCTGTGGCTGTAGATTACTTGCATACTTGCATCAAAAACAATAAAATACTCAGGAATAAATTTAACAGAGAAGGTGAAAGATCTGTATATTGAAAACTACAAAACACTGATAAAAGTAATTGAGGAAGACACAAATAAATGGAAAGGTATTCCATGTTCATGGATTGGTAGAATTTATATTGCTAAAATGTCTATACTACCCAAAATGATCTATAAAGTCAATACAATCTCTATCAAAATCCCACTGGCATATTTTACAGAAATAGAAAAAAATCCTAAAAGTCTTATGGTATCACTAAAGACCCTGAATAGCCAAAACAATTTTAAGAAAGGAAAACAAAGCTGGAGGCATCATACTTTCTGATTTCAAACTATATTAGAAAGCTATAATAATCAAAGCAGTATGGTGTTGGCATAAAAACAGACTCACAGACCAGTGGAAAAGAATAGCGACCAGGCATAAACCCAGGCATATACAGTCAACTGATCTTTGACAAGGGTGCCAAGAACATACATTGGGAAAGGCTAGTCTCTTCAATACATGCTTCTTGGAAAACTGTTAGTCACATGCAAAAGAATGAAACTGAACCCTTATTTTATACCACTGCATTGAGGAGCTCGTAGTTGATGTATTAAATTAAGAATATGCAGATCATGACCTGCTGAATGAGGAGGCACAAGCTACCCACACGAATTGACAGGTAACTCACTTAGCATCTGAATTCCTACTCTGGGGAAGTGAAAACCTTGGGGTTGTTTTCATTTAAGGCACAGATTCAATACACTCACCCAAAGGAAGCAGAGGGAGAAGGACACAATGAGCTGGGGAAATGCAGTCCCATCCTAGGTCACAAGTGAACAGGAAATAGAGAGCAGGGTAGCAAGCGCCTATTATTTATAAGGTGTCTGGGGAGGAGGTCACTGACTTTTTGCAGGCTCAACTCTAAGTGGTTATTTTAAAAGGTGCCCCAGGAAAAGCAAAGCAGGAGCTTGAGGCAGGAATTCTAAGCTTGGGTCCTTATCTAAATGACCAGACTCTGGTGTGAGCAGTGTCATCATACTGTAAATGCCAAGGCAGCAACTCAAAGTAGTTGTTTTCTCATCTCAACCATTCACAAACATCAAGTCAAAATGGATTACAGACTTAAATGCACGACCTAAAACCATAAACATCCTAGAAGAAAACATTGGAACAAAACTTCCTTGACATTGGTCTTGGCAATGATTTTTTGGATATTACATCAAAAGTACAAGAAACAAAGCAAAAATAAACAAGAGGAGCTATATTAACTAAAAACTGCACAGCAAAGAAAACAATCAACAAAACGAAAAGGCAACCTACAGAATGAGAGAAAATATTTGCAAATCACATATCTGATAAAGGGTTAATATCCAAAATATGTAAAGAACTCATACAACTCAATATCAAAAAAACAAATAAACTGATTTTAAAAAATGGGTAAAGGTCCTGAATAGAATTTTTTCAAAGAAGGCATACAAATATCCAGGTACGTGAAAAGATGCTCAACATCAATAATCATCATGCAAATGCAAATCAAAACCATAATGAGATATGACCTCATACCTATTAGGATGGCTTTTATCAAAAAGACAAGAGATAACAAGTGTTTGTGAGGATGTGGAGAAAAGGAAACCATTGTACATGTTGGTAGAAAGTAAATTGGTATAGCCATTATGAAAAACAGTATGGAGCTTCCTCAAAAGGTTAAAAATAGAAATACCATATGATCCAGCAATCTCACTTCTGGGTATATATCTGAAGGAAACAAGATCAGTATCTCAAAGAGATAGTGCACCCACATATTTATTGTGGCATTGTTTACAAAGCCAAGATATGGGAACAACCTAAGTTTCCATTAAGAACAACCATTTAACAATGGTTAAATGGATAAAGAAGATATGGTATCAATTATGATTCAGCCACGAGAAAGCAGGAAATCCTCTCATTTGCAACAACATAGATGAATCTAGAGGACATTATGCTAAGTGAAGTTAGCCAGACAAAGACATATTCTGTATGGTGTCACTTATATACGGAATCTAAAAAGAAAAAGTCAAACTCGTAGAAATAGAGTGGAATGGTGGTTACTGGGAGCTGGGAGGGTAGAGGAGATGGGGAGGTGAAAGTCAAAGGGTACAAGCCTGCAGTTATAAGATGAATAAGCTCTGAGGATCGAATCTATAGCGTGGTGATTATAGTTAGTAATACTGTAGTGTATAGTTGAAATTTGTTAAGTGAGTAAACCTTAATTATTCTCATCACACAAATAGTAACAAAGTGAGGTGATAGATGCATTAATTAACTTGATTGTGGCAATCATTTCACAAAGTATACTATGTCAAATCATCACGTTGTACACGTTAAATATATACAACTGTATTTGTGAATATTACCTCAATAAAGCTGATAAATAAATACATACATACTTACATAAATGAACAAATACATACATACATAAGTTTTTAAAACAGACTCCTTTCCACATTAAATTACCTTGGCACCTCTTTCAAAATCAGTTAACCATATAATAGTAGGAGTATTTCTGGACTCTTATTTTTTTCCATTGATATACATGTTTATTTTTATGCCAGCACCCCACTGTCCTGATTACTGTAGCTTTACAGTAATGTTTGAAGTCTGGTAGTGTATGTTCTTCAGCTTTATTCTAGTTCTTCTCTTTTTTTTTTTTTCAAAACTGCTTTGGTTTTTATAAGTACTTTGTTTTTATAATATAAATATTAGAAGCAGCTTGTTTCCTGGGATTTGTATTGTGATAGCATTGATTCTATTGATCAGTACAGGGAGAACTGTCATTTTTTAGCAATATTAAATCTTCCAATTCACAAACATGTTATATCTCTCCATTTGTTTACATTTTGTTTATTTCCTCTCAGGTGTGTCATATACTCTTTCCACAGGTATTAAGCATATTTTGTTAAATTTGTCTCTAAGTATTTCATATTTTGGATACTAATAACAGTATTGTTTCATTTCGATTTTCAGTTTCTCAGTCTCTCTTCCTATTGGCGGCTGGCCTGGGCGTGATGAAGTTAGGGTCCCACTCCTGCTTCCTGTGTCAGCTCTCACACTTCTTAGCATGAGGTCTGGGTGTCTTATAATTTGGCCGTGAGAACAAGAGGCTGAATAGAGATGTGCCTTCAGAAACCCAGCTGCCTGACCATTCCCTCCCCCTTGAACACTGGTCCACAGGCTTCTTCCTCTGCCTAAGGTTTTCAATTGCTCAGACAATTAAGAAGATATTTATTAAAGAGGTCTGCAGTGTCTAGATTCCAGTCGTTGTTTTCTAAACAGTGGCTACTAAACGAGCAGCTGTGCTTGTGTGGCTCTGATTGCCATACACATTTCCTATTCTATTCATTAAGGGGTGAATCATGTGTTTATTAGTTGAAGCACACCCCTGGAAGTGTGCTTGTATTATTAGTCCCATCTGAGAGCAAAGGAAACAGTTTCAGTGAAAGAACATCATAAAAATGCCTCCTCTTTGCATACTACCCTACACCTTCGCTTGCATGATCTCATCTGGTTTTCACAGAGACCCTCCTGGCTGGGTGAGTCACTTGCTATGACCTCTGTTGCAGCAGATGAAGAGACAAGGACGGTTTGACGTCCACGGTCCTATAGAAGATCAGTGGTGGAGCGTAAGACAGAATGCTGGCCTCCTGCTTCCTGACTCAACCCTCTCTCCACCCCTACATGCTCTTAAATTATAGTGACTCAGTGGGATGGGAGGACAGGAACAGAGTTTGGACAGAAGACAAGGCGGTGCTGACATCAGTGGACTGAAAGGAAGCCAAATCAAGGACACGTCCTAATTGCCCAGAAGAGGATGCAGACTCTGTTGAAGGTCCTTCCTGGCTGAAGGCGCATCTCTCGCTGCTTGGGCACATCTCCCAGCCCCAGGGGTCCTCCAGCCCAGAGAGATCAGTGTCTAGAGTGTTGGGCTCAAGATCTCCATTCACTGCTAGCCTAGAAGCTTCTGCAGAAAGCTGCTCCTCTATGATTTAACATCCTCTCTTCTGCTTCTCCTCTCCCTCCAGCCTATTGGGTACACCTACTGGAGCTCATCAGAAGCTCTCACCTGAATGCAAAACGGTTTTAGAGGGGATGTTCCCTGGGGGAACGGGATGCTCTCCTGTTGCTTTTGTACTGACCTGGGTTTTCAGCGGGGCTGGTGCCCTTTGCTCAAGAGAAGAGAGCTGAAAAAAAAAAAAAAAAAAGAGAGAAGAGAGCTGGATTTTTTTTTTTTTTCTAATGCATTTTCAAGCACTTAGAGAGAACTATTTCTCTAGAGGGGAAAAGGGTGATTATTAGTAGGAAGAAAGAGGTGATAGAGGAGCAAGTCTAAACATGTCCTGCAGGAAAGGGGCTCAGTATTTCCCTTTATTTGCTCCAGCGAAAAGAAAATGCCAAAGGTGAATCCAAGGTCAGCGACTGACAGCCCCCTTCTCCTCTACTTTGAATGAGATCTTTGCATCAATTCTACTTGTTTTTGGATCGCAGGCGAAAAAAGAAATTGACATTTCAAACCGATGTGGGAAGAAAAATATTTAGGGAGAAGCCCAATGAATATTATAGTTTCGGGATTAAGATACAAACAGTAAGGGAATCCCAATGGTAACAATAATATCTGTAAGGATAATTATTATTAAAGCAGCCACTATGTACTACATACTCTGCCATATCAATATATATTCATATCAATATATATATCAATGTGTGTATATATATATATATATATATATATATATATATATATATACACACAACTCATTAAGTAGGCATGACTGTTCCTCTTTTACAAATTAAAACAGAAAAACAGAAACAATTGCTCAAAATGACTTGCCCCAAGCCTAAAGTTTGTAAGTAGCATAAATAGAGTTTGGAATTAATTCTATTTGGTTCCCTAGACCATAATCCTTGGTAAATGTTTACATGTTCAGCACTGTGATCAAAATGCTTATTTCTCTAAAATGACAATATTAGGGACTGGTGTCCCAGGCTGAGGGTCCAAGGAGTATTGCACCTCAGTGAGGTCACCACATATGTCAAATTTTGAAGGTTTGGAAACTCAGCTACATGCATTCATCCAAGGATGACAAAGCTTTGGTGAGTTGATCTCTAAAGCCAAATTTATAAAAGCATGATTTTTATACCAGTAGACTGACTGTCCACTCATAGTAGGGTGATTTCTCCTTTCTGAGCATATTTAGATCAGTTCCTTAGAAAGATTAATCTAGCACTTGGAGGTAGGTAGGATTGGATCACATCAAAGAGGAAGATGGGGAGAACAGTTTGGAATAAAAGTAATAAGTACAAGAACTAGGATAATGGAACTGGAAATAGACAAGAGCTACTGAAACTAAACTCTACCTGACTTGGCAGCTGTCTGACCTTAGTGGGGGGGAGAGGAAGAGGAATTAAAGATTTTCCAGTTTTTTAGCCTCATGAGGAAAAGACAAGTGATCTCTTTTTAGGGAAGTAAATAATTACAGCATGAGGTGCATATAGATTTGAACATGGGGACTTTAAATTTCAAGGAAGTTCAAAAGAAGATGCCGATTTAGCACTAACATTGCAGGATTAATTAGGATAAAACAATGGTTTAGTGTTTTCAGGGAGCACTGAAAATACAGAGGACACCTAGATTGAAATTTTATTGGGGGCAGGAATTATGACTATTAGTTATTTGTATCCCTCTATAACACATCCCCCTCCTACTATCCAGCTCAATGCCACCTCCATTCTCAGCACCCTAGATTCTTCTGTAACTTCATGTCATGGACTTTGAACAAGCTTTGGTTGATTGATACAGTAAAGCATATACACTGGGGTCCCTTTGTTCTCAGCACTAGAGAAGCATTACCTGCCATTCAGGAATGTCGTCTTTAGTTGGGGGAGGATGTTTCCCTACTCAGTTTAGATACTGAGTGTTGCTATAGGGCCCACCTATAGGCTTTTATTTATTTATTTATTTATGGCTGCGTTGGGTCTTCGTTGCTGCCCGTGGGCTTTCTCTATTTGCGGCGAGCGGGGGCTACTCTTCGTCGTGGTGCGTGGGTTTCTCATTGCGGTGGCTTCTCTTGTTGTGGAGCACAGGCTCCAGGCGTGCGGGCTCAGTAGACGTGGCTCGTGGGTTCTAGAGCTCAGGCTCAGTGGTTGTGGCGCAGGGGTTTAGTTGCTCCGCGGCATGTGGGATCTTCCCGGACCAGGGCTCGAACCCGTGTGCCCTGCACTGGCAGGCGGATTCTTAACCACTGTACCACCAGGGAAGTCCCTATAGGCTTTTCTCTACCCCTTGTGGTGGAGAAAAGAAACCCTAGGAGAGGCGGATGCAGCCAGCTGATGTCTTCGGTTGGTATCCCAGGGGCAATCACTTTAGGCACAGCTGGGTGAAGGGAAGAGTTTTAAATACGGTGGGAAGGAGAGCTGACTCCTTTCCCACACCAGAACCTCCGAACAACCTGGAAATGTGCGCGGACCAGGCATCTTGCCATAGACCGTATGAGTCAGGTTCCCTGAGGCTCTCAGACGATGTGTCCAAAAGCCTCGTTTGGCGCATTCTCCTCTCTAAGGTGCTCGAGACGCCTAAGAGCAAAATCTCACTGTGGTGGAAAGCAGCAGGGGGAATGAGGAAGTCGTTCTTGTGACAATTTTTAAAGAGCATCACTTAGTCCGAAATGCTCCTAGGACCCCCAAACCTATTATTCTTTCTCCTTGTAAAAAACTATTGTAATAATAATATAATTATATTTATATATTATATTATGTATTTTGTACTATATAGTATATACTATATAACATATATCAAATAAATTAATGATATATCATTAACAATGATATTTATATTATAATATGTATTATATATAATACATAACAAACATAATATATATTTATAACATATATAATATATATACTACATTAATGGAGTGGCTTTATCTTATTAGTAATAATCCAACAATAACAACAATTCACACTTGCTATGTGCCAGACACTGTACCACACTTTACACTCTTCAAATTTAATCCTCACAGCGCTTTTGTATAATATTTTTATTAGGTATTTTTTTAATCCCCATTTTGTTTACCATTTTGTAATCCTAGACTCTCAGAAGGGAGAGCTATTTCGAGACCATCCAGGCTAGACCCGGTCATGAACCTGGCAGCCCATGTTATTATCTAAGAGTAGGCCTGTCTGATTCCTACTTTTTCTAGCCTTCTAAGCCTACCTATCGGTTGTATCTTGGATTCTTTATCTCTCAGAGTGTCTGTCACAGTCTTCATCTTCTCAACTGCCAAAGAACACGTAATCCTGCATCCTGAAGCCCACAAGATTCTGAAAGTCCTTTTTGTCCATGCAAAAATACCAAACTCATTTATTCCCGTTAATCTCGCCCAGTATGTACCAGAAATCAGTTTTTTACTCTAAAGTTACCCAAAGAGCCAATTATTCCCCTAGATTGTTTTGAATTAAAAATAACCTTGCGGGGACTTCCCTGGCGGTGCAGTGGTTAAGACTTCGCCTTCCAATTCAGGGGGTGTGGGTTCGATCCCTGGTTGTGGAGCTAAGATCCCACAGGCTTCACGGCCAAAAAACCAAAACATTAATCAGAAGCAATATTGTAACAAATTCAATAAAGACTTTTAAAAAAGTAACCTTGAGTACTCATATGTGCCCCCTCTTCTGCCCTACCTGGACATCACTACTGAGTTCTTGGGAAGTGCTTACCCCCCTTAACGGGTTCAGTAATGATCTAGCCACTCACCAAATAGCAAATGATGGCACTGAAAACTGTACCACAGGAAACTACTCCAAATCTCGACTCAGAATCTCCTCTAGATGGTCGTCGTTAATTAAATAACATGACAAGAGAATCTGAAATTTCACATCACAAATATTTGCTTAGAATGGATCTGTGAATCTCTTAACACACAGAGCTGGCAATTCTGGATTGTGAGTTTAATGTCATCCAGGTGGATTGAGCCACCGACACTTTGCCCATAGGCAGCTGGGTCTTGGCTTATGGAACATGAGCAGGTAACCTGTGTAAAAGGACTAATTGGAAGGTGATGTAATCAGCCCCCACTTCCACAGTGGACACTGTTGTAGGGATTCTCAAGACGGGACGCGCAGAGCAAATCGACGTGAGCGTGAGCTAAGTGCCTTCCCTCGCAGGTCAACACAAAGAGGCTGTTGTGTCACGATTCATGCGTCAGCAATTCACCTGTGCTGAGTGGATCAAGAACAGCCATAACCCACACTCTCAGTGAATTTTCATTTCTTGAGCACTAAATTCAAAGACTCTGAAAGGCATTCCTTTTACCTTCCAAATTCCTTGCCAGTATTGGTCTATTGAACCAAATCGTTCTATTCAGTCTTTTTCCTACCAGACAGCTGGAACTTGGGGTAGAAGTAACTAAAGAGTGCTGTGACTGGTTTCACGTTGGTTCTGGTGTATTTTAGTTGAAGAAATATGACGTCCTAGTGCAGATTGTACAACCTCTGTTTAGAAATCAGAATGGTGTGCCCTACTATCCAAACCATGATGGCTAACTTTGTGTCCTGGAACCCTGTGACCTGCAGTAAGAAGAATGACCGACTCCCCAGGCCTCATTTTCTAAGAGGCATTAACTCTACTGCATCGTGGACCCGAGGGTTGGGAGCAACATGGAGAGTGTCCAGCTTTTTGGAAAAACTAGTCCCTGTCTTGAAACAAGATCCACTTGTGCTTAGCTTATTTACATCTGAATTTTATTTTTCCAAGAATCCCAAATTAAACCACTTTTAAGGGCATGATTCAAATATTTTTCAATCTATGGTGGTTTCTGTGTTTTTCATCTCCATTTTGCCCACTTTTTTTTCTGCTGCAGAACAAAGGCAGACTTGAAGGGAGACAGATGGGGTAAACATGTGTAAGGTGAGGGTTGCTTTAAATGACAGCTCTGGGGAAGGACAAAAATGGGCTCTCCTCATCATGTTCATGGAACACTAAATATGAAGGAATCAAGCTGCTTTAGGACTCAAACGCTTATGGTAGCTCATATTGCATTGGGAGAAAATGTTAACATTAATAAGTTACATAAGAAAAGTCTCCAAGATCAACATGTTCAAGGCCAGCATATACATTCAGACATGCAATTACACCAGCCACATAAACTCACAGGAAAAGAAAATTCCAGTTTGCATGGCTGTGAGGTTTCTTTTGGTTGCCAGCAATTTAGAGAGTGTATTGAAAATTTCAAATTAGCTGGGGACGTTTTACTCAATTGTATCTCTCAATGATTTTGTGTCAGTTTTACTTCAAGGTCTGTGCATTTTACTGATTGAAATGCTCACACGCTGATTCATTGCAAAGGAACAGATCATCGTTATGAGTTTTTGTTTTTGTTTTTGTTTTTGAAACAAGAGTGTCAGAACTTTCTAAAATTCCTTTCTGTGTCTTCTCTCCATTTGCTTTCCCTCTTCATAACCCTTCCCTCTCTTTATCTGCATCACCTCCCCCTAAGTCATTTCCTATTACTTCTCTGAGAAACTTTTTCAACATCTGATCTTTAAAAAGGATCCCTCCTTAATCCTAATGCATTCTATGGAGAATCAGCTTCCTAAAGTCAGAGTAAGATTCCCTGAGAATACCTGGGTATGGAACAGGGTACAGGAGACCTGGAAATGCTGGTGTATAATCTTAAAATTCAAATCCTGTTCAGTAGAGCAATACCATCTGAGCTAGCTGCAAAAGGTAAATAAACCCAGCTTGTAACTTAATGATCCTTGTGTTTGTGTGTCTGTGAATACATTAAGAGCTCTCAAAGAAAAAATTGTGTAATCATAAATAAAAGATAGCAGTGAATCACAGGCAGTCACCTAGAAACAGGTCTCAGTCCTCTGGCTCTATCAGTGGGGTTATGAACACAGGGTTCTTCCCCCTTTCAGCTTACGGTGGCAGCGTGAATCCCACTCTAGATGCAGTGGCTCAGGGTGTGAGGTTTGAGGGTCTTCATTACATATTGTCTGCCCTGCAAAAATCATCTGCTTTACTTGGAATTGATTTCAAAGCCAGATTCATGTGGTGCCTGCTACACCAAAATAAACAAATAAATTAGCCTCTGAGATACAAAAATTTACATGATTCAGTGTACTTAAAAACTGTTAACTGTGAACTTATTAATTGAAAACCGCAGGACAATAATCAGCATGTCCTTCAGTGGAAAACAAACCAAACCTCTTGTTTAAAGTGAACTTGTAAGGCTATAAAGATGTATTTTTCAAATAAACCTATGCCTCCAGCCTCTGGATGTGATATTTTTAACTTTATCTTTGGCCAGCCCGTGCTTTGTTTGTGGACTACATATTGATTTGCTTTCCGGAAAACGTGTAGTAGAACTCTACTTCTCCACATGGGCTTTTTGTTTTTCCACTGCTCCTTGCAGGTTATATTCATTCCAGCCATTCTTGTTTCTCTGCCTCCTGTCTAGAGAACTTTAATTAAAATGGTCTGCTAAAGCTTGACTCTCTTAAAGGGAGCGCTTGGAATCCTAAATGACGTCATCACAAAACTCCCGAGGAACATACGCCTTCCCCCTCAAACGTATGCTCCAAGGGGAATGTTTGTCTAGAAGTTACTAGGTAGCACTGAGGACTGAAACATAACAAACGCCGGGAGGAAAATGACAATGATTTTACATCCAGAAATTTAATCAGGCACATTTCTGAGGTTTGGCCAGTTGAGCTGGCCAACCCACAATCCACCATGATCCTCATTTGATCTCAAAAAGAGGTCAGTAGAAGATGACGCTGTCTTTTCGCTGTCCCAACAGGCAAATCCCATGGCCTCTTGGAGCTTGTCTTCCAAACTGTCCCACTGTGGCCGACGTTCAGACTCCCCTGAGAACAAGGTTTCTGAACAGTAGTTTCATGTGATGATAAAACACATGAAATCTGGCTTAGATTATTTAGGTTAAAATTTAGTTTAAAAAAGTTTTCAATGCCTTTATCATGTCACTTTACCAATGCTACTGGTTTCCTGTAAGAATCATATGAAACCTTCCCCTTCATTCTTCATCTTTTTCCCCTGTATTTTCCTTTCCTGGTTGACTTATCCTGAGCTACCTGTAAAGTGGAAGAAGACACCCCTTGATCTTGATGGTTTCCTTCCCAAGGAATTTAATCCTGAGGGTTGTGAGAACTTCAGAGAAGGCCGAGTGCCATGAGCCCTCAGCTCTCCTGGGTCGGAGCAGGACACCCCCTCCTGCAATGCTCCATGAGCTGGAGCTCTGGCTTCAACAGCAACTCGGCACCAGCGGCCATGTTCAGGGTCAAGAGTCAGACTATTTATGAAGAAGACATTGATGAAGTGCAGAAATTATATGCATGATTCATTAGGGCCTTGACTATCATGTGCCATTATAATACACTCAACCCACCAAATCCAATGCTTTTCAGTGTTCCACTGATCTTTAGACATGCCTCCAAAGCCGACATGCTAAAACAAACAGAAGCTCCGTATGGGTCGAGCGTTACAAATGCGTAGGCCATTTCTGTGTTCATCCTCGCTTTCCCTCTCTGAAGAAAGCCTTGACAAAAATGTACTCTCATTTTATAAGACTTGATAGATTTGGAAAGTTGTCAATCAGATGCCAGTCAGATATGTTTTTAAAAGAATGACCTCAACTTCTTTGACATTATTCCACTGATAGGCGGGTGGGGGTGGGGGGCTCTTCCCTTGAATCTGGGCAACCTGTAGAGTAAAAGATGTTTTGTGACTTGTGAGGCTGGGTCAGAGAAGACTAGGCAGCTTCCCCTCTGGTTCTCTAGGAACATTCTCTCTCCAGATGCTTCTTCTTGGACCCAGCCCCATGCTGTGAGAAGCCAGAGCCACGTGGAGATGCCACATGTCAGTGCTCAGGGGATGGCCGCAGCTGAGCCCATGTGCCTGGCGTGTGAGTGAGGAAGCTTCCAGATGATTTCAGCTCCCAGCTTTTTGAGTCACTGGCAGCCATTCACATCTTCCCAGCTGAGACCCCAAACATCACAGAGTGGAGACAAGCCACCTTGCTGTGCCCTGTCCAAATTCCTGAGCCATCATCAGCCAGCATCAATAAAATGCTGATTGTTTCAGGTCACTACATCTACAGATAACTGGGACATATGAAATAACAGCAGGCAAGGAATGTGAGTACAGAATAAAAATAAAGATGGCTTCATATATTCCAGCCAAATGATTTGAAAGGGGAAAGAGACTCAAAAGCCATTGTCATGTCCTGGAAGGTAGACTTAGATGAAGACATAGAAGGTGGCTTTATTTGCTCTGCAGCTCACTCAAAGTTTAGAAGGATAGAAAAAGGTGGGATTATGGAACCAACTCAATAAGTTCTTGTCAGAATGATACGATAATCCAAATCTCACAAGATGAAATAAAGCAGAGATAAATGTGAAATATTCCATCTGTGTTCAAAAATAAATAACCTGAACAATATGGTATGAAGAAGACGTGACTTAATTAACCAGCAACACGATAAAAGGTTTCGACGTTGAGAGTAAGCTTCACATAAACCAAGAACCCAAAGAGGTTGCCTTGAGTAAGAAAGTGGTCTGAGGCCACACTAAAAGGAAGAAAGCAGCCAGAATAAGGAATTAGAAGGAGTGTTGGAAGGTCCTCCTCTGCTCTCTGGAATCTGGGAGTTCATTCTGGCCATTTCTCTTCAAGACCAACTGAAGCATGCAACGTGGTCTAGAGGGTACTTGTGAAAGATCTGTCATGGATGAAGAACCTGGATTATTTACTTGGAAAACGATAGTATATGGGTTTCATAATAACAGTCTTTGATTTTATGGAGGCAAGTAAAGTTGCAGAGGATGAGAATCCTTGTGTACAGCCCCAAGGATGGGGCCATGAACACTCTGAGTGGAAACTCCGGGGAGCCACACTGAATCAATATAAAGAAGAATTTTACACAAAGTCATCCAAAGTCGTTCATTCTGTCCAAAGCTGGAGCTAAGTGCTGAGAGTGGCAGTGAGTATCTCAAAATAAAAAGTGCTTGGTAGAGATGGTGTAGAGGGGATTGAAGAACCAAAAATCTTTACTAGTCATTTAACCACTGAGTTTCTCTGATTCTTTTGGAGGTCATTTATAGTTCAACTTGTTTGAATAAAATGTCATTTATTCACTCATTTGTCCATTTATTCAACAAATAATTATTAAGTGCCTATGAGCTAGGTACTGCACCAGGCCATGTAGGGGACAGAAGAATGACTAAAAATGTATCCCTACCCTCTAGGATCTCATGTTATGGTCAATGGCTTGAGGTAAATATTGGAGTTAAAAGTATAAAAGAAAAACCTGCAAAGAAGTAGAGTCAAAATGCTTTTAATTACATGTAGAGTGCCGTGCAGTGATCCTGAAATTTTTCACTGCTGCCTTTTAATGGTGTGCTGAGATAGATCCTGATACACGGTACAAGTAAGAATCTCACATCACTACCTATTTGCATCAGCTTCAGGCTCAGTGTTTGGGTTCTGTTTGAGAAATCTATGAAATCTATATTGACATTTTGTTTCAGAAGCATTCGTTCAGAGCTCCCCAATTCCCAAATTTTCTGATTTTTATCCCCCTCCAAAAAGAGACTTTAGCAATAGGAGGGAGTGATGAATTAAGAAGATTATTTATTGTGGTTAAAGAGGAAATAAATAGAAAAGTAGGACAGCCCCCGGGGTATCCAAACCAAACACAAAGTTTACAATATTTATCACTACGCTAATAATGTGCCATTCACTGTAACTATCACCTCAGTGATAATTACCTTGGCTTTCCCAGGAGAACTCTTAGTATCATATAGACTTAAGTGACTTACTTAAGGTTGGTTTAGTTTTGAACACACTGGTCTGCTCTCTTATTGCTGCAGTGAAATCTCATGCCCACCCCCAACTCGCAAACCCAGAATATTGGGTGCTTTGACAGTTGACATCAGGGATCTTCCTCGGCCAGCTGTCAGAGGGGTCTCTTCCTTGGAGGCGGCATGCGTTATGGAAGTGACACGTGTGTGCATCTCCTCCCAGCCCGGCAGCCAAGGCAGGCAGAACAGCGAGCCAGCAGCCCTGGCTTCCCCGTGCAACCGGCTGCTGCACCCCGAGCACCTCAGCTTTTCATCAGGAAGGAGAACGAAGAGTCAGAGGGGGATCTAGGACCATCTTGGCTTTGGGTTTGAGAAGTTTTAGGGTTATTTAGTTCCCCTTCTCATCCCACAGCTGGGATGATCTATTAAACATCGCTGAAAGATGGCCATTCAGAGCAGAGAGAGATATCACTACTTTGGGGTGTGACTCCTCATTCTTTTATAAGTTCTCTGTGTATTGAAATAAGACTGGAATCCCTACAATAGCTGATGTGGCCATCATGGACCTGCCCTCCACTGACTTTAGAACATATGGAGAGTAACGTATGTCACTCCTTACCTCCAATCTACTCCATCCAGACTAAGCAACTCTCGTCCCTTGTATTTCTTTTATGGCCTGATTTCCATGTTCTCATCCTCGCCGCTGTCTGCTTGGACACTTTCTAGTTTGCTAATGGTCCTCTTCATGTGGTTTGCAGCTTTCAATACTGCAGCTGAGATAACCTCTTCAGGGAACTGTGCAGCTACCACTTCCTTAAATTGGGCACATCCTTCCTAGATTTGACATATTTATCTTCTACGTCTTCATTTGTGCCCATTCCAAGGCCAAGTCCAGGCCCACACAGAGCTAAGATTAAAACCCTGATAAAGACCTTCCTCTATGTAAATATAGACCCATTGTTCAAACTGCACAATTCCACCTAACTTCATGATCTAAATCACTGTTTATTTATCTTCTTCCTAAGGATCTTGTTCATGCATTAATTCAACAAAGATTAATTGAGCACCTATTCTGTGCCAAGCACTGCACTAACTTTGTTAAATTCTTTGCTGAAACCAATTTACGTTAAGACTGCGTCACGTTGCCCCCTCCAAGGGGGAGCGAGCTGGGTTTGATGCGGCGAAACCATGCTGCTTCTCAGACATTCCGCTTGTTCTCAAAGTACTCGCAAGCCCTCACGTAAATCATCTATTTCTGGGGTTGCTGTGGGTCTCTATTAAGCTTACCAAACTGGGGTTGCCGTTACCTCCTTTTCTCTGCTTGTTGAAAATCAGGGTGTTTGACCAGCTCCAGTATCCAGACTCTCAATCTATAAATTCTCATAAGCCCTGGGGTAAAATTCACCTAAGCCTAGGGGTCTGGACCCATTTTAAAGGTTAGATGATCTCCTTGACCAACTAGATTTCTATCCTTTCCAGTTCTTGAAGGAGAACAAGGAAGCAAAGTGGGGCTGGGAGACTCTGTTCCCTCTGACAGCTGTGAACTTCACACCATCTGCTCCAGTCAGGGCCTGGTTCCTTTCTGCCTCTCCTCTAAACAGAAGGAAAAGTTGTTTCTGCTGCCTTCGGTTTCAGCTTTTCCTGGCACATGATGCTCCTTGATAATTTTATGGAGTGTATCCCATATTTTGTACATGCCCTTTTATCAGAGAACACTGTAAAAAGCAGCAAAGTTCCCTCTCGTCTCTGCATCTCTTTTTCTTCCTCAGTGTAGTCATGTATGGTTGTGTTGTCAGAGTTTGCTTTTCTCTTACATCCTTCCCTCCTGATGAACCACATTCACGTTTATAGTCTGTAACCAGGAGGCTATAACATATTTCCTTTGAAGTCTTTGAAATCTGCTTTCCTAAAGTCCAGTGTTTATGTCTAACTGCTGAATATTTAATTTCCTTGCTCCTCTGGACTCCTGGATGAGACTTTCACTTAATTCCAATGTCTCTGTCATATCTTCATCCTCAATAAGATCAGAACAAGTCTGAAGTAGACCGTATCTTCTGGACCAGGAAATTATCAGCTAGGAAAAGCAAGGCTTTATGAGCCCCATGTTGCGGTAATAACTGCCATGGTTAGGTAATTTAATTCTAACAGCCTCCTGATGATGCAAGTATAATTATTCTCCTTTACAAATGGAGACTTGGAAGTTGTCAAGGATAATTTCCTTGCCTGAACTCAGGCAGGTGGCTTCTTTCTGGGACTGACCACGCTTCCCAGCCTCCCTTGAAGTTCAAGCCAATGGAATGTGAATGGAAGCAATTCATGCCATTCTAGTCCGACCCATTAAAAGGTCCCCCTCACCCAATCCCCACGCTCTTTCTTCTTCCACTGGTGTGATGCAGATGCCGGAGGGTCCTGGAAGCCAAATGTGGGATACGGCAGAGATAAAAGAATGAAGGAAGCTGGGTTACTGAGGCTGTGTTTGAAAAAGAGCCTCCCATTAATCAGGAACACCTTTTTTGAACTTAACATAAGTAAGAATGAATTTTTTATAAGTCATTGCGACTTGAGATTTTACCTGCTACTATCACCAATGTTACCCACATTAAAACAGTAAGAGCAATTAAAACTATCTGGAATGAAAACCCATATTTAGTTATAACCTCCAATCTTCAGGTTCCTCCCTTATATAATAGGGATAGTAACAGTACTATCTCAGTGGTTGCTGTGGGCGTTATGTGAGATAATGCTGGTGAAGTGCTTGGCAATGAATGGTGTGCCCAACGTTTAGGATCTGCTCAGCAAATACACAGCAGGACTAATATGATCAAGACATTGCACCTCCCTGGAGCCAGATCTGCCTCTAGAACCACTTTGTAAACTCTTTACAGTGACTTTATCTATGCCATTTCCTTGGCTGAGTGGTCTTTTATATCATAACCCTGGCACATTCTTTCTAATTATCTTTCCCTTACCTACACCTACATGTTCTTCTCTGTGATTTTTTCCCCAGGTTAGTACAATCCTATATAGAAAAATGAAAACGTTTTTTATTGATTACTATGGGTGTAATCCATTTATTTCAGATTAAGTATACTTTTCCTTCATTGTCATCATCATAAAGCTCATGCTACCAAATATAATGATATATAGTCATCCCTCAGTATTCGTGGGAGATTGGTTCCAGGACCCTCATGGATACCAAAATGCAGGGATGCTCAAGTGCCTTATATATAATGGCATAGTATTTCCATATAACAAATGTGCATACTACAGTATACTTTAAATCATCTCTAGATGACTTATAATACCTAATCCAATGTAAGTGCTATGTAAATAGTTGCTGGCACATGGCAAATTCAACTTTTGCTTTTTGGAATTTTCTAGAAATTTCTGAATATTTTCTATCTGTAGTTGGTTGAATATCCAGATTTGGAACCCACAGATATGGAGGGCCAACTGTATTACCTTGGAGATAAGATTTGACTGCTTGGCTAAAATTTTCAAGTGACTTTACTCCAACTTCTGAAATAACATTTAAGGTCTGAGACAGTCTTCTAGAGCAGTGCATCACAAACTTTTATTTGTAGACAAATCACCTGGATATCTTGTTAGGATACAGAATCTGATTCAGTGGAGCTGGGGTGGAGACAGAGATTTTGCAGAATCAACGAGCTTGGAGTAGCAAGGCTCTAGAGGTTTATAAAAATATTCGTCAACCACCAATTTGTTTGCATTTCATTTAATTCATGCCAGGTGATAAACTTATTCTTTGCAAAAGCCGGATAAAGAGGAAACTAAGCCATTCAATAAAGAAGAAGAGAAATTAATAGGTCTTTTAGGGCCAGAATAAGAAAAGTCAATGCAGAAAGTAAAACTCCATTTTCAAAAGATTTAGAGAAACAATCTCAGAGTCTTTTAATGTATTATATAAGGAAATAGAGAAATACATGAAGAATGAGAAGGGTAAGAGAAAATGTTGTCTTTTATTAGCAGTAGTTCTCAAATTCTCAAATTTAGCACACATCAGAATCGCCTCAAGGCTGGTTAAAACATGGACTGATTATTCTGTGGTCAGGACTACCTGATAATTTGCATTTCTAACAAGTGCCCAGGTAACGCTGATGCTGCTGGTCAGGGGACCACGCATTGAGAACCTCTGGATGAAAGGATGGGAAAAATCGTTGGCAAATGTCCAGAAAGTCAGGCTATTCTATTTCAGTCTATACACAGGGAAACCTGGGAATAGAAGAAAGGAAAATGAAGCAAAATAAGAGAAACAGTTAAAATCCATTCCAGGCCCTGAGAACTTGAACTACAAACACTTAAGAACACACCCAGAGTAATTTCAGGATCATCAGCTATCATTTTAACGATTTTTTTGAAGGGTAAACAATTTGACCGAAGCAGGAATGGAACAATTCAAATTCTTCTTCTAAAGGGAGAAAGAAATGACCCTGAAAAAGCATGGACTTCTAACTTCTCTACATAGGAAGTTAGGGGAAAAGACAGAGGAAATAATCACAAAATCTATTGTCAAGCTCCTTGAAAAGAAGAGGGCAATGAGGAATAACAAGGATTGCTTTCCAAAAAAAACGTTCTTTCACATGGTTCTGGATTTGGAAAGGATCTTAGAATCACATGGCCCCAGCAGCTTATTTTAAAGCTAAGAAAACTGATGTACAAAGACATTGTTTTGCACCCAAGGTCATGCAGCAGCTAGAGATGAGCGTCTCAGTCTCCTGGGTCATTCCTGAAGAGCTGCAGGTTCTGCTGCTTTTAACTGGAGGCTCAGCTATACCTAGTCCTTGCGCTGGTCTGATGAGGGAAGGCAGCATATTGGGTGCCCCAGTGTACATGGTGGCCAAGTTCAACCCATGTGCAGCATCCTAGGTCCTATTCCCAAGCACTGTCCTGTATGTCACATGGCCACTCAGACTCTTCCAGTCAGGTGGGACAGGGGTGGCAGAGAGGCAGCTATCTGGCTGTCCTGGAGAAGCCCTGTATCTAACTGCCTTATGACAAGACTGCTCATTCCCTGTGTAAAATGGACTCATCAATACCTTGGGGAAGAATAAAGTGAATGGTCATCCATCCAGCACTAGTAAGTGCCTACAACACACAAGGAAGCATTGCTCCAGACACCTGGGAACATCAAAGGAGAAAAGGTTTCCTTATCCCCAAGTGCTTACTGGGTCCACAGCTGTATCATCAAAGGGCCATCATCTCCACACTCACAGAACAGAGCACTTAGTACCATCTTTGGCACAAAGTGCGCAACGTGAGGGGGATTAGAACCCTTCGAGTCCGATACCTTCAGGTTACAGCACCCGCAGGTGAGGCTTGGTGCACCAGATCATCACTCTTTGGGGAAGAGCTTGGACTAAACTCTGATATCCTGGCTCCTGATTCAGAGTTCTTTCTACTTCACCGCACTGCTGTCAAGACAGATCTTTTTTTTTTTTTTTTTTTTTTACACAAAGATAAATAAGTTCTTTATTCTACATTGATAATATTTATCAAGATTCCTGTTTATCTGGAAATAAAAATGTTGAAGCAAGACATAAAATCTAGGACTCACAAAGTAAATAGCCCTAGGATTTTTGTATCCTATTTTCTACTTTATATAGATATAGGAGATAAAACACTATATGCCGTAATATATGGCAACTCCAGCAAAAAAGAAGAGGTCATGTTTAAGTGAAGCTACAACCACAATTTCCTAGGTGGTACCTAAGAGAAGACAGATCTTCTTGATGTTAATTAAAGGCCTTCCTATTATTGTCAAACTGAGGGAAGGAGAAAAGGCTGTGGCATATGTGTTTAAGTCACTCCGTTCTGTGACTAAAAGGGATTCCCCAGAGCAAGCTCGACTTCTCAACCTCAGCTGCACGTTACACTCACCCAGCGAGCGATGCCTGGTATCCACCCCAGAGACTTGTACCCAGTAGTCTGGTGCAGTCCAAGCACCGGGGGCTTCAAAAGATGCCAGATGATTCCAATGTATGGACAAAGTTGAGAGAATCAGTAGTCTGGTGCAGTCCAAGCACCGGGGGCTTCAAAAGATGCCAGATGATTCCAATGTATGGACAAAGTTGAGAGAATCATTGCTCTATAGGAATTACCCTGAGTCCATTTTGACCTAATAGAGGCAGAGAGCTTCAGAGATGCTGGCGGTGTGGCTTCTTACGAAGAGAGCACACATCCCTATAAAGGAATGAAATCCAGAATCTCCTGGTTCCACCCGTGAAGGGAATTTCCAGGCAAGGGGAAAGGCTGAGGGTCCTCCCTGCCCTTCGCCCAAGTTTCAGCTTTCCTCGGGAGTCTCTTCTACTACCATCACCACCACCACCGTCGCCATCACCACTGCATGTTCACATCAGCCGTGGCCCAGAGGCCTTTCCTTGGCTCCTGTTGTGCAGTTGATTAAGGCTCTAACATCAGTCATATTGCAGAGAACAAGAGGAGAGAAGCAGAGCCAGAGCATGGGATAGACATATTCTGCCTTCCCAAGTACGACATCTGGAGTCTACCTGAGCCACCTCGCTCCCTGACATATTGCCATTCCAGTCATGAGTCCAGGAAAGGGGTCCCTTCCAGGGAAGCCCCCTCTCAACCCCCCTTTAACGTTTTGCCTCTTTTTTCCAGTTGAGATCAGGCTCTGCGTGGCTCTCCAGCAGCGCCTTCTGTGACGAGGGGAACATCCTGCACCGCCCTGCCCCATGTAGCAGGCACTAGTCAACACCAGCCACAGGAGCTACTGAGCTACTGCAATCACTGAACTGAATTCTTGCATTAATTTTAATCAGTTTAAATTTAAATTGTCATATGTGGCCAGTGGCCAACGTGTTCGATGGTAATACATGAGGATGCCGTCTAGGACATATTCTATTCTGCAATATTTTACAGCCTCACTCGTGTAGTTCTTAGCTCTGAAATGAAAAAAAAAAATAGTGCCCTTTTGTGGAGTTGCTTCAGAAAGGACAGTGAAACACTGTCCATGACCTCAACACGAGCTAGAAGCCTCTGCCATCTGGCCAAGCCACAACCCAGGTAAAAGTTAAACGCATCCTTGGCAAAAACCTCTGACAAACCAACACTTTATTTGAACTGGGGAAAAAGTCAAGTCGAAATGTTGCAATAACCACCTTTTTTCAACAGTTTCCAGCACTTCCTGATTTCTTTGGTATCAAATGACTCTGCCTGTCACATTCCTGTTACATTAGCACTTCCTGGTTCCATAAATACTGGAAATAGACATTCGGGATCCCCAAACCAAACAAAGCAAAACACCAAGGTTTTTGTTTTTAGTAACTTAACCTTTTGAACCTCCTTGTTGTTCATTCCAGTGGGTAACAAGGGCTGGACTTAGATCCTCAGATAATCTGAAAGACAAGGAAGCAGTATTTAACTCAGAGTTAGAAAGTAAACGATTAGTTAAGATCTGCAATTAACATCTGAGCTCATTAAACCCTTAACAGTTGCCTTGGCCGGAACTGACTTGCCCCCTACCCGTCTTCCCTCCCTCCGGCTGGCCCCTCCGGCTCTGCACTTGTGGTTAAGAGCTGACCTCTGGACTCAGACCGCCTGGAGTTGAAGACTCACCTGAGTAGCTGGGTGACCTTGGGCCAGCTACTTAATCCCCTGGCTGCATTTTCCTCACATGCTAAGCCAGGATGATAATAATCTCATTCACAGAGTTAAGAAATAGATGAGTTCATGCTATAAAACACTTAGAAAAATGCCTAGTACATACTCATTTCTTAATTCACTTAAGCCATCGCAACTAGTGACATTAAATTTTTACTCTGCAGCCCACTGGTTATGTAACCTTCGTCTATCTGCTTCCCTTCTAGGAACTTCGGCTTGCCTCCATTGAAAAAGGACAATACACTCATGCTCAGAGGGCTGTCGTGAAGAGCGGAGGAGAGGGCACTCATGGAAGTGGCATTAGACACAGGAAGCAGGTGGACGTTCCCAAAAGTTCAAGGGCAATGGCAGCTGGGCTCCCCCAGAGCCTCAGGAGGGCCCAGGTCCACATGCTGGACCTCAGCTTCGCAGACTTGAAATCTGATGGGCAGCACAAGATGCAGACCCATCCCGCCGGGGGGAGAGGGAACTGACCACAGCCATGCCGTGGTACACTCCAGACAAAGGGGCTTCCTGGGCACAGGCGGTGACTCCACATGTGTCCCTGTCTGCAACACGCTAAGGATCCAAGCCGGGGTCAGACTGGTCCCTTCTCTGGCCTGAGCACTCTCTCCCATTCGGTGTTGAAATAAGCATCACCGAACTCTTGCCTCCAAGACCCACCCACACGGATTGCTGACAAGCATGTTGCTTCATAGATGCACACATGCTCACTGGTTATTTCCTCGTCCTGCGGACCAGGAAGTCATCTGGTCCCTTTTTACTCGTCTCCATGCTCATCCTTTAGACGTCAGTGTCATCGTTTGATGCTCACAGGGTAACCTTTTTTCCTCCCGGTTCTCAGGGACTGCTTCCCAAGTGCCTGTAAGAAAAGGCTAAACAAATATGTGATTGCTTTTATGCAGCTAGTGATTTAAGGTGATTTCAGTTACCTCCTGAAAGAGTCTGAGGCCATTTTTGTCCCTAGGGTGTGTTTATTTGTTTTCTTTGGGTGACGGATGCCTTCTCTTTGATCCTCCAGACCCACACTCTGTCTTCTCCACCCTCCTTCCTGCCCCAGAAGGCTGATGGATATGGATTCCGTCAATGGACTCCCCGACTCCAGACTTGGCGGAAGGCAGGGAGGGAGGAGAGGAGCTCAGGTTATTTACTGCCCTCAGCCCCGTTTCTGAGATATTGCGATGGCCTATTTGCATTGCTCAAGCCAACGTCCCTGCCCCTCTCCGGAAGGTCTCCGCTATTAGTGGCTTAAGAATTCCAGACATCACTCCCTCCCGTCGTCTCCCCAGCCTTAGTCATGGTGGCTTCTCTGCTGCTATTAACCCCAGGTTACTGCAATATTCCTTTGTGCTTCCCTACATTTTCATAAAGAGTCCCTTTGTGAACCAGCCTTTGAAATTTCCTAATTCAAGTGAGCCATCTGTTCCTTGTTGATATCCTGAATGATGCGCTTTGTTTCGGGTCTTAGTGTTCGCAATTTTCCACGTCGATGTATGGAATGTTAACGTTTTAAGGGGTGAGTGAGCGACCTCATGGCAGAAATACTTCAGTGGCGTGGGAGGCAGGGACTCTGGGCTCCCTGGCTCAGACCCCAATGGCATCATCCACCACCCCAAATCCCTACCCACAGCCCCGTGCCCCGAGCCACAGCTGCAGGGATGCAGGAAACGTCTCATGAGCGTGCACGGCCCCTCTGACATCCAAGAAAGAACAGGCAGGGACACGAACAGCAACATAGGAGAATTCACATTTAGTGTATTTTTATTAATTACAGACACAAAATTTTTAGAGCTAGAAAGTTCATTATAGACCCCAACCCTTCATTTCCCTTGTAAGGAAACAAGCCCAGTTCTACCAAGTCATCGGAGATAAGATGTCTCACAGAACCTGGTCAGGGACTCAGCTTCTTCATTTCCAGTCTGGTGACTTCTAGAAGAAGACAGCTACTCCTTAAAATTGAAGGAGCCAGACTTCCATCAGAGGTTTTTAAACATTTGAAGACATTTCATTTGCTTAATGCAGAAGTTGTACCAACTTGCTTCCGATTTAGAGTTCCATTAAAACTCTTCAAAAAAAAAGCACGGGAATTAAAAGAATTTTTCAGATACATCTATTATATTTGCACATATGTGCGTGAAGGCATGTATACCCATATGTGTGTATGTGCCTATGTGCTGTGTGTGTGTATGTTTCCTTCTTAGCCTGATCTTGGCTCTCATTAGTTTAGCTTGCTGTAGCCCTAGGCAGTGCCTCTCTTCATGGCTGGTTTAGCATTCACACTTGGGAATTGTGACAGGCTCTTTCAAACCATGAGGAGAGAGCTGGATATTCGATAGAAAAATAACCCATCAAATCACATTTTCTTGATGTGAGTTAACTTACAAAGAATTAAGAAGAGTCATTTCTTAAACTTGCTATCTGAGTGTAAAAAGGGACTTAAGGCAATGCCAGAATATTGAAATTCAGGCAAAATAAGGGGGATTGGGTTCACCAAAGGCTTGTCATATGTACTTTGACTTTTTATTCAAATTCTATATGGGGGGACTTTTTGAAATTTGAAGTTTCATTTTGTCACTTGAGAATGTCAAAAGCAAACATTTTCCCTTTTGATATAATTTTCTTATTTGGACAAAATCAAGTTTAAAAGGCCAGGTGGCATCTACAAAGCAATATTGTACTTCAAAACCCAGGAGTTAAACCCGAACTCTGCCACCTGGGGGCCCAAACCCAGGAGTCAAGGAGTGAGATTTCCTTCTGGGCTGTCTCTTGTCTCTGGTGAGCTGGAAGACAGCACCAGCACGGAGAAGAAAGTTGCCTCTTGGTTCTGCGACAGAAAAAGTGGCTCTTAAGAAAAAAAAGCCAGGAGGGGATTCAATGGAAGTGTCTGGAGGCTCCCGGGGCAGAGGGTTGCTGAAGGAGAGACTTGGAGGATGGGAACTAGGGCAGCTCGGGAAATCCACGACCCAGGAAGCACCGGAAGTACCTCTCGGCAGAAACAGTCTATCTAGGAAGCTGCTGCTGCCCCTGGCCACCCTCTCTCTACCGCGAAAGTTCCCATCCACATTTGTCATGTGACACTAGCATTATTTCAGCATCCCTGGCAGGGAATTCTAACCAACCAGACCAAGGCCACACATGCACTTAAAGCTTGGCCTTCGGGGACAGGGAAAGGGATGGTCTGCCACCTTATCTCTGCTTTCTGTAGAGGGCACCATCTCCCACTCAAAGTGCAGGCAATGGGGGACTTCCTTGGGCTAGGCAGGGTGGGCAGGTGCTGAGCAGCCGAAACACTTAAAGATGGAAATGGAAACAACCAACCACTCTACTTCCTAAGGGCCCAGCGCTAGGTTCTGCGTTTCCCACCCAAGGCACATGGTCAAGGAGGCCTTGTGATAGCGTTTTCTTCGGTCTCAGATGAGAATTGCCAATCCTCTAACATGCAAAGTGAGAAAAGGCGTCTGAGTGGATTTCCAACCTGAGTGGGAGGCAGTGGGAGCACTGGGGCTTTGAAGCAAGAGAAAAGAGCTCAACCAGGTCACCTCACCTAGTGGACCCTCCTCAGTTCCTTCCTCTGCGAATGGAGCTGGCAAACATCGGGCTGGTGCGGGAACTAAATGAGGTAATGCCCAACTGTCCTTGGTCCAGATTTAGCCTCCATCCCTGTAGCTCTTTCCATCAACGTGAGTCTTTGCAGTGGAGTTTACACCGCGTTCTGGAGTCCCTGAAGCAGGCTTTCACTGGATCACAGGACACCTTTCTAGACTTGATAGTTAAAAATGTCTGAGACTTCACCATGTGTAAACAAGGCCACTGACATCACCTACCTTAGGAGAAGCAGCTTATCTCCTGCTCACTTGCTCCGCCCCTGTGCAACCCAAATCATAACCACACAGAATACCTGGGTCTCACTTCCTTACAGGAACTACCCCCAGAATGGGTCCCCACCCTCTAGCATATTTTGGATAGATTTGGCTGAACTTATTTGAAACCAAAATTTTAAAGGTTATCAGTTGATATAACAGAATATTTTTACTGATCTCTCAGTTCTAGAAAACTTCTTACCTTTGGGTTGGACGTTAACATTGGATTGAGGTTTGGGGAGGACCACTGAAGGATGGCTAGATTGTTCTCCGATACCACTGATATGCGCAGAAGGGAAAGTGCAAGCATCTAGGGGCATGAGATGTGTAAGGGTGATTCCAGAGAAGGTGCCCAGTGAGCTAGTGAGTGAAGGGCAGAGGCCACTAAAAGCCAAGACAAAGCTTTCTAACAATACCCTGGGCTTTTATCAATGATTCCAAGATGATTTCCAGAAGCTTCTTCCTGTTGATAAATGCTGGCGTCTTAGCTCATGTAAAGAAAATGAAAACTGACCTTGATGTGCTTTTTTTTTTCCAACTTCCCTCCCAGAGCAGCACCTGCTGGGTTGGTGTCTCGGGGCCTGGGTGTCAGTGGGTAGACATCGAGGCTGAGCCAGAGACAGCCTCCAGGAGAAAGCTGTGCCCGAGAGCCTGCAAACGGTCCAGAAGAGGCATCAGTCTGCAGCAGCTATTAAAGACATGTACAGGTGTGAAGCTGCAGGACTCAAAGCAGGAGTGCAAGGGGTTGTCATGGGGACGGGGCAGCATCTGGAGGGAACACCTGAGTCACTGGAGCACGACAACCGGGAGGTTTTATGGGAGCCTAGAGGGGCTGCTGGGACGCCTTGCTGCCCCAGAGACGGAGGGCCTCGCTTTGGAAAGCAGTTTTTCTTTGCCTGACAACTTGTATTTGGAAATCGACCTACTTAGAAAGACAAATTAAAAGAAACTAAAGCACAAAGGAAAGTCTAAGGCTTTCTCATAAAATTGGTTTGTAAATGTCCGGATGGCATCTGGAAGGTAAGAGCAGCATGGAGGCGGGTAGAGGAGCGCACGCTGGGGGTGCCCAAGTCTGTGCTCTTCAGCTCAGCCTCATGGACGCTTCCGTGATCTTCTCCCCTCGGGGCAGGACAGGCCTGCCTGAGGTGCAGTGGCCTAGGAATGTTAGAAGAGTTAACCTGGTTTGTAACCCTTAAACGTCCAGGGGTCCTTCAGTGGCAAGAGGCGTATATGCCTGTGGGTTTTCATCAAATGGACTTTCCCACCACCATGCACCACAAGGAGAGTCACTGTGGCCACGAGCCACTCACTGAGGAAGGGGCCTTACCCTGCAGGGGCTTTGGGGCATAAAAATGGATGAAAGTGCAGCCTTTGTTGGTTCCATTCCTGCCTTTGTGATTCCTTCACCTTTATCTACCCTCCAGTCACATCCCCCAGTGGAACATTTGGACATCTGCTGACGCCGAGACCGTGGTGCGTTTTACACACATAAACATGGATATACTAGGGCATCTAGCCCTTAGCGCTGACCACAGCTTGCCATCTTCTGTTTTTCAACTTTCCATTTTTATTTATATTTATTATGCAGCCACCATCTTATTTCACTGACAACATAGATTTAAAAGGTCCTATTGGCTTGAGATTTTTTTCCCCTCCAAGATTATTCATTTGGGGAGAGGACAAACAACAGGAGATCCCGTCAACTGGAGCTCCCCAAAGGACAAGACCTCGATATGTTGAAACAGCGCTAGGTGCCTGCCCAGCCCCGCTCTCAGGATGCTGGTTCTGGTTTTGAAAGCTGACCAGCTGGGTCCATGTCTCGTCTCCACCATGGACTGGCTGTGAGAACTTCTTCCACAAGCTACTAGACCTCTCCTAGCCTCAGTTTCCTCCTTTACCCAGTGGGGATAATGAGAGTGTCTAGCTGAGATTGTTGGGAAGATTAAAGGTGTTTGTAAACACTCAGAATGGAGTGTGGTACAGAGTAAACACTGGCCCTGGGGATTGGTGATGATGGTGATTTTACTCCACGTTGGTGTGAGAACTTTCTTGGGTTCCAGGAGCTGAGTTACAATCCCAAACAGGTGTGGAATAAACGGAACATTTCCCCTGCCACTGGAAAGGCCCTCACGGTGAGGCATCTTTAGCTTGAAAACTTGCCCTGCCCCTGCACCAGTGCATGCCAGAGACCTTAAAACCAATACTGACAGTTCTTAGGGCTCTGCAAGTGACTGTTAAACAACCCTCTCCACTTCCCAGGGTCATTGTCAAGTATCAAAGCCTCCTCCTCACTTACATGCTGACGATTTTCCTTGAGATGTTGAGCCCCCTCTCTGAATAGACCGGCAAGTAATCACCAAGAATTTGGAATCCGTGTTTATTAATGTACCTTTATCTTCCATTCAGACTGTTTTTAATCTTCTAAATCAGTAACCAACCAAGGTGATTGCTGCTGATTTTAAATACTTCATGTTGTTTTAATGGGTTTTACAGAGCTGGGGTCTGATGAGCACACATGTAATAAAAATACATCCTCCTCTTTTTCTTTTCTTAAACACGTTTTCCTCATACGATTTGGCAAAAAGACAGATACTTATAGAGTTAAGTTCTTTTGCTGTTTATATTTCTCCTGGCAGAGCTCCAAAGAGCATTTAGCAGTGTATTAATCAGCCAGAATGTAAGCTCAACAGCCCACTGCATTTTCCTACCACACCTGAGAACTCCGGCTGAATACTCAGCACTCTGGTTGAGCCAAAAATGTCTTTTCAGTGTATATTGAATTCATGGATTGCCTATTCTCACCTTTCCCTTCCAGGTGAAGGCAGAGGTTGCTAGTGGGACCTCCTAGCCCTGGGATCATGGCAGATAGGAACCATTTGCCCCTCTAGACCTCAGGGGGAAAAATGGTGAGCTCTCTCTTACTCATATTACACCTTAGAAATGTCCAACAGGATTGCCAATAAGGGTGTAAGATGAACATAGCCATGAACATGGGACAGTGTAATTAATTCTCCTCTCCTTGGCGATGGATTTGAACAGGGGTGGCAGGGGCAAGCTAGACTTGAATGAAACTCAGCTGCTAAGTTTTTTTTTAAGTAAAAATGGAATAAAAGGATGAAATGGATTTTGGATATTTTTGTACAAGAAAATCCAAAAAGTCAGTTTATCTTCCTTTATTAGATTTGCACAGATCTAGGAAATATCATACATTTCCAGTAATCTAGCAGCTTTTCTCTAGAAATCTGTGCTTCTAGGTCTTCCGAGGCAAGAGTTGCTTCTTGCCTTGTCTGTTCTTCTTGGAGACTTTATATAATAAGCTAAACATGTGAGTTGCCAGCTCTCAATTACACAAGAGAAAGGAACGCTGATCTCAGAGGCGCTGAGCACTGAAGTAATTGCCTCAAGGAGTATGAAGTCAACAGTGTGCCCGGCACTGGCAGGAATAATCTAGAACGAATAGCCACCTTTTAACAGTCTTGCTAAATCAGCAAAATTAAATCCCTGGACATGAGTATTTTTTTAATTGGCCTTATTGCCTCTAGTTGTGAATTGTGTGTGTGTGTGTGTGTGTGTGTGTGTGCGTGCACGCACGCGCATTTGCACGCAAACAAAGCTATGAAGCTATGCCATGAAAACTGAGTTTGGTTTACAAACTGCCCCAAAACAAACTTCTGAGCATAATATTTCCATAAAGGTCTGTCTTGCAAACAAGGAAGGCTCCTATATTTGTATATTTTCTCTAACTTTGTTTTATTCTTGGAAATCTGAGGAGTTGATTCCCTGGAGCCTGTTTATAACGATGCTTCGGGTTCAGCTGTGTGTCCCCTTTGGCTTTCTTCCTGAAGCGGAGAAGCATTTGCACAGAGCACACCAGGTGTTACTTTCATATCCTTAGACATACTAGAATACATTAACGCAAACACTAAATCAAAACATAGCAAAATTAATGATCATCGCTGGGGTATCTAGACCAAACTCCTTATTACTGCGCAGGATCTGTGTGCATTGCGTCTCTGTTCTCATTTGATACTGAGATTGGACAATTTGATACTGATACTAATCAGTATTTTTAACTGTTAGTTGATGTTCACATAAATTATAGACCAGAATTCATCTCTTTTAGTCAGCATCATGTCATCCATTTCCTTTGGCTTGTTAGGTAATGACATATCCAAAGACAGAGTTCTTGGGGTTTCATTTTGCTGGCCTGGACCCAAAGAAAACTCACTCCTCTGGCTTGAGCCCCAATTTCATGCCTGAGAGCTAAAGCACATGACAACTGTTCATCATTCCCATTTCTTTCTTTTATTTTTTTCCCCTACTATCTGGAAACCAAGTCAACAAAGGAAACTGGTAAAACTCTTTTGTAAAACGTTAAAGAAACTGAAGTGTGTGGGTGTAGCTTTCCTAAAGATGCCAAGGGCACAGAGTTACTGGACATTCCACAGACCTTTTCAATTGTATCCACACCAGGCAGCTGTATATGTCCCCAGTCCTCTCTGAGATAAACTCCATCCCATGCAGCTCAAGCAAAAAATAATTACCTGTCACCTCTTCTATTAGCTGTACATTCTTCTATTACGCTCTAATACAAATATTTCTATATAAAATATAATCTTTCTGATTATACTTTCTGAGTTCAGCCATGGTAACCCAGCAAAAGGGAATGTATAATTTTCTCAAAACCTATGGGTTTGGAAAACAAAGTTGCTGCAAGCTACCTCAATTTATCCAGCTTACAAAAACTGCAGAAGTGAACATAATCGGTTGCCGTGAAGAGAGGAATGCAAACAAATAAATCTCATTCGAATTTCTCAGTAACTGGGTGTTTCCCCTTCCCCACAAAGGAGTGACCAGTTTTCCTCTTACAGTGGCAACGGAGGAGTGAGAAAGATCCTGTCAATCCACTGGAAAAAATACTGGGGAAGGATTTGATCCGCAGGATCCTTGGGGGACCACCTTTCTGGACTCCAGGTACATCTCTCTGTCTATGATAAACCCAAATTACATTCCTGAGAAAGTTCCTGAAAGGCCAGGACGTGTACTGAATGATAGGTGACCAAAGGAGAGAGGGAATTCCCCAAAAGAAAGCAGAAAATGATTTATTCATCAACAGGGGAGTTAGATATTGCTAAAATTATTGAGTCAAAACTTTGCCCTTTCATTCACAAAGGAAGTTGGGGAGAGCTATCAGAAGCAGATGATAATTTCCCAGATGGGGATGGAGGAAACCCTACGTAAAAGAATAAGGAATGTTCTGGTCTCACAATGAGTCAAGGACTTAGAATCCTTAGGAGATTGTGCAATTTCATGGCCCCATAGGTCTGTCTCTAAATTCTGAAATAAAGAGAGTATGAAATGAAAAGAATTAACCTATCTAAGCTTTAATAAGTAACTGTAAACTTGAGTAAATATTTTAAGAGTCTGAATGAGGACAAAAGATGAGAGAGTGACAGTGCGGGGGATTATTTTGGGGTCCTTCAGTGGTGCTTCTCTGTACCTGCTGCCTCAGGCTCCCCAGTTCTCTCTCTGTTCCGTATCTACTCCTAGGCACTCACCGGCAAAGGAGTTAATGTCTGGTTCATTTTCTCAGTTCCCAGGATCCTGACAAAGAGAAGATACCTACAACAAACCTGTTCGCCTCAGAAATTGCTGCAGGTGTTTCTTCCTACTCTTTTGTTTCACTTTGATTTACTTCAATTCGAACCAAAAAGTGACTGGTCTGCACTTAGTGTGTGCTAAGCCCTGGACACGGGTGGCAAAGATGGGCAGGACCAAGTCCTGACCACGAGGTGCCCAGAAGGTAGTGCGGCGGTGGGAGGGGGCGAGAAAGCAGCCAATGACCAGGTGATGGGTGTGATGTGGTGCTGAGGAGGAGGAAGAGCAGAGGAAAGGGTGACTCTAACGCTGCACCAGGGGATCCGGGAAGCCTTCCCAGGGTACATCAGAGACGTGTCTCAAAAAGGGAGGTGAAGTGTGCAGGGAGGGCAAGGTGGAGAGGACGTCCAGAGAGTGTGGGGAAGGGCGCTGAGGAGGTACCAGGAATGCGCCATGCTTTAGAAGCTACAGGGAGTTTGATGTGGGTAGGTTTTTTTCTATGGGAGACAAGAGGGAGAGAAGAGGCTGGAGAGGAGGGCAGAGTCCAGAGGGAGCCGGGCCTCACATGACAGACCAAGGAGCTCGCACGTATCTGTAGAGGATGAGGTGCCACTAAAGGACTGTAAGCAGAGAAGTGACACCATCAGCTCTGGGTACCGGCGTAGGGCATAGGCTGGAAGAAGGCAAAACTAGAAAGTCTGGGAGACGTGAGGTCCCTGCAGTACTCCAGGTGAGGCAGTAGATCATCCAACTGACCGATCACCAAAGGTCCTTCTGTTGACCAGAACAGATTGAAGCAAACGCTCTGCCTTATATCAGGTCCTGCTTTCCTTCTTGGGACAGTGCTGTGGTCCTCTAAACTCATGCAGGTTATGCAGGCAGGTAAGGAACACCTGAGAATATGGAAAGAGAATAAAAATGGGCTGCTTCTCTGGGCTGCAAATGGTCCCAAAGGCACCTGATGGAATACATCCCCATTAATGGTACCTGTCACATAGTTCCATGAGTGGCAGCTCTGGAAGTGACCAGGGGTCTCAGCAGCCCTCCGCCACAGACTGGCGCTCAAGTCCACATTCTGCCTCAGCACCAGCCAGAGCAAAAGCTCACCTTTCGGGGCCACCTAGTTAAGTGCAGTATTTTGAGCACTGGCCAGTTTAAATCTATAATTCAACTAACGAGTGACAATAAAAAGGTTTTCAAAATTTTCTCTTAATGTGATTTTTCCAGGGTTCAGAATTTCCTCACCCATCAACCTCACCACCAAAGTCAAGACTTAAAACAACATAAAAAACATTCCATTTACCTGAGTGCTTTAATAATGTTATTTTTTTTTTTCCTATCAGAATTTGCTGTCACTACTGGTCAACATTTAGAGCTTTAGTTCACCAATATGACATGACTTAAGGAAGGTTTCATCAGTCAGTAAGTTAACAAATATTTATGGTATGTCTCCTGGATCAGGATGCTTTCAGTTGTGGAAGATGAAGACCCAATTAAAGTGGCTTGAACAACCACAGACATGCATTATCTCTCATAAGAAGTTGGCAGATAGGTTGGTTCCAAGGTTGGTTAATCAGTAGTAGCTCAACAGTGTTGTTAAGTCCCCAGAATCTTTCTTCTTCCCACTCTGCCATCAATGGATCTTAGCTTGTGGTCTTGAGTTGACTCCCCTCATGATGCCAAGATGGCTGCCACAAATCCAGGCATCACATTGCCCTTTTCTAGGGGCAAGGACAAGAGTCACAAAAGCATAGAACATGCCCATTCCTAAACCAACCACTAGCAACAAGAATAGGAAAACCTAGGATTGACTTAAAATGATTACAGCACATCCTCTGGGCCAGGTTGAGGGCTAGCCTTTTCTGAAGCAGTCAAAATTAGGGCTGTGTCAGCAAGGAAGCAAGGCCAGCAGCTGATAGCTAAGCAGCTGAGAGCTGCTCTGTTATTCTTTTTTTTTTTTTATTCATTATGAAAGAGCAATGCCTTTTAGAGCTTTTTTTTTTTAATTTATTTTTGGCTGTGTTGGGTCTTCGTTTCTGTGCGAGGGCTTTCTCCAGTTGCGGCGAGCGGGGGCCACTCTTCATCACGGTGCGCGGGCCTCTCACTATCGCGGCCTCTCTTGTTGCGGAGCACGGGCTCCAGACACGCAGGCTCAGTAATTGTGGCTCACGGGCCCAGCTGCTCCGCGGCACGTGGGATCTTCCCGGACCAGGGCTCAAACCCGTGTCCCCTGCATTGGCAGGCAGACTCTCAACCACTGCGCCACCAGGGAAGCCCTGCTCTGTTATTCTTAGTACCAGAGATCCATCAGCACACAAGCCCCACAGGATTCTGGCTCTCAGGAAGTTTGTTTTCTAGTTGAGAGATGGGAATGCTGGTGGCCAGCTTAAAAGGAGAGAGGGGCTTAGCTGAAGTAGCTACCAACCTCAAGAAGTAAAGTAACATGATGCACATATCTCTTGTTGGGTGAGTTTTAGTTTCATCAGGTGTATATGAAATATATTAAGTATCAGTACAATAGACTTCACAATTGTGAGAGAGAAACATTTTAGACCTGGGAATGTAATGGGCAAATAGGAATAGGATGGGAACAAATTAATCCCCACTTAATTTCTGAGTATCTAATGCATGCAAAACACTGGGCAGGACTCAGAAAAGGTATAAGATATAAAAACCTTGGCCCTGAGAACATCAACATAGCTGGGTGACAATGGACATGTGATGGGTATGAAATGTAGCAGGAGTTCCGAAGAGAACCAGAGATAACAGGGTTGTCACTGGAATAAATCCCATCAACTTGGTATTTGGAAAATAATATAGGAGGAAAGAATATAAAGGGAGTAATTTTAAAAATTATATAAATTAATGGGTAACTAAGAAGGAAGGTAACAAAATTAAAATTGGAAGGACCAAGTGTAAGAGCATAAACTTGAAAATAATCCCAATGCATGTCATTGACTAATATCTAGAAAAATTAATTATATAAGAACAAGTTCTACACGCATCAAGCAAGATTCATCTCAGCCGTAACTAGTGGATAAATAATACCGATATGATAATAATGGTAGCTAACACTTACATAGCACTTTCCATATACCAGGCCCTGTTCTAAGCACTTTACATATCAGGCTATGTAATCATTACATAAACCCTAAGTGCTACTTTTACCCTTATTTTACAGATGAGGAAAATTCTGGAGTAGGGAGATTAAGTAACTTGCTCAAGCTCACATAAGCCAGTTTCAGAGCTGGATTCAATCCCAGGCAGTTGGATTCCCGAGTCTCTGATTTCAACCACTGCTTTAGCAGGAAGGAAGCAAGCCCTGAAAAAGCCGGATTATCAGAGGGAAAATAAAGCCCATCTGAGCAGTTTCCTTCTCAAGTTGGAGAAGAGCCCCGGTGAATCTGGAGCATAATTCCTTGCAACTCCGGCCACCTACGTAAAAGCTGTTTAGAAAATGAGGTGCTCCCAGGGGTGTCCAGCTTCTGTCAGGGACGTGTGGGCAGGAAGCATCCTACCTGCAGGGGATTTAGGGGGGCTGAGCAGAGAGGTCCAGTGGTCCTACGCCCCCGGGGACACATGCGGAGGGGTCACCCCGGGAGTCTGTAGGTAAGACCATCAGGTCTCAAAGGGTGCTGCCCCCATCCTTCTGATGGGGACTCATAGAATGAAAGCTCAGCAGTCATAGCAGGGACACACAGCATAGAAGCTTCCAGAGCAGCCGACAGCCGGGAGGACACATTGCAGGATGTCCCCAGCTCGCGCCTGATGCTTCGCCCGCCCATGCTTCCCAGTCCAGCCTCCACTGGGTTGCCCCAGGCTTGTCTTTTGGCATCACGGTTGCCAATTCCTGCAGTTTCCATCTTGTCCTCCGTCTCATATAAAGACCCTGCTGGGCTCCTTCATAGCTGCTCTCCAGCTACTCCACACCTGGGAACTGGGCCCCTTGGCCGTCATACAGATGCTGAAAACCACGAAAGAACTGAAATTTTCACCAGCCCCACAGAAGTCCCTCAGCCTCATCCACTTGGAGATGCTCTGCATAGTGAAAAGAATACTGCATCAGGCTGCAGTGGGCCCGGAACACCAACCCTCGGGGCGATCTCAGACAAATTACATAAATTATGTTGCCTGTTTAATACCTCAGTTTCACCAGCTGTAAAAAGGCAATAAAACGCCCGGACACCGACAACAGGTCATAAAGGTATTATGAGAACCGAATGAAACGTGGTGCATGAAAGCCACCTGAGAGGGACAAGTCACAGGACAACAGCACAGGGTTATTGTTTCTCTAGTTCTCTTGCCACAAACCTGGTGTAAGGGAGGGCACACACCTGCCAGGGGCTCAGACCTGCCCTCCCCACCGATCACCACACAGACAGCTAGGCTTGAGGGTACCTCTCAAGATACCACAGAGTAGGGGCTTAAACAACACAAACTTACCTTCTCACAGTTCTGCAGGCTGGGTGTCCAAGGTCAAGGTTCTGTCAGGGTTGGTGTCTGCTGGGGCCTCTCCTCCTGGCTTAGGATGGCTGCCCCTCTTTCCACATGGCTTCCCTCTGTGTGGGAACGAGGACAGAGACCTCTGGCGTCACTTCCTCTCCTTCTGAGGACACCAGTGCTATCGGATCTGTGCCCCACCCTTACGATCTCATGGAGCCTTAATCATCTCCTCAAAGGACCCATCTCCCAAGACAGTCACACTAGGGGTTAGGGCTTCAAATAAGAATTTGAGGGGAGCCCAATTCAGTTCATAACAGACACCCAGAGACAGGAGCGGGCTGGCTGAGTCTTTTTAAGGAGTCTGGCGATCTCTGCCCTGTGCTGTGGGCATTGTCTGTAACAGGGAGTCCTAGCCAAGCCCCTGGGGCTTCTATTTTGGCTGTTTCTAGAACAAGAGGACTGGTGACCCGTCAGTATCCAACAGCATAAATCATTATGCAGGAGGGTGCTGTGCTTTTAAATGAAAGGAGAGGTTTTTTTTTTGCTAATGTCGTTGTTTTATTGATTTGGACAGAAGCACCTGAGAACAGGGCAGGGTGACATCTGCCCCAAGCCACACTTCATGGCCGCCTGGAGTCCTCTGCAGGCGAGGGTTAGCGGCAGAGGCTGAGGGAGGGCGTAGAACCCATCACTCCTGGGACTCGGTAGATCTGAAACATGACAGGCTGGAACCTCAGCGCGCCTTCAATCGCGTTCCCAGCCAGCGGAGCTGGATGGATAGGTGCGGGGTGGGGGCTGTTTGGCTGCATCCGTGAGCATCCCAGACCTCAGGGGACAAGCGTCAGGGGAGGGAGGTGAAATGGAGATTGGCTTCACAAGATTGCAGGCAAGAATATTTAAATATCGTATTTACATTACTTTCTGGGTTAGATGCTCACGGTGCTAGATCTCAGGGCCCAGATTGGGGAAAGGGATGAGAAAAAGCTGAGAGGAGCAATTTCTGATGGTGGCCTCATGGGGCCTCACCTCCCCAGTACAGGTAAAGCTCAATCCCGCAGATACTGACAGAGAGAGGTTTGAGGCAGACTCTACTGGTCCCACATGTCCTGGGACAGGACACTCGTGGTGTCTAATCAAAGCACAAGGTACCAAGAGGACCAGCCAATTCAAGGGTTGTAGTGGAATAGAGGAGCCAGGGTCCAAGACTCTCTTCTCCCCTGGAGCAAGGTCAGCAGAGTCAGAAGACCCGCTCTAATCTTGACCTTGTTCATCTGACCAGGGTAGTCAGTACCTGTCATAGCAAGGATTTAGTGCTGTCCCTACACCCTGATAGAGGTCAGGTGTAGGGACCCTTAAACTTTACTAATGCTTTAACCAGGGAGACGGTTTCCTTGGGTCGCTCACTTGCTCATGTGAATGCCGTCTGAACAAAGCCCGTGAACTCACAGCAGGGGCTGAGTGCCAGAAGCAGAGCAGTCCGGTGCCAGGGATGGGGACTCAGGAATAGGCTGTCATAGGCTCGGAAATCTCCCCAGCCATGGCTCTGTCGCCAGAAGAGACAGCCGGAGTGTGCAATGACTTAATCAGAACCCGCTGCTCCAGCCAACAGGGCAGGTGGGAAGATGTTTGGAAGTTGGTCCTGGGAAAAGCCAGAGAGAATAAGCATCCGCCTCTAGTTTGCTGGAGGATCTCGGGCAAGCAGGCAAGCAGGGAGGCTGGACCCTGAATAAAGCTCACAATTTTGAAAGAAAAAACATCTCCATTAAGATCTCCAGCTCGCAATCTCTGAATGAGTTTCTGATTTATTTCAAGAACACGTTTTCCCCCAGCCCTGAAATAAGTGTGAACCGAACTGTGAAAAACAGACCGTGACCATATTGTTGTCACTACCAATTCACAGCAACAATCTTCAGTTTCGAGTTCTCACCCTCTCTTTCTTTTTTGCATGGAAGGATTTGGAGATTTAAAGAAACCTCTAGCCAAGATGACTCAAAAGATTTCCATGTTTGAAATTGTGATCCTTCTCCCATCCTGCAGCTCTGCAGCGCATCACCCAAGGGTGCTGCCTGGGACGTGCCTCAGGAGAGGAGACCTTCTTTCCCCTGGGTCTCCGGCGAGGTCCCTCCAACATAACTGAGCTCTCCTCCTCAATGAGGGGCAACTCCCCGGGGAAGTCAGACCTCCAGCACAAACCAAGCCTGTTCTTTTCCATCATGTTCTCAGTGCATCTGAATGCGTTACAAACCACAGAGTCGCAAATTGTATTTGAGTATTTATAACCATAAAATAAATGGAATAATGTAGATCTTGTGAATTTTTTTTTCAGTGACAGATAAGGCAAGGAACAGAAAAGCCCCTGGTGGGGCTAAATGATTAATGCATGATGAATTCATAACCTTCTTGCATTTGATGACCTTTCTTGAAGGAGTGGGAACAAGTTTCCAGGGTGCGATGCCTAAAGTTTCCACAACTTTCAGGTTTCCTAGCCCTGAGCTCTTTCATAAAATACTGGGGTTCAGAGAAATACATAAAGTTTGAAGAAGAATGCATATTTTTTTTTCCCCTCTGGGCAACTCATCTTCTCATGGCAGAGGCAACAAAATAGCATCCTTTCACCTGCTTTTAATTTGGTAAAAAGGCAAAAATAATATGCCTAGGTATTTACTTCTAAAATCATGCTAGAAGAATACTTTGAGATGAAAGGGAGCCTTGTGAGTTACTATCTGTCATTGGCTTCGCATGATTAAAGGTAGGGCACCTATGCAACCTGGATAAACCACATCAAAGCCTTCATCAGGCCGACAGGTACGGTGCCTAGCATCTGACCACAGTGATGCGCTGAAGTTAATATGCTTTCATTTGATGAAAGTCTGGACTCCTGACAAAACAGTGATATGGAGACAGCAATGCTGTTTCTCTGTGCTCCCTCCTTTGCATGGACGTCTCTCCTTTGTGAAACTCCGGGTAGCTGGACCACAAATTCCCTCTGCTGTTAGTTTGTTAATGGCTGACATTCGTTGACTTACATGCTCAGCACTATGCCAAATACTCCAGCCACATTATCTCATGTAATTTCTACACTGAGACTCTGATGGGTTTTACAGGTAAGGAAGGTGTCTAACATCCCACAGCAAGGAAGGGACACAGCCAGGGTCCCCAGGCTAGACTACCTCCCCGTTTCAACTTCCTACTGTCCACTCAGTGAAAGGGGCCAAAAAACCCAGAGCAGACTGGCCTGTGAGTTCATTCAAGGATATCCTCAAAGGGCCCCTTATCAGCAAGGAGTCGTGGAAAAGTCAGGTTAGCCTGACTGTTGGCTGCTCTCTTTCGGAGCAAAAGCTAAGGAAAAAAAATCACCGATTTATTTCTTTCTGTTCCTAACCCTCAAAGTCTTTGCAAAGCAGTTTAAATGAACCCTAGAGCTCCCCTGCCCCCCTAAAACATTCATAATCCTATACTGGTCCCCTAAGTGTTACAGCAATGAAGATCTTACACTCCAGCGGAGGGGAAGGGGGAAACAGTAAATCCAAGAAGCTTCCAGCCCCACGGTGCAAGAACCTTCTTTGAGAATGCCTGCGGTTCCATGGGCAGGACGTGGAAGCTGGAAGTAATTGTCTGTAAAGTAGACATTAAGGCTGTGAGTGCTACCAACACTCCCATCCGACGTGTGCTAACGGGTCACACGTAGGATGCGTGGAACTATTCCACCGGGAGAAATCTGTCCCATCAGCCATGCAAGTGCAGCCCGGAACAGCTCCCCTGAGCAGGCTTCGCGGCAAAAACTACCCCCGCCTCGAAAAGAGAATGTGCTAGAAACTTAGGACCTCTACTATACCTAGACTTAGGAACAGAATAGCCACCAGCCTTCCACAAACAGCTGTGAACTCTGAACCGAGAGAGTAAATTGACATGACATTGCTGCTGAAACCAACATGCTTACCTCAGAGAACTATTGTGCCTAGGACACTCCTTTTAAGTGGTAACAAACTCCATGGCTGCACAATTGGACAGGCCTCATCTGTACCCATCTACGCCATCAAACTTCCTGGTGTTCCTGAAAGTTCGACTAGAGTAAACGGTCCACATCTTAATATCTTTCCATACGTTTTATTCTCTAGAATTGGGACAAGGTGAAGAAACGTTTGCCTAATACAAAATTAAATCGGCAGGTGTCAGAACGCCCCAGTGCTTTCCTCTGCCCAACACTTTGCATGGTGGGAAGACAGAAAGGTACACAAAAAGCATCCAGTACTGCAAGCATGCTGATGTGTCTGAAATCTGGACTTCTTTTTCGTCTTTTATTGCTAACTTTCAGAAGTAATTAGGGCACTCATTTCTAAGCTAATGGCTTCTAATGGTCACTTAATTCTGGACAAACTGCAGAGTAGTATGCTTTTGAAACTAGAATTAATTGTTTAAAAGACATTATTGGGATTAGTCTGGTAAATGTAGAGAGAGGAAAAAAAAGATCTTTTACTGAGACATTAAAAATAATGAAGTCCCCTCCAGTTCCAGACCTCATACGTTTTGTGGGTTTTTTTTCTTTCTTTTTCGGAAAGTAATCAGCCAAGAGAATGAGGCAATACCAGAGACCTTTACACCTGTTTATGAAAGTTCAGTGATGTCTCCTATAATTTTATCAAATCAGTCAGACTAAGAAAGGGAACACACAGAGCCAGAGTGGGCTTTGCTGCAATTATTTTTCTCTCCTCTGTCATTTCAAAACATCCATCTAATCACTGCTGTGTTCAGAGTCTCAAAAAAGCCAGTATAAAGCACAAAGGGAATAAGTTTCAGGCTATAGTCTATAGCTACAGGCTACCGAGGGACAAAGGCATGTAAACCGCAAAGAACACAGAGGCAAATGCTATGACCAAAGTGCAGAGAGGATTCAATAAGAGTCCATCAGGTGAGAGAATTTTGAGTGGGAGAAAGCTGGGCAGGTTTCAAAACCTTGACATGTGTGTGGCCCCCAATGGTTGGATAAGGAAAGGAAGGAAATGCCAGGCTCAGGGAGCAGCTGGAGAAAAGACCCCGAAGTAGGAAACTCAGCCTGGAGCTTACGGGTATCTGACTGTCCTGGGGTAAAAGGCAAGAAGGTGGCCACATTGGGGAAACCCCGAATGCTACAGAAAGAGTCAGGATGTTGGTGTATGAACAGCCACGAGCCATGAATGGTTTTTGAGTAGGAAACTACATTAATCAAAGTTGTAAGTTCAAGTTGGTATTTTGAGTTTCTTTCCTCCCCATAGGAAAGATAAGACAGCTATAATTGAAGCATGAAAAGGAAAAAGGAGGAAGAACCATGGGAAAAAAGATGGAAAACAGGACTGGGAAGCTCAATGATACATAGTTCTACTTTGCCATGTTGTTTGGGGCAAACCTATCATTTTCTTTATCTACCTTCTCGTTTCCTGTTTGTTGTTAAGTGCTGACATTCTTCTCTCTTTAACTTCTTGGCAATATTTAAATATCACTTCAAAACTGCATCACCATACTGGACTTCCATCCTGAGCTTTCGTCCCAAATTTTCAAATGCAAGCTTGGCATGTGAAGATAGGTAACGGCACTGATCTTCAAACTCAACAGAGCCGAATTGAGTTTCTCTTCCACCAGATCCCTGACTTATTCTGTATTCCCATCACTTGACATCACCTCCATCCTCCAAATCACCTAGACTGAAACTACAGAAGTTATTTTAGACGATGCTTCCTCTCAACCCATCAACATATAACACCTGGTCAAATCCTGCTACAAAACCTCTCTTAATATCTCTGCATCCACCCCCTTCACTTCATCCCCTTCACTTCATCCCCTTCACTTCATCCCCTCTGCCACGGGCCTGTTTCCAGTCCCCTGGCTTCACTTCAGCCCTGGACCACCAGATTAATCTCCTGATTGGTTTCCTTACCTCCAGTCTCTTCCCTCACTAATCTATCCCTCCATGTGTAGCCAAAAACACAGATCAGAAGGTGCTATGCCCTTCCTCACGAACCTTTGCTGTTTTCTTCCCACTGCTACACAATGAAGCCAACCACCTGAGTGTGGCATCCAGCGTCTGGAAGGATCCACCCAAAACCTCCAACAAACCCTCTGCACTTTCTAGATCCCCTGTTCTCCAGGCCCATACCTTTTCCTCCAGATTTGCCTGCCTGCTGAAATCCTGCTCTGTTTTCAAGTGCTAGCTTGTAGGTTAGCTCTTCCACAAAACCTTTCCGATTTCCCCAGCTCAGCTGAATAAACGGCTATTTCCTCTTTGTGTGCGTGTGCACACGCACACACACACACACACACACACACACACACACAGAGTTCCTTGAGTGTCTTATTTCTGTCTGTCATTTATTATTTTCTACGTGTTTTCTCAATTTTAAATTCCTTGCGTACAGAGTCATGTTACATCCATCAATATATTCCCTACGATCTAGCATAATGGTCTGCAGGTAACAGGCTCTCAGAGAATGAATGCAGATTTGATTTATTCTTAAATTTCTTCCCAGGTATTAAAATTTCTAGAATTCTAAGTTTCCTGACCAGGAACCAAATCAGCCGATCAAAAAGGGAAATTGTGTCCTTACTAGTTTGTTAAGTAGTTTGGGCCTTAAGTTTCTAATAGTTAATCAAATATGTCTTGGGTCCTAACTATGCATTCTAATTAATAATTTATTTACTTACTCATTAAACAAATATTTATTAAACATTTACTTTGTTCCTAGGACTCTTCTAGGTGCTACTGATACAGCGATGAATGAGTGAATTGGTTCGATTTCATCTAGTTTACATTCTAATGGGGAAACTGATTTTTTAAAATGGATAGAAATGCATAGGGGAAGGAAGATAAAACAGAGTAATAAGATAGTTACTTGCGCGGTCAGGAAAAGCCTCTCCAAGGAGATGACATTTCATCCTACAAACCCAGGTGCTTGCAGGTAATAGGGGTACATGTTAGGAACTCTAAGGAACACCAGGCTTTTTTTTTTGTCTGTAAGTGAGTTTCTGGATCAGAAGTAACGTTGTGCGTTAGACCATGATGACACTTTCCTCTTTAAGATGGAAAGCCTCCCACTGGATTACTACTGGCTGCCCACACCCCCAGCCCAGGGATATAATACATCCGGGTTTCAGGAATGCTTACTGATGCTAATGAGACTCTTAGGGATGGCAGTATCAGATAAACTTTACCGACAAAATGTCCAAGTTGTTGAAGCTATGCTCTGTCTCACCCCTGCCACCATGGTCACCCATGGAAGAGCCTGAAATATTTGGGCAATGAGGTTAACTAATACCCACAAGGATACTCCTCTCAAAAATCTAACAACCGAGACATATTTCTGTCGTGGAATCCTCTTGGTGAGCATTAGTATGAGACACGAATATCTCATTCTGGACCCATTCCAGTGGGTCCACCTGCACGCTGCCCTCCAAACCTCGTTGCCTCACAAGTCCTGCAACATTTTTCCTTCTGTGTAGCTGACTATAGACCTACCATGAACCAAGCCCTGAGCATAAGCTGGTTTAGATTTCTGATCTCACGTTCTCTCTCCTTTCTGACAGCATGGCTCTCAGATATTCTATTCAGTTATTTGTGCTGGAAAAAAATGTCCTTTCTCCACTCCCCTGAGGACCACCTGTGATAAATGCAGCTGTAATAACACAGCGGTCCCTTTCCAGTGGGACTAGCACACTCACACTTAGCAGAGCCATCTGGAAACCAGGCTTAAAACTGATTCCTCTGTAGCCATCTTTTCATGGGGACCTCCTAGGAGGTTATAGGGCAGCTTCAAGAGGGTGTGGCAGAGAGGGGGGAGTAGTTACCCTGAGAATGTGAGCCACGTGCTTATGTAATTGACTTGTGCGCTCACAACCTGCTTGATCCCTGCCTCATAGACATTGCTTCCATGTGATGAAGGCTCTCTGGGGATGTCTGAGTTTATGGCAAGGGGAATCAGATAATCCTTAATCCATCACCGGCACCATGAATCACATGGTGGCTTGAAGTTTGTGATACCAAAGCCCAGTAGAAGAAAGCTTTCTTTCAAAAGGAGAATATTTTCTAAAGAAGGCAATGTTTTGCTCCAAAATTCTGGTGATATCCCATTAGGTGTTGCCAGTGTTTCATGTGGTATTTCTATTTTCCAAGATGCTTAAAGCACCAGAATTCTGCTAGGCCGTGAGGATTGAATAGTTAAACAGCTCATTCCCAGCTTGCGTTGACCAGATCAACATTTTGCTCTAGTTTGCACCCAAGTCTTTCAATTCACCTTGTAAATGGATTAGAACAGGACATGCAAATGTTGTTTATATTACCTCCAAAACCCAAAGAGGTGCCCCTCTTAGTGATATGAAGCCCAAGGCACAGTTTTGTCTGGAGCACCTAGAAGTTAGCAGTCCCCATAATGTCACCAATGCGGTTGTGCCCTATTTTTCAAGGGATTTATCTCAGATCCTCTGGTTAGCATGCGTCTTACTGAGGCATCTAGAACTATCCTTTCAGTTTTCTAGGTATCAGCAGCAAAACACTATAAATGTAATGGACCAGCACGATGCTGTGTGGGCTGGAGAAAAGTTCGATTTGTTTCTGGACCATATGTGGCCCAGAGTCAGAGTAATCTGAGGCAAAATTGTGACAATGTATTATAAACTCTACCAGATAAAAGCAAATGAATTCTGGTGTTCTTTGTTTAACGAGACCGAGAAAAAATATTCTTTAACTTAATACCATATTCCAGGTTGCAGAAATGCAATCATTTACTTCAGTAAAGAAAACACATCTGAAACAGCAATTGAAATTGGAGTCACCCTTCATTCGATTGATGTAACAATAATATACTATGATTCTCCAAGACCCATCAACAAGCCACAGTGGAACATGAAATGAGGATGTAATAAAAATCACCATACCTCTGCACTTTTCAAGTCTTTAAAGATGTAGGATTGCTCTTGTAATACTATGTTGGTGAAGAGAGGACATCCGAGGATATTGACTTGGTCCTCCCTTCACAGATCAGGGAGCCAGTGTGCATGGCTTTTGTCAGTTGTCAATGTTACCTGTTAACTTGATGTGGTTGGACCAGGTTAAAGACAAGGGGTAGGTTTAGGGTTCCACTGAGTCCTGATGAGGCAGACGTGGATCAAAACTCCATTTATCACCTGACCTATGGCTTTTTATCCTCCGTTGAGGACTTCTCCCTCTCCCTCAGATCTCTTAGCACCGAGGGCAGTGGTCCAGGGCTCTGATTGGCACTCATCTCTCTTTTCTATGCACAAATACACGCATATATACCTATATGCCTGAACTTCTCCCCTGGGCTTCTATCTTTTCCCACTACATATCTCCATTTGGATGCTAATAAGCATCTTAAACTAATAATAGAGAACAGTTGATTTCTGCTCCCCACCAGGCAAGCCTGCTCTTTCCCACACAAGGCTTCCACCATCTACCTAGTTTCCCAGAATAAAAATCTTTAATGTTATTTTTTATCCCACTCCCATGTCCACATTTAATCCATCTGTAAGATCTACTTACAAAATATACCTCAAATCTGATTGTATTACTCAATAGCTGTGGCTACAACAACACTTGTCTATACAGTACCACTATCATCTCTTCTTTGACTAAGGTAACAGGATCCTAAATAATTTTCACTCTCCCACCCTTGGCTACCTACAGTACACACCAGAATGGAGGGGGTAGTTTTTCCAAACAGATATCAAAACATGTCACTCCCACGCCTTAAATTCTCAAACATTTTTCCACTTCGAATCCTTCAATGGCTTTCAAATAAGGACTGTGCAATAACATCCAAACTCCTGGTCGTAGCCTACGAGTTTCTTCCGGATCCTGCTAATCCTCTCCTACCAACTCTTCCTAATCTCCTTCATCTTCTATGTACTGTGACCTACACTAGCCTTATTTTTCTCCCTGGAGACAATGACGTACTTTTCCATCTCAGGATCCTTGATCATCTGTTTCCTTTGTTTGGAACTCTATTCCATGACTATGCCTTCCTCATAATTCAGGATACAATTCAAACAGTACTCCTTAGCAATGCCCCAAATCACTCTTTATTATCTTCCCTCTTATCCTTTTCAGAGCTTCTATCAGCTCCTGAAATTAACTTATTTATTTATTACCTCTTTCTTCCATTATAATATAAGCTTCTTAAGGACTCTATTTTGCTCACCACTGCATTTCCTGCATTTATTTATTTATTTGTCTATGCCACGTGGCTTGTGGGATCTTAGTTCCCCGACCAGAGATCAAACCCGTGCCCCCTGCAGTGGAAGCATGGAGTCCTAACAACTGGACCACCAGGAAATTCCCCGTATTTCCTGCATTTAGAATAGTGCTTATCACATACTAGGTGTTCAATACATATTTGTTGACTGAATTACTGACCCCCTGCAATTCCTCACTTTGCTTGGTAGACAGCAGCATTATTTGGGGTACCAGAAATTAATATTAGCTCAATCCAAGATCTAATGACCCCTGGAATGGTTGGGTATCTCCTTTGTCTCATATATAGTTACCCTGATTAACAGCCTCTTGCTTTTCTGAGAAAACCTAGGAGGATGTTTCATGGCCCTACTTGGGATTTTATTGCACATTCTTCAAGGATTCTGTCCTTTCCCTTCACTTCAAGGGCTCCAGCACTAGCACAGCTCTGGGAATAGAATGAGGGGTTTTCACTTTCTCAATGTGCCTCAATTCAGACCTTTCTTCATGCATCCTAGAATTTTGTTGTCTACTTAATATAAATAGGGTTTTAATATAAAGTGGGACCTTAAAGGAATGCCTCTCTCTCTCACTGTTAGGATCCATCATTGATTCACTACGATCCCTGGGATATCCTGTTGGTCAACACATTCTGCTTACCAGGAGGAACCTGAAGCCAGTCATGCTCACCTTTCTCAGTTTGCCTCTAGCTCTTACTCATTGTTGCTTAATGTCTGTCACCCCAGGATTCTTCTAACCACATGGAAAGAGGTATGTTAACTGTAGGGCTCATAGAAAACAGGCACTAACAAGTTTTTCAGAGATGATGGTACCTTTTTACCAAAGTCCTCATGAATAATGTCTTCTAGGCACTCTTGAGGGTGAAAAAATAGGACAACTTACAAGAGTAAATTCACTCCAGCATTTCTAATGCTGAGGAATTTGAATTTCTTATTTTTAATTTTACCAAAGTACATCCCATCTCAACCTCATTTAATATAGTCCACTGTTGAACATGGGTTGAGTCATCTAATGAGGAAGCAAGTAAGCCACTACTGCAATCAGGAAGAACAAATCTGACTCCATATTAGATCTGCTCCTTTTCCTGTGCTTAGTCATGCTGGCTGTGCACCGTTTGTAAAAGAATGTTGCCTATACCCAGAAATATACAGGAGAGCCCATTCTCAAGGCTTTGACCTTTAAGAGTCCATTCACATAGAGATAAAAAGTTGCAGAACAGAGAATAACATTTGTCTCATTTGAGGTTTACAGGAACATCATGACCTGACCTACATGGGCAGCTGCAAAAAGAAAGGATTCTGACATTAAGAAGTTTGCAACAGCTAACCACGTCCTTCCCTCAACTTTGCCTTTAAAACTGCTTTGCTGAAACCCTTGGAGGCGTTCAGGGTTTTCTGGGCGTGAGCTACCCATCTCCTTGCACAGCCCTGAAATAAACCTTTCTCTGCTCCAAACTCTGACGTTTTGGTTTGTTTGGCCTCACTGTGCACTGAACACATGAACTTGTGTTGGGTAACACTACCAGGGCTCAGAGTAGCTCACTGGAAGAGGTATGGTCTTGTGTCTCACTAAGATTCACACAGTGATGTGTTCTCGCCCAAGTAGGCAGGGGGATTCAGATTCTAGGAAGCTAAGAAATGTCACATATAGACTATGCAGGGGTGGAAGGAGAGGATATAGGCTATGTGAAAGGTGGATTATCAAGGGAAAAGAGTAAAAGCAGGAATCCATCTGGGGGGATATGGCAGCTACCCAGGTGAGAGAGGATGGTGGCTTGGTCTAGGGAGATAGCCAATGAGATGGTGTAAAACAGTAGGACTAGAAATGGATTTTGATCACAGAGCTGACTGGATTTACTCTCTGGATATAGACAGGACATAAATAGAGAGAGAGCAAGAATGAGGTCTACATTTTTGGCTTGGTATCAGTAACTAAGGTGAAGAAAGCATGTGGAGCAGTGGGAAGTGAAAGGGGTATTCTGACTCTGCCTTGGTGCTTCCAATCAGTTTGTGACTCTCAACAGACACCTGTTAACAACTAACAGAACTTGGTCTGTGTCACAGTTGTGACGGAGGTAATCAGACACAAGAGAGGAGGTACAGCTAGATTTGTTAGGAGGGACTTTACAGAAAAGCTGAAGCCAGTGATCCTGCAATCCCACTCCTAGGCATATACCCAGAGAAAATTCTAATTTGAAAAGATACATACACCCCAATGTTCACAGCAACACTATTTACAATAGCCCCAAGACATGGAAACAACCTAAATGTCCATCAACAGATGAATGGATAAAGAAGATGTGGTACATACATACAATGGAATATTACTCTGCCACAAAAAAGAATGAAATACTGCCATTTGCAGTACCATGGATGGACCTAGAGATTATCATATTAAGTGAATTAAGTCAGACAGTGAAAGACAAATATATGATATCACTTACATGTGGAATCTAGAAAAATGATACAAATGAAGTTATTTGCAAAACAGAAACAGACTCACTGACATAGAAACCAAACTTATGGTTACCAAAGGGGAAAGGGGGTGGGGAGGGATAAATTAAGAGTTTGGGATTAGCAGATACAAAATACTATATATAAAACAGATAAGCAACAAGGTCCTACTGTATAGCACAGGGAACAATATTCAATATCTTGTAATAAACTATAATGGAAAAGAATATGAAAAAGAATATATATATATATATATATATATATATATATATATATATATATACATATATATATAAAACTGAATCACTTTGCTGTACACCAGAAACTAACAAAATATTGTAAATCAACTATACCTCAATAAAAATAAACAAACAAACAAACAAATAAATAAAGCTGAAGCCAGGAGGATGAGCAGGACTTCAACTGAGAAGGATGGGGAGTAGGTACCCGGTCCCAGGGAAGAGGGACCTGTAGGTACCTGGTCCCAGGGAAGAGGGACCTGTACAGGGCCACTGCATCTGTTGTGCACCACACACCTCTGGGTCTGCCATCACCCTGGCTGTGTGTAAGTTCAGACTTAGAGGCGGAGGAATGCCAGGCACAGCGTTGGGATGGTAAATGAACCAGCATAGCCAAAGCAAAGGGTAGAGTTAAAGAAGGTTAGTGGAATTAAGACATTAGATGAATCTATGATTTGGCCATTCAAGGATTCATTTTTAGGCATATTTGAATAATCTTGACTCCACAGAATCCAGCAGGCGTGGGAAATGTTAGTAGGCACTCTAGTCACCCAAATCCCGTGTTAATCATGATCAAGTATTAGCTCATCCCAGCTCCAGGAGGAGAGGGGTCATAAACATTTTTTATGAGAAGCTTTTTCTCTCATTTGTTCAGGTGAGACAGAGGAATCCTCTAGTCCTTGTTCCAAGAAAGCACTCTGACTGCTGAGATTAGACTTGGTTTTGTCAATAAATGAGCTGTTAAAATTGATTTCTCCTCATTGAAAGGCACTTCATTCACAAATATCCTCTGCCACATGGAGACCATTTTAGTCCACAATCTGGGCTATTCCAAATGGAACTCTTTCATTACAAGCATGCCTTTCAGAACTCTTACTGGTGGTATCAGCATGTAACGTCCTATATTTTTCCACATATTCGCAGTACCTCCAACTTGAATGCCAGTCCGGGTTTCAGGGCTCTTTCATCCTTAGAAACAATACTTGTGTAGATAGAAAGCATTTTATTCCTGTCACGGCCCCCAGTGAGCTATTTGGGAAGGATAAGTATCACTTAAGGAAAGATGACTTGTGATTGCCTTCTTTATATCTCGTGATAGCATGATTCCATGTAGCACGTGGGCAAGAGAACATTTACTATGTTACTGCCATTTTCAGGGAGAAAAATACCTCTACCGGAATAACATTAGTCATATTTTTGGAAATCAGGGAAATGTATAAAAATTTGGCTTTAGAAAAATATGTGGGCTGTCAAATAACATCTCCGTTCTTTTGACAGACTATAGCGAGAAATTAACAAGCCAGCACAGGGTTGGGAGACCTCAGGAGTGGGAAATGCCCGTGGACACCGTCTCCCTGTCCCATTTTTGCTGCCTATCTATTTTGTTTCACTCTGAGATTCAAAGAAGGAACATAAAACAATGTGTAAATTCAATGGCAAGCACATTTGAAAAGATGTCTGGGATCAACCTATTATGAAATAAATATAATTTTATGGATAGTATCCTGAAAGTGCCTGACAAGAAATGTTTAAATTACTGAGTCAAGATGGTTAATACCGTTTCATTAGGACACAATCCAGACTCAGCAAACTCCTTGCCGAACCCCTGGTCCACTGTTCCCCACAGTCCAAGGTGGACCCTCCTTCTGTACTACTCCACACCCCAGAAAAGCTCTTTATTTGTCTGTGCCTAGTTCTATATGTTTCTTGTGACATCTGCTGGTATTTCCATTTAAAATAAGAAGATCGTTGTAATTTCCAACCATATCTGTTCTTATTTTGGGGTGTGAGCCATCTTGCAATGCCTTATCCTTGAAGACTATGATTTGTTTGGGTTCTATGTATAACATCTTGGTTTAGGAAAATGCCTTTTTTTGCAGAAATACTTGAAAACAGTCCAGGGCGGGAGCTCAGCACTGGGGTAGACATGAGACAATGAAGTATTCTTATTCTTTACCTTTTGCTTTTTCTCAAACTGTTTACAATAAGAAAGGGAGGGCAGGTTTTGTTCCTTAGAAATTAAGAAGGAAAGAAGAAAAATGATTATCCATTACAGATAATGGGTGGCCAGCAATTACATAGAAATGGAACAAACATTCCGAAGGGCCAAGCTATTCTATCAGCACAGCTGCACGATGACAACCATATGCTCTGGCCTGAGGGGTTAACTATTACATTGAAACTGATTAGAGTAGTTTATCTTCACGGAAAATAGCTCCATTTGAACTGATCATTACTAGCAATAGGTAAACATCAATGGGTTAAGAGCTTGCTTTACATACCTCCAACTATGCTCAGAACGATATGCAGGTTAAAAGAATTGATTATCCAATCAGATGTAAATTCACACACTGACATTAAGCAAGTGTTTTAATAGCATGAGGTTCTAGGCAGCTGAAAGGAATTAGGAAAAATTGAAGGCAGGAGACTGTTCAAGAAAGATTCCCATTTTGTTGGAACCCCATGTTAGAGAGACGGAGCCTTAAGTATGTGAGACAGTGGTTCTCAATGGATGGGAGAGATGGACAGTTATCTGGGTGGCTTTATCAGTCTGCCTACCAGCCCCACACTTGCCCTCTTCAATTCTGATACGTCTCCATATGATCAAGGTAGTGTGTGTGTGTGTGTGTGTGTGTGTGTGTGTGCGCACACACGCATGTGCGCACATGTCAATCTTTCTTCCACTGTTTTAATTTTTTTCTCCAGAATTACAAAATAAGCGTGTGGACCCAAATGGAAAGCTGCTTCTTTTCTCCTGGATTGATTAACTGATTCATCCATTCATTCAATGATGTTCATTGAGACATTGTTTTAGGCGTTGGGATATATTGGTAAACAAGACATAGAAAGGCACTAAATAAATGACAGATATAAATGTCGACTTATCTTGAACCTAAACTAGGATGTAAAGAAGGACAGAGACAATCCCTAAAATAATCTGCATGAGGGGGAAGTGGTAAAGATGATGGTCATGCTTATTGTTAATAAAACATGATGCTTGTAGAGTCATTTAATGTGTATAGGATTTCAATTGTTTTGAACTATTATCAAGTGGTATGCCATCTGTCTACATTGTATGCATCAGTTTATAATGACTTGCTTGACTAATTATCTTATACCTGTATATGTGTGATCTTCCTGGCTAGGTTGTAAATCCCACAAAAGCAGGTACTGTGCCTTTCATTTCTTGATCTTTCCTAGTGACCATCAATGTGCTCAGATTAAAGTAGTTACTAAAATATTACCTCCCATTTATACAGGTCTTAATAGTTTTCAAACACTTTTTATAGATCATCTCATTTGATTTTTATAATACCTTGTTAGTGAATTTCAATAATGAGAAATGAGAGGTTCAAAGAGGATACATTTATTTACTCAAGGTCACATAATTAGTTAGAAGCAAAGTCCTTTGTCTTTTGGCTTTTTTAATCTTTTTGTCTAATGCTTTTTTTTTTCATTGTACTATGTGGCTTCTCATATGCTGTGTATATATATCAGATTTTTCAGGCATATGTCAGATATATATCGAATATCTATTTATATACTGTGAGGAATGAACTCATTTTTGGGAATTAGAGATGCAAGCAGAGAAGATTAGATTGCTTGATAACTCAAATCAAGCTGTTTATCTTTGGGTAGCCAAGATGGTCTGAGAATTATGTGAGCAAAGGCAGAGACGTAACTGTGCCACAGCTGTGGTTCAGGAGGAATGATGAGCTGAGGGCAGAATAAGTCATGAACACCCAGAGTCAGATGAAGAGGGGGCTCCATCATCAAAGAACACATTCGAGGGCGTGGCAGCAAACATAGCGCCGTGGAAATGATAACAGGGCAGAAGTGAAGGCGTTACCCCAGCCATGCTCTTTATGTCTTCTCCTTGCTTTTCTGAAAATGAATGCCAGTACCATTCTAGGGCTTTCTTAATTCATGCTGGAAGCCCCCAGGGCTTGACATAGAATATGACAGTATGTCTACAGGACGTGCAGTCTGTCTGATTATCAAGCAAGAGATGTAAAAACTGTTAAAGCTACCACTAGCCCTAGAACTCACAATGGGAGACAGAACAGAAACTGATTATGTTTCTGCTGTTTCTGAACATCACACGGTTCCAGCCAGATTCAGCCTTATTTTTTGCAAATGCATGCACAGAAAAATCAATCAGGGATTCATGTCTTGCTTTTCATTTGACAGCAAGCATCAAACAGCAGCAATGTCAGCCATGGAACATAACTTTTATGCCAGTTACAACTATACCCTATTAAGTTTTTTTCTCAAATCCATAAGGTCACAAAGACTTTCTCCTTCAGTAGCACAACTTAGATGTACAAATTAAAATTCCAATTCCTGTATACCTTCCATTCATAGGAAGCAATTAAAGTAGAGGATCTAATATACTCTATGATGCTGGCGATGACCTTAATCTTTATTTGCCTCAATGGGCTCTGCCAAAATATCTCTTTCATTTATTAAACCCATTTGCGATTGCCACCAACTTTGAGCTGAATGGCATCCCAAGGCCAAATCTGTTCATTCATCCACTTGTTTAAAGAAAAAAAACCACTAGAGGAGCCATCAACTGATTAACCTGTGGCAGTTCATTACATTAGCATCTTTATCTGCATGTTGAAACAAAATATACAGTAATGGAAGCAGCTTTTTGCAGGAAACCGCCCTCAGCAGGAAACCCCTTTTCTTGTCAATTGAGCAAAGCTACATTGTAACTAACTTTTTAAAAAAGTGATCTTTATTGGAGTATAATTGCTTCACAATACTGTGTTAGTTTCTGTTGTACACCAGAGTGAATCAGCCATAGGCGTACATATGTCCCCATATCCCCTCCCTCTTGAGCCTCCCTCCCATCTTCCCTATCCCACCCCTCTAGGTCATCACAAAGCACCGAGCTGATCTCCCTGTGCTATGCGGCTGCTTCCCACTAGTTATTTTACATTCGATAGTGTAAATATGTCGATGCTACTCTCACTTCACGACAGCTTCCCCCTCCCACTCCGTGTCCTCAAGTCCATTCTCTATGTCTACATCTTTATTCCTGCCCTGCAACTAGGTTCATCAGTACCATTTTTTACCCCTTAGATTCCATATACATGCGTTAGAATACGGTATTTGTTTTTCTCTTTCTGACTTACTTCACTCTGTATGACAGACTCTAGGTCCATCCACCTCACTACAAATAACTCAATTTCGTTTCTTTTTATGGCTGAGTAATATTCCATTGTATATATGTGCCACATCTTCTTTATCCATTCATCTGTCGATGGAACCAGGTGCCCTCATGCTCTACTCTTCTCGGCCCTGGCACACCATTCAAATCTTTGATCGCACAATACCTTACCTAACCTGTTGGTTCTTTCCATAGATCAAAGAAGTAGAAATGAAGAATAAGTATTTAACAGAGGACCAGATGTCTTCCCTAGCTTCCCCTTCAGCCTTCTCACAAACAAACTGTGTGAACAAGATGGCATCTAAAGAAAGATCACAAGAAGTCGACAAGCTTGCATGCAGTCTGACCCCCTATCTCAATGATTAACTGAGAGTACTTCCCTTTTTCCCTTTAAAAACTTTCATGGCTGAGCAGAATCTTTGGAGTTGGTTTTTGGGGGTCATAAGTCCACCTTCTCCCCAGATTGCCAACATTCTGATTAAAAGTAATTTTCCTTTCTACCAACACTTGCCTCTCTTGGTATTGATTTTCGATCGGCGAGCAGCCAGACCTGAGTTCAGTAACAGTAAGCCTCTATAGAACATGCGAAGCTGTGCCACAAGCTACAGGGAGATTGTTCTGCAGTTTTAACCTTTTGTTTGGGATACTCAGAGTTTGACTACCTGTGGCCATACACCCTCAGGAGTCAAGCTGGGCTGTCCAGGGAGTAATAGAAGCCCACCTGGCCGCGCCCCTTTGGCTGCTGGTCATTGCAGATAACAAAGTGGAGAAATATATGTAGTCTTCCAATGGTATCTTGGATAGTTAGAGAAAAAAAATTGGGGGTATATATTTTTTACTTCAAATGGCAGATATGGTGGGTGATAACAGAAACACTATTGTAAGGGTGCAAGCTGGGGAAGACAGTCAATCAGAATCCTGTCCTTTATGGCAATTCACTGAATGCTTGCCTAAAGTGGAATCCATATGATAACCCAAGCAGAAACTGCCCAGCTTCTGCGAACCCTCCAAATGGGTCTGATAATGATTTGTTTATTTTTAATTCATTTCCCTCCTAAATATTAATCATACAGAAAACCTACTAGATTATGTCTTAACGACAGGGGTCATATCTAATTTATCTTTAAATACTCAATGGCTTGAAAGTATCTTGGTATATGGCGGGTGTTTATTAAGTATTAGGAGAGGAACATTAGCCAAGTGAAACCTACCCTTCAATAGTTGGCATCGTGTTAGCTGACTTGGTTAGTCAGGCCTTTACTGGAAGCTCACCAGTTAAGTGGGACAAGAGAAAGGATACAGCCCATTTCCACATGGAAGAGCTTAACAGTCTAGCCCAGGGAAGAAACATATTTTTTTAAATGTATACTACACAAAGCAGATACCAGAAACGTGTGACTGAGATCTAGCTACTCAAAGAACTTATTATGCTTGGGACGTCTTCTTAGCTCACAAGGATTCCTCTTTCTTGGGGAAATGACTCTGACGTCCAGAACTTTCTCCAGAGAAAGCAGATGAGTCTCTACAAAACGCCCATCCTCTTGGCTCTAAGTCCTTCACGCAGGACTGGGCCATTGGGCAACCAAAGCTAAACTGGGTCAATCAGGTTCTTCTCTGTGGGAAGTCAGAATTTTCAATCAAGAGTCTCCAGGGTTGGAGTCTTTGCAGCTGAATAATGTTGGGGGTGATACTCAAGAAAGGAAGTTTATGTTGTCTTGTCCCTGAAGTCACTAGAGCTGCCCTTCTTTCTTCCCTTCTGAAGTTGTATTTGTTCAGTTCTTCCTGGAATTCTGTGATATATTCCACTATCCTTCCACTTAATTCCTTCTCTTGCTTGAGCTGCTCAAGAGGTGGTTTCTATTATGTGCAACGGAAAGAAATGTAAATGCTTTGGAAGTGCAGATGGATGGCTCTAAGAATCAGTGTAGCCAGAACTAAGTGGGCTGAAACTGGAAAGAAAGCAAATATGCAAAGTTGGATATAGGAAGAAACACTTTTGTAGTACAATAGAGTGAAACAAAGCAACCCAAAGTGAAGGAGTGGAGTAAGTGACATGGAAAACATAGCATGGAGTCAAATTGGGAAATTGAGAGTGAGGAGAAAAGCTCTGTTGCCAGGGAAACAGTGGGATCCATGCCAACAGTCAAGAGAAGGTAACTGTGATGGAGGAGGCAGGCCAGATACTTAGGTGAAATTTAAGGGTATCTTTTTTTTTCTTTGGTCTGGGGCTTTATGAAGTGACATTCCATTTTACAGGTGCAGATCACAGTAACTTCATGCTGTGGCTTGGCGTATCATAGCATTGCTGGTTTTGCTATATGAAAGGACATTTAATGAGGAACGTCTTGAATAGAACTTCGAATCTGAGGGACTTCGAGGGATGAATGGCCCTGGCGGCTGTGACAGAACAGCTGAACCCCAGCTGCAACATGGGGCTGCCTGGTGCTTGGCCAAGACCTTCCATGCCACAGCCCTGAATCTCCAGGTCCTCCTGGTGACTGGACCTGCCTGAGGACTGGATGAGGTGGTCATGGTCACACCCAACACCTCCCTAGGCAGGCGAGGTCACCTGTAGCCACACACTGGCAAAATTGGGGAAAAGGACTTGATTTGAGTTTTATTTTGGAAGATGCAGACCAAGCGCCTCATTGGCCCTGGAGGGGTAGGGGGCGGCGTCCAGCCCATTTCAGTGTCAGCGCAAGGAAGTGGCATACATGGGAACAGAAACTGTGACTGCACAGCCCATCACAAATCTGCTTTTCTCAGATCTTCATCCGCTGCTGCAGCTTTTGGGTTCAGTTCTCCAGTGCTGTCAGCCCAGAGAAGCGTACGAGGCTTTTATTAATTTTACTTGTTCAACCTAATGGAAGCAAAGTTAGACATATTTTGTTCCAAGGCCCAATTTTCCTGAACTAAGTTCATGCATATCAAAAGCCCAAGAAATCAGAAGGTAGTGTGGTTCTTTTGTTAAATCTGTTCCTATCACATCTTCTATTCAGTGTCTTCCGATATGTCCTTTGAATTCTTCCAGTAAACTTAGCCTGAGGAGTTGGAGACCAAAAGGTAATTTTGAGAGTGATGGCTGAATATATTTGACCAATTGGATCTTCTTCAATTAAAAGTTAAGGCTGATATAGAATATTTCTCACCATGTTAAAAGCATTTAGAGAAATGGTTAATTCTTAAAATGATGAGTAACTATTTTCATTCCAGTGGGTTATATAATTTTCATTGAGGACTAAGATTTTGTTCTATAAATTTAAGTGCTAAATAAACAGTATACCCTAAACTCCAGTCCAGACTCTGTCCTGGCCCAAAGGAATTTGCTAAACAACTTTTCATTTGTACAACCTTTTACTTTTTCTTTTTGTCAGAGTCATAAGTGAAGCACAGAAATATCCCCAGAAAGTCCATCCTCCTGGTATTTGCAACCTGGCAGGAAGCTCTAAAAGTCTCCTGGGAGCAGATTAGGTAAGTTCTATGAAATTTCCAGTGTACTGTAGGATATTTATCCCAACCCAAATCTTAGTCTTTAAAAAGATTCATTTATTCCTAGTTTCAAGTTTCACACCAGGCTTTTCCACTGACCACAGAAATGTAGCACTAATCTTTGCTTGAGCCTCTGCAGAAAATATCAGGCATCTGAAGCAGAATCATGAACTATAATAGCTCTTAAGCCACCAGGTCATCTTAATAACGTATCTCCCCCATCAGCTTTCCCAAACCATTCCAAGGCATTTGGAGCCTATGTTTTCATATTGTAGTTTTGAGAACCAAAATTTGTCTGAGTTCCTCTTGCAAGATTAATTAAAACGGACACGCTGTGGAAGCATAAACAAGACCAGGATTTCTTTACTATAAATGCTTGTCGTGACAGCATTTGCTATAATGTCATTATGACATCTTGCTTTATTTCTTTAAATATGAAAAAATCAATAAGGGAAGCAGACTTGCAGTGAAAAAAAGAAATTATGCCAGCTCCATTCCTTATCATGAACATAAAGGAACGGAGGGCTAACAGCTCTTACCTCTCTCTGGTGGGATAAGAATAGCACTAGAAAGAAAAGACAAATCTGGCATTAATAAGACAGGATCATTAGTAATAATCAATACAGAGAAAAATGCTTTCTGAAGACCAGCGTTTGGCAAATAATTGTGAAAAATACAAAAGCAGTGCACACATATGTGTAACTGAATCACTTCGCTGTACACCTGAAACTAACACAACATTGTTAATCAACTCTACTCCCATATAAAATTTAAAAATTTTACAAAGTGCTCCTAATAGCTTACTTGGGGAGTAAGAGATAAGAATATGGGGCAAGTTAATTATGAAAGAAACAAGGTATAATAAGTTCTTTCTGAAAAAGGACCTGGCTCTTGAGGTTAGGATGATTGGAAAAGACTTAGGGAAGGAAAGAACGAGGTCTTCAAATTTCAATGTTATGTGCAAAGTCGAGAACAAACTGGTTTGAGGAGGAAGATGATGAGTTCAGGTTTGGAAATGCTGGGAGGGGTGGGTGCCTGAGACTCCCCGGTGGAGAGTCTGGTGGAGCTGGAAACATGTAACTGGAACTCAGGGGGCCTTCTGGGCTGGAGATGGAGGTGGCAGATGTCAGCATGGGGGCATTAAAGGAAGCTGTGGTCAGAGTTGAGCTCATTCAGGAAACTGAAGGAGGGGCTTGCTGAGGACAAGTACCTTCAATATTCCAGGGTGGAATAGAGGAAGCATTCTGTGAAAAACAGACGGAGAAAAGCATTCGATGAAAGTAAACAAGGAGGGAGCAATATTGGGAAAGACAGAAACGGAAGGATCTACAGTGAGATTGTAGACAACAGTGTAAGACGCTCTGGTGGAGTCGGGGTCTGGGTGTGTGGGGGCTTGGAATCGCATCGCCTCATGCCTGCAGGGCTCTTGTAAGGAAACCAAGACCAGGGGAAGTTAAGGCACTTGTTAATCACACAACTAGTTAGGAGGGAGCCAAGACCAGAATGCAGATGCTGGACCCCTTTCTCTGCTGTCTCTGCTCTGTCAGGCCTCACCTTTGGGTGAGTGAAGCCCAGGTTTCACCAAGGGGAGGAGTGGGAGATCAGGCTTAGCAAGATAAGTCCAGGCAATGCTGGAAACTTGCTAAAGTAGGGGTTGAAATATTATCCTGAGGAATGGAGACTCACTAAAGAGCTTTGAGCAGGAGAGGCTTCCTAATCAAAGAGGTACTTGGGGAAATTTTATGTGGTAGTTTTCAGATGTATTGTCACTATTTTGCTTAGCTCGGTCATAGATTAAACAATTATGAATTAATTGCTTCCTAAAATAGTTGTAAATTTTGTTTAATAAAACTCCTTAATCATATCAGAAATTAATAACCAATAAATAAGTAAAATCTCAATTATAAATTAAGTCATCTGCTGCTTAGATCTACCATACCACCTAAAAAATATCTAGAAATACAATGAAAGTTCACCCCAGGCCTTAGATCAAGGCCAGCTTTGGCCTGAGTCCCCTGTAGCCCACTCTTACATACTTCTATAACTCTCCTAAGATGAATGATTAGTGCCATATGGTGATAGATTATTTTACACGAGTCCTTCCTTTTTCTCTTTTTCTTCTGTACATGTACATCTATCAGAAAGAGGAATAAAAACATATTCCTGTACCTTTGGAAGTATGCCTTGGGGAAAACGCCCCTCACACGGGGTGGGCTTTCTCTAAAGGAGTTGCCATTGCACAGGCGGGTGGCACTGGGTCCAGCCGAAGCCCTGGATGAGCTTTGTCAGGGCCTCCCAGCCACTTTATCCTCTCTCTACTCAGAGCTTTACAGCTTTGAGATTCTCCAAAGCCAAGATAATGGTCTGCCTCATAGGGGGCAGTACACCAATGGGTAGAAATTGACCTGACACTCCGGAAACCCCAAGGTCCCAAGGTCCCCGAAGTCTGATTAGGTGGTTCATTGCAAGACGAACATCAAGTGTGGAACACAGAAAAATGTCACAAATGGTGCTTCAAACTGATTTTAGGGTCACGGCCACCTGCACTTCTGACCCTGACTTTGACCCTCCTCGCATCTTGCTTTCCATCTCTGCTGCTATTCTGACTGTTCACACTCTGAGCAGAGAGGACCCGCCCTGCTTTACATGTGCCCGGGCTGAACACCTCCGTGGGATTGTTGCTGGGCAACAGCAGCCAGAACAATTTGTTTGGGGAGCATTTTGAGAATGATTACACTTGCAGGGTTGGGGTGGGTTGGTCGTGTGTCGTTCTTTTTTTTTTCTTCCTGTGGTACCTATTCCTGGAGGTTGTAAATATTCATCTGAATTTTGCATATATGAGGGGGAAATGTTATTTAAATGAGCTTGGGAGGGTAATTTGCTCGGGTGCATCACTGCACTCTTTTATGTGTTGCAGGTAGTCTGCTGCAGAAGGAGGAAAAGCCATTTTGTGACCGTTATTGACATAGATGACAATGCTATGCTGGCTTGTTTCAGTTCCGTAGAACAATGGGAGCAGAAGATGCAGTTTAGCAAAGGCATTTAGTAAATTGTTGGTAAATGGCGAGGATACAAAAGCCCCAGCGAAGTCATCAGGCACATTTCCTCTCTAATGTGGCTGCAGTTACTCTCCTGGCCTCCTCTCTCCCCCTTTCGAGAGGCAAACTTCCTCTTGCTCTCCTTTACATGCTGAAATACAGCACTTGGCTAAACCCGGGAGAGCTGATTTGAAAGGTAATGGGAAGAAACACTTCCTTTCGAAAGGAATCTGGCAGCCTTGAAGGATTTACAGTGCACTGATTTCAGATGAATCAGTCGGGGAGGAACTGCAAATACTTGGAAAATCATCGGGGTCAATATTGCCCACACCCCTGGAGTATTAATATGTACACACACCCATGTACCCCCCTGGAGATGTGTTTATTTCATAATTCACAAATGGTAAAGAGACCTTTTCTGAATTTTTTTTCTTAGGGACTTGGGGAGCCAGCAGTCAAATTGTGATTCTTCCAAATGCTTCCCCATATGCCTTAAATACTCCCATTAAAGATAATTTCCTCAGTCTACACACATTCTGTGAGTCTTAGTGACCCCCTCCCTACCTCATGAAAGAGAGTCTTTCCTTGAGGCTGCTGTGTCCCCTCTCGGCTATGACTTGGTCAGGAGCCTCTGACACCATATGGCAGAATTCGAGGCTGTATCATCAGCCAAACACAACAGTTGTTTTTAGGACCCAGTCAGTTACAGACTCCATCTCTCCACCCCCAGGGACATGTCTGTGGTTATAAAATATGCCTCTGGGCCATCTGACAATGTGGGCCCCAAAGCTGTCCCGCGGCCATAATCCCAGATCCTTAGGCTAATTTTGTAGGCTCTCTTGCACAGGAGGCAGCCTTTGGCCAAGAATCCAGTAAAACTCTTCCTGGTTCCTGGTTTACCTCAGGAACATGAATTAATGATGCAGTTTCATTTTGGGTGAGAGCACTTAAATATCCAGGATTCAAATTGCAGTGGAAGGAGCCTCCATACTGTTCTCCATAGAGCTCCCATATGATCCAGCAATCCCACTCCTGGGCATATATCCAGAGAAAACTCTAATTTGAAAAGATACATGCACCACAGCAATGTTCATAGCAGCAGTGCTTACGGTAGCTGAGACATGGAAGCAACCTAAGTGTCCATCGACAGATGAATGGATAAAGATGAGGTACATGTATACAATGGACTATTACCCAGCCATCAAAAAGAATGAAATACTGACATTTGCAGCAACATGGATGGACCTAGAGATTACCATACTGAGAGAAGTAAGTCAGATTGAGAAAGACAGATATCATATGATATCACTTATATGAGGAATCTGAAAAAAACTGATACAAATGAACTTATTTATAAAACAGAAATAGAGCCATAGACATAGAAAACAAACTTACGGTTACCAAAGGGGAAAGGTGAAGGGGAGGGATAAATTAAGAGTTTGGGATTAACATACATACACTACTGTATATAAGATAGATAAACAACAAGGACCTACTGTATAGCACAGGGAACTATATTCAATATTTTGTAATAATCTATAAGGGAAAATAATTTGAAAAAGAATATATATATGCATATATATACATATAACTGAATCACTTTGCTGTACACCTGAAATTAATACATTATAAATAAACGATACCTAAAAAAAGAAAAAACAAATTGGGGTGGAAGAGTCAACAGTAAAGAGGACAGAGATGTACAGGAGAAGAAATTCAAAAATGAACACATTCTTTGCCATTCATCGTGGCCACCAGTGCTGAGTTAGAACATTAGGTCCTTCAAACGTCTCAGTCTGGACACTCCCTTCAAGATGGCCTTGGAAGCCCACACCTTCCATATTTCCACCAAACCTTCTGTTTGTTGAGTGCCTGTTAGGTGCAAGCCATGGTCATAGGTCTTGCATAAGCTGCTAGAGGGTAAAATGCCTACTCTCCCCTCAAGATTGCAGGCACAGGCTTTCTCTTGGCTTTGGGGAGAGAAAGTCAGCCTCAGGCAACAGCACCTGCATCAACCCGACACTGCAATACAGCACGCAGCTCTCAGAGAGAACGTCTGACTCCACTGAAGACCCGCAGCCCCCTTTGCTTTTACTTTCCTTTGAAAAATGTCCTACATCTTCTGATTCAAAGTTTATCGCTAGGAACAACCCTTCTCTTTTGCTTACACCTCTAGGCAAAGAACATATGTCACAAATGCCACAGCCATATTTAGAAATGTCTGTTGTTCAGTTCCACTGAGCCTGCCCCCAAGTTACCTTTTCCATGGCAATTACTCATGAAATCTGAAAACGCCTGCAAATTAGGGTTAGGTTGCTTTCATTTCCCAATTAACTGCCCACCTGCTAGTACAAGATTCAAGTGCGTCATGGTCAGCCTTTTCCCCTTCAGCTTTTAGGAAGAAAAAAAAAAGGTTCCCACCTTCCTTATACAGAGAATAATTATTGTGCAGAACAGTCTACCAAAGGCAACAGTGAAACACGCACTGTGGGTGTATTCAAAGAGCTGGAAAAGGAAGAAAAGAATTCCATGGTATAAACATTGGACAGACAGGTGGATGGGTTTGGATAGACCATATGGCCCCCTTCTGTCTTGAAACGTACAGTGAGATTATATTTTTGCAAAATCCCTTCAAGAACTAAGTTGATGTCTAAACAGTAAACTACGGCAAAGAAAATGCTCGTGGTACCTTAACCACGTCCATTATTTCGATGTCAATTTTGTATTTCTGGGGATATGTTTTCAATATGGAGCTAACACACTTGTCATAGCATAAATGAGGTGGCGGAAGGTAAGGTGGAGAGACAGGGAAGAAGAATTTAGTCTTGTTTTCTCAAGAGAAATGGATACGTACTTGCCAAACTTGTAGCAGAGGAAAACGCTGGTACCCCAGTGCAGCCCCTGGAAACAACCACCGTGATGCGAATCCAAGGTACTGAGCTGAACGACAGACATGAAATGCACCAGATAATGAAAAACAGTGTCATTTCTGGAAAACATTAGAGAATATTTTTCTCCCCCTCAGGAAGGCAGAGCATATGATTCCCATTCTCACATTATGACAGAAACGCTGCATGCACTATATGTGGAGGATTGCTGCCTGAAATTCCAAGAGATCATACATGATGGGGAGCTACAAACATGCTTCTTCAAGCCCAGTTTAATTGACACCCCGGTTGATGAGATAACACGGTTTTGACAGCAACTCTGCACTGAAAGAGTTTCTCTTCGGATTTTCAAAAAGCGATTCTTGCCAACAGATTGGGATACAAGAAATCCATAGCCTTTCTGAGCAACTTAGTCTGAACCTTTGAAACACGGCGCACGTTTGGTGACACCGCCGCCCCCAGCCTAAGAACAGCAGTAAGGTCACTGTCCTTGTGACAGAGCGGAACTTCTCGTCTCACGCTCCTCTGGCCACACAAATGCAGCCTGGCCTGCTCCTCCAGGCCTCGTGCGCCCTCCCAGGGGACTCTGCAGGTTATTTCCTGGGTGACTGAGCCCTCTCAGGTACTGTGCAGTGCCTGCCATTGTCCTTTAATCTGGCTTCTTGCTGAGATGCTTCCAGTTGCTACAGACACACAAGTTGCCACAGTTGATGCCAGTGGGCTGGTCCTTCCACCAGTGTCTAAAGGCTCCAGTGCCACCGTGGTACTTCTGAGATGGCACCAGAGCCTGAAATGCTCATGAAAATGCACCTGCCCAGAAATACCTGTGCTGCTACAGTGCTGGGGCGAAGGCCCTTTGCTGGAGCTGTTTCACATCCCAGCGACAAGCTTAAAGGGAGAGTGTGCCGTCTGTCTACACTGGCGCTGTGCTCTCAGGCTGGCCACGAGGCTGCTGCCGCTAGCGTTTGTTACGGGGCTCTTAGGAAAACAGCTCTTTTCTGTGTCGTTGAGGTTTTTATTATAGCTTTCTCTTCCTAGGACTGCTGTTTGAGCCTTTGCGGTTTTGGGTGAATGATACTAGAGAGACAGATGTTAGACTGCCCTTAATAATGTTCTTCCATGCGCCTCAATACATACCTTACTTAGGCTGAGACTTTCCCCAGGAGAGTTCCCCTCATAATGCAACTAGATGCCTAGAAGAGTCACATCAGGACTTTCAGGACATTGTCACCAAACTGGGTCGCAGTGTTAAGAATTGAACAGAGGGCTTCCCTGGTGGCGCAGTGGTTAAGAACCCACCTGCCAACGCGGGGGACACAGGTTCGAGCCCTGGTCCGGGAAGATCCCACATGCCGCGGAGCAACTAAGCCCCTGCGCCACAACTACTGAGCCTGCGCTCTAGAGTCCGCGAGCCACAACCACTGAGCCTGCGTGCCTAGAGCCCATGCTCTGCAACAAGAGAAGCCACTGCCATGAGAAGCCCGCGCACCGCAACAAAGAGTAGCCCCCACTCCCTGCAACTAGAGAAAGCCCACGCGCCGCAATGAAGACCCAACGCAGCCAAAAATAAACAAACAAAAAATAAATAAATTTATAAAAAAAAATTGAACAGAATAATAATACTCCCTTGAATTTCACTTTTATATAAACCAATACTCAATCTCCAGTGAGATAGTCTAGTAGGTGTTAGATGATTCTAGCAAGTAAAAAGAGAATCCATGAATCTATAAAGAGGAATTTTTTCACTTTTTTCTCTGTTCTCTTGTCGTGGATGAGGCTATGGGAGAGTGTCAGGAGGTAAGCTGCTCCTGCTAAGCCTGGGAGAATCACATTGTCCTCAACAAAGAGAAAAGCGGGAAAATAATACTAAACATATAGAAAGCAAAGGAGCTAATCAGATAGTCTTTTCAGTCTTGGGTCTACTCTGCCTCCAAAACTAATGTGGGCTATAGATACAAGACATCATGCCAAACCTACTGGCCAGTGAAAAAATTTGGTCATTTAACCAATCCTTGTAGCTATGTAAGGCCAAGTAATTGCTGTGACCCACTTTTTCCCCCACTAACATGACTGAGTCATAGATTTGCTTGGTTGATCGGCATTGGATAAACACACTCATAGGAGACTCCGGAAGGAAGTCATCACCAGCCTCCATTTTAAAATATCCTTTCTTTTTTAATGCATCAAACGCAATAAAAATAATTTTGTAGGCACTGTTATATGTTTTCTCAGTTCATTTAATCATGCATTCTATATGGCTCAAGAAATAAAGAACATGTTTATAACCTTTCAAGGAATATGATATCCTTCTAAACTTTCAAAAAACTTCTAAATTTATTTTTAAAAGTTCAAGTCTGGGTAAAAGATAATGCTTTTCAACTACTTCCCATTATGAAAATGCCAACAGTACAAACCTTCTTGTTTTATTTTATAGCTTAGACTTACCGAAGCTACACAAGATGACTACAATCAATATTTGTTAGAAGACCAACATGAGAAATCCATCTCTCAGACCCTGAAAACTGAAAAAGGGTGCTATGCCCCTCCCCATAAACAACCTAAAATGCTACACATCAAGGTTCACCCTGATGTTAGAAATCTGCCAGTTTCAGAGGGAGATAAGCATCTCCTCCGAAGTATTTATAGCCTTCTCACCATTTCCTTGTATCATTTTACAAAACAAATACAGTCAGCCAATACACCCCCAGAAAGAATATCAATGTGTTGCCTTTTCAGTTTATTGTGAATTCTAGGCCATTAAAGATATAATTAAAACACTTACACAAAAAGAAAGCCCAAACTGAGGCGGCTTCAATCCACAATCCCTGTCTCTTCAGAACCTATAATTACTCCGTTTACTCAGTGCATGAAATAACAGTTGCCTGTGATTTGGGGACCATACTGTTTCCTATACATACAAAGAAGCACCTGTATCAAACGATACCCACTTTCATGGGATGGCAGCTCTTGGCCACCCTGATGTGGCCCCAGGATGGGAGGATTACAGTGAATATAACAGAAAACTCACATTTTTATAAACTATCTCAAGAGATAACAATAATTTTAATTCTCCGGACATTCTAGCTCATGGGTCTAAAGTATAAGCTTTTAGAAGACAAGGAGAGTTGAGGATAGCAGAACCCCGGTGATAAAGTGTTGGCAGTTACCCAAAGATTGGGAATCCGCAGGCTAGTTCATCTATCAAAAAGCAGCCGCATCTGTATTTGGGAAATCGGCACCAAACGGTGGCTTCTCAGACTTCCCACCATTTCCAATTTATCCTGAGTTATGGGCTGTCCTGGGTCAGGGGAGGTAGTTCACTTGTCTCTGCTGGGTGTCTGGTGAAGCACAGAGGTGGTGGGGATGGATTTCTTGTAGAGATCCCTCTGTGTGTATCCTGATAGAGCAAAGGGGTTGAGGAGGAAAAAATGTACTGAAACACAAGAATTTGTGCTCATCTACTCCCCTTAAGACATTCAAAGCACCAACCAGAGCGCTCGTTTTGTGCTAAAAACAGTGATAGACACTTGAGACGAGAAGCCTTCAAATGTGCTTTACAACCAGGGGCTGGCACACATCCATCACTGGTTGAATCTCTTATTTCTCAGCTACTCTCTGATGCCTAAGTGTGAAAAAGTCAGTATGCCTGAATCGAATTTTTATATTGCTTTACGTCAATACACATTTGTTTGTTTTCCAAATCAACAACAAACGCAACAGTAAATACTTGGGCTGCTCAGTTGTGCCGCCTTGGCTACTGCCTTGCGCTGAAACGGGGTTCCGCTCATTCACTTCCAGACTGAGCCAGTGGTGCCGGCAGACTCCTCATTCCCTGAAGTGGAATAAAGGATTTTCCCTACAGAAAACAAGCATGGGTATTTCTGCATGCCTCTGTGTGTATGTGTGTGCGTGCCTGTGTGTACACGTGCAGGCAGTTGTTTCCACGTAGCTCAGAAATAGCTAAGAGGCAATCATAAAAGGGTGGGTGCGAAGGCAGTGTACCCAGTTTTGCCTGGGGCTGACAGAGCCAACTAGAACCCATGTTTCGTTCTGATTCTGAAGTGAAGCTGCAATTTGTACTGTCCACAAGTTGGAGAAGGTTCTAGTCCCTCTGAAGAAGCAAGCATGTGGGAAAAGGCTGACTGGATTGAGTATCAGAAATTTTGTTTCCAATTAGTTCCACAAATCCCATGGATACAGCCTAGAGTTAAAAAAAAAACAACAGAAATATGCAAACGTAAAAAAATCCGTAACTTAATAAAGACAAAACCCTCCATGATTTCTGAAAAGAATTTCTTCTTAACCAAGCAGTGGAAGAAGTACCAGCTGTTCTTCCTGTAAGGGAGAGATGCTGTCCTCCCCAGATCCCAGAGGGCACGCCTGCCTCCGGGGAAGCACCACCCACCCAGGCATCTTCTCCTCCTGCTTTCACCCTGTGAAAGACATCAGGTTGAGAAGCTTCAGCATATTAATTTAGTGAAAGACTTCCATCCACTCATTCATTCATTCAATTGTATACTAACTCTTTCTATCTATGTATGTCTATGGATGACTCCTTGTTACTAAGTCCAAGCTCATACTTCTCACCACACAATAGGCCAATAAGCTGAGAGTCACAAAGAATAGTGACTTTATTCAGAAAGCCAGCAGAGAAGATAGCGGACTAGTGTCCCATAGAACCATCTTACCTGAGTTAGGATTCAGGCTTCTTTTAGACTAAAAGGGGAGGGGCTGTAGCTGGTTGCTGCAAACTTCTCGGTGTGGAATCCTTGTTCCTGCAGCTTTCCAGATAGGTCTGCTCACAGCGTTTCTGTAAACCTCCAACAAGACAATTGTTATTCTCTGTTCTGCAACTTTTTATCTCTATATGAATGGAAAAGTGTTATACCTTTAAAGGTCAGAGCCTTGAGAATGGGCTTTCCTGTATATTTCAGGCTATAGGCAACATTCTTTCACAAAAGGAGCGGAGCCCACATGACTGAGCACAGGCAGCAGAGCCCAAAGGTTAGAGCTAAAGGAAGAGATCCAGTATGGAGTCAGGTTTGTTCTGTGTTACATCCACAGTGCCACTTGCACTACAAACGTGGCAGGGGGGGAAGACTTAAACTTTACAGCGTTTCCTTGAACTGAAGTCAGGGAAAGTATCTATGGACAAAGAGAGCAAAAGAAAGAAACTTAAAGAAATGGAAATGTATTCAAATTTCCTGTAGCCCCCTTGCAGCTAGAAGAGTCTGACCACAAAGGTTGAAGCCATGTTTGACCATGGATGTGGTCCAATGCACATGGTAGAGCTGGGAGCAGTTACCTATTGTGAGGGCTTCCTCCTGCCTGGGTGTCAGTGATTCCACTCCTAGGTAACCTGACCAGAGACAGGCTTCCTCTGAGGACACCTTTCCTCTGGGGCTTCCAGTCTTATTACACCCATACCCTCTGATTCCCCCGCATTCAATAGTGACCACAAACATTCAAATTCTATGGGGAAGGACTATACAGATGTCATGCTAGTTAATTTGCACTGGTCTATTTTATAATTCGCTTCAAATTGTATTGTATTTGTATTATAAATCTTTTATCTGACCACGTAAGTTTCTCCACCTGGGGAGTAGACATCTCATAGTCAGAGGTCGTTATGGTCTGACAGAATCTGACTGCCTTTTTTTCTGAGCTTACCTTCTCTGTGGTCTCCAGGGCCAGACCTGAAGATAAAAAAAGCTCCTGGTGAGACACAGGTATCTGAGGAAAGGCTGGTGTGTGCAGAGAGCAGTGGAGTGTTTGCTTTGCTGGGTTCAGGATGGGGAGGGAGGTGAGGTGATGCATTAGTTTCCTAGGGCTGCTCTAACAAATTACTACAAACTGGGTGACTTAAAACAACAGAAATTTATTGTTTCGTGGTTCTGGAAGTCGGAAGTCCAAATCAAGGTGTCAGCAGGATGGGTTCGTTCTGGAGGCTCTGAGGAAGAGCCAGTTCCGTGCTCGTCTCTTAGCTCCTGGCGGCTCCTCGTAATCTTGGCATCCTTTGGCTTGTAGCTGCATCACATGTCTCTGTAGTCATATGGCTTTGCTCCCTCTGGGTGAATGTCCCTGTCTCTCTTTTTCTCTTCCTAAGAGGTCACTAGTCATGTTGAATTTGGGACCCATCCTACTCTCCAGGATGACCTCACCTCAACCATTTACATCTGCAAAAACCCTATTTCCAAATAAGGTCACATTCACAGGTATCAGAAATAGGACTTGAATCTCACTGGGGCACACAATTAGCCTACGATAGGCAGCAAGCATATTGTAGTAAAGGGCCTCTGTATACTAAAATGAGGTTTTATTAAAATAATTTTAATATTATTCAGCAGGCAATACAAGGGAACCAGGGAAAGACATGGGAGACATAGCAAGAGAGGAGAAGCCTGGAAACCTAGACAGAGGCCACTGCAACAGCTCAGACAGAGGAGGTGTGGCCAGAGCAGTGGCCCAGCACAGGGAGGGGAGGAGAGGCCGCAAATCCCTCCTGTTTTCCTGCTCTGTGGACAGGACATCCCACACAGCCAAGGTCCAGGGTTTGGACCTAAGAGCCTGTTTCCGCCACGTCAAACCTACAGTTGGCTACATGTTTATCACGTGGTATCTTAAAAGACACAGACAAAATAACAGGAATATTTCCAGCTGCTAGGGGGAGGAATTTGACTTGTAAGTAACTCTAGGGCCCTGAAAAACTCATGGGCAGAAGGAGTTCTTCAGTGTTCAGATGACCCTGACTTGGGAAGAGGTGGGTGTGTGTCTTCTCAAGACTCCCTTGGGATGTAGGAAGGCACAGGAGAGAGGGAGACGATTCCATCCAGGAATCCCTCTGTGGGGACCTGAAAGAGAAGGAACAAGGGCAGAACCCCCAGTCTGTGGGTGGCCCTGCTCTCACCATAGGAGAGAGGAAACCACACCTAGCCAGGCACTCGGGGGGTGGAGCTCCCATGGGGACACAAGGAGCTGCTGCTGGTAGAGGGGACGATGGGCTGGAAGTCCATCCTGCAGGTCAGGACTCCTGTTTCCTCCGTCATCCTCTGGTGCTGTATTCTGTAAAGCATATGCTTTTCATCAATTTGTGTGGATGGAAACCACCTAAGAAAGACATTTTTTAAATATTCGGAAATTGTCAAAGAAGGGAAAGCTTCTAGAATTTGTCGGTGCTGGCTATCATTTTAACATCACTCTGGGGTTCAATTGGCAGGGATGGGGCTGAGACTAGCATCGTTATTTGATGTGAGGAACCCAACAGGGCCAAAGAGTGAAATTAAAGACTGAGGCACCTCACCTTCTCTGTGAATAGTTGTGCTGTTTCCCATAGATTCATCCTGCTGCCCTCACCCTCTTGCCACCAACCAAAGATGGAATTCTCTGTCTCTCATCATAAAGCTCATCATTTAAAAAAAAAAAAATTGTGTTAAATTTGACTCAGGTAATAGAAATCTACAGGCTGCTGACTTGTGAGAAAAGTAAGACAGCTGTTTTCATGGGTTAAAAAGAACTTGGATCGACAGTTCACATAATCTACTGTGAACATTTTTCCCCACTGTGGATAGATAAGTATGTTTGGCTTGAATTGTTAAATCTCTAAATTTGCACATATGTATTGATCTGCGACGAGCCGCAGAGAACTAATTGTCCCCAGGATAGTTTGACAGCTCACGTTCTGTGCTGGGCACTCTTTCCCGGGGTCAATCACCTTCAAAAAGAAAAATAAATCTTAATTTTTCCTCTCAGCCAACAGGGACCATTCCTGTGTGCCACTGATAAGATGTGGACAGACCAGGAGTCCCGAGGCTAACACTGCGCAGGCGCCTGCGTTCACATTCAAGTGAGCACAGCCGGTGAACACACCGCCATCCAGTAGCTGTGCGAGCAGAGCTGAGAACTCTCTCCCCTCCAGGGAGAAGGCGAAGCTGGCTTAAGTTGAAGGCAGGCCTGTCGGAGGGCTGGCCACAGGCAGGAAATGCTGATCGCGTTCTCTGAATTTTCAAAATGCCCAACAGGAGGGCAACCCCGGAAAAATATGCATCAGTTCAAGCTAAAATGGGAAAGATTTCAGCTTGACAAAGCAAGAAGGTCTGCGATCCAGGATGCGACACGCTGAAACGATGTACCGCATTTGGTGATCTCTATGACAACACGTACGTAGTGAGCGCTTGCTGTCTACCTTGCCCTCAAGAGATTTTCTTCTACCTTATTAAAAAATATATACAATAATAAATGTGTAATATGTAAATTCTATAATGAAGTAATAGTGTAATATCAAAAGTAAATTAAAAGCAATAAATAAATGAACTATACAAGTAATAAATAAACACTAGTTATCCAAAATTTAAACATTACAAATAAAGCTGAGGTTCCCCTAGACCACGCTCTTCCCCACCACACCTAATTTCTGTTTCAAAATGTGTGCAACACAATAGTTAATTTTCTCTGTACTTTTCCAGATCTTTTACTTACGTTCACGCACACGCCCACACCCAGTACATGTACCTAGTGGGGAGCATTCTATTTATATATGACAGATACTATCCTACTATACATATTATTCTATATTTTTCATTTCAAAAATATTCATCTTGCTTATCTTTCCATGTCAATATATATTGATCCACCTTTTACAAAGTATTCCATGAAAAGGATCTAAAGAGTTTATTCCTTTACTGTCAATATTTAAGCTGTTTTTAATTTTTTCGATTACAGACAATGCTGAAAGTACCAACTTATAGGCAGCAGTGTCTAGCGAGAACACATTTCCTCCCATACTTGCCAATACTTATCATCATGGGGCTCTTTAGGAACAAAGTATAAGCCTGGTCTGTTCTGGGTGACTTGGTCATTCACTTACTGAAAGGCATCAGATCAGAGAGAAGATCTCTCAAGGTCCACAGCAACTCCTTGATTCAATGACAGTGAGTAAGAGGGTTCTATGTGATGTTCTACAGGAAGTTTACCTGGAATGCAAATATTTTTTATAAAATGTTTTTGCTTTAATTTTAATACACATCCTCACTAGAGGGAAGAAAATTAGCCACGGGATCAGCAGAGGCACCTCTTCCCGGCTTTTTTTCCCTAGTACAAATCTAAATGCTATAGGAAATATCTGTTACATTAAGGCCCTTTCCCATGGATTCCTAGCCGCAGTGTGGGCTCGGCCAAGTGCTGGGCTCTGAGGCTGGAGATGAAGGAGACACCAGCCATGTCTCCTTTCACAGAGCACACATCCAGAAACCCATCACCTTCCAGCCCAAACCACAGAGAGACTGACTTGCTGAGGCAAAAGAGTGATGTCTGCACAGTGTGGATGCCTCCCATGGGGGTTCCGAGTGCAATCGTAGCTATTAAACACCTGAATGTTCTTTACATGGACGTTGCCAACTGCTTCACTCCCAAACACGTCCTTTTCATTGTCCCTGTTGCCTGATAAACCTGGCTTCCACCTTGGCTGCCATTTCAGCGCTGCTGTTTGAGGGCAGCCTGGGGAACCAACAGTGGCTAGAACGGGGACTCCCTGAAGCCCCAAGAACAGTGTAATAATTGAAAACAGGGAGGCTACGTTTCTTTGTGACGCAGAGGAAAACAGATGTTTGCACAAAGTGACCGATGACCCTGGGTCACTGCCCTCCTTTAAACTTTAAACTAGCCTAAAGTAAGATAACCATGTTTTTAACTTTGAAAATCCAAAGAAAACCAACTCCTCTTTGTTATAAGGATAAATCACAGGCACCAACTTTATAAATGAGCATATTACCTATATCAGTACTTAGGTACCGACTCAATTAAATTCACAGGTGGTAAAATCTGCATGTGCTGTAGACAAAGCAATTTATCCATAGATGCTCACATTTTGCCAAAAATAGAATACAGCATCTTCCACAGATGCTCTTCCCACGTTAGTTCTTATTTTTCTAAAGATAAATTGCTTCATCTAGTAGACATTTGTTATCCTTCTCCCTCATATGGATAGGAAGGGCGTTTGAGAGGTAAGCAGTTCACTTGGCTCTCCAGGGGCAGCTGGTGAACTGAAGGAGAGATGCAGCATCTGCACAAAGTTTATATCTCCAACCAGCATCTCAATGGCCAACATTGTTTCCTCTGCCCATGATGAACTCATTGTGGATGGACAGGCCTTCCTCCAGGGTCCAAAATGAACTCTGGGCAGGTGGAGGTAAAATCAGGCCTGGATGGAACCCACTGCTGCCGAGCTGACAGAGGCTTGAGTCTGCCAAATGGGACGATACCCATCATAAATTGGAATTGCCCATTATGATGGTCCAACCCTTGCCAAAGGAAACTGGCCTCAAATCAGCAACTCCTGGCATGGATGACTTTGAAAAACTGACCTGGGATCCAAACTTGGATTGCAAAAATGCTCATAATGTTTGACCTAGTAATTCTTCTCTAGACATTATTCTAAGAAAATGATCTATTTATCCAGCTATCTACACACAAGCACATACACAATTGTTCATTGAGGTAAACCTTTATAATAACTAAAAATTGGAAACTAAATGGCGTACAGTGAAGTAATATTAATTTTGGGATATCTATAAGATAATAATCTGTTCGGTCTTCAAAAACCGCATTTCTGATATACAGCTAATGTTATGGTAAATGCTCAAGATAAAAAATGTTACATGGAAAGAAGTGGACATGTAATTGTATATTTAATATGATGCTAGTGTAGTTTCTTTGTGTATGTGAATGTGTATTTCTCTGCCAGACTCCCAAAATAATTAAAGGTGGTAGGATTACGAATAGTTCTATTAAAAGGTTCTTCTTTATATTCTTCTTATTTTCCACTTCTACAATCCACATATATTACAGTTAGAAAATAGATATGTATTTAAAAAATTTTAGTTTTACAGATGAAGATTTGTTTTTATCATTCCACATCTCCTGAAGACATTTACTTGACTCCTAATTGTATTATTTTAAAAAGTGCAAACCCCAAGTATCTCAAACTAGCCGAAGCCTTTCTAAAGGCTTAGAAGTATCTAAAGATACTTCCAGACCTGTGGAATTTAAAATTCCAGCTTATTAATCCCTTAATACTACCTTTGAAATATTTAGCAGTTTCAAATATCCCTCTACCTGAAGGAGGGAGAAGGGTAAAAGAAAAAGAAAAATAATGAAGAGTAGATATTTAACATCTCATATTTTCCCAGTTATAGATTTTAAAATAAGCTTTCTGGCTGTTAGAGCCTAAAAAGATGCCAGAGGTACTGACGACCCTGAATTTTGTTTATGTACCAGGTGCGTACCAGGCCTAGACCCTCCAGTCATTTCTTTCCATTCCCTTCTCACTCAGACCTTCTAGAAGCAGAGGAGTTAGGAGTCAGGCAAATGCACTGAGAAGGCCCATCTCTGGCTCGGCTTTTCTACGAGCTGGGAACCCCTCTACTCAAACCCTGCTTCCCTGAGCCCACGACTGATGATCTCATGTCCGACAAGCGCTTTACTCTGGGGTTAATACAGCATTTATAGCAACTCAGGACATTTACCACGGGCTGGAGGCCTTCGTGTAAAGCGCCTTGTCATTTTTATTGCCTCTCTTTGAAGAAATATTTGCACAACAATTTTTATTTTATTAATAGATATATTTTTCTTGTAGCAAGAAAGGATTATTTGCAGACACTGAAGTATTTATTTTTCCCATAACCTTTCAAAGTATTGGCCTCGGGTTTGGAATTCACTTTCCCTATCAGGAGACTTGGGATAGAAAGAATTTCTCAAACGTGACCCGTGAAGATAAACAGGCCAGTACAGGAGCCTGCTTTTAGCAGCGCCAGTCATGCGAACATCTTTGTCTTGCCAGAGCAGAAAGGGCACATTCTGACCTTCTCACTACCATGTTCCCTTCTAAATGAGCCCAGGGACTCAGCCATAATAAAGAAGGAAATAATGCCATTTACAGCAACATGGATGGACCTAGAGATTATCATACTAAGTGAAGTAAGTCAGGGAGAGAAAGACAGATATCATATGATATCACTTATATGTGGAATCTGAAAAAAAAATGGTACGAATGAACTTATTTACAAAACAGAAATAGGCTCACAGACATAGAAAACACACTTAAGGTTACCAAAGGGGAAAGGGGGGGGGGGGGGGCGGGATAAACTAGGAGTTTGGGATTAACAGGTACACACTACTATATATAAAATATATAAGCAACGTAATATTGTAAACCAACTTTACTTCAATTAAAAAAAAAAATCTTCAAAAAAGATAAATAAATAAAGGTGCCCAGGGCGCCTACATACACTGAGAGTCAGGAAGAATCTGAAAAGACTGTAGCTGAAAAATCTCCTAAGTTGATGAAAAAAGATAAGGCAAATCAAAAGGAATCAAAAAGCCAAGTATGTTCCTATTAAATTAGACTTTTAAATATGCCACTGACATCAGAGGGGTTTGAGTGCAACTGTCTCCTTAAATTTGGCAGGGAAATCATTAATCATTTGATGTTAAATTTATACAGATTGTTGAATAAATGAGCACCAGGCCCACAGGGTGGTGAACCAACAAGAAAAAGAGATGAGAGAAAAGGGAAGGAAGAAAAAGGGAGATTTCCTCTTTGCAGGACACTGGAAAAGCAAATCCAAATCCGTGGTCATTTCAAGCCTCCGTCTTTGGACTCTTGCCTTCCTAAATGGCAAGTCATTTTAAGATCTCAAAAAAAGCTTGCCAGGTCCAAAGATAGAACTTACTCTAGTATCAAGCAGCTTTTAATAGATGTGAACTCAGGGCAGATATGAGTGTTGCATAACTTCAGGGCTTATGGCGTCCACTTGGTTGTCATCTGATGAGCAGCCAGGGTTCCTGTCATCACTGGGCACCAGCCAGCACAATCCAGCTGCAGAACGGCGTTCAGGGGACTTCATGAGTGTGACTTTAGAACGTTCAATCCATGTGGCTCCCAGGTGACATAGGTTCCCTCCTGTCTCCTAACACAACCATACCAACCCAGGTTTAGAGACCCTGAGTTCTACTTTCTCTCACTGTTTGCCTAACAGCAGAGTGAGGGGAAGCCTGCAACCCAGCCACATACAGACAGCAGATCAAGGAAGCCGGAGAAATAGAAGTCTACCAGATTTCTGGAACAGGCTGTTTAAGCACGTCTTCTATTAACTGGCCATCTTATACAGTGAAAATTGTCAGTTGTGTAAACCTTCAATGGCCAAAACCCTGAACCAGCCATCCTGGACCTGCTTTGCCTTGTGATTATATAATTCAAATATTCACAGGTTATTCAGTCAATTATCCATCAGAGTTTTTATTGAGCATCTATGCACTCAGGTCATAACACTATATAAAATACAGGGAACACAGGAATGGAGATGTGGTCCCTGCCACCAAAGACCATGCTGTTACCAAGCTTACTATTTATTTCCTAGCAGGAATTCCTAAATCACCTCCCCTTCCAGTCAAAAGCCTGTATTATTTTCTGGGGCAACTTGGGACTATTAGAGTCATCTCAGTCAGCATGAATATTAAGCCATCACTAACCTTCTTTATCCACCCACTACCTGTCAGATGCATTTCCCTTCCAGATCCCCAGGCCATGGTTTCCAGCCCACATGGTTTCACTGGTGATGGCCTCCCCTTGTGTCTCCAGACCTCAGGATCTGCCAATCACCCTGCAGAGGTGAACAAATTCATTTCGCAAAAATTCCAGTTCCATTATATCACCCTCCTGAAGAACCCACCAAAGTTCCCCGCCACCTACAAGATCCAATCCGAATCCCTCTGTGGGCACTCAGAACAGGACCCCATCATGGCACTGATATAAAATTAAGAGATGTGGTAACTAAAATAATCTAGCCAGTGGAGTTCCCGGTCAGGCCTGAATATGTTAAGTGAGAATCACATTTGAACTGGCCTTACCTGCAGTACTTCGGGCTGCACTAATTTTTGTGAGTGGCACCCCCCTTTATGCATATAAATTGGATAATTACACTAGTAAATTGGAATTTTAGCATTTAGGATCAGCACCCGTAAATAACAGGAGGCAAGGGAAAGAAGGCCAATTGAAACTTTGGCCCTTAATATTTTGTAGACAGCTTGAAGACCAAGAGGTTTTGAAGAGATCTCACAGAAAAAGAATGAGAATAAAAAAAGAGTACCTAACCATTTTGTTTGTACGTTATTTTCTATTTAAAGATAATAAGGTGGTGCAGAAAAGTTGAAACACGAAAATTATATATTCGGTCATCTCATCTCAACTTCCTGCAGAGTAAAAATTGTCACAAAATTACCATACTTGTGTTGGACATAATTTGTTACAAGTTGACGGCCTGAAAGCTCACATCTACCCTAATACCACGAATCCTGGCCTCTGCCTTTCCAGAAAAAGCAGGGATGATAAACGGACTTTGTTGAGGATTAACTTTGTTAATCAGCCATCATTGGTAAAATTCTGTCAATTTCTATTGTACTGGTACATAGAAATATCTGCGCTGATCTGGAATAAATCTTGAGTAAGTCAGAGCCCCATTTCTACCATGAGGAAACTGACTACGTGGGAAATGAAACTAACATTGTAGGTAAGCCTGCAACGCACCTAGCCATGTACCTGTGTTGTCAACTCATCTCAATGACACTGCGAATTAGGTAGTATTGTCACTGTTTTTCAGATTTAGGAAACTAAGGGAGCTGGTGAGAGGCAGAACTAGGACTCAACACCACTTGGTCGAGGTGAGTCGGTTCTTAACCAGAGATGGAGCAGTTGGCAGGAGGCCAAGTACCTTTTCAAGCTACTCGGCTCGGGCTCGGCCAGATGCCCCGGAGGTGAGAGGTGCAAGACAGCTCAGCCACTGGGGCCGCTAGGATGTTCTTCAGTAATGTTAATGCACAAAGCAAGATCAAAAGCTTTCAAAACTCTGCCACTATGTATCTCCCCTACATCTTGAAGTCCTCTTCCAACAATAAGCATTTTGATTTTTTAAATCACTAGTCATGAAGCTTAGGTCAATCAGGACCTTTGGATTTGGCCTACACATCATTTTCTCTCTAATATTATTTTCAAAGCCAACATAATATTCAGGCCACTCATATCGATGTTGCAGGACCTGAGAGACAGAGGAAACAAATTCCTTGGGCAACGTTCCCTACTGGTCCTGACTCTGTGCCCAGGACTCTCTTTCTGGGATTAGGTCATCACCGACGTTTGCTAAAATTTAAATCGAATCTGGGAGTTTAACAAGCTCAACCACTAACATCTTTTGCAACACCTGCACTTATGCTTCTATGCATACACACACACATACATGTACACACACCCCCACATGCACATGGACACACACACACACACATGCGCGCACAGTTCATGGCAACTAGACTAAGTTTATCAGGTTATTCGTAGCCAAGCGCAGAGTCATAAGAAGACAGGCAAGAAAGCATGTCTGTTTAGATGGAAAATGAGATGAGAGCAGATGCAGAGCCTGGGCACCTCCCGAGGGGCCATCGGACAAGGACACCGAGCAGCACAGAAGGATGTGCTAGAAGGAGAAGCAGAGCAGAAGTTGAAGGAGAGCAGAAGTTGTTTCAGGGCATCTGGAGAGGCCACAGCAAACCCCCTGCTTCCCAGCCTCTCCTGGAGCTGCCTCTGAGGATGCTCCAGCGCCCAGCGCTCTGACTGGACAGTGTTGGCTTTCAAGACTTGGCCTCAGACTCCGGGAGGACTCATGCCAAGGAGTACTTCCCAGAAGCTCTGCTGCCAGTGTCCTTGTCCCTGCGGTAAGCCACAGCCACACCCCACCTCTGCAGGAGACCCTCCAACACTAGCAGCCGTGTGGCTGACAGGGTCTTGGTGCTCCAGCTGGGTGTCAGGCCTGTGCCTCTGAGATGGGATAGCCAAGATCAGGACATTGGTCCACCAGAGACCTCCTGGCTCCACAAAATATCAAACAGCAAAAGCTCTCCCAGAGATCTCCATCTCAATGCTAAGACCTAGCTCCACTCAACGACCAGCAAGCTACAGTGCTGGACACCCTATGCCAAACAACTAGCAAGACAGGAACACAACCCCACCCATTAGCAGAGAGCCTGCCTAAAACCATAATAAGGTCACAGACATCCCAAAACACACCACCGGATATGGTCCGGCCCACCAGAAAGACAAGATCCAGCCTCATCCACCAGAACACAGGCACCGGTCCCATCCACCAGGAAGCTTACACAACCCACTGAACCAAACTTAGCCACTGGGGGCAGACACCAAAAACAACCGGAACTACGAACGTGCAGGCTGCAAAAAGGAGACCCCAAACACAGTAAGTTAAGCAAAATGAGAAGACAGAAAAACACACAGCAGATGAAGGAACAAGGTAAAAACCCACCAGACCAAACAAATGAAGAGGAAATAGGCAGTCTACCTGAAAACAAATTCAGAGTAATGATAGTAAACATGATCCAAAATCTTGGAAATAGAATAGAGAAAATACAAGAAACGTTTAACAAGGACCTAGAAGAACTAAAGAGCGAACAAACAATGATGAACAACACAATAAATGAAATTAAAAATTCTCTAGAAGGAATCAATAGCAGGATAACTGAAGCAGAAAAACGGATAAGTGACCTGAAAGATAAAATAGTGGAAATAATTACCACAGAGCAGAAAAATGAAAAAAGAATGAAAAGAATTGAGGACAGTCTCAGAGACCTCTGGGACAACATTAAATGCACCAATATTCAAATTATAGGGGTCCCAGAAGAAGAAGAGAAAAAGAAAGGGACTGAGAAAATATTTGAAGAGATTGTAGTTGAAAACTTCCCTAATATGGGAAAGGAAATAGTCAATCAAGTCCAGGAAGCACAGAGTCCCATACAGGATAAATCCAAGGAGAAACATTCCAAGACACATACTAATCAAACTATCAAAAATTAAAAACAAAGAAAAAATATTAAAAGCAGCAAGGGAAAAACAACAAATAACATACAAGGGAATCCGCATAAGGTTAACAGCTGATCTTTCAGCAGAAACTCTGCAAGCCAGAAGGGAGTGGCAGGACATATTTAAAGTGATGAAAGGGAAAAACCTACAACGAGGATTACTCTACCCAGCAAGGATCTCATTCAGATTTGATGGAGAAATTAAAACTTTACAGACAAGCAAAAGCTAAGAGAATTCATCACCACCAAACCAGCTTTACAATAAGTGCTAAAGGAACTTCTCTAGGCAGGAAACACAAGAGAAGGAAAAGACCTACAATAACAAACCCATAACACTTAAGAAAATGGTAATAGGAACATACATATCAATAACTACCTTAAATGTAAATGGATTAAATGCTCCAACCAAAAGGTAGACTGGCTGAACGGATACAAAAACAAGACCCGTATATATGCTATCTACAAGAAACCCACTTCAGACCTAGGGACACATGCAGACTGCAAGTGAGGGAATGGAAAAAGGTATTCCATGAAAATGGAAATCAAAAGAAAGCTGGAGTAGCAATTCTCATATCAGACAAAATAGACTTTAAAATAAAGACTATTACAAGAGACAAAGAAGTACATTACATAATGATCAAGGGGTCAATCCAAGAAGAAGATATAACAATTATAAATATTTATGCACCCAATATAGGAGCACCTCAATACATAAGGCAAATGCTAAGAGCCATAAAAGGGGAAATTGACAGTAACACAATCATAGTAGGGGACTTTAACACCCCACTTTCACCAAGGAACAGATCAGCCAAAATGAAAACAAATAACGAAACACAAGCTTTAAATGATACATTACACAAGATGGACTTAATGGATATTTATAGGACATTCCATCCAAAAACAACAGAATACACTTTCTTCTCAAGTGCTCATGGAACATTCTCCAGGATAGATCATATCTTGGGTCACATATCAAGCCTTGGTAAATTTAAGAAAATTGAAATCTTATCAAGTATCTTTTCTGACCACCAAGCTATGAGACTAAATATCAATTACAGGAAAACAATCTGTAAAAAATACAAAAACATGGAGGCTAAACAATACACTACTAAATAACCAAGAGATCACTGAAGAAGTCAAAGAGGAAATCAAAAAATACCTAGAAACAAATGACAATGAAAACACAACGACCCAAAACCTATGGGATGCAGCAAAAGCAGTTCTAAGAGGGAAGTTTATAGCAATACAATCCTACCTCAAGAAACCAGAAACATCTCAAATAAACAACGTAACCTTACACCTAAAGCAATTAGAGAAAGAAGAACAAAAAAACCCCAAAGTTAGCAGAAGGAAAGAAATCATAAGAGCAGATCAGAAATAAATGAAAAAGGAATGAAGGAAACAATAGCAAAGATCAATAAAACTAAAAGCTGGTTCTTTAAGAATTAAACAAAATTGATAAACCACTAGCCAGACTCACCAAGAAAAAAAGGGAAAAGACTCAAATCAACAGAATTAGAAATGAAAAAAGAGAAATAACGACTGACACTGCAGTAATAAAAAGGATCATGAGAGATTAGTACAAGCAACGATATGCCAATAAAATGGACAACCTGGAAGAAATGGACAAATTCCTAGAAAAACACAACCTTCCAAGTCTGAACCAGGAAGAAATAGAAAATATGAACAGACCAATCACAAGCACTGAAATTGAAACTGTGATTAAAAACCTTCCAACAAACTAAAGCCCAGGACCAGATGGATTCACAGGAGAATTCTATCAAACGTTTAGAGAAGAGCTAACACCTATCCTTCTCAAACTCTTCCAAAAAATTGCAGAGGGAGGAACACTCCCAAACTCATTCTATGAGGCCACCATCACGCTGATACCAAAACCAGACAAAAATGTCACAAAGAAAGAAAACTACAGGCCAATATCACTGATGAACATAGATGCAAAAATCCTCAACAAAATACGAGCAAACAGAATCCAACAGCACATTAAAAGGCTCATACACCATGATCAATTGGGGTTTATCCCAGGAATGCAAGGATTCTTCAATATATGCAAATCAATCAATATGATACACCATATTAACAAATTGAAGGAGAAAAAACATATGATCATCTCAATAGCTGCAGAAAAAGCTTTAGACAAAATTCAACACCCATTTATGATAAAAACCCTCCAGAAAGTAGGCGTAGAGGGAACTTACCTCAACATAATAAAGGCCATATATGACAAACCCACAGCTAACATCGTTCTCAATGGTGAAAAACTGAAACCACTTCCTCTAAGATCAGGAACAAGACAAGGTTGTCCACTCTCACCAATGTTATTCAACATAGTTTTGGTAGTTTTAGCCACAGCAATCAGAGAAGAAAAAGAAATAAAAGGAATCCAAATAGGAAAAGAAGAAGTAAAGCTGTCACTGTTCACAGATGACTTGATACTATACATAGAAATCCTAAAGATGCTACCAGAAACCTATGAGAGCTAATCAATGAATTTGGTAAAGTAGCAGGATACAAAATTAATGCACAGAAATCTCTTGCATTCCTATACACTAATGATGAAAAATCTGAAATAGAAATTAAGGAAACACTCCCATTTACCACTGAAACAAAAAGAATAAAATACCTAGGAATAAACCTACCTAGGGAGACAAAAGACCTGTATGCAGAAAACTATAAGACACTGATGAAAGAAATTAAAGATGATACAAACAGATGGAGAGATATGCCATGTTCTTGGATTGGAAGAATCAACATTGTGAAAATGACTATACTACCCAAAGTAACCTACAGATCCAATGCAATCCCTATCAAACTACCACTGGCATTTTTCACAGAACTAGAACAAAAAAATTCACAATTTGTATGGAAACACAAAAGACCCCGAATAGCCAAAGCAATTTTGAGAAAGAAAAATGGAGCTGGAGGAATCAGGCTCCCTGACTTCAGACTATACTACAAAGCTACAGTAATCAAGACAGTATGGTACTGGCACAAAAACAGACATAGAGATCAATGGAACAGGATAGAAAGCCCAGAGATAAATCCACACACATATGGTCACCATATTTTTGATAAAGGAGGCAAGAATATACAATGGAGAAAAGACAGCCTCTTCAATAAGTGGTGCTGGGACAACCGGACAGCTACATGTAAAAGAATGAAATTAGAACACTCCCTAACACCATACATAAACATAAACTCAAAATGGATTAAAGACCTAAATGTAAGGCCAGATGCTATAAACTCTTAGAGGAAAACCTAGGCAGAACACTCTATGACATAAATCACAGCAAGATCCTTTTTTGACCCACCTCCTAGAAAAATGGAAATAAAACCAAAAATAAACAAATGGGACTTAATGAAACTTAAAAGCTTTAGCACAACAAAGGAAACCATAAACAAGACGAAAAGACAACCCTCAGAATGGGAGAAAATATTCGCAAATGAAACAACTGACAGAGGATTAATCTCTAAAATTTACAAGCAGCTCATGCTGCTCAATATCAAAAATCAAACAACCCAATCCAAAAATGGGCAGAAGACCTAAACAGACATTTCTCCAAAGAAGATATACAGATTGCCAACAAACACATCAAAGGATGCCCAACGTCACTAATCATTAGAGAAATGCAAATCAAAACTACAATGAGGTATCACCTCACACCAGTCAGAATGGCCATCACCAAAAAATCTACAAACAATAAATGCTGGAGAGGGTGTGGAGAAAAGGGAACCCTCCTGCACTGTTGGTGGGAATGTAAATTGATACAGCCACTATGGAGAACAGTATGGAGGTTCCTTTAAAAAGTAAAAGTAGAACTACCATACGACCCTGCAATCCCACTACTGGGCATATACCCTGAGAAAACCATAATTCAAAAAGAGTCATGTACCAAAATGTTCATTGCAGCTCTATTTACAATAGCCAGGACATGGATCAACCTAAGTGTCCAGTGACAGATGAATGGATAAAGAAGATGTGGCACCTATATACAATGAAATATTACTCAGCCATAAAAAGACACGAAATTGAGTTATTTGTAGGGAGCTGGATGGACCTAGAGTCTGTCATACAGAGTGAAGTAAGTCAGAAAGAGAAAAACAAATACCGTATGCTAACACATATATATGGAATCTAAAAAAAAAATGGTTCTGAAGAACCTAGGGGCAGGACAGGAATAAAGACGCAGATGTAGAGAATGGACTTGAGGACATGGGGAGGGGGAAGGGTAAGCTGGGACGAAGTGAGAGAATGGCATGGACATAGATACACTACCAAATGTAAAATAGCTAGCTAGTGGGAAGCAGCTGCATAGCACAGGGAGATCAGCTTGGTGCTTTGTGACCACCTAGAGGGGTGGGATAGGGAGGGTGGGAGGGAACGCAAGAGGGAGGGGATATGGGGATATATGTATACGTATAGGTGATTCACTTTGTTATACAGCAGAAACTAACACCACATTGTAAAGCAATTATACTCCAATAAAGATATTAAAAAAAAAAAAAAGACTTGGGCCTTTATAATCCACTCTCTTTATAGCTGTTTATTGGCCAAGAAAGAAAGAACTGTGGTCCCCGCAGCGCCTGTGTGCGGACTGAGACAGGAGGATGCCGAGGCACTCGAGGTGGCTGTGGTCCACTTGCTCTAGAAAGTTTATTCAGATGCTCTTCCAGCACTTAGAAGACATCTTCACATATGAGTTGGGCCAAGTGTGTTTATGCAAATACCCACGTTCTGACTTAGCCTTGGTTTATCAGAGAAACACTCATTCATTATACTGAAGAGCAAAGTTTGACCCAGGCAGGGGAAATTTGACTATTTGTCAATAGTTGATGCTACATATTAAACAAACAAGCGGCTCTTTTTAGGCTTTGAAGTTCTATTTTATTTCCATAGCAGCACTCATGTTCTGCACAACACAGACTCCCAAGGAAAATAAAGGGAGCCATAGGCCAAAATGATACTCCAGAGCTCCAGAAAATTACCGAAAGAGATGCCTAAATATAAATCGGTAGTTAAGTGAGACACTAATTGTAGGTAAAGTGATGACGGTGATAGTAGCAAACTAGGTCCCACACATCTGTGCAGTTGTTAAAAAGGCTGTTGAACTCTCCCAACAACAGTCACAGGAGGTAGGTACTAATATTATCCCCGTTTTATGGATGGAGACACCCAGGTACAGGAAGACTGAGTTGTCTTAAACCCAGGCAGGTGTGTCCTTACCCTCTTGAGATCTGAGTGACTCATGACACATCTGGACCAAGTCATCTCTCGGGGGTCTTACAGCCCTGCCTTTCCACAGTAGAGCATCTATTCCAGTGGGGGGCAGGGACAGAAGTATAAAATCAGAAGATAATGCAAACGGACCACATCTGTGCTATTATATGCCAAGTAAAGGTGTGGAAAACTCCTAGAAGATCTAAGTTTTCACTTTTCTTCCACCTGTTTGGCATTTTATAGCAAAGAGCTCTTACATGGTGAGCTTATAGGTGATGGAATCCCTGTTGGTCATAAATAGCCTAAAAAAACAACAAAAAGGACCAAAAACACACAAAAACTTATGAATAGCTTTAAGGTTTCTCTCTGGGAACTAAATACAGGCAGGACTTCTGTTATCTCTGGCATATTTTTGCAATAATCAACAAGAGGTCTTCTCCCCAGAGAGCTGTATTAGGAGATGGGTTTTTTTTTAACTATGGATCTATTTTCCTAGAAAAATGAGCTACTGACACCTCAAAGAAGTAGTTTTGCCCCAAATGTCTATGACAGGCCTTCTGAGATGAGCCAGGCATGGAGTCACTTAATACAGGTCTCAGCACCCACTGTTCACACAGAATTGTAGATAGGGCAGGAGCTGGGAAAGCTGAAAGGAAGCTATTCAAAGAGAGAGGCCTGAACAGTATCTGAAAACTAATTTAAAATAATAAAAATACCATCTTCCTTTATAATCAGGTAGTACTATTTTCTAAAGAGGTTTGGGGATAATGATGTTGTCTTTTGCTAAACTGAACCCAGTTTTGACCACAGCCATTACTGGCAAGGTGACCTTTCCCTAAACCATCAGCTTTGCCCCAGGCTTCCGTGGCCTAAAAGGCATCATTTGTTCTTTTAAGTACTGGCACTTGGCCATTTTTTCTCTCTCAAATTCCACATTCACGTGTCTGTCTGGTGATGAGCTTTCCATTTTTCTCTCCTTGCTCCAAAGATGTGCCCTGTCGTATGGCAGGGTTTTTTATTAATTGACTCTCAAATGATCTTGAAGGTAGCTCATGAAATCAGATCCCAGGGCTCTCCACATGACCGTCAGCTCTTATAGCTCTGTATGAACTTTTTAACATTTTTGGAGAAAGACGTGTGTGTGTGTGTGTGTGTGTGTGTACACATGTGTGTGAACTAATTCAAGCATTCCCCAGAGACCTTGTATTCCTCAGACCCCCAGCAGCCGCAGGCTATGTTTCCCATTAAGGATTTATTTTCTGCTAAGAAGTGATCTTTCTGCCCCTGAAAGAGGTTCTATTCCCATTTAGCGCCTGTTAGAAGCTCCCTGAGATTGGATTGAGCAGTGGTCTCAGAATACAGATTTCAGGGCACATTATTCATACAGAAAATAAGATCAGGGCTGAGAAAATCCAGTTTTTGTGATAGGTGAGATGGAGGGAAGATGTCATTCTTGTCTGATTCCCGGTGATTCACTGAACCTGTGTCTTCACCCCTCCAGAGAACAGAGGGAACTAGTTCCTGCCTGCTCCTACCTCATTAGAGCCTTGTGTGGGCAATGACTTGACGCTTTTGGAGTTCTTCTGTGTACTTGCCTTGGGGGCGGAAGAATGATTGGTATTATCATGATTCAGCACTTGCCAATGGCCCTATGTGAGATGGGCATTCTTGGGCTGACACGCCAATAAGAACGGATCTGAACTGTTTGAGATGCACCGAGTCACAGCCTGTTGATAAATAGGAACCCAGGAGTCACACACGGGCTGGCCTCGGGTAAACCACGGCTGGCTCACGCTCTATTTTTAGTTAATAGAGCTCTGCTGAAATATGGCACCAAGTACAAACCCTCTCACCCGTGGTTCATCTGAGTCACATGTAATAGCTGTACAGAGTAAGGAGGTCACACTGAGCTATGTAAAGGTATAAAACAAAACTCGAGCCCGGTGTGGGCTCCAATGGCCATACACACCCCAAAGTCACTGGCTCCCTCTGGGCAGTAATCATCCAACTGTCCCCCAGCGTTCTCACCGGGAGGCCCCGCAAGCTGCTCAGAGCTCACCCCGCTTTCTGCTGAGCACCCCTTGTCCCCCACACGGGCGCACCCTCGGTTTGAGACAATTATGTCCACCTCACTTTCTGCAGCAACTTGTCTCCATTTGGTTGTTTCATCCCTCCTGCCACAGCCAAGCCCTGCCTATTGACTCTGATACATCTTTCACAGAATCTCATTTTCATCCCTGTCATTGGAGTCCAAATGCCAACATACTGATTATTCTCACTGTGACAAATACAGTATCTCTTCAGCAATCTCTTCAGATCTCCGTCTCCTGGGAAAACAGTTCCCTCCCCTCCGAGCCTTTTCATAATATCGCATGCTCAGATCACCACCATCCCCCCACCCATCCTTCACAAGCTCACACTGCACATTTTTCATATCTGTTCTGAAATGGCATCTTTGCCCAAGTTCAGCCTCACTGGTTTCCTGCCTGTGTGTGTGTGTCTCTGGGAAGCCCCTTGGTCCATGGGACAAATCCTTCTGCCCCTGTAGGCTGTTGCCAGGCTTAATTTGAGCACTCTACCAATTACAGTAAGTTCTGTAATCAGATCAAAGCATTGGTCCCTGCTTGCTGGCCAGAATGGGGATGATTCCTCCTGACATAGCAAACAACCTCAAGAATTTCTTCTGAGTCAGCTGTGGGGCGCTCAGGCATGCGAAATCACAGGGCAAGTTCATACGTTCAAACATAATGATAGGATCATTTGACATGAAACTCATGCTCATGTACTGGCTGCTTTGTCAGCTGGGCTGAAGGACACACTTCTACAGAGATGCCTCTTGGGAGAGTGTCACACTTAGGCCACCTCAAAACACCCCAACTTGGGCCAGTGTGGCCTTTGTCCTAGGAGTCAGTTTGGTGTCCTTTTGATGAAGGAGCCCAGAATGCCTGGTCAGTCCCTGCCATCTGTGACCACAGGGATGTCTTCCTTAAGCTTTTGGATTGAAAAACAGTCAAATGAATATTTCTATCAGTATCTGATCAATTTTTGATAAATTATCAAAATTATCAATAAGAAATTATCAAATAAATTATCAACCTTACTTCTTTCTGTTTTATATATGCCCACTAAACTCTTTAGCAAGGAAATGATTCCTGGTTTGTAGAATCTTTTTATTGGCCTATTTTGCTATTAAAAAATGGTTGAGAAGACGTCTCCTCGACTCTTCCCAATGGCGTTTGGGAGAGTAATGTGTGCACACAGCCAACTCCTGACTGTTTTCTCTGAGTATCTCTGGTATCCCAGGAATTTAAACGTTAGGGATGTTGACAGGCGGGCTGACATTCCCCATCTGAAGTCTGGAAGGAGATCAGTCCTGTGAAACAGATAGGCTGATCCTGAAATAAAGTTCCTTGGCGTATGAGTAAGGGAAAATCTCAGAAGCCAAGTATTATCAGGTAACAGAGGTGACTGCAGGGCCCACTGTGAGCAGTTAAAAAAATCAGAGAAGTTCCTATATATGTGAAATCTATTTCATTTCAAAAATTGAGTAAAATTTTAAAAATAAAACAAATAAACCAGGGCTTACCTGGTGGCACAGTGGTTAAGAATCCGCCTGCCAATGCAGGGGACACGGGTTCGAGCCCTGGTCGGGGAAGATCCTACATGCCACAGAGCAAGTAAGCCCGTGTGCCACAACTACTGAAGCCCACGTGCCTAGAGCCCGTGCTCCGCAACAAGAGAAGCCACCACAATGAGAAGCCGTTCACCACAACGAAGAGTAGCCCCCGCTCACCGCAACTAGAGAAAGCCCGCGTGCAGCAACGAAGACCCAACACAGCCAAAACATAAATAAATAAAAATCAATCAATCAATCAATCAATCAGAGAAGTTGGCTTTTGTTCTTTTTTTCACATTCCCTTCCTTTATCATGTAGAAATGTAGGGAAAACAGATCATTTGCTCTTCTTCCTTCCACCCTACTTGCTTCATATTTTATTAATAAGCTTCCTATATATTATTACAAAAATATTCTAATCACCAAGTTAATTAAAATTTGATTCAAGTCATAAGAATTATGAAATACACAAAATTAAAAGGTCTGAGAAGACAAGGAACACTTGAGTTTCAGCACTTTGCACAGTGCCAGCATGTAGTAGGTACTCACTAAACACTTTCATAAAGGGATGAATGAAGGAATTGAAGAAACCTACTTCACAAGTTTGGGTTAAGAATTAAATGAGATGACTATTCCTGGCACAGAGTAGGTATTCAGTACTTTCTCTTTTCCTTCCCCCACAAAATAGCTAGAAGAATCTCCCTCTATTCCAGACCACCACTCAGTTTTCACAAATATCAGGTCAAGGATGTTCAGTTCATTACTTGACTGGTCCACCAAGAATATCCAGGTCAGCAGGCCAAGCCCAGTATGCTCATGAGGAGAGGTGGAACTCAGATTATAAAATCAGATACTGCCCCACATTGCCTCAGCTCTAGAACCCCCTGGGTGGTCTCAGCAAATACCTCCCTATAGAAAGGTTGTGTTCAAGAGAATCTCTCCCCTGAACAGTGAGTAGTCAAGGCTGAGTCCTGCTGTGTCCCTGCCTGTTGCTGCCTTTGGCCAGAGGGAAGTCTGAAGAAGGAATCCAGTTCTTGTTTACTTGGTCAGCCACAAGAGCTGAGCAACAGAGGGACGGTGAGTAATTCTAGATTGCACTACACTTTTTATTTTAACGGTAAGCGGAGATCTTCCTGAGATGATTTGAGTATAATCCTTACCTAAGATATGGCAACAAACTTTGGACCTCTTGAGTTATTTCCTTCCCTAGAAATCTTTGAACAACTTGTAAATACTCATATATTTACCTAAAAGAAGAAAATCCTGTGTGGAAGGGCTCACTTCATTCCTCCACAGAGAAGCTTTCTCAGATGCTAGGACTCACATTATTACCTAGCATGTGTGAGTACAGTCTGGCTGAAGAAAACCATGGTTGAATAAACTTACACATCAAACTCCTTAGAACAATTCCTACCAAACACTTAACATTTTTCTCAAATAAAATAGCAATACCAACTGTACATTTTATTTAAGTAAATGTTTGGAAGTTCATTAAAAAGTAAACATGGAAGATCAGAATTTTTTATTGTAACCTTGGACCAGTATTTGTACTAAAGAATTAAAGAGAAATGGAACCATTATGTAATAATTTTATTTCTTTCATGTAAAGTTTCAACTTTGGTTTTTTATTTAAACTTTCATTGGTGGATTAAAATTGTCATCCATATTTACTTGTATGTGCATAATTCATTTTATATACACATATGTGTACATTCCTAACTGAAACTTTGTTGTCAAATTCAAGTATCATTATAAACTTATGTAATGTCCCTCTATAAGAGCCTCTTCTAACACCAACTGCTATATTGTGATTCATTTCTGGCAACAACCACCAGGAGTTAGCACAGACCCACAAGTAAAGGCACAGTGCACAGATGACTGCCCTCACTTCAGGTGCCAGCCTGCAGCAGTATCCCCAAGCCACCTGCACTTTTGTCCAACTGGCTCCAGATCCAGGGCGTTTCCATGACCTGTTAGGTTTGATAGTTCACTAGAATAGCACTCAGAAGTCAGAAAACCTCTATCATTTTATTATAAAGCACACGTATCAGGACCAGCTAAATGAAGACGCTCACGGGGAAAGATCTGACAGGATCTTGAACACAGAGTTTCCGTGCCCTTTCCTTGTGGAACTGGGTACATCGATGTATCACCAACCAGGAAGCTCAGTAGGGTCCAGAGTTTTTATTAAGGTTTCATTACATAGGCATGTAACTCAATCTCTGTCCCTACTTCCCTCCCTGGAGGTCAGGCTACCCCAAAACCCCAACTCTCTCTCATCACATGGTTGGTCTTTTTGTGACCAGTCCTCACCCTGAACCATCTCATTAGCATGAACTCAGGGAACCAAGGGAGTCATGAATAACAAAGACACTCCTATCTCTTGAGAAATTCCAAGGGTGTCAGGAACCCAGGATAAAGACCAGACTAATTCTTTATTATAGTATAGAGCCCAGTGACACAAAACCAAACGGGGTCAGGTGAAGCAATTCTATACACACCCAGCCTATTTTGGCCCAGGTACGTGGCTTTCTTAGGGATGTCTTAGGGTGTCAACTTTAGAGCATCTACAAGGATAATGTAGCTCACTTATCTTTCCAGCTATCCTTCATAATTGTTGATTCCCTCAGCTACAACTTTATATTTTACATTATGTGATTAAGACCTCTAAGAAGCTACAGGAGAAACCTGGCAGCCATCACCATGACCAAGTAACCCAAGTTAACATCACCAGGCATGGGACCATGGACACCACATGTCTCTTCATATGATGCACTAAGAAGGAGATAACTTCACTTTTGTAGTATTACCACCAAAAATTCATAACTTGAACCTATTCATAAGGAAACATGACATAAACATACACTGAGAGGTGGTTTACAAAATAACTGGCCTGTACTCTTCGAAAATGGCAAGGTCATGAAAACAAAGACAGAGTGAGGGATGGTTCCAGAAAAAGGAGACTAAAGAGACATGACAGCTAAGTGGAATTCACTACTCTGAGTTGGATCCAGGACAGAGAAAAAGGTAGACATTATCAGGTCAATTGATATAATTTGTATATGGATGGTGGATCCAATAGTATGATTACACCAATGTTATATTTCCTAGTTTTGATAACTGTGTTGTGTACAAGGAGGGGCACATGTAAGAGACTTTACTTGTTCTTAGAAAACATACGCTGACATATTTAGGACTCGCTGTGATGTGTCTGTCCTTCACTCTCAGAAGATCCCTCCTGAGAGGTGGAACAGGGCGGGGGTCATAAATGACAAAGCAAATGGGGTAAAATGTGAGCAATAAGTGATACTCTTGGTAAAGGGTGTATAGAAGGTCTTTGGACCATATTTGCAACTTTTCATTAAGTTACAAATTATATCAAAATAAAAAGCTTTTTTAAACAATCCATGTGTGAAGAGGGAGGAAATGCGTAATGTTGCAAAGAAAATACTCATAACTAACCGGCTTTAAAGAAACACGGAAAGAGGTGCTGTGATTTTGGTGCTTGCTTCTTGTACTAAATTTAGAGATCTTGGTAAAAAGATGTTCTCATTGATTATTATTATTCTTAAGATTATTTGAAAACATTTTTTCAACTTAAATCTCTGTTTCCCCCATTCTTACTGAATGGGGAATTTTTTTCCTTTTTCTCCTTTTTTTTTTTTTTTTTTTGCATTTAGCATGTGCTGAGTTCTGTGCTTTTTACTGCAGGAAACCCAGCTTTGAACAAAGCATGCTCCCTACCCAGTGAGCTTACAGTTTTATAGGGCAGACAGGCCCTCTCATACTCAACTGTTTACATGTGATAAGAATTGAAACCTTAAAGTGATACAAAGTGCTATAAGAGCACACAAGTCTGAGGTCCTGCTGAGTTTTGAGATGAGAGGAATTGGTCAGGGGAGGAGAAGGTAGAAAGCCATCCCCAGGCATCTGGTCTCCCCACCCCTGGGCAGCCCTGATGAAACCTATCACTACCCCTTACTACAAAGGAACGTTCACATCATTTCCTCAATATTTCTTCCAGAACCAGGTGTCAATGACTTAAAGTTGAAAGGAAGTTTCATAATCATTTCCTCTTCTACTTTTCCTCCTATGCTCTCTTCTTCTCTTAGTCCCCGGCATCTTGGCAGGGGTGAATTTGTGCCTAATTATTCAATCAACAACCAGTGGGCAAGAATTGGAATTTAACTTTGACCTCTGATGAGCCTGGGTAGCACAATCCAGGTTTCAGTTTGGCCAGAATCATAAGCAAAGATAAGCAAATCCTGGCACAGGTAAGAATGAAATTTGGTTAATGACCTTTTGATGGAATGGACAGAAGGTGATTCTTGACTGGTTTGGTTGCAGAAATTTTCACACACTACACGTGAACACCATCTGCTATCTTTCCTTGTACCTAAACAGAGAAACTGGAAATGAACTGAGAAATCAGAGATGGTCAGAATAATTCTTGATGTATAATGTTTAACGTTATAAAAATCTGACCCATAGAAAAATGTTGCATTAGTTCTATCATTTCGATAGGAGACTCCAAATGGATTCCTGTAATATATAGTTTACAAATCTTCTCTAATCTTCACACTTCCTCTCTTTTAGAAACCACAGACAAGCAAAAAATGTCAGTGACATATCCAAAGAGCCCCTGTTCATTCGGTTCTAAGAGCTTGGGGGGAGTCCACACATTTTTCAATAGTAGGTGAGACCATTAGAAATCATGGCACCTCTATATGATTTTTTTCACACCCCTATAGATAGCTCTGACCAACTGAAAAAAATAGAAAAGAAGTAGAAATAGCACCTTTATTTTGTCAAGATGGATGAAATCAGACTCCTCCTTGCATTTAGTACTATCATGACAAAAGGAACAATTTCAGCTTCACTGTACAGTAGAAAGATTTATGGCTGGAAAGCATTCTTCCCTCCCTTGAGCAAGAACATTTGGAATTATTAACAAAAATGCTGTGACTGGCTATTTCTTGGCTGGAATTTTTTATAATACTATTGGCGTGGTCCAATCAACTGGAAAAAAAAAGTTTGGTTTAATTATATATATGTAGATAAAGATATTGATATAGTGAGACAGAGAGGGAGAAAATCTTTTTATAATTTAACTCATGACTTTTGGGCTTTACATGCACATGATTAGTTTTTGCCATCATATGTTTGGAGCAATTAAAAATGACAATTTCTCATCTTAAGTATTTGCAAAGCTCCAGTTTAGTTCAGGGCACTTGGAAGTCGTATACTTACCGTCCTCCAAGAAAGATCTCTAAAGTTAATATCAGCAGTGTGACTCTGTTTATTTGTAGTTAGGATAACCAGGAAATTGAGGTGAGATATTAATCACATCCTTTCAACACATGGCAAATTCAGTTATAGTGTAGTCAAACATTCGAGAGATTAAGCAGGCTAGTTGTCCTAAATATGTTCTTTTTCATGGGAGGCTTCAAAGGATATTCATGATCTGGACTTGGAACCCCCTTTTTACTGTCCTGCCTTTCTCTTTATTTAAAGCCAAATGGGAAAGCAAGATGGAGAAAGGTAAGAACATTAATCCACTTTAGAGGTCCTGCAAGCAATGGATGAAATCATTTAGCAAAAAATAAAGTCTTTGGGGGCATATCAGAGGTGCTAATATGACTAAGAACTTGGGCCTCTGGGTTTACATTCCCATCTAAACCCGCATGTAGATCCCCAGCTTCCTGTTGCCTCTAGGCTTGGACCACCTGGCTCCCGTGTCTCAGCTTGGATGCCTTGCCATCCCACCCCAGCACCGGGTCCCCTCCCTCCTCGCATTCAGAGTTTAATGAGTCCTTCTCATTATTCCGGACATTAGCCATTGATTTACTTTGCCCAGACTTCATCTTGGATTTAAATGTTTTCTTTATCCCCCTTTTTGTTTTTCTCATCGCTTAATGCTTGACCTTTTCAAGACCCCCTATAAAAAGACATATCACCTCCAATACTTGAACCTTCTTGGTTTACTCGCTTGCAAACAACTTCACAGGTCCTGTCTTTTTGGCTCGGCTTCAGCTATAATTATTTACTTGTCAGTGTTTTCCTTCTCTGTTACCTTTTTTTTTTTAATTTATTAAAAAAAAATTTTTTTTGAGTATAATCAAAAAATTTTTTTTGATTTACAATATTGTGTTAGTTTCAGGTGTACAGCAAAGTGAATCAGTTATACATATACATATATCCACTCTTTTTTATATTCTTTTCCGGTATAGGTCATTACAGAGTATTGAATAGGGTTCCCTGTGCTATACAGTAGGCCTTTATTAGTTATCTATTTTATATATAGTAGTGTGTATTTTCCATTTATTTTTTTTTTCTCATCTGCTGTGACCTTTAACTCTAGAACTACATTGAAAAGCATGACACACTTGGATACAGGTTGTGTGAAGAGAGATGCTTCACAGAAAATTGCCCTGCGTGATGAGAGCTTCATCCTCCATGTTTGCTCTTCCCAATGGGCTGTTTTGAAAGAGGCATCTTGTTTCTACCATTTTACCTGACTTGATTTGTTTATTTTCCGTCCAAAACCAGAAAGTTGGTTAGACACACACTAAAGAGAAATTGTGTAAGTTATTAGAATGAAAAAAACCAAAGTTTTGTGTTTTTTTACAAAGTAGTGAAAAATATAAGTAACAACATAATAAACCATAAACTGAAGACCATTGAAAAGTGATTTCTCTTATTAGGCAAATCATTACTGCTTATTCCTGTTAAAATAACTCTTTGGGTCCCTACTTGAGCCATACTCTATGGGACAGCCAAATGGAGAACTTTTTTCTCCCCCCGTCTCAAGCTGAGAGCAACAAGAATGCATTTTGTTAGTAGAACTTGTTGTAAATCACTGCCAAAGGGAGAAACTTTTTGGAAGTTTGTCACGGTAAATCAATGTATTTGTCATGGGTTAAAGAATGGCAGAAGATATGTGGAAACCTGATGCTGATCGCTTGGTTACAAATGACTTGCAGATGTTAAAATGTGTTTCCCAATTAAAAAGAATACGACAAAATGCCAGGCTGCTTGGCAAGAAGGGGCCAGACACCTGCCTAAAAACAATGAGAATCAAAATAAGCGGCAACCACCGAGATAGTCCTGAAACTTCCTTCCTAAAGGCTAATAATAGCCCCTTCCATATTCTTTTTTCATGTGAACTACAGATTCCTAGACTAAATACATATCCAGTGTATCCTGGTAATTTCTCAGCACAGATGAGATGTACTTAGTTTTGCAACTTTGGTGACATTGTGCTTTATCAGGAGCCTGGTTCTAATTCCTTCATTTCTCTACCAATTGATTGTAGATCACTCCTTTGGAGTATCCTGGCAGGGCCTGGCAGCAGGTTCCAAATGACTACCAGCTGCCTGCTTGCTCTTCATGTTCATCATAAAGATTCAGGAGAATTTTCATAATGTGAAATCAATTTTTATCAATTTTCGTAAGTGATAAACCCTTTGGTTCTCTTAGCAGTTTGAGATAGAGATCAGCTCTTAAGTCAGATCATTTCTCAAAAACAGATCAAGCAAATTCCTAGCAGGCATTCTAGCCTGAGATGAAGGAGCTACAGGTCACCCGCTGCAAAAAACAAGTTTGTTTTTCAGGCCAAGAGGCAAATACTCAGTTACCTTCTAGAATAGTCAGACCTCACTGAGACCCAAATTTCACCATTTATAGGCAAGTCTGATGAATGGATTAAAGGATTTGCAGACTCTGGGAGCACATACAGGCGAGAAAATGGATTATGAAAGCCCACAAGGATTAATCAAACATTCTGAGCTTCTTATTTTATTGTAAATGGCATAAAGACATCATTGTATCATGGTTAAGATACACTGTAGTTAGACCCTGTGGATATGTAATTTTCATTCAAAGACTAAAACAAAGAATCCTTTTCAAAGTCCTTTTAAAATAAGTTTAGGAAAATATCAAATCAGGAAGCTCTCCAGATAAGGAGACAATAAGCATTACTTTTAAAAGAAATCATTTTTCCCTCTATAAATAGTGGGAAATGTTGTTTCTTTGTTCACATACATATATCTTATTTGTGCTTTGGGAGGATTTTAATTTCCAGTAGCAATTGGTGTGGGGACTTTTGGAGTTTGGCTTAATGTTTATTCTCGAAAGATTTGTTTTGGTTAACTGCATTTAAACCTATTTAAAAGGTATAATTAAAATAGGATGTTGAGGCCAAACATTTTTAGAGTCTATTGTTTTGGCAGTTTAATTTTATGCAAAAAAAACCTCCCAAAAAACAATGAAGCCCACTTAAATGAACACCTGCTTAAAGAATAGCCCTGTAGAAAAGATCATATCTGAAATCAAACAAATATAAATTTTAAAAAGCCACATGATGAAATGATACATCATTACTCTTGGTATGCCTATAATGAAATAATGAATATTTATACAATACAATGATGAAACAGAATATAGATAACCACGTGGTCATTTTTACTTCCAGTCTCAATTAATCACAATCATTCTTAGTAATTTTCAGATGAAAATATAAACAGATATAAAAGCCATTAAAATGAAGATACTCATAAATTTATTCATATTCTTTCATGGCACACAATGCATAATAAAAGTGCACATGCAAATATCAAACTAGCAACTGAAAATTTTTCAGAGATTTGCCTTATTAAAATAATCTTCATTTCCAACAAAGTTCAATCAAAGGGTAAGCTGTCTATTTTCTTTGTATATCATTCTTATGGAATTTTGTGTCATTTACTTTTGTAAATTCGAAAATTCAGAAAAGATAAGGTTTTTCTGGATATTACTTAGCTACAGTCCCTCCACTTCCATTCTCTAATAGCTATTCAAAACATTTTCACTTTAAGATTACCCTATTTTAAATAAATGCTGGAGAGGGTGTGGAGAAAAGGGAACCCTCTTGCACTGTTGGTGGGAATGTAGATTGATACAGCCACTATGGAGAACAGTATGGAGGTTCCTTAAAAAACTAAAAATAGAACTACCATACGACCCAGCAATCCCACTACTGGGCAAATACCCTGAGAAAACCGTAATTCAAAAAGAGTCATGTACCACAATGTTCACTGCAGCTCTATTTATAATAGCCAGGACATGGAAGCAACCTAAGTGTCCATCAACAGATGAATGGATAAAGAAGATATGGCACATATATGCAATGGAATATTACTCAGCCATAAAAAGAAACAAAACTGAGTTATTGGTAGTGAGGTGGATGGACCTAGAGTCTGTCATACAGAGTGAAGTAAGTCAGAAAGAGAAAAACAAATACCGTATGCTAACACATATATATGGAATCTAAAAAAAAAAAAAATGGTTTTGAAGAACCTAGGGCCAGGACAGGAATAAAGACGCAGACATAGGGAATGGACTTGAGGACATGGGGAGGGGGAAGGGTAAGCTGGGATGAAGTGAGAGAGTGGCATGGACATGTATACACTACCAAATGTAAAATAGATAGCTAGTGGGAAGCAGCCACATAGCACAGGGAGATCAGCTCGGTGCTTTGTGACCACCTAGAGGGGTGGGAAAGGGAGGGCGGGAGGGAGACGCAAAAGGGAGGCGATATGGGGATGTATGTATATGTATAGCTGATTCACTTCGTTATAAAGCAGAAACTAATACACTATTGTAAAGCAATTATACTCCAATAAAGATGCTAAAAAAAAACTACCCTATTTTACATTATATTTACATAAGATAAGGCTATAAATTACATTTAGGACACTGAGATAAGATTTTGGTTTCTCCTTAAGTATAATGATCAGATCATACTTCAAACATTTCTCCAAACAGAATCAAAATTCTTTGGACAGAGTCCATGCATGAAAATTAATATTTATTTCATTACAGAATTTTTTTCTGATGTAGAACATGTAAGCAAAATCACTCTTTGTAGCACTTGACTCCTTTTTTTTTTTTAATTGCTCTTTATTTGTAAACTAAAATTAATGTTATTAAAAAACCACATGAAAACTTCCAGTTTACTTTATCAAAAGAACACTGCCCATCATTTGGGTGTGCCTAAAATCCCACTTGACTCATTCTGTACTTAATTATTCATAGAAGAATCCTGAGTTGGCATCTGGAATGGCATTTGAGTTGGCATCTACCATCATATGAAAACTCTGGAAGCTTTCTGACCAGCATTTTCAGGAGTCCTATCAACTAGGATTTCTACAGACTAACACAGTTGGGAAACGTGCTCTCAGAACATGTTTACAGCCTTAAAGAGCTGGCAGGATTCCTGAGGTGGTTTACAGAGACAACATCCCAATCTTACAGAAGAGGAAGTCTTGATAAGATATTGATATTAGAGGAATAAGGAGCAAAACAGGCTTTTCCTGTGATTAGTACAATGGAAACATATGACAACTCTATTTTTATTTATTCCATTTTATTAACAAAGGCTTTAAAAGCTTTTGTGTACTCTAATTCCCCTAGAAAAACTAGGAGACTTGTAAGAATTTCTATTAGGTTTTATAAACGCTAAACTGGAAGTTCACTCAGGTCTCGGGGGTCCACTCATGTTTAAAAGGTTCCCATGAACTAGAACTGCAGCTCCTGAGATGTGCACGAACCCTGGTGGCCACATTTTCACAGGAAAACACCAAGCAGAAGGAAGGGCAGCTTGAGAGCCGTAGGCAATTGCTTCTCATGTAAGCTGTGCAATTCCTTGCCGCCTAGAAGGAAGCAAATTTGCCTGGCGAAGAAGGGGCTCGCTCCCGCAAAGTAGAAGAAAATGACAGAGGAAACCCATAAACCGCAAACAGCAATGCCTTTTTTTTTGACTCCTTGTCCCTACTCCTGGTGCCATGATGCATCCTCTTCCCGGTTACTAACAACTAATCCTGGCCAAGGTGCTAACAAATGTTCAAGCCCTGACCTCTCTCCAACCTTCTTTTTTTGTTTGTTTCCTTGTTTATTACTTATTTATTAAACTGAGGTATAATTGACATATAACATTATATTTGTTTCATGTGCATAACATAATGATTCGATATTTATATACATTGCAAAATGATCACCACAAAAAGTCTAGTTAATATCCATCACCATACATAGTTATGATTTTTGGGGAACTTTTAAGATCTACTCTTTTAGCAACTTTCAAATATGCAATACAGTATTGTTAACTGTGGTCACTATGCTGTATGTTACATCCCCATAACTTATTTATTTTATAACTGGAAGTTTGTACCTTTCGACCCTCTTCACCCATTTCGCCCCCTCCTTACCCTCCATTTCCTCTGGCAACCACCAGTCTGCTCTCTGTATCTGTGAGGCTGGTTTTTGTTTTTGTTTTAAATTCCACATGTAAGTGAGATCACATAGTATTTGTCTTTCTTGGTCTGGCTTATCTCACTCTGCATAATGCCCTCGTGGTCCATCCGTGTCATTGCAAGTGGAAAGATTTCATTCTTTTTTCATGGCTGAATAATACCTCATTGTATTTATACACCACATTTTCTTTATCCATTCATCCATTGATGGACACTTAGGTTGTTTCCGTGTCTAGGCTGTTACAAACAATGCTGCAACAAACACGGTGAATATATCTTTTCAAATTAGTGTTTTCATTTTCTTCCGATAAATACCCAGAAGTGGGATTGCTGGATCATATGGTAGCTCTATTTTTAACTTTTTGAGGAACCTCCATGCTTTTTTCCATTGTGGCTACACTGGTTTATTGTAGCCTTTGTGTACAAAATTGTCATCACAGCTCAAGGCAATGAATTAATAACAACAATAACAATACGTGTGGAGTCAGGGGCTTCACACACTCCCTTGCTTAAACTTCATGATAACCCTACTGAATAGCAATTATTCTCAAATGTTCCAAATGAAGGTTTAGAGAGGTAAGGAATTTGTCCGAGGTTACACCTCTCATAAGTGGCACATCTATAGGTCAGATGCCAAATCCAATGCTCATGCCTCTTCATCATGCTGCTTAGTGACGAACTTTCAGAATATGTGAAAGGAGATGGGGGAGACATTGTTTTATACAGGGGTTCTCCTAGTCAACCGCTATTCCCGTCACACAGATGAGAGCCTACGCATGTGTTTGACTCCAAGGCCAGATTTCTTCCAAGTGTTGCTCAAGCTGTTTTATATTGCTTTACCTAATCCAAGTATAGTCTCTTAAACCATACATGACCTAGATTACATCCTAGATAAAAACAACTTTATAAATCATCACTAGATTAGGGTGCGAGTTTAGGTTACTCAAGTGGCCCCAAACAGGGGATTTATTTCATGTTTGGGATCAATTTGGTAATGCAGGGAATTGCTGCATGACGACAGTCTCTGATTCCTCTGGCCTGGATTGGCTACGACCAGGGAAGCCTGTTAAGGCTTTTCCCCACACAGTATAGTGTAGGAGAGACTGCCCATGGGAGATGAGTTTTGTCTCATTTTCTAGTTTCTTGCTTTCAGGGCACTGGATGAGCCTCTGTTCCCCTGTCTATTCTATCTCACTTCCCCACCGCAGCCTTCATTTTGTGTATGGTACTTGCTGGGTCTGTAATATTCCTGTGCGGTCATTGATTCATCAGTAAATATTTATTTTCTACTAAGTATTCAGCATCGTGAACACAATCAATGAGGAAGACCTAGTCCTCCCAGGGGTTCTTATCTCTTACTCCTGATCTTCTTGGTTGGTCCAGGTCTGACATAGAGCACAGTTACGCAGAACTAGCACAATGGGTCTCCACTAGTCACAATGTAACAGAGAAGAACAAACCTGACTCCATACTGGATCTATTCCTTTAGCTCTAACCCTGTGCTCTGTTGCTTGTGCTTAGTCATGCTGGCTCTGAACCTTTTGTAAAAGAATGTTGCCTATAGCCTGAAATATGCAGGAGAGCCCATACCCAAGGCTCTGACCTTTAAAGGTATAATACTTTTCCGTTCATATGGAGATAAAAAGTTGCAGAGTAGAGAATATCCTTCGTCTTGTTAGAGGTTTACAGGAACATGTGACCAGACCTATGTTGACAGCTGCAAGAATGAAGGATTCCAGCATCAAGAAGTTCACAACAACCAGCCACACCCTCTCCCCTTTCAGTATAAAAGAAGCCTGCATTCTAACTCAGGCAAGATGGTTCTTTGGGACACTAGTTCACCATCTTCTCTGTCTGCCAGCTTTCCGAATAAAGTTGCAATGCCTTGCCCTAACACCTCGTCTCTCAGTTTATTGGCCTGTCGTGTGGTGAGAGGTATGAGCTTGGACTAGATAACAATAAGCATGGATGAAGTTGATAAAGGGTTAGTGTTATTTCCAGAGCTGCAAAAAGTGCTACAGGAAGTACTAATTTCCCTGTTGCCAGAAGGGCCTGCATCTCTTGAACAGTGTGGATTCTTCTAAGCATCTGGATTTAAATGATTAAAGAACTTTCCTAATCTTGATAAATTGCCCCTTGGTCTTGGATATTCTATACATGGATTTGATAACATCTCTTTATCTGACAGCAGAGGGGCTTCTGATCCAGAATGGCTTCGATTCACATGGTGGATGATTTTCTCTGGAAAATGAAGAAAGGTGATCTGGTTCATTTCCTTTGATGCTTTTGAACAAGACAGATGATTATCCTGGGTGCAATGATTCGAACGTGTGGGAGGCCATCCTTTGTAGTAGGGAGTTTCTTTCTTCCCAGGCCTTCCCTAAATGAAGTTTTATCTTACAGATCCATCTCTAATTTGAAATTCCTTGTGAATGACGTGAGTAAACCTTCGGCTCTTGAACTGTATGGTCCTCTTGGCTTCCTCAATATTGAAATGAATTCTTGAGTAAGATCTGTAGGAGGACAATTTGCATTAATTATGATCACATCTGAAATTCTTGTCTTGACCATTCACTAATCTAATTATTCCCATTTTTGTATTCAACCTAAAACAGAAGGAAATGGTATAGTAGATATAAGGGTTTTCTTGGGAGGTATTTAGACCAGAAAAATGATTTTGAAATGGCATCCTCTTTCTTTTTTTCTTTTTTTGAAGTAGCGTCCTTTCTTCCAATAATATTAGAAACTAATATGTAAAAAGATCATAGGATTGTTCTTATTAAAATGGAGTACAGAGCCTTCTTCTATCTTGTCCCTGCTTTCCTTTCATCTGTCTGCTCCTCTCCCATTCACGTGGGACTTTGAGAAGGGCCTGTATGGACATCTAGAAGTAGAGTTTGAAAATGACAAAACTAGCTTATCTATCTCTACACACTTGAAGGTGTCCCATTCGAGATACATTCTACATTTTTCAGTTTAGAGGTACTTAGCCCCCTACAGATGAAATGCTTTTTTTTGTTTAATATCCTTTGCTTTATGGAATCCTCTTAACAGCCCCAAGAATTACAAACATTACACAGGGGCTTCCCTGGTGGCGCGGTGGTTGAGAGTCTGCCTGCCAATGCAGGGAACACGGGTTCGAGCCCTGGTCTGGGAAGATCCCACATGCCGCGGAGCGACTAGGCCCATGAGCCACAACTGCTGAGCCTGCGCGTCTGGAGCCTGTGCTCCGCAACAAGAGAGGCTGCGATAGTGAGAGGCCCGCGCACCGCGATGAAGAGTGGCCCCCGCTTGCCGCAACTAGAGAAAGCCATTGCACAGAAACGAAGACCCAACACAGCCAAAAATAAATATAAAAATAAATAAATAAATAAATTAATTAATTAATTAAAACAAACAAGGTCTATGAGGTCAGGAACCATGTCTGTCTTCCTCACCTTTGTAGTCCCAATGGCACAGAGTAGGTGCTCAATAAATGTTCGTTGAATGAATAACATTAATTAGTTTCCATTAATTTATTAAAAGTGTTCATTTTATCTAGTTTTTCTAATTTGCGTCACTTTATGCTTCTGTATTTTCATCTGCAAAACAGTATTTTGTCCACAGGGGTTATTGGAGAGATTAAATGCATTTAGCACAGAGTAGGCACTTAGTTAATATTTGTCAATAAGTGAAGAATGGTGCCTTTTTAACATAAGCTAAGTGTTTGAACTTACTGAATTAGTAATTTGCTTTCTTATCTTCATAAAGTAGGGTTGTTTTGGTTTTTTACCTGGAAATCAGTCTAATCAGCAAATAGTAATAAATTTGCCTTTTACATAACTCAAAGTGTTATGAGGATATCTGTTGGGATAACTTTCTTTGTTGTGTTTTGCAGAGATTATAAAACAAAGTATTTTACAATGGAAATAGCCATTTTGATTTAATTCACCAATAACTCAGAAGCAGCTGCAGGCAATCTTTTTCTATGTTCCAAAAAGAAAAAAAAAAAAAAAAATTGGCCTCAAAAGAAGCAAGGAAAAATTTAACCCAAAAGGATAATGTTTTGGAAAGTTTCAATGGAGTGAAACTTGGGGTTACAATAGAAATGTCTTAACAACTACAGCTTCTACTGGCATGAAGAGCATAATGCATATTGTGGTACCCAACTTAATTTACTCTGTAATTGTACCAGACAGCAAACAGGATATAAACAAAGAGAACAGCGACGCCTTTTAAAATGAATAGCTGGTCAGAAAATATTGACAAAGGGTATTTGTCAGCCAAAAAAATAGAAATGGGGCCTACATGGATGTATTTCTTCCCTCTATTCCTTTACAAGGTATTCATTTAAAAGGAATTTGCTATTCTCTCGTGTAGTTTACTTGTCAGATGGTACAATTACAGTTATTTTGCAGTCAATTTTCTGTTATATAATCACACAGACTTGTGTCTAATGCAACAGAAAATTGCCTGGGTGGAATAACTTTCAGGTGTTGGTTTGACTCTAGGGGTTTTGTGTTTGCTTTTCGGTCACAAAGTTTTCTTTTTGTTCAAATTCTATCCCAGAGAAATCTGAGTACCAACCCCACTCAGGAGAAGCACTATATGTAGCTGTTAGAGAGTGGGTCTTCGAGTCAGATAACACTGGTGTGGAATTCTGGTTCTACCACCTACCTACCATTTACTTGTGGGTATACCCCTGTTGCCAACACATCTTCTTGATGAGACAAAGCTGAGTTTACCACTTACTGCCGTGAGGGAGAGCACCACCTCCAAACAGTTCTGGAAGCATCTTGGGAGGAAAAGGGCAAGGTTGAATCTTACTGAGGATTTGAAGTTTGGTTTAAAGGTGAGTTTTTCAAAGCTGAGCCATGATTCGAATCAAGTTAGGATCACAGTACAACAGTCCAGGATTAACGAAAAGAATGAGGTGAGGGTTTTCAAACCAAGGATTCAAAGAATTTTAGGGTATCGACTGTCTGTTGATACCTTCCATTGAAGGGGTGATGGATCTTGCTGGTAAATTTCTGAAATGAACATTCCAACCATTTGCCCAGCAAGACACTCCCTGGAACAGTAAAGTAATGCTAATTCTACCTCGTGTCAAACTTCTTGAAAATAGGCATCATGCCTCTATCGTGGTCTGTGCCACAGAACCAAATACATAGCCTGAGCCCAAGAAATAGCTGTTGATCAGAACGGGCTCCCCACGGCCCCCTCGCCCCACCCCCTTTAATCCCAGACAGAGGGTAGAGCCTCCGCTCAGAAGATACTGTGTTTCCAAGGACACCGTGGAGCTCTATCTGCTTGACATTTAAACAGTTTAGTCAAATTCAATCTAAAATTGAATCAGTTCGCGGTCTTTAATGGGGGAGACAATGCCTAAGGCTTTGGGAAACACACTGTCAAGACTCTTTCTTCCCTTCAGTCTACTGGAATAGCTGTGTGGGAGCCTTAAAGGTAACCTTGCACACAGGAGCTGGGGTTTCCCTGCTCAGAAGCAGACCTTCCTGTGGATCCTGGGAATTTCAGCAGGAGTCGAAGGGCTGCCCGTGAGATTTCTCTGCAAAGGATTTCATGCCATTGCACGTTCTCCCTGGAAGTCATATTCCTGACTGAGCCGCGCTGTGAGCTGGATGGATTTGTTCCCCTCATTAGAATCTCAAATGTCCCGGGAGAAGAAAAGGACCATTGTGTCTGGCACACCTTGGCGCTATCTCTTCTCAGTTCAGTTCTGCCTATTTATTTCTCATGCCTTCTCTTTCTTTCTTTGAAGCCCCTTGGTATTATTCCAGCTCTTAATAGCCTACCTTCTGATGTTTTCCCAAACAAAGCATCCTTGTGTCAACTGTCAATTACTTACGCTCGACTTTGCTTTTTGGACAAGTAGGAAGAGGCTGTTAGAAAAGTTTTAGTTCTCTTCATTATTTTAAACCAGCAATTAAGACAGCAGCCAGAACTCTCTTGTGCTCTACTGGAAACAAACCCATCCTCCTCAGCCTTCCCTAGAATTGAATTATTGAAGCTTGATGTCATTTTGGTTTCCATGCAGTACAACCCCTTAAGAGCAATTTCATCCTTTCTTAGGTCTGATAACCAGTCCGAGTGCCAATTCCCTGAGGTACCTGAGATCAAATCTTACAAGACCATAATTTCATTTTCCTTATCTGTATTATATCATTTCTTGCCACATAACAGCTCTTAACATTGTTTGTATTGCCTTTATTATATCTGTGAATGAAGTTAATAGAACTTATGCCATTTAAAATACATGGAAGATTTTTAAATCATTTTGGCAAAATGATTTTAGCATACCTAGTGGAGTTGGCTTGCCTCTTCCAAATGATACTGTAATCATGCCATTCCAAAGCATAATAGTCATTCCTTATATTTTTCTTATGAATTAAAGTCTTCTGACCAATTTTGTTACCTACTCTATACGTTTCTGCTCAGTTTAAGACAGTCAACAACCAAGTTCTTTACATGTTTTGTACCAACCCCTTGTAATAGGCTTCAGAGTTGAAAAATCAGTCTCTGTTTTCTTCTGGGTAAGCGATTTTCATTTTAATGGAAAAATAATAATTATTTGAATTGTACTATTCCTTTAATGGAAACAGCAATCAATGGCTCTGGAACTAGTCTAACCATCTTGGCTGCACTTGGAAATAACAGTCTTACTATTACAGGGAAGGACCGAATCTGGGCTATCATTTTAACTCAATCTAAAAAGCAGAAAATGTTCTACGAGTTATTGTCACAGAATTGAAGAAGATTATACTGCCTTGTGACTAGTTTCCAGGAAACCAAGATGCACATCTATTCCTAAGGCTTGCTCTTTACCTTTTCCTAAAAACCCCCCGAGCCCCTTGGAAGAGGATGGGGCATGGCCCCCTCACTATACATGGGCTCTGTTATCTGCCACTGTATTAGCATCTCAGGAGCCAATGAAGTGACCAGGTGAGCTATGGCAAATTATTTAATGAACTCTGCTAGAGCCATGAGTGTTTTATGAATTCAGTATGTTGGGCTCCAAGTTTGTGAGGGGTGAGCTATACTAAGTCTTCAAACTAATTGTTTAATGGCAGAATTAACATCTTATAGGACATTTAGAGTCTTGCAAATCAAAGCACAGCACTCCATCTCTCTGTGGGATCTAATGAAAAATTCTATCCCTTTCTGCCCATACACAAATTTTCATTTCTGGGACAAATCTGTTTCAGATATTTTTAAGACTTGCCTCCTGACAAAAAGGAATACTTTTTCTGTGATTTCCAGTGGAATAGTAATATTACGGCTAGGTGGAAGCCTGTCTGTTATATAAGAAGTTTCTCACCACTTTTTGAATTGCAGAGTCAGGGGCTGACTCTCCAAATATCACCAACTCCATGTAGACAAGGCGAAGCTGAGTTTATTGCTGTGCAGGGGAACTCCACAGGGCTTTTATAGCATCTTGAAATGGGAAGGACAAGATTGCATATTGTTGACGTTTTTTAATTTGGTTTGTTGGAGAGGAAACACTTTTCGTCTATACTCTTAGTTTCAGTATTGAAGCTCTGCAAATTAAACTGACAAATGATATATTAGCAAGAGAAAAGGCAGCTTTTTATTCACCTAAATTTGTGGGAGTTCACAGAAAATTGTGACTCAAAAGATGGTTAGAATTGGGGGCCTTATATACCATCTTAATAAAGGAAGATGAGCAGGAAAAAGGGTACCTATCTGTTTAGGTGATTTCTTATACCAGTGCCAATTTCTTTCTTTTTAAAGATTTTTTTGATGTGGACTATTTTTTTTTAAGTCTTTATTGAATTTGTTACAAAATTGTTTCTCTTTTATGTTTTGTTTTTTTGGCCGTGAGCCATGTGGGATCTTAGCTCCCTGACCAGGGATTGAACCTGCACCCCCTGTATTGGGAAGCGACGTCTTAATCACTGGACCACCAGGGAAGTCCTAGCCAGTGCCAATTTCTGATTTCTCATGTTCAGTGACAGGAGTGACTCTCTGGTTGCAAAACTCCTAGGGAGGGGATTTATGATGGTTGAATTATTTGGGGAGGCTCTGCTTTTTGGACAGATAAGGAGAGTTCAAGAAAAAAAATATCTCTTTGTAAAGAGTGGTATATTCCAGATCGCTTCAGGTTTAAGGTAGGTCTTTCTATGAGGGGGCAGAGGAGGGGGATGCTTGATTAGGATTGACTGAAGATCATGCTGTAATACAATACTTTAGGATGGTTGGGAAAGACGAGGGCAGAAATTTTAGGCAAAGAATCCAAACTTGGTATGAAAACGATGCTTTCTATAGAAGAGCTGGTGGGTCCCATAAATTGTTCCTATAGTGAACAATTAAGTTATTTTCCTGGGAAAGAGTGTCTTGGAAGAGTAAAGTTATGCTAATGAATATCATGGAACATTCGGCTCAAGTTTATGTGGACCGCAGGTTGCATGGGGGCGGGTGGTTTCTGTTCTCACCAGTCGGCATGCTGGACTCCTGCTGTTTCTTTGGCTTACATACCAGCTACTGTGTCCTTTATATCTGTCTGTCTTTGGCAAGACTCTTTCAATCACTTCTAATTGTTTTTGATAATAATTTCATTTATACTTTGAAAAGCTTGATCTTTCATCCCTTTATTTTAATATTGAAGTGTTCTGACATCCAGATCATGTGCACTACCTCTTACATTTATGGAGATCCAACACATGAAATATATAAACATCTTAGTGTGTGCCGGCCGCCTCTCACTGACGTCAAGTCTCTGCCAGTTTTAGTTGTATCTCCCAGGCCTGTCACATGGTAGGTACCCCAGAAGGATTTTAATAATTTCCACTTCATAGACTTCTGAAGCCCAAGAGTTTTTGCGTTTTCAGCTTATGAAACTTCTAGCTGTAGCAACATTCCATCAAAAGAACCCTAATGAGGTCCAGTGCTTTGGAAAGAGTACAGAGGAACAAGCTGGACGTGGCTGATTGGAGGGACCCAGGCCACATTCTAAAAGAAGATCCCAGCGATGGAAAACGTGCCCTTTTCCCTCCTTTAAGGTCTCCCAGCTCCTTGATCTGGGCCACCCTCGTCCCCTCAAGATCTTTCAACATAGAGCCAGATTTCGGTCTGCACTTCTTAGCTTGAGTTGACCTCCTTCGAAAGCAAAATTGACTTGTTCCCAACTTCTGTTACTTGGGAACTTTCTCTAGGATAACAGTTAAGAGTAGACAACTAGGTTATTCCTCCAAAAGAGCACATTCATACTGTACTGAGAGACCCCCCATCTTCACCCCTGTGTCTTTCCTTGATTCTCACACCTCCACACTCACAACACTCCTGACACCATGTGTGGCGGAGTTTGCCCTGCATCAGGCAACTCTGAGACACCTGCTGGGTGTCCTACAATTTCACTCGATTGTGACACTATCTACCTGGAGGTAGCACCAAATCCCACAGGTTAAGGGCTCGGTCCCACCTAGGATGCCAGTTGCAAGGAACAGGTCCCCAGGTCACCTGCAACTTTTGTCTGACTTGGCTACAAGTCAGAGATTCCCACAACCCCCTCCTCGGGTTCTATTAATTTGCCAGGGTAGCTCACAGAACTCAGGGAATACAACTTACATTTACAGTTTATTAAAGGATAGAGTAATACAGAAGAACAGCCAGAAGAGGAGATACACAGGGCAGGGCTGGGAGGGTCCCGAGCACAGGCACTCTTGTCCCTATGGAGTTGGGGTGTGTCACCCTCCTGGTATGTGGATGTGTTCATCAACCTGGAAGCTCCTGGACCCCCATACCACTGGAATTTCATGGAGCCCTCGTCACATGGGAAATCAATATGCTCTCCCTCTCCAGCTTCTCTCCACTCTGGGGAATGGGGGTGGGGCGAAAATTTCAAGCCTCTAATCATGGTTTGGTCTTTCTGGTGACCAGCCGCCTTTCAGGAGTCCACCCAGAAAGTAGTAGGCAGGGGAGGAGGTCTCTGAGTTCAGGAGAGGTCTATCAGAATTCTACGTGGGATGGGGAATTATGTGTAATTGCAAAAAGCTATAAAATAGCTGTTTATATTACAGAGAAATGATTTTTGGTAACATTATCTGAAGAAAACAAAGGTTGACAAAATCTTCCCTGGGCTGACAGGCAGGTGACTCTCAGGCAGGTGGATGTACTCCTTCAGGGAACATATTGGATCCCTTATGGAAGGGAAAGGGACATTCCTTTTTTTTTTTTTTTTTTTTTTTAAAGCGAAATGGATCACGGGTTACAACAGGAGCACTCCGTAAACTATCACATATAGGTTAACCTCTAGTCTGACTAGAGGTCATATATACAAACATGTTGAGGTTCTATCAGAACACAATAATAAAAGCAGGCTTGCAGTCTGACAGATGCTTGGCTCTACCATCCTTTAGCTGTGTGATCTTGGACAAATTATTTAACCTCTCTGAGCCTCAGTTTTATCATCGTAAACTGGGGCTACTTACCAGTCATTATCTCACAGGAAAAACCCTATGAAAAAATAATGCACATAAAAAAGCAAGCCCCAGAAAGCCCTCACTAGATGGTAGCTATTATTACTATAACCATCCTGAACATTTTAAAACATCTTTTGATTTCATAACTGTTACCCAAACTGTTCCTTTTCTTAGAGAAATCAGAGATCCTGAATATATCTGTGCATGTTTAAATATTTTAGTGTGAAATGCAAGTGACATTTGCCTATATCCACTGTGAGAAAAGAGTCACCAGTGGCTTAGCCTACCACCAAACTAGCCACAAGAGACAAGTAAGAATGTTTGTGCTTCCAGGAAGCCCTCATGATTTTTGGAGGCATGCCTCCCAGAGAGAGGAATTCCTGGGAGCCCTGGAGCAGGGAAAAATCACGGGGTGGAAGAACTAGCAGGGTGCAGTTACCTCCATACTCAGGGCTGATGCTTGCTTGCAGGACACAGCTCTGGATTATTTTCCAAATCCAGATAAAAGAGAGAGCGACCAAGCCAGCTCAGGCTCTGTCTCTTTGACTCTCCACGCCCACCTGTATTCAAAGACAGCCAAAAATCTGGGTGTTTTGGCACTGTATAGATAAAATACTCATTTTTTTAAATTGAATATTTCACATTTTTATTTGGATGTTTGACAGCATGTATTTATGTACTTACGTATGCCCTACCTACCTCCCCCGAGGGTTCAAGATGGCAACATCACAAAGACAGCCTTAGGTTATAATTTGCTCTAAAAACCTTCCAACACAAGCCTGACAAAAACAGTGTCTGAAGAGGAGTTCCGGGCCCATGTAAGCATAACACCATTAATTTCGGTAGTAAATGAAAATAATAAACAACATATTAGGCATAAAATCGAATCCGCAAATGTATCTTAAAATGCCAGCATGAACACAATCATTTTAACCAGATGAGAACGCTCTTCATTACTCTAAAGTTAATCCACAAACCCATCTGCATTATTCTTTATGTCTGACACCAACACAGTTTCAAAGGCAAGCTTCCTGAAACTAAGGTTATTCCCATACAACTCTGATCAAATGTGATGAGAACAAAAATTCAGTAGGCCCTTAAGTGAGAAAAGAAAGAACACACTAGGGAATTCCCTGGCGGTCCAGTTGTTGGGACTTGGCGCTTTCACTGCCAGGGCCCAGGGTTCAATCCCTGGTTGGGGAACTAAGATCCTGCAAGCCGTGCGGCACAGCCAAAAGAAAAACAAAGAAAGAACATACTTTATGCCACGTCGGGATGAAGGCTTCATTTCTTCACACCAATCGTATGATACAGCCATGAAAGGAAATCACCAAATAATAAATAGCAACCACAAGAGTGACAGCTACCATCCCCTGTGCCGTTCCTAGCCGCCAGTTATGTTTCACTTTCAATACACGGAAGAAAATGTTGCTGAACGAGGGCCTGCCCCTAGTTTGGGTTCAGTACTTTACATCGTTAGATCTTCATTCTCATCATTATATTTTATTAATAATAAATTAAAAATAAGGAAGGGGCTTAGTTTATAAATTATACAAGCATTCAATTCCAGCCTATAGTCTAAGCAGCGCTTTGCAAAGAATGCATTTTCTCAGGCCAATGGATAGAAACATTCCCTGGAGTGGAGTGTGGATTTGCACACATGGCTGCTTCACCAAGAGTCCCTTAGGCTCCGTCCAAGCTCACGTATGTGTAGCTGCCTTCAGAGAACACGTCTCACTACATGCCAGACACAAGATGGCCTCCTTGGGCTTCACTATAAGCCCGTGAGGAAGGCGTTAGTTAGTGTGCTTGCCTTCCAGTGGGAGGAACCAGGGCCCAGAGACCTCAGACCACAAGTAGGAGAACACAGTCCTGTCTGCTGGGCCCCCAAGGCCCTGCCCAGAATCTGCACTGTCCACCCTGTCTCCACACTCTTATCCAATCTTTCATTCTTATTCTCACGTCGCATGACTTCCTACCCCCAGGACGAAGAGTATTAGTGAAATAAAGCTCGTTGTCAAATGTTATCATTTTCCTTACTCGTCTTGTGAATAAAACAAAAACACTAAAATTATGGGCTTGCTGTTCAACTCCCTGGCACACAGACCTGGGGGTATGGCCACACTTGAAAGAGGTCAATCCAGTCACTACCCAAAAGTATCAGGAGGAGAATCTGACAAGCGCCATGCTGACTCTCAGTGACCAGAACGCAAACTTCCCTTTCATGCACAGCACAGGCCGCGTTTTGTTTCCCAGAGAGATTGTCAGTTAATTGAGAACAAGGACAGTACCCTACACTGTACTTCTCCCCACAGAGGCTAAAACATGCAGCATAGCCCTATGCTTTGATATGGTGAGTTTATAACATCATGTGGTGTGTTCAATAAATAAAACTTGCTTGCGTCAAGACGGTGCCATCCATCCCACGCCAGCCCAGCCCTCGGGAAACGCTGAGCAGATGACAACAGATATAAGCCTCACAGGTACTTGAATTTAACCTCCACAAGTCTTCAGAAGCTCACAGTCATAACCAAACCCAGGCTTTTTAATAATCACTTAGAAGTTCTTCAGTGCTAAACCACCTCCTAATCTTGCAGTTGTCTCTCTAGATTCCTCCGTATCAAACTAGTCAATCATTCAGGAAACCTTTAAGGATCTACTAATGCTGGGCAGGAGGATAGAGAGATGGAAGATTACTGTGCCCACCTTCAGGGCTCATACCATCCAGTAGAGAAAAGCTGAGAAAAACATCCACTGCAATCCAATGAGGTATGAGCAGGTGCCTTAGGGCCGCGGTGAGGGACCGCCTTCCTGAAAAAGTCAGTGTGGATCCTCCCCAGCCCCCTACCTGGTCAAGCTGAGTTGGTCCAAACATCCCTCTCTTCCCCTCTCCATCCTGTGTGCTCTTAGCAAAACCTGGGGGACCAGGGCCCCTACACTCAGAGCGTCTACATCCCCATCTGCCCTCTCACCCTTAGCTCTTGGCTCAGCCCTGTCAATGACAGAGGACAGAGGCCACCAGACACAAATCCCTAGACGTCTTATATCCTGCAGATGTATTTGTCACAATGCACACTCTCCTCCTGGGTCCCTGCACCGAGCTTTGGGCGAGCACCCTCCCTTGCCTCCTCGGGGTGCTGGCCACCTTAACAGCACTGCATCCAGTTACCCCAGCCAGAAACCAGTCCTTCAAGATCCTTGCTTTCCCAGCCTCCCATTGAATCAATTACAATGTTTGGCTAAATTAGACTCTTTCAAGAGATTTCCCTTGAATACCTCTCGAAACCGCCCCTTCGTCTCCAAAGGAGTAATAACGTGAGCAATGGAAATCAGGTCATGTGACCCCCCGCCCCCCCCCCGTTGCTTTTAGATGACCATCCAAGGCCTTATATCATTTGACTCCTGCCTACTTCCAAGGCTTCAAGTATTTCAAGGCTGACTACTTTCATTCAAGGCTTTTTCATCATTTGACTCAAGTCTTCTTTCTCACCAAAAGGTAAGTTCCGGAAACCCCAAAACTACTTACCATTCCCAAGACACGCCATGCTTTTTCACATCCTTGAGGCTATTTGTTAAAGTTTTCCATCTGAATTATCCTAGATTCCTCCTTTTCTTTCACTGTCTTGTCCCCATGGTCACTATGTCCTGCTACTTCTATCTCTTCAATGGCTGTTTAATATGGCACTTCTATATCAGGCTAAGTCTTGTTTACAGGCAAAATTTTCCTTCAAGGAAAATTGATCCTGCTTCTCTGAGAACTCTTCTCTGGAACCTTTCTTCCAAAGGCTGCCTCAGGTGCTTCTTCCTGGTCCTTATTTCACAAGAGACAACCCAGCCTGGTTTTCTTGCTTATATGTCAGGTGATGGGCCCCTTGGGGAAACGGTGACCTTGTTTATCTTTAATCTCAGTGCCAACTATGGTGGGTGGGACACAGCAAGTATTTAGATTGTTGCAAAATGGATGAGTCAGGTGGAATTAGGAGACAAAAATAAAATGAAGTGGCGGAGATTTGGTCCTTCTTACCTTCTGTCCACTGCTGTCTAAGTTTTGGGTTCTTAGTGTCTGTTTTCACGTAAGAAGTATAAATGGCCAATATTTGCCGTGTTTTCACCCAACCCCTCCCTGACCATTGAAATATTACTCAACTCAAAGATATGAATTGAGGGAGGGAGACAAACTGTATATGGGTGAGAGAAATTGACACGGTTTCATGTGTTCAGTAAGAGAACTTCAGGTTTAAAATAACTAAGACAGTTGCCTCCTGATGCCATTTGCCTTTATTTCCCCTATGTCCTGGAGACTTTCCAGCTGCTGACAAAAATCCCTCCTTTCAGGCAGCATTCTGGAACCCCTGTCTTCCCCATCCTGTGAACCTGGTTACTCTAAATTCTCTCCTTCAATCCTGCACTCCTTTTGGAACTTTTCACCTCATATCCTTACGGTGCTTTCATTTTGTAATCTTTTTAATCCCAATGCCTTTCTAACATTTTCCCTCACAGGCCCTGTAGACTAAACCACATCCCTTTGCCCTTTTAGATCCTCAAAATAATGTCTCCTTTTTAAACATAACTCATAGTGATATTGGCTATTTCTTTTGAAATGTTCATGTGTACATTTTAATTAAGATAATTATGTCCAAGGGTGTAGGGGACCACTTCTAAATTCAACCTACCTTTAAGAAATTGCTTTGATCGTCTCCTCCTCACTCCATTGGTGAGGGAAGGATTCCCACCCTAGGGATGTGGGGATGACAAAACCCATGACACCTGATGTTGGGCAGGTGAGATTGACAGCAGGTGATTAGTTCCACATGCTCACAGCACAGGGGAGAACTCCACATGTCAGACAGGAACACCAGGGGTGCACTTGTTCACACAGTGAACAGCCAGGGGGTGTAGGCTCTGTAGTATCAAGGGGGTGAGGTGACCACTGGTTCCTGCATGAGGATGTGACTGACTTGTTTGAATAGTTCTCAGGCTGACAGGGAACTGACACCGGCTATTTGAGGACAAGCAGGAACTTGCACAATCCTGTGATAAGGAGATTTGTGTGGCTGGGAGACCTTGTCCGCAGGAGCAGGTGAGGACTGGACCTTGCAGCCAGGCTACTGGAGGCCCCCTGGTTGTCCCAGCTGATGGGGTACACACAGCACTGGCCTCGATTGTAGGCCTTACATGCAGGAGGGGACATCTTCCCTAGAGAGAGGAGGAAGTTCCCTTTTCCCTTATGTCCAACAGGACATAATTACATATTGTGTAAAAAGGGAATTGAGAGCATTGTTCATAATACATAAGGGGCAGAGGGCACCTTTCCAGCCTGGAGAATCACATCCACGTGCACAAGGATGGGGGGAACTCACCTCCCAGAGCTCATAAGCCTGGTACCATCAGGGCCAGCTCTTCCCGGCATATGCAGGGCTGACGATATGATGGGTACGCTGACTGTATGACGGGTACACTGACTGTATGACGGGTACGCTGACTGTATGACGGGTACGCTGACTGTATGACGGGTACGCTGACGATACGATGGGTATGTGGACTGTCCCCCTCCACATGAGGGGAGTGACAGGACAGTGGGCAACTGTGGCCAACCACCCTCACATCTTATCTCCAAAGTCCTCCAAGAGCATGATGTGGGCTGCTCCTCTGTTGGGGAAGCTAGCAAGTCTAAATGTAGGCAGGGACTGATTACCATGTTCTGTACAGAGAGATTCCAAATGCATTCAGGTATGCATTTTTAGCAAAATAACCGAAAAGCAATGGCAAATCTGCCATCTTTCACTCTGTGTGGTCCAGAGTTTTTCTCAAACGATTCTAGAATTTAGCTTTCAGACTTTTTTCCTGCCTGGAAAACACAAGGTCTTTAACATTGAGCGTGAGCATCCTGGCAGCTTTGACTCCTCTTTCTCTCACCTTTGATGAGCCAGCCTTGCCTTTGAAGCAGAGGGTAAGATGTGTGAGCCAGGGGCTGCTGTACGAATGAGGAAGGGGCTCTTGGTTCCTGTCACATGGGCTGACGTGTGCTATTAGGTGTGGTAATATGCACTTGTTTCCCATCCAAGGAATACAGACTTTGTTCAAGCATTTGACTTTTTCTATGGATTTTTCTTTGAGAATCTTGAAAAGACAAAGCCAAGCTGCTGTTAAACTGTGGGAACATGCAGATCACCAAGTACAAACATGTGCCATTTCCTTCCTGCTATTTTCTCACCCGTCTAAAGAATAGCAGGTTTTTTCATTGCTGTTTTTAACAGGATCAAAAGGGTTACCCTGCAGTACCATTGACGGAGGCCTCCCAGCCGAAAGCTTATAGTAACCACCATTCTTACAGGCCATATCCTGCCATTGATTTTTACATAGAACTCCCCATTGATTGCAATAGGGAGTTTTTCCCTTAGATCGATGGCAGGATATAGCTAGTGACATTAAGCATAGATAAAAGACCCTTGAGTTAACTGTCAACAGAATGAAAATTTAGATGTAAACTCATTTAACAAAAATTGGCTTTCAAATGTTCGTCAGAAAAGAAAGCACTTCAAAACGCCTTCCCCCCGCCCGCCCCTTAAGTTCAATGTAAATAAGATTTCTTATTACCAAATCATGATTTCCTTAGATGTGTCTTTTTGCTTTTCATGTTTATCAAAATCCCATTCTCATTAGTACTTCTAATAGATTTAAAGAATTTTTTTAAAGAAATGTGGGGTTTGCCCTCAAACAGTATAATGTCTAGTGGGGAAGAAAGATGGGTACACATATAACTCTAGAACAAAGTGGGAGGAAAAAAGAAAGAGAGTAGAGAAGGGAGAGAGTGTTTCAAATTCTGGGGTGTTAAGAAAGATGTGTGTGCAGTATGTATATAAATTCTCAAGTACTGGAAGTAAAAAATTAAAGATTTAACCGTCCAAATTTTCTGATAGTATGTGATACACACATTTATCAGTCCTATTGGAATACCCATAGGTATACCTATATTTCAAGCTGGAAAAGGGAAATTAACTGTAGGCAGAATGGGCTGTTAGCAGGGTCACCCCACCTCCGAGGATTCTTGGGAAGTGGCACCAGATGATCCATAGTAATTACTAAGAACACCCCTTACGCTCTCAAAGGTGACCCCGCTTAGGTGATGAACTCCATGGCATTGTTAGCAATGCCGATGTCAAAATCTACCTTAGTTGCAGGAAGTCGATGAATGAGGATAGAACAGGGGATGTGGAGGATGCCGATGTGCCGGTTGGGGGTTTAGAGCCTGGGGACCCGGGTGCTAAGTCCACGGTGAGGCCGGGCAGGCTGTGGAGACGGGAACCTTGCTGTGCGCCATGATATTAGGTTCTTTCCAATCTTGCATCTCCTTTTCTTCGTTTTTTTCGTTTTGTCCTTTGTTCTCTCTCTTTTGCCCACTCTCTGTTTTTCCTTCCCTCCTAGAGTCACAAGTTGCTGGATGGCTATTCCTGACATCATCTGCTCTGATGCCTAGAATCTCTTCTGATTGTTGGGAAGTCATCCTTTCAGATCTGCCAGCTGGTCTGTCAACAAATGTTGACTCGACAATCATTTTGCACTGGGGAGAGTGCTAAGTACTAGGGGTCTGCCTCATAGAGGAAAAGTCAGCAAGAGCTGTGATCATTTATAGATGTGGATTTTAACACTGGTTCACCATGTAAGACAGGCATGGAAACGTGATTTCAAATTTGTTGACAAACTTATGGTTTCCAGTCCAACGTGTAAAGAGCTTGGAAGATGCCACCCCATCCTAACAACAAGTAAAAGGTCAACAAACTGAAAATCAACAACTCTTCTTAGAGCCAACAGAGAAGTGAGGTCACAGGACAAACTGCTGCCTTCCAAGTTAGAGATACTGAGAGGCAAATACAGAAAATCACGACTTACTGGAGAGAAACCCACAAGCCACAACCCTCCTGGGAACCAGTGCCGGGCAGGAAAACCTCAACAGTAATGGACTGGACTTGAACTGAATTGCTGGAGCCTCAGTGTGGACAAGTCTGAGAGTTAAAAACTCCAGGGAGGGGACTTCCCTGGTGGCGCAGTTGTTAAGAATCCGCCTGCCAATGCAGGGGACACGGGTTTGAGCCCTGGTCCGGGAAGATCCCACATGCTGTGGAGCAACTAAGCCCGTGCACCACAACTACTGAGCCCGCGTGCCACAACTCCTGAAGCCTGCGCGCCTAGAGCCCGTGCTCCGCAACAAGAGAAGCCACCGCAAGGAGAAGCCCGCGCACCGCAACGAAGAGTAGCCCCCGCTCTCCGCAACTGGAGGAAGCCTGCGTGCAGCAACGAAGACCCAACGCAGCCATAAATAAATAAATAAAATTTTTTAAAAAACCCTCCAGGGAGACCCAGTCATGGGGGGGGCGGGGGGACATGGGGGGGCGTGGGGGGCGCAGAGGGTGGGAGGGGAGGGCGCTCCCACACTTTGATGAGTTTTGCCTCCTAGAGCTCTACCTGGTTCTCATAGTGAAGATCATAGAAAAGTCCCTGAGTGCTTCAGCCAGGGAGGGAAGAGGAAACATCGTGAAATACTCCTGACACTCCGTTCTATTAAGCAGGGCTGCCCTCAGGAGAGAGTAGTTAACCTGAACCTCATCTGCTGGGGTTTCATCAGACCTCACTGACCAGGGGGAGTGGAAATACCCAACTCCAGCCCACCATCCTATCCCATCTAAGGGACAGAGGGTGGAGCCAAGAAGCACGTGTGAAGTTCACCATCCAGAGTCGTAGGCTCACCAAGACTGAGACCTCATCCTAGGACCACAGCACATTCCTCACCAAGCACACCCAACCTCACCATCACAGCACTAAAGGCCTCCTTACAGCAGTGCCTTCTACCCAGCTCAGCATGTCCACTATCAAGGAAAAAAATTACAAATTTGCTGACAAATTTGTGAACGTAACCATATAAAATTGTCTTGAAGTTTTCATCAGTCTGAACAACTTAGGTTAGTGCCAGGAACTCTGAAACAGTTTTCTAATTAGTGGAGGAATCAGGTGGAGTTGATTCATGTATGTTTGAAATTGACATTAATCTCATTCAAACATGTTTAATGAATAATCATTAAAATTTGATATAAGTAGACTTCATAAATCTATTCCATTTTTAACAGAGGAATTGTGTGGGTAAAACGAAGCACAATAGAGCTTTGCTCTCTGGACATAACACCATCTGACTGACAGATTAAAAAGAGTCTGTCAGCCTCATGTTTCAAAATACTTTTTTAGTTTTAGGTGGTTTCTTTATTTTTCCCCATGTTCATACACCCACGTCATGAATCTCAGATTTTACACAAAATAAGTTGCTTACGTTGACATCCTGGAAGTGAAATCTTAAATTTGAGGAAATGGCTATGAGCACCGGCAAACTTACAGTTAGTACGTCTCAGACATTTGGCTTCCAGAAACTTCAGTTTGCAAAGGGAAGTGTATATAGCTCTGGAAGTTATTTTACAGGAAATTGAATTGTATGGCTCTTCCATCTCAGGAGACCTACCATCTGTGTCCACTGATTACCCCTCTCATTGCACCCAGCAATTAAGAATGGACTTGGATCTGGACATTCAGATGTAAGGGTGGCATTTGGATTTAGCCTGATTTGTAAACAGCATGATTCACAAAAACCCATGTGAGTAACACAAGAAAGCAGACAGGGCAGTGCGAAGCTGTAATTAACATGAACCTGAGGATGCGCAAACTGTCCACGTCTTCCCGGCTGCACAAGAGGCAGCAGCTGATGTGTCGACCCGGATTCCAGAACAGCTTGCAATCTCCATAAAGCACTAATCATGCAAAAGATGGGTTAGAGCTGAGAAGATGTATCAAAAACAATCACTCTCTTCTTAAGGATTACCCTCTGGGTGAAGAGGAAAGAAAAGATGCTGATTTCCCCCAATTCCTTCTGTGCCAGATAAAATCATTACACAAGATTAGAAACCCAGAGGGTGGGAATTGCTTCCCTACCTGAAAAGTGACCTGAGTGGACGTCTGGCTTCCCACCTCCTCCTTGAGACAATTCGATTCCTCCCTCCTTCTCTCTGGAACAGAAATGCTCTCCAGCCATACCCAGAAGCTGTCCCAGCTTCTTTCTAGCCCAGCACACAGGGGTTCTTAGAACATAAATTAAGCACTTCTACTGTAGTGAAGCACCTGGATGCGTAAGAGATTTACTAGGGGGGCTGGGGGTAGGGAGGGTATCGTGTGTCTTTCCATAGGGTTGCTTATATCCACTCTCAGCTCTTCACTTTTGTATGCACACACAAGCGCACACACACTCACTGGAAGTTAGGAAGGGTTCTCTGGAGTTGTGCAGGCTGTCCGGAGTTGGCCCGCGTGCATTGTTTATAGCCATCACCATCATCAGAGCTGTCTAACATATCTTCCTGGATTTTCTTCTGAGCACAGAGAAGGATTGCAATTCCTCGCCCTCCTAGCCAGGCGTGGGCCTGTGATCAGCTCTGGCAGGAAAGGGAATGGGATGATACGCCTCCCTTCAAGGGGGAGCTTGAAAAGCCAGTGCGTGACTCGCATCCTTTTTCCTCAAGTTGCCACATGGACTGGCTACTCTTTTAGCTGGCATTGTTCTATCAGACTGGGTCCTAGAGACAGCACAAGGCAGGAAACAGACGAGTGCATGGACAGAAAATATACCCTATTTTTTCACACTACTGAGATTTAAAGGACGTTTTTCACCCTAGCTTAACCTCGCCTCTATGGCTGAGATACTAACCTTGAAAATCCCCCAGACTTCTGAGAAACTCTTGTGTTTACACGGCCTGTCTTCGAGCAGAGTCCTAGAGATCAGCACTTTCTCTGTGTGCTTTCCCTGAGCACCGATGGAAGCCCGTCCTGCTAAGGCCAGCACAGACGCCTGCTGGTTTCCATATCTGCCAAGTGCTTCGCAAAAGCTCCCAAAGCTCTTGACATCAGATCTGGGCTGCGCGTTTCTGCAAAGACAAAAGGTCACTTTAAGAGTCCAAGCCTTTTGCTTTTGAAACGAGCTCTTGGTCTTTACCCCTTTCTTACCTGAACTCACTGTCTCATAAATTCAAACAAGATAACTAGCCCATCAGACATTAATAAAGACATAAGGCCGCCCACCCATTTTGGGAAATACACACTTAGTCATCCATTTCTTCACCTAGCTATTCGTCAGCCCCCACTTCCAGGAATTATTTCTGTCAAGAACAGCAGTTATTCGTCCTCCAGCTCCCAATCTTCCTTGGCTCAGCCATCTCTCCACCCATAATAAGGCAATTTGAAACACTAACTCGGGGAAGTGGCCGTCTCTGAGCACGTGTGTTGCTGCCTTGGTCTCTTCCACGAGCCCCTCTGCTGGGACTGCCCGGTCAACACCCTCAGCTGCCGCCCTGGGATTCTCACCTTCCATCTGCACACAGATAATAAGGACCGAATCTCCAAATGCAGCTTTCTGCAAACTTTAGATTCATTAGCCTGAAGTTAAAAAAAAAAAAAAAATTCAGTTGATAATATCAGAACCTACTCTCTCCCACAGGCCTAAAAGAAAAGAAACTTAAGTGGAAAAAAATACAGTGACGCTGAAATATTCAAATATGGGATTTACATGATAATGGGGGAATAAATTCCATTTTTCACCATTCTACCTGCAAATGATTACAGAGCAGTAGAATCGTTGGTACAGCAAAAGCAAATCAGATTGAGATTAAACCTAGAAGTTCAAAAGATTGATGGAAATCTTTGGCTCATTTCCAAAACAAAGGCAGCAAAAGACACCTGAGTACACCCTGCGTAACTAGGCTTTCTTTCCAACCTCCATCACCAAGCTTTTCTTCTCATGTCAAAGTCCTCTCTGCTGAGACAATCCGTAATGTGGGTTCGATTATGCCCCGTTGTCCTGAAGACACTTCTGTTTAGAAAAAGTGAGGCCTCTCTGGGTTAGGTGGCTCTTCTTTATGCTTCCCCAGTAGTCCCTGCATCTGGCTCGTGTGTGCTGTTCACGCTGCAGGGGGCCCATCTGACACCCTTATCTGACGGCACATTCCTTCAGGGAGGGACCACGTCTGATTTCATTGCTGCATCCTTGGCAGTGAGCATCACGCCTGGCACAGAGCAGACACTCGCTGAATATTGAACGTCGAGGGCTTTTGAATGATGCCACTTTTGAGTATCCCAGACTCTCTGCTTCCAGGATAGGAGTCAGGGCAGAGCCAGGGTCCAGGACAGCAGTAAGGGGACGGCCGAGGTCCCTTCACGAGCTCTTCTCCCAGGAAGGAGCAGGTCAGGCCTGAGAAGGAGAATTCTCCTGGCTCAGGCTTCTCACTACTTAGGGGACCGTCAGGCCAAGTTATTGGGGGGAGGGTGGGGCCTTCTGCCTTCTCCAGGCACGTCGCCCTCCCACCACCTCAATGTGTTCATCAGCTTGTAGGGGTGCATGGGGGCTTTACTATGCAGGCACAATCCATTAAATCGTTGCCCACTGGTGATTCACTCCTCACCAGCCCTCTCCCCTCCCCAGCTGGGGGTTGGGGCTGAAGGTGTCAGCCCTCTAATCATGCCTTGGTCCCTCTCACAAACAACCTTCATCCTGAAGCCATCTAGGGGTCCCCAGCCACAAGCCATCTCGATAGCGCACAAAATATACTCTTCCTCTTAAAAGCGAGCAGGACCCCGCAGGGCTCTCCTGGGTACTAAAGCCCCTCCATGTCCCCTGTTTCTTATTTGTAGAAAAAGGCTCTAGTCTCCTAGGCCTTTCCCTGAGCTCCAAAGAGCAGACTCAAGCAGTTACTAATTAAGGAAGTGGGGGAGCAGAAACAAAGGAAAAGCAGTCAAGCAAGAAAAGTAATGATAACTTAAACAATAGCTCAGTGATAAAACAGAGTCCTAGTTTCTCCTCAAGGGATATACATAAGAATCTGACATGTATCTTTGAGTTGTTCTGCAAGAACTAATATCTCCTCCCACCCCCAGGTGAAGGATGGTGACTACCTGCTGACCACAAGCACAGAGGAGACCCCAGACTGGTTGGAACCAGAAGGTTGATGATTAAGATGCCTGAAACATCACCCTGTCACCTCACCGCCAACCTATCAGAAGAAAGTCCACGAACTGCAACCCCAAATGTTGCCTTTAAAAACCCTTCCCTGAAAGCCATGGGGCAGTTCGGGTCTTTTGCACACAAGCTGCTTGTTCTCTTTGCTGGGTCCTGCAATAAACACTACACTTTTCTTCGCCAAAACTGGGTGTCAGTAGATTGGCTTTGTGGGCAAGTGGACCCAATTTCGGTTCAGTAGCACTCTGGAGACGCCAAAGATTTCAGGAATTATGACGGGAACGAGGGACACTCTTTTCTCCCTGATCCTGAACACTAATGCACTGACATCATTATTTGCTTTTGAACCCATTTTTCCATCTATTGTCTGTCTTTCCTACTAGAATGAAAGCTCATTAAGGTCCAGGACTCAATCCCAGGACTCAGATGTACTCAACAGACACCTGCTAGGTGAGGGAGTGAGTGAGTGAAAAAGCCTGAGGGTCACAGGTACACAACTGCTCAGAGCCACAGGCCTGGGTGTTTGGACTCTTCCTTCCAGGCTCTGCCTCTAACACCAGGAGGTCTGCAAACGGGAGTTCCAAGTCTCTTCCTCTGTAATCCAAGGAAACTGAAAGCCCTTTTTGAGAGCTGTGTTAGTTTGCTAGGACTGCCATAAAGTAAAGTACCAAAACTCAGTGATTTAAAACAACAGAAACTTATTCTCTCACACTCTGGCGCCTAGACGGCTGAAATCAAGTTGTCAACAGGACTGTGCTCCCTCTGAAGGCTCTAGAAAAGAATCTTTCCTAGACTCTTCCTGGTGGTGCCAGCATCCTCAGTGCTCCCTGACTTCTACCTGCATCACTCCAATCTCTTCTCCGTCTTCACGTGGCCTTCTCCCCTGCGGATGTCTGTGTGTCTCTTCTTTTCTTCATATGAGGACACCAGTCATTGGATTAGAGCCCATCCCATCATCCAATATGACCAGGATAACCTCATCTTAATGTGATTACATCTATAAATGTATCTAGTTCCAAATAAGGTTCCATTCACAGGTACTGGGGTTAGAACTTCAACATCTCTTTTGGGGGAAGAAATTCAAACCCCAAAGCATTGATTAGATTAGTAACGTGGTGCACGTGGGAACTACTTTAAGAATCAACCAGTCCTTCCATCTTGGTCTTGAATTCAGGCTACACAGTGACTCCCGGGACACAGACAAAGGAGTCTCCACATGGCATCTTTTTATCAAGAAGCTCATCAATCTCAAACACATGGAATTTTGGAAGAAACTGCAGTAGAGAGTTTCTGAAATCTTTATTAAGTGTCAGGGAAGAGGATAAACAGAATACAAAGCAAGTATTTAGGTGATAGACATTAGTAAGGAACGGGAACCATCCTAGTGTTTCTAAGAAGACTAGGATTTGGGAATGGAGATAGGTTCAAACTTTTAATAGAAAAGTGAACAAGTTTAGTCTTAGCAGTGAAAATATATTTACCAAGTGCACAAATTTCTGAAGAAGAAACGTGAGAAATGACCCCAGAAGCCCAGATTCAAATGGCTTTTCTCTACACAAAAAAACTAAAACTGCTTCCCAGTAATGCCCAAACTACCAGATGGTAGTGGACAAATTCCGTGAACAGATATTTGCTCTATATAATCCCAAATGTCCAACTGTCACGTGGTTGTCATGGTCAGAAGTACAGTCCTGATTCCCTTCCCCGCCCTGACTGCCGTAGGAGGGTCACGTGAACGTCACTAAGAGGACTGCTCAATTACCAGGCGAATTGTGAGTCTGCGGAAAAATCAGATTCAGCAGAGGGCGTGAAGTCCGTGATTACCAAATGGGAGTGTATTCCACTCCTAAGCCGACTGACAGCTTGATTTGGGCTCAGGAGAAGCAGTTACTGAAGGAGGACATACCACCTCTCTCTGCGATTCATAGCACGAGAAGACCTTAAGAGAAGGGCATTTCATTTGGTTCAATACCGCACTCTCCCAAAATAAAGCACACTTCCACATGAAGTAACGCAGGCCTAATTTTTGCAAATAGACAAGCAGTGACTGACTAGAATACTACAAAATGAACCTCTGCAAAATTATGGGAGACAATCTCTCGTGCTCCTTCCAACTCTGAAAACTGTGTAAATTTGGAGATTTATTTCAGTCCCAGAAGATTTCAGATACACAGATATTTCACGTTCAGTGAAAGAGAGATCAGAAAAGAGTAACATTATAAATGATACAGAAGGAAGTTAATCATGGACACAACACACAAAATGAGCAGCTGAGACTCCACTTTGAAGCAAGCGTCTGAGGAAATCAGGAGTGGTTGTTCCATCTTCAGAGGCTGATCTGTCTGAACGGGAAGGACCAGGGCCATGGAGCCATTTCAGAGAGTGGCCCTAGGACAGGCTATCAGAAAAATCAAGTCATCCTCCGTCTAAAAGAGCCTTAAGAAGCTGTACTTTCGTCAGTAATTTATATTTTGTAGCGCTGGTTCTAAAATTGAGGACAAGGGTGCTAGGTGGGGTGGAGAGAGCATTTTGGAATTAACCTGAGAGTCTTTCTAAATTACATGTCCTTTCATATAACTGACCAAAAAATGTTTTCTTTTGTTCTCTAATCAAAGAAATAAAAAAATAAGACAACAGTGAAATATTCTCTTCCTTCTCAAATTTTTCAAGGACTATTGACAAAGATATAGGCAGTATAAATCAATGCACACTATTTTGGACTCCAGTTTGGCAATATATCAAGAACTTTGAAAGGTTCTTTTTCTTTGACCATATAATTCCATTTTATGGAGTTTGTCCCAACAAAATAGTTTGAAATATGCACCCTGGTTTAGCTATTCATCTTATCATTACTTGTAATGATGATAATTATATACTCCATATGCCAAATAAATGGAGCAACATGTAAAAAAAATTAAATTAAAAGTAAAAAATAAATTACATGTACTTTGGGAGAAGCTGAGGGGAGGCTGGTGGGAGAGGGGTGATCAGGTAGGAGGGTGTTTGAAAAGGTTCCTCAGGTGACTCTAATCGTCTTACCGGTTTCAGAATCATTTTTACAGAAAATAGAATAAAAAGAATTTTCCTTCATTTCAATCTATTTTGTTAATGATTTTTCCTCCAAAGTTGGCTTCACTTCTCACATGGCCATACTTTCCTTCTGCGGAGTAGGCTGTTAAGGAAATCGCTGTAACAATTTACTCAGTAAAACTGTCTTAGCCAAGTCTAAAAGGTTCTTTTTATTTCTCAATTTCAAAAACTCTATTAATTTGCGGTGATAAAAATCTTTCTCATCTTGAGAGTTCAGTGAAAAAAAAATTCAAGAAATATATGATTGCCAAAAACTGTGGTAAATTCCCTTTTGTGTTGCTGCACAAGTAGGAATTTACCCCAACCAGACCTCCCATGCTTAGGGACTTTCCTTAAACCCCTTGACTTTTTAAGATTATGAAACATGCTCTGGGTACAACCCTCTCAGGGTCCACACCCTCCCTCTCCAGGAAGAGACAGAACATCTGTTCTTCAGCTCTCTGGGAAAGTATATTTAATTACTGGATGCTTTCCTTTTCAAAATGGTGCTGGCTTTTTTCTTCCCTCTTTTTTTTTAAGCCTCTGGGACACAAACAAAACAAAATAATCCCTTCAATGTTTAAATCAGATAATAGCATGCGCATCAACAAAAATAACAGCTAATAGCATAAAATCGGGTCTTCTAGACCTGCAGAGAATCAAGAGTCAGGATCAGGCATGGCTCCTCTCAGCATCCATGAAATACATTTACCTCAGGAGACTTCTAGAAGCAAGGGTGTGCTGAAAACGGGGCAGTGAGGAAGCAAAGGAAGATGATGGGATTTTGCAAATTTGAGGAACCCACAACGTTCAGCTTGGGTGTCTCAATCCTGGCACCATCTATCAGAAAATTGCACACGTGCATGCGCACACGTGTGTGTGAGAGAGAGAGAGAGAGAGTGAGAGAGAGAAGAGATACATTGGAAGAGATGGAAGCAAACTAAGCATGTGAGTCTTCTTCCTGAGAAAACGACATCTTCCACATCATGGTACGAAAGACTGAAAAAATGAGAAGCAAGGATTTCACTGGATTCAATCTTTAAAAAAAAAAAAAGTTTAAGTGTGATCCTGGCATCATTCACATTTAAACACCAACCAGGGACCAATATTGCCAGCCGTTGTAAGAATTTTGTTATTCCCGATTTGTAATTTTCCTACTGTCGTCTTTTTTTTAAGGCCTGTTTTTCTAAAAACCAGCAAAAGCTAGCCAAAAAGAAGTTTGCTTTTGTTTTAGCAAGAGCAGAAGAGGAATAATGGAAACACTCTCCAATTTCAATTCAGTTCAATGGTTATTTTTTGAACCACTTCTAAGCCAGAGTCCCTGCCCTCATGAAGTGGACATTTATCGGAGAGATACACAATCAAAGACACAGTAGTTCAGTTGGGAGGGGCAGATCAGGGAAGATTCCCAGAGAAGTGATGTTCACACATGGTTCCCAAGCTCTCGGAATTTCCAGGGGAGCCTTTGACACTACGCATGCCTGGATCTCTCTCTCTCTCTCTGGATCTTTGAAATCAGCATCTTTAAGAGAGGATTGTCTGTTCCAGTTTTCCCCAGGAAAAATGGAAGCGGTAGTGTGACCCTGGGTTCCGAGAGGAGAAGAGCAGTGAAGAACATCTAGGAGGCTGGAGGTGAGATGAGCACGTTGGAGGGAGAGCTGAGAACCAGATGGGCGTGCTTGGCGCTCAGGGAGCAACTCGGGCTTAGCTGGCTGATCAAGCTGGAGAACGGAAATGGCCAGATCAGGAAGGGTTTTGTGTATACTGTCTAGGGGGGTGGACTTCACCCCGGGACAATACATTTGGATGAATGGCAGCACAGGAGAGGGGGTCAGGGGTCTGGGGACTGCGGGAATAAAGCTGAGAGGTGTCAGGAGCCATACCAGATCCACGCCCCTATCAGGGGCTCTAAGCAACCAGGAACCAGTTCCGCTGCCTTTGTTGCACTGTTTATCCCCCAGCCCTTCCCTTCCGTCTACACCCCACACAATTCACCATTGGGGAAAAGAGATGAGGTGGAAACATCCATGCGGTTTAGGATCGACTGGTCCACCTCCCCTTTCTCATGTGCACAAACAGAAATGTACACAGCTTCGCCCAAGGAGAAAGGATGCAGCCCTTCATCATTTCCACCAAACCTCTCTAGGCTGCCCAGTGTGACTTCTTTCTCTACTTAAGGCTACTTAAGATGCTCCTTTTAGCTGATCTCACTTGTAAATACATATCATGGTTGGTTTGAGTCTCTCCCTCTGACGCTGGTGATTGGCTCTAAAACCCGCCACAGGATGGTACACATCCTGTCCTCCTGGTCACATGACCAGGTTCTCAGGGTGCGAATCTCCTCCCTGGCTTCATTAGAGAGTAGTGATGTCTGTCGTAAGCCTCTGAGTGGACACAGCAAGGAGGAACGGATCTATCACAGAGGTCGGGTCGAGTCTTTGTCTTCAAGTGAGAGCCGGCCTTACCTGTCCCCGCAGGTGCATCAATGCAGCTTAACTGGCAAAACTGGAAATCAGGAGCAGACGTCAGTGGGAAGATTTAGTGAAAACATTTAGTGGTAACAGGTCAAGAGGTGGATCTTTTAAATCCACACATTCTTCCCCCAGCCTCTGTTTAAGTAAATATACTTGTGCTAATAAGAAGGGAGGTTTCCCTAAGCAGAGGAAATGAGAGATGAGAGGAAAATAACCCCTCGACAATAGAGATTTTTATCTTTATCAGTAACCACATAGAAAATAAACTGTCCTGGGGAGGATTAGGGCATCCCTCCTTCATCCAGTGGGTCTGTAAACAGCACTGTTGCTGAAAGCATCACCCAGTGTGGAGAATCTCAGCTTAACATAACTGCAGACATTTTCCAGCAGGCCACTGCCTTGTCCACATTGCTGCCCATAGCTGTTTCGATGTTCTCGACTTTAATAAGCCTTCATACATTGCTGTGGGGAAAGCTGGGGGGCAAAGATGAAGAGGAGTTACCAGAGAATAACTGACCCAAAACTTTGTTTTCTACTCTGAGTCTGACCCAGACAAATGATTTGAACCCCAAATCAAAAGAAAATCCAGAAATCTCCATCTCCCCTACTCAGAAATTGTTTCTCTTAAAGCTCTGTCAATATGTTGGAAAGAATATTCAGAGGCTGAAACTATCTAATAAAAGTCATTATCAAGATCCAGAAATAATTTTGGTGAAGGGAAGATTTAACACAACAAATGATTTTGCAGAGTATGTAGAAGAGTCTTTGCATTAGATTCTTGCTTGGGAAAGAAAAATAAAATCCTTAAAAATGAATTGAGTTACCATTCTAATGCTGTGGTTTAATATGTTGAATGAAGCCAAGATCCAGATTAAAAGGAAAGCAATTTAAAACACAAATCTAAAAGATGAGCTCATAACTGAACTTTCTAAAAAAAGAGAAAACCTTTCACAAATAGAGCCATCCCAGTTTTGAGCTATTCTTCCCAGGAGAGGGAAAGAAAAATAGAGCAATAAACAGAAACAGAGAGATACCGGGGGGAGAGGGAAGCCAGAATATTCTGTTTCCCGTGGACAGATAGCTCTTCTGTGTCTCACATGCCACCTGAACCCAAATGCTGAATGTATAAGTGAGACAGAATAATAACCCTTTCCTTGGGTGTTTGACATAGTCTAAAGCTTGTGACTGTGGATTCAGAAACATCTATCTTCTGCATCCATCACCTGTCTGGTCTGCCTTAGACTACAGTCTTGGGTGGAACTAATAGCTCTAGTCATGCGAGATGATGTCTCCAGGGGAAGGAGGTGAGAACACAGAAATATTAAGACATCATCAGAGAAACGACTCAAAAGCCAGCAGCTGACACTCTTTAGTCTCATCGACAGACAGAGACTGCATAATTTTAAAAGTGAACTATGAAAGAAGTTAAGGGCTTGCTTGAGGCAAATGTTGGCAGGTATCACAACCAGACCACTTAGGGTACTTCTAAGATTCCAGTGGACGTTGAGTTTGTGGTCGAGAAGGCAAGAGGATTCCTCAGAACCCAGAGTTCAGCTTTTCCTAGTCTGGTGTCATACCCAAGCAGGGCATGAAAACTGATTTTTATAGAGTCCAAGGCACTGACAGTATATAAAGTTTTATAATCTGATTTCGACAACACGATCCTTGCTGTGTAAATTCTCATCCTGCTGAGAATGCAGAATGGAAGACACTGAATGTGAGGGGAAAGTCTAGACCTGCTCAGGGACAAGGGGTTAAAAAGTTGATACGGTAATTACTTAGGCAGTAAGCTTAAAAAATTCAATATCAAAATCAGGGCTGGTTCGAAAGAGATAACCCAGGGCGCTAGGGAGGCCAGAGGGGCAGGCGAGTGGCAATTGCCTCGCCTCCAACATTTCAGTGCTGTGGGATCTTGCTAAGTTTTCTTATGAAATCAAAGAAAGGACAGATTTCTGTGAGCTGCCCCTTCATGCTGTCCTTACAGCAAACATTCTGCAACATCAAGGTAATCATCTTCCTTTTTTGGCTCAAAAAGCAGATTAAGTACATGCGACTGAAATAAAAAAATTCAACTTCACTAATGACCACGCCCCAAAAGATCTGCTGATGTAAATAAGTAAGCAAAGTATTAATTCTGACTCTGCACAATGATCAACCCTCCCCCAAATAATGTATCTGCTGATATAAATAAATAAATGAGGTATTAATTCTGACTCTGCACTTGACACATTCTGCGTTAACACTGCTTTAGGCTTATTTTATTCATAATTATTCAAAATCATCCAGAGAGGCATAGAATGATTTCTATGGCAATTTCATGGTCCTGACTTCAAAGAAGCCATTATTTTCTGAGATTCACCCAACAGTAAGAATGACAAAATCACAGAACTGCTTATTTCTAGTGCTCTGCTTGGCAGGTGACCCAGATGGGTGACTCTGTGACACGGACGAGCACTTCATTTTGGATCTTGAGACCTGGCTCAGGGCCCCAGCTCCATCCCCTATTTTCAGTAAGGCATACTTTTGACTTGTTTTATTTCTATCCCCTTTAAAACCATATCCCGTCGTTTCTCTTCTGAAATTCTTCAACTTTTGCCATTAAGCATTTTTCCTGGGCTCACTAGAATCATGCTTTTATGAAACATTGATATGCTAAAGAATACAATTTCAAGCTACCTAACCATTGCGTAAATACGGCCCGGAAGGAGATAACGTAGTGATTCACGTACAGTTATGAAAAAGAATGCCTAATGCAAAGCAGAGTGCTAGATGGCCTGTTTTTATGAAATCAATATTTGTGCATAATTTAAACAAAAAATGTACTACAAAGTTTATCATGAATAATTAGTTATTCCTTTCCCCACACCTCTTTCCACTGGGTCCTACTGCCCAGTGGCAAGAGCTTCAGTTTTTAGCTGATTTTGATACTTGCTTCCATTTTTCTAAATACTATGATTAAATTCACACCTGGTGTATCAGTTCCCTATTAAAACAGGGGAGGATTTAACTCTTTATACCAATAAATACACACACACACACACACACACACAGAGTCTCCGTTCCCCACCATCCTCCCATAACATTTTATAATAACTCTGTTACTCTGTGCAATTATGGTTTCCAGCTGAATCACACAGTGAACTGTGACATTTCCTTTCTTCGTATAATTTCTTTTTCAGTTCATAGTTGCCTCAGTTTGGTTTGTTTGATTGGTTTTCTATGCCCCATCACTCAATCATTCTTTGATAGAGATGGGGTCTCCTAACATGGCCACATGCGTCATAAATTCTAACCCTTTTTTGATTCACGTCCCTGGAGCCTTCTCTCTCCTGCTCTAATCTGTTCTGGTTTCACTCTGCACGGCTGCAGTTTTGTGCCTTCTCTTCATCGTCAACCCGGGAACTTCTTTTTCCTCTCTTTTGCACCTGATGCACAGTTTCCTGATCGTCTATCTTTCTCTTTACTCTTTTGTCTTCCTAGAACACTCTTCTAGTGGCTTCTATAGAAAAGACACAGGGAAGGTCACTATTTGAGACTTTAATATGTCTTTAAAAATCCTCACTTTCATTTGCTAATCTGACTTGCTCAAGAATTTCAGGTTGGAAAACATTTCCTTTACAATTTTAAAGGCATTGTTAATACTGTTTTTCCAGCTTCCACTGCTGTTACTAAGAAGTCTGGTGCAATTCTAAAATTCAATCTGTGTGTGTGTGTGTGTGTGTGTGTGTGTGTGTGTGTGTTTGGTTTGGTTTTGTGTTTTTTTTAATCTGTAGAAGCTTCTGAGGTTTTCTCTTTATTCCTATTGCTCTAGAATTTCATAATGCGTTTTGGGTGCTTTGTTTTGTCTGATCTTTTTTTTTTTTTGGTTTTAGCTCATTATTTTGGAATCTTAGTGTAGATCCTCATGTTCTTCAGTTTTAAAATTTTTTCTTGAATCATATCTTTGATAATTTTCTCCCTTCTTTCTTCTCTGTTTCTCTTTCTGGAATTCTTATCAATTAGATATTTTACTTACTGGATCAAGCTTCTACTTTTCTTATCTTTTTCTCCTTTTATAAGGATAAAAGTCATCTTCATTCTTCCACTTTTTGAACAATTTTCAACTTTTTGCCTTTCTATTAAATATTTTATTTTATTTTTACTATTGTTTAATTTCTAAAAGTTCTTCCTAGTTTTCCCATTGTATACTGTTCTTATTTCATAAATGCAATATCTTCCTTCTCGATCTGAAGATAATAATTATTGGGGCATTGTTTTGTTTTGTTTTAGTTTTCTTTTCTTCCTCACATTGCTGTTTATTTCATATTTTTTTCTTTCTTTTGGTTTGTTTTACCCTTTATGTGGGAGTCTCTCCTAAGGAACTGGTGGTTCTTAGCCGTCACTCATTTAAGAAAGAGGAACTAGAGAGCTAATTATAAGCTCAGGGTGCCTCCATAGGGCTTCTGAGCTTTGCATTTGAGGGCAGAACAAGGACCAGCAATTTTAAAGGATGATCCCAAATATCAACATTAACAAGTCTGTTTTTCCTGGAACCTTCAGTTTCTCTAGAGAGAAATCCTCCAGTCTCTAGTTACTGCGAGGGTGCTGGGGACCTCGGCAGAGGAGGGAGCTGGGGGTAGGGAGGTGCGTCTCTCAGTAAGACATAGTCATGGAATCTCCCAGCTCTCACTTCTGCAACGTACCCGCCACCAGCTGCCTTGTGAGCATGGAACTAGAGTCTCTGCTCCAGTTTCTACAGAGACTCTGCCTGCCTCCTGCTCAGGTCAGGAAGAATGAGAGAGAGAGGAGATGGGGTTCCAACTACTCCATAAACAGAATTTCCAGCTTACTGAAGTACCTTTTCTGCCAATTCTTGAGCCAGTCCCAGATCCTATGAGATAATAAAAGGACTCTTTATTGCCATTTCTCTCTGGAGGCACAGAGATTTCAGATAAGTCTCTTTTCCTTTCCCCCCTGCTTTCCATCCTTCTGAAATGTCACTGATACTTCTCGTCTCCTCTGTGCCATCTCTCAGTCTCTTTGTCCTTTGATCTTTTTTTTTTTAAATAATTGAGTTTTGGGTTTTTTAAAGTTTTTTTTTGATGTGGACCATTTTTAAAGTCTTTATTGAATTTGTTACAATACTTCTTCTGTTTTATGTTTTAGTTTTTTGGCTGCGAGGTATGTGGGATCTTAGCTCCCTGACCAGGGATCAAACCCGCACCCCCTGCATTGGAAGGCGAAGTCTTAACCACTGGACCGCCAGGGAAGTCCCTGTCCTTTGATCTTAAACCTCTTAAAATTATTTACTGTCAGCTTTGAAGCACTTTGGAAGGAATACAGCCAACCGCGTGTGTTCAGTACAGCTCGATGTTGAATAATGTTAAGTATTTTACTATTGTTATCATTATTAATACATAATAAAGTTATTAGTTCATATTACTATTATAATAACCATTGCTCATGTCCTCTGGCCACCGTGAATATAAAGTAATTTAAAAAGAGAAGGGCTATGCGTGAAAAGTCAGAACCTGGAATATTTTGTGTACCTCAGCCTGGCTCTGAACAGCTCAGGGGTAGAAAATTCTTTCTCCTCCCTCTCAACTAAATTGCACCTTTTCAGCGGCTTTCCCCAAACTTTCTGGGTTCCTTTCCTCCAGTCACTTTTTAATAGATCCCTGACTACATTGTGACCTCCCTGTGAACACTTCGGCTCCTGGCAAGTCCTTCTCTCACAAACCCATCTTAGTGTTTCTACATTTCCTTCACCTCTTCCTGGTTCCAATTGCCCCGGTTGGCTTTCTCCTTGTCAGGTCATCAGTGGGATCTCGATAATTTGGCTCACAGAGCACTGACCCAGCAAGGCATAACTGAACTTCAAATTAAGTCCTTTAATTGTGGCATGTGGTCCTGAGCTCCTCAGAGAAAAGGCTCCGTGTGGAGGGGAACATAATAAAGGAAATAAGATCAAACAATGGCTTCTCAGAATGTTTCCAACAATTCCACACACAAGCAGTGAAGGAAAACTGGGCACATCCAAATCAGAGGGGTGAGAGCCCAGGGTGCTCTCTGACCTGGGCTTATAGAGGAAGCACAGCAGGAAGGATGCAGCGAGGTCCGCAGAGACCTCACCTCTGTCCAGGATAACACAGATGGAGAATAATCGGGACGGCTGCTCCCCTTCTTAACCTGGAGCTGTTCGTTGGGACAAGCCAAACTCCTTCCTCTGCCTGGAATATGAATTATTGGCAATCTCCCCATCTACCTTTGAATACAGGGACTCAGATTTCTGAAGAAAGCGTCGATTTCCATTCCTGTGTCTTTCCATCTTTCTCCCTAAGTACTGCATAATCTTCCTGCAGAGAGAATTGGAATTCTGGTTGCAAATGAGATCTCTGCTCTTTTGAAGGCTTCCCCTTGCCTTTGGGATTCTTCAGCTTATTTATTTATGTATATACTGCAAAGATGTCAGTGCCCTAAAAAATCTGTCATGCACTGAAACTTCTGGTTTTATGTAGGAGCTTTCAGCTCTGGAGTGAAAGGACAGAGAAAAATACATGAAGAAATATCAAAGGCACGACAGCAAAAGTACAGCACCTTCAGGTGACATGAGCAAAAGGGTAATTGTTTGGCAACTTTCTTTCTACCAAGAGACCAGACTGCAAGACCAACCTAGGAAAAGATACACAGTGAATTATGCAAGTATGTGGGTAAGGTTCAATAATGGAATAATTTAACTGAAGATACTGTGGGCCGAAAACTCCTGAATTGCAGCAGTTTAATACAAAGAAACACTGGCAAAATCTCAAGTTAGAAATCCCTGGTTGATTTAACTTTCCATTCCCACCGTCCCTCAGCAAACCTCCCAGTGAGTTGAGGAGGCTCGCCAGTGCCACAAAATATTTTGGTTTAATAGAAGATTGTTTATCTTGGCTGCTAAAATTTCATATGTCATCTCTGACCTTTACTTGGGTTGAAAAATACTGAATTCACAGAAGAGATAAGAAAACTCGCCCTTCAGAATAAAAGAAAGAAAATACATTTTGATTCATCAGATGCTTCATAGAAAGACTGAAGATGCGCATGGTCTTTAAATGTCCCCCGCACTGTTGCCTCCCCAAAACTTACTCCCTGAAAAGACTGAACAAGGGGAATTTATACCAGCCTCAGACCATTCAGGATTTATCCCCTTCATTTTTTAAAATAAAGCAGCCTCGTTTGCCCAATCACAACACTGAGTTAATTAGAGTTTTCATCATTAGTATCCAATTGTGAATAAAGTAGTAAAAATAACAGCATAGGGGCTTCCCTGGTGGTACAGTGGTTAAGAATCCGCCTGCCAATGCAGGGCTCGAGCCCTAGTACAGGAAGATCCCACATGCCTCGGAGCAACTAAGCCCGTGCGTCACAACTACTGAGTCCGTGCGTCACAACTACTGAGCCTGTGCGCCACAACTACTGAGCCTGCGCTCTAGAGCCTGCGAGCCACAACTACTGAAGCCCACATGCCACAACTACTGAAGCCCGTGTGCCTAGAGCCCATGCTCTGCAACAAGAGAAGCCCACACTTGCCGCAATGAAGACCCAACATAGCCAAAAATAAATAAATAAATAAATAAATAAATAACGGCATAGTTTATCCCAGAAATGACTTTCAAATAATTCTTTCATTGACATTTTTTTTCTGGTAAATATGGGATCTTTGTAATTTCTGTAGGAAAATTGAAGTAATGTATGTAAAGGAAAGTTTGGACAGTTTAATCAGTTGGGAGAACCATAGCCAATGGAACAAAATGGAAGAAAAAAGTGATAATATGGGGGGAGGTATTTCACTAACTAGCCCTCAAAAATACCAGTATGGCTGAAGGTTCTTTACCTTCCCCAAAGCAATGACTTTAAGATAATGTCTTAAAGCTTGCACTGCACATGCGAGGATGCAGCTGTTGGGCTGTTTTTCTTGGCAAGCACTGGGATCCTTTGTGGGTACTGAATAAACTTGACCTTCGGGGCTGAGCAACTCTAGAACGAGGCTGTTGGATGGTTCTCCTGAGAGTTCAAACACTTGAGTGAAAAGGTATGTATAAAACTCTTCTTGTTTGGATGCAAGGAAATATGGACACTTAACCAGGTGTGAAAACATGGCTGAGCTTCTGTAAACGTGGTGTCGGATGTCACCGGTCTCAGTAGGTGATGGGAAATGAGCCTTCCCAAGCTGCAGACTCTCGGCAGAAAAACTCAACTCCCCAATCTGCACCAAGAAGTGACCATCTACACTTTGTGGACCATCTCTACTTTGTGGTTTCCTTGGGGCTTTCAATTAGGAGAACATTCCTTTTCTCTTTTTAATGTTTTCAAGTTTGGTCCAGGTCAGTAAGCACCTGAAGCTTTTTGGACAGCAAATAATAAGCTTCATCAGCCTCCTGATGAGTGAAAATGCTCTCAGAGTCTCAGCACTCGAGCCTTTGGCATTTTCCTATTCAAGATAAGCCTAGATAATATCTGGGATCAAATGCAGTTGATGAGGTTTGAAGTGCCCCAAAGCTTAGTCCTTTGTGTTTTTTTTTTAAAGAGAACTCAGTCCAGTTACACTCATAAAAGTGGACCACTTAGTTTCCTCACCAAAAAGCTTCCATTTTTTAATAAAGTTTCCTTTAGAGCCAACATCTAAAGGTATCAAGAAATGTCTGCAGCAAAATGCGTTGCTCATGGGATGCTAAGAGGCCAAGGAAGAGAATGTTGCCACTTGGCAAACAGCTGAAAAACACAATCTTAACATATGTAGGAGTTACTAAAGTATTTCATTTAAGGAGGGCTGAGAGAAATGGAAAGAATAGTTTCATAGAAATAAACAATCCATAAGGAAATCCTGGTGACCCTTTCACAAGCACAGCGTCCATGACTTTCTTTGGTCAATTTACTTAGTTCAAGTTACTATTCACAAACAAAAGAAGACATTAGCCATTTTATTTTTACCTATTGTTGCTAAGGTTAAATCCACAATTCTAGGGGTTTTTTCTTGATCTTTATAAATGACTAGGTGGCCAAGTCGCTCTGTGTGGTTCCTCATGCAGATCACTTACAGGAGATGATCACTTGTGCTGATTACCAGGGCATCTTTCAGGGCAGTGGAGTCAGAGTCACTTCGAGATGTATTTTATCTCATTACTCATCATTAACTGATAGATGGCAACATGCGCACTGAATTATACTCCTTGTTAAAGGGCTGAGAGTCTCCTTTTTCTAGACGTGGTCTCTAAGCCCCTGGATGGAACAATAAGGGAAGATCTGAGTCATCCCGTTAAGAGGGTGACTTGTTTCGGTCAACGTAGCCACAAAGCTCATATGCCCAGAAGACACCCTCCCTGTGGCATCTGACTTGCGTGGTCCTTGTCTGGCTCTCCCTTTTAACTTCTGCATAAAGTCTTGCAGGCACAACTTCCTCCTGGTTCTGCCTCCTCTGGCTAGCTCTGTTCCCCCATCCTGCCCAGCCCCAAGGTCTGCTCTGCACATGAGGCTCCCGGCAGCGAGCCAGGCAACGGTGGCCTCATCGCTACTTCGTGATGGCGGCGAAGCGCGTTGCCATAATGTAGTGGGTAATCACAGCAAAGCGAACGTCATCTCTGTGGCCCAGTGGGGCAAACCAAGGAATAACACCTGTCCTGGTCAAAATCTGCCTGCCAGGGGATGTTGGAGGTAAATGTAAAGTGAGTTTGTGGTTTAGACAGAGCTACGGCACGCTGGTTCGAGTACAATACAGTGTCGTTAGGTCTCTAGCAAATAGTAATGTTTCAATTCAAATAGATTCAACTTTTTCCATATTATGGGTTACAGGAAAGTTGGAAAGAGCTGTATGAAGAAGGCAACACTTGAGCAAGATTTTGAAGAAAAGGCAGAATAAGGATGCGTCACGCAAGGGTGTGAGAAGAAGAAATAGTAGCAGCAAAGGCGAGGGGGCCGCAGGGGGAGGGGGGAGGAGAGAAGCTGGGAAGGCAGCTGGAGGGTCTCACGTTGGTTGGTCTGACTTCCATGCTGAAGTGGGTAGGCTATTCTGCAGACAAAGGGGAGCCCCTGACGGTTTCTGAGCAGGAGATTGTCATAATCAGAGCAGGATCCTTAGGAAGATGAATCCGACCACACAGGTGGGATGGAGGTAGGAAGGGCAAAGCAGACGGCAGCTGGGAGGCTGGCGCAGTAAAGCTCAAGGGAAGTGAAGGTCTGAGTCAGCGGGGACAGTGGGTCTGGAAGTCAGGGACAGAAGATGTGTCAAAGACTTGGATATGAGTTGAACCTGGGGGCTGAGAAAAGAACTGCACAGTTACTCTGAGGTTCCCAGCCCACGTGACCAGGATGGCTATCTCACCAAAGATGGACCCGGGGAACCTGTCCTAGATGTTTCATTTGAGGGGACAACCAGATATCCAAGTCCAGCCTTGAAGACACAGGCCTGCAGGAGAGAAAATAGCCAAGAACCAGAAATGGTGATGGTGGGAGGGGAGCTGGGGGAGAGTCTGCATAATGTTGGACCCCACGGTCAACGGCAGGGTGCTGCTCACTTCCTACGTACCAGTTACTTAAATGAATGAGAGGGAGAAAGGGAGAAAAATACGAATATATATTCATTAGCCCCACTTACAGCAAAGATGCAATCAATGAAATTCAGATACAAATAAAGGCTGGAGAGCATAAAAGACCTGAGGAAGCAGGGGCTCTGAAAATGCTTAGTTAAACTGAAGCCATTCCTGCCATCCAGAAATTACTTAATAAAATAGGCATAACATGATGTAATTATATAATAGAGCATAACTTGCACTAACGAACTATAACAACCACTCACAAAATCCAAGAATACTTTTTAAAGTACCAAGAGTACTGCTCTGTTCAATAAATTATGTAATCAAAATGGACCTATGGCATTCTTCCGAAAACAGTGGTATTTCTGAATCTGAGAATCCAGGCACCCTGCTGCCAGAAGTGGCTCATTACATGGGATGTCCAATCTTTTGAATCTCTCATTGAGAACAATGCTTCAGGTCATCAGCTGCTGTAAATAGTTTTGCTTGGGTATTTTTTTCCCTCCTGAAACTAGCAGGATGTTATAGCAGTGAAGTTATAGACAATGGTTATTTCTTCAAACAGTTGATTTTCTTCTCATTTCTTGAGAGGTTGGGTGTTAGTGAAAGATAAGTGTGTGTACGTGTCCAAAAAATTGTCCGGAGCAGAGAAGAAATGCGGAACTGTAATAATATTAACAATTTGTATTTCTACAGCATCCTCACTTGAAAGAGCTGAGGATGGTTTTAGAACTATGTCATAACACCAGTGTAGATGGAAAATATGATGGTCTACATGTTAGAGATTTTTGAGCTTGGTCAATAAAACTTTCTCTACTCTACCAATAAACTGTATTATTAAGATGTCAACTCTTAAATCTGAGTCCTCTTTTCATCAATGGTCAGTTCTTTCTAAACCTCCACGGTGAATAGCTCATCTGAAATGACTTGCACTAAAGTTCCCTTGGCTGCAGGACTAAGCAGATTAATGATTTGAAGAATCATGGTCTTTCATCTTGAAAGAAAATAATTTTGCCACAGGAGTGATGGTGGGGGGATAGAGATAGAAAGGAGGGCGAGAGCTGGGAGATGGGAGTTGTATAGGTAAGCCACCATATGCAAAGTTTAACTGTTATCAATCAATCATTCAATCAATCAATTAATAGACAGATAGACAAAGAGATGAACATCCAACTTGTCAGTGGAGTCCAGAAATGTCTGAGTCTTCACCTTTTCTCAAGCCAGCTGTGAAAGATAAGGTAAAATGAGTTCCAGCTAATGGAATTCATAAATCATTTGTAAAAGCCCAGGCACCTTTCAACTTTCACATCCTTTTGTGTGGTTCTCAGACAAGTTGGCAGCTAAGACATTTAAAAATCCCCCTCAGCCACTGTCCTTCTCCCACTGCCACAAACCCTCAGAAGAGGAGGAGACCGAGGCCCTAACAATTCTGCCTTTCTGGCCTATCAGGTAGTTTCCCTGAGGGCAGAGCGTAGTAGAGGCAGGATCTATTCCAGTTATGAGAGGGGAGTTAGCAAAGGGGGAAAAGCCCAGTTCAGACACCCTTCCTCTGAGTCTTCAGACATTCATGGAGAGCTAGTCTAGTGAGGGATTCAAAAATAAATTAAAGACAACTCCTTCCCTCAAAAAATATATCAAGGGGGAAACTACAAAGCTCCCCACTTGTTGCCACTGTTGGAAATGGCCGGGCCAAGGGACCTTTGCTCTGGGCCCCCTTGGCTATTTGCAACCCTCCCACTATCTCCTCTTCTCAGCCCAGGGAAGGGACAGGGCAAAAGTGTGAATTATTTCGTTTCTCTTGGCCCCGCTCTTTTCTCTCCTTCACGATGCCACTTCCTGTCTCCCTCACTGGCTGTCTCAGAAACACCATCCTCTGGCCCACACCTCCCTCCCATCTCTCAGAAAAGGGTCTGAGGTCGGTGGTTGGACAAGAAATGCCACACGTTTCTCTTGGGGTCAGAACACAGTGATGCATCCCTAACAAGCGACAGTCACTCTAAAACCAGGAGGCTGATTTCCTTGCATGATGTATGGAAAGCCAGGTCCTCCCCTACTTTATAGCCACCACCTCCCCAACCTTAGCAGGAATTTAAGTTCCACTGATACTTGCTTTTAGGACTTTTGTCTTAGCTCAGGCTGTTGTAACAAACTGCCAAAGACTGAGCTGCTTAAACAACAAACACTGATTTCTCACAGTTCTGGAGGCTGGGAAGTCCACCATCTGGGTGCCAGCATGGTTGGGTTCTGGTGAGGGCCCTCTTCCTGTTTGCAGATGGCTGTCTTCTTGTGTGTCCTCACATGGCAGAGAGAGAGAGAGAGGAAGCATCTCTTTTGTCTTTTCTTATAAGGGTACTAATCCCATTCACGAGGGCTTCACCCTCATGACCTAATTACCTTCCGAAGGCCCCACCTCCTAATACCATCACCTTAGGGGTTAGAATTTCAACATATGAATTTGGGGAGGACACAAATGTTCAGTCCATAACAGCTTTGTTGTTGTGTAAGCTATTTCAAGCATTATGAGCTGATGGGTGGGACAGTGATTTTGGAGAAAGAGCCCTTCCCGATACCTCAGAAATCACTCCATCTAGATGGCCACATGTCATTGTGCAACTCTGAGGCTGCACTATCCATTATTGTAACCTGTAGTCACAAGTGGATGTTTAAATTAATTAAAATTAAATGAAATTAAAAATTCAGAGTCTCCATCACTCTAGCCGTATTTCAAGGGCTTAGTAGCCATATGTGGCTAGTGGCCACCATATTGGACAACAAAGAACATTTCCACTTTCACAGAAATTTCTATTGGACAGCTTTGCTCTGAACCAATATTCAAACCATGGCTGAGGGTCACTTTCAGATGTGAAGATCGTACAACAGCAATTTAACTGTCTATATAAAAAAATTGGCCACAATAAAAAATTTATACTGTAATTGTGCAACACAATTTATTCCTCCACACATAAAAGGAACTGAGACAACATTTTTCATTATATACCAAAGAAAGAACATAACAAAGATGTCCCAGATACAGTAAGGACTGAACTGAAATGAGTTAGAAAAAACCAACTTCATCTTTTCAACAGGTTTAGTCTTTGGAGGTCTGTGTAAAGAGGTAGTTTATAATTATAATAATCCTCACGGTACTCTAAAATTCCCATAAATAATGTAATCTGTATATTGGTCCTTTAGTGTCTAATAAAAACACACATGGAAAGCCTGCAGTGTGGAAATTCAGTATATCATACACAAAGCTCAAGGCGATCTCCACCCAATCAGATACAGAAGCCAGGAGCAAAGAGAGGAGCATCCATTCAATACAAAGAAGGTCATGTGACAGCTGCTGATAAAGACCTTCCTGTGGTCCAGGGGCTGGGGAAACTTGCCTTGCTTCTTAAAGCCCTGGTTTTTGCTCTTTCCTGTCCACAGCAGAGCAGTGGATTTTCCAGACCCAGGACTCTCTTGGTCCTTGCTCTCCAGGGTCTTCCTGTAGCTGGTAAAGCTGTGAAGGAGACACAGCAGAATAGAGCTGTGAATTGCAGGCCAATTTGTGGCTCATCTTTGTCAAAGAAATATATCACCAGCCCTGAGACCCCTCACCCCCACCCCAGTCTGGATCCCTATTTCCAACCTGTCACTTAATAGAATGACAAAATATGGAAGGGCATAAAGGAGGAAGCCAAGCATGAATTTTAGGAGACTCCCCTGACTCTTGTCCTTGCATATGCTCTGAGCTTCACCTGATTCCCAAAGCTGACTCCCCTTCCCCAGGATGGCTCACCCTGAGGGCAGCTTACCACTCATAGACACACAGAATCAGCTTCTCCATTCCAAGTAAGAGCTAAAATACATCCCAAGGATCCTTGTTCTGCCCATCTGCAGCCCAACATTACACCAACTCTCCTGGTGGCCTGAAGATAAGCCACTCACAGCTGTAGTCATCAGTCATCACATACTTACTGGCACCCATTATAGATCCAAGCTCCGTGCCTTCATGAAGCTTGCAGATGGGAGTACCCACCCCTGTTAAAATGCAAACATTTGAGACAGGAGAGTGACAGGTAGTCACAGGGACCCTACCCCTTGATGACTGAGTATCTAAAGCATGTGGACAGCAGGGCAGGAGAAGGAGGCTTAGGGCACAGGGAGGCCATGCTTGAGTGGGGTGTGGATGGTGTCAGAGACACCGAAAAGGCAGGGAGAAGGACCAGGAAGGTCAGCCTTGGCATGACCATGGTCAGGTGCATGGCTTGGGCCTCCTTCACTTCACCATCAAGAAGCTTTAGGAGTTAGTTACAAGCATGTTTTCCTTCCTTTGTCTTCTCCTTCGTTTTGTTCATTGTTTCCCCAAATACTTAGACATGTTTTTACCAAAAGAGTACCAATTAGAACACCCATTAATTCTCTAAAATTCACATAGTAATACTTGACTGCTATGGGCAGAATATTTGTGTCCCTCCAAAATGCATGTGTTAAAGCCTAGCCCCCAGTGTGATGGTGTTAGGAGGTGGGGCCTCTGGGAGGTGATGATGTCATGAGGGTGGGCCCTCATGAGTGGGATTAGTGCCCTTATAAAAGTGGCCTCAGTGAGCCCCTTCACCCCTTTCACAATACGAGGACACCAGGAAAAGGCAGCCATCTATGAACTAGGAAGTGGGCTCTCACCAGACACTGAATCTGCCAGCGCCTTGATCTTGGACTTCCCAGTCTCCAGAACTGTGAGAAATAAATGTCTGCTGTTTATAAACTACCCAGTCTATGGTATTTTGTTATAACCGCCCAAACGGATTAAGACAACAACCCTAAAACAATAAGCCTTTCTCTTTATCATACTCTGGTCACGAATATAAGTAGCACATCATCAGTGGTACCGGTTTTAAGATCTCAGGCTTTCAGAGAGAGGTGTCAGGACAAAGCCTATTGGTTGGGAGTTATACCCAAGTTACTTTCTTGTCTTCAGGCTGGATGGGAAGATTGTACTGAAAGAGACAAATAGGGCTGAGCATGTTTAAAAGCTTGCAAGGAAAGGGAAATAAGATCGGCTACTAAGCTGCTCTGTGACGCCACCAATATCACAGTTTTAATTGTACTTGGTGGATGAACTAATTATGGTCAGAGAAAGTTAGCGCTGGGGCTGCAATGAACAACACAATTTTTTCTAGGACACACAGCACACAGGTGACATCCTTATGCAATACAAGTGTTTCTTCAAGGGTTTGGAAAGATATTTAAACCAAAAGAGTTCAAGACAAAGGGGAAGGGGGGAAAAAAAAGAGTATCTGTGTGTGATTGTGAAGGTAGAGAGGTGAGTAGGAAGTGAAGTTCAAAAGAGGTAGAATAATGCCTCCAAAAGACAGCAATACGTGGGAAGGAGCAATTAACTGAATCAGTCTGTTAAGACTCAAAACAGTCTGATAGAAAGACGACGTAATATCCTGATTGCCGAGTTAGGATCCCAAGTCTTCCGTATGATGAATAATTAAAGACAGCTCAGGGGAAATGGATTCTTTAATTTGTATATTCAAAAGGGACAATGCAGTTAACCCTCTGACCTTTGTCCAAACTTTCTTTTGGGGAAGGTAAATTCTTTAAGATCCTCAAAAAAAAAAAAAAAATGTTTGGGGGCTTCCCGGGTGGCGCACTGGTTGAGAGTCTGCCTGCCAATGCAGGGGACACGGGTTCGAGCCCTGGTCTGGGAAGATCCCACATGCCGCGGAGCAGCTGGGCCCGTGAGCCACAATTACTGAGCCTGCGCGTCTGGAGCCTGTGCTCCGCCACAAGAGAGGGCGCGATAGTGAGAGGCCCGCGCACCGCGATGAAGAGTGGCCCCCGCTTGCCGCAACTAGAGAAAGCCCTGGCACAGAAACGAAGACCCAACGCAGCCAAAAATAAATAAATAAATAAATAAATAAATAAATAAATAATTTTTTAAAAAGATGTTTGGAAGCATTCCATGTAAGCACGACGAACTTGAGGTTCTAATGAAAGGACCAGGAAACAGCCTGCACTTCCCAATGTGCAGCCAACCACGTTCTACCCAAACCCCAAAGTCTGTCTTTGAAGACTCAACCACTAGCCTCGCCGTGAACTTCAGGGAGTCTTACCAACAATGATATTTCTGGTTTTTCTATTTCTTCCTCCATTTTGTTACCCTACGGTGTATTTTCGGGCACCCATATCCATACACTCACGTCACCAGGAGCAGGAGGCCAGTCCCACTATAAACAGATGCACATCAGCCCTGGCCTGGGGAGAGCTCTGGGTACCAGGGGAAGGATGCCCCTGGCCTCTGTCCAGTGAGTCACTAGCACAGTCACGTTGAATGTGGAAGATTATTTGATTGCTTTATGCAGTTTTCAAACTGGATAAGGCCCCACCTCCAGCTCTGGGAAGATGAGTTATTCAAGCTTTATGACTAAGAACACAATAAGTGGGAAAAAGCCACTGGAGTGCATGGAGAGAAAGAAATGAAAAGAAAAAAGTTTCCTTTTTTGGAAGGGGGATTTTATTCTCCACTTCCAGGAATAGTCAAGGGTTCTTCTCTCCCCACAATAGGGAGAAGGTACGCATAAAGTGGCCGCAGGGTTAGGAAGAAACAATGCAGGATGCATTGCATTGTTGGTGGGGCTTGGCTGGGGCGAGGGAAGTACACCAGCTGGGAGGAAACAGCTGAAGGGCATCTCCAGGGATAGTCTGTGAATGAGGGTACCATGCTGAGGACGGCTGAGAGCAAGGCACTGGCAGAGGCCAACACCAGAGGCATAAAGAGCCCAGGGAGTGAAAGGCTCAACATGCACAGAATCACCTGTCATCAGGCCTTGGGTGGTGGGGGCGGAGCAGAGCCTCAAGCCCCAGAGATTCTGATTTGGCAGGTCTGGAATGAGGCCAGTACATCTGCATGTCTAACAACCTCCCCGGTGGTGGTGTCAGTGCTCCTGGCACTGTTGACAGACAATTTCTGCAAGAGAGCTTGGTTACTATGCAGGACTATGATGGAAAACCTGGTGTCCACGTGCCTTAAACGGGCAGTGCAACAGCATATTCTGTTAGGCCTCTTAGCAGAGGATGACGTTAACTTGCTCACCGCTGAGATGCACCACAGTGTCCAGTGGGACCCAAGCTCCCAGAAACCAAGGAGAGGGCTCATTGGTTGTTTCCGTCCCACAGAGTCATCTCTGCCACAGGGGAAAGTTTGGTTCAAATATATACACAGCTTTTCGAGCCCTTCTCTAAACTAATGGAAAGCCTCGTTATTCTGTGATTCTACTTCTTCGTGTTCTCAGTTTCAAGACAACTCAAGAAATCCCTACACATTAGATGAGGATTTTTTTCCCTCCCCTTCTTCACCAGCAATGGTTTGTATCCAGGCCTATTTAAAGTCCTTGGAGACATCTGAACACATGCCCAGAGAACCGAGAATCATATGAGCTCTGGAAAGGGCTGATATTGCTCAACACATTGGGTGTTTGGTGTTGAACTTGACTTGGTGGGGACAGGCTCAGGTGCCCTCCACAGGAAATTACGGTAATACACACACTACATTTAACTGAAAAAGTGACTCCCAGACAGTTATATTCCGTTTGGCCATCTAGAAATTGTGTCCCCAGGTGATCTGAGTGAGACAGCCACTTTAGCTATTAGTTCAAAAGCCTCACTTCCACTGTAAAACCATTTCAGCACTTGTTCATTAAATTTAAAACATGAAAGAGGATTTGCAAATCTGGAAAACATTTTTGAAAAATTTAAATGGAGTGTCACTTTGGCAGTGTAAATGGCATGAACTGTTTGATTTTCAACTATTTACAGATGTATCTGACTCTGAGATTAATGCCTATATTTTCCAGGAGAAATTGTGTAGGCAAAATTTTGACCAAATTGGCCTGAAAGAAGAATATTAGTTTAAATATATATAAAGTGGAAATATTCTCCTATCTATAGTATATGTCTCTTTGTGTATATGAGAAAAGAGAAGCATTTTTTCAATTTGTCTTGTTTTATAGCTCTTGATACCAGAAATTCTGCATTAGAAATAGAAGAATTTAATGTTCTATCCTCATTTTTGCTTGGAATTCCTGAGTCCCAAAGTTGCCAAATCCTTTCTTTCCTAATTCATATTTATGGTTGAGAACTTTCTTTAAATAACTATTTGGAAACTGGTCACATAAGACAACGCCAAAAGACAATATGAATTGGGAACATGTCTGGCCCTCCACAAGTCTAGAATTTTCATCCAATATTGTTTTTCTACTGTAGATTCCAGTAAATGAATGATACTATGACTCAGAGCCTCAACCCTTGGGGAAAAAAATGGAGAAAGTTCAAGTCTTAGCCTAGAATATATTTGAAAGATTAAGTGTTTTCTGTAACTCACATTTTAGTTATTATTTATGTCACTTCTTACTCCTAAAATGATTTACTGTGACTTACATAAGTACATACAATATTTTTAAAAGCAAGCCAAAAAAATGAGGAAAGAAGAAACAATAATTGCTATAAGTACACTTCACTAGAAGTCTGCTGAATATTGGGATCTTCATTTTCTAGCAGCCAACCCAAAGAAGGAAACACTCTTTTGAAACTATTAGAAGAGAAAGCAATTGCTCAAGAGAAGTATAATTGGGCCTGGCACTAAGACCCCCATGAAAAGTTTTACCTGGGTCAGTTTAGAGAGAATTCTCTGTATTCTCAACAGCTGTCCTACATGATATAATCATGGCTTATAAAAGACTTCAGTTCTATACATCCCTGAATACATGCCAATGGCTCAACCCCAGAAGAGAGCTCAATCAGAAAATGCCAAGAGGAGGTCCAGAGAATTCCAGAGCATTCCAGAGAATCCGCTGTCCCCTCATCTGGTTTAATCCAAGACAATGTGGTCTATTTAGAAAAATGGATGGATTGCATATACTTAAGGCAATCATCCCTAGATATTATTATCTTGAAAACAAGCCTTTATAAAATGTTGAACAATGTCACGTAATCCTCCTCCTGCATTTCACTTGGGGAGCTTTAAAAATGCAGTCGCCCTCACGGTCTTCCTGAAACCTCAACCCCTGATCTCAACATTCTCCGTCTTCTCTCCACTCCTGCTCTAGGTCAAGTCATCACTGCATCTCCCCTGGAATTACTGAACTCTAAGCTCCTTCAGTCTTGACACTTTGAGAAGAGTTGGAATAGTTTGGATCGAATTAAGTCACAGATTTCTAAGGCACACTTCTGACTTTAGAAGTATGGTCTTCTTTTACTTACCAGAATAAGCTGTATCATGTTTGGATCTCAACCTGCCTTTCCAAACATCCTTGTTCCATACAAATTCTGCCCTTTCCGTCTCTTTGTCAATGCTCACACTGTTTCCTCCAGTGGAAACACCTCTCTGATCCCAACCGAAATGAAACCCTAATCCCACCCAGTGTTCAAGGCCTGTCAGCTATGTATCCCACAGATCAGTTAGAGCAATGTCTTGCCCAAGGTTGGAGTTCGGTTAATATTGAGTGAATAAATGAATGCATGAATGTTCATCTCAGAACTTTCTCTTGGCTGCATTCGGCAGAAAAGTCAGAACTTTTTCATTATTTTTAATTAATTTAACACAATCCTTTTGGGGGAAAATAGTCATTTGGGCCTGCTTTGGCACTTCTTAAAGACCAAAGAGAAGAGCTTTCATATGTGGCCCTTCCCAGGGAGCAGAAACCGTTCAAGCAAGCCACATGTCGTAGCCTCTTAAGGAGACCTTGTTTCCCACCACGAATCAGAGCATCTGTGAGGGGCGAGCCGAGGCATGACACAGGGAAATCCACAGGACAGGAATTTGCTCAAGATCTTGAAAGCAGGCAGCTCTGCCAAAGAGCAAGAGCTCAGATGGGCAAGAAACATGGAGGTTCGCTCTTCACCTGCCTGCTATTACGGGTGCAGTGATACCACAGGACACTGTGATTTATCAGAGGAAATTCGCCTGGTAATAGGAATAGAACTAGACCTCATTAAGATGAAGCAGGCTCTGATATCCTCGCGTTAGATAAAAGAGAATATGAAATTGATATGGTCAGCATTACTGCCATGCTACATTTGAAAAGAATCAAACCAAGTGGCAATTGACAGCACTTGAGGAGGAAAATACCCACAAATGAAACAGAAGCGTGTTGAATGTAAACCTTGAGTCTTAAATGCATTAAAATATGACTTTGCATTTGATTTCCTTCCCCAGTGAGATCACTTGGAGCAAATCTATGAAAGGAACAAGGAGTATACACTTAATATGCTCTCGTCAAGGCCCTCCGGCAAAGGGTGGTGGGAAGATTAATTTAATTACCCAACTCTCATCATCTTGAAATAAGTGTGGGCTTGTTTGTAGTGCTGAAAACACCAAAAGTGCTCAGGAAAGGGTGGCGGAGAAGAGCTGGGGATGCTTGATTTGGAGAGGACCGTGTCACTGGCCACCGTCCTCAAAGACCCTTCACTATTAGATAAAGGGAAGGTCAGTTATCCAACCTTGCTTTCAGCCACCTCCCAAAATTTGTAGGTGGGATGGAGGCGTTTGTTTACAGCGCCTTTAGTTCATGAGCCATGCAGTCTGTACGTATGAATGGCCTTTATACACATGAATGCAAGGTGGTCGTCACGCTTCTGTCTGAGAAGCAAATGGCAACTAGTAGCAACCTCTGTGCCAGGCTTGTTGGTATTGTTGTTGTTTAGTGTTATTTATTGATTAATAGAAGAAAACTTGGTGATCCATTTTTATTCCAACAAAAATATCTTTGTGCATGATTTCCATACAAATTCTCCCAAGATACTACCCCTTGATCCCACTAGGGGACCATCTCCAACCTTTTATCCCCATCCTTCGATGTCCCTCGCCACCCTGAACATATTTCTAAAACAGCCAAAGAGCTGCACCGGGCAAAAGAAGGAGCGGTCAAATGTATTCTGAAGATCCAACCTTGAGGGGCCGCTCAAGGAAGGGACGGATTCCACTGCTCCCTCCTGGCTTAGGTGCCTCTTCTTCCTTCTGATTGTTCATTATTTTCCAAGTGAAAAATGTATTACTTTTGAAATAACTTGAGGCCATATTGTAAAAAGCATGGACACGTTACTTAGTCTACTTCTTAATTTTAAACACTTCAACGTAGATACATCTATATGTGGTGGATATTACAGTTTTTCAAAATAAATATCTTGTTGTTACACTATTTCTGTAGAACAGAATGTTTGTAGAGAATAAATCTTTGGAGAGCGTCATCTTATCAGACACACGGCTCTTCCTCAGCCAACTGTGACAGCAATAATAAAGGGTGGGAAGAGGCAAAGTAAACCAAAAAAGTACAATATGTGCCTTACAGGGATTTACTTGGAACCGTGACCCATAATAATTGCAAAAGAGGGAAATGTTTCCCTGTAATTTTTTAGGAACCTACCTCATCTGAACAAGTTGATTGAAAATGAAGGAACAACGGACTTTCCTAATTTAAATCTTACTTCCTAAAATAAACAAATTCTTCCAAGAGGGCAAGGGGGCAACATGGTGACAGACAAAACAATGGCCTGGCAATGCAGAGTTTCAGTTCTGCCTCTGGGTGACAAGGACCCCAGGAGTCAATTAGTGAAACTTTCTGATCCAGCTTCCCTACTTGCAAGGTGAGATTCAACAACTGACTTCTCCTAGATGGAGAAAAAGTCATAGTAATAATAATAACAATAAAATGGAGGAGGAGAAGGAAGAGGAGGAGGAGAAAGCTTCTTTTGAAAAATTCTGAACTTGGTGAATCCTAATTCAAATCACAGTATTTACACTATTTCAAAAAACTTTCTTAGGAGACTTATCCTTCTAGCTTTGACTTCCCTGGAAATTTTTTTCTAAGGAGCATTGCAATGAGCAACAGAGGTTAAAATTTTTTTTTCTACAGTTAGAGACAAAATAAATATGGTGTATGTGCTACATGCAAGGATGAGAGGAAAAGTGAGGAACCTCACGCTGACCTGCTCCAGACCCTCTGCCAACAAGCCTATGAGGTTATTTTCCCAGTTAAGGGGAGATGGCAGAGTCTACTCCAAAAGTGATACTGGGGTCAGAAAACAAGCAAGCACTACAAAAAAAATCATAACCCTTTAATTTTTACTGTGAAATATGAACATTTTATTTTCTCTGTGTTTCGCATACAGCAAACTTATTTGTTAATGAGTTCTGTGTTTGGGAAGGAGTTTTTGTATGATTTAGAAAAAAATAATGTGAAAACCCCACAAATAGAAGAACCATCGTTTCAACATTAATATAATTCCCTTCCCCACCCATTTCTCACAATCATGTATCTTGATATATTTAATCTTTTGCAATGGTTCCCATAGCAACTCCTCCTGGTAGTAGCAGAGCTGAAGGCTACTGGAGTCTTGAAACTCAGCCCTGCCCTAAGCAGCCTTATCTCTCTCTCTCTCTCTCTCTCTCTCTCTCTTCACTTACTTGTTTATATTAAATCTTGGGTATTTTAGAACTCTCCTTGCATTGGCCATCAAAATCCTGCCAGAGATGAGAACATGAGAACGTGAGATCCTTTTGAGGACAAAAGATGAGGACAAAAGATATGTTATTTTTGTTTTGCTTCATTTGGGGGTTTCCAAGCAGAGGCCCTGACTCGCTTAAATCTGTACTCTCCATGACCACTTACAAATTCCTTAACAGCACTTAACCAACACGAGGAGGTTCTCCTTAAGGGGTATTCATTAAAATTTGTCCCTAAAGAGTAAAAGCACCACCTCTGCTCTGCCCTGAGTTCTGGGGTGACCAGGAAAACAAGGTGCTGAAAATCTCATGTAAAAATTCATGGGTGACACAGGCAGGGTTTGCAATGGCAGTTTTGGGACCATGTAATGCTTACAAATTCAAATGGTAGGACATTCTTCCCATTTCCCTCCTGCAATTTGTTTCTCTGCCTCCAGATAATACCAGCTCTGAAGAGTGGGCTTGGGGACTAGAAAATCAAATATTATTATTAATCACTGTAATTACTTTTCTTGGCCCAACTGTAGAGCTGGGAAGCAAATCAAATCCTCTTGAGTGCAATCGTAACTAAAACACGGTGCTGAGCCACGCTGACGTCATCCTTAGTCATCTTAAACTAGAGAGACTATTACTGCAAAAAAGTATCTTCTAAAATATAATTGATCTTGTTTATTTACATATATTCAACGCATAAATGACAGGGTTTAAAGCACTTCTTCCTAAAGAGGGAGAAAATTCTTGTCTCTAATTCCCAAAAGTCCCCAAAACTTCAATGTGAATAAAATTAATTTTAAAATTACTTATATACACAGGTATGAGAATACACTTCTGCTTACCAGTTGAGGAAGATTAAAATTTCAGCGTTAATAATATTTAAATGCTTTGGTTGAAATTATAGCAGTTAGACTTCTAATAACCTAGTGGTACATTCCCTTTTCCGATAAATGTACATCTAGGGCCTCCACTGTTGCCAAACTCTATAGGGTGCCACTCACATTGAAAAAATCATAGATTTGTGTATTTATTATGACCATTCTCCAGCAAATGGAATTAAACTCTTTTGATCTTAAACAAACCAAAAACAGCATATTGTGGCAATTTGCTGCGAGTAGAAAGCAAAGTTATCCCGGGGAAAGTATGGCTTTTTCTAATTTGCACAGGAGCAAATACTAAATATATTAAATGCATTCCATTTAAAGCCATCGATACGGTCTACAGAATATAGCAAAATATTTTGAGATTTATGGTCAGATGAAACTCTTGCTTATTTTGTGCTATACTCAACAACGATTCAAAAGATTGCTTAAATTTTTCAACCAGTAGATTTCACCATCAGGAAGTCAGGTTTGAGATCACATGAACATGACATTTTGACCATTTGTTAAAATGTCACTGTGCCTTTGCTTTATAGGGGGCAGGAAACCAAAACTCATTTCTGTCAGCTGGTTTAGACACATTGCATTGTTGTATGATTCAGGGCACATCAATTTACCCCATCCAAGCTAGTTTCTTCACCTAAAAAATATTAGTGCTGAAATCCTAAGTTCTCTTTGGTGTATATTTTATAAGATTATGGATTTGATCCACTGATACTTTCAAGAATGCATAATTGTATTATAGTCAAAGAGACACAGCCTTTAAAAAATGTTAGTATTTCGTAGGTCAAATGGCAGCATATGAGACATTCAAATAGGTCAGCTTCTATTTCCTTTTTGGAAAAACATATTGAGCTATAAATAACAAATAATAAACTGCACATAATTAAACATAAGTTTTGATTGATGTATATACCCATCATCACCGCAATCAGGATAATGACCATATCCATCACCCGCACTCCTCATGCGTCTCTGTAATCCCTTCTTTCTGTCACTTCTCTCCTCAAACCCTATTCCAATCCACAGGGAACCACTGATCTGCTTTATTCATTACAGATTAGTTTGTATTTTTTAGAATTTTATATAAAAATTTTATATATAAAAATATATAGTATGAATTGATTTTTGGTCTGACTTCTTTCACTCAGTATAATTATTTTGAGATTCATCCATATTCTTGTGAATATTGGTAAGCTATCCTTTCTTATTGTTGAGCAGTATTCGATTGTATGGAAATATCAGAGTTTGTTTATCCATTAACCTGTTGATGGATATCACAGTTGTTTATAGTTTGGGATTATTACAAATAAAGCTGCTAGGAACATTTGTGTATAAATCTTTGGACAAATATTTTCATTTCTAGGAACAGAGTGGCTGGATCATATAGTAAGTGTATCTTTAACTTCTTAAGAAACTGACACATTGTTTCCACAGGGGTTGTGTGCATGTATATTCCCATCAGCAGAATATGAGAGTTCCATTTGCTCCACATCCCTGCCAACACTGGTATCATCAGTCTTTCTAATTTTACACATACTAATCGGTGTGTATCGACATGTAATTGTGGTTTTTAATTTGCATTTTCCTATGTTCAGTATACTTCCATGAGTTTATCTGCCATCCATATATCTTCTTTGATGAAATGTCTACTCAAATACTTTGCTCATTTTGGTTTTGGCTGTTCATCTTCTTATTACTGAGTCTTGAAACTTCTTAATATATTCTGAATTCAAGTTCCTTAGCTGATATGTGATTTGCAAATATTTTCTCACCATCAGTGGCTGTCTTTTCATTTTCCTCACAGTGTTTTCAGAGAACACAGTCCTTAAATTGATGAAATCTAATTTACCAAATTTCTTTCTTTTAGGGATTGTGCTTCTGACTTTATATGTAAGAAGTCTTTGCCTAATCAAACATCACAAAAATATTCTCCTATGAAGATAGAAGAATACTTCTACAGTTTTATAATAAAGTTTTATGTTTTATATTTAGATCTATGATCCAATTAGAGTGAATTTTTGTCTATGGTGCAAGGTATGAACTGATGTTGTTTTGTAAGTATGGTTATCCAATTGTTCTAGTAAAATTAGTTGGAAAAGTTATCTTTCTTTTTTTCCCACTGAATTGCCTTTGCAATGAAACTTCATTGACCATGTATGTGCGGTTTGTTTATGGACATTCTTCAAGATTTGTCTACTTATCCTTGCCCATCTATTCGTTTTGCTTCCTATATTTTGAAGTTCTGTTATTAGATGCATTAACACTTACAATGGTTGTGTTCTAGAATGGATTGACCTGGTTATCATTATGAAATGACCTTCTTTATCACTGCTAGTATCCTTTATTCAGAAAACTGTCTTGCCTGATATTAATATAGCCACTGAAGTTTTCTTACGATTAGTATTAACATGATATATCTTTTCCCATACTTTTACTTGTAACCTAATTATGCCTTTATAGTTAAACTGCATTTCTTGCAGGCAGCATATAGTGATTCTTGCTTTTTTTTTTCCCATCTGACAATTTCTGCCTTTTAATTGGAGAGTTAGGCCCTTGTGATTTAATGTAATTATAGAAATGGTTGGGTTATATCCAACATCTCCCTGTTTATTTTTATTTGTCCCATCTATTTCTTGTTAAGTGGTTGAATTATATCTATATTTTCACTATTTATTTGTATTTGTCCTGTCTATTTCTCTCTCTTTTTTCCTTTTCTCTGCTTTCTTTTGGATTCAGTATTTTTAAAATTTGCTTATTTATTTAAGAGCTATTCATTGACATCTACTCTATGGCAGGCATTATTCTAGGCACTGGAAATACAACCGTGAGTAAAACAGAAAAAAATCCTTGCCCTCTGAGACATAACCTCTCGTTGGAGAGCTAACAAGGGGCCAGGATGACTGGAGCAGGGTATACAAGGAGAAGACGGGAGGAAACTGAAGTAAGAGGTTCAGTCAAGGGTCAGATCACATAAGGCCTTGTAGATCATGGTAAGGCATTAGGATTTTATTCTCAGTGTGATGAGAAGCTACTGACAGGTTTTGAGCATGAAAGAAACATGATCTGGTTTACATTTTAAAAGAATAACTCTGGTTGCCGTGTGGCAAAGCTAGAGTAGAAGCAGAAAGTGCAGTTAGGAGGCCCTTGCAGTTTTCCACGGGAGAGAGAGTGGTGGTGTAGAGCAGAATGAAGCAGTTCAGATGTTAAGTGGTTGGATTCTGGCTATATTTTTAAGGTAGAACTGACAGAAACTATTAATTGATTGGATTTGGGAAAGGAAAAAAGAAATCAGGGATGATTTCCAGGTTTTTATCTGAGCAACTACACAAAAGCTGGTGCCATTTGCTGCAGTAGATTGGGTTTTGTTTTGGACATATTAAGTTTGAAATGTTTATTAGATATTCAAATGGAGAGGTCAATTAAGATGATGGATAGGAGCCTAGAAGATGAGGGGAACAGTCGTGCTGTAGAGGAATATTTCAGAGTCACCAGGGGGCTGTGTAAACTTTTAAGAAAATATCTCAATTGTTATATCCCAGGGGAAGAAGAACTTATGTTCTTGTGAAACGTATGTGCTATGTTTCTTTGCACTCCCAGTCCAACACACAGCCTATACTGTATCGGTGAAGGTTCTTCTCTTGATCACATACAACAGAAACTGACTCTGGATAGCTAAAGCAAAAATAAAATAAATAACATAAAATAAAATAAGGAAGAAATTAATTAAAGGACTTTTTCAGTACAGTCACAGAATTGATGGAATATTGGAAACCATGACACAGGAAGGGCAGCATGCAGGGCCAGCTCAGAGATCTCCATGATAAGACTTTGAGAAACTGCTATTAATAAAACTCAGGTCCAATTGTGCTAGGTCCTCCAAAGTCACTGCAATGCTCTAAAAAGCCAGGAGAAGGGCTCTCCATCCTTCATCTGCTAGAGAAAGGGACTGAAAGAAATCCTTGCTATTCAAGTGTGGTCCTTGGATCAGCAGCTTGTTTGGAATGCAGTGTTTTGGGTCCCAACCCCAAACCTAATCAATCAGAATTTGCACTATAATAAGATAACCAAGTGATTAAAATACATGTTAGGGCTTCCCTGGTGGCGCAATGGTTGAGAGTCTGCCTGCCAGTGCAGGGGACACGGGTTCGGGCCCTGGTCTGGGAGGATCCCATGTGCCGCAGAGCGACTGGGCCCGTGAGCCACAATTGCTGAGCCTGCGCGTCTGGAGCCTGTGCTCCGCAACGGGAGAGGCCGCGATGGTGAGAGGCCCGCGCACCGCGATGAAGAGTGGCCCCTGCTTGCCGCAACTAGAGAAAGCCCTCACACAGAAACGACGAAGACCCAACACAGCCATGGATAAATAAATAAATAAAATTTAAAAAAAAATACATGTTAATGATTGAGAAACAGTTAAGTAAATGATCTTCCAGCTGTAAAATTCTCTGATCATCTGAATTGGGCAGATGATTTTACACAGCAGCTGTATCATGGAAGGTTCTTTTGGATTCTTACCCAAATTAACTTTAGGATTCCATCTTGATTTGTTTATAGCATTTTTGAGAGATTTATATATAGTTTTCCTATTAGTTGTGCTGAGCATATATACATATGTACAATAATAACTATATATATGTACAATGGAATATTACTCAGCCATAAAAAGAAACAAAATTGAGTTATTTGTAGTGAGGTGGATGGACCTAGAGTCTGTCATACAGAGTGAAGTAAGTCAGAAAGAGAAAAACAAATACATGCTAACACATATATATGGAATCTAAAAAAAAAATGATCATGAAGAACCTAGGGGCAAGATGGGAATAAAGATGCAGACCTACCAGAGAATGGACTTGAGGACCCGGGGAGAGGGAAGGGTAAGCTGGGACAAAGTGAGAGAGTGGCATGGACATATATACACTACCAAATGTAAAATAGATAGCTAGTGGGAAGCAGTCGCATAGCACAGGGAGATCAGTTCGGTGCTTTGTGACCAGCTAGAAGGGTGGGATAGGGAGGGTGGGAGGGAGGGAGACACAAGAGGGAAGAGATATGGGGATATATGTATATGTATAACTGATTCACTTTGTTATAAAGCAGAAACTAACACACCATTGTAAAGCAATTATACTCCAATAAAAATGTTAAAAAAAAAGAAAAAAAAACTATATATGTATCGTACATATAAGACATACCTATCTTATGCTCATCTATTTATGTTAACGTATTACCACTTCAAGTTTAGAAATCTCACTTCCATTTAAGTCCCTTGAACTTCCCCCACTTTTAAATATAATTTAGTATCAGATGGTGTTACAATTTTTTAGTCATCAGATTTGATTTATAAAAGTCATGAAGAGATGGGTGGTCTATTGTATATACATCTATTTCTGCTCCTCCCATTGTTCTTACTTCCTGATGCTCCAAAATTCCTTCTTTTGTCATTTCTTTTCTGTTTGAAGAATTTCCTTTAGTCATTCTTTAAGGATAGGTCTACTAGTGACAAATTCGTTCCATTTTTCTTCATCTGAGTGCCTTTATTTCCCATTCATTCTTGAAGGATAGTTTCAACAGACATAGTATTTGCGGTTGACAGTTTTCTTCTTTCAACACTTGAAAAATGCTGTGCCACTTCTCTCTGGGGTCCCTGGTTTCAGAATAGAAATCCACTTTTATTCAAATTGGTAGGTAGGTAACATGTTTCTCTCTGGCTGTTTTCAATATTTTTTCTTTGCCTTAATTTTCAGGAATTTAGTTATGATATGTCTCTATGTGGACTTCTGTGAGTTCATCCTACTTGGAGTTTGCTCAGTGTCTTGAATCTGTAGGTTTAGGTCTTTTGCCCAGTGTCTCAGCCAGTATTTACTTGAATACTCTCTCAGTCCCACTCTCTTTTTCTTCTCCTTCTGGGACTCCACTGATACAAATGTTAGATCTCCTGTTATTGTCCCTCAGGTCCCTGTGGTTCTTTTTTTTTTTTTTTTTTTCTGGCTATTTTCCCTCTGTTGTTCAGAGAAGATAAATTCTATTGCTCTGTCCTCAACTTCGCTGATTGTTTTCTCTATCATACCCACTCTACTATTGAGCTCATCCACCTAGTTTTTTGTTTCTCTTATTGCATTATTTAGTTCTATAATTTCCATTTGGTTCTTTTTAAATCACTTTAATTTCTTTGCTGAGATTTTTCTATTTTTTTCACTTGTTTCAAGAGAGCTTGTAATACCTTGGTGAAGCATTTTTATGATCACTGCTTTAAAATTCTGGTTCTTGGTGCACAGGTAATCTTTTTTTATTATATCCTGGACATTTTGGCTTTTATGTTATCAGACTCTGGGTTCTATTTGGATCTTTTATGATAGTAGGCAGGCACCACATTTGGGTTTAGCATACAGGTCCTGGCCTAATTTTGTGGGTTATGGTTCCAATGACAACTTATTTTTCAGAGCCATATGTTTTTATTTTGTCTGCTTGTTTTCTTTGGTACCACTGGGTGTCCCACTAGTCTCTGATGATACTGCTTGGGGTTATGGGATATAGTTTCCCCAAGCCAAGGTATCTAGTGCCTTTAGGTGGGGAAAGGGATTCTCTATCCAGGAGGACAAAGAGACATCCTGGACCAGTTTCTGATTGTGATGGGTCCCTTTTTTTAGCATCACCCAGCCACTCTGTGGCTTTGGGTGGAGGATGGGAATCTCAGGCCTTGAGTGGAATTAGAGCACTTCCCTGGCCAGTTGCTTTTTGCAGTGAGATCCCCCTTGCCAGTGCCACCCAGTGAGGAAGGAGAGCACTTCCCCTGGTCACTTATCATTACAGGGCTCTTATTCAGTCCCCCTACTGGTGCTACTGAGCTTCCTGTTGTTGCAGTCCAAGGCACAAGTGAGCCTATCTGAAGCTACCTTCTGTTGGTGCTGGGGGTCAGTGAGTCACCTTCCTCTGTCAGGCAAGGGGATCAAAAGACACCCTGATGTGGTTTTTCCTCTAGCCCTGAGGCCCCTAATCAGTTACCTTCCTCTTTCCACCATTCAGAGCTCTCCATCGGTTGCTTCTTGCATTATTGCCAGAGTTTATAGTTGTACTTAACAGGGAGAAATGAGTCTACACCATTTTGCCTAGATCATAAGTCCCTGGATTAAGTATTTTTTTTTAACAATTTCATTTACCTCTTGTGTTTACTTATTAGCTATAACTTTCCATGGCATTATTTTAGTAATTGTTTTAGGGTTTACAGTATAGTATACATCTTTACCTTAACAGAATCTACCCTCATATGATATTATATCACTTCACATATAGGACCAGGACCTTGCAGCAGTATACATTCATTTTTCCCTCCCAGCCTTCATTCTATTGCTATCATCCATTTTTTTCTACATATCATACATACTCCACAATACATTGCTATTGCTTTAAGCAGTTGATCCTCTTTTCAAGAGGTTTAAATAATAAGAAAAAACTCTTTATATTAACTACAAAGTTACCATTTCCTGGGCTCCTCATTCCTCTGAGTAGACACAAATCTCCATCTGGAATCATTTTTCTCTTCTTAAAGGATTTCCTTTAACATTTCTTGTAGTGTTGGTATGTTACTAACAAATTACTTTTAGCTTTGTCTGTCTGAATAAGTCTTCATGTACCTTTATCTTTCAAAGATGATGTTTTCACTGGTGAACACTCTAAGTTGACATATTATGCCTTTGAGAACTTTAAAGTTCTCATTATCTTCTCACTTACATCAGTTTCTGGGAAGAAAATGACTTTTCTTCATTCTGTGTTTAATGTGTCCCTTTTCTCTGGCTGTTTTTAATATATTCTCTTTGTCACTGGTTTTAAACGATTTGATATGATGTACTTAGCGTAGTTTTCTTCATGTTTCTTGTTTTTAAAGCTTCTTGGATCTGTCTGATTATACTTATCAAATTTGGAAATATTTTGGCCATTATTTCTTCAAATAATGTTTCTGTCCTACCCCAATTACGCAGTATTAGACCTCTTAAAGTTGTACTAGAGCACACTAATGCTCTCCATTTTTTCACTCTGTTTTCTCTTTGTTTCATTTTGGATAGTTTCTACTGCTATGTTTTTAAGCTCACTAATCTTTTATTATGCAGTGTCTAATCTGTTGTTAACCACATCCTGGGTATTTTTCATCTCAGACACCTCTAGAAGTTTGATTTGGTTCTTTTTTTAATATTTTCTCTGTCTCTACTTAATACATTCAAACTTTTTTTTAGATTTTGACCATATTAAATAGAGTTATAATAACTATTTTAATATCCTTGTCTACTAATTCTTCATCTGTTTCAAATCTGAGTCAGCTTTGATTTTTAGCCTCAATATGTATTGCACTTCCATGCTTTTTTTTTTTTTAGTATACATGGTAATTTTTGATTGAATGCCAGACATTGTTATTCTTATCTTATTGGCTGTTGAATATTTCCGTATTCCTGTAAACTTTCTTGCGTTTTTCCCCCCCATGGTCAAATTACTTGGAAACATTTTGATCCTCCTGGGTCTTGTTTTTAAGCATGGTAAGGCAGGACCAGTGGAGCATTACGTCTATGGAAAATTTTTCTCACTACTTAGACTACTGACTACTTTGACTACTGACTACTTTACTCAACAAACCATAAATTATGAGGTTTTCCACTCTGCTGGGAATGGGCATTATTGTTGGCCCTAATTGAGCCCTGGGAACTTTTCATTCTAATCCTTCTGACTAGTTCTTCCTCAACCCTGGATAGTTTCCTCACAGACATGCACTGGTCACTTTTCAGTAGAATACCTGAGGAGGCAACCCAGCAGATTTGCAGAGTTCTCTCTCTTTGCAGCTCTCTCCTCTCTGGCACTCTGCCCTATGAACTCTAACCACAACATCAATCTCCCTGCCCTTCCAGCTCCACTCCCCTTAACTCAGAGAGGTGACTAGGCTCCATGTGGCTTCCCTTTCTCCACATCATATGCTGGGTCAGTCATGGGACTCACCTGGCTTGTTTCCTTGTCTCAGTGTCTCTGTCTTTTATTACCTGGTGGCCTGAAGTCCAACGTCTTGAGAAATTTTGTTTCATACATTCTTCCTAGTCCTTTAGCTTTTCAGGTGAAAGGGTAAATCTGGCCCATGTTAATTTGCCTTGGCTTACAATAGAAATGTTACCCTTGCGTTCTTTATGGAGAAAAGTGACCTGGAATTAACAAGGGTCAATGTGGGGATGTCATTTAGGAAGCTATGTCCAGGTAAGACTAAAGATGGAGAAAAGTAGATAGATTTGAGAGGCATTTACTAGGTAGAATCAACACTATTTGGTGACTGATGGGCTGTGCAGGAAGGGCAGAGGGAGGAGGAGAAAGTGTTAATATGTGGCATGGCTGCATGGTAACACTAACTCACTGACATAGGGAACTCTGGAGGAGCAGCTGGTTTGGGGTGAGATAAGGTTAATTTGGAATATGTCCAACTTGATCTGGATGAGCACAGTGTTTATGGAGTGAGGAGTGACTCATTAAAAGGTAAGCCTAGGAGAAGAAATAGCAAGAAAGAAAGTAGATTATAAAGAATAGAAATAGAAGACAAGAATTGTGATCATGCCTTTCTGTAGTATTTTATGGATTGTTACTACTCTCCTTTGTGAGAGACATTTACTTAACACTTAGAAATACAGAAGTTTCACTGACCACTACTGATTACTTTTAACGCATCAATAAAAAATAAAAATGGCTTCAACTTCTGTTTTAGAATCAGCAATGTTAAAGATTTGCATTAATGGAATAGATATTTCATAATGAATTCCTTGTAAGTCATTATATTTTTACATGAATAGATATTTCATAATGAATTCCTTGTAAGTCATTATATTTTTACATGAGTGAAAATTCATGATTTTCACCATCAGGCTGTTATAGGCTGTTACATCCTATCAAGAAAACACTGACCCCAAATGTAGAGGGCAGACTGATGTCCAGAGAGGTCAGAGCATTGAACCAAATTGACAAAGCAAGGTATGAGGATTCAACTCAGGTTTCAGACAAGGTGGTGGGTTTGGCTGTAACACATCACAGAGAAAAAAGGAGCCTCATGGTGTCAACTGAGAATTTCCAAATATGACAAAATAATTACTTATAAGAAATTCATTATAAAATATTTATTCCAGAGAAGCAAGAAGAACTACAATCTTGCAGCCTATGGAATGAAAACCACATTCACAGAAAGACAAAATGAAAAGGCAGAGGGCTATGTACCAGATGAAGGAACAAGATAAAACCCCAGAAAAACAAGTAAATGAAATAGAAATAGGCAACCTTCCAGGAAAAGTATTCAGAATAATGATAGTGAAAATGACCCAGGACCTCGGAAAAAGAATGTAGGCAAAGATCGAGAAGATGCAAGAAATGTTTAACAAAGACCTAGAAGAATTAAAGAACAAACAAACAGATATGAACAATACAATTACTGAAATGAAAAATACACTAGAAGGAATCAATAGCAGAATAACTGACGCAGAAGAATGGATAAGTGACCTGGAAGACAGAATGGTGGAATTCACTGCCGTGGAACAGAATAAAGAAAAAAGAATGAAAAGAAATGAAGACAGCCTAAGAAACCTCTGGGACAACATAAAATGCACCAACATTCACATTATAGGGGTCCCAGAAGGAGAAGAGAGAGAGAAAGGACCCAAGAAAATATCTGAAGAGATTATAGTTGAAAACTTCCCCAACATGGGAAAGGAAATAGCCGCCCAAGTCCAGGAAGTGCAGAGAGTCCCAAGCAGGATAAACCCAAGGAGAAACATGCCAAGACACATGGTAATCAAATTGACAAAAATTAAAGACAAAGAAAAACTATTAAAAGCAACAAGGGAAAAATGACAAATAACATACAAGGGAACTCCCATAAGGTTAACAGCTGATTTCTCAGCAGAAACTCTCCAAGCCAAAAGGGAGTGGCATGATATATTTAAAGTGATGAAAGGGAAGAACGTACAACCAAGATTACTCTACCTGGCAAGGATCTCATTCAGATTTGACGGAGAAATCAAAAGCTTTCCAGACAAGCAAAAGCTAAGAGAGTTCAGCACCACCAAACCAGCTCTACAACAAACGCTAAAGGAAATTCGCTCAGTAGGAAACACAAGAAAAGAAAAAGACCTACAAAAACAAACCCAAAACAATTAAGAAAATTGTAATAGGAACATACTTATCGATAATTACCTTAAATGTGAATGGATTAAATGCTCCAACCAAAAGACATAGACTGGCTGAATGGATACATAAGCAAGACCCATATATATGCTGTCTACAAGAGACTCACTTGAGACCTAGGGACACATACAGACTGAAAGTGAGGGGATGGAAAATGATATTCTATGCCAATGGAAATCAAAAGCTGGCGTAGCAGTACTCGTATCAGATAAAATAGACTTTAAAATAAAGAATGTTACAAGAGACAAGGAAAGACACAACATAATGATCAAGGGGTCAATCCAAGAAGAAGATATAACAATTATAAATATATATGCACCCAACATAGGATCACCTCAATAAACAAGGCAAATGCTAACAGCTATAAAAGAGGAAATCAACAGTAACACAATGATAGTGGGGGACTTTAACACCTCATTTACACCAATGGACAGATCCTCCAGGCAGAAAATTAGTAAGGAAGCACAAGCTTGAAGTGACACTATAGACCAGAGAGATTTAACTGATATTTATAGGACATTCCATCTGAAAACAGTAGATTACACTTTCTTCTCAAGTGCACAGGGAACATTCTCCAGGATAGATCACACCTTAGGTCATAAATCAAACGTCAGTAAATTTAAGAAAACTGAAATCATATCAAGCATCTTTTCCGACCACAATGCTGTGAGATTAGAAATCAATTACAGGGAAAAAAATGGAAAAAACACAAACACATGGAGGCTGAACAATACATTACTAAATAACCAAAAGATCACTGAAGAAATCAAAGAGGAAATCAAAAAATACCTAGAGACAAGCGACAATGAACACATGACAATCCAAAACCTATGGGATGCAGCAAAAGCAGTTCTAAGAGGGAAGATTATAGCAATAGCAGTACAATCCTACCTCAAGAAAGAAGAAAAATCTCAACTAAACAATCTAAGCTTACACCTAAAGCAACTAGAGAAAGAAGAACAAACAAAACCCAAAGTTAGTAGAAGGAAAGAAATCATAAAGATGAGAGCAGAAATAAATGAAATAGAAACAAAGAAAACAATAGCAAAGATCAATAAAACTAAAAGCTGGTTCTTCTAGAAGATAAACAAAATAGATAAACCATTAGCCAGACTCATCAAGAAAAAGAGGGAGAGGACTCAAATCAATAAAATTAGAAATGAAAAAGGAGAAGTTACAACAGACACCACAGAAATACAAAGCATCCTAAGAGACTACTACAAGCAATTCTATGCCCATAAAATGGACAACCTGGAAGAAATGGACAAATTCTTAGAAAGGTGTAACCTTCCAAGACTGAACCAGGAAGAAACAGAAAATATGAATAGACCAATCACAAGTAATGAAACTGAAACTGTGATTTAAAATCTTCCAACAAACAAAAGTCCAGGACCCGATGGCTTCACAGGTGAATTCTATCAAACATTTAGAGAAGAGCTAACACCCACCCTTCTCAAACTCTTCCAAAAAATTGCAGAGGAAGGAACATTCCCAAACTCATTCTACGAGGCCATAATCACCCTGATATCAAAACCAGACAGAGATACTACAAAAAAAGAAAATTACAGACCAATATCACTAACGATAACGATGAATATAGATGCAAAAATCCTCAACAAAATACTAGCAAACAGAATCCAACAACACATGAAAAGGATCATACACCATGATCAAGTGGGATTTATCCCAGGGACACAAGGATTCTTCAATATACACAAATCAATCAATGTGATACACCATATTAACAAACTGAAGAATAAAAACCATATGATCCTCTCAATAGATGCAGAAAAAGCTTTTGACGAAATTCAACACCCATTTATGATAAAAACTCTCCAGAAAGTGGGCATAGAGGGAACCTACCTCAACATAATAAAGGCCATATATGACAAACTCACAGCCAACATCATTCTCAATGGTGAAAAACTGAAAGCATTTCCTCTAAGATCAGGAAAAAGAAAAGGATGTCCACTCTCACCACTATTATTCAACATAGTTTTGGAAGTCCTAGCCATGGCAATCAGAGAAGAAAAAGAGATAAAAGGAATCTAGATCAGAAAAGAAGAAGTAAAGTTGTCACTGTTTGCAGATGACAGGATACTATACACAGAGAATCTTAAAGATGCCACCAGAAAACTACTAGAGCTAAATATTGAATTTGGTAAAGTTGTAGGATACAAAATTAATGCACAGAAATCTCTTGCATTCCTATACACTAACAACGAAAGATCAGAAAGAGAAATTAAGGAAACAATCTTTTTCACCATTGCAACAAAAAGATAAAGTACCTAGGAATAAACCTACCTAAGGAGGTAAAAGACCTGTACTCAGAAAACTATGACACTGATGACAGAAATCAATGACACAAACAGATGGAGAGATATACCATGTTCTTGGATTGGAAGAATCGATATTGTGAAAATGACTATACTACCGAAAGCAATCTACAGATTCAATGCAATCCTTATCAAACTACCAATGGCATTTTTTACAGAACTAGAACAAAAATATCTTAAAATTTGTATGGAGACACAAAAGACCCTGAATAGCCTAAGCAATCTTGAGGGAAAAAAACGGAGCTGGAGGAATCAGACTCCCTGACTTCAGACTATGCTACAAAGCTACAGTAATCAAGACAATATGGTAATGACACAAAAACAGAAATATAGATCAATGGAACAGGATAGAAAACCCAGGAATAAACCAACACACCTATGGTCAACTAATCTATGACAAAGGTGGCAAGGATATACAATGGAGAAAATAGAGTCTGTTCAATAATTGGTGCTGAGAAAACTGGATGGCTGCATGTAAAAGAATGAAATTAGAACACTCCCTAACACCATACACAAAAATAAACTCAAAATGGATTAAAGACCTAAATGTAAGACCAGACACTATCAAACTCTTAGAGGAAAATATCGGAAGAACACTCTTTGACATAAATCACAGCAAGATCTTTTTTGACCCACCTCCTAGAGTAATGGAAATGAAAACAAAAATAAATAAATAGGACTTAATGAAACTTAAAAGCTTTTGCAAAGCAAAGGAAACTATAAACAAGACGAAAAGACAACCCTCAGAATGGGAGAAAATATTTGCAAATGAATCAACAGACAAAGGATTAATCTCCAAAATATATAAACAGCCCATGCAGCTCAATATTAAAAAAACAAACAACCCAATCCAAAAATGGGCAGAAGACCTAAATAGACATTTCTCCAAAGAAGACATACAGATGGCCAAGAGGCACATGAAAAGCTGCTCAACATCACTAATTGTTAGAGAAATGCAAATCAAAACTACAATGAGGTATCACCTCACACTGGTTAGAATGGGCACCATCAGAAAATCTACAAAAATCAAATGCTGGAGAGGGTGTGGAGAAAAGAGAACTCTCTTGCACTGTTGGTGCGAATGCAAATTGATACAGCCACTATGGAGAACAGGATGGAGGTTCCTTAAAAAACTAAAAATAGAATTACCATATGACCCAGCAATCCCACTCCTGGGCATATACCCAGAGAAAACCATACTTCAAAAAGACACATGCACCTCAATGTTCACTGCAGCACTATTTACAATAGCCAGGTCACGGAAGCAAGCTAAATGCCCATCGACAGACGAATGGATAAAGAAGATGTGGTACATATATACAATGGAATATTACTCAGCCATAAAAAGGAAAGAAATTGGGTCATTTGTAGAGACATGGATGGACCTAGAGACTGTCATACAGAGTGAAGTAAGTCAGAAAGAGAAAAACAAATATCGTATATTAACGCATATATGTGGAATCTAGAAAAATTGTACAGATGAACCAGTTTGCAAGGCAGAAATAGAGACACAGATGTAGAGAACAAACGTATGGACACAAAGGGGGGAAAGCGGGGGCGGGGTGGTGGTGGGATGAATTGGGAGACTGGGATTGACATATATACACTAATATGTCTAAAATAGATAACTAGTAAGAAACAGTTGTATAATAAATAAATAAATAAAATAAAATTCAAAATAAAATATTTATTCCACCAATAATAATAATAAAACTAACATTCCTAATTCTAAAATCAGAGGTTGAAACCATTTTTATTTTTATTGACGTGAAAAGCAGACAGAATCATTTCAGGTTGACTCTGAACGATCTTATTACGAGCCATCGTCAAACGTGCAGACATTTTTCAGCGGGGAGAGCAAACACTTGCTGAACTTCCCATCATGGTTAATATTGTGCTGAATTTTGAGATATAAGATCACAGTTTAAATACTTGTCTAACTAAAGAGCATCTGGCTGAAGACATTGACCTTTATTTTTCTAAAACACACAGAACATTCTCTCTCCCGTCAATGAGCACTGCTGTCAAATGCTCTGGGTGCAGCCACTAAACACTTGCAGGATTGCAAGTTGAGGCACGGATGTTAACCATGCATTTAATCAGCTGCAGAAGGTGATACAGAGCATCACACTGACTAATTTCAGTAGTAACTGTAATGGGCTCTTAATTACATGTAGTGTCTGGTAGGTTCATTTAGTTGCTGATTGCAAGATGGAATGGCAAATACTGAACAGGTTACCTCTCTTTATAGATGGTGCACAGTTTAAAGAGAAACCCATATTCTCAAGCCACGTTATTGTGAGTATAAATTGGGGAAACATCTTTGAAGGGCAATTTGGCAACACCTATCAAAATTGAAATGTGCTTCTATTCCCTTCAACCAAGCTATCTGAATCTAATAGTCTATCCTACAAATAGCTTCACATGTGTGCACAAAGACACATGTACAACAATAGTCACTGCAGAGTGGAGGGTAATAGCAAAATATTGGAAACAGCTTAGATGTTCATCAATAGGAAATTTGTTGGATAACTTATGGTATTTCCATACACTGGAATAAAGTACAGCTATAAATATAATGAGACAGTACTTCTGTAAACACCAATCTGGAACATTTTCTGAGATATGCAGATATGTGAGGAACACAAAATGCAGAACAGTGTGTAATATACTCCTATTCTTCCAAAGGGGGAAGGGCAAGTATAAATACTCTGCATATATAAATGTATGTTTGAAAGGATACATAAGAAATGAGTAATCTTGGTTGTTTCTGGAAAAGAGAACTGGAAATAGGAAACTTAAGGCAGGGAATGGGGAAAGGTTTACTTTTCATATATATCCTTTTCATGCTTTGAATATTTTACTATGGAATATATAAGCTATTCAAATATTAAAAATTAAAAATCCATCAACTATTTAAAATTTTATCAAACTCTATTATAAATTTTGACATGGCTGCAGGAAAAAATACTTGCTAGGAGATGGAGTAGAGATACTTAAGAATGTACCAAATCCTATTAAAATTGCATATTTCAAAGAAATGAGAAGTTTCTGATAAAATGGATGATTATTAACACAAAGTTGGAAATATAGAAACAAAGGAGTTACAGTGCTTTCCTTGCTGGGCACATGAGCTTCCCATGCTGAGAAAAAAATCATGACAGCTTTCCTGAACAGTTCCTTGCCGTCCCTCCTCTTCCTCTAGGAAGCTCAGAGCCAGGGGTTGCCTGGCATTTATTAATCTTTTATTAATAAATTGGTTGGTCTGACCAATAAAGGAAGGAGAATCAGGAAAATGAGAAAAGAAACCATTTAAAATTGTACATGAATGAAAGAGCATGTTTACTGGGATAAAACACTTTACCGGAATAAAAATACTAGCCTAAAAATATTTTATTTGTCAAATTTCTAGGTAATGAAAAGTAAACATCTATCTATCAAAAGGACCTCATTTGCATTACCTGTAAGTTTGTGGAAGAATATAGGCTATAAACAAGTGCACACGATAAAATAGAGTAAGGGTATAGTCACCCCCTGAGCAGCCCTACAAAGCTCTGTAACCCAGAGAAAGAACATCTAGGCTATGGTGAGTACTTCTTTGTAAATTTTGCTTGAAGATATAAAATCTAAACTTAAAGTCACTGTTTTGCATTTATAAATGTCAGAAAGGTATTTTCTTTTAACGGTCCTTGTTCAAGACCTTAACGCGTTAAGGGAGTTTTTTGTTTTAATTAGACATAAAAAAAACTGGTATCTTATTTTCCTTTTTTGGCCAGTTTTAACAATTATAAGCTGATGGGCAAAAAGGCCTGATGAGGACAGTAGCCACCAGTTAGAGAAGCAAGTTACCAGGTGGAGGACATACTTCAAACACCCAATTGGCCTGGTCATGAATTGTCAGTGAGAAAACTCAATTCTTAGCTTAAGAATTGCCCTCATCACTCATGAAAGATGCTCAACATCGCTAATCCTCAGGGAAATGCAAAACAAAACAGCTATGAGTTATCACCTCACACCTGTCAGAATGGATATCATCAAAAAGAACACAAATAAAAAACATTGGCAAGGATGTAGAGAAAAGGGAATCTTCATACGCTGTTGGGAATGTAAACTGGTGCAGCCACTGTAGAAACCCATATGGAGCTTTCTCAAAAAACTAAAAATAGAACTACCAAATGACCCAGCAATTCCACTCCTGGGTATATATCTGAAAAAAAAAAAACACTTATTCAAGAAGATACATGCACCCCAGTGTTCATAGCAGCATTATTTACAGTTGCCAAGATATGGAAGCAACCTAAGTGTCCATCAACAGATGAATGGATAAAGAAGATGTGGTGCATATATACAATGGAATACTACTCAGCCATAAAGAAGAACAAAATTTTGCCATTTGCAGCAACATGGATGGACTTGGAGGGCATTATGCTAAGTGAAGTAATTCAGACAAAGAAAGACAAACACTGTATGATATCACTTATATGTAGAATCTAAAGAGTACAAGAAACTAGTGAATATAACAAAAAAGAAACAGACTCACAGACATAGAGAACAAACTAGTGGTTACCTCTGGGGCGAGGGAAGAGGGGAGGGGCAATATAGGGTTAGGGGATTAACAGGTACAAACTATTAGGTTTAAAATAAGCTACAAGGATATATTGTACGACACAGGGAATACAGCCAGTATTTTATAATAACTATAAATGGAGTATAACCTTTAAAAATTGTGAATCACTGTATTGTACACCTGTAATTTATATCATATTATACATCAACTATACTTCAATTAAAAAATAAAAGAATTGCCTTTATCAAATCACATTCCACAAGTTGTTGGACATTTTCTTGGGCAGATTCCACTATGGTAGAACTTAACCAACTCTAAGTGCAACTTACAAGAAGATGAAAAGCATATGCTCCTCAACACACACAGGTGGCTGCATTTTAAAGAACTGAACAGTGGCCAAAGAGAAACAGCAATGTCTATGGGAGAAACACAAGGAGAAAAGAAAAGGAAAAGCAAGAGATAATGAAAAGAGAGGATACATCAGAGGATAAAAAAAAATTAAGTTCCTCTAGAGGGGCAAACTCCTCCCTTTCCTTCCTGCCTCACAGCTCTGACCAGAATAGCTCCTCCGGAAACCAGACTCAAGTCTCACCTCCATTCACCTAATAAAAACCATTTCCATCCCTCCCCTCTCCACTTAAATCCATCCCAGGCATTCTACCCTAACCTCGAACGATTCTTCTCCCCCCACCTTGGAGTCGTTCACTGAACAAGGCTGCAAGATGGCAGATGAGGTAACTCATGATTCATCATTGAGCTCGCAGTTGAGTGTCTTATGGTCCTTGACTCTGAAGCTTGAGCTCAACAAAGTAGAACAGACTTCAACATAACCTATCATTACACAAACTCCTATCTGTTTACTGACTAGCACTTAGACTAACTGCTGAACAGAAGTATGTCCTCCGACTTCAGTTATTATTATTTCTGTTCACAGATTTTCTGCAGCTCCAAACACTGGGTATTTGGTATTTGTATTGCTTCCTGTGACTCAACAAAGAAATGCCTCAACTGTGATGTGGAGGGTTAGAAATGGTCTTACAAAATTCTCTCATGCCTACAGTTATATCCATCTATGACTCTGTACATTGGGTAACCCCAAATCAGAGTAGCCTCAGTCAGTTAATCATTCAGTGATTCTACAACATATTTATTGCATGTTTAGTATATATCATATGATATCACTTACATGTCAGATGCTGTACAAGGCCCTAAGGAATAAATGTGAATAAGACATAGATCCTGCTTTAAAATTGCAAAGAAACTTGAACATGAGTGGAGTGTTGAACGGAAGGAAGGGGTAGAGGAAGCAGGTCACAGGGGTAAACAATTGGCTAAAATAAGAGTGACCATTGCTATGGCAGAGGTATGCCTTCCATGGTGGAGTAGCGCAAAGGAAGGAAACCTAAGATTCACGGTCAGAGAAATCTCTGGGAGCAGGTGCATCATAAGAGAAATCACTAGGACGTATGTGAGTCTGTCAGAGAAGGGTGAGCAGGTAACATAGGATCCAGAAGGGATGTGCCTGCTCTAGAGAGAACGGACCAATGGGTCCCATTTGTCCACAGCTTTGCCCCAGTTGTAGCACAGACCTGCCTTATTGTATGCCATCAGTGGATACTCGTTGAAGGAATAAATGTTGATTGTTCTATACATCCGTAACATAGAATGGGGGGAGGGCAATGTCAAAGAACAAGGCTTTAGAAGTAGGAAAGTCATAAAGAGACGTATATGACTCTCAGAAAGGAGTTTATAGTTTATTCTACAGGTAACAAGAAGCAATGAAGAATTATCTCCAGAAACGGACATGGAAATATTCATCGTGATCTTTCCCAAGAGTTAAATGCCACGTGTCAGTGTCTGTTCCTGCCTCAGTCCCCAAGAGCGCATGCGACATCACCTGGATGCATTCTTTGCACACAACTGTGCTGGCACATCCTTCTTTGATGGAACCTTTCCAGAAGGAAATTCAGAAGGATGAGGAGCAGATTGTATGGGGTGGTGCTGAGTACACATATTTTGGATATGATCCTAATACCTTGGGGAAGAGGAGGTTTTGGGTCTGTCCTCTCAGTCTGAGAATGAAAATCGTTGGAGGCTTTGTCATACTAAGTGAAGTAAGTCAGACAGACAAAGACAAATATCATATGATATCACTTACATGCGGAATCTAAGAAAAGAATGATACGAATGAACCTATTTACAAAACAGACTCACAGGCTTCAAAAACAAACTTATGGTTATCAAAGGGGAAAGGTGGGGGGAGGGATAAATTAGGAGCTTGGAATTAACATATACACACTACTATACATAAAATAGATAATAAACAAGGACCTACTGTATAGCACAGGGAAATTTATGTAATAAACTATATGGGAAAAAAATCTGGAAAAGAATGGATATATGTATATGTATAACTGAATCACTTTGCTGTACACCTGAAACCAACACAACATTGCAAATCAACTATACTCTAATATAAAATAAAAATTAAATTTAAAAAAAACCTAAAAAGATAAATAAGCAAAACTGGAAAAAACGAAAAAGAAAAAAGAAAATCACTGGAGGCTAATTTCAAGGACTCCATTGAGTCTATCTTTCCAATAGGTGTGCCTGGCCCAGCGGCATGAGACGGCTGGTAGGCCCCCATGGGTGGAGCCTTGCCTGAGTCTCTGGGCTTCTCATCAGGGCAGTTCCCAGGTGAGGGTGTTTCCACCACTGTGAGGGAGGAAGCGTTCCTCAAACCACCATCCACAGAATCACCTAGGCTGGGAATCAGATTAGCTCTCAGTAAATGGGATTGGTCAAGGCACGAAAGTAGTGTCTTGGTGCTTCAGGTGAAGAGGGGTGAAGTGGGAGCGTTATCAGAGTTGCTCGGGGACGACAAGAGTGAGACGGTGTAAGATGTACCTTATGAGGCCTGGGAATCTGGGTGTCTTTTCAAGCGGAGTCTCGCAAGGGCTGAGCTGCTGTCTTCCCAGCGCGGGTACCTGCAAAACCAGAAACACCATGCTTGGTAAAAATAGAAAGACCCAAAATAGGAAGGAAAACACCCAAAGAACAGAGAGCCTGAGTGAGACGTACTTTTAAAAGACTGAGACCGGGGGCTTCCCTGGTGGCGCAGTGGTTAAGAATCCGCCTGCCAATGCAGGGTACACGGGTTCGAGCCCTGGTCTGGGAAGATCCCACATGCCGCGGAGCAACTAGGCCCGTGAGCCACCACTACTGAGCCTGAGCGTCTGGAGCCCGTGCTCCGCAGCAGGAGGGGCCGCGATAGTGAGAGGCCTGCGTACCGCGATGAAGAGTGGCCCCCGCTTGCCGCAGTTGGAGGAAGCCCTCGCACAGAAACGAAGACCCAACACAGCCAAATAAATAAATAAATAATAATAATTTAAAAGACTGAGACCACTTGCCAAGGTTCTTAGTTTCTATACCCAGTTCACAGATTTATCATGCTATACATCTTTGTTTAATAAAACCCTGTACCACTACATTGAGGAGGATGTACAAGGTGTGTGCCCTGGAGGGGGACGACGGGCACTGTCCACACACCTACAAGTACTTACAGAGGCTACGCTCAGTGACAAGGATATGAGTCCAACCAAAGATGGCTTCCAAAGGAAGGGTGTAACTATCTAGTGTACACAAGGACACATATAGCTGTTCAGGCCTTGAGACACACAAAAGGCAAAAGTGACACACATACCTGCTGACATCTAATCCTGCGAAGCCTCTAGAAAGAACTTCCTCATCTCGGGTGAAATCCCCACGTTAGCCCAACATTTCTTCACCACCACCGCCCTCACAACTAGAACATCTCTTGTCTGGATGCTTGATTCGGTCTGCTTTACAGTTCTTTGATGTCTTAGGCAGAAGACATTGACAACTTTCAATCACTTTAGAAACAGTATTTTTATATTACAGGGAACAAAGCTAGAGTATTAAGCCACAAAGATCTTTGGAGAAACTTTCAGTTGATTTTTTCTTTCTTTCTTACATTTTATAACATGAGAAATAGATTAGGTTCCTAGTTTCAAGTATTCAGAACCAAAATAGAAGATAAGTATCTTTTCTCACCTTTATTTTGAGATGCTGCCATTAATGGGTAACATTTTAGGGTTAGGAATCAGGAAATTATAGAATTAACACCCTAGAAAAGCTCGTTTATGGTTGAGAGGTGTCTCCATGTAGGGAACAGCACATTTTCAACAGCCCATTCTCACATGCACGTGCCAGTGGAAAAAAAAAACGATGACTGGGTAACAGACCACAGGACAGCTCAAGGGCAAATTATAAACAGTATCAGAGGCAAAGGAATTTACAACCAGGGGATGTCACCTTATTATTAGTCATACATGTTGCTGCCTACCATAGGATCTACTTAAAAGACTTTATTCCAGATTCCAAATTATAATTATCCAATTATGTACCACCTGGTTCAAGAATTGTAGGTAAAGAAAGTTTGGATGATTAAATAATGCCTAGACCACTCTTTATTGCTGAAAAAGAGAGAAAATACCTTATTTTTTGAAGGGGAGAAAACCCAGAAGACGTGAATGACGGTAGCTTCCAAGTCAAATCACTTAATTTGGTATCATGTGCTATGTTCATTTCAGTTTTCCTACAGAAGAATAATTGAAGGTTTATCTGACATTTCTTCTCTCAGTGCTGTGAGTTCTTTTCCTTGCCATTTCTGTCTGGCAAATGGACGCACACCGTTACGTTCTGAGCACCCTCGGAGGCAGCTGCTTCAGCAGAAGTTAACTTTTCTGAATTCCACAGGTTGAACCAGTGATCCATTAGACAAGACAGCTTTGGCCTGGGATTCAGGATCTGGGCTGCTGGTCCCGGCTCCTCCACCAGCTTGCTGTGTGACCTTGAAGAAGTCATTGCCTCTGTGAGGCTTACGTCTTCATATCTAACTGAAGGGGGCTGCACGGGAGGATCTCAAGGATCTCCTGCACCCCTAATGTCATCATCTGTGGTTACAGGAAGGAAGTACAGTCATAGGGAGAACAGAGAACAAAGATAAGAGACAGTGGCCTGGAAGGAAACTAGTTCAATTGCTGAACATCCCGGACAGCAATTTGATCCAAAAAAATGTCAGGTGGTGGAATTGTAAGAGCCTGTTGCTCAGTTTCACAGTTTCCATCTCAGATCTTGGAAAACCAGCATCTCCAGTCTTTTCTCCACTTTGGCATCTCTGACTCCAAATCAGCCCTGAGCCAACAATTGGCTCAACGGGTCCTTAGCGAGGGGCACCCCTGGTCCCCACACATCTCTCTTCCCATGCTCCCGTTCTCTCGCACCAACCCGTCAACAGCACACAGAGTGAAGGGGCTGAAAAAAAATGAAGGGAATGTACAGTCATGCAGCAACCTCACAGTGAAGGGGAGGAGAGCTGGCGTAGCAAAGGAATCCAAAGCAGACAGGGTTTAGCAAAAAGATGACTACGAAGCAGAGGTCTAAGAAGCCCCACATCCCCTAGCCGGGTAAATCTCAGAAAACAACCAGAAGAGGAAGAGAAAGGGAGCCCTAAGCAGAGAGCCAGCTTCTCAGGAATGATTGAAAAAAATCACGAAATGAAAAAATATGCCGAAATCAAGAAGAGAATATATTATCATCTCCCAAGGGAAGATGCTGATGACCCTTTGCTGGCATTATTCAAATCCAGGCAAGTCCGGACATCAGAAAGACACACCACTGGGATCAGATGACCGGGCTGCAAGACTTAACAAGTCTTTCCTTGCCTGGAGGAGAGCCACAGCAAGGGCCGGAGGGCTCCACGAACAAGAACAATCATTTGGTTGATAGTGATTGGACCTTGGTTGATGGAGACAGCATATTAAATTGCTAGTTTGGGCAAACAGTATAGCACAATACAAGCGTGTTCTCCCTGCTGGCATCCAAGTTCTCCATCACCATAAAAGCAAGCTGCTTCTCAACCATAAACACAAATTTCTAAAGAACATTCGCGTCCTTGTGGGATTTTCAGGTGGCTGATGGGGTATGTTTGGGGAAGGGAGGCATTTTACATTCTATCCATCTAGCTAAACGTAAGAATGCAAGCACATATTTTTCTGACGTAGATGACGTAAGGAGAATATTCTGACAAAGACCACAGTGCTTCAGCCCAGCTGGAGGTGGTGACAGTCTGTAGTCAGAGCAGCCCACGTCCCCTTCATCACAAACAGCTACTGCGAGTACCCTGCTAAGAAAAGGACACTGGTAGCCTCATTTGTGGTCTCAAAGAACAGCCAGGGAGGCTGGAGCCCATCCAAATGTATTCGTGTTTCTCCCAGAGGACGGTACCCCATGACAAGACAGTCTCTGTTTTTAGAGACAGGGAACTCCCAGGGTGAGATAAAATAGGTTTGCAAGTGAATCCTGCTCTAATATGGAAGGACCAAAGGAAATAACTACCAAAGCAAAACAACTCAGGCAGCAGCAACCCAGAGCCCCAGGTCACCTGCTCCCCACTTCCTGGCATGGATTTTTCTGCTGCTGTTGTGAAACAAGTAGGTTCCTAGTTAACAAGAATTCCAGATTCATTTTCCTTGCAGGTTCTAACCAAGCTCCACCTGATCGACAAGTCCTTAAGTTCTAAGAACGTTTCACAACAATGGGGTGTCTTCCAGGATAAAACCTGACCTCCTTCTTAAACAGCTTGGATCCTAATGAAAGGTTAGAAGAGACAATCAAAGAAGTTTCCTCCCTAAAAATCCAAAATTTTGGCCCAACAATTAAATCAAAAGAAATCAGACAGACTCCTTAAAGTTATCCCTGGGTTCATTAGAGCTTCGGTATCATACCTACTGCTGAGCTGATGGCAGGTGGGGATTTTATAGAAATCAGTGGATCCAATTAGCGCCAGGGGTCCACAAGTCAAGCACTTCCGGGCTACAAACCATTGGTGACATTTCTAGACACAGATTGACAGCTGGAGCCAGGACAGCCTTCTCCTCACCCTTGAAACCTGATTAGGGAGCAAATGCCCTACCCAACTTTTCTAATCTACAATATTAAAAAAAGGCATCCTAAGAATTTTGTTACCACACTGACTCATGCCCAGGGGACTGGCATATGCTTACTCTAAAGAACCCCAAACAGGCTTGTCAGTGATGTTCATGGTTTGAACTTGTAAGAACATACATATCCAGGCACCCAGACTGTATAAGAATCATTATCGTGATACAATTATATAGTCGTTTGTTGATAATGGCATCACTTCGAGGTTCTCTGTCCGGAAAATTTCAGACGCCAGTCTTTGCAATAAAGGAGTTAAGAGTCCACTTCTGTTTTAAACTAGCCATTCTCAAACTGTTTCCTTAAAATAATAGCGCTCCAGAAGCTGGGCCAAAATATTCCACAAGTAGCATTCAATAAAGTTAGACAGAAAAAATTACTAGGAAAAAGTTGAAGTTAATGATTGTCAAGTAGGTTTCCTCACATGTATCTTTTTAAAAGCCTTGATGGTAGCTCCCCACATGGCTGTTAGAGTATGTTGGCCGATGACAACGTGGATGAACAAATAGCAAATAGTCAGGGAGACTCAGTAACAGTGGACCCTGCTGATTCAACAGCTTGTTTCTTTTCCCATGTACATGTGTGCTCATGATCGTGGTTGTGTCTTACGAACACGTCACACACCTCCATTCAGCTTTTCAAGTTTCAGAGAAGGGGGGATGTCTCGCCTCCCAGTTCAACTGACTGTTTAAAAGTACCTGTCTTACCTTAATAGGAGGAAAAGAGCACACACACCCTCTACTTACTCACCAGGGACTATAGCTTTTCACTCCATGTCTCTCTGCAGTGAGCAAAACTGAGCAAGAAAAACAAGACTGAAGGAGAGGCAGGCCAACCCCTTCTGCATAATCTAAAGCAGGCGCAAGCTTTCCCAGTGAAGGCCCAGCTAGTAAATATTTCAGACTTTGGGAGCAACATGCTCTGCCCCAACTGTGTAACTGCTGTTGTAGCACAAAAGCAGGCATAAAAAATACATGAATAAATGAATATTATGTGTTCCAATAAAGTTTTAATTACTGATACTGAAATTGGAATTTTATAAAATTTTCATGTCATAAAATCTTTTTTTTCAACTACTTATAAATACAAAAAGAAAAACATTCACATTTGACCCACAGGCCATAATTTGGCAACTTACCCTAAGTTCTAGCTGCTTTCAAATGTATCCTTGATCATTGGAGAACAGAGTGCCTGACTCCCTCATTTTGGCCCATGGCTAGATTACGTCTACTGAATTGGCTTTGCTGCAATTCCATCAAACTACACAAAGGGAAGTGTAGAAATGGGAGGTGAACTTCACAATTGGGTTTACCGAGAAGATGCCACCCAGAACCTCACACGCTGCTATTTGACAGTGGGCAGTGATTTCTCTGGGGTCTTGATCGTAGGAATGGTTGTTCTCCTGGGAAAGTGGCTTATTACAAAGAATAACACTGATAACTTTCCTTCTTTGCTTTAGCTGCTGCAAAGTTCACTGGCCAATTTGTTCAGATCTAGCAAGCATATTGGATTGCACAGCATATATTGTATGGAAATGCATCCTATTTTTATCTTGTTTTTCTAACCAATTTTTCTCTTTAGAATGAATTCCTCACTTGTAACACATTATTGTATTATATGGATTTTAATAATTAGCCCAGTATGGCAGGATGCAAATAGGATAATACCGATAAAATATATACATTATACTTAATTTCTGTCCTTAAGGTTGGTAACTTACTAATCAAAAATAATTTGTCATAATGTCCTCAAAAGAGCACTGTGACCTCCAGGTATATAACCAGTGAGACAAGTGGTTTTTCTGGCTTGTCACAGCTGGAGTCCTCTCCTTGAAGGAAATCTTAGGCAGAAGCCCAAGATTGCACCAGGCACAACAAGGAGTTGACCTGAGTGGAGTGGGACCACGGGCCCAAGGAAAGAAGTTACAGAGGTCAGCTGAAGGACAGTCACTGGGAGTGCTTATTAGAATGACAGTTTTCTGGGATCCACTTAGAACCTCTGGATCTTCTTCCTTCAGGCATGGAGAATGATAATCTGCATTTTAAATCAGATCCTTGGAGAACTCTTTGAAACAGTAAAAACTGAACATCACTCTGCTAAGGACAATCAGAAAAACACTGTTCCAGATAATAACACCAGCTACTGGAGAATTCCGAGAGGATGGGGCTAGGGAAAAGGAGCCATTTGGGAAACTGGGCAGGTTCTTGGTGTACATGATGATGACACGGCCCTCAGGACTCGTTTGTCTGGGTTCAAATCCTGGCTCTGCAGGTTACCAGCTGGGTAACCTTGGGCAAGTCACTTAACCTCCCTGTACGTATAATACCTTCTTCCTAATCTATATCCCCCGTTGTAAAAGGAGGATGTTGGTAAGCAAAGCCTTGCTGGGAAGATTCTGTGAGTGTCTGTAAGTTTTTAGAACAATTCCCAGACACTTTTCCATAATCCATCCCCCTCCTATCAGACACTTTCTAATGCCTTTCCCAATGTCTCCTCCTATTTCTCTTCTCTCCTTTCCTCTGTCATTCCTATTCTTCTGTTTCACCCTCTTTGAAATCAAAACTCAACATGGTAGAACCGAAGTGGAGAAAGGGAAGCTGATCCTGGTTGAAAAGATTAGGAGGAGGTTGGGAGGGAGGTAATCTTTGCTACTTTGAAGCCACGCTACTGTGAAAACCCCACAAAAGAATGTGTAGTGTCCTCACTAGGCTTGGCTGAAGGCACTTTCGCTTCCTTAGTGGATTGGGCTGAATTCTGATGACACCCCTGTAGACCAAGACCAATTTTTAGTCGTCCAGTTTGAGTCCAGCCATGTCCCCACTGCCCCTAATGGCCTAGCAGCCGCAGTGCCAGCATTGCCAGGAAGAGGTGTATACTCAACGCCCGTCATCTTGTAGTGCAAATATACATTAAGTATAATCACTACATTTCAATCAGTAGCCAACCATTTCAACAGGCTTTCTTCACTTACAGTGCCTTAAGGAAACAAAGTGTAAGATTGACTTGGTAGTATTGTGTGTATATTTCAGTACATGTATGGGGGGGGTGGGGGCAGGGATATTGCCCAAGGTGATGAAATTGATTCTTGGGAGGCAAAAGAATCTCAGCTTTTACAATGGTTTATGGTCATATGGCGGTCCACAGTACATAAACAGATCTACAGCATATTTGAGGCATTAAAATTTCATGGAGAAAAGGAGCGATTGGGGGAAAAAAATGTCTAAAAAAACTTGGCAGGGTAGTGTAGGAGGATACTAATGAGAAAAGGTTGAGAGATACTGTTTCAGTGAACTAGGCTGATGCAGATTTGGTGGCAGAAAAAACTCAGGATGCTCAGATAAAAGAGATTTTAAGGCAGGATCCATAATCCTGATGCCTCCTGAAGATTCCGAGGGGGCCTCAGAGCTTCTGGAAACATCATCATTGGCAAAAGTTTTAAGACGGGCTGTAGGTTGGGGTGAAATTAAAGCAATGCATAGTAAAGTACACTCCATTGTGTTGTCAGTTAGCTCATGGCCTGATTCGAAAGAGCCTTATTGCTGGAAACTGAGAAATCATTTTTTTTCCAAGAGAGAAATCCACTCCGTCTTCTTGAATTAAAAATTATGCCCCATGAATTCTGAACGATAACAATAGCTACAATAAAATGATTGAGATGCCCAAATTCATCTAATCACATGTTCTGTCTGGCCTATTCAAGCACAAAAGAATGAGTCCCAGCCTTTCTTCTCGCTGCTATCTGTAAATAGGAAAGAATGTATGAAAGATTGTGATCAAGTTCTGTCGGAAACACTCATATTTTCACAAAATGTAGATTGCCTTTTAGAGGAGAGATTGGCTGAAACTTTAGTTTATTAAACCAGAATACGAAAACAGGAGTTTAAAAGAGCAGTATTAATATTCTGTTCAAATCATCTCTTGATTTCTATTTTGAAGGGCACCCTCCGATGGCTTGATTTTTATTACAGTGAAGGAAGAGAAAACGGCTCCTTTCCATTAATCAAAAAGAACCATAAAAATAGGTCTCGCTAAAAGCTGACTCTGACAAATCCAAATGGAAAGTTTGCTTTTGGGCAGAGATAAAGAATATCTTTCGAAATATTGCAATCAATTCTGAAAAACTTAATTTTTTTTTTTTCTTTCATAGCTTCTCAGCTATTGGGATCGTCAATCTCAAAGCCTTCTTTGAGTGATTTCCTTCTGTCCCGCAGCAGGAAATGAACTATTTAGCTCCACACATAATGGCAAACTCCATTTCAGCATAAGCATCAGGCCCAGACTCCAGCAGGCCCCGATTGATACCTTTGGTTATCAACCAGGGGCCCTTCCCGCAGTGGAGATCCTCATTGGAGATAAAGACCAGAGAGCAGCCCTGATTTATGCCCTCTCAGCAGTGCACTGACAGGCCAGGCCCCAGGAGGCAGAGTGGAAAACCAGATGAAGACAACCAGAGATCCTTGGGGAAGTGTTGACCATCACCGACCCAGGATCACACCTCAAAGCCAACAGAATGCAGCCCTAGAGCAGCCCATCCTACCTTGTGGAAAACCTGGACTTGACATCTGGCCAAAGCAGGTCTGTGAACCACAGGGCTCTTTTGGACCAGCTGAGGACCCTGCCCCTGGGGTGGGCTCACAGGATGCTCATCAGCTACACGCAGCCCTTGCCCTTCTGTGCTCACTCCCTACAGCTTGCTTTGACTGGCAGCTGGGATCAAAGCATCACTGCAGCCACAGCCCCCCCAAGTATTGGAGCTCAGCCTAAGACACCCCGCAGATCAAACACCTTGCAGGACAAGTGGCAACAGACAATTATGGATGGCAGAGTCCTGATCACAGCCAACCCCCCAGTGTTACAGTTCTGCTGGTTAAGACTCAGATTTATTTCACGGGACAGGTATGTAAAAAGGCAGAAACAGTTCCTTCTTCTGAGTGGCACACAGAGCAGACTTTGCAAATATTGTGCAATTTTGCGGGAGAACTCTGAAACTCATTAAACATTTTGCAAGTAGCAGTAATAGATCAACCAGCTTTAATAAAGACAAAAGAGTGAGAGAAAAGTAGCAATCAGGAACATTCTAGCAGGTAGACATGGATGATCCACCTAGGCCCACAGAAAGAAGGTATCTACATTCCTGGATTTATGCTTTTACATCTTCTGAAGACAAACCACAAATAGCTTTTTTTTTTTTAAACTGCATGTATGTGTAATACTTCATAGAGATGATTGGAACAACAGAGTCAAATATCCAAAACCTTTAAATTCATGCTTGGCTGTTAAACTGAAAAAAATAGGGATGTGGACCTTCAAGATGGCAGAGGAGGAAGACGTGGAGATCACCTTCCTCCCCACAAATACATCAAAAATACATCTACAAGTGGAATGACTCCTACAGAACACCTACTGAACGCTAGCAGAAGACCTCAGACTTCCCCAAAGGCAAGAAACTCCCCACGTACCTGGGTAGGGCAAAACAAAAAAGAAAAACAAAGACAAAAGAATAGGGACAGGACCTGCACCCCTGGGAGGGAGCTGTGAAGGAGGAAAAGTTTTCACACACTAGGAAGCCCCTTCACTTGTGGAAACGGGGGATGGTGGGGGGGGGGGAGCTTCAGAGCCACAGAGGAGAGCGCAGCAACAGGGGTGCAGAGGGCAAAGTGGAGAGATGCCAGCACAGAGGATCGGTGCCGACCAGCAATCACCAGCCCGAGAGGCTTGTCTGCTCACCCGCCAGGGCGGTTCCTCAACATAATAAAGGCCATATATGACAAACCCACAGCCAACATCATTCTCAATGGTGAAAAACTGAAAACATTTCCTCTAAGATCAGGAAAAAGACAAGGTTGTCCACTCTCACCACTATTATTCAACTTAGTTTTGGAAGTTTTAGCCACAGTAACCAGAGAAGAAAAAGAAATAAAAGGAATCCAAATCAGAAAAGAAGTAAAATTTTCACTGTTTGCAGATGACATGACACTATACATAGAGAATCCTAAAGGTGCTACCAGAAAACTACTAGAGCTAATCAATGAATTTGGTAAAGTAGCAGGGTACAAAATTAATGCACAAAAATCTCTTGCATTCCTATACACTAATGATGAAAAATCTGAAAAAGGAATTTAGGAAACACTGCCATTTATCATTGCAACAAAAAGAATAAAATACCTAGGAATAAACCTACCTAAGGAGATAAAAGACCTGTATGCAGAAAACTATAAGACACTGATGAAAGAAATTAAAGATGATACAAGTAGATGGAGAGATATGCCATGTTCTTGGATTGGAAGAATCAACATTGTGAAAATGACTATACTACCCAAAGTAAGCTACAGATCCAGTGCAATCCCTATCAAACTACCACTGGCATTTTTCACAGAACTAGAACAAAAAATTTCACAATTTGTATGGAAACACAAAAGACCCCGAATAGCCAAAGCAATTTTGAGAAAGAAAAATGGAGCTGGAGGAATCAGGCTCCCTGACTTCAGACTATACTACAAAGCTACAGTAATCAAGACAGTATGGTACTGGCACTAAAACAGAAATAGAGATCAGTGGAACAGGATAGAAAGCCCAGAGATAAACCCACACACAAATGGTCAACTAATCTATGACAAAGGAGGCAATGTTGAAAAGACAGTGTCTTCAATAAGTGGTGCTGGGAAAACTGGACAGCTACATGTAAAAGAATGTAATTAGAACACTCCCTAACACCATACACAAAAATAAACTCAAAATGGATTAAAGACCTAAATGTAAGGCCAGACACCATCAAACTCTTAGAGGAAAACCTAGGCAGAACACTCTATGACATACATCACAGCAAGATCCTTTTTGACCCCCCTCCTAGAGAAATGGAAATAAAAACAAAAATAAACAAATGGGACCTAATGAAACTTCAAAGCTTTTGCACAGCAAAGGAAACTATAAACAAGACGAAAAGACAATCCTCAGAATGGGAGAAAATATTTACAAACAAAGCAACTGACAAAGGATTAATCTCCCAAATATACAAGCAGCCCATGAAGCTCAATACCAAAAAAACAAGCAACCCAATCCAAAAATGGATAGAAGATCTAAATAGACATTTCTCCAAAGAAGATATACAGATTGTCAACAAACACATGAAAGGATGCTCAGCATCACTAATCATTAGAGAAATGCAAATCAAAACTACAATGAGGTATCACCTCACACCAGTCAGAATGGCCATCATCAAAAAATCTACAAACAATAAATGCTGGAGAGGGTGTGAAGAAAAGGGAACTTTCTTGTACTGTTGGTGGGAATGTAAATTGATACAGCCACTATGGAGAACAGTATGGAGGTTCCTTAAAAAACTAAAAAATAGAATTAACATATGACCCAGCAATCCCACTACTGGGCCTATACCCTGAGAAAACCATAATTCAAAAAGAGTCATGTACCACAATGCTCACTGCAGCTCTATCTACAATAGCCAGGACATGGAAGCAACCTAAGTGTCCATCGACAAATGAATGGATAAAGAAGATGGGGCACATATATACAATGGAATATTACTCAGCCATAAAAAGAAACAAAATTGGGTTATTTGTAGTGAGTTGGATGGACCTAGAATCTGTCATACCGAGTGAAGTAAGTTAGAAAGAGAAAAACAAATACCGTATGCTAACACATATATATGGAATCTAAAAAAAAAAAAAAAAAAAGTGGTTCTGATGAACCTAGGGACAGGACAGGAATAAAGACACAGATATAGAGAATGGACTTGAAGACACGGGGAGTGGGAAGGGTAAGCTGGGACGAAGTGAGAGTAGCATTGACATATATACACTACCAAATGTAAAGTAGCTAGTGGGAAGCTGCTGCATCTAATGGGGAGGTCAACTCGGTGCTTCTTGACCACCTAGAGGAGTGGGATAGGGAGGGTGGGAGGGAGACGCAAGAGGGAAGAGATATGGGCATATATGTATATGTATAGCTGATTCGCTTTGTTATAAAGCAGAAACTAACACACCATGGTAAAGCAATTATACTCCAATAAAGATGTTAAAAAGAAAGAAAATAATTAAGGAACAAAGCAGGTTTCTAGAAAAAGCTGACATCAAAAACTAACATTTGAGTTCAACATGATCCATTTGGAGAAACACACATGGAGCACAGGAGATGTAATGGTTACTCACTCTCTCTAAAGCATCTGCCTATCAGTTGCTAACGTAAGCACAGAGGATCCGTATTTTCTGTCAGCAATTTCATACAGTATGAATGCTCTGAAGAAAAGTATTGTTTAAACCAGAGAACCCATGTGAGGGCGTCCCACACACAGTAGGCAACTGATTGAAGTTAGACTCCTTCCTATTACTTGATAGGTCAACTTGCTCTTTTCAGAAGGTGTCCACCTACACAGACACAGGCCCTGTTCTGTAGGAAAAAGACCAATAACTAAATCCCCCTTAGCTCTCCCAGAAGACCTGTATTTATTCCAACACAGTGGCCCAAACATTCCCCCTCCAATTTTGAGGGGAATTCTGATGAGAAACATCATTTGTGGGTGTCTCAGGTAATCCATTTGAGATGATATTTTGCAGTCTCTCTTTTCTTGTTTTGGTTTTGGTTTTAATAACGACAGCTGGGCTCTGAATCAGCTTCTTTTTGTTCCTTCTCAAGTGGCTGGAATCGGAGGGGGCTTTGAAAGATGCTTCTTCATACCATTGATCAAAGATTCTTTTTCCTGAGAAAGGGTTCACTCCCTATCTGTGCATTAATCAAATCCTCCCCTTTTTCTCAAGCGCCAAGAGTGTTTTCCTTCCCTCCCTCTAGCTTGAAGTCTGAGTCCATATTAGGAAAGCTGATGGAGTGGCTCTGTTGTGAGGGAGACTCGGAGGGGCTTTCATCTCTGAGACCACAGATTCCATCTCCCGGTTAGCAAACCATCAGGCTGTGCCTTATCCGTCCCCTCGGAGCCCCTTCACTGCGGGGTCAGAGTCCACACCTGAGAATTGGCAGCGACCAATCTTGTGTGTTTGTGAAGCGATGACCTACAAGGGACAGCCCCCTGGGGGACTTGACCCTGGAACACACATCCGGATCCTTCTCCAAACAACAACTCTTCACTTTCTTTGCTGTCAGCCACTCGGCCATTTGTCTTCTGTCAGTCATTTTATTTTTTGCAATAAATTTTTATTGGGCAACTATAATTCCCTTAGACTTGAAGCTCTAATTAGGAATCATCTTGGTCATATAAAACTTTTTTTTGGTCAGAGTAGCCATTATTTCACCCCACATAGCAAATGCCTTATTCCGTACCCAATGTTGCCTTCCTAATCATATTCTAATTGCCTGCATTTGGTCTCTTTCTGGCTTTGCCAGTCTTGTTCTGAGAATAACCCTTCTAATTCACAATGAAGAAGTAAATAAATAGTTAGTATTTTCAGAACTAAAACATTGCACCAGTCCTTCAAGAAAGGAAGAGAACTCAGCTTGGGAATCTGTTGCCTAGTAACACGGTACTAACTTTTCTCTCCGTTTCCCAAACCAGTTGATAGCCTCCTGTTGGTTTTGTCAGCATTCCAATGCAAAACTTTCCCCCCCTTTTTAAAATTAGGAATGAACATTTGGTTTTTTAGTTTCAGAGAACTGACTTTAACCATCACCATTTTTTTCTGTATTTCACAGTAATCTTGGTTCCCTCTTTCTCAGTAGGTCCCAGTTTGTTTTCCTTCCCTGATAAAAACTACTCTTATCCTCCAATTAAGTACTACGTCTAAGAACAATTTGCATATTCCTCAGAAAAGGACACAAGCTTCAAATAGAAATTGAATTGATTTTAATTAATAATAATAACACCAGGCAATTAAATGGCACTTTATACTTTGCAAAGTCCTTTCATGTCCACTCACTCATTTAATTCAACTTTTAGATGCTCATCCAAACTTCCTTGGCTTATGACGCCATGCTCAAAAAAATTTGAACCATGGGAAAGAGGTCCGTGGTGCTGTCTTTGGTCATTTTGCTTTAAGTTAGGAGACAGTGTCCAGTGACTAAGCTTTCACATGGTAAGGTTGGCATTTCCATCCTTAGCCTGGTCAGAAATCTAGAGGAAAATTACACAGAGCTCCATTTTACAGGTGATGAGCCTTGGTCAGGGGTGGTGGGCCAGGGAAAAAAACCATTTTTCTTGCTTCTTCCATCCCAGCCCCTCTGGGTCTTTGACAGGAAGTAATGTCACAGAGCTGCCAGGACAGCGGCCGAGCTGAAGAGGCTCCCGGGCTCACCCTTATCTTGATGCCTTTTTCTGCCTATCCAAGGCCTGAAATTTTCTCCAGAGAGAAAGCAAAGAGAGGCTCTGACAAAGCATCTCCTTATATCTTCTTATAGGACGTTTGCTGTCAACACCACTGTGAGCCCCATCAGCTGTGTTCAGTAGTTTATGAGTCTTAGTTTTGACTCGGGTCCTTCTTGACAGTTCACTCCACACCACCTTCCATCTGACTCCCAGATCCTGGGCTAGTGTTAGGGGCTGCAGGCTGCAAAAGCACAGTGATTCCTAGTATTTGTTCATTCAGTCAGGGAGCAGTTTTCTGGTAGGTTGGGCCCTGGTTCAGCACAATAAATGGCCAAGTTTATGAAAACCACCCATGTCTCGTCTCTTCAGTGGAAATACTCTACAGGGTTTTTGTCTTTGCTTTCAGAGGTTGAAAACAAAGCTTCAGCACAACCCATCTCAAAACCGCTCAGGGAGTCAATGTAAAGATGTGAATAAATTAAATTAGATGAGGGAATTTTCACTTTGAAGGCCTGTGTTTAGACATCAACAAAATGTAAGAGAAACAAATGTGTCCTAAAATATCAAAATCCTTTGGCAGCTGTATTATTTGGTTTGTGTTTTAGGATATGTGAATATGTATATTTTAAGGCTCCAAATATGTAATGTAAAAAAAAGAGAGAGAAGAAATATCCTTAAATATTCATCCTGACATACCACAGTGCTTTCACTGACCAAGTAAACCTTAGTAGAAATTATGCTTCGTTCGTTCCTTTTTTTAAAAATTCTTTCACGCCAGAAAAGGATTTCCTGAGTCTTTCTCATCCTCCTCCTTCATTTCCCCACAACAGGCAGCTGGTCTAGTCATGGTTCATCTCCTTAGAAAGTGGAGAAAATAGTGCACATTGCGTGCATGGGGGACAGCACAATGCACCAAGACGTAATGTGTGGGATCCGAACCCAAATGAAACACCAGCCCCTATTTCAAAAATGATTAAGAATTTCCAGGTGGCAACAGTGGACCATGAAACCAAGCCCAGGCCCTGTCTCAGCTCAGGTCCCATGCACCTGAAGCCCACCTCACCTCTGGTCCAGAGGAAGAGAAGAGCATCAATCAGCATCTCGCATGACACGGGATGGCTGTATTTAATACCTACTATTGCACTGAACTCCTGTAACAACATTCCAAAGAAGGTACGTCAATTTAACAGATGAAAGAAACTCAAACAGAGCACTGTTCCCAAATTTTACAACTTAAAAGTGATGGAGATTGGATTTGAATCCCGATCTGGCTTCTCCCAAAGCTTGCCCTCACCATTGTGTTACATAGGTTCAGAAAAGCCTATTCTTAGCAACCTTTCTTAACACTAGAGACAAACCTATTCAGTTGAGTGAAAGAGGAAAATTAAAGGGTGGATGAGTGTTTGTCAGCACTATTTACAATAGCCAGGACAAGGAAGCAACCTAAGTGTCCAGTGACAGATGCATGGATAAAGAAGATGTGACACATATATACAATGGAATATTACTCAGCTATAAAAAGAAATGAAATTGAGTTATTTGTAGTGAGGTGGATGGACCTAGAGTCTGTCATACAGAGTGAAGTAAGTCAGAAAGAGAAAAACAAATACCATATGCTAACACATATATATGGAATCTAAAAAAAAAACGGTTCTGACGAACCTAGGGGCAGGACAGGAATAAAGACGCAGATGTATAGAATGGACTTGAGGACACGGGAAGGGGGAAGGGTAAGCTGGGACGAAGTGAGAGAGTGGCATGGACATATATACACTAGCAAATGTAAAATAGATAACTAGTGGGAAGCAGCCGCATAGCACAGGGAAATCAGCTTGGTGCTTTGTGACCACATAGAGGGGTGGGATAGGGAGGGTGGGAGGGAGGCGCAAGAGGGAGGGGATATGAGGATATATGTATACATACAGCTGATTCACCTTGTTAAGCAGAAACTAACACAACATTGTAAAGCAATTATACTCCAATAAAGATGTTAAAAGAAAAAAAAAGAGTGGATGAGTATGTTGATTGAAATAGCACACTTTGTGCTTCCCTAACCTCACCGGCACCCTCCTCTCTTTAGGGTTCACTGTCTCTCCAGGAGCCCCGTGTCCTCACTGCCCTCTGGTCCTCACACCCTCACCTTGGTGTTCACAGCATGCCTTCCACACGACATCCCAAACCCTAGGTCTTTCCCAAACTTTCTTTCCATCAAAATGTCCCCATCCTACATCCCGCCGTGGTGGGGAACATTTCTTGCCAAAAATAACTAATCAGATCAACTTATTCATGAGCCAATACCTTAACTCAACCCCACAAAAATGTAAATAATGTGTGAATTTCAAGGCTTTATAGCAAGGTCATTTAGGTGAACTTTTTTCCTTTTCTGAACCCCTCCAATTATACCTCCTAGTCAGATTAGGCCTGTGGTTCGACAGCATCTTTATCCACATAAAACAAAATAAATGATTTAGCCACGATTATCAGGTTTATAGGTTAGGTTACAGGTTGTAGAAAATAGCTTTAGGTACCAGAGAACTTTCCCAGAGAACAGCAATAAAACATTTTATGTCTGACCTGTAATGTCCTGTACCCTCGTAGTGCTAGACCTGCAGTGAAAAAAATTGCCATTTCTGCCAAATTTCATGGTCAGTGATTCTATGATATGGAGAAACGTCCAGTATGGATTAAAATGAAATCATTTACGGTCCCACACTGACAACCTATGACAGACTTGAACCATCTCTCCCAAAAGTACATTCATAACTCAGACCACTTCACCTTGGAGTCCACTAAAATAGCATAAAATAATGTGGGGAAGCATCCGAATAAAAACATAACACAGGGGCTTCCCCGGTGGCGCAGTGGTTGAGAATCTGCCTGCTAATGCAGGAGACACGGGTTTGAGCCCTGGTCTGGGAAGATCCCACATGCCGCGGAGCAACTAGGCCTGTGAGCCACAACTACTGAGCCTGCGCATCTGGAGCCTGTGCTCCGCAACAAGAGAGGCCATGACAGTGAAAGGCCCACGTACCGCGATGAAGAGTGGCCCCCACATGCCACAACTAGAGAAAGCCCTCGCACAGAAACGAAGACCCAACACAGCCATAAATAAATAAATTTAAAAATAAAAAATAAGAAAATAAAGGCAGAAAAAAAAAACAAAACAAAACATAACACAGGATACTCAAACCCTCTGTTTTGTTCTTATTGGATACAATGTATTATCTCAGGGTTCCCTGAGTTCAATATTCAAATGTTCATCTTTGAGAAGAAAGAAGCTATACTATTGGTTCCAATACAATACACTAGACAAATACACAATCCAGTACAACTGCTATACAATACACGATTGAACCTGGTCCAGGCACAAATTTCAAACGATTTGAAAAGAATAAGCCATTTATATTTGGATTTGTAATATGCTGTTCTCCTGAAATTTAAACATGATTATGTCTGATATTCTAGGAAATGACTTCTAACAAGATAACCAAGTCACATTCTGAATACCTGATCCAGAAGAATCTGGGAAAAGTTTCCTGATCCTGTCGTTTCTGCTTGTTCTCTGCAGTATTTGCCATTATTTGCCCTCTTTTGAAATTCTCTTTCCTTAACTTCCATGATACGGTATTATATATAATTAATTTTTCCTCCCTAGGTCTCTTTCTGCCTTACGATTCCTTTTCTGTTGCCCTGTCCTCCAAAGGCCAATCATGGTTCTCTCCTCATCACTTTCTCTTGCCATCAACTGTTTCTCCTCGCTACTAGTCACAAAATCACCTCATCTCCTTGGCTCCAGACCTTTACCTCCAACTCCGGCCTCTCTACTGATTTAAAATCCTTCATTTCCAATAATCTGAACAGCCTCTCTTGACCACAAACTCAAGAAATCTAAAATGAAACTCCAAAGTTAGTAGATGCTTTTTGAGGAGATAGACCTTGCCTATTATTGGAGATGCCTATCCTAGGTTGAACTTTCCCTTTGCACATTGATATAGAGAAGATCTGAACACTGGATGTGAGGTTGGACTTAATGAACTTAGTCAAGGTCCCATCAACAATGAGATTCTATAATTTATTACTTTTCCCCCACACCAGTTTCTCCTTTTGAAATTTTCCTTGTCTCCCAGACTCAAAATCATGGGGTCACCATTGTCTCTGGTTCTCCTTTTCCTTCCACATCTAATTGGTCACCAAGTTCTAGTGATTCTTCTACACAGCTTTGTTGGGTCTCCCCTCCTCTCCATTCTCGTTACCCCCAGTCCCAAACAGCAGCAAAATTAAGCTGCTGAAGCTGATGCCTTTGAGCCGAATCTGGGATCACTCTAGAGCCAGAATCTCTGTAGCAATTTTTTCATCATCGGTTAAAAACTCAGAGGAGAGAGTTTGACAAAATGAGCAAAGGGGCGGAGGAGAAAGAAAGAGAAACGAAAGCAAGAGGGAAGGTGGGCCTGCAGCCTCTCCTTGGTCCCCACTCAGCTGCTCTGTCTTCAGAGAGGATGCTGGGCTCCCCACTCCCTCTGGGTTTATAGTATCTTCCTCTCAGTTCTATTTTCACAAGTTCACTCCCACTCCCCCACAAAAGCCCTCAATCTACGTCTTTCCCTCACTACCCCAAACTTCTTGCATATTTAACCAGACCCAATTTCCTTTCTCATTAGAAAAAAGAGAACATCTTCCATTGTACTTGGGAGCTTCACATTCTCCATCAGGTTCATTTTCATCCATCATCTCACCAGACTGTTTATCTCATTCTTAGGATCTGTCGCTGCCTTCCCGTCTCCTGATATCCTTACCCATTGTATACAATGGTACCAGGTGAATCGTCATAGAATATTGATTTGTTTGTGTTAATTTCCTACTCAGACATGCTCAGATAATGACTTCCCATTGAACAGAGTCCAACCTTAAGCCTCATGGTTAAAGCCCTCCCAAATTTCTTCAGCTGCTCTGCTCCATCAAATGTTCCACCTACTCATGTTTCTCTCATGGTCCCTGACTACCAGGATATATCACTCACTCTAACTTTCCACCATCCATCTCTCTGGGTTGAAGACCTCCTGCTACGTCCAGTTATAAAGATTCTATGCATTCTTGGGTTTCCCTGGTGGCGCAGTGGTTAAGAACCCGCCTGCCAATGTAGGGGACACGGGTTTGAGCCCTGGTCCAAGAAGACCCCACATGCCGTGGAGCAGCTGAGCCCGTGAGCCACAACTACTGAGCCCACGTGCCACAACTACTGAAGCCCATGCGCCTAGAGCCCGTGCTCTGCAACAAGAGAAGCCACCACAATGAGAAGCCCGTGCACCATGAAGAGTAGACCCCGCTCACTGCAACTAGAGAAAGCCTGCGCACAGCAACAAAGACCCAACGCAGCCAAAAATTAAATTTAAAAAAAAAAAAGGATTCTATGCATTCTTAAAGATCCAACCAAATGTGTCTTTATTGTCTAAGCTTCTCCCCCAATCAGTCAGAAATACATAGTCTCTTCCTTTTTATATATGTATTTTCTAAGATTATATATCAAGTAAGTGATGGTGTCTCATGCTCAAAGTATTATAATTACCATATTTGTGTTGTAATTTTTGCCCATAGCTCAGCTTTTCCACTAGTTCCCTCCCTGGAGTTCTGACATACTTCTCTGTAAACATCACCATGTTAAATATGTCTCACATGCAGTAGGCATTTGAAAAGTTTTCATCAGCTAACTAGATGAATGAATGAATGAATGAATAAATCTTCCTTAGCATCACCCTTGCTAATAATAGACTATTCTTTCTTAGACAGCTATAAATTTTGCTCTCAACATTCCTTGAGGGAGGCAAGCAACTTGGCTTCAAAAGATGTCTATACAAAAATAAAACAGAGTTGAGATGTGAACCAAGCTATAATTAATATTAGTTACTATCAATGGTGTGTGCACAAGTTTTTGTTTTCTTAAGTATAGTACATAGGTAGTATGTGTGAAAGCAAGGTTTTCCTCAGATAAATTAATCCACAATTATCAAGCACCACTAGGGTAGCTACATGTGGGTACTCCTATCCCATCATTGCTAGGTGCAATTGGCAAACTTCCCTGGAACAAAATTATTAAATGACCACTAAGTTTAAAATGCTGACTGAATGGGCTTCCCTGGTGGCCCAGTGGTTGAGAATCTGCCTGCCAATGCAGGGGACACGGGTTCGAGCCCTGGTCTGGGAAGATCCCACATGCCATGGACCAACTAGGCCTGTGAGCCACAATTACTGAGCCTGCGCATCTGGAGCCTGTGCTCCGCAACAAGAGAGGCCACGATAGTGAGAAGCCCGCGCACCGCGATGAAGAGTGGCCCCCGCTTGCCACAACTAGAGAAAGCCCTCACACAGAAACGAAGACCCAACACAGCCAAAAATAAATAAATAAATAAATAAAGTAAACAATGTGTAAAAAAAAAAAAAAAAAAAAGATAACCCATTTTAATTGTTCCATTTCAAAAATACAGAAAAAAAAAAAAATGCCGACTGAAGTCCAGGTAAAACAATACATACAAAAATGCGTACAATATAAATGATACAAGACCTCTACAATCAATTCTAATAAATGCTCATGTAAGATTTACACCACTCTTTAAAGATGTCCTCTTTTTGCTCTAGCATACTGATAAAGGGAGGTCGTTACTAGCTGAGAAATTACTAGTTTCCTGTCTCAAAAGCATGGAAGTTTATCCATTGTGATAGCAACCGTTTGAAAGGAGATTTTTTGAGATGCTGCTTGTGCTCTGTGAGTAAAGAACCATCTGTTTGGCATCAGAGCTGGTATGTTCAAATTACCAATATGTTTCTATACATTTAAAACCCAAAGGACTTGGAGACCAATGACATGACCTGAGTTTTTAGAACAACCATGTGGGTAACGCCACTCCCGCAGTTGCTCAGCAAAGTCTGCACACTTCTAGTGTCTACAGCATGACACTAGTTATTTGTTCAAGCAGTTGACAATTGCCAGGCACTGTGTTAAGTTTTAGATATAAAATGATGGACAAGACATGGCCCTCGAGGAACTCTCAGCCTAGGCTGAGAAACTGACATGTAAACTAGCATTTAGCGTGAGAAGGGAGCTTAACAGAGGCATGTTCCATGTGATGGAAAGACACAAAGAAGTAGCTCCAGACTCTGCCAGGAAAGCCGAGAGAGAGAGAGATTCTTATAATACCTAATATAATGTAAATGCTATGTAAATAGTTGCTGGCGTGTGGCAAATTCAAGTTTTGCTTTTTGGAAATTTTTGGATTTTTTTTTCAGAATATTTTCAGTTCATCATTGGTTGAATCCATGGATGCGGAACTTGCAGATACAGAGGGCTCACTGTATACCAAAATAACAAGACTGCATTTCTCTGGGCAGTAACATTAAAAATAATTTTCTATTGTGTTTGCACACATAATTTTCTATTGTATTTTCTATTGTTTTTCCCATTTCCTACAATTGGCCTATAAAAAAATTTTTAAACAACATGGAAACAACCTAAATGTCCATCAACAGATGAATGGATAAAGAAAATGTGGTACATCTATACAATGGAATAGTACTCAGCCATAAAAAAGAACAAAATAATGCTTTTTGTAGCAACATGGATGCAACTAGAGATTATCATACTAAGTGAAATAAGTCAGAAAGAGAAAGACAAATACCATATGATAACACTTATATGTGGAATCTAAAATCTAGCACAAATGAACCTATCAACAAAACAGAAACAGACTCATAGACATAAAGAACAGACTTGTGGTTGCCAAGGCAGGGGGCGGGGGGGGTGGGGAGGGAGAGGGATAGACTGGGAGTTTGGGGTTGGTAGATGCAAACTCTTACATTTAGAATGGATAAATAACAAAGTCCTAATGTGTAACACAGGGAACTATATTCAATATCCTGTGATAAACCATAATGAAAAAAATATAAAAAAAGAATGTCTGTGTAAAACTGAGTCATTGCTGTACAATAATCATTTTAAAGCTAGTTGACTACATTCACAGTTTTCAACATCTTTCTCTGTCAGCCCACAAGCATATATATATATTTTTTCCATGACCAATTGGAGTTTATTCCAGGTATGCAAGGGTAGATCAACATTCAAAAATCAATTAAAGTAATCCATCACATCAACAGGCTAAAAGAGAAGTCATAGAATCATATCAATAGATGAAGAACAAGCATTTGACAAAATCCAACACCCATTCCTGATTTAAAAACAAAACTATCAGTCTTCTAGGAATAGAATGGAAATTCCTCAACTTCACAATGAACACGTAAGAAACCTTTCAGCGGAGGAGGAGAAGAAGATGGCAGAAGAGTAAGACGCGGAGATCACCTTCCTTCCCACAGATACAGTAGAAATACATCTACACGTGGAACTGCTCCTACAGAACACCCACTGAACGCTGGCAGAAAACGTCCGACCTCCCAAAAGGCAAGAAACTCCCCCCGTACGGCAAAAGAAAAAAGAAATAACAGAGACAAAAGAATAGGGACGGCACCTGCACCAGTGGGAGGGAGCCGTGAAGGAGGAAAGGTTTCCACACACTAGGAAGCCCCTTCGCGGGCAGAGATGGCGGGTGGCGGAGGGGGAAGCTTCGGAGCCACGGAGGAGAGCGCAGCCACAGGGGTGCGGAGGGCAAAGCGGAGAGATTCCCGCACAGAGGCTCGGCGCCGAGCAGCACTCACCAGCCCGAGAGGCTTGTCTGCTCACCCGCCGGGGCGGGCGGGGCTGGGAGCTGAGGCTCGGGCTTCGGTCAGATTGCAGGGAGAGGACTGGGGTTGGCGGCGTGAACACAGCCTGAAGGGGTTAGTGCACCACAGCTAGCCGGGAGGGAGTCCGGGAAAAAGTCTGCAGCTGCCGAAGAGGCAAGAGACTTTTTCTTCCCTCTTTGTTTCCTGGTGCGTGAGGAGAGGGGATTAACAGCGCCGCTTAAACGAGCTCCAGAGATGGGCATGAGCGGTAGCTATCAGCACGGACCCCACAGCAACAGGGGCGCAGAGGGAAAAGTGGAGAGATTCCAGCACAGAGGCTCGGCGCCGAGCAGCACTCACCAGCCCGAGAGGCTTGTCTGCTCACCTGCCAGGGCGGGCGGGGGCTGGGAGCTGAGGCTCGGGCTTCGGTCGGATGGCAGGGAGAGGACTGGGGTTGACAGCGTGAACACAGCCTGAAGGGGTTAGCGCACCACAGCTAGCCGGGAGGGAGTCCGGGAAAAAGTCTGCAGCTGCCGAAGAGGCAAGAGACTTTTTCTTGCCTCTTTGTTTCCTGGTGCGCGAGGAGAGGGGATTCAGAGCGCCACCTAAACGAACTCCAGAGACGGGGGAGACCCGCGGCAATCAGCGCGGACCCCAGAGACGGGCATGAGACGCTAAGGCTGCTGCTGCCGCCACCAAGAAGCCTGTGTGCGAGCACAGGTCACTCTCCACACCGCCCCTCCCGGGAGCCGGTGCAGCCCGCCACGGACAGGCTCCCATGATCCGGGCACAGCTTCCCCGGGAGAACGCATGGCACGCCTCAGGCTGCTGCAACGTCACGACGCCTCTGACGCCGCAGGCTCGCCCCGCCTCCTCCGTACCGCTCCCTCCCCCCAGCCTGAGCGAGCCAGAGCCCCGGAAGCAGCTGCTCCTTTAACCCCGTCCTGTCTGGGCGGGGAACAGATGCCCTCAGGCGACCTACACGCAGAGGCGGGTCCAAATCCAAAGCTGAACCCCGGGAGCTGTGCGAACAAAGAAGAGAAAGGGAAATCTCTCCCAGCAGCCTCAGAAGCAGCGGATTAAATCTCCACAAACAACTTGATGTGCCTGCATCTGTTGAATACCTGAATAGACAACGAACCATCCCAAATTGAGGAGGTGGACTTTGGGAGCAGGATATATTAATTTTTCCCCTTTTCCTTTTTTTGTGAGTGTATATGTACATGTTTCTGGGTGAGATTTTGTCTGTATAGCTTTGCTTTATAATAGCTTTATTTTACTTCACTATATTTTATCCTCTTTCTGTCTTTCTTTCTTTCTTTCTATTTTTTCCTCCCTTTTACTCTGAGCCGTGTGGATGAAAGGCTCTTGGTGCTCCAGCCAGGCATCAGGGCTGTGCCTCTGAGGTGGGAGAGCCAACTTCAGGACACTGGTCCACAAGAGACCTCCCAGCTCCACGTAATACCAGATGGCGAAAATCTCTCAGAGATCTCCATCTCAAAATCAAGACCCAGCTTCACTCAACGACCAGCAGGCTACAGTGCTGGACACCCTATGCCAAACAACTAGCAAGACAGGAACACAGCCCCATCCATTAGCAGAGAGGCTGCCTAAAATCATAATAAGGTCACAGACACCCCAAAACACACCACCAGACGTGGACGTGCCCACCAGAAAGACAAGATCCAGCCTCATCCACCAGAACACAGGCACTAGTTCCCTCCACCAGGAAGCCTACACAACCCACTGAACCAACCTTAGCCACTGGGGACAGATACCAAAAACAATGGGAACTACGAACCTGCAGACTGTGAAAGGGAGACCCCAAACACAGTAAGATAAGCAAAATGAGACGACAGAAACACACACAGCAGGTGAAGGAGCAGGGTCAGAACACACCAGACCTAACAAATGAAGAAGAAATAGGTAGTCTACCTGAAAAACAATTCAGAATAATGATAGTAAGCATGATCCAAAATCTTGGCAATAGAATAGACAAAATGCAAGAAACATTTAACAAGGACGAAGAAGAACTAAAGAGGAACCAAGCAACGATGAAAAACACAATAAATGAAATTAAAAACACTCTAGATGGGATCAATAGCAGAATAACTGAGGCAGAAGAACGGATAAGTGACCTGGAAGATAAAATGGTGGAAATAACTTCTGCAGAGCAGGATAAAGAAAAAAGAATGAAAAGAACTGAGGACAGTCTCAGAGACCTCTGGGACAACATTAAACGCACCAACATTCGAATTATAGGGGTCCCAGAAGAAGAAGAGAAAAAGAAAGGGACTGAGAAAATATTTGAAGAGATTATAGTTGAAAACTTCCCTAATATGGGAAAGGAAATAGTTAATCAAGTCCTGGAAGCACAGAGAGTCCCATACAGGATAAATCCAAGGAGAAACATGCCAAGACACATATTAATCAAACTGTCAAAAATTAAATATAAAGAAAACATATTAAAAGCAGCAAGGGAAAAACAACAAATAACACACAAGGGAATCCCCATAAGGTTAACATCTGATCTTTCAGCAGAAACTCTGCAAGCCAGAAGGGAGTGGCAGGAGATACTTAAAGTGATGAAGGAGAAAAACCTACAACCAAGATTAATCTACCCAGCAAGGATCTCATTCAGATTTGATGGAGAAATTAAAACTTTTACAGACCAGCAAAAGCTGAGAGAGTTCAGCACCACCAAACCAGCTTTATAACAAATGCTAAAGGAACTTCTCTAGGCAAGAAACACAAGAGAAGGAAAACACCTACAATAACAAACCCGAAACATTTAAGAAAATGGGAATAGGAACATACATATTGATAATTACCTTAAATGTAAATGGATTAAATGCTCCCACCAAAAGACACAGACTGGCTGAATGGATACAAAAACAAGACCCATATATATGCTGTCTACAAGAGACCCACTTCAGACCTAGAGAAACATACAGACTGAAAGTGAGGGGATGGAAAAAGATATTCCATGCAAATGGAAATCAAAAGAAAGCTGGAGTAGCAATTCTCATATCAGACAAAATAGACTTTAAAATAAAGACTATTACAAGAGACAAAGAAGGACACTATATAATGATCAAGGGATCGATCCAAGAGGAAGGTGTAACAATTGTAAATATTTATGCACCCAACATAGGAGCACCTCAATACATAAGGCAAATACTAACAGCCATAAAAGGGGAAATCAACAGCAACACAATCATAGTAGGGGACTTTAACACCCCACTTTCACCAATGGACAGATCATCCAAAATGAAAATAAATAAGCAAACACAAGATTTACATGATACATTAAACAAGATGGACTTAATTGATATTTATAGGACATTCCACCCAAAAACAACAGAATACACATTTTTCTCAAGTGCTCATGGAACATTCTCCAGGATAGATCATATCTTGGGTCACAAATCAAGCCTTGGTAAATTTAAGAAAATTGAAATCGTATCAAGTATCTTTTCCGACCACAATGCTATGAGACTAGATATCAATTACAGGAAAAGATCTGTAAAAAATACAAACACATGGAGGCTACACAATACACTACTTAATAACGAAGTGATCACTGAAGAAATCAAAGGGGAAATAAAAAATACTTAGAAACAAATGACAATGGAGACACGACAACCCAAAACCTATGGGAGGCAGCAAAAGCAGTGCTAAGAGGGAAGTTTATAGCAATACAAGCCTACCTCAAGAAACAGGAAACATCTCGAATAAACAACCTAACCTTGCACCTGAAGCAATTAGAGAAAGAAGAACAAAAAAACCCCAAAGTTAGCAGAAGGAAAGAAATCATAAAGATCAGATCAGAAATAAATGAAAAAGATATGAAGGAAACAATAGCAAAAATCAATGAAACTAAAAGCTGGTTCTTTGAGAAGATAAACAAAATTGATAAACCATTAGCCAGACTCATCAAGAGAAAAAGGGAGAAGACTCAAATCAATAGAATTAGAAATGAAAAAGGAGAAGTAACCACTGACACTGCAGAAATAAAATGATCATGAGAGATTACTACAAGCAACTCTATGCCAATAAAATGGACAACCTGGAAGAAATGGACAGATTCTTAGAAATGCACAACCTGCCGAGACTGAACCAGGAAGAAATAGAAAATATGAACAGACCAATCACAAGCACTGAAATTGAAACTGTGATTAAAAATCTCCCAACAAACAAAAGCCCAGGACCAGATGGCTTCACAGGTGAATTCTATCAAACATTTAGAGAAGAGCTAACACCTATCCTTCTCAAACTCTTCCAAAATATTGCAGAGGGAGGAACACTCCCCAACTCATTCTACGAGGCCACCATCACCCTGATACCAAAACCAGACAAAGATGTCACAAAGAAAGAAAACTACAGGCCAATATCACTGATGAACATAGATGCAAAAATCCTCAACAAAATACTAGCAAACAGGATCCAACAGCACATTAAAAGGATCATACACCATGATCAAGTGGGGTTTATCCCAGGAATGCAAGGATTCTTCAATATACACAAATCAATCAACGTGATACACCATATTAACAAACTGAAGGAGAAAAACCATATGATCATCTCAATAGATGCAGAGAAAGCTTTCTACAAAATTCAGTACCCATTTATGATAAAAGCCCTGCAGAAAGTAGGCATAGAGGGAACTTTCCTCAACATAATAAAGGCCATATATGACAAACCCACAGACAACATTGTCCTCAATGGTGAAAAACTGAAACCATTTCCACTAAGATCAGGAACAAGACAAGGTTGCCCACTCTCACCACTATTATTCAACATAGTTTTGGAAGTGTTAGCCACAGCAATCAGAGAAGAAAAAGAAATAAAAGGAATCCAAATCGGAAAAGAAGAAGTAAAGCTGTCACTGTTTGCAGATGACATGATAATATATAGAGAGAATCCTAAAGATGCTACCAGAAAACTACTAGAGCTAATCAATGAATTTGGTAAAGTAGCAGGATACAAAATTAATGCACAGAAATCTCTTGCATTCCTATACACTAATGATGAAAAATCTGAAAGTGAAATTAAGAAAACACTCCCTTTTACCACTGCAACAAAAAGAATAAAATACCTAGGAATAAACCTACCTAAGGAGACAAAAGACCTGTATGCAGAAAATTATAAGACACTGATGAAAGAAATTAAAGATGATACAAATAGATGGAGAGATATACCATGTTCTTGGATTGGAAGAATCAACATTGTGAAAATGACTCTACTACCCAAAGCAATCTACAGATTCAATGCAATCCCTATCAAACTACCACTGGCATTTTTCACAGAACTAGAACAAAAAATTTCACAATTTCTGTGGAAACACAAAAGACCCCGAATAGCCAAAGCAATCTTGAGAACGAAAAATGGAGCTGGGGGAATCAGGCTCCCTGACTTCAGACTATATTACAAACCTTCAGTAACCAAGACAGTTTGGTACTGGCACAAAAACAGAAATATAGATCAATGGAACAGGATAGAAAGCCCAGAGATAAACCCACACACATATGGTCACCTTATCTTTGATAAAGGAGGCAAGCATATACAGTGGAGAAAAGACAGCCTCTTCAATAAGTGGTGCTGGAAAAATTGGACAGCTACATGTAAAAGTATGAAATTAGAACACTCCCTGACACCATACACAAAAATAAACGCAAAATGGATTAAAGACCTAAGTGTAAGGCCAGACACTATCAAACTCTTAGAGAAAAACATAGGCAGAACACTCTATGACATAAATCACAGCAAGATTCTTTTTGACCCAGCTCCTAGAGAAATGGAAATAAAAACACAAATAAACAAATGGGACCTAATGAAACTTAAAAGCTTTTGCACAGCAAAGGAAACCATAAACAACACCAAAAGACAACCCTCAGAATGGGAGAAAATATTTGCAAATGAAGCAACTGACAAAGGATTAATCTCCAAGATTTACAAGCAGCTCATGCAGCTCAATAACAAAAAAACGAACAACCCAATCCAAAAATGGGCAGAAGACCTAAATAGACATTTCTCCAAAGAAGATATACAGATTGCCAACAGACACATGAAAGAATGCTCAACATCATTAATCATTAGAGAAATACAAATCAAAACTACAATGAGATATCATCTCACACCGGTCAGAATGGCCATCATCAAAAAATCTAGAAACAATAAATGCTGGAGAGGGTGTGGAGGAAAGGGAACACTCTTGCGCTGTTGGTGGGAATGTAAATTGATACAGCCACTATGGAGAACAGTATGGAGGTTCCTTAAAAAACTACAAATAGAACTACCATACGACCCAGCAATCCCACTACTGGGCATATACTCTGAGAAAACCATAGTTCAAAAAGAGTCATCTACCAAAATGTTCATTGCAGCTCTATTTACAATAGCCAGGACATGGAATCAACCTAAGTGTCCATCATTGGATGAATGGATAAAGAAGATGTGGCACATGTATACAATGGAATATTACTCAGCCATAAAAAGAAATGAAATGGAGATATTTGTAATGAGGTGGATGGAGTTAGAGTCTGTCATACAGAGTGAAGTAAGTCAGAAAGAGAAAAACAAATACAGTATGTTAACACATATATATGAAATCTAAGGAAAAAAAAAAAGGCCATGAGGAAACTAGTGGCAAGACGGGAATAAAGACACAGACCTACTAGAGAATGCACTTGAGGATATGGGGAGGGAGAGGGGTGAGATGTGACAGGGTGAGAGAGTGTCATGGACATATATACACTACCAAATGTAAAATAGATAGCTAGTGGGAAGCAGCCGCATAGCACAGGGAGATCAGCTCGGTGCTTTGTGACCACCTAGAGGGGTGGGATGGGGAGGGTGGGAGGGAGGGAGATGCAAGAGGGAAGAGATATGGGAACATATGTATATGTATAACTGATTCACTTTGTTATAAAGCAGAAACTAACACACCATTGTAAAGCAATTATACTTCAATAAAGATGTTTAAAAAAAAAAAGAAACCTTTCAGCTAATATCATACTTAATAGTGAGAAACTAAACCCTTCCTCCCCCCACCCCCAAAATTGGGAACAAGATAAGGATGTCCTCTCTCACCACTCTTATTCATACTAGAAATCCTAGCTAATAAGACAAGAAAAGGAAACATACTCCTTCCCCGTTGCTTACAGTTTTCTCTATTTTTTTTTATTTTTTATTTTTATTTTTCCATTTCTTTAGCTTTTTAATGACAAATAATATAGAACAGAGAAGTTAGCATAGGTGTACAACTCACTGCAAATTCATAAAATGAACAGTATATCTCACATCTAGATCAAGAAACAAAACATTGCCAGGAACACAGAAATTCCTCTCATGTTTCTATTCCACAGCCCACAAGCATATTAAGAGAAACCATAATTTAGAGAAGAAAATTAAGTGGCAATTAAAACAAACCCTACAGAGCCATGTTTTCTTTGTTTGAAACCTCAATCAGATCATACCTCCTCAATTATTTTGAGGCGACATAATTCTTACAGTGTTTATCAAACGTTTACTTTCTAAACATTCCTCTTGATCTCTTTTGATTTTCTGCAATTCAACCCCTCTGAACAGTGAGTCTGAAAGCACACTACAGCCCTTCTCGTTCAAACTCCAGTTCAGTATTTATTAAGAGATTTGGACCTCGACAAGAGTCAGGGAAATCTGCGTCTCAGCCTCAATGATGAAATTGGTTAATTACTGGGTGAGCAAAGCTAGATCTCTATGCATTTTGCTAGTCTTGCTAATCATTGAACTTACACCATTTTGGAAAGCAGAAAAACTTGGGGTGGCACATGCCTATTTGTTTACTTACTTTATTTCATTATTTATTTCTACTAAATACAAATCAGTTAAGTTTCCATCATGATGTTGGCCATTATGAGAGAATCAAAAAATAAATTCAAAAAGAGTAAATGCAGGGGGCTTCCCTGGTGGTGCAGTGGTTGAGAATCTGCCTGCCAATGCAGGGGACACGGGTTCGAGCCCTGGTCTGGGAAGATCCCACATGCCGCGGAGCAACTGGGCCCGTGAGCCACAATTACTGAGCCTGCGCGTCTGGAGCCTGTGCTCTGTAACAAGAGAGGCCGCGATAGTGAGAGGCCCGCGCACCGTGATGAAGAGTGGCTCCCGCTTGCCACAACTAGTGAGAGCCCTCGCACAGAAACGAAGACCCAACACAGCCATAAATTAATTAATTAATTAATTTTTTTAAAAAAAAGAGTCAATGCATACATAGTATGCATGGTTCTTTATGTCTGTACTCAACCACTGTACAGTATCCATCACTTACAACACTCTTCCTTAGATACTTACTTCACCACAATACCCATAGTCTCTGGTTCCTGAGAACAGACTAGGTGAGAGCGTGTGCTGTGTTATAAAGTACGATTTGCCTATAAAGGAGATTGCCATCTCGCTCACTAATTTTACATTACCATCCTGTGCTTCTATTGATGTTATCACAGTGCTTTTTACAGCTACTCACTGCAATTGCAAAAATACACAGATTGTTCTGTCATTAGGAGGAGTAAATGATTTTTTGAGTGATGCAAGGAAAGGAAAGACTTTTATGATCATTTTCTCTGACTATAGCAAACTGTGTGTCTGTGTGTAAAGAGTCGTGTGCCATATACATTGATGTGATGGAGCTACTTCGTTGCCCTTGTACTGTTGATCTGTTGAAGATGTCTGGCTCCCCTGCGGAATGTTGGTCTAATGGCACATAAACAAAAGAGCCTATTGACATTGTTATAAAGATGTGATTCATCTCAATTTTCTCTCTTATTCCTACATCATTGGAAAATGAATTGAGAAGCAATGGCCGTTGAACTACTAGCCTAGTTGTTTGCTTAAGGTTTAGTATATCTGCACATGTCAATTACAAAAAAAAAAAAAAAAAAGATAAAACCATCATAAAAAACACTTTGGAAACAAAAATAGTAATTTTTTGTAGAAAAACCATTGGACTGGAAATCAGAAATAGGGTTTCAGATGCCAATCGTTCACTTACTTAAGAACGTTCATTGGACAAGAGCCTGGGATTAATAAATGAGACAGACCCTGGTTTGAATGGAAGCTCTACCACATATATCTGTATGACCTTCACCAAGTTGCTCCCTGAGCCTCAGTTTTCTTCATCTATAAAAGTGAGACCATAATAGTAACCAACTCATGAGGTCGTTGCAAATATTACATGCAATAATGCATGGGAAGCGTTTAGCACAGCATCTAGTAGATAATAACACCCAATAAATAATGGGTATCATTATTTCTCCTAAGACATTATTTCTAGCCAGCAAATTCTTCAGCCCTATAACATAACTGTGTGAGTCCATATCTGAGGGTTCATCCAGCTATAATAGTCTATGATTGAACTAGATGATGATTACACTTTACAAAAGAATTCCTCACAAAAAAATTCAAATCACAAAAATAACATGTCAATTCATTCACAGAAATATGAACCTCTATTATAGAAATCTTATATGAGGTAAAGATCTGATACTAAGGATAGTGTGTGGGAATTAAGATCATGTTTCTCTGTTTATTTATCTTTCCCAGTAGACTGTAAAATTTTTGGAGGCAGGGATTATATCTTATTTATCTTTGGAATCCCAGTGTTCAACTCATTGAGTGATTTAAAACAAATATATAAGTGAATGAATGACTTAATGATGGAAACAAGCAGCCGAAAATCTCTGCCTTTGTGGAGAATATAGTCAAGTGAGACAACGTTAAAAAAAAAAAAGTGGGCTTCCTTGGTGGCGCAGTGGTTGAGAATCTGCCTGCCGATGCAGGGGACACGGGTTCGAGCCCTGGTCTGGGAAGATCCCACATGCTGCGGAGCAACTAGGCCTGTGAGCCACAACTACTGAGCCTGCGTGTCTGGAGCCTGTGCTCCGCAACAAGAGAGGCCGCGACAGTGAGAGGCCCGCACACCACGATGAAGAGTGGCCCCCACTTGCCGCAAATGGAGAAAGCCCTCGCACAGAAACGAAGACCCAACACAGCCATAAATAAAATAAATAAATAAAAATTTTTTTAAAAACCAAAACAACTCACACTATTTAAAAAAAAAAAAAGTGTGCTCAACATTGCTAATTACTAGAGAAATGCAAATCAGAACTACAATGAGGTATCACCTCACACTGGTCAGAATGGCCACCATCAAAAAGTCTACAAATAATAAATGCTGGAGAGGGTATGGAGGAAAAGGAACCCTCCTACACTGTTGGTCAGAGTATAAATTGGTGCCACCAGTATGGAAAACAGTTTGGAGGTTCCTTATAAAAACTGAAAATAGAGTTACCAACAATCATACTCCTGGACATATATCTGGAAAAGATGAAAACTAATCCAAAAAGATACATGCACCCCAATGTTTATAGCGGCCCTGTTTCTAGTAGCTAAGACAGGGAAACAACCTAAATGTCCATCGACGGATGAATGGATAAAGAAGATATGGTATATATATATATCTCAAATACTGCTTGTAGGTCAGGTAAAACGATGACCAAGAACTGACCATTGGGATTAGCAACATGGAGATCATCCATGACCTTGAAGATGGAGGTTTGGGGAAGTGGTGACACAAAAGTTGATGGAGAGGATGCAAGAGATAATGACTGGAGAGAAATTAGAGAGAGTGTATATGGGAAACTCTGTTTTTATTAAAAAAGTAAATAAAGAGAGAAACAGAGTAGTAGCAATAGGGTAAGTAGTCTCTAGAGAAGGATTTTTTGTCTGCTTTGTTTTTTCTAAGATGAGAGAAATAATCACATATTTGTGTGCTCATGGGAATAATCGACTGGAAAGGGAGAATGATGATGTAGGAGAGAGGAAAATTGTTAGAACAACGCCCTAGTTTGAGAGAGGATAAGATCTAGTGGACAAAGGGAACAGTTGGCTTTAGCTAAAGATCAAGGATGGTTCCTCCATAATCCTCAGCAATGAAGATGAAGGAGAAATGGGCAAGTTTAATCATGTGGTTCTTTATATTCATTCTTTTCTAATGATGAAAATAGATAGGCTTCTTTCTTAAATTCACATGTGGTTACTAGAACAGCCCTGGAGTTATTATTCCAAATTGCAGATTTTATGGAAATAATTTTAATTCAGCAAGTCACAGTTTCACCTGACTTTTCAGGAATGCATCTATTGCCTGAAGCCAATTACTCCTAGACCATATAGTTCACTTCTGGAACCAGCCATGGAACAGTGATTTTTCAGAATAGACATTTAAATTTAGATTTATTACACAGCTTATTATCTCAGGATAACAGCAAATCTGTAATAATATTTCATATCTGAATTATTGTTCTACATTATGAAGCAATAGTCTTTAGAGTCCCTTTTGATTACTCTCCATCTTCTCAGAATGCTAATAGTCCATATCATATATGTAATTCATTCAACACTTTACCAACTGGAATGTTGTACTGTTCATTTCACGTAAGTGTGATACCTGTGTGTGCGCACCTGTCAATAAACATAATATTATAACTAATTGGAGAATATGGGCCACATTTGCTTGTATTTCTGCATTACTGATGATGACCAAAGCAGTGACCTAAAAACAGGCAAAACCAGGAAATTTCTGGAGAAATATCCATTGTCATATGGCCATAAAAACAGAGGTAGAAAATAAATATACATGAGTCCATGGAGAAATAAGTCTCTTGGACTACCAGAAATAAATGGCAAGCCTATAGGCATTCTTCAAAGAAGAAGGCAACTTCCCAAGACAAATATCATATCATTTTTAAAAACAGTATCTTTTTTTTAGAAAATTGGGCCAAAAAAATTTTCCCAAGGAAGAGAGTACCTGAAAATAAAATTGCTAGAACTATAGATCTTTCATATAAACCTCACATAGAGAACTTGGCTACCCATATATACAAACAATGGAAGTTTAAATGCAATCCCACATTGGGAGTTGGCATCCTAAAGGACATCAGTATACCATGTCAAGTGAAAGTTGTATGCCTCTTCTTTCCTATCTGAGGTTGACCCTCTTCTGCATGGCAGGTCTTATCTACCTGCTGTAGGTGTCTCAAGGGAACATCTTAAACCATCCTATACCATGGTATCAGGCACATAAAAACACTTGACATATACTTGTTAAATTTAATTTTCACATTAAAATCTTCCAGTGATAACAAATATTTCTGTAGACTGCAGTTTCTAGTTACTGGATAGTGCATGTTAAAGCAAAATTCTGGCACGTGTTATTTGTATTAATAAACTATAAAGTGCAAATTACTATGTTAATCAATAGCTTCCTAAAATGTGCTAAAAGTGATACATTTTGTTAACATTTATTAATTAGGCTTTGTTGGCAAACATTACAACTCATTATAGAACAATTAAGAACTATGGAAAAACACAAGGAAAAAGAAAAACACAAAGAAGAAATTTTATATCATCATCCCAAGACCATGTCCCAAATAAATTCACTAACATTTTATTATATCCTCCCAATAAATATTTTTCTAGCCAGTTGGCATTTTATAGTACCTGTTCTGTAATATGGTTTTTTGACATAATTAATAATATAACATAAATGATCTTCCATGTCATTAATAGTTTTTTAAAACATCATTTCTGTTGGCTGCAACAGTATACAGGTACACCATAATTTATTTTACAGATTCTCTATCATTGGTCATTAATGTTATTTCTCATTTTTCTTTATTATAAATGATGCTGAAATAAACATTCCTATGAATAAATTTCCCAAATCTGAGGCTGTTTCTTTAGGTTAAATTCATCAAAGTGGAATTATTTAGTCAAATGTTGTAAGTATTATTTTTTTTATTAATCTAAAAAGGTTATAATTATCTTTATTTTTGATTATCATCATTTTATATTGGAGTATAGTTGATTTACAATGTGCTAGTTTCAGGTATACAGCAAAGTGATTCAGTTGTAGATAGATAGACAGGTAGATAGATAGATATCCTTTTTCAGATTCTTTTCCCTTTTAGGTTATTACAGAATATTTCATTATTAACACTTTGAATGTATACTGCCAAATGGTTCTATAGAGAGACTGAGTAGTTTACACTCACCATAGAGTATGAGAAAAATACTGTTTTCTCTGTAATCTGATATTAGGCTGGGGAAAGTTCCTCCTCCTTTAAAAAAAAGAGTAGTATCCATTTTGCAAATTTTGACAGATGAAAAATATCTCTGTTTTAATTTGCATTTCGTTGAATGCTGGTGATGAACTTTTTTGCATATTTTCTGGCTTTTTAGAGTTCATATATTGGAAACTTCTGTTTATGTCTTTTGCATTGGGATGGTCCTCTTCTATTGATGTCACCTTCTTTTACTTTTCATTTGTGTTTTTATATATTTGGGATATCAGCCTTTTGCTCTCACATGTTACAAATATTTTTTGTTCATTTTTTTCTTTAATTGTATTAAAAGGTGTGTTTGGTATACTGAGTTTTTTTAGTGGTGAAATCTGTTGGTTTTTAGGTAGTGAATATGTGCATGTTGGCTTCCCATCATCCATATCCTGTCCTTAACAGCACTCCAATTCCTTCCTCCACGCCCACTGGGTATCCTCTAGAGGGACCTCAATTAGAAGCCTCCCCTCCCTTAGCCAGAGGGTGGATACGTGATAAAAATTAGGCCTTTAGTACATGCTCTCTTTGAAATTTAAAATTTTAGCTGGGGGACAAAGAAACTGAAAAAGGTTAGAGTTCCTCCAACTCCAGCTGAAGGGCCCTTTTTCCTGCTACAAAATCATTCTTATCATTTTGATTTCCTTGTCTCCAAAGCTCTTAGGATAACTACCATTTGCCAAGCCTGCCTATTTCCAAGCATCCACTCTGGGAGCTCCTGATATTAATCCGATGACTATCTTTTTCCTTAATGAATCAGTCCTTGTAAGCAATGCTGTGCCAACTTAACAAAGAACCCGACAAACCTCACCCAAGTTCATCTCTCACTCAAGTTCTGTGCTGCCAAGAAAGTTCTGCTCCTCTCTGAACTGGCGGAATTTTCACACTAATACATACTTCCGTGGCTCTAGGGCCAAGGGAAATAGCAAGTTAAACCTCTCTGAAATTTTCTGCCCAGAATTGGCATAACATCCATCGCTTCTGCTTACTTTTCATTGATCGGAGCAAGTCCCATGACCAAGCCAGATGTTACAGAGGCAGAAAAGTATAAACCTTACCCAAGGAGAGAGTGTGAATATTTGGAAACAATATTAGCGTCGACTCTACTCACTTGATCGGAGAGGTTTCCTGTTGCTTAGAACCAAAGAACCTTTAATAATACAATTTTCCTTTCGGAGATCTACCTTCAATATGTCTAGAAAGGCCTTCCAAATACCAAAATTATAAAAATGTTTCTTGGAATTGTCCTCTAGTTTTTAATTCCAAATTTCCCAAATTGGTATTATACTTTGAAAATAAAAATAGTTCTACATAATTATGCCAAATGCTGCACTCTAATGCAGCTCGTGAATTCACAATGCACATTAACTTCATTTTTAGAGTTTTTGCAATTAAAAAAACAGCTTAATTTATTTTAATTTGGCACCTCCCAAACTTATGCATCCATCGAACTAGTTTTTCATATTAACCCTATTAACAGCTCACAAGTAAGAGTTCCTTTGAACACATTTAGGAATTGTTATTTTCTCTCTTATTTGGGATTTATGCTGTTATCCAGGACATAGAGTTCTATATCTGTAATCCAAAGAGTTAGTGAATTGTTCTAGCACCATACGTTAAATAGATTTTACTTTATCTAGTAATCCTGCAGATTTTGGTATCCTCGTGGGTCCTGGAACCAATCTCCCATGGATACCTAGGGACGACTATATTCTGTTTCAATGATCTTTCTTTTAGTTCTGATAAAACCATACTTGTTTTAATCACTATGGCTTTATTGTGTTCATTTATCTGTTACCCCAGGTCCTCTGCTACTCTTCAGTATTTTTCTTCCTTATTTCCATTCAGTTTTCCACAAAACCGCTAATGCAAGGGATTGTGACAGGCAAAAGAACACACAGATGAATAATATACAAGAATGTCTGCAGACATGAGGCCTATATTCTAGCAGGATATGCAACCATTAAACAGTTAATTACACAAACTATTCATTAGAATGTTCATGCGTGCTATGAAATATGGGGCCATACAATGCAACAAGAGGGGATGTACTGAAGTCTGCCTTGAGATACATGATGTTGAACTGGTTCTTAGAGGACAAGGAAGACATAACCAGGGGAAGAGGAAGAGAAAGAGAGAGTCAAACAGAAGGAACAGTAAAGGCTTTGGGGTGCAAACATACTAGCCATTTGTAGACTAAGGCTACCGTGCCTGGAGCATGGCATGTGTCAGGCAAGGGAGCCAAGATGCAGCGGGCAAGGTCAGTGGGAGCTGTGCGATACAGGACCCTATGGACCACAGGAGGACGGAGCTTGTATTTGTACAACAATAAGAAGCTCTGGAAAGATTGGAAGCAGTGCAGTTACAAGATCAGATATCCCCTTCTTATTATTGCTTAAGAAAAAATAAAGAATGGAGGCTGCCATGGGCAATGGTTGAAAAGGGAGGCTACTTAGGAGGCAACCCAAAAAATGATAGTGGCCTGGATGGTAGGAGAGATGATGTGATGTGGAGAAACAGGGGAAATATTTAGGGGGGAAATCAATTGGATCTCATAATTTATGGGATATGCCCAGATAAGTTCAGAATCCAAAACCCATTGTGATTTGATTAAAATGGAGTTCAGTCTATGAGTGGATTTGTGGACAGTTGATGTTTTGTACCATATTTATCCTCTCACCAGGAACATGGTTTGCTCTTCCCGTTTATTCGCACCCTCTTTTACCCCCCTCGGCAATATTTGCTTGTCTCCTTCGTGTAAATCACATATACTTCTTGTGAGGCCAGCTTTTAGGAGCTGTGTTTTCTTGTTGCTGTTATGAATTAGAATCTTTTTTCCAAATGTATTTTTTATCTGATTGCCACTTTGGTACACAAGAAAGCTTCTGGCTTTGGTAATGATTTTGTGACTCATTACTTTATAATAGTATTCACCATTACATCTAATTATTTTTCAGTTGATTATCTTGGGGTTTCTGTAGGTTATGATTACTTAATTTCTCCTTTCCAATGGCTACACCTCTCTCTGCCAAACTCCTTCTCCAACTTACTGCATAGCCAAAAAGTTCTAGAGATGATAGCAAATATTTTTATTACTCCTGGCTTTAAGGGAAATACAAAGTACAGTACATTTTAAAGAACATTCCTTAGGATTCTGATACGTGGTTACACAAATAAGGGATTTCAGGGTCAAATAAGCTTGGAAAACACCATCTTGAGAAAAGTAAAACTGATTTCTTGATTGCATTTGATTCTCAGACGTTTTTATATGTCAACGTTCATTTTGAATGTCAAAAAAAGAACCTGGTATAGAGCATTTCCCATATTTACATGAACATATATACCCCTTTCCTTTTCTCTTCTCTTCGGCTTCTTTTAGGCTTCATGGGACACAAACTTGGAAAATGCTGCCCAACTATTTCACCATTGTTTTTCTCTAGATCACCTTGGTTGTAGGCAAGGATTACTCGAAATAACTAGTTTTCCCAGTATCAGTCCCAAATTCCTGGGATGGGGACTCTATTGACCCCCAGCTAAGGCCAGGAATTCACTTCACCTCCAGGCCTGGGACAAGTCCTACACCCATGTCCCCTGGGGCCACTCCAAGATAAGAGACGATTCTCAATTCTCCACATTCTGTGAAGTCAGGCCACCCGGCAAATCATCTGTGTCCTCCCATCGTGGGAGGGTTACTCAAGAAAAATGCCCTGTGGATTTCCTGATGCATCCCGGGTTGGTGCCAAACCATTAGACTCACTTAAAAACTAAGGATTCAGTAATTTACCCTCCATTTTATCCAGTGATCTATGGCACTGGCATCATCTAACTACTTGATACATGTCTAGGGCTGCGTAAAGATTGCATAAGTGGGAATAATAAATATTAGTCTTTTTAGTGATGGCACAATTCCAGTGTGGTCCTTGCCCACACATGAGAGTTTCCCAAAATTCAACCTACTCTTTTAGAATTAAACAAACACACTCTATCGCCCTTCACTTAACATTGAGTTGTTTGGTTTTTTTTTAATCTCATATCAAAGCATTCCATTCACAGTACAAACTATAACACAAATCGAATGGATTTAGAGGAAAAATACACCTCTGCTGCTGCCTGATGAGGAAACCTACAGGTGAGTTGTCTGGACTGGCACCGCGGTGCCTCAAAGATGCAAGCTTTCTGCACAAACACCTTAGCCATCTGCAGCAATGTTACAGCAGCGGCCGTCCTCTTGCCTAGCGATTCCCCCACGGTGCATGTTCCTGCAGTTGCACTCAGAGCTCAGATTGTTTCACGCCCAGAAAGCCCCAAAATATGAATGCATAGAAATACTATACGCACAACCAAAGACATCGCTTGAATAAAGATATTTTTATTGCCACTCATTAAATTGCTATGTTTGAAATGTCTCAAACAAATGCTTTGGAACAGCATTGTGCCAAACTCCCCACACAAACAGAAAGGCAAATCAGCTTAAAAAAAACAAAGGGCGGGGGCTTCCCTGGTGGCGCAGTGGTTGAGAATCTGCCTGCCAATGCAGGGGACACGGGTTCGAGCCCTGGTCCGGGAAGATCCCACATGCCGCGGAGCAGCTAGGCCCGTGAGCCACAACTACTGAGCCTGCGCGTCTGGAGCCTGTGCTCCGCAACAAGAGGCCACGATAGTGAGAGGCCCGCGCACCGCGATGAAGAGTGGCCCCCGCGCGCCGCAACTAGAGAAAGCCCTCGCGCAGAGATGAAGACCCAACACAGCCAAAAATATAAATAAATAAATAAATAAATTTAAAAACAAAACAAAACAAAACAAAACAAAAAACGAAGAGCTAACAGCCACCGTGCTGTGCTTGGAGCCACATGGGACTCTGGGCTGCCATGTGCTGCTTTCTTCCACCTGAATTCACCGGGAACATTCCCTCCTGAGGACCCCCTCTCCCATTCCCCCCCACCAATTTAGAACACATTACATGAAACTTGAATGCTCTTTATCCTTTACCCAAGGAAGGAGGACAACACAAATTGATTATGATCAAATAGAGAGAGCTGTTTATTTTTTAATCCCTGAGCTACCAAGACTACCTTTTACCTGTTCCAAGAAAGACCCACTCAACTACCAGCCATAATCAGGATACAGTTCATTTTCAGGAGGATTATTTGCCCAGCCGAAGTGTAGCCCGTGGTGTGAATGCTCGGGGCTGCGTCCTCAGTAGAGACACTGCCTGGTTACAGCACAGCCCTGGCCCCTGGGGAAAAAAAAAAAGGTGAGATGCGGAAAACACACTTTACCGAGGACGAAAAAGAGATGTGAGGCTTCTTTCGCTTATCCAAGATCCCAAAACTCCTAAGAGATGGAAGAAAGACAGAGATTGAGGGTAACAGATGCCAAAGCCCAAACTGGGTCTGCCCCGCTGTTTGGACTCCTAAGGCCACCTACAGCAAGGTTTCCCTTTAGCCTAAGAAAATAGCATATTTCAATCACGAAACAGTCAGACATTTATTTCACTGAATGTTTAATTTGCAATATTTAGTACTGTTTAAAAGCAGAGTTTTGCTGAAAAAAAAAAACAACTTTGCTTTTTCCTTGACTTGAACAAAGAATCCGCGTCTCTTTCATGACGGCAGCATCTCCTAAGTGTCACTATGTGGACCATCACGGCAGCCCTGTAGGGTATTTTCCCATGTAATAGATGGAAGAACTATCTCAGGATAACCACAACACCCATTCGAATGCCCTGTGGCTTGCCAATATCCGCTACAAATGGGCATCCTGTAAAGATGGTGCCCTCCCCTGCAGCTCGGGGGGGGCAGATTCCAAAGCATCGCAGATGCACAGCTGTACTAAGCCAGGCCCATCCACTGAACACCCTCGCAGAAGCACGCTGGGCATTTGCACCTACACGGTCACCATCTTGCCCCGCTGCCCCTTGGCCTCCTGTGAGTGCCTGGATCTTTCCTGCACTTCAAGGCAAGTTAGAAGCTGCTCATCTGTTGTGAAAGAGAACTCAGGGAGAGCTACTCCGAGCCAAGAAAACATACGGTCTAATTTCCTGAAAGAAAGAATGGAAGGAAAGGGTTCTAAAAGAGCTCTATTTTTAGAGGAAAAAGGTATTGAACAGAGTAGTGAGTTGGCTAAATTGTTTTCAACAATAATTTTAAAAGACAGGTGTGCAGACCAGGTTTGATGTTTCCTGAAACCAGATCACATTTTTTAAAAATACTTAAAAAGGAAATGAGGGTCAGTGTGTCATTCCTCTGACATTGGAAGTGATAAGGTTACCCATTCACCCCACTACCTCCTTGTCACCAGCGGCCTTGATCCCCAGCGGCACAACCAAGCAGGATGGAGGCCGGAGGTCTACGAGATGACTAACACCGCTCCCCCTGGGTAGAAAGAACCCTTTCCACTCTGACCTAGTTGGGAATTTAATCATCCACCCAAAGGAATGAGCTTTCCAACCCCTCCCATTACCAAAGCACAACATAAAAACACCACAGCCGTGGGCAAAAACCTGGAAAATACTCAGAACGAGAAAGCTACAGGACCACACAGGTAGAGAAGAGGTCGTTCCCCGGCCATCATTGGTGGCATGGGATTGATGAGAGAGTGGGAGAAGTAAAGCCCCTGGAGAGTGAGATTGTTGAGATTTGGTCGTTATGGTGAACCTGGGGCACAGACAGAGGATGAGTTTCTCCTGCGGCTGGTTTTGGGGACCGTGCCACTTGAAGCTCGCCTTCCAGAGCCAAAGGCAAAATTGAGAGAGGCCCATGGAGAAGCAAATCTGGTGAGAAACAAAGCAGGAGAAATACTGCCCAGATTCTAACAGAGCCTTCTCATACCCGAACGAGGCTCAGCATTCTCACCAATTCAAACTAAGAAGAGATTGGATTTTTTTTTTTTTTTTTTTTTTTTGCCAAAATCCGGATAAATCGTGGGACCAGGACTGGAGCACAGACCAGCTCATTTGTTGCATAAAGATGCCTTATTAACTACATAGAAACCACACAGAATGCTCATCCCATCCGTGGGTTCACTCGCTCGTTGATTATTGTTGTTCTTGTCGCATTGCTGTTGTTTTTGAGGAAGATGGCGTCTTCCTTAGGACGGTTGACTGGTTGATTCTCTCCATCAAGGGTCCTGGGCCCCTGTGGGGAGACCATGTGGGTAGTTCTGCTGACGAGCAGCCCAAGCTGACTTCAGTCTCTATGTGCTACGCCTGACGTGGAGAAAGGGGAACTGTGCATTTAATAACGAGATGACATGTTTACTGCATTCTTAAAACACAGTCTCAGGTCATGCCTTTCTGCCTCGGCTGTCACCTCACAATGGCCTGAGGCCCTTCTCTATGACCATCACCTCCCAAGCAGAGTCCTCAGAGAGAGACCCATCTGGGGGCAGGGAGCCTAGCTTGTGCATCTCTGTAGCTTGTACCCTGTACCCTGCCTCTCTCACAGTTCCCAGAACAGCAGTTCCCACACCACCGGCGCTCAATAAATATGTATTGGGATCAATCTGCTGGAACATTCTTCATGCTAGCACCTTGACGATGCTAAACATCTAAGCCAGTCAACTTGAGAATAACAAAACTGTTTTTCTAAGGAGGAAGCATATTTCCAAATGACACGTGTGAGCTTTTTCTGACCACAAAAGTAATACATATTCATGGTAGAAATTTGGAAGATTCAGAAAAGCATAAATAAAAAGTAAAATAATTAATACTCCCATCATTTACAAAAGAACCACTGTGAACATACTTATTAGTCCAGGTTTCTTCCTATGTCTCTATTCACATATATTACAAAACTGGAATCATAGTTATTACTAGTTTTAATCTTTTTACCATAACTTATGGGCTCTATCATGCATGTCCTTAAGTATTCTTGAAGAACATGATTCCTAATGGTTGCAATGTGTTCTACCATATGGATGTCCCAGCATTCTGTAATTTAACCGATTTCCTTTGTTGGGTATTTTGGTTGATTTTAATTTTTCACTGTTATAAATAAAGCTTCAGTGAACATCCTAGCACATAAATCTTTGCACCCATTGTAATTATTTCCATGTGTGAAATTCCTAGAAGTGAAATGGCTCAAAGACTAAAAAGCAAGAGTATTGTGAAGATGAAAAATGATACGCAGACCGGAGTCTAACTTCATTCATTTAGGGAGATGAAGACCGGGTAACCACCTCTCAGCCTCAAAGCACAACCCTGACGTTTTTGGTTCATGGATCTGATACCTTCCACTCTATGAGAAGACTCTTCTTTTGAGAGTCGGTGCCACGTAATGAAAAGAGGCTTTGAAGCCAGACAAGCCTGTGTTCTAATCCTGACACCTTCACTTGTCAGCCACGTGACCTTGGCTAATGCCCTGAGCCCTGCTTTCTCCAAAAACATAGTGAAGATAAAAGAAGGAAGCATCCAAGAATGCTAGTTAACCATCCAATATTTGTTCTCCCCTCCTCCTTACCGTTGGAACCTTGTTTTTCATTTGGGGAAATACTATACCGAGTGAACTTATGACAAAGTCAGTCTCCCTTGGCAGCTAGATGTGGTTAGAGGTGGTCTTAGGTATTAGAACTTAATCGTAAGATGTAGGGGAAAATTGTGGGACTCCTGGGAAAACTTCTTTATTTCCTAGCTTTATTGAGATATAATTGTCATACAACATTATGTAAGTTAAAGGTGTACAACGTGTTGATGTGATACACATATATATTGCAAAAAGGTCACCTCAATAAGATTAGTTAACACACCCGTAACCTCATGTACTTACCTTTTTTTGTATGTGTGGTGAGAACATTTAAGATCTACCCTCTTAGAAACTTTCAAGTATAAGATTCAATATTATTAACTATAGTCAACATGCTGTATCCGTTTTTCCAGGACAAATTCATCTTCTAACTCAAGTTAGTACTTTCGACCAACATCCATTTCCCCCACCCCTGGAAACCACCAATCTGTTCTCTGTTTCTACGAATTTTTCTTGTTTAGATTCCACATATAAGTGATATCATGCCGTATTTGTCATCCTCTGTCTGACTTATTTCACTTAGCATAATGCCCTCAAGGTCCATCCGTGTTGTTGCAAATTAGCAGGATTTCCTTTTTATTAATGGCTAAATAATATTTCTGCATGTGTGTGTATAGCATTTGTATAATGTGCAAGATAAAAATATAATATAAATGTCATTTTCTTTATCCATTCATCCATGGATGTACACAAGCTGTTTCCATGTCTTGGATGTTATGAATACTGCTGCAATGAACATGGGAGTACTGAGATCACTTTTTTCTTTCTTTCTTCTTTTATTAAGGTATAATTGACATACAATATTATATTAGTTTCAGGTATACAACATAGTGATTCAATATTCATATACACTGTGAAATGATCATCACAGTAAGTCTAGTTAACATCTGTCACCATATATAGTTATAGCATGTTTTTCTTGTGGTGAGAACTTATAAGACTTACTTTCTTAGCAACTTGCAAATATGCAATATAGGATCATTAACTATAGTTGCCATGATGAAAATTAGATTCCCAAGATTGGTTTATTTCATAACTGGAACTTTGCACATTTTTACTTCCTTCACCCATTTTGCCCACTCCCCACCACCAGATATCTCTTTGAGAAGATGATTTTATTTCCTTCAGATATATATCCAGAAGTGAGATTGTTGGATCATATGGTAGTTCTACTTTTAATATTTTAAGGAACCTCCATACTGTCTTCCATAGTGGCTGGACCAATTTACATTCGGGGAAGACTTCTTAAAAGCAGGGATAGTTGAGGAAAAACCCTTTCACATTCCCTCCTTCCTGATGCTTGGAACTCAGATGTGATGGCTGGAACTCCAGCAGTCATCTTGGGATCTTAATGAAGCCACTCTCTAAGAATGTTGGAAAAGAAAAGCAGGTGCCCAAGTCCCTTGTGATACCATGGAGCTGCCACATCTGCCCTGGACTGACTCATTCACACTCTTCTAACTGAGAGAAGAAGCACTGTTTGGTTAAGCCAGGCTTGTTCCGAATTTTCTCTTATCAGCAGCCAAACCTAATTCTAGTTGATGAGAATACCTCTATTATGTAATCATTGTAAGGATAAAATAGAGTAATTTATTAACATTCCTGGCATACAGCAGGCTCTCAGTAAAGGTTCAGTCCTTTGCTGTTCTAACTGTATCCAGTTTTTATTCCAAGAACATGCTAACCTTCTGCTGACACTCTCCCCTTTTCCCCTTTTCCCTCCCAATATGAAACCACAAAAGGACCTTCTCCTCCAGCTTCCAGACTGCTTATCAGCAGTCTATCTGCTGATATAAATTTCTCTTTCTTTCACCATTTTCTGCTTCCCCCCTTGAAGACTAAGTTTCCACTGATTAACTGGGATTTCTGGACTCATATTCCTCTCTTAGGAATTCAGAACCATTTCTGATTATCCAACAATTAACACAGAAATTTACTTTATATTTCTCATCAAGACATAATCATTAATCACTCCAAATAGCTCCAAATAACTATCACACACTCAGACATATTTGTGCCTGAAGTTCTAATTTACAGCTTAAATTACCTTACAGATCAGATCTGGAAAATTCGTTGGTCAGAAGAAAGTCAGAAAACATTATTCTCAATTTGGAAACCAGAAGAATACCAAACTGCCCCATCTGAAGTACTGGAGATGCTCTACCTATCTATCTACTATGTTCTCTCAGTGGGCTGGGAATCTGAAACAATAACCAGGGCATGGCCAACTTCTTGAATGGTGGGAATGAAATTAATTTAAACAGTCAACAAAGTGATTTGACCAAATTTGAACAGTTGTTAAATTAAAAAGCAAAACCATTGTTTGAATTCAAAAATGCCTTTGATTTTGCTTGCAAATGTATACGAAATTAAAAAGGGGCTAACTTATGTTTACCATAGCATTAGTTTTAATATTGAAAAATTGGAAACAACTTGAATGTAGCAAGAGATTCATAAATTATGTTATAACCATAGACATAACCATCAGTTATAAAAGTATAACTGTATATAAAGTAGATAATAACAAGGGAAACTTTTGTAGTATTAGGAAAATGAAATACACAGATGGGGTAAACAACAAGGCCGTTCTGTCCTTCTTAGTCACTGTTATCTGCTGATTTTTCAGATACTCCCACACACATTCAAAGAGCATTCTGGCACCTGTTTTACAACATTTCCCTCCAGCCTAGTTCTACTCAACCTTCCTGATGGCATGATTGTCCTGGTATAACATACATCCACTAACCTGGTCTACAGTTCTTCCCTTTCTGGAATTCCAATGATCCTCCATCCTTACGTTCAGGGCTTTGGTCCATTTTGAGTTAATTTTTGTATATGGTGTGAGATAGGGGTCGATCTTGATACTCTCAATGCTTGAAATTCTCTCTCCTCTTGGCTTTCAACGCTGGCTTCCCTCCAGTTTTCACCCAATCTCACATCACGTTCCTTTTGTTTCTATAAAATGTGTTGTTTTCTTTTCTACAGGTCTCCATTGTCATTATTGATTCAATTTTGACTGCCTTACTTGACTCTACATTTGAGAGCAGAAACTTCGTATTTGACTTGATTTCACCAAAACCTCTGACAAAGCCTGGAACTCTGTGGGTATTAATCCATGTTTATGTAAAAAACAAAGATGGCATCAGGAAAAAGGCCTGAAAGTAAAATATAGAATGTGTGTATGTGTGTGTGTTTATGTGTGTATGTGTGTGTGTTTACGTATGTGTGTGCATACACACGGATATATAGATATAGATCTTGCCTTTTTTTCTTGTATTTTTTGTAGTAAAGATACATGGAAATAATAGGAAAACATCTGTATTTAAGGGGAAGAGGGAAAAGAGCTATCATTCTGACAAACAAGAAAAATAAGTTACTGCGCTGATAACCTCACTAGATTGTGAGATCAAATGAAACCATGTAATTGAAAGTAAGTTTTATTCAAAGCACTTTACAAACACAAGATAAAGCTCTAAACAAACCTCAGATGTTGATGTCCTTGTCATCATCTCGTAAACTCTGAATTCCCTTAGGGAAGGACCATTTCATGTGTATCTCCAGCACCTCACACCATGCCTGGCATAGAGCACATTCAAATTCTTTTGCATATTCAACTAATATGTCCTGAGTAGCTACCACATGCCAGAGACTATAAGCATCTGCCATCGTGACCTACTGTGCAGTTGAAACAGAGAATAGTTTTATATTGAACAAAATTAAATCTGCTGGTGTTCTTGACATTCTGTCTTTTCAAAAATTCAATTATGATGCCCATGTAATATATTTCAAACAATTTTTAAGAAAGGTGAAGAAGAATTAAGGAAATATTAGCAAACCCAAAATCTCTTAGGCATTTATAGAGTACCTACTCTAGGTGAATTGCCCTAGAATCTGTGAGGAATAAACGCATGTCTGAGACCTGCCTCCTGCCCTAGGAAAGTGCAAAGGCTAGTGGAGAGAGGGGTAGGCAGACACAGACACAGATGACTCTAACCCAAGGCAGGTGTGAGGAATCCTGGAAGAGAGGCTTGAACAAAATGCCAAGATAGTTCAGGGTAGGGCAGGATTACAAAGAGAACATCATGTTATCTTAGGGAGGTTTCTGCTCATGCCTGCCTGTTGGGCAACTTAGACTGGGACAGCTTTACAAAGAGATTGGAGCATCTGCGTGGTAACCTCCCCACCCCACAATGATGGACAGATGGCGGCCCCAGGAGTCATCACCGAATGCTGGGCTCCTGTGAATGTGCAGGACAAGGCCTGAGTGTGGTGGGTTTCCCTTTTCTTCTGGAATATGGGAGATAAGCACCACAGGGCAGGAAGGGAAGCTGGGGACCATCTAGTCGAACCTCCCACTTGACGCCTCATTATTTGTTTGTTTTTTCTATCTCTGAGTCTATGTCCACACTCAAGGATGAGTGTCTTTCGACTCCACCTTCCAGGAGACCCTTGGATTTTTTAAGTTACCTACATTTAAAGGAAAAGTTGAAGAAATGAACATCCAAAAAATATATAACTCAAACAATCTGTTTTATCAAAGCAGATTGATCATAAATCAGAAGAATAGGTGCAGTCCAAATCACATACACAAGACAGGAACTTGGCAAGGACCCCATCTTGGCAAGCTGTCCTCCCAGGTCTATACACGGTCAATATGGTAATTCATTTCCTGAAATTGCTTAATTCTGGTGTCTGTAACCAAATGGTTATTTATCTTCATGTACAGAAGCACACGTCATTTCAGGTAAAACTGATATTTGGAAATCCAAGTTTACACTCAGGTGAATTGTTACTATACCATAGGACCAGCTCCTTTACAGAGGGACATTTCTTAAACACTCTAAAATAGGACTTCATTGACAAAAAGTTAAAAATACTTTTTCACTCCCTTTCCTGGAACGCAGTACCTACATGGAGCTGGTATATCTCTACAAAAACCTTCCCACTGTGGTCAGCAGATAATGTTTGTGCTCAGGCAAGTTCCAAAAATCTAAGTGGTAAAAGTCTTCATGCGGCCAAGCCAGATTGCTGGAAGTCAACTGTAACTTCCTTTCAAATTATAGTAATTAATAACAGATTTGTTTCCTGTTATTGACCCAGGCTTAAATGCAGGCTTGAAAAATAGCCAAGTAAGTCAGAAAGAGAAAAATAAATACCGTATGCTAACACATATATATGGAATCTAAAAAAAAAAAAAAATGGTTCTGAAGAACCTAGGGGCAGGACAGGAATAAAGATGCAGACATAGAGAATGGACTTGAGGATATGGGGAGGGGGAAGGGTAAGCTGGGACGAAGTGAGAGAGTGGCATGGACATATATACACTACCAAATGTAAAATAGAGAGCTAGTGGGAAGCAGCCGCATAGCACAGGGAGATCAGCTCGGTGCTTTGTGACCACCTAGAGGGGTGGGATAAGGAGGGTGTGAGGGAGGCGCAAGAGGGAGGGGTTATGGGGATATATGTATACATATAGCTGATTCACTTTGTTATAAAGCAGAAACTAACACACCATTGTAAAGCAATTATACTCCAATAAAGATGTTAAAAAAAAGAAAAGAAGAATAGCCAAAACAGATTTACATGATGCCCTAAAAGAAAGTTTTCCTCTATGGCACCAACATAAGCCTTACTCCAGATTTCTGGCAAAGTGCATCTCAGCCGCCTTGCTCCAGCAAAGTGGGCCTACGCACACTGCAAAATAAACTCGGAAAATGTTCAGCAATCTGCTGGCGGAGGTGCTTGCTAAGTGAGCAGCTCTCCCCTCCGTTAGCTGAAGTGTGATCATTTCTCTGTTCACCTCATTTGCATTATCTCGTGAAAAATGCACAACCTGGGACCATATTTGAAGCTATGAATTTATTAGACCTTGACAGTAAGGAGCCAGACCCGGTACAGATGTCTTCCCTGAACACATGTTCAATAACACAGGACAGCATACAAATTATATGAAGATGTGGATGACATGCTTTATCTATGTGTAAAAGTCCATGCATTTATTTAATAAACATTTAACAAACACTAAGAAGACTAGGTAAGAACCTTACCAAAGGTAGAAAGAAATAAACTCGAGGTAGAATGGCAGGCTGGACATGACACAGTCTAAGAGAAATCGATGGGCCCTCCGGAGAGAAGTTGATTCTATCTTGGGCCAGACGATGGCTGGACACTTCCTATATTTAATAGAAAATGTTGGGGAGATAATCTACCCAGCTGATTCTATAAACAGCGTGCCTTCCTTACGCAAATATGAAAGCTTTCAAATGACGGTCTGCTTAGCAGAGATACAAATCTGCTGTTGTTTTTGTTGTTGTTTTACTAAAATTGAAAGTCTCTTTGGAAGAACCCGGGTGATGAGTTACACTGAAGACTGTTTTTTCCCCAAAAAGAAACGGAGATCTTCTTTTACGGAGATGTATGACGTCAGACAGACGTCCTTACTCTCTGCCGAGTGCTCACCTTTCTGCTGTAAGTTCAGGGCTGCAGGTGCTCTGATGATATGTACCTTCCCCTCCTCTCTTTCGAGCAAGAAAATGACAGCTGGACCCAGCACAAGGCACTGCCATCTGTATGCATTAGAAGAAGCCAATTTAATTTTTAGGACTTTCCAAGCCTTCAAAGCTACAGGCAAAGAAGGGAGGAAACCAACGTAGACTTGCTTGGATTCCGGAAGTGATTTTTCTCTCTTATGTAAACTATTAAGATGATGGACACTATGGACATCACTATATTTACTTCATAACATCCTGTTTTGTAATTGTATTTGAATATATATTACAGCAAAAGGAATACTGAAAAGTAAGGTGAGATGCTGCTCTGTTAGCGTCGGAGCTGAAGAGACACACAGTCCGCAGCAGCCTGGGCTTCTGTGGGGGGCTTGTGAACGTCAGAATGGATCAGGGAATCAGGAGCCGTCACCAAATCCAACATGCTGGCAATGGGGGAAGCTGTTCTGTGCTCCCTACAGAAAGGCACAAGCAGAGTCAATCAAATTGGGCTTTAATTAGGACACGAGTCAATCAGGAGACTAAATTCCAAGGCTAATTCTAGCACTGTCCAAAACAAAAACCAAGAAAAAAAAAAAAAAAGCTCAATTAGATATTGTCTTCTGGTCCTGCTCTAAAACGGAAGCATCTGCCTAATTAGAAAAAGACATCATTCGTCCAAGACAAATGAGGAGACTCATCCGTGGAGGGTGCATGCAAAAGGATGTGAGGAGGGTAAGAATTTCTATAACTCCCAAGAACGTGTTTGCAGAATCACACAGGCTTTGATGAAAGTCTCATTGCATCCTGCTCACAGGGCTGCGTGTGGAGGGAGTTATCCTTATCTTTAAATGAACAAATGCCAAGAATATCCCACCCAATAGCCTCTCTCTGCAGAGCAAGGAAATGTGTAATTTTGGGAACTGAATGCACATTTAGCTTCCTCTTTGGGTGTTGATTATATTTTTCAAATTCATTTTTATTGAATAGGTCCAGCTTAAAATGTAATTGGCTTCAGAGAAGATAAAAATAGGTCTCATAACAGTTGTACTGAATTTTTAAAATGCAAAATAGAAAAATAAAATGATGCAAGCACATTGATTCAAGTGCGCCAGTTCCAGCCCACATTCCATCCCACATTCCATCCCACACATGTGTGGTTCAATCCAGGCTGTACATCTTTCATTTTAAGGTGCCCAGAAAATGATAATACATGTGACTGTATTAAGCAACTTATCATTTGGCTTGGAGGGAGTAATTTTACCAACATTACAGTTCTGCATTTTATTTTTATTGAAATATAGTTGATTTACAATGTGTTAATCTCAGGTGTACAGCAAAGTAATTCGGTTATACATACATATATATAAATATATATATTCTTTTTTTACATTCTCTTCCATTATCAGTATTACAAGATATTGAGTATAGTTCCCTGTACTATACAGATGATCCTTGTTAGTTATCTATATGCTTATCCTTAACTCCTAATTTATCTCCCTCCCCCCTTTAATATAAGGAAAACCAATGCATGTAGTTGCACATTTAGCAAGAGTTCCTCACCAGGGAACATCTATTAAGAATCCACCTGCAGGTACGGCTCTATTGAGTACTCAGCAGAGCTCACCTGTGTCTGAGGAAGCTTAAATGTCTTCCTACAAATCACACACCATGAAAGATCCTATTTTGTCCTCAACATTCAGTTTTCATGTGCAGACTAAATTTTTAATGAAATATTTTACTTTTCTCTACCAAAATATCATTCCCAGAAAATTCTTAAGAGGCAAAAAAGGCATATAGTCATTCAGATTCATTCATTTTTTTCCAGTTCAACTTACATTTTTATATTAAGATCATAAGGCTTTATATTAATAAAATGACTCTGAGTGCAGTAATGCCTCTAGTTACTTATGATGTGTTGCTTAAAGCTCTCGCGCTTCTTCCTCGTCAAAGAGTTTTTTTTCATCATTTGAGAGCAAGTCAGGGCAGTTGCTGTGAATCAAGGCCCCAACCCAGAGAAGGGCCTCACAGGTGAAAGGCCGTGGGAATGACTCAGTCTGCCATATAAAGGAAAATGGTCAAAATGGTCCACCCAGGAATATTTCTCCTTACCCTTTTCCAACCTCCTTTATAGAATGCAGCCCACTCCCTCAAAGTACTTAGAAGGGAAACTATTCTCTCCCCAGTATTTCTGTGGAAGATTGTTATAAGAAATCACCTGCCCTTGTAGGAACTCATGGCAGAGAATTCAATGCTGATCGGATTCTCCAAAGAGGATGCCGAAAAATCGTTCATCCTTCTTTGCTCCTCATCTCCAAGTCTTTCTTGCTCTAAGTGCCTCTCTTTTCTTGACCTCTAATACACACCTCAAATACCTTCCTCAGCATAATCTAGAAAGCGACTCAACCATTCCATCCCTCCATCTTTACTTCTTCCAGAATATGCCTCAAGAGAATCCCTCACTTCTTTCATTCCAAGATTTTCACTTGCTCCTTTGACAAAAGTAGCATAACACCTGTGTCCTCTCCATTCTCTGTTTGGTGTAAAACGTTGCATATCCACGCCGAACTGGACAGTGTTTAGGTGTCAACGGAGCCAGTCACAGCTATGCTTCACCTGCAGCTAACTGCCCTGACCTCCGGGACTGCCCAGTAGCACGGCCCTCAGGCTGCTCTTTGGAGGTGGCCAGTGGCAGGACAAGCAGAGGCCTCCCACAAGCACCAACGCCCAGCTTTGTGTCACAAATAGCTCTGGCCAGCAGTGTCAGCGGTAAAGAGTTAACCAGACTGGTTTTGGGGATTCGGGCTGAACGTGCAGGGAATGGTCAGTAGGTATCACAGTAGAATGGAACAAAGGGAAAGAGACACATCATGATAGAAGACTGTGCAGGTCTTAAGAGAGCACCTGACCTATCTCTATTTCCATGGCTTCCATACTAGCCAACATCTATCTGGAGTGACTGTTGCTTAAAATAGAAAATGCCTAATTAAATATGTACTAACCCATCCATTTTCTCTCCACACTCTACCTCCTTCTCCCCTCCCCTCACATCCTGGAATCCCAGTGCTGTTGCTGATGGTTCTAGAACTTTCTCCCCACCCCTCTACCCTTCAGCAATGCATCCCCCCTCACCAACCACGGAGGTTGTTAGACACAGCTAAAGGGCACAGTCCTATCCCACCTCTTGAATGCACAAGAAGTGTCCTAAAGACACCTTAAGATGCACTGGCTAGCTGAGTGCATGTGAGACCAGCTGGGAAAGATATGTATGAAATATAGAAGGGAAGCACTTTTTGGAGAAGGTATCTAGGATCCAGTGGGGACCAGAACAAGTAAACATTTAATAGCTTAACCAGTTCCAGAAGGCAGTTTAAGCAAATGAAGAAGACTGGGGGTCAGAACCGGTGATTAAAATATCGTTCAGAGTAGTCTGGAGTGATAATCCACGGACCATTTGGGAAATCTGATATGTGCCTGAATGAAGATGGCTTTCCATAATGACCCTTTTCATCTCTTGGAGTTTAACTGGCAGATTACTTTTTCCTGGAAATTTTATTTTTATGTTTATTTCTGGTTCCTGATATCTAATTAAGAGCAATGAAGTCAACCCATCTTAAATTGTGCTACGGAGTGTTTAGCCCTCTGCTAGTCTGCAATGTATTATCTGGGCCATCTTTACCGCACCAGTGACGGAAATGCAGCTTGCTTTGCTGTAATGTTGCAGTTAAGTCCATTCTGATAAAGGGGAGAGCCTGTCATGAGCTCAAAAATGGAATGAAATTTGTGGTAAAATAAATGTCCTTTTTATCTTTTTAAGCCAGACACTCTTTCCCCCGGACCTTTTAATTTGATTCCACTCTGAAAAACTATCCCATTTTCTTCACTTCACTGGATGGTATTTTTATTGAGAAGTTGATGTCGGCACTTGCATTTCTCAACCCAAATCTTTACGTCCATCCAATCCACTGACAGTGGTTGTCGGCATCTCTTCACGTGACCCACTGCCCCCCACTGATTGTCAACAAAATTCATTGCCAACAAAACTCATGGAGACCAGGGAGATCCCACAGATTAACATTTCATTCCTTATAGAATGCAAGTACTTGAACTGAAGGGAACCAATCACAGTGGATTTGGCCTTAAAATCCCCTTGAAGGAGAAAAACCTATCTATTGATATTTACTTTGTGGTAGAAAATATTCCTTTAAATCAATCAATCAAACGACAACAAAGAAACTTCTTGAAGATGCATGAACTAAATGAAAACATCACTGGCTCTACTCTAATTTTGTAATTATCTCTAATTTCTCTGGACAAAATTAATTTAAATTTGTGTGTGTGTGTGTGTGCACGCACACACACATATAAGTCTCAAAAAGCCCCTGCAGAAGAAAAGAGGGACTTGAAGAGCCACATGAAGCCAAACAATATTAGAAACAACAAAAACAATCGGAAATTACTGGACTAGAAAAGGTGCACAGATTTCTGTCCTTTGATTTTTCAACATTAAGTGCTACTCGACCTGCGTGATACCCGGTTCTGCTCTTTGCCTGCGTCTCACACAATCTCCTCCTGCTTAGCGGAGTACAGCTTCGATATGAAATAGAACAGAACAAGATGCAGATCATGCTGGCTCTGGGTCATGGCCGTAAGCCCAGGACTTCAGGTCAATGCCTGGCCAGGAGGGAGGGGTCTTGTCAGGCCCAGACATCGGGCCACAGCAGGCAGCCCTGCTGCCTCCCTGGCCACCCGACAACCCCTCTGAAATAGAGTTATCCTGGAGAGTGACAGATGACCAGCCCTGGAGGCGACAGCCCAGCGGTGCCTCCAAAGGACAGCTGAGCCTGCAGAGGGAAGGAAAGCCACAGCACCTAATCCGTGACCCGGAGAAGCTTCTCTAGGGAAAAAGGGCGGCCACATTTCAACTGGGTCAATAGTTGGTCTTTGTTTTCAAAGTCGCCCTCAGGCTACCATGGTTTTACTTCTCCTTACTCTTGGGCTGAGCTTTGGTGGAACACCAAACATGCCCATTTCCTACAAACTGGCTTCAAGTGGCAGACGGTTTCTGACCATCTCAGCTGACGTCAGCTGAATAACTATTTCTTTGATAAGAAATTTGTGCCTTCCCGCTCTAGACCAGGAGTCGTGTTCCCTTTAGAATGTAATCTCTTTTAAGGAGGACATTGTCTCTTCTTGGCTCCATCTATTTTGACATAATAGACAAATGTTAATAAATATTTAAAATGGATAACCAACAAGGACCTACCATATAACACAGGGAACTCTGCTGAATATTATGTAACAACCTAAATGGGAAAATAATTTGAAAAAGAATAGATACATGTAGATATATAACTGAATCACTTTGCTGTACACCTGAAACTAACCCAACACTGTTAATCAACTATACTCCAATATAAAATAAAAAGTTTAAAAAAAGAGTATGTTATCCTTCTCCACTCATGTTTTTGGGTCATGAAATGTTCTGACAGCTGATAGATTATAATGAAGATTTATAAAGAGAACAGAAGCTGGCCCTCAGGTGCAAGTAGCACATACAAAATTAGTTGATTTTATTAGCTACTTGCATCTAGAATCAACAGCTCTCCCGGTTGGTCCCTCCCCAGTTTGGCTCTTTGGCCGATGATTTACAAACACTCGCAGAATTGACATCCCCTTGTTAACATCTTGCCTTCGACACATAAGATGAGACAAGTGTCTAGTCTAATTCTCACTGCTCTAAGGCAATCCGTGCACTTATGTCTTTGCTAAAAATGTCTCCCAAAAGGACCATCTAAAGAATCTACCCCACCCCCCACTTAGACCCTATTAAATTAAAAAAAAAAACCAAATCTTTGCATCCAATGTTTACGAGAGTGTCTATGTGAATCACTGAGACATAAAACCATACATTAATCATCTATTACACACAACTGGGGAAAGGTCTACATGACACAAAGACAAATTGGTTAGTGTTACTTAGAAGAAAAAAAGTGATATGCTATCTAAGTATTTGGGACATAGAAAATACTTCACAAAATGTTGCTTTGTGTTATGATTTCTGTCCTAATTTTACCAGGTAAAGTTGATTTATTGAGTAAAGGACAAAGCAGCTCACTGCTTTCCTCCCCAACAATGGTACACCAGCCTAGAGACAATTATTTTCTGTTTTTCAAGTTTTGTGTATTTTGGCAAATGGATCACAGAAAAATGTTAATCATGCCATTTCACAGATATCTCATAAGTTTTCTATATCCAACGGAGATTGATGTATTGTTTTATAACATGTATTGAATAGCAAAATAATACTAATTTTGTCCTTCCTGGTTTTAATAGATATACCTTTATTAAAAAAAAGCCTTGGGAATTTATCATATATTAGATTATTGAGAACTCGATTATCAGATTAATTACTTGTTTAGAAAATATTAAGGACCTACCACCTACTAGACACCAAAAAGTAAGAAGAAAAGAAGAAAAACTATGGTCTTTGTTCCACAAAATTCCCATACTACAAATGGCTAAGGACTAACCCTTCTCTTTTCCATTATCTGACTAGTTAATGCTGGGTCCTTTTAGGAAAGGAAATGTTGAGAAAGAAGTCACAGAAAACGGTCCCTGCCAGGAAGGCTATTGACCACCTACCTGTTAAATTGCATTGCTACCCTGAACTTTACCAAAAAAATAATAATAATAAAATAAAATTAAAAAGGAAGAGAAAAAAATACCTTTGAAAGAAATAAGCCACTTCCAATATGTCAGACAAACATAATGCATTTTGTTCACACCTTTTCTTATAACAGGTTTCTTTCAAAGGTAAGGTATATTTTTACACTAGCAATTCTTTTTAAGATCAGTAAATGCTGAGTTTAAAAAAATCTGCAAAGTGCCTCATTCACATATGGACATTTTAGGAGGGATGGAGTTGGTTAGACTCAGAAGACATTCAGCATTTTCTAAATGCATACTAGTTCATCACTTTCCTCAGGAGGAAAGGTGAAAGCTGGCTTGCATTTTTCCCTTGCTGGAAACATCGGTGTATTCATTTTCTGAACATAAAATAATAATGATTTATAATAATAGCATCCTCTCCTAGTGTAGAATCTATTGGCTAGAATCATATTAGTAATGGAATTTAAGTTATTTTCACTTATTATTCATAGTAATACTCAGGTTCAGCTCTAGGCAAAATTGTTAAATAGGCAAAACTTACCTTTGGTGCCTTCCACTTTGGTAGAAATTTCCCCTAGTGGGGAAATCTAGACCCATACTGACTAAGGTGTTTATAGCAAATGCAGCAAAACATTCAGTATTACCTCCTCCAGGGATATTTGTGCACTAATAGGAATTTTTAACATTCCTGAAAAAGGTGAAGCTAAATTTGAGATTTCGGGCCCTCGTGGCCAGCCAAAGAGGGACTTTTTGGTCCAGAATTGCTCCAAGCAGCACCCTTAATGGTCTTCCATGCTTCTCTGTCAATGTCGAGGCTTACTCTTATAAAAACAGCAAAGCACTCCATTTTAAGCATAAATCTTGCTATTATTCATAAGTATATATTAGGCAAAGTATTTCAGTTTGACGTTACAGAATGGCACTTTGCAAAATGTTGCACAATCTGATTATACAAGCAGCATTCCTATTCTCCCTGCTTTTTCAAAATACAGAAGGCAAGACACTTAACACATCTTCTTTGTTTATCTAAAAGAAATTTCCCTGAACTGAGGAAGAGGAGAAACTCTGTAGACTGCAGGCAACCTCACTGGTCTCTTTATCTACATACATCTTATGGATGCGAAAGAACAACAGACTTTCCATTGACTTGATTGCCAACTCAACTCTCCATTTTCAGAGTCATTCCCAGAAAAAAAAAGAGAGTAGAATGAAATGAATTTTGGACTAAGAACCAAAGTTATAAGTTCAAATCATGGACCTCCTGCTATGAGATCTTGAACAAATCACATCTCCTTGGGCTAGGATCTAAAATTCTCATCCAGATGGAGAACTAGATTTTAAAAGTCCCTGCCAGCACCAAAAGCATCTTGAATTTAAGAACACAATATTAGACAAACATGAATAACAGTCCAGTTGAAACCCCAACTTGGAGTGACAAAGTATGGCTTTAAATATTTGAACTATTCGGAATAACGAATGGAATCCTTATTTCCTCTTTCCCATGTTCACACTCACACCTTTTACAGCCTTCCAATTATGATTCATTCAGAAGGAAAAAAAACCCTTCTTCCTGATTTAGTGAAAAGCTCATTTTAAATGTAATGAGGGTCAAAGTTTCCTTTTCTGTGTTGGGTGAAATTACATAACTGACTCCAGAAATAGGATTACAGAATCGGTAAGATAATAGCATTTTCAATAGTTAATGAGTATGGTTGTCTTGGTGGATGCGGTGAACATTTCATGCAGATCTGTATTTATTCTGTGGTCAAATATAGGTCCAAATGAGACAGATAGCATTTGAATTGTACATCATAGTGGAGGGAAAGCCCTGCCAATTCCCCTGCTCGTTTCCACGAGTTGCTTAATAACACTTAAGTGGCTTTTGAGAAATTGGATTTTCCCCACTTTTCCTCAGGCAGGAACCAGAAACAGGAAAAGCTCTAAATACAGTTAACAGGACCCTTTCCTCCAGACTATTTCCTGAAGCTGAATACAGATCATAGCCCAGATTGGTTCCTTTATTCTCATTTAACATCATCTTCAGAGGAACGCTTTTTAATAATAAACTACTCTTTGAGTCTCTGACTTAAGTAGTGACTATTGATTGGCTGGTTAGAACTTCCATGCTTGATGAATTGTTCTCTGGAGGTGATGAAATGAGGAAATCAATGCTCTTATTTGCGTTTATAGTCGGTCTACAGAGTGAATTGGATTTCCAAACACCAGAGACAAAAGGATATCTTAGAATGCCATTACTTAAGGAATACAATTTTAAAAGGGCTAACCACATCTAGGCAAATGTTACTCAAAATATTCCTAAATGTTCTGAAATGAGTGATTAATGTGGAGAGAGTCCATCCTCAACAACTTTCTATAAAACAGAAATTGTCATATGCGTCTCTGTTCCCTTGCTGTTTAATTTGTGCAAAACGAGGTCATCTGATGACTCAGAGCATGGCTTGGAGTCACAGGGAACCCGGTTGGTCCTGGCTGTGGGACCTTGAGCATGAAGCTTAGCTCATCTAAGCCTTAGTGCCTTTTCTATCAAATGGAATCATAATAGTCCTTCCTCCAAGGACTGTTAGGAGGATTAAATAATGTGACATGATGTCTGGCTATGGTAGGCAACATCATAAATGGTAGCTGTCATAGTATTATTATTTTATTATTATCAGTACTACATAGTAAGTAGATACTCAATAACTGTTGATGGAGGGAGCTTTCGAAACAAGTTTTCAGAGGTCTTCACTCCCTGGTCTGCCCCTGATGCCTCTCCCACGGTCCGTCCTCATGCCCACTGACTTCCGGTATGTGTTTAGAACTTGGTAGTCCAAACCAAGACCCCTGTCTCTTCCTTTTGGACCTTTGGGTGTTCGTAAACCCTACACACTCCTCCACCCAGGTTCAACCTGCAGAGCCCTTCTCCATACTCATCCCATAAAACTAACCCTTCTCAGCTGGGCTCATATCTGTAGTCCTTAACCATGGACCCCTAGATTTAAACCCCACTTTGATGTGAACTCCTTTTGTGCTTAAATCTGGGTCGTGCTCAACCTTTTCCCCTGCAGGGTAGGAAAAGGCTGGATTTCTCCAAGAATCTAGAGATGTCACAGGGAGAAAGGGAAATGGGTGCTGGAAAGAAAAACAATAAGTATCCACCAGATTATTTATCCAGACCCAGCTCACACAAGAAAGAGAAATTGTAACAATGTATGGTGTTAGATATTAACCAGACTTAGTGTGATCATTTTGCAGTAGGTACAAATAGCGAATCATTACATTGTACACCTGAAACTAATATCAGTATAATTGACATATATGTCAGTAAAAATGACCCAGCTCAAATTTTACTTCTTTAATGTAAGTTTAATTCATCTCCATTGACAATCATTTATCTCTTGTCTGAACTCCAATTACATGTTTGTTTGTTTTTTTTTTTTTTTTGGCCACATTGCACAGCTTGTGGGATCTTGGTTCCCAGACTAGGGATTGAAACTGCACCCTCAGCAGTGAAAGCACGAAGTCCTAACCACTGGACCGCCAGGGAATTCCCTGTGCCTACCTTTCTGATAACGGTTGACACATTGTGCCTGTCGAGTGTCATTTCTACAAACTCCAAAGCCAGAGTCTACATTACACGATTCTTTGTATTTGCCACCTGGTGTGCCACGATAAATAGTGTTTTATAAATGTTTATCAAAGGAATAAAGTAATAAACTTCCTAGTGGAAGTATTACAATCAATACTAATTTTCATTATAATAACTGGTTATTCCACCCTCTTTCCTATCATTTTTACCAGTTATTCAATTTTTCTATCAGCTACTTTCTCTAGAGAAAGAATAACCTTAAATAATCACTTGCAAAACTTGAATGGTTAGGCTAAAGCACAGGTGAGATTTAGAATATTCTCATCTAAGGGTATATATCAAGCTAGAGCTTGTTTTCTTTCTCTTTTTCTCATTGTCTTCCCCAAAGGAAGATGCAGTAATTTAAATGTGTGTATTACTAAGTAAAGGACTGTGGCTATAAGTCTACAAATAACCACAACTGCAACTCTAAAAAATTCTCCAGGTCATCTCATCTTAGTGGAAACGAAAAGAGAAAGTACCTGTATAATACTTCTAGTAGACAAAATGGCTTCCTGGGAACAAAATCTCTCCCACACTCAAAGTCTACTAACTGTAGGGCAGACCAGGGAGACAAGTGGCCACAGATGGAGGGAAGGAAAGACGAGGGGAGCGCCAAGGACTGAGGCTAGATGTGTTGTCCCATAAACGAGCTACTGTTCTTCCTCTATCATGAACAGACAGTATGTCCCAGATGGTTGGGACAGTGAGAACTAATACGGCAGAGAACGCAGGATGTGTGGAGGAGACGAGACCAAAGGAAACAAGTTTGTGTAACTAAAGGTTATCTTCCTTAATAATCATTACAATTAAAGGTATAAAACGTGACAAATTTAACTACAAAATGTCCAAAAGATTTAGGAAGTCATTGGTCTATCTCCCTACCCAATGCTGAAATAGTCAACAAACCTTGATTTTTCCCTTTAAAATAAACATCAACTGGATCTTTTAAAGGTCTTGAGGTAAACATTTAATCATGAGGGTGTGTTTTCCATTCCGTCTTGCCTTACAATCATTTGAGCAGAGTAGCAGCACTCGAAAAGTGTGTTTGAATGGATGCACTTGACAATTAACACACTCGAACGTGTTTCCTAAGTTGCACTGCAAATCATTAGAAACATTTTGAATGACTTTTCTCCACAACTGAAAACTCTGTACGTTGTATTTTACAGGTCCTTCCCTCACTCTACTAGCCTGGGAACTTGCTGTAAACAGTGTGAGAAATAAATAGACAAATCAAAGTTTGTCTAGGAAAGTTACTGTTTCAGTATCATCACAGCAACACCTGTTAACATAGGTTACTTCTAGATCCAGGTCCTCCAGGTCTCTGGAATGATATTTTTTATTCTTTATATTGCTGGGAGTACAAGATACCATTCTATTAATATTCTCTATTATGTATTTCAGTATCATAAATGTTATCAGCTTAATTGACTACATAAATTCCAGGGAGGAGAAGAGAGAATGAGAATTTTATGGGAAGTTTTGTGTTGTTATTCTTTTTAAATTATTTACAAGGCTAGTAAAATATATGCCCAATGTTTTGATTTCAATCAGAAACAGACGTTTCCTCTCATCACTGCTTGTCAGTATATCTTAGTGCAGTCAGCTTTACAGAATTTCATCCCATCTAAAATTATCTTATCTTACAAGTAAAAGTGACAGCTCTGAGTGAAATAAAGACATTTTCTTGAGTAGAAGTAGTAATTATTTCCATTTTTCATTAAAGTAATCCATTCAGTAGTAAAGATTAGAGAAAATTTAAATTATGAAATAAAATTGCCACTAAAGCAGAAATGAGCTAATAGAAGAAAGTACATAAACAAGATGGATATGAATACTTCTGAAAATTAAAAGAAGCAAGTAATGGATAAACATTAATAGCAAATACTTTGCATTTCCAAAATACCTTATATCTAATAAGCTAAGACTTGAAGGCAAATGAACAAATAATTATAACGCAAAGGAAGAAAGGCAAAAGAAGACAGGATTCTCTTTAACCTTTAGCAAAAAGAAATAAAAACCAAAAGAGAAACAAAGATTCAAGGCATTTCTTTCTGCCTCACTCTTCACCTTTTAACGTTCTTCTGAGAAATGAATTTTCTTTGAAAATATTTTTCTCTCTGTGCGTTTCCTATACTCCACGAGTTCCCTTGGATCATAGAGATAGGCCTGGTGTGTTGGGACCAAGATGGTAATGTGTGTGTATTTTGGAAGGAATACACTCATTTCTTGCCCTGCTTCATTTTTCCTCTTTCTATGGTGTTTCTGAGTAGAGGGCAAAGAAAGACAGAATGGGAAGGTGGGAACTAAAAATCCCTCCAATCCAGCTCCAAGGCCTCGGGAAACTTCATGCAAGTAACTTAAACCCACGCGAAGCTCATCAGAAAACGGACAGGAGGTCTGGAAACTAGAGCGTCTGCTGGTTATGCCAGGTGGTAGCTCTGATACCTCAGTCTTTGTGTGGCATTTTCTCCGCCAAGACATGCCTTTACTACTACAGTAAACTGTGGCTGTGCTTTTCCCCACAAACTAGAAATTCTGGAAAAATCTTAATCCCAGCTTAATTTAAAAACAAAACCAAAACCAAACCAGGAATCTGTTGTTGTTTTTTTTAATTTGAAAATTCTCATCAAGATTATAGAAGTTTTATCCATTCTTCTGGGTATATTCAAGGGAAAGAAAAATAAGTTAAAGAAAACAGTTCTCGGAACAAAAGGCAAAGCTGTTTTTGAGCAAATGATAACATATTACACCCACCCCATGCCCATCACAAAGCACATGCACTGTCAAAGCACATGCACACACAAAGCCACATGCAAAGTCTGGCTTTGCTCCCCCCTCCCGCCTCCCCCAACAGTGACAGAGATGCTACTCAGAGGCCCCATGACAAGCACTGTGTCAGACATAAGAGTCAGATTTCTCACATCCAAGCTTGGGAAAGTCACCTAACTTCTCTAGGCTTAAATTCCCTCATCTGTAAAATGGAAACTAAATGAGATAATGTGGCCTGGCACTCAGTCAGTGCTCAGCAACTATTCTAAATTATTTTTTAATTCTAGCCAGTGATCCTTAAGATAAATGGAAGGAAAGGGGTGCCTATTTATAATAAAGAGCCAAGTCTGTTTTAGAAACAATTTTTAGATCACAACACATTTAAATGAGCAGTTGATATCCCTGAGCTCAAAAGGAAACTACATGTAATCATTCTACTGCAGAATCAGGTAGAAGGAGACATGAGGATAGGGATAGGTCAGAACTTGAACTCATTATGAATTTTCCCTAGATTCTCAAAAACCTGTAAGTCTTCTGCACAGCAAAAGAAACAAGCAACAAATGAAAAGGCAACCTGTGGAATGGGAAAAAATATTTGCAAATCATATATCTGATAAGGGGTTAATATTCAAAATATGTAAAGAACTCATACAACTCAATAGCAAACAAACAATCCAACTAGACTATGGGCAGTAAATATTTTTCTAAAGAATACACACAAATGGCCAACAGGTACATGAACACATGCTCAACATCACTAATCATCAGAGAAATGCAAATCAAAACCACAGTGAGATATCAGCTCACAGCTGTTAGAATGTCTGTCGTCAAAAAGACAAGAGATAATAAGTGTTGACGAGGGTGTGGAGTAAAGGGAACCCTTGTGCACTGTTGGTGGGAATGTAAATTGGTGCAGCCATTATGGAAAAGAGTTTGGGGATTCCTCAAAAAATTAAAAATAGAACTGCCATATGATGCAGCAATCCCACCTCTGGGTACATATCCAAAGAAAATGAAAACAGGATGTCAAAGAGATACCTGCATTCCCATGTCATTGCAGCATTATTCACAATAGCCAAAATATGGAAACAACCTAAGTGTCTATCAATGGATGAATTTTTATTTTTATACAATGTCATATTAATCAGTCATTAAAAAGAAGGAAATCTTGTCATTTGGGACAACATAGGTAGACCTTGAGGGCATTATGTTAAATGAAAGAAATCAGACAGAGAAAGACAAATACTGTATGATATCACTTATATGTGGAATCTAAAAAAGCCAAATTCATAGAAACAGAGAGTAGAATGGTGGTTACCAGGGGCTGGGGAGGGGAGGGAGAGGAATAAGGAGATGTTAGTCAAAGGTACAAACTTCCAGTCATAAGATGAGTAAGTTCTGGGGCTCTAATGTAGAGCGTGGGGATGATAGTTAAAATAGGGTATTATATACTTGAAAGATGCTAAGACAGTAGATCTTAAATGTTCTCACCACAAAAAGGAAACGGTAATTATGTGATGTGACGTGGGTGTTAGCTAAGCTATGGTGGTAACAATTTTGTAATATAAAAGTGTATCAAATCAACTTATTGTACACCTTAAACTTACACAGTGTTATATGTCAATAAAGGTAGGGGAAAAAAAACCTATGTGTCAATCCCTCAGATTCCTCCAATGCCTACGGAAAACTGCATTTAGAAGCAACATTATCTCTTTTAGATGCAGAAGGTACCATAAGAGCTACTCCACTGAGAAAAGCGTGAGGATTGCATGCATTCAACTCCTCTCTCACACATCTATGCAACCTTGGGCAGGTCACTTAATCTTTTTAAACAAGCGTCTGCTTTCACCGTCTGTAAAATTGTGATTTTAGCTGGATCTACTTAGTTGGTGGTTTCTGAGAGTCATGTAAGTGCTAATGCTTTGCAAGTGGTGGGCTTAAAATAAAGATTGGCTGTTATTTATTAATATTATTCTCTCCTAAATTACAAAAGTTAGCTAGACTGAGAAAATATGTCCATAATGAGGTCAGTTTAGGATGCCGCACTTGGCCTCAGCCTACCCATCCCCAGAGCGACCACAGCAGCCCTATGGTCCACACAGCACTATTCTCAAATGAGAGAAATTAATTGCCTTCTCTGAAATCTGAACAAGGAGTGAGCTCTTGGCTTTAGGTTATAAAACCAACTCTCAGCCCATCCATTTCAATCCCACCCTGACCCCTCCCTCGGATCTTTTCCCTTTCTTGCTGAAGTCCACCGGCCGGGAAAATATAGAGCCACCATTACTTCAAAGTGATTGGGGAAGAGCTGCAGCTGGCAGCCATGTTATCTTTTAGCAGGTGACCCGAGTCCAGAGGCGAACATCATTTCAAACTAGCCAGGAGAGGGAGAATGAGAGAACTATAATGTTAGTCAGGTAGCCGTTTCTACCTTATCAGCCCCAGCAGACGCAAGCATGCACTGACAAATACTATAACAGAGGGTAGGATAAAAGTGGAATTAGAAAATAGCTACCTTCAGGACATTCTGGGCTTCCAAATTCGATATGCAATTGTAATATAGATAACATGGAAAAACAGAGAATAAATACAGCTTTTAATTCAAACATGACCTTCAAAGAGCTTTTCCCTTAGAAACACAAATGAAAGGCCCCAAACCTTTGAAAGAGCAGATCCAAACAATAAGCATCCCCCCGGCCCCCTACCGGAGCGCAGGGCACATCCCAGACGGCTCTTCCCCATAATGGGCTTGTAGCGGTGCTTTTATCACATATTATCACACATTCTAAAGTTCTTTATCACATTGGAAAGATATGCTTCCTCTACCACGTTTTATCTCATTCCAAAGGTATCTTATCAATATTCACTGAGCGAAGCGTATTTCTAAATGACAGCACAGAACAGTGTATGATAAACGGGAACATTGCTGCCACTCTGATGGGTGGGAGAGATAAAGAGAAAGTGGCCAGCCAGAAAAATCAGCTGGGTTCGGCTGAAGCGTCGGGATCATCTGTAATGTGGCAGGAATGACGCATCACTGAGCCCGGGGACTCCCAAAGATGGAGGGGACCAAGAAATGCAAGGTGGCAGTGGCCCGAGTTTCCTGCAGAAGTGGCTTCTAACTTCAGCCAAGTGGGAGCCACTTACTGTCCTTGAGAGGCGAGGGAGGCTCTGCATTAAACTGTCCTCTCCTTAAGCCATATTTTACGGGCACCAGAGCTAGAGCATTTTAATCGAGCTGAACTACGTGCGCGACCCTCTTAAGGATCAGGGGGGCCCTTCCCACCATGACATTGAAACAGAGACTGTCTCTTCTCCTTAGCAGTTTGTAAATCACACGGGAAATCCTGAAAGGACAGAGTCCCCTCCCATGACCCTGATGTCTCCATCGCTCCCTTTGCCCTGGCCCATCCCTTCGGTTTCCATTCTGAAATGGATCATTTGTATCTTGTGTAGAATGCTTTCCACGGGACAGGAAGGGTAAACATGCAGCTCGCTCTCTCAAACAAGCATTCAAACATGCAACTGCTTTACTCATTTCCAAGAGTACTGCAAAATAGGCTTTGTAAACAAAATTGTATGAATGGTCTGGTTAAGAAAGATGGTTACACAGAGGAATTAAATTCCACCAAATATAACAAGACACACATTCTCATTTCTGATGTTAAGACCCAGAAGCATTCTCCAATGAATCAAATAAAAAGGCATAAACTCGATCTGTAAGAAGTAAGAGGAATTTGATCCTAATAATGAATATATTATTTGATCCACAAGTAGATGAAGTGATACCATTCAGAAAACTTCCTAATCTTATCAGTCAAGCCCCTGGACACCAGGTGCGAAACCAGCCCGAAAGCTGTCATGTTACAGATGACCTAGGAGGCAGGTCAGTGACCCCAACAGACACCAGGAGCCCTTTTTCTGGACTGCAGAGTTGTAATTCACAAGCAATTCAGTGAAAATGACTTCCTCTCTGGGGCAGTTGAGCTGGCATAACAAAGTCACGAATGCTGTGACTGGGTTAGCTGAGTTGTTTTGAAAACAATGTTAATGGTGGCAGGGTGGCAGGGTCAAACCCCATATGGGCTCATTGTCTTTGGAGAGGGAGAAATGGTAAACATGGCCAGGTTGGCTTCAGGAGCGAATGTGTCAGGTGACATGGGGACCCAGCACCAAGGGTTCAACCAAAACCCATCAGTACTTCTGGAAAAGCAGTCCAAAGGGCAACCTCTCCACCTAATTATGCCCAATACGTATGACCCCTGAAAGGAAGACACAAGGTTATGATAGCACCTCGTCAACCAAGAATCCAGAAGGAGAGGATGATGATCTGATTTCACTGTATGTTGTCAAGGGGCTCAGAGGAAAGAAAGTTGGGAAATCAGGGCCAGAAGTATGAGGGCTTTAGGAAGAGAGAGTGGTCTCCCCCAAATAAAATCTGACGGAACAATCACAAATAACCGCAAAAGGGAGAACAAGAAGAATGATCTTAAAAGGCACAAGGAGCTCCAGAGAAAGGAGACTCTCTCATGGCTACCCCAACAGTCAGTAAAACTCTCACCTCGGGGCAGGGGGGGCCTCCCCAACCCCCAAACCTAACACAGCCTAACTGCTCTATTGTCGAACTGCACCACCACTTTGCAGGATAAAACAGTCTTAAGAGACATGGCTCTTTCCTTTTTGGTCTGCATTCTAAGTATAAGGCACAACTACTGTTCAACATATAAGTGGAATTTGTGAATAAACACTAAATTCTAAATTAACTTACCTTTTTCCCAGTTTCATTTTTGCACCATTACTAATTAAAGGTTAACTACTACCTCTAAGTAGGAATTTGGTGAGTCAGCGGCTGTAAAACAAATTATTTCGACAGCAGCAGCATCAAAGAGCGGACAGAAAAGCATCACCACTAGTTCAGAATTCAACCCTTTTCTATAAATATGTTCAGATCCTGCCTTCCTGCCAGGCTGCTGTATACGTCAAACACAGTCCTCGACTCCGTTTGAAAAATGAGAAGATGGAAAGGGACCATCTTTTTTTTAATGATTGGCTGGCTGACCAATCATTTAAAAAGTTAGGTTGGATCCTGAATGCTAAGCATTTCTCCAATAAACACTCACCCGCAGAAGGCCATTCTTAAAAATGAAAGCCCAACTAACCAGTGGAGAGGTTAGAAAACAAGCAGGGGCTCTAAGGGCTCAGGATCGAGATTTGACAGCCAAGCATGAGAAATCTGTTAATTACGTCTATGAGAAAGTCAGTAATTCAAAGCTCAGTTTCTCTCAAGGATCACCCCTATCTTCAGCCCTACCAATAAACTCCCTGATGTTTTTCATAGCTTCTGTGATCAAGGTGTATGACTGTTGCAAACAACACAATTACTTCTCTCAATCCTGGGCCATTTAATGGTACCACCATCAAGCTAGAGGAACACCACTGCCAAATTCCACAGACCTTTAGGACAAAGTCCCAGAGAGAATCACCAACAGAAAAGTCGAGACATGTACACCTCTATCTTTTTAATATTATTATTGAAGTATAGTTGATTTACAGTATTGTGTTAATTTCAGGTGTACAGCAAAGGGATTCAGTTATATATATATTTTTCAGATTATTTTCCATTATAGGTTACTGTAAGATATTGAATATAATTCCCTGTGCTCTACAGTAAATCCTGTTGCTTATCTATTCTATGGATAGCAGTTTGTATCTGTTAACCCCATTCTCCTAATCTGCCCTTTCCTTTTTTGGAAACCCTAAGTTTGTTTCCTGTGTCTGCAACAGACACGTGTGCTTATAAATGGAATCTATGATTTGATGAATATTCTTCAAATTGTTTTCTTGAGAACATATTTCTAGCTCTGACTGATGAGGAGAAAGTAGAAAAGGTCAACAGCTAAAGAGATAATGCTGACACGTCAGAGCATTCAAATAATCAACTTTCAAAAAAAAACCCTGGGTTTAATAAGGAAAATGAGAAATGTAGTTAAGCTCTCTCTGTTCTATTATAAACAGAAGAATGATTTACTCTCTCAGCATCCTAATGACTGCCGTTCACATACCTTGACAGAGTGAAGCTTTGCACAAAGGACTCAGCCTGGGGAACCCCACTGTTCACATTGAACCATTTTTTCATCAAGTCCTTCCTCCAACTCATGGTGTCACATCTGAATTCTCCCTCAGCATGACTCCAGTCCCTTCTGGGAACATGGGATTGTTGATTTGATGTTCAGGGAAAACAGACAAGGAGCAGAAGTGTTGATTCTGGGGCTGACACGCTATACGGTGAAGTCTCATACTTGCAAGCCTTTTCCTGACCAGCCCAGCCTGAAATCCCTGCGCTCTTCCTTTCTCTCCACCAGCTCTTATCTCAAACATTCACTAGGTACTTGCCCTAACTGGTAGGGTTAGTTGTCTGTTTATGTAAACTTATCATGCTGTCAGAGTAGAAGGTAAACTAATAGACACAGGAGCCATTCAAATGAGATAGCGTGATTACTGTCATATATTTCTGTAACTCCCCGCAACTTCACTTAACACAATAGCTTGTATAGTAAATAATCAATAAAGCTGTTGGTTAAACATATGTATGTAAGATATTTTGTTGGAGAGCCAAACCTTCACTACTCAACTACAGAGTCAGGCATTTATATTAGATGATCTTTAAATTTATTTTGAGCTTTAATGGTCTATGATTCTTATTCATTAATTTGCAATCAAATGTTATACTAAGGTTTATCTTTGCATGGTATAAGAAAAAAAATTGCTGAAAAACTTAATAAAGTCTGACAAACAAGACTCATGGAAAATGATTGAGCAAAAGCTTTCTTTTCTCTCTTTCCTTTTTTCACACTTCAAGTACATCTATTTGATTCAAATTGATTACTTAATTATAAATCCTTATTCATTTTGATAACTCTGTTTCCTTTGGTTGAGCTAAAGCAGATGATATTTTTAAAAAATATAGTCTGTGATTCCATGCCTGAATCACTGAAGTGGATTTCACTCCACCTAATTAGGGATAAAGCCAGGATTCAGTTACTGATTTATTTCCCCAAGACCCACAACCTTTTGAAAATCTTACAAGGTAGAAAATATCCAAATGATTCTATTGAATTGGCTATTCAAGTCACCAGCTATCCTTTCTCTTTACCCACATCTGATAGCTCATTCACAACCAATTCAATAAATATTTACTAAGAGGCTATTATATTTCAGGCCATGTACCCCACACTAGAGTCAAGAAAAACTTATAAACTAGGTTACGATTCAGGAGAGGTAGGCAGAATTATACAAGCAGCCATGACTCAGCAGTCACATGATAGAGAAGAGCAGCCGACTCTCCTGGTCGCAGGAATATTTCCCTAAGGAAGAGTATCTTCCTGAAGGAAAAGATACCAGCTGAAATCTGAAGAATTGGCAGAATCTAGCAAGATGTGATAGTTTTGTCAAGGGATACTCTCTAGTCAGAAGGAACTGGTCATATAAAAGAGAGGAGGTAAGAAAGAACATGTTGTTAGGGAACAATTTTAAGCTGGACTGGAGTCCAAGGGTGTAGAGTGGGGAGAGGTGGAAGGAAAGGAAGGAAGGGAAGAAAGAAAGAACAAACGAACGAAAGAAAGAAAGGAGGGAGGGAAGAAAGAAAGAAAGAAAGAAAGAAGAAAGAAAGAAGGAAGGAAGGAAGGAAAGAGAGAGAGAGAGAAAGGAAGGAAGGAAGGAAGGGAGGAAGGAGGGAGGGAGGGAGAAAAGAAAGCGGAACCAGAGAAATGAGCATGAGCAGTGGTAAGATCAGGCCAGGATCTTGTGAGCCATATTAAGAAGTTAGGACTTTATCTTCTGGGTAATGGGAAAACCCAATGACATGTCCTAAGAGACAGGAATAAAATGATCAAATGGTATGAAGCTGTAGTGTAGAGATAGTGAAGACTTGCCCAAGGAGAGTAGTTAGGAGCATGAGAAGGTGGTGTGACCTGGGCAAGGGCAGTTCCTATGGAGATACAGAGAAGTGGTCAGCCTTTCCAGATACTGAGGAAACATCTAGAGGAGTCAGTGATTGGTTGAATATGGGGAGAGCAGGTGGAGAAGTCAAGGATAAGGCCCTGGGTTCTGCCTTGGGTACCTGGGCAAATAACATCATTCCCTGTGACAGAGAACACAGGAGGAGAAGTGGGGAGGGCAAGGAGATAAGTTGAGTTTTTGTGGTATTGAGTTTGATGTACTTGTGAAACATCCCAGTTGGAAGTGACTGGTTGGCAACTGGCCGACCAGGCAAGAGCTCAGACTTTGATCAGACGAGCTCTGACTTGGAGATGGGATCTGGGAATCATTAACATATAAATGGCGACTGAAGTCATTGGAGACAGAAAGAGGAAATTAAGAGGAGAAGGCAACAGGGACAAAAGCCTAATTAAAAGTAACATTTAACAATGTTTGGGGAAGAAGAAGTGAAAAAGCTGACTGAGTGGGAAGAGCTGGAGAAGTAGAAGGAAAACTGAGTATGTTCTCATAAAGGCAAAGAAAGAGAATGGTTCAAGAAGGAAAAAGAGACAGACAGTGCCAAGTGCTACTAAGAGATGAAGGTTAAATCACAGCCATTGGGTTCAAGGGCAAAGAGGTCACTAGGGGCTTCCCTGGTGGCGCAGTGGTTGAGAATCCGCCTGCCAATGCAGGGGACACGGGTTCGAGCCCTTGTCTGGGAGGATCCCACATGCCGCGGAGCAACTAGGCCCGTGAGCCACAATTACTGAGCCTGCGCGTCTGGAGCCTGTGCTCCGCAACAAGAGAGGCCGAGATAGTGAGAGGCCCGCGCACCGCGATGAAGAGTGGCCCCTGCTCGCCGCAGCTAGAGAAAGCCCTCGCACAGAAACGAAGACCCAACACAGCCAAAAATAAATAAATAAATAATTAAAAAAAAAAAAAAAAAAAAGAGGTCACTAGAAGCCTTGTTGAGAGCAATCTAGTAAAGAGATGATTAAAAGCCAAATGGTAGAGCTTGCCTTTCAGACCTGTCCACAGGACTAGCAACAGTCGCCCACCGTCTCTCCCACGAGTTTTCATTGGCATCTGGGTTCTGCCTTCTCTTCCATCCTAGACGGTTCACTTCCTGGATCCTTTTCTCCTGCCCACGCCCACTGAGCATGCGCACTCTCCAAGGTCCAACCCCTAGACTGCCCTGCTCCTCCCTCCCTCTCCCCTCCCCAGCCCCTGTCAGGAACCCCATCCTCACACCTTCGTCACTTCCGTGGCCAAACCTTATCTCCTACAGCTGCTTCCCCAAGCCTCTGGCTCCCTCTGTCTCTCGCTCTGTCTCTGTGTCTCTCTTCTCTCCCCATCCCTCTCTCTCCATCTCTGGCAGAGACTCCTGTGTACTTTGCTTCTGTAACTTCATCAGCTGAAAACCCCTTAAACTCAAGGTAGCCCAACTGAATTCTGCACCTGCACCAACCCCCTCTGCCCACCTCCCAATACCTCTGTTCCTCCACCTCCCTATTTCTCACTTCTCTTTTGGTCCCTGAGTCCAGTCTGTGGAGAGATCCCATCTACCTCATGTGCCCAGTTTTGCTCATGTCTTTCCCCATCTTCCATCACACACCCGCCATTCATTCGGGCTTAGGCCATTCTAACTCTTTGCCAACAGATCTCTAATCGGTCATCTTCACAGTCTGTCTCTTCAACAGGCTGTACATTTTGGGGGACAGTCCAGCTCCACTCATGTTTCTGCTGCTTAGAAGCATTCACGCCTCCCCGTTGCCTGTTGAATTAAGTACAAACTTCCCCGATGTCCCTTCAGATCCCTCCATAACTTGAGACTTTATAGCCCACCTTTCCAGTTTACTGTTCCTCTACCTGCTCTAAGTCCCAAGCAAACTAGACTGCTCACCTTTCAAGGAATTAAACCCACATTTCTCATCTGGCTCTTATCCACCACGTTTTCTCTCTGGAAATCCTATTCCATGAGGACCATCTCCAACACCATCCCACCACCAACTCCTCTCCACTAACATGTCCTTCCCACCCCCAAAAAAATTCCTCATAGCATTTCTATTGTACTTCTCTTGTGGCACTCACTGTTTTGGGGTTTTTTTTTTTACCTTAATTATAATCATTTGTATCTCGGAATTATCACCCTCTACTGAAGTCCAAGATTCCTATAGGACAAATCCATGTCTGCTAACCCGGGGCTTTGGGTGGGTAGTAATTGTCTGTTGGCCTGAATTAATGAGATTCCATTGCACATGTGTAAGCATTTGTTAATAAGAGTTAATTTTTTTCTTTTCTAGTGGCATCTAGAACAGAGGTCCCAAACTGGCAGTTAGAAGCTGAATCTGGCCCACAGATGTGTTTTGTTGAATCCACAGTTATTTTTTTAATTGAGTCAACATTTTTCAATGAAATATTTTACATAAAATGCCAGATTTTCAGCTTCTCTAAAAGTAGAGTGTTCTGGCAACAATGAGCCTGTACTCACGTCTGAGAGGAAATGACTGAAGTGGGGGCCAGCCACTCCCTTTGGATGGAGCGTGTACACATCACCTCACCCAACTCCCCAGTGCTCCCTGGTCCACTGCCTCACGGATGTTACCAGTGCCCCCACTGTGGGCATTAGAGTGCCCAACCCCTGGTCTAAAGTCCTTGCAAGGGCAGTCTGTAGAACCTACGTTGACCCATGTTACTAGCCCAGGACTGTCCCTCGAATCAAATTTGAGGGGTACATGAATCGGACCATGGCATTCTTTTCCCTCCTTTCAGTGCACCCCACCTCCGCCCACAATGCCCTCGGGTCTCCATGTAACGAGCCATGCTCCTTTCTCATCAAAATGCACCTGCACTCTAATGCAAGTTGGATGATTAATATGTGTTCAGTGTTAATGAATTAATAATGATAATACTTCCTGCATAGGTATAGTACAAGTATGAAAAATCTGTGTCAAGAATGATGTAGCCTGTGCGCGCACACACCTACACACCATGGTAGACGTCACAAATCAATCGCAGGTCTCTTTCCAGCTAGGTCCTCAGAAGTCATCTCAATACAGCCCTTCAGGAAGCCGCCACCAATGGCTCAGAGCCGGCACTAACGCAGGCACCCTGCAACCTTCATGTACATCACCTCTTTATTCACACAGCAGGGAGGAGGGGTGAACAGAAGAGGTAGTATCGTTATCATTTTGGAGACAAGAAAATTGATTCCAAAAAAATCTGCCGCTTGCTCGACATTAAGATAAAGGTGTTTGAAATACATTTAACATCCTGCCCTCAGCGTCAAAACTCTGCTTCCCTACAAGAAGGGAGAAGAGTGACTTAACAGCTTACCAGGAAAAGATTCAGAGGCTTCAGTTGATTTTAACTGAAACGGAATGACAATATGATGTGGCTCCCTGAAAGTTACTGCAAAGACGGGCTCTCAGAGATCAAGAGAGTGGCGCCCCTCTCCTCTTGCAGGCTTCTTAGGGCACCTGTGACCTACGATGAGCACCTGAACACCCTGGTTGCTTCCGTGTAACAGAAATAAACTCGCCGGGGACGGGCAGTGCAGCGTGAGAACAAAGGGGACTCAGCTGGAAAAGAAAAGAGGCGGCAATCACATGCACGATGACAGAAAGCCGACCTGGACATTTCAGTGAATACTGGTGTTCACTTTGTGATTCATCCCTGTCAGTGGAAACGTGGAGGAGGCTTTAGGGGGATTTCACACACTTGGGTGGGGAGTGTCACTCCACACCTCCAAGACACCTTCCATGGTTAGTATTCTGTGCTTCCACACAAAGGTCACTTAGCTAGGAAGGGCAGAAGCCAACTTTGCTGATACCCGGTCTGGCAGGCTTTCCTCCAGATAGTATATTTGTATTTTAACAGAGGACTTCGGTGCCTTAGATAATGTAGTAAATCTGCACAACACGATGCTCCAGAGCCACACAGTTTCTGTGTGTCTCTCCTATAGGGTGAGTTATCCCTAGTTCCCGTGTCATACCCCATAGCATTCCTGTCTTAACCTGGATATAAGCTCAACCCTGCCAACAAAACTCTGTAAAATGTGCAGGGATATTTGCCTTCCAAAAGGATCACAAAGTATCAGGGCCAATCTAGCTAATAATCTGTGAGAAGTGCAACCTTTGGATGCTTGGTCCTGAGTTTGTGTCAATAAATAACCCACTGCTGGGGCTCTGCTCCATCTTATGGTGTCAGGATTTGGAGATGTGGAGTCCAGGGACCGGTGGCAGCGTGGGGAGGGGGTGGGGGGTAGGAATCAGGTAGCAGGAAGTACAGAGAACCAGAGCACGGGGCCCAAGGGCAGTGAAGCAAGTCAAGGCCTAGTTCCAGATCCGAAAAGAGCAGTGCCAGCCAGAAATACCAATATAAATACAGTTTGTTGTTTGTTTGTTTTGCTATAATTTTTCCCAGTTGGCCATTTTATTGAGAAATAATTGACATATAACATTGTATTAGTTTAAGTTATACAACATAATGATTTGATATATGTGTATATTGCAAAGATCTACTCTCAGCATCTTTCAAACATACAACACTATTGTTACCTATAGTCACCATGCTGTAAATTACATCCATTATTTATCTTATAATTGGAAGTTCATACCCTTTGACACATTTCACCCATTTCACTCATCCTACACCTGCCTTTGGCAACCACCAATCTGGTCTTGGTTTCTATGAGTTCATTTTTTTAGATTCCACATATAAGTGAGATCATATGGTATTTGTCTTTCTCTTATTTCACTTAGCATAATACCCTCAAAGTCCATCCCTGTTGTCACAAATGGCAGGATTTCCTTCAATTTTATGGCTGAATAATATTCCATTGTATATATATATATATATATATATATATATATATATATATATATATACCACATCCTCTTTATCCATTCACCCATTGACAGACACCTAGATTGTTTCTAAGGCATAGCTATACTAAATAATGCTGCAATGAATGTGGGCTGCAGACAACCTCTTCAAAACAGTGATTTCATTTCTTTCAATATATACCCAGAAGTGGAATTGCTGGATCATATGGTAGTTCTATTTTTAATTTTTTAAGGACCTTCTATTCTGTTCTTCATACTAGCTGCACCGATTTACATTTCCATCAAGAGTTCACAGGAATTGCTTTTCTCCACATCCTCACCAGCATTTGTTATTTCTTGTCTTTTTGATAATAGTCATTCTAATGGGTGTGAGGTGGTATATCATTGTGGCTTTGATTTGCATTTCTCTGATGATTAGTGATGTTGAGCACCTTTTTATGTACCTGTTGGTCATTTGTATGTCATCTTTGGAAAAATATCTATTCAGATCCTCTACCCATTTTTTAATCAGACTGCTTTTTTGCTATTGGGTTTACCAGTTTCTTATATATATTGAATGTTAATCCCTTATCAGATATATGATGTGCAAATATTTTCTCCCATTATGTAGGTTGGCTTTTCATTTGTTGACAGTTTCCTTTGCTGTGCAGAAGCCTTTTAGTCTGATATGGTCCCACTTGTTTATTTTTGCTTTTGTTGACTTTGTTTTTGGTGTCAAATCCAAAAAAATCATTGCCAAAGCCAGGTCTTATGTTCAAGTCTTTAATCCATTTTAAGCTCATTTTTGTGAATGGTGTAAGATAGGGATCCAGATTCATTCTTTAGCTTGTGACTTTCTAGTCTTCCTAACACCTTTTATTGAAGAGACTGTCCTTTCCCCATTGTATATTCTTGACTTCTTTGTTGTAACTTACTTGATCATATATGTGGGTTTATTTCTAGGCTCTCCATTCTGTTTCATTGATTTATGTGTCTGTTTTTATGCCAATAAAAACAGTTTTGATTACTATACTATAGCTTTGTGATATAGTTTAAAATCCAGAGGTGTGATGCCCCCTCCTTTTTGTCAAGATTGCTTTGGCTATTCAAGGTCTTTTGTGGTTTCCTACAAATTTTAGGATTATTTTTCTGTATCTGTGAAAAATGCCATTGGAGTTTTGATAGGGTTGCATTGAAACTGTATACCACTTTGGGTAGTATGGACATTTTAACAATATTAATTTTTCCAATCCATGAGTGTGAAAGATCTTTCCATTTATGTGAGTCTTCAATTTCTTTTATCTGTATTTTATAGTTTTCAGTGTACAGATTTTTCACCTCCTTAGTTAAATTTTTTCCTAGGTATGTTATTCTTTTTAATGCAATTGTGATTGAGATTGTTTTCTTAATTTCTCTTTCTCTTAGTTCATTTTTAGTGTATAGAAACACAACTGATTCTTACATGTTGATTTTGTATCCTGCAACTTTACTGAATTTGTTTATTAGTTCTAACAGTTTTTTGATGGAATATTTAGGGTTTTCTACATATAATACAATGTCATTTGCAAATAGAGAAGTTTTACTTCTTCCTTTCCAATTTAGATTCCTTTTATTTCTTTTTCTTGCTTAATTGTTCTAGCTAGGACTTCCAGTACTATGTTGAATAAAAATGATGATAGTGGGCATCCTTGTCTTGTTCTCACCTTAGAAGAAACGCTTTTTTTTTGTATGATATTAGCTGTGTGCTTTTTATGTATGACCTTTGTTATATTGAGGTATGTTACATCTATACTGTTTGTTGAGAATTTTTATCATAAAAGGATGATGAATTTTTTCAAATGATTTTTCCACATCTATTGAGATGAACATATAATTTTATCCTTCATTTTGTTTATGTGGTGTATCACATCGATTGATTTGTGGATGTTGAACCAGCCCTGTGTCCCTCAAATAAAACCCACTTGATGATGGTGTATAATCCTTGTAATGCATTATTGAATTCAGTTTGCTAATATGTTGCTGAGGATTTTTGCAAATATGTCCATCAGGGATATGACATGTCATTTGATTTGTCCCTGGCAGTCCTCCACTGTCCCTGTATTGCTTGGTCCTTCCTCACAGTCAAGGAACATGATGGGATGTAAATGATAAATCTGGGGCCTTGGGAGGCTCAGAGGGCCTTAAAGATGGATTATCATTCAGCCTGGAGTGTAATCAGACCCTAAATAATGGGACATGCCACTCAGGAAGGCCCCACAGCAAAAGATACTCCATAAAAACAAGCAAACTGTGGTCTGAAAGGGAGCATAACCCGGGCAGCGGAGAAAGGAAGTCTTAGTGCAGCACGCCAGTCGAAAAGGAAATACTGTGTATTACAGCCTTTCTATGAATATGGGAGTGAAGTGAGGGGAGGGTCCAGAGCACAGAGTTTTCTCAGGTTAGGCTGTCACTGTGAGCCTGGGCAGCAGACAGACCTGACAATCACCCTGAGGCACCAACACCCAGAGGATGCTGAGGTGCCCTGGACATGAAGGCAGAGCTCCGAATCAGCCAGCAGCTCCAGGGAGGCTTCTCGTGAGGTCAGGAGCCAAGCCTACAGCAGTCATAGCCCAAGGTTTAAAGGGGGTGGTGAGAGAATCTGCCTGCCAGGAGAGGAGAAAATGTGGCAGTTCAAGACAAGTCCAACCCATCATAATGGGAGCCATCCCTCAGATTCAGGGACCTACTTTGCTGATTCCTAGTCATCCCATGTGTTGTCTAAGATCTGGAGAAGTAATTTAGAAGAATGGCTACTACTTTCTACCTTTCCAGAGCTGAGAAGTAGTAAGTACATCATGGCTAGTGTACGTGTACATGTTCATGTGGGTCCCTATGCATGCATGCACGTGTACACACACACACACATGTCCACACACATACACATGTTACTTCCTCATGTTCTGAGCCAAAATAAAGGTCATCTACATATCTTGACAAGAACACAAATGGGGGAAAATAGAAACAGAATATTCCTGTGCTTCACGATCTTGCAGCACTAATCTTACTGCAGTCTACTCCCCAGGGGAGTATAAGCCTCACCTTCTGCTGGATTTTCACAAGTGGTGAAACCAAGCGTACTTTCCCATAGAGCAAATACTTCTCTGCTTCCTATGTGGCCGTGTCACACACAGCATCACACACAGGAGGCTGCCTAGTAAATGCCTTTTCATGATTCTGGTGAGATACCAAGAATCATATGATCAACGCAGAGTTTTCTAGACTATGTGCTGCAACGTGCTGAATTCCTCTAGCACTCTAGGCTAAATCCGTGGGAGAGAAAGAGTTAATAGCATCTAGTCTCGCCAGATATTTTTGTTTGAAGTCAAACTAAAAATAAAAAATAAGAGAAAAATATTTTTGCTGGTAAAAAAATTCTAAAAATAATGATTAATGGATATACTTAACAGGGTATTGCTCACATTCATCTCTGTCATAAGTTGCCTTGATAGCTTTTGGAGACCTTTATCTGTGTTAATTTTGAAAGAGATTATCATGAAAAGTATGTTTCGAGATGTCATCTTTCATTTCTTAGAACTGGGTGGTAGGCTCGCCAGGGGTGTAGCCTGGAGCTTAACGACGGTGCCACCTCTGTGCCCCCACGGCACAGAGGAGCGGAAAGCGTTGCCCGCTCTTCTCTGAACAGAAAATACCACTGTTTGCCCCATTGCCACATTCAGGGGCAGGATCAATGTCTATTTCTCAGAGTCAGGCTTGGGTAATAACTCAATATTAAAAGCTTGACTGAATGGGGTTCTTTCTAATCAGCTATATGGTACACTCTAAATCCCCTCTCTAGGAATACAGAGGCAGAAAAAAAGCACAGGGCCCCAAACTACCATACACTGTATAAAGACAGGATGTGAGGTCTGCTGTGAATGAGGGGGTTGGATTAGCTCAGCATGAACCTGGGGCCCTGTCACTCTAATGAAGCTCTGTCATGATTTGGGGAAACATCTAGGGGGTGACTAGGGACTCTTAGTTTCAAAAGCTGGAATTCTTGGTCCTTTCTAAATGTCTCCTAAGGTAATGGAGATTTTGGTATACCACAATTCAACTTCTCTTATAGAGGAAATCTCACTGAATCAAATGTTCAGTTGAGGTCCATTGGCCCACTTACAACCTGCAAGGAAGTTACAGGAAACAAGATACAATTTTAAAGAAAGAACTCAAAAGAAAAGGAGAGGCCAAACATGGTTGATACTTCTCTTAGGCTCCGTGACTCCCAGGAGGCCTGTCCACACTTGCCCATGGTCACCATGCCACTCAACCCAGACTCCGGGGTCATAGCCTCAGGCTGGCTTTGTAGAGACACAGGACAGACAGACCCTTTCCCTGAACGGGACATGTAGGAAATGGTGGCATTTTCCATCCAAACAGCAAATGGCTATAAGACAAATCTTGCTATAAGACAGAATGCAGACCTCTTTTCACTGTGGGTTTGCAGATTCGGGTCTGCTATGACATTTCATCAATTATTGAGCCAGTCCCCCCATGGAGAGACACGGTTGTGTTGCTTACCACACACAAAGGACACGGGTGACCTCTGTGACAGGGCTACTGTTATTGTGACTTTACCTGTGAAAGAGCTGGGTCTCAGAGGGGTCGAGGACCTCCCCTGGTGCCCAGGACAAGAAAGCGGCTGATTCAAACGCGGGTCTTCACGGTTACAAAGCTCACTCTCCATGTGACACTCATCACCTCTCACTGATTCGCTCTAACTTGCTGTCTCTGAGCTGGGAAAGGGCTGGGGAAAGAGCATGAAAAGGAGAAAGGAGAACCCAGCAGCAATGTGTTCTCAGACGGCACAAGCCAATAGAGTTCAAGAGGGCAGACGGGAAAGTCAAGTCAAGGCAAGAAACCCAGAGTCCAAGCAGAGAGCGTCCGCGATGGCAGTGGCGGAGGAGGGAGGTTGGTGGAGAAACAGACCAAGCGTCCACATCCTACAATGAGATCAAGGGCAAGATTCACTGGGACCCAGGCACCAGCACACAGGAGAGACAGAACCTGACGCCCAGACAGCAGACGCCGCCACATCCAGCCGCTCTTCTTCTCAGTCTGCTCCCCTGGCTCTGCTGTTCCCCGGCGAGTCTGGCCTAAAGCCCCCGCAGGTGAAGGACATGGAAAGCAGCTGCCGGGCCAGCGGGCTAGGGAGCGGGGAGCAGACCCTCTTCTCTGGCAGAGGCGGTCCCCTGACAGGTGGCGGGAGGAGAGCCTGTTCCCAGTCACAGCAAGCTGGATGGAGAAAGGGAAGATGAAAAACAAATGCAATGCCATCTCTCCGAAATCTCCACCTGCCCAGGGAAGCGGCTGTTGGCTGGACCCTGGTGGGGGAGGTGGAAGCCTCCTGGCTGAAAACTGACACCCAGACGCCAGGCCAGCAGAGATTCGCACCCAGATGAGGTCCTGACTCACGGGAACAGTCGTGATCGGAGTAACAGCGACACTCACTGAAAACTCCTTATGGCCAAACACGTGTACACATTTCCCTGTTTCATCACCCCAAGCATCCTGGGGTTTCCCCATTTCACAGGTGAGGCCGCGGTGGTCCCCAGTGGTTGAGAGACTTGCCCATGGCAAGGAGAAGCTCACACTCCTGTAGAAGAACATCTCACAGTCTGGAGAAAATGTCAGATCCCAGAGCCTGTGCCCCTCTTGCTGCATCCTATGGAAGTGTTCTTCCCCCAGCAAGCATCCTAGCCTGGAATTCACTGGGAAGGGACACACACACACACACACACACACACAGATACACAGAGAGATACACAAACACACACACAAAGACACAGAAACAGACAGACACAGATACACAGACACACAAACACACTCAGACACACATAGACACATAAACACACACAAACACACACACACACAAACACACACATGCACACGTTTCCTGTATCACATTTGGCAGGTTTCAAAGGTATTCCCAAATATTTTCAATTTTGAAATGACCATACACATCCCTTTTCCTCCCAGAAGATATATCTTAAAATACATTTAAATAGAAAAACAACTTTTAAACGGGAATATAAAATCTTTTCTTCACATCCATCTTAACAGCAATTTGCTTGTTAAGCTTTTCCCCAAATTTAACTTTTTTCAAAATGGAAATCATGTATGTCCATTTAAAAAATTTTTGAAAACATTATTTAAACTTCCTAGATCCAATTTCCTTCATCCAATATTTCTTAATTATTCCATTTGAATTTGATAATAGTTAGGGGACTTGGGTAAAATTCACAGAACTATTCCCAGCTAGCATATTTAATTCCCTGCTTTTACACCAAGAATTATGGGATCTACAAGTCAAAACATAAGTAACATCTACACAAGAAAAAATTTTAAAAGACATTTTTCCTATACCATTCACTAAAATGTGTATTTAGCACTTTTGGCCTATCGACAGGACAAGAATCAGAGAGCTTCACAGGAAAAAAATAAGTGTATTTCACTCGTTCACCTGAAAGCTCTGTTTTTAATTTTAAACACACTGTGTCTTTAGACAACCAGTTTTGTGGAAGTTGGTTTAAGGGCACATAGACATTAATAGTGGGTTGTTCTTATCTGTCATTTTACTACCGATACCAGCAAGACCCTTCAAAGAAACTTCCAGGGACTGTCGTGCCTCAAAGGGGCTCGTTTACTTAGTCGCACTGTCCTTGTTCCCAAATGGGCTCTTCCGAACAAGCACAGAAGCTGAAAACAACACTGGAAAAAATATCCTGGAAAACGGTGCACAACATTCTGATGGGTTACAGATGGGCTGGGAACCTTACTGCCATTTTTTACTGTTTGCTAGCTTCCTTTCTTCTGCCTGCCATTTATTGCCTGCTTTCCTTGTTAGCCTCCTGGATGCTTGAATCAACCCACTGAATGTTTCTACTCCAGGGAGGAGGAGGGGGAGGCAGGACCAACAGCCCTCGGCCATGAAGGTATCCAGCGGATGGACGGAGAGGGTCCTCAGCCACTGAACTGCGTTTCCACACAGTCTGTAACAGAAGCTGCTCAGATGAGTCAGGCCCAGCAGGAGGTTGGAAAGCGTATTTCTGTCGAGATATTAAACTTACTTTAACCAAAAAAATTTTTTTTTTACTCCTCACAGTTAGATTCATGTCCTTGGAGACCAGGGAAGCTTATCCAGATCAGCTTTATTAGGCTGAATATCAATCAGTAAAGCTCAGGCTGCCGGAGGATGATTACGTTAGGAAAGTAAGGTAGCATGTTAATGGTTCTGCCTGTTTGCAGTGTTAACTGGTTCACAAGACTGAGAAGGATTATGACCTGACACTCGTGTACCCTTGCTGAATGTGGAATGTGATGGCTCAAACCCAACCAACATCAACTATGTCACGTGTCACTGACACGGAAATAAAAATCGACGGAGCCAGACAACAGACGAAAAGGTGGAACTTGGGAAGTGCACTGCATCAGGAATCAGAAGACTTGAATCTGGTCCTCAGGGGCCACCCTGGGTCCATAGAAGGCACCTCCATGTTTGCCCGGCCTCCTCCCGTGTTTCTTCTGGGAGATGCTCTTCCCTCCCAGCCACCAAGCGCGTCTTCTAGTGGGGATGTGGATCGCGGTGCTCACTGCACGTGACCCAAACTGCCCTGGGAATTTCTGACCTTGAACTAAGAGAGGACGGATCCTTGTGCTCTGTAGGGGAATCTGGGAGCCACCAGTGACTACGCTTGCCGCCAAGTAGCAGGTTTGTAAAAATAAAATAGGACTCAGACACACCCAGAGCAGCAGAGACCAGGGATCAGAAAGCCCAGTGACTGTCAGCTCCAATTCCATCTTCCCAAGGTTTAGATCCAACTTTGCCCTTCCCCTAGCGTGGGTCTATGAACCACTGTATCTCCCTCACCCCTGAGCTCACTTGGGGTGGGTTTATCTTACATAAAGTTAAAAAGGCCTAATGACAAGAATGCTAGGAATTCATCTCTCTGGGCCCTCTGTGTCTTTGAAAAACGTTTAAAGCACTGCATTACTTGGGATATGGGTTTCTCTGCTCTCAAAGAACCTTGAGATAACAGTGTCTTACTCACAGGTAAAATCTCGAAGCTGGTTTGCCGCTCTGCCCTGTGAATTTGTCAGGGGCTCAGGCTGCTTCTCCCTGGGGGGAACCAAGGAGCCAGGACATTACTGCATGGCCAGGGTGAGGATTTCAGGCTATTTCTGCCTGGTGGGATCAATCATGGTTATGGTCCAATGACCATCGCGTGTTTCCCGCTCTTCCCTTCTCTGAATGGGCGTTTTTACTGGTCATCATCATTAATCTCACCCTGTACTGTGTGTTGACTGTGAAGAGGGAGCAGATGATTCGTTTCACTGTGTAGAGGAACCTTATATAGATGGGACTGAGGTGGCTATGCCTCCCCCAGAGACCCTGGGTGTTTCTGGGTGCAGTGACTCTATGGGACTTTATGGTGGTCTCCCTTGGGAAAGGGCTAGCTGTGTTCTATGAGGGAAGAAAGCACGTGGATGCTTGCGGGCCTGTGACAGAGCCTGCCGATGCCCCCCAAATACCTCCTTCTTAATAGAACGCCCAGTAGCTGGATGGACCACTGGAGAAGAAAGAATAAAGAACACATATCCTGGCCTCCTGCAGCTTGGAGCACCCACGTGACTAAGCTTGGGTTAGTGGAGTATGTGAGAAGTGACATGCTCACCTACGGGTCACGCCTGAAAGGGAGAGGCCTGCCCTCCACTCCTCCTTCCCCCTCCTGACAGCTGATGTGCAGACTGGGTGGTAAACCAACTTGGGTCGTGTAGACGAGACCAAAACCTTAGGGATGGCAGAGCAAGTAGACAGGAGGATCCTGGGTCCCCAACACAGGGAAGCTGCCATATCAGCCTGGAATGTTCCATGAGAGAGGAATAAACTTCTGTCTTCTGATACCCTTTATATTGGTCCTGTTAGGACAGCTGGACGTCACTTCTACTATGACAAGCACTACGTAAGTGCATATACAAGTAGCTATGCATTTTAGAATTGACGTTCCTAGAAGTCAACGTCTAGGACCCCTCAGTTTCCTGTGTGAATGTGAAACTATAATGTTTAAGGTGATTAAAATGGATAACCACACCTTTGTCCGGCCTTCCTTCCCCAGTTCCCGGGGCCAGCCTGTGCTTGCCTTTGTCCCAGAAGCATGTTCCTGCCCGGGGTCCCGTGGGTCTTGCCAGGGGCTGACAGGCACCGGCTGCCTTGGTCTCACTGAGGCTGGACGAATTGGAAGTGAGCTTCCTCCCCCAGAGCCAGTGTCGCTGAGGACACAAGTGTGGCTGCAGGGACATAGTCAAATGGTCAGGCCTGTGGCACTATGGCCGGAGGGAGCCTGGGGCAGCGTGAGGAGGACGACTGGCCTCTGCCCCAGCACCCTAATCTTCCCCAGAGCCCCACTGTCCAGCAACTAAAGGGTTAGCGTCCGACTCACCTGGTTAGCAAGGCTCACCAGGACCTTGCTTCAAGGCTACATCTAGTGTCCGTTCTGACTTATTGGGCCCCAGGCATAGGAACAATGAAGTACTTGGAATCAGCCTTGCCTGTAGGTACCAGGCTCTATTGTTCCATCCACCTGCCTGTTCAGGTCATTCCAGCGAGTTTTCACAATGGGGTGTCCACTTCGTTCCCCTGCCTGTTATTCCTTCTTCCCACTGGAACTGGAGCCTAGTCTTCAAGCCCGTGTCCTGACACCCTGCCATGTTCTTGCAAATTCTCTTCCTCTTTGGGGCTGGTTGGGTCCTGCCATGAATGGAAAAGACTCAATGCCATTTCCCTGTCTGTCTTCTTGACTCCTATGGCCATGCACTTCCCATGATATGATGGATAGGTAGATAGATAGATACGTATATACATACATACATAGATACATAGATAGATACATAGATGTATGTCATATATCACTGACACCTACCTAACCACACTCAAGGGTGTTGTGTGGATTGTAGTTTAAAGCTCTGGATTCAGAGCACCTGGGTTCAGACTCTACCTCCATCAAAGTCTTGGGAAAGTTATCCTTTCTAAGCTTCAGCAGCTTCATCTTCAAAATGAAGAGAATAATACTTACCTCATGGTCTAGTTGTGAGAATTGAATGGCACATAATAAGTAGCTGAGAAACTGCAGCTGAGCTGTGCCGTTATACCTGAGCTCACCACCCACCTGGCCGTTACTCCTGGCTCATCAAGCTGCCTCTCGGCATCAGCCTCCACAGCTCAGACATTCTCCCCATCTATCTGGTCCTGGCTTCTGCACCTGTTCTACCTGTCAGTGTTGCTGACCCCTTGCTGAGTGTGCTCAGTTCCACCCAAAGCATGACGCCTCATGTCGATAAGTATGGCAGTCTTCCCCAAGGGGTCCATCCTCTGTCCTTCAGTGTCATTGTAAGAAAGGACAATACGAGCCAATTGACACATCATGCCTTCATCTCCACACTCCTGAAACTTACAGGAAGAGAACTACCACAAAGGAAGTTCGTACTTGCTTCTGAGTTCCTGGGATTAGCCCAACTCCAACACCCTGGTGGCCTCTGTGTAGACATGAGTCAGCCAAGGCAATCTGTGCTCCCCGTCCTGCAGTAGGACTGCCCCGCTGCAGGATCAGTCAGCAGGGGATGAGGGAAGTAATGAGGATGTGAGTGTCACCAGGAGTTCCCCACTGGGAAGGAATTGCCAGGCGCTGGCACAGAAGCTGGGAGCAGCTGCTCCTGCCCTGGGAACAGTTCTGGCCTCTGATATCGAGAAGAGTGAAAAAATGTCAGAAAGGGAAAACTTCCCTATTCGAGTTACAAATACGTCACCTGGTCCGTGAACTGGGGTTCCCTCTGTCACCCCAGAGCACCACCCCTGAGCACCACCCTAGGGTTTAGAATAAAGAACAATGTCCACATGGCTTTGCTTCAGTGATTATCTCAACCTTGCTTAGGGAATCTGTCTACATAGATTTTTTTAAAAATCTCTTTTCCTCTACTTCTCTATTCTCAAGTGTAAATATCAGATCCTGAAACATTTTAGAAAGGAGTAAGGATGAAAATGATGTTAGGAAGGGCTGGAGTAACAAAGGAGAAGAAGGAGGCAATTTGATGAAAGAACAGTGAAGATCAAGATAGATGGAAGAAAAGTGAGAATGAATCCTGAAAACACCAGCGGGTGGTTTTACATAACCAGGAACACACAGGCCAAGGACACTCTGTTCAGCTTGTGGCTGCAAGAACCGGTCCACCTTGCAGACCTGCAAGAGACACAGGTGATGGAACTGGGAGTCTGAGTACATCATGGCAGAGTGAGAAACGTCCTCAAAATATTTCACAATGACGTCCCTTTTATGGACCATCCTGTCGCACCTGTGGTACAAGTACAAGCAGTGTCCACGGAGAGATTCTGCTCCATCAGGCACGTGGTTGCTGAGCTGCAGACTACGCCATGGACGCCCTCTCCCCACTGCCCTCTCATGGCCTCCATCCACTGGGCGTTGCTCTGGGCAGAGCAAACGTTTCCACGGAACCATGTCTAGCCACGTGGCCCTAGAGGGCAGGCACGGCTGCTGGGCAGATGGGACATTAGCTGCCGCTAAGGAATCAGTGCCTCCCTGGGGCTCTGCGCACCTTTGGCTCAGGCCTGCGTTCCATGTTTCCCCCGCTGTCCGAAAAGCGAACGCTTTTGTAAACTGAAATGGCATAAAGTGAAGTAGCAGTGACCTCTTTTTGTAAAAGCGAAAATCCTCTTTGGATTTCTTTTGGCTGGTGAAAACAGGGACTCATGGAGGTTCTTCATCAAAGCAAAGTGGTGTAAAGGGAACCTTCGAAAAGTGGGGGACACCTACATTCCACAAGCCAAAGGGACAGCTATTTATTCATGGCTGATGAATGGCTGGTGCACGTTTTCCTCTGCACTGGTGATATAGGCTCTTTAAGGACGAGGACGGTGTCCCAGGGGTGGTGACTTCCCACACAGCGTGGAGCAGGGGGCCAGCTACGTCCTGGAACAGAGCATTTGAAGGTGGACACGTGGACATCAAGACTCTGCTCTTCAGCCTCGTTCCCCATCCCGACTGTCCTCTGTGGATGGAAATATGACTTCCATCTGTGGCAAAGGAGTGTGAGAGTTTGCCAAAATTCTCCCCACCGCGGAGCTTTTCTCCGGCCAAAGATGACTCATTCGGGTCATCTGTGCGAAAGACCTGGAAGGCCTGTCACTTGCAGTGGCCTCGTGCCAAGAGCAGGATGGAAGAGCTCACTTCTTCCTCTCACTGCCCGCTTCCCACTCTCTACAGCATCGGTCTCCCCTCCACCCTCAGGTGACCTTCCTTGCGGAAGCACAAAGGCACCGGCCCGCTTTGGGCTCAGCTTTGCCAACAGTCATAGATTTCTGCGCCATGGTGTCTCCTCTCTTCCCCTGGAGAGCAGCCCAAGCTTCCTCTCACCTTGGAATATTTGGGGCACCGGGAGCTGGATGGGAATGGCAGCATGAGTACTCAAACGAGCTGAGCTTTCCCCGTTCCCTTCTCCACTCCTTCTACCACCCAGCCTTGCCTTGGCTCAGTGGAAGTACAAAAAGGAGTAATCATGTCTAGTACATAGAAGACGCTCTATAAATGATGTTGAAATATTTGGTCCAAAAACACAAACTGTGATGCATTCTCAAGCATCATTGAAAGACTGATAGGGAACTCCCTTCCTTACAGGATCCCTCTGGAATCATGTTAATTAGATGACTCTTGAACCATGGGAAAAAATACAGTATCTCCCAAGGGAGGGAGGGGGGGTTGGGACGAATTGGGAGATTGGGATTGACATATATACACTGCTATGTATAAAACAGGTAACTAATGAGAACCCACTGTACGGCACAGGGAACTCTACTCAATGCTCTATGGTGACCTAAATGGGAAGGAAATCCAAAAAAATAGGGGGTATATGTATATATATGGCTAATTCACTCTGCTGTACAGCAGAAACTGACACGACATTGTAAGGCAACTATACTCTGATTAAAAAAAAAAAGAATACAGTATCTCATATATGATGTGTATAGACATAGGTGGGTAACCATCAAAGAATTATTTCCTTATCATTTCAATTAAACTCAGCAAACATTAATTAAGTGACTACTGTATGCAAACCTCTGTGCCAAGTTCAAGACCAGAATGAGAAGGACGCGGTGTCTGGTCTCTGGGAGCACAGCTCTATCAGGAGAAGAGTGAGTTGACAATTCATAAAGACGTGTTGAGACCCAAGGACGGTGACAGCCGCTAGCATGAGTCTTCCTTGAGGTGGGGCTGGTGGCTAAAGTCAAGGCAAGGTTGATTTAGAAAGTGAGGTCTCCCTGGGCTCTGAGTGAGGGCTAAGATTTTCCTTAATGTCAGGTGTGTGCTTGGGTGGGGCTGAGAATGATGGTGGACCAGGGTTCCCGGCAGAGGAAGGTCACGAGCAAAGGGCTGGAAGGGTGAAGATACGTGGGTTCTTGGGGAGCCTGGCTGACCCAATGTGTCTTCAGTGGAGGCTCTATAGAGGTGCGGAGGGCCAGAGGGCTGGAGGGATGCAGGGGGTCTGACTGTATAGGACATCGCGTTCCATGCTCGGGAGACATCCTGGAGGCCCCTATATGCTCTTCTATGGGTAAGGACCTGATCACACCTGCATTTTAGAAAAGGGATTACTTTCACCTGGTAATGAACTACAAGAGATTGAGGGTCCACTCTCTCACTTCCAATACCAATGTAGTGACACAAAAATGGCACCATGACAAGGAAAATTCAAGTGTCATTGGTGCGCCTACGTAAAGGGGTGTGTATCACATTGTCCTGGCTCAGGGGGGCCTTCAGGTGGTTCCTGAGCCCAGCCATGTACAGAGAGAGGCATGTCCTTTTCCCTTCCGTTGCCCTGCTGGGGGTTCAGAACCCCACGTCTTTCTCTTGACCATTTTCAGGGGAGCTCTCCACCTGGGGTTAATCAGACCGGAAGGCATTGGTGAGGGCCCAGGCAGCCCCCGCCAGCTGAGCAGCTGGGCAGGAGGTGGGCTGCGCCTCGCCCCAGGGAGGCTGGGCAGTCTGCGTCCCGGTTCTCTCCTGTCTGCCTGGTCTCTTCTCCTCATGGTCTCCATCCTTTCGCTCCACCCACCTCCACCTCTGAGCCTGGACATCTGTCCTAGTGCAGGGGCTGAGGGCAAGGGAGGACCAGGTGGGGGCCTGTGTTCACTCGTGACGTTTTCCTCCCTAATCTTGCCTAGGTTAAGTCCTTGCCTTTCTCATTAAAAGAAAAAACAATCCAGGAAGAGGTTTCTTTTTCTCTGTTTCCTACTCTTATTTCCCCTTTGAGAGCCAAGAGTCACAGAAGAGTCCAAAGTCTGAACAGGAAACAGGACAAAATTTAAAAAAGAAAGGTTGGGGGTACTTCCCTGGTGGCGCAGTGGTTAAGAATCCGCCTGCCAATGCAGGGGACACGGGTTCGAGCCCTGGCCCAGGAAGATCCCACATGCTGCGGAGCAACTAAGCCCACACACCGCAACGAAGAGTAGCCCCCGCTCGCCACAACTAGAGAAAGCCCGCGCACAGCAACGAAGACCCAACTCAGCCAAAGATAAATAAAATAAATATATTAAAAAAAAAAAAAAGAAAGGTTGGGGCACAGGAAATATTGCCAATATTTTGTAATAGCTGTAAGTGGAGTATAACCTTTAAAAACTGTGAATCACTATATTGTACACCTGTAACTTATATAATATTGTACATCAACCCTACTTCAGTAAAAAAAAAAAAAAATTTCTGGTGTTTTTCCCACAAAAGGAAAAGAAAGACTGGGGGAAAGTTGTTTCACATCTATGCTATATCCTATAGCAAAGGGATTCTTTCAATGTTATTGGGTTTTATTAATATATGTATTATGTGCATTAAATGCAAAATTCTTGAAATTCATCAAATACGTTCTTACAGGCATTTAAACATATCCAAGTCACCAGAGCACAGGTATTTATAGACCAGCAAATACTAGTAAATCCATCTGGATCCTAATTAATGCCGTTATATTTCCACGCAGACAAAACTTGAGTGCTTATTACAATCATTCAACCAGCTGGCTGGTTCCTCCCCAACGACATCACTACTCTGAGTAATTGTGCATAGAAAATATTTTCGCATATCATCTTTTTTATGAGAAAGGAGCTCAAGGCACAGAGATAATTCACTCCATCCCTCATCTGTAAATCCTAATCCAGTTTAAGTATATTCATATCTCTCTTAAATAATCTCCTTAGGTTCCATAAGCTTTCAAATCTCTTTCCAAAAATTGCTCAGTTCTGAAAAATGTCTCTTTGGGTATAATACCTGGTTACGTGAAGTCTGCCCTGGACCCCAACCAATTCTGGAGGCCCCGCCCCTGAGACGGCATCCCTGAGGCCCCAGATTTTTTGGTAAAGGCTCCAGGTGCCAAAATACTGTTCTCGCATCATATTTCACCTGCTGGAAAAGTGGCAGAAGGTTTGATTTCTGTTCTGCTAGGTGACATGGTCCAAAATGTTTCAACAGGATCACCCTCACTCTGGTCCACCTAGGAATGTCCCAGTGACCCCAAGGCTGTTGTATTTCAAGATGCACCCATAGTGTGATGGGGCCTTTTCCCTCTTTAGACAGATCACTTTCATATAGACCCTGCACCCGAAGGAAGCTCTTCCAGGAGTGAGAGGGAGCCACTGAAGTAGTCCACTGGATTCTTGCCCTGGCTTTATTTTTTCTGGACCTAATGCACATATGTTTGAAAACTCTTCCTTCTGCCTCGTCATCCAATCCAGGCCTTTTCCTGGCAATCAGAAGAGCATGGTCTGGGAAAGATGCCCTTGACTTGGGTTCTTTACATTCTGCTTTACATTAACTGAAATTAAAGAAAGCCATATTTCTTGTTATTTTTTGGTGTGCTTGATTTTCATCTGACAGTGCTCTTTCCAAAATTATATGTAAGTGGGATTGTTATTCACATGGTGTGGTGACAGGTAGGAAAGCCCTTCATCACTTCAACACATAATCTTTGCACAAGTGACTGAGTGCCTTTTGTGTGCATGTGTGTGTGTGTGCGTGCGTGTGCGTGTGTGTGCGTGTGCGTGTGTGCATGTGTGTGTATGTGAGCAATTTTTTCCTAGAAGCCTGCCATTAGTAAATCACTCATTTGGAATTTAAAAAGTTCATATGCTTGACTGTGATGGTGTGTGATGAATTGGGAGATTGGGATTGACATATATACACTAATATGTATAAAATGGATAACTAATAAAAACCTGTTATATAAAAAAAATAATAAAATTCTAAAATTCAAAAAAAAGAAAAAATTTATGCATAAAGCTTGATAATTTATCTTGTAAAAAAAAAAGTGTATATGCTTGACTATGAAGGAATTTTTTTAGTATATCTCTAACAGGCCTGACTGATTAAGTCATTCTTTCTTCAAGTATCAGAGTCCCCTGGAATGTTCTTTGAAACTACAGCTTTCTAGGTCCTACCCCTATGGAATCATAATCTTTGGTGGGAGAAGCTAAGGATCTGTAATTTTAACAAACGTTCTAAGGGTTTCTTATGAACCATGAAATCTGAAACCATCAACAAAATGAAAGGACAACCTACTGAATGAGAGAAAATATTTGCAAATGAAATGACAGATAAGGGGTTAATATCCAAAATATATAAATGGCTCATACAACTCAATTTCAAAAAACAAAAAAACACAATTAAAAAAATGGGCAGAAGACTCAAATAGATGTTTTTCAAAAAAAGATACAGATGGCCAACAGGCACATGAAAAGATGTTCAACATCGCTAAGCATCAGAGAAATGCAAATCAAACCACAATGAGATATTACCTCACAACTGTCAGAAAGGCTATCATCAAAACATCTACAAATAACAAATGTTGGGGAGGATCTGGAGAAAAGGGAATGCTTGCACACTGTTAGTGCGAATGTAAATGGGTGCAGCCACTACAGAAAACAGTATGGAGGTTCCTCAAAAAAATAAAAATAGAACTACCATGTGGTCCAGAAATTCCACTCCTGGGTATATATCTAAGGAAAACAAAAACACTAAATTGAAATGATACATGCACCCCAATGTTCAAAGCAGCATTATTTACAATAGCCAAGACATGGAAGCAACTAAGCGTTCACCAGCAGATGAATGGATAAAGAAGATGTGGTATATATATAATAGAATACTACTCAGCCATAAAAAAGAATGGAATTCTGACATTTGAAACAACATGGATGAACCTAAAGGGTATTAAGCTTAGTGAAAAAGTCAGAGAAAGATAAATACTGTATTTTGTCACTTATATGTGGAATATAAACAATAAAACAAATGAATAATTATAACAAAACAGAAACAGACTCACAGATATAGAGAACAAACTAGTGGTTACCAGTGGGGAGATGGAAGTGGCAGAGGGCAAGATAGGGGTAGGGGATTAAGAGATACAAACTACTACGTATAAAATAAATAAGCTACAAGAACATACTGCAGCACAGGGAACTATAGCCATTATTTCATAGTAACTTTAAATAGAGTATAGCCTATAAAAATATTGAATGGTTATGTTGTACACCTGAAACTAGTATAATATTGTAAATCAACTATCTTCAATTTAAAAAAGAAAAGAAATTAGCTGAAATTAAGAATTTGATAAGCTGAGTAGTTTCTCAGATTAGACAGAGGAGGAGAAAGCATTAGTGAACTGGAAAAGGGGCCAATAAACTATCCAAATGAGAGGGAAAAAACAAAAAACAAAACCCTAAAGTCTGAGAACCACTAAGTTAAATACTAATAATAGCTATTATTATCCTAGCCTATGTAATCTCTCCACCAAAAAAATGAACTCCCCCTCAAAAAAATCCTGGGGTCTCTCAAGACTTAGTCTTTTTGTGGACTTGCATGCAAAGAAACAGCCTGATGCCACAGTCCATGAAGAACTATGTTACGGCAGGTATCATGACAATGGCAGGGCACGACTCTCACAGAATAATTTACCCCAAAAACAACCCCAGTGACTCTTCAGGCCTCACTCCCACTCCTCCAATTTTTCTACTCTCAAAAACATATGTATCTATTAAAATTCTTTCCCTCTTATGCATTGAAAAACACAAGCTGCAAAAGAAAGTTTTGGAGAGTTGGAGAAATGTGACTATGAGCTATATACTAAACCTTACTATAGAATTATTAGTTTAGTTGTGTGTGATGATAGTCGTGTGGTTATGTAAGTGAATGCCCTTCGTCTGAGGGGACGAATTCTGAAGTACTTAGGGGCGAGGTGTCATGACAGCTTCAACTTACTTTCACATGGTTCAGAAAAATAACCCTATATAAATATATTTGTGTAGTATATTTCTGTGTGTGAGACTGAAGGAAAGTAAAGGTGGCTAAATGCTAACGATTGGTAAATCTAAGGTATGTTTGGATTATCTTGTAACTGTTTTGTAGATTTAAGTTGCGGAGAAACAAATCCCTTTCTGTTCTTCTTGCTGCCCTCTCCCCACCTCCCATGCCCACCCTCCAGCTGGAAGTGACCACCTTCCTTGACCACATCAAACCACAGACCCAAGGCCACCACGTTTCCCGGTTTCTCTTGCAAGCCATGGAAGCAACTAGAAGGATAGTTGTCTGCTCTCACACTAATTTTCCTTCAATAAATTCCACCTTGTAATGCAGGGATATGCTTATCACTTAGTTTCCAGTGAACAGTGAACTGAAAAACTCCAGAGTGTATTGCCGTCCCAAGGGACTAGAGAAATAAAAGCCGGCAGACAATCCAGGGCACTCTTGGGTCTGATTCCATTTTTAGGTGGATGTGTAGATAGTACACTGGTATCTCTGGCCTAGATGGGCCATGAGAACAAATATCTCTTATTTACCACTAAACTTACTCATCACTGAAATTCCTTCTCCTCCAGCCACTGGTCTCCAGTCCGGGATTAGCTCACAAATCTCTTAGTATCACATGGCCGAGTAGAACCCTCCTGAATGGCCAGAGGTTTAACAACGTTCCAGGAAGCATCCTGTCACTTGCATCTGCCAGTGGGATCCCAACCTCCATGTGACTGAAGCACTTTAGAGCTCTCAGGACACCAGGCCCAAAGTTCTCAAGATCAAGGGGAAAAGTGAGATGCTGCATCCGGCAGCATCCAGGGGTATTATGTAAAGCAGGCAGCTAGCACTGTGTAGAGTTCATTGGCGCTAAGTCAAGGCTCATTAGCAACACGGTGATAAATGTCACTGTGGTCAAACACATTCTGCTTGTGTGTGTGATACCAGAAAACAACACTTCAATGTAGACCTTCATTGAAGGGGTTGAGTCAGGGGAGAAAGAGGCTGGTCCCATCACGACAGCAGAGCCTTCTCTGGCTCCCCTCTGACCTCACCATTCAGGACCTCAGGGGTGCTGGAACTGGGGGACTTCAAGTTTGTATAACAGCAGGATCCCAGAAAGGCCAGTGGAGGTAGTTTGATGTAATACAAACGTAACAGACGTACGTGCATTTGAACCCTAGCTTCACAATGATCAGAACTTGATTCTGAGTTTCTATTTCATCTGAAAATCAGAAATAATAACACTTCCAGCTTTCTGTGTGGAAGAAATCAGGACACGGAAGGAAAGACCCCAGCACGGTAGCCCTTCTGATGGTTGTTGATAACAGGAAATGGCTTTCCCAAGCCCTAAAGAGCGTTACTGTCAAGAAGAGGGCTGTCTCCCGTGCCCCTCCGGCTCACCAAGCAGGACCCCACGGCAGGAGTCCCAGGCGCCGAGGCGCAGCACATTCTGCTCTTTTTTCTGGGCATCCCTCAGTTCATGGAGCTGACATCTGCAGGGCATCAGCTGCGTGACATGTGGGGGTGACTCGGGCTGGGCCATGGGAGGGAGGCACGTGGATGAGCCAAACCATGGCCCTTCCTCGGGGAAGTTCTATTCCAGGGTGTCTGGACAAGCACAGAAAGACACTCACGGTGTCGAGCAAGTGGAGAGCCATGGGGGGGGGGGGGCGGCGGATGGAGCAAGGTACCACGGCCAGTTCACGGGCAGATGGAAGGCTTCAGTGAGGCTCCCCAAAGAGGGCTGTGATTTACGTGGGCCCTGGAGACAGGCAGGGCTGTGACAGATGGCAGAGTGTCGAGGAGGGAGCTGGAACATCTGGGGCCTGCTTACACAAGGGCCGGCAGTCTGCTGTGGGTTGGTATTACGTGGACACGCTTACATCCACTCACTCCACATGCAAACACCATTCCTCAGTTGGGAGGTTCTGCTTGATTCTTTAGGGTCATTACAAGGTACAGAGAAGGGCAGGGCATTTAAACCAATACTCAGCACTACTCTGCCCGAGAAAGAGAAGCCGACTTTTCAATCTTGCGAGAGGAATAACTTGGGTTGCTTTTCTTAGTTAAACAACTGCAGAGCCAGCAGGTGCCACAAGCATAAGGGAAACCCAGAAGAAACACTCATGGCTGGAGGGAGGCATCCCCAGGAACCCTTGGTGAAGGGTTCTGCAGAGGGGTCGCTGCCAGTGGCCAGAGTTGCTTCCCAATTCTGAACATCGGAGAGGCCAGCCGACGTTGGCTAGGGGACTCTGGCTGTGGTCTGTGGCAGCAAAGAAGCCAAGGACCCGGATAGGAAGTCCACAAGAGGGAAGGTGTTCTGAGCTTGGGACCTGAGGTCAGCCGAGGGTGAGAGTCATAGGATGAACCGGTCCCAGCCAAGCAGGGCCCTCGTGCTCTAGTCCCCTCCACACCCACGAGGCTAGTGCAGTGCGGCACTCTGGAACACACACCTGGGGATGTGAGCAGGAACTAAAGGGACACTAATCCTGGAGCCCATCTACCGCTGAGCATGACTGGCAATCCAAGCTGGGGAGATCACCGTCGCCCCCCAGCAGAGAGGCACCCACCAGACAGCGCAGGACCGTACCTCTGGGTGACAGTTACCTTGTTCTGAGCATAGAAGCAGCCGTGCTGGGCAACCTGGAGAAAGAGAGGAGTGTTTATCACGTTAGTACCAGCTGGCCGGAAAGGTCCCGCCATTTCCACGCTGTTCATTGTTCGACACAGATTTCATTATATGCCGATCTTAACACCAGCGTCCGTACCTGTGTCATCACTTCCACACGGTGAACTCCTAGCGGGGACTCGGGCTGTGCAGTCGCCTGTTCATCCCAGAGGGTGGCAACCACCCAAGCCCTGGAACGTTTTTTGATGGGGACACTGATGAGCAAGTAATCGTTAAACATCTTAAAAATCTTTCCTGTAACAGGTTACATGTAGATTATGTTAAATTCATAAGGACAGTCCTCGTCAGTTTGTCTCATTTATATCCAATCCTAGATAAATGTCCCTTTGCTCTACGGTTTCCTGTCACCTATTATTTTTTAATCAGATAATTTAACATCAAACCACACCAGTGAGGAAGAAAGCAGATGAACAGAAGGGACACTGGGCTAATTTCAACTGGTCTTCTGAAGTTCAAATCAAGGTGCTGGACGGAACAACTGGTTACGTTCTTTGGAGTCTCAGATTCACCGAGATCAATAGCTGTACTTTCTCACTAGCCCTCTTTATCTCCAATCTGTCTCTCCAACTGCACCACTTTGTGTGATCAAAGAGTGAAGGACGGCTCCCTGGACCCTCAGAGGAAGGTCCTTGTGGGACTTGTACCTTGAACATGCTGTCAGAAGGCACAGTGACAATGGCCCGGCGCTGCTGACCTGGGGGCCCTGTCTCCGGTTTCACCAGGGAGACACAAGGACAGACAGCTGCTCCAGGCATGTTTGTGTATATGTAAATATCCATATACTCACTCCAAACTCTGAGAGCAGTCTGGCCATCTGCCACAAATTCAGTGTATGTCTCAAGCACACAGGAGCGCCGCAGATGGAGACAGAGTACGCACCGCGCATCTCTGCCCCAGTCTCAAGCACGCACACCATCCCAGAGCTACATTTCTGAGCCTTTGAGATTTTCCCATCCCATGATTACAATAAATAGAGAGTACAATTCAAATGAAATGTTGTCTTATTGTGCCATTGTTCCTAACGGGGCGGGGAAATGCCAAGGCGTTATTAACAAGACAAGGTTGAAGATGCCCAGACAATAGGATATCCAGACACCCCTCCCTCTCCTCCAAATCTGTTCTCTAAACACTACCAATAAGTCTCCCCCTCAGATCCAAATCAAGAGCCCATTGAAAAACTTCCTTACTTCAGATCTCAGAGACAAAAGTGAACAGCCAGGCATAGTCTCAAATGCATCCTATTGTGCCTGCTTCTGCTGTCTCCCCGGCCCCACCCCGAAGTCTCCCTGCCTTAGCTGTTCTTTATTTTCCTGGATTCTCAGGACTGCTGCCTTGTTTCCATAGAATCACAGAAGTCAAAGCTAAAAAAGACTTCGCATGATTTTCCCCTTCACACAAACCCCAAGGGCAAAATGTTACCAAATTCCTACACTTAGATCCACAACAGACTTTCCTATGGGGAGTGGGGCCTGAGCGCAGACAGTCACACGTGATTACTGAGTCCTGTCATCCACTCGGAGAACAGCATTGGGCTTGGCAGGTCTAAGACGGCTGCGGGAATGCTCTCTCCTTCCAAAAGAGCTTTCATCCCTCTACTCGGCTCTCATTTTCTGCTCAGGATTCAATGCCTCGAGTTCATGTATATTTCTAAGCACTCTCATGGCAAACTCTACCCATCACTAATGTGTGGCGCATACCCCAAGCCAAGAAGCACTCAGAGAGATGGATGGGACAGGAGACAGGGGGGCAGGCGAACTCCACGAAGCTTTGTCTTGTCTGTGCCACGGTGTGACCTTGGGAGCTGCCCAGCTCACGACAGGCCAGCAGGAAGCTAACTGTTCCAGAGATGACGATATTTCAGAGCATCTGTCTTGGAAGTTGGTTTCCTGTGACCCAGTTATAAGCCTTCCCTGCCTTCCCCTAAACCAAAAAGTGCCTGCCTCCTGTACTGTTCTTTTGGGGTCCACCTTGACTGGCTTTAAAGGTCCAGTTAAGTATCAAGATTCGGTTACATGACCTAGGTCATCCCTTCAATATCTTAACACTAAAAGTATTGCCTAATGGCAGAAAAGTAGGGCGTTGAGAGCTGGCCAGTGCAAGAAATATTTCAGAACCCAAATTAGTGATGGTAGATGACCATCAGCTGCTTGGTGGGTCCTTGTGTTTACTCTTAAGCAATAGAATCAAAACATTAAGTTGATTTTCCACAGTCTTCCCATTACATGATCTTTCCATCACAGATGGGAATGATAAGTCTCTAGGCCTAGGCGGTGCATCGAATATGTAGACCATAGGGACAAGAAAATGTTCCTGGACCTTCCAGTCTATCATTCTGGCAAAGTGGGCACGTCCTTCCTACTGGACAGGTTCACTCGGGCAGCTGTGCCCACCGACCCCGCCCGCCAACGGGAACCTGGTTCACACACAGAACCAACACTTGATCATGAGCTGTCCAATTTCACAACTGTAGGAGTCTGCTCTCCACACCAGTCTGAAAATCAGCCTTGTTAAGAATCATGATCAGATATATCGATCACTTCTCTCAGCGTCTCTTCAAGGGATTCTCTAGATACACTTGACTGAGCTGGATTTAATTTAAGCACTTTGCTATCTACAGATCCTATGAGGTTAGCTTTGTGAAAATTATGACATGAAGGTCCCAGCTTCCCTAAGGAGAGCTGAGCCCCAATGTTCTTGATGTCTTGCATTTCCCCCAGCTTGAGGAAGGATTTGGGCACGTCTGCCCCTCATTTCCAGGTGAGCCCTGTGTTACTGTCACCTGTCTCACACCACGCACCATGCCGTCTTGCCACCCAGATTTCTCTCCCTGATGAGCAATGGATTAGAGTGGTCTCACTCCCAAGACCACATACCCACCACTCTCACACTCCATCCCACTCTGAGAAGCAACTTTCCTGCCCATATAGAGAGAAGAATAAAGCAGTTTGAAGGATCCACATCTCCTTCCTACTGTGTTTTTTAAAAATCATCTGTGACACCTCTGGAGAAGGTCATTCTAGCCAACGTCTCCTGGCCTGATTCTCTGATTCTTTGACAATGGGGCAGAGTGGGAATTATGCGTGTGCAAAGGAGATAGATTTTCAACCCCTTTGTTTTCTTTAAACTATTTCCTCTGCTAGTGTGAATGGAATTTTTTAAATGATAGCTAAAGCACAGCAGGAAAATAATGTAAATCTAGTGCTAGGAAATTCTTCCCTCCAGGCACCATTCAAAAGCCAAACTCATTTGAGAGAAGATGCAGGGGTTCAGAACAGTTGAGAGGGCACTTGCTTTGCCTTGCCCGATTACATCAAAGAAAGAGAGGCAAGTATGTAAGGAATGAACTCGGAGACCCTGGGCTCGGAGCGTGGAGCCGTGAGTCAGCCCCAGAGACACCCACCGAAAATGGGCATTCAGACTTGTCGAGATGATTATCTGGAGGCGTGTGTAGGTGGAGCTCGTGTTGCAGATGCTTTCAGAGTGTTTTGTCATGTCATTTGTTCCGTTAAGATTTGTTTAAAAGAAGAAAAAAAAAATCCAGGAAGCTAATGTCAACAGCTAAGAGGATTTTTAAAATACCGTCCCTCCCACTTCAAGTGGCATTGCCTAGATCAACACTTAGCCATACATCAGGAATGCTTTTAAAAGAAATTATGTGAAAACAGCAGTCAAAAGTTCCTATTATTTCAGGAAGCTTTTTCCAAAATAACTGCTTTGATTTCACACTTCTGAACACACGTAGCCACGGTCGTATTTTTAAGTGGAAGCTTGTTCTGAAATGGATGGGTGGTGTTGCCATGAAACAGGAAGCTGGCGAGCAGCAAAGCACAGATGTGACCTGGGACAGCGGCTGCTGCAGGAGGCTGTCCCCGCTCTAGTAACACGTGACGTGGGGCAAGCCTGGGTGCCAACCCATCCCAAAGGGGTACAGATCTGAACAGCAATGCGTGCTAGAAGTCCCCTCCAGGTGGGATGGTTGCAGTAAGACACAGAAAGCACCAGAGACTAAAGTGAGGTTGAGCTGGGGCTTCCCTGGTGGCGCAGTGGTTGAGAATCTGCCTGCCAATGCAGGGGACACGGGTTCGAGCCCTGGTCTGGGAGGATCCCACATGCCGCGGAGCAACTAAGCCCTGTGAGCCACAACTACTGAGCCTGCGTGTCTGGAGCCTGTGCTCCGCAACAAGAGAGGCCGCGACAGTGAGAGGCCCGCGCACCGCGATGAAGAGTGGCCCCTGCTTGCCGCAACTAGAGAAAGCCCTCGCACAGAAACGAAAACCCAACTCAGACATAAATAAATAAATAAAAATTAAAGTGAGGTTGAGTTAAATCCTAGTCTTTGGGGTAATACTTCGCTTGAAAAGGACTTTTGCTTTGCTTTGTTATTTTTCTCACCTAAAACTGTAATGTTGTAATCCTTTCCCACTTCATCAGTAGAAGGCATTGGTTGTGAAAGTTTTGTTTGTTTGCTGGATTTGGGAAGCATAAGCAAAGAACTGAGAACAGTAACAAGAGCAGTAGAAATGCAATTGACGGACAATGTGAGGCTGGGGAAGGAAACCTTTGTTCCTGATGATCGACTCGAAAGCATCCTAGCTCTGGGGTTTCTGTCTCATTCCAGGGATGCGGTTGACACCAGCTCAAGTTTCAGGGTGATTTGAACTAACTGGGACAATCTTTCAAACTAAGGAAAGGCTTGTATTCCAAATCATAAAAAACTGGTATGGTCCTTCTTATTCCAACCTTTTCTGAACTACCCAGTCCTACAGATATTAGGTGAGACAGAGCAAGGGCTGGAGGGAAGGGGTCACAGTGGCCCAGAGTGGGGTGAAGAAGTCAAAGAGGATGAAGGGGACATCTGCATAGAAGGGTCGCCTGCAAGAGGTGTCAGGCAGTGGTCCAGCCCAGGGGATGCGAGCCCTTGTGGGGTGAAGGGTATCCATGCGGGGCTGGCTTCAGTGGAGGTTGCACACATCAGACAAATCCAGACTGAGGGGCATTCTGCATGCTACTAGCCTGTCATCTTCAGAAATGTCAACGTCCTGATCATTAAGCAAGGACTGAGAAAATTTCCCGACAGAGACACTAATGTGGCATAATAACTAAATGCAGTGCATGATTTTGGATTGGATCCTTTTGCTATACAGCCATTATTTGGACAGTTGGTGATACTGGAATGAAGTCAGAGGATTAAATTATAGAAATGTATCATTTCTAATATCCTAATTTTGATGGTTGCGTTGTGGTAACACAGAAGAACATCCTTGTTTATAAGAAATACACACTAAGATATTCAGAAATGATGAACTATTAGGTTGGCAACTTGATCTCGAACAGTCTCACTAAAAAAAAAATACTGTATTTGCAACTTTAAGTTTGAGATTCTTTCAAAAAAGGTTTTAAAAGCATCTTATGGGATAGGTAAATTCTACAAGGATTTTACATAAATTAATACAGCAGTGCAGCTTTCTGAATAGTGACCCTAGGCCAACAAGCATAACAGACATTTTTCAAAATTTTTCAAAACACACACATGCATACCCTACACACATGCACACACACACACATACATATAGAGAAGTAACCACATTTAGCCACTAATCCAAGCTAAGTGAGCTCTGGAAAGGAGACGTTGATACTGAACCACAGAAGTGGCCTGTGGTTACGTTCACCTATTATTATAACACAAGTGAAGTGTTCAAAAGAAAAATGGGTTAATGCAAAGAAGCATTCGCTGTCTCTCCTCTTAATGATATGGTACCCAGATTAGCACACAAGGCTGATAACTCCTTTTGTAATCTATACTGTTAATTCTCAAAGCTTAGGTCATAATAATAGCAGGTACTCAATAAATGGCAGCAAGTGTCACTACCATGTGCCAACAAGGCATTTATCAAGGGAAATATCATTACCCGCTAAGTGGTAATAACCTGTCCACCTGAGGCTCAGAGAGGCTGAGGCTCTTGCTCAAGGTCACACAGCTAGAAATGTCATTAGTACTTTCTCTCCCTGACCCTGGATGGAGGCCAGATCACCCTCCCTCCCAAGTACCCTTCACTCAGTTGCACGAGCCCTACTCCCTTGGTAGGAAAGACCTAGAAGAAAAATATGAAGGTCTTTTCAAAAAGAAACCCTTTCTCCATCCGAGCACCTTTGAATTGAGCAAAGTCACTTCAGTGTCAAGACACATCATCACTATCCCAACCTGGGAAGGAGACAGAAGGTGCAGCTCTCCCGTCCCTCACTGATGGAACCACACGGCAGCACTGGGTAGGAGCCTGAGTTCTCCCTGCCTGCCAGCCTATGTGCCATCGGAGGAGACAGGCTTGTCCCCACTGCTCATGCTGGATGCGCGCTACTTGCCGTCTGATTCCTGCAATCAGCCACATCACTGGCTTAGCTTCAGAGCAAATGTGATCGGGCAGAATTTGTCGGCCTCACCCTCACATGGCTTCTCTATCCAAGCAGTTCTAAAGCCTGAACACACCAGGTCTTTATACAGCGCCTGGGCAGTGCCCAATAGCTAGGGAAATTGTTTGCCATTCTGTGAGATGTACTTAGATCTTACATTAAGATCTACTTAAATCTTACATTAGCTCTTAGCAAATTTCCAAAGGAAAATCCCTACAGCTGTTGTTTTTAAAAAGTCTGTAAACTGGATACTGGATTTTGGCCCGTATCTTCATGTCCCGCTTTGATAAACAAGCAGTTTGCATTAACCCAGCAATAGTCCTTGGATCAGCTCAGGTATTGGAGGACCCCATCAAGTAAGCAGGGGAAATAAGTATGGGGCTTCTGTAGGCAGTGGGAAATGGGAAGAAATGCGCGGCAGGAGAAAAAAAAAGAGAGAGAGAGCAGAGCTCCACAAAAAAAGGTAGATTATTCGCCGTACATCATCTTATAAAAAAAAAAAGTTACGTGATGCAAAATGGACTCAGTTTCAAGAGTTACCTCCCGAAGGCGAATGGTCCAATCCGTTCACACATTCAACAAAGATTTATCGAGAGTCTGCTACTTATCAGGCACCGTTCTCGCCTCTGAGCATACAGAGATGAACACGGCAAACAAAATCTCTGTCCCTGGGGAGAATCAATTGCTCATTCACTCAACACATGGCTATTTGCTCATACAATATACAAAGCCCTGGGCTGGTGTCATTTGCTCCCTTATGGCTCTTCCAACCCCAGCTCCTTCCAGCTACTTAGCTTTTTAGGCTGTGTTGGCCACCCATGATCACTGCCTGCCACACAGTCTATTAAAGAAAAAAGAGTTAAACTCTTCCTTTCTCTCAACTAACCATACAGAGGTCAGGAGTTGACAACTGTGATTTCTCTTTCAAAGAGGACCACAATGATACCAGCCACCAGCCATGTAAAGCTTGGGAGAATTTTTCCATGAAGGGCAACTACAGAGCTGTCCTACAGGGTCATTAATGAAAATCAGGCATCTCGCTTACTCTATCTGGATACTAGCATCACCTAACTGCAAAGCTTTAAATGCTCCAGAAAGCAAAGCTAAGATGGCCCTCCCCTTTGCAGCTTGACCAGAATGAAACCCACCACCCACCTGTTCCCAGGGCCAATTAACTGGCCAGCCCGTATCCTGTCTGGGTGCTGTGAGGTAGCTTTCAATGAATTCCACTATTTTTATGGCAAAGACAAACTTCTAGAGTTGTCAGGGATTTATTTCAGGCCCTCCTTATGATGGGAAAGAAAAGCCTCCCTATTTGTACAAGCCTCTGTGTGTTTACAGAGGGATTCTAAACATACTGCCAACTGGATGGCATGGAGCTGGCCTAGTTTTGACAAGAATCTTAATTAGTAACACCAGCAAAAATCCCATTTAGACCAAAATTTCATGTTCCAAAAGCTTTCATCTCAGCTCCCTGAAGGCTTATGGATGATTATTGCTGGAACAGTCTAGAGAAGAAAGAGTAAGATAATCCCACACCATATATTTATCTCATTATATCAAAGTAAAAAAAAAAAAAATTCAGGCAACTTCAAACTCACAAGTTGGAGCGTGAGAATGAGTTCATATAAACACTGATGATCCAGAATCTTGGGTTTCCTTGAGAGGTCCTTCTGTCTCAGGAAGGAGTTTACCAAGAGCCCTCACCTGCTTTCCTGGCCAGGCCACAGGGTCAGTTCTCCAAACTTGGCTAAGGAAGGGCATCTTCAGTTACAACAACTTATCTGTTTTCTAGGTCAGCATTTCTCAAACATTAATATGCATGTAAACTTCCAGGGGATCTTGTTAAAAGTCAGGTTTTGATTCAGGAGGTCTGGGGTGAGGCCTGAAAACCTACATTCCTGAAGCTCCCATGCAATGCTGATGCTGCTGGCCCGTGGACCACAACTTGGAGTAGCAAGGTCCTAAGTGATGACAAGTGTGAGAACTGGGTACCACCTTATGCAGAAGTGGCTCCCAACGAGTTAGAGAGAGGATGCAGTGCTGGAGAGCAGAGCCTGGAGGAGGAATGTACTCTGGTTCCTGGACCACTTAGTCCGTATGTGGCCCCATCCAGCCTCTCACGGGAGATGTTCCCCAACAACACACCACCTAATTCTCAGCAAAATACTTCCAGTGTTTTTTCTGCACACCCATCCAGGGATGCTCAAATTTTATGCTCTTGGAGGATGGAGAATTTCAGGTGTGGCTTAGCTTTACTATTTAGAGTCTTACTTTGGGGACTTTCTTCACTAGTACAAACTGGCTGACCTGCCTTCCTCCCCATGTGAGCTGACCTTTGAGGAAGGGATCCCACCCATCCCCAGTTTAACAGAGCCTCACCTAAGACTTGGGGCTGCTGGCATCTGTAGCTCCGAGATTTCCAGCATCTTTTCTGCTCTCCACATGGCCCTGCACTGCAGGTTGCTACCTGGTCAGTTCTGCAAAGGGCAGGTCTGACTTTCACAGGAAGGAACTGCCCTTCAACCCCACCCCTCATTCTCTTCCCATCTAACTATTTACTTAACTAAAAGACAAAGCTTTTCAAATAAAAGTGTTTTCTTAGAGCAAGCAAGGATTAAGATAGAGAGGGTTGATTAAAACAAAAACAAAATGATTGATCTGGAAAAAAATAAAAAGTAAAGAAAAATAATAAAAACAACCATTCATTAGTATGTTCAATGACAGAAATGTGAAACAGCTGACTGATTTTGATTTGGGTTTCTGCTTCCGTAGAGGATCATGATGCATTCTTCTCTGCCCACATTTCTGGGGCCCCAAAAGATAAGCCCGTGTGAAGAGATGGGCCTGCTGCACAACTGTAAATACTTAATGGCATTGCCAGTTAAGATGGCTCTTCTCTTGACATTCCAGTTTTTATTAAATTCAAAAAAATCTTTCCATATGTGGAGAAGCCTGGTTTAGGGAAAGAACACAGATCCAGGTTCACTGTGAAACGTTCTGAGCTACAGGCCTTGAAACTCAGAGAGAGGTTTGGGGGCCACTAGCACCGGGATCACTTGGGAGCTTGTAAAAAAAACAGCAGAATATCTGGCCCACCCCAGTCCTACGGAATCAGAATCTGCATCTTAACAAGATCTCCGTGTGATTTGTAAATGTATTAATCTTTGAGAAACACTGCTGTAGAATTCCAGTATTTATGTAATATGACATTTTGGCAACTCTCATTTGAGGCAACTTTGTTTGTTCAAGGAACCAATCCCAGAATTGCAAATGAACTGTTCACACAGCTTGCAATTCTAGCCTGCAATCTCTAGTGTGGGAAATAAGACCCAGGGGCCCCCTTTTCAGATAGATTCTTCTAAAGAAAATGAGAGTTTTGTTTTAATGGGCATGAACAGTCTAAATTGTCTTTGAAAATATTTTTTAGGACAGACAAAAATGTCCACAAATTCTACTAAATGGATCATTGCTGATGCATTGAATTTGACCCAACTTCACATGACATTTGTGCCCAAGTGACCCAAAGAGTCAAAGTGGGGACTTTGTTTTGTGTCCTGGAGCAACGAGGATAAGTAAACTCCTCTCCCACATGACTCCTCTAGTCTCTTACTCCAATGGTCATTCTCTCCTGCTGACCACTCCTGAAGCACATCTGGGATCTTAGTTCCCCGACCAGGGATCGAACCTGCAGTGGAAACATGGAATCTTAACCACTGGACCACCAGGGAAGTCCCCTCCCGAAGTACTTCTTACGTTAGTCATTTCTCTGCTCCAAATAAGGAATAGAAGTGCATGATATTTTGAGGAATGGTAAAGTGGGCTATTTGGACCAATCATACTGCTGAAAACAACCAAAATTTGTGGATTAAAACAAAGAAACTGCCTTCTTAAAGAGGTGATAAGATAGAAGGGATTCTGTAGCACATTTGCCAATCTGGGCAAATATGAATTTTCATCCTGTGAAGTTCATGATGGAGGAGGGTACAAATCATAGTTCAGAGTTTGCAAAAGATGTGGTGGCCCCCAGATAAGCTGGAACCCAAAAGAGGGCAGTTCTAGGGTAAAAGTGAACCAGAAGTAACCAAAACCTAAAGATTGGCATCCCAGTTCAGACTACCTAAAGCTTTACACTGGGTTTAAGTGTCTGAGACTGGTAAGGCCCCAAGAACTTAGCAGAAGCAAACATAAACCCCTTGTGAGGTAGGATTGCCATCAAGGATAATCAGGCAAACAGGGAAGTGAGACACCATGAGTAGCAACCAACAGAAGCAAGAGGCATCAGAAATAAACTTCAGATAGTGGAATTATCAGACAATAATTATCAACAGAGTGCTCATTATCTTAAATAGTCAGAAAACATCATCCAGAATGCAGCACAGGGAAACAAAAAGACAGAAAATACAGAAGTAAGCGTAAGAGGCATAGAGAACAGACTGATAATATCTAATATACATTTTATTTGATGTTTCGAAGGGGGAGAAGAAAGAGAAGGGGGGAAGAACCAATGTTAGAGGAAATAATAATGGAAAAGTTTCCAGAATGATGAAAGATGCCAAATTACAGATTTAAGGAGTACAACAAATCCCAAGTAGAGTAAATAAAAAGACTCACACCTCCACATATCACAGTGAAACTGCAGAAAACTACAAGCAAAGAGAGCATCTAAAAACAAGAAAATAAAAAAGGGTATGGTTAGCGTGACAGCTGACTTCTCAAAAGTAACAATAAAAGCTGAAAGCCAATGGAAAAATATCTTTCATGTACTGAAGAAAATTACTGTCCATGTAGAATTCTATAGCCAGTGCAACAATCTTGCAAATATGAAGGTAAAATACAAATGAAGATTTTGTCACCGGCATACCTTCATTAGAGGAATTTCTAAAGCAGTGTTTCACAATTTTTTCATGGCGAAGAACCAGGTTTTTTATTTTGTATCTTTTTAAATGTTCAATCTGTCATAGACTTGGACCTTTGGTTTATTCCTTGCTCCACAGGTCAAGTACACTGATCATCCCTTGGATATTTGGCAATGCTAAATTGCTATACAAGTTTTAGATTCTCAATTTCTGTACTTTGTGGTGGTAACTGACAGTTTGAAGACTGGCAACCTGTCTGTGGACTACACTTTCAGTAGCACAGTTTTCAAGCATGCACTTTAGGCAGAAGGAAAGTGATCCCATATGGGTTGTTTGAGATACAAGAAAGAATACAGAGTCAAGAAAGTGACTGATCTTGTTGAGGACACATTGGTAAAGAATCTGAATGTCAAGTTTTACATGGGAGCAATTTCACATCTCTTTTTAAATTAAGTGAAGCTGAGTTAGCTGTGGTGGCTCATTAAAGCAGTTTTGCAACCCAGCTTTTGATACGTGGCAGGAAAGAGTGAATCTCATTGCAGAGCGGGCGAGGGAGAGAGAGAGAGAGACTTTCCCTCCTCTTTTCAAAATCAAATACATTGTATAATGATGCACAGTTTGTAAGGATTATTACCTTTCCCTGATGTTATAGGTAATTGTGAAAAACCACTTGAGAAAATTGCCCTAGAAAAACCTACTAAAACAAATTTTTAAATCAACTATATTTTCTCTCTCATATTATCACGAGTAGCAAACTAAAACAACCTGTGGCTGGGTGATTTAAGTTACGGAGTTCTCAAGTAGAGATCCGGTTGGGACATGGCAGTATCAGAAGTGCTTCTCCTTTGATTGCTTTAATAAATAATAATGTCACAGCGTAAAAGAGACATTTACAAGCCAAGTCTAGTATTCTTAAAAACAATGAGAGCTTAAAAATAAGATTCCGACTGCTGACTACTGAGGAGTTTATTCTACCAACTAAATCAGAAACTGGCATTCCACTATTTCATGTCTTTTTTATGAGTACCCAAAATACATATTTGGATCTCATCTTTTTCTTTCCCTTTTCACTAATTAATTAATTAATTCCCTTTATCTTCATACACCATTCCTGCTCCCCACTAAAAGCCATTCAACTGTGTTTAATGTGTATGTAATCTTACAAAATATATATTCTTGTAAAATGCATACTGTTTTGTGCACAGGTATCTTTATTACATGCAAATAGCGTTGTGTTGTATATTTTTAAAATCTGGATGGCTCCTTATTTCACTGACTCATAGATTCACAGAAGTTAAATTGACCTTTGAAGTCAAATCCCTCCTTCCTCCCAAGATCATCCACAGGACGACAGGCTGGATGTCCAGGCTGGCTTAAATACTCCGAGTAACGGGAATCTCAGCCTGGTAAGGGGGCCAATTCCATGGTGATAGTCAAATTCCTTCTCCCCACTAACACCTCACCCTTAATGCCGCCCATCGTAGGAACTCTGCACCAGGACCCACAATGGCATCATGAAACAGGGGATGCCTCACAAGGGACCACTCTGCCATCTAGTTTCCCAGGCTGAGATGTAGGAATTGGGTGTTTTAAGATCTACTGACTTGTATTAACTTTGCTTCCCTCAGGTCATTTTCCTCTTCAGAATCCTTCCTCGGCCCCGCCATTTCCCCTGCGCTGTGCTTCCATGGCTCTCCCGGCCCCTTACACACCCGTCTGTCCCTCTTTGGCGCCGGGAGGCCAAACCTGCTGTGTTAGCAGGTGCTCTTCCCTGGCTCCTGTCCACGCTTTGCTGGTTCCGGCCGTCCTGGCTTTGTTCACACTGCTTTCTTTCTCCTGACACCTTTTTCTCTCTCTCTCTTCCCAGACCCAGGTCAACTTCCACTTCTTCTGCCGAGTGTTGGAGACGCACACTGAACGAGGGAGAAAGTCCGTGGCGAAAAGCAACCGAGGCAAAGTAGCCCCAATACAGGAAGCTGACGTCCAAGTGCCCGTGACTGCTCTCTGTTGCAAAGAACGGATAACCACTCTAGTTAGTTTAAGCCATAAAGGAGTTTAACATAAGGCTACCAAGTAGCTCACAGAATCTATGGTCAGAACTAGGGAACAGGTTTGGCAAATGGACTGGAAAGCGGAGGGCGTGAACAGAGCCACGCAGACCACGAAATCCGCCGGCGCGTCGCCGGGATCCCCACCGTCTCCCCCACCGGGAGATCCTGGCCCCAGCGCCGGCTCCCGAGGGAGGATGGAGGCCCCGGACTCCTGTGCCATGGATGCTTTTCCATCTCTCGCCCTATCTTTAACTCACTTCCTCAAAGTTCAGAGGCCAGGGAAGGGCATCTGACTCCCCAGCCTAGGTCCTACTTACATGCCACTTGCTAGGAAGTGAGGAGAGAGAATTATTAGCCCATGAAGATTTCTCAGTCAGAAGTGATGCTCTACCTCCCACCAGACCTCACACGATTGGAAAGTTGGGGCTCCAAACAGAAACAAACCTGCCCTACAGGAGTTAGATAGGTGACTCGTTCTTTTCCAAGCAGGTCCACTTTTCCCAGCCCAGCGACGGCATACGCGTTTTGGAAAACTTGTGAAAACCATCTCAACCAGGATTCTTGGTGATGGAGGGAAAGTGAAAGCCCTACAGTTTGTTGAAAACATCTTGGACTTCCCTGGTGGTGCAGTGGTTAGGAATCTGCCTGCCAATGCAGGGGACACAGGTTCGAGCCCTGGCCTGGGAATATCCCACATGCCACAGAGCAACTAAGCCCATGTGCCACGACTACTGAGCCTGTGCTCTAGAACCCATGTGCCACAACTACTGAGCCCATATGCTGCAACTACTGAAGCCGCGTGCCTAGAGCCCCCCATGCTCCGCAACAAGAGAAGCCCGCGCACCGCAAGGAAGAGTAGCCCCTGCTCACCACAACTAGAGAAAGTCCATGTGCAGCAACAAAGATCCAACGCAGCCAAAAACATAAATAAATAAAATATAATATAATATAATATAATGTTTAAAAAAATAAATTAATTAAAAGGGATCCTTGCTTTAAAAAATACTTTTTTTAAAAAGAAAACTTCTTAATTCCATCAAAAAGGGACTTACACTACTATTAATATTTTATGGTTAATAAATAAGAAGTATCAGCAACTGTGTGAGAATGGGGACCGTGGCTCATGCATCCCTTGTGTTGATGGACACCAGACCTCCGGGAAGCACAAGGAAGGGTCAATAACACAGACATCTCCATTGGCAAGATGCTTCCTTTCATCAAGTTTACTTTTCCAACTGGACCCACGTGCAGACCTATTGCCATTTCAGACCTGTATGATCCTCTCCAGAAGCCTAGGTAGTTAAGTCCTTTCTGGTGAGGTCAGGTCTCAAGGCCATCCTGTACAGTGTTAAACATCGCTCTGGAGGGTACACCCAGAAATACCTCCCGCTGCTGGTCACAGAGGCGGGTATGTTAAGGCCAGAGATGCTCAAGGCTCTGTCTTGGTCACACAGCCAATGAGCTGTCATTGGAGAGGTGGCTTAGGAGAGGACTGGGCCCTGGAACTGGGTCTTCCCACCGCAGTGCAGCCGGTCAGGGTCCACAGCTGTAAGCGTGGAGGAGGAAGGAAAGGAGGGTGGCACGGGGCTCACGGGGGACAGCCAGAGAGCACAGGTGGCCCTCCTGCCAGTGGTCGGCATCCGTGTCAACAGGTGAGAAGAGTAAGATGCCGAAGAGAGTGCCAGGAGCTTCGCCAGCATCCAATCTCCCCTGTTCCGCGGCAGCAGCATGCCAGCCTATTTCATGCGACAATGTGCCCAGCTGGGAGTGTGTGCTTTCCCACCACTCTTGCAGTTAGAAGGGGGCAAGAGAGATGCAAGTGGGTTTCTGGGAGAGCGCCCCTGGAGCTGCTTGTCCTTTTCTTTACTCTCAGTTAGACTGTGGACATAATGGCTGGAGTTCCTGCAGCCATTTTAGAAAGCTGAAGATCTCAGTCATCCTACAGCCAAACAGAAAGATAGGAGGATCTTGAGTCCTGGACTGCTTGCCTCTGAGCTGTTTTCATATGAGTGAATAAACACTATTTTTTATGCCATGCATTTGGGTCTCTTAGCCCAGCAGTACTCATTCATTCTGTGGACCAAAAGGAGCAGAGGTACCAGGGAAATTCAGAAGCCCAATTCTGGGGGGAGCAGTTGCAACTGTTAGAGAAGAAGGGCAGGGAGAAACAGAGCCTTAGCCGCCACCCCCCAACCTGTCCCCGGCTCCCAGGGGACTGGGCTATCGGTCACATCACCAAGATGGAACTTAGTCTAGGGAACCAGAGAGCATCCAGTCTCCAGAGCTTCTATACAAAGCTAGAGCCGAGCTCCAAGAATATATAAAATCACAGTGATGAGTACACTGTGTAGCCCAACATCAAGGCTGCATGAACAGCCAAAGAGATTTAATGCCAAGTTGTTAAAGCCCTCTGGTCTGGAGTCAGAGACCAGGGTGAGGGTCGGCCATGGTGAGCGGTGAAGCGGGATGCTGAGGCCTTCCTCTCACGTCCCTGGGACAGTGAGGAGCCAGGTCCTCACAAAGAGGTCAGCCCATAATATCTCCTCCCGTGAGGAGCTCCCTCAACCCCCAGCCCCGGCTGATCCCTCCCCTCAAAGTGGCAGAGGAGGGGGGCAGTGAGGACCTGCCAGCTGCTCAGGGATAGAGTCAGAGAGAGGGTCCTGGGGGAAGGGGAGGCAGCTGACTGCCCCGGCCCCTGCTCCTGGGGACCCATCAAGGAATCTCCATCAAGGCATCTGTGTGGCCCTCCTGTACTTGACCCAGGAGGACTGAAATCTGCCCATCTCACTGACCCCACCTTGGTCTTGTCCCCACCATCCCAAAATGGCTGCCACAGCTTGCAACATCAAATCTGTATCCGAGCCAGACTTCCCTTTGTGTCTAATTGGCCAGAATTAGGTCACATGACCCAGTGGCAGCAGAGAATGCCAAAATCAATGCATGGCATTTTTTCAAGACTTTTTGTGAGAAATGGCTTCTGCCAGCAAAGAAGGGGGTTAGAAATGGACTTTGAGTAGACAACCCATGGTACGGCCATGGGGACAGAAGGTGCTGCTCTAGAAAGAAGGAACAGCTGCCATCTTAGGCCCTAGAAACTGTCAGAGGCTTAAGTCATGAGAATTTACCAATAACATGCTTAAAGAAGGTGGGGTGGAAAGAATCTGTTGTTTTCTTTTCCCCAATCTTGAAGGTCTGTCAGTCAAGGTGCACTATCCTGTCGTTGGCCAGGGGGTGGGTGTGTAGTCTTGGCGCTCAGAAGGCACTCAGATGCTACAGGTCACTCAAAGTACCTCCACCTGCCGCCTCGCACGCCCCTTTACAAAATCACCCCAAGCACTGTGCTTGTTACAGTACAGAAGTCCCTTCTACACCGGAATTCTGGAGCTATCCCTTAGAGCAACTGAACAAATTACTCTCTCCTGACATTTGAATCTCAAAGTAATAAAAATACAGGAAATGGTTGAAGCCACTGTATTCTGATTTAGGTGTCCTTTAGGTGCCCTCATACCAGCTCTTCTGGATCCCCGGTTGTTCAAATAGTTTAGATATATTTGCCACTCAATATTATTTTAATAAACTCCTTTTCAGATTAAGGTCAGCAGAGTTGCTGTTGCTTGCACTTAAAGAACCCTGGCTGTCACAGATGGAATACCACCTGCTAGCAGGGGAAATAACTCTTTTTTAAAAAAAAACCCAAAAAACTCCAATTCTGTCCACTAAAAGATGTTTGAAAGCCAACTTTTGGTCTACTTTGATGTTATTCAGGCCACATTTCGAACACTAAATTCAGCCCATCGAGTTGAGAAACAAAGCATCTACTTGAGGCCTCGTGCTAATCGACGCCCTCAGCCCCACCCGTGCTTGTATTTGATTTCTCAGTGAACAGATATGAGCCCACCTCATGGCCCACAGTATCCGTGTGCTAGGAAAGTGCCTGGCAGACAATGCATGACCCTCCTCTGTCTCTAAAGTAAAAGAACACATTAATTTTATCAGGGCTTTCAGAGCTGGGAATATTTGCCAGCTTCTCTTACCTCTGCCTAGAGATTCAGCCAAACAACATCTCTCAGTTGTGAAAAACAAAATAGAGAGCAATTACTATTAGGAATACTAAACTTTAATCTTTGCTCTTTAAATGACACGAAAGTCCTTTCCACAAAGGGATCTTCTATCAGGTACCTGTTCTTTACTACCAAAGACATCAAGGAGGCTTCTGTTAAGCAGAGGTTATGCGATCAGGTCCACAGTAGACAGCCAGCCCGATGGAGGTAACAATATTTCATTGCCCGGCCTCAAACGAATACGCCATTATAATGATCGGATCATTAGGAGAGTGGTTCACTCAGACTAACAGCCCTCAAGATATCAGCCTATAAAACAAATCTGACTTGGGTTCTAGGCACTGGTAGCTCCCTGAGGGGCCATGCCTCAGACCTGGGGAGGGAATCCTGCGTTTGCAATCACAAATCAGTGCCTCGGCACCCAGTGAGGAAAATCCGGCAAGACACGTGTGCGGTATGACATGCCCACCATGAGAAATGGCCCGATTGTCACCTGGGCACTGTGCTATTCTCCCGACATCTGCGCGGCATATTATTGTACTGTAGCCACTCAACTCCATGTTCAATGAAAAAAGGGTTTCTTAGCAACCAAAACAAAATTATTTTGCAGCCAGAGGAAAGGTATCTGATTAGCAGAAAATCCAAATTCCAAGTTCTGAATCCGGACTTCTCCCCGTACACAGGGTCTGCCCTGCCTGTGAAGAGGTGTCCGAGGCCAGCACCCTGCACAGGGCTCTCCTCCCCAGCCGCACGCAGCGTGGCTGGCGCCCCTCAGGGGTCGGTGCCAGGCGGAGCAGCGGCACCAGTGCTGGGAAAGGGTGGCCGGGGGGCCGGGTGGGTGTGGGCGGCCCAGGAGGCCCGGCCCGGAAGGGCCTGAGTACACACGCACTGTCACAGAGCATCTGCAAGGCCCGGATTGTCCCGGCGCAATCCCAGGCCTTCGTGAACTTTCTCTGTCCCTGGAGCCGCCTCCCTCCTGTGCTTCCTGACACCATTTTCGGGGGCGTAACACGATGTCCTCAGAGCTCTGCCCTTCCACGGCTTGACACCCTCCCCCGGAGAGCTGGCAGTCGTCCTTATCCGAGGGGAGTTTGCCTGGCATGCACTTGGCAGTGGCTGTCTCAGGGGAGGGACAGAGCAGGCTGGGATTCTGAGTGCAGCCAGGCTGCAAAGGAGACCCCTTTCCCTCCCCCTCTTCAGCCGCCCTACGCTCTGGGGGGCAGGATAGGACAGAGACACTTGGCTTAAGACCCTTCCCTGAACCCCAGATTTCCTAGCACATCCCTCGCATGTGATCTCAGAACAGCACACGCTCGTTTTTGTGATGTCTTACTGTGGTAGCCCCAACCACACCTCTGTGCGATGAAAACGCCCAGGATCTCCGCTTTAGGGGAATGAGAACTCCTCTTAGTCTTTGCTTATCCCCTCTGTGTAGACGATGCCTGGCAGGAAAAAGAGAAGGTGACAGAATTCCATTCACTTGACACAGCACAGCGAAGGTGTGTTTCAGGAGACACGATGGGGGCTCTTACCCGCCTGGAGCCAGGACCGGAGGAAGACACGGGTTGTGACTGAGGATGGAGGTGGGGATTCCGGCCCCTTCCTGGAAGCCAGGGATGAGTGGCCAGGGGAGAGGGGTGAGCAGAGACCTGGGCAGTGTGTGCGCATGCTCACAAGTTGGGGAAAGCAATCAAGCCTCCAAAAGAAGAAGAAACAAAGGGTGCTCCTCTCTCCCCTTCAAAGGAGCCCTGCAAACACCAATTGCTCAACTTTTCACCTTTCAGGTTTTATGTCCCTCCCATAGGCTGCTTTTGAAAACCCCAACTCCACCTGGATTAACAATAAGGAAATTTGTCATCCCGCAAGGTGGGAGAGAGCAGAGCAGGCAGCTCAGGCCGCCGGGTCTTGGGCTCCCATTGCCGGCTGTGCTGGACACATCCTGGGGCTGCGGCGAGGCGGCCACGTCTGTGCCAGGCATCATTTCAGACGTGGTGCATGGGCTGAACTGTGTCCCCCAGGTTCGTACGCTGAAGTCCTAACCCCCAGTACCTCAGAATTTGACTGTATTTGGAGATTGGGTCTTTAAAAAGATAATTAAGGCAAAACAAGGTCATTAGGGTGGACCCTAATCAGACTAGTGTTCTTTTTCTTAAAGTTTTTTTTTTTTTTTGATGTGGACCATTTTTAAAGTCTTTATTGCATTTGTTAAAACATTGCTTCTGTTTTATGTTTTGGTTTTTTGGCCACAAGGCATGTGGGATCTTAGCTCCCCGACCAGGGATCGAACCCACACCCCCTGCATTGGAAGGTGAAGTCTTAACCACTGGACCACCAGGGAAGTCCCCAGACTAGCATTCTTATAAGAAGAGGAGATTGGGCCACAGACGCACAGAAGGAAGACCATGTAAAGACACAGAGAAAAGACCACCATCTACAAGCCAAAGAGAGAGATCTCATAAGAAACCAAGACTGCTGACACCTTGAGCTTGGACTTCTGTGAGACAATACATTTCTATTGTTTAAGCTACGCGGTCTGGTACTTTGTTATGGCAGCCCTACCAAACACACGCGTGGCTATGTCCAGAAACACAGAGGACCCACTCTCTTTTCCTTGGGATTCTGCTCCCAACAGATGTTGCCTCATGTCTCACTGGCCAGAATCAGGTCTCAGACACCTTCCTGGTCAACCTGGCAAGACGAATGGAACTGATGTGATTGTATTAAACTCCTCATCTGAGATGGAATGGATATGAGAACGGAAACCCCCAAGGTCACCACAGAGCTGCAGGAAGAATAATTCTCTCTCTGTTTCTTCTTCCTTTGACTCTTATACCCAGGAGACAACAGGATAGGAAGACCCCAAATATGGGAAATGAAACATACTAGTATGTATTGTGGCTGATTATATTTCCCTTTCAAGCTCTTAAATTATGTAGGTCTATTTGATTTTTTGTAGAAACCAACAGACTTTTACCTTTTGAAATCATATCTTATTTGAAGAAAGATGCAGCTTCTACAAAAAAAGAACCACTCAACATTTGTCCTTTGAGGTCACAAGGCAAAACGTTCTTTGTCATCTGTTAAGGGCAATGCACAGTGCCTCACATATAGCTGGTGCCTGATAGTGAATGAAGATTCCTGGTTACTTTAAGAACTTTTGCTTTATGAGAAAAAGGAAGAATTGAGTGAAAATCTGAGCAATGTTTAGGAACCAAACAGAAGCAACCAAAGCTAGCCAACAGATTGAAACATTAGATTTTATCCCTCAGCAATGAATACATCCAGGCTTTGATTGATCCCTCTGCCCAGAAGCGACTGTATAATTACTTTGCAAACAGGTTTGGCGTTTGGTAAATCTGGGGAAGACGCTGGATATACTCTCCTGCTATCCCCACACACGACGGTGCTGGAGTTATGGTCCCAAAGCGTGCCCTGCCCATAGCACCTTAAACAACCACATTTAAGATAACACAGCCCCTCTCCACAGCCAGATCATACTGGATCACTGAAAGACAACCGACCCATGGGCGAGCCAATGTCTCTGTTGGTCAGTGACATCCACCTCAAAAAATATGGGATGTGCTCATCAGATATCTGAACTGTGAAATCATCTCAAGCAAGCAGCAAGAACAGTATCGGAAAAGATGCAAAGACAATGCTCCTAGAACAGTGGAAGCTCCACATGTTTATGGATAAAAGGAGCTGGGAGGTAGAATTGGGGTCGCGACAAGCCAAGTGCTGAAGACGCAGGAACTGAAAGGTACGAGGCAGGTGTACAACATGGTGGCTGCCTTCCGAAGTCAGCACAGAGCACCGTATTCTTATGAACATGGTGTAGAATCTTCAGGCCTTCCCTTTAGGGCAGTGCGTTCTGTTGGGATGCCCCCAGTGTGTCATGACTCTCTTTGATGGTGGATTTGCTTTGACCCCAGAGCTATTTATAGCCACATCTTATACATGTAGTTTGCAAATCAACCAGCTCAAGAGAATCACTGAGCCCCTCTCCCTGCGCTTCAATTGATCAGGAGTTTGGATGAGGGTCACCAAGTTCTTTTCCAGTGCTACCGTTTTGTCACCATGAGTTTCACCAATGCCTTCTCTTCCTCGCTGCGTCTAGACATGAAAAAATACAGGAACATTTTCCAGGGGGATGAGACCCCCTTTAAGGCAGATCTTGGGGAATTTGACAAAAAAAAATACCCACAAAATTTAGAAACCATAGCTACTCCAGGCAATATCAGCCTATTTGGTCACTTGGCTTCCCTATACCACCCCTGGGCTTCTGGTCTTGATCTGGAATCACAGACCATGCTTCTCTTGTGTCCCTAGCTTGCTTCTGGGCAAGGAATGGTTGGAGCCACTTTCCCCAAAGTCTCCGACCTGGACTGCCAGACCAACATACCAATTTCCAAAGGCTAGCTCACCACGGGAATGTGTGATAACAAACATCGACTTTCATTTTTCTGATTTCCTCTGTTAGCATATTTCCCATAAACCTAATCCCTGGAGACCTTGGGGTACAAACACAAAAACACAAATTGAATCCGAATTCCCCAGAAGAAGGAAGCCAGAGGACTGTGGAGAGAAGGCCAAAGACAGTGATTCGCGTTGCTCTGGGCACGTGTGAAAAGAGGAGGAATACTGCTCCCAGGTCAGTGCCTGGAAAACTCATGCCCACTTGGTTGGCAGATCAGACCACCGCGTTTTCTGGACACACACATCCGGCCTTCCGGCATTTGCTTCTTAATCTTCCTAGCTGTTCGTTGCCCCGATGATTCAGGTCCGAGGCGGAGGGTACGGATTAGCTGTAATAACCCCCCCTGCTTTGGAGGCATGTTATGGAGCACACGTTTGCTCTCTCCATCACCACATTTTCAAAGGCCTATTGGAAATGTCAGGAAAAATTAGCTTAAAAAGGTTTCTGAAGTAAAGGCTGGTCAAAGGGACATAGCAGGAGTCCTTTATGTGCCTGTGTGCTCTGCCGGGGCCTGGGGTGTGACCATGCGGTGGATTCAGGACAAAGCAAGGTGGGTGGCTGATCAGCGCACAGGGGAAGATGCTTTAGGACTTCACGGAGCTGTTTTCCATAATCCTCCTCACTGACAGTCACATCCATTTGGGAAGGACTTGGGTCCTTCAAGGTAGATACCATGGAAACCTCCCATGAGGAAAAACCATAAAGGCGCCGTGTCTGTAGTGCACCAGCTTTTCTAGGAAGAGCTGTTTAACAAAAGCACCAGCCTGGTCTCCACTTTGTGAGACTGCATCACCGCCAGTGCCCTCGGCCAGGCTTCCAGCATGAGCCACCAAGGCTGCTCTTGTTCTAAAACGAGCCAGGTACACTGATGGTCGGGCAGAGGAGGGTGGGCGGGACCTGCTGTGACTGACAGCTCCAGGCACTGAAGTCTTGGAGCCTCGGGACCCTTTGCACTCAATGACAGACCAAAATTATATGCCTTTTACGAGGATGCAGAAGAACTAGACTCCCCTACACTGCTAGTGGGGGGTTAAAACGGTACGAACACTTTGGAAACAGCTTGGCAAGTTTCTTTCTTTTTTTTCCTACTGAAGTATAGCTGATTATGCTAAACAATATTATATTAGTTTCAGGGGTACAACATAGTGATTCAATATTTTTATAGATTATACTCCATTTAAAGCTATTATAAAATCTTGGCTATTTTCCCTGTGCTGTACAATATATCCTTGTAGCTTATTTATTTTATACAGAGTAGTTTGTATCTCCAAATCCCCCACCCCTATCTGAGCTTCCCACCACGCTGGTAACCACTAGTTTGTTCTCTATTATCAGAGTCTGTTTCTGTTTTGTTATAGTCATTCATTTTATCTTTTAGATTCCACATATAAGTGATAACATACAGTATTTGTCTTTGTTTGTCTGACTTAGTTCACTGAGCATAATACCCTCCGGGTCCATCCATGTTGTTGCAAAGGGCAGAATTTCATTGCATTGTATACATATATACATTTTTATCCATGCATCTGCCAATGGACATTTAGGTTGCTTCCGTATATTTGCTACTGTAAATAATGCTGCTTCGAACATTGGGGCTTGGCAGTTTCTTAAAAAGTTAAACACATACCCACCATAAGATCCAGCCATTGTACTCCCAGGTATTTTCCCAAAGGAAAAGAAAGCTACTACCGTACAAAGACTTGTGCGTGAATGTTCACAGCAGCTTTATTTATAACAGCCAAACCTGGAAACGTGCCAGTGTCCATCCACAGGTAAATAAATAGATGATGGTAAATCCAGTCAATGGAATAGCACCCAGGAAAAAAAAAAAAAGACTGAACCATTCGTGCATACAGTGGTATGGATGAATCTCAAAATAATTGTGCTGAGTGGAAAAAGCCAGACAAAAAAGAATACGCACTACATAATTCCACTTATTTCAAAGTCTAGAAAATTCAGACTAATCTGTATTGACAGAAAGTATCAGTGGTTTCCTGTGGTTGAAGTAGACAGCAGGAAGGGGGCAGGAAGGGGTTACAAAGGGGCACGAGGAAATTTGGGGCTAATGGGTATGTTCCTTATCTTTATTGTGATGGTGATTTCACAGGCGTAAACACAGGACAAAGCTTATCAATTACATCCTTTCAATATGTGCAGTTTATTGTATGTCAATTGTGCCTCAGTAAAGCTGTTTTAAAAACATATATGTCTTTTACTCTTCTGGGAACGACCTCCTCTTTATCCTCTGAGCATCTAACACGTCTCTGGAAAGGTTTCTTGGCCACCACTCCTCCCCTCCCCCCTCCCCACTCTATTTAGGCCCACACTGTGCTCCCGTCCCTCTAGGATAACACTCATTAGGGTATTTTGTAAGGATTGATTGGTTTGTGTGGTACTGAGAGCAGGGCTCCAGCTTTCACTTTTGTGTCCTTGGCACGTACCATGGCACCAGGAACATAGATGCTCAGTGAGTGTTTGTTGAATGACTAAATGAAAGAATTTTAAATATTCACTTTGCATCTTCTGAAACACTAGATACAAAAGTAGGGACATAATATATGCCTAACATTCAATAAAGGATGGATGAATGGATGGAAGGATGGTTGGAGGGACGGACAGACAGATGGGATCCACTAGCCTGACCACACCTGAGGCTGTAGCATCTGAGGCTATACTTCCGCATGACCTGGAGTTAGCTTCTGAAATCTCCCCCTGAACGCTTCCCAATAGCCACAGTGCCCCCAGGCCAGCAGTCCAGACCCCATGCTCCCTCCGTGCCAGGCATCATGAGATCCAGTCCACCCCAGAGCCCTGTTGTGACATCAGGAATTTTTCCAGGCCTTTCCAAATCAATATTTCACCTGGAAAATGTTCTACTTTGTCAGGGTGCTGAGTGGAGAAAAATGGAATAAATTATTCCAGTCTGATGCCTTCTTTTTTTCTAATAAACCCCAATTTCCCAAATTATAATTAAAAGGAAAATATTAGAGCACAAACAGCATTATAACATTGAATTGCTGTACTTGGTGGAGTTTCCTCTCTAAATCCACATCAACAGGCAATTTAACAATAGGAGAAATCTCAATGGGAGTTCAACAGATGAAATTAACACAGCACACAGCTCTGGACTAAAATATTTCTTTGCCCATGTAATTGCTTGCAGCCACCCTTGTGTAAAAGCCCCCATCAGATTACAGGATTTGTTGTATGTAAATTGAAGAATAAATGGTTGGTAGCACCTTTCAGCTCTGTGATGCTGGAAATGAGTTTTTTAATAGGAAATTAGATTAGTAATATTTTAGTCAACAAAAATGTGGAAAAATTCTGCATAAAGATGAGAAAATCATTCATGCACAGAGACTTTAGCATCAAGAGTGAACAATTGTTGAAATCTGTGAATGGTTATTCACAAAAGAATTTCTCGACATTTCTCCTGGCCAAAGTCCAGGGCAGAAAAAGAAAATGATTTTCTTTATACCTTTATCACGAGATTCCACCACAATGCGCGTTCTAGATAACCACAGTAGAGTCCCTTCCCGCAAGCTCCCAACATTTTGTGTGTAACCTGGAAGCTTAAATCAGCTGCAGAGGTAATTACGGTGCTTCCTGCATCCTAATACATGGGATGTGGGCTGCATTGTAAGAACATTAGCTCATGGCCCCTGCAAGGCCAGAGATGGGGATTCACGGGGTGGGGGAGAGTGTCAGGGGGAGGGAGGCGGAATCTGGGGTCTGGTTTCCTTGCTCCAGCAAGGGGACCTGGCTGTGTTCTGGGAACCAGGGTGAGATGGGCCTTACCTGTTGTTCTAGGCCAGAAGGAACAGGGAATTTGATACCAGGGTCTCACTCTCAACCCAGGAAAAGTGGAAGCCAGGACAGAGCACGCAGTCCCAGTGAGTGGAAGAGACCAGGGCAGAGAGAACAGTACTTAAGGGCTGGTCACCAAGTCCCCGAGAGCCAGGCTGAGGAGAAGCAGAATTAGAGTTTTCAGTTTTGGAGACCACGCCCAGAAGGACCCCTGCAGCAGAGACAAATCTAGGCTTTGAAACTAGTGTGTGAAACTCACACAGTCAGGGGAGCTCTAGGAAAAGAAGAGAAAGTTATGACTCTCCCACAAGGCACAAGGTCTTCTTGGAAGGGGCCTTGCAAGGGAGGGGCCTGGAACTGAAGCTTCGTGAGCCGCCCCGTGAACCCGCCTCTGCCCTCAAGACATCCCTGTGAAAGAGAGGAAACCCTCTGTGGGCCTGTGACTGACCGTGGCTGGGAGAAGATGACACCAAGAGATGGGTTATCTTTCTTCACCGAGGTTGGGTGGTGCAGAGGGAAGGGGCAGAGCGCTGGTGTCTGGAGCTGGTCCTGGACGAGGAACAGAAAACCGCTGCAGGTGGCCGTCCAGCCCTCCTCCACCAGAAGCAGGGAGTGGACGGTGTGGGCTCTGTCAACAGGCACAGGCCTGCAGAAAGCTGCCCCACTCCTTCTAAATGGCCTTTCAGAGAGCTGCGCTGAGGCAGCAGCACGACAGAGAACCCGGTAGAATCAAGGCCAAGGGAGCCTGAGAAAGGGTGGTTCAGTCTCTAATTTTGTCTGGTTGGGAGCATTGGCTCTAATGGAGAGCCACACCACCTCAGTCTGAATCCTGGCTCTACCACTCGCTAGCTGTGTGACTTTGGACAAATAATAAACCTCTCTATGCTCAGTTTTTCACATCTATAAAATGGGTACCATAATAGATAGCATCGACCTCGTAGGGCTGTTGTGCATTAATGTATCTCAAGCACTTAGACCGGTCTAGGAATAAATACAAGCTATGATTATTATCTGCTCCTTGTAAATGATAATTATGCAGATTGATGGATCTCAAACATGTGTACCTTAGCATCAACTGGCAACACTTTTTTAAGTAAACTTTTTATTGAAATATAAGGTACGTATAGAAAAAGCACACAAAGCATAACTGTACAGCTTAATACATTTTCATGAAGCAATAAGTGATAACACATGATATTTGTCTTTCTCTGTCTGACTTACTTCACTTAGTATGATAATCTCTAGGTCCATCCATGTTGCTGCAAATGGCATTATTTCATCCTTTTTTATGGCTGAGTAATACATACACAATGGAATATTACGCAGCCAATGTATCTTTTAAAAACAATATCTGGCACAGTGTGCAGCCCATAGCACCTGCTCAGTGCCTGCTGAACTGATCTGAACTAGTTCTCCCCCCTCATTCAGAGTGAAATGGATTCCATCGTGTTGCCTTTCTGCACTGAGATTAGGCAGGGAATTACAGGATTGACGAGCTGCAAGTTTCCCAAAGAGTGTGGACTTGCTTTAAGTTAATCAATGAATCAAGAACATTGCAGGGAAGCTGCCAGAAGAGAAGGCCCATGGAGAAAGCACAGAAACACAGAGTACAAGCTTCATCCCCGGGGAAGCAGACAGACCAGGGGGACCATAAGACCTGAGCACACAGAAGCACGACCAACAATGAGACGCCAAACGTGAGAAGTGCCCAGTGGGCAGCATATGTAATCGAAGAGGTGTGTGTGGAGAGAAATCACAGAGCAGCTGGGGGAGAGTTTTATAGGAAGGAGACAGGAACTAAGTTAGACGTTGAGGGGTGAGCTGGATCCGGGCAGGCAGAATGGCTGGTGGCGAGGGCAGGGCGGAGGGGGACCTTTTAGTCCAGGGAACGTCGTGGACCCAGATCAGACAGGAAGGAGGGATGCAGTCTGATGGGAGGGCAAGTTAGAGATGTGACCTAGAGGAGAAGAGGCCAGAAAGGTGCGTCTGGGTCATGGAGAGCCTTGATGTCAAGCTAAGGAAGTTGAACATTTTGTCACAGGCCATGAGGCTCCGTGGGTCCCTTGAGCTGCAGAGTGACTTGATAACGTTGATTCAGGAAGGTTGGTCTGGCTTCAGGTTACGGTCCCAACCGGAAGCTCCCAGTGCAGATGGCACCGAATAATCTAGCAAGTCACCCTATGGCCATAGGACAGCCTGGTCCTGACCAGCAGGGACTATTCACTGTGTTCCTCAGCCCTGGTGCGTCCACCTGCTCTGGTCGCTTCTCACTCACAGTTGGACGTTCCTTCTACAGGCTTCTGTGTTCTCCGAGGGGCCCTTCTCACCGCAAGAGAAACAAAACAAAAACGAAGGCAAGAAGGAGCCATTTGAGAATTCTTGCAACATCTGTGCAAGCTGGGTAATGGACAAATATTCTTACCTGGGACTGAGCAGCCGAATCAGGAAAATTAAAGAACGAGTAGACTTAATAGGTTTTTCGGGGGGGGGGTCCCCCCAGCCCCAGACAGTATCCAACCGTTCCCTGCAGTAGACAATTAAACTACTCTAAAACACAACTACTTCCCAAGAAACCAGAGCATCTTAATAACTCAAGGAACTTAAGCAGAATAATAAGCTTCAAAAACAAATTATGATTTTGGAGTTATTTAAACAACTACTGTATAAACATGTTGGGAAATTTCCTCCGAAGAGTAACAGACCCAAAGAGGGGTTGTAGTAAATATCCTGAATGTCTCCACCCAGCCCTCAGGAAGCAAGGGTCTGTCACTCATCGGCAGGCCGGGCAAGGTGAGCTGGCTCTTTTGGGGACAGGAGTGGTGGCCTCTGCTCCTGGGGTAAGAGTCGAATCCATAACACAGGGAAGAGTTTTGGGTGCGGGGTCCCAACCTGGATGCACGAGCTCTGAGCATGTGATGAATCGGAGACCACAGCTTCCAACAGTCAGTTTCTACAAAAGGCATCTGCTGTTTTTCTCTTTCTGACTTACTTCACTCTGTATGACAGACTCTAGGTCCATCCACCTCGCTACAAATAACTCAGTTTCGTTTCTTTTTATGGCGAGTAATATTCCATTGTATATATGTGCCACATCTCCTTTATCCATTCATCTGTTGATGGACACTTAGGTTGCTTCCATGTCCTGGCTATTGTAAATAGAACTGCAATGAACATTTTGGTACATGACTCTTTTTGAATTATGGTTTTCTCAGGGTATATGCCCAGTAGTAGGATTGCTGGGTCATATGGTAGTTCTAGTTTTAGTTTTTTAAGGAACCTCCATACTGTTCTCCACAGTGGCTGTATCAATTTACATTCCCACCACCGTATGCTAACACATATATGGAATCTAAAAAAAAAAAAAAAAAAAAATGGTCATGAAGAATCTAGGGGCAAGACGGGAATAAAGACACAGACCTACTAGAGAATGGACTTGAGGATACGGGGAGGGGGAAGGGAAAGCTGGGACAAAGTGAGAGAGTGGCATGGACATATATACACTACCAAACGTAAGATAGATAGCTAGTGGGAAGCAGCCACATAGCACAGGGAGATCAGCTCAGTGCTTTGTGACCACCTAGAGGGGTGGGATAGGGAGGGTGGGAGGGAGGGAGACGCAAGAGGGAAGAGATATGGGGACATATGTATATGTATAACTGATTCACTTTGTTATAAAGCAGAAACTAACACACCATTGTAAAGCAATTATACTCCAATAAAGATGTTTTTTAAAAAGGCATCTTCTGGAGGAGAGGAGGGAACAGGAGAGGGACCAGTGGGTGGAGGGTGAAGAGCCCAGTGACTGTTTAAGATCCAGTTTTCTGAACATCCCTGCAAACTCCCTCTGAGCCCCATGGAGAGAAGGGGGCTTCCAGGAAAATCTGAAGGAGATACTCTCACAAAGGAATCTGTGAAGAAGAAAAACTACTACCCTTTGGGGGGCACTTAGGTTCTAAGCATGGGACTAAGCAGTTGTGTTATTGATAAATCGTCTTAACAACCCTATCTGGTAGGTACTGAAATGGGGTACTGTCCCCATTTCACTGATGGGAACACTGAGGCTTGCAGGGGTTAAAAGCCAAGATTATCCAGTGAGTAAGTGGCAAAGCTGGGATCCAAACCCTGGTCAGCTGACTCGAGCCCATGCCCATTGACACTGCACTGATTTGTGTCACAAACAAGAATGGGGGGCAATGGGGAGGGACGGTGAGCCCCAATGGGAGGTTGAGGGCCCCCGGAGACCATGGCCTCGGGCACAGGCACTGGTAGACCCAGAGAGGGCACCAGCAGCAGAGGCAGTGGCTCCTCAGCGCCGCAGACAAGAGCAAAGCAGAGCGAAGACCACGAGAGAAGTGAGGGTCCCAGGGACATGGGGGCCGGGTGTCTTCAACGTACAGGTGGCAGTAGAAGTGATGAATAGGAAGGGGACAAAAGAGAGAAGAGAAGAGGGCCCAGGACATATCCCAGAGGAACACCAACATTTCAGGGATGAAGGTGGGGGTCAATACTCCATCCACTGAATTTTATTAAAACATGTCAAATTTCATTAGGAATAACTCTCAAAGTCACTCAAGAGTCTAGGAGTATTTGCCTTTTTAAAATTTTTCTACTTCAAACGTACCTACGTCTGTTTCCTTATACCTTGCTCTGTCTCTCTTTCTCTGTCTCTCGCTCATTGTTTACAGAAACACTACACGCTTGCTTTAAGTGCAAAAAGGGAAATCAGAAAGACACTACAGCAAAAACTTCAAGTCCTTTAAATAAAGTTTCAGGCGAAGCATTCACTCAACAAACATTTATTGAGTGTCTACTTTGAGAAAGAAGCCAGGTTAATTTCATGGTCAATTAATTTCACGAAGTTAACCTATCAGAGGTGATGGATGTAGTGTCCTGGGTGTCATCTGGGGACAGCAAAGTGTGATCCAAGCCTGGAACACGTTTGGAGAGATGCAGCTGAGCTGCTTGGTCAAACCAAAAGACAGTGGAGGCTGGGTCACCAAAGAGGGCTTGCACAGAGGGAACGTAAACCAAAGCCAGAAATAAGCCTGAAACACAATGCTGGGATTAAACAAATCCTTGAGGTTAACTGGGTGAAAAGATCAATGTGGAGATTTAAGCATCAGAATCGGGCCTCAGGGCTCACCCAAGACCAAGGGTTCAGGGTGCACCTCTAGGGTCTTGAAGGGATCCAGCTGTTTTTAAAACAATGGGCCAAAGTCTCATCTGGATTAGAATGGACTCGAGTCCTGCATCGTGGATGGATCACTGTGCAAGGTGTTGCAATATCTCACCTTCAGATTCACCAAAATGGGATTTAACATGCGTGTCCCTAAAAGTCTTAGTATTCGTGGGTTTTTTCCAACTGATGGTCCCATTTTCACATGAAAAACCATAGATCTTAGCAAAGATCTTGCTTTAAGTGCTCCCTCTGACTGTTATCAGCAAGTCCCCATTAGAATAAGACTGTGTTACTCGCTGGAGTGTTCCCAGCATCTAACCCAGAACTCGGCACACAGTGGGAACTACAAACGAGTGAGTGAGTGAATGAATGACTTTCCCTAAACTGACTCCACATTACACATTGTCCATTTCATGCCTTGTAAACTGGCATCTTCTTTAAAAATCAATATTGGCCTCTTCATGGCCTTACAATTACCTTGAATAGATCACACAAACAGGATATCCATGGCTTTCAATTAATCCAGAGGGAGCCCTAAAAGGACTTCAGATGGGCAGCGGAAGATACTACCACAGTGTATGAAGTAGCCAATCAGAGATTAGAAGTCCCTGATGAGCCATCCCCTAATGAATGGAGAGAACATTTCCTGGCTTACGGGAAGGAGAGCTGGAGCCAAGGGAAGTGCCTCGTTCAGCTGGATTAGTTATTGGAAACTCGTTTCCTTGGGCCAGCCGGTTCTTCCAGACGCGAAGTCTGTGGCTGCCTGCGTCTCTTCCCCAGGGGCACGGACCAGAGGAGAGGGCCCGGGGGCATCAGCTGCTGGCTCCTGCTTCACAACCCCACAGCCCATTTAAAGGAGCAGAGGATGGACACAGCTGTACGGTGAAGCAGCGGGCAAACCCCAGAGAGCCTCCTGGAAGAGGTGCCCCATCCTTCTGAGCCGCCCAACCCTGCCCCCTGCCCTGAAACACACCCAGTAACCTCCTGTGTTTCTCTCCAGATGCTGTGACTGTGTTTGATTAGGATCTGGAGTGAAATAAGCCACTGGTTTCATTGGGAATGTCTCAGAGTAAAAGTTTCTTTCTATGCATAATTAATATTCTGCCTCTTTGGAGATAAATTTTATCTATCCAACTCTGTAAATGGATTGTTTCCCCTTGGCCATTAGTATGTCATCTCTTTACCAAAAATAAAATAAAATACAAAGAAAAAGGATAGGTAAAGAAGAACTCACTAAAAATGATTTACATTTTTATTCCAACGTGAAAAGCTTAAGAATGTTTTTAATGCCTGTCCAGCTTGAAACCCGCTGCAAATGTCTTACAACATTTTGTAACAGGCTTTTCCCATCTGTGCTGAAAACAGCTGATGATTTAATGCAAATTGTTATTGTGTTTTTGCACAATCTCCCAGCGATCTTTTCTATTTTGTATTAGCATTTGGGAGTCTCTTTTGCATCTGCTTCAGAAACTCGCCTGCTAGGACTGGCTTTCTGTTGTGGCCACTCTGTGTTCTAACGCATCCTGCTTTCCCCATGGTTCAGACCCTTATTTTATTTTTTTAAATTTGTCTGCCTTTAATCTCATAGGACTCTTTCTTTTCTCAACATTAAAACCTGGCTTAGAAATACATACTTTCTGGTCTAAGAGGTTTAAATAGTGAAGCAAAGGATCCAAAGCATGGAACAGTAGTTACCAACAAGGGACCCAGTGGGGTCTGCAGTTCCACACGCAGGCCTGGCTGGTTGTCTATTTCAAAAGGCATTTTTGGACTAAAGTAAACCATTATAGAACCATTATATTTATCTCACATAATGTATATAATATATGGACATATGTATTTGTAAGTGTACACAAATAGTATTATGATTAATAAAATTTATTTTCAGGGCATTGTTAATTTCCTAACTCTTTATGCATTATATTGTTTCTTTTCCCAATCAATGAATTACCATCAAGTAAGGAATTTTAAATTGTTAAAAACAAAAAAACCATCCTTTTGATAAAACCCTTATAACCCCACAGGTTCAGGACAATGGGTTCCACATTGTGATTGGGCTGTTCACCAACCGGCAAGTCACAAACTCTCGGAATCCCCATTTCCTCATGCGTAAAATTGGACTCTCATTTCCCTAACGTGCTTCACAGGGTTTGGGGATGCGAAAGAAGAGAATGCTGTACAAATTGTAAAGCACTACACGCATAAGTCAACCCAGTAATGTGGGAGCCACAGGCCGCTGTGCCCTCTGATGGGCACAACCCAGTAATGTGGGAGCCAGAGGGCCGCTGTGCCCTCTGATGGCTGGTTCAGATTTTGTGTTAACGCTTTGGTTGCTTGGACCAGAGGGCGAGCTCCTCAGGCTCAGATGGGAGGCAAGCCATGCAGATAACATTAAAGAAGGCTTGGAAATGGAGTTGCAAGTCAAGGGCATGTGCAGGACAAATTCACTTGGAGGCCCCACAAGCCAAGTTCAAAGCTTTGCATGATTCCAAAATACCCGGCTTTCAGGGCAAGTCCTCATTCCAGCTCTGTCTGGGTTGTCAGGCTAATGTTTGCTCCCATTTCATCCCAACATGAACAACCGTGATAAGTTTGTTGCCACTGACAACGAGAGCCGAATAAAAGCAAATCAGATATGAGCTGAACCCTGAAACCAAATCATTCACCAAGGTCACGATTGGTTTAGAAATTTGGGCTGTTTCCTTCCTGTCCCTTGCCAGCAATTTATGGCACTTCCCCCTTGTAGTTTGCAGTCGGCTGGGCCCTGAGCCACGTGAGACTGTTTTTAATGGCAAAATCTTCAAAGTTGTACTTAAAATATTTGCATCGTAAAATCCCTCATGGAAGCCAAACTTCAGTTTCAGAAGGAGCGTCCTAGCAAGCAGCAACCTGCCTTCAGAGAAGGGAGAAGGGCTCCCGCCCTGACACCACCTTCCAGCCGCTGATCCGAGAGCTGATGACACCCCAGGAGGAGACTCAGATCATCACGAGACTTTGCAGAGATGGGAACAAGCTCCAAACGGTTTTTCTAAGCCAACGACAGTGCAAGGTGACTCAGCAGTTAGTTGAGCAATTCAAAAAAGCCCTTTTTTCACACATTTAATTGATCCTGTGAGGAAATAAATGTTAAGGATGAAAGATGAGTAATTGTTCGGTTTCACAGTGGGAAGCCTTAGTCCTTGTTTCTTGCACTTTTCTCCCGTGTCCGGAATGAAATAGACACATCTAGGGAGTGACAGGCCAGCGCACAGATAACTCGCTTTAAAAAATTAAAAATGAGGAGATAAAAACTGATCGTTGAAATTTAAACTCAGAAAGGAAAAAAAAAAAAAAAACCTCACGAGGAAAAGCGATTACCCTCTTTAGCAAAGACGTTTGATCTTATCTGACTCATAATGGAATCTTTTATAAAAATCAAATTCTCCACTATAGGGTTTAATCTAAAAAAACTAAATTTATGGACAAAGGGCACCCATCGATTTTTCCTTTGCTGAATATGAAAGCTGAGGGAAAAGGAAAAGGAGGCAGAGGAAGATGTATGCTGACTGGGAAGATGATGAATTTTGGAGGGAACAACCCATCTAACGGGAAAATAAGCTCCTTCCGTGTGGAAGGCAATGATAATCCCACCTTTTCTCTATGAAATCTGAAGTAAAATATCAGTTTCTTGTTCCAAAAAAAAAAAAAAGCTTATGCTCAGAATTACAACCTTCATCCTCCTTGCACTAAAAAAAAAAAAAAAAGTCAATTTAATTCAACCAGCTTTGTGATCTAATCATTACTCAGAGCTGAAGATGGTTTTTCCATTAAAGTCTCTCCATCATTCTCACTTTCTGACCTGTGAACATTCTTATTAGCTGCCTTATTAAGATGATATCCTGTCTCTGAAGTAAGAAAAGATTATCTCCTTGCCTGACATGTCATTGTCAGAGTAATCTTTGTTAAAAAAAAAAAAAAGAAGAAAAGAACTGACTGTTAAATAGACATTTAAATGTACGGCACACCATGTCGTACAAGGACATCCACGATGGGACAAGCATGATGGAACCTCAGTCACTTTCTCTGCCAGGACGAGCAAACAAAGCCAGAAACAAATTACTATCTGCTTAAGCTCAGGTTGATATCAACTGGAGGTAAGACTTGGGTTTTAAGAATGAAATAAGGGACACATGAAAATAACCAGCTAAATATAGAATTACGTACGCATTTCACATCTGCTGCATGTGCCTGTCATGTGTATACACGAACAACGTCTACTCTCTAATGAAAACAATCGGAGAAGGGGAGCAGCCCAGGAGATGAGTGCCCTTTTGGGGTAAATGATGTGGACAGAGAAGCCTCCGGACCCCTGGTCTCTTCTTCCCTCTGGCCTCGTGTTCAGACTCATGGTGGCAGATCATGACAAAGCCCACTGCCGCCTAAGTGGTGGTCAGCAATCTTTGCTTATTTTCTGCCCTTTTTCAAAAAGGGTTTGCAACAAAACCAATGGCCCCCACTCGATGAAACAAAATTCATTTGGTTTACCGTCTCGGAGTTGACAGATTTGACTTCCTTGGCAGAAAACCTGAGGAGCCCGGGTCCATCTCTCCTTCCTTTTAGTGATACCTGGGCTCCGCTCACCTCTGAGCTGCCTTTGGTCTAACTGACTCCAGGGAAAGGAGATGGGTGGGGTGCTTGAGTTACACAGACTACTGCTACATTATATAATGTTGTTTTATAATGTATAGTTACATATACATATTTATAAGACTATCTATAGTCCTAATGGCCTAAGAGAAGCGATAACAGGGGGACCACGTTTTCTGAGGGACAGTTGAGTGCACCTCCATCCTTAGCTGTGTGAGGGCCTCGGGGTTGCCACCTGCACCCTTTCCTGACTTGAGACTTCTCCCTGTGGACACACTCTCCCTCTGGTCCCAGCAAGTCCTTGTGAGATGTGCTGGAGCAGAGACCAGTTCATTTAGACAAGATTGCTTCATCGGGCATATTCTCACTTCTGTGCTGACCCACATCTATTTCTCCTCCTCTTCTCTGTGTGGCTCAAACTGTCAGTTTTAATCAACAAATCCTCTGTGATTTAGGCTCCCACAGCATTCAGTACTGTCTCTCTTCTCACTGTCAGTTGAGATAAATAACCTGTGAGTTTTGGCATTTGCAGCGGGACTCCTGGTCAGCGAGAAAATTAACAAATCTGTCCATCTTCGCTTTTCTACTTTCCCACACCTTGTAGGCGTATAAGAACCAAAGACGTGTTATCTCCTTGGCTTGCTATACACCTCTCGTTACTAATCTGGAGGTGACAGAGTTTGGATTTAGTGGCAGCATAAGGGTTGTTATGACAACCAGCTGATGCTCGGCCCTCCATGGGAGGGCATTTTGGACAGGTCTTTGCAAAGCCTGCCCTTTGGGTGGCGACCACGACCATAATGGTGCACAAGGCCCACCCAGGGATCTAGTGCCCTTTGTGCCTTCAAAGCACCATACAAATATTAACGAGTGTCCCTCTGGAAGAAGGAGCAAAGCCTCATTGTGTAATCCGGGAAGTAAGAACCAGGCTAGTTTGGAAGTCAGCTTGAATTTGGACTTCTCTCTGCGATCGAGGTACACATGGTTAGGACTCAAGCAGAACATTCGCCTTGTTGAAATGGTCCATAGTGCAAAGGGCAACAACGGAAATATTACATCGCTCCCTGTATAATTATTCTTTTATTTATTCTAGCGTATCGGTTCCTTCCAGTCCGAATTTCCCGGCTGCTTTGGGCAGCCTGGGCCTTCCAGTGGACTCATTAATTAGGTCTTTCTCTCTTCCCTGTCCCCTCTCCCCTCAGGTGTTCAAATAAACAATCAATCACCCACTTCCGTGTCTGCACAGACAGAGATGAGGAAACTTTCAACTTTCTCTAAATATGGAAAAAAAAAATTACTTCTGCTAGTAGACTTTAAAAAAAAACCCAGCTAGGAGAGTTTTCACAGGAATACTACAGACACACAGAGAACAGGAAGAAATATGCCTTTTATTAGAAGTCTCATATGTACAGGGAAAGCTGTTTCTCACAGCACAGGGGAGGCGGTGAGGAAGAGCAACTCTCGTCGGAGGTCACCACGCTTACACTGGTCACATCATTTCAACATCGCTATGCTCCGTGAACAAACAGAACCATTACACAGAAATGCAAAAGAGACGCAGGTACGGGGATGAACCCCTCACATATTTTCTAAAAAGAAGTGGACACAAAAATACAATGTGCCAGTAAAAATAAAAAATAGGCATATCAGTACATGTCTTTTTTTTTCTTTTTTGTTAACACACAGTATGCTGAGCTTTCATCTCAAGCTTTTTTCACATCGGGATTCGCAGGCACTTTAGCAATCCAGCCACGGTTTACAACAGGATGTTCAGACCAACAAATGAGAAGATGGGAACACGGGAGTAACCCAGGTCCTCATGACCCGCATGTACATTAACATATTGACACCAGGGTAACCTTTTGTTACCCCTGTTTGGGGACACCAGAATGTTCTGTGGGATGTGGAACAGCTTTCTTCTTATTTATTTACCTTTTCTATTTCATGGCAGAATTATCTAGAAACCTGGATGACATCACCAGGCAGAGAGACAACAGGTGGATGAATAGACAACCATCCATCGCAACCGACTTTCAAAACCGGAGAAAGCAGATGAGGTTCTGGAATCCCAAAATGAGTGTCTGACCGATCCTTGTTCCACGCTATGCCCTTCCTGCCAACTCATCAAACAAAAACTAATTTAAAAAGAATGGCTGGGATGTACTGGGCCAGACGCTCATCCTGGGAGAATTCTTTCTTTCCTTAGCTACCACCCACCGTGTCGTGACACACACTGGGCCGGCGGGTGGGCGGCCCCCTGCCCCACCAGGGCTGACGCCTGTCTCCCCCGTTCCCCACGCAGAGCCATGGTGACTCAACACACGTGCGAGGATCAGGAGTGAGCAAGGGTATTTATACACGCGACACAATAATCACTTTATTGGTAACACTGAGTTATAAGGCAGTTACAAAAGGACCCCCCCTGATAAACAGACAGTGTTGGAATATGGCTTAGCTTCTTTTAGATGAAGGAAATTTCTTGTTGCAAGGAGCTGAGAAAGAAAAGGGAAACCATACTGGTTACAAAGGATTAAAAATGACTGTGCTGGGAAGTACCACGGAGTCCCAATTACTGGTGTATGTCACCCACTTTCATCCACCAGAGATGGAGATGTCACCTCACCTAAGAAACTTAAAGGGAAACAAGAGGGATCAACGTCACCCTTGACTTCAGGGTAATCTGTTGCCACAAGCTGTACGGGGCGGTAACACGAAGCCACGACGTCTCCCGGGCTGGGCCAGATTCCCAGTACCTGAGAGATGCAGAGCGTATGATGCCTCGAACAGGTGATTGTCAGATGGCGGGAAATCCTTCCATGAAACAGACACTTGGGACACAGTGGCAAAGACATTTAAGGCCTTCCATCGAATTGCCCACACTGCTTAAAGGCACTAATACCAGCAACAGAAATATTCCATACTACCCCCGAGGTTTCAAAAAAACTCCCAAAATACAAGTCTTCACAGGAAAATGTCCTTTATTGCATGACACGAAGCGTCTGCCCTCCTCCTGCTCAGGAGTAGAAGGGCCTCCCTTTCTCAGGAGTCTGGAGCCTGCTCAGCCTGGCGACCTGAGACGGGGAGGGGGGCACGTCCTGCCGGAAGGGCCCCTTGGCGGGGACGTGACTGGGGTCCTGGACTTTTTTATATGAGTCATAGTTGCTGAGCCCCTCGGGGGGAGGGGGCTGCTTCTTCACCTGCTGCTCTTTCCGCCTCTGCTCCTGGCGGAGGAGCTCCTGGGTCTCCAGCATGACCCTGGCGTTGAAGCCGTGCCCGCCCAGGTAGCCGTTCCGGGAGCCTTGGTAGCTGGAATACCTGGGGTTCTCCTTGGCACTCTGGAAGCCTTCCCCAGGGGAGTAGTTCTGCTCCCAAGAATCCTGGGAGACGGAGCTGGCATTTTTCCTGCTCTGCCTAGAAAGCAAAGCCCAAAGGTGAGTGTGAGGGTTGGGAAAAGGGGAGGGAGAGAGACGGAAGGAAGGAAGGAGTGAGGGGGCAGGGCTGAGCCGAAATAGCATTTCTATATCCCAACAAACATTACAGTAAGTCCCATACATACGAACCTTCAAGTTGTGAACTTTCAAACATGCGAACGTGCGTTCGCATGTCCAATCACGGAAAGTTACTTCACGCGTCTGGCGTACATTGTCACGTGCGTGCCTCCTCTACAAATGGTTGTGCTTTTGTGTACTTTACTGTACAGTACCGTGTAGAGTACAGTAGTACAGTGTCTTCATTTCAAGCCCAGGATGTCAGGAAGCAAGCGTAAAAGCAGCAGTGATGTTGCTGGCACTGCTGTACTTTTCCAAGTACTGTACTGTAAGGTTAAACATGCTTTCTTTATTTTGGGGGTTGGTTTGTCTTTTTATGTATTATTTGTGTGGAAAGTATTATAAAACGATTACAGTACAGTACTGTATAGCTGACTGTGTGAGTTGGGTACCTAGGCTAACTTTGTTGGACTTAACGAACGTGCTCTCGGAACGGAACTCGTTCGAATGCAGGGGACTTACTGTATTTGGTTCCAGTCACGTGTCAGACACTGTGATAGGGGCGGGAGGATGAAAACATGACTGTCCCTGGCAAGTTCAAGTCTGAGACAAGTCTGCACAAACAATGGCTACACAGGAGAGACAGCTAACAGATTCTGCAGCTACTCAGAAACAGGGTCCCCCATCTGTGTCTGGGTGGTGCTATCTGTTCTGCTCAGGGTGACAATATCTCCTGCAGTTTAGACTCATTGGCAGAACGCTGTTAGGGGTATTAGCGATTTGGCAGCTTCTACACCAGCAATAATTTCTCGCTTTAGAACATTACAATTCAATTCTAAACAAGCCAAACAAATATTTTACACAGCTACCACCATCATGCCAGAGACGCCAGCTAATATGAAGTACGTGTGATGGATTCTGATTTGAGTTCAGTTATGAAAGATTTAAGTCTAGACTGCTTTATGATTAAAAATGCAACAGGCAGTCCCTTAAAGCCCCGGCTCTTGAGTTGTATATGTCAGCAACTGACACCCTTCGGAATACATGTTCATCAAGATTGCAGAACCTGGACGTGTGCGGAGGAAGAACTATTTTCCTGCCCACGGCATCCTTACCCAAGCCCAGGGTAACCTACTCAACCCATTTCCTGTCACCCCAGGATGGGGAAATAAATCAGAGTCCTATAGAAATTTCAGCTTCTTATCCCTTCTGCAATAAAGTTGCACATCATTTTCAGGAAACATTATTGTTTTGAAACATCTTTAATTTACTATCAAGTCTCTAGATGCTTTTATGAATTTACAATAAGATTGGCTATGATAAAGTAAAACAATTTTGTGCCAGGAAGGGAGACATGCCCTAATTTTTTTGCCTTAAAAATGGAAGAGAAGGAGCGAGAATTGAGCCATAAAACAAAATATATTGCTCCATTTATCAATAAGAAAATCATTCGGTGCCAGTACGTATTGTTCAACCTTTCACATCAACACACACAACATGACAGAGTGTTCAGAAAGACTGGTAGAGGAAAAATAAGGTCTATGCAGCGCTCGGTCTCCCACAGGAATGAAGCCATTTGTATTCCTGAACATTCAGAAGTGCTGTCAACATGGTTTGGGATAAAATCTGCCCATTTTCCATATGACCTAAAATGTAGTCAAGGGTATTTTCAATAAGAAAGATGAACTACTGTCCAGAATCCTCCCTGGATATGACTCTGATTAACTGAACAGTCTACAGTATATCCATCCTTTTAATGGGAATTGGACCATGTGTACAGTCAGCCCAGGCAAGAATCCTTATATTTGATGGAATAGTTTACTTGCCTAAAGCACTGATTACCTTCACTTAAAGAGTCATAAATTAATCTGCTCAGAGCAGTGAATGATGGAAAGTGCCAGCATGAAACCAAGGGATTTGACATTAATCATGAAACTTTAATTAAAACAACAAACTTGTTACTGATGTTACAGCGACAACGTGGGATTCCTCCACGGGTTAGTTATCAGTTTAAGGATAACCGGAAATAGGCTTCTTCATCCTTGGTCCACGGGGATCCACTAGCCCTGTCCATCCCCGTCTCCAACTCCACGATGCCGGAGGCTTTGCTCCACGTACCGGAAGTTACATTTTGAATCAGTCCCAGGAAAACAGAGTCTTTGTGTATTCAAACACATTGAGAATTCACTAACGGTTTGTTCAGGATGGAAATTATGACGATGTGGGAGAAAGAATTTCCTGAAGCTAAAATTTTCTTCAAATGAAGCAGTTTAGAGAGAAGGAAGAAAACCTCCCTGAGGTTCGAAGTAAGACACTTGAGGAAAGTACATACACACAGATATGTACACATGGACGCATGGACACACGTACACACACACACACGCTTCCTCAGAAAGGAAGCTAGCGTAGCAACAAGCTCTTGATTAAAGAGGACAAGAAATGAGCAGGTTGTAGAGAAACACGAGCAAGCAGCAGACAGAGTTTCCGCCACTGGAAGATGAGGCGCGCAGGCGCGGAGCATGGCGCGAGAGAGGCTGGGCGTCCCGCGGACACAGGTCCAGCCCTGAGTCTGCGCGTGTGGCTGTGTGAGCCTGGGGGAGTTGCCCTCCCTGGGCCCAAGGTGCATCATCTGTGAAACAGGCATAACCTCTAACCTCATAGGGTTCTGGGGAGAGATAAATGAAATCACAGACGTAAAGTGCTCACAAAAGTGTGGCATATAGTACACGGTTCACTACTGGGTGACTTTCAAGTGACTTTGCCTCCAATAATTAGGCTCTGGGTTTGGGAGGGCATCTTTCTGACCAAGGGAAAAAAATAAACAAAAAGATCAGCTTTCTGTCCTCTGTCTGAAGGGTTGGTAGAGATCAGGGAGCAGAGAAAGGCACCAGGGACTAACTGGAGAACCCTCACTCGGGGAAGCAACTCACAAACACGTCCCAGAGTCAGAATCAGAAGCAAGCTTTCCACTGTCCCAGCATTGCTCAAAGGCCACGAATAACCACAGGAGCAACAAAGCATCATTCCTTCCAATGAGTGTCTTTACAGTCAACACGCAGGTTTGTTGGGTCCTGGAATGCGCTCACTGGACTCATGCCTCAGTCGACCCAAAGCACAGACCCTGGTGTGGCAATAACTGCCACTTAGTGATGATGCCTGAAGACCACTGTCATGTACAGGACACCCAGCAAAGCCCCAGCGCCTGAGGAAAGCCGTCAGTCACTGCGCTGAGGAGGACACACAGGGATGAAGAAAGACAGACCACAGCTGACAAGGTGAGAGGCAGTCGAGACACGTAATAAACGGACCTGTGGGGGAGACTGAGTCAGGGCGTGGAGACACAGCTGGGAAGCAAGGTGGATGAGCAAGAAGCCACCCATGGCAGGAGGAAAGATGCAGAGGAAAGGTAAAGAAAAGCATTCAACAAAGAATCTTGAATATGCTTTTCTATCAGTGACTATGACCCAACATACTTTTCTACTACTCAGATTTAGAGCTGCCTTTTGGATACTAAGGAACTAAGCTAGGCATTTTTAAAAGGATTTAAAAAAAGAAAGTAAAACAGAAAAAAGAAAACTAATTTAGGAATAAAAAAGAAACCCTCCTCTGATTGAGAATTCAGTGTGTGGCCACTCGTGTCCCCTTCCCCCCGATCTCATGTTACCACCTGGCTAGTGTTTCTTCCTGACATTTCACAATGCAACCTGAAGTCTGCCTATAGGTTTCCTTAATCACAGTGAGAATTTACAAACCCCTCTGGTGCGTATACATCCCTCTAATTCAAACCACCTCACCTAGCGCGCCTGATACAGAGTCTCGACCATTTGTTTTCTTTTATGCTCCACTTTGCAACTGGACTCTTTGTGTGCGCGTGAAATCGTTTTGGTCTCAAATGCCACAGCAACTTGCTTAGACCAAAGTCCGCTAATTGTCCACATCCGAAGAGCTGAGGTCAAGTGTCTTTGAAGAATATCACATGTCAGAAACGGGGATTTCGCCTCCAGCTCGTGCGGGTCACAGCCCCCCCTCCGATCTCCAGCCTCTGGCTGAGCGAGGTTCCCTGCAAGGAACCAAGCTGTGTGCAAGACCCCGCATTCCTAATTCCCTCACTCAGAGATGCACGTTGAGGAATTACAGTTGACCCTTTAACTGCATGGGTTTCAACTGCACGGACCCACTTATACATGGATATTTTCCAAGAGTAAATACCTCAGGATGACATGGTCTGTGGTTGGTTGAATCCATGGATACAGAGGAGTCGTGGATGGAACTGTGGATGGAACCATGGATACGGAGGGCTGACAATAAGTTATATGCAAATTAACCCCCCCACCTGTACTCGCTAAAAGAAGTGAATGTGACGTACAGGCCGACCAGCCCCACTCACCTAAACCCACACAGCTCTTTAATTTTAAGATTTCTACTTTTCTCCTATCCGCACAGAATAAAATGGCTAATAGTAAGGGAGTTATAAACTACCAGAGGGAAAGTTCTGGTTCTTTAGGGAAACACTAACTGACAGCAATAGTCCCAGCAGCAGCAAGCCTCTGGTCCATGGAATTACAGGTGCTTCTACCTGTGCTTCAGGGGGAGAGGAGGGAGAGAAGCACAGAGGAGGAGAGAGCTGGAGAGGGGGCGCCAGGATGAAAGGATCCGTTTGGAGAACTGAGCGACTTTGGAAGGTGAGCAGGAGAAATCCGGTGCACCTGCCTCTCTCTGGTCCTCTTCCCAAGGATGGGGCCCCAGAGTCTCTCCTCCCACCAGGCCCTCCCACCCCTATCCCTCCTCCTCCCCTTCCCTAGTCCTGGCCATTTCCCATCTCACTTTCTTCTTACACACGCTTTATGAGAGCTCTCCTCCATTTCTTACAAATACTCTCAAACACAACTAAAATATAAGAAGCCAAACATGCTGCCAATAAGATAAGATCACAGCCCCTGCGCGGACAACACCACCTGCGTGGGCCGTGATTCACAGTGGCCACTGCGTGGCTGGGACAGCAGGGCCACACCACGTGTGTCGGGTCACCCCCATCATCACGCTCGTCTTTCTGATGGAAGGCAAGCCGACAGGCGGCAAGAAGGGCACTTACACAGGAGAAGCTTTTTGTGTTCCTTGAAGTGTTGCCCATTTGACGCTCTGGGGTGATTCAGGCGGTGGCCTTCCCCCAAGTGCTAAGGGCAGCAGAGCACAGAGACCTTTATATCCATATCTGCTCACGTTCCAAATGTGAGCACCAAAGCCCTCGGTAGCAATGAGCATTACAAAATAGTGGTTTAGGGTCAGGGTTGGGCAGGGTGGGGTTGGAATTCTGGTGGAATTACATACTAGTGTGTGACCTTGAGGAGAGTCCCTTAATTTCTCTGAGTTGTTTCCTTGCAAGACGTGCTCTCCAAGGTCTTGTCTAGACCTGAACTTCAATGACTCTTGCCTAGAGTGGGCTAAATAACTGTTAGTTACGCTCCTATGTAAAAGAAAGGATACTTCTGTACTCAAAGGAGACACGGCTTTACGGATTGAGAGAGAACAGCTGAGTGATCAAGTTCCCACACTAGGCAGTGCCCCTCCTGGTAGAGAGCTGCACTCACACCCACGTGGGCGTGGCTGACCCGGGTCAGTGCAGTGAAGTCCCCCAGGGCTGTTATGGTGATTATTTAACATTAAAAGGACTCACCTTTATTAGAATCAGGATCACTTTTATATCAGTCGGTCAAATCTGCCCCACCCCAGCACTGTTTTCCCCCAAATTCAAAATGGTCTACTTGATATAAACATGGTAAGTAGACCGTTTTCCACCCAAAATGTTTTTGTCACCTGGTTTTGAAATCGTGTTCCGTACAAACGCCTGTAAGAATTGTGATGATAGGAGTGACTTCTTTGGGGAAGTTTGGAAAGCTGAATGTTTTTAAACACTTTCATTATCTACAATACTTAGATGGAAAATGGCTATCATTTCAATGTCTTAGGGCGCCGTTACCTGAGGGCTCTCCAGGCCTTTGGCAGAGAAGCCCTGGGGCAGAGGGGCCTCCACGTGGGGAGCCCGGCAGGGAAACCCTTCTGGCTTGGCCATCAGCTAGGCAGGTGGACATCCCGGGACTCTCCGAGGTTCAACACTGAGCAGAAGCAAGGATGGCAGGACGGCAAGAGAGGCAGGTTTGGGACCACTGATCCCCCCTAAATACGGTGCCTGGAGCATTTAGCACCTATTCTTTTGGAGAACTCTAGATTTACAAGATACCATTTATCCTAGTTACCCCTGAGCTGAGCAAAGTAAAAGCTCTCTTTCCATTTCTCAGTTGAGGAATCTGTCTCCAGCCCCAGGGGAGGTCGCAGAACCAACACAGTAAGTCCCCTACATACGAACCTTCAAGTTGCGAACTTTCAAAGATGTGAACCTGCATCTGGTTCCAGCGAGGAACCAGAACCTGTGCCATCAACGACAGGCATGAGTGAAATTGCAGCTTGCCCTCCGTCTCCTATTGCTGACGATCCTTCGGTCTACCATCTCCCACCTCCTCTCCCTCCTCCAGTCCGTAACTCTTCTTGCCTGTTCACTCGATGCCAGCTCCTGTACGCCAGCTGTTGTACTGTACTACTGTACTTTTCAAGGTACTGTACTGTAAGATTAAAGATGTTTATTTTTTGTCTTTGTTTTTTAGGTATTATGTGTGTGAAAAGTATTCTAAGCCTATTACAGTGCAGTACTATGTAGCTGATTGTGTTAGTTGGGTACCTAGGCTAACTTTGTTGGACTTATGAACAAATCGGACTTACAAACGTGCTCTCAGAACGGAACTCGTTCATGTGTAGGGGACTTGCTGTACCAGAACCCAGGTCTGACCCCTAAGCCCAGTCCTCGTGGATCAAGCCACTTCAGGTCCAGTGAGGGAGCTGCCCAGTGAAGGTGTGGGCATCTCCTGAAACACCTCCCTCCTGGTCTCCCTGCCACGCGGTAAGGTGGCCTCTAAGGAAGCGATGATTCCCACCATCTATGTGCGGTTCTTCGTTATTGGAGAAGAAGACAGTGCACTGGGGAGGAGGGATTTCCCAAGGGACAAGGACGGGGAGGATGGCGACACTCGGGGGTGCGGGTGGGGTGCTCGTACCGGGGCAGGGAGCTGTACTGGCGCTGGGCCTGCTGGAAGCTCTCGCGCTCCTCCTGCCGTTGCCGCTGCATCTGCACCTCCACCGACACCGAGTGCCGGCCGCTCTGCGCCGACGGTCTGGAGTTGGGCTGCGGGGGGAAAACGCAACACGAGTCACGAGACAGGAATTACGAATATCACAGGACCGGGTGACTATTTCCATTCTCACAGACTGACTTAGAAACAATTTGCAACTTCCGTGAATTTCTTAAAAATCAAGTGCAATTTTCTCAAGAGGCATCTCATTGATCGCGTGAGCCCCAAATACCCCACCATCCTAAATTTTAATTACGGCTTTAGAATGGTTTAAAATTGAGACGTCCACCTTTCTAGTCTGCCTAAGTGAGGTTTGGTAAATACTGACATTAGACACTAGTCTACATCCCTTGTATATACAGCAAATACAGGGGAGTAAGGCTGCTCAGAAATCTAGAAGTCAATGCCAAAAAATATACAAATTTGCTACAATAATTCACAACAGTGGGAAAGTCCAAGGGTACACACTTGAAAGTCGGCCATGCTGGTGAATCTTTTCGGTAGTTATGTATTTTACTCTAGCAGTAGGATACAATGTAGCTGATGCCCCTTTTATTAAAGGAGGACAGCTAAATTTTGAACCAAGATGAGTTGAAACTAGGCAGTGTTCACCACGTACAGGTCCTCCAATCCACGGATGGCAGCCACATGTGAACAGAAACACTTATCGAAAGAATGAATCTGCAAGCTAACAGCTACTGGAATTGGTTATGAAATAATACATTTTGCCTTAGCTATGAGGATATGGCATTTTTACCTAGGTTAATTATACGCCACAGATAAATTTTCCATCCTCTGGCTAAATACTTTGGTCAGCAGGTCATCTGCTCATTGCTGCCGCTGACCAAAACCAGATATTGGGTGATACATGATGCTGGGCCCCTGTGGATGCTTTAGCTTCTCACCATCAGCGTTTAGCTCACCTTTGAGATTTGGCCTTTTGAAAGTAGCTCCACTCAAAATAGACAACGGTGCCTCTAACTTTACAAAACAGCTGACAATAGTTGATCATAGCGTCAATGGCAGTCACTCTTAAGTAATCCTTTTAAGTGCTCGCCGACCTCTGCCCCCTTTATGTTACGCAACATTGTGCAATAGGCTTATTCTGAATGAAGACTCTTATAAACAAGTTATTGATTTTCTTTTAGAGTTGAAAGCCAATGAGAGACTTGGGCTCGATAATCATTTTCTGAAATCATATGAGTCTCAGCATTCATTTGGAGCATGGTAAGATAACACGTGGGTTTGTTCCTTAAAGAGTGGCTCCTCTGGTTGGCTTTTGTGCGAAGAGAAAGAAAGCAATCTCTATTGTCCCCTTTCTGCCTAGCTAGCATATCCCATTTGTTGGTAAGCAATGATGAGGCAATATGCAGGACAAAATTTCAAAGCATATGTGCATCATCAGCGAGCATATTAAAAATATCCCGATACAAAAATAATGGGTGAAGAGATTAGGCTTTACAATACCCCAGTCTCTACTAGTGGATGTTTATAACCACACGCCTTGGAACAAACGTGTGTTCGGAGACCCACTCCACAACACCATTCAAATAACATCAGTGGTGCCTTCAGCAAAGAAAACACATTGCCGAGTGAGCTCTGCTTATACAAACAAAGCATGAAGCAATTGTTCATCAACAACATTAAGGAGACAGACAGTTTCTTCCATGACCCTTGATGAGGCTGGCCCCGAACAGCACTGAGCTGATCTGTTATCGGTGGGGAGCCCGGGGAAGGGCCACTGGACGGGGAAAGGGAAGCAAGGAAATACGCCTTCAAAAAGAACCCCATTTTCCTTTCCTTTACACTCAGTCTAAGCTACACACATGTGTCAAACAGTCTTGAAAGACCTGGCATTCTGCTGCAGGATTTAGTAACCAGCTTTTCAAGCTCACGCCGTTCTGTGACATGCTGCTTGTGGAGCTGTGAAAAGAAAATGCAAGGTCTTGTAGAGAGTTGTTTCTCCCAGAGGCCTGAAAATTTGATTCTGAAGGAGGAAAAAAAAAAAAAAAAGTTGAAGGGCTTTTGCTTCCGCTACTGTTTGTTTTCTGATACTGTTTATCAGTGGCACATCTGGTTGGATCTGGATGAACCCCAGCGATGAAATTATCATGGGATCTGAAGACTTAGAATGAGGGAATGAGTTTGGAATCAGCAAACTGAGATATTTCATTCTGTTTGCTCACTCTGATGAAATACAGACCTCAGTCTTACTATTAATATTTTACTCTCTTTCTCTTTTCAGAGCATGCAAAAGAGTAGGTTATTAGAAAGAATCACTGGGACTTCCCCGGTGGCACAGTGGTTAAGAATCCGCCTGCTAATGCAGGGGACACGGGTTCGATCCCTGGTCGGGGAAGAGCCCACATGTCGTGGAGCAACAAAGCCCGTGTGCCACAACTACTGAGCCTGCGCTCTAGAGCCCGCGCACCTCAACGAAGAGTAGCCCCCGCTCGCTGCAACTAGAGAACACCAGAAAGCCCGTGTGCAGCAGCGAAGACCCCACGCAGCCAAAAAAAAAGGAAAGAAAGAATCACCCTTATTTTTAGGATGAAAGTTGACTGGGCCACAGATTTCAAGGAAGATTGTGTGCATGACGGGTCCAGAGCAACAACGAGAGAAGGTCGTCCTGGCAAGTCTTCTACTTGGCCTGAATCAAAAATAACCTGATTCATGATTTCAATGAAGATCTCATAAAAACGTAAATTGTGGGAACACTCTTACCACCGACAGCCCCGACTTTAAGATACTGTGGTTTTGTGGTTTTCGTCCCTACAGCAGAAATAGAATAAGGTATCTAGAGTCCAAAATCACAAAAATAAAGATAGAAATGAAGAAAGAGATCAGGTTTAACCCCAGAGAGAAGGGCATGTTTTCAGATAAAACAGCATCAGCAACTACAACAACAAAGCAACATCTATACAGGGAAACACGCAGGGAACACATAATTGTAATGATTCCAGAGATTCACCAGACAGCAAGGCAACAGCTCAGCTCTAAGAGTGCAAATTATAAATAACCCTGGCCTTGTGTGTGATGAAATTGGTGACAAGCAGCGACCTTTTAAGTAAAAAAATAGCCCAGGTTGCCAAGGCCATAATAACGACAGAGGTTGTAAGACAGAAGTATATACATGATTATCTCTTACACAATACGCTGGAGAACCACGATACGTGACTGTCTTCATGGCTTATGTTTAAAACCACAAGTGAAAATGATGCAGGTTGCTTTTGTAAATGAGCTGCAAAGTACTGGTCTTTATTGTGATTATGAAGAGATACGATTTATATTATATAAAAAATTATATAAAGCTTCAAAAGCTGCACAATTTTGGTATCACTAACGTAGAACAAAATATTGAAAATATCTTCTGTACAGTGTTTCACTAAATTAAGTCCTTCCGCATTTCTCTCCATTAAGTAAAAATCATCCTTATTTTTCCAAAATAAAAATAGACAATACAAAAAATAAAAATACAAGACCCAAACTGTTAAATGACTAAAGAAAGAACAAAAATAAATGTGTACTGTACAAAGTTTCAGTATTAATTTGAACTAGGTGGTATTATAAGACTTTTAGAGCTTCGTATAAAAGTGTGTGTGTCTCTTATGAAATAAAATTCATTAGTTTTATTAATATTTAATACTGTTTAAATAATCTAATTTTTCTTCATACAGATAAGAAAAAGAGTATGTATGCATATGTGTGTGTGCACTTGTATATATTCACACATACACATATATGTAATAGTCTTATGAATGAGAATTTAGGGTGGGTTTTCTACTTAAATTATGAATAATAAAAAATTTCAAATTTTCACATATGCCCAGGGCATGTACAGAAAACAAAAATAAAATACAACAAGTTGCTGTGCTTTGGATGAAAACCTATGATGAAGATGATGATAATGATAACACAAAGAACAATGATATCCCTTGAGATTTAAAGTCCTTATTTTAGCAATTCAAATGCACTGCAATCCTAGTATGAATTCCCCATTCTGATAACAAATAGTCACTTACTCATGTTAAGAGTGTAAGTTGTTTACTCTGTTTAAAAGTGGCCATTGCTAATATTGGTAATGATTTTCTATAGAGGACTTACTGCCAACCTCTAATCCAAATAAAGTTAACTTTTGTCTCTAGATCCTGTCCTCTCTGCCCTCCCCTCTACCCATCACATACTGTACTTACACAGCTATCGATCGAACTCTGTGGGTTCTGAATGTTGAAAAGCTTAATTGCTATTAATGATGTGAGTAATGGTAGAAAAATTGCCACGCATACCAATTTCCCTCATCAAGATTTTATAAATATGTGTTTTGGTCTTAACACACTATTTGTCTTCTTCTCATCTTTCCCAGCCAGGGTTTGGATCTATTTTCCCACCTTAATCAGCAAGGAGGTTGAAAATAAAGGAGCAGTCCTCCAGTGTCCCTCACTGATGGGTGGCAGGCAGCCTCATGCACTTCACCACCCGAGGGTTCTGTGGGTAGAACAGCCCACGGGTCATGGAGGCTTTGGCTGGGAGGGTGGGTCATGGGACTCCAAGAAAAGGGTCTATTCTGCAGCAGCACAGAGACACCCTTGCCATAACTAAAGGGCACCCCTTTGCTGCAAGAATGGTTTCCTCCAGGTGGATTTTCAAGAGAGGTGATTGCCAGCCAATCTGAAATGTAGTAACACTACACACAGCAAGGCTATCAACTGAGAAGGTATTTCTTGAGTCCAGGCGTGGAGGCCCATTAGGAGGAAATGACAGCAGACACCTCTGAAGTCTTCAAAAAAGGAAGACAAAAAGAGAAGCATCATCTCCTCAAATCCCCCAGGTCCAGGGAAGGCAGTCTAGGGGTGCAGGATGGCTGTGTAGTGTGACTGGCCCTCTTACTAAAGCAGGCAAGAACCTAACTGGGAAAGGGGAGTTGCTAAAAGTCCAAGGCAGGAAAATGGAGAAAGGGACAGATTTTTTTTATTTGTTTAAGGACAGACAGCTAGGAAGAAAGCTTGGGGGAGAACAGGATATTCATATCGCGGAGGATCAATTTTCTGTCTGAAGGACTAAACTACTTTCAGTCACTACCCACCCAGGATGGAAAGGATTTAGCAATACAGCTATTAAAAGCTCCATTATCCCATCCATCAACAGTCTCAGCCAGCAAGTCTGCTTGTGGGCAACACTCAGGTATCTGTAAAGTTTTAACAGCATACTGTACTTAGGTCTGCAGCCTGCAATTTAATTCTTTTAAAAGCAACACTAAGTTCTGTCCATATCTGAGCTCTGTGATAATAACCCTAACCTCAGCTATTGTTCCATTATCTTAATAAAGATTTACAGCAACTTGCTGCTTTATTTATGCTGCACCTGGCACTGCTTTGCAGGAAGAAGTTGCTTTTTCTTCTTCTTCTTCTTTTACTTAGCTTGGGAGAGAATTCACTTCAGTTATGGAGCTAAGGAAATGTCCTGGGCCTCTGCTCATCGAAGGACCTTTTGTGCCACAAATCAGCTCCCTCAGGCCCAAACGTTATTTTGAACAAAAGCCCAGGGACAGGTGCGTACTGTTCTGCTAGAGTAGAGAGAACATTCTGAAAATGGATGAGTTGAAAAGGGCCACTTGGAAGAATTTTCTGCAGCATCTCTCTCTGTATGTAAAGTCATTGGCTTGGATATTTTTCTAAATGATACATCTGACTGCACTTCATGTGTGGGCATTTCTGACAAGCGGGACAATTTCAATTAATATAGTCTAAGCTGTACACACAGCTTGAAGATGGGCTTGTGGTTCCTTAACACTAAAATGATTACAAATAATTCCAGTGGGTGAGATCATGGCCTCATCCTTTCCAAACACAGTGAGCTTTCAAGGTCAGAATACATACGGGAAAAGAATCAAGATTCCGAGATATTCAAAGCTCATTTTGTAAAACAGATAATAAAAACTATAGGCTACGTTACATTTTGAACAACTGAGCAGCTCTTAATAAGGCAACAGTGAGAATTTGTATGAAAATTAAGACACTGAGTAGAATTACAGTCACCTTACACTCATTTACATGGTCTGCAGAATGGAGAGTACACAGCAAGATCCCAATTGTTTGATAAACAAATAAATAATTAAATAAATGGAGAAGGTCAACTTCTGACGCACAATTTAGGAAATTATTCCATTCCCAAGGTAATCAGCCTGTCATCCAAATAATTCCCCGCTCAGTCATTACAGGAAATGATGATATAAGCCAAGTTGCCCATCTGAAGTTGCTACGGCATTTTGATACACAATAATTTGGCCTATGACCTTCAGTAGTTGAGTTTCCTAATGTACAAGACATTCTCAAACATTTTTTTCCCAGCATGATTGCTCATATTAAGCAGATAACATAGAAACATGTGCCAAAATATTCATGCCCCGCATTAAAAAAAACTCATAAAGAAACCTAATGGACCAAACGGTTGCCACATCTCCTAGCGCAAAACTTCTAGAGCTAAGAAGGAGGAAATGCTCATTTAGCCTCCAACAAACCTGGAGATCTTGCCTGTGGATAACTAACCAGAAATAATTCCAATTAATTTTAGTTCCCAAAGATAGATTCCTCTGTTTCTCAAAGTTATATATTTAAAATATCTTCCCACTTCAAAGAGGTGTTCTTTCAAGCTTTTTTGTGCCCACCCACAATCAAGTTGGGTGTGGTTCCTCTGTGTTCAATAGTCCCTGCATCCCCCTCTCAAGACTGTAAAAGCATGCCTTTCCTTTGTATCAGCTCCACTGTAGGATCCTAAGGGCATTCTTTCTTTGTTTTCCAGAACGAAACACAATAACAGAACATAATCAACACTCAAGAAATTTGGTGAGTTAAATGATTAATTACAGACTAAAACATGCTGGTTGGATAATCCACATTCCCTGGTAAAGTAAAATGGCACGACGCTGCCCGTCCTGGGCTGGACGAGGAGTGAAAAGCCCTTGGAGGGCCTGGGCTGCTAGAGTTACGGGGTGTGAGAACCATTTCCATATGCAGCGGCTGTTTATCCCTTCAGGTTGCCACTGGCTTCATTCTTCCTTTCAGCACCTTTGTGCAAATACACACAGTTAAGGATGTTTACCCCGCAACACAAAAGAAGCCTGCTTTAGGAAACCTAGCAGGACTAGGTTGAGTGATTAAGCCAAACAACAGAAGTAGATGAACATAATTCCATCCTGTTGCTACATGGGAATGACTCAGTTTACTTGATCATCTAGAAAAATAAACTAAATATTATTAATAGTGATATTGTTGCAGAGGACAATTAGATTTTCATACGTATTAAATCTGTTGCACATGTTTTATAACCTCCCAAAGTCAGCTACGATTGATTTCCTGAGTTTTTCCTCCGGGATGCCGTTCTCATATTGCCTGTTCTAAGGTCCCATCTTCCTCACTTGAACCAAGGTGAGGTCCTTCAAACTGGGACGGCTTCTCCAATTTTTCCTTCTTCTTCTTTCATTTGCAAAATGAACCTTCCACAAACTGCAACTTGATCACCAAAGCCCAGATCAGAACCTTTTCTGGCTTTGTGTGGAGTGTACTGAGGGTGCTGGATTTTCGGACCAAAAAGGACCTCAGCGATGATCTAAACTCTGGAGCAATGCTTCCCAGAGCTGACCATCCTTCGAGATGATGTGGAGGGCTTATTAAAATACAGATTCCTGGGCCCCACTCACAGAAGTTCAGATCCAGTAAGTCTGAGGCAGGGCCCAGGAACCTGCATGTGTGACAAGCTCCCAGGAGAAGCTGAAGGTGCTGGTCCGTGGACTACACTTGGAGAAGCTCTGACCCACGGCACCAGCCTCTGTATTCAACCCAAGGAGCTCTACTGACATCTGCTTTACTCTACACCCCCAGATTCCTCTTAAATGTTCATTCTAACAAAAGGTTTAGTAACTGACAATCAGCTACTCTAACCCCCTTGGTTTACAAATAAGAAAACTGAGGCCTGGAGAAAAAATTTAAAATTATTTTTTATAACCTGGCTAGTGGGCCAGCATTCTGTCTTGATATCATTTTTGTTCAGACTTTCAATCTAGCATTGAAGGTTCCTAGAACCTTCCCACCTTCATCTCTCCTTCCCTACAATCTAACCACACTCGGATCTATGTCAGCCTTTTCTCACACCATTCTTCGTCTGCCCATACTCTCGCAAATATCGAGTGTAATCATATTCCCAACACGTTGAACTGAACTCAATACACTTTTTGGGCCCTAATCACTCCTCCACTTCAGGAACTCACATGCATGGATGGGACACCTTTGATCCCAACATCATCCAGATTTTCCTGGACTCCAAAAATACACTCTTGACCGCAGCCTCCTAAGCTTTATAACCCTAGATTGCTGGCACCCCCAGCTCCACTCCCAGCAGCCTCCCAGGCTATCAGAGCAGTACTGACCACCGCTTCATCCCTGTGGTGAATACCATTCATCCCTGAGCTGTACTGACCACCCTGCCCACACGGGGCAGTGCTTCACCAGTATCCTCCCAGGCTTGCCTTCCTTGACTTTCTGCCATGTCTGTCTTGCCAATCCTCATCACAGAATTCATCTAAAAAATTATTTTTCTAAACAACAAGGTCCTACTGTATAGCACAGGGAACTCTATTCAATATCCTGTGATAAACCATAATGGAATAGAATATGAAAAAGAATATATATGTATAACTGAATCACTTTGCTGTACAGCAGAAATAAACACAACATTGTAAATCAACTATTCTTCAATAAGATAAATTTTTTTTAAAAAAATTATTTTCTGGGACTTCCTTTGGTGGCGCAGTGGTTAAGAATCTGCCTGCCAATGCAGGGCACACGGGTTCGAGCCCTGGTCCGGGAAGATCCCACATGCCGCGGAGCAACTAAGCCCGTGCGCCACAACTACTGAGCCTGCGCGTCTGGAGCCTGTGCTCCACAACGGGAGAGGCTGCGACAGTGAGAGGCCCGCGCACCGCGATGAAGAGTGGCCACCACTCGCCACAACTGGAGAAAGCCCTCGCACAGAAACGAACACCCAACACAGCCATAAATAAAAATAAATAAATTTAATAAAAAAAAAAAAAAAAAAAAGAACTTGCTCTTGTAAGAACTGGAGTGAAGAATAATTAAAAAAAAAAAAGAATCCGCCTGCCAATGCAGGGGACACAGGTTGGAGCCCTTGTCCGGGAAGATCCCACATGCCCAGAGCAACTAAGCCCGTGCGCCACAACTACTGAGCCTGCGCTCTAGAGCCCGCGAGCCACAACTACTGAGCCTGCGTGCTACAACTACTGAAGCCTGTGCGCCTAGAGCCCGTGTTCCGCAACAAGAGAAGCCACCGCAATGAGAAGCCTGCGCACCGCAACGAAGAGGAGCCCCCGCTCGCCGCAACTAGAGACAAAGCCCACGTGCAGCAACGATGACCCAATGCAGCCAAAAATAAATGTTAGTTAATTAATTTTTTAAAAATTATTTTTCTATTCGCAGTTCTCAAAGCATTATTGGCTATGGTCACACTATCATGTTGACTGGACTTACTAATACCCTCAGTTAGATTTTCCTCCCTCAGGCAGCTTATTTACTCATCTCTAGTTGACTCTCTCTCTCAGGTTTCCAATGAAAGCCTTCACAATTCCCATCATCTTGAACCCCCAAATCTGCTCCAATGCCTCCCATTCCCAGAAGTGACATCATCTCTAAGGCAAAACACAAGATCAGAGCCCGAGTCTGGGGCTAGATTGGGAGGATTAATTAGCCCGCCACACTGTGGAATCTGGACTTATCTTGGGGGCATTGAGAAGCCATTCAGAGCGCTGCTGTAGAAGGGTCCCTCTGGCGGCGATGGGAGGGAGGACTGGAGATGGGCTAGAGGCAGAGACCTGGAAGGGGCTCAACAAATGCACACAGGAGACGAGGGAGAATCAAGAATCTTTAAATACTGTACTTTGCGTAGAGTAGATACACCATAGACGTGTTGAACTGATTTATTCAGGCTCTGACTCTCAGAAAAATGTATATAGAAAAATACTTAACTAAACTTTAAAAAATGCATAGTTGAGAGTCAGAATACTCCTCTCTGTCTTGTCATCAGGCAAATGAAACCTATTCTGCAGCGGACAGATGGTGCAACAAGATATAAAATGAAATTAGCAGTGATGAAACCCAGATGGAAATGAGGAAAAGGTCAATATACTAAAGGTCAAAGGAATTTGGCTCCATCTTGTCTTGTTTCATAAAGGTCTGAGGTCACAGCTCAGTGGCTTTTACTGCAGGGAAGTTGCAGGACTTCCTACAAGTGAGCCAAGGCACCAAACACTCACCCAGGGTTGTTCAAAGCTATAGGTACGTCGCCGATCTTCCACATCTTCATCCTGCTTTGCTTGCTGAAATTCTTGCCGGAGACGCTGTATCCGATCATGGTTGCTAGGAGTTGATCTGTTGCTAAAAGACAAAACAGGCAACAGTGAACACCCTTCAGAAATACAATCTGTGGATGGCAGTTGCTAGGAAAAAATGGCAGCTTGCTGTGAAATGGTGCTGTTTGAGAGGAAGTGAAATTTTAAGACAATATCTAGGCATTTGAAATATGTTTTCATTTTGTTCTCATGATTAAGACTTACTGAGGTGATCTTAGACAGATATTCAAGAGGGCAAGTGGTATTTTTAGACATTCCTTTTTTACGCAGCTCTTTAAAAGCCTCATTTCCTCTCGGTAATCTGGCAAGGTGTTGGCAGCAAAAATTTTTTGGAAAGGACATTGCATGAAAAGTCGGAAATACCAGGGTCCAGTCCTAGCTCCTCCAGCTTCTTAAAGTAAGACACTTAATGTCTCTGGGCTGCAGCTTCTTTATATATAGGAAGTGCACATAAGAATCCTTTTTGCTCTAAATATCATAGTTGTAACAATCAAGTGACACAACACCATACGATACAGACTCACAAACGTGCAGTATTACTTTCATAATGCCATTATATGAAGTTCTTATTTATGAGTTTTCAGACGTCTATATACAAAATCCAACACTCACAGTATACATGAAAAGCATTTTAAAAACAACCTCAGGTGGTAGTTTGATTGAACCAATGAGTTCATAATAATTTTACCTTCTTTTTTTACAGCTTTGAATTCTGTTTTATCTTCACAGAAAGCTTATAAGATAGGTGCAGAAGGTAGTATTTCACACACACACACACACACACACACACACACACACACACACACACACACAAAGGTAGAAACTGCCATTCAGAGAAGATAAGTAACTTGTTTAAAGTCTCCAGTCTTTCTCTAGCCGGTGGGGAATGTGAGACTAGAATCGAGAATTTTCTGGCCACTAACCTAGCCTCATCTCACTATACCCTGTTGTTTCATTTAGTAAAACACACAGCAGACACCAAAGCCCATCCCCTATTAAATTACATACATATTTAAAACAGTATTTTGCAAGAGTAATAGATATAACCAAAATCAATCTTAAATCTCACAGCACTTTTGGTGGATTCCATTCCCTAAGCACAAAATTACATCCAATCCGGACAGCTATTCAAGCACATTAGGTATATAGTTTTCCAACAAAACTTCAGACTTCTTGAGGACAAGAACCAAGTCTTATATTTATCACATATGCCCCTCCAAGCTGCTGGCAGAATGGGAAGCTGTCAGCCAATAGGAGGATGGGTCCCTTCATTGAAGACATGTTGCCCTGGTGACTCAGAGTGGATCTGAGTTCTTTTGGCTGCACAGCCCCCTGGGTAATGTCATTTGTGAGAGGTGGCCTGGAAAGAGAAAGTCTGTCAGAGGAGAGCCTATAAAATTCTCAAACTAACATGTCTTTGTATAATTTCACATAGTTTCAAGAATTCCAAAGGTTTGAAAATCTCAAATTGAAAATGATCACATCCAGGACCATAACATGAACATCTTCTAAGAAGAGGGGATTGTCTTTCATCACTTCATCTCCTCGGTGGGTTCCTATCACCCTTATGTTTCTATCAATTTCATGAGAGCTTCTGGAATATCCTGTCGATACATTCAATTTGATGATTTTCCCAGTCAATGAAAACTTGTGTTCCCTTTGTTCCTCTTCTGATAGATCTTTAGATCTTTGGAACTGATCAGCCAGAGAACATGGAAAGTTAATCTGTAAAATGTGCTAGTTGACAACATGAAGCTTCCGTCTACATATGGGTACCACTTCAAACTTCCCCTCCACACTCCTGAGCCTAGCAGGGTGTTACTCCTACTGGCTTTTAAATCATATATACAGCATCTTATCTTGTCCCAGCAGATACATTTTCCAGATGGAACGCCCAATCCACAGAACTCCTCACTCTCCATGTGAAACTGTGATGGTGTAGGTACGTGGATAGATTCATAAGACAAAGGCTAGGAAAGTGAAAATTCATTCACCTCACTGCCCTCTTTCCAGCTGTGACTCTTTTGTCCCCTGCATACTTCACAGCTTTTAATAGGGGGATTGTAGGAGGCTTGCCTGGCGAAATATTTTACAAGTCTTAGTAGAAATATTTCCCTATTATTTTCATGTAGCACAGACAGTTTTAACCACATAATTATTAGGTCCATGAAGTCCAAACCGTTGGTGAAAACGGACCTCTTCTTACTATTTGTGATTACCTGAATGCGCAGTCTCCCAAAAAAGTGATTCAGTTATATGTATACTTGTATCTATTCTTTTTCAAATTCTTTTCCCATTTAGGTTATTACAGAATATTGAGCAGAGTTCCCTGTGCTATACAGTAGGTCCTTGTTGATCATCTATTTTAAATATAGCAGTGTGTACATGTCAATCCAAAATTCCCAATCTATTCCCCCCCCCCCACACCTTTCCCCCTTGGTAACTGTAAATTCGTTCTCTAAGTCTGTAAGTCTGTTTCTGTTTTGTAAATAAGTTTTTGCATCATTAAAAAAATTTTTTTTAGATTCCGCATAAAAGCGATATCATATGATATTTGTCTTTCTCTGTCTTATTTCACTTAGTATGGTAATCTCCAGGTCCATCCATGTTACTGTAAATGGCATTATTTCATTCTTTTTAATGGCTGAGTAATATTCCATTGTATATATGTACCACATCTTCTTTATCCATTCATCTGTCGATGGATATTTAGGCTGTTTCCATGTCTTGCCTATTGTAAACAGCACTGCAGTGAACATTGGGGTGCATGTATCCTTTTGAACCATGTTTTTCTCTAGATATATGCCCAGGAGTGGGATTACTGGATCATATGGTAGCTCTATTTTTAGTTTTTTAAGGAACCTCCATACTGTTCTCCATAGTGGCTGTACCAATTTACATTCTCAGTCTCACAACAAGGGAAGTGGACCCAGGTCCTTAATTTTAAGTTCTGGTGACCTTCATGCTTCTCATAGGACAAGACAAGTTCTGGAAGTCACTTCTGACCTTATTTCCAAATCTGAGCAGCTGGCGAGACCACTGTTTCACTCTCTTTTCCTTGCTTCCTTTCTTCTTATGCTCTAGAGGAAGCAGACTGACCTGCCTAAGACTAGCAAAGCACCCGAGGGTTGAAGGCTGCAGTGGTTTTCTGGTGGATGGAGATTTCCAAAGACTGGAAGCCCATCAAGAATCCTTGGGGAATAACAGCTGGCAGTCTGCAGGTGAAACCCTGGCTTCTAGAGATGGAACCACTGCAACTGCTTAGTTCTGCCTCCCAGGCCAGGCTCTAAGGGCCAATAGCTCACATCTGGATTTCTAAAGCTCCTGGTTACCTCTTCTGCCAAGAAGGCCAAAGGAAATTTGAAATATTCATTAGCATTCGTGACGAATGCCTGCAGACCCCAATCAACTTATATTTGGGTTCCTTGCCAACTTAAAGTTGCTCATTATTATTTTTTTTTTTTTGGTGAGGAATATGATAAAGATATCACCTATGTTGATCAGAGGGGTGAATGAGACAATAAAACTGTTAATGAGGAGTCAGTAAATCATAATTTACCAATAGTGTACAGAAAGGAGGGATGAGGATGGGAATGACAGAGAGGCTTTTTGGGTAAAAAAAATCTACATGGTTTATGTCCAACATTAGCATTTAGCCTTTCTTACACGTTGGTGTTTATACACGTGCACACACTCATGTGTGTGTGTGTGTGTGTGTGTGTGTGTGTGTGTGTATGTGTGTGTACTTTAAACTAAATGAAGAGGGTTTTGGTCCCGTAATGATCTGGGATGTTTTCTGACAGGGTCAAGAAAGCGTACATTGGATCACACACTGTGGAGATCCTTAACACACATGTACAACCTAACCCTGACTTAGATGGAACCTAACTCTTTCCCATGCAATTACCGTGGGAATGTACTCTCTCCTATCAGAGGTAGATCACACAGAGTACTAAGTTTTAAAACCTTCAGACTGGACTCCTGCGATGTGCTTCACAAGCAAAAGTGGCTGAAAACACCAATCATGCTAACTGCAGCCACAGTGCTATTTGTAGATAAGCATCCAGCCTGCCCTGCACCTGTGCTGCCCAGGTGCACTGAATGAGGAAAGAAACTTCATAATCGTGGCTCTCACCACTAGACACGTCTTGTGTTATGAATCTCATCATCCACAGGGCTTTTTCAAAAATGCCGATTGAGACTCGTCTTGAGATATTCTGAGTCAGCCTGGCTAGTGCAGGGCCCAGGAATCTGCATGCATTTGAAAGCACTGCAAGTGCTCTATGGGCAACACTTTGAAAACAAGGCCTGCAGGCTTCATAGTTGGGACAAATTCCAATGCCTGCAGGGCAATTAACTAAAGAGTGAAGGAGACCCTTCGTGCGCTGGAATCACGAAGTATGTTCTGTGACAACTGGGAGAAATATGCTTGGTCTAGAAAGGGAGGCCCTTACTTGGTTCCAGTAGATTATTGCCCTGAAAGGATATGGGTCTGATGTTGTCTTCTAACTTTTTTTTTTTTGAGAGAAGTCAGAATTATAGTCCCCACCCTACCTTCTAATTTTAAACGTTGGCTTATTTTAATTTGTCAGTCCTAGGTGAGACAAAAAAATGTCTGTTGCCTGCTAGCTTGTAAGCTCTACTTTATATTCTACAGATGCTGCCTATTTTATAATGTTGCTTTTCTAGGTTATTTACTTTCACTGCACCGAGATAAGGCTAGTGGACCCCTAGTAACAGGCCCAAGAAGCAAGTATTAAAAAAATAAGACCACTGGGCATTGTCATTGCAGACTTGCCTCTGCTCCGGATCTGTCTAACACTGGGCACGCTGGCCTGCAGGCTTGAGTTCTGACCTATCTTTTCAGACCAGCTTATGCTGAGAGAGGGGTGTTTGTGACGTGACTGATGAATTCTTTATGGACTAAAAATACTTTCACATTTGCATGTTTAATTATGCAAGGGAAATCCAGAAAACTGGAATAGAGGGCATAGCCTTAAGACCCAGAATTCAGTGGAAGGGAGAATAACCACTCATTGCTCTGAACAAGGAGGTACCGTCTTGGTACACAGTCTCCTTCCTATAGAAGGAAGGAGGAAGGGAAAGCCAAGAGAGGAGGAAGACAGAGGGAGGGGATGGATTCATGGGCTCAGAAGGGGGAGATGATTCTAGACTCTAGTATAAGAGAAGAGACGCTCCCAAGGAAGAGAGGAGATAAATTTGCTCGAATCTTTCTTTCTGTAATGCCCTTTCTTTTTCTTTCCATCTTTCCAATTCTACCAGGAAGTCAAAGAAATCAAATGCCACCTCCTTGAAGCCTTTCCTAACTACTGCAGCCCATGTTCATCTTTTCCTTTCAATTCCTCAATAATCCTTGTCCTCTGACCCAAATACTGTTTTACAGTGTTTGGTACTTAGATGGGTGTGTGTTTCTCTTCCTTAAGTTTAGGCCTTCATTACAATCATGTAATATATATATATATATATATATATATATATATATATATATATATATTTTGTACGTCACATCCCTGTGGCAGGTAAATTGTTAGCAAATATTTATGATGGACAGACTTTCAGGTGTCCCATGATCCCTGCCTCTGGGATTCCAACCTTTGTGCAACCCAAACACATGAGTGTGGGCAAGTCCATCTTTCCCCTTTCTGGCTTTGAAGAAGGAAGCTGTCACGAATCCTACAGCTTCAAAGAACAGAATAATGCCAACAACTCCCGGAGCAGGGAAGTGGGGCTTCCCTAGCACAGCCTCCAAGTGAGAACCCAGCCTGGCTGACACCTTGATGGCACCGGGATGAGACCTTGAGCAGGGAGATTCCGCTAAGCCGTGGCCAGACTCCAGACCCACGGAAACTGATACAATAAACATGTGTTGTTTGAAGCTAAGTCTGTGTTAACTTGCTCTGCAGCAAAAACTGATACCCACTGATGATGGCCTTGGCTGTGTGACTTGATTTGGCCGGTAAGATGTTAGTGGATATGATGCAAACAGGGGTCTGCAATGGGATTGTACGGCAGGTCTCCCTCTGATGACAACAAAAGATAACACCTAAACTCCCTAAACCTTGCTCTCTTTAGCATACACACACACACACCACCACTATCACCACCATGTCACCTTAAACAATGTGAGGGCGTTGTACACACTTATTAAATGAAATCAAGTGGCCTGGAAGGGCTCACAGAACTATGCCTTGTCCACAGTTGCAACCGAATAAATATTGCCTGTTGCAAAGCCTGTTGGTTAGAAGAGCAGAGTAAAAGAGAGGAATCCTACTTGATGAATGAGTTTTACCACTATCATTTATATGATTCATCGCTCCAAAGTTCTGGTCTCCTGGAAAAATTACACAAAGGAAATACTATTGCACAAGATGTCACTGAAAGATGGTAGCTGCCAGATCTTAACACGTGAAACCAATGGAGTGCACTTTCCACTAGACACCAGTGTACAGCCAAGAACACCCCATGGAAATCTACCCAATGGCTTAGGGTAACGCCTTTTGTCAACCTCCCCATCACTTCACCAAAACACCCCACTCTGGTTCTGTGATCTCTGCAAATCAGCCCTCATAAGGCCAAAGCAACAATGTTTTCCCAGAGTGTGGGGAGAACAGACTCAACCAACCAAGTCGTTTGGTAAAACCAAACTCAAGGACATATCCTAGTTTCTCTTTCCGGCAGAAATTGGCGACCTGCTAGGATCCGGGTCGACACACAACCCACAAGGATATATTCCTGGTTAAAACGGCTTTTAGTTACTTTGCCAAGGATTCAGTTTGTAACACATCTCCTTCAAATCCCCAATTTGCAAAAGAATAGGCGCACAGTAAAGATTCTGGTTAACCGTATCATCTCATACCTTCAGCCTCTTCATTTTTGCTCTATACTTCTGAGCCCTAGCAATTTACTTTTTGGCCTAAGCACAAAATTCTATTCCAAATGCTAGTGAATTTCATACCTGTATTTGGCATCCAATTACTGGGGATGCAAAAGGACATTCTTCTTTTTCCCAATAAAAAAAAAATGCAAAAGCCGATTTCCAAATTATATCTGAGACCATGGAAATAAAGCAGCTCCACACTCGAAGCTTTTTCCTGTTGATATATTTCTATCACCTCCCCCCAGGTATTCCATGGGCACACCAGATGGGAAAAGTGCCAGCCTCTCTGCTTAAGGAACTTTTTCTCCTCCGCCTGCCAGCACTTCAAAGACCTATCCTCTCCGGATCCTGGGATGCCACAGTCAGGATGCTGAAACCTCATTATGGTTTGCATCCCAGAATACTTAGAAAGGAGGTAGTAAGTTAAAGCTTCCAAGACTCCATTCATTTATACTCAGATCCTGTTCTGCTGACCTCTGACTTCTCCAAGCCTTGACGATGTCTTTAGCTAACAACTCAAACTTCGTGCAAGGTTTCTGGGTTTTAGTCGACTTATTTAAGGGAAATGTTATCTTTTTATTGATTTCCTTGGTACTTACAGAGACGCAAAGACTAAAGATCCAGCACAGTATGGGAACAACCTATCCTGCAAGACTACTCGTATTTTTGGAAACATTTTCATTGGAGAAAAGCCAGAGCGTATTTCCCTCCCTTGCTTGATTAATTCTTCTTACATCCTAGGAACGGAAAAGCTTTTAGTGCCTTTATTAGTATCAACGGCAAGTCCAAAATTCAACTATTTCCTGGATGTCACTTAAAACAGACAACCAAACTGGAGCAGGCAAAAAGTGACACTGGAGAAAACATATGTAGGGCAGACCTGTCACATAGCTTTGGAAAACAGGCAGCCAGCAATGACCACAAGCGTCTCAGATCATTAAGCAATGTCTTACTGTGATGTTACGCGTCGATGTACGGAGTTGTAATCCTTTCAAAATAGACAGATTGTCAGCATGATAAAGTGGATATAAACAAGTTCTTGAACAGGGATGACTAAAGTGTTGGTGGGGGTGGGGGGTGACGTTACTGAACTAAGAAGGGATGCTAGCTCAGGGACCAGGGACCAACGCCATTCAGAGGCGGCAGGTAAACAACGCTCTTCTCACTTAGATATTTTTCTCTACTGATTAGCAATTCCATAAAATATTCCTGATCTTGTAACTGCCAGACAAGTAGTTATAATCTACAGATGTCAGAACCGAGTTCTTAATTGCTGTAAATTAGTGAGCAAACCCAGGTTTCTCATTAAACCCATTACACCCCGTATGGTAAAATGGAGCACGTGTCGTATGTTCTCTTTCCTGGCACTCAAATCAAGAGCATTCTTTGTGAAATCCTAGGGACAGACAGAGTAGCAGAGAGAGAGTGTTAGGGTGTGTTTGTGGCGGGTTCCTGTCCCCCAAAGTGTGCTTCTCCTAGGGGAGAAAGAAAAGCCTCTAAATGGCAATGAATTTGTTGCCTAAATTCTAACAATGGGCTACATTGTGCCTCATCTTTGCTTCCTTAAAACTTTTGCTTCTCTTAGAGGAACCTGGAAGCACTTCTTCCCATGGCCCATGGTTTGCCTCCTGTCACCTGTGCAGGTGAAGAGGCATAAATTGCTAAATTAAAAGGGAAGGAACAGGCTAAAATGCCATGACAAAGCCAACTCTGAACTTCAGCTTAGGTACGCATTAGTGGGACCAGGCTAAGAAGACTGGCTTTCTGCTGTGGCTCTACCTCTCAGACGGGAAGATTTATGAGGAATGGGGGAAAGGGTGGGAGGGTTAAACCAAGAAATGTATCAATTACCAAACTACAAATAAAAATAGCTCCTCTGCACAAGCTTCATTAAGTTTTATCAGCAAGTATCTTGGGGTTTTACACTCAAACCACAGGTCATAAATTCTCAGTAAATCCTCCATATGTTCACCAAACACCTGAATTCAATTTCTCTTCTGGTTGTGAAGGAGGAATGTGGTGCTCAAATTAATTATGCATGCAAAGTTAGTTTCTAACAAGGGCAGCTCTTTTGTGATGCTGAAAGGTATTTACAACATCTGAAATTTGGGGATAGATCTTTCTTCAATCTTAGCATTTTTATATTGGTATAAATTCTCTCTTCCAAGTTTGTACAGTGAAAAAATAAAGTTGGTGAATACCTTGTTTTAATGTTCGCATTTTTCTGTAGATAATCCCAGATATTTGTGAGATGTAACGAATGGTCTTAATACTTACTATAAGGATTTTAGACAAATATTTCTATGGGTAGGTACAAATCACCTTGAATTATAGGGAAAGTCTAAAGTGAGGCTAAATGGCTATATTTATATATGTTTACGTGTACATGTGAAATTAGCTACTTAGGAAATATCATGTCATTCTCAGTTTATTTTCAGTTATACTCATCATCTGTACTATGAAAAGAATTATGAGAAACTTATGCAAATCCCAGAGGCACTCACTTTCCTCAGCTGATAAAATTCATTTTCAGATTCTGACACCCATGATTTGTGGTCCATTTCACACCAATTTCAGTGTTATAAATCATAACAAATTAAAAATGTACAGCTATGTTCTCTGGGTTGAAAAGGTGGTCACCAAAGTTGTTAATACCGCACTTGCTTCTGATGTGATGAGTCACAGGGAGGGTCATCTCTCTCCATCAGAAAGACTTGGGACCGGGTCTCACGCCAAGTCCCTCTGTGGTCATTCGGTAACAGGGCTATCATTTTATAAGCAGCAAAATCTCAGGAATGTACCCCTCGCCCCATTTTATTACTATCATCATTCTTCCTTATTAGCCTGTCACTGGGCTCAGGCAGGAGTGAGAAAAATTTAGCTTTACTTTTTCGAGGGGAATTCCTCCAGCTACAAAGAACGCACACATGCCCAGACATACATAATTTCAGGACTCAACAATAAATACACGAAAAAAGATATTCCATTGTGAGCCTGAGGGGGCCCCTCCTAACTAGTAAATTTCACAGAAATAATACAAGTTGGTTTCTACCAGAAAGGACTGATCAGTCTTCAGGCCACACTTCCAGGGAGGCATATGGTAAAACTCAGCACAAAAGTAATATTATGTAGCAAGCTTTCAAAAACTATCAATATAAAACTATCAAAGAGATCCTATTCTAATAAACCTTTCTAAACAGACAGTCTTTGAATACTGTGAGGGTGAATGGTAGAATCTAAAACCCCAGGGATGGTGGAGAAATCCAGATTGAACTTCCACAAGCCCCTGTGAGAAATGGGGGCTGAGCCGTGGACAGAAGCAGAATTCTGCAGGCATGAGTCTTCCTAGCAGACAACTCTGTGTGGCTTTAAACGAATAAATGATGGGAGAGAAAATGTTTTCCAGGTATACCTATGAATTTAAATGCACTCTTGAAAATAAAATGTTACTGCCTATAAGAAACCACATATGTCATTTTTCTTTGCACAATGCAAGAAGCAGTTATAATTTGGGGTTAATACCCAAAGTGCACTTACTTTCCATAAATCGTGTGATTTTTCTTGAACTGTCTATTAAGCGGCAAGGACATGTAAGGTTATTCTAATGGGTTAGAGAGTTGAGGAAAGGTTATGGATTATACTATTCATTCAATAAAACCACTGGGGATACAAAGGTTAGTCAGTTGTGACCTACAGTTAAAGTCTGTGCTTTAAACTAAAATATACATTTGAGTGTCTGAATAAAGAGCAAATGGATTTTAATATTATAGGTGAAAACCCTGAAGAACTAAAAGAAGAGTGAAAATCAGGAATATATTATGGGAATTTGAAATAAAAAAACAGTGCAAATTAAATTACCAAACCTGATGGTTTTTGATGACAAAATAAAACGATTATCATGTTCTTTTTCACATTACAGAGGTTTTATCATACAAGTATAGAAACTAATTATAGAACCATTATTTTAATTCTTTAATCATGAAATTACATAGAATTTAAGGCTAACATTTTCTTTGTTTTTGCATTCTCCGTCTTTAATGACAGCATAATTGCAAAATATTACACAAAACTAAGCTATGGTTTTTTTTAGGATAAAAATTCCAACACAGTGCAGTGCTTAATACTCATGTCATAATTCTAAATAATGGTTACATTCTATATGGCTTTTCTGAAATGACTTAAAGTGGAAAATAACGTAACAGGAGATATAGTACCTGTAGGTTTCATGAGTGGCTAACTCTGAAATATTTTTGATGCCTAGAATAAAAGCAGAAACATAAATTTATTCATTTTCTAAAAATACAGAACATTGGATGGGCCCAAATAAAGAGTCTGCATCTATTATTTTTAAACATTTTAAAGATCATTAGAATATTTTTCTTAACTGGTAATTAATGTTTTTACTTCTATTTATGCTCTAAATTAATTTCATAATTATTAGTTAATAATTTTCTAGGCTTTTCTTCTATTCACAATTTGACCACGACCTACCTTAAAAATTATTTATCTGGAAATAAATGAGACAGAAATGTCAATCAACTTAACTTCTCATTTAGGTTTAACTGAATTATTATGAGAAAGCAGAAAAAGTGTGACCATATTGGTTTGGAATTAATGGTAGACATCATTCTTTTGTAAATCACATTTTTTCACACTAATACTCTCCTATGTATAGTTTATATGTTAAGATGCTAAAGAAAAAGCTTAAAATAATCTCCTTTTTCATCACATCTTGTCCCTTTGACTACCCAATGCTCCCCCCCCCAAAAAAAACCCCACTTTTTAAGGCTTTTAGCTGTTTTCTATGATATTTCTTTTTAACTCAACCTGAGACAGTCAGAACGGATCGATCATAATTCCCAGTTTGTGATATACTCTTGATGATTTCTGCACGACTCACTTTCACTTAGTGATTTTTAATACTGGACTCAATATTATTTAAATTTATCAATATTATCAGTATGACTCATTACACAAAACAAAAGCTAGGGATTTAACAATAATCCATATCTAGCCAAATACCTCTGGTATTTAACTACATACTTCAGAATGATACATTTTTACTGCTATCTTCTGATTCATTAATTTTAAACATCTGTTTTTCTCTACTTCTTTACTTTTGCATCTGTATGAGATGGACGTTCACTAAACTTACTGCGATCATCATCTCATGATGTATGTGAGTCCAATCATTATGCTGCACACCTTACACGTATACGGTGCTGTGTGGCAATTATATCTCAACAGAACTGGAAGAAAATAAAATAAAGCAAAGTAAAGTAAATAAAGCAAAGTAAAATAAAATAAAATAGAAAACACTGCTGACTTCCTCTGAAGGTTGGTGAAGCATTAGCTCTCTTACACGCTGCAACCCCAATTCCCACTCCCAGTTCCTCCCAATAGAGTTCTAGCACAACTTTTCAATGATTTTTTTTTTAGTTTACGTTATTCATATATTGTTCACTGCTAATTCAAGTGGCACATCACGGTTACATTTCCTTTCTTCTATGACATTCATGGTTTTTCTTTTGCTTCATTTTCTTAGACCCTGTCCCTATAGCCTTTTTAAAAAAGACTTTACTTTTTAGAGTAGTTTTCCGTTCACAGCAAAACTGAGAGGCAGGTACAGAGCTATCCCATGTACACCCTGCCCCCATGCAGACATGGCCTTCCCCACTATCCACATCCTCCACCAAAGTGGGGCATTTGTTACAGCTCATGGATCTACACTAACACATGATTATCACCCTAAGTCCACAGTTTACAGTAGCGTTCACTCTTGGTGTTGCATATTCTATGGGTTTGGACAAATATATCAAGACATGGATCCATCATTACAGTATCATATAGAGTGGTTTCATTGCCCTAAAAATCCTCTATGCTCTGCCTATCCATCCCTTCCCACCACCCCTCCCCTGGCAACCCCTGATCTTTTTATGTCTCCACAGTTTTGCCTTTTCCAGAATGTCATAAAGTTGGAATAATACAGTATGTAGCGTTTTCAGACTGTCTTCTTTTACTTAGTAGTACACCTTTAGGTTTCCTCTATGTCTTTTCATAGCTTGAAAGCTCCTTTCTTTTTAGCCCTGAATAATATTCCATTGTCTGGATATATCACAGTTTATTTATCCATTCACCTACTGAAGGACATCTTGGTGGCTTCCAAGTTTTGGCAAGTATGAATAAAGCTGCTACAAACATTTGTGGGCAGGTTTTTGTGTGGACATAAGTTTTTGATTCTATGGGGTAAATACCAAGGAGCACGATTGCCGGATTGTATGGTAAGAGTATGTTTAGTTTTGTAAGAAACTGCTAAACAGTCTTCCAAAGTACTGGTACCATTTTGTATCCCACCAACAATGAATGAGTTCCTGTTGCTCCACATCTTCATCAGCACATACTATGGGTTTGAACAAATATATAAAGACACGGATCCAGCATCACAGTATCATATAGAGTGGTTTCACTGCACTGTTGGTGTGTTGGATTTTAGCCATTCTAGTAGGTACGCAGCGGTATCTCACAAGGTGCATTTTTCCCTGATGACATACGGTATGGAACACCTTATCAGATGCTTATCAGCCATCTCTGTGTCTTTTTTGGTGAGATGCCTGTGAAGGTCTTTGGGTCTTTTTAAATTAATTAATTAATTTATTTTTAAAGATTTATTTATTTTTGGCTGCGTTGGGTCTTCGTTGCTGCGTGCAGGCTTTCTCCAGTTGCGGTGAGCGGAGCCTACTCTTCATTGCGGTGCACGGGCTTTTCATTGCAGTGGATTCTCTTGTTGCGGAGCACAGGCTCTAGGCACGTGGGCTTTAGTAGCTGTGAAAAGCGGGCTCAGTAGTTGTGGCTCGCGGGCTCTAGAGCACAGGCTCAGTAGTTGTGGCACACGGGCTTAGTTGCTCCGCAGCACGTGGGATCTTCCCAGACCAGGGCTCGAACCTGTGTCCCCTGCATTGGCAGGCGGATTCTTAACCACTGCACCACCAAGGAAGCCCTGGCTCCTTTTTAAAATCAGATTGTTGGTTTTCGTATTGTTTTAAACGTTTTTTTAAACATTCTTTGTGTATTTTTTTTTATCAGATATGTGGGGTTTTTTTGCAAATATTTTCTCCCTCTCTAGAGCTTTTTAATACAAATTTCCACAAGATCAAACTTACCACAGCTTATCAACTCGTTATTTTCTTGGAGTTCTCCAGCCCCCATGCTTGTCCCACATGCCCCAATCTGCACTGGCTCTCTAGTTCCCAGCACCTCTCTTCATCATCAGCCTGGGATTTGTTAGAGCATGCATTCTATAGCTGCCTAAAAGGGGATGTGTTGGAAACAAAAAATGTTGTATCTTTGCATGCTTAAAATATATTTATTCTACCATCACCACTCATGGGCAGTTTGGTGAGGGATGGAGCTGCAGGTTAGAAAACATTACCCTGCAGTATTTGAAGGTAGGGTCCCACTGTCTTCTTGCTCCCAATGCTGCTGTTGAGTCAGCTAACATTCTGACTCCCAACTCTTTATTATATACTTTTTTAAAGGCTCATCTCTTTATTTCCAGTATTCTGAAACTTCCCACTGCTCCCTTTTTAAAATCGATTTTTCTGAGCACTAGGTGATTCTTTGATCTAGAATCTTAAATTCTCCAGTTGTGGGAAAATTTCTTATGTTATTTCTCTAACACTCTCTCCATCATCATCTCTCTTTCTAGAAAGCATATACGTTAAATGCCTGACCTCCCAAGGTGAACTTTGATTTTTTTTCTCTTTCTTTCCTGCTATGTTTGTCTTATGTCTCTTCTTTTATTATTTTTGGGGAAATTTCTTCTATCTTACCTACCAAGCTTTCTATTGTGTTTCTTCATACTGCTATCATATTTATTATTTTCCAAGAGTTCGTTCATATTTTCTTAATAATCCTTTCCAATAGCTTCCTGGTCATGTTTTGATGGTTGCAGTATCTTCTCTTATTTCATGGTGGGTATTACTTACAGTTTTTAAATATTTTCTCTTCTCTTCCCTGTAATTTTTGTTTCTTCCAAGTTCTTCTCTTAAGTTTACTGTTATTGTTTTCATCTGTCTTCCATAATTAAGGCATTCCTCAGATGTTTGATAAGCTTGCCTGTCCTTTCTATTTAAGAACGAGGCATTGGGACTTCCCTGGCGGTCCAGTGGTTAAGATTCCGTGCCTCCACTGCAGGGGGCATAGGTTGGATCTCTGGTCAGGGAACTAAGATCCTGCATGCCACACAACCAAAAAAAAAAAAGAAAAAGAGGCATTAAAAAGCAGATTAGTCATTGTGTGCATGCATGGGTGGGGCTTATGAAACGGCAGCTATTACTCCAGAAAGGCTGGGCAGGGAGCCACTTTTACGGTTGGGGATTCCCACATGTCAGTGTATGAGGGTTCCTACTGGGGCCGTTCAGTTTCTTCAGAGGAGAACCCGCCAATCTTAGGTCTGAGGGGCATCAGCTTGTGTCTTGACATCCTGGGGTTATTCTGTCATCATATATGGTAATAAAAAGATATACCTATTTTCATAAAAAATAGAGATAGTATTTCTGTTTCTTATTCTTTTTGCTGTTTTGGAGTGATTTTCGAGAAGAAAAGAAGAAAACATATCTTTATTCTCCATCAAATTTTGGACTTTCTAGTTTGTATTATTCTTAATTCTCCATTATTTTCAAGTAGATCAAATATCTTTTCAAGAATATTTGATATTTCAAGGTATATGGATACTTACATTGGTTTTTTTTTTAGTATATGAAAGGCACGGATATGACTCTTCTAAAATTATAATATAGTTGTTGTTTTTCATAACAGGATAATATCTACCACTCCTCAATATACTTTAGGATTATTTCTATATTACTTTTTAGGATCATATATACATATATATATATATATATATATATATATATATATATATACACATACATACATATATACACACACACATATATACACACATGTATATACACATATAACTTTTTAAGAGTATATGATTTTATTCTATATGCTTATATTTTTATGTGTTAAATATATATATATATATATATATATATATATATATACTTATATATACATATATATAAACTTGGAGACTAAATTTTTAAAGCATTGCATTTGTAATCTACAAAGCTCCAAATATAAGTAAATCCTATTTTAATGATTTACCCAAGTCCTCCAAACTTTCTCCCCCAAAGCATGTTCTGACATTAATACTCAAAACAGTTTTCCTTCTTTGACATGTGATGAAATTCACAGCTTGGCTTTATGTTTATTACACAAGTTTACTCCCACTGGTCAATGTGGTGGCTATGATTTATAATTTTTAATTCTCTGCTTCAATATTTTCTGGCCTCCACTCTTAATTCTCCTGCCAAATAGTGACCAGCTCCCATTTGGATCTCTTAAAATCATTCCACTGGTGCTCATGATAAAGAATGTGTCCTGACTTTTCCCACAGTACAGTCCTGCCTCAGCTACAGAGCATGCTTTGAGAATACAGTTCCAGACTCCAGAGACCCCACCACACACAAAGCTGATGTCATTTTTCAGGAGATAGCATAGTTTTGTGGCTACTACATGTGAATTAATACAAGCAAATTAAACCTAGTATAAGATCCCAGACAATCATAGTCTTAGAAGAACCAATTGATACTCTGAAGAACTAAAAGTTTATCAAAAGCCCTTTTGTTTGTTTCAATCCTCGTGTTTGAAAATCCTTCTAGAAAGCACTAAATTCTCTTCCATCTTGGAAAGAAGGAATGATGAATATCATTTAACTTTTAAAAGTTTCAAGATTCTCATGACCTTTAGTTTTTTTTTTTTTAAATAAATTTATTTATTTTATTTATTTATTTTTGGCTGTGTTGGGTCTTTGTTGCTGTGCACAGGCTTTCTCTAGTTGAGGCGAGCAGGGGCTACTCTTCGTTGCAGTGCGCAGGCTTCTCATTGCAGTGTCTTCTCTTGTTGTGGAGCATGGGCTCTAGGCACACAGGCTTCAGTAGTTGTGACATGTGGGTTCAGTAGTTGTGGCTCTAGGGCTCTAGAACGCAGGTTCAGCAGTAGTGGCGCATGGGCTTAGTTGCTCCGCAGCATATGGAATCTTCCCGGACCAGGGCTCGAACCCGTGTCCCCTGCATTAGCAGGCAGATTCTTAACCACTGTGCCACCAGGGAAGTCCTGACCTTTAGTTCTTATTACTGACTACTCTGAGTAGGAAACAAAAGGAAGAAATTGAGTTGAATGTTACTCTACTGACTATAGGTATTATCCCAAAGCCCTTTCACTTTTTTTTGACAATTTCTTTTTACAAACTCCCAATAGTAGCACTTCTGTAGGCATCTACCTCTTTCTCCTAAGAAGTGCAATTTGCAAACACATTGGCTAATTGTGGGTTTGCTTGGTTGGCTTCTAGTTAATCAAGACTTTATTGTATCATTTTGCTTAAATATTTAAAAAATTTTAAATTATACTGTAGCTGAATAAAATGAGAAAAAATATAATTTCTTTTCTGGGCACAGTATTCATAGAAGAGGTTCTTTTCTCTAGTTTGACTTTTTCTCAGTTTCAGGGATTTTCAAATTTCAAAAAAAAAAAAAATAGGTAATATTGAATTCCAGACACAAATCATTTAAAATGTGGATAAAAACCTTTTGACTTTTATAAGGTGATTCATATGGTGAAATTTTCACTTCTCTGTGTCTAAAATATTGTTCAAAGACTTTAATCTGACACTTTACTGATTTAAATAACTTTCTTTTGGGACAAGATCCTTATTTAGCAGGATTACAGATTTTTAAAAGATTTGTTTTTCTGCAATAAACAAAGAATTTTTGATCTTTCAATTAATATTGAAGAGCTGGAAAACAGATAGAGTAACTACCCAGCCAAGGTGCTATTGAACCATGAGTGGAAGGGGCAAAGGTCATGGGAATTCGGATGTACATTTCAAAACCAGCCTTGATGCCTGAAGGCTCCCCAAGGTAGGGGTAGTGCCAGCTATACCTGAGGACAGAGGAGAAAGAAATGGAGCAAAGCATCTGCTAAAACCCAGTATGATCCCTTACAAGCAGATTGTAACACCGCCTTTCCCATATTTTTACGTTCAACTGATGTCCAAGTACTAGTGTGCAGGGAAGCTAAGCCAAGACCAAATAGAACTAATTATGTGTGTGGTAGCAACAGAAGCCCAGAACATAGACACAGACTTTGACACAGATTTAGATGTAAACATCAGCAATTTTCTAACACAGGCATTTATACTAAAGAACCAGTTTGGGATATTTTCTTGAGTTGCAAAAGAAGGATTTAGAAAACGTATACTGAACTATTACCCATGTTTGTCACAAGCCAATTATCTAACATAAAGCTACATTGAGACTCAGAAGTCACAGATCTCAATGATATCATTCTGTTTTGTCTTTTCTCATATTGTAATGTCTCTATAGACTGGCACTGATATTGTTTGATTTTGATATCATAATAGTGTCTCCACGGATTTTGGCTGACATTTTGTTTTGACATTATGCTACAACAGACCTCCACTGACATTTCATTTTGTCACTGCAACATTGTTTCTATAGGTTTCTGCTATATTATTTTGTTTTGACATCAAAATGTCATCTCCATGGTCTTGGCATGACATTATCTAGAGAACTTTATGAAGTCGTATGGAGTCCATGGAATAGACGGGTAAAATGCCAAACATTTAATAAACTTGAGGGTGTTTTTGATAAACACAAATTTATATGATACTTACTGCAAATTTTGCAAAATTGTTTCCATCAAGTCACTAGGGTTTATTACAACATGGATTCAGTTAAGGAGTTGATTCTCTATCTTTCCAATAACATGTCAACAATTTTGGAGAAGTAATACACTACCCTTTTATTGCCAGAATCTAGGTTTTTTTTTTTCTTTTAATCAATATAGTCTGATTTTTTGTGTTACAAACTGAACTAACATGTAAGAAGTATGTATGAAGTATACAATTATAACTATATTTCGCTGAATTTAAGAAACCATTAAACCACCATTTGTAGCAACATGGATGGACCTAGAGATTAAAGAGAAAGACAAATAACATATGATATCACTTATATGCAGGATCTAAGATATGATACATATGAACTTATTTACAAAACAGAAACAGACTCAGAGACATAGAAAACAAACTTATGGTTACCAAAGGGGAAAGGGGGTGGGGGAGGGATAAATTAAGAATTTGGAATTAGCAGATACAAACTACTATATATAAAATAGATAAACAACAAGGCCCTACTGTATAGCACAGGAAACTATATTCAATGTCCTGTAATAAACCATAATGGAAAAGAATACATACATGTATAAGTGAATCACTTTGTTGGACACCAGAAACGAACACAATATTGTAAATCAACTATACTTCAACTACACAAAAAAGGAAAAAAAAAAAAACCATTAAATCATGACACATTTTATATATCTCTGAGACAGAAAGAAAATGCTGCCAATTAACACTGGTTGTAAGAAGTATCTTAGTATTGGAGATTTTAAATTGTGAAAAATGTGAATCTTATAATTGATGAAACGTACAGTGGTACAATATTTGATAAAATCAATTACCAAAAATGGTGATTAAAAAAAAAACTTATGATAGTTTGAACATTTTTTCTTAAAAATCATGGGATAAAAACATAAATCTTAAGCTGATTTTGAAGTTATAGGTAGACATTGTTGGTGAAATTCCTGACAAAGGATTCTCCCTTTCCTAGTAGTTTCTCCCTTCTTTTGGATTTACAAAATTATCTATGAACATTTTACTGTTCATAATAAGACCAAGAATATTTATCCAGAAAGCTAAATACTTCTAGGTTATATTACCTTAAATTCTCAGGAAAATATCTTTACAATATAATGTTATATCTTCAACTTTGGTCAAAAGTCAATATGACAAATGGTCATAATGTGAATATTTCTGTGTTCTTCGCAACCCTATATTTACAAAGGTAATCCAATTCGTTATACAATTTTTATTTTAGAAAGTGTATATGTGAGAAATTACTCCTAACATATAACACCAGAGAAGATAGTCTACACATGATCTCATATATTTCCATTTATTGCACAGTTGATCATAATAAGAACATTCATGAATCTTATATAACCCTTCACTTGAAAATGGTCATTTTGTTATGCAATTTCCCTTTTACAAGTATGTATGTTAAAAATGACTCCTGGAATTCATTGCTAATGAGAGCATTTCTCCAGATAAACTCATGCATTTCCTTTTGTCACAGAGTAAAGTTTTGATGTTGTCCTTTTTGCCTTGGCTACCAGGAAACTGAGATAAACTTATTGTTCAATTATAATTACTAGCTCAATTTTCTAATATTTTTTTACCTTTTTGGGTCCTTTCAAGCTTCATTTTAATAACTATTTTTAAGAACTACTTACAATACTTTTTGGAAATTCAGTGGTCAGTACTCCTACAAGAATAAATTTTATTTCATTAACCACAGTTCCTAGAGGTTCACAATGACACTCTATTGAGTATGGAATATAAAGCCTAGAATTTCTTTCCCTATTCTGAGTAGTTATTTCTTCTGACTCTTCTGACAGAAATAATATTTGGCTTATGTGTATGTGAATAATGTGAGATGATGTCTAAGAAAGCATCTAGGGCTTCCCTGGTGGCGCAGTGGTTGAGAATCTGCCTGCCAATGCAGGGGATACGGGTTCGAGCCCTGGTCTGGGAAGATTCCCACATGCCGCGGAGCAACTAGGCCCGTGAGCCACAATTACTGAGCCTGCGCGTCTGGAGCCTGTGCTCCGCAACAAGAGAGGCCGCAATAGTGAGAGGCCCGCGCACCGCGATGAAGAGTGGCTCCCACTTGCCACAACTAGAGAAAGCCCTCGCACAGAAACGAAAACCCAACACAGCAATAAATAAATAAATAAGTAATTCCCATTTAAAAAAACAAACAAAAACAAAACAAAAAAACCACATAGTTTCCTTTAAAAAAAAAAAAAAGAAAGCATCTAACCCAGGCACTTGATAAACACTGAAGACAATGACTTCTAGAGAGAGAGAGGCACAGAGTAGGTTATACATCTGGGCCTGCAGCTCAGGAGAGAAGTGAAATTGCAGAGAGAGCTTCAGCTGCCACCAACACATACACAGGTGTAATTTAAGCCATAACAGTGGATCAGATACAGAAAAAACATGTTGAAAGAGAAGAGGGATGAGTATATATGATAAATCCAACCAATATTGTTAGGAAAGGACTGTTTTTCTTTTCACAGCAATAGAGAAGCAGAAAAGAAGGCTGGAAGTGCTTATGAAGTGGGGCTCTAATGGGATATAAAAATGTGCTCTGTTTGAGCAGCAACTCAAGTAACCTGCCAGGCTCTGCTGCTAAAGGTTCATTGCAAGGAATCCCTGTGGGTCCAAACACCAACCTCTCTGCTCCCTCCAGGCTGGGCCTTGGGCTCGTTATACCTGGGATGCTGGCAGGTATGCTGCTGTGCTGGTGACAAAAAAGTGTCCTCAGGGGCTGTCGATCTAGTTCCTTTCATGAGAGCTAAGGTTTCACTAACTGAAAGAAACTTTAAAGAAAATTAAAATTTTGTTTGAATGAACTAAACGTGACAGCTCTGATGTACTGTTGTCAGGATTATCCTAAATCCAAGCCTCTAAGATTAACCTTCTCATTTCCTTGATGTTAGGTTAATATCTGTTATCAAGTATGTTCCTTGTTCCATTGAGAGTTTGGCTAACTCTTCTCATGAAAAGAATAAAAGAAAGAGTATAGTATGTGTCCCTTCAGGACCAAGGCTACCGTTCACTATATTCTCAGTATTTCTGATGAGTTATTTAGTTTGTGTAACTTCTAAGTCCCAATGGATATTATTATGACAGAGATTTTTCTTTTTAAGTTGATTGGACATATTCAATTAATTTAAGCACTTTCCAAAAAAAAAAAAAAAAAAACAACAACAACCCAAAACTTAATAAGATTTATTTTTTGTCCTTGTAACTGAGAATCTCGTAACTAAGATATCAGGATCCTAGAAGTAATTAAAATAGTATGTTAAAGATTTTTACCAATAATGTAATTCTAATTACTGATGAAAAGGAGCACAAAAGGACAACGAGCTTTTGCATTTTTGAGAGAAAAGTCAGGATTTATCAGTAACTATGACTATAGCCTATGTTTGGAAGATCAAGCTGTTTGGCATCACAGAGAAGAGAGATCTTTTATTTTATAACATTTTAAATAAAATTCTCATTTCAAAAACATGAGTGTATATATTTGTAGCAAACTTTCCAACTGAAACTTAAGCTTGACGTATACATTTGTTGTCCCCTTTGTATGCACTTGGGGGGGTGGTGCTCTGAGACCCCACTCAAATCCAATCCATGAACAGCCTCCAATCTAAGACACATTGTTCACATCTTGCCAAGGTGTAACTGATGGTATAAACGGTTGAAAAGCCTATATTTTAAAAAAGGCAGTATTCTCGACTGTTCCCCACAATGTGTTCCTAGAGACCACATCATAAAGTGAATCACATTTTCCCATAGGAGCAGTGTTATAATTGGAGGTTATGTTTCTGACCAAGGAGTTGGCGCCAGATAAGGCCATGATATAATAACAATGGATCACATAAGCAAAGATGTAATAATTCTAAATCTTTATAGTTAAATAGTAAAACTAGACTGCAAATACTGTAAAATGAGTTTAAATACAGTCTATGTATTCCTTATACAAGAGAACACAAGATTCTACAGAATATATATATATATAGCTAGCTAGCAAGCTTTATCTATCTGTCTATCTATCTATAGCACTAAGAAATTTTTAGAAATTCAGCATGAAATGAACATCCCAACTAAATATCTTAATACTTCTGCTTTTTTTTTTTTTTTAACCTAAAATGGCTTTACAGAGGACTAAGACCAGATTTTTTTTGAAGACAAAGAGGGACGTCTTCTAGTTAAATCCTTCAATTTTACCCTGTAGACCCAACATGCTTTTTATGTGATTTTTTACAGGATCTTTCTGTTACTTTGAAGAAATTTCCCTGTAGCTAACAGAGACTTTCAAAAAAACCATACCATCAACTTCATGACTCTTCCAAAATGCTAGAGCCAGGACATCACAGATTGTCCAGTTAAGCGTTTGGGTGTGTGTTGATCTCCATCGTGGCATTTAACATTTTATTCAAATGTCATTTAAAAAACAAAGCCGGCTTTAAAACAAGGAATATTCAGTCATTTCCCAGACAATTGACAGAACTGGCACAGAACTGGCACAGGACGACATCCAGGCTGTCCTTGGATGGTCTGCTTTCCTGTCTTCTAGGTCAGACGTGGGCCGGGAAGGTTAAAGGCAAAGAAAAGGAAACGGTAACTGTTTCTCACACAGTAGGGAATAAACAGCCAGCACTCAAATACCTCTTATGTCTCTACTCCATGATCATAGGACCATTGCTTTTAGAACTGAAGAACACTCCTGGGGGGTGCCCTGGTGGTGGTGGATGAATTGGGAGATTGGGATTGACGTGTATACACTAATATGTATAAAATAGATAACTAGTAAGAACCTGCTGTGTAAAAAATAAATTAAATTAAATTTTAAAAAATGACAATAATTATAGCTAATAAGTACTGAGCCCCCCCAAAAAGAACTGAAGAACACTCAAATCATAAGGTAGCACTGAGATCACTGGGACCAACTCTTTATCAATGAGAAAATTGAGGCCCAGAGAGATAAAATGACATGCCAAGGTTATTAACAAACTAGGAGACGGCAGACTCAGGACGATGCAAATATACAGATTCTCAGCCCAGGGTTATGCCGGGTTGGGCCACATTTTAACACTCTGTTGCTATTGTCTTCCTGATGCATAGAAATTGGAGAAAAAGCTTTCTAATCTGTGCCATACTTGAATTAGGGGATCTCTCTCTCTCCCTCTCTCTCTCTCTCTCTCTCTCCCTCTGTCTCTCTCACACACACACACGTATATATAATAAACTTTCAGTTCATAATATGACTTCAAAGTAAACATATGTATCTGCAGGGGTCTCACCCACTGAGGGTGTTTGCAGGCCCTTCATACACTGAGACCTCCACACACCACCCACCATCTGGCTGCGGCAGAAGCAGCCCCCCGTGGGATCTGGAAAGAATCTCAGATCCAGGGAAAGGGAGCTTTTTAGAGGCAGGTGTAGCCTGGGGTGTGAAAGCAGAGAGCTGGGTTCCATCATGGCTCTTCCATCTCTGACCAGCTTTGTGAATTGAGTCAGAAGACAAACTCTCTGCACTCTTCTATGAAGTGGGAATTTCCTTGCAGGCTCATTGTGGGGACTAAATAAAGAAAAATAGAAAGAACAGCCCAGGCTTTGTAAATGCTCTCTGAACAGTTTCTTCCTTCTGCAGAAATCCACCCTAAAGAGGTTGGGATTAGCAGATACACACTACTATATATAAAATAGATAACCAACAAAGACCTACTGTATAGCGCAAGGAACTATACTCAATATTTTGTAATAACCTATAAGGAAAAAGAATCTGAAAAAGAATATATATATATATATATATATATATATATATATATATATGCATATATACATGTATGTATAACTGAATCACTTTGCTGTATACCTGAAGCCAACATGATATTGTAAATCAACTATACTTCAATTAAAAAAAAATCCACCGTAAAGACTTGAATCCAAAAAAAATAAAAGTAAACATAATATTATCTCTTATTTATTCCACATGGGATCAGCCAAGTAAAGTCTTTAATGTATATCATTCCTAAAAGAGCACCATATTTGAGGTACAATAAACACGAAAATAAGAAGAAAACCAGCCTCTGGCCATTTTAATTCAGATCCTCTAAAAGTCAGTCAAATTTATAGAAGTCCTTTGTCCAAGCTCTGTCTTTTATTAGTGGTTGGTGGAATTCAAAGTCTTGTAGAAAAGATGAATTAAATATTAATCAAAGTCCAGCAAATTTTAAGCATCTACCCCATTATCTTAAATGCAACTCCAGACAAACCACCAAAGCAAATCTCTCTCCTTCCCCCTAACCCTTCAACATAAATAAGCCTTTTAGTCTTTTCCCTGATGGTGTAACTCATACCAAATGATGACACTATTTACAGTATCTGCTTTAAACGGGCATAGCTTCCATTCCTATTTCAATTAAAGCCATTGTGCAATTATGCTTTCAAGAAACAATTAACAGAGGAAGAAACCATTTCCCTGGCTCCAGCCTTTTTAGAGTTGGGTAGTGTGGACGCTTTCTTACTACACGTGGCATTGAAGTAATTATTTAATGTTAAGGTTCACTTCCTCGGGTGTAAATTTTGGTTTTAGTTGACACTAAAAAGAAACATCAATTTATTAGGAGATAAAACTTGTTCTGCAGTAATGGAGCAGCTGCGTACATAAATTTATCGCAGTTTAATGTTCTCACACATAAAGCAATTAGAGTTTTCTGACAAACAGACTTGCCACTGAAATGACAGTGTGTACAGTGGTGGGGACGGGAAACAGAAAGTGAGGCTTCAGCGGAAAACTCTCTGAGGAAACATAAAATAATAATAATATGTGTTGGGCAAATGCAAGTGAAGCTCTCTCCTCAGCGAGTTTGAATGAAAAGAAATACTGCAAATTTTACAGCCATTGGTGAATCCCCTTAGCACCCACAGCTTTCCTGGCAATGGACTGACTTCAGGATGCCTGGAACTGAGATTGCCTGGATTCTGAGCAAAGGACGACACAGACAGTCCCAGACCGGCATCACCTGATCTTCCCCATCAATAAGGGACAACCGCAGACAGATGAGCAGCCACAAAGATTTCTAATCGCTGAATGCCTGAGCCAGAGAGAGAGAGAGAGAGAGAGGGAAAGAGGGAGGGAGGGAGGGGGCAGTAACCTATAGTTTATTTCTTTGCACCCTCCAGCCGCTTCCCCAACACCGCACCTGCAGGGCCGTAGCTGCCTCATTGCTTTCGGTGGAGAATGTTTTTCCCAGTTAATATGGGAAGATTAGTAATTTACTGATCACCTATCAGATGCCAGGTCCCTTGCCAATTGCTGAGAATACCAAGGGGTGAAAAATGGTTCCTACACTCAACAGTCAAGTAACATAATAATAGATAAGGTCTTAAGTCAGAAAGTAAATGTATACTTTTTTGTGTGAAAATAACAGGAGGGAGTGACCAGTTCTTCAGGAAAAGTAGAGACTGGGCCAGGTGCATTTTCACAGGCTCCCTGGATATGGGATGGACTTTGAGGAAGCGGTGTCGGCCAGCAAAGAGACGGACCACGGGAAGGTGAGTCAGGGTTGAGAAGAGAGTGGTTCAGGGGTCCCTGCTGGATGCTGACGATTCTTACAGAGAGGCCACTGAGACGCCAACCAAACAGGGCAGGTTGAGCAGAGACAGGCAGCTCAGCTCTCTTCCAAAACTCCACTAAAATCACAGAGGAATAAAAAGTCTTAAGGCCACAAGGAGAAAAAAAATAACGATAGAAGAGACTGAAATACATAAATGAACGATAAGATTTTAGCAACTGGAAGGCTACGGGATGGGACTTAGCACATAGGAAAAGGTGGAAAGCAGAGCCTTCATCAGGGGAAGGAAGACACCAAGAGGCAAAACGTTGGTTCTGCAGGACCCCAGAGAGACTCAGGAATGGAGGCCCAGGAACCTCTGAAGATGAGTGGTCAGCCAGAGCAGATGACCCTTTGGGCATTTTTGCTTTACACAGTTTTTCCCGTTCTCCATCCTCAGAAACCACAAGCCCTTTAAGAATATGTGTGTAAGGGGCTTCCCTGGTGGCGCAGTGGTTGAGAATCTGCCTGCCAACACAGGGGATACGGGTTCGAGCCTTGGTCTGGGAAGATTCCACATGCCACGGAGCAACTAAGCCCGTGCGCCACAACTACTGAGCCTGCGCTCTGGAGCCCAAGAGCCACAACTACTGAGCCCACGTGCCTAGAGCCCGTGCTCCGCAGCAAGAAAAGCCACCGCAATGAGAAGCCCGCGCACCGCAACGAAGAGTAGCCCCTGCTGGCTGCAACTAGAGAAAGCCCGCGCACAGCAACGAAGACCCAACGCAGCCAAAAATAAGTAAATAAATTTATATATAAAAAAAAAAGATTACGTGCACGTGTGTATGAGTGTACATACATATATATGTATATATTTATATTAATTCTTTCAACTCCCGTGGCAGCAGCAACAAGGCCGATGAAAGGAGCTCAGTGGAGAAATGTGGCCACTGGTGGACAGACAGGTCCTCTGGGAACTGGGCATCTGCACGGCGACCATCTGCATGGACCGTCATGCTTAGAGGCAGGAGGCAGCTGTGACATCGCCCGTGCACAACTTGCTGCTCTGCCCAAGCAGGGCGACACCCAGCTGCTCAGCAGAGTCCTAAGGGCCGTGGCTCACACCTCTGACACGGAAGCTACCTCCCTCTGATGACGGTCCTTGTGCAGGAAGACCGCAAGGGGATGCAAGGCACGTGGTCCGCAGGCAGGAGGTCAGTATTACGCTGCATGGTTCAACTTCCTATTTTTTTAAAAAAATTAATTATTTATTTATTTTTGGCTGTGTTGGGTCTTCGTTTCTGTGCGAGGGCTTTCTCTAGTTGCGGCGAGTGGGGGCCACTCTTCATCGCGGTGTGCGGGCCTCTCACTATCGTGGCCTCTCTTGTTGCGGAGCACAGGCTCCAGACGCGCAGGCTCAGTAGCTATGGCTCACGGGCCTAGTTGTTCCGCGGCATGTGGGATCTTCCCAGACCAGGGCTCGAACCCGTGTCCCCCGCATTGGCAGGCAGACTCTCAACCACTGCACCACCAAGGAAGCCCCAACTTCCTATTTTTAATAGAGCAGCCACAAGTCAGATTTTGCTGGACAGGCACAATTTCAAATACTCTGCCCATAAACAGACTGCTCAGGGTCAAACTACATGCCCCAATTTTTCAGTTGGACCTAGCTGGTCAGCCTGCGGTAAGGCAAGTGCTCCCTCAAGAGAACTCAGGAGGGACAGGTGAGTTGCAGTCAAGGTTCTGCATGAGGAGGTCCTGCTTCTAGCCCCACATGAGCTCTGGGCAGGAGCACAGCTGCTAGATTCCACTTCTGGAGGGAGCAGCCTCCCGGAGCCGTGGGGACAGAGCTCAGCTGGGCTCCAAGTCGCCGGGCTGCCACTTCTCATTAGACCAAACTGCCGCCCAGGCACTCACTAAACTCATCTCTTTGGTTTACATGAATGGGAAGAACAGCTTCGGCACATTTAATCTTCTTACTATAAATACCTCAGTGAAGAAAAAAGGTGACAATGAAGGCTCATCCCACTCAATTTATTCCTGTTAGCATTCTTACAGTAGAAAAAAGGAGGAAAAAAAAACCCACCAGCCCTTGAGTATGAATGCAACATGAAAAAAAAATCTCTGCTGAATCATGAACGTGATTATGATATGAAAAGATTCAAGCTGAATTTTAAAATCTCATTGTATAGCTACTTACAAATCCTCTGGATGGCTGTGCATGGAGCCCAGTGAACTTCACACTAGAACACGCATCATCAAGGGCAGGGATTCTCAAACTTGGTTGAGATGATGAGAGTGACGTGGGGCAGAAGATCCTACTTGAACCAGCAAGGCCCCGAGGCTGAAAATACCCTTCCACGCCCCCAGCCCCCCATGCCTAGATGTCTTACTGGACTGGCTCTCTCTGCAACTAGGCAGTGAGCTTTTTGAGTGGAGGGACCTTGTCATTTTCATTTTCATTCCGTTAGCCCTGATCCCAATGCCAGGGAAATACGTGCTGCCTGAGTTTGCTGAATGACTGAGAACCTCTGATCTATGCTTTCCAGTGATATGCTCCCCTTTTCTCCCATTTTCTTGATAAGTAGTTATATTCCATGTCTGTACCTCCTAACATAGAACATCATGAGTACATATACAGTGTTTCCCCCATGAAACCAACCAGAAAGGATTCCCTCTACTCATATCTGCAAATTTCACAACAAAACTCTTGCCATCCTATATTTCCAAGATTTCCAAACTCGTGACTCATGTTTAAAGATTTGAGACCATCATGTGCTTCCTGCACAGGGTTCCTCACTCCAACCACACACCCCCAGAATGAAGCCCTTATTTTTCATGGTTCTGATACCCAGAAAAGGATGACATAAAACATGACAAAGCGAGTCTAACACTATTACAGAAATGGGCATTGGAAAATGAGAAAAAGAATTCTGTTTACTGTGTGAGCTACAATTCGAACCCAGTATTATTCAGGTTTGACCACAACCCACAATAAAAAGTACATTTTACATAGCTACCAGTACAATAAATGTACGTAAATCTACACCTGAAATAGAGATTATGAAACAAAACCATTTCTATTGCTAATATACTCTAATTTTTTCTATTCTCTTCTACCACTTTCTCTTTAAAAACCACTGATAACAACCTACTAAGATGATTTCATAACCTGACCACGGGAAGTGACTTACGGTTTAAAAACTAAAGTTGTCCATCTCTCATTTCGTCTCAAGAGAGAAGTTTTGATATGATTCAAAGGCAACAGAGAGTCTTTAAGACCCAGGAGGTAGGAAATAACTTTCATGGAAGAAGCTAAAGAACCTAGAATCTTCTGGAGAAATCTCTCTCATGCTTCTTCTCCCTTTGGTATCTTCATGCCTCATGTGGTTCTTGGATAACTTCTGATTCTCTTTTCTCTTCCATTTCATGTTGCTCATGTGGTTAAGACTAAGCAGGAAGTAGGCGAGCCCAGGGGAAATAGAAGAGCAGCCTGTGCTCAGGCCTGACTCTGGACACTCCAGGCTTTAATCTCAAAGGCCAGAGGAAGCCTGAGAGCTCACCTGAGACCTGTCCTGTGTTCCATAGCACAGGGGCCAGACCTCAGCTGGAACTAGAGTGTGTATGTGCCACGTGCCTCTGTGACTATCCCTGTACAACACCATGCAACACAGCTCCAGTGTAACAGAAGGGTTGTTCATCTGTGCTGGACTGTATGGTCACCACTAGCTACGTGGGTCTACTGAACCCTTGACGCGTGGGTAATTCAGTGGAGAAACTGTGTTTTTAACTTCATTTAATTTTAATTGTTTGGAAGTTAAAGAGCCAAATGTGGCTGGTGGCTTCCATACTGGACAGTGAGACCCTGGAACCTATTAAACGTGGGTTGAGAGGTGAGGTCAGAAGGCCTAGGGGCGGGTAAGAATTTGGAGATACTGATCCCAATCATTCCATCAGATATTTCCAAGACTGAGGACTGAACTGTGGCATTTGCATTCTCAAATCTTGAAAGAGAAACAGAGTTTATGGAACCAAACGACCACAGAGTTTCAAAGTTGGGATTTTGTCATCAGTAATAAGCAGTTCCTTCCAACTACACCTGTGGTGAAGGGTGTTTGCAGGAATAGTTGCATGTGCTTCTAGGGGCAGAGGAGGCAAGCATCTAGTTCACAGTAAGGTTTCAGAAGGACCTAAGTCTAGATTCTGCTGTCACTTACTGGCTCTAAGACCCAGAGCATGTTCTGAATGCTCTTTTTAGCCCCATGGATGCTGAGGGGCCGCTGTGAGCAGGAAGAAAGTCAGTGTGAGGGAAGCACAAGGCTGTGGTGTACAGCACAAAACTGCACAATGTGTGCGCACAGGCAGGTGGGTAATAATTCGTAGTCAATTTCAGGATAACTACTGATTCAATCACAGGTGGAAAGAAGGCTGACTTTATCCGACATCTGTGTAACTCCTAGAAAAAAGGAGGGTCATCTAAAAATTGCAGGACATAGGATAATCTGAATAGAAATCCCTCAATTTACAATCTTACACTATTAGCAAATCCCTAAACCTAGAATACAGCTGGCCAAAATCAGTTCTCTGCTCTACCTTATCCATTAGTGTATCCACAGCAAAAACAGCTAACACAGCTGTATAGCTCTTTCCACACATAAGGCCTGTCCTAGGCACCTAATCCTCACGGTTCTAGGAAGTGAGAACAGTTATGCACATTTAACAGATGAGATAGTGAGAAAAGAAATGGAAAAATTAAGTAACTTGCCTAAGATCAACACCTAGCTGATAGCAGAACAGGGATTAAAACGTAGGGTGTAGACTTTTAATCATTACACAAAACTGCCTTTACACGAAGAGTGGGTTTTTATGGAGTATAGTCACCTTAACATTTTCACCCAGGAAGTTGTATTTTAAATAAGCGAGCATCTTAACTGCATCAAGGGCACAATGGTAGAAGTGAGAAATCGCAGATGACTACAGAAGAAGTCTTATAAAAACAGGCTAAAATATTTTAACAATCTGAAGTGATTTAATATAGCAGCAATCAGTTCTTTATATCTTAGAAATCCAATGAAATAATTAATGCAAATAGATGACCTAGAACCATTAAGTAAGGTTCAATTATCATTTGAATAACTGCTGGGGGAAGTTAGGAAATCATCACATTTACTTAAAAGAGAATCCCCATTCAATACTGTAGATAATATAGGGAACATTTTTAGTTCTGAAAAATGGTAAGCTTTGGTTATTTGAAAGATTCGCTATACACATGAAACCCATGAACACATGAAATAGTTATACAAAACAAACAAGACTTCAATAAACAAAACAGACTGGATTCAGTGTCCTCTAAGTGCTTATATTCAAAAAGCGCCTAGAGCCTGGTGCAATCAGTAGGCACCAACACAACAGCCTTCAAGAGAATTGCAGTTTCAACACTGCTGTTGGGTACATTTTAAAAAATGTGCTAAAATAATGGGCCATGGAGGCATTCTGAAATTAGATCTAACGAGGTGAGTAATTGCTGTGCTACTCACACTCTATTTTCCCGGCTGCGTTCTCACACTGAACAAGGCGCAGAGATTGCCTTTCAAAGGCATCATCTTCTGTCATCGTTTTTGGGTGTTCAACACCATTGCTTTCCAGTGGAGGAAGAAAGTAAGAGAACGATGGTGTGCCTCCCCCAGACCTCTTGCCAAGATGGAAACTGCCCCTTCCGTGTGCAGTTAACTGACCAGCTGGACGGAAGGACTTACTGCAATGCTCTTGGGAAAAGGAGTGATGTGCCTTTGGGGCCTGTTTCTGGGATGCAGGCCCAGCTCAGAGAGCACATGGAGAAGGCTTTTCACCCCATGTGAGTTTCCTTTTTAGGCCAGTGCAAACTAGGGAGAATTGGGGGGTGGTACTCACCTGAAATTCAATGCCAAGAGGCTAAGGAATGGGATTCACTCCCACATTTCTACGGTATACGGTGAGTGAAAGGCACTGTGTTACACCCATGGGGAATAAAAAGATGAATAAGACACAGTCGCTAGAGTAGGAAGGGTCCACACTTGGGTGTGTGAACCCATGCACGTCATTACATGCCTCTCAGCAGAACCTAGTGTGCTACGTGCTGAGCATAAAGTGATGCCTAGAACAGGTGTGTTTCCTGTCCTTATGGAGTAACTGTGCCCATAATAAATTTTAACTAGAATTGTGTTATGTGCCAGGAAGGAGAAAAACAAGACGCGCCTGCACCGAGGTGAGCCGGCATTCCAACTTCACCCGAATTCCAACTTCATGAAATGAGTTGAAATGATTAGTTAAAAAAAAACTCCACTAAATGTTGCCCTGATAGGCTAGAAGGACCCCTTAGCAATGGAAGTGCTCTCAGATGGGCGTTTAAAGCGACCAGCCCGGCCATACACTTTTGACAGGACTGTGAGAATTCAGACTCATCCCCCCAACCCTGGAGTGAGCTGCTCGGATAGAGGCCACCACCACGTGGAAACCTGAAACCCCACAATTTCAGAGCTGGAAATGCGCCCCCAAACTGGCAAGTTGAGTTCTAAGGGGATGCAGGGCACATATGAACCATCAGAGCAGAAACAACTCCATATTCTCACTTCATGACGCCCATGAAGGGTAGCTTTTCACATCGCTGTAAATTAATTTAAATGCTTCTGTGATTATCAGGTGATCAAATCTGTTATGTTTGACTTCAGAAGCAAGTGATGTGTCACCCACTAGACTACAGATGATAGGGGTTTAAGCCCAACACCCAGGCTGGGACTCAGAGCAGCCAGCCCCGGGAAGGGCTGAGCCCTTATCTTGGAAGTTAAGTCTGGGGGAGAGGCCTGAGCTCCTGGACACTCTATGGGCTGGGAAAGGAAGTGCCACAAAGTGCAGGATAGAACATTAGATTAAAAGTAGAGTAATCCTTGCTGGTGGAATCAGAGACGACTTCTTAGGTGAGGTAGCATGCGTGTTGGATCTTAGAAGCAGAATTTGAAAAGATTAGGAAAGGACATGAGATGAAAAGATAACATAGGATGATGTGGTTGGATAAAAAAAGGAATGTCGGTCAAAAATAAGGCTGAGACACATGAGGCCCAACTGGAGAGAGAGGAGAGTGGGAGATAAAAGTGGGAAGACACAGAGGACAAATCATGTACAGTGGGATTGAGAACCACTAGCAAACTTTTTCTATAAAGGGCCACAGAGCAAATATTTTCAGTCAAACAGTCTGTTTCAGTTATTCAGCTCTGCCTTTGTGGGAGACAAAGTACCACAGACAAACAGACGATATCCCCCAAATGGCAGGCGGGACACTTGGTCTGTGGCCATAGTTGGCAGACCCTGTGTTAGAGGATTTCAGAGAGATAAGAGCTGCTCAGCATGGCTTTGGGAGGGCCACTGGGACAGCAGATCAGAATCAGGGATATTCTGCAGTAAGACCCAGAGAGGGGGGTGTGTCCACTGAGTAACGCTGACACTCTGAAGTAAGGATTCTTGTTATTACATACACCAAAGGGTTCCCCAAACAATAAATATCCGAGGGAAAGAGGTAACAAGGAGCAAAGGAACTAAAGTGGATGATTACTCCATATTACTTTGCCTAGTTATTATATTTTTAATATATAAAGAATAAACATAGACCCAAAAATGGTTAAATAAAACACCATACACCTTGGTCGACTTGTAGAAGGCAATGAATAGAAATCACTGCTACAGACCTTCCGTAAAGCAGAGAAGTAAGTAGTTTGTAGAAGGCTTTGTATTCCAAACAGAGAGCTACTAAACAACGAAGAAAAGGATGAGATGGCCATAAAAGCCATTCCTTCTGTTTTTGACTAACTTATGAGAGATGAGTGGAAAAGTTTCTGTTTATCTCAAATGGGCAGTTTTTCCACTGAGCCGTTAACATCGCTGAACACATTCAAGCATGATCGCGGTTTACTGCTGCAGTGGGCAAGTGCGAACAGCTTCTGCGTGAACTGCCGTAATGCTTGTAATTTCCAGGAATTAACTCAACAGGGATACTTTCAGGTCATTCAATACCATAAGAATACACTTATAATAAATATATTCTGTAACATATCGGAATGTTCTAGAAAGGAATATGCCAAAGCTTTCAACGAGGAATAGCAGCTGTTGAATTATTCTCACCAAAATATAGGACAATGCAAGACAAAGAATCACAGTCTGAAGCAGAGAGAACTGGAGACCAGTCCTTTTTTTTAACTTTGAGGAACATTAAGCCAATTCCAGTAACAAGTTTTGCAAATGTTTTACAGCCACTGCTGAAGAGGACTTGTAGTTTTACTGTGGGCAAACAATCTAAAGCTGACTTACATATAAAGAAATTGTACTTTTTCAAAATTCACAAAGTACTACTTCTAGTTTCCTCCTTGGATGGAGACACACACACACGTACACACACAGTATTTTAATTTCATAGTCCTTTGTTTGGGTTAAAAAAAAAAAAGGCATGTGGGAGCATTTCTGAAACAAACTGACTGAAAACATCCATAGACGTTATCAAGTCACTAAACGGAAAGTTTTCAAGAAATCACCTGGCCTTGACCCTTGACTTCAGCCAATTGAATAGCAGTTATTTAAAACAGATGAGTCTTTTTTCTTCCTTTTTTTTAAAAAAAAAAAAAATCCCACCCTAACATTTTCATCAAGTTCTAAGACACGACCAAAAAAAAAAAAAAAATTTCCTTTCATTTAAATTCACTTCACCCTTATTTTGGCCTCCAGAAGAGTAGGAAAAAACTGGTCAGACTCACCCTCATAAAACTCTTTGTGTTTCTGAGAGTAAGAACTAGATCTCCATCCAGTTTTCTCTTTTATAAGCTGAGTAAATCTCAGTTCTCTAGCTTTGACATGAAGCCTCTCCTCCACTCCTTCAGCCCTGCCGGTGAAACCTGCCAGCTCCTCCTCGTCGCTTTCGATAAGCGGACATCAAATTTCACTCTGGCCTTCCATCACATCTCCAGCATGCCAGAACATCCTTCTATTATAATCAGTAAAATCAGAAATGTAAAAAGCCAGACTGTGTGTTTCCTGGAACCGTACAGAATATCTAGCATGTTGCGAGACGCTGTCTGGAGACAAACTTAATCGTGGCTCAAAGGAAAAAATCGTCTTTGATTTTTTTCCCCCAAATAATTCTCTTTTGTGTCTCTATTTTATACCCTCCTCCACCCACCTGCCAGCACACTGCCCTCTCCACCCCTGCTCATCCTGGATGAGCAATTAGGACGTCCCTACCTGAGTTATTTTCCTCTTACATCATCAAGGCCTCCTTCGTTGCTGGTTGCTTTAACTCAGCTTAATAGCGTTTCCTTGACCTTCCTATTCAATTGTTATGGGTGCCCAGTTCCCTCTCTACCCTTTCGTGCCCAGCGTTGCCCAAGAGCCACTTACCCCCCATGCCCTCACTTCACACTGTCTTCTCAGCGCCCAGCGGGTTGGCTTCGGCCGTGCCCACTGCATCCTCACGTGACATTCTAATAGTTATGGCAGCGAGTGGGCTCTTCGGGGGCTTGTTTCTTGCAAAATTTGACGCTGCTGACTCTCTTCCTTTGGCGAAAACATGAATTCCCCATATTTGTTGTGGAAATTATTACTCATCTCTTTTTAAAATTAATTAATTAATTATTTTGGCCGTGCCGTGCAGCCTTAGTTCCCCGACCGGGGATCGAACTCGTGCCCCCTGCATTGGGAGCATAGCATCTTAACCACTGGACCCCCAGGGAAGTCCCTATTACTCATCTTTTATCTTTATTTGCTGCATCCATAGGCTGGCCCATGCATTTCATGCAGCTCTGACCTCTCTCCTAAAACCCACGTCCATTACTCTAATGAACTGCCTGCTTGCTGGGTGTCTCACCTGCATATGCTGACAACATTTCGAACCTGTTACACATAGTCGGCCCTCCGTATCCACGGGTTCCACGTCCACGGACTCAACCAACTGAGGATCAAAAAAAATTGGAAAAAAAAAATTCCACAACATTCTAAAAAACAAAACTTGAATTTGCTATGCACAGGCAACTATTTGCATAGCGTTAATATGGTACTGGGTATTATAAGTCATCTAGACATGATTTAAAGTACACGGAGGATGTGCGTAGGTTATATGCAAACACTATGCCATTTTATATCAGGGACTTAAGCATCTGTGGATTATGGTATCTGTAGTGGTGGGTCCTGGAACCAATCCCCCATGGATACCAAGGGACAACCATACAAAAATGAAATCTTTCTCCCCAGAGCTTCCCTTCCTTCTATTATCCTTATATTCTGTCTTTAAAATCAGCCATTTTAAAATTTCTTTCTCTAATCCCTCCCACAAATTCAATGAGCTACACTCAAAGACATGAAGTAGGAATAAGGGATTTTACTTTATTGCTGATAAAACATTAAGCTATGAAAAACAGTTGCTCTATTGGGTAAAATTAGTTGGAAAACAAAATTAAATTTAGTAATAAAGCTCGGTGTTTTCCAAAGTATGGACTATGCTCTTTCTTAAGAAGTATTGGTGGATGTTAATTCTTCTCCTGAGTCTCAAGGAAAATTCTATTTTGACCTTGATGAATGGAAACACCAGAAATTTCACATGCATTAAAAAGAGCTCAGAAAGTCTCAAAGACTCTGAGCCCATGTATGGGAGCTTGAGGCCTCTTCAGCCCTCTAGAAGAGAGGACAGTCACAAAACACTGGATAAACACAGCCACGACACACACACACACGATGCCTAACCTATAATTCTCGTTAAACACTTCTTTTAATTTTTCCCCAGATTTATTGAGAAACAATTGACATACATCACTGTGTAAGTGTAAGGACACAGCATGATGGTCTGGCTCATATATATTGTGAGATGATGACCACAATAGGGTCAGCAAACGTCCATCTTCTCAGACAGACACAATGAAAAGAAAGGAAGGAAAACAATCAAAAAAGATTTTCCCTTGTGATGAGAACTCTTAGGGTTTGCTCTGTTCACAACTTTTATACAGATCATATTGTACATTACATCCCCAGAACTTATTTATCTTGTAACTGGAAGTTTAAAAAACATAAACTAAAAGTAAACCTTGAAGATCTCTGTGACCTGTGTTTCCCTCCATTTCTAGTTAAGGAACGTGGCTGCTATAATTCAGTATCAACATTCTGAACATTCCATCTGAAACAATGCACTATGTTGGGGTCACTATTTGCAAAAAAAAAAAAACTATCACGCCAATTAAAAGAGTGATTTGTGAGAACAAATAAAATAAGCCTGGCCAATTTGTCTGGGCAGCAATGATACAAACCTGGTCGCCGCTAAAGATTTACACCTGCTGCGGTGTCAGCTCAGTTTTTCTGCCGCCTTCACGTCGGCTGCTGGCGGGCTACATCTGTCTGAGGCAGCAACCTCAGGCAGGGGAGGAGCTGAGCTTGGCTACGGAAAGCTCCCACTTTTCCACAGCGGCATATTAAATATTGTTAACTAACAATTATTCATCCAGATCTTACTTACCAAAAGTCTGACTATGATAGAGTATTCTTAGCCCAAAATTACACTGAGCACCTTAGGGTCACTGAGAAAGTCCACCAGCGTTGTTGGCTTCCACCAGCACGTGCATGTTGGTGTGATGGGCTGTAGCGCCTGAATGCATGCCGTACCACGCACAATTAGGCTCCCAGGAAAGCCTTTTCATTATACACTCCATACTAGGAGCAGTACTGAGCGTTTTTCAAGAAAAGGTGCTCCGTAAGTGACAAGACTTCTTCATTCTTTAAAGAAATATTTTAAAAAAACAAAACAAAAAACCTCTCAAGTCGAGAAACTACTCCTATGGTTAGTAGTAGAAAATGGAAAAAAGCAATATTCGGGTAAATGGAAAAAAGAACATCTTCTGAAATAAAAAAAAAAAAAAATAGCAAGCACAGAGAGAACAGAACTGAGGAAAATAGAAAAGTGTCTTCCTTAAGGGTAATTTATCTGTGATATATTCTAAACGTATTCTGTCAATTTCAAACAGAATAACTTGTTTATGCTTGAACATGTTTCTACTCTAGTAATGGAAGGTAGTTTTATAAGACACGAATTTCTAATTTGTTTTCTAATTTAATTATTTTAATAGCTACACATTTGTGTCCTTTGGTACAATAATAGACTCTTGGTACTGACATATCCACTGATCCTCTGTCCTAAAATCATGTACCGCCATCAACAGAAAGGGCTGTCCTCTGGCCTTCACTGCTCCCGGGGTGCAAGAGTATGATGTTGAAACATGGATCTTTCGGAGCAAAGGTCATGTCACTAGTCATGGCTTGGTGTTCGGTTTTTCTTTTCTTCTTTTCTCCTTAATGAAAAGGCTGAATATCTGACAGAACTGTAACATGTGAGCTATCTTCATTTTATAGCTTTGGTATTAGTTGCCAAAATAGAGCTCTGAGATCTGTAGCTTAAATATTTTATGAAAAATGCCTCCTCCAATAGAAATGTTAATAATTTAATACATGATAGACTATACACTATGTCTCAGAAATAGTTATTTAGTAATATTTTTGTATTTGGTATGAAAGCTTAGTAGTTAATTCCCTTGATGTACACTTTTACTTACAATGGTGGGCTTTTTCTGCAAAATTACGTTAGCATAAAAGATGTGTTAGTAAACATTCATTTTAAAATGAGTTTCTAATTTTTTTTATTTTTTTCTTTAATCCAGAGAACCGAGAGCATGTTTCTGGGCTATGCCAAAGCTTGGTTTTGATGTTAAATATTCAAGCCCACACATTGCTATGTGGTTCCATTTAGCCAAATACTTTTCTGAGAGATGGGGGGAAATCTCCAGGACAGGCATAGGATTTGGTAAGTCATCGCGAGGGTGATGTGCTTTGCTCTGATTGTCCTGACAGGCTCTCCCTGAGGTAGTTACTAAAAAGAGCATCTATAATCAACAGCTGTGTCCTGATGTTTTGCCAATCTGTGCTCACAAGGCATGATGTTTGGTAACACATTTCAAACACGGTTTGCTTTTGTCTTCTCAATACCAAAACTCCCACTTCTTTCATCCAAGAATTTCTAATAGTTTGAGGGCATTAATTATGCCATACAAAATCCTTTCACAGTAATTATTGGTGTTACTGGTATCCTGATTATCCATAATACCGAAAAATCCACTTTCTATATTGGATTGCACCATGGAAATACACTTAATGGAATATGCTTTAATCCTATCTAGAAATGTCTGTTGCCTTGTTGACAAATAAAGAATTCTGAAATGCATACCACAGAATCTTATCTGTTCCACATTGCGCTTTTCACATTTAATTTGGGTGCTGAACTTCTTTTTCTAAAATGCCTCTTCTCTATACAGACTTTTCCCTGTGAGTAGGAATTAAGTTTGCCAGCTACATTTTGTAATTAACTTCTGGTGAACTGATGCTACGCATGTCAAAGAAAGGAACAGCTGCTGAAAATTCAATTTCAACGTACTGTGTGTGGCAGGAAACACAAAGAGGAGGCATGCAATCTTTGCTTTCTAGAAGCTTACAATTGCAGGGGAAGACCAGATGCAGGACAGAGCACAGGAGTAAGTTTGGTGTCCCGAGATGGTGACAAAAGGAGACAGGAAAACAGCCTGGGAGAAGACTCATAGGAGAGCAGGAGATGACAAAGCAAGCTGGATATTTTGGTGATAAACTTGGAGCTGAAAGTTCAAGTTTTGTTTTTACTCACAAATATAATGAGAAACTTTTGGAAACCCTAAGGAGATGATACATGATCCAAGGGATGGCCAGGGAAGACCACTTGGAGGTGGCCAGCTGTTTCCACCTCTCTGCTGGGGACTGAATGGAGGGCAACGGGCATTGAGGGATTTAGATTAGAACAAGAGAATACATTTCCGACGGTGAGACTTACTAAGTGAATAATGGAAGAGGTTAGAGAAGGAAACTGTGAAAATGTCATCTGTGAAAGTCTTTAAAATTGGGATATATTTTCAACAACCTGAAGAATGGAGCAGTGAGGTATGGAGTGGACTAACCGAATGGAAACCACATAGCATTAACTTCCAAGGACAGAACAAAGGCTCCTTGGCCACCTCTGCTTGGATTCCTTCTCTAGTCTTGATGGTCCAAGTGAGCCGCCACATTCCTTCACAGTGACCTACGACCCAGAGAGGGCATCTGAGAGGTGACCAGCCAAGAAGAGCCCAGATCAGACGCAGAGAATCAAGGTTCAGCTTCCGTATGACATGAACCGAAAACACTAGATTCGCTTGCAGAATCCTCCACAAACTTAATCCACAGGCTCAAATTTTAAGTCTGGCATCCTTAGAAGAGGTTTAGCTTTTAAGAGCTGGTTTAAGATACTATTGAAGGGACTTCCCTGGTGGCGCGGTGGTTAAAACTCCACCTGCCAATCAGGGGACACGGGTTCAAGCCCTGGTCCGGGAAGATCTCACATGCCATGGAGCAACTAAGCTCGTGCACCACAACTACTGAGCCCGCCTCATACCGCAACTACTGAAGCCTGCGCGCCTAGAGCCCGTGCTCCGCAACAAGAGAGGCCACCGCAATGAGAAGCCCGCGCACCGCAACGAAGAGTAGCCCCCACTCGCAGCAACTAGAGAAAGCCCGCGGGCAGTGACAAAGACCCAACACAGCTAAAAAAATATATATATATATATATATACTATTGAGGTCACAGGTTTATCCATCCAACAACTTAGATGCTCAGATGGATGTTTATCCATCCAACAACTCAGATGTGTATAGGTGGTAGGCACAGGGCAACACAGAGTCACTACCGTGGGGAAGACAGGCACGTAAACAGTTAATTATACACCAGAGTGACACATGTTAGGACAGAGGGAAGCCCAGAATGTGTGGGGAGCACAGATGGCGGACACTGACCCTAGGCAGAGGGTACAGGGAAGACTCACAGGCGGACATGGCGTGATCCCGGGAGGAAGAGTCAGGCAGCTGACAACAGAGCAGAAAAGGTTTCTTTCCAGATAACGGGCAGGGCATGTTTGAAGGTATTAGGTGCCGCCACAAAGGACGACTGTGCGAAAGCCTACAGCATGGGGAAATCTGGCAAAATCACCATCACAATCTCAGCTAGCATTCTCTCTGCCTTCCAGAGCCAAGGTTGCTTTTTAAAATATTTAAGTAAGACCTTCAGCTTTGATTAGAGCATCTGTCATATGAATATGTATTTGCTGGCTCCTTAGAATAATGTGTTAGACATGGAATTCAAATGCCCTTTCATTTATCAATGGCTACTAAGAACTGTAATCAAGCCAAGTCCTCTTATCTAAACAAAACTCACTAAATGTAAGGGTAGATGCCTAAACAGAAAACATGATTTACTGATCATTGTTTTCTCCCACTGTAAACACTCAACTTTCTATTCATGACATATATTCTCATATGTGGACACATGTGTTTATACATACTATCCATCAGTCAGGGGAAAAAAAGGTATCACATTGAATATATGATTCGGCAAGCTAGAACTCAAGCTTTACCAAGAGGCAAAAAGAAGCTTTAATGAATCTTAGAATTTTTCTGGTATACATCAGCTCAAACTATAATACTCAGAGTAAAGATAACCAAGGTTGCTTTCTGTAGGTTCATCGCCCACTGGGGCTTCCCCAGCAGCCTTTGTCCACTTTGTCAGCATGGCTAAGAGGTCGCTAATAGGAAATACGGATAAGGTCCCTGCCAAGGGGTCAAAACACAGAAATCTCACAAAGTGATATAAATTCAATTTGTAGAAGAAAGGGAGAGAAATGTCAATGTATGGTTAGTAAAAGTATGGATTCGGGCTAGGCTGCCTGACCTACACGTGTCCTGTTCCTTTGCAGCACCTAAGCCTGTACAATCCTCTGACGTCACCCCGCCAAGGATGTGTAAAACAGAAGCTGTCCACACAGGGAGGGTGCACAGATCTGTCTCCAGGCTCAGAGCCTGGAACCCAAACCCCAACTTCTCTGGGGTCTTTCCAATGACTTTTCCCCATTTCTCTCTGCCCTTACGAAGGATTTACTCCAAGACTGAGATTTTTTGGACAGGCAATTGTTGTTGTAACACAACCTTCTCAAGGGTTAAGTGCAAATGAATCAGAAACATGTGGCTTAAATTTCCCACAAAAATTGAATTCATATGGACTCAGATATAAAAGGGAAAACAATGTTTTCCAAAGGATGGTTTGAGTTTTGAAAAATTTCAAGTGCTGGGGAAATAGTTTAGGTACTCACTTAACTTTTAACTATAGCCAGAAATCAGTCATCCGGAACACTCTAAAACTTCATTCTTTTCAATGATGTGTCATGCTCAGGGAAAATTACATATATAGTGATTATATGTATATGGGGAAGCACCCACCTTCACAATTTTGTAAAAAAGCTCCCACAGAATCAGTGAGAATGGAACTGAGTAAACTGTCCGTGTGTTATTCGGGAACCTTGTGAAAATTCAGACTCTGATTCAGCAGGTCTCAGGTAGGGCCTGAAATTCTGCGTTTATAACAAGCTCCCAGGTAATGCTAATGCCACTGGTCCATGGACCCCATCAGAACAGCAAGGATGTAACCACCCACGCTGCTCGTCACATAAGTCATTTAATAGCATGTTTACAGATCTCGGGGCTGCCTGAGGTTCCTATTTGTTTGGTGACAAAAAAAAAAAAAACAACAAGCAAAATTACATAAATGAGAATTAAAATACCCTGCTAAAAAGGTATAGATAATTGCTCTGAAATTTACATAACAATATTCACTGATGAGAAGTAATGTATTCATTATGACACATGAACAATGAGAAAACAAATAAGAAACAGTAGATATTCCTCATTACCAACTCTGCTACCACTTTATATCCTAATCCGACTGGGAATTCTTTCACAAAGTCTTCCAAATCACTTCGGACATCGGAGAGACTGCCTGTTTTGAATTCAAGCACTTTTTGTTTACCACATGACTAATTAGTAAGACATCGGCTGGTCTTTGCACGCATGAGTTTTGCACATATGGATGTCTTATTTTCACAACTAGATTTTAACCTCTGTGAGGGTGTGGACTGTCTCCTTCCTTCCTGAATTCCCCAGAACCCTCAGCATGCTTTCTGAGTTGACCATGAAACCACCTGCACATCCTGTATAACCATATTATAGGGTCCTGGTAAATCTCAGCTGATAATTTTTCAAGGTTGTACCAACAGCCATAGCCGTTTCTATACAATGTCAGAATTCATGCTGCTTAGCATGCAATAACGCTGATTCTATTTGTCACCTGGAGGGAGGGGCCGAGGGCAGAGGCTGAAGTTGGAGCTGGGTAAGGAAACACACATGCTCTGAGAAAACATTCGCTACTTACCCACAAGGTTTGATGAAAAATGTGTACCTTCTTTCCTCCCCTAGGGGGTGAATGGGCCCATTTTTCATACGTGCAGCTTTCCAGGAACCTTGTTAAGATGAAGAATGCTACCTTTCTCCTCTCGGGAAAACGAAAGAAGAGAAGCAGCTTTCTGAGCACCCCACCACAACGGCAACGCTAGGAAAAGGATTTAGCAAGCCCTCCAACTTCCAAACCATGCTATCTGACTTCATCTCCAAGGGCGAGGTCATCCCAGGTTCTGGAAAACCCGCGCACACACCCTGCCACTGAAGGCGCCACCCGGTCACCGCCCTTCATTTTCCACATGAGAGCACCTGGGCTCCAAGAAAGAAGGTCCTCTTCTTACAGCAAGTGAAGAAGGGCAGCCCTCAGAGTGGCCCTCAGAGTCCTTGCTATGGGCTCCCATCCCTGCTCTGAGCTCTTCTGCAGCTGAGGCCCCAAGGCCACAGCCTCCCATCCCTCGGGCAGGGATAGGAAGCATTTCCTCCTTCCAACATGTTACACGGTTGGCCGCTTGGTCATGGAAACAATGTCCTTTGTGCTGGTTGGGTGGTTGACCCAAGCATGGGTCCTGAAGCATAATGATGCGCTCGAGGAAAATGTACCCCAACTTACACACGGCCAAACGGAAATAAACTTAAGTGCTACCTATTTGAGTAGGACTGTTCAAAATGGACTTTTCAAAGATACGACTGTCATATTCACCCTTCAAGTATCAGTTGAATGGCAACTATATGCACAGCACAATGTCAGGCTGAGTTTGGGAACAGTGCTAACTTTTCTTCTTATTTTTGAACTGTGGAAGTTTGCAGTCTAGGTGGGAAGACAAGATACGTACATGTCAGCAGTTAAGCAGCTTTACAGAGCCAAGGATATTAATGCAAGAGATGTCATGAAATGGTAAGAATTACAAGAAAGAAGGTTCTGAGTTATTCTTGAAGGTCAGGAAAAATGTGGAAAGAAAGAGGAGGGAAGAGCATTCCAGACTGAGGGTGAGCAGTCCTGGAACCCTGATGCTCACCTGTCCGGCTGGTGCAAAAGGGACACATCAGGTAGAAATTTAGGTTGTGGCGAAAGTAAGAAAATCATCAAATCAAAGAGTGTGGATTCCAGCCAGTAAGCGGAGGCTTTCCAAAAAATATTTCTCAGGATTCTAAGATTCTGCAGAGGTGACTCGAAATTCTCAATGACTTATATTAAGAATAAATAAATGTAATACCTCTGACCTTAAAACAAAGTTTATGTTAATAAAATATGATTGCTTTGATTAGTTTTATATACTAAGTTTCTACATACAGTTTCATTGAGAAAAAAGAATAACTGATAAGGGAGAGCTGCCTTTTTTAGTTATCACAGGAAAGAACAGCATTTGTTAATTTCAAGGATTTTATTTTATTTATAATACAAAATCACTTCAAAATTAATTTAAAATTCATTGTATTTTTAAAATAATACAAATGCTTCATTTGACACTTGGAGTTCCTAGTACCTATAATGGCAAAGTTATTACCGCGTCATCATTATTAATGGTATCAATCTGGCCACATCACATTATATGATGAGAACTAATTAAGACGGAATATGTACCATAATGGGATTTAACTGCGCACAGTCTAAAAGAATCGCCTGTTTCCCCTGATCACACTTCCTTATATACACAAAATCCACATTAACTTCACGGTGAGTTAAGCATCAGGCAGTGCTGGCAGATGATGGGCTTTTGTCCTGATGACTCTACAGAAAGATATTAATTTCAGTTTTGCAGCTCATTCAGAAAATTGCCTTGATAACTTGGAAAAGCCCTGTTTATGCATTCTGCTTGTGTGTGTGTGTGTGTGTGTGTGTGTGTGTGTGTGTGTGAACCCAAAGAAACCATGCCAGCCATAAAGGAAATTAAAAATAAACTTGAATATGCTTCCATATGCCAGTGCCAGGGCCCCAGAGACTTGATTGTAAACTTGCACATTTAAATGGTCTCCATGAATTTTTGATTCAAACAGTGTACTAAGCAATTTCATCATCACAACCACATAAAATAAATTTCCACTTGGGGAAAAATATTCCTCAGACAAGCAATGGGATATTTTATTTAGCTGTTCAAGTATCAGACAATTTCTAATAAATGAACATTCTGGATTTTAAAAAGTCTAATAAAGCTACTACTTTCCCTTGTATTAGAAGGTAATATAGAGTGAAGAATATAGGAGATATAAGGAAGGGAATTTAAAACAATCAATTTTCTGGGGTGATTGAGAGCTTTAAAGCAAAATTATATTAACAATTTAAGTGTTAAATCCTCATGTGTCAGTTCATTAAAATCCCCTTATACTGCTAAACAGAAAAGAGGTGTTTAAGTTCTTATACTACATTTTTCATCCTTACGCCACTCTTTTCCTCTCACGGTATTAAGATAATTTTCAAATAGTGACTTTAGTTGCTGAGCATCTTTCATATAAGGGTGATTGAAAACAGCCCACAAACAGATAAAGAGAAGGTAATTCTCTCATTCAAATATTCAGCAAATACATTTCTCTAAAATTTTATTTCATATTTTGGGACTAAAAGTCATCTCTTTGACATGATTTTAAAATAAGAGGTTATTATAAAACAGGAGGTTGTCACCATGCTCCTAAAATGACTGGGGACTTGTCTGCATGTGGACTGCCGGAGCTGCCACTTCCCTTTCGTGATTTATTAGATTCAAGAAAACATAAAAGAGTTGAATCAATTTAATTTTAATTCCAATTAAAAAAAAGTGTCTGGCAATTAAGTGACAGTCACAGACTTTTAAGCCACGAGGATGCAAAAATCGGGACAGTGAGTATCACTAATGTGTAATGTTATTATGAAAAATGTTAGTGAGCATAAATTAAATGGGGGGAAGGGCAGCAGAGCACTGGAGATTAAATTCGTAAAAGTGCTCGTTAGCAGAAAATCCACTTGTTTATTGAGAGACAGCCTCAATTAGCTGATGGTGGAAGTGGATAATTTGTTTATTGTTTCCACCTTGAGGAAAGGTTTTCTTACGTATTTCCAACCAAAGCAATGGGCCCAGTGGTGTTGTGTTTTGTCTCTAGGGCAGCTCCTGCCACCTGTACCAGTCACTGCAGACCCCGCCCCCAAGTCCACCCGAGGCTTGCCAATCACCTTCTACACCATCAGACGCCTTGGAAGAGGCCTGGACTTCTGGGGTGAGGGACTTCGGTGCTGCAAAGGCTGGTGCAATCAGATCCTAAAATGACTACAATTAAAAAGAAAAAAAAAGCTGGCAAGGGGTAAGCCCCGCTATAGGGATGAAAGCCAGCCAATCATAAAACCGTAAATGACAAAGCAACTGAAGTCCCTGGGCCTTCCTTGGTACAAGATTGTCAGTGGGAAGTGATTTGCAATTGTGCACAAATTGGTTTTTTTCTTTAAAAATCCTTCCTAGAAGGATTGGGGTTGGAGGAATCTGTGCCATTATTTGCTTTTATTATAAATGTCTTGATCTTAAAATCTAAGGCTAGTACGGATATACATATATACACACATATACATTGACATTATGTATATTAATATGTATAAACACATACATATATATACATTATATTATATATATGCATACGGAAGGCAAGAAAGTAGCAAAAGGACATGCAGTCTTTTAAAAATACACCAAATATTTAACACTGCACTCTGGCGCAGCAGATGTTGAAGCGGGAGCAGGAAATAACCGAGCGACGGGTACTGCTCTGACCTGCGCCTTCCCCCCACCTCCCCGCCCCCCCAAGCAGCTCCTGGAAGAAGATAAAAAATAAGACAAAGACCCCCCCAAATCAATTTGACGAGTCTTCATCAAGCAGATTTCAAAATGTTTAAGAAAACCTCTATCTTAGACAAAATAAATTTAAAAAATAAAAGTCATCCTTTCTTCTCTCCGATTTGGTCTGCTCACCGGGCTGCCAGCTTTCAAGCCTGACCCTTCCTTGATATCCACTTATTGTCCCCAAACCTCAACCCACTGGGCAATTAGAACACAAGCACTGCTTTCCAGCCGCCGCGTTTTAGTTGAACGCCTGATCAAGGAGTTCCCGTGAAAGGAAGCCCCGCACGGGGCTGGGGAACATCACAGCCGCTTTCAAGATGCTGCAACGTCCGCCCTCACAGTTAACAGAGCAACACCAGGAAGAGGGAGTCCTCGCTTCCCTGGTCCTTGCCCCTTCATCTGCTGCGGCAGCTCTTCCCCGACGGGGGCTTGCAGCCCTCGGCCACTCTAAGGTCTTCAAGTGCTTCCAACCTTATAAAGTTATTTATGCAAACTACTATCATTGGTCCTGAGAATGTACTGTAATAATAAAAAATAAAAAATAATAAATATAAAACTGTAATAACCTAAAGTATCCAGAAGATACTTCTGCAGAAGTATCTTCTATTGTCTTTGCTGTAAAAAGTAACATATATAAAATTTTTATGTTTGATCAAACTGATTTAATTAGAACAATACCTTTTGGGCTGCAGATCTCTGTAAATTGTGCATTTATAGAGACAAGGGGATAAAAGATGCATCGTGAATAGGCTGAGATTTCTCTAACAAAATAACATGACACCAATCAACTCTCCTCTAAGATAATTACCTACAGCAAAGTTGGTTTCTTTATTCACATCCAAGTTCAGCAAATGGCAAAACCTAAGATTTCATTGGCAAAAACAGAGATTATGAAAGTCAAGGTGTCCAGCGGACAGGTCAGCTCAGCCCACAGCCCACTTTCTACCAGACCACAGAGATGTGGATGCCAACATTTTTTTTCTTTTTAAGACAAGATAATGAGTTTTCATGTTTCTGTGAAAAAAAGAAACCCATGAGCCAGAATGCTTCACAAACACTGACCTTTAGCGTTAAGAAAGTCTCCTAAGGAAAAACAGGGATAAGAAAGTAACCCTCACGGATCCTTCTTACTGAGTGGCTTTTATGGAATTATCTGCAATCACCATGTAGAAATGGATGGACCTGCCTCCATCTAAATTCGTCATGAAATGCTGGACCTTGAGGCGTAGGGGTTGGAGCATATAAAGGGATGAACATTTTGCCAGCTCCAAAAAAGAATGCTTTGGGATAGAAGGAAGGGAAAAAACTATTGGGTGATCACAGATATGATCATTTTCACTTCCTATAATCTGCAGGGTGGTCAGCTAACACAGTGCTTTCGTAACTTTAACAAGAACACGGTATATGATTAGAACTGTTTCACTAATGATGGAATGAGAGATGATTTCTTTAGAATGCGATATGAAAGAAGCATTGGAATCAGGACTGGATACCAGGTTCCTGGAGCTGTCAGTGGCTGGTGGCCTCTGCAAGGTCACCCAGCCAGCCAGGCAAACACACTGCCCCTGCCCCAAGGCCCCCCTCCCACAGAAACCGAGGGAGAGCAAAACCAGGAAAACACCAGGGTGGAGGAGGGGGGAGATGCCAATATTTCCCCCTGCCCTTCTAGCAGAAAAATAACACACAGGTGATTTGTTTACAGCACTCACACACACCAAGTTTAGAGAGTGTATTTTTAAATTTACTGCAGGTCACAGAGGCCCTGAGTGGAGGTATCTATAAATAGCATGGGGCTCTGGAAGGGCAGCCCTCTGGTGGAACATTTCGGCTGTGGGACCGCTGCTGCTTCAAAATATCCGTGTGGGTGTGCTGCCATCCTTCAACTGGACACATGGAGTGGGGAGATGGTTTCTATCATGTGGTAACATGAGAAACCTGGGTGTTTCGGTGGAGGAAAAGCAAAGCGTCACATAAATCAACTCAAACTGTAAACATACCACTTAAATATTAATCAAGGTAATTATAGAAAAATAGTCCAGAAAATCTCTGTAACAATCCAAGATAAATAAATGTCCACAGACTCAAAAGAAATTCAGAACTCATTTGTTCATAACATGACTTGACTTTCTGCATATAACTCATGCGAATACCACATGCTTGGCTATATCTGTCCTAAATGAAATTATCTTCCAGTTGTTATCTGATTCTAATCCAGCAAACCTACACAAAACACATATTCAGGCTTATGAATAGGGAAAACGAAGTCCAGGATGAAAATCAATGAAAATAATCACAATATCCATCAAACAGAACCATGCCATATTTTTAATAGAGCCTGTTTCTTAGCTGCTTCCTTTGGGAACATGTTAAAAAGAAGAATGGGCATGTGTGCAGTGGGGGCAGGTATGCTTAGGCCAGTCTGTGGCTAAAACTCCTTACTAGTACAGAATGCCAATAACCTAGGCAGGTAGAGAAATAGGAGAAGCCAGTTCTCAGCATCCACAGGGAGTACAGGCTCTGGAGTGGTTTGAGCTGAAGTTTTGTTGAGGCAGTGTGGTCCGATGGGCTCTCCAAGAAGGAGAAAAGTACAGCTATGTTACATGGTGATCTGGGGATATAGAACTGCAGATAGAAGAAACAGCAAGTGCAAAGGCCCTGGGGCAACAAGAAATGTGCCTGTGGAACAAGAAAAGCCTCATTAGCAAGGGGAAGAGTATTCAGCTCAGTGCTTGGTACTCACCCTGCATACTCAAGGGCTTCCTTTTCATCTTCTGAGCTCTTTAAAATTGGAAAAGGGGCTAGGCTAAGTAATCCAAGATGATTACCTAAACTCCAACATATTTTTCGTCACCAGGGAGGCAACTAACACAGGAACTTACTAGCTGTGTGACCTGGGGCCAGCTACTTCACCTCTCTGAGCCTCAATGTAAAATGAAGATAATTGCTACCATCTTGATGGGATTATCATGTGGATACATGCCTGGCACACAATAGGTGTGCAAAATTACTGCTGACACAATATAAATATTCCTGGCTTGACCAGTCTCTTTTAAGAACTTTCTCTAGTGGATTTTGTTTTAACAGGTCATTAACTTCTGGAGACACTTCAAGCTAAAGTGCCAAGACCAATGACAAGGGCAGACCAATTATAAACATGGATCAGTCAGCTCTGAAGCCTTAACTCAATAGGAAGCTATGATCCAATTAACCAACATTTGGTTTGTGGATCGCTGTTCAAAAATACAAATCTGTATAATGTCCATTTTGCAAGTTAAAACACATTCACATGCTAAAATTAGGAAAGAGACTTAGAGGAAGTTTCAGCCTCAACATCTCCCTACCACTTCTGTAAAGTGCTGAAGAAGGAAAGAGCCTCCAAACCATAAAGGATGCTTTCAGAAGGTAAACACAACCAAGAGTCCCATCACTATAATTAGTTCTTGTTTCTCAGTATGTGTCTGGTAGATACATACAAACTTTTCTACTATCTACAAATTTGCCTTCTTTTCTCCAAAATCAGTTAACACCAGAAATCTTAACAGCCATAGGTAACAAGCCATCTTCCTGAAACCTGCTGACGTCTGGTTACGTGCGATTGCTTTGCAGCTTCATAATTCAGGACGTCCCTACAGGAAACATTGTGTTCGACCTCTATGCAAATAACACTGGTACTTTCAGACATGGCTACTGACCTGACGTTGCATTTGAAAGCCCCCAATAAAGGCATAGCTCCAAATTTTAAAACCCAGATTCTTCCAAAGGCAGGGGAAGGATCGAAGAGAAAAGTTGCACAGCTGGAAACACGATTCATCCTCAGAAATTGCCCCAACTTATCATATCAGGGTCACCTAAATGTGCCAGATAAGAATTTGGTGAATTTACTTCAGCTAACACTGCTCTCCTTCTGAGTGAAAAGCCAGATGTTTTCAATCTGTAAAGCTCAACACCGCTGCACAGCAAAACCAGCTGGCAACATCCTGAAAGAAACTGTGTGTCTTCCTTGGAGGAGTGCGGGCCCTGGCCTGTTTGCTCTTTTACACACACCCGACAGAGCTCTCCTCCTCCTCAGTCCACGCCTGTGTCACTGTCTTGGCAGCCAGCTCAGCAAAGACTTTGGAAGCAATAGCATAACCTCATCCTTTTTCCTAGAGCTCAAAAATACTTGAAAAAATATATACATTTTTTTCCCCCAAATAGATCTCTCCTTACATGCTAGTTAACTTGAAAGTAACATAAAAATGATTTAACTCTCCCACAATGATTTAACCATTTCATCTGATTTGCACCACGGTACAGATAGACACCTGTGTGAACACAGGATCTATTTCAGCAATTCATATATCGCTCGTTCTTATAACTTGGGAAGAGCCAGATTGAAGTTGGCATGTGCACTAATCTATAAAGAGTTGTTGTGCGATTACTTGTATTTTTAAAAAATCAAACACAATGGGAATCTATCACAGGAAACAACTGCTATAACCAGCTTTCAAGCACAGATGTAGAGAACCCATGTATGGATACCAAGGGGGAAGGGGGTGGGTAGGATGAACTGGGAGATGGGGATTGACATCTCCCAATATATTGATACTATGTATAAAATAGATAACTAATGAGAACCTACTGTATAGCACAGGGAACTCTACTCAATCCTCTGCCTTGACCTAAATGGGAAGGAAATCCAAAAAAGAGGGGGTATATGTATATGTATAGCTGATTCACTTTGCTGTACAGTATAAACTAACACAACATTGTAAAGGAATGATACTCCAGTAAAAAAAAAAAAAGTCAATAAAAAAAAAAAGAAAAAGCACTTCAAAAGTACCCGTCTGCTCCAGGTGATGCAGGCCAGAAGCTCACGAACAAATCTTATCTATTCAGTACAAGCAAACCCCCAGTCCCCCTAATAAGCAACACTTTGTTGGCCTAGCTTCAAACTACTGATACACTTCTTTTTTTAAAAAAATTATATTTCTTTAAAAAACAAGTTAAAACTTGTTCACAATTTCCAACACTCCTTCTAAGAGGCTAGAATAAGTGAGATTTCACTACACACGTAAATGGGATCTTTTATGCCACACCATCGCTATCTTCCATGCAAAGTGTGTCTTTCTCATAAGAAATTCAAGTCCATAATGTTTATTGGTAAATTACATCCAAATTGCAAAAACATTTCAATGATCCTAACGTCTCTGTCAGATAAGCAAGCTGGGGAAACGAAAATACTCACCTGACATGGGGAGAATAAAGAAAATAGCATGGAGCCGGTAGACCATGAGGCGGGAATTGCTTTTCTCATATTTAAGTCCTTGGGGATAAATCCAATGTCTAATAGGAAGTGAAAATTCAAAAACTTGTGTTTGCCAAATAAAGCAGTGATTGAGGGAATAAATCAATGAATGAGTGATTCTCTGAATTGACTATTAAAACCGCTAAGGAAATACTGATTTCCAGTATGGCCCAGTTGCTGCCCGTCCTCCTATACTGGGCAGAGGGGAACTGAACCCAGATCTCTGGGGTTTCAGACCAAGTACAAGCAGAGCTTTCCTAATGAAGAGGGAACAGCAAGAGGCAAAACAGTCACACAGCACACTGCACGACCAATGCCTGGAATCACGGGAGAGAAACTAAATTCTTAGTGGATAGACCTTCATTCAACCTGGTCATAAAATTCAGGTTTATTTCCCACACAGGCTGATACACATTCTACCTTTGTGGTTCTTTCTCATAAAAATTCCACGCAACCTCCTTGGCTCCCAAGGCCTGCAGTGTTCGACTCACTTGGATCTCCACTCTGGCAAGAATCTCTGGCCCCCCCGCTTTGTGATTAGCTACCGAAGGCACCCTTGGCTCACAGGGGGTTTAGAGAATTAATTAATGTTTGCAAAGTGCTTGTAGATCCACAAGCCAAGGGGTATTATATAAATGCAAATTATTAGCATTATTCTGTTTTCCCCGGGGGCAGACTACCCAGAGGATTTATTCATGCCTAATAAGAAAACCAAGCCTCCCTAACTAGGTCTTCCTCTGTTAAATGGGTTGTGGATTTACAACCCAGATCACCAACTCCTGCACATCAGTCTGTGCAGGCCTTCGGATTTTTAACTTTTTTCTCAAGGATCTATTTTGGGACCCTTGGTTATCAGACTCAAAGCCTGCAAAAGAGATCAGAACTCATCATGAAAAGCAAATCCCACCTCCAGAAAGGAATTTCACATCTCACTTTCTCATCATTGGGAGGAGATGAGACAGAGGTCTTGGCTTTTTGGAAAGTTCGCTGTGCCCCTTGGTGGAGGCCCTGGCTGAATTCCACTTTGAGCGATTACGTTCTGCTCACCTCAGGGTCTCCTGCCGCTCCAACTGCGGGTAGTATTTATTGCCACTTCCTGCCTTGAATGTTTTGCAGCCTTCCTCTGTTCTGCTTAAACAAGTGCTGCTGGTCACCTACCACAGCCCTTCCTCTGGAATAAGGGGAGCCAACACGGCCATCACTTTTAGGGCCTAGACCCCCGGTTTATTTTGTTATGCAGATTGGAGGAGCCATTCATATATCATGTTTACACAGGTACTTTCTGCCTTTATCTCTGTTATTTTCACTTTAAACCTGGGAATGCAGTTGGGAGGTTGTGTAAGCATCACCCAGAGTCCTGATCCACAAATATCTTTGACAACTTTTATTGGTCTTTTGAGAAATCCATTCCTTTGTACTGAAAAACACTCTTTTGGATCATGTCATTACTATTACACAACATTAGGGCCCACTGTCATATAGGTCTCCAAACACACTAGAGGAAGGAGAAGAGGCTTTAAATGAGTCTTCTTGTATGTTAAAAACAGAAACAAAAACAAAAAACAAAGGGAAAAAAAGGAATCACTGTAAGTAATGCTTTCATTTGCTGGATATTTATTGAACTTTTCTATGGAACCACACATGGCATTTATTTTAGGATACTTTTCTCTCCCACTTTTCAGCTCTAGGACAATTTAAGTAACTTTGGTGACAAGGTGACAGGGCAAGCAGTGACCATGGCTCCCACTCAGGGCTTCATCTCGGAACCGGAACAGTTACCGGGAATCTTGACGGGCCCCAGAGTGGGTAAGGAGGAATAGTAAGATTGAAAAAGTAAAATAACAATTTACATATCGTATTACATACACATGCATGTGTACATACTGTATATTATATTGTAGAGTTTTATAGTTTAGAAGGTGCATTAAGATGTGCCCCATTTAACTCTCACAACAACCCCCCAAGTAAAGTATTACACCCGTTTGAGAGATAAGAAAACTCTGCATCCAAGGAGTGGGTGCCGTGCCTAAGAGCACAGAGCCAGTCAAGGTGCATGTCCCGAACTTGGACCAGGGAGCTCCTTCTCCAGGGAGCAGTGGATAGGGGTCAGCCTCTCACACTTTAACTCAACTGATGCGCACGAAGGAAGACAACGTAAGAGAGAAGAAATACAGGTGGAGCGGGGCGGGGGATGTTTGAGGAAAGGAGACTCAACTTTTCCAGACACCCGCCAGCTTCCCACCAGCGCCCCCCGTCAGAAAGACTTTCCAACGTGGATCTGCTTATACGAGTTGGAATATGAGGTCTGACCCTCAGTCGCAGCTCACTGTGGTCCCCTGGCCTCCACTGGCGACTCTGAGAGTCATTATGGAAGAAGTCATCTCAGAGACCATGGCTGGCCCCAGATTTTATGCCTGTGTTGCCCTCTGATCAACCTAGAGTGAGCTGCTATCCCCAGAGAACACTGAGCAGAACAGCTGGGGCAGGGGTGGGGAGGGGCACAGAGCAGTGTCAACCTCAAGGGTCCATGTGACCCACCAGCCTCTCCTTCTTCTTCGCTGGGTGTTGAGGGTCCCGACATCTGCCTCCCCGCTGCCCTTCTGGGGTCAGCCCCTGTCTCCTGTATCCTTAATATCTGATGTCTCCCCTCTCCGCTCCAACCCTTCCCAACAGGACTGTTCCTGTGGCCAGAAGCAGGCCTGCGTTTTTCTTGGTCTTCCCTGTGTACTAATTCCAAGCCAGACATTCCAGAACTGTCTACTGCACTAGTTCCTGAAAAACCCCAAGTCCTTTCAGAACCCACCTTTGCTCTCTCCCACTGTTTAATTGATAATATGAACTCTATTCAATGTGTAGGAACATCTCCTTCTGGAGAAAGGACCCTGTGCCAGCAGCTACCACTGAGTTGGATTTCAGTTTATTGGTGTGTGGAGTCTTGGTCCCAGGAGGGCATGGGGTGGGGGGGGGAAGGGAGCAGAGGCTTCAAGGACTGGCCTTGAAGGCTGCTGGACGCCTTCACAGTTGGCCATTTAGAGACACCATAATAGCAGCAAGAGGCATGGTATTGGGCAAGAACTGTAATAGAACATCTCAATGCTGCTACAAGGAAAATGCAGGGAAGTGTCGTTGAAAATTTCCATCTGTTAGAATCACGTTTGAAAGTCCCCGGCCAAGACCCACACATTCCTGTACCCTTCCCAAGCACAACCAAAACAGATGCTTGGAAGCTCTTCCATGGACGAAGGCAGGATCAATCCTGGTGTGGATCATTTTCTTCTGCATCTTGTCTCACAGAAAAAAATATCAGACCACAACATTCATCAGGACACTGCCTGAAAGGGCAAAACAATGAAGCCCAGGTCAGAAAGTCTTAGCATAAGGAAGTCACAAAGCATCTTCAACAACTGATTGAAGCAGTCACGTGGCCGGGGCGGGGGGTGGCAATATAAGCGCAGCCCCAAATGTTCCCCCCTGAATCTCCTTCTGTGATCCTGGTCTCCCTGTGTTTTCAGGGTAAACTGACTTACACGACATTCATACCCACAACAGTAAACTGCTTTCCAACTGGAGGGAAATCAGCAATGTGTTCCTTCTTTTTCTAGGGCAGCACTAACTACACTCTCCAAAAGTGAAGCCCCCAGGCTTTGTTTTTAAGGCATTTAACTAATTCACTTTAATCAACCTAGTCAATCAAAGATGAGCTATATATTATCTTTCTCCCATGGCAATGAAAACCTTCCTGTCACCCTTGCCAGAGTGGGGCAGCAAACCACCGTGTAGATATGGCTGGGAAAGGAGGATAGAGCAGCAGATAATTAAAGTGCTTTAGACCACTCGCCCATTGATTTTCCTCTTGTAAAGGTAGCTCAATTGAAATGATTCAGAATAAATCATGTGTTCGAATTATCCTCTCAAGTAAGAGCTGAGAGCATATTGATTAATAATTATTTGCACTAACAGACTCAACTAAGGCAATATCATCAATTACCTTAAAAATTGGCTGAGATCAATCACAATGGAATCAGCTGAGTTTGAAGATCCATTGTCTTTTGCTTAGTATTTTTAAAGAGACCCACAGAGAGGCAGGGCTTCTGAATGGAATCGTAGTTGAGCACTGCTGGCCTGAGTGAATGATGGGCGATTACTTCTGAATATACATTGACCTGGACCTTTTAACTAAGTAATGAGTCTCCCACACTTCCCCTGAGTGGGAGGTCTCCATGGTAAACAAATGTTTTCGACATATGATACAGGATGAATGTGTATAGTCCAAGGAATGTACTGCTGATGATAAAACAAACTGGGCCAGAAAGTAATGGGCTGGGAGGCTGACCAGCCAACGGTTCCTGTACATCCAAGTTTGTACACACGGACACGTGAATATATGCCTAGGATTCATCCACCAAGTAACCCGCACATAGTAGACACAAGACCACCCAGAAATACCTGCAACCTAATTTATTCATGCAGTTGAATGTGATTTGAATAAAGACACCACTCCAAAGTGTTGAAAAATGGGGAGCTTACTTAATCTTATACATTCATTTGGCAACTCAAAAAAACATGGCTAATTTTGGCAGTGATGTCCAGTTCCAATTTCCCAACTCCCCAGAAGATGCTCCACCCTGCGGCCACCAGGGTCACTCTAAAGTACAAATCTGACCATGTGGCTCCTCCCCTCCCATCCTTCCCGGCACAGCACTGACTAATTCTGCAGCCCCTGCCAAGGGCCTCGGCCTGACCCTCTGGCCGCATGGTGCTCAAAGTGTGGTCTGTGCACTCATGGGTCTCCCAGGCCCTTTCAAAGGGTCCACAAGGTCAGAACTATTTTATAATACTAAAACCTCACTTGCTTTCTTCACCGGATTAACATTTGCACTGATGGTGCAAAGACAGTACGCCAGGGAGCTGGTGAAACAGCTGGTGATCGGCACAGATCAAGGCAAAGACACCAAACTATACTGGTGGTCGTTGAGTTCTTCCCCTCCAAGCACTTGAAGGAAAATGAGTGCCAGTTTCACTCAGGCATAATCCTGATGAAGCAGTAAATATTAACGTTAGTAACTCTGGACACTGAGTACACCTCTTTTTAATATTCTTTCCTGAGAAAGGAAGTATGCATAAAGCAGCTGTGTCACATACATACCGAAGTATGATGTTTGTCTCAAGTAAAAGCACGTATGGGATGGAGTTGAAAGCTGAACCAGCCTTGCCCACCCCTGACAGAACACCAGCTTTAATTAAAAAGAACAAGTGACAAAAACCTGCTATTCAGACTTAGGTATTTAAAAGGCATTTTCCTGCAAATAAACAAAGTATGGACTTGTCCCTTTGAGGCAAATTAACTGACAATATTTATGGCCAATGATAAAATCTGGGTTTTTCAGTAAAAATTCAAACTTTGGAAAACTCACCATGAGTTTGATAGCTTCCTAATACTTTCAGCTTTTTGGAAAAAAGCTGAATGAAATGTAATAAAATGTACCATCATTTGGAAGATCTTTAGGACTTAGTGGACCCATATTTTCAAAGTGACCAATACCTGGTATAACTAAATCATGCCGGGGTCAAAAAAAAAAAAAGGTTTTTAAGAGCAGGAAAGATCAAAAGTTTCAAGGTAACAGAGAAAAGTTCATCCCTGTGGTTTCAGGTTTCACATCACAGTCGCATGAAAGAAACTACCACTTGTCAGCTTTGGTGTAGAAAACTACCCACAGTCAACGTGCACTGTCTTCATATACTTTAAACAAAACCACCCACTAAACCAGGTTGAATGTAGAAGCAGTTATGCGAATCCAGCTGTCTTCTCTTAATAAGCCAGACATTCTAAAAACATAAAGAGCTTTGAAAAAATGTAAAACAATGTCCATCTTCTTAGTACATTTTATTTTGAAGAATAGTTATCTTATATAAAAATGTAGCATTTGTAATACCACGTAATGAGTTTATTATTGCTGATTTTAAAGGAATGAATAAATAAATAATTTTTAAATGTCTCAGTTTAAATTTCAAATATGGTAACTAACAATACCTGTTTACTCACATAAGAAACAAAAGGCTCTTTGACAGCCTCAATAATTTTTAAGAGTATAACGGGAGCCTGAGACCAAAAAGCGTGAGAACAACTGTTCCAGTCTTACCCTTGGGCACCATCTCACTCAACGCTATTCCTGCCCCCAGGAGCTCACAGTCTAATGGGGAAACAGACCAGGAGGTGGCAGCTTAGAGCACCGTGCAATGAGCATGTGACCAGAGGCCTGGGATGCAACAGAAGAGAGCACGAAAAAGAATGAAATAATGCCATGTGCAGCAACATGGATGGACCTAGAGATTTTCATACTAAGTGAAGTAAATCAGACAGACAGAGAAAGAAAGAAAAACCCCATATGATATCACTTATGTGTAGAATCTCAAATATGACACAAATGAACTTATCTACAAAACAGAAACAGACTCACAGACATAGAGAACAGACTTGTGGTTGCCAAAGGGGAAAGGTGGTGGAAGGAGGGATAAATTAGGAGTTTGGGATTAACAGATACCCACTACTATACGTTAAAATAGATAATTAACAAGGGCCTACTGTATAGCACAGGGAACTCTGCTCAATATCTTGTAATAACCTATGATCGAAAAGAACCTGAAAAAGAATAGATACATACATATATGTGTATGCATATATATGTATACATACATATATGTGTATGCATATATATGTGTATACATACATATATATATATAACTGATTTGCTTTGCTGTACACCTGGGGAAACTAACACAACATTGTAAAGCAACTACACCCCAAAAAAAAAAAGTTTAGGTAAGAAATAAAGCAGCCCAAGTGATGGCATGGACAATTCGGAGGGAGAGGAGAGCAGAGGGAGGCATCAATAGCCAGGAGAGACCGGGGAGGGAAGGGGCCAGATTGGAGGAAAGTTACCGAGTTGAATTGGGGTATGTTGACTGTGTTGAATGTGGGACCTGTAGGAAAGGCGGGCAGCTAGATGGACTCTGGGCTTGACTGTACCAATCACTGAACCGACCAGCTGATGGAGAGGCAGTCAGTGAAAGTACTAAGGAATCAGAGCGAGAGAAGGACAAGGGCTAACACACAGGAAGGCATACTCCAAGCTCCATATCACAAATATCCCCTGGTCCTAGGAGGGAACAGCAACAACCATGACCCTTCTGATTAAACCTAAATTGACTTGTTGGATCGAAGATGGACATTACCAACCAGATGTTTTCCAACTCACAATCCCAAAGGCTCAGTGTAGTATGTGCCTCAGTACCGTGGGTGTGGTGGGGATGGGTCTGGGGCAGAAGCGGGAGGGGAGGATCAAAGAGGCTGGCATTGAGTCAGAAGGATTTCTGCCCCTGCTGAAAAGAGGGAACAGAGCCAAGCCCCCAAATGAAGAATGACAGTATCAGCATCACCCACTAAATTCCCTGTGTCAGACACGGAGGATTCCAGATGAGGGAACCCAAGTCCAAGAGAGATTTTTGTACATGACATGTGATCCAAACTGTTTCATAACAAGGAACTATTTTTATCTCTGAAGCCAGGAAATAGATACTCTGGGCTAACACATGGGCTCCTTTGAAATCAGAGGACTTGGTCTGAACACACAAGCCGGTAGGAAGCTAGAACTTCACCATGGGAAGTGGAACTTTGTGGAACGCTTCAAAATCAAGCATCAATGACTTTCCTGTCTGCCCGTTGGGTGGATGTGTCTGAGGCAGAAACAGCACTAATCTTAGAAGATAGTTCATATCTTCTCAACACAGATCTCACATTTCTCAATAATTTCCTTACTGCTTCATGCTTTGCAAAAATGTCTTCCATTTATTTAAGGGCTACCAACTGGAGATCAAACTCCTCTCCTCTTCTTCTGTCCCTGGTGAGGCTGGAAGATGCCTGTTGATGGCTTGGGCTGGCATCTTGTGTAAAAAAACCTTAGGATCTAGGGATAGCTGGCTGGCTCTGGTCTGCGTTTCAAGGCTTTGAAAGCATCATGGGAGCTTCATGTGACTGGGTAGAAACAGTGATCTCCACACCGCCACCCTCACTCTCCAGTCTGTTAGGGGTAAAGGCATTACAACCAGAACGCACTTTGATGGCATTCTCACTCTTCGGTTAAACTCAGTTTTAAAGTTTGGCTGAGCCAGTGACAGCTCCTAAAACTGATTTTTGAAGGAACTGGGAACACTGCTAAGAAGAAGCCTTCCCTTAATTATACAAAACATCTTTTGAATTAAACAAGTAATTCTTCCCACTGAAGTATCTAATTTGAATTTAAACATTTCTTTACATGCTACCTTAATTAGATGCACGTTTCTCTCAGCATCTTAATTTTATGCATTTTACACTTCTAAGCAGCTTGCTAGTGAGGATTGCTTATTTGCATTCATTTACATACAATTTGCAAGAAATGTTGAAAAACCTAGAAAGGGAGAGATTGTAAGTTCATGGGTTTTCTCCCTAAATAAAAATGTCAACTCTATGAGGAAACAAACAGTGCATTTTTTCCTTGCTTACCTATAGTACTTTCAAGACTTCTTTTAATATTTGTACACACAAAGAGATCCATTTAATGAATGCTGCAATAGGAAGAGTTTCTCCTGCAAGTTAATCAGAATGATGAAAAAGCCTCCAAACTTCTAATCGCCTTCTTAATATGAACATGAAACATCCTCGAGCGGATAATGTCTCCTGAAAAATATTATTTGCAAAGTGCATCTTCTCATACAATAAGGACATAGTTTATCAATTCTCCTCTAAAGAGTCACCCAATTTTAAAACTATTTCTTTTAGCGATGGGTAGTTTATTCTGTATGACTTTCACTCCAGTTAATTGGATTTTTCTCCACATCTCTCTCTCCTCTTGAGCTTAAATTTATATTCACAATAACTCCACCATCCTTACAAGAAGCTGGAGGTACAGTTCGGGACACTCTTTATGTGAGAAAATTCAAGTTGGTTATTTTGCAGAGATGGAAGCTGTTGATACCTCCCTGGTTTTCAATGCCTCGTATTTCCACTAACATCACAAAATACGGGGCGCTCCTCTCCCTGTGACCTTGAGCATGGTGTATGCCAGGGCTCTGGGACGAGATTTCCTGAGGCAGCCACTTCTGCAGGGCTGCAGAGGGAGTAAAATGGTAGCACACGCTTAAAAATATAAGTGCCTTCCACATTAAAATTGTCTCTCTCTAATTTCATTGGAACATGGCGGGGAGCCGCCCCGACCCAAGCTTCATAAATAACCACTGCGCTTCCAGAAGGCTCTCCCCTCTACATATTGAAAGTAACTGTAGGTTACTGCTCTGAGCTTCAGGAAAGAAAGCTGTCTGTCCAAAAGGAGACGTACCTAAGCAGAATGAGAGTTCTGACAATCTTCTAGCTGTAAAATAACGTGACTGGCAGATGGAGGTTATTCTTAAAAGACAATCAAAAAGCTAGGGTGGAAGTTGCCTCTGCAGAGCAGTAAGGGAGGCCGGGGACCCACGGTTGGAGGTGGCCCCCGCCACAGCAGGCTCCAGCCGCTTCCTGTGTGGGCTCTGCTGGTCACATGACTCCCCTGTGCCGCTTCCTGTGTGGGCTCCGCTGGTCACATGACTCCCCTGTGCCGCTTCCTGTGTGGGCTCTGCTGGTCACATGACTCCCCTGTGCCTCGGTCCTCCTGATGTAAAACCAAGATCTCACAGAGAAAGCAAAAACAGATGCTGCACTTAAAATGATCTCTCTAAAGTAAACAAATTAGGGAATTTATGTCAGCTGTGGTCTCTGGAAATCAGCAAGAACTGAGTTTCCTAAAATAATTCAAGAAATCACTATGAATATCCTGCAACGTGCCAAAGCTATGTTGTTGTTTTTCTTAAAAAAAAAAAAAAAAAAAGTTTTTCTCCCTCCATTCTCAAGGCGCTGTTAGGCGGATGATGGGAGACGGATTGTGGATTAAAGGTCTAAGGTATCACCATAGCCCCCTGAAGGGTACCAGTGGAATTGTAGCCGGGGAAAAAAGAAACACCATTTTTATCTAAGTGCTTAAGAAAACTTTGTAAACTTAAATTTTATAGCAGGTGTGATTACATACATCTGAGAAAGTAAAATTTGATGAACTTATCTATTAAGTTAAAATGTCAACTTATGCTTATTTAAAAAACAGATTTGCTATTTTTGGTCTAGCAGTCCAAATCCCCAGTCCTGATTTCATAACTTCCTGAATTGTCTGTTCAAATACCTCAAGATGCGCCAAAGTGATTTCTCCATGCTTAGTAAATGGGAGAATCCAAGTCGTTTTATTTTACAAATAAATATGCCAATGTCTCTTACGGAAAAGCATATTGATACTCAATTAAATAGAATAAGCTGAAAACGAACTGAATACAATTAACCCAATGTTTGTGCCTTCTTCCCTCAATTTTCATCTTATCTAATTCCAAGCTCAAAATAAAATTGATTTTTTATGTGTCATTTTCAGACTTAGACAAATAATAAGATCCTCAGTGCTGACGGTGGACTTTCTTCACCACACTGAGCAAGGTGTCTGCTCTTTCCTGTGCTGTTCCAGCAGTGTCTGGCCCTTAGAACAGGCATTCCGTGAATAAAATGTATAATATGCACATTCACAGAAAGCTTGCTATGAATACACACACACACACACCTCAAGGTACTAAAATGAGTATTAACTGATGACACACAGCAGCACGCTTGGTGCCTGTCAGAGAAAATTTCTTTAAAAGAGACAAATCATAAGTTTACGCATCATAAACAAACATTTATGGAGTGTTTATGTACTGGGGCAGGAGACACATTCACCATCCTCAAGAAACCAGTTCCAGTTTGGGAGACAAGATCTATTTATATTACTAAGAATATAAGGCATCATATGTTACACGCAAAAGAGAAGGGACAGAAGGTGCCAGAAGAAGCAATGCTTAAAAATGTATTTAGAGTCATGCAGATGGGCACAAATATCCCAAACTGAATCTTAGGAAGAAGTGTGTGATGTCAGCAAACAGAACAGGACAGGCTCTATGTATACAGACAATCATCCTCACATCCTCACAAACAGAAAAGCTGGCCACTTGCTAGCTACGAAAACTTGGGCAAGCTCATCAACCATCTCTCTACATCTTAATTTCCCGATCTAGTCAATGCGGATCACAGTAGTAACTCACAGAGTTGTTGTGAAAGCGAAATGTAGAAAAAGCCACCTGAATCCATGTAAAGCACTTACACAGTGCTGGTACATGGGCCATGCTTTCAAGAAATATTAGCTATAACAGAACTGATATACATTAAACTTACCTCACCCCTCTTAGCCCAATTATTCACTCTTATGTCATTTGATTTGTTCTCATCATCAGTCTGGTAGCTGGCCTGGGAGCCCCTTGGCTACACTTTCTAGAAACAAGTGATCCAGGCAGAGTTCGATGTTGGTGCTCGGCAGAGTTACACAGGATGACTCAGCTCTGTGACACACGGCCTTAGACAGAGGACACGGATGCAATCACACCCATCTATCCCCGATCAAATCTAACTAAAGAGCACCCTAGGCTGAGAGTCACTTTTTTATCACTGTTATTCTTAAGATCTTTGAATCTCCTTATATCGTGGACTGGTTCTTGTGTTTATGACCATTTTTGATACAATACAGGGATGATCCTACCTCCCGTCTTAAATTGAACAATGCGTGAAATAAACAGGGGAAGCTTGGAACTCATTCTGTCATATAGATTTTCATGATACTAGCATTTCATGTTACTTATTTTTGACCTGTATTACCTTTTAAGTTACAAATACTTTGTACCCTTTCTGTTCTGATTACTAATGATGTTAAGAGGGAGACCAGAGCTAAAACCAGTATCTGTGGAAAATCCTGTGAGGTGCCCCCCTTGTCTACTTCTGTTCTTGACGTAACTTGGCAGTCTGAGCTTTGGGAGTCCCCCTCAGGAAATGGCTGGTTGTGCCTAGAAGCAGGTAGACATCACACTTCATCACCTTGTCTTTTCCCACCCGTACTCACTAGATGGGGAAATAGTCAGCTCCAAACTGAGTTCAATGAATTTGAAAATTGTTTCAGTGTCTTGAAATAATGTGCTCTTTTCCAAATTTAAAGAGTGTGTGCACACTTGCACACGCACACACAGATGCACAGACATCTAGCACACAGTCTTGAACAATTTCTTGCAGTGACCAAACACTACGTATGTATTCTTAGGAAAACATTTGTTTTTAAGATTCAGTTGGCCTCTGAGTATTCACAGATGGTCTTCATGCTTTAATTACTCAGTCTGAGGGACTGATTGGACCAGAACTGGAATGAAACCTTCAACCTCCTGTTTTTTGTTCCATCAGCACTCTGTTCAGACAACTCTTAGGACGATGTATTGTTTTCCTCTAAGAAAAAATGCAGACCACCTGCCTGCCTCTACCAAACTTAAAACAAAAAAACAAACAAAAGAAACACCCCACCACCAACCTCCAAGTTCCTGGCATGGATCCCTTCAACAATGTAAACATCATTAGTTTGTGTTTAATTCCTTTGGGACATAAAAATTGCTCAGCCCTGCTCTCCTACTTAGACCAGGTGCATAAGGAGTGAACTACCAAATCCAGGATTCTAGGTTAACATATCAAAGATTTTTTAAACATAACTTAACTAGTTACTTGCTTGAATTCTCCACTATTGTTTACTGTGCAAACCTTAGCTGTTACTGCAGAATGTATATCTGTGATTATTTCATGAAAGAATGAGAAATTCTCTTGGACCCTGACATTCACAATACAGCTCTTAACAATAATGATAGCAGCAAATTTTTAGAAGATGGTGCAGTAATTGAAATTGTGAAAAAAAATTCTATAAGCCAAGCATGTGTATATTTTCTGGCCAACTTACATTTAAAATTATTTTTTGATTATCAAAGAACCATAATAAATTCAGATAATACAGCTATATAAAAAGAAGAAAGTAGAAATCATTCATAATCCTGGCAATTATGATTTTAAAGTTTGGGTCTTTTTTCCTTATACAGACAGACCTCATTTTATTGCACTTTGCAGACACTGCGTTTTTTACAGATTGAAGGTTTGTGGCAACCCTGCTTGGAGCAAGTCTGTTGGCACCATCTTTCCAACAGCGTTTGCTCACTCTGTGTCTCTGTGTCACATTTCGGTAATTTTCACACTCTTTCAAACTTTTTCATTATTATTGTATTTGTTTGATGATCTGTGATCAGTGATCTTTGTTGTTACTACTATTACTGCTGAAGGCTCAGGTGATGGTTAGCAATTTTTAGCAACAAAGTATTGATATTTTTGAGGTATGTACACTGGTTTTTAGACATAATGCTTCTACACACTTAATAGACTGCAGTATAGTGTAAACATAACTTTTGTGTGCACTGGGAAACCAAAAAATTCTTGTGAGTTGCTTTGTTGTGATATTTGCTGTATTGCAGTGGTCCGAAACCCAGCCCACACTACCTCCAAGGAATGCCTGTCGTCAACATTCAATGGGTGACTTAATGAAGATTTATCATATTTCAACAAGTTCCACCTGGGTACCAATTTTAACTAAAATTAATTTAAAATCTAGAAGAATGCCCATTTGAAATCACTGGTTGGCATGTGTATACATACATAAGGAAATATCTGGAAAGATGGCCCTAGAAGGATATTGATAGGATATGGGATCATCTTTATTTTTTTTTTTTCTTTATGCTCTTCTGCATTTTTGAATTTTATAATGAACACTATACCTTTCATTATTAAAAAATTATTCCAGATGGTGGAAAATTTTCTACTGAACCACTGTACAGCAAAATGGGAAGGACAGTCAAATGAACCACAGATGCACCCTGATATCCCTTTACAGCTTACAGAATTGTCACAAGCAGTTAATTCCTTCAAAAGGTGTCATAAAATAGGCAAACACAAAGGGAAAGCCAAATTGCCAGGTTGAACCCCAGACCTTGAAAGTACCTGGCAGGATTTGAGAGCTTTGGGCTCAGACAAACGTGAGTGATGCCCTGCTCCCCAGGTGGGGCTGTTTAAAGAGAGGACCAGCCCCAGCCTGAAGAAGCCGCAGACATGGAGGCCGGCTCCACAGAGCCACGGACATGCCACACACAGCCCGGAAGGAGGGCCTTGCCAGAAGGACGGGTGTGAGGACCACGAGGTAACCGCGAGTGCTCTAAGCTGACATCCATGCCCTACGGCTGTTAGCGCAGGCAGAGCTCAGAGTTAATGAGGCCGCAGCCACAGCTTCAAGCTGGTGACCAAGCAGTCTGCTCTGCTCCACAGCCATTGAGAACACCCCCAACTCCAGTCACCTGTCAGCAAAGGCTGCCTGTCGTGTTCAGGAAGCCCAAATAACAACATGAGAATAAAGCACCCCTCTCGTACTTCTGAGAACAGAGGATGCAAACTTTCTCTTGTGAGCCAATTCTCCTGATTACACAACAGGAGAATCAGTAGCTGGGTCAAAAGAAGGTGTGAGCTCTTAGTTACAGCCCAGTTCACCATGGTATTCTCCTAGCTTCTTTAACAACAAAGACTACCCTTCAAATGTGAGTAGCGATGGCAGACCCCATCAAAAGTCAGAATATTAAATCCATGAAAAATGGTCTAGTGATTCCTGAACATTATGTGTATATCCTGAATTTCACTGAGGCGAGGAAATCAAGACAGACATGAAACGGGATTGATAAGTAAAGACCTGCTCAAGAAAAGTGGAATTTTATAAATGAACTATCTTTGAGGCTATGATTATGTGGATCTTTGTTACAAATAGTGATGACAGTAAAAACTTATGTCTATGTTAAGCAGTTTATACATTGTCTCACTTAATCCCCAAATCAACCCAGGAGACAGGGAGAACCACGATTCTTCTTTCGTGGAGTACAGCTTAGACAGGCTGAGTCACTGGTCTAATGTCACCCACTGAAGTTCAGGTCAGGAAGAGTGAGCCCCTAAGAGTGTTGACTTCCAAACCTTTTAACAACAGGAGAAGCAAACCATAGATTTCCTGCAGACAGTTAACTTATTGAGAGATGGGTGATATTTTCGCTGATTGGGAGTGGAAGTTACAAGAACACGGCTGATATACATATACATATACCTACCCTTTTTTGGATTTCATTCCCATTTTGCTGTACAGTAGAAACTAACACAACATTGTAAAGTGACTATACTCCAATAAAAATTAATTTAAAAAAAAAAGAACATGGCTGCTGAACATGGATGGACCCAGAGATTATCACACTAAGTGAAGTAAGTCAGAAAGAGAAAGACAAATACCATATGATATTGCTTATATGTGGAATCTAAAATATGACACAAATGAACTTATTTATGAAACAGAAACAGATTCACAGACATAGAGAACAGACTTGTGGTTGCCAAAGAGGAGGGGGGTGGGGGAGGGATGGATTGGGAGTTTGGGATTAGCAAATGCCAACTATTATATATAGAACGGATAAACAACAAGCTTCTATTGTATAGCACAGGGAGCTATATTCAATAACCTGTGATAAACCATAATAGAAAAGAATATGGAAAAGAATGTATATATATGTATAACTGAATCACTTTGCTGTACAGTAGAAATTAACACCTCATTGTAAATGAACTGTACTTCAATAAAATAAACTTAAAAACAAACAATAAAACCATGGCTGCTGCCCTGTGGAACTTCTGCCCAAAATGTAGGGAGTTAAAACCTCGCTGGAGAGAAGAAACACATCAGGAAAGGCATTTGTGTCAGGACATGGGACCTATCTGCTATTTGCTCACCTCTAGTTGAGGAGCCTCAGCCTGTCTCAGAAAAAGGAAATCGTTAGCCGCCCCCTGTCCATCCATCACACAGCTTGCTACCTACTGAATTCCAATTCAGTAGCTCATCGGGGCTAGTACAACTGCTCAGCTAGATGTGCAATAAAGAACGGGCCGGCTAGGGGGCTGAGTATCAGCAGACCCCGAGCAGTGACAATAGGAAGGAGGGGACAAAGCATTAGTTGGTAGGCTACTGCCTCTGTCCAGCCCGAGGCTCCGGCTGCATCATGGAACCACGGCCCCAGGCAGACAGCAGGACCACAACAGCAGATGGTTTGCAGCTGGCTGCGAGGTCAACGCAGGTGTCGGGACGAGCGCGGCTGTCCCTGCATCAGTCTCTGCTCTTTCCTGAACAGGGCAGACGTTGAACAAACTCTTTGGCAGCTTCTTGGCAAACTTCCCCTTCTCTCCCTCCAATAGACGTGTGAGTGCCTGTGTGTGCAACAGACACACACACCTGCCAAGTTACCTTGAAGCCCTGTATCTGCTCACGGGAGACAGCCTGGAATAGGAAAAGTGTGAGTTTGGAGACAGAGGGAGTACTGCGTTCCAGTCTGGTCTCCGTCCCCAGAAATGACTGTGTTGTACGTCTCTCATGTCCCACCTGTCAGAGAAGGATGCGCTCACCTACTTGCAGAGAGCTCTGAGGATGAAGTCAAGTCACGACGCACACAATGCACTCAGTGACTGCTACCACTAATGCTATTGTTAGGAGCCGCTGTTCAGGAAATGCTGATAAATCACATTCTACTTCCACTGTGAGAACCTTCTGGGAAGAAAAGAGGTATCCTCTCGTTATTTAATAACAATATTTTACAACAAAGGAAGACCCTTATCTCAGCATAAGTAAAACTTTATTTAAATAATTAGAAAACCAAAGAGAAATATACTTTAAAATTAGAAAGAAACGAAAAGCCACATGGATTAAGAGGGCTGGCGTATTTTGGAGAGAGAAATTCCAGCTGCTGGTGCATCTCTTCAGAGTGCTGACGGTGACGCTTTCAAAAGGGGAGACCTTTGTTTTTTAAATTTTAAATCAACATAGAGTAAAATTGACTTGTGTGGTTCTCTGTGTTAAAATCCATAGAGCTGTACACCAAAATGTCAACTCTACTCTTAGAAAAGAAAATTAATTTTTTACACATCAAGAGATTAAATAAAAATAGAATTCAAAGAGAAAATGAACTAATTAAAAATAAAATACATTAAAAGTTCATTTAAAAATAAAATTCATTAAAATAATTTTAGAAAGAAAATGCCTTTTCATACATCAAAAATAAATTTAAAATAAAATGAATCCGTTTTTATAGTAAAAGGAATTAATTTTTAAAATGAGTTTTAATCATCAAGAGACTCGTGTAAGTATCCCACGGTCAGGATCCAGAGTCCTTCAGCCTAAAAATTCAAAGGGGAGAAGTGTGGTCTCTTTAGCTGACACTCCCTGAATGCTCACTCATGCTGGGTGTGCCAGGTATTAACTAGGGTAACTAGGGACGTGAAACTGAAGGATGGGGACCCGTACCCCAGAGCGTCGCTGCTGTTGGTGAGAAAGGCCAGAAAGCTTCCAAAGTACTTAGTTTAAAGACTTTTCAAGCATATTCATTATACATCCCTTTACCACGTTACAGATGAGAAGCGAGAAAGAGCTTACAAAGATTGAGATATCCACTCTTTGGAAGAAGAAAGCATCACCTCTTGTCCAAACATCACATTGTATAATACAGACTAAAACAGAGGTACAGAGAAGCTAAGTGACTTCACACAGTGGATCCAGAACCAGGGCCTTGGCAGGAGACCAAACTCCTCCCCAACATATCTGAAAACTCAACAAGACAAACTTTCTCTTCCTTTTATTTCAAATGATATTTTGCATATGGTGGCACTGCTTATATGCATTGATGCAATTACATCAGAGAATCCATTACTCATCATTTATGAGTTTATCTCCAATTTAATGACAGAAGACGAAAAAGGAAAATAGGTCGAAATATGTGTTTAATATGTTACTTTCCTGGCAATATTTAAGCCATAATACATGATTCAATTTCTCTTATTGTGATAACACACATAAAAGACAAGTGGCTTAGATCCAGAAAAAAAGAAAATAGTGAGTCCTTTCAGTGACAGTGGCCATCCTGAGCTGGCTGAAACAGAATGTCTGTCATTCTGAGGCGCCAGAGCTGGAATCCATCGAGGTCTGCATTTGAAGACAACCAAGGCAGGGATTTCTAACATTGCCTTCCCCACTGCCCAGGCCCTGCTGTCATCTGCAAACCCACGGGACACATCTCCAGTTTCTCCTGTGTCGAGACAACAGGACAACCTAATTTTGAATGTCGTTTTGGGGGTGGTTATAATGCAAAAGGGAGCTCTGTTTCCCTCTGACTCTACCAAGAGATAGAACAGCAAAACGCTTCAATGTATGAGCCGAGCACCTGAAGAATGAAGGCAAAATGGACTAATCGCCAACATCTCCTCCAGAGAAACTCTCCTAGACTCAGATCAAATGAATGGCACCTCTGAGGCTGGTAAAACTCCCCCTGACTCTTAGCTTTCTTCATCATCTGCAAAGCTTCTGAAGCCAGCATTCCCAAATATCATCAGAGAAATCACCGCCTGGAATCCACACATCTGAGTTCTGCTGATCTAGCAATGACTGGTTTTGCTACAGTAGAAAATATACTCAAGTTATGAAATAGGAATGATGTGAATATGTTTTGTTTATATGCAAGAGAATTTGGGGAGATGTCTGATCTATTTTAAAGAATGTTCTGAATAAGTCAAAGATGCCTCTCATGTTATGATTAAAAATCAATGGCAGCGGGACTTCCCTGGTGGTGCAGTGGTTGAGAATCCGCCTGCCAATGCAGGGGACATGGGTTTGAGCCCTGGTCTGGGAAGATCCCACATGACTCAGAGCAACTAAGCCCGTGCACCACAACTACTGAGCCTGAGCTCTAGAGTCTGCGAGACACAACTACTGAGCCCTCATGCCACAACTACTGGAGCCTGCACGCCTAGAGCCCGTGCTCCGGAATGAGAGAAGCCACTGCAATGAGAAGCCAGCGTACCGCAGTGAAGCATAGCCCCGCTCGCTGCAACTAGAGAAAGCCTGCATGCAGCAACGAAGACCCAATGCAGCCAAAAATAAATAAAATAAATAAATTAAAAAAAAATCAATGGCAGCTAGATTGTAGTTATCATATTCATAATTAGAGTTCTATCCCTTGATTAGAGGTTTCCGAATAGTAAATGTATTGACTAAGCCTAGATCTCATGTAGAAAGCGGAAGGGGTATGGAAAGTAAAACTTGATATATCAACATTTATTGATGGTATTGATTTCAATGATGATAACAATGAAAGTTACAGGAGGATCTGGATTAATTTTCAAATTATCTTTCTTGATGTGGACTTTAGCCAGCACACGATTTTCCAACTCATGCCATGTATATTTCTGGCATCTATATAGTCAGAAATGTAACTTTATAAGTAGAAAAATTGTTTGTTTGGCAAACTTTGGATGTGCTTCTCTTCTATCTAACTACAAGTCCGTTAATTTTTACAATCATATTAAAGAACTCCAATAAAACTTTCAATGACTCAAGGGAAAGGCAGTTTTAGACAGTCAACCATAATTAAGCAAAATGATTGTACCAGCATCATTACTGGCAAATGCAAGGCATAATTTGAGTCTGGGGACAACCATCTTCAAAAAAATTGGAAAAAACACACTGTAAACCTTTTGCATCATAAGCACATTTCGTCAACAGCAGCCTCAGGGCTCCAGTGAAATCAATTAGCTGTGTTATATATTTAACAATGGAAAAAAAATCTTTGATTTTGTATTTCTCAACTAAGAGACATCTGATGCTGAAGTCACTGGAACTTTCAGGTGAGAATCAGCAGGAGCTGAGAACTATAACACTTGCTTGTTGAACTTGCCTAATCCGACTATATTTAGTCTGTTCTATTGATATCTGAACTCAAGTTTAAAATATTCCTATGTTGGCCTAAATTCTCTTGAAATGCTACATAGGCCAGGTATAATGAGGAAAAACTTTTCAATGTATTAGAAAAAAAGTTAATAAAGTATTCAAATCTTTCTGTAGTGTTTTTTAAAAAATTATTTTAGAAAAAACCAAACTCTTCCAACTCTATTCTCTTGATCAGTTTTCAGAGGTAAATCCAGGAACAGTCATCACTTAGGACTCTGGTGAGCTGTCAGACACAAAGGCTTGGATTTTGGAGAAGGACGCCGAGCCCTAAGGAAGAAAGGGGAAAGGGAGGGAAAGAGGGCACCGGGACAGAGAAGGCAAAGCCTGGGTAAAGTGATGAAGGAAGCAGAGACCAGATCTTGGAGAAATGCAAGGACTCACCTCCTGATACTGTTCCTCGGGGCTCCCCGCTTTTGAAACCTCATCTGGGGTCCAGGGAAGGCAGCAGATCCCAAGGATTCTCTGGCTTGTTTCTGCTCTGGCTACCCAGACTGGGAGGAGGCACTTGCTCTGGGTAGAGTCTCCCACCCACCGGGGCTGGGCATCTGAGGGCTACTGTCACCAAACCCCGATGGGCTGCGGCCGAGGACTGATGCTGAGCATGGGAGGAGGGGCAGCCTCACGCACGGGGGCAGGTGGGGTGTGAGGGAGGAAAGGATGATGGAGGGAACTTGTGCACAGGTACATAACTTGATCGTCAATCCCATGCAGCATCTCACGGGACACTTACTTCAGTCTCATGGAAGAGAGGAGAAGGGGGGTGGTCCAGGAGCAGGTGTGAGAGGTGGCTGTGCCTGAGAAGGACCGAGACGGGTGCCTACGTGATGGCCCAGAGACCACAAGGGAAGAACAGCGTGCTGGCTGGTCAAGAGCTCTATTGCCCCCTGGCTGTTAATTGCAGATCTTTAGTAACCGGGGTGTGAAACTAGACTAAGGCTCACAGGTGGCACTGGCTGTCGTGACAGAGTTCCAGCAAATCCAGCACTGTCTGTAAGCAGGAAACACGTGACATTTGCCTTGAGTGAGCCCCTAAAGCCCTGGTTACGCCCCTCCTTCTGCTACTGGGAACCTGGCAAGGTCCAGGCCTGTCCCATTTGTATGTTCCTGGAGGAAGCCCTCCTGAGATCAGAGAAGACTTGTGGTATCTCCGTGTAATTCAAGAGGATCAACGCGGGAGTCTACACAGTTTCATCAACCAACAGGCATCTAGCTGTCCCTTGCCCTGCGCCCACTTTGAAACCACCATCTGCCGTGGTGTGTGAGTGCCCGCAGGTGTGCTTGCTGGTCTGTGTATCGGGAGAGTTGGGACAGGTAAGGTCTCCCTGTTTACAATTTAACTGGAGAAACAAGACTTATAAAGCTTACATCAGCAATTCGCTCCTAAAATATATTCCCCCTTTATCTTATAGAGGGACTCATACTTCATTAAGATTCAGTCTTCTGATTATTTCTCATTCAGATGGTTGTTTGTTTTGCATCTCTTGGGTTAAAAAAAAAAGTATTCAATAATAAAATAAATAAAAATAAGCACAGCAGTGAGTGTTTTCAATAAACAACCCTTACATTAACTGCTGGGAGGTGGAACTGATCTTCTGCAAGCTAATTTAATGTAAACAAGTCAGGATGCAGAGAAAGTGAAACCCCAGCCCTGGGGTTCCTGGTAAAAGCATTTCCTGAGTGGGTGGAGAACGCCCCCGGTCCTCAGAGGGAGTGAGTGTCAGAGGTCATCATAGGCTGGGACACCACGGATTGAGTTTCACTCTCAGGACAAAGCCGGTTACATAAATAAGGCCTAGAGTCACCAAAGGGTTAAATGCATGCTCCACCTTCTCTTTCACCAAGAAAAGATGACTTTCCCCCGTTTTTACAAATCCCCCAAAGCACACACTATTAAAGACACACTGTAAACCTTATGGGAATTTCCAATTGATATTTATCAAAAGGGTTTCATTTCAAATTTCTCAATTCCAACTTTAAATAAAAATAACCAGTATGATCTTAGTTTTTTAGATGATATAAATCAGAAAAGTTCAAATATCTGATTTTTTTTTAAAGTCCTTTTTTTCAGAAAATAGAAATCTGATGTTAAAAGAGGCAGTGGTCTAACTTTTTATAAAAGAAAAAAAGTAATGAGCTCTCTCTGGACAAAATATGCTTGGGATTCTCATGCGAAGAACGAACTGCTCCAATTTTTCAAAGCTTGAATATTCTCTATGGTGTAAAACAATCGTAAGTACCTTTGCTAATTAATGAGCTGCTTTTAGCTATAAATCACCAGAATTGCATTTTTTAGAAACACATAGCCATGAACGTAAGATTTACTTTTTTCCTTCTGTGTATGTATCATTTTTTAAAAATTCAGTCTTTGTCACGGACACAAGTCAAATCAGGGCTAATGAGCCATTCTCTAAAGTGCAAATAACAGCGTTCATTAAAGAAGAAGTATTTTAGCAAAGAAAAGTAACTGACCATAAGGGTGACGCATAAGTGAAGATTGCCTGCAGGTGGCCCGAGTGTGGGACGCTGAACCAAATTATATAGGCTTTGCATGACTATTCAGTTGTTCAAGATGAGAACAGTAATATTTTTCAGTTCTCATCTAACATTACTAACGATGCCCCTTTTGTCTTAAATCTTCAAAATCCTTGCCAACACCACCAGGGGCTGCCAGGCCTTTAAATACGTCTTTAACAAGGTCGTTTACTAATACACCACACCTCATGGCATAGGCTCACCTAAGGCTGATTTCTTGTGAGTTTCATTTTGTACCAGGTTACAGATAACAGACAAAGCAGAGAAGAGACGCAGCAAAGATGGCAGGACGCAATGGTTCCTAGGTACCCCTCTCAGGACAACTGGGTAGTGACCAGGAGCTGTGCACTCAGCAATCGGTCCTTTGCTGACCATATTTCAGAAATAGACTTGTCTGATATACAGGAACATTTAAAGGGGAAAAGCAAGAATATTTGAGGATGACCATTTTAATGCAAACTAGATGTTCACATATGATATTTGGACACCTCCCCTCCCGGAAAAAAGAGGTAAAACAAAGCAAACTTCAATCCTGTCACTTAAAATTAACTAGAAGGAAAAAAAAATGACTTCAGATTTTCTTTCTACTTCAGTAACCTAAGAATCCCAGATTCCTTTAAATTCCATTTCTTGGGTCAAGAGAGGAAGAATGTATGAATGCACTGGTTGTTTTCATGAGAAACAAACTTCATTTCACAGGAAACATCTTCTCATCAAAAGTCTAGCAGAATATTTAGTTGGAGGATTATGTGGTTATTGGGAGCCAAAAGGATTCAATCTTACTTAGCTTCTTTTAGTATCAATGCTATTAAATAGTCTAGAGGTGAAGGAGGGGTAGAATTTACATGGAGATGTTATCAGTGCCAGGGTTAGAGTCTGGACCTGGAAGAGAAGGGCTCTGAGAAGCAAAGCCTGGCCGATTCTGTTCTTTGTGAGATAACTGATTAGTTAGATAGCTAGTGGGAACCTGCTATAAAGCACAGGAAGCTCAGCTCTGTGCTCTGTGATGACCTAGATGGGTGGGATGGGGGTTGGGGCGAGGGAGGGAGGTCCAAGAGGGAGGGGATATATGTATACGTATAGGTGATTCACTTCATCGTACAGCAGAAACTAACACAACGTTGTAAAGCAATTATACTCCAATTAAAAAAAATGAAAACAAAATTAAGTTAATGTTTAATATTAATGTATTGGGGAAGAACTACCATGGGAGTAAACACTTAACATCTTTTATAAATAGGGAAAATAGTTCTCAACTCAGTTTTCTTAACCAAGAGTGAAGAAACCAAATTCAGAGGGACCCGTGTTCAAATGCTGCCTCAACCACTTAGTGGCCATGGGAACTTGGCTGAGTCACCTCTCTAAGTCTCTGTAAACTCTGTGTGCTGTAAAATGGTTTAAAAAAAGTGCCCACCTCCCAGGGATGATGCAAAAACAAAATGAGAAAATGCATGCAAATTCTTGCACAAGAAAGCACTTAATAAATGTTAGCTATTATTAGTTATCATTAACATTCTTATTTTTACCACAAAGTTGTGGTAATGATAAAACTGTATTAGGTGAGATATTCATGGACAGAAATCCAAAATAGGTACCCAGTTTGATTATCAGTCACATGTAACCTTCAGCCTCAGTTACCAAAAATCCTCCCTAGTGGAGATTAGATTCACTGAAGTTATAACATATATCTTTCTAAAATTATCCACATATTGCAAGGATAGAAAGATTTTTTAGAATTCATACCAAATTGTGAACATCTGCATGATACTGTCTTCGTCTGCGATGTGCTCAATGCAGGACCAGGGCTAAGGATTTCCCAACATATAACATAAGAAAATATCTCGCATGTCACTTCTGTTACCATGATAAATGTAAAGATGGGTTGTGTGTGTGAGCCCATATGTGCTGTCCACGTGTGTATGTGTTTGGAGGTGGTGAAGAGAAGAGAAATTGGAACAATACTAAGAGTATTTGGGTTTTGCTTCTTTACTCTGTTCAGGAAGGTTGTGGTTTAATTCCTCAGTGACGTGTTAACATAAATCAGAATGGCTCTTTCATGGGTGGATTGCCCCACATGTTTTGCTTGTGAATTTTGGAGGAGGCGTTTGATGAGACCAGAGGAGACAGAAAGTATTTCCGGTAGGGTACCACCTCTGCTTGGAAGCCCGGGGCTCCTGTAGCACCTGAAACAACTCAACTTGTTATGGCTTCTCCATACACAATGAGGAAAGATCTACCCGGCAGTACCAAATGGAAACAGCTTATCATTCTCTCATGACTGACATAATAGATATTAATCATCACATACTTGCTACCTGTGAAGATGCTGTGATTGTGAAACAGAACTGACCCACCTCTGTGCCACTGTGGCTACAACCTGGACTCCTTTCCCAGGACCTGCGATGGTCTGGGATGACCCCAACCCCCTGATCCCCAAGAAAACTAGAATTCAGTCCACAATGTCCATTCACAAACTGACCATTTCCTCCTGACTTAGTTTTTCAACACAGGGAGGGAGTGAGGGGTAGTGCCAGACCTGCTGTGATCCCCTCTCCCCAATATTAGGAGAAGGCGACAGTGTACTGCTTTCTACTTGCTGTGTCAAGGTGGTCATGTGTGTGATCTCATTGAATGCCTGCTTCACGGGGTTGTCAGGAGGATTGAGGATGCATGCACATGTACCCCTATGTTCATAGCAGCACTATTCACAAGAGCCAAGACATGGAAACAACCTAAATGTCCACGGATAGATGAATGGATAAAGAAGATGCGGTACATATATACAATGGAATACTACTCAGCCATAAAAAAGAATGAAATAATGTATTTGGAGACAACTAGAGATTATCATACTAAGTGACGTTAACTCAGGAAGAGAAAGACAAATACCATATGATATCTCTTATATGTGGAATCTGAAACATGACACAAATGAACCTATCTATGAAACAGAAACAGACTCATGGACATAGAGAACAGACTGTGGTTGCCAAGGGGAGGGGGGTTGAGGGAGGGGTGGATTGGGAGTTTGGGATTAGCAGATGCAAACTATTACATAGAATGGATAAATGACAAGGTTCTGCTGTATAGCACAGGGAACTCTATTCAATATCCTATGATAAACCATAATGGAAAAGAAAATTTTTTAAAAGAATGTATATATATATAACTGAATCACTTTTCTGTACAGCAGAAAGTAACATAACATTGGAAATCAACTATACTTTAACAATAAAAGAAAGAGAGAGAATGCATGCACAGCCCTTCGGCCTCTGACTGGCACATTATAAGCACAGATAAACATTCCTTCTCTGCTCTTGACCCCTAATTCTTACCCTTTTGTGAGGTCAGTGTAATCACTCCCAACCCACAGATACAGAAATGTGTATCTCCGTACAAATCCCGGGTGCTCAAGACAGGAAGTCACTGAGTAAGGGTTTCTGCCCAGTTTGGGCCCATGTGACCCCAAGTCTGAGCAGGCCCTTTTCCCTCTGCCAAGTCAGCTCCTCCAAAGTATGTGTATCCTCTTTAACATCAGAGTCCTGATATCAGGAGATGCCTGCGCACTTAGAAATGCTCAGAATCTGGGGAGGGGTGAGGACAAAGGCAAAGCAGAAAGAGGTGGAGGGAGAAAGAAGAAAAAAGAGCAGGAAGCAGAGTTCCAGTTGGAAAACTGAGTAGAGATGTTGGTCCCTTTCCCAAGAGCCCCCTTCTCTGTTAGCAGCCCCTCTCCCCTTACCCGACGCTCCCTCCCCACTCCTGCTGTCAGGAGTTTGGGGGTGCTGAGTTTCCTCTTTTCCATCATCACAAAAGGCCACTTTTTGGTGTTCCATGTAAGATGTTATTTCTTTAGAATCTGTCAGTGCCCTAGACTACCTTTCTTTTTTGCTCCCAAATATTTTTGCTGTATATTTTGCTCCCATGTATATTTCTGCCCACTCCTCCCATTCTTGTGTTTCCTATTGCAGTGTGCTCAAATCACCATCATCCTAGCTGAATTTAGGACACTATCAGAGGAACCATGCTGGGGAATCCAACACTCAAAATTATCATTCCTCCCCCGCATGCTTTTATTTCCCTAGAGTCCCACAGTTCGCCAATATATATTCTTAAAACCTCTTTAATAAACTCACGTCGGGATGTGAAGTCCTGTTATCTAAGCTCATTCTTCTGGACCTTGTGGCTGCCTCCCTAAGTGACCTTGCAACTTCCGCATTGTTCTAGCCTGATCCCTGATGGCAATCTCTTCTAGCCCAAACGAGCATCATTATTTTGTTCTCTGCTTTCTTTTTTCCAGCTTGTTGTTTCCATCATTAAAAGTGAGAATACTCTGCTAGGCTGTGAGGGCTAGAAAGATATTCAGACAAGGGCCTCACTTAGGTAGGGAAATAACTCCCAAGGTATAACCATAAAATGTTAAATATAAGGGAGACAAGAAATAGGTGAGGGAGATTAAGAGGTACAAACTTCCAGATGCAAAATAAGTGAGTCACCGTTATAAAATGTACGGCGTGGGGAATACAGTCAATAACTTTGTAATATCTTTGCATGGTGTCAGATGGTAACTAGACTTACCGTGGTGATCATTTTGAAATGTATAGAAATATCGAATCACTATGTTGTGTAACAGGAACTAACAGTGCTGTAGGTCAATTATACTTCCAAAACAAACAAACCCATAGAAAAATAGACTAGATTTGTGGTTACCAGAGGCAGGGCGTTGAGGGAGGGGGGATTGGATGAAGGGGGTCAAAAGGTACAAACTTCTAATTATAAGATAAATAAGTACTAGGGACAATAAATACAATTAACACTGTTGCATGTTATATATGAAAGTTGAGAGTAAACCCTGAGTTCTCATCACAAGGAAAAATTTTTTTCCTATTTCTTTTATTTTGTATCCATACAAGATGATGGATGCTCGCTAAACTTACTGTGATAATCATCTCACGATGTATGTAAATCACATCATTATGCTGTACACCTTAAACTCATAGAGTGTTGTATGTCAATTATATCTCAATAAAACTGGAAGAAAATAATATATATATAAGGGAAACAAGACCAAGACATGTCTTGTATGTCCTTCAGCCCCTCGTGGAGGAGGGGATGATGGGAAGGTGGGTGGGAGGGTTCACAGGGGGTGTGGGGTACAACGGTGGGAGGGTTCACAGGGGGTGTGGGGTACAACAGTGGGAGGAGAGGATCATGGACCATGGATGGGCCTCAGTTCATTGTAAGATGCTGAGATGTCTAGATATGATCCTTTAACTAATTGGGGGGGGGGGGTGGCTAAGAAAGGCTATTCACGAATCAGCAAACCCCCACATTACTGAGGATGGATTGGAGGGACCAGAGACTCATGACTAAACCAGTTAGGAAGCTCTTGCAAGAGTCCACGAAAGAGACGTATCTCCATCAATACTGTTCCAACCTCAGGTGCATCAGACCCATCGGGACATTCTTCCTGAAAGCCCTTTCATCTCCCATGTTCCTCTTCTATCCCACTCCTAAAATCATCTTAAATCAACCTAAAATGTCCCTGGCTTCTCCTCATTCTTCACACGACCTCAGGCCTTTACAAAACTGCCCCAGGGTCTTCTATCAGATGAAGCCCACCTTTATTTCATCCTGACTCCCTACTCTCCACTCAGACCTAGAAAACCTATTGGCCTAACTTGATGCAAGTACATGTTTACTGGACGCTAAGTGCAGGCCTCCTGTTTGTCTGGTTATGTGTAGAGGACGTCAAGAGAGGCTCTCAAGGGCTCACATCCTGAGGGAGAGGTAAGATGGTTACATAAATAACAGGGACAAGGTCAAAGGAAAAAACCAGCAGTTCAGACGACAGGAGGGAAAGCAGCCACTGGTACTCCACATCCTAGAACTGTTTCATTTGATGACCACAAACTGCTGACTTCTTTCTGTTATACATTTTCCAACCTATTGTGATTTTTTTTTACAGGGTAACTTTTCATGATGATTTTTGTACCTGGACTCTTTTGATTAAGTAGAGTGCCCTAATTTATAGCTCTGCAGGGTCTACAAATTGGGAGTGGGGTGGGTGTTTGTGATTTCAGAAGCCATAGTGAAGTCACTGGCATTATTAATCTAGCCATACATGCAATTTGTATGAAAGAATTCAGCAATTCTTCCTTCCCCATCATCAGGGACAAGTTAAATTGACCACAGAGGAGTCTGCGGTTTCAAGCAAAGTGGGGTGGGTGGGAAGGTGTGTCTGTCCTGTGCACACAAGAGAGACCAGCCCGTGGGTCTCCCACTAGCCCTTCCTTCTGGCTGCCACCACCATTATCCAAAGGGGAAAAAGCTGTGGTTGTCTACATTGGTTTTCCTTTAATGAATGCCCGCAAGTATCATATACAGACGGGCCTTTAACAACTCTTCCTCGGGAGAAGTCTAATATCAGAAAGTGACATTCCGAAGATAATTAAAAACTTGACCACGTCAGGACTTTTCAGGAAAGGAAAACTATGAGATGAGTTTTCAGCACTTCAGAGAGTCTATGCTACTTTTTGAAAAACCTCAAATGATCAGGCTTGGTTTCCCTTAGGGATCAGCCCAGTGAGGAAGTTAACACACGAGCTTTGCTGACGGATGTCAAATTAGCACTAAAGGTCCGTTGACTTATTGGGTCCCCCTTACCTATTGGCATTCCAGGCACCTTGCATAAATCCTGCAATAAAACCAATTAAAATCTCATTAAAAGATAAAACCTAAAACTATGCCAATAAATGCTAAACACACCTTAAATGCATTCATTTTGCATCATTCTTGGAGGGTAAAAAATGGAAAAGAATGGTGTGAATGTTGTAAAGCCTTATTGAGGATGGTGCCGATCTAAGCAAGTCAACCTGGAAAATACAATTAAATTAGTAAAATGTGCCCAGACTTGTCAAATTTCCAGGTCTGGTTTTCATCAGTGCCACACTTAAGGGATTTTCTAAGTTTTACATGAAACTCTGTTTCTACCTGTAATAAAGTAAGGGAGATATTTCTGAGATAAATACACATATTGAAAAATACATAAAATGTCATGATAAGCATACTGAAATGTCACGTTCAAAAAACTTATCCTTTTATCCAATTCTTAGCACATATGTCTTACCAGAAAGCATGGAATTTGCCATGTGAATGTCTCTTACAGGAAAAAGGAGTTGCATTTTAAGTATGATACTTAACAACTTGTGTGAACAGCCTCAAAGAGCTGATCCATCAAGAATTTTTGAAGAGTCCCAACTTCATGGATTATAAAAATGCCCTTCTGTCACTCTCTACAGAAGTATATAAACATATGCTCAATTACCCTCCTTTCCATAATGTCTGAAGACAGGAAAAGCCACATTTCCTTTAACCAGAGAGATGAAAGAAAGAAAATGAAAACAAATCATATGCACAATTAAATGAGTGTTTAGTGAAGAAGAGAAATGTCTGCACGTGTGTACATGTGTGGGGAGGCAAGGCGAAAAGGGAGAGAGACGTATTCAAGAATAACACCTGAAATACTCTATCCAAAGCCACAAACTAATCATCACTGAAGGTGATACTTGTGTTTTACACTGTGCCTTTCTGTATTCTCCATGCTTTTGGCATTAAAGATGTAGTATTTAGTATTTAGGAAAATAAGTGCTCTCTGAAGACATGAGTAGGTATTAGAACTACAAAGAAGGTTAGTTGACTCAATCTACTCAACTGGTCCCCCAAAAAGAAGAAAAAAAAAAAAATCCATGTCAAATGGCTGACACTTATTTCTGGCACTACCTGTATTCTCTCATGTGGGCACAGCCGTGGTCTAAGATGGCGCCACAAAACCTTTGATGTCCGGCCACCCAAATCAATCTCTTTATGCAAATATTTAAGAAACATGCATGAAATTGAGCAAGTGGGTTACACTGCTTTAACAATAACCGTTCATAATGCTATTTGTACTACTACCTGCAGAGAGTAACACTGGATGATCTCTTTGGAAATGTTATAAATGGAACAGTGTCAAATTTATAAGCAACATTTTAGACAGCAAATATGTTGCTTGGATTTTAGCGGTCTTAAATACTGCAAGCAGCTTGACCTTATCTCCCAGTGCCACTGCCTTCCTGGAGTAATTGATGCTTGGAGTCCCCAATTTCACATAAACCAGGCCACTGTGTTATTGTATACAGCAATCTGACTGCTGGCAGGGACAGGAAACTGCACTGAACCCAGATCAATAGACATGTCAACAGTAAGCGGCTTAATCTAATTCGGCCTATCTCATCTCGGGGCACAGAGTTTGCAATTTTGCTGTTGGGTCCCTCTGGCAGGAAATGGTTTGGAAAGTTTAGTCTTAAGAAGTTTAAGTGATATGCTTATCCTTTAGGCTCTTGAATGTTTATTTAGCAGAATAGCTGTTTTAAATGTTGTTTAAATGGCAGTAATGTAAACAAGGCACTCGGACTTCCCTCCCATGTGAAAACTATAAGGGTGATTTCCTTGACCGTGGACATCACGATTAACATCACAGCCAATCACACTTTAGAGGAAATTGCTCTGGTTCACATGTTCTGAGCTAACGTCACGTTTAAACTCTATCCCCACCCCCAGTCAATGGCATTCTTCTGAGAAAAAGAAATTCTTCATTTTAAATACATATTTATTTCTTAACTATATTTTGGACAAATGACTTCTTCCATTATGAAACCTCCGGTAATTACCCATCAAAGCATCATTCTTATTCCTCAGAAGAGTGTGGGTGATAAGATTTGGTGCGTTGGGGGAAGGGAACGTTTCTGCCATGGAGGCTGAGAGTCTGAAATCATGAATTCTGGGCCTGCCTGAGACCTCATCCTCTCGGGCTGGGGTGGGCCACCCGACTACCCTACTGTCCCTGAGAGCTCATCACGCTCTCCAGGAAGGCAGACGAGATACCACATCATCGCCTGGGAGATGCTGGTGAGCGCTAGGGACCTGAGAGTGCCCGCAGTGCTGGTGCAAGCTGTCCTTCAACTATTAGAACAGGAAGGGCACAAACCACATTCCACCCGTGTAAAAACGCTCCATTTGTACAAGTCTCCATACTTTTGTAAGTCTTTGGAAATGACAACTCATTATCACAGTCATCCTTAAAATGACCTTCAACAGAAGTATAACAGGTGATGTGATCCCACCTTATGGGTGGAGCGGGCATGGAGGATGCGGAAGAGGGGGGCATGGAGGATGGGGAAGAGGGGGGCATGGAGGATGGGGAAGAAGGGGGCAAGGAGCATTAGGGATGCAGAAGGAGAAAGTGGAAGGGGAAGGGTAAAAAACCGATTCATTCTGTGATCAGTGGCATCTAAGAATGACAGAGTGTAAGGATACTTTAAGATCAGGTCTGCGTTTGGAAATTAATTAAGGGCTCCTCTACGTAACTTAAACCAGCCCAACACTTTCTAAGGCAAGACAGTAAGGAAGCCAGGCCAAATATGGGCTGGAAGTGAAGCTCACACAAGAGCTGAAGCATCCAAGAAAGTTCCAGTCGAAAGGGCTGAGAGTCCAATTGGAAGAAATTAAGTCAAGGCTGGTGCCCAGACTAAGAGCCCAGGAATAAGTCATGACCGGGGATGCGGAGAGATTCAGCAACGGTACTGAAGGCCAAAGGGCAGAAGCAGAGCTGCAGATACAGCATTCACAGGCCTAGAGAAGGATAAAGAGACCGCTTTAAAGGTTCACCTTAGAAATCAAAATCCACGGCAGGGTTAGGAATTATTAATTCCCCTTTTCAGCTGGGTCTGCCCATTTAACGTAGTAAAATCAAAATGAAAGAATCTAGTAAACTTTCTTCTGGATTTCTAAATAATCTCAGCCTCTCTTGTTCTTCAGGGTGAATCAGACAAGGCGATCCTAGGAGGCTAATCTCCCAACTGCGAGGGAGGAAGGGTCACACAATGTTTCTCAAGAAACTGAGAAACGAAATACCTACAAACCAGAAACAAAAGAAGAATCCTAGTAAGAAACTGGTTCCATTTATTACGGTACATATTCTTAATTAAAGATGAGGAAGAACCCCAAAGAAATATGCCATTAGCTCTTTCGTGGTAGCTGGGCTATGCATCTCCCCCCTAATGAAACAAAGTACACCTTTATGCACCTGACGATTTTCTAGGCAATGGCGTAGTACAATGTTCAACAGGGATTGTTTTAATAGGGCTGGTAATGAGATCTGGGTGAAAAATCTCTCTGCTAATTTAGCAGTCCTCCTGAGATGTTAAAATTCTAGTTGGCAAGTGTTTCAAAGTTCCTCGCCAACCTGGCCCCAGCCCGGCCCCAGCCCGTCCCTAGTCTTGACAGTAGATTCTAAATATCACCTGTATCCCCATATCCCCTCCCTCTTGAGCCTCCCTCCCACCCTCCGATATATGTATGCATATGGCTGATTCACTTTGTTGTACAACAGAAACTAACACAACATTGTGAAGCAATTATACTCCAATAATAGATGTATAATAAAATACATAAATAAATGAATAAATAAATAAATACCACCTGTAAACCTCTTAGTCAATTTGCCTTTAGCAACAGTCACTTCTGCTCCCTGCTTGCCTCTCTGCCAGCGTGAGTCTCTTTTGATTTGCCCAGCACTAACTAAAATGCTATTAAATGAATAATTTGACACTATCATAATCCATACATTTTGAAGGCAAATCTCTGCAGAGTTTAAACCCTAAGATCTTTCCCATCAAAGGCAAAGCAACCTCAAATAGCCAGAATCGACTCCAGCAGCTGCGGTGGCTTCCCAACCTTTTTGTTTAAGGAATACATCAGTCCCTGTAAGCGGACTTAAATAAATGACTTGCAAATTAAAAGAAACGTTTTTCTGATTCAGTGCAGTAGCTTGCTTTTTGGGATGCAAGGTTAAAAGTGACCAGTAAACCTTTTAAGGTTATTGAAACTAAATTATTAACGCTGTGTTTCACCTTCCTTTTGTCCTCTGTGCGGCATTCTTCCTGATTACTCACTGCCACTCTACTCCTACAAGTTGTAAATCAAATGAAAAATCTTTAAAGCACAAAAACAGCTGATTAAAATGTTCAACCACAGGGGAACTACAGAGGTGATGGGGAGTGGCACGTTGCATTTTAAAGAAAAATATGAAGCTTCTCATGTAGCTTTTGAAAAAAATATGTTGTGAAAACTGTACACTTTCATCTCCAGGAGGAAGTGAAAGGGACAGTCCCACTTTTGAAATCCACTTGCAACCTTCAAATTAATGAGTGCTTTTCTCCACTTGGATACCACCTGGTTCCTCACACCCAGAGTGCATTGTACCCGTATGTTTTAATGCTCAAACACGAACTGCTTCAAGGGGACTGGTGACTCGGCAGAGAAGGAAGTTTTCTTTCGGCCCTCACATTAGGGGGTTATTGACAAAGCTCTGAAATCAGAATATGGGGATCTGTAATGTAAATGAGGGATGCCAAATGCCACCTCACCTGCCCTTGGCCTCTATTTCCTCAGCTGTAAAATGGGCTGATGATACTTTCTTCTTAGCTCACAGTTGTGAATAGGCACCTCCCAGCACGTATTTAATAAAATATTCATTGGATAACCCATGCTTTACGCATCTTAGAAAATTGTGGTTCTGTGATTCACAAAACAGTTTGAATTAATTAAATGTATTCTGATTAATAAAGCATATCCAGTGCCAACTCTTGGAGCTGCCACATGACATCTGGGATAAGAGGGAAAGAGCTATTGAAATGAGGAAAGGGAAAAAGGTGGGGACAGGGCCAGACTTTAGGAGACTGATTTCAAGATTCCAAGTGGTCTGAGTTAAGAACTTCCAAGAGCAATGCAATCCCCAGAATCTTCCCTTCCTGCAACCATGTGTAAAATACCAACCAAGAGCAGGACCAGCTCCACAGCAGGCACTCAGGGCCTGTGTTGCAAAAGGGCTCTGCTTTGACTGTCTTGATCATTTATCTTTGAACTTGCGTTGTGGAAGTGACGTCTGATGGGACAATGGATCATGTGTGTGAGGACAGGAGATCCCGGCAATGTTGTGTCCACTGAGGTGCCCCTCACCCCATTGCCATGTCCTGTTGTGAAGGCTCCCCGAGCACAGGAGCTGACAGTCCTGAGAAACCACGCTTGCCATTCAGACCAGAACTTGCTTCAAATGCAGAAAGGAGGTAACATTCTAAGAAACAGGAATGACCAAGGAGTCCTACTGTATCCTTTCTTACTCGTGTTAATTCCTGTAATTAACCACATCCAATATAAAGGAGGCACGGAAGGGAAGGGAGAGATAAGCCAACCATAGTTCCTTTTCCTTTTAATCCTTCCTTACTCATCAGTAAGTCAAAGGCAGGGCGTGTGGGTCCAACACACACCCATCAAGAAGAGATACAAACAGCTGAGTTAGTTTTGTGCAGTGTTTCACTGCTCTGCCAACTATGCAATACACCTGCATGTATGCTTTACGAAAAACAAATTAGGTAATTTCAGTGATTCTGTGCATGAGTTAAATGTTCTTATATTACTGGCATTGATCACAACAACGTGAATGTACTTAGCACTGCTGAGCTGAACACTTAAAAATGGTTACGATGGTAAATTTTATGTTTTGTGGTTCTGACCACAATAAAAAGGCTGGCATCGCGCAGGATAAAGATGAACGGTAAAATTCATGCTAATAATTTAAAATGTCAGTGTTTCTTTATTTGGAAAAACATTCAATAAGCAAATTGAAAACATCATGACAAGTCAGAAGAGAGACTACAGAAGAAAGGCGCTTTGAGTTTTCGTGCCTTTTACGGCATTTTTTTTCTTGCATTTCAGATAAGGGGCCCCATGTTTACATTTTGCATTGGGCCTCACCAAGCATGCAGTTGGCCCTGACCACGAGCCAGGTGTCTGAGCACAAGTCTTTGTCCTCGGCATGACCTGGGAAAAACCGAGGCTTGCCCACGGAGGACGGGAGCTGCCCTGCCTGCAGAAAGCAGAGCTCAGGGCTCCTCCCACTGGGGGCTGAGACCACCAGGCTCCAAATGCAGAGACGCCTTAAAGATTCAGGAACCCTCCACAGACCCTACTGCTCTGGCAATAAATGTGATAACAGAAGCAACAGTGGAGTAGCAGCTTTCTGGCACCACCAGATAATAACACATGGAGAGAAGGAGGGATCCACCTGGTGGTGGTGAAGGGAGAGAATGCACTTCTTACTTACCTGAAGGCTACACTGGGTCCGCGAGCATCCCTGGCTTCTAGAAAGGGCCTGCCAGAGGCCCAGGACTGGACCAGCAGATTGGCTTTGGGAACAGAGGCCACCAGCAATGCCTTTCCCTAACTTCCACCTTTAAAGAAGCTTTTCTGCCCTCACAGCCCTTGGGAATCAGCTGCCTCCGTCTCTTGCTCTAAGGCCTCAGCTGTCCTGCTCCTTCTGGACGCCAAAGCCCAGCACAATAAATCCAAGTCCCACGTGGGAGATGCAAAGCAGGTTGTGAGAGATGGGGTGGCACACGTGGTGTCACAGAGAAAGCAGCAAGGGTACAGGAAATGCAGAGGAATCTGCAGCTGCACTTTCCCATCACCGGCCGGGGCTCCCGGGCCACGAGGAAACCACAGGTACGTGGCAATCCGGGACATTATACGAGACAACCAGCTGGACTGCACAAATGGCACCGTCAAAAAAGACATGAAAAGGGAATGCATGGGAGAGAACGTTCTAGATGGGAAGAATCTGAGAAAGACAGTGCAAGCAAATGCAGTACATAGAACCGAACTGATCCTGGATCAAAACAAACTGCACCAATTGGGGGAACCTGCACCTGGATTATACATCAGATACCACTGAGTCAATATTAATACAGGAGGTGAGTTTTAAAGAATGGGTTAGGGGACAAAGACCCATTTCAGGACATTGCTCATGTCTTTAAGGGGGAAAGTGAATGGAGTGGGAGACGCATTGGACCGTATCTGAAAGACGTGATTCCTTTAATAAGAAATCTATAGCATAAAAAAGAGAATCAGAGCAAGGGACACTATGTGAGGCACAGAATGCTATGTTGAGATCACACAGGTGTAACATAATCAAGTTCAAGTCAGCACAAAAGTAGTCAAAAATGTTAATAACGATGGCCATCTAATAAGAGCTTATTATGCACCAGGCTTAGATCTGCACACCTTCTACGTACTCCTCAGTCAATCTTTACGACCTCTCTGTGAGATAGGTGTGAACACCATTGCTATGAAACAGGAAACTGTGGCTCAGAGAGATCGTGTCATGTACTCAAGGACACACAGCCCCCAAATTCCAACCCAGATCTTCATGGCTCCAAATCCCAGCCTGATCAGTATCTCCCACTGTGTGTTTTAAACTAGAGGAAAGGTGAGGACATAGAGGTAGATATTAAAAAGCTCGTTCTTAAACCGTGAGAATGTATTTGATCCCTACTGTTTGATACGTTTCAACCTCCCGAGCAGGTTAGCCTCAGGAGGGAGAATCCTAGGATCATTGCTGCCCTTCCGTTCCTGTCTCAAAACAACAAACCTTAAGAGATTGACTTAAAAGCTTTTCATAAGACATAGTTAAGAAGATCAATATCCAGATACACTGCTGTCCGAATCCTGCTTACATAGACAATATGGCAAGATTATTTCTCAGCTGGATTTGGGAAAATCGCACCAGATTTTGAAGAGGCACATGGGGGAATTGGGGAATATTTCTTCTTCTTTCATCAATGTTCTAAACATATTGAAAACCCCCTGTGGCGGAAGGGCCGGGTCTCATTCAAATGTGTGTGTGTGTGTGTGTGTGTGTGTGTGTGTGTGTGTGTGTGTGTGTATCTTCCACAGGGTATAGGGCATAGAGTTTAATACATACTAAATCCTCAATAAATATCTGTGGAGAAAGTGAGCTAGATTCTCTCTCACCTGATTACAAAGAAATATAAACAAACCTTTATTGCAGCAAACTTAAAATAAATCCTTAAGGCACAGGTTGTTGTTTCACCTTGTGGAGTAGAAAACCGGTGTGTCACGGGCCACAGCAGGAAGTGTGCAGGACAGGAAGCTGGAGAAAGGGCGCATCTCTCGATCAACAGGGCCAAGGAAGGCCCTCAGCGGACAGAGCACAGAAGGACCACGAGTAAATAATAGAGGTGGACCTGGTCGCAGGTCTGTTGTCGTCTGAGGGTTTCCAGGCTTTCTTAGATACGCTGTTTCATTAGGTCTATAGCGGTTATCCATCACCCTGTTCAAGCCCCATCAAATCACTGTCCCTTTTTATATGTCTATCTCAAAAAGCTGCAAAGCAGCTCTGCAGAAATCTGGGTCCTGTCAGCTAGAATGATTTATTCCTTTTCCTGAACAAGCTGGTTCCCTGGACTATTGTTGTTGTTGTTTCAAATGCTAGTGTGTTTCAAATTTTAAAAGAGAGAAAGAGATGTTCAAAGTTCGCAGAGGTTGACATTTAATCAAATTCAACCCCAAGTATTTTAGGTCCTACTAGGTTTCCGGCACTGAGGCTCTGGAGATGAAGAGGTTCCTCTGCTAATGGGGAAGCCCGACATAAAACACTGTGATCACACAGGGTTTACTCTCAACAAGAGGCAAGTGCACAAAGACACAGAGGAGAAGCAGGTCCTATCAGAGTGGAGGAAGTGAACATCGAATACATCAGAGACGTACTGGATAACTTAATTATCCAAGCTGGGTCCTCAAGGATGAATAGGTGAATGAATGAATGGAGTTTGCCAGGCAGACTCTTGCCTATCTTGAGTTGACTGTTGGTTAGGATATCCACATGTAAATAAGATTACTTTAGTTCTTTATGTCACACCACACACAAAAGTCATCTCAAAATGGACCACAGCATGGACATATATACACTACCAAATGTAAAATTGATAGCTAGTGGGAAGCAGCCCCATAGCACAGGGAAATCAGCTTGGTGCTTTGTGACCACCTAGAGGGGTGGGATAGGGAGGGAGGGAGGGAGATGCAAGAGGGAGGAGATATGGGGATGTATGTATACGTATAGCTGATTCACTTTGTTATACAGCAGAAACTAACACACCATTATAAAGCAATTATACTCCAATAAAGATGTTAAAAAAAAAAAAATGGACCACAGACCTGAATGTAAGAGCTAAAACTGTAAAATTTCTGGAAGACGTAAGAGAAACTCTTCAAGGCCTTGGGTTAGAGAGAGAGGTCTTAGCTATGACCCCAAAAGTATGATCAAGAAAAGAAAAAAAGTGATAAATTGGATTAACCAAAATTAAGAACTTCTGCACTTCAAAAGACATCATTAAGAAAACTGACAAGCCACAAACTGTGAGAAATATTGGTAAATCATATATCTCTTAAAGTATTTATATCCAGAATATAGAAAGGATTCTTACAACCCAATAATGAGACAACCAACCTTATTAAAACAGAGGCAAAAGATATGAATAGTTTACCAAAAAAAAAGACATACAAATGGCTAATAAGCAGATGAAAAGATGTTCCATGTCATTAGTCATTAGGGAAATGCAAATTAAAATTATAATAAGATACTATTTCACACCCATGAGGACGGCTATAATCAAAAAACCAGACAACAACAAGTGTTGACAAGGATGTGAATAATTGAAACTCATATATTGTTGATAGGAATGTAAAATGGTACAGCCACTTTGAAAAACAGCGTGGCAGTTTTTTTAAAAAGTTAAACATAAACTTAGGATACAACCCAGCAATTCCACCCCTGGATATCTGCCTAAGAGAAATAAAACATGTGTCCACACAAAAACTTGTAACCAGAAGTTCATAACGGCATTATTCATAATAGCCTCACACCAAAGAAAATCCAAATATTCATCTACTGGGGAATGAATAAACAAAATGTAGAATATGCACACAACAGAATATTATGAGGCAATAAAAAGGAAGGAACTATTAATATATGCTACCATATGGATGAACCTGAAAACGTTAAGCTAAGTTAAAGAAACCAAATGTAAAAAAATTATAATTTATAGTTCCACTTAGATGAAATATGAAATATCCAAAAAGGCAACTCTATAAAGATAGAAAGCAGGTAAGTGGTTGCCTAGGGTTGGGGGTGAGAAGAGAGATTACCTGCCAACAGGCATGGGGGACCTCTTGGGATGATGGAAATGTTCTAAAACTGGATTAGAGTGATGGTTGCACAACTCTATAAATTTATTTAAAATAAATGAATTGTACACTTAAAACAGGTGAATTTTATGGTTTGTAAGTTATACCTCAATAAAGTTGTTAAAAATTATTGGTTAGGGTGCAAGTAGGGAAAGATAAAGATTTTGAGGCAGCACGACAGTTGATTAGCCTGGAGCATGATAAAAATATTTAAACAAATGAATAGGAAAATAAAAGAATGAACATCATGCCCCCAAAATGTGCTGATAAATACCCCATCACGTAAAACTCTTTCACCTTCTCCTTTGTTGAAAACAGGTACTTTCGGGCCTGGAGGGTAACTCTGGCATTATTCTGAGGTCTCTCTCCTCTCTGCTTTTGTTTCTACAGTCACCTTACTTTGCCTGTGATTGTGCTTTCTTCCTTTATATCCAAATTATCCAAGTCCAAGGGTTACCAGCAGTGTTTCCTTATCATTTTCCTCAGCCTCAAAACCTCCAGTACCTGGCGCCCCTGTTACTTTTGGTCTAAAGCTTCAGCCCCCCAAACAGCTACTCCACGTCACAGCACCTGGGCAGGGGCTCCCAAGCCCAGCTTCTCAGCATCAGCTACAGGACTCTTCCTACATGGGGTACCTCCCCTTCTCTCCGGGGCAGTTCACGTCTGTTCCTCCAAAGGTGGTGTAGCATTTTTCTTTTTAAACACATCCCACAACAATTAAGCTTAAATATGTCTCTTTAATGGTATTATTTTGCTCTTATTCATATGTCCTTTTGTCATTCTTCTCTAGTTGGGGGTGTGTGTGTGTCTGTAACCAGATTGAAAGCTCAAGATCTCAAACCACGTTCTACCCAGTATTTCTGATGCTTCCAACACACCTAATCTATCTTATCTTCATTATTTCTGTTGTTGGGCAATGCATGAACAAATGACCAAAGGAATGAATGAATGAAGGCAGAGGCACCAAAGAAAACATTTCTTTCGTTTTAAACGATTCATCCAATTTGCCCATTTGAATACTTTTGGTTACATGAGAAAAGCCTTAAGTGCAAACTTTTTATCCACAAATACTTATCACGTGGTTCTCATATTAATTCCTATCTACATTTGGACAGTTTGAAAACACCATAGCTGTAGTTCATAATTAGGCATTTGATCAGCTATGAGGTGAGCGAGAAAACTCAAATACCTTAATGCCAAATATGGATAACCTCTCCTCACCCAGCTCTGGGAGGCCCTGAGTGGAGGAAACCATTTGGCCTTTGGGCTCTATTTAATACATGGAGCAACCACAAATCAAAGACTGCAACCAATAAGGAAATACATAACAACAGAATATAAACCACCCCGGACACAGAAACCAGGAAAGCCTCGACCTGCCGATTTCCTGGATAGAAAGAAATACACCAGGCACAGCCCAGTCCAGACCACAGCACCAGCTGGTACCAGAAGCGCTGCATTCCCGTCCCATTCTTGCCTGTATCTCTACCCCAGCTTGCTCTATGAAGACAGATTTCTTTCTAAATTCACATTGGTAAAGCGAAGCATTTTGTTTATATGTGTCAAAAAGCGATAGTAAAAAGACACTTCGATATAGCCAGTATCTAGGTGTTTGTTTGCTTAGGGAAGACAGAGATTGGAAGCTTACCACGCCCAGCAACTCCCTCTGCACACTGGAACGCAGCCCTGGAATGATTTTATCTCCTCCATGTTGTGTTTCTTTTATATTTAAAAAACAAAAATTTTTATTGGAGTATAGTTGATTTACAATGCTGTGTGAGGGTTGTGGAATCTAATAAAAAATGATACAAATGAACTTATTTACAAAACAGAAACAGACTCACAGATCTTGAAATCAAATTTATGGTTACCAAAGGGGAAATGTGGGGGGAAGTGATAAATTAGGAGACTGGGATTGACATAGACACACTACTATATATAAAATAGATAACTAATAAAGACCTACTGTACAGCACAGGGAACTATACGTAATATTCTGTAATAACCTATATGGGAAAAGAATCGGAAAAACATGGAGATATATATATGTATAAATAATTCACTTTGCTGTACACCAGAAACTGTGTTTCTTTTAATCAACTTGGTACTGGGATGTCTTGCCTTCTTTTGCCCTTTAACTGCTCAATGCAAACCAGCCACCTGCAAAACGAGAACCCCTTTTTCTAGTCTCCCTAAAATGACAACAAATTTAGAAAGCAGAGGAGAAAATGTACAAGTAATAACTTTAAAAAACATAAATCTCCTCTAATGTTGCTTTTCTTTCTTAGTTTCTTCCACCTGCATCCAAAGGAGAGGCTAATCCCAGCCACAAAAAACTGCCGAAATTTGTCAAATTAGATTCAGACATCCATATATCCACACGCACACAGCAACATTTCTTGAAATAAATAAAATAATAAACTCCAGTCTTACAGGAAAAAAAATATGTGTGCTACAACATGAGATTTTTTTCCCTTTCATCGGACACGTGCTCGAGTGCTACAATCTTAAAAGACAAATAAAGAACTTATTCATGAACTATTTGCTATGAAGAATCAACCTTTGGTGGCTGAACTTCATTATTTCCAGAAGTCATACTAACTGGAAATATATTAGTTACCTCTGAAGGTCATAAAATTTTGATCAATTTTAGAACGTCAGGGCTGTCCGTGGCATATTCCAAAACTCAACATTCAAAGTGGCAGCTGTGGCTTAAGGGTGATCATCTTTCAGCTCTGTCACTGACTTACATGGTTTTCACAAGGCAGAGACACACAGAAAACTTGTCTGAGGCAAAGGCCACCTCTGGACAGTCTCTACCACTCTCTCCAAACAGCTGTCCACCGTTCTCTGACATGGACAGACTTTGCTTTAAATCTTCATCTGTTTTTGCTTGTTAATGCCCTGACCTTGGCATCTGTGCTCGAAGGCCAGCTAATGTGATCTGCTCCAACAATGCCGACTTCGGCAGGGAACATAAGCTTGCTCCGTGATGTCACTGAACTCATTAGGGATATATTTGACATTTGGCCCAAGAGAACATACTTATTAAACACAACCTGAGTGAACAGCAGTGTGGCCTGTTGATAAGTAAAGTAAAACAATGCATGTTTTGTCCTACTATAAAAATAGCACTTTGACCAAGAAATAGGATTTCTGCTCTTATCCCTCTAGTTATGGCAGCAAAGCAAACTGAAAGATACATTCTGTAAGAAGAGATAATAGTCTAAAACTCTCAGGGCGATGTCAGTTAGGCATTTTATAGACTCTAATAAAGGTCCAAATATTAATTGATCATTTAGCAAACAATCCCCTTCCCAATCCTGGTCCAAGAGCAGAGGCAGGTGTAACTAGAAAAAAACATCTTACACGTACACAAGAGCAACGTCTAAATTATGCTTTTCGTCCAGATGGGATATTTAGGACCTGATAAAGCTGACAAAATGTCAGTTTCCAAAGACTCCAATCAATGGCAGTTTTATCACCCTGACCGTTCGGTAAAGCTGGCTTCACCTGGGTGTGACAGGCAGGCAGCAAAGTTTGCAAAGGTTACGGTGACAATGCTGATCTTTGGCGTCCCAGAGCAGACCTACAAAGTTTAGAAAACCTGCTAAAATGCTGCAATGTGGTTACACTTTGGCACTTGGGAAAGGCAAACCTTTCATTTGCTCTTTTTTTTTTTTTTTAATGTTTTGGCTGCATTCGTTGCTGCATGCGGGTTTTCTCTAGTTGCGGCGAGCGGGGCTACTCTTTGTTGTGGTGTGCGGGCTTCTCACTGTGGTGGCTTCTCTTGTTGCGGAGCACGGGCTCTAAGCGCACTGGCTCAGCAGTTGTGGCACACGGGCTTAGTTCCTCCACTGCATCTTCCCGGACCAAGGATCGAACCCGTGTCCCCTGCATTAGCAGGCAGATTCTCAACCACTGCGCCACCAGGGAAGTCTCTCATTAGCTCTTAAAAGAAATAAACTCCCAACAACATCTTTTCTGAGATTTTTCCAAACATGAGGACTTTTAGCCTGTGAATGGAGTTTTCCTCATTTATTGAGCAGTATGATTGAAGAAAGCTGGTCATAAAAATCACTAAGTAATGGATCTGTGCAATGTATACACTGGGTACTCGGGTCCCCAAGTTATATTGTAGAGAAAGCAACTTGAAGGCGTAGATGGGATCCTCATCGCATGGCAGGTAGAGAATAAATGCTAGGAAACTATCAGGACTCACATACATCGGTCCCAGATCTGAATAACCTTTTTTTTTTTTTGGCCCATCTCTGCATGGTGCCTTGAGCTGAGGAAACAATGTGGCCTTTCTGTACCCCCAGGATGCTTTGTGTCAGAATGGAGGGCCCTGGCCTTCTGTGACATCTTCCATCTTTCACCCCATCAAGCATGTAGCCAAATGTCCTCATGTGGCTACACCCACGGTCATCCTTCCGTCCACATCTCATTCCACACGCTCAGCACCATTACGAACAGGTGACCACTGCCTCCCTCCGGTCTTGGTTTCTATAGAATCCCACTGTCTTGATTTCCCTCCTACTATTCTTTCCATCCTGTGTCCTTCACTCTCTCCCACTCCTGTGCTGACCCCTCGAGACTGGAGACCCCCAGGGCTCAGAACTAGCCCTTCTCTCTCTCCATCCCCTCCCTACATGACACCATCCAGTTCCATAGTTTTTAATACTGTCTGAAAGTTGATGATTCCCACATTTGTATCTCTGGCAACACAACTCTGACCACCACACTCACAAACCCAACGGTTTACTTGACATCCCAACTTAACATGTTCTAAACTCAATGCTTACATTCCTCCCCATACCTGCCCCTCTTGGTTTCCCTAGCTCCATCAGTCAGAGGCTTGGGAGTGCCTCTTGGCTTCCTTCTCAGTGAAACCACACCATCACAGCAGGCCCTACTGGTTCCAGCTCCAAAATCGCTCTCAAATCGATTCCCTTCCCATCCCACCAGCTAGTCAAGCCTCCAGGATGGATGGGGCAACAGCTTTCCTGTGCTCGCTGCTGGGTATTTCGCTATGGTCTCTGCTCCAAAGCCACCTTATACTCCACTCTGTGTTGTGAGAGCTGCTTCCTGCACTTGTTATCCCTAGAAACTTCTGTGTTATCTTTTTCCTCTCCACCCCCTGTATAACCAGGCCCCCATACTAAATCCCACCTGTTTGAATGCCTAGTGTAGTTTCTGTTTTCCTGGCCGACATACCCACCTTACAATCTACTTTGCACAAAGCAGCCATTGGGGTATTTAAAAAGTCTAAACCAGACCGTGCTTACAATCTAGAAAACACTATAATGGCTCCCCCATGACACTGAATAAAGCTCATTCTGTAAGCCTTTCCTGGACAGGTTCGATTTTGACATACCTCTCCAATTTCATCCCAGACCCTACAGGCTTCCTTCTAATTTCTGGAACACGCTGACTGTTTCCCTACCTCTCACCGGCTCATGTACTGCTCCCTCTGCCTGGACTGCTCTATCTTTCACGTCTGACCTCTCTGTATTCTTTGGGATTCAGCCCAAATGGCATCTTCTCAAAGAAATCTCTTTCTTCCTGAAGTATTTCAGAGCCCTGATTCTGTCCTTAACATAATTTGCAATTAAATATTTATTCATTAAACCATATTTCCTTAACTCCAACCCACAGGATGTGGAAGGCAGGGGCTTTGTTGAACTCACCTCTGGGTCCCCAGCACAATGACCTCAACGTGTATTTGCTCAGTGAATGAATGAAGGAATGAATGAGTAAATGAAGGACTTCCAAACACCACAAGTAGTTTAAAAATCAGGAATATCTCTCCTTATGTCTCATAGCGAATGGTTTTGCAAGGCAAATTCATAACATGCATTCACTTCAAGGAGCAAAACCACTTAAAACTCCTAGTCCACGGTGGATTGTTTGGAAACAGTGCTTTACTTACTCACTGATATGCTATTTGTAAATTTTTCTTATCTATTTACCAAAGCAATTTCTCCAAGGAACTCCATGAATCTGAAAGTAATTAAATTTCTATTAAATCTTTTAAGATTCTATAATTCAGACCACTAATTTAGTTAGGTCTTTCTTCTACTTAATGTGAATTTATTAAGTTTTGCTGGGCTTTCTGCATTCATTTTTTTAAAGTAAGATTATTCTGTTATAGAAGTATAAAAATCCTTTTAATTCCAAAGGTTGGAATGTCACAAAAAGTTATCCTGAAAATATAAGACTGTTTGGTGAGACAAGGACGAAGCAGAGAAGAGATTTGCAAAGTCAGCCCCCTGCTGTGCAAGGATGAAGATGACTTCAAGGGCTGAGAAGGTTCTAGGCCTTCTTCCAGTCTCCCACTTGGACTTTTTTGTATAACTGCATTCAAATTAGTGGCCTTTGTCCTGTTCTTTCCTACTCACAGGAATTTTTGCAATGGACATGGCATTATTTACAAATGGTCAGTCTTTGCGGACAATTCACTTTTTTCTGATTCATTTATGTGTTTATAAAACGCCACATTAACTACCACTGCTGTTTAGTTACTGATCTCTAATGACTTACATAAACAAACAAACGTGTGTGCGTGAATGTGACTGGCATGAAATCAGATCTCATGGAGTTCTGACTAAGGATATTCTGACTAAGGAAATTGAGTTTTCCCACAATTCTAATAAAGAAGAGGTCATTCATTTCACTGTGTCAGATATAAAACTAAAAATAATATTATAGCATTATAGCATTTTCCTATAATGAGTATGATAGTCATTAAAAGCTTTAATTATGAAAAATGTTCTTTCACCTCTAGTAAACTAGAAGCCTTTTCGTTGCTGTTGTTTTCCTGTTTATATTATGTACAAATCGTCCTGCAACTTGACTGTCTTGCAAACCTCAATCACAGGAAGGAAGGGCCCTAAACCCACTGTGATGCTGAAGTTTGGAAAATGTTAACAGATGCCCAAATCTTTGAGCCAAGGTAAAACTTTCAAAAGTTTTAGTGGAATGCAAGAAAGAATAATGTGGGATAACGATCTTCACAATGCTCTTGGCACCAATCAAGTCTGTTCTCCAGTAAGTCTGAGTGACTTCCGTTACACAGATGTGTTATTGGCTGGGGCTGGGGGGTGGGGAGGGACTGAGAACTACGATTCTTGTTTTAATTTTTTTTTAATGACTTCAAGATAGTTTATTGTAGAAGCATGGTCCTACCCTATTTTTCTTTTTGTTGTTGTTGTTGATTAGGTTTTTGGAGATTTTGTTTGTTTGTTTTTTAATTGGAGTATAGTTGATTTACAATGTTGTGTTAGTTTCAGGTGTACAGCAAAGTGAATCAGTCATACATATACATATATCCACTCTTTTCTTTCTTTTTTTAGATTCTTTTCCCATATAGGCCATTACAGAGTATTGAGTAGAGTTCCCTCTGCTATACTGCAGGTTCTTATTAGTTATCTATTTTATATATAGTAGTGTGTATCTGTCAATCCCAATCTCCCAATTTATCCCTGAGAATTATGATTCTTAAAGCATTTGGAAACTTTAAGAATAATTTAACTCCTGGAAAATATTATTGCCAACATTTATAACAGCGGATATTAAAATAACGTACATTTAGATGTTCCATAAAGGGAACTGAAGAATTCCTACTAAGAGCAGAGAAACAGTAAGTGACAGATGCCGAGGTCAAACCACGCAGCCTTTTACAGCTAATACGAGACCTATTACAGCGCTCCGTACAGAGCGCTGGGTTGTCAGAACGAGCCTGAGTCTTTAAACTCTTAACCACAGATTAGAGGCTTGCTTCCTGAGGGTTTTTGGGTTTTTTTAAACAGATGGTCCAAAGTGAGGATGAAGAAAGCTGTTTTGATCCATTGTGTAGGTACAGAATGTTATCTTTGTTTTGTTTAAGCATTATACTGCCTAGAGTTAAATAATTGGGTGAAAATTCTCAGCTTTACTTTGAAGCCAGAGCACATGGAGGAGAAGTGTTTGATCATTTTTCTTACTGTATTTGCATAAATGTTTACTCTCCAGCAAATATGAATATAAATCCAACTATTCTTAGTGCTTACACAGTTATTTAAGGGATAGGCATACTTCTGTATACATTGTTTATTTACCTATTTCCTTAAGCAACTGTGATCATCTTTTGTGGAAACAGGAGAAATGCTGCCTTAACGAAGTTTAACAAAAGATAGGAGGATAAAGCCTTAAGTTTCCATACAGCATCTCAAACAGCTTTCAAAAAGTGGAAGGTAAATCTTCCTGACACTTCTTTTGATTTTACAAGCTATGGACACATACATGTGAATTGAACTCTGAAATATTGATTTACTTATGAGCATTTACTTATGAAATTATTCTGATATACGTTCTGATCCGAAATTACATTGCTAAAATAATAGGACTCAAAGTAGTATTTCATACACACAGAATTGGGAATAAAGAACACTGTCTTTTTAAGCTTAGCATTTGAATGCACTTTTTTATATGCCTCTCCTGGCTTGGCTTCACACTGGTAAATAGTATTTCATCAGCCCAAATGATTGGGAGGATGGTTCATGAATTTAGTTTATGAATATTGACACATTTCAAACCACAAATTGGGATGTAACACTGCATCAAAATGGAGCTAAAAGAGGGAAAAGACTAGAGCAGCCAATAGGAAAATCTAGATGAACTGAACAAAGGCACTTAATTTAATAATGAAAACCACTCCAAGCTACAATGTACTGTACTATACCTCTAGCTATTCAATTATTAAAATAAATGCATATTCAGATGTTTCCCAAAGATGCTTGCCTTCTCTTTCAGATTCAAAAGAATGCCTTTCTAATCCAATACAATTCTTTTCACTCTGCATTTCAGCAGCTGCCTTTCCTGATTTCTAATCAAAGCCGATGATGACTGGCTTTGGCAACAGCCTGTAGTGTCCCAAATGAGTAATTAAAGCTATAAATGCGCTCACTTCTTCCTCAAAACCCAGGGTGCATTTCAGAGTCTAACAGATTCAGGCTCAACAAGGCTCTCCTGGGTTTGAAATGTGGTCAGGATCTCGAATGCATCGGTAAAGGAATGGCGGAGTCTTTGTGTTAGCCTTTCTCAATGGCCAGTCCCACTTCCACAATACAGATGTCAGGAGGGTGACAAACTCCCTCAGTCCCAAATATCTCCCACACATATGGGCCCAGAACAAAGAAACTGGCAGCCAACACTTGGTTTAGACTAAGGAAGAGAAATATGGGGGAAAAAAAGATGTGTAATTATAAGGGAAAACATAAGAAAATATTTTCAAAATCAGAAAAAGTGCTCTTAAATAGCGAGGCCATGCCAAACACTTTCAATCTTCTCTATCTGGGAAACAGGAGTCCAGGCAAGAGATGTTCACTCCCCACCTCTTATAAGAAAGATTGAGTAACTCATGAAATGGAGAAAAAAAATAGCAGATACACCGTGTCAACTTAATTAAAGCCTAAACAGGATTTTCTTTCCAACTCTTAATAACTGCATTATACGACCATGAACATAGATTTTTTAATATACAGAACTTCAGAATAGAAATTTAACTTTGACATATATTTTTTTAAATTGATAAAACTTTAATCTTATTGTAATTTTAGAGATAATATAATCCCAACATCTCAATATTTCTTTTTTTTTCAAAATTATATAATTTATTCATAGTTCAAAAAGCAGAAAAATCATTCTTATTTTTTATGCAAATGCAGCATATTATAACTCTCCGTTCTACACCTTATTTTTCTCACTTATTGATGTGTCTTAGAGTCCTTCCCTATTAGTACCTTTTTTTTTTATACAGCAGGTTCTTATTAGTCATCCATTTTATACACATCAGTGTATACATGTCAATCCCAATCGCCCAATTCAGCACACCACCACCACCCCCCCCCCCGCGGCTTTACCCCCTTGGTGTCCATACGTTTGTTCTCTACATCTGTGTCTCTATTTCTGCCCTGCAAACCAGTTCATCTGTACCATTTTTCTACGTTCCACACACATGCGTTAATATACGATATTTGTTTTTCTCTTTCTGACTAACTTCACTCTGTTTGACAGTCTCTAGATCCATCCACGTCTCAACAAATGGTCCAGTTTCGTTCCTTTTTATGGCTGAGTAATATTCCATTGTATATATGTACCATATCTTCTTTATCCATTCATCTGTTGATGGGCATTTAGGTTGCTTCCATGATTTGGCTATTGTAAATAGTGCTGCAATGAACATCGGGGTGCATGTGTCTTTTTGAATTGTGGTTTTCTCAGGGTATATGCCCAGTAGTGGGATTGCTGAATCATATGGTAATTCTGTTTTTAGTTTTTTAAGGAACCTCCATACTGTTCTCCATAGTGGCTGTATGAGTTTACATTCCCACCAACAGTGCAAGAGGGTTCCCTTTTCTCCACAGCTTCTCCAGCATTTGCTGTTTGTAGATTTTCTGATGAAGCCCATTCTAACTTGTGTGAGGTGATACTTCATTGCAGTTTTGATTTGCATTTCTCTAATAATTAGTGATGTTGAGCAGCTTTTCATGTGCTTCTTGGCCATCTGTATGTCTTCTTTGGAGAAATGTCTACTGAGGTCTTCTGCCCATTTTTGGATTGGGTTGTTTGTTTTTTTAATATTGAGCTGCATGAGCTGTTTATATATTTTGGAGATTAATCCTTTGCCCGTTGATTCATTTGCAAATATTTTCTCCCATTCTGAGGGTTGTCTTTTCGTCTTGTTTATGGTTCCCTTTGTTGTGCAAAAGATTTGAACTTTCATTAGGTCCCATTTGTTTATTTTTGTTTTTATTTCCATTACTTTAGGAGGTGGATCAAAAAAGATCTTGCTGTGATTTATGTCAAAGAGTGTTCTTCCTATGTTTTCCTCTAAGAGTCTTATAGTGTCCGGTCTTACATTTAGGTCTCGAATCCATTTTGAGTTTATTTTTGTGTATGGTGTTAAGGAGTGTTCTAATTTCATTCTTTTCCATGTAGCTGTCCAGTTTTCCCAGCACCACTTGTTGAAGAGACTGTCTTTTCTCCATTGTATATCCTTGCCTCCATTGTCATAGATTAGTTGACCATAGGTGCGTGGGTTTACCTCTGGGCTTTCTATCTTGTTCCATTGATCTATGTTTCTGTTTTTGTGCCAGTACCATATTGTCTTGATTACTGTAGCTTTGTAGTATAGTCTGAAGTCAGGGAGTCTGTTTCCTCCAGCTCCGTTTTTTTCCCTCAAGACCGCTTTGGCTATTCGGGGTCTTTTGTGTCTCCATACAAATTTTAAGATTTTTTGTTCTAGTTCTGTGAAAAATGCCATTGGTAATTTCATAGGGATTGCATTGAATCTGTAGATTGCCTTGGGTAGTATAGTCATTTTCACTATATTGATTCTTCCAATCCAAGAACATGGTATATCTCTCCATCTGTTGCTAGCATCTTTAATTTCTTTCATCAGTGTCTTATAGTTTTCTGCATACAGGTCTTTTGTCTCCCTAGGTAGGTTTATTCCTAGATATTTTATTCTTTTTGTTGCAATGGTAAATGGGAGTGTTTCCTTAATTTCTCTTACAGATTTTCCATCATTAGTGTATAGGAATGCACGAGATTTCTGTGCATTAATTTTGTATCCTGCAACTTTACCAAATTCATTGATTAGCTCTAGTAGTCTTATGGTGGCATCTTTAGGATTCTCTATGTATAGTATCCTGTCATCTGCAAACAGTGACAGTTTTTCTTCTTCTTTTCCAATTTGTATTCCTTTTATTTCTTTTTCTTCTCTGATTGCCGTGGCTAGGTCTTCCAAAACTATGTTGAATAATAGTGGTGAGAGTGGACATCCTTGTCTTTTTCCTGATCTTAGAGGAAATGCTTTCAGTTTTTCACCATTGGGAATGATGTTTGCCGTGGGTTTTTCTTGTTTCTTGAGGTAGGCTTGTATAGCTATAAACTTCCCTCTTAGAACTGCTTTTGCTGCATCCCACAGGTTTTGGACCATCTTGTTTTCACGGTAATTTGTCTCTAGGTATTTTTTGATTTCCTCTTTGATTTCTTCAGTGATCTCTTGGTTGTTTAGTAACATAGTGTTTAGCCTCCATGTGTTTGTGTTTTTTACGTTTTTTCCCCTGTAATTCATTTCTAATCTCATAGCGCTGTGGTCAGAAAAGATGCTTGATATGATTTCAATTTTCTTACATTTACTGAGGCTTGATTTGTGACCCAAGATGTGATCTATCCTGGAGAATGTTCCATGCGCACTTGAGAAGAAAGTGTAATCTGCTGTTTTTGGATGGAATGTCCTATAAATATCAATTAAATCTATCTGGTCTATTGTGTCATTTAAAGCTTCTGTTTCCTTCTTTATTTTCATTTTGGATGATCTGTCCTTTGGTGTAAGTGAGGTGTTAAAGTCCCCCAGTATTATTGTGTTACTCTCGATTTCCTCTTTTAGAGATGTTAGCAGTTGCCTTATGTATTGAGGTGCTCCTATGCTGGGTGCATATAGATTTATAATTGTTATAGCTTCTTCTTGGATTGATCCCTTGATCATTATGTAGTGTCCTTCCTTGTCTCTTGTAACATTCTTCATTTTAAAGTCTATTTTATCTGATATGAGTATTGCTACTCCAGCTTTCTTTCGATTTCCACTTGCATGGAATATCTTTTTCCATCCCCTCACTTTCAGTCTGTATGTGTCCCTAGGTCTGAAGTGGGTCTCTTGTAGACAGCATATAGATGGGTCTTGTTTTTGTATCCATTCAGCAAGCCTGTGTCTTTTGGTTGGAGCATTTAATCCATTCACGTTTAAGGTAATTATCGATATATAATGTCCCTATGACCATTTTCTTAATTGTTTTGGGTTTGTTTTTATAGGTCCTTTTCTTCTCTTGTGTTTCCCACTTAGAGAAGTTCCTTTAGCATTTGTTGTAGAGCTGGTTTGGTGGTGCTGAATTCTCTTAGCTTTTGCTTGTCTGTAAAGCTTTTGATTTCTCCATCGAATCTGAATGAGATCCTTGCCGGGTAGAGTAATCTTGGTTGTAGGTTCTTCCCTTTCATCACTTTAAGTATATCATGCCACTCCCTTCTGGCTTGTAGAGTTTCTGCTGAGAAATCAGCTGTTAACCTTATGGGAGTTCCCTTGTATGTTATTTGTCATTTTTCCCTTGCTGCTTTCAATAATTTTTGTCTTTAATTTTTGCCAATTTGATTACTGTGTGTCTCGGCGTGTTTCTCCTTGGGCTTATCCTGTATGGGACTCGCTGCGCTTCCTGGACTTGGGTGGCTATTTCCTTTCCCATGTTAGGGAAGTTTTCGACTATAATCTCTTCAAATATTTTCTTGGGTCCTTTCTCTCTCTCTTCTCCTTCTGGGTCCCCTATAATGCAAATGTTGTTGCGTTTAATGTTGTCTCAGAGGTCTCTTAGGCTGTCTTCATTTCTTTTCATTCTTTTTTCTTTATTCTGTTCCGCAGCAGTGAATTCCACCATTCTGTCTTCCAGGTCACTTATCCATTCTTCTGCCTCAGTTATTCTGCTATTGATTCCTTCTAGTGTAGTTTTCATTTCAGTTATTGTATTGTTCATCTCTGTTTGTTCTTTAATTCTTCTAGATCTTTGTTGAACATTTCTTGCATCTTCTCAGTCTTTGCCTCTATTGTTTTTCCAAGGTCCTGGATCACCTTCACTATCATTATTCTGAATTCTTTTTCTGGAATGTTGCCTATCTCCACTTCATTTACTTGTTTTTCTGGTGTTTTTTCTTGTTCCTTCATCTGGTACATGGCCCTCTGCCTTTTCATCTTGTCTATGTTTCTGTGAATGTGGTTTTTGTTCCACAGGCTGAAGGATTGTAGTTCTTCTTGCTTCTGCTCTCTGCCCTCTAACTTTGACATATTTTAAAAGGGGACTAGATCTTCATTAGAAGTAGAGATGGGTATTTCAAAAAATAACCCAAAATAACAGAAACAGTCCGACATTTCTAAATTTGTTTACTTACACACTTCACCTGATGAGAGAAAAGAATCAAAATAAGAACGTTTAAATTAAATAGAACAACTTTTTTTTGAAGGTCAAGAACGTTTAAATTAAATCAAACAACTTTTTATCGAAGGTCACGTGCGCTCTGAAAGAATATTGGTGAATTCCTCAACTCTGATAGACAATTTCTTTGGTCTAATATCACTCTGAGGCTAGCAGCCCAATGAGCCCTGAGAGAGAGAGGAAATAGAGTGTAGGAGGGGAGCTGTCCAGACCCAACGGAGCGGCACTCCAGGGTGTCTTTCTGTAACAGCCTAGGGGAACATCAACCTTTAGCCAAAGGTCAGGTGAAGAGGTGGCAGAGGCTGAGGATGAGACAGACTGAGGGAAGTGGGAGGAACTTGTACCTTCAGATGGTAACCCATAGGGCAAACACCAAAGTGTTTCGAACTTGGGATTTGCCTTAAATAGAAATGTCTTACCATTTTTTGATAATACTATTTGAAAATGAAGAACATTTTTAGAGTTTAAAACTATTTGATTGATAAAATACAAGTACATATTTAGATTCACAAGAAACTGTAGTAGGACAGGACTTCCCTGGTGGTCCAGTGGTTAAGACTGCAGCCAAAAAATAAAAACAAAAACAAAAAATACCTTATGGACTTCCCTGGTAGTGCAGTGGTTAAGAATCCGCCTACCAATGCAGGGGACATGGGTTGGAGCCCTGGTCCGGGAAGATCCCACATGCCGTGGAGCAACTAAGCCCGTGCACCACAACTACTGAGCCTGCGTGCCACAACTGCTGAAGCCCGCATGCCTAGAGCCGGTGCTCCACAACAAGAGAAGCCAGCGCAATGAGAAGCCCGCGCACCGCAACGAAGAGTAGCCCCCGCTCACTTCAACAAGAGAAAGCCCGCGCACAGCAACGAAGACCCAATGCAGACAAAAAGAAAAAGGAAATCGTAGTAGGACAGATCACAGTGCATTTTAAGTTCTTGAAAGACAGAAGGAAATGGATAAATAAAAACTGCAGCTAACAATCAATCAAGCACTTTCTGTGACAGGCATTATTCTCAGTGCTTCCTGTGTGTTATCTCGTTTAATTCCCTGAGACCGTTTAAGGCATTATTATTATCTCCTTCTACACATGAGAAAACTGAGGCTTGGGCAGTTCAGCAATTTGACCAAGATAAATCCATGAAATGAAATATTGCTGCCATTTAAAAACATGCTTTTGTAAGAGAATACTTGTTTGTGACATATTAAGTAAAAAGGCAGGTTTCTAAAGAGCTATGTTATATGACTCTATTTTTAGTTATGTATAAATACACATATGCAGATAGCAGTCTGTGTGTGTATACTCCAAAATGTTAAAAATTATTGGCTCGGGGTGAGATCTTTAATTTTTCTGTATTTTCTAAGTTTTATATGAAAATGTTCTACTTTCATAGTAAGATAGCTTTCAGGTTTAGTGAAAGGAATCATAACATTACTGTGTGTTATTCCATGTTAACAGCTTCTAGAAGCTCTCCATCATATACTATTGAAGAATAAGTTTTAGAAGGCATGCAAGAAGGGTCAAAAGAAAAATGTTTGATAAATAGCCTTTGATATATAGCCACCTGGAGGTAAGGTAGGATTTTTAGATTTGGTGACAAGGAGGTGCTTTGAAAACCAGCAACAGGAAGCATCATAAGGAGAGGGCTTGCTCTGGTCCTGATGGGGATGGTCTTCTCCGTGGCCCAGCCAGCAGTCAGTCACCCACCCTCACCCCCAGCAGGATTTTTGGGTGTAGGTGAGAGTGCTTGCTGAGCAAGGGGCAGGGAGCCCACACCCCACAGACAGACAGACATACAAACATATAAACATACACACAGACGTGCATGCAAACATCCACAGCACACACAGTACATACATGAAACACACATGCAAACATACACACATAGAAACCCACAGAAACACATTCTAAACAAGCATAAACATACCCCGCACCTGCATACATGAAACACACGCACATACGCATGTCCATTAGCACCTGCTGCTTGCCAGCCACGGTGTGGGAGCTTACAGACGCACGACAGGCCCGAGGAGGCCGTGGGGTGGGCTGGGGAGGCCTGGCCGGAACACATGCGTCCAGGCCGGCCTCGCTAGAAGTCGAGCAGAGCATCCAGAGCTCCATCGACAAGGAAGAAATGAAGAAAAGAACCAAACAGAAGAGTGGGAAGCAGCCCCAAGTCGGTTGAAGGATGGAGGGAGCAGGGGGGTAGGGTGAGCACCTGATACAGAGCCGGTCACGTGCCTCAGCCCATGTGCAGTGAAGGGACACCCAGATGCTGAGCGAGAACCGGTAACAGACTGAAAACGGCAATGGACAGAGCCGAGGGCGCCACGATCCCCGGCCGGCAGAAGTAGCAAGGACGACGTGGGATTCAGAGGAAATAGACCTGGACTTCCCAGGCCAGATCATCTTACCAGGTTCTCAATAAAAAAGATGGTAAACATGCAAATCACACATGTACTGTTTACTCACAAACAGCTGTGTCTGCTTAATTTAACTTTGAAGGAAATCTGGTTATGATTCTCAAGATTGTGCATTTTGAGTTCTTTTTTAAAAATCTCTTCTCACTTGAAGTCCAATTAGACTCTTACTTGGATAGTGCTTATAAAAAATATATCTATTTCTGAATTCAGGACTATTCCAATAACCCTCTGGCATGGTGAGGTATATCTACTTTTCAAAGCTGCTATCATATCCACCTTTGAACTAATTCACCTACTCAACATAATTCTACAGGTCGCAATAGAGGTCAACAGGCAGGGGTAATTATAACAGTATGATACAATACACAGGTAGGGATTTGTGTTGTTAAGTATGCTTTCACATCTATACTTTATTTGATGAATATATATTTCTTATGTAACTGGCAAACCAGGAATGATTTTCCCTGTTTTATAAAAAGGCTACTCATGGTCAGAACTCATCCAAGGCTGGGCCTCTACACAGGACAGCAGGCCCCCAGCCCGCAGGTTTCCTGCCCCCGTATCAGGTATTCCTGCCACGGTACCAAGACTTTCTTACCTGGAAAGCTGGGGATGAGGAGCACCCAGCTTCTTCCACATCCCCACCCCTCTCCTCCCACTTCTGTAAAACAGGAGGCTGTAAATCAAGTTCCTTCCTGCTCTAAAATGGTAGAAATCTATGATTCTAAATAAGGGTTTTTAACATAAAATTTAATGAAAACCAATATTTCATCGCCCACAAAAGCAACAGTATGGCTGTCAAACCATCACTACCCCTCGACGCTGGAAACCAAGAAATGATTACCACTTTAAGAGCCTTGTTAAAAAGGGTGCACATCAAAAATAATTTACAGAACCAATTCTCTGTTTGCAGCCACAGTTTAAGAAACAGGAAAATGTATCTGCTTTTCTATCTTGTTAATTCCCGTGTTATGTTGGTGTTACTAATAACATAAAATTTTTAAAATTTATGTTACACATAGAGCCAATTATAATTATCTAGTGAGAAAACAATTTATATGGGAATCTAAAAATAATCTATTTTACCACTGTAACAGATCACACACGTTATGAAATAAATTCTATCGCCAATTAATGTTACAGTGGTTCATCTACCGACAGTCCAAGTTTGAAAAGCTCTCATTCCAGCTGATGCCAACATTTATAATACCATACTCAGGACACACTAGAGAGATACAAAATTGTTACCATGCATATGTGACATATATTAAGTACACTGCCCACTATGTCACAGTCAGGGATTATCTCACTTTATTTACTCCATAGTTTGGCCAGCAGTTTATACAGATTAAATTCCATTTAAAATTAAGTCCAAGAAGTTGTCCAGAAATTTATAATGTGCTAAAACAGAATGCTTATTCAAGTAACTGTGTTTCTCACTGAATTTTCAAGATCTACTTATTAGAAGGCTTTTTATCATAATACAGTTTTTTAAAAATTTATGGAAGTGGGGCTTCCCTGGTGGCGCAGTGGTTGAGAATCTGCCTGCCAATGCAGGGGACACGGGTTCAAGCCCTGGTCTGGGAGGATCCCACATGCCGCGGAGCAAATGGGCCCGTGAGCCGCAACTGCTGAGCCTGCGCGTTTGGAGCCTGTGCTCCGCAATGAGAGAGGCCGCGATGGTGAGAGGCCCGCGCACCGCGATGAAGAGTGGCCCCCGCTCGCCGCAACTGGAGAAAGCCCTCGCACAGAAACGAAGACCCAACACAGCCATAAATAAATAAAATTTAAAAAAAATAATAATACCTAGCATATATATTAAAAAAAAAATTTATGGAAGTATAGTTGATTTGCAATATTGTGTTAATTTCTGTTGTACAGCAAAGTGACCCAGTTATATATATATATGTTCTTTTTCATATTCTTTTCCATTATGATTTATTACAGGATATTGAATATAGTTCCCTGTGCTCTACAGTAGGATCTTGTTGTTTATCCATCCTACATATGATAGTTTGCATCTCATAATATAGTTTTGACATGAGATTTGACCTCCACCACAATTAAATATATGTATTTATAATACTGCAAGCAGGCACTGTACCAAATGGTTTACCTGTATTATCTCATTTATCCCACACAACCCCACAAGAGAGTGATTATTATTATTTATTCGTATGTAGCTATTTCATTTTACAGAAGAGGGGAGAGAAGTGCTAAGTTTCCCAAAGTCCCACAGTGTTTAAGTTTGAGAGAAAAAAATTCCTTACGTCAGTATATAGTCCTTCAGCGCAGTTGACCAATGAAATTGATGAATGTGCTAATAAGCTGAATATTGTTTCTACCTCACCTCAATTTCAACATTGCAGTACAGTAACAGGATGCTCCTTCAGACAATGTTTAATTACCAGAGCTTTTGCTTAGAATTTGAAATTAATTGGAATAGGACTTTGTTTAGTGTAAACAGACATTTCAAAAGAAGCTGATTAAGGGATAATATGTTTCTTACTCAGGAAACAAAGGAAATCAGCAAAATGTTGTGCCTAGTTAAATACAGTGGCCAGTAGTGTCTGAATAGCTGCACAGGAAGAAAACAGACACTATAGAGATACTGAAGGGTCCCAAAATAACCTAAGCTCTTTGTTTCCTGGTCTTGAATCCAGCATTATCAGTAGAAGAACATATCATTATCACTGGCTTAAGAAATGTACAAAGAAAAAATATATATGCAACTTTATTAACACTGAATTATAGTTATTTTGGGAAAAAAAGTCCTAGCCAAAAAATATACTGTAAGAATGGATTTGTAAAGCAATCCTATTCTGTTCCAAGTCATTGACACATTACTGGAAAGTTATAGATAGCTAATTTTTATGAACTGAATTATCCTTACATGCTGAAGCTAGGTAAAGGAATCTTCTTAAATCAATCAATCAAATCACTAAACAACTTGAAGCCAAAATTTTTTCATTCGTTCATCCTACATACCCACTTATAAATTCTCTACGAATGTACAAAAGCATTTGGAGGGTATGAGGGCGAATGAGGCATGGTCCTTATCTTTACCTCCTTATAGATAAGTCTTTATCTCCTTGCAGGAGAAGTAACCTGTGTACAGAGTGATCACATCCTTATGTCTGAGATTGCTTTCTAGCAGCGGTCAAGTCCTAACAACAGCTCTTGTGGAATGCCTTAATGATTTCCCACCATGACTAAAGACGAAGTCCAGAAGAACATGGGAAAAAATACAAATCATGCAAAAAGTGGAGGGAGACAGACAGCTTCTAACTATGCTGCACAGGCACTTAAGGAAGTCGTTCATAGACGTACAAACTGTTTTGAATCCAAGGGAGAGGAGAGATTCATTCCAACTAGTTGTACTAAATTGCAGAAAGATGGCATTTGGAGAATTGGGATTTTTAACAATAGAGATAAAGAGGGCTATATGCATCAGTTCCAGACTGATTTACCAACAACAAAAAAGTACCTGTAATGGGAACTGAGGTAGGAAAATGCTTGATGTACTCTGGGATGGGAAACAGCCTGGAGTGACTACAGTTTTGACGAGGACAAATACAGAGGGTTAAGACCGTGATGGTTCTCTGGGAGGAGAATGCCACACTAAGAAGTTTGGACTTGATTCTGCAGTCAGGTTTTTGGGGGCAGAAGTGATGCCACCCAGACTAGACTTTAGGACTAAACTTCCGGTAATGCTGACTGGATGGAACAAACCACAATCCTCTACATCCTAAAATTCAAAATGTCTGACAGCCGGTGAAAAAATTATTAGACATAAGAAGGAGGAGGAAAATGTGACCCAGAACCAGGAGAAAAATCAGTCAATAGAAACAGATCTAGAAAGGGCTGTGATGATGGAATTAGAGACAAAAGGACTTTTTAAAAGCTGATTTAAATATGGTATATATGCTAAAGGATGTAAAGGAAAACACAAACGAGGAGGAGAGAAATGAAAGATACAAATATTCTGCTGGTACCGAGGAAGCTAGGGAAGCCACGAATTCTTTAATTGATTGATTAGATTAGAAGACAACCTAATCCTGTTATATTACTGCATTGCTATACATAGGAATTAGTGGTTATGATTCAGAAGAATTTGTACATTGAGCCCTTTATGTAGCTGAGGAAAGCACAAAGTCATTCTACTTTAAAACCTATCTAAAAAAACATGTTATTGCTAAGTATTACTAAACTCCCACGTTCTACATTCTTCCTGTGTTACAACACCATTCAAAAGAACGTAACCTGTACTGTGTACCCACAACCAACTGACTTAGGGTAGTTTTATAACATTTCAGGCATCCTCAACCATACTACGTACCTTCTATTCTGGGTCATTTTACATACTGGTTGCCTATGATTCTTTGGTGCAACAAATTTCCAATGACTAATGCTTCATAATCCACACTTTATCTCTTAAGATGGGTGTTTATATCACCAAGAGCTTGGAAAATGGATCAATTCGAAATAAAACGCTTTGCTAACAACTTTCATGGTTCACTGGCAGAGAAAAGAAGGCTTATTAGCTTGGCACTCTAGATATGGCCTTGGCCATATGGTAAAAAACATACCAGATTTTTAAAAAGTCAATCAAACCATTCTGGTCTGGCTATTAGAATAAACAGCATGGTCCATAAAACCGGTTGTGTTATTTAAATCCGTCTGTTATTCTCCCAAAAGACTAGAAGAGCATTACTATCAGAGGCTGGACCTGTAGTTCTCTTTTACCCTCAATAGTTGCTAACACAGATCATGATGGATGGTTATAAAGAATGTATTTTCTAAATATAGAAATCAGGACACAGCTGACATATGGTCCAACAATGGGACAAAAAAATTTAAATACAGTGGAGTTTAACGAGGCTTACAGAGGTTAAATAACTTGCCAAACATCCAAGTAAGTGGCAGAGCCAAGATCTAAATCTAAAACCACATCAGCGGACAATGTCACCTGCTGTGCTTCCTCAGACCTGCATTCACGTGCAGGAACAAAGGCTGTAAAGCAGGAGAGGCAGGTTGAGAAGATCACAGAGGTAAAGGAGAAGCCTAGAAAAGAGACATCGTCCACCCTACCTCAAAACTCCCCTCCAGAATCGTGAAGAGTCACATGCAAAGAATAGAATTATTGAAATCTACATACTCACCCAAAGAAAGTCATGTTAACTCCAACATATTCAACGTATTAAAGTTATTTATTTTATCGAAAGGGTTTTCAACAAACATTCCACAGTTAAGCAAGATGTAAAGAGCAGCTCTGGGCAAACAAGGACTTTTAATTTTTAATGGTTGCTAATATCTCCTAACACAGAAGCGTTATTTTCATTCTCCATTAGTAGATATTTATATGTTTATTGGTGGCTTATTAATTTTTTCAGATATTTCTGTAATAGAAATCTGGGGCCTGAGGAAAGTCAGCACTATGTTTTCTGGGAAATATTAAAAGAGGTAAAAAAAGGTTCCCATCCAATGAAAATATTTATAATTTTCAACACATATACATTTATCAAATTTTGAAGCACACAAATTTTTATTTCTTAACATGAAGCAATTTTTGCTCAGCCTCAAAACTGGTACAGCTGGTGAAAGTTAATAATATATAATGTATACAAATTGTTTAACATGCCTATAGGCGACAGACATAGAGTATTCCATAATTAATCTGGAAAAATGAGAATACCTATCTATTCATGTATTTATATATTTTTTCATTGCTAGCAATAGCTTGTCAGAATCTCAGTCTGTGCTGGGGATTCTTCCATGTTTTAGATTAGTGACTTCCAAAAAACCTAGGATTTTCTATGCATTAAAGGAGAGGTGCTTGTTATTTGGGGTTTTAAGAGGTTCCAATCAGACCCCATGCCCCGCACGGGCTGTCTCTGGCTGACATCCGTCACATAGTCAGTGGATAATTTCAGAAGAGGAATGGCTCTCTTCCGCGCATGCGCCAGATTAATGCGCGGGCCCATCTCTCGGTCTCGCTGTGTCCAAGCAGAGCCTCCCAGGCGGCAGCCCGGAAGCCGGGGACAGTACCACTACCTAAGGACACACAGGTACACAGCGCATCGGAGGTCAAGTGCAGGTCTGCATCTAAAGCAACCAGAGAACTGTTTTGAAAACAAGGTATAGGACAGATAGCGGTCTCATCTGCTGAGTTGGCCACACACACGATGCTTTTTGTTCTTTCAGATTGATGGCATAGTCTAAGAAGGCGCCTGAACTATTTACTTCCCGACTTCTGCATATGGGAAATCAGTCCTTACTCTCGGAACTTAGGAGACAGAAAATTTGCACGTTATTATCAGATATTCAAATGATGAAAGAAAAATGCCTAAACACACACACACACACACACACACACACACACACACACACACAGCTTTGCACAGCCTAGAACCCTTAGCTTTAAGTACAGTTTCAAAAAAAGGGTGGATCAATTCGCAGCCCCATGAATGTTGGAAACATCTTAACAGTGTCTCGGAGATGAAAGAGTATCATACAGAATGAGAAAACGAGGGAAAGTTAAATTATGTCTGCAGTCATAACGAATCAAAGCCCAGAAGGAGGTCTGCAAATCAGCAGGTTCTAATGAAATATTAAGGTAAGTGATTATTGATGAAAAATGAATAAGCCTTTTTGATTTCGGCAACCTTTAAATCACACCTAGCTAATTAAAACAACTCAAAAGCATTCATTGACTCCTTGATGGGCATTTAGCTATCCTTGGGTATAGTCAGACTTCATTTTGTGAGGTATGTATGTAGCTGATGCCAGGTACATGGACGAGTGTGCCTGAAAAAGACATATCATAAAAAAAAAAATCTAGCTCCTTTTCATATTTGATTTATCGTTTCCAAGCTGGAAATAAAAAAAACCACAAGGGACATTTCCTGTGTACCATAAATAAAACATCTATAATGCTCTACTACATACTTATTAATATTGAACCCTATTTTAATTAATTATCATATAATGAACACAAGGCATTTATAATACCAATATTATGTAATTACATGGTAGTTTTTATTTAAGTATATCACAGAGCTATTGAAAACGGCTTTATTATTCCAGCCCACACCTTCAGAAGGAAGAGGCACAAACAGTATCTCCAAAGGTGGGCATCGCCCACATGTCACATCACAAGTCATGGGAGGATGTGACTGCAGCCCCAAGCCTGCACCATCTTCATTCATGGCCGCAAATATCATAACCCTTGTCACCTTAGTCTCCTGTTTTGGAAATAAATGAATCTGTGCCTATTCAAGCTTAAATACTATACCAAATTTCTGCAGGTTAAGTGGCTTCCTAATTACAGAAATCAATCAAATGTCCTCAGCCAGGCACCCTTTAGCATCAGTATAGAACAGCGGTCCCCAACCTTTTTGGCACCAGGGACCGGTTTCGTGGAAGACAGCTTTTTCCTGGACGGGGTGGGGAGGGGTGGTTCGGGCGTTGATGCGAGCGATGCGGCGCGGGCAGGTGAAGCTTCCCTCGCTCACCCACTGCTCTCCTCCTGCTCTGAGGCCCAGGTTCCTAACAGGCCCCGCTGGGGACCCCTGGTATAGAACGTTAAAAAGCTGCAGGCATCAACTGTAGCGTCCAAATTAAAAGCTGAGAAACCTAAAAGTTTTACACACAAAAGATGCTTTTAAAAATACAGAATCATCCAATATCATACCTGTGCAAAAACAATTTATGCAGCAAACTTTTAGTTTCTAAATGTCCCGTGAACTCAAGAATACAGATGCTGCTGCCGATGGTGGTAGGGGTGGCAGCACAATGATAACAGCAACTAATACTTCCTGGGCTCCTCCTACGTGCCAGGCAGTATTCAAAGTGCCTTACATGGACTCATTCATTTAATCCTCACACAAACCCGATGAGGTAAGGACCGCTATCCCCATTTTACACATGCAAGAAAGTGAGGCACAGAAGGTTCTGCCAGCGCTGGGAGGTGAGCTCAGGCTGGCCCCAGACCTGTGTCAACCACACCTCTATCCTACCCGCTCTTAGCAGATCACATTGTATGGTCTCGACTCTCTCTCTTTCTCTCAAAATTACATAAGCTCTCGGAAACCTGTAAGCATCATGGATTTCGCATAAGCAAAAGAGATTTTAACAATTAAAACGGTTAACTACATTTTGCTGATAGAAATTCCACATTTGTTTCTAAAGCAGGCCCTCTCTGAAATCCCAAACACACGCTTCCGGTTTTCCTGACATACCCTACACCCCGACAACTGCCTTTTCTGTGCTGCTGCGGAGTTTGGTTTCTTTGTTCATGCCCTGATTTAACATATTTGAATGCCTATGTACCAGGCCTTGGAATACAGCCATGAACAAAATAGACCCAAACTCCTACATTAAAATGGAACTCCATTCTAGTTGCTAGAGATGAATGACAAACACAATTTTTCAAGTGTGAATATGCCATATCATCATGTCATAGGCACTAGCCAGAAAAATAAAGCAGGGAAGGTGGTGAGGGAGGTCAGGGGAGGACGGGGGGAGATTAGTGATTTTAAATTATTTGTGTGTCCCCATAGCAGCTAAAGCCCCTCCCCCACTGCTGCGGGGACAGAGCCTGGGTCCCTCAGAGGAGTGGGCTCTCGGCATAGAAGTGACCATGAGAGCATTCCAGGTGGTAGCACCTGGGACTCACTCCCTCCTCAGGCCTGAGGCTCCAGCGATGCCCCAGAATTCGCTTGGAATGACAACCGACTCGTTGTCACCTGGCCTACCTTCCCCTCCCTGACTAACCGTCTTCCTAGTGGCCCCCTTCCCACTGTCGGCAGTGATGGCCCAGGAGAAAACTCATGGTGCTGGCCAAGTGCCAGCATGGGGCACAGCCCAGAGAGCACTCCAGCAGGACACCAGTCCACGGGAAAGGGTGAAGCCTGTCCCCACTGAGATGTCCCCACAGAGATGGGGGGATGGCAGGGACCTGCTTGTATCTTCCTCAGTCCTGGGTTCTTCCAAGACAGCAGAGTTTATCACCAGTGCCTACGGGAAGCATCATCGTTACTTTCACCCTGTTTTCTCATCTCTCCAGGAACACAGCCTCTTCCACCCCTGCATAGACACATGTGGGTGGAACTGGCACAGTCATTTGACTTTTAAGCATTTTTAAGAACGGCCTAGGTGTGAAAGTGGAGAAGTGATGGTCTCACGCAATTGCTGTAAAGGAAGTCCCAGTGAACCACCAGGGCATCACCACCCTTCCAAATCAACCAACCCACTGCTTCAGTTATCAGCGGATGGGATTGTTGGAGGCTGTCAATTCCTCAGTCAGCAAGGACAACCCTACACCTACATCCAGGTGGCCTTGATCTAGTACAAAGGCTGGAAATTTTGTAGTAAAACCAAGACAATTCAAAGATGCGCTGATTTTTCCAAGAAACCAGGGTAGTATGTTTTGGGTTCATTCATTACAAAGAGGGATGAATGGGATTCTCCCAGGGGCAAATAAAATTCCTTAGAAATCACATTAGAAGGAAAACGTTGACTAGATGATGACTCCACGAGATCTGTCCATCTTCCTGAACCGTTTTCGCGAGGCAGATTGTGTCTAGAAGATGCTCAACAGATACTGTACCCCCAGTGCTCCAGCAAAGCCTGCAGAAGCAGCAATATTGTGAATCCCGTGGCATTCAGAGTCACAAATGGCCAAAACAAGAATTTCAGATTCCTCCAATGCTACATTGAAGACATCACTATTCTCACGAGCCTGCTTTGGAACTGATCCGTGAGGTCGACATCACTCACAGTACCGGAGCCGCCCACACAGAAACCACCCGGTTCCTGCCCAGTAAGGTCTGCAGCATCTCTTCCCATGTCGGCTCCGTCTTGTTATCTTGCAGCCCTCAGTGTCCCACATGCAGGAGGGTTCAAGACACCAGGAGCCCTAGGGGCTGGGCGAGCCTTCCTTGCTGATACCCCATACCACTTTTCAAAGCATAGACCACTCAGAGAAAAGCTACAACAGTTCTGCCACTGGCTCTTAAGGGCAGGAGGGAATCAAGGAATTTATACAGTAAAGTGTTGACCATATTTAATATTTGCCAGGAGCATATAAATCCAGCAGGTAAACCAACTAGGCTGCACCATCAGTCAAATCTCTATAAATACACATATAATTATATTACTCACATTATCTATTATATACACGTTATAGTGCTGACCCATTTAGGATGGAGCTCAAGCACAACACATCTTAGAAGCCCCTCCTTCCCTGACCTGAGCCAATCTCCTTAGCATCCTATTGAATTCTTATCACTCTGGGTACAATACGTTTCGTGGTCTGTCACGTGACACCAAGTAAGAGGAAGTGGGAGGTGAATTTCTTATTCAATTCTGTATCCCAGACACCTCCCACGTCCCTGTACACTGCAGCCGCCAAATAATTGTTGGGGAGGGGAATGGACAGCCATGGGGGCTGGAAGAAGAACAGGTACAAGAATCTGGGGCTTGTTCAAAGAGCCCTTAAAGATTTAGCCCTTGAAGATTTCACAAAGCTTAAGCATCCAGATGAAAGGAAAGAAGGAAATGGAAGAAAAAGAGAATAATTCGAAATAAGTATTTATCCTCAGCTTTAGTTTCTGTCACAAAGCAGGTGATTTTTTCAGTCATGCTAATAATGCAGCTTGCAAAACCAAAACCGAAACTGGAACTCTCCTGCATCGGAATTAGAATTATACAGAATCGAAGTCATTTCTAGGTCCTCCTTTCCTCCACAGGCCACATGTGACTGTGAAATTTAGAGAAAACCCTCATTCCTTAAGACACGGAGGGCCACCTGCCAGAATTTACCATCCTCGTCCGAATCCACAATGGCTGGGAGTTCCGTGGAACTCCCTGGAGTCTGTGACTTGTTCCACAGACACCCCACGGCCCCCAGTAAGCCCCAGTTCCTTTGCATCCTGTTCATCTCTGCTCCCAGTATTCTTCAGAATTCTAAGCGCCATCTCAATTTAAAGCAAACTTGGAGTGAACATTTTACTTTACCACTTCTCTGCCTACACGCCTGACGCTGGTCCAATTGATTATACAACCTTCAAAAGACAAAGCAACTATTGCTTTTCAAACTTCATACCTGGCATTGAATGACCCATTAAGTATCAAAGCAGAGACCAGAGAAGAGAAGCAAGAGAAGCAAAAGATATCTGGTATTTGGTGGTCATGCAGATTATCTGGAGAGACTTGTCATGATAATCGGTAAGTTCTAGTATGCCAAACGTTTTCCTTAAAGTCACAATTTCCTTCATGGAAGACAACGCTATACTTTTATTTTTTAAATATATTTTCACAGTTCCAGAATTATATGAAGTCTGCATGAAAGTATAGCAGGATTTTTCTTAGACAGGTAATTTGTAATTATTTTAGACACCACCATTTACAACTTTTGAAAATCTACGAAGAAATTTGTCTTTCCCCTAGTAAATTTTTTTTAATACACATTTATAGTAGAAATGGGATTTTAGGAGGATTTCTTTGAAGGGAATTTAGGATAATCCTTTTCTATTCCAGTGGTGTTGAGATCAAAAAATGTGTCTCATCTAAACAAAATTTAAGCAAATTGGATATATACCTAAATGAGAATGAAAACAATTGTTTTTTTTCTTTTTCTTTTTGGCTTAAACAGCACACGTTTATTTCTCACAATTCTAGAGGCTGGAAGTCCAAGATCAAGGTGCCAGCAGATCCAGTGTCTGGTGAAGGCCTTCTTCCTGGTTGACAGATGGCTGCCCTCCTGTATCCTCACATAGCTAACAGCAGAGAGGGGAAGCAAGCTCTCTTGTCTCATCCTATAAGAGCATGAATCCCATTCATGAAGGTTTAATCCTCATGACCTCATTACCTCCCAAAGGTCCCACCTACTGATACCATCACATTGTTGGTTAGGATATCAACATATGAATTTAGGGGGACACATTCCATTCATAACAGCCCCTATAGTAAAAACAATTTATAATGTTTAAAGACTAAAGGTTTGCTCACTGGAGCACTGGTAGCCCTTCATCTGAGTTGCTGGGTGCTCTTTAAAATTCAAAGTATGGTATCTTTGAACAGAGCCTTTAATTCAGGCTTTATGCTATTTCCTCTATTCAGATTGACATTACCGATCCGTTCCAAGTAAGCACGTTTTAGTTTGGATTCATGCACACCCAGGACATCCTCCAGACTCCTGAAGACGTTATGTTCTTCATTTCATTTGGAGAATCTGAGCTGTGATATGAGCCAGGATCACTGGCCTGTTATTCCTTGGTTTGCTCCAGGCTCAGTCAGGCTCTATCCACGGAAGGTTAACATCTCCGGAGCCTGGGCCAGGCAGGCCTCTCTGGGAGATAACCAAGAATTTCCCTCAAAACATGGGCAATAAAGATGTGCAAATCCAGGCTAAGGCTAGTTTCTTGCCCGATAACATCTGCTTAACTTTTTAAATTATACTAAACTTAATTGTAAAAAAGCTAAGCTGAAAGAGCCACCTGCCCTGCCAAAAGGAACCACCTTGGAGATGCTTACCCGGGCCCAAGGCATTTTGTTTCAAGGACAAATATTTTCAAAACTCTGTATCCCTAAGGATTCAACGATATAATCCCTGTATAGTTTATTGACTAGAAATAATAATGAAAGGTATAAAGTGATACAGAAAATATAGTTTTAAAAATATTTGTTTTGGGGAATTCCCTGGTGGCCAAATGGTTAGGACTCTGTGCTTCCAATGCAGGGGGCATGGGTTCAATCGCTGGTCAGGAAACTAAGATCCTGCAAGCCGTGTGACACAGCCAAAAAAAAAAAAAAAAAAAAAGTTGTTTTACAGAAATGTGTATTTATAATAATATTTATTCATTCCCTTTTATGCAATTTTAAATGCATATTAAATAATTACTACAGATCCACAGAATACATGAATTATCTAATCATTTTCTGTTCTGTGACAATACAGAAGTTTTGGAACTTTCACATTTCTATCTAAACATCTATTTTAGTGGAAGAATCTAAGGACTTCCTTGATTGGAAAAGACAACAAACATCATTTTTAATCAATTACTGCTTACACAAAGTTACACAAAGTCAACCAATGGGGCACTAAAGGAAGGAGAGGAATGAAACGGCAAATAAAGAATAATCAAACAGTTATCCACACTGAGGGCGGGGGTGCCCAAGGAAAAGCTCTAGAACATCTGGGAAGTTAATTTAAAAATGGATTTTGGATTCAGATCTTGATAAGTCTCCCAAGAAGTTGAAAATGCATCTCACAACAGGGCTCCACATAAATCCACATAAATGAATTTATATTGAGTTGATTGATATTCTATCCTGGTGCAAGAGCAAGAAGGAAAAAAGCACCAACCTAAGACCACTAAATACCAATAAGATTGGCACTTGAATCCACAGGTTTGGACTGTCTAAAGGACAGAAGAACCAAGCAGTTGGTCAAAATAAAAAGATGAGTTACTGTGCTGAGCTGCATGTAAAGCAGGATCTTAGCGCTTCTGTTTGAAGGCTAAAATCAAATGAAATACCAAGCAGCTAAAGGGAATTTCCACCAGTGTGGCCAGCTCATCATCAAAGACCCAAAATTCAGTGCCTTGCAGAGGGGAAGACATTAAAACAAAACAAACACGCTCTGCTGGAGGACGATTTGCCTGATAGGTACCAAGGTCTAAAATAGTTTCTGCTTATCCTGATACTTCTGCAGAATATTTAAACTTTCTCTAAGGCTAAAATAAATATATAAATAAACAACCCCCATTATGCATTACTTCTCCAAATAAATTGTGGTTTCAGGCAATGTTAATCAACAAAAAGAATTAAAAAAGAAGTCTTTAAAATTAGCTATGACCTTATTTATGGCTTCATTACTTTCGAGATTTCAGTTGTTGGGTTGTTTATGTCACCTCAGCCTTTAATTTAATTGCTGCATCTCTAACTATATTAGAATAGCTTAATCAATGGTGATGGCTTGTTTTAACTCACCAAAATTTAACATTTGCAGAACATATAACACCAAAGAGCCACTTAATTCATCCATGTATTAGATGAAGTTGGATTTATACTTTGAGACTGATCCTCTATTTGGAAAGTATGATGTGAGCCAATATGACACAGCCTGACATGATTAGGGATGAGGCTGAAACAGGAGGTCTTAGGGCCCATAAACCTCATGCTGAGGGCTTGGACTGTATCTTGGAGATGATAAACAGCCACAGAATAATTTTAAGCAAGAAAACGAGATATCAGATTTTTATTTGAGATAGAAAACTCCAGGTATGGGGTGAAGTAGGGATTTGAGAATAACAAGTCTGGAGGCTGGGGGAAGAGTTACAAGACTACTGCCAGCTTCCATGTGCAGCGGAACAGAAGGAGAGAAAGGGTTTGGAATTATTTGGGATGTAAAATTGGTAGGCCTTTGTCATTGACTGATGTCTGGGGAGGGAGGCTGGCTGCAGAAGAAAGGCTTGGTCAAGAGTAAATATGTGGGTGGTGACAGCATTCACTGAGATGAGGCTGATGATACTAGAGGAGATCTGCACTGAGAAACAATGAATTTCGTTTTGGATGGGTTGGGTTCAGGTGCCTGGGAGGCACAGGAAGCATGTGCTGGTAGCTAGCTCCGAGAACCTGGGGCTTACAGAGAGGGCTGGGCTAGTGCAGACTGTGCATCACCAGTGCCTCACAGCAATTAAAACCAAAAGGAGAGATTAGGAACCAAGATGGCGGAGTAGAAGGACGTGCTCTCACTCCCTCTTGTGAGAACACCAGAACCACAACTAGCTGCTGGACAGTCATCGACAGGAAGACACTGGAACTCACCAAAAAAGACACCCCACATCCAAAGACAAAGGAGAAGCCACAATGAGACTGTAGGAGGGGTGCAATCACAGTAAAATCAAATCCCATAACTGCTGGGTGGGTGACTCACAGACTGGAGAACACTTATACCACAGAAGTCCACCCACTGGAGTGAAGGTTCTGAACCGCATGTCAGGTTCCCAACCTGGGGGTCCGGCAACGGGAGGAGGAATTCCTAGAGAATCAGACTTTGAAGGCTAGCAGGATTTGATTGCAGGACTTCGACAGGACTGGGGGAAACAGAGACTCCACACTTGGAGGGCACACACAAAGCAATGTGTGCATCGGGACCCAGGGGAAGGAGCAGTGACCCCAGGGGAGACTGAACCAGACCTACCTGCTAGTGTTGGAGGGTCTCCTGCAGAGGTGGGCGGTGGCTGTGGCTCACCATGGGGACAAGGACACTGGCAGGAGAAGTTCTGGGAAGTACTCCTTGGCGTGAGCCCTCCCAGAGTCCACCATTAGCCCCATCAAAGAGCCCAGGTAGGCTCCAGTGTTGGGTTCCCTCAGGCCAAACAACCAACAGGGAGGGAACCCAGCCCCACCCATCAGTAGTCAAGCGGATTAAAGTTTTACTGAGCTCTGCCCACCAGAGCAACAGTCAGCTCTACCCACCACCAGTCCCTCCCATCAGGAAACTTGCATAAGCCTCTTAGATAGCCTCATCCACCAGAGGGCAGAGAGCAGAAGCAAGAAGAACTACAGTCCTGCAGCCTGTGGAACAAAAACCACATTCACAGAAAGACAAGATGAAAAGGCAGAGGGCTATGTACCAGATGAAGGAACAAGATAAAACCCCAGAAAAACAAGTAAATGAAGTGGAGATAGGCAACATTCCAGAAAAAGAATTCAGAATAATGATAGTGAAGATGATCCAGGACCTCGGAAAAAGAATGGAGGCAAAGATCGAGAAGATGCAAGAAATGTTCAACAAAGACCTAGAAGAATGAAAGAACAAACAAACAGAGATGAACAATACAATAACTGAAATGTAAAATACACTAGAAGGAGTCAATAGCAGAATAACTGAGGCAGAAGAACAGACAAGTGACCTGGAAGACAGAACGGTGGAATTCACTGCTGTGGAACAGAATAAAGAAAAAAGAATGAAAAGAAATGAAGACAGCTTAAGAGACCTCTGGGACAACATTAAACACAACAACACTCGCATTATAGGGGTCCCAGAAGGAGAAGAGAGAGAGAAAGGACCAGAGAAAATATTTGAAGAGATTATAGTCGAAAACTTCCCTAACATGGGAAAGCAAATAGCCACCCAAGTCCAGGAAGCAGAGTGAGTCACATACAGGATAAACCCAAGGAGAAACACACAGAGACACATAGTAATCAAACTGGCAAAAATTAAAGACAAAGAAAAATTATTGAAAGCAGCAAGGAAAAAATGACAACATACAAGGGAACTCCCATAAGGTTAACAGCTGATTTCTCAGCAGAAACTCTACAAGCCAGAAGGGAGTGGCATGATATACTTAAAGTGATGAAAGGGAAGAACCTACAACCAAGATTACTCTACCCGGCAAGGATCTCATTCAGATTCGATGGAGAAATCAAAAGTTTTACAGACAAGCAAAAGCCAAGAGAATTCAGCACCACCAAACCAGCTCTACAACAAATGCTAAAGGAACTTCTCTGAGTGGGAAACACAAGAGAAGAAAAGGACCTACAAAAACAAACCCAAAACAATTAAGAAAATGGTCACAGGAACATACATATAGATAATTACCTTAAACGTGAATGGATTAAATGCTCCAACCAAAAGACACAGGCTTGCTGAATGGATACAAAAACAAGACCCGTATATATGCTGTCTACAAGAGACCCACTTCAGACCTAGGGACACATACAGACTGAAAGTGAGAGGATGGAAAAAGATATTCCATGCAAGTGGAAATCAAAAGAAAGCTGGAGTACCAATACTCATATCAGGTAAAATAGACTTTAAAATAAAGAATGTTACAAGAGACAAGGAAGGACACTACATAATGATCAAGGGATCAATCAAAGAAGTAGCTATAACAATTATAAATCTATATGCACCCAACATAGGAGCACCTAAATACATAAGGCAACTGCTAACAGCTCTAAAAGAGGAAATCGACAGTTACACAATAATACTGGGGGACTTTAACCCCTCACTTACACCAATGGACAGATCATCCAAAATGAAAATAAATAAGGAAACAGAAGCTTTAAATGACACAATAGACTAGACAGATTTAATTGATATTTATAGGACATTCCATCCAAAAACAGCAGATTACACTTTCTTCTCAAGTGCGCATGGAACATTCTCCAGGATAGATCACATCTTGGGTCACAAATCAAGCCACAGTTAATTTAAGAAAATTGAAATCATATCAAGCATCTTTTCTGACCACAACGTTATCAGATTAGAAATGAATTACAGGGAAAAAAACGTAAAAAACACAAACACATGGAGGCTAAACACTACATTACTGAATAACCAAGAGATCACTGAAGAAATCAAAGAGGAAATCAAAAAATATCTAGAGACAAATTACAATGAAAACACAACAATCCGAAACCTATGGGATGCAGCAAAATCAGTTCTAAGAGGGAAGTTTATAGCAATACAATCCTACCTCAAGAAACAAGAAAAATCTCAAAGAAACAATCTAACCTTACACTTAAAGGAACTAGAGAAAGAAGAACAAACAAAACCCAAAGTTAGCAGAAGGAAAGAAATCATCAAGATCAGAGCAGAAACAAATTAAATAGAATCAAAGAAAACAACAGCAAAGATAAATAAAACTAAAAGCTGGTTCTTTGAGAAGATAAACTAAATTGATAAACCATTAGCCAGACTCATCAAGAAAAAGAGGGAAAAAAAAAAAGAAAAAGAGGGAGAGGATTCAAATCAATAAAATTGGAAATGAAAAAGAAGTTACAACAGACACCGCAGAAATACAAAGCATCCTAAGAGACTACTACAAGCAACTCTATGCCAATAAAATGGACAACCTGAAAGAAATGGACAACTTCTTAGAAAGGTATAACCTTCCAAGACTGAACCAGGAAGAAACAGATAATATGAGCAGACCAATCACAAGTAATGAAATTGAAACTGTGATTAAACATCTTCCAACAAACAAAAGTCCAGGACCAGATGGCTTCACAGGTGAATTCTATCAAAAATTTAGAGACGAGCTAACATCCATCCTTCTCAAGCTCTTCCAAAAAATTGCAGAGGAAGGAACACTCCCAAACTCATTCTATGAGGCCACCATCACCCTGACACCAAAACCAGAAAAAGACAGTACAAAAAGAGAAAATTACAGACCAGTATCACTGATGAATATAGATGTAAAAATCGTCAACAAAATACTAGCAAACAGAATCCAACAACACATTAAAAGGATCATACACCATGATCAAGTGGGATTTATCCCAGGGATGCACGGATTCTTCAGTATATGTAAATCAATCAATGGGATAAACCAGAGTAACAAACTGAAGAATAAAAACCATATGATCATCTCAATAGATGCAGAAAAAGCTTTTGACAAAATTCAACACCCATTTATGATAAAAATTCTCCAGAAAGTGGGCATAGAGGGAACCTACCTCAACATAATAAAGGTCATACACGACAAACCCACAGCAAACATCATTCTCAATGGTGAAAAACTGAAAGCATTTCCTCTAAGATCAGGAAAAAGACAAGGATGTCCACTTTCACCACTATTACTCAACATAGTTTTGGAAGTCCTAGCCACGGCAATCAGAGAAGAAAAAGAAATAAAAGGAATACAAATTGGAAAAGAAGAAGTAAAACTGTCACTGTTTGCAGATGACAGGATACTATACATAAAGAATCCTAAAGATGCCACCATAAGACTACTAGAGCTAATCAATGAATTTGGTAAAGTTGCAGGATACAAAATTAATGCACAGAAATCTCTTGCATTCCTATACACTAATGATGAAAAATCTGAAAGAGAAATTAAGGAAACACTCCCATTTACCATTGCAACAAAAAGAATAAAATACCTAGGAATAAACCTTTTGTCTAGGGAGACAAAAGACCTGTATGCAGAAAACTATAAGACACTGATGAAAGAAATTAAAGATGCTAGCAACAGATGGAGAGATATACCATGTTCTTGGATTGGAAGAATCAATATAGTGAAAATGACTATACTACCCAAGGCAATCTACAGATTCAATGCAATCCCTATGAAATTACCAATGGCATTTTTTACGGAACTAGAACAAAAAATATTAAAATTTGTATGGAGACACAAAAGACCCCGAATAGCCAAAGCGGTCTTGAGGGAAAAAAACGGAGCTGGAGGAAACAGACTCCCTGACTTCAGACTATACTACAAAGCTACAGTAATCAAGACAATATGGTACTGGCACAAAAACAGAAACATAGATCAATGGAACAAGATAGAAAGCCCAGAGGTAAACCCACGCACCTATGGTCAACTAATCTATGACAGTGGAGGCAAGGATATACAATGGAGAAAAGACAGTCTCTTCAAAAAGTGGTACTGGGAAAACTGGACAGCTACATGGAAAAGAATGAAATTAGAACACTCCCTAACACCATACACAAAAATAAACTCAAAATGGATTCGAGACCTAAATGTAAGACCGGACACTATAAGACTCTTAGAGGAAAACATAGGAAGAACACTCTTTGACATAAATCACAGCAAGATCTTTTTTGATCCACCTCCTAGAGTAATGGAAATAAAAACAAAAATAAACAAATGGGACCTAATGAAAGTTCAAATCTTTTGCACAACAAAGGAAACCATAAACAAGACGAAAAGACAACCCTCAGAATGGGAGAAAATATTTGCAAACGAATCAATGGGCAAAGGATTAATCTCCAAAATATATAAACAGCTCATGCAGCTCAATATTAAAAAAACAAACAACCCAATCCAAAAATGGGCAGAAGACCTAAATAGACATTTCTCCAAAGAAGACATACAGATGGCCAAGAAGCACATGAAAAGCTGCTCAACATCACTAATTATTAGAGAAATGCAAATCAAAACTGCAATGAGGTATCACCTCACACCAGTTAGAATGGGCATCATCAGAAAATCTACAAACAATAAATGCTGGAGAGGGTGTGGAGAAAAGGGAACCCTCTTGCACTGTTGGTGGGAATGTAAATTGATACAGCCACTATGGAGAACAGTATGGAGGTTCCTTAAAAAACTAAAAATAGAATTACCATATGATCCAGCAATCCCACTACTGGGCATATACCCAGAGAAAACCACAATTCAAAAAGACACATGCACCCCAATATTCATTGCAGCACTATTTACAATAGCCAGGTCATGGAAGCAACGTAAATGCTCATCAACAGACAAATGGATAAAGAAGATGTGGTACATATATACAATGGAATATTACTCAGCCATAAAAAGGAATGAAATTGGGTCATTTGTAGAGACATGGCTGGATCTAGAGACTGTCATACAGAGTGAAGTAAGTCAGAAAGAGAAAAACAAATATATTTACGCATATATGTGGAACCTAGAAAAATGGTATAGGGTTTGCAGGGCAGAAATAGAGACACAGATGTAGAGAACAAACGTATGGACACCAAGGGGGGGAAGCGGCAGGGGTTGGGGGTGGTGGTGTGATGAATTGGGCGATTGGGATTTACATGTATACACTGATGTGTATAAAACTGATGACTAATAAGGACCTGCTGTATAAAAAAAATAAATAAAATTCAAAAATTAAAAAAAAAAGAAAATGGCCTTCCACCATTAATTTTATAATTTCTTCTTCTTTCCAAATTTTGGTTAAATTTTTAAAAAATCAATAATATGGAAATAGGATGAGTTATTCATTACAAGTACTGACATTAATATTGTTTTTCTAAGAGCTGAAATTGTCTTCTTTTATTAAAGGTGTTAATTCAAAAAAAAAACCCAAAAGGAACGTGTAGAGAATAGCAGTGGTCCATAGCTATTCCCTTAGGGGATCCAAAGTTAGGGGACAAATAGAAGAGACTCTCTAAAGAGACAGTGAAGGAATAGTCAGAAAGGAAGGAGGAAGCAAGAGAGAGCAGTATTGTACATAGAAACTAAGAGAACAGAGCTTCACGGAGGCCAGAGTGACCCAGAGGGAAAGAACAGAAGTGTTCACTAAACCAGGAGTCCAGGAGGCCACTGGGAAACTAACACAGCATGGTTGCTGGAACCAATGCCCACAAACCTACTGCCTTAAGATAACTACAGTTTATCATATTTGGGTGCTGGAGGTCAGAAGTCTGAAATTGGTTTCACTGGGCTTAAACCAAGGTGCTAGCAGGGCTGGTTCCCTCTGGAGGCTCTAGAGGAGAATCTGCCTTCTGGCTTTAACCACCTTCTAGAATCCACCGCCCTCCTGGGCTCAAGGCTCCCTCCTGTCTTCACAGCAGCAGCCTGCATCTTTTTTTTTTTTTTTTGCACATTTAAAAAATTTATTGTGGTAAGAACACTTAACATGAGATCTTCCTTCTCAACAAATTTTCAATTTACATTTCAACAAGCATTCAATACAGTGTTTTGATCTATGGGCACAATGTTGTATAGCAGATCTCAGGAAGCTTTTCATCTTGCATAACTGAAATTTCATACCCATATATTAGCAATCCCCCATTTCCCTCTCCCGCAGCCCTGGCAACTATGATTCTATTCTTTGCTTCTTTAAGTTTGACTATTTTAGATACCTCATATAAATTTGAGTTATGCAGTATTTTTTCTTCTGTGATTGACTTATTTCATTTAGCGTAACGTCCTCAAGGCTCATTTTTGTTGTTGCCTATTGCAGGATTTCCTTTTTTAACCTACATCTTCAAGTCTCTCTCCAACCTTGACTCTCCCACCTCCTTCAATTATGATCCACTGGGCCCATCTGGAGAATCCAGGGAAACGTCCCCATTTTAAGATCTTTAACGTAATCAGATCTGCAGCGTCCTTTTTCCTGCATGAAGTAACATATTTACAGGTTCCAGAGACTAGGGCAGGGGCATCTTTGGGGGACCATTATTATGCCTACCATGTGGAGTGAACAAGATGTAGGAAAGAAGAAACAGCAGTCTCTATCAATCCTAGATTAATCTTTCAAGAAGTCTGGATTAGAAGTGAAGAGGAAAAATAGGGCAGAGAATAGCCAGAGGTTAAAAAACAATTTTTTTTTTTTTTAAACAGCATGATCAGGACATCATGTTCACCAGCTACGCAGAAGTGACAGCAGAGACACACAGGCTAAGAAGGGACCAGGAGGGAAGCCTGAGGAGCAGGCCCCTTGCAGGGGTGGGGCTGGGATCCAGAAGGGTGCTCCCAGGCCCGGCCAAGAGGAAGGAAAACCCATCCTCAGCAAGCAGGGAGAGAGAGATGGTCCAGGCACAGACAGAGGAGGTAGATGGAGCTGGCCAAGGTCAGAGACGGGTAGCGGGGACACTTAGATGGGGCCAGGGTGGAGCTCATTCATCAGCAAAACATGTGCAAAACACATGTTACAATGAGACGGATTCCATTTGAAAATCACTTTCTCACATCTCAAGAAAAGCCGAGATTAAAAAAAAAATAACTAAGTAAATGTAAGTAAATAAAATTGTATTTGACTTTTTGAATAGCAAATACAACTTTGTTATATGACCCAACCTTTTAAAAAGAGCACTTGTTTAATAACAGCCTGTAGCTAAGAAAATTAGTTTTGTTCTGTGTTTGCCAGACTTCTTTTGACACAACTGGATTCCAGTTTTTAATGGGGGAAAAAACAAGTTCACAGAGGTCTTTTCTTTTAAAATCGGCATTTTCTCTTTAGTCGTAAAATGCATGCAAAAAGCATATGATTATGGTATTTATGTTTCCATTAAGGTGTCCTCAGCAAGCTGGGGGAGTCTAGCCTACTATTTTCCTGCTATTTAGATTTACAGCAGCGCAGTAACTGTTTTATTTCAATTATGTTTGAGGACAATGCTCTCTTGGTGGCAAATGATTGCATGGTGACAGTCAGCAAATGTCCATTAGAGCTGTCTTTCTGTGGAGTTTTTAACTACAGATTCTGGGATCTGACTATAAAAATATGAATTGCATAGTGTCCTCAAATAAATAAAAAACATTATTGACCGACATTCCATCAATTCTTTGCTAGAATTCAAAGCACACGAAATTTTGAATTGAAACTGTATAACTTACATGAAAAGAAACTTTTTGGTAAGTGTCAAGAAACACTGAATAAAGTTTATGAATAACACACCTGCAGGCTGACCTTTTGAATAAAATGATGATTCGGTCATAGGTGAAAAATGGGCATTTATGAATGCCCAGTCAAAGCTGTACCCAATATGGAAATTATAAATTATAAATTATTTCACCTCTTCACTGTAAAGAGACCTTACTAAACTAACCGATAATGGAGTTCCAGTTTGTTTTTGATTAGCCCAAGAATAGTACTGTTCAAAGGGTGGATGGACCAATTGCATTAGTCAACTGAGGTGCTTGTTGAAAATGTGAGTTCTTAGTCCCCAGCCAGATCTACTGCATCAGGATATCAATGGGTGGAGGTCAACACTGGCGAGAAGCACTCCACGTTCTTGATATACATGCCAAAATGTGAAAGATCACTGTTCTAGAATGCAGGCTTTCATAATTCTTAAGAGCATGATCCCTACCTGCCTGGCCCACCAGAGGACAATCTGATGTAAAGAGGAATGTCAACATTTTCGCCAAGGTTTGAGAAGTCCAAGCCTCTGTATCTCCATGGAGCACTGAAGCTTGGAATCAGCAAAACTTTCATGAAAGTAAAACAGGAAGAACTTCAAAGACTTCCATGAAAGTACAAAACGAATACCTTCAAATTCGCAAAAAACAAACTGAAATTGATGACTCATGTCCTGACACCACTGTCCCCCTAACTCATTCTCATATAAGCCATTTTTTCAGTACCCACCATCTACTTTTTCTTCCAAGTATTTATACTATAGAAGCAATCTGGTATGCCTCACACTGAACTCAATAAGTCCTAATTTAAAGAGAAATGGTTCATGATATGATGTGATTTATGGAGAACACTTAGTGACCAACCTACTTGATGACTGAACTGTGGGCATCAGAGAACTGCATCCCCACACTTTTATATGTATGTTAAGTATAAGGAATAAAACCATCTTTATTCATTCCATTTTCATTTCTTGCTTGTTTCTGTATCCGCATGGGGACGCTGTGCTTTCCTGAGAGTAAGTGCCCATTGCCCAACTTATAATACCAACAGCAAACACCTAAATAGTGCTTACTGTGGACCAGGCACTGTGCTAAGTGCTTGAAAGATATTAACAAACTTAGTCCACCCCAAGCCTAATGAGGTAAGTACCACTATTATCCCCATTTTACAGATGAGGAAAATGAAGCACAGAGTTCACACTGATGGTGGACGAGCCCAGAACCAAAGTCAGGCAGTGTGTATCTTGGACATCACACTTAGCTGCCTCTGATTTTATAACAGGGGACTTCCCTGGTAGTGCAGTGGGTAAGACTCTGCACTCCCAACGCAGGGGGTCCAGGTTCGATTCCTGGTCGGGGAACTAGATCCCACATGCATGCCTCAACTAAGAGTTCGCATGCCGCAACAAAGAAGTCCATGTGCTGCAACTAAGACCTGGTGCAACCAAATAAATAAATAAATGAAATTTTTAAAAAAAGTTTCTGCTTTTATAACAGGATTATTGATAGAGGTAAGAGAGAGTGGTATATCAGAGTTAAGAATGATAAATGCTGTCAGTAACACTGCACTGCAAATTTGAAGGCTGCTAAGAGAGCAAATCTTGAAAGTTCTCATCACAAGGGAAACAATTTTTTTTAATTTTTCATGGTGACACGTGGTAACTATATATTGCACTGATCATTTCACAATGTGTACAAATGTTGAATTAGTGTGTCATACACCCAAAACTAATACAATATTGTATGTCAATTATACTTCAAATACATCAATAAAAAAAGAAGGATAAATGCTAGCAGATATTTGATTGATAACATTTCTTTAAGTAGAGGCTAGCAGAACGAAAGGCAGAAGAGATTATTGAATGACACTGAAGAATCTCACAATTCTTACTTAATTTCACAAAATATTGTGGCAATGATTTGACTAGGGGGTAGTTCTCCAGTGTGTAGACAATCTTGATATAAAGAGGATGATTCCCTTGGGCTCTTGTGTGCATGATTCCCTAAACTCAGAATGGTGTTGGGCATGAAACAGTACCCTGACAGAGGGAGACTTAGGCAAGGAAGGGCTCAGTTCCCAGGTAACAGGAGCAGAGTGTGGGCATCCCAGGACTGAAGCCACTGCTCCAGGGCCCAGGCTGCCTCCCTCTTCCTCCATGTGGCCTTCATCCTCAGCCTTATTACATGAGCCCCATCTAAGGGCACCATCCAAATCCAGGCAGGGAGAAGGGAAAATGGCAAAGAGAAAAAGCTGAGTCGGCTCTATTTTCATCAGGAAAAACCTAGCTTGGCAGAAAGTCCCATCCTATGAGACTGTGGATCCTATAAATGAGTCCCACTTAGCTCATTCATCAGAATAACGTCCCATGGTCACCTCTTACTGCAAGGGAGCCCGGGAAATTGGAAATTTTAAGCTGGGCACATTGCCAGCCTGAACAAAATGGGGATCCTCTTAGGTAAGGAAGAGGGGGAGAAGAGGTGCTGGGTAGGCGACTAGCAGTGTCTCCCACGGTAGGGGAAAAACATGGGAACACAGAGGCGCTGCATCAGAAGACATAGCAATCACATAGGAAATACACTCCGCCAAAGAGATACAGGACTAGGAATCATTTACAATAGCTACATCTTTGAGGTCTCTGGTTATAAGCAGGATAAACGTAAGTGCACCAACACTTTTGTGAGTTTGAGCTTCGTTATTCATAGAAAACAGAAGGGTAGGGGCGACTTCTCTGGCATCCACCCAATATGAAAACTCAGAATGTTACCAAGGGCATTAATAAATAGTAGTAACAATGGCCAAAGGATACAGTCAGATAATATTTCGTGTGTCAATCCAATTAAACAGGCATGGACAATATTGCCAGACAGAGTATGAAGCTCTCCTAGAAAAAGCATTTTATAAATAATTTGTGGAAATTGAGAAAGTGTCCCATTTTGACATCAAATTCACAGCACTTAATAAATTATCCCTGGTTATTTCCACATGGGACTACCAGATCCACATTTCCATTAGATCAATCAAAATTATAAGCAATGAAATTCAGAATATGGCTTTCTTACTGAACAATAAAAATCCCAGAACAGATTCAGGCTACACTTCAGACTGTCAACGGACTGGCGATGCTCCCATGAAATCCAAAAATTTGAACAGTAAAGTTCATCTGACACCAACGGCAAACTCGGGCGAAATTTAGTTGGTGGGAGTTTCTTTATTGGGTAAAAACTCTCTCTGAGGAGTTTCAAGTTTTATGTTTCCATCATTTAACTTTTTAGGAAGTTAATAGGAGCATATTCTAGATCATCTTGTGTGTTATTTCACTGTCTGAATTTAAGTTTACAGACACAGAGGCACCAAGAAATGCTACTTTTACTGTCTCGAGTTAATGGTAAGAGAAGCAGGTCGGACTTCATGCATTAGGATGCGTGGATGCAGCACACGGGTCAAAGGTCACGGGATACAGACATGCAAAAGAACTGCAGAATCTAACTGAGAAGAGTGATGGCTGAACTGAGTCAGCCCTTGGCTTGTGGAGCGAACAAACTGAAATGAACCAGGCATGAAGCATCCACCACCATATTCATGATTTGTGTGAGACTTTAGATTTTAAAAAAACATTATTGGCCACATTAAATTAATGTTGTTCATTTGAATGTAATGGTTTTGCTGTTTTGTTTGTATTTAATTTGTAAAGATGTTTGTTTTTATAGTTACATAATGGCCATAAACAGAAGGAGTTTGGCCCTATTTTATTTTTATACATATTTAAGTAACATTATAATCAAAACAATTTAACTCTATGCGGCAGTATCAAGAGATCATCTTTTAAAGGGTCTCTAGGCTACTCAAGTCTGAGAAACACTTTCTTACAGCTTTTACTCTGACAGAAAAAGGAATGGAGGTGATGCCATTATTTCCAAACCAAATGCAAATTCAATTATAGGTTGATGAAGAAATACTTTACAGGTGCCATAATTCCCAACTTTTTGGATTAGTGAAATCATTGTTCAATGGACAGCTTATTCTCTGAAAAAATAATAATTACAAAAACACAAAACATAAATTTCTGTGATCCATTTTTAAAAAAATAAATTATATCTCTCTTGAGTTGGACACATCTTAGAAAGTCTGTAGTCCAATCACCCTTCTGGGACACTAATACATAGAACTGTAAAATCCCTGACTCACAGTTGTCTGGGATGTGCCTGAGTGAGGCTGAGAGGGGCTTTGAACATACCGATGTGTATGATGTGATTCTGAGCTCTTCTCCCCAAGACCAAAGCCTCCTCTGGAACGTGTTGCTGAGTGGGATTTTGACGGAAATGAATTAGGAGGCTGAGTTTCGGTCTGAGGTCAGCTTGGGGCAGAACTGAGTCTGCAGGCTGGGATGCTGGGGACCCTAGTAGTCAGGACCCTGGACACAGAAGGCCTTTGGAAAATCTGCAGAGATCTTCAGGAGGCTTAGACTCTCGTAGGGCACTGGGGTTTAAACGGGGGTTTAAAGCAACCATTTCTGGACCCCAGGAGCTGGAGAGACCCCTTCTGACTCCCAGCTCTGTCAGGGGGGATTTCTGAGCCATGTGAATAATCACTATAAGTCACTATCTTTTAGATTTTCAAACTAGATGTGGAAGGTGCTGAAAATGATCAATGCTTTTATCAATGATCAATAACACGTTAACGAATTTTCTTTTAGTTCCTCCAGGAGGTACTAACTGGCAGTGCCAGTGTTGCTGCCGTGCCTTCTCCCGGGAAAACACTTGCCACGGGGCATCCATGGCCTTCAAGTGCGATTTGACCTTTGACCAACAGCTTTCACAAGTACAGCAAAAACCTAGTAAAAGTTTCTTAAGAAAATGTCACTCGCTGACAATAACCTTATTCTTTGAATCCTGATACATTCGTATTAGATAATAAGCACAGTGAACACCAAAGGGGTTTAAATAAACCATAAGCCTCCTATGTTAACTTACAAGGCTCACTCCTTACAATCAACACCAAATAGATCTTCATAAAACAACTTTTAAAAACGCTAAAACCACACAAAACCAAACAAAAAAGAAAGAACAGAACAACAATCCGACTAGCTTTCCCTAAGATCTGCTTCTCCTTTTGCTACTCTTTAAAACGTTTCTATCTGGGTTTGCCTGAGGGTTACCTGTTGCCTTTGCAAACCTTTATTAAAAATAGCCGCAAGTAAATAGCTAAAACATAGACAGCTTGCAAAATAAAGCAGCCAAATAACACATGGGTGCTAGAGGCAAAGGAATTCCAACGCATCTCTAGTCTTGTAGGGGTTCATAAAGTACAGCACCAGCATCAGACCCGGGAACTTGTTAGAAATGCAAATTCTCAGGCTCCACTCCAGTCCTACGGAATCAAAATTCTGGTGAAGGGTTAATCCAACTGTGTTTTAAGAAGCCCTCCAGGTATCTGATGTGTCCTAAAGAAACACTAGTTTGAAGTGAGACCTAATATTTTTAAAGCCTAGCTTCATTATACAGCAATGATTATAAGACGCCACTACAAGATGGGATGGAATGAGTGTATTCTTTATGATGATAGTATGCATGTGTTTCAAATAAAAAGAAATGAATATTATTTTCTTCATGAACTAAACTTTATATGGTGCTTGAATACATAAATGAAGGAGCTGAAGATCTGTTTCTAAATTGTTTCAGATAAAATTTGAAATAAATATATAACCATTAACATAGGGTCAGCATTGCACTCCTCTGTGCTACACTAATATACACAGTCAGACCTGTGGTCTGTGGCTACTAACAAGCAATTTGAAGACTGGCTATACTATACATCTCATTCACTAATTCTTTCATGATATGAAATCATGTCACCAAAAAAAAAAAAAGTGGCCCAAATCAATCATAATTGGAACAAATCATGTCACTGCCCATCTATTTAACTACCACGACTAGAGGCTCTCCTAGCAATAAAAGGAAATATGCCTTAAATAGAAGAACCATAGTTTCAAGTTTGCTTCTTATTTGAGTTATAAACTACAGGTAGTTCTTCCATCTGAAACCATTTTAAAACAAGATGACATATTTGGGGATCATGAGACAAGCTATCAAAATCTCTACTGCTCCTTCCATTAGGCTTCAATTTGTGTAAACTCAATACTCTTAGACACAAGGGGTTTTTAAAGGCCATTAATAAAAGGCAGTTCTAGTTTGAGAATTGATGAACAATCTACTCCCTTGTCACAAACTATATAAAAGTTGATTTGGAAGCAATACCTTGACTGCTCCAGGAGCCTACCTGTCTGCAGGTAAAGGTTTGGAATTCCGCGGCTTCTTCACTTGGGCATACAAAGCATCCATCATATGCCCTTCTCTCGGGCTCTGGGGTCTGGTGCTGAGAGCCATGGAACCTTCATAGGAAGAAATTCCCCCGTACATCAGCTCATCATCACAGCCAAATGTCCGATGAAATTCTTGGATTTCAGCATAGTCACGCTCCCGAGCCTGTCGCTCCCTAAATTCTCGAGTTTTGGCTTGAATCCTGTAAAATTATAACAAGTTGGAACAAGAGAAACTATGCCTTTCCTAAGAACTGCATATAGAAACATTCATCAAAATACGTTGTAAAATACCTATTATTTCATGTAGTTCTAAGAAGATAGATAGGATAAACGATGTTATATTCATTCTAGATTGTCAGGGTAATGTCATGGATGCTCAAAAATTATCATTTCAGATAGCTTTGTTCATGTCAGTAAGACATAGTCATGATTTACATCTTCATTTAAATTATCACTTATTAACTAGCTTTCAAAATTCACTAGGAATAGTTTTAGGCATCCACTTGGGTTTTACTCATGAAATTTTTTGAGGCAAAAAGTTACTTTTTGAAAAGTTACACACACATATACTATATATGTATACATTTATGTGTGGGTGCACCATATACAATCTTACTCATTACAAATATACCATACACATTCAACATACTATGAAGATTAACCATGAATCCACACCACAATTCTTTATTAATGGCAAAAGAAGATCTCAGTTTAATGATACTGACTTTGATTTTATGTGATGTATACAGAACTGGCAAATCCTGAGACAAAGGACAAGAAGGCATGTATCTAATCAAATTTTGAAATAAAACTTGCCTGTGTTATAACTAAGAAACAGACCTTAAATAACCCCTTTTACTGAAGATATGTTTAAATATTTCCTAAGATTTTATTAAGCTACTTGGTACAAAGTCCTCTTCAACCTATTAAAATAATATATGTCCTAAGATGGTCTTAGTTAGCTGAAGATAATTCAACTACCCTTAATAGAATTTTGATAACTTCTGATGGGAAAAAAATATTTCTATTACATACTAACAAATTTAAATGTTAACTTAAAAGTGAAGTCCTATCTATAAAAAGCAATACTTTCAGCTGTGTTTAATATCTTATTGCAAAGTTATTTACCTTTTTCATACTTGAAGTAGACCACTGCTAGCATAAATGATACATAAATGCATTCAAAAGAATACAGAAAAGATAAAAAATCAATGAAAAATCAGTCCAATAATAAAAAAGAAAACTACAGGCCAACGTTCCTCATGAATACAGAAACAAAATTCCTTAACAGAATATTAGCAAATAGAATTTGGAAATATATAAAAAGAATTACACACCATGACCAAGTGATGTCTACTGCAGGAATGCAAGGCTGGTTCAATTTTGAAAAATCAATCAATGTAATACATCATATTAATAGGCTAAAGAAGAAAAATCACATGATTATATCAACTGATGCAGAAAATGCATCTGACAAAATTCAACACCCTCATGACAGAAATCCTCAAAAAACTAGTAATAGAGCAGAACTAACTTCCTAACCTTGATAAAAAGCATCTATAAAAAACCTACTGGTAACATAATGGAGAAAGACTGAATGCTTTCCCTTAAGATTAGGGAAAAGGTAAGGATGCCTGCTCCCACCATGATAATTCAACAGGGTGCTGGGAATTCTAGACAATGAAACAAGCCTAGAAAAGGAAATAAATGGCATACAGATTGGAAAGGAAGAAATAAAACTGTTCTTATTTGTAGATAATATGATGGTCTTTGTAGAAAATCCCAAGGAATCTACAAAAATCTCCTAGAACTAAAAAGAAAGTTCAGTAAGGTCACAGGATACAACATTAGTATACAAAAATCCATTGTATTTCTATATGCTGGCAATGAACACAGATGCCAAAATTAAAAATACAATGTCATTTACAATCAATAAAAAATGAAATACTTAGATTATAATGGTTGGTTTATAGATATACATAAAATACATAGATGTAAACCTAACATAACATGTACAGGACTTATATGCTGAAAACTATACAATGATGATGAAAGAAATCAAGGAAGATCTAAAACCTGGAGAAACAAATGGTATTCACGGATGAAAGACTCGACATAGTAAAGTCAGTTCTCCCCAAGCTGATATGTAGTTTTAATGTAATTCCTATAAAAAACCCAACAAGGTTCTAGTAAATATAGACAAGATTATATTTAAATTTATATGAAAAGGCAAAGGATAGAACAGCTAAACAATTGTGAAGAGAACAATAATGTCGGAGGAATCACACTTCCTGATTGCAAGACTGGTAATACACCTGTAATAATCAAGATGGTGTGGTTTCTGTGGAGTGATAGACACTTAGATCAATAGAACAGAATAAAGAACCCAGAAATATACAACAAGTATGGCCAACTGATTTCTCGTAATTGTACAAAAGCAATTCAATGAAATAAAACAGTCTTTTCAACAAATAGTGCTGAAGCAATTAGACATCCATAGGCAAAAATGAAAACAAAACAGAACAAAACCCACATTGAATTTAAACTTCATGCCTTATACAAAAATTAACTCAAAATGGATCACAAATTTAAATGTAAAATGTAAAACTATAATACTTTAGAAGAAAACATAGAAGAAAATTTTTAGGACCTAGCAATGGTGAAGAATTCTTAGAAATGATACCAAAAGCATGATCCATAAAAGAAAAACCAGATAAACTGGACAACATCAAAATTAAAGCATTTCCTCTGTAAAAATGTTAAGAGAATGAAAAGACAAGTACAGACTGGGAGAAAATATTTGCAAACCACATATTTGACAAAGGACTCATGTCCAGAGTATATAAAGAACACTCAAAACTCAACAATGAGAAAACAATGCAATTAGAAGGGCAAAAGACATGATGCAATATTTCTCTGAAAAGAATATACAGATGACAAATAGGTACATGAAGAGATGTTCAACATCAGCAGCCATTAGGGAAATGCAAATTAAGATCACTACACACCTATTAGATCAGCTAAAATAAAAACAGTGATGCTAACAAATGCTGGCAAGAACGTAGGGAAACTGGCTCTCTCACACACTGCTGTTGAAAAGGTAAAATCATACAGCCATCATGGAAACTAGTCTGGCAGTTTCTTACAAAACTAGACATGTACTTATCATACCACTCAGCAATTGCATTCCTGAGCATTTATCCCAAAGAAATGAAAACTCAAGTCCATGCAAAAACCTGTACACAATTGTTCCTAAACACTTTATTTCTAATATTCAAAAACTGGAAATAACCAAAATATCTTACGATAGGTGAATGGTTGAAGAAACATCCATAGCATAGAATACTGCTCAGCAATAGAAATAAACAGACTACCATTACACACGGCAACTTGAATCGATCTCAGGGGTATTGCGCTATGTGAAAAAAAAAAGTCAACCTCAAAAGGTCACAGACTATAAGATTTCATTTATGTAACACCACTGAAATGACAAAATTATAGACATGGTGAACAGATTAATGGTGCTAATCTGTAAGCAAGGGGTGAGTGGGACTATAAAAGGAGATATTTGTGATAAAATAATTCTGTTTCTTAATTGCAGTAGTGGTTACATGAATCTACACATGTGATAAGATGACACAGAACTATACACACAGGTGTATCAATGTCAACTTCCTGGTTTCAATATTGTATTATACTTATGTAAGTTGTAACACCCATAAGAGAAGTAGGAACTCAAATTCTAATGTCAAATTTATCTAAATTTATAGTAGATTTTTTATTACAGTCTACTTATTCATTTAGGAGCAAATATGACAGTCGAGGATGGCATTATAGAAGCTGATTACCATGAAATACTAGATATCCACAATGAAAAAGTTTATAAGTTCAGAGATAATTTTATTCTTTGCACCATACTGTCTTTTTGACTGTATTCAGCCAGAACAACTTTCAAGAGAGGGAAATGACTTCTTTCTTCAACTCAGTGGGGTATTATTTTGAAGCTCAATTAGGATCACTTATTTCACAACCCACTTTACTACTATATTTGGTCACCATCGGACAATCACCTAATCATAGGTAATATTCAGGGTGAGTGGGCACTCACACAAGTCTTGAAGCTTGGGAACCCAAAGAAATTTGAGGGGATATATTAGAAATAAAACCAAAACTTCTGAATTTGGAGAACCTCTTGAAACCAAAGGCAGTGATTTGGATTGGTTTAAAAATGATTGAACCCTGTGGTTGGTTAAAAGTGAAACTGCTCTTGCTTACTGAGGTTGGAAAGTGTGGCACTGTTAAGCCATCAGAAAAAGAGAACAGGGCAGTCTCTTCTTAAGGGAAGCACGAAACCTAGATAATCTCCCCAAACTACTTACACATCAGTTTCAACGTATTATTGATGGGTCCTGGATTTGAATGTTCTTTTGTTCCAAATTACACAGAAACTCATGTTGACTGGAGGTCAATTTCTGACAAGTCAATGGCTCAGAAGAAATGCTTAGTGGCATGAGGAACAAATCATAAATGCCAGTTCTCAATTGCTTTCTTTTACCCAAAGTTGCACATTATGACTAATTGTCACTCATCACTACATCCAATAAACATTACAGTCACATCTATAGTACCTTCTAAAAACACTGATTTTTTTTTCCCTAAGCTCCAATAACATAAAAAATTATATTTTTATTGTTTACCTTGTCATTACCAATAAATTTATTCCCAAAGTTATAAAAGCTGTTTGTATCCCTCCTTTCCATGCTAGTGGTTCCTACTTTTGACGGAAACCTTAGAATAAAACTACAGTATACCTGCGGCCACCAACGGTGGGACTGGCCACAAAGGACTGACAAATCTGGTTATTAGCCTGAACCAATGTATATTTTAAAGTTCATCCTAGAAATCAATGCTAATGAAGCTTGCTGTGCAAATGGCCCTAAAAAGTAGAGTTTTAAAAGGAGGAATGCACTGTGGTTTTGGTGCATTTTAGACAATTCAGTCAACAAAAGACACACAATGATTTTTTATATACTTTTACATTTGAATGTCTTGTTTATTATAAAGTGAGAAAAGGGACTTTGCAACACAACCAAAAGTTATATACACATGTTGTATATTTTCACGTTCACATTTACATTTCATATTTTCATTTTCATATTTTTCTTATTTCAGAAAAAAACATTTGGCTCAGGGGAGAAAATAGCATAGTTTAAGGAAACTTTTCAAAAAGAGGGTATCTTGCAGTGTAGCCCTTAACAGTTCCAGATGGTCAATGCTATAAAAGGACACCCCCTCCGCTCTTTTACGGTGACCCTGGGGTCACAAATTATCTCTAAGATGTAAGAGTCATCCATTTTTCTGAACAGTCAGGTTGTTGTTTAGCATTATCCATCTAATTTATCTCGGGCCAAACCTCACCAACGACAAAAGTAACTGATTAGCCCAAAACTTAGCCAAAGAAATAAATGTCTATTGCTTTAAGCAGTCCAGAAAGTCGTTCTGAGCCATAAACAAGAGAACCATTCTGAGGTTTAAATGATGGCAGACAGCTGTTCTGACATTGATGGGCAACATCTTCACGCACTATTTTCCTGTTCTTGGAATGTTAACAAAAATATTAAAACAACCATTAAAACTTTTTAAACTTTTTACTAAGACCTTTTAAAATGTTAGTAAAGAATTCATCATTTCAATTTGGTTATGTTCAAACATAACTATTCACACCTTTCTTTTTTGTTAGGGAAAAAAAACAGTCGTTTCCATTATGATAATGAAATTGCCTTGAACCTGCATAGAAAAGAATACACAAAATAATGTAATATACTAAATAAAGTAATAAGGTTAATTTCTTTCCTGCTGTCACTAAATTCATGCTAACGGTCTCTCTTCAGCTTGACATCAATTAATGATTTTCATTCCAGACTGGTTGCAGTGTTCACTACCCTTTTCTCTAATTAAAATGGATGATGCATGAGGAAGATAAAACACACAAGACTTCTGTTCTTGTAACATTTCTATTCATTAGAATTTTTGTTTTTTACAATAAATGGCTTTTAGCACTAATTGCACTAGAGTAAAATGAAAATAACTTTTTATGACTATGAAGTATAGCTTTTCTATAGCCAGAAAAGATATAAGGCTTGAGAAGCACAACTGAAGAACAACTTCTCAGGATGGAAAAATCAATGGTTACTTAAATTACTCTGCTGTATCCAAAATACTTCCATTTCCAAAGCTATGTAGCCTCAATACATGGAATGTATTGAATCATGCATTTTTTAAAAAGACTCCAAGAAGCAGAAAGTAACATTTAATGATTTTAATTTAAAAAAACAAAACACTTTTAACATCTACAGAAGATAGAATATACTAATATTAGTTTAACATAAAAATTAAAATAAACTTCAGATTGCTACATACTAGATAAGGGTTAACTATCTTCAAAAGAATATTTAAGAGCTTGAAATCAACTCTTTTGGGAAACATTTTACCCCCAACTTATTGCACTACCATCCAGAAGCCTCAGTCTGGGAATAAATTTCCTGGATCTTTTCCCAACAATATTTCCTCTCTCTAAAAATCAGTATTACAGAAATTCGTCAAATAAAACCCAATTTCATGGCAGAATGAAATTTAAGCTACAAGGCAACTGGAAAAAGCAGTTCGATTTAACAGCAGTTTGTGTTCAACTGAATGTTTTATTTGCCCCTCAAAACACTTCAGCAAATGGCAGATGTCAGAAATCTTCAATTTTCAGCTTACCTTGCTGGGCAAATCTAACAACTGCCACCTACCAATATGTAAGCTGCCAATGAGGTGTCTATGCTGAATTCCCAAATGAAGGCCAATATCCCACTAAATTTGAAAACACAGTTATAATTTTAAGTAGGATCTTAATACTTGTGTAATATTGGGGCAAAAGTTGATTTGAAAAGAAAAGCCTTCCACATTCTGAATGGGGCCTTTAAAAAAATTATTGAGCAGGAACAACTGTTTTAAAGATACATCTCCATTCAAGGGAAGAAGGTAAGTTGTTGAAATCCACAGTGGTACCTTATAATAGGTGGGGGGTGGCGGGGGGGAGTTAAATTTCATCCCTCAAAGTTAAAATAAGATAATAGCATTTTTATAATATAAAATGGTTAAAAGTTGAAAAAGAGATAAAAGAACAGCATTCATAGAGACAATACTAATCACTAATGCAACCACAACTTTTCCAGAATCTAAGCAGTTACAAGAAAGCGCACCCACCATGAGCCCTGTACCTGAGCGTGGATGTAGAACTTTTCCATTTTGCTAAATTCATAAGTTCTTGGGAACTAGATCTAGACCCCAAATTACCATCTCTATGAAGTGTTCGTTATTAACTCTAGCCCCCCAACCTCTTCCCTTCCCAAAGCTCTGTGGCCACCAACTTTCACAATTGATTATAATGTCTTACGTTGATTTTTTAATATTATGAGGTTTTAATCTTTTCTCCCTCTTAACAAAGGCAAGGAATCCCTGAGAGAGGAACAATTATAACAATAATAATAAATTTATACCATTCTTTTATGTACTTAATATATTGTGAACAACAAAAATTTCTCTTTTACACTAATAAAACACTAGAATGATATTTCACTAACCAAAACACATACACATACACTCTCTCTCTCTCATAGATACTTGCTCACTCACTCACATCATGTTCGAGCTTTCACAAGTGTCAAAGCACCTACAATTATTTCCAACTCAAAGAGAAGCTACAATGCCAAATACATCTAAGACAGCTCTCATCAAAAATAAAACTGCCTTTCCTACTCCAGTTACAGACTGTCAATAAAATCTGTTCCAATTTGCCCAAGTATTGGTCTACTTTAGACTTCCACATAGTTAATAGATTCTTTAAAAATTTGTTCACTTGCACAATAAATTCTTAAAATATGTCTGATGAACTAATCTCATTGATTAGAACAGACTTCTCTGAAGGATTTAAGAGGTCAGAGAAAATATGAAGAACTCTGCTAGATGATAGAAAAATATTTTTTTTCTATTAAAAGGTTAAGTTTTAAAGGTCAAGCTGTGTTTGAATGACAACATGTGACCTGTATGCAAAAATTATCCAGGATATCTGGGTTCTGATGCCAGAATTCGGGGAATCTGAACACTAAGTTTCAAGCCAAAAGGAGTGAAAATTGCTTATTCTTTCAGATGCATAGGGAATGCAACTATTATTGCTATATAGTTTATTCCTTCTGTAATTTCACTAATTTTTAATTCATGCACTTTAAAGAAACTTTACTACTACATTATGATACATATTGTTTAAATGTTAATTTCTGCAAAAGCTAATAAACATATATCATCTTTGAAAAGGATCTTATCAACTAAGAAAGACCACAAAAAAGTTTTTATCAAAATTTCAAGTACTTACTCAAAGCAGATATTGGGAACAGTTGGTAAAACTGAAAAGAGAAATGCCAGTGATTGGAAACTGGAGGCAAAAATGCCACAAAGAGTTCCAAAATGACACACCAAGAACTGGGAGTGCACCACTATGGACAAAGATAGTTCAATGGCCAGGTATTGAAAACACAAGGTTTTTAAGGGTGATTATCACTTTGAATAATGGAACATTTCAAGCCATAAGTCCTTAGCAGATTTATAAATAATCTTCATATTTCGGAAGAATTTCATAAGAAATTCATTAACTTTTTCATGTCTCCACTAGAAGCATTGAGTCTCCTTGAAAATATTTCCAACTTACAAGGTAGATATAGATAATAATATCATCATGGGTATCCCCTGCTGAGTAACTATAAAATGTAAGCCAGTTAAAGTTATAAATCTCATTTAATAGAATGAATAACATATGAGGTAAATATTATTTGAGAACTGGGGAATTTGGCCAGCTATCACAGATAAAATTTCATCTTTCAGACCTTATTTCCTTCCTTCTGTCCTTCCTTCCCATCCATCCTGTTCATACAACCTTGGCCTTGTTCCAGAAAACATTTAACATGATTTTCTAAAAATGTATGAAAATGCAAAATAAATCAAAATGAAAATAGCTGTTAACTATTGAAAATAGATGTCAGCTTTTTAAAAGTATGTATGTGTGGAAATATGTATTTTATAGGAAAAAAATTAGAATGGCATAGACCAGTATGTTAACAGTGGTGTTATTACAGACAAATTTTTGTTTTCCTATTTTATGTTTTTTTTCTCACATTTTCTGTAGATTTAGAATTAGAATAAATTTAGAATTAGACCTTAAAAAGCTATATGTTTTAAACAGATGAGAAACATGTGGGAAAGAGAGAATTGGAAAAAGAAAAAAAGATGTTTCAGGGATAAGATTCATAAGTCCCCAAAACAGAAGCCATAAAGTAGAGGAAGGTCACAGCACTGGCTCAGAACTTGCACACAGTTCTATGAAACAATCAACTCTGACAATCCCATTTACAATTGTATCAAAGAGAATCAAATCTAAATAAAAATAAATGGGAATAAATCTAACTAAGGAAGTATAAGACACTGATGCAAGAAAGTGAAGACAACAAAGACAGATGGAAAAACGTACCATGTCCATGGATTGGAAGAATCAATATTGCTAAAATGACCATACTACCCAAGGCAATCTAGATTCAATCCAATGCCTATCAACTTACCAATGGCATTTTTCACAGAACTAGAACAAATAATTCTAAAATCTGTATGGAAACACAAAGGACCTCAAACAGCCAAAAAAATCTTAAGAAAGAAGAACAAAGCTGGAAGTATCACTCTCCCTGATTTCAAATTATACTACAAAGCTATAGTAATCAAAACAGTATAGTAATGGCACAAAAGCACACACAGATCAATGGAATAGAATGGTGAGTCCAGAAATGAACCCACATTCATATGGGCAATTAATCTACTAAAAAGGAGGCAAGAATATACAACAAGGAAAAGACAGCTTCTTCAATAAATGGTGTTGGGGAAACTAGACAGCTACATGCAAAAGGATCAAACTGGACTACTCTCTCCATCCATGCACAAAAATAAACTCAAAATGGAATAAAGACTTAAACATAAGACCTGAAACCATAAAACTCCTAGAAGAAAGCATAGGCAGAGTGCTCTCTGATATTGCTCCTAGCAACATTTTTTTGGATATGTCTCCTCAGGCAAGGGAAACAATAGCAAAGATAAACAAATAGGACTATATCAAAGTGAAAAGCTTTTACACAGCAAAGGAAACTATATCAACAAAACAAAGAGGCTGCCTACTGAATAGGAGAAGATATTTGCAAATGATATATCCAATAAGGGGTTAATATTCAAAACAAAGAACTCAACATCAAAAAGAACAAAAAAAAAAAAAAACCTAAGTAAAAAATGGGCAGAAAACCTAAATAGACATTTTTCCAAAGAAGACATACAGATGGCCTACAAGTGCATGAAAAATGCTCAACATCTCTAATCATCAGGGAAATGCAAATCAAAACCACAATGAGATATCACCTCACACCTGTCAAAATGGTTATTATCAAACAAATAACAGGTGTTGGAGAAGACGTGGAGAAAAGAGAACCCTTGTACACTGTTGGTGGGAATGTAAGTAGGTGCAACCACTGTGTAAAACAATATAGAGGTTTCTTAAAAGACAAAAAATAGAACTACCATATGATCCAGCAATTCCACTTCTGGGTATTTACCCCAAGAAAATGAAAACACTAATTCAGAAAGATATATGCACCCCTCTGTTTAGCAGCATTATTTATAATTGCCAAGATATGGAAGCAAACTAAGTGTCCATCAACAGATGAATGGATAAAGAAGATGTGGTATAACAATGGAATATTACTCAGCCATAAAAAAGAATGAAATCTTGCCATTTGCAACAACATGGATGGACCTAAAGGGTATTATACTAAGTGACAGAGAAAGACAAATACCATAGGGTTTCACTTATATGTGGAATCTAAAAAACAAAACAAATGAACAAACATAACTAAACAGAAACAGAGTCACAAATACAGAGAACAAACAGTGATTGTCAGAGGAGAGGGCATTGCAGGGAGGAGAGAAATAAGGAGGTGAAATTGTCAGAGGTGAGGGAGATTAAGAGGTACAAACTTTCAGTTACAAAATAAATAAGTCACAGGTATAAAATGTACCGTGTGGGGAATATAGTCAATAATTATGTAATATCTTTTTATGGTGACAGATGACAACTAGACTTATCATTGTGATCATTTTGAAATGTATGGAAATACTGAATCACTATGTTGTGTACTAGGAACTAACATAGTGCTGTAGTCAATTATACTTCAAAAACAAAAAAGAAACAAACAAACTCATAGAAACAGAAATCAGATTTGTGGTTACCAGAGGCAGGGGGTGGGGGAAGGAAGAATTGGATGAAGGGAGTCAAAAGGTACAAACTTCCAGTTATAAGATAAATAAGTACTCAGGATGTAATGTACAACATGATAAATATAAGTAACCCTGATGTACATTATCTAAGAAAGTTACGAGAGTAAATCCTAAGAGCTCTCATCACAAGGAAAAAAATTTTTTATTTATTTAATGTTGTATCTATATAAGATGATGGATGTTCACTAAACTTATTGTGGTCATTGTAAAAAAGAAAAAAAAAAATCAACTCTGATTCCTACAGCCAGTTAGATGAATGAGCTGGACATGGCTGAACCAGGAGCCAACGGTCTTTACTTGCCATCAGTATTTCCCCAATGACTCTAAATTCTGAGAGATATTAGTATTTTATTAAAAAAAAAAAAAAGTGAAGGGGGATATTCTGTGAGTAAATAAGTTAGGAAATGATGATTCTCTCTTCCTGTCCTGGTGACTCACAATGTACATTAACAGAATTAGGGTTTAGAGAAATAATGGAGTAAAGAAATATGCATAAGTTGGATTAACCAAGTGTTTCTCAAACGTATTTGTACGTGAAGCCCTTTTTCTGCTGCTGAATACTGTTTGGGGAACCCCACGCCACCATGTTTACATACCATTAAAACATCAGTGGAGCTATCACTAGAGCAAGAACACAGTAGAAAGCCACAACATTACTTCTGACACCTAGTCAACAGAGAAATCCATGGTATGCTTCACAATGGAAGCTAAATGGACTTGACGTTACAGAGATCATTTAATTGAACCTGTGGTATTTGGGGTTCGGAGCCCCATCTTTTTGTGTGGTGGAAATGAGCCAATAGGGGCTCTGTCCCAAGGCACACCTGAAAGAGAAACCAGGAAGAGGTAGCAAGCACTGGATTCACACCTCAGCTCCAAATACCAGCTGCTTGGCTTAGTTTCTCTACCTAAACCAAATGTGGCCAACAGCATCACTGAACAAGTTCAGAGCTCAGAGCTTGAAGTCAAAATAGCACATCCCAGAACCAGCTAACTTCACCCTTGATGCCTTTTGTCTCAAGAGAAGACCTCAGGCACACAGGCTCAAGTCTGTGGCAGGAGAGAGCTGGTGGAGCCAGAGAACAGATCCATGCCGGATCCTGCTCTTCCATTTCTCCAAAGTAGACAGCATGTATCCAAGACCCCACCTCCCAGCAGCGAGTGGAAGGAAAGGGAGGGAAGTGAGCAAGAATGAAGGCAAATTCCATCTCAGACCCCTGCTCCGAAGAATCTAATTTACTATCACCACCTAAATAGATCTTAACATGGTAGCAAAAACCATTTTCAACTATATTCATTGTCCTTTCAACTTTTTAATATTCTATGTTGAGTAATATTCAGGCTTCATGGGTTTGTCTGGACAAAAAATATTTGGGTATGTGGACATGTCATAACTAGTAACTAAGGAATATCAGGTTTTCTATTTTTATATGGAATCAGCCAAAATGATTTTTGGAACTCAAATAGCTACAGTAGTAAATAATGTTACAGGAGATGCTTCATTGCCAATCAGCAGTGAAGGAAAGGCTGTGATGAGAATATAAGCAGGGGCTTATTTATTTTTCTCTATTACCTCCAATCAGATTCTTCCCAAAGAAGCTACATTTCCATTCTCAAAAGGAGCAATGCTAATGCCAACGGCAGAATAGGAAGGAGGTCATCCAAAAGTAGGCTTGCTTTATCAAAATAACACACATTGAACAAGCAGCACTTATGCAATTCAATGAGTCTCATACATTCACTTGCTCTGTTACAGGATCCAGGAGTTTAAATGAAACATATATGTAAAAATTGTTACTGAAACACAAAGTCAAACAGTTTTCTTAAATTATGAAGCTAATTGATTTTTTTAATGGACCAGTCACTTGTTCCTTGACTCTAAAAGATTCTTTATTCTAGGCATCTTGTACATTGTAAATTCATTAGGCCCAACTAGTTCCCAGAAGTATTGCATCATTAGAGGTACAGAGATGGAGACTAAAAGCAAAGCTGAGAGGTGAACTGCGCCTTAGGCACATTAAGAATACAAGTGAAGCCATTATGTAAAAACCGTTGTTTGGCTGTAAAAACTTGACTATGCATTATAAAAGTATTTTGGAAAATGTTGATAGAGTCTGCATTGAAATAGAGCAGTTCGAAACCATTTCCACTAAGATCAGGAACAAGACAAGGTTGCCCACTCTCACCACTATTATTCAACATAGTTTTGGAAGTTTTAGCCACAGCAATCAGAGAAGAAAAAGAAATAAATGGAATGCAAATTGGAAAAGAAGAAGTAAAGCTGTCACTGTTTGCAGATGACATGATACTATACATAGAGAATCCTAAAGATGCTACCAGAAAACTACTAGAGCTAATCAATGAATCTGGTAAAGTAGCAGGATACAAAATTAATGCACAGAAATCTCATACATTGCTATACACTAATGATGAAAAATCTGAAAGTGAAATTAAGAAAACACTCTCATTTATCACTGCAACAAAACGAATAAAATATCTAGGAATAAACCTACCTAAGGAGACAAAAGACTTGTAGGCAGAAAACTATAAGACACTGATGAAAGAAATTAAAGATGATACAAACAGATGGAGAGATATATCATGTTCTTGGATTGGAAGAATCAACATTGTGAAAATGACTATACTACCCAAAGCAATCTAAAAATTCAATGCAATCCCTATCAAACTATCACTGGCATTTTTCACAGAACTAGAACAAATATTTCACAATTTGTATGGAAACACAAAAGACCCCAAAGAGCCAAAGCAATCTTGAGAAAGAAAAACGGAGCTGGAGGAATCAGGCTCCCTGACTTCAGACTATACTACAAAGCTACAGTAATCAAGACAGTATGGTACTGGCACAAAAACAGAAATATAGATCAATGGAACAGGATAGAAAGCCCAGAGATAAACCCATGCACATATGGTCATCTTATCTTTGATAAAGGAGGCAAGAATATACAGTGGAGAAAAGACAGCCTCTTCAATAAGTGGTGCTGGGAAAACTGGAGAGCTACATGTAAAACAATGAAATTAGAACACTCCTTAACAACATACACAAAAATAAACTCAAAATGGATTAAAGACCTAAATGTAAGGCCAGACACCATCAAACTCTTAGAGGAAAACATAGGCAGAACACTCTATGACATAAATCACAGCAAGATCCTTTTTGACCCACCTCCTAGAGAAATGGAAAAAAAAATAAACAAATGGGACTAATGAAACTTAAAAGCTTTTGCACAGCAAAGGAAACCATAAACAAGACCAAAAGACAACCCTCAGAATGGGAGAAAATATTTGCAAATGAAGCAATTGACAAAGGATTAATCTCCAAAATTTACAAGCAGCTCATGCAGCTCAATATCAAAAAAACAAACAACCCAATCCAAAAATGGGAAGAAGACCTAAATAGACATTTCTCCAAAAGAAGATATACAGATTGCCAACAAACACATGAAAGAATGTTCAACATCATTAATCATTAGAGAAATGCAAGTCAAAACTACAATGAGATATCATCTCACACCAGTCAAAATGGCCATCATCAAAAAATCTACAAACAATAAATGCTGGAGAGGGTGTGGAGAAAAGGGAACCCTCTTGCACTGTTGGTGGGAATGTAAATTGATACAGCCACTATGGAGAACAGTATGGAGGGTCCTTAAAAAACTAAAAATAGAACTACCATACGACCCAGCAATCCCACTACTGAGCATATACCCTGAGAAAACCATAATTCAAAAAGAGTCATGTACCGCAATGTTCATTGCAGCTCTATTTACAACAGCCAGGACATGGAAGCAACCTAAGTGTCCATCAACAGATGAATGGATAAAGATGTGGCACATATATACAATGAAATATTACTCAGCCATAAAAAGAAACGAAATTGAGCTATTTGTAGTGAGGTGGATGGACCTAGAGTCTGTCATACAGAGTGAAGTAAGTCAGAAAGAGAAAAACAAATACCGTATGCTCACACAGATATATGGAATAAAAAAAAAAAAGTTCTGAAGAACCTAGGGGCAAGACGGGAATAAAGACACAGACCTACTAGAGAATGGACTTGAGGATACGGGGAGGGGGAAGGGTAAGCTGGGACAAAGTGAGAGAGTGGCATGGACATATATACACTACCAAACGTAAAACAGATAGCTAGTGGGAAGCAGCCGCATAGCACAGGGAGATCAGCTCGGTGTTTTGTGACCACCTAGGGGGGTGGGATAGGGAGGGTGGGAGGGAGGGAGACGCAAGAGGGAAGAGATATGGGGACATATGTATAACTGATTCACTTTGTTATAAAGCAGAAACTAACACACCATTGTAAAGCAATTATACTCCAATAAAGATGTTAAAAAAAAAAAAAAAGAAATAGAGCAGTTCATCTTAAACTGCAAAAAAAGGAATATTTAGAATATGAAAAATGGAGTCGGATTAATGACATTGCCCCCTCTGGCCGGCATCAAGATAGGGAGAAGTATAATGTTTCTTTCTACCCCTTAGATTGTTCTCTAATTAAATCACATATTTGCCTGTGGATAAATCTGAGTTCATACACTACCTGGTGTATACTCTTCCTTAAAGGATAAGAAAGTCTTTTCAGATAGATGTTTATACTCCTAAGCACATAAATGCCATATTCCACACACTAAGCAACACTGCATGTCGTCTAAAAATAGTGAGTTTATTAATAAGTTTGGGGATGCCCAAATTGGTGAGGATTAGAAAGAGTTGAGAAAGCAAGAAAGGTGGAATGATTTTTTTAAAAACTGGAGAACCAGAAGAATAGACCCAAACCTGCAACATAGATTAAAAGTCCATATTTTCCCCACTTATATATTTTATAATCTGCAAAGCTAAAAACAGAGAATCAGAGTAACTATCCCAGCCCAAAAAACAAAAAAAACCCAAAAACCCAACCCTCAGGGGTATGAGAAAGATGAATGAAAAATATCCAAACATGAATCACTTCTAAAGAAAACCCTGTCTAGTCCTTACTTTCCTTGTTAAGAATGAGATCAGGACTTCCCTGGTGGCACAGTGGTTGGGGATTTGCCTGCCAATGCAGGCGACACGGGTTCAATCCCTGGTCCGGGAAGGTCCCACATACCACGGAGCAGCTGAGCCCCGTGCGCCACGGCAGCTGAGCCTGTGCTCTAGAGCCCACGAGCCACAACTACTGAAGCCCGTGCTCTGCAACGGGAGAGGCCACCTCAGTGAGAGGCCTGCGCACCGCAGCAAAGCGCAGCGCCTGCTTGCCGCAGCTATAGAGAGCCCGCACGCAGCAACGAAGACCCAACACAGCCAAAAATAAATAAATAAATAAAATTTTTAAAAAAAGAATGAGATCAAAGGTATCACTACTCTAGAATTATGGTAAGAATACCATACTTGGCCTGAGAGATGCTGGGTTACAATCCTAAGCTGTGGATGATATTTAGCTTTATAACCTTGATCAAGGCTTCTGATGCTCCTGATACCCCAGATTATTAAAAGTAAAAGAGGCATAGTAGCTCTTGCTATGGCAGCTTGAAATGAAATAGCTGCTACAGAGAAGCTCACTCCAAGCCTGCAAACTCTAATAATACAAGGGTGAGATGATTCTCTCATCCCCCCATGAGTTATAATGAGAAAAATTCTAATTGATCATAAAGTGGATTTCAAGTGTCTGCTTCAAGTAATTTCTCATTCATTTCATTGGTCTTTGGGTTCCTGACATGAAATGACTCAACAATAGATAATAATCTTTCTGGAAGAGACGGAGTAAAATTTAAGTAAAAAATGTCACACAAAATATGATAGCAAAATAGAAGGAGTAAAAAGAAATAGATGTCAGATTTGTTAGGAAAACAACATAGTAAAAAACCAACAGCCTCCTCAATTCTTATTAGAAATCAAAATATTTTAAATGAGATATAAAAACTCAAAGAGTTTTATTTCCAGATGAGCATGTCTTTAAAATTATTATAATACACTATATACTCATAGATGAATTAGACAGAATTTTACATATTTTTTGTGATTTTAAGTGATCATTCATTGATTTATTGATCATTAGTTGATTTATTTATCTCATATGCCCTACCATCTCCTATACAAAGATCTTAACTAAAACCAATAAAATTCATTTTAATGCCTCAAATAAATATAAGGTTTTTTCTTTTAATCATTCTTTACGCTGTATTCATCCAACCATCAGTATCTGGATTGACACAGAAAAAAACAAAAATAAAATAAATGCAATTTCTTTATATTAAAAAAAAAAAAAAAGAAAGAGTAGAAAGGAACAAAAGAGCCTCCCCCTAATAAGGTTCAACCAAATAACTGAAATCTACCTTTCCTGCTCCTGCTTCATCCGTACTCTCTCCTCTTCTGATGTAAGGGAGTCCTGCATTTTTATTTTACCCGTTTTCTCAATCTTGTCATCTTTTCGATGTTTGCCAAACCTGTTGATAACAAAAAATTCTAACTTGTCAATATATACAAAACGCATTGTCGTTCTTTTGGGATAAAGACCTATGCACGCAATGAAGCGTCAGCATCCTCAAAATGAGGCCCCAGTGTCTCCTGCCCAGTATTAATATTTTCAATCAGATTACTTTAATCCTTTTTCGTTAGAACTTTCCAGAGAAAACCCTTTTTGGAAATGGCCTCCATACCCATTTTTCTTTAGGCAACACAAAAATAACAACAAAATCCTTGCAGTTCATCCTCATTAAACACACAATCCATAAATGTACAGAACAGAGTGCCGAGTACGTCAGGTGCGGAGGATAAAAATCTGCATCAGAGTGGGGGTACTCTCAGGACTGCAGAATGATAATCCACAATCATCTTTTTAATGATCTCTCCATAAACAACTATTCTTCTTTATTTTCACAGTCAGTTTTATTGGCAACATTCCTCATAGTTTAAACATTGACAAACAAGGTCACATTTGCAAGGTTCAAAGTAAAAAGGATAATTTACACTGTGATCGTACTTTGGGCTTATTAAACTGAAAGCTTTAAGGAAGTCTCAACAAATACTGTTCCTAAATCTGATGAAAAGCTATCGCGGAATGTGGCATCTTTGACTTGGAAATCTGTATCTGATCAAAAACAAACATGAGGAACAAACACGCAATTCAAAAACAGTGCACACACATTTCCACATATGGGCACTGAATTCGAGGCTCTCCAAAAAAACACTAATATTATTCCCTTCGGGCATCCAAAATACCTTAGAAACCTCAGACTTGGTATCCATTCTTTTTCCTGCTCTGTTACTTTTTTCTACTTTTCTCCAGACCATGTTGCCTGGAAGGCATGTGTTCCATCCCCTGAAATAATACTCATCTGTAGTGATTTGGTCACCAGATGTTTCAAAAAAGAAATCTTTTATAGACAGTTACTCAACTAAGCATTCATAAATATATAAAGTATACCAAGCATTTTCTAAGCACAAAGTAGGAATCTGGCTTATGGTGACAATTAATCATATTGAAAAAGAGATGAGTAAAAGAGTTGGTCCAAAGCTGATATAAAAGAGAAAAAAGTATCTCAGTTACTGGTGTGGCTGGGAGCATATGTCTTTCTTTTTTGATATAAACCTGATGTCAAATACTGGTCTATGCAGGAAGTGTACATGGGAATATCTCATGGGTTCACCAAAGTAACACTATGTTGGAAATAAGTAAGGGAAAGAATTCTCAAGATGTTAAAATAGAAAAAAGTTAAAGTCTCACCACCACTATTCCTTCAAAATTATGTGTATTATTAAATGGCATTGAAAACTGCCTGTAAAATTAACTTCCATAAAGCAAATCTACCCTTAAATTTTAATGTTATTTAGAAATTAGAAGACCATTTCAGTGGCAAAAAAGAAGAAAAGAAAAGAAAAGAAAAGAAAAACTCCCTGGGAACTTAACCCCCAAAACTGATGATGTCTCACAGGGGAGAAACTATGTACTATGCTTTTAAAACTAATAAATACAAAGCATTAAAGCTAAAAACTTTCTCTTCGTTTTTGTAAATATATCAATAATGCCTAAGAGTTAAGCATAATGATTGTCTTTATAGAATGAATTAATAAATGAAAGAGCAAACATAAACAACTGATACATCTCAGGAGGAGCCAACATTTGACAAAAATTTATTGAGCATCTAAGGACAGGGCTAGACAAATTCATTTGAGTGTCATCAGCATGTAGATGGTATTTAAAGCCCATGTGAATCCCATCATGAAAATTCTGCAACATTGAGGCTTCTGGAAATATAAAATGTATTAAATTCTAACTTCAAGAAAAGCGTCAAGTTCAAATCTTAATACATGACATTTATTTTTTTTTAATTGGAGTAGAATTGCTTTACAATGTTGTGTTAGTTTCTGCTATACAATGAAGTGAATCAGCTATATGTGACATTTTACTTATAATACAGATTCCTAAAGGTAAATCATTTAACCATTTAGTTTTTCAGTTCATAAATATCCTTCAAGCAATACGTTGTCATACTGACCTGTTTTGTTTGTGTTGCTGGTTCACATTCTAGATTACATACATTCAACCCTGTACCATATTTGAGAAACACTATGATACAAGATATATCATCTATCTTTACCAAAAGGTACAGTTTAATCTTCCAAGAAGAATCTGCCCTTTGAGTTAATAATGTGGGGAAAAATTGAGGTGGTTGACTTTCCCATGTTTTAAAGCAGTTTCGATATTTTCAACCCAAAACCTAACACTGAATTTAATCAGCTATTGTTAAAATCTTTTATTAAATGGTCTTCGTCCTATTTTGTGAAGAAAGTTTCAGTTTTCTATCTCAGTCTACCAACTTTCAGTTTTTTATCTCAAATACACATGACTAAAAAGAAAAAAAAAAAAAAACCTATGAATCCCAACTCATATTTAGGAACTGAAGTTTTTTCTCATTGTATTTGATGTCAAAATATTAGTTTCCTCGGCTGCCTCATAATCACCAGAATATACTATTTTATTATTTGTAAATTTATTATCAAACTGTTATATTTTCCTTTTAAAAACTACAGTTTCAAGATTAATGTATGAAAAACTGAACAAACCATAGATAAAATGTTCATAGGTTAGCATTTGGACATTTCCCTTAATGCCTGCTTTAGTTAATAAATTATGTGATTTCTTTAAGGCAAACTATAAAAGCACAGCACATTACTTGTTAACTGGGGTAAAAATGGATCCCTCAGCTATAATTTTTTGACAGAATGAAATAAAGACTGTAAGTGAAAAAAATATACCAACCATTCTAGAGTATAAAAAGAAAAAGGAATTAACTATATCCTCATCACTCTAATTGCCACTCTATTCTAGTGTTCATCTTAATTTATAGTTGCTTAATTCTTTCTGAAAGGGGGACAGGGGAGGTCATTGAAAAATTTCAGCTATACATGTACTCACAAAGTCAATTTCACAGCTGAAATCAGTAATCAACCTATGAAGACAATCATTTAATAGCAAGATGCTTAGAAACTTGGAGGACATCAATTACACTTATTTTATTATCTTTTAAAAGCCACAGATGAATTTCAAATGGGTCGTTTTCCAAGGGACAGCATAGCTGAAAAAACATTGTGCTAATAGTATGTCCAGGAAGCAAACCCATTCCCAGCAAAGAATCAGTTTCATGAACTGCCTTCTGACTACCCCATACACATGTTCAAAGAGAAATGTCTGCCACCTCTAGAAGAACTTCTTGGTCAAATCTTAGGATGTATTAATACAGTGGAATGGCCTTTTGTTTTTTTTTTTAAATAGAGACAAAAAGAAAAATAGAGAGCTTGAGAAAAAATTGGTAGGGAAAAATTTCTCTACAGGTACTGCCCCATGGAGACAGAAGGTACAATGAAAAGAGTGCCAACAAGCCACTGAATACTCCTTTCACAGAAGGATACAGTGGATGAGCCCGTCTTATCAGAGTGAAATTGATTGCAACTTTGCTTAAACATATGGCTTTCTTCATGAAGGATACAGCGATGTTTCCATTCAGCTAATCTCCAAGTAATCTGCCAAATGGGTTCTACCATGACATGCTACAAATGAGATCACTGCCGTCTGCCAGATCAGCCATATATATTATTACTGCAAAGACTGATGGGCGAGATGTGCACTTGTTGATGAATGCGGGAAGAAAAAAACAAACAAACCAACAGTCACAATGGATTGCAACAAAATTCTGCTGGTTTTATATAGAAAGAGCCATCATGAAAAATTAACTGATAAAGAGTTTTGTGCTTTTCAACCACCATTTTGGTTTTTAGCAAATTAACCTCATTCTCTCTGTGGTATAAATAACACTGAACTATTTTTACTATATTTTCTACTGCTACTAAAATTAGAGATCTTTAGGAAAGATTAGGCTGAATGATAACACACAGTATCCTGCTATAAATAAAATAAAAATAAAATTGGTTTTGCAATGAAAGGGCTTTTCCTAATATCATATTTGAAAATACAATAGAGGAAAAAAGAAAGTCTAAAAAAATCTGCTGCTATATTTAAAAATAGATGAACAGACTATCTAGAACCAATTATCTTGTAAGTTTTGAGAAATAATTTTTAAAATAAGATTTTCTTCCAAAAAAACTCACTGAAATGTCACCTAGAAGTCTGGTATTTCTCACTGCTAATTACAGAGGTCTTCATGTCTAAGGAGGGCTTTGCTATAAGACTTGTCTTACTATTTACCCTAAGAAATGCATAGGTTAAGTGATACTGCTTGGCTGGGGAGAGAAGTGAAAATGGCACAAATCCAAATTCAGTGTCAGCTACCAGAAGCCTTGTGTCCTCCCCCCCACACCCAACTCCCACACTGGTATGGTCAACACAGTCTTATAACTCCATCCCCTGCCCTATGTTTTCCCCTCATTTCTGCATATGTGCACCATCACGTGATTTAATCACTCCCTTTTTCCAGGAACTCGCTGTCTCTTTCTGGAACCTTCCAGTTTCTGGTGGACACATGTGTCAGTACAGCCATTGTGCTACCCCGTCTTTGACCACTGCCTGCTATACTAATGTGCCAGGGCCCTAAAGATCCTTGAGAGATGCCAGCTGCCCAGTGGACCAAGTTCAAGAACCTATAGAGCAAAACTGAAGACCGTGTCCTGTGCCATTCCTGCATCCCCATCAGCAACCTGTATGCCTCAGGACACACGTTCACTCAAACCAAAGCAAAATCATCAGCTTTTAACCTCATTCCTCTGTAGTCCTTTGAGTGATACTTTTCCTAAATGGTTTTGGATCCAAGTTTCTCTACAAACTCTTTATCAGTTAATTCTCGTATCATCTTACCCCACATTCCTGGTGCGAGCGGTGACTTCCCTTAATTCATCACCTCGGTGATGAACTTAGGAACTGATTTTTGCCTTAAAGCCCTAAAAGGTAACTGCTCTAAATTTTAGCTGAAGAAAATAAAAATCTAGCCACGTGTCTCTGCAGATTGCTCTAGTGCACTCCTGTCCAAGTGCACTGAAGCTCCACATGCACATATGTCTGAAGATGGAAGCCTAGAGATGAGTCACCTTGTCCAATGTCTTCATTTGACAGACAAGGTAATTGAGGCCCAAGAGATCTGCATGCCGAGCTGTGCAAAGTCACCTTGCGAGTCAGGAACAGAGCTCAGTTCACCTCAGTGAGTTTAAGAGACCTTGGTGGGGGCTTCCCTGGTGGTGCAGTGGTTGAGAATCTGCCTGCCAGTGCAGGGGACACAGGTTCGAGCCCTGGTCCGGGAAGATCCCACATGCCATGGAGCAACTAAGCCCGTGCGCCACAACTACTGAGCCTGCGCTCTAGAGCCCGTGAGCCACAACTACTGAGCCCACGTGCCACAACTATTGAAGCCCACGCCTAGAGCCCATGCTCCGCAACAAGAGAAACCACCGCAATGAGAAGCCCGCACACCGCAACGAAGAGTAGCCGCTGTTCGCGGCCATAAAGACCCAGTGCAGCCAAAAATAAATAAATAAATTTATTTAAAAAAAAAAAAGACCTTGGTGGGTCTGAACTTGGACACTCCTAGAGAAAATGAAATTCCCAGACCCATGAAGTTCACTCCTAAGTGAGACGTAGAACTGAGCACCTGTTGAAGGCTCTTTTGCTCACTTAACAACACTTAACTAGAATATATTGAATTCTTATTTATGTATACTTGATCTCATTGATTCCAATAACCGGCATATTAGGTATGTGTTCTTTAGGGGAAACCTCAGGAAGCACAGGGCGATTTAGTGATTTAACAGGTCATCTAGCAAGTAAGCAGCAAAACCAGAATTCGGGCCCAAGACTCTTTTTATTACCACACCCAGCCACCTCCAAATCAGCCAGTCACTCTATGCTTTTATACTGAGAGCATCTGGTTAAAACATCTTGGGTGAAATCAGTGAGATAAATCTTGTATTGCTGGCAGCAAGGAGGTCCAAGGGACATTGTTCCTGCATGAACTTTTCTATGAAGGCCAGGAGTTCAGACGCAAGGTCAAGAACTGATTCTAATCATTGGAGAGGATCACACAAACTGCCACATAACCATTTTTAGGACATTGCCAATATTTCTAAGTGCGATGACACTCCAGAAGTCAACGATGTCTGCGTAATATATGCAAATCATGTCAGGCAACAGCAGAAGCGTGTCAAACCGCCCAAACCCAATCAGAGGGTAAAACAGCAAGAAGTCACTGCGTGCATTTCTCTTGTATGATGATGTGCTCGTGGTTTCTGGCCCTACCTTTTTTGTGTGTGTGTACCTCAGCCTCCATTTTATAAACGAGGGGAAAAAAGTCCTTTCTAATGTGTCCTTCCCATACAGGATCTTCCATATTTTAGTGACGTTTAAAGAAATTGCTACCATGATTGTGTACCGATTTGCTCAGCAGTGGCTTGTGGCAATGCTGGATCAATCAGGGAAAAGAGGGCTGATTAGGAAAAGCAGAAAGCTCCCATTTAGGCAAAAAACATCTTGGTAATCAACCATGATGAGAAGCAGCCTCGCAAAGAGTACATGACAACTTGATAGTGCTTTTGTCAAATGGGATGCAGTTTTAAGTCAGCACAGTGTAGCAGGGGTTCTCTTTAAAAGGAAATCTGCAAACTTGAGAATCATTATTTGACTGTGTGTGGTTTTCATCAGTGCTGGTCTGATTAGATTTAATAAACTAAATTTGTGTTGCTTGGCATCCAGGAAAAAAATAAGTGACTTTTTTTTTTTTTTAAAGAAAATATAGCTTCTACTTAACCAAGCTAGAGCAGCCTTCAGACATGTGATGTTCCCTTAATGGACAACATATCCTTCTCAGGACCCCCATTAAATGCCCTTAGAAGTGCATTCTTCCCCTGCGTAGCCTGTGTTATCGAATCAAGGATGCACAGATATGCCTAGTAACCCGACACTGCAGGAGTCCAGGACGGATATGGACAAGGAAATAGTAAAGCAGTTAAGAAACTGAACCCAGCACATTATCAATTTTGACTTTATAAGAATCATCATAAACTCCAAAGATCTTAAAAACCAAACCAAACACACACACACACACACACACACACACACACACACACCCCAAAAAGCACGGGATCCAGATATAAAGGCTTAAGGAAAAAAAAAAAACAAGCAAGCACAGTAATCCTTCAAAACACAAGATGAACACATAAATAACTGTGAAATAATATTTATAATCTATACTTAGAGCCATTCAAGTCAAATGACAGAAGATGGGTGAAAGTATATCTTAATTATGATATTAAAGCTTCCCTGACATCAGCTAGTCTATGGACCACACTACATACTTTCTGTAGTAAATAAATTCCTCTTTGTAAAAAGGGGTCAATCAGTAATGACTGTGCCATACAGGATTTTTATAAGGCTTGATATGCCTCATTTTTTTTCAAAACATACCCACACAGGTAATCAAACTACGCTAACCCAAAACACCAAACATGCAAAGGCAAATAATATGCTAAGTAATTTTTTTTGTTTCCCCCAGCTACTACATTGACTTTATAATAAATAACATATATATTATTACATATAAGATTAAAAAAATATATATATATATGCACACACACACAATTAAATATAGTAAAAACAAGACACAAGTCTGATTTTTCTAAATGCTTAATTTGGCATTGAAATCAGCCATGTCCACTTTAAATGCTTTTGAGAGAGTGTGTCCCACAGCTACTTCTCTGGATCCTTTCTCTACCACTATACTCCTAATTCTTACACTGTTCATTTTAATGCATTATTGTTTCATAATACAATACTACAAATTGCAAATTACATTTGGCTCAAGGAGTGATTATGAAAAATACTATCACTGCTGCCTTTGCTAGAATAACTCTGATAATAATGAGAGATTGATTGAGCTCTAAGCAGCCTGAGTGATGAGAAGGGTCAATTGGAACATTTGTATTAAGCTTCTTTTGTTAAACCCAACACTTTGCCACGTTAGAGGCAAATAATCACACCCTGTATCTGGTTACCATGGTTTTCCTTTTCCTAAAGCATCAGAACAATTTAATAAGTGGTACTGACCCAAAGGCAGTTCTTAGAAGAAATGTTAATGAGACCTAAGTCAAAAAACACATCTATGTAAAAGGGCACTTGAAAGAAGAAAAAGTAAAAGATGGAATGATACTTTACAACATACCTTTTTTTTTTTTTCTGTTAGGACAAAGTCAGGAGTATTTAGTAACAAAGATAATTCTAATAATTTCTGTTACCATCTGCCTATCTGATGCTCAAACTGGCATCCAGGTTATAAATGCTGAGAAAGTAATGTAAACACACGCACAGCTTAAGGGTATCTTTTTTGACTCAGAAATACTCACCCTCAGTTAATTATGTATTGTGATTCAAATTCTATGTTTTGACTATTGATACGACATACCTAATTACAGGTACAGCTAAAACACCCTCCAATATATTCTTATCCTTATGTTTATGAGCAAATGAAAGTGGTAAAGACAGATAGATAATGTGGTCATTGACGTTTGGGGGAGGAGAGGAAGGAAACAACTCCAGGGAAACTATGAAAAATTAAAACTTCCCCAAAGATCTCATTATCTGTAAAGTTAAGGTGTCAGTCAGCACTTTTTTCTGTCGATGATAGGAAACAATTTCTGATGATTCACATTTCTGAGAATACTCTCTGCAGAGTAAATTAGGAGTCAGAGCTTTTCATCTTTTATCTTTCAGTTGATTTGCATATTCAGATTTAACATTAAGGCGCTGACACATTCTTTTAAGGCCCAACAGGGCTGTGCAGGCAAATTACCCAGAGCTGGAGGCCACACCTAATTCTTAGACCAAGAAAAACAAGCAATGCCGCCCCGGGGGCTGTGGCTCCTCAAACCTCGAGCCCACACCCACTGTCTACCCGACTCACATCACCCTCTTAAAGAACAAAGCACCTAAGGCCACAGACTTGGTTAAAATCGGTGTTCTTACAGCGCACCTGGGTCCTGGCAAGTCTAACACATACAGAAGATGACCGTGTGACACCAAAAACTGGCAATGGTTCTTTTCTTTATTCTTCCGTGCTGGGGCTTCACTCCACCAGGACACACAGCACTGAGTATTGTTTATGACTCACCCGTGGGTAAGAACCCAGCTGGTAACTGCGATCCGCAATCTTGGGATGGGTTCAGGGATCGATTGACAGGGGCTCAGGAGGAAGAGACAGGTTTAGGGTCTCCCCTCCAATCAGCATGCCCCTCCTGGGAAGGGGACATGAAATCTGACAAATGGCCAACCACCACATTTTCCCTTATTTGGCTAAAGAGTTCAACAAGCGTTCCAATACAGAACTTGCAGATTTGTGCACTGCCCTGGAACTCCTCTCATCTCAACTCACTTCCAACTCCTAAGAACTGTCACGGCTGCACTGCCTGTTGTGTGGTCTGAGGCTCCATGACTCTCTGGCAAACACAAGGCGTAAGTGGGGCTCTGTCAGAACACGCATGTTTGTCCAACAAACCCTCCTGGAACCGGAGCCAACACCACTCACAGTCAGTTTAAATCCCCAAGTCTCCCCAGTTACAGCAGCTGTTACAGGATATCATTATGTTGCTTTTCCTGGGCTGAAGTTCGACCTGTCTGGTCTAAACTAGTATAATCATGGTATATTAGTAAACCTCATTTCATTGAGGGCAATACACACACACACACACACACACACACACACATATATGTATACACACATATTTCTGGATAGAAATAAACTATACATCTTTTTTTTAGCAAAGGCACTCAGAATATTTATCTAGGAACTAACACAGGAATAATTAATCTAAGGGGAGAAAAGCCCATGAGAAAAGAACTTAAACAACAGGAGCTGACAGATATGCAGCACCTTAAAATTTCAAAAAGCTTTCAATACACAGTCTTTCATTTCGTTCTTAAAACAAAATGTGAAGAAAGTGGAGATCAGGAAACTGAGGCTGATGGGTTAAATGCCAGAGATGGTGGAGCTGGGGTGGGAAAAGAAGGCTTCAAACTCTAAACCCCAAGTTCTTTCCACTACAGAATACCCTTCTCCCTCTTAGACTGACCTCAACCCCTTCGAATGCCCCTTAGGTTCTTCATGTTCATTTATATGTTAAAAGCAAAGCAAACTCTTTACTGCACTGAAATCACATTTAAAATAAACTGTAAGAAAGGTCACCACGTAAGCTTCTTAAATGGCGTAACATCAACTAGACTGTAAAATACTCGAAAGTGGTCGATGTAATTTTAACTCTTAAGCAGGGGTCCTCCACACACAATGACGGCTGAGACGTATTGCTGATAGATGGACCAGAGACAATAGGACACAAAACACCAAAGCATCCAGGGAAACTTATCTGAAGGTCAACAACTCAGTTGCATCTTGGATGGCAGTTGAGCATGGGCAGGGTTCCTTGACCTTGGCATTGTCGAGATTTCAGGCCAGATAATCCTGTGTGTGGGGGGTGAGGGGGTCCTTGTGCATCGTAGGCTGTTAAGTAGCATCTCTGGCCTCCAGCCACCACATGCCAGCACACCTCCTCCCCACTTGTGACAACCATATAAGTCACCAGACACGGCCAAAGTCCCCTGTGGGGCAAATTCCTGGGGGTTGAGAACTATGGGGCTAGAGTTTAAGACAAACAACTAAGTTCAATGTGATAGCCTTATTATTTACAAAGAAGAAGAGGATTCAAAGGATAGTAGAAGGTGATTGGTCTTAGCCAATCATTTATTTCAGGACTACTTCCTCCACACTAAAGAAGGAAAGCTCTTTCTACAGAGATGGTTAAGGTTGAATGCTGATGACCATCTAAGTCCCAGAAGACAAGATCTAGCTGGAATATTGGCGGAATATATCCATACAAATCAGTGGGTTAAAAAGGCACCAAAGTTGTACAATCAACATTAGAACACTGACTGAGAACTTGTACTCCAAAATCAGAAAGACATGGGTTGGACTTCCCTGGTGGCGCAGTGGTTAAGAATCTGCCTGCCAATGCAGGGGACACGGGTTCGAGCCCTGGTCCGGGAAGATCACACATGCCTCAGAGCAACTAAGCCCGTGTGCCACAACTACTGAGCCTGCGCTCTAGATCCCGCAAGTCACAACTACTGAAGCCCACGCACCACAACTACTGAAGCCCGCGCGTCTAGAGCCCATGCTCCGCAACAAAGAGTAGCCCCTGCTCACTGCAACTAGAGAGAGCCTGTGCACAGCAATGAAGACCCAGCGCAGCCAAATAAATAAATAAATAAATTTGTAAAAAAAAAAAAAGACACGGGTTATCTGATGTGTGGCAATTGGCACTATTAAATAATAATAAAAATACTAACTGTAAAAAGTAGTAGTAGCAAAGATTAAATACAATGTTTTTAAACAGGTAACGCACTGCTGGCAGAAATCATTACTCAGTAAATAACAGAAACAATTTTCTAACAAAAATATCTGTATATTCAGCCCCTCCTCCTGTGTTTCCAGCCAGCTCCTCTAGGCTACCTATGTTGGGGAGATCATGACCACTTCAAGTGGTAGATATAATCAGGTATTCCAGGATTTGTGGTCTACTCCCCGTCTTTTGGGTTAAGCCAAAATGATCTGGCCGGTGGTGGTGGGGCTTGGCTGGCACGGCAGCGTGACGGTGGCCAGCAATCCAGTGCTACGGAGCAGCTGCAATTTCAGAGGCCAGAGGCCACCGGGCTTCAGAAACCGTGAGATGGAGAGGCAGCTCCCAGGGGCAGGCGCTCCAGGGCAGACTCTGCTAGCTGCCTACCCATATCCATTCTCCTCCTCCTCCATCGAAGCGGAGCCCCGATTTGGTAGGGAGAGGACATACGCCTAGTTGAGATAAAACTATTTTCCCCAGCTCCTCTGAAAACAGGAACAGAAGATAGTAGTTCAGAGCATAACACTGGAGCCAGATTCCTGGGTTAAAATCCCAGCTTTCCCTCTTACTAGCTATGTGACGCACTACCCTTGGACAACGCACTAAACCTCTTGGATGAAATGCGACCACCCTCGCGGATTTATTTTGAGAATTAAATGGACGACACATTCCCGGTGTTGGCACATACCAGCACTCCATATATATTAACTATTTCATTATCATCGTGAGTCTCCGTTTCTGGCTCATCGAGGTGGATGGCGGCACTTCCGGGAAGACCCTTACAAAGGGGGTTCCCTCCACTAGCAGCTGCCTCTTCCCCTTCCTGCTTCTTCCGGCTTAGGATTCCGACAAGATGCTCAGAGTTGTCGCCAGGGAGTGACAGTGAGGACACAAACACACGTTAAGACACTCGTGTTCACAGCAGCGTCCTTCACAACAGCCGAAAGGCAGATGCAAACTAAGTGTCTGTGGATGGATGAATGGACGAAGAACACGTGGTCGATACATACAACGGAATATGACTCAGCCTTGAACAGGAAGGAGATACTGACACATGGTACAACATGGTTAAAACTTGACGACATTATGCTAAGTGAAAGAAGCCAGTCGAAAAAAGATACATACTGCGTGATTCCACTTATATGAAATACCTTGAGTAGTCAAACTCAGAAAGACAGAAAGTTAGAATGGTGGTTGCTAGGGGTGAGGGATGGAGAACGGGAAGTAACTGTTTAAAGGGGACAGAGTTTCCGTCTTACAAGATGAAAGGAGTGCTGGGGATGGATTGTGGTGATGGTTACACAGCAATGTGAAAATTGTTGAGATGGAGCCAAGACATGGAAGCAACCTAAATGTCCAAGGACAGAAGAATGGATAAAGATGTGGTTACACACACACACAGTGGAATGTTACTCAGCCATAAAAAAGAATGAAATACTGCCATTTGCAGCAACATGGATGGACCTACAGATCATCATACTAAGTGAAGTAAGTCAGACAAAGACAAATATCATATGAGATCATTTTTATGTGGAATCTAAAAAAATGACACAAATGAACTCATTTACAAAACAGAAATAGACTCACAGACACAGAAAACAAACTTGTGTTTACCAAAGGGGATGAGGAGGGGGAAGACATATTAAGAAGTTGGGATTAACATATACCCACTCCTATATGTAAAATAGGTAAACAACAAGGACCTACTGTATAGCACAGGGAACTATGCTCAGTATATTATAATAAGCTATAACGGAAAAAAACTGAAAAAGAATATATACATATATATCAGAATCACTTTGCTGTACACTTGAAACTAACACACCATTGTGAATTAACTATACCTCAATGTAAAAAGTTTTTTTTTTTCCAAACGGATAAGATGGTAAATGTTATATGTACTTTATCACAATTAAAAAAATAAAGAAATACATATTAAGGATGGCTGAGTAAAAAGGAGGTAGTGACATTGCTGATGCTCTGGGGCCACCATACAAGGCTTGGATGGTCAATCTTCAGACCTCTTTTAAGTTAGAGAAAAATAAGCCGTTTCTTCTTTTAACCACAGTTATTGTGCTACAACCAAAACAATTTCTCACAGATAAAAGCACGGAGATAAGAAGGCAAGAAGGAGTGTTTCCTTTCAGGTATTCAGATTCTCAAATAAAGGAAAGGAGACTATATTCTTTGCAACATCTTTGGAAAGGATCCCATCTTCACAGCAATACCTCAACAGGTTCAGTCCTACAGTTCCCAGCAACTAACTTTCTCCTCAAGATGTCACCCTCACAGTCAGTCCACGGTGGCCAAGGGACAGCAGGATGGGGCCAACAGCCTTCCAAGAGGGAAAGAGCAGAACTAAATGAGAACCAAAACACCCACCAAAGGGAGCCTCCTCCATTCAGGATAATACCGCCATTCGAGCTGACAAAGACTTCTCAGTAGAAAACAAGAAGCAAACCACACTCCCTGAGTCAGAAGTGATTTCATTTCCCCTCATTGTTTTTGATGCTATGTGGGCATTTCTCCAGTGGGGGAGCAGAGACACCTTCACACACTTTTTATTATTTGGCTGTTAATGGTGTTTCTCTCTAATTAGACAGCTGCAGCTCAGCTGCATGTATGCAGGACAGTGGAAGATACTTCTAGAAGAAAATATCCTGTTCTCTTGCTGACCAGAGTATCTGGAAACAGTATGAAAAATCCTGCTTTAGTGAATTATATAACTCCCATCTCACAAGAAAAATAATGTTCAAAGGAGTTTTGCCAGGCTAGACGGGGGTCTACTCTAAGAGAAAAAGCGTAAAACTTTGACAGTAAAGATAATAAGACCCACATGGATAAAACTATATTTAAATATGGGACCTTTCAAGAAAAGAGTTCCATAGGGAAAATGTTATATAATTTTTTTTCTATTTGTTCATTGAAGTTGAGAAGACAGATCTAAAATCTTAGTAATAACCTTCTAAAGCTTTGTAATGGTTTCTAACTATGACCAACCAAGAGCTAACTAGTTACATTTTTTGCTTTTTAATAATTACTTAGTTTATAATACCTTATTACTGAAAATATAAAAGAAGTCAAAATTGTGTCACAGCAGGAAATTCATATAATTCTACACTTTCCTGGGAAATATATTTCCAGATAGAAATCTAGTTGCAATGTTTTTGAATGCAGCAATGGCTATAAAGTACAGAATACACAGAATGATTCATGATAGCAAAAATGCATATAAAAATAATAAAAAGGTTTTTAAAAATGATGCATATAAGCAAAGCACAGCCAGGAACCCTTCAGGAAAGGGCAATAAACGAAAATCACGGGCATGTTCAATATACCAATTCAACAGTATATAAACCCATTAAGAGCTTGAACATAGCCAAAACTTCATATCCCCTTGGATGGACCATAAAACATGAGCAGTGTTGCCTTGAAAAACAAAGGTATCTGCAAATCACAGTTTATTAAAAAAAAAAAATTTTTTTTGTTTTGAAGCCACGGGAATGGAAGCACTTATGAATCTTGGGAAAATAGGTCCTGGGAAAGCAGAGTCTGAAAATGAGGACTCCTGAGTATGTATCATAATGGTTAAATGTCACAATATTTAAAAAAAAAAAAAATCTTTCACACAAGGTAATTTTAAAGCTGGTTCTTTGATGAAGCAAGCAATTTATCTGACCTCAGGATTTTTCTTGTTTTGAGAGAAAAGTGGAGGAGGGTCCTATTGTCATGTAGCATCTGAGTCATCAGGGTCCACCCGCTCGGGTCACGTGCACAGCAACCCCACAACTGCCAACAGGAGGGAACAGGACAGAGATGGGGGACGATAAATTCTCCCACCTCGAAGGAGAGAGCGATCCCACAGTCAACAAAACCACTTCATCATTTTATTCATCTTTCTTCCAAGTTATATTTTGGTAATAACTTACTTAAAAAAAAATTAATTCCTCGAATCCTAATTTCTACAAACCTTTGTGAAAATCTGCAGTTGGGATTAACATGCCACTTAAAACATCATTTCTATTGCTCAAAAACAGGGAAATCTGGCACAGGTTTCTGTGCTTGTGTAGAGAGTGTTGGGGAAAAAAAAAAAAGAGCTTTGCTTCTTGAAACAGGAGTTGATATATAATATCCTTAACTTGGAACAAGAATTAGCGTCAGGAGATTGTCAGTTCTGGCATCACACAGAGACACTAAAGTATAGCACGAAACAATGGTCACCATTCAACACGGGTCCAGGGACACCTTCTGACATCAGCAGCTCCCATGCAGCCGAGGCCAAGAGCACTTGTGACTCCTTGGTGGGAGCACATCCTTCTAACGAGTAAGAAATGCACTCGTAGTCTGTTGTATTTTTAGATTCCACATATAAGTGATATCACACAGTATTTGTCTTTCTCAGTCTGATTTATTTCACTTAGCAAAATAACGCCCTCCAAGTCCATCCACATTGCTGCGAATGGCAAAATTTCATTCTTTAAAGAAGCAGACTCACAGACATAGAGAACAAACTAGTGGTTACCAGTAGGGAGAGGGAAGCGGTGAGAGGCAATTAGGGATAGGGGAGTAAGAGGTATAAACTATTGGGGGTAAGATAGGATACAAGGATATGCTGTACGACACAGGGAATATAGTCAATAGTTTATATTGAGTAATAACTATAAATGGAGTAGAACCTTTAAAAATTGTGAATCACTATGTTGACATCCTGTAACATATAATACTATACAGTAACTATACTTTAATAATAAAATAAAATAATTTTAAAAAAGAAACGTACTCCTGCCCTGGCTTTGACGACCACACTTTTCTGGTTTTACTCCTCTCTCTGCAGTGGCCTCTCCTGGGTCACCAGCATCTCCTCCTGCCAACTGAGTCCCCACGCTGAGCCCCCGGGCATCTGAAGGGTCCTCAGAGCTCTGGCCTCTGTCCCTGCACACAATTCCTGGGCAGCCCCTCCACTGACACTGCCCCGGGCTCAGAGTCACCTTCTCTGTCTTCAGCTCCCAACTCTCCACTTCGCCAGGCCTCCCCCTCCTCGGCCTCTGTCGCCTCCACTTTTACCTGCAGACAAGTAAACACCAGGTTCAACATGTCACTCTCCTCCAAGTACACAAATACGATCCTCCTCCGGGGTTTTCCTGTCTGCACGTGACAATCCACCCAGCTGATCGGGCCAGAACATGGAATTATTTCTTACTGTTCTTTCTCTCTTGTTTTCTATATCTAACCAAACAATCAAGTCCCCTACATTCCTCCTGAGAAATGCATATTGTATCTCTGTCCCCTCAGCCACCACCATTTCTGGCCATGATTTTTACAACAGAGACCTAACAGAGTTCCTGCGTTCTCTCTGGTTCAGCCCTTTTAATTTTTAAAATTAAAAATTATAATTTTCTAAAAATATGTAAATTTTATCAAGCCATTCTCTCGAAAGGCTTCCCAGCATCCTCAGGATAAGGTCCTGAGTCATGAGTCCTTCACGATGAGCCACCCTGCTTCTCAAATGCCTCCAGGCTCCTCCCCCAACACCTCTGCAAACCTAGAGGATTTCTACCACCTAAACAGCATTTTTCAAATTGGGTGTTGCAACCCATTAAAGATGTAAAACTGATTTGGTGGGACTCAACATTTTTTTTGAAAATGGAATTACCAAACAATAATAATGACTACAACAGCTAGCGTTTACATAGCGCATTCTTTGTGCCAGGAGGGGTTCTAAAGTGCTTTGTACATATCAGTTCACTTGAGCTTCCAAGCAACCCTGGAAAGCAGCCACCATTATGAGCCACACTTCACAATTGAGAAAAGTAAAGCACAAAGGTGTTCACGAAGTTGCCCTAAACCCAAGGCTGCTGAGGGTACAGCTGGGAGTTGGCCCCGAGCCATCTAACTTCAGAGTCCAGGCCCTCAACCTCTATACTCTGATGCCGCTCAGCATTAGAGCCCGTAACGAGGAGGAAGGGCAGGGATCAGACGGCAAAGTGTTTACTGGAGTTGTTGGCGCGTATGTGTTCGCTGGGTTACAGGTGGAATGTGTCTCCTGCTGAGGATCACATCAGAGGAGTCTGAATCCCTCTGATGAAAACTCCTCCTCTCCTCCAAAAGCCCCTTCAGATACAGAAGTCACAACATCTGTAGGACCTCGGTTTTGAGGTCATCTTCCAGAGGGAGGCTGACTCTGACTCCCGGGCTGGGCCCACCGGCTCCCTGAGCCCCCCTCAACCCCTACAGGCCCCCTCCTGAGGCCCAGGGCCCCCTCGGGCTCCCGTGACACCCGGCACACAATCCCCAGCACCTGGCATCGAGCCTAGCCTGCCTGGAGCAGGCCTCCAGTAAGCATGCGTGGAATGTGTGGATTAAAGCTTTTACCTCACAATTACCAAAGAATCATACACGCTCCATAAACAGACTTGAAAAGAATCCGCCCCCTCATGGTTGGAAACAATTCTTTCCAGGTGAGGAGTGAAACACTCAGAATTCATTTCACTGCCCAGGTGACCCTTGTGTGAGATGCGGGGCTGCACAAACCTACTGCACTTGCTTCCGAGTCACCTGACAGCACAGTTGGCGGGGTGACAAAGAGGGCACTGGATATGGTGGGAGGAAGAGGCAGTTCCCTTAAGAAGTAATCAGCGGGAAAGAATATAAAAAAAAGAATTCTATCCGTGTATAACCGAGTCACTTTGCTGTACAGCGGAGACTGGCACAGCACTGTAAATCAACTGTCCTTCGATAAACAAAAAAAAAGAAGTAATCAGGACCAGAGGCCCACGTCGCACCCCCCCCAGCTGGTAAGTGCCTTTCCTGCCCGAAGCACCATCTAGGGGACGCGCTGCCCTTCACAAGACTTCTTTGGCCCCAGATCTCTACTCTCACCTGCCAGTTTGCAAAGGAGCTGTGAAAGTTAATCTTTAATAGAATTACTTATCAAATATGATGGCCCATCAGGAGGTTTACTGCTCATTTATACTTACCTGAATGTGGAGACACATCACACCAAGTTTATTTTAGGGGAATCGCCTTTCCCGGGTGTGCTTAGGACAGCTTGGGTGTGCAGTAGAGAGTGTTCTACACAAGTGATTATCAGTGCTTTGCCATTGCCAAGCGGCTGCAGCTAGGCGCTAGAGACACACCAAAGGAAAACCGCCCTCTTCTTAGAGTAACTGTCTGAAACTGTTCCAGAATCAACCTATACTGAGATAAAGTAGACGCTCTCATTTTTCTCAATTAAAAATGTTTTCGGCATTATATTTTAAAAGGAGATAAAATCAAAAAGGAAAGAAAAGAAACCTGAAATTCTAGGAATTCAAAAGTACACTTGAGATGCTCTCCTGACGGCTAAAATCAGTTATAGAAGCAGGAAATAGATAAATTATTTCCCTGCGAGCAGCAGTGGGAATCTGGCAACACCAGGCATGAGGATCCCAGATGGACACAGTGAGCGGAGGAACCGAGGCAGGCGTCACGGAGCCGGGAGGGCCTCCCAGGGGAGGCCCCAGGGCTGAGCACATCCAAGGGCCAGGCAGGTGCTGCTGTGGGCGGCAGGGACGGGGCGTGCGCGAGACAGAGGGGGCAGAAGAAACAAACACCGGATGATCAGAAGAGGAAGTCGACGCTGAGAGCATACTCCCAGGAAAGGACGAACAGCCTCACGATTATTTTAATAGAAAAAAATAAACGAGACAGCAGTGATGGATCCACCACGAAGGTGTGTAGAAAGGGAAGGGAAACAAGGTGTGAAAACAGGAAGGACGTCAGAGCCCTCACAGGACTAGGACTAGGGGGCCATCCTGAGAGAGCAGAGCAGGAGGAGAGCCTTTTCAAAATCATCGTCGCTAGCGTTCCAGTTTGAGGGTCAGCTGTGGACAAGGGGATGTGGCAACTGGTAATTTTTAATTAACAGTAAAATTCCTGAGTCCTTAAGAATTATTTTGGAGAGAGAGAGGACCACAGACAGAAGAAGCTTCAGAAATCAAATAGGAACAAAAGCCAGGTTCCAAAGGTACTAAGTTCCACGCTTCCCGGCTAGCTGCAGGGGTCTACATTTTCAGAGCACGCAGCAGCAGTGGCCACTTCACATGATGACCTTCACAGCCATCGCAGCTCCCACATGGGGCTGGGGCAGCAGAACCCACAGGAAAAGGTTGAGGAGGCCGGGTGGTCCAGCAGAGGGGTGGAAACCTACCCCTAAAGGGGGACAGGCCTTCGAACCCAGTGGCCCCGCCCTCACCCACTGGGTGGCCTCTGTAGCTAGTTCACCTCTCCCAACCTGTGGGTTTAGTTTCTTCATCCATAAAATGGGGCTAAAAAGAGCACCTACCTGACCAGGTGATTCTGAGGATTGAAAGGAGTACTGAGAAGAGTGCCCTGAGCAGCCTGTGCCCCGGCCCCAGCGCCCAGTGACTGCTCCTGGCCGGTGCACGCACGCCACCCAAAGGATGCTCTTCTCTTTAAAGTTGTACCCACCAGCCCATCACCCCCACAATCAGAAAGGAGGGCCAAGAAGTGGTCTCGGATGGACAGCCCTCTAAATTAACTGGAAGAGCTGAGACGGAGAGAAAGTGGGGATATTTTCCAGTTAGGTTGTGTCAGTTCAGTTCAAAATCTCTGTTCCTTTGTGTGGACAGAGAATGTAAAGTTGTTCCTTTAGTTTCTTTGTTTAAGGACTGGAATTGTAACATAAACCAAAAGATCGTGAGAAACAGAGAGATGCTGTTTTCAATACAGGTGAAAGATAAGTTATAAACATTACAGACGTTGTGGAAGGAGAAACGAAGGAGGTGAGATGTCCCCATCCTGGTCAAGCCACACCTCACACTGGTCAGGACCATTCCAGGCCCCGTGGGGCTGGGAGGGAAAAGGGGAAAGCTCCAGAGCGCCACCTAGGGGTGGGGCAGTCTGTAAACTAAACCTGGTGGGCGTGGCCCCCAGAAGGGGGAGGCCAGCCACCAGGTAATTCTCTCTGAGGCAGCTGTTCAGAGAATTATGAAGAGTAAAACCAAGGCTCTGACTTCTTTTAGGGACAGGATCTTACGCCATCACCCAGAGCCTGACATTTGAGGCTTAGGAAGACATCCATAGGGCAATGTTAACACTTACTCCTTGTTTGAACCTATAACCCCTCAACCCTACAACCCCCAGCCTGAAGGCTGGGGCCTGCCCGACAGGAGGACTTAACTTGGAAACTGTATCACCTTTTTTGCAAGTCTGATGGAATAGAAAATCCTTAAATCATTTATGACTACTAAGAGCAGAGAAAACAGTCACTTCCACAACAAACCAAAGAACATGATGTGCTCTAGGAACATGAAAAGACTTGCTCCCTGGGGACCAGCCCCTCAGTCACAGGCCAACTCGGGAAGTGATTTCATCTCCCGAAGGCGGGAACAAGCAGCCCTGCCCTGGTTCGGTCACTGCTCATGACACGCAAAACCACTCCAGGTAGAAATTCCTCACGTGCACCGTCACCACCTGCTCTAGCAATTTTATGGATTTTCTGTATCTGTTCACACAACAAACACATTATCTTAGTCTGGGTTTCATCAGAAGCCAATCCTGAGACAAGGGTTCGGGGCCGTGGTCTGACGGAAGCTGAAGAAACCCTGGTCGGGAAGTGGCGATGGGACCGAGGGAAGGAAAGGCGGCCCGGCAGGACGGTTCCCAAGCCCGTTTCCACCGCGGGCAGGGAGGGGGGTGCCGTGGGCAAACTCTGGGAGCCGCAGGAGGGACGGCGTCTCCACCATGGCATGCACGGGGCTCCCCAGGGCTGATAAGCATAGGTTCTGACGCCAGAAGATCTGGGGTGGGGCCTGCGATGCTGCGTCTCTGCCAGGCTCCCAGGGCCTGGCGTGCTCCCTCAGGGCTAAGGGCACAGACCTCCACCTCAGCGTCCTAACCCGAAGGCCGGGACGCCTGGAATGCGTTCACACGGGCTTCCTTGGGTCATCGCTGATGCTGCTCTGGGCCGGCCTCGTTGCAGGCAGCGCCGGCAGTTCTGCGCTGCGGGGCTGGGGGACCCGGGCTAGCAGGCGTCTGGGACGTTCCCTGGGCGCTGACGACGCAGCAGGCAGTGTGCACAGGATGCAGCAGGGAAAAGGGGGTAACAGTCCCTGACACTGTCGACATTTTATTAAACCAGGTAAGTGGGATGGATCATGTCTTAGGGGGTGGTAAGTGCAAAGGAGAAAAAGAATGCCAAGAAGTGGGTGGGGCAGGAAGTGTCCCGTGGGAGAGAGAACAGTTTGCGGTGCTGGACAAGCCCCCTGAAAGCTGACACTTGAGTGAAGATGTTAAATGTCCAGGAGTGAACCCGGCCCTGACCGTCTGAGAAAAGATTATTTTGGTAGAGGGATGGGTGAGGTCCAAGGCTCGAGTGGGCCTGGCAGTTCAGGGAAGAGAGGCCGGGGTAGTCGGGGTGAGGTCAGCAGAGGAAAGAGTAGAAAAAATGAGGTCCGAGGGACTGGGGGGAGGGGTGGATCCTGTAGCATCCAATGGGAGACTCAGGATTTCCTCCTTCACTCTGGGAGACCTGGAAGCCAACTGGGGGTTGAGAGGAGGGACGTGCCGTGACTCTAGCTGCGAAGTTCAGAATATACAGAAGAGAAGCAAGGGCAGGAGCAGGGGGCGTAGCTGGGAGACTACTGCCCAAATCCAGGAGGGGCTGGGGATGCTGAAAAGTATGACGATTACAGAGATGTGTCAAAAACAGATCAAATGGACCTCTGCTTCTGTACGTAACAGATTAAATGCGGGGTATAAGGAAAAATAGGAATCAAGGACTACTGCCAGCTTTTGGATCTAACCAACTGAAAGAACAGAGCTGCCATTACGTGAGAAAGGAAGATGGAGCGGAACAATCCGGAGAAACGCCTGAGCCATGTGGGGAGCACACGTTAGGTTTCAGGCGCCTGGGAAGAGGCAGCCTCTGCTGATCTAGAGTTCAAAGAAGCTGCCCAAGCGGGGGATGTGAATTTGGGAGTCATGTGCCAGCACACTGTCTTTAGAGCCCCGAGGCTCTGTTTCCTAAGAATGCAAACGTTCTGTGTTGCAGAATAGAGGAAAACAGACGGAGACTGAGGCCCGAGCTTGGAGCACTCCAATATCTGGAGGATGGGGCAGGACCAGAAGTGGCAAAGGAGACAGTGACGGGGTGGGCAGGGAGAAAGGCGACCCCGGCAGGGTGATCTCAGAGAGGAGCAGGAATCCACACGCCAAAGGGTCCCGCGGACAGAGGAGAGGGTGCGAATACGGCAGGAAGATGCAGCAGGAGAGGCCACTGGTGGCCGGATGAAAACAGGCTTTAGGGAGCCAAGGGGGACCAAGGCTTCATTGAAGGGAGTTTAAGAGAGAACAGGAAAATGGAGGCAGCATATAGAAATTGATCCCAGGGCTTGCTAAAGGAGAAAGGAGGAAATGGGAAAATGAGGGAGTACTTGGAAGGGGAGGTAGGGTAAGACAGACTTTTCGCTAAGATGGAGGGTAGGACAGAGTAGATGATCCAGGAGGGAAGGGCCAGCATCAGGGTGCAGGAGAGAGAAGAAAGAATTGCTGCAGCAACGTCCCGGCCTAAGTAAGAAAGGATCAGACCGCTTTGGGGGACTGGCCTGAGCTTAATGCATGGGTGGCTCATCCGCCCTAAAAAGAAAAAAAAATGTAAGCAGAAAGGTTAACAGGAGACCATAGGTTATTTCACTATGATAGGAAATCTAACCCAGTTTTAGTCTCTTGTTTCTAAATTGGCCATTATTAAACATAGGTCAGAAGAAAACCATCCAACGCTCAATTATGTAAGAGGTCACTCCCCCAGTGAATTCTTTAAAAGACTGTTGGAAAGGATCAAACAGTTACTTTTATATAATACTTTGTGGCTTGACAAAAATCCATTTAGGAATAGCATGTACTTGATCCACGATATTTAATGTAATATAGAGATATAGAGAGAGTCTCTAATGGTAACAAATAACATTCAGAAAGAATATTGCCAATCTATGCTGTGGTAAATGTCATTAGCCAAGCTTGTCTTCTGGTGCAGTTTTCAACAGTGTGTGGTATTTATTTACACTGTGTTAGTAAGGAGTGAATAGTCACTAGCCTTCAATTTTCACATCAACTGCAGAAAAAAGATGCCATTTTCTACACAGTCTGGTACTGAAATTGACTTAGCATCTCAGAACTGTCAAAAATTTCTTTTACGAAAAGGTTTGCTTTACAGAGACTATAAAGTAGGTGTCATCCTTGACACTTGCATTCTGTATTCAGGCCGCGGGTCTCTGGAAAAGCAGCGTTAAAGAACGTCAGAGAAGGTCTTAGCAAGGCCCGGCCGTCACGCTCGGCGCCCCTCGGCTCCCTCTGCAGTCAGTTTCCACGCTGGAGATGTCAGAGGCTCTTTGCTGCAGCTAGAAGAATCCTCACCAAGGATGCTATCAGCTGCCCTAGGACTCATCTTTGCTAAGAGGTCGGTCCGGCACTTACTTTCCTCTGTTAAAAACGGGAACCTGTTTCCTTTCAAATTAAAAGAAGCATATACTAAGTATCGGATTTACAAATTCAGAACTTATTCCAAGGAAACCTCCCAATAGGTGTACTTATATACAGGACCGGTTCTCTGTCCAGGTGACAAACAAGAAAACAAATCAAAGTATGCAAAACCGCTCTCTTCCAGCTCCTTCTTTCTCATGACAAAGTACTGCTCTTGTGTTTCATTAGGTAGGCCTAATTTTTCTCCACATTTATTTTAACTGCGTCCCCTGAATCACCAGCAGGCTGCACTGGATGTCATTCAATTCTGCCAACGAGAAACCGGTCACATTAATCCACAGGGCAATTGGGCCCGAGGCAAAAATCCACACGTCCTGGTATTTCTGACGTGAGCAAATTGACACTGTTCTGTGTGCTTCCGTCAGGCAGCATCGGAGGGTTCGCTCAGCCGGGGAGGGCGCGAGGGTAGGGCTGCCAACTGCTACCAGGTCAGAGCGGAGGTGAATCCTTCTCACAGGCTCCCATCCCAGTACCGTAATACCACTTATGACATGGTTTTCCTCTTCATCATCACATTTCTCTTTGAGCGGCATGCAATTCTACCATTCTCAGGAAATAGAGCGAACTCTACAGTTTCTCTGAAATCCCAGGGGGCCACGAAGCATGAAGGGGTTGTGGATGAAGGCTTTGCTCTAAAGGAAGGACGGTCTGAGATCCACCTGCACGAGCTTTCACACCTGTGATGACAACACCTGGCAGCTCTTTCCAGAAACGTTTTTATAAAAGAGTGTGCGCTCTCACTCCCTGGGGTCCCAGCAACCTCAGGATCATTATTTGCCAACGTCTCTCTACTTTTTCACCCTGGAAGAACTTGTTGGTTCAGCCATCCCTGAGCAAAGATATCTATTTTCTCAGCCCCCCCCCGCCCCAGTTTTTTGTCTAAACAGTGTAACCCATCAAGGGAAGAACCTTTGCCAAAAAGTCCTTTTCACACTGGCCCATTGGTCCATCGATGGATGGGTGACTATCCCAAACCACACACCTCATCGCCCACAGACTGTTCCCCTACCTGCCTGTGTCCCCAGCTGCCATGTCGCACAACAAAACCAACCCGGTACATTGCGCACTCTCAAAGCACCCATCCTCACGCCCGATGGGTGTGGGCGGGTGAGTTCTGAATACACCAGCAGTGAGAACTCTGGTTTTCCACTAGGAAAACGGGCCAAGAAAAGAGAGGAAAAAACACTTCGCTGCCTTGTCAAGCAGTAAACCCCCAAGCTTGACATCAAGAACAGAAAGTCCCAAAGCGATTATCGTGGGTGTTACGAAACCATCAAAACTGCTGATGTCGTAAACAAAATCTGTCAACAGCCACTAAGAATTCATTGAAAGTAAATTTATTGTTTGTTTAAAAAAACAAAAACAAAAACAAAAGACAGAACTGTGCAATATGTGCTTCTCAAGACATTTGGACTCTCGTTTGTTGCTCATCTCTTCTCGGGCTTCAGTTTGGCCAGGCTAAACGAGAAACACGGTACAGACACACGGTTAGTGAGCACAGGTAAGGGAGGCAACCGAGACGCGTGTTTGTTATTTTCTCAAAAGCCTACAAGGTGCCAAACTAGGACATCGAGTTTTAAAATCTGATCGTGTTCACTGCGTTCTGAAGACGATTATATTCTAAAAAGGGAAAGACAGCCGTATATCTGATTTCAACCAGACAAGCTTTCAAACTAAATTATCCTTTTCCTCGTACAGAATTGAATAAAACCATGCTGTAGGGACCCAGGGAATCATTTTCAATGTAACTGGAGGATTCAGTTTTAACGGTAACAGTGCAACATGGCTTTTGCTTTAGTGGTCCAGGGGGCGACAGGCCCTCAGCCATCATGTGTCACAGCACCACACAAAGCACCTAAGGCGTGAGTGGGGTCACGTCCAGGAACCTTCAGTTACAGATGGGAGGCAATTCCATGACATTCAAAAGAAAATGATTCTAATTTTTCAGGCAAAGTAGCATCGAATTACACTTATTCAAGGGCTGAAAAAAAGGGGAATACATAATTTTAAATGCTTACTATCTGAGAATATTGTCCTAAATAAGAGAGTTTATTATCTTATTGATTATTTCATTTTGGAGACTCACACAAAAACACGCTGCTTAACAATGCTATTGCCTTCCTTTAAAAACGGATGCATTTCAAACATTAAACAACAGATCTCTCTCCTTCTAAAGCACGGACTCAGTTCCCTCTTTGGTGACAATTTCATACAATTGCAGAATTCTCAGAAACATTTTATAGTATTAAATTTGAATAGCCATGCATCCAAGAATCAGACATATACAAAGGCTCCACATTTCAGACCCTCATGCTGCCCTGCACTTTTCACACAGAAAGATCACATCAACAAAGTCAAGTTCACCTTTTTAGTAGAGAAACTCAGCCTTCTCAGATCCAAAGCCATTTTAATTAAGGCAATGGGAGCGCCTTAGGGGCAAAAGAAGATGTAGTACATACAAGGAGAAATCCATACAAACACGGGACACTTTACATTTGTCATTTGATTCCTTGTAGATTTAAATTTGTGATTTAAAACTGGCATTAAGGCAGCTTTTGCACTTCATATACTTCATAATTTATAAACAGAGGAGTGATTCATGTGACTCCCAACATTCTTTCCTAGAGCTGTTTATCAATAATTAAATTGTTTTGGTGACTACCATTCAATGCACGAAGTAGATAACCATGTCGTCTGTATAGACCAACAAATAAAAATACCGACTCAAGGTACCGTGGTTTCCTCTGGTACAGTTTTTGAGATACGGTACATCTATGTGGCCCTCATCAAATGTAAACAAAATCACAGACAACTTACAGGGGTGGGAATAGAGTGTGTGTGTTTTGGGGTCAAGGGGAGGGAGATGGTGGGGAGCAGAGCCTACGAGCCTGTTTTTTGAAGGAAACCATATTATTATTCCCTCAAAAGACTAAAGGGAAAAAGCTCACATGCCTCAAAAGCTAAACTCCCAACATCTAATGCCCCTTACCCTTACCTTCTTCTTTCCGTTATAACTGAACCAAAAAACAGAAACAAGTCAAAACAACACCCCCCAACACACACACACACACACACACACACACACACACACACACCCCTGCTTTGTACTTCGGGCCTACGTTGGGAAGCTATACTTGAATCTTCTTACAAAGTGCTCTAAGAAATTATATGCACATACACGTTTTGATTAAGGTATTTTAAAGTAACACTGCTAAGGGAATCACATCCTATTCTCCTCAAAAGAACAAAGAGGAAGGAAGAGACTAATTTTTAAATCTTACTATATTCCCCTCTGTTAATTAAAAAAAAAAAAAAGGAAACATAAAAGAATCAACCTGCAAGTCTATTAGTCTCAAATAATTAGATCCAGTAGGTATGGAAGGTAGTAAAAAAGGTTTTGAAAAGTCTAACAATGCTTTAAGAGTCTTCTCAAATACTAACGACGTTTCATAATGCTGTGAAGGAGTTAGAGGCAATAGACAACCAAACAAAAAGCTTCTGTTAGTCTAATAAAGGATTCTCAACTTCTTTTCAAGGAGGAATATTCAGCAAGCTTCAACCATTTCCCAAAGGGAAACCAGAGAGAAGATGGCCACGTTCAAGGCAACTAGACAAGATACTGCAACCTGTTAGGATATCTTTGCATTCTCCATGTGGTGGCATGTGGCCCTCCTGGAAGAAAAAGCCCTGTTTTGTGGAATTCATACACTTCCTGGGGTATAAGTACCCCCCAACATGGCTGATTTTAAGCTACCAGCGTGTGGTATCAGCACCGTGCCAATACAGTGGGCGTAAATGACCTCAAAAGCAGAGATCATAGTGAAATGTAATAAAATAATCAGGAAGTGATGAGTTTTGAGTTATTAATTACCTTTGATTTTTATAGAACTTATCTAATTTTTAATAATGGCTGGGTTTAACAATCAATTGGCAAAATTTCTAAAAATTGAACAATTGACCCTCACAAGCCAGCACGGGCTGACTCCAGCAAATTGGTCCCAGAAAAGTGTGGACACCCATGATTTTCTCAGTAGCCATTCTTAAACACTGGGAGACTGTGAGCTCAGTTTTTAGAAAATACCTTCAGCCCCTGCACTTAAACACAGAAGTTGATTTTTAAGAATACTCAGGCCTTTGAAGTTACAAATGGGTCAACTTCTTCATCACAAAGCTGGCTTTCACTACGGGTTAGAGGTATAATCTATAGAATTTGATCTAGAGAAAACATCATACAGTGTTTTACAGAACTTTTAGTAAAAACGGGGCTGGGTTGGGTTGCATTCAGGGTCCCTTTGAAACAATATATATATTTCCCCATGGTCCCCACACTCACCACTCCTCTGGCCCCAAAAAGAAAACTCTACCATAAAGCCTCTCTTACTCTGGAGTCCCAAGCTACAGAAAAAATAATGTATAATTAAAATAATGTATAATTTCTAAAATAATTATAAACAATCTAGAAGTTTGCTTACTTTTTTATTCAATGAGAAGAACAGAGCACTGAATCCATCAGATAAATGTTGGCCAATGAAGGAAACCTACAAGCCATTAGCCTTCGGGAAGACTTCCCTGGGGGGCGGGGAGGGGGGCACCTGGAAGTGAGGCTGGGCTCCAGGCGGGATGTGTATATCCTAGGGGAGGTTTCCTCTTACTTCATATTCTCTGATTTAAAGAAAACAGGGGTGCAAATTCCCTCAATGTTAATTGATAGACAACAGGCTTATTTCTGTGCATTATGTAGGTGCCTGATTACGAGCTGTCAGTTTGCATATATAGAGTGAGAAGCCCTCTGCCTAACACAGAAACTGAAATAAAGTGGCAGTTAGCGCAATTCCATCCGTAAGTGTTCCTGGACACGGAATATAATGATGAAAGATGATCTGACTGCAAATGCATCCAGGAGGAGCGGTATATAAACAAGAAAAACTCTGGTGTGAAAGGATGCAGATCCCAGTGTTCTGAAGCACTGAAGATGGAAATGCGACCGTATTTAAATTAAAGCTGATATTGCCAATGGGCCGGGCTCTGTGTGATCTGCGTCTGTAGTTTACTTATTTCATGCACTTGACTTAGCCAGACATCCACAGGACACATCTGGTATGTGTGTAGCCTGCAGGCTGGGCCTGAGTCCTCGACTTCATGGCCTTGACTTATCTATAACTCCCTGAGTTATTGAGGTCAACCTCAGGACCATAAATCAGGAAATTCTATGAAAATAAAAACTCTTGTTCACATTTTGCAATTAAAAAAAAGCTAAAAGGAAGGGATTCATAATGCAGGATAACTACTTTTTGAAGAGTCAAGGGGCTAGGCCATCTGTTTTCAATTTTAAACCATCATCTTGATATGTTTAGGGGTTTAATTTATGGAACAATCAAGCAATCTTTATATTTAACATTAAATACCTGAATATTATAAATCACCTCCGATGAACGTTTATGGGAGAGTTTCAGAGCAACTTCTGAACGACTTGTCACTTTTATTGTGCAGCCATGATTTGTAAAAAAATGATATGCTAAGTAATCCTAGAGTATAATTTAGGGGTACAAAAACAACTGTCAGGAAACAGCCAGAGACTGCATTTAATGAAATCTTTACCGACTGAAGTAATAAGTAGTACATTAATCAACACAGCTTAATTGAAGCTCTATTTGTAACATTTTTTCTTATTAGACTTGTTATTAATGAACCTTTATATGCTACCACTAACTTGGGCTTGATGCTCAACTTCAACAATGAACAATTGTTCACACGCACAAAAGAACAAACACGGCTGTGAGGGCCCTTTGTCTCTGGCCCTCCTTCCTCTCCACAGTTATTTACATGGTTGGCAAGATAGCATCTTTCAGGCTCTTTAAAAGGGTCTGAAATAGTTCAAGTGCAATCCTTAAGAAAGTAAAAACACAGCAGCGAAGGCTGGGAACTAGAGAAGAATCTCCACTGACCTCAAAGACAAGGTCGTCAAAGCTGTGCTTGCACTGGCCTGGCACTCACACGGGGGGGCCGGCTGGCCCTGGCTGGCAGCACCTACCTGAACATGTCTCCCAGGCCCCTCAGCTTCCCCTTCTTGGCTTTCATCTTCTCCTTCTCCTTGTCTCTGTCTTTCTTCTTCTCTTTCCCCGTTTTCTCCTTCCTCCGATCGGTCTTCTCACCTCTCTCTTGGTTTCCATTCATCTGTCTCTCCAGAGAGTGGGAAGGCTGGTCGCTGGCTGTGGAGACAGACTCTCTCCCTGATCTTGAACTTTCTTCCGTGTCTTCTTCCACTTGGAAGGAAACAAACACACAAAAAACATAAGGAACACAGGGAACCAAAGGGACAAAAATAAGGAGGCTGAAGTCGTTTGAGGGTTTTCTTTCCTACGTTTCCAACTAGGCCTGCAAGGCTGTTTACTTCTGAGTAGAATTAGAATGAACGCGTGATGTGGATGGTTACTACGCACATGTGTATTCCTGCGTGAAGATGATGGGCCAACAGTAAGAGAGTAACGGTAATAGTAATAGTAACAGTAATCTGGCTCCCGGGCCGGATGGATTCCCTCGCGTTGATATAGAGCCTGTACTGCTGGGGGGATAAGCAAGCCCTCATCACACAGCCAACCCCAAGGGTCCTGTGTACCACACTGGCGAAATGAAGACAAGCAGCCCCTCGCCAAGAGCTTCCTTTGCTCTTGGGTAAGGATGATGTAGCTCCACCCCGGCCCCTGATGAATTTGTTCAACTGCACCACTCTCTAGTAAGCACACCACTGTCAGCACAGGACTCCTTTCCTCAGCCTCCCAAATACGTATGACCCTTTGTGATTTCTGCATAGAGAAGACTGGATCTTCACAGCCTAACTTTTCCTTATATTGTCATTAAAAGGCCAACATCATAAGCCAACGCTCCTATATGTTCTAATCCAAAATAATTTTGCATATCGGTCGACACAATGGCAGGTGAACAGAGGTGGATGGAGACGCGAAGGCATAAATCCACAGCCTCACACTCCTTTGAACTTTGAGATAAAAGCTCTGCTTAGTGATAACGATATTCCATCCTTTGAGGCAACACTTAGTAAGCATATGGTCCAAGTGCATACCCCCAACTTTTTGCATTTGAAAGAATGACAAGTAACTAGAGTAGGTTTCTACCTACAAAAGAACTTTAGGAATTTCTATATTAAGAAGCAATAGATGCACACATCAACAGCCATTCTCATAAATCTTTTTCCAGATTAGCTGCCTAAGCTGTTCTTCCAAATATATTGATAATAAGAATTATTGGGGTTCCAGATTACCCCTTGAAATCTGAGGTCATTTACCCTCTGCATCAACAAATAAAGTATGAATCAGTGTTTTTCCACTTCTTCTAACAGAGAAATATATAAGGCAGTTAGAAATCTTTCACAAAGAACTGACCTCTAGATCAAATTAATATATCTTCAAAAGAAATTCAGTCTTGCCTCTCCACCACCACTTGAGTTAGCAATACACAAAATCAAGAGTATAATACGACCAGTTAAAACAATCCTAGTATCAATTTATTTACAAAACAGAAACAGACTCACAGACTTGGAAAACAAACTTATGGTTACCAAGGGGGAAATGCAGGGGGAGGGATAAATCAGGCATTTGGGATTAACATACACACACTACTATATATAAAACAGATTATCAGGGCTTCCCTGGTGGTGCAGTGGTTAAGAATTTGCCTGCCAATGTAAGGGACACAGGTTCGAGCCCTGACCCGGGAAGATCCCACATGCGTGGAGCAACTAAGCCCATGCGCCACAACTACTGAGCCTGTGCTCTAGAGCCCGCAAGCCACAACTACTGAGCCTGTGCTCTAGAGCCCACAAGCCAAAACTGCTGAGCCCACGAGCCACAACTACTGAAGCCTGTGCGCCTAGAGCCCGTGCTCCACAACAAGAGAAGCCAGCAAAATGAGAAGCCCGTGCACCGCAACGAAGGGTAGCCCCCGCTTGCCGCAACTAGAGAAAGCCCGCGTGCAGCAACGAAGACCCAATACAGCCAAAAATAAATAAATAAATTTATAAAATAAAATAAAAATAAAACATAATCAACAGGGAACACGGAACTCTGCTCAATACTCTGTAATAGCCTATATGGGAAAAGAATCTAAAAAAGAACGGATATATGTATATGTATAACTGAATCAATTTGCCATACACCTGAAACTAACACAACATTGTAAATCAACTATATTCTAATGTAAAATAAAAATTAAATTAAAAAAACAATCTTAGTATCTTAGTGTTCTGCTATTAAACCCTCACAGATCGTAAAAGATACTATAAAATGATGTCACAACCATAACCAAGTAATTCAGTTTTTTAAAAAGTGCCAATTATTTAACGTAATAACAGAAAAAGTGTAGAATTCTTTTGTTTTCACATTTGATTAAAAACATGAGCCAACATAGTTCCCATCCCAGTAGGGATGAGCCAACATATTTCCCATCCCAGCAGGTCAGGCCCTGGGTACAGCCAAAGAGTAAAAATACCACTGTGTCTAAATCCGGAAGGTACTTTGGAGGTCATTTAGACCAACTTCTTCCATTTCTTGCTGAGGAAGCAGAGATTTGGGGCCAGCACACCACCAGTGTGGGGCTCTCTCTACCATTATATTCTGGTACAATTGTACCTCAGCCAGACCTTCATGCATTTCTTTGATCGACTCTGTGAATGCTCAATTCCACGCTTCATACAGCATGGATGTTGGTCATCTATCATCCAGTCACTCCACGACCTGCCCAGAAGATCATTCCAGCAGCCAGCACTGCATCTCAAGAAACCCACTGTCAGTCCCGTAGTCATTCAGCACCGTGACTTGTAGCTGCTACTGAGGAAATCATTCCAGAAGCTCGATCAACTGTGCACAGGGACTCGAGGACCGGCTCCCAACCACAGAGGTGAGCAGAAAGGCTGGCCTCCCTCTGCACTGGGGTATCTTAACTGGAAGCCCCTCTCCTCTTGCAAGAGACAAGGCAGCTTTTTAAAAAGTTGCTTCTTTTCCTCTCTGTCAGTTCATATGGAAAAGGAATTGTGCGGGTTTGTTAAAGAAAGCCAGTTACAGTTTTCAGATGGGCATTTCTAGTGAAAATCCATAGCCTTACAAATAAATGCTGAGTTAAGGCTGTCATTTTTGGGTGGTGCACAGAGAGCAGGGAAAGACTCCTGGCCCGGGTGGCTTGTTGTGTAGCCTCTTCAAGGGGCGTTCCCCAAGAAAATGTAAATATAGCTTATGCAGGGTTGGAGCATCTTGTCTGAAAACACCCTTGAACTTGGCTGTGCTCTAACTGATGGTAAACCATGGCTTCCACATTATGGGAAATGGGTGTGGCCTCAACTTTGAGGTAATGGAGCAAATCAGGATAAAACAGTTCTCAAAAGTTCCCGGGAACTACAAAACCTAGGTGTGTCTATTGGTACACTCAAGTTAGATAAATGGATGCTGGTGATTATTCTAAAAGTCTCGCAGACAAAACTCCTTTTACCTATCCGTCCATAGCGCTCTGTACAAACTTTTATTATTGCACTTCTCATATGATACGATCACAGGTCCGTTTCCCATTCCCTAAACTTCTAAAATGAGGACTGCTGAGCGGCCAGCGGCTGCCCGTAAATGGCTGTTTACCTGGAAGACTACTGGTGAGCCTGACTCGTGACTTTATCCCAACCAGACAAACTTTTATCCAACCTCTGTGTATCACCATCTTCTAGCTTCAGAACAATGTCTACGCCCCTCTAATGAAGCCTGACAACACACGCCACACCCCGGTAACAGTAACCCCAGGAAGGCCACTGTGCTTGGTTAAGCTCTCATCAGTTTCTGGTAGAGTATTATGCTATTATTGTTTGTGCTCTACGTATTATCCAGTGGCTTGCCTGGCCCCCTACAATGTCTGAAACTATAAACAAAAAAAACGAGCTCAATACACGTAAAAGACTTCGTCTTCCACAGGGATCATTATCATAAATCATAAATGGAAAGATCAGTAGCGATTCTGCTAGTTTTCTGCCTAATAGTTTTGGGAGAAGCACATGGGACATATGTCTGCTCTTGGCTCCGTCACAGAATAAAGGCAGCGCCTTCACAACGAACTATATGCTGAAGCCACATTTGTTGCCAATTCCTTTCATATTCACAATAATTTCCTGGTGTATGTAATACAACTTATTTTCTAAACTGGGTGAAACAGAGAAAATTAGTATTAAGTCATTTATTAACTTCAGGTTTTGTAACCTCATTTTATAAAATCAAAACTCTTCGCTCAGTTTCTTGCCCCGAGCAAGTGGACTGTTTTACAATCATACTTGCACATTTGAGAATTCTTTATGCTTATTCTGAACATTCTGATTTAGATAATACACTATCACAGAAACTCTTCTGGGGGTGTACTGATGCAACTAATCCCTTTGAATGCCAACTAATTAAAAATATTTAGCAATATGTGCCTTCATATGCATAAACATAAGATGTTCTTTTAGAGTATTACATTGTGTATGCTTCAAACGCTAAAATTATTTGATAGAGAAAAATAAGAATCTCACTTTACCCCAGCCCTATGCAGAATTACTGCGGTTTTTAAAAACTTCAGTAAATTGGTTACACGTGCTTAATTTTTTTTAAAAAATGTATGTATTCAAGGTCACTGATAGTCAGATTTTGTTTTCAGTTTTAAAACCAGTCTTTGTACATTTAATACTAGCTTTATAATAAGGTACATAAAATATTTTTATTCTCTTAAACTACAAAAGATATTCAGATAAACAATTTTTCAAGTAAGAAAAGTACTGGTAATATATCACCCGTAAATGGCTTGATCTATTGCGTTCATACAATAAATTACAATGCACGGACTAATCATAAACCTACATTTAGGTAATTGACTATTTTAAATGCTATATAAATTTTACGTTTTTTCTCTTTAATTTTGCTCTTTGCAGATTGTTTGCTTTCCTTCTGCAGATAGTCTGCACAAAGAAAGATGATTACCTCCTTCCAAACAAATGGAAATTTCTATTTTTGACTAACATTTCTGCTCTATGCACTGCACTGCCAGCTACTTTCCCATGTGATTACCTATAAAGACAGATACTTTCAAGTTTCTCTTTTTAAAGAAGGTATAATGTGAAGCTGCTTATTTTTCTTTCAGGCAGCACATTCTATAATTAAGACATACCTAATTACCATGTTTTCAACAGATGCAAATACAGCTCAATTAAAATTCTAGTCCATGCGACAAATTCAGCTACTCAGTTCTGCAAGATATCACGTTAGGACTGGGTCACCAAGAAGTTTGGAAAAGACTGAGCACATACATGGTAATGATTATGGAGAAAATGACCTTAGGTGTCAATTGAACCTCAAAGTTCTGTAGCTTCTGCCATAAAAAAACACTTTGATCTGGTCATCACACACATTTCATTGTCAACAGTTGACTCTAAGCCACATGGTCTTTTTTTTCCATTGAGAAGCAATACTACTGTTGGGACTGTAATGATCTCCATTGCTTGCTTATCCCAAATCCATTTCTCCATTTCTTCTTCCTAATGAACTCTGTGTTCAGGAATGCAACCCAGCTTCAAGGGGTGAATTCATTACTAAATTTACACCAACCTATGGGTCCCTGCCCCTGTTGATTTATTAGTCCAATGTTATTAGTCCAAGAATGGCCCCATCACCCCGAATGGACATATTCCATGCGTGGGGAGACGGCTCACTCCCTTCAGTTGGATGTGATCAGGAAAGCACGAGGCCCCTGAACCCTGCAGTTACCCTCTGGATAAGCTGACTTGTGGACAGCGTGGCAGAAGGGTCAGAAGGATGGCGGGGCTTTGATAACACCGTTAGGCTGTGGAATCAGTAATCCTGGAAGCTATCCAACTCTAGAACCCGTTATGTAGGACAATGTATTTCCTCATGGTTTGAGCTGGTCTGAGCTGGGTTTTCTACTACATGCAGCTGAAAGCATCCTAATAGGTACATTATATAAATCAAACTTTAAAGCAGCTGTGGAATATCCACAGTACTATTTATCACAAGTGTAAGATTTAGCAGTTAATGCCACTCTAGGCAGCTTTGACAATTTTACTAGAATTATTTGTTCAGACTTGTTACTAGTGTTAAATGAATTGGTACAAACATCCAGGGAAATACAAAACAGAGAAATACAAAATGAAAATGACAGCATTACTTCTTATTTGCCAGTAAGCAAGTACTCTTCTCCGAGGGCATAGCTCAAAGCAGTGTTATTAAATATTTGTGGACTGAACAAATAGCCCATCATATGAAAACCATCCTTTACTGCTCCCTGTTTAGAAAGAACTACTCTAGGAATGAGAAATATCTAATAATAGAAGCACATATTCTTGACTAATTTCCAATTTACTTTGGAAGACAAAGGATTAAACGTAATAACTGGACACAAGATTATGCAGTCTTCAGAATCTATCTTCTTAAAATTTAAAATGAGTGAGTTAAAATGAGACATTAGTAATTGGAAAATTTCACTAGACTTAGCAAATCCACTGACCACTACCAATTTCTATTGACTAATGTTAGGTAAAATACAATATAATAAAAATAAATGAGGACTGAACTCCCAGGCACTGCAAATCCTGCATAGGATTTGAGAACATTTTATTATAATTAAATAAATATATATACATATATATTTTTATATATGTATACACATATTATTTTTGTTTCTTATTTTAGTTGAATATTTGACTTTGGAAAAGGAAGAAAAGATGTAAGAAATGAACAGCTAGTGACACAGATGGTATTGAATAATAGGATCTGCTTTTCTGGACCCTGACTTTTAACATTAGAATGATGAGCTTTTGGCAATGGAAAAACTTAGCGTTTTCAGAACATTTAAAAAAAACACATACACACACAAAGCTGGCAAGAAGAATTAAGAAGCTTTTATACTAAAATGTGGGGTGGGAGTAACAACTGATATTATGAAGAATAGAGAACATGACGGTGAAAGGAGAAAAAGCCATGAAGGAAGTGGGTGACATTTAACAGCAGGCTTAGAGAAGGGTTTTCAGCAACTGGAGGAATGTTCAAATAGATGATTCCTAAAACCCACTCTTCTAAAATTAGATTTATTTCATTAAAAAAAAAAAAGCCAACCTCTTAGTTTACATTGGGGTAAGGAGTAGAGAGACAAAAACAATAAAACCACACTTCCAAAGAGTTTAAGACTTATTATCAAAAACCATTCTTTACTTCTACTTCAGAGTCTAAAGTTTTCTTTAATGCATCCCTCCAAACAAACAGGTAAAATGTTCCTGAAGATCTTGGTAGAATGCCACCTCCACTATCCCCCCTGCCCAGGAGAAGGCTGCAGAACAAATACAATGAGGATCACACCCTCCATCTTCTGAACGCTTGCAAATTTGCTTTCAGTGTATAATTGATTTTCACATACAAATGATGGTCCACAATAGACACTGTTTCCTGTGCACAGGGGACAATGTATAAAGAAGCTGAATGCTTTCCTTTCAACAGACCCAATGGACTGGCTACACAATGAAAATGGTAGCACTCAAAACCCTGCTGTTGGAGTTGCCACTAAGAATTTTATTTTTATCAAGGACTGAATTGGTGTCAAATGTATATTTTAACAATATACAAAAAAATTACGGTGTCAAGGAAGGAGTGTCCAGGCCACTGCTCTGACTCTTTTAAGTGAAAAAACAAAAACAAAAATAAATAACAACATAAAAACGTGCAAATGTGATGAAACAGTGAATGGAGAGCAGTGCTCTGTTTTGCTATTTACTGAGAAATCAAAACAATTGTCCCCTAAAAGCCAGTGTTCTTAACTCCCATGCCCTACAATCCAAACTGGGAGATCCACAAGATTTCTTGATGTTAAAAAAATATTTTATATTAAAAAGTCTCAGATACATCTATATACAGATTTTTCTTGAGTTACGATGGGGTTACGGCCTGCTAAACCCAACATAAATTGAAAATACCGTAAGTCAAAAATACACTGAATACACCTAACCTACCGAACATCATAGCTTAGCTTCGCCTACCTTAAATGTGCTCAGAACACTGACATTAGCCTAAGTTGGGCTCAGTCATCTAACACAGAGCCTAGGTTATAATACAGTGTTGAATGTCTCGTGTAATTTAGTGAACACAGTACTGAACGTGGAAACCAGAACAGTTGTCAGCGTATCGGTTGTTTCCCCTTGTGATCACGTGGCTGATTGGGAGCTGCGGCTGCCGCCAGCGCCCAGCATCTCCACAGAGGATCTGCATATCACCTGCCTGGGGAAAAGATCCAAGTTCAAAGTTAGATGTACGGTTTCCACTGAATGCACATCACTTTCGAACCATTGTAAAGTCCAAAAATCCTAAGCGGAACCATCGTAAATCGGGGAGCATCCATACCCAGTTGGGGCTTTAGAAAGTCAAAGGAAAACTAGATTGCTTGGGAAAAAGTGTCTTGAAGAAGGAAGATGACAGTCCAATGTACACAAGAGGGTAGGGGACAGTCAGGGCAGTGAGAAGGTAAGCCTCGCAGACAGTGCATGGTCTGCGTGAGAACGCACGCGGGCGCTTGAAGGAATGTGAGGACAGTGTGAGTCCAGAGCTCACTCAGCCAATGTAGAGACAGTCGGACCAGTTGGGAGATCCTAATAGTAACTTCAGATATCAAAAAATGAGGATTGGGGCTAGATTGGGCAGAAGGAGAGAAATTAGGAGATTTCATGGGGGAAAAACTAAGAAAACTTGGTAATGGAGTGATTACACAGTGAGATGATGATTCAAAGTTTCTGAGCCTGGAGGTACTAATGAGAAAAATCACATCATCATCATCCATCTTTACATGTGAGATGCTAAGCATGTAAACGCACTCTCTCCCTTTCCTCTGGCTTTGCCAAGCATCATTACTCACCTGGAGTCTTGCATTACGATCACAGAACCAGTCTTGCCACCGACACTGCTACTTACCATCCCATCCCCAATAAGCCATCCCATACAGCCCTAACAAGCATATTCCTTTACTTGAAATTCTTCGAATGCTCTTTAAGGTCCTTAGTATGAACAAAAATAATTTAAACGAGGCTGTCTGTGATCTGTTCTCTGACTACGTCCTAAACCTCACTCCTCACCATGCCCTCACCCGCGGTGCACACATGAACCTTAACAGGACGATGGCGGTCCAGAGGTGGTCCCGGCTCCCTATGTTTCCTACGCACCCACTGAAGACCACTCAAGCAATATTACTCATCTAAAACAATACCTCTCCTGGGAAGCCTTCTCCCTACTATCTCCCACACCACTCAACTTCCACATGGGCTGAGTGGGTCCCCCACGGTTTGGTGCCATGGTAACCTGTGTACTACAATGGCCCTTAACCATTAACCACACTGCTTCTCAAGTGTCAGTTTATCTACTGGGTTGAACCACCCCCAGCCCCTCAGGAACTTAGAGCTTAAATATCAGATTTTAGGTACTACAACTCATTCATACTCTATAGTAGCAGTTTCAGTGTAATGGCTTTTCCCACTCAGAAGTTTGTTTAATATTCTAGAAAACTCACAGGACTGCAAATCAGAAGGAATGCATTCTATGATTTTGTTCCTAAGTACGACCTTGGCCATCTATTTACATACTTTTTCCTTATCAAAAAAATGCTTAAAATGAGGATTCTATAATTCAAACACTTCAGATGTGACTTTTCATCATACTTTTAGCTTAACTTACTTTTCACCTAGAAAAAGAAATGTAAGGAATAGATAGCTTCGGCTACTTCACATGCTTACACCTCTACTGCATTCAGAAATTTCCTAAAATTAATCAAAGCTCCTTTTCTTAAACTGCAAGTGATACTTAAGTATACAAATTGGCATAAGAGGATAAGATAGGTTATTCTTATTCCCAGCCCTTCAGAACAAATATTTTTTATAGATCAACACCCAATTATCCATTAAGATAGATTAATCAAATGGGAAATCTTTTACAAAGTACTTCGACTTTGAAACCCCTATACTGAATTCTTCCACTACAGATTAACAGTAATCTAATGGGGTTTCTTAAGATAACAACCTAGTTTGCATTTTTTTTGCTCAAAATGTAATGACAAAAGGTGGCTAGAAATGTGGAGGATGTTGAGGGTAGAACATCTGAGATATTCATGAAATACGCTATTTGAAGCTAATAAAATAAACAAAAATTCTCCTGGAAGCTTTCAGATTAGCTGATTTACTAACATAAATTCAGTTTCTTCAAATCTCATACTGCTAACCTAAGTTATGTATATTTTAGAGCAGTGCTTTTTTTCTGATCTCCTGTTAAGAGTACTATAAGAAAGTAGGCAAGCTACTCAAAAGCAATCTGTCTCTATGTTTTCAAGGCATACAGTTCTCACATTTAAAATTGTAAACTGGATAGATCTTAAAATTGAGAAGTACAATTAATAGGATAGTCTTTGGTTTTGTTGTGTTTCACCTCCTTGACCCCGACAAAAAGCTGTTACTGAATTGATAGTAAGGCTGACAATTTGGCAACTTTTAATAGAGAAAAAAAATGGGACTCTATATTTTGAAAAATAAAACAAAGCAATGTTATATAGCATCCATGTTCTTGGTTTCAATAGAAACTGATTTATTATGGGGGATGTAGGAGCTGCTCGCTGGGAGCCAGGCGGGGAGTGTGATTTGCATAGAAGAGGGAGCAGATTGTAGATGCCCTGACCTGTCAAACACAGGTAGGGCCTCGGAGATAATGGGTCCCAGAATACAAAGCTCCATCTTGATCCAGACAGACACACACAACATGGAGAGGCCAGATGGATTAAATGAGAGACAAAAACGCTGGCTTCTGCCATCTCCACAGGAAGCACGTAAGTGTTACAGAAGATGACAGATACCAGATACCACATGGATCCCGCCCCAGTCTCTTGGCCCCCATTGTTGTGTGCATGCCACAATTTCGATGCTGCTGAGAAGAGGCAAGCCTGTTCCGAGCCATGAAAGAGAGTCACCGGGGAGGACCTCGACCCGACTGACAAGAGCAATCAACGAGACCTCCGCCTAAGCCACTTTCCTGTAAAGAGGCAAAGGGCTGCACGGGACAGAAACAGGCAGCTGGGTGGTACAGGTAATGCCGCCCCCATGTTTCCAGGGTGCACGGACTGCATCCTCACAGGACAGCCATCTAACAAAGACTGTCTGCCCAGACAGGGTCCTCGTACAGAGCACCGCTCAACAGTGACTCGGCATCTTTAACTTAACGGCGGCCATAACTGAGTCCCCTGAGTCCCACCTCCGTACAAGAAAGGCCCTGTACAAGGTCCTTTCTTGTACGGAGTGTCCCACAGAGCACGAGGACGGCAGGGCCTAGACATGTGGCCGGGGACAGCTCCCATATGGCAAGGATGCCGGGCGAGGCTGCACAGGTGAGGGACGCACAGGCGAGGATGCCGGGGGAGGCTGCACAGGTGAGGGACGCACAGGCGAGGATGCCGGGCGAGGCTGCACAGGTGAGGGACGCACAGGTGAGGGACGCACAGGTGAGGGACGCACAGGCGAGGATGCCGGGGGAGAAGCACAAGCAGGAACACAAATGCAGACAGTGGAAGAGAGCGTGTGGATCACGCCATGAGAATCCACAGCCTGACTTGGAGAAGGACGGTGTTTAGGGAACTAGAGGAGGAGCTAGCCAAGCGGGGCTTCCTTCTCACACCTGTACCTAGTCATACGTAAAGGTGACAGTCTCATGACCACCAGCAGTAACACCAGCCTGGAGAGATTTTTTTTTTTTTTTAAAGAAAAACACACGGTTTGCTGAGGCACTGGAGGTCTCAGACGTGCGGGTCCAGTGTGGGACGCAAGCAGGAGGAGTGAAATGTCACTGCTGCCCCGAGTGCCACAGCCCGAAGCTCGCTGTGTCTGGGTGTGCGTCTCTCACAAACAGTGGGGTCAGTCAAGCAGGAGTCCATTTACTGATGTGACAAATAGTCACTGACTTCAATGCTTTGCCGAGCTCTGAGCCTGGTTACGCAGGAATAAGACACGGTGGTGTCTTTCTTCGTGGACTTTACAGACAATGAGAGAAGGAGGCAGGCAGGACTGAGGTCAGTAAGTGAAGGGGGAAACAGAGTCATGGAAAGTTAAAACCGGAAAGAACCTCAGAAAAGGAACCATCTAAACCGGAGCTTTTCAAACTTTTTCTGGAAAACTGCGAACTTCCTTTTTTTTAAACTTAAAATTGACAGAGAATCACAACGTATGAAAAGTGATTTTAAAAACCCAGGACTGGGAATTCCCTGGTGGTCCAGTGGTGAGGACTTGGCGCTTTCACTGCAGGGGGTTCGGGTTCGATCCCTGGGTAAGATCCCACAAGCCACGCGGCGCCCCCCCCCCAAAAAAATTTAAATAAATCAATAAATAACACACGACTGTTGAGGTGACAGCGGGGTGTGGGGGAGCTGGTGACTTTGACAGAGCCCGCCCACTCAGACGCCCATGTGCTTCCCGGCTCCCCGAGACCACCGAGGCCCCCCTCTTCACTGGCCGCCGCCACACACAATCTGACCATCAATGACCTGGGCGTCCAAAGCTTCAGTTTTACAAGTGAGGGAATTAAAGCTCACGGATGTTAAGCAACTTGACCTAAATCCCAAATGGGTGAGAAGAATGTGGATGGGATGTAAGTGATCTGGACCCCAGGCTCACATCACCCTACTCATACAGTTTTGACAACCCGCACTGCAAACATTTGAAATGTAGAAGAGTTGCCTTTCTCTGGCCATATCCAAAGTTCACCAGACTGGTCTGGAAAAATACATCATAAAGTCAGGACTTTGGGAAAACCCAGCACTTTGTGGTCTCAGGTGCACCTTGTCACGGTGTCTCTCTCAGCTCTAGCCCAGAACTTTCCCTGCCCTTCACTAATCGTAGTTTGTCTATTTACTTGGTTTTGTCTTGATGATAGTTGAATACAAAAGTTTTCATATAAAATACTTAAATCTGTTCTTTCCAATTAAAAAAGGAAACTAAGTTTATATAGGGACAAATTTAGATGTTCACACCAGTGGGAAGCTCTGGAGGCTACAGAATTAAGAACATGCCTGGTACTGATAGCTATTCCATCCCCTGTTGCACACTTGAAATAAGTGATATATGTGAGAACATTGCATTTATGAGGGAATTTAAATAACATTTTAACCAGAACAAGAAAAAAGCTCAGAAGCATAAACTGTGCTTACAAAAACAAATATGGAGGTGCCAAAGCACTGTATCTCTTATTAAATATGCACCCAGGACAGAGGCAAGATCCCTAAGTGATATAGGGTCCCCACCCTAGAAAGGCAGAGCAAGTAATACTGGTAAGGCTGGCAAGGAACCACTGATACGCCAGGAAAAACCCAAGAGGGTTGAAAGCTCATATGACTCAGGATCTTGGAGACCAGGATTGGCAGCAAAAATAGGAAATATGTTCTTCATCTGGGAACAATGAGCTGCATATATTTGAAATCACTGGCTGGATGGAGTGAACAACTGTCCAGATTTAGACGAAGAAATCTGGGGGGAGAAAGCAGTGATCCTCTCCTAAGCTTTGCTTTGTGTGTTACATTATGCCAGAAATATTCATCTCCTGAAACACATTATATCTGATAGGCAAAGATTATATAACTTTGCTTTAAATCTCCTCAGAATGTGATTTTCATTTAAAACTCTCCTTCCCCAGCACAGTCTTCCTTAGGTACGTGTGATCAAAGTGGTTCACCCAAAAGTTAAATTGTAATTGTTTACAATCCACCTAAATGATCTCTGCTTTAACCTTGGGCAGTGGTGTCTCCAGCTTTTCTTCTCTTTTTTTTCCCCCCTCTAGCTTTTCTTACGATGGTTAGATGGGTAGAGTCACTTTGAAGTTAGAAAACTAAAATGTGATTTAGTAGATACGAACAATATAAGTTAATCAATAATTTTTTCTATTAGGACTCTAGCCCTTTCTCTTCTAAGTAATACCCTACTGAGTTTCCTCCTTACGTTTAAATTGAATGGCTATTTTTATACCATAAATATTTAACTACAGTGACAACTCCCTGAAGCATACATTTGTACGTATTTATAAATGTTACTTTTTTCTCAATATACTATGGAAAACACATTGCTCATTCATGGTAACCTTTGACTTTCAATAATCTTGGCTTAAAATATTTGGCAATTTGGAAATACACATACACAAATATGTCTTGCTAGCTCAGTTCAAGGAAAGCAAGAGTAATTCATAAAAACAAAGCAAAAATATGTTATCAAAATCACAGATGATTACATGTACTCATCTGAGATATATTAAAGACATACTATACAGCAGTAGTTTTCAAATATTTAGGTCTCAGGATACCTTTATACTCCTAAAATTTATTAAGGACTCAAAATTTTATGTGGATTATGTCTATCAATATTTACTAAACTACAACTGAGAAAGTTTAAAAATACAAATTACTTTATAAAAAATAATAGATTTCATGTTAACAGAACATATGGCTTTTACAAAAAAAAACCACTGTATTTTCCAAAAACAATTATTGAGAACAATGGCAAATCTCTTTAATATCTAGCTGAAAAGATTCTTCTATCTTCTCTGCATTCAGTCTATTGCAATATCACATGACATCTTGCCTCTAGAAAACCCAACTGTACACTTGTGAGAGAGTAAGAGTAAAAAAGGTAAATAACATCTTCTTCTTATTATGAAAATAATTTAGATCTCCTAGATCCCTTTGAAGGGATGCTGGGAACTCCTAGGGCTCCCTGGAGCACACTTTAAGAACTGCTGCTCTATAGAGATGCCTGGCACGGCTACTCTTTCCGACGTTGTAAACTTACACGTCTCCATGCCTTCGTCGTCGTCATCTGCCGCAGGTTTATCATAGGACTTGTCAATGGCAGCTCTGAAGCTTTCATTGCATCCCCTTCCGCGGATTATCCGTGGCCGCGGGCGATGGAAAGGAATGTCCCCATTCAAAGTCACCTCAGCGACTGCTGTCTGCAGACTCTCTAAAGAGCTTGACTTCTTCAGACCCAAGGAAGGCCCCACATCTCTGCTGGGAGAACCTTGGAGGTTTGCAAAAACAAAATCCTAGTTAGAATGAGTGGAGAAAATTACATGTCTGAATATCTAAAAATTGTGGAAAATATCAGGCACGTAAACAAATTATTTGCTCAACGTCAATTTCTGGAATGTGGGTGGCAGTAACTAATTTTAACTTTTCCCAAATGTATATTAAAGTAGGTCTATTTTCTCTATTCTCATTAGGAAACACTCTGAGTTATTAATTTCCATTTTTAGCTTAACAGATGAAATCTTTGCCAAATCATTTGCTCCAAGTTATGTCAATAATATAAAAGAGGCAGAATAACCCAGGAGCTCATTTGAAAAGCAGAATGATGAGAAGGCTAAGGGAAGCAACCGAGACTAAGCTTCAAAATGTAGCTGAAATCATTGTTTGGCAGTTTAAAGTTATTTACAATGGAGGTGAAACTTTCACCTCAATGAGTTTCATCAAGCCTTTTCCTCATCATGGTGCAGGTTCGGACAACTCAGCAAGTAAGAAAAGCACAAGAGACCACGTGTCACCAATAGAAACAGGGCACCCTGGCACCAGGTAGAAACCTAATTCTGGAAAATGGTAGTTCTCTTGGAAAAGCAACACAAGATGTGAATAGAAACAAACTATATAAGGGCGAGAGAGAGAGAAGTAAGGGAGAAAGGACTCAAGAGCTGGATGTGAGTACTTAAGATCTCCAGGCCTGCAAAGAGAAACAGGTGATGAACAGAAGGAACAAGACATCACAATTACCAAGAAAATCTCAGTAGGATGTCAGGGGAGAATTCAGAGGATTAAAAATGTGGCTCTGGGGATTTCCCTGGTCGTCCAGTGGTTAAGACTCCGCGCTCCCAATGCAGGGGGCCTGGGTTCAATCCCTGGTCGGGGAACTAAGATCCCACATGCCGCCACTAAAAAAAGATCCTGCATGCCGCAACGAAGATCCCTGTGCCGCAACTAAGACCCAGTGCAGCCAAATAAATATTAAAAAAAAAAAAAAGTGGCTCTGTGACTTGAGGATCTAGGGCAGGAAGTCCCGAGATGGTAACCAAGCTTTAGAAGGCAATCAAAATGGATTTCTTTAACCAGGTAAGACAACCTCATCCATCATTCCTTGACCTGGCCCTCAGAGGTAGATGAATTTAGCCTCTAGATGGCTGAAATGCCAGCAACCACTAGCTGGGCAATCCAGGTTATAGAACTAGTTCTTCACTTATACTGTTAAAAAGACAGGTGCAAAAAAAAAAAAAAAAAAGGGAGGGTAGGAGAGGCTGGATAGTTTCTCTCCACGTGGGGCCATCAGCCCATATGTGAATCAATAATTAAGGAGTAGCCTTGATATGTTATCACTTAGAAGACAAATAGTTCTGACATGGGCTTTCCATTGCTCAGAGTATAAAACAGAATAAAAATTCAATTGGGAGAGTCAAAACAAGAATTATCTTTTTAAGATTCATTTACATGACACCTTTCACATAATTTTCACAATGGGGTAGCAGTTTTAAGTTAGAATAAGTATGTTAAAATGTAACATAGGCAGAAAGGCAGACAGATGACTCTAACGAAGAAAAAATATTCTATAAATCATTGTGCTTGGGAAAAAAATATGATTTACTTAACTTTTTCCATGCAGGTTTGTATATATTTGATTATTTATTTTATGACAAAAATTCACAAGAAATATTTCTTTCTAGGATGATCAATCTTACTTTTTCTCTTGATAGCCCTATAATTTTTGACAAGTTCATGTTTTAAATACCCATAAAAGTCATGTCACAGGAAGGAAAATGAATTTTCTTCCGAAGAATGAAAGAAAAAGTAAGAAATCAAGGAATCAAAGAGAATGGGAAAAGATGATTCCTGGGTAGGGACATTTACGTTCACATTTTCTAGAATTAGCACTAGGAAGATCTTTTTCTGAATAAATCATGCCTAACAATTTTCATAACTTACTAGTTTCATTTAGGTCCTATAAACGTTTATAAGGCAAATATTCAGTACCTTCTTGGCTTCATAAAGGACATGTATATATGTTTATGTATATATGTATGTATGCATGTGTGTATCTATATGTATCTATGTATATATCTCCAATGAAGATTTGATGCTTCCAGTAAAGATTATCATAAAAACATAATTTATGGGCTTCCCTGGTGGCTCAGTGGTTAAGAATCTGCCTGACAATGCAGGGGACACGGGTTCGATCCCTGGTCTGGGAAGATCCCACATGCCACGGAGTAACTAAGCCCATGTGCCACAGCTCTTGAGCCTGTGCTCTAGAGCCCACGAGCCACAACTACTGAAGCCCGAGCACCTAGAGCCCGTGCTCCGTAACAAGAGAAGCCACTGCAATGAGAAGCCCGCGCACTGCAATGAAGAGCAGCCCCCACTCGCCGCAACTAGAGAAAGCCCACATGCATCAACGAAGACCCAACGCAGCCAAAAAAAACAAAAAAACAAAAAACAAAATTTATGTATGAAAAGTTAGCTGAGATTTGACTTAAGATACTCAGAACACTAAAAGCTTTAATAATTTCAGAAATGGCATGAGTATTTATTCAAATAAATGTATATATATTACACGTATATAAATATTGATATATGTATAGATAAATGTATATATGTATTTATTAAGAAACAAAACACAAGCAAATCAGGGATCAAAAAAATGATGGAATTGTAACTAAATAAGCAATAGATATTTTGTAAGCATAACTGGGAGCTTACCTATCTACTCTTTTCTCTAAATTCTTAACACTGTAGTATAACATTTTGGCAAGATGTTGATATATATATGGTGGGTATTGGGTATATGGTAGGTAATAAACTACAGTCTTTATATATGGTTGAAAATTTTCATAACATCTATAATTTGTGCATCTATAACAGGGATCAGCAAACTATGGGCCAAATCTGGAAAATCTGACTGGAACACAGCCATGTCCATTCATTTGCATATCCTCCATGGCTTGCCTTCACACTACATCAGAATTAAGTAATTGCTCCAGAGACTGTCTGGTCTACAAGATCTACCATATTTACTCCCTGGCTCTTTACAGAAAGAGCTTGCTGACTCTTGATCTATAACATGGATTTCATTCATGCAAGCGGTATGTTTGTCAAAGAAACTTTAACAGAGATTTTGTTAAGTAATAAATTAATAAGATTCCTAAATGAGGATCACTGAGATTCCTAACATCATAAACTTATCATTTAGCAGGAATAAAAATTGAAAATATCTCTCACTATATAAAGTAGGGGCAAAAGAGTAGTTTTATTTACACACAAAAAAATCAATGTCTCTAAATTTTAAATAATTTTTAAATTATTGTAAATGTAAAATAATAATTTTTTAATTATTTTAAATTTAAAATAATAATTTAAAAATAGTATTTTGAAGCTCCTTATATAAATCTTTTAGGTCATTAGGATACTTTGCTTATTTTTTATAATCAAGGATTAAACTATTAGAAATACAATTCTCTTATTCCTGTTCCCTCTTTTCTTGCAGAAAGTAAATTTACCCCCCAAGTATCATAGAAGATTCCTAAATCCAGGAATAAAGGGGGAAATCATAATCATACTATTTTCCTTAGGTCTATTTTTCTACTCTTACCTACTAATACCTCTCTCACCAAAAAAAAAGGAGAGGATGTCTTTTGCAAGGGCAAAGGGAAATGGAATTCAATTTTCATTATGAAAGGCTTACAGCTAGACAGACGATCTACACTAAAATGCCACTGTGACTCTACCAAAAACCTTTGGACTAAACTGTAAAATCATGATAATCTTAGCAATTCAAGTGAAGTGAAGAAAGAAAAATAACTGAAAATCTGTTCACTGTCTAATACTGGAGGATGGGAAGGATTCAGTGTAGATATTTTATTCATTGTAGATTTAAAAGCAATAGACCAGAACTTTGATGTCTATGTAATAATTTTTTGCCCCAAGTTTTTCCAATTTAATTCGGTAGGATAGATCACACATAGTATTTTATAAATGCTTTTTATCTAGGATCTAACTAACATTCTAAGACACTATGAAAGCAGATGATTCAATTAGATGATAAAAATCTGCCTTCTCACCATGAAAGTTATTTAATGTTTTCAGTTGAAATCTGGATATTATTATTATTTTTTAATCATAATAAATTGTTCTTTTCCTGTTAGTGAGTTGGTTAAATTAACTATTTTCCTTACTTTACCTAATTGGCATATTATATAAAGTCATGTTCTTTAATCTGAGCAGCTCAATTTGTTTTCTATAAACATTAACTTGAACAGGGGTTACTTCTTGAAAAGTACTGAATACCATTAACTCCAAAAATGAATTACTAATTTACATATGTAAACTATCAAATAATGTTTTTCTTTAGCCCTGCTTCAGAATTCCAATGAATGTTATGTTTGATAAAAGAAATAACTACTTAATAAGGGCTGAGGCTACTGTTAATTGCCCTGCACTACAGTTAATCCAATGATTTATTGGATGTAGTTTTTACAATCTATCTTTACAGAATGTGAAAACCAAGCATGTCCACAATTATCTTTACATATGTATGTGGGATACACATTTTTTAAGAAGCCTAAAACTAATTACTACTGCAGGTTAAAAAGGTGAATTGAAGCTAATTAGTGCTAAGTGGTGTAACTACATCATACTGGATCTAGAATAATTAAAACGCTATTCCAAACTTATAATAAAAAATCAAAATGCTCAATTGTACAAAGCACATGACTTTAATTACACATAAAGACTTTCCTCTGATTACTGTCATAAAATAACATATAAAGTAAAATCTACTATCATGTAAAACCCAGTTCAAAATAATCCATTGTTTCTACGGAATGATTTAGGCAGCATCTTAGAAGCAAGCCCTAAATAGTTAAAAATAAAAACAAAAACAAAAACAAGGGCTTCCCTGGTGGCTCAGTGGTTAAGAATCCGCCTGCCAATGCAGGGGACACAGGTTCAAGCCCTGGTCCGGGAAGATCCCACATGCCGCGGAGCAACTAAGCTCGTGTGCCACAACTACTGAGCCTGTGCTCTAGAGCCCACGAGCCACAACTACTGAGCCCACGAGCCACAACTACTGAAGCCTGTGCTCTAGAGTCCGTGAGCCACAACTACTGAGCCTGTGAGCCACAACTACTGAAGCCCACGCGCCACAACTACTGAGCCTGCGCTCTAGAGCCCGCGAGCCACAACTACTGAAGCCCACGTGCCTAGAGCCCATGCTCCTCAATGAGAGAAGCCACCACAATGAGAAGCCTGCACACTGCAACGAAGAGTATCCCCCTCTCGCTGCAACTAGAGAAAGCCCGCACGCAGCAATGAAAACCCAACGCAGCCAAAAAATAAATAAATTAAAACAAAAAACAAAAACAAAAACAAAACCTTCAAGCAGGTTCACAAAGATAAGGATGCAATATATAGTCTAATTCAATGTTAGGTAACTACAAACTAATGCTTGCATCAGAAAAAGATCTAAGCTTTTCTGAGTGACTAATGAGAGCAATACTAGACACTGTCCTTCAGTGAAAATATTTATATTTGTGCCATTATCCGTCAAACCAAAATCACCACTTTGAGAATCATTTTTTGGGTGTTAACCTAAGCATCAGATAGATGACTTCGAAACAAAGAATCCACCCTAAGAGATCACGTTTTCAGGATTTTGACTTTTTTTTTTTTAATTGTGACAAAACATTCCTACACAAATATAATTAAGAAGATCTAGGTTGTTTTAACATTTCCGAAGCACTAAATTATATTTCCATTTAGTATGTACTACAGTGATAAATTTCTTCTCACAGAAAATTTTCCTTTTCTTGTACAGTTTGATGTCCTACTATGAAAACATCCGTGCCAGCCTGGAATATTTATGTTTACATGCTATGTGATTGGCAGCTCTATAATTATGACAAGCTCCTTGGACCACAGTTTCTATGGCAACAGTCTAAGTGTCCATTCTTACCTGCTTTCTGGTCATCCACTGTATTGAGTTTAGTCTCGTCAGCTACTGTTAAAAGGTAAATGTATAATGGTTAGCCCAGTTAGTCCCACAGCCCAACATGCTTCAACCATTCCCAGATCTTTTCAGTTAGGTGATAATTCTTAGGTAATATTTCATGCAAAATATATGAAATATCAAGCAAACATTCATAATCAAAAAAAAAGGGGGGAAAAGCAGTGTCTCCATGCAATGCCAGTCATCTCATTTCACAGACACGTGTGTTATTGATATGTTAGCATATCATAATTAGCCAGGCAAGGAATAGCCCGATTTTTCTTTTATGCATGGGATAAATGAATGCTTTTAGTCTCGAAGTACAAACAGCCACCAGAGAACAGCGTAAATACGTTATAGTTGATCAACAAAGGTTTTTCTCATCATTCAATCGGTGTATGGATATAATTAATTAATTAATTTGTTTGTTTGTTTGTTTGGTTTGGTTTTTGGTGGATTTGGATTTAAAAAGAGACACTACCTGATTGGTGTTTGATTGAACAACTAGGATTATTTTCCTCCTCTCATTTGCTTCCAAATACTTTCTACAATAAACATGCTCTCAAATTATGACTCCAGTTTAAAGGCCTTAATTATCAACACATAAGAGTTTCTATCAAATAAACATTAAAGGACAGCAATGGAAGGAAAATATCATGAAGTAACCAAACTCTAGACATGGATTGAGATAATGGTTTCTCTCCAAAACTGCTTCTTCTGGTTCGAGCATCCCCACAACCAACCAAATCATATTCCAATGAAATTGGTTTTCAGCAGCCAAAGTGTTAAAACATTTCATTTTTTTCAAATAAAGATACATGAACAGAGCATGATATGCACATGTGTTTGTTTCTTTTCTCATCAGAAAACATATATATTAACATATTGCACATGATGTAAACATGCCACTTAGGAGAAGTATGGTTATCTCAAACCTGGAGAAAAACTAATTTTTGCCAAATTGCCTCATTTCGCATTTATTTTCTCTGTTGCTCACAGTAAACAGACATGTGTTTGGGACCATCGATTTTCATCTGAAAGCATCTAAACCGTATTTAGATAAAGATTCATGGAGATTGTACTCACTACCTAAATCCATGCTTTTTGATTTTCGCGTTTTAACGAAATCCAATTGACTGGCATCTGAAAATTGCTTTGTGCGTTTTTCTGACATACTCTGACGTCCAAATCCCTCTCGTTGAAAAGCAAGAACTGGATCGACGTCTGGACTCAAAGAGCTGGTGTGAAGAGAAAGAGAAACATAAAAACATTTACTGAAAATAAGAGACATGACGTTCAGGAAAGTTCATCTACACCTGTGTGTATGAATGTGTGTATATGGATATTCCTCAGAAATATTTAAACTAAATAGCACAAATACAGTCCATCAAAAAAACTGTGGTTGTGTAGGAGGTGACGGGAAAATACATTAATTTACATTTAGAGCAATTCCTTCTCCACGTGAGAAAGACTGAATCTTTGAGGAAAACTTTCATATATTAATACAAATACTGGCAGCAAATTAGTGACTATATGAATTGCAACTGAATAGAAGTTTTGAAAAAGGTATATTCTGCAGACTTGTGGTTGACAAGGGGGAGGGGAATGGGGGAGGGATGGATCGGGAGTTTGGGATTAGCAGATGCAAACTATTATATACAAAATGGATAAACAACAAGGTCCTACTGTATCGCACAGAGAACTCTATTCAATACCCTGTGATAAACCATAATGGAAACAAATATGAAAGAGAATGTATATATGTATAACTGAATCACTTTGCTGTACAGCAGAAATTAACACAACATTGTAAATCAACTATACTTCAGTAAAATAAATTTTTTTTAAAAAAGGATATGTTCTGGTCATCTTATATATCCTTTATCTTGTGTTTCAGAAAAAAAAAAAAAAAACACCTTTATGGCATGTAGTTTTATGAGGATGTAGCTTCTCTGCAACTTAATCAACTGAGAAGAAATCAACTCAACAAACCACGATTAGAACCTATTCTGATGAAGGTGTGGTGCCGGGTACCAAAGTCAAAGTAATAAATAAGAAAAGATCTCTATTCCCTAAGAAAAATACCAAACCAGAAGCACACAGAAGACGCTGTGGATGCGTGGACGGGAGAGTGAATGGCATTCCAGGGGGTCAGGAAAAGCATGACTAAGTCTGGATGGCATTTGATTTGTGTGACACCAACACAGTGGCTCCAGCAGAGACGATGAAGCACAGGGCAGATCAGTGGTAACAGGATACAGTATCAAGTGTTTTCACGATGGAAGTGGCAGGGGAAGCGGTCCTATTTGTAAAATCCCACGAACACTTTCAGAAGCACCACCAGGTGTTGTGAGCCCAGCTCCACAATGAAGTGGTTTTTCTCTATGCTGAGCACACTGAGTAAATAGAGAGCTCTCCTATATCAGTGTGGAGTCACCTTGCCTGTGTGGCCAGGTAGGAGAATGTCCCTCCACAGCTCACTGGACACACTAGAATGTGGCGGCCTCTCCACTACGTCAGTTTCCACTATACAAGCCCTCCTTATGCTTCTGCTGGAAACCAGCTTCTCTAACCCTGTATTGGTCCTATGGGAATGACCATGCATACTGATAAAAGGGTAGTGATCTGGTCTGGATATACATCAGAAATTTAGCTGCAATTCACTGTGCATGAAATGACAGATGGCATTAGGGAAGGGCTAAACCAAAAACTGTGACAAGGAAGACATCAAGGCAGTGCTTCGCCATCAGGTGATGTGACCTGAACGCTTTGAGCCCCTGTGTCTTCATTGGCTCCATGAAAAAAGGAGTGGCCCCAACCACTGGCCGGGCCACTGAGAGAATTCAAGGACACAAGGGGAAAGCCCTCAGTAAACTGCAAACCACCATGCAAAATAAATTATTATTAGCCAACAAAGACTTGCTATCTCAAATTTTCAAAGTTATGAAAATTATGATAACGGAAACAGGGTATTTAAAAACCAATCACCAACCAAAACCTCAAAAAGGAAATGAACGATCCTTTTCCATCTTTTCCACCAAGTACAGAGCAGGGCCCAGGGAGGAGGCAAGGTAGGTGCCTGGGACTCAGAATTCAAGGGAGCTCTGATCTCAGGGTCCTGTGAGTTCAGGGGCCACACCTGAGAGTGAGAAGCTCCTTACATTTGCTCCCCTGGGCACCTAGCTTGCTCACCCTTGTTCTGGCCCAGGGACTGGGAGCTCAGCCCAAAGCAAAAACGATTTTTTTATGTAAAACACTATGTTACATCCTAATCAATGTTATTTTGTTTGCATCCTACACTAAATCTTTTCATTTTTAATATATCATATTTCATCTGTAAAGCCCGGAATAAATTTGACGTTCCAGGAAGAAGCAGGGTCATGTTCACCTTGAAGCTTTAGGTGCTCCTTCTCATACTACTCTGCTTAGACCCTATGTATGTATGTATATACATATGTGTGCATAGCTCCAGCATATATTATATATATAAGTATAGACTGCTTTTACACAATTCTTAAATATATATGTGTGTGTATATTATGCTTATATAGTAGTATCCACATACGACTATGCTTACCATACTATGCTTATAATTTCCAGGGCACATACACCCCAATTGGAAAACACAGTCCTAGAACTGAAAAATTAAAACCCACATGGTGAGAACTAGGACCCAATTTTGCAACAATAAACACTAAATATTATATTTGAACTAAGAGTAATTCTTTTTGTTTGTTTGTTTATTTTGGCCGTGCCATGCGGCATACGGGATCTTAGTTCCCCGGCCAGGGATCGAACCCGCGTCCCTTGCAGTGGAAGCTTGGAGTCTTAACCACGGGACCGCTGGGGAAGTCCAAGAGTAATTCTTTTAGATGCTGAAAGTTGATCTCTCCGACCATCCTGCACACGCTCATCAACCCTTTTCTGTATCGTGTGAATTACACTAAAACCTGAATTCCAAATAGGCATCAAATGTGTGAACAGAGTGAATCTGCAATACATTTTTAATAAAAATTATTGGTTAAAGGTTTTTCAAAGAAGTACAAATTGTTGTTGCTGAAAGCCACATATTGGCGTATTTTTTAAACTAATTTTATATCCTCTGAAATTATGTTGTCACTAAGATTAGAATTTGCTCTTTTACCTTCTTCACCTTAAAAACGTTGTTATGTTCCCTAAATCAATTCACGGATTGAAAACAAGTATATTCTATCAGTTAAGAAATGCAAAGTTTAGCCATTTGACATATTCAGCCTTCCACAATCGTGCAGAAAAGTGTACACATACACAACTGAAAACGGCAAATGAGTTTTTGAGTGAATAAGCATCTTAAAATAACTAAATATTCTTAAACCATAACATAATTAATTCTTCCCTATCAATATACCCATTAAACTAATTTCAGACGCAAGAAACAATATGCTAGTATACTTAGCAAGTTAGTCTGCAGGACTGACAGCTGATTCTTTAAAGAATGTAACCATACCCTGACCCCCCCCCCAAAGTTATTAAAATTCCAGTTATTAATCCTGCCTTATTGCCCTTTTGTTTTCATAACATTTTCATCAAGGATTAGGGAGATATTGTCAGGCTGGAAAAGCTTACATTTTCTGCTGTGATTCAGAACAGCTGCCATTCTTGTTTGGATAACCCTTCATTCATATTCTTTTCCAGCCCCTGCACATTCCCCACAGCAAAATCATACAAGTCCTCACTGTTTATGAATCCCCTTAGGGAAATTAATGCCACACTCCAGCCCTGCTCGTTGTTTATTGACTTTCACCAATACAGCATTTCTTAAGGCCCCAAACATCTATTCCTACAGCTGCCTTCAAAATTCCTCATCACGGTGGAGACTCAATAGGTTTTTGTCCCTTCGATGAATTCTGCAAATATCTAATCCCTACTTTCTCTGTCATTGCTTTCACTTTCAGAAAGAGATATAAACTGCAGTGGTAAATGCTACAGCATCTGATTCAAGTAGGTTTTTACTTTGTATGGTAGTTCCCCCTCTACGTTGAACCAAAAAACTCGTTCAAAGATAAGCTGTTATCACGCGGGCTTGAGTGTAGCTCAATGCCACAACACTGAAATATCATTTTGCTGATGGATTCTTGAAAGGGCAATAAGAAGATTCTGGTATAATGCTTCACATGGTTGCGTTCATTATCACTACAGCCTTCCAAGGTCATCCCTAGGAGGGACTTTCCTTTTGCTTATTGATGTATATAATTACTAGGCACGCAAATGAAGACACACATCCACATTTATTTGCCACACATTGCCTCAATAATATCGAATGCTTTCTTCTATTTTGAGAGATACAGGAGAAAAAATAGCATTAGACTGCCCCTGAAGTCATAATGTTAGAAGTAAGTACAAAGACTAGTAGAGTTATAGCACTCTAAAAAGAAAATCTGAAAAAGCCTCTTCCCACTCCCAGAACATAACAACTATTAATTTGGCCAAAGTCATCTAATTGTTATAAACTCTCAGTCACCAAAGGGATTTGCTTAGAATTTATTTATGGAATAGAAAAACAATTCGTCGAATTAACACAGATCTAAAATAAAAGTTTCACTTGTGAAACTTAACAAATGAGTAGGGTTTGGGGGTTAGTGGTAGTTTTCTTGTTCGGCTAAACTCTTAACGATAGCCCTGGAAAGGCTAACACAGTTGGGCAGGTTTATGAGGTTGGGGGGACTCTTTTGTTTGAGGAGTGACAACTACGAGTATTAAATCATTATTATTAAATCAGAACACCGCTATAAAAGACATTGATTCACTGTGCTCGGTGACAGACCATTTAACCCTAAAATCAAGTGTGACTGCAATTAACCGATGTTTCCCAACAGTGCTCTTACCACTCTGCTGACTCACTGATGCCGGCCTTGGCCCACGCGCCAGTGTCCGTCGTCACAAATCCTACATCATCGTGGGAGCTGGAAGATGACTGGTCAGAGAGATGTGGGGGGAGCACCGGCAGCCTGTCATCCTCGATAATGACAGTGTCGTCTTGGGGCATATTCACCGTGGGGGACAGCTGGTATTTACCTGTCCAGTGGAGAAAAACAAAGAGAAATTCTAGACATCCATCTAAGGGTTATGTATATGAATGTTAATACTTTGCTACATTAGAAAAAGTCTAAATTTCCAAAATCTGCTCGACCTGGTGGGACAAAATAGAATTAAGTAAACTTATTTTTCATAAGTGAATGTCAAATGGAGACCTCCGGTCTATTCCTTCCTCTGACACGACAGCTTTGGCGCTCTGGGTGTGGTATTCAATGTCTCTGGTATTAAGTTTCCTAAGGCCAGAGATGATCTCCAGAATGACTTCTAATGTGAAAATGCCACGTAGATTCGAAGTTCTTATAGTCCTTTGAAAAATTTTATCAGGAAATTTGGAGGGAAGCCCTGCAGACTTACATCAATCCTTCACGCATTCACTAGCTGGGCACCTACCACCTGGCAGGTTTGTAAGGAAGACTTAATCTCTGCCTCTCAATGGCTCACACCTCAGACAAGGAGATAGATAAAGTGGTAATTGATTGGTGCTCTGAGTGATGTGCCAGAAGTGCCCTGGCGTTCACTAGTGCTGGTAATCGCCTGGGTAGCTGAAGGAAGAGGATGAGGGGAGTCTTAAAAAAAGTCAACATCCGAGATGGGTTTTGAATGATTAATACGATCTCTTCTACTAGAAGAAATCACAACATTGATTTTAGACATCAGCAACGTCATTAAATGCATGATGGAGAAAAGTGCACAGTGCACTCAGGTGACACTTCAAAGATGCGTGCATGCAGAACCAGGGCCTTGTGGGGAGATGGCAGGAGTGATATTAAAGAGAAAAGATTAGGATCTCACTGCCCAGAGGCTTTTCAGGCCAAGACAGGGGAGCTAGTAAATTTTGATTTATTCAATTAGGATATAGTGTTCTCGGTAAGAAAAGACCCAGAACTGTCCACATTGATCAGTTTCTTTCAGGAAAATCTGCTCAGGTTCCGGGATCTGCATGATAGGCGTTTATCTTTCCTGGGATAAAATTGTAATTCAGGGGCCTGAATCCTTAAAGATAAAGCTGGGGTCCAAATGTTGCCATCTTCCTCCCCAAAACACCTATAGTTCTTCTGGCTTCCTCCTCAAATCTTGTGCCATATTTCCTCTGAGCAAGAACTCATGGGCGAAGCTTCGGTTCACATGGGTATCTTGTGAAAGGCTGTCCTCAGAGAAACATGCATCACGGTGTGGTCTCGTCCTACTGGCCTGTCTCTCCCAACAGAGCAAGGAGAACGGACAGTGTCCCTGTCACCTTACAGGAGGATGGAAACACTGTCATTTCAAGTCCAATGTCCACAGCTGTTAAGTCAGCTCTCCTGGTTCCTATGCAAATAAAAAGGATTGCTGCACTTTCCCAATCCTACCACCGTTTCAAACAGGGTGCCCTTGTCCTTTACGAGTAATTGCTTTTAAAAATAGCACAATAGCAATGTGAAGACAGTTCATGAACATTTTAACATCTGTCTTAAGATCTAATTTTTAAACATTCACAAGAATGTGTAAACGATCATTTTCGTTTTAACACCATTTTGGAAACTGGGAGATAGCATATATAGACTTGAAGGATTTTTTAAAATATATATTATTCTAGACATTTCAACAAAGGAGCAAACATTAAGTTGATCTTTTCAGGACAACCCACAAAAGCAAACTTGCTAGAAATTTCAAATGCAATCATTACTTAACACCAACTACTCTATTACAGAAATAATATATGTTCACTGAAACCTCTACTCAGCAAATTATCATGAAAAATACTGTTTTGATTTGAAATGCATCCATTTTGACAAACTGTGAAAACTAGCAACTGTTTATAAACGCTCATGATAAAAATGTAAATCAAATTTAATACTTCATTGCTTCCCTTTCCTGAATTCAAATCACTCCTTTATGCCTACTTGAGTTTTAGGATATTAGTACAGAAAGACAGAAATCTGTTCAATAAAATATCATTCATAAATAAGATTGGACATTCCAGCACTATTACCTAAAGAAACATTTCCTTCTCAAAACATACTTTTTTTCCCCAAAAAGTATACAGAATGACAAATCCAAGTTATCCCTGGTAGCTCACCACTGACAAGGCACATGTCACAGCATTAAATGCCATGTCCTCACACAGGCAAAATTTATTGGAAGAAACTATATTGGTGTAATATAGCACATTCATTTCTAAACACAAAAACAAAAACGTTTATGCAATATATTCTGAGAGACAGTCTAGCAAGCAGTATGGAACACAGAATGGTTCTTCATGTGACAGTCCTTTTTTATGTTGTTTTGAGTAGAAATATTGTTCCTTAGGTGATCTAAAAATTTATACCTAAATAAATGGCAGGAAATGTCCCGATTAACAGTAAGACAAGGATTCAGCTTTTTTTCTTTCCCCTATGATTCTGGAGGCTAATATTTCAAAAGACTTGAGAATATATGTTTTCCATCAATTTTCCACTTCTTAACATATTGCGACGAACAGTGTTTTGGGATGCGGCTCCAAGAATATATTGGGGGTAATGAACTAAGCTATCAAACTACATATTCTACCAAACTCCCCTTTGAATAACTCTCAATTATGTTTGCAGGTACTTGGCATATCCTAAATGTGAACCCTTCGAAGGGTGACTTCAGAAACCTTTGATCCGGTTTTTGATGAATAAACTTTCCTTCCCTCAACTAGTTAACCAACAAACTAAGATTTAGACTGTAGCCGAGTGAAACAATGAGATGCAGAATGACTGTTTACTAAACATTTATTCATTGGTACATTTACATAGAAGGCAACACTACGTGAAATGAGAAACCTTTTGCCAGAGATATGACTCACAATAAAAACAACCTTAATGTTCCATTTTTCTACGTTGACTTTCTAACAAGATCAAAGTATTCTGAACAGAATTATTTTTTAAACTCACCACAATGTATCAATATAAAAACTACTGAGATTACATTAAAAAATGGAGACCACAGATTTCAGTCGTGCTTTAAACGGAAAAATTCTTCAGATAAAAAAGTTGGAAAACATTTAAGGTTCCATGCTCCCAAATGTCAGCTTGTGATATGTCCTACAAAATGAACACGCTGGTGAAATGAGCTACACCTATTACCTCTATGGTTATTAGTAGTACTAGTTAAGACAGTCTAGCAATTTGTAAAATATTTTTAAGGCTTTTAAAAGGAAGAAATCCTATGTAGCCTTGCTACAGATTTCTTTTTGATAAACGTCCAAAATTACTCCTTGAAAATCCATGATAGTGGAAAGCCAGCCAATACAGATGACATTTGGAGAACTCTTGCCTTTGGCTGCGACTCTGGCTGACCCCACCAAAAGCTAAGGAGATCGATCAGTTTCCAGTAACGTGGGACTTGTGACTCAGAAAAATATGCATCGTTAATTTTGGTTCAGAAACACAGAAGTCTGGGGCTTCAGACCTGTCACTTAATTTCTCTGGGCCAGAATTCCCCTGAACAGACGTTTAGTAGGTTGGAGTACACGATTTGTAAGGTTGTTTCAAAGATAACTTCTTTGATTTTTAAATCACAGTGGTTGCCAGAATGGAAGATTCTGTTAGACTGTCTAAAGCCAGTTGCTTGAAAATGTGGATACTTAAAAATGGATGTCAATAAAGAATGAATGTCACTAACACTTATTGTGTGATCCCAGTATTCCCCAGAGATGGCTATTTTTAGAAAGAGGAAATAGCCAAGAACAAAATAAAACACAAATCGTCATGGGATCTTGGGACTTAGTTCTTTTATCTGTTAAGTGGGAAAGTGTAGCTGATGACATCTGACATGCTTCCAACTCTAAAATCTCTTCCTTTTTTGGTCTATTTTTTGGAAGCTTCTCTCCTGGGTTAGGTTCCCATAGAAATGAGTCAGAAAGCCTCAAAGCTCCTTTTGGGTCTAGAGTCCCACAGGAGGAATATTCTATGTGAAAATTCACCCTGTCCACATAAAATTAATCACTTCTTAATGTAGTCAGCTGGAATTTCAATACAAAGTTCTATCTGAATCATAGCAGATCATGAAGCAGATACCACCACCTCCACTGGTGTCTACACAGGAGATATCCTAAAGGTATAGAAGACAACCGCTAACCAAAGAAGATCTGAAAATTTTCCATGCACCCAGATACTGTGCCCAGCAGTAAATACTGTTGCTATTGGTTTAGGTTAACTGAAAGTCAATGCTTTAATTTCTTATATTTGGTACCTGGCTTTGGTATCTTGTTGCAAGGTACTATCTTTGCAAGATTTCTAACTTTAAGTGGAAAGTGATGTTACGAACACTGTCTGTTTCTTAGGGCCAATGATGCTGAAATAGGGACTGACAAAGACTGAGGAATTCTCGAATTTGTAAAACTCAAGATAAATCAAATTAAGCATATACATTTCTCAGAGTAAAACTATATGGGATCCCTAGTTTCCCATACAACATGTAAAAAACTATCTTAAGAAAATATCCAAATCATTCAACATCAATTTGGCCTACCAACGAAGAGTAAGGAGTCTGTCACTGCCCCCCACCCCAGCCCAAAAGGCCACGCACAGTACATCACAAAGCACAGAGCTGGAAGATTACTGCCCCAGCAGAAGCATCTGGAATTTTAAAGTCCATTACATCTCTAGCAGAGGGAAGGGAAAAACAATGCCAACTCTAATGCAAACTTAGGAGGACTAACGAGGCCACGGCTAATAAAATCAGAGCAACAGACTGAAGAAAAAGAAGGAATCCTCAACCCATATATACAGCATTTCCAAAGGTCACTAGGTGAACTGGGGGGGTTTTGTTTTTTAGTTTTAGTTTTTCGCCTTCCTCTGAAGCATCAGGGATTGGAGTCAGGACGCAGGTTACAGGAACTGGTGGACCAATGGTCTGATTCAGTATGGCAAGTCCTATGTTCCTATAATAAAGGGGAAATTACAGCGAATCACTTTGTATGCACACAGATCCAGGGAACACACACACTCTCTCGCTCAAGGGGTCTTGAATTTTCATCAATAAAAAAGTATTTAACGAAGATAAAGTGTCACAGCAAAACCAGGAAAGTAGGGAAAACCCCACCGCAGTGAGGAGAGTGATCATTAATAAGCAAAGGTTAATCTGACAAACTATGTGCAATGCCTGTCACCTGACAGGTGTGCAATATCTTCAGCATCCTTCCCCGACTTGCACTATGTCAAGCAGGCCAAAAGAAAACTGTTGGCAAAATTAAACCAGAGAGCTGGCACGCCTTCATTCTATACGTAACAAACTAAGAAATGAGGAATTTAGCAATTGTTCCAAACAAGAAAGCTAGAAGGATTAGAGGAAGAACAACAGAAAATTCTACCAGTCATGTTCACGTAATTTTCCTATCATGCCCGGTAGAAAGTTCTTTGACGGCAGACTGATTCTCACTCGTCTTTGTATCTACAGCAAAAGTATATACACAATGTCTTGCCAACAGCAGGCTTTCCATAAACATCCACTGATGAAGGAAACAAATTCCTGTTCCAGTGAAGCTTCCTAATGGAGACGTGAATTGTATTAAATCTCCATTAAATGTGCTCAAAATGGAGTTAAATTTAGGTTGTACTTCATATTAGAGGCTTGCAAAACACACCAGCAATAAGTGTTTTATGTCACGTGCTATTTCAATCCAAACAGCTTCTTATGTGTTAAATTTGACAACTCTCACAAGCTAATCCCAAGATGAGCAACTCAGTAAATCAAACCACTCTGGTGGCAAAGCAAGTCTTTATTAACCGGATCTGTTAGCAGAGAGCTGAACGGCTGCAGAGCAAGTGCTAATCACCTCATTCCCCACCGGGGGCCACGCAGACAGTACGGTGCTGAATGCAAACAAAGGATGTGAAAAACTAGTTTCAGGATTTTCAAATGAAGGCTTTGAAAAAGTCAAGATGCAATTAAAAAAGGGTAACACCTTATTAAGTACAAACCACAAAATGTGAATATTTCACATACATGCGTATACATATTTTTCCCCTCCCTCCAAACAGTGCTATTGTAAACATGTAGCTTTTGAATCCTTCCTGCCATAAGCCACTAAATTTTGATTTAAAAACAAAAACAAAAACACAGCTTCACTTATCGTCTCAAACATGCTAAGAATATCTTGATCACTGGAAAACACTTCCGTGTGATCCCCTTCTTTCTTCTCTTTCCCACATGTTACAGGATCCAAAACTCACTTAGCAAAATCAATGTATTGACTTCCTCTCGTCACATTAACACTTCCTGAATGATTATAATGAACCTTCCCCTCTTCCCCTTGAAAACATGGGCCTCCTTTACATTAATATTACATTCATAACCTCTCCGTGAACCAGTAAAAGCACAAAAACAAGATGTGATCAACAGGGTTTTACCTGACTCACCCATTATCCTGCTGAGCGCAGCATTTCTTGTGGGTGATTCATCAAGCCCCTCAAGCCCGCTGTAGAGGGAGTGGGAAATCCTTCGTTCTCTATCATCCAACACCGTTTCAATGGGCAGCTCAGGTCCAGAGGGGCTCCCAGGTGACTTCAGCTGCAGAGAGCGGGGGCGGGGGGCGAGGTAAAGTCAGAACTGGAGGCCCATGAACAGCATGGGGGAATTAGACCAACTTGCCCAGGGTCTGCATCGAACTGGGTACCAAATGAACTAGAACTTTTCACCCTGTACCAAAATAATTTGTGATGACAGCTTTGCCTAATGACCAACTTTCTGTGCCACTTTACACTGTGCCTCCCATGAAGTTCTGTCAGATTTCAACCACTGGAGGAAAAATATGTATATTAAAGGCTTTTTTTCCAAACTCACCTTGTTGCTTATTTTTTTTCAGCTTGACAGTTAGTATCTGTTGAAGTCAATTTGAGTTATGGTTTAATTCAGAATTCTTTATGAGATGTTGCCCTGCGCTAGACATGCTTCATCATTATCAGAATGGAAGCTGGAATTTAAGTCTACTTTTTACACTTAGAGTGCATAAATACACCTAACAGCACACCTTGGTGTGTGTGGTGGGGAGAATGACCACCCACTCTCTAAGACCTAAAGACCACTTGTCAGGTCGGGTGTCTTCAACAATACACTGAGCCTCAGTTTCTTCTGCTGAAATTAGAAACAATCATCCTATTCTCTCATTGTGATCTTAAGTATGAGATAGTAACTGAGAGAAAATAAACTACACAGGATATTGACAATACAGAAGTAAAAACCAAGTATTCTAATAAGGCAGGCAAAGGTAGCTATTTTGCAAATATATAGAATCTGCTAGATAAGCAAAGAATATAGGTGGATTCCTATCACCAAGAATTAAAATAGTATGGGGCGTTCTTTAAGACAGCTGTGCCTTATAAAGTCATATACTTCATAAAAATAATATGAGTGAGAACTCTATGCTAGTAAAGCCATGAAACAAGAAGGAACAAAGCACACAAATCCTCCCAGTGTGGGCTCTGAGGTTAACCCCACCAACTAAAATCTTATGATGCTTTGGAGCTGGCTGGCAGCCAGAGACAGGGAAGGCGGTGGTTGGGGGGGGGGGGGGGGTGTGGAGGGGCCGGCGTGGAGGCAGGGGGCACAGCACAGCAAAGTGGAGAGAGGACTGCACATTGCAAACAGAGGAAACCACAACTGTGGTTCACCTGAACAAATTATTATTTCTGTTAGAAGCTATCATCTGTTTAACATAAATGAGATATTTAATGAAGTTCCGAATTGTAGACTTATCTCGCCCAGTTTGATAAGCACTGGGGAGATTTAATGCATTGAAGGGTCAACACAATTACAATTGGAGGCACGTCAAACTGCGGGAGAATAATAAACTTGCAGCGCTAGTGAATTAGACTCAATAAGGTTTAAATTGTGAAATGAGGATTTGTGTTATTCGTTTTTTGTTTGTTTGTTTTTTTTGTTTTTAAATTGCAGATTACAACTGACAGCTTTACCGAAAAGTAAATTAAATATTCCAGGTCTTGGATGTAAAAAAATACAAGAAAATTTTCTGAAAGAACATTATTCCTAAATTCCAAGGTACTTTGGAGAAGTAAAAACAAACACAACAAATACCCAATACCTTTAAAAGCAGGCATGTGTGAATTTTTTTAATGAGCACATACATTAGAGACCTGCTATACAAGTCTCGACACACAAGACCTGCATCCTACACAATAATTTATTTAATCATAAGACAGACAACACATCCTCGAGTTTGCTTAACAAATACATTTAATTGAAGCATATAACTGCAATTTTCTAGATGATAACATCTTTATAAAGCACCTTTACGAGAAATCCCTAAATATCCCAAGAGGCTATTTTAGAATTTTATAAAGTCAAATAAAAATTCCATTTAAAAAATAGCGCATGCAGGCTTTCCAGAGAAAAACAATAAGATGCCTGTTCACTAGGAACCTTGTACTTGAACACTTTCATGGGAAAGCTTCTGTACCTCCCCACCTCCCTAACCATGTCTAATTTGCATCTCAAAAGACAGATTTAAATGAAGACATCAATGGCCAAATACATAAATATTTAACAGAAGACACAATGCCTTTTAATTTCTTTAAAAAAAAAAACTGATTGGGGTGCAGAGTTTTGTTTTAAATCTTTTGATGATTTTTTTTGTTGCAAGCAATTGAGTTTAAGAAAGAGGAATGCATCGCATCATCGGAGTGGGAGCTTAGCCACTCCAAGGAGGGCAGTCCTGGAAGACTGGCCTGGCCTTCCTGCAGTATGGGCTGCTCCCAGGCCCTTCTGATCTCCATATATAAAAACCTTATCAAATTAAGCTTACTTCGAAGAAGACGCCAAAATAAAAGAACTGCAATTTTCACTTTGTCGTTTTAACTGCAAAAAATGTTCTTCCATCCAACAGAACTCAGTCCCGAGTAGGGACAGTTGTGTGGGACGCCCTCAACTCCATCCCTAGGGAAATAGGAAAGCCTTTCCACCCATTAAAGAAAACTAGGTTGCAGCAAGATAACTCATACTGGGGATCAGCATAAAGTGATACAGTCTCTTCCCAAAGTAATGTGGAAATGTATGTCACAGGCCAAAAAATATCCTATATTCTGTGACCAGGCCATTTATTTCACTTTGTGGTCACTATCCTCACAAAATAATAAGTTAAGTGAATCATAAAGATTCATGCTGATCAATATTTATCAGAACTTCATCTACAAAGACATAAAAATTGGGAATTACCCCATATCTAAAAACAATGTAAATGTAGTATGCTCTTAAAAAGATATTCAAATGATCATATATTGCTTTTATAATCAGAAAATAATAAGTGCTATTCAATAACAAAGAACTGGATATTGTCCAATGAATATGCTTCATATTATACACTTGGCCTACTCTTCCTGGGAAAAGGTAAAATATTGGTTTCTTTTAAAAAAACTAATACAATATCTGTGGGGCTTAATAAAATCTCAAGTTGTTATAAGTGTGCAATAGTGGGTCAAATCATGTCTTTCACATAAAGCAAATGTATCCCACCATCTCAACTAGAAACGGTGAAAAGCTGGCATAGATATGGCCCTAATCCCCTCCAGCAAACCTAAAACTGGGTCCCAGTTAGTAATTGGCTCGATCTTATTATCCGATATTTCAGTCTTTATAAGCTTATTCTATTCTATCCCCAATTCCTGGCACAGAGCAGGTACTGGGTGAATAATTGGATGAATAAATTCATTTCTGAGTGAATGACTCAGAGTTCCCTTAAATCGGCTTAGAGATCTTATACGTATAGGCCATGTGGAAGCGGGCCTTTAAAGCTAAGGGCACAGCACAAGGCTGAAAGTAAAAGAAAGTTGATCGAGATTACAATCACACATTGCAGAAGGGACTAACATCCAAAGGACAAGTTAACACAGGACAATGAATAGTAAGACAGGGTCTAGTTTTCTTTGGAGAAGAGTGGCCGGAGTTTCAGGGTTCAGTTCCAGCTTCTGCTTCCATGCAGAACCACAGCTAATGTCCTTCACGTCCCCATGTGGCTGACAGCACGGACCAGAGGATGAAGTAAGCCTGGATGTGGCAGACCCAGAACGCGATGGCCTGCCTGACGCTGGGACTCGCGGGTTTACTGCCCACCTCTTCCCAACACAGCCAGAGTATCAACTGCCTGAACCCCACACTCACAGGCAATCAGACCCTCTCATGTGCATAAGAGGGATGGACACCTTGCTTCTAAATTACTCTGCCACTACCTTGGCCTTGCAGCCATTAAGCACCTCATTTGACTTCTCTGTATTTATTTCTTCATATATAAAACAAAGAGAATCGTAAACGATACCTTAGGCCCCTTCCTATTCTAATGTAGCTTTCTAAGAGAATTAAACGTAGAGACAGAATTCATTTTAAAGTAGTCCTTGGTCAGTTCAGTGAGTTTTGACAAATTGATAAACCCATGTAACGTACACCCCTCTCTGGATAAAGGGCATTGCCATCACCTCATTAAATTCCTTCCTATTATTTCCCACTCAATCCCAACCCGCCCAAAAGAAACCAATGATATTTTCATCCTAGAATAGCTTTTCCAGTTCTAGATTTTCATATAAATTAAATAATATTAATAATAATATAACACTAAAAATAAGTAATATAAAAATTAATAACCCCAATTGGTAATCAGTTTGTCCATTGCTATAAAAATTGCTGCTGGGATGATTAATGAGAGTTTATTAAATCAATAGGCCAAACTGAGAGAACTGATACTTCAATGATACTGAGTCTGCTAATCATATATCACTCCACTAATTTAGGTCTATTTTAATTTTTCAGTGACGTTTTATACAATTACGAGTACAGAGATTACCTGTGTTGTTAAATTTATCCCTAAGTATTTTATGATTTTTGATATTATGGTACATGATATTGATTTTTATTTTACTGTCAAATTGTCTATTCCTAGTACATACAAATAAAATGGATTTTGTCCATTGGCCTACTGTCCTATGATCTTGCTAAATTCACTTACGTGTTCTAAATTGCCTTGTAGATTCCTTAGGATTTTTTACGTAGAAATCATGTTATCTGGAAATAAAAAGTTTTATTTCTTCTTTTTTTTTTTTCTTTTTTTTTTTTTTTTTGAGGCCAAGAATACGACTTTATTTGGAAAGCCGGCAGACCAAGAAGATGACAGACTAATTTCTCTAAATAACCGTCTTATGGGGTCTGGATGTCAGTTTCTTTTATAGCGCAGAGACAGGGAGGAGATGAGTATGTAAAGTAAAAAGGCCATAAGATTTGCAAATGTCCCCTGGAATGGCCAGCCTCGGGGAGGGGATGGGTTAATTTCTTCTTTCTTGCCGCGGTCCACAGGGTCCGGATGGACAGGGTCTGATGCTTTCTTGAACAAAGGCACTTTGGTTTAACATTCAGGCAGAGGGGCAGGGTTCCCTGGGGCAGGGTTCCCTGAGGCAGGCTGTTCGGTATAGACAGTATCCTTTTAGTGAACAAAAGCAGTGGAAAGCAAAGGTTAAAGTAAAAGAAACAGATCCAACATGTAGTCAGTTTTGGCTCTTCCCTGTTACAATTCCTCTCAGCCTATTTCTTCTTAAAAAAAAAAAAAAGTAGTCCTTGGTGACTAAATTCCTCAGCATGGGGGCTAAGACAAAACTTACCTGGTCTTATTCTCTATTGGTACCAAGGCAGGCTTTATATGAAATCATGTCTAACAAAGATATAATGAAATGACTGCAAACTAGGTTAAATTGCAGTAATTCCTACCAATACTAATTTCCTTGGAACATTTAGAATTATCATAATTCTCCTACACAGGTGATTTTCAATACCCATTTCCCAAAGTTCTCCTTCAAAGTCCTCAACAAATTTGTCCTTTGCAATGATACCAATGTTTCTGCCTCTTGCTTTATGTATTCTTTCCAATGGAAAAGATGCCAAAAAAGTTCATCCATCCTTCAGGAGCACAAAACAAAGGAAAGCCATTTCTTTTCTCTCTCTTTTTTAAAGAAACAATTACTGCTTACGGAATATTTTTAAATACTTAAGTAAGAGCATTAGAGCTAAGGAAAGTGAAGGAAATCCAGAATCACTGCCAAAATATTAATTCTGTTACCTTGCCTTGTTAGAACTTCAGTGTCTAACAGTAACTAAGTTAATCTTTTTCTTCTAAAAAGGCTCAACTCTCTGGGATTATTTCCCTCATCACTCAGTCCATGTTTAGGTGTCAGCCTTGGGTTGGACCCCAGTGATGGAGAGATGAACAAGGTCCCACCCATCTCAGAATTTGCAGTTCCCGCCAAAGAAAACCAGAGAGGAACCATGATGGTGTGACAGCTGCTCCCTGAAGGTGAGTACCCAGGGCTACAGAAAGGCTTTGGAGAGAGGATACTAAAATCTAAAGGTTGACTTTGCTAGGACAAGGAGCAGAACTGACTCATGTGGAAAATCCAGAGGTGAAAGGCAGCATCAGACAACTGAGAAATTTCAGGTCGTGTAAGGGACAGGCTGGTGGACACAGGGGCTGGTTTGTGCACATCCTAGTGGCCACGTGATGGAGACTGGCACCCATCCTGGAAAGGAAGGAAAGCTCCCGAAGAGATTTCGGCCGGGAGTGACACGATCAGTTTGTTTTGTGGGAAGATGTGCCTTACTGCCGTGTAGACAAAACGGGTTGAGAGAGAAATCCTTCAGGGGGCTGCAGCAGAGAGCCCGGTGAGAGGATGGGGTAAGGGCAGGGGGATGGAGAGGAGTGAGGGAGGAGAGAAAGATTCCAGAGGAGGAGGCGACAGAGACAGGAAAGGCATTTGAGAGGTCAGAGCCACCCCAGATTTCCAGCTTCTACAAGTAAAGAAACAGTGGCGCTATCTCAGAGGGAAGGAGGACAAGGTAGATGAAGAACTGAGGGAGGAATGGGTTTTGGTGGAAAAAGCATAGATGCCTGAGAGGCATACCAGTGGAGACATACCAGTGGACATCTCCATGGGTGGCTGGACAGAGGGATCTGGAACTAGAGTCCTGAGCTGAAAACAGGACCACGGGATTCATCATAAGGAAAGTGGTACCTGAAGACCAAGGAACGAAGGTCTCCCAGGGAGCAAGTGCAGAAGAAGACACAGCCCAGAAAACGCCTTGAGGAACACTAAGCAAAAGAGGAACAGGCAGAAGAGAGCAGCCTTAAAGGAGACAGAGGGCCAGAGTGAAGCAGGAGGAAAACGGGGAGAGCTGGCAGGAAAGGATTCAAGAACGAGGCAGTGTTCACAGACTCCTGAGAAGTCAAGTGGAAGAGACTGAGAAACATCTTCTAGAAAATGTCTCAAATGTGCTGTATGGGGACAAAGACCAGGGAAGTGCAAGGGAAGATGATACTTCGTGCCGAGAGTTGCCAATTTTGAAGAAAACGTACTAAGATAACAGACAGCACTTCCCACATATAGAAGAGGGCAAGGGAAGACGTGACAAAGCACAAAAGATGTGCTTCTGCAAATTTTCATCTTCTCTAGCTTGAAAATAAGTATGCAAACCCGTGATTTAAAGATGAGTTAGTAAAATATAGTTCTGTGATATTGTCAAAGGCCGGACCACACGGCTGACAGATGGACCCAGGAGGAGAGAACTCAGCACAATATTCTGGCTTGAGGTTCATCCGTGACAAGACACCCTATGCTTATATCAATATTTACGGTAACATAATTTACATGTACCCTCCCAGTAATTCAGGGAGATGTTTTTCCAAGGGTAATATATAAGTACAACAGCAGCAAAGTCATGTCTTCAGACTTATGGGAAGCTGAAATGAGCTCTTCTGTCTTCACAGAATTCTTTAGTTAAACCCTGTCAGTACAAAAGGCTTTTCGCTGGTATTACAAAGAGAGCACAGCACTCGTGATAAGATTTTTTTTGACATAATTGCTTTATAAGCTTACTCTATCCTAAGAAATAGTAATAACCAGCAATGTATGAAAATGATACCGTAAAGAATATTGAATATTAAAGTCTATTACTGCCTACTGCCTCTGTTCCCTTACTTAAATCATTTTCATTCACACAAATTCATATGCAGAAGTGAATGAGACAGAGATATTGCAGTGGGATTCCAATTCCATGTGTTTTATAGGGCAACAGGGGATCAAATCAGTGCTTTTATCAAAACATTTTCAGGTTGGTACAGGTTTGTTAGGGGAACAAGAGGGAACCGCCTGAGCCAGACAAAAACACGTCTGGATTCAGGATGCTGCCCTTCAGTAAGAGTCTTACATTTTAAGTCCCCCTATGACATTTCAATGTTTCTCTCTAAAGGAAAGCTTTGAGAAATTTTAGTTTGTTTTTAAAGAGACTAAGAAGATGATCTATTGTCCAGGAGAACGTCCAGAGAGGGAACTCCATCTGTCTTTATTCACCACCGTATCCCCAGGATCTAACTTATTTTCTGAATGTAGTAGATGCTCAATGAACATCTGTCACACGAATACAGTCTTAGGGTATATGAAATTATTCCATTTTTGAAAAAGACCTAATAAAGAACAATGTGTCTTGTGAACTTACTGTGGAGAATTTTTCACATAGCTCTTTGGAGGACTTACATTAAAAACATCAGTTAATGATTTGGAAACCAATAAAAATTATCATTCAAGAAAGCCAATCCAGGGGCTTCCCTGGTGGTGCAGTGGTTGAGAATCTGCCTGCCAATGCAGGGGACACGGGTTCGAGCCCTGGTCTGGGAAGATCTCACATGCCACGGAGCAACTAGGCCCGTGAGCCACAACTACTGAGCGTACGTGTTTGGAGCCTGTGCTCCGCAGCAAGAGAGGCCGTGATAGTGAGAGGCCCCCGCTTGCCGCAACTAGAGAAAGCCCTCGCACAGAAACAAAGACCCAACACAGCCAAAAATAAAAAAATAAATTAATTAAAAAAAAAAAAAAAAAGAAAAAAAGAAAGCCAATCCAGTAGCCTACTCTGAGGGATTAGCATTTATATTTATAATAAGAAAGTAAATGTTTTACTTCCCACAGTTTTCCACTCTGAGGATTTTAGTTAAGGTGACACTGTTCTCTTGTTGTTGTGGAAACTAATTTGTTAATTAGCATTAAGCCACTCTCCATTTGGAAAATAAAAACAAGTGTAAAAATAAGTCTACGGTCAATAAACTTTGGAAAATCGGTCATCTCTCCACTGACTACCCACTGAGCTCAGGGGTATGTGGCAAAATCCTATTGTATTAAGGGATCGGATGAGCCATCATCGATGGCTTGCTTCATATATTAAACACAGATTTTAAAATTAAGAAAAACACCTAAGCAGTTTAGATATAGTTTCCGGTTTGTACCATTTGCTAATCATTTTCTCTTAGTTGATTTAAAAATGTGAGGAGTTGAGCATCAATAAAAACAAAAACAACAAACGTGATACTTTCAGCAAGCAGGTCCCACCTGTTTCCTAGAGGTGGCACACACTTTATAAAAATTCTTTGAAAAAACTTTTTTTCAGGTTCTCATATTAATTAACAAATCTGTATATAATTCCCTTTAAATTCTCAAATGCCCCACTATCCAAGTCTACTTGGTATGTTTTTACTATTTGGGAAGACAGATGTTCACACCCTTTGGGAGAGGAAACCTTCCCACCCATGCCTAATTACAGGCGGCAGCACATGTGCAGAACCCACTGCGGCTTTATGCAGCAGATACCACTGAAAAGGCAGCCCCTCTGGAGGAAAATACTCAGCCCTACAGTGAAGGAGAAAGGGGGCCAGCGGGTAGGAAGGGGGGCTTACACTTCTGACAATGTCACAAGAGAAAGAGACTCTGCCCTGTGAGGGGCTTTACAAGAGGCACCCATTTTAGATAAGCAAGGGAACAAGCAATCACTTCAATGTTTCTCCCTCCTGGTTCAACACTGCTGAACAGAAGAGAAAGTGCGGGCTCTGAGCAGGAAAGCGTGGCCCTGATTCTTGAACCCAGCTAAAGGTGCCTTCGAGGTCCCAGTGTTATCTGTTGAGGTGGCAACAGAAATATTACTGCACACTTAGGGATATTTTGATCACAGAATTAAGAAAACAAATCACAATCCACTGACAGTACAATAAACTCTAGCCAGCAAAGATAATTGAGAGTCTTTCAAGGTAAAGCCCCTGGACCTGCCATTCTTGGCCCAATGTTAGGGAAGAACTTGGTCCTACGACCATTTCAGATGCCTTTTGTCTTTCTCATTCTTTACCTCGGTGCCTTTGGTTATTCTCCTCGCCACAATGAGCTGGATCATTCCTCGCTTGTTCCCTTCGGTGGACATGGACCTCCGGAGGGTTTCCATGGCATCCTGGTTTGTCTTGCCCAACAGGGATTCTCCATTCACTGCTATCAGTTGATCGTTCACCCGAAGCCTCCCATCCTGGGAAGGAGGCAGGTAAAAATAAGTGCCATTAAATAGTCTGTGATAAAAGAAGCTGCTTTCCCTTTCGTTAAAAAAATAAATAAATAAAAACAAAGCAAAAAGAAAAAGAAAAGGGCTTTAATACTAATGGATTATGCCCAATTGAACACCAGCATAATAATGTGTAAGCAGCCTTTGCAGCCTGTGTCTACTTCAATCATTTATACATTTGTAAATCAAGTCATTATCATAATCTGTTTACCAAAATAGCATACTAATTCATAGGACACAAAGTGATTACTTTCCTGCTTCCAGAGACACCCAGAGAGGTTATTTACACCCAGAGAGGTTATTTACAACATGCAAAAGCTCCAGGCTATTAGACAATTGCAGAGAAGTGCCCCCTTCACAGACAGCCAGGAAATTTTCTCTAGACTGGGAAACAGGAGAAGTGACCCATGGGAGGGGAGGAGAGGGGAGGGGAAGAGAGTAACCTTTCCAGTAGGTTAGCTCTGTGCCAGAACCTGAGCTAAGTCTTTGCAGAGATAATCTCCATTTCACTGTAATGACCATGGGCTGTGAATTCTGTGAGACCAAAAACGGGGAGTCGAAGATATGAACTCCTTTCAGTGAGAGATCACTGAGATTGCACTAGTTGTTTGATCATGGATGGGGTATTAGGAAGAAAACAGAAAACATTTAAGTGTTACAGGGTATCAGAATACGCTACCCCAAAACACGCCACTTTGGCATGGGGATTATTTTAGCAGAAGGCAACTGAGAAATGGCAGGCACAAGAAGGGGACTCTGTCCTCCCTGCTTCTGGCTGAATGCGGGCATAAAGTTCTCCTTGTGAAGGCGCCCCGTCTCTTCTCCAAAACCTGGAAGGGGAGAACGACCCTCGCCACCAGAGACAGAGATGCACTGAGATGAGTCTACAAAATAAGCCTTTTCTACCATCGGTTTCCTTCATACATTTACCATCCCACTATTTACCACACCTGGAAGTCTGAACCCTCTTTCTTTGTCTAATCCCTACTCCATAATTTATCAGCATTTGCTAAAATGGTATATAAGCTTCCAAGTCTAACCGCTTCTTTAGGTTTTCACTTTTCCTGTGGAGCCCCCATCAATCAAATTTGTAAACTTTTTCTCCTGTTAACCTGTCTTTTGTCAGTTTAATTCACAGGCCACAGAAACCGAATCTAAGAGGGTAGAGGAAAGAATCTGCCCCTACCGCTTCCATGTTTCCAAAATAAGAACAGGGCTGTAATTAAACATTTTTGTGAATGAGCATAAGCTTGATAAGGTTGACATTTGCTTACTTTAGATGCTGCTCCTCCATTAATAATGGACTTGACGAAGATTCCTAAATCTGCGTGGTTCTCCTTTGACCGGTTACCTTTGACACTGACGCCAAGACCAGCAGATCCTGAATCATTCAGCGGAACTTCAAACGTCAGAAATTCCCTGGTGCCATCGGGTGTGAGCACAGTATCCTCATCTTCTGCTTTCTAACAGGAAACAAAATTGCACATTATATTCCAATGTTTCTTTCTGTTATTTTTAAGGACTGCTAATGAGCAGTTCTTTCATCATAACAGGCACAGTATCTCCACCAAAGTTCCACAACAAGATCCATGATAACAGTGCATCTGCACCCCCTCCAGATGATTCCTGGAACCAGCTGCTAATATTTTTATGTGGCACTTGTTTCAATATTGAAACCTAAACCAGATTCTGAGAAATATAGGGAAAAAAATGTAGCAGAAGGACTAAAGTCATGTAGACACGGAGTTTTGGTTTATTTTTTTGTTTTTTTGTGGGTTTTTAAAAAATCTGTTTATATATTCTAAACCACAGGAGAAAAACAGTAACAGCAGGAAATCAAAATAAATAAATATAACTCATTTGTCCCTTTGTTTTTCACTAGGAATTTTCAATGTTATTAATAGTTTAATTTTCACTAAGGATGCATCATTTTATTCACAAACAGTAACAAATCCTGATGATACAAAGTCAGCAGAAAAAACGGTATTCATTTTCGGAGAGTCACTAGAGAGTTTTAACCTTCAACATCTGTGAGACAAAGTAGAGATAAACAACATTAGGGAAATTTTTTTCCACAGTACTGTATGATACATCTACAGCTGGGGATATTATTCAAGCAATATTGTTTAATTAAAGAGTTGTATATGCCAGCTTTGACTTCGTAATTGTAGCCATCGAGTGCATAAGGAGACTGTTGCAGAACCCGACACATTTGAGATACACGAACTTTTGCTCAGCTCCCCTAAAACAGCAGGGAGGAAATGAATGCTTCAAGTATAACCTGATGAAAGGCAGCGAGATGACATATAAAAATGTCGGACACCGGAAGAGTAAGCCATCTGCCTTCTGTAATCCTCTTCAGGGATCCCAGCTCTACACTGGCCATCTCCAAATAGATGAGGCCAGAATTCTTTATCAAATTCAGCATTTCATTTTATGTCACATAACAGACACGTGGCACAAGCTCTTTGAATCACAACTAAATGCCTCATCTAGTCCTACAACTTTTCCTCCTTCTCTTTTTGTAATTTTGGAATATTTCTCCAGCATCCACCTATTCATTCAAGCTGGAAGTATCAAATTACACTTGAAGAATGGTTCAACATCTAAGGGTTCAACATCTAATGGTACATAATTAGGCTGGAATATAACGCATCCTTTAAAGATTGCACTTTTAAAGAATGTTCAGTTACACACATGAAAGCCTATTGCAGAGCAATGGAAATGTAGGTAGACTTCAGTTTTCTTCTTTGTCTCTCAACACATTTAAAATTTTTTTCTAATAATTATCAAAATTAACATAATAATGATAAAATAATTTTTAATATTAATTTTTAATAATAATTTGGAGATTTAACATGCAATCTCAGATATCTCAATTAGATGAAATAATTTTTGGAAGTACAGAGTGTATCAGTAAGAGATTTTTTTTGAAGATTATCATAATACAAAAGATATGTTATTTTAAAATTTCCAAATCCATAATAACATGATTTTTTTAAAGTTTCTAATTTACTAATATTCATTGTTAACATTCTTTGTGCCATCTCAAAAGATAGCCTCATAGTTACCAGGACAAGGTGTGTTTTAAAAAAAAAATCGCTAATATGTTAAAAACAGGAAAACTATATATATAATAAAGAATATTAAAGAAAGAACAACTTGAAAAGATACAGAGGGATAGTATGATAACTATACAAAGTAAATACATTTCAGTATCAAAATCAAAATAAAGCCTATACCTGCCCATTATAAAAGCCTTTGTACACTTAAAATATTCCTAGAGAATAATTACAGCTCAAATAAAGTCAATGGATTGGGGAGAAATAAACATTAAATACTCATATCAAAATATTGACATCATATTTACTATGCATCATATTTACTATGACATATTTACTATTGACATCATATTTACTATATTATCTTTATATACTTGTTTTGCTCTTAAAATTTTATTTTCATCCATACGGTTCAAAACAATTCAAGAGTAGTAAATAAAGACCTTGTGTGAATGAATACAGCTACTTCAATATAAAATCTGTTTCTGATGTTTGAAATACAAAATAGTATCAAAACACACTACAGCCCCTCCTACTTTAAATTCAGAAGTAACTGAAAGATAAAATTCACTCTGTGAATCAGAATCAGTATTTATATTCCTGGGGAAGTTGCACTTGAAAAGACACAGAAACCAAAGATAGTCCTTAACTGGGCACATTTAGATCTGATCATTCAGTACGTTTATTTGCCTCAAATCTGGAAGGTTCTTAATTGTCACTTACTGATTTATATCTTGTTTGGCTTTTTAACGTTTACTGATTTTGACATTTCCATAATGTCTTACAAAGGCTTAAAATTCTCATTTTTCTTCTACTTGAAAAATCAAGATAAGGAGCTGACTGAATATATGAAGAGAAATTTTAATCAAGTTCGAGTCACTTCCTGACGTGCCCTGCTCTGAACCTGTCTTAAAGGAGACTGTATTCTCCATGGGAAAGTTTCATTTCTTATGAAAACTGCAGATGGGAATAATATTCTTTTTCAGCTTTCTTATCAAGTCTTAAGTCATTATTATCATTAAAAACATTTAAGTGAGAGATTGTACTTTTCCTTTGATATTGCATTATTAATCCATTTGGCTCCTGACATAAGACTGAAATTAATTCCAACTTTGAGAACTTAATTCTCTGGCAGCAAAATGTTTAAAAAAATTTGCTCTTTAAAAACCATTTTTAAGGCTACTTTATAGAGAAATTTTCCAAAATCTTACTAGTATGGGGATCTCTTCATTCTGATATAAAGGAGAAGCTAATTTTCTATCACCTTCGATTGTTACTCCATCCAGATTCTGTACTATCTCAACCGTTTCTTGAGTCAAGTTCTTTCTAAGGAAACATGATAAATATTTTGTTTCCCTTTAACTTGCTCCTCAAGCCATTTGGACATGAATGTCACTCAAGTGCACATTATGTCCCTCATGTACAGACATGTATGTACCCCAAGTGATTTTCTATCAGTGCAACCTGTCATGTTTTCCCTTGGCCATTACTCCATTGGCATTTTTGCCTTCTAATGTCCAGAAAAACAGGGCATTTTTGCTAAGCATATTAGAAGCAGGGAACCTACTGCATGGGCAGTATGAAAGCTATTTACTTTCCTGCTATCCTCAGAACAGCAGAAAAGATACACACACATCTGCAGCGAGGCAGAAAAACAGCCACAAATGATCAGCACTAAAGCCCAGTTTTCCTTCCTCTCCAAACAAGCCCCAATTGCTAAGGGGAGACAGCTGGCCTATAGGCCACTCTAAGTCTGCAGTTAATCTGCAAAATGGGTAACAAGGAAGTAAAAGTTGATTATATTACGTGGCCGAAACATAATCGTTGGGCAGAGATTAGTGCTGGGATGGGGATGATGGGCTAGGAAGGAAAACCTTATGATGGATCTTAAAAAGCAATTATGCCATCATATTCTCACACTTAACACCTATTTTCATACAAGTTAAAGAGAAAATACATTTATTCTATATCTAGAGATTAAATAATATGCAGGTAGAGCAGACAAATGATAACAACCATTTACGGTTTTAATCAAGAGGAGGATTTTTTTAAATAGAGAAGTTATCGTGTTTATTTTTTTGCATAAAGCAATAACCCTCCAGTTTAAGCTATATATTTTAATTTATCCCATATGTGAGATGAATGTTTATGCATGATATTTGTGTTGATATTTTAATTATTCTTATTAGCAAAGTTAAAATGTCACATCTGGCTTTACTGTGCTCTTTTCTGATTTAAACAGTAGACGTAAAATAAATAACATTTAAAGAATTTTAAAACGTTTTGCTTGATGCTACAAATTCTGAGGAGAAAAAAAAAAAAAAGGTTTTGTACAGTTGTTCATCTGTAATGTGAAGCCAGAAAAATCCTTACTCAATCAAAGAAATGTCACACAAACCCAAACTGAGGGACATTCTCAAAGTAATTTGCTCTTCAAAAATGAAAAGCAAAGGTAAACTGAAGAAATGTGCCAGATTAAAAACGACTAAAGAGGCATGACAACTAGATGCCAGGTGTGATCCCAAGGATTTGTTTCTTATGTATTCGTTCATTCGTTCACATCGGCACACCATGAAGGACAGTAACTGAGACAACTGGTAATACAACACTGTTAAGTCAATGTTAATTTCATGGCTTTGGTAACTAAACATGGTTACACAAGAAAATGTCCTTGTTCTTAGGATACACACACTAAAGATTTACAGATAAAGGGGAGTTACGTCTACAATTTATCTCAATTCTGAAAAAAACTTATATAGTAGGAAGGAGAGGAGGAAAAATTACAGGGAGGGAAAGGGGAGGATGGAAGAAACTTACATATCAAATGTGGTAAAATATTAACAATTGGGGAATGTGGGAGAAGGGTATACTGGAGTTCCTTAGGCTATTCTTAAAACTTTTCTGACAGCATGATGTTTTAGAATAAAAATTGCACGTAGTAACTAATCCAGAATAGTTCTGCTATATCTAAAACAGTTCTTATTTTAAAAACAGACATTACTACCAACATAATCTTTAAAATAACTTGAGTTCAATAACAAAAAAAAATCATAGAATAAATTTTAAAGATATTAATTTTTACCACTATACAACAAAAGGAGGACAATAAAAAATAACTAAGATATGTTCCCCAAAGGAAAATACACTAAACATTAGGAAATCCTTAACTTATTATAGTAGAAGTAGGGAATTTCAAACGAATCCCCTAAAAACTGATAGAGATTCACTATATAAAATCATTACTATTTTTGTAAGATCATGAAAATATTATTCTATCCCAATCTTGGAATAAGATTGTTTTAAACTAAGTTTGAGTCATTTGAATTGAAAAGTATTTCACTGAATCATGACTTTAAAATAAGTTTGAGTATTTAAAGCACTAGAAACAGAACACATTTTATAAAATTCTTTGTGATAATAGCAACATTTGATGCTCAAAACCAAACTACTAAGGTCAGCCTATGATTAGTGTGTGACAGTATAAATCTTCAACAAAAACTCAAATTAGAGAATTTTGTACTCTTTCATCTGCGTTACCTAGGATATTGAAATTAATTTACATTATAGGCCTAAAGAAATGTCTGATGATCAGTTTATCCCAAATAACTTACACAAAGTTTTGGATGAAGATGTAACAACCCATAATTCAGTCCCCCATTTGGGGCTCCCTATTTGCTTTGTCTGATTTGACTATTCTTCCCAGCTTTGTTGAGGTGTATTTGACATACAACACTGTAAATTTAGGGTGCACAGAGTGTTGATTTGGTACATTTATATATTGCAAAATGATTACCATCACAGCTTAGCTAATACACCTCCGTCACACCACAAAACTACCATTTCTTTTCTGTGGCAAGAACATTTAAGATCTACTCTCCTAATAACTTTTGAGTATATAACACAGTATTATTAACTATAGTCACCATGCTCTACATTAGATCCCCAGAACTTACTCGTCTTATAACTAGAAGTTTATACTCTTTGACCAACATCTTTTTTTTTAATACATTTATTTATTTATATTTTATTTTTGGCTGCGTTGGGTCTTCGTTGCTGCCTGTGGGCTTTCTCTAGTTGTGGTGAGCAGAGGCTACTCTTCGTTGTGGTGCACAGCCTTCTCATTGCGGTGGCTTCTCTTGTTGTGGAGCACGGGCTCTAGGCGCATGGGCTCAATATTCTGGCACGTGGGCTCCAGAGCACAGGCTCAGTAGTTGTGGCGCACAGGCTTAGTTGCTCTGTGGCATGTGGGATCTTCCCAGACCAGGGCTCGAACCCATGTCCCCCGCATTGGCAGGTGGATTCTTAACCACTGCGCCACCAGGGAAATCCCAACATCTCCTTTTTTCCCTCACTCTCCTGGTCCTCACTACCACCATTCTTGTCTCTGTTTCTATGAGTTCGGCTTTTTTAGATTCCACATATAAGTGATACACAATATATATATGTATACATATAACATATATGTGTGTGTGTGTGTATACACACACACACACACACACATATATATATATATATATATACACACACACACACATACATCTTCTTTATCCATTCATCCACTGGTGGACATTTAGGTTGTTTCCACATCTTGGCTATTGTAAAAAGTGCTGCAATGAACATAGGAGTGCAGATATCTCTTCAAGATCCAGATTTCTTTTCCTCTGAATAAATACCCAGAAGTGGCATTGCTAGATCATATGGTAGTTTTATCTTTAATTTTTTGAGATAACTCCACACTGTTTTCCACAGTGGCTGCATCAATTTACATTCCCACGAATAGCGTACAAGGGTTCCCTTTTCTCCCCATCCTCACACCTTGTTATCTCCTGTCCTTCTGATGACCATTCTAATAGATGTGAGGTGATATCTCATTGTGGTTTTGATTTACATTTCTCTGAGGATTAGTGATGTTGAGCACCTTTTAATGTACCTGTTGGCCATCAGTATGTCTTCTTTGGAAAAATGTCTATTCAGTTCTTCTGCCCATTTTCTAATCAGATTGTTTATCTTTTTGCTATTGAGTTGTGAGTTCTTTATATGTTTTGGATATTAACCCATTATCAGATATATGATTTGTAAATATGTTCTACTATTCCAGAGGTTGTCTTTTCATTTCATTGGTTTCCTTTGCTGTGCAGAAGTCTTTATATTTGATGTAGTCTAATTTGTTTATTTTTACTTTTGGAGTCAAGTCCAAAAATTCATCACCAAGACCAACGTCAATGTGCTTACCCCATATGTTTTCTTCTAGGAGTTTTATGGATTTGGGTCTTACATTCAAATCTTTAATCCATTTTGAGTTGGTTTTTGTACACGGTGTACAATAGAAGACCAGCTTCATTCTTTTTCATGTGACAGTCCAGTTTTCCCATCACCATTTATTGAAGAGACTACCCTTTCCCCATTGCATATTCTTGGCTTCTCTGTCATAAATCAATTAACCATATATGTGTGGGTTTATTTCTGGGCTCTCTATTCTGTTCTATATGTCTGTTTTTATGCCAGTATCAAACTTTTGATTACTATAGCTTTGTAACATAGACAAATCAGGAATTGTGATGCCTCCAAGTTTTGTTCTTTCTTAAGATTGTTTTGGCTATTAGAGATCCAATAGATTCAATATGGTTTCAGTGAATTTTAGGGTTTTTTTTTCCTATTGCTGTGAAAAATGCCATCAGCATTTTGACAGGGATTGTACTGAATCTATAGATGGCTTTGGGTAATATGGACATTTTAACAATATTAATTCTTCCAATCTGTGAGTATGGAATATATTTCCATTTATTTTTGTCTTTTTCAATTTCTTTCATCAATGTCTTACAGCATTCAGTGTGCAGGTCTTTTATCTCCTTGGTTAAATTTATTCCTAAGTATTTTATTCTTCTTGATCCTATTGTAAATGGGACTGTTTTCTTAATTCCTTCAACTGTTTTCTTAATTTACAGTGGGGTCAACATGGTAGGCTTTACTTGATATACCACAACCATTAGTTTAATAAGTCTATGACCATGCTTATTGACTAGCTCATTAAATTTCCAAATCAAGATTATAACCTGTCTGAAGTTAGCTTATCAAGATGCTTCCTGTCCCATCAAGCCTCTTAGATAGCCTCAACCACCAGAGGGCAGACAGCAGAAGCAAGAAAAACTACAATCCTGCAGCCTGTGGACCAAAAACCACAGTTACAGAAAGATAGAGAAGATGAAAAGGCAGAGGGCTATGTACCAGATGAAGGAACAAGATAAAACCCCAGAAAAACAACTAAATGAAGTGGAGATAGGCAACCTTCCAGAAAAAGAATTCAGAATAATGATAGTGAAGATGATCCAGGACCTCGGAATAAGAATGGAGGCAAAGATTGAGAAGATGCAAGAAATGATTAACAAAGACCTAGAAGAATTAAAGAACAAACAAACAGAGATGACCAATACAATAACTGAAATGAAAACTACACTAGAAGGAATCAATAGCAGAATAACTGAGGCAGAAGAACGGATAAGTGACCTGGAAGACAGAATGGTGGAATTCACTGCTGTGGAACAGACTAAAGAAAAAAGAATGAAAAGAAATGAAGACAGCCTAAGAGACCTCTGGGACAACATTAAACGCAACAACATTCGCATTATAGGGGTCCCAGAAGGAGAAGAGAGAGAGAAAGGACCAGAGAAAATATTTGAAGAGATTATAGTTGAAAACTTCCCTAACATGGGAAAGGAAATAGCCACCCAAGTCCAGGAAGTGCAGAGAGTACCATACAGAATAAACCCAAGGAGAAACACGCTGAGACACATAGTAATCAAAATGGCAAAAATTAAAGACAAAGAAAAATTATTGAAAGCAGCAAGGGAAAAACGACAAATAACATACAAGGGAACTCCCATAAGGTTAACAGCTGATTTCTCAGCAGAAACTCTGCAAGCCAGAAGGGAGTGGCATGATATACTTAAAGTGATGAAAGGGAAGAACCTACAACCAAGATTATTCTACCCGGCAAGGATCTCATTTAGATTTGATGGAGAAATCAAAAGCTTTACAGACAAGCAAAAGCTAAGAGAATTCAGCACCACCAAACCAGCTCTACAGCAAATGCTAAAGGAACTTCTCTAAGTGGGAAACACAAGAGAAGAAAAGGACCTACAAAAACAAACCCAAAACAATTAAGAAAATGGTCATAGGAACATACATATTGATAATTACCTTAAACGTGAATGGATTAAATGCCCCAACCAAAAGACATAGACTGGCTGAATGGATACAAAAACAAGACCCATATATATGCTGTCTACAAGAGACCCACTTTAGACCTAGGGACACATACAGACTGAAAGTGAGGGGATGGAAAAAGATATTCCATGAAAATGGAAATCAAAAGAAAGCTGGAGTAGCTATACTCATAACAGATAAAATAGACTTTAAAATAAAGAATGTTAAAAGAGACAAGGAAGGACACTACATAATGATCCAGGGATCAATCCATGAAGAAGATATAACAATTATAAATATATATGCACCCAACATAGGAGCACCTCAATACATAAGGCAACTGCTAACAGCTATAAAAGAGGAAATCGACAGTAACACAATAATAGTGGGGGACTTTAACACTCCACTTACACCAATGGACAGATCATCCAAAATGAAAATAAATAAGGAAACAGAAGCTTTAAATGACACAATAGACCAGATAGATTTAATTGATATATATAGGACATTCCATCCCCAAACAGCAGACTACACGTTCTTCTCAAGTGGCACGGAACATTCTCCAGGATAGATCACATCTTGGGTCACAAATCAAGCCTCAGTAAATTTAAGAAAATTGAAATCATATCAAGCATCTTTTCTGACCACAACGCTATGAGATTAGAAATGAATTACAGGGAAAAAAACGTAAAAAAGACAAACACATGGAGGCTAAACAATACGTTACTAAATAACCAAGAGATCACTGAAGAAATCAAAGAGGAAATAAAAAAATACCTAGAGACAAATGACAATGAAAACACAACGACCCAAAACCTATGGGATGCAGCAAAAGCGGTTCTAAGAGGGAAGTTTATAGCTATACAAGCCTACCTAAAGAAACAAGAAAAATCTCAAGTAAACAATCTAACCTTACACCTAAAGAAACTAGAGAAAGAAGAACAACAAAAAAAAAAAGATGCTTCCTGATCATCAGGGAGGATCCCCAAATCTCCTCAATGTATCCTTGCAGTTTCTACAGGGAGATCTCACTAACTCTTAGAATGAATGTTGAATTCTTGACATTTAAGCATGTTTTATGTCTTATCCGTATGGTCTAGTATCATCTCTAAACACTATTATTTTCTAAAGCCCTACTTCTATCCAGTAGCTCTGAATATGTTTTATGTACAATTATATTCTCACATGGATCTTACCAAAGAGTTCTTGGGGGCCTTCCTAAGCAGGTTTGCATAGTTCTTTGAAGCCCAAAGAAGAAACTGGCACTTTGGTAAGTCAAGGCCTGATAGCCTGGTAGGTAAATTCACTGCTTCATTGTGATGGTTACTTTTGTGTCCACTTGGAAAGTGTTTTTGGATGAGATTAACATTTACATTTGTGAACTCTGAATAAAACAGATTGCCCTCCACAATGTGACTGGCCCTCATCCAATCAGAAAACCGAACAGAAAGACAGGCCTTCCTGAGCAAAGGGGAATCCTCCGGCAGACTGCGTTTGGACTTCATCTGCACCATGGGCTCTGCTAGGTCTTTGCCTGCTGGCCCACACTGCAGATTTGGACTTTCCAGCCTTTATAATCACACAAACCAATTCCTTAAAATAAATCTCTGTCTATATATCTACACATCCCATTGGTCCTGTTTCTCTGGAGAACCCTGACTAATACACCCATGTATTGTCTTGTCCAACCTGGACATCCACAGGAATAAACTATCAAGTGAATAAACTTTTCAGAGGCAAAGGAGTTTGTTCAGGACATGGAATAAGTGAACCTGAGCCTCTGCGAAATAATTCAGCTTTTTGTCCAATTTTGAATGGATAGATAACCTAAAACTCAGTAGGGTTTCTAGTTGCCCACTCTCACTAATTAATACAATATTTAGAAGAAGTACAAGAAACCTGCATCTCAGATATTTAAAAGGTCTACCAACTATTGGTACAGCCCTACTCATCTACCTAAGTGACCTTTTTTAAAATTTCTCGGACTTAATCAGTTCTGGGAGTCATTGTGATAATCAACTAACAAACAAACTAATTGAGCTTGAGGACATTCCATTCTCAAAGTGCTTACAATCACAGAAAGTTTAAGTAATATCAGAGAATTTTGCGACTTGAATAAATTTAATGATTTGCCATCAAAAGACAGAGAGAAGCAGAGATCCTGGAATTCAATTTTTAAATTATAATTTTAACATGAAGCCTTTAACAGCCCAAACTGGTATCATCTAGCAGGAGCAGAAAGAGAGGCCCAGATGTGAGAGAGAAAAGGTAGAACAAGAAAACGAAAAGAAAACACTTAGACAAAAACAAAAACAAACAAACAAAAAAAACTGTACTTTCTTTAACTTAGCTTGGAAAACCCTTATCAGAAAAAAATTCCCATTTGAAATTGCAAGTCAGACACACATACACATATATCATCTCTTTTGTTAAGGTGACTGAATCGTCATTTGCTCTGGCATGCTATCAAGAACATAAAAAGCTTGTGGGTGAGAAGTGGAGCAGAACAAACCTAGACATTCTCAACGGAATACCACATTTAAAGCCAAAGCTGCTTCCTCCCGTTAGCGATTGAAAACTTCAGAGCTAATCTTCAATCTCCTCACAAGGACTGACTAAATGTTTTGAAAGAACACACCTATCTTTACTGCTTATATCATCATTTTCCATCTCAGATCATCTTATGCATAAACAGATGTAGTTTATGTGTGAAGTCATTCGCTTTTCCAAAAAAGTTCTATGATATTAAGATTCCAAACATCAAAGAGTGGTTCTTCACCCAAGGATCACGTTGCAAAATGCCTTTAGCATTTATCTTGCAACTCTTTCATGGTGTGGTTATTGCTCTGAAAGGTTTTTAATATATATAAACAAATCTATCAATCTACTCTCTTAGGACATTTTGACTTTGTCATGCTGGGACAAGCATTTACTTTCCAAAGTTAACAGAGAAAATTTTCACATATCTTCTCAATACTTTTTGGTATGTTTTTAGGTTTAATTTCATAATTAACTGGGATTTATTTTGGTGTATGGTGAGAAAAAGGAATCTAACTTTTTAAAGTGAATGGCCAATTGTTCTAAACACTAAACAAACCACTCTTTACCGCTATTTTGAAATGTCTCTTTTAACAAACATGCACACACACGTAAACACTGGGACTGCTTACATCATCAATGTGTTTCAATGATCTACTTGTCTGTTCCTATAACAATATCATGCTATTTTAAGTATTTTAGCTTTAAAGTACATTTTGCTATCATTATTGTCTTTTAAAATAAATCATTCTTGTGCCCCACTTGACTCTTCAGAATCAACTTGTCCAATTTCCCCTCACCTCTCAACATACCCGCCACCACACCACACCACACACACACACACACACACACACACACAAATACTATTGTGATTCTGATTAACTATCACAGACCTATTGATTTAATGGGTAAAAAATGAAGGCTGTGAATTTCCTACAACCTGTACTTATGAATGTGTAATGTTCTCAAGGTTGTTTACTGATTTTCCTCTGAGGTCTGATTATTCATCCATTTTTGTAATGATGGAATATTTGAAAATAACATTTTGTTTATTAGGTTCAAAGTTGTCTGGTTATGAATGTGTCAAGAAAAATTAAATTATGTAATGCTGTTATTAGTGTTAATCATGTTATTCAAGTTCTTCATATTCTTACTTTATCTGTCTATCTAACATGCCAAATTTTGGAAAAATATGTATTAGCATAACCCACCATGGATATGGTTTTGCTAAATTTTCATTTTACTCACAAAGGTTTGGGAATGACATGTGTTTGTGCTGTGCTGTTTAATATATAAAAGATCCTGACTGTTGAAATTTCTACTGGATGATATCATGTGTCAATATAAAACACCCTCTCTTTTTACCCCATGCAATGCACCCACACAAAAAAGAAGATAAGTTCAGAGACTGATGTGGCAATCCTTACTTTCATTATGTTAGTACCACCTGTTAGTACTCAACTTATTCCTTTATTTTCAGCCTGTATTAGGATTTATCTTCTAAACACGTATTTTTTGCTTTTTAATCTAAGCTGTGAAAACTTACTTCGGTTAGGAGAATTAGCCCCTTAAAATACACTATAATAACTGATAATAAATAACTTATTAAATATAAGTTATTATGACAATATGTTTAGTCTAATTGCTGATATTTTATTTTTCGTGTTTATGATACATTTTTATTGTTCTTTTAGCCCTCCCTATTTTTTCTATGCCTGAATTGTTTTCTTTTTTCATTTTTTCATTTTTGTAGCCACTTACAGCACTTCACAACTCATGAAGTCTATATATATATAGATAGATAGATATATGTTAAACTACTAAGCTCACCAATTTTGCTCCCTCTTAATATGCAGGTGAATAGGAAAGTCTTTAATGTCTCTTTTTTATCCCTGTCTGATCAAAAATAATCACAAAATATTCTTCATTTGGGGTAGTAGCAATAAGTCACTTAAGGTAAGACCACTTTGGGATTTAATAAATCTTTGTATATTAGGATCTATTATGAGCCAAGAAAAGAGAGGACAAATAACTTCATAATTAATTAGTAAGAAGTTAGTTCAATTTATCTTTCCAACATCTCTGCATCCTGCAAAAGACAAAGCTCTTACCGTTTCTTTTGGAATCTGCATCTGGCTTGGCTCTGCATTCTAGAAGAATTGAAGAAAAACATAAATACAGACTGACCAAAGCCATCTTCAACACACAGGGACACAAAGCTTTACTCTCAAGGAAAAATTGTTTGTTCTTAAAATCTACAAAATATATAGAGGGTGATTATATTATGGCTGATATATTACTCTGTCTTGCAAACTTTCACTGATGTGGTTATATTATCTTATGTGTGTGTATGTGTGTGGGCGGGGTTGTTTAAAAAAATTGTTCTAGATGTAAATTTCTACTTGCTCATTCACAGTATATCATGAATTTATTATTTGGAGGAAAACAAATCTCACGAAACTGCTTTTCTATTCCTGGCACTGTTTCTAATTTTGTTTTCTAATTTTCCCAACTAAGTCTAAATTATAAGGTATATTGTAATTTGATAGCTAGACCAGATAATAACAGTCTGAACCACAAGCATTATACTTTACAATATTACACAGGTTATAAATGTGATTTTTTTTCATGTATTATAGAGTTGTTTTAATTAATAGATAGTTACAAGGTTGACTTATTAAAAAAAGAAAGGGAACCTATTGATAAAAGTATTTTGTTTTAGACACAGAATTTAAACACAGACACCCCAAACAGAGGAAAAGAGTTCTGTTAATTGGACTGAAAGATCATTTTCAATGCACTCCTTTAAGTTTTCAGAATTTTCTTTCTTTTAAACCTTGAATAGCAGCTGCAACGTGAATAAACTGACGGCCTACTGGCTCACTCCTTAATGAAAAGCTCACAAGCAATAAATTAAATAACCAAGAAAAAAAAAAAAAAGGAGGCAGCAGAAGGGGAAAACAGAAGCCTGGAAGATCAAAATTGGACCAGAAGAACCTGAATAACCTTAAGCTGGTCTGTGCTGGCACTAACTCGGGAACGGCTGTAAGAGCAGTGTTTAAGCTTTGGCAACCTAATAATGCCAACTATCACCCAGGCTCAGATACACTGAGGAAGGACTAAAGCTTTATCGCATCTAAAGCTTCGTGTTTTTTTTAATTTTTTTTAACTGCTCATTTACAATTTAATAGAGACAACTCCAGATTTAGGATCAGGTGGCATTTTAAGCACAGAATTGGATAACAGTGGGGGGAAAATGGAAAACCAAATTTAAATTGAGAAATAATGCATTAAACATTTCTAAATAGAAATAAAGAAGTTTTCATCATTTCTCAAAATCTACTTAAAACACAAGTTTCAGTTTTCAGCCCTATCACAATCTGAAATCTCCATGAAATCACAGTAAATTGTCAGTGTGTGTGTAACCAAGAGTTGGAATATTCCCAAGACTAAAATTTATCTGTTTTATAATAAAAGGAAATTTTTATTAACCATGACACATCCATACTTGAAGGATTAGCCTAAGAGAATTAGGACAATCGGACAAATTTGGGAACTGCGTCCCTAAAACCTACCCACTCTAGTATATACGGATTCATTATTGTTTAGATAAAACTAAAAGCTATCTGAAAGACAGGTCAAATGTCCTAAAATGACCCAACTAGAATCTGTTTTGAAATATTTAAAATACCACTTGTACTTGAAGTAAAACAATTTTCCTACCACATCAAAACAAAAGATAAAGGTGATTTCTCCAATTATATTATTTCTACAAATAAATGAAACCTACCACTTTTTGCAGAAAAACATTAAGAACTATGTCAATTTAATATACAGATTTCATTCCCACAAATACTATGTAAATACCCCTATCTAATATTTAGATGCACTGACATATGTATAAAAAGTGAAATAAATAGTTTGCAAACAAATGCCTTTTCATTTCATTTATGTCATTCTAAATAATGCCTATGTTAGGAATTAATGGCCCTGGGGCTTATTGCAACTCAGGTCTTTTTACTTTCAATAGGAGTATTTAATTAAGGTCCTCTTTTTCATACAACAGTAAGCAAGCATCTTTATTTGGCTTAGCTACACGTACCATGAAAACTTGAAATATGAAAATTTGTCATATGTAGTGGAGAAGATGGCAAGCTTTCAACAACAGCCTTTGAAGTGACAGTTATGGAATAATCGACATCTCTGTATTCAATCAGTCCATCTAAAAGCGTTCAGTAATAAACATTTGCTGTCCTAGAAAATATCCCTGCAACCTGATTTTCAAATACTCTTGCACTCAACATTGTGGATATCTGTTTCCAAAACAGAAGAAATATGAGGAAGGAATGCTTGTATTATGCTAAGGCTGAAATATATATAAAATATAGAAACTGCTTGGAAAATCTCTTAATAAACACTGGCCAGCAGGTCGCTAGCCCAGATCCCTGCCTCATGTGCGTCAGAAACCTTTCATCTGCTCTGAATTTACACACCAGTTCCCTTGGGTGGAAGGCATCTTCTTGGCGGAAGACCAGAAGGCTCACGGTCCCTTCCATCTTGGTGCTTCTCAACAGGGAAACAACTTCCTCCTGGGATTTGCCTGCTAGATCAACTCCATTTACCTAAAACAGACAGAAAGTTTTCAGCTGCAATACTGGGCGAACAGATAACAAGAGACGAGACACACATTCTAGAACTGATCATGTCTGCCATGGAACATGGTTCATTGCATGGTACATTCTGCCCTGATCTGATAAGCCCCACCAGGCTGCTGGGGCTAACAAAGAAATGCAGATCAGTTACCTAGAAGTGAGGCAGGAAGCAGTCAATCCTTCAGGTCTTATCAATAAACCAAAAGCACAGCCACTGGTGCATTAACAAGTAACCAGAGATACAAATATATCTACAACGCCAAGGTAACACAAAACTTCCTGGCTTTGAACTGGGATATCTTGATGCCCTTGTGCATCACAGGTTTCCTTACACCAAAATAAAAAGATGCCACCCTTGCAGAAGGTAGTAAAAACACACTAAAAATATTTTGGTAAAAACATTTTAGCTTTCACTGAAATTTTACTGAAAATTAGGATGATAACTTTTTAATCCCTAAAAAGCAAACACTGAAGAAGAATCTCTACTAAATAATATTTTTGGAGGGCTTGCAGTATTTCACTTCAAGATTTTTCAATGTTTTAAGAAAAAAAATTTTACCAGAAAAAAAAAAAAAGAGAGATTTGAAAATACCACTTCCTGGGGAATCTCATCATTTTTTGTAGAAAGTAAAATATGATCAGCAAGCACTACGCGTTTAACAGAAATGAGAGTGGAAATTTCTTTTTCAAAGTGTTCTATATTACTCTCTTTAGACAGAAATAGCATTTGTCTAAGGCAATTAAATATATCATTTAAATTGTAATATCAAAACTTTCCTGTAGTTTTAATGTTCTGGAACCTTTCCCCCACTGAAAACCTTCTTATATAGCTCAGTGCATTACTATCAAGGGATTGTAGGAAATAGGTCAGTAATAACAGGTTCAGAGAAAGCAAAAATTTTCTAGATAATTTTTAAAAATTAGTCACTTGATACTTGAGTTAAATATAGGCTTGCAAATATCCAGATACTCAGAAAAACTTTTTGCCCACAGAACTACTGATACTGTAGAAATACAACCAAGGATACTAGAGAGGTAGGTTTAAAATACACCTGAGAGCTACAGAAGATAAAGCCTAATTCTGAAGAGATACAGATTGCAGACCCTTCCTCAAAAAGAAAAGCAAAAGCCTCTGTGATGTGTCGCAAGTAAAGCAATTACATGATGAAAGGGAGACACAAAAATAAAGCGATTACCTTTAGCAAGGAAGAAGGGTGGGGGCCCTGCAGGGAGAGAGGGGGAGGAAGGGGACAGACTTTTTTATGATTTAGAGGCAAAAATAAGCTGATACACTTCCTAAATGAAACAAGCTACAACTACAAACGGGGACTAAGAGTACCCCACTTACAGCCCGAGGACAAGAGGCCCTTTCTGGAAACAATACCCTAAACACAATTTGTACTTAAGCCTTCCCTTTTACTGGGCCTCTATCACTCTCCCTTTAAAACATGGTGTCATGCAAACAAGACAAAGAGGAAAGAGGAAGATTGAAGGAACCTAGGCCCAAAATGTAGACACAGGAAAAAATCTGGAAGCTATTCCTTTGCTCCGTTACTTTTCAAGAAATCTTTAGATTTCCCCAGCTGGAGCTGGGGAGTTCAAAGCTACATATGAAACTACAAGTTAAGAAAAAAGGATAATGTCATAAAAATTTACTTTAACATTAGTACTTGTTTTTTTTTCTTAATTTAAGTATAGCTGATTTACAATGTTGTGTTAATTTCTGCTGTACAGCCAAATAATTCAGTTATACATACACATACATTCTTTTTTTAAATATTCTTTTCCATTATGGTTTACCATGGGATACTGAATATAATTCTCTGTGCTGTACAGGAGGACCTTGTTGTTTATCCATTCAATATATTTAACATTAGTACTTAAATGCTAGTTAATAATTATGAAACACAGTGCCTGCCGCTAAAAATACAGACGATGTTTTCTAAAGAAAACACTAGAAAAACCACTAATAAAGTATCCTCTTTCTCCATCTTTCTCCCCTTTATTTCTACATGCACAACATTCACACAAACTTCATACATAAGAAATTACGTATCTTTATGTATGTCAAAGATAGCTTCAAAGACCAATGAACCGAATGAAACCCATGAGGTACAGAAAGGAAATTTTGAAAAACTATTTCTTTTTTTTCCTGACATTTGATTTTTATGTCTCAATTCATTCTCCACGCTGACATTTCCAAATTTCCTTGTTCTTCTCATCAAGACACACTGTTTTCATTTACTTCATTTGTCTCTGCTCTGATTCCAGAGGAGATAACATTTCTATACTGCCAGACATAAATTTAAAGTCATCCAGAAATATAACCTAACAGACACTGTACTTACATAATGACAAATGTTATGTATCTCATAAACCAAATGTCCAAGTAACTAAAAATTTATGAGTAAACTAAATGAAAAGACATGTCTCATCAAATAACACAGAGAGAAATGTAAAAGTGAAGCGGAAATACAATGTTTTAGGATGCATACTTCTGCTAAAATATATAATTTAATTTCATATTTTATGAAAATGTTAAAAAGACTCTGAGCCTTGAAAATGGAACTTTTCAAGAATTATGGAACTTCCGAAGCCACTCACCTCTATGAGTCTATCTCCCGCCTTCAGTCGGCCATCTTGGATGGCGGCCCCTCGTGGGAGGATGTTTTTCACATAAATTGGAGCTGAGCCACCTATTGTCACATCCCGGGAAGTGATGCTGAATCCCAAACCTTCTGTACCTGAATATATAACAGAAAAAAAAAGAGGTAAACAAAATGAGATATCTTGAATTTCACAGGTATATCATACAAGAAGGATTTGTTATTATTCTCTACCTCAACTTGACATTTTGTAACTTTCACACTGACCTACACATTTAATACTTTAAAAGTTGTAAGATTTTTCAACATAGACTAAATCATGGAAGGTTTAAATGGTATATATATCAAAATTCATTAGTCTAAGAAAAAACAGGAACCTAGTCAGATGAAAATAATATACAAATATGCCTGCTGAATGTTTTTAAATTTGTCTAAATATTTGATTATGAAAATAAACAATTTCTCTACACAAAAAAACCCACAAAAAAACCTTCTGCTAAAACCCATAGTATCTAAAGTATCAAGTATTACTGTGCAATAATGGTATCCAGATTTGAAGGGTAAGCAGTGAAGAAAAGGAAGAGAACAAGTCCAGGGAAATGGAAAAGAAATAGTGAAACGAGAAATGTTTCTAGATACAGATAAAAGAACCTCCCCAAACTGACAGGATGAACCATATTATCTTTGCCTAGTTCTCTTCTAGTTCACCTAAATCCTACCGTTTATATTGCTCAAAAAAAAAAAAAAGAGGCAAATTACCCATCTGAGATCATAGCTACCAAATCTGAGGATCACCATATGATGTTTAAAGGTACTGAAACCAATGAGGCATTTACACATTACTGTGCTAGTTTGTATAATTTCAATTCCAGGCTCTTTGGCAGCTTTCTCGACAGGCACCCTTATAAGCTCAATACAGTGAAAAGGGTTATGTCACTGAAACCAACATGCAGTGAGCCAGAATCAGCCAAGAAAAAATGTGAAGATAATGATAAATTTCTAATGAATCAACAGAATTTTTATAACACTTCCAATAATGATTCATTTCTACCAGAGCTTTTAAAAACTATATTAGGTTCCATCTCAATTAAAATGATCTGAGGACAAGTACTTGCTCAATAAAGGAAGAATAAAGAGATATGTAAAGGTGAAAAATCTACAGAAGAATTCATTAATTTGATGCAGCACTCGCTAAAAAACTATAAGTCAGGGTATGAATCTCTAAGTAAACAAACATGGGCAAATAAACATGAATAAAAATGTGGGTTAAAGAAGAAACAAAGTAGAAATGACGAAAACACAGTACATGTAACAAAAACCTACTGTAAATATTCTCAAATTCAAACAGAACACTCATTTACTTCAAGTCTGAAATCACTTTAATGTGCCTGGGCTGTTAATTTCTTAAGTCTTCTGTGAAGACTTGAATGGCATACTGTCTATATGAAATTTTCCTAATTATTCTGCTGGGGCTTTTCCATATGTCTCTGTGCTTTCATGAAACTCTAATGACTTGCAATAACATTTATTAAGGAAGAATTCTAAATTATTCTCTTTGCAATATTAATTTCTATGAACTACAAAGACTGATTGTTATATGAACCAAAACACTATTAAAATATCAGCAATAACCCCTAAATCTGTACGCCAAAAGTTCAGGCAATGACCTTTCAAAGAAAGATAAATAGATATCAATTTTCATTTAGCAAAGCCAACAAAACATTTTGCACTGACTGAAATAGATCACTGACCTTCTCCTCTGACTTTATTAAAAAGCTAATTTCTACAAAAGAGCAGGGTATTTGAGAATGCCAAAATGACAATAAATATTAAGAAATCATAATTATGGAAGCAGGTACATAGGGGCTATTCTATTTCGACATGTTATATGACATAGTTCCAAAATTATGCCAAAGAATCATTATAACAAAGGCTTTCTTAGTCCTTAGCTTTGACCTCAGTTTATGAAGAGCTTCTGTCATTCAAATCGTGTCAGTTCACTTTGAACTGAATTTAAAGTTTAACACTGACAAACCCTACATTTTAGATGTACTTCATTAAAAAATATTAAATGTAACAACAATAACTGGAAAAAACATTGCCCGTTAACTACAATGAAAACTTGTTCAACCTCATACAATCATTAAAACATCTGTATTTAGTACTAATCAAAGACAATGAGCATTCTTTGTCACTTTTATTTATAGTGAACATTATTTTTTTATATTTGTAAGTATTGGCAGAATGCACAGGCAGTTTCCACCTTTTGCCATACATTCTCATAGTTAATAAATTAAAATCAGGTCAGATCTATGACGCTCTGTATCAGTTATATAACTCAAGGTCAGAAAAATGTTTAAAAGAAAACCATTATTTCTATTTTTATGTTGATTGAGCATAATCTTTCTAAATTAACTTCTGTAACATGTAATCATATATTTTTAAATGCTACCAAAATAAAACTATTGATTTCTGTATTCAAAAGAGTGATTCTTTTAATGGCAAATAAAATTTCACTTCATTTAAAAAGTTCATATTATATCATAAGGTGTTAACATATAATAACTGTATGGAAAACTGTAATTAAGCAATGAATATGCCTATATCAGAGTAAAAAGGCAAAGATATTTATGAACTAAAATCTTTATGACAATGGAAAATAGTCTTCCTTTTTTGAAAGATCCCAAGCAGAATTTTATGTTTTATACAACTCTCTTTGTGTTTCTTGATATGCTTTTGCTTAAAAACCAGGTCCTTTCATTTGAGTGTAGAAAAAGGAAGAAAGAGAATCTGATATTCCTCTCATTTATGCATTAACAGGGCTAAAAAGGGTTTAAGCTGATGTGATTCTGTATTTGTAAGGGGTTTCAAAAGTGGAGTGAGGTTGTCAATTCCTGATCAGGTCAACCAAGTATTTGGAGCTTAAAAAGCCAGTAACCAGAAAGAAGGCATTTGTGGTTCACATAAAGTTCAATGAAAGAGTATGATTTAGAAAGGAAATAGGAATCTCAGAGTTTACAGAGTTGTAAACTCTACCCCAAATGGAAAGAAGAACGGTCTCAATGTCAGGACACGGAAAAGGTTCCAGTAAGAATCTGCTGCTGGTGGCCACATGACTTGAGGAAATCGCTCAGCCTCTCTTGGGTTCATTTCCAACTAACTGTAGGAGTTGGTTGAGCTCATAAAAGGAGAAATATTCTTTATAATGACACCCATTTGAAGGACATGATTTAAAAATATATAAAAAGGCTCAGCTAAAAGGGATGATTAATAGCAAAAGTATATCTCAGTGCCTGGAGGGGACGGTGATTGGGAATGAGCAAGCCAAGCCTAGGAGCCTGATCTGGTTGTCAGGGAGGCCAGCACAGAAACGAACGCCTCCTGTACACAAGGATGCACCGTCTAAGGGCGGGGATCCTTAAATAAACACACTGATGTAAGGCATAGGTAATAAAGTATTAGCAAGGCCCATTCCGATTCCCCTTGTCACCTTGAGGAAGGGAAGAATACGATATTCTGGAAGAGCAGGAGACAAGGGGCCAGTGGCCTTGCTTCTCAGCATTTCACCGGGAACCACCAACAGCTTCAAAGGAGTCAATCCCTTCCCGTCACCAAAGGACGGGCTGAACTGAGGAAGGACTTCTAACGTCCTCTAGGGGGGCTGTATGTGGACATCGAGTGGGGCACTCAAAACAGTCAGAGCCTCCCTGTTGCTTTGGGTTTGATGAAAACCCATCCTGAAACCCATTTCCTTCGTTGTCAAAAATTTTACAGCAGTCGTAGCTGCTACTTTTTTCATAGAAACGTAACGCTTAAGGCCTATCCTCTGATCTTCTACGTGTTAATTTTTATACAGCAAAGTGAATCTGAAAAGCATAAAAAAATATACAACTGTAAATCCTTTTTTAAAAAGATGTATCAGTTCTTAATAATGAGATAAGACTTAGGATGCTTTGGGTTAGTTGGTTGATTTTGAAAATAAATTCCGTGAAAAACAGGAAGACAGGTCATACCTTTCTTAAGCTGGATGTTAAGCTTCTTGCCTACTTTCTTGGTGTTGTAACCACTGCTGGGACTGAACACGTGGTGTACGGCTGGGCCCGGAGCAGCGGACGGCTTTCCCGAGGGCTGTACGCTCTGAGGTAGGAGTCGGGGGTGAGGGTCCGCGTGCTCGGGCAGGGGGTTCGGCCGGGGCACCCTCGGCAGAGCCTGCGGCCCCGCGCTGTTCACACTCCTGTGCTCCACATGCTGGCTGTCGGGGCTGAAGCGGCTCGAATAGTAATTGTTCCTCTCGCTTTGGGACAGTTGTTCGTACTGCTCTTTATTTGCTGCGGGAACCACATGGAACCAAATGATGGATGTCCGCATGGCTTGGCGAAACATATGTTGTGCTCTGGGTTTGAGAAAGAATGGAAAGTTAGCAAATGAAGACTGGCAGACTCGAAGATGTTATGAGCTTAATTAAGTATACTCATTAAGCAACAAAGACGGACAGACTTCGTTGAAACTGAAAACAAAATTCTCATAACCCATTTATCAATCGGGTTTGCAAGCTCTGATAGCAGCAGGGCTGTGTCTCCAAATATAAATTTCTCATTCTCTAGATAAAAATGACAAAGTTATGTACAACTACAGGCAAAATACCAGTATTTTGGTATACCCGCCACAAAATACCCTCCACTGTAAATCATTCAATCATACTGTAGTTTTAAGCACAACAGGTATTATCATTTCAATATTAAGAGAAATTAAATATAACCTTCTCTCTACATTATCCAATACAACTTTTAAAAATCATAAAGTATTTCCTTACAAGGAGACCAGTCGAGTTTTTAAAGAAATATATTTATAAGTATACTTAGAAAACTTTAGAAAGTGACTATCCATTATTTATCAGAAAAATTAATCCAAGTTTGTGCACGCAAAAATCTCAGGAATGCCAATGCAGCTTCAATAACTCACAATGTTAAGAGCTGTTGGTCACAGTGCTATTCCAAGACCAGCCCAAGAAGCTACTCCATCTTATCTGGATCCCTAGTCAGGGCTTTAACCAAGTCCTTATGATTTCTGCTCACTCTTGCCTTGTTTTATAGGAGCTGAACAATTTTTATCTTTCTAATAGAGTAAGGGCTTGAGTCAGGATAAGGAAAATCTGAGTGGACACTGCAGGTCCAAGGAGCTTTGTCTTCCTATTTGTCACATTATATGTGACCAAGTTGGACGTGTGAGTTAAAAGTGTAATAAAAACTAGCAACCTGGTGAATTTTCCAAAAGGCGAGGAAGTGGCCAAACTGTAAAGCCTAAATTGGGCCCATGATATTTTAAGAAGTGCTGCGTCAGTCAGAGGGCATTTGGAAACATAGTCTAATGATAGTGATTACCTGGAGTTTGATGAAATTTTTAAAAGCTAGATAATGGCAGAAAATACTCTTCTCCAGCATGAAGGCAGAGACCACAGACATATGGTCTGAGGTACCCCAATCGCCCGCACTCTGTCACGCCTGATGCAGGAAAAGAGCAGCAATGAGGTAGTACACACTTACTGTTCAAATCTTCTATTTCGAAGGTCGCCATCATTAATCCTGACAATGCAATCATTCTCATGAAAAAGGTTTTCTTGTTCAGCTTTACCACCTTTCTCCAATCGTTTTACTAATAACCCCAGGGTTCTGGAACATTAAGAATGCAAATCATTACACACGTAATATTTCCACCATGCACAATGCCCTACTGCTTTAATGCCGGGATTATACTTACAAAGACTGCCTAATAAAGGGGTGCATTAAATTGCTATTCAGACATTTAAAAATAACACCAACACAGAAATCACAACAGTATAAATGGTGTGTAGAAAGGGATCCTTTCAATAAATATGAGCAATCGTTTCTGGCGTGTCAGTGTTATGCTTCTGAAACAAATCGCACACTTCTCTCTATGCTTAAAAATGCTCCCGGCAGAGCTGGCCTGATGGCTCATGGCCGTGGCAGTGGGCAGCATGGATGAGCATGGACTTGTGAGCAGCTCTGGCAGTTTCCTGTTTTAAGCTAGCTGGTACAGTGCTGACGGCAGCCCCACCTTTCCATGAAAGGAAAGGTAACAAGGAGAGGCTAACCTGTACATTTGAGATGGAAAATTGGGAAGATTCCAAAAATAGAAGAGTTTCTTTCCATTCTTGGCATCTGAATTTGGTAATGCCTCATGTTCTGAATTTCAAAACTTCTTAGGTCTCTCAAAAGTAAGTAAGTTGTTGCCATTATTCCCATCGGAAGAAAATAGAAAGCCAGCGACAAGTTCCAATAATGCCAGTCACCATTCACCCCTCCACGTGTACTCAAATTTCAAGTCAAAAGAAAAGCCCAGATGAACTTTTAGAGACCCATGATGGAGGGGAAAAAAAAAAAAATTTATTACAAATGTACTTGGTCTAGAGCACTAACTCCTTGACTGACAGGATGGACATTCTTTATACCCTGGGACAAATAACAAACACTATATACGAACACAGCTTGATACGAAATAGGAATCTCCACCTAGTTCTGATGCTCTGACTTAATTGACGGTTAGCATATAATCTGTATTATGATCATGTTAAAATTTTTATGAACTTATTTTTGGCTTGTCCCAAGCTTGCATTTTCTTTCATAATCCTAATATTTAGAGACAAAAAAAAAAATGCCCATACAGAAACTAGCATTTAGGGGACTTCCCTGGCAGTCCAGCGGTTAAGAGTCTGTGCTTCCAATGCAGAAGGTTCGGGTTCAACCCCTGGTCAGGGAACTAAGATCCCACACGCCACACAATGCGGCCAAAAAATTAAAAAAAAAAAAAAAAAAAAAAAAAAAGAAACCAGCATTTAGAATCCTACATAAATTAAAGTTGAAGACACCATCATTTCCAATCGCCTATCTGTATTTTCCAACGGAGTACAATTTGCAGTACCCTGTATATGCTTTCCAGTAGAAAGATACTCCAACAGATAGTATCCTTCTTCTTTTAAACCTTTGCAGTAATTGTTGTTGTTGATCTCGCTCCCCTGCTACTGTTACCTGTACACACACCTTATCTCTACTGTTGCACTGTCAGCTCCTGCAAGGCGGGGTAGGTGGGACTCAGCAATACATGCTCCAGCACTCAGCTCGTAGTAAGGTCTTGACAAATGACAACTGAATGAATGGGTGCTTGAGTTTAGCTGAAGCAAACAAGTCTCCTATTTCTAATAAGCTTTTTGCAAAATAGAATAAGTGAAATAAAATCCAGATTCGGATCCTTTTTTTCATGACGGTGTCACTTATACCAAACATAGGACTGAGCTGAAATGAACTGAATTAAAGCAAAGGTCCTTTTTTGTTTGTTTGTTATTTTGCAGTTTAACCTTCTTTCTTTCATAAACATTTACTGAGTCACTGCTTAACTTCACTCTAATCTTTATTATTAAATATAATAAAGAGGCATGGTGTTTTACTATGGTTAAGCATACCTACCTACAAGAGTAAGAGGAGATAACATTTAAATTGCCTTTTGTCATGTGACTATTTGGGGATTAGCACCTACTAGTGTAAGAGTCTAAGAAGCTTGGTGACTAATGAAAAAAATATGACGTAGGTCATTTTTAGTTACTTGCCACCGTATATTGGAACTATTGATAAATAAATATAAAAATTCTCTCAGCTCAAAGATAAGAAAAAGTACACTGACACAGCAGCATGAGCAACTTAACTGTCTGGGCTCCTACTTGGCAGGAAGCGATCTCTTAATGTGCCACACCAATAATTAAGTGACCGCTAAAATGTCACCAAGCCCACAATCTATCTCCCCAAGCTTCCCTACTGTTCATTTGTCTCTATGGGTGACTGAACAAAGTGTTCTATCAAAAGCATCCCATCATTAAGATATACCTATGACTCCATTGAATGGGACAAAATAATTAGAGAAATCAAATTAAATCACAGTTGTTGGTAATAGTGGAACCAGAAGAAGACACTGGGCCACTTCGCCATGCAAGCAGCCATGTGAGAGCACAGGGGAAGGCAAAGATGACTTGGCCACCCATGGGCAGTCTTAACAGAGCCACAGCTTGGTACCACACCTGTTGCTAAAAGCTGCCTCTGCAGACCAACAGGGCTTCTTTCAAGTTCATGTATTCAGCCCCTGAGTAAAAATATGCCCTACCAAGAGTCACTCCAGCTAATTAATTAGTTTTTAATTGGTGAGATCGTGAGTGATTTCTCAATACGGTTACAACATTTCTGTGATCTAAAGTGACTGAAAATTATTATGCCTTTATGTATTCTGAAATATTTTGTGAATTCCAAAATAGTCCACAGAATATTTTTAGAGAAATAGAGAGAGAGAGACTATGTTTAATGGAAATCACTTAGCAGGTAACTAGTACCAGTTATTTGTTCAAATTTATAAATTTATCTCCAATAGAACATTTCAGTATCTATGACAACTTAAATAATATAACTTGGAAATCTGTAATTTAATTCTATAAGTGGCATTAATATTTTTCAGATGAATAGGTCTATAGATTTATATTCACCTAGGTAATCATTTTCCTTTTCTTAAATCTACTTTTTTTCCCCATGGGAATCATTCTACAATAATCATCCACAGTAAAAAGGCCTGACATGCTTCATTCACTGAATGGCTTGTCTTTCTATACAAGCCCTCATATATGGCCAAATGCATGAGTAATCCTAACATACAGTAAAAATGTTACAAATCATAAACAAATACGCTATCGCATTTACATGAAATATTGCAGACATTTATTAAATGAGGTTTTAGAATCCAACGTTGTAAAAGTAGTTGCAAAACCCTCAGAATCCTCTTTCTCAGCACTAGAGGCTCGGGAGCTGATTGGGGTGGGCTGGGGGGGGGGCGGGTAGAGGAGCAGAAAGGGAAGAATTTCACCCTGACTGACACAGCAAGTGATCAGGGAATCAACGGAACAGACTGAATTAAGGAGAACTTAGTAGCCTGCTGATTTCTAAGTACTTGACCACACTATTAGAATCACTCTCTCCAAAAGAATGGATTAATTTAAAAGGAAAATGCTACAATCTGCAAAATTATCTCATTTGCTTCACTAGGTGAAAATGATTACAAAAGGAATGGGGATGAACTATCAAAAAAACTTTACAGGAAAATTGAACTGATAACATAACAGCCGGACTGAGAATGAAGAGGGCCCTCTGAAGGGAAATCAACGGGAAGTAATAACAGAGACGTTCATCTTCCTGAAAAATGTGTGTGTGCCAGCAGTTACATCTCCACACCCGCCACCATCCCGGGAAAGGCGACTCGGATAGTACAATTAGAAACAAATTTTAGGGATCTATTTTGCAAATTCAACCAGCAACTAGAATTCCTTCTAAAGGAATAAAGAAATGAGTACCGATGGTGTTGTGGTTCCCATAACACTCTTATTAGAGAAAATAATTGAAGGTCGTAAAGGTCAGAGCATTTTGGCATGTCGCTCTACCAGAGTAGACAATGGATTTTCTTCTTGGCAGTTAGTACCAGAATTCCTTATTAGGGCAACCACTTTCCATCAGAAGAAGAAGCCACTTTGCAAAAGAGAGAAGAGAGGGGAGCAGGAGAAGAGGAGTTGGGGGAGGGGTGGAAGCTCTGCTTGTGGGGAACATTCCAGGGGCAGAAGCACCAGCCTGGCTGTGCTGGCTGGCACAGGAGGACGAGCAGGTGTATTATTAACATAGCAGGGAGGGCGGCTCTGTGAAGCCATGGCTACAGGGCTCCGGGGTACAGGGGACAGACCTCTTCACCTCCTGCATGAATCTAATGTGAACCCGACTTGGCAAGATGCTTTCTGAACGAGTGGATTTCTTCTGGTAAATCGGAAACATCCCCAAATCTACTCCTCTTCCCTGGTCCTTCTACCTTTTCAAAAATTTAGGGAAAAAAATACTATGTCCACTATGTACAAATCCCACTTCTGAATAATTTTCCTAAAAGAAAAAATAGGTAAATACACAGGTTTCTTTGAAGTCTTTCATCATGGCTTTTGTACAATGTTTCTTAACCCCCAAAGAGGGCAAAGAAGAAGAATATAGCCCCAGAGAGCAAGCCATTGAAAGGCGGCATCTCTGTACATGATTTTGGATGCATAATTAGAAATTTAACTGCTTAGATTATATTAAGGGTTGCACCACTACATTTTTACAAGGTTCATTAGCCTAATTATACACTTAATTAAAACAAACTCAGTCACACATGTTAACATTTTCAATTCTAAGTATAAATTACAGCCAATGATAAAACTGAAAATAAGTAACAAATGTTTTATTGACATCTAAATTGGCTGAGCAAGTCTGAGTTTTGCTTTGATAATGTAAACTCCCACAACTGCCACCCAGCTGTATGGAAATGATCATAATTCATCTTAATAAAAGCTGACATAGTATAAACACCACAAATACTGTGAAGGCAGAGAAGGCATGAGCAGAATGGGCTCGCATCAGTAAGACCCTCTCACCTCACTGAGTACTAAACAGGGGGCTGGCAATGACCTATATTCGATCCCTCAGAACCACAGCCAGAATGCCAACTTAATATAACATCTTGATTTTTTTTTTTAATCTTTAGTGGATGAGATAAAGTAGACCAAAAAATGGTAAAGTAAAAGTAGAGAATTCCTTTAGATTAGGGCAGAAATGATAGGCATCGTGCCACTACATTTAAAGAAGCAAGATTTATCTAAATGTAAAATACAACTTTCCTCTCTAAAACAAATGCATTTAGCATGTCCCTTTATTAGAACAAAGCAAGTCTGCAACTGAGAACGCACAACCTAAGACTTACAGACGAAAGGCTACAGATTCAGTAAATAAAGTTAAATTGTGTTTCTTAGAAAATACTTAAATTAAAATCAAGTACACAGAGTTCAAGAGCATATTTATTCTTTTAAAAATGAATAGCCAACTTTAAAACTCTACAGTGAACTGAAATACAGTATACAAGCCTTGGATAAATCTCTTCTTAACACCTGAGTTGTTTCCATGAAATTCAAATTGGCTGTAATTCTTTATTAACAAATACACCCAACTAACTAAATAAGTGTGTTATTATAGTTAGGGATAACTAATATCCCTGGGATTCTCAAATTTATGATATAAGAGTAAATTCTCATCTCACATTCATGATAGAAGAGATCGTTTTCCACTGTTACAAAGACTCATCAGCACTTGCCTAGACAACCAGAACTCCCAGCATTTGGAGGAAATTTTAAAGGCACATCACAGGAACATAAGTGGAAGGTGAAATATCATTCTTCTTAGCTGCCACTGCCAAGTACCTCACTAAAAGTATTTTACATGTATTTTATAAGTACATGTATTTTCATATTTTAAGCAGACAAAGTCAGAGGAGTGTCCCAGCCCTCAGATGTGAAGACCGAGGCTAAGTGAAGCTAACTTGCCCAGACCACACTTACTAAAAAGACAGAGCCAGATTCTGTCCCAGGCATCTCTGGCCTCAAAACATGGGTGATTCCTAACAACCCCTCTGCCAATAACATGAAGACTCAGCATGTGGTCCAGGCTGTCACTGACTGCCGCAAAGAGGGAAGACAGCACAGCTAACTGGAAATTCTGGAAGAAGATGAACTGTCTGTTTTTGATGTGTTATAGAGCAAAAGATAATAAAATAAAGGTTAGATGAGCTAAGATTTATAACTAACGTTATTTATAACCCATGTAAATAGTAATCAGAGGAGCCAAGTTCACAGATTTTCACTGAATAATTAAGTAGAGGAGCATGCGTTTTCTTAAGACCTTCCAAAGATGTCAGCTAACTACTCTTGTATACAGAATAGTTCAAAACTTTATAAACACTTCAGTTTTTACTTGAGAGGAAAATTATTCAATATGTGCATCTACAATACAGAAAACAAACATTTGTATTTCACTCCTTTTCTATATTAATCTGATCACAGGAGTATATATTTTCCAACAGGGTCACTTTTATTTCAACTCCAAAACCTAAACATTTAAAATATTCTTTTAGGGATGTGACTTTTTTTAGCTTTACGTGGCAGAATTTATGGACAGTAATACAAGTAAGAAAATAAGTCCAGGAAAAAAGTCATGAAAAGAAACAATATGGCAATCGAAAGGTTTGGTATTGACCCTTCACCTGATACTCTATCAAACTGAAGATAAATGGCTGAAAAAAATCATTTGGGATACAAATCAAAATTAATCAGACAAATCAAACGATGGCACATCTGTAAAAAGAAAGTTGAGAGCAATTAATAAGTAAGGCATTTGGCAGCATGAGGCAGCAGCAGAAAGCTTAAAACACGCAGACCCATACACACACACACTCCTTCTTACCAAGGACTGTTTTCCTAATTAAAGGCTTTAGATTTTTCCTCAGGTCTCACGGTTGACAATCAGATATTGGGAAGAAGAAATCTGTGAGTGCCTGTTACTAATTGGAGGATGTTAAATGAGGTTGATTTTTTTCTATTTCCCTTCCTCCAGGGAATTTGTTAGAATTAGTAGGGTGCAATGATGGGAAATAATATACGGTTACAATAAAGAGGCTTTCTCATCAACCAAGTAGGTGGAAATAAAATTCTGGACTCTGGCCCCAAAAACAATATGAATAGGAAACAGAGAAGAAGGAATTTTAGATATGAAAAATAATAGAATGTAAACTCCATGATGGCAGGCATTTTTTATTTGTCTGCTTCTCTAGAGCAGGGCTGGCAAATTACAGCCCATGAGCCAAAATGTGACCTGCCACGTGTTTTTGCATATGAAGCTTTTTTGGAATACAGCCAGGCTTGTTGGGTTATCCATGTCTATGGCTGCTTTCACGCTACAATGACAGAATTGAATACTTGCAACAGAAACTCGGTGGCCCACAGTGCCCAAGATATTAACTATCTGACCCTTTACAGAGAGTTTGCCTAGAACCAAGAACGGTGCCTAGGAGATAGCAGATCTTTAAAAACAAACAAACAACAACAACAACAAAACTCTTGCTTAATAAAATAAACAAACATACAATTACTATTTGCATAAGAAAAAGCACAGTGAAAGAAAATTCCAAGGGCCACAGGGCTAAGAATAAAGAATGTATATAAATGGGAAAAGGCCCATTACAGAAAAGGCACGGAGAAGCAGGCTGCACTTTATGAAGAATAATATGCTTTAGCCGTACGTGTTTCCAGAGGGGAAAAGATTAAGAATGTTCACTGTAAGTCAGACTGGTGGCCCAAGTAGAGGAATAATAGTTATTTTTTTAAATAATACAATGATATTTCTTGAAAACCTTCAACAATTTCTCTATTGTTTCCTGAATGAAGTCTCAGAGGCCATTCATAAAGTGCTTTCTAACCATCTCTCCAGTGTTATCTCCCAGTACACTCAGTTTCAAATCACTGACTCATTACTTCTCAGCAAATCACACAAATTTGTATGGAGCATCTTCCCTTCGTATGTTCTCTTCCTAGAAAGACTATCTTTCCGGAACATCACTAGCCTAAGTCCTGTATTTCCTTTAAAGAACAGATCAAGTTTTACTGCTTCACAGCATCCAATAGTCAATAGCCCTACTTCCTCTAAACCCTACGGCACACGTGCATTGAGTTCTTTAGACACATACTATAGATCTTTTTATATACGTATTTCTCAATTAGACCTTAAGTCCCTTAAAACTAAATACAAAACCTTATTTCATAAGCCCAGCCCCTGTTTCAGAATACACTTTCATGTCTTGCTTTCTAAATACTTAACATTGCAACATAATCGTATTTCTGAGTAATTAGAAAGGCTCAGGAAAACTCGTTTAACATCAAGGCAGGATACATTCTTATTGTTTTGTTTCTAATACAGCAATGCAGAGCTAATAGGGACCATCACAGTAAGCTTCACTGAGCAATACCGTTGGGCTAGGTCCTAGAAATATAAAAAAATATAACATGAAACATGGTTTTTCTGCCAAAGGAAATGACAATTACTTGGCATAGCCTTCCCGAAAACAGTAGCACTTGTGATTTAAATAGGGAGGTTATGTTTGACATTTAAATCAGGAGGAAATGAAATTACATGTGTGAAGTGAAAATCAATTTCAAGGTAACAAAACTGTGAATAAAGAGTTCTGGGTGGGGATCAGTTAACTTTATATTTTTGAATAAAATACAAGATGATGACTAGAGAAAAACAGAGCATCAAGGGGAGACAGCACAGGGAGTTCCCTAGCAGTCCAGTGGTTAAGACTTCGCCTTCCAATGCAGGGGGTGGGGGTTCGATCCCTGGTCGGGGAGCTAAGATCCCACATGCCTCTCAGCCAAAAACTAAAAAAAAAAAAAAAAAAAAGAAAGAAAAAAAAATAAAGAAAGAAAGAAAAAAAAGCCAGAAGCAATATTGTAACATATTTAATAAAGACTTTAAAAATGGTCCATATCAAAAAAAAAAAAAAAATCTTAAAAAAAAGGGGGTGGGGGGAGACAGCACAGTCTCTCCCAGGCATTTATTTTGTCTCCGTTTCTACCATCCAAGACAGTGGCTGGGGGAACGGCAGCCACAAGCCAACGGTCACTAATGTCCCCAGTCAGGGAACAACATTCAACCTACTCTAGAAAATAGCCTTTTTAAATTGGTCCAGCAGGATTTTTATTCAAAAAACTTCATTATACCTCAGGCCATAATAATACCTAAGTAGCTTTAAAAATTTCTCTAACATTGACTTCACACTCTTCCTATTTTCCTGAATTATATTTGATACTCGAGATGTTCGGCATTGAGTTTCTTCTCTTTACGATGTTTAATTCCCATTCTGCACTGTTCCTTGAGGCTTTTTGACTTAGAAATTGAAATCAGAAAGCAATACTGACATGCATGTGTCACTTTTAGGAAAATAAGTATTCAGTAAGTGTTATTCAATTAGTTACATCTCCCAAACTGAGAGGGCCCAAGTATGATTGGAATTTTGTACAAAGAAAGTTATTCTTGGAAATTTCAACTTACATCCCATGAATACGTATTCTTGTGTTCCCACTGGATAATATGTGCAATTTCTTCACGAGTCCTGCTTAATTTCTTCCTTTCTGCTATACTGTGTTGCTTAATTTGCCCTTGCAGCCACCATTGAGCTGAGGTAGCTCCCCTTATAAGCTGTCATCACAATTAAAATCATCTTCTACAACAAGCCAACTTCAGTTACCTAATTCAGACAATCCCTCCTCTATCAGCTCACAGAACACCTATGATACAAGGATGTCGGCATTTATCACATAATTATAATAGTGTGAGTTCTTGGCTATCACTCCATCTTGACTGCAAACCCCTGGAGACAGACTGTGTCCTGTTCATCCTTGTTTCCCAGCACCTAACACAGGAACCATCACACGGTAAATGCTTGGGGAGGTTTCTGACGGACTGAGAAGAAACCACGTGTCAGCATTTCTGAGAACACGTGAGACAGGTGTCTCTGGCTCCTGAAGATTGGCGTCCATGATTCTTCAGCAGTCCTCCTGCTGTTCTCCGTATCGTCAGCCTCACTCTGAAGAGCCACGACCGTCAAGGTGATGAGGAAGCTCAGAGATGCATCACAGGTGTTGGGGGGAAAGAATTGTTCTGTTTCCCAATATGAAAACTAGTAATGCCAAAAAAGGATTTATAAAGAATCTCATTTTCTTAATCTCTTTGTCCCTTGTATAGGGAAGCTGTACAGGATATTCTTCATTAAGTTGCCACATCAACAGGGATTAAAAATGACTCAGCTGTAAAACACCTTCTAGTTCTGTAAAGGGATCCTTGTCTCCTTGAATGTGTTCTGTATATCGAAACGAAATGCCATGGTAACCAGTAACTGTGGTCGATTTTGTGAAATGCCTTTCACTGAATTAATCTGCAGTAGATTTCTTTTTCTATCTTATACTTCTTTTGCTTTAGGCTTTTTAACCTATTTTATCCTAATATCCTTTCACACTGCGGTAGGAAATGTGTAATAAATGACAGAAAATAACATGTTTGTAATTGAAATACTGGTTTAAAGCCGGTATATACACAATTAAATCTCATTTGTGATGAGTTATATTCCACAAGCAGTTAAAGGCACACTAATATTGGGAGGCTATCATCCATGCATTTTACCCTCCTCTTATTTTTCTACTCATGAAATAAATAGAAAAAGGGTTTAACTTCTGAGATCACTTAAAATTATAATTTTTAGAGGAGATAAAGGCAAGGGCCATTTTGAAAACAACTAAGCTCATTTAACTGAAAGTCCTTTGAAGACATTTCAATGCTTCTCCAGAGTTTTAAAAAAAAAGAAGGAAGAAAGTGAAAGCAGTCATAACTCTGTGAATGTAACACCCTCCCACCCCCAATTCAAGGTGAATTTCACATCTTGTTAGATATAACGCTCACATTCAAGCCTCGTACTCCAGCAGAGTTCTACGTAAATCAGTGTCAGCTTCCAGACCTTCCATAAAGCGTGTGCTTTACCAAAGACATGAAATCTGGACTCGATACTGTCAGGAACATATACCAGGAAGGCAGTACAATTGTTCAAATACTTATTTTGAACAATTAAATAGATAATTCAATCACATGCTTGTAACTGATGTTTCCTCCATTTCTCACAATATACTGGACGCTTGGAATTCCTTGACAAGGGTTGAAACTATGTTCCTGTTCTCGGTCACTGGCCTAAGGTGACTTTCCAGCTCCCTCTTTTCTTCTCCCAGTGTAAAAGAAGTTAAAAAACAGATAAAATGATAACAATAAAAGAAAGAAGTTCAAACTAAAAAGCCAAATAGTTCATAAATATGTTTCATTGGCTAATAATTGGATGGGTAAATAAGAGAGGATGGGAGTAAACTTCAAAGGCTAATGCCCACCCCCCCTCCATGGGGAAGGAGGCAGCATTTCACTTGTGGATGATGGAGGCTCATCAAACATTTGATTAGTTGCAAATTCAGTTCATAGTATTTGAATACATATAAAAGCAAACATACACTAATTCTTTCACAAAAAGAAAGCAGCAGGATAAAAGAAACTCATATAACATTTGACGTTTTTAAGGATATATGTTCTATGAAGTAATGAAGTCATACTAACAAATAGTACAAAATTTTGATATTTGAGTGGGCAGATTGAAGAGAAGGAGACACAAGTCACACAGTAGAAAATAAATCTATAGTTTGTCTAACTTAAAAAAATTTCAAACATAATCATAAAAATATAAAATTTAAGAACTAAATAAACATAAAAGCAAATTCTAAATGAATCATTTTCTATGTTATCCAGATAATTTTTATTGGATACATTTTTTCCAGAAAATTGCTTTAAGCTCTCCCTTACCTTTGCACATTCAGCTGGAGTGCTGGCTCTAAAGGCTATCATCAATTTGCATGGATGTGATGAACGCTAAAATTATTAGGGTAATTTAAATGCCCGATTTCTTCATCAGCCTAAGTGCTTTCTGTGATTATAATGCAGTGGCCCCCAAATGAAAAGGCTTCTATTAAGCATACGCTAAGTCAACACCACTCTATATCTGAGCATAAATGAAGATAAAACACTCCACATTATGATTCAATTAAAAACCTGCAAGATACGTTACCTGCCGCCTCGAGCACTGAAAGGCACTACATGGATTCCCAGAGGCCCTCCATCGTTGGGGACTTGTACGAGCTTTACCATATCACTGTGAGACAATATGATGAATGAGGGAGCATGAACATGGACCATCACAAACCAAAACTGAAACCAAACCAAACACAAAACCGCAACGACACAGACACACAATAAACAACAAAGGAGGACAAAACGAAAAATCCCACCAGGCACACACGCATATACATACACATTCTGGAACAGAAGCATGGTGATGAGGGCACATTCAACTCTACATACCTGCACACTAGTCTGATGGCATGGGGTAGGGAGGGGGGAGCAATCATCAGAGATAACTATATTAAAAATGACACAGCACCGTTGCTCTCGGACCACACTCTTCTGTGTAGTCCAAGTATACATTTTATGATCAAATCTCTAGACTTCCACTGGAAGTTTCCCACCCTAATATGTATTCAAGGACTACGAAGATTAATGGGATAAAGATGCTTCAGCTGCACAGCACTTTATAATTTACAAAGTGCTCCTACACATGTCACATCATTGATCCCCTCCCGCAAAAGTCCAATAAGGTCAAAGCTTTGCCCCGGGAGGTGGCAATCCAGATGGGATACAGCCACCCTTACTTCCCAACTCAGAGCTCCACGGAAGGTCACCATCCTACTTGCTGTAAGCTCACTGCATATGCAGGCAATGCAACCCCACGGGATACCCGTAAAAAATCAAATGATTGTCCCAAGGGTGTTTGTAATTGAACTCTAAAGTCTTTAAGCTATTTATATGAAGTAACATGAAGTTACTTCTACCACATAACTACAGTACTTTAATATTAATATCAAAAGCCCGAGTTTAACGCAACTGGCATAATCTGGAGAATGTAAATTTTCTACGCCATTTCAATGAGATTCCACTTTCTTTGTAGGTATTTCTGTGGGTGTGAGTACTGCACAAAAACCTAAGCAGTCCTGATCTAACAATCAATATTTGGAAATACTATTTCAATTACATATCTAGTTTTAAGCAATCTGGACAACCATAAGTGATTACCAATGGACTTGACCAAGATCACAATATAGTTTTTATGCAATGGAAAATGCCAATGCTACAACTGTATATATCTATGTGTATAGATTCAATCACATACACTAATTAGGACAAAATTGAAATTTTGTCATATTACCAACATATTTACTAAAGTAATACTATTTAAATGGATATTTAATTTTTTTTCTATTTTCATAGAATTTCCTAAAAATCCTATTTGAGATACTGTTAATACCATTTGAACATGTATTTAATGACTGGTTTGTCAACTAAGATGGTTTGCCAACTAGTATAGTAACTTTAATACATTTATTTTATTTTATATTCTTTCTCAAAAGAACTATGACAGTGCAAGTGTTTCTTAAGTGTGTAAATACTTAGAGTGCTGGTTGCTGAATATCCAAACATAATCTGATTCGAAGCCTATTTAATCTCACTGAGAAAGTTCTTATAGCCCTTCCTTGGAAGACCAAGAAAAGACAAAATTAAGGGTTTAATTATTAATATCTGGACCCCCAACTTTTACCCAAAATCAAGGAAAAAAATTTAGAATGACTGCCCTCCCTGCTCTAAGGTAACTTAGAAGAAGTCTTGAGAACATCTTCCATTCAAACCTGCCATTATTTAAGATAGTTGTAAAGTTGTGATAATATATGGAAGTTTTTCTTTGACCTTTTACACTTTAAATCATGTTCAAGATCCCTAACCTGTAATTTTTTATCAAATATCTTGAGAGATTCTGTTTCTTCAAATCAAAAAAATATACACTAAAATGACTAATGCTTACATGATCCAACTAGTTTTTCAAGTAAATTATGTCCACTATTTCTTTTTTAATTTAGCGAAGTTGAAGAACAAACAAATGACCAAAATACTGACAAACAAAAGCAATCTGAAAACAGTTACAGTGCTGTGAACATAACAAACTTTTTTCAATCAAATACTATTTTATATTATAATTTAATAGTATTTGCCAAGGCATGAAACTCAGAGCAGGTACGTGTGAATTTCCATGCTATAGTTCTTACATTAGATCATTAACTCAATAGATGAAAGATGCTCTTTGGAAAACAAACCAATGCAAGGCATGTTTTAACTAAGCACAAACATAACGCATGCCATATGCTTTCGGACTACTTGCTGCTATCAGTGAAGCTACATGGATATTACAGTTAGTTGAAACTGTCAGTAACTTACTCCAGAGAAAAGTTGGGTACGTGCTCCACACCAGTGTCGGCGTGCCCCACGGGCTCAACTCGGCTGCTGTCTTCCTCCGTGCCATCCTCATCCTAGAGAGGGCGCAACACAAAGAGAAGCACACTCTGAGTCAGGTTTATTCTTATGCGGTGAATGAAAGGAAACTGAATAATTCAAACTGGAGTCTAAGAGGCATTATGATAATGTTAACAATATCTCTCCTCTAGCAAGGATGACCTTTAAGGATAAGATGGGTTTGTACATGTGAAAAGCTGCATTTTAAAGCAACAGTCTCCTGAGTTAGTACATCCTAGGGGGTGAACAAGATGCCACTGCAATAAGGAAAGAAAACATTAGAACTTATATTAACCCTCTTACCATTTTTATTTCACTTTTTGGTGTATGTTTTAGGAAGTAATTATATATTACTACAATGTTATAATAAACTAATAAATAAATGTACATTACACTGGGGATGCATGGTTAACATTTATACTAATCCAAACAGTTGAGATCATTATAAACCTTAACGACTAGCAAAATCTTCAGTCCTATTGTCAGTTCCCCAGTTCCTATTAACACACCTTGTCAAAATGAACATCAAGTAAGCACAATCCTAGACTTAGATACTTCATCCTGTGAAATCTCACATAAAGTTACCCTAAGCCAATCGACTGATCATTTAGAGGTAAAGGCATTAAGATCTTAGCCATGAAGAACCACTTCTGTTTACTTCTGTTACAAAGGACCCAGCGCTGGGAAAGGCACAAAGAGTAAGATAACCAACCCCAATAACCACCATTGTATTCTTCCTTTTAGAAAGGCAATAGTTTGTAAAAATTATATTCCAACATGTTGTAGAAATTGGGTAAACATGCTGGTGCTTCAAAAGGTGCATGTGGAATAAATGTGATGGTTCATAAAAGTAAATGAAATGTCACCCAAGAATATGCCTTACTTTATAATCCTGGCCACTGTCTTTTCACTAAGCAGTTCACTAACAGTGACGTTGGCTTTGCAGGATCATTTGAATAAGGATAAACATGCCTGACGATATCAATGGTCCTATTATCCAAATTAGAATATTCAGAAAAGACTCAGAATCTCCAAACACAGTGGCTAAGAGGCTCATGAGGGTTTCACCTTGGATCCACAATGTGCATACTTTATGTACACATACAATTTGTTAGGTTTACCCTTTCTACTGTGTAAGTTTGATAACAGTGAGTTTATATGTGAACTTAACTAAACCACCTAATGAGAGTCCACCATTAGAGAAAAACTGTATATTTTTAACCATGCATTTAACAGACTCATAGTAGAAATATATACACCATCAACAGAGACATCAATCAACAAAATGATAAGCAAAGGCTATAGGCTCAAGACACAGCATCAAACAATATTTCAAATTATTGAAGCAATATGAAGGCAAGGCAGGGCAGTTGGTAATGCCCAACTGACATTTCCTCTGAGAACCTACCAAAATAAGAAGCTGAATGCACTGAGTTTTTCTATGAGTTTAGATAGGCTCTGTGCATCCTCAATGGCAAGGCACTGCATGAAGTCAAGCTACTTGAAGATTGATGATCCTGTGTTCTGAGAGGCTCTAATATGTAGTTTTTAGTCACCTGTCTCTTTTAAGCACCAGCACATAATACATTTCAAAGGTTAACCAGCATCTTGAACCTGCCTAAGAACCACACTTAATGTAAACAAGAACTCCCAAAATTATGCTTTTCCACTGGGAAGTGGGGGTAGGGAGGAGAGAAATGTGATTGTATTTATATAAATCAGATGGAAAACATACAAACAGCCTTATGGGTTAAAGACATTTTGTTTCAGGATTCATTAATAATGTAAACACTGCTGAAACACCACCATGATGTATAACCAACAGAAACACCTATGTGGCACTGTGAAATGGCCACATAAATGAAACACCCCAAACTACAGTGATGAAACAGTAACTGATAATTGACACATTCATTGTTCCCACAGTGGCCATTATCAGGTCCCCAAGAGCATGCAGAATATTATTTCATGTAGCTGCATATGGTGTTCAGTTATTTTGTAAAATTCACCGCCCTGAGGCTGAGCTGCAACTGCTGTGGGAACCACAGTGTCTGGATGTGTACAGATCAGCTCCTATATTGCTTTATTTTGTTGTTTTGTACTTTTTAAAGCTGCAGCTGAACATAATCACTTTTAGTAGGAGTTATACACTGAATTCCATCATAACCATAGTAAATGAAGCTCAGTTATTATATATGTCAAATCAAGATGCAAGGTCTAGAGTATCAATTTAAGCTACATAGTGTTAAAAAAAATTTTCAGGTGAGTCAATGTACTTTTTGTCCTTTACCTTCTCTCCATTTTACAGCAGAGTGTAGTGGTTAAGAGTTCAGATTAGAAAATTAAACAAACCGAGATGTGAACACTAAGTGTGCCATCTGCCAATTTTATATCCTTAGGAAAGTTATATACCCCTTTTGTATCTCTATCCCTTCTTCTGTAAACCAGGAACAATAAAAGTATCTTCTTTGTAGGACTACTGAGAGGAATAAGTAAGATAATCCACGTCACAATCATAACATAATACCTGACACATGGTAATTGACAATAAATGTTAGCTGTTATTGAAAAGAGAAATAAACAATAAATATATGACATACAAAACATACCTCAGTAATTGTTTTAGGGTAATGTTACACAGCTATAAAATATTTTGAGAATATATATTTGTCCATACATACCTTGTGCCTTGCAGTAAAATTTAATATTAAACATATTACCTACTCAGTTAATTACAAACTGTATCATCTGCATTTTATAAAGTTGCATAAAACCCGACATTTGTTGCACTTTGTTGTATACAACGCGCTTTCATCATAAAAGGCCTCCGGAATGAGAAAACATATTAAAAAATATAAACAACTAATGCTGTATACAATCCAGTAAATGGTGGGAAGAAGAAAACACCATGGGTTGTTAGTTGAGGAAATTTTCAAAGATAAAATAGATGTGAAGAACCGTGAAGGGTCTATGATTTCACCCTACTTGAAAGCTCATAGTGAGCCTGCCATAGCTTCATGGATGTCACAGAGGACACGAGACTCCCGGGTCGGAGACAAAGGACAGTTCATTACAGCAACAGCATTAGCCAGAGCATCACACTTTCATGCACTGATTCCTAAGCTAAAATTCTCAGGGGCCCACACAGAAGAAACATGAGCCCAGGGAACTCAAACCTTTTACATAGGCAGTAAGCATGTCTGCCCACTGCTATGGAGAGAGACACTATGCCTATCTTCCAAGGCTTCTTTCAACACATTGCTGAAAGAACAGTCCAGAACAAAGGCCTTTATTCTCAAGACGTACAAAAATGCAAGAGAACCATGGAGAATTATCTCCCAACAACAGAGTTTAATCTGAGCATTGCCAAGTGGTAGCATTTATAGGATCACTAGCATACTAAAACTGGGAATATGATTAACAAATGCTCTATGATAACAAGGTCTTTTGAACGGTAACATTAAATTGTACTAGATAAAAGAGTCATACCTTCTATATCAAGGAAAAACTAATTTTTCAATGTGGAACAATATGCCCAACCAAACAAAAAAAGCAAGTGTGAAAATTCAAAAAAACTCTCAGACATGCGAAGTCTTTACTTCCCATGGACCCTTCCATATAAAGCTATTTTTGGATGTGCTCCAGCAAAATCCAGAAAATTCAATAAAACAATGGACAAAACCCAAGGAAAGTCCCAGAATATGGTGAGAGTCCAGAGAAGCAAAAACTAGTTCAGATTAGAGCAGCAGGATGGAGAGGTCTGGGAAGTCAATCTCCATGAGAAAAAAATAGTAATAATAGCTCAATATTTTTGAACATTTGGGAAACATTTTGACAGACCTGATAGAGAATGGGGGGAGGGGAACTAAAGCTATGTATAGAGAAAACAAAACAAATTTTTTAAAAGTCAAAGCAATTAGCTCTAAGCACAGCAAAGGAAAATGTGTAGGAAAGGACATGTAATCAGAGTACCTACTTAGTTATGCAGTGAGTAGTTCTTACATCACCATATAATGTGACACTGGCTATTGATTTCACTTGGACTTTTCATGTAACAATACTGAGAGGATGGGAATGGGGAAAGTGAAAGTGGCATTAAAGGAAAAACCCCATCTTTCATAAATGGCAAGTCAACAAATGTCAATAACTGGTAACCAGGAAAGAGCAACATAAATATTTTATTCAGAAACATGGAAGTAAATAGCAGAACCAACATCTGCATAAATTGGGAGTTGCTGCCTCTGGGGAGAGGGGCTGGGGGAACACAGAGGAGGAGAACACAGAGACTGCTAGTTTTTTCATTAAACGCCTTCCAGCATGATATATGTAATTTTATTCTGACTACATATTTGAAATACCCACCAAGAGAGGCTCTTTAGATCCACCTAAACATCCGGACTCTCAAGACCCCCAAATGCCACCTGGCATCAGATTTACTGCAAAGGATAAAAGGCAGGAAACCGGCTTGCCAGCAAGGCAGTGTCCCGCTTTTGTCCTTGGCAGGAGCCATCCTTGAAGATGTCCAGGGTGTCTTCCTGTGTGTCCCCCAGATGACAGCTCAGGTGCAGGGGAAGAGACTCACATGGGCTGGATGCAAAGTGCTACCCTGGCCTGGGAGCCTCCTGTCTCAGAGAAGCCAGTACGTCTCATGACACCACCACAGGGACAGCTGTTTGTCAGCTAGTTACAGTTTTTCGAGTCTAGATGCAAATTACCAATCAAAATAATTTAATTACCATACAAAGATAGTTTACAGAAACTAACAGGTTTCCAGAAAAAGGGAGCCAAAAAAACCCACCAAAATTTACATTCTCATGCAGAGGGGGAAGAGATTTTGTTAACCTTTTATCTACCGTAAAATATTGATCTAAGCAATTTGTTTGAAGATGGAGGAGACAAGTAGTCAAAGAAGAGAAAAAAGTGAGAGAAAAATGAATATTTGGTAAGCTTGGGTGAGAAGAGTGAGTTTTAGATCAGGTTAGAAACTCGTATTAGACAAATGGCGATAAAAGCTTCATGTGAACCTATTTGTTCTCTGCTTCTCATAAAAATTAATAATCTTACTCTCTTCCATAATATTAACAATATAAAGACTCACCTTCAATTGAAAACGTTCTTGAAGGACCAATGGATGATATATTCTGAAATCACAAGCACTCACATGAACTATGTCTTTAAGAAAACCAAATTTGACTAACCCCCTAATTATCTTTTTAATTTCAAAAATTATCTAGTTGTATTTTTTCCTAATGAGCACTATATATCTTCTCTACAGTCACAGATTTTTTTTTAATGATATCCAAATACTAAAGTGGATGCCACTGCAAAATAGTACAGGATCTGTAATTAGAACACTTAAAATCTGAATCCTGCCTCCATCACTCATATAAAGTATTAAGAGGACAAGCATTGTAACTGGTTTGTTTACCAAACAAGGAAAGCAAAAGCACACTGTCTGCCTTAAGGAACATAGGAACATAATAAAACTTCACCTGGAAAGCAATCACCTGCATGTCAACATTCAAACTCTTGGGTTCCAAGGATCTAAATAGTTTCAGTAGTTACTACTTTAAAGAAAAGCCTACAATTTTAAGGGATAATTTAATCATTTTTAAAACGTTTTTTAAAAACTTAGGTTGTAAATTTCCTGCATACCTGACTTTGATTTTTATGTTTAGGAAGCAAGAAGAGAAACGAAAGTTCTGATGATACCCTGGGAAACAAATTTACAATATTCTTCCTCAAGTGTTTTTATTATTATTTTTTAGAGTAAAATAATTTGACTGGTTCAGTTATATTGCTACACAAATGCTCAACCAAATGATCTTTGTCACCTTTTTAGAATTTTAGAACTGCAAAATTTTCTGAATTTAATGTGAGACATTAACTATTAGTGAACCATAGCATCCCAAAGAAAATATTTATTTGAATGTTGACAGCATGAATTAAACCACTTTTGGGGGGGGAATCACATATGGTGGAAAACAAATTCCAAGGGGAATTTGTTTCCAAGTCCTCTAAGTATCACGAATTGGATTCCAGAAGGCTCTTGTGTTAAGGTTTCCACTACTTGATTAATTGGCCAAATCGCCAGGGAAAAATAATTTCCCATCATATGTGGAAAACAACTGAAAACATTTGGGGGGGAGGGGAATTTCACAACTGAAAATGATAAATCTATAGCAAACTTCTAAAGAAATAAAATCAGGAAATGTGTAATATAATTTTACTTAAAGATCATTATATTCTACTAGAGTAAAAACATTTATATTAAAACAAGAATTCAAATACTCTTAAGAACAGACAAGATAATAAATAAGACTTTTTAGAATAAAAATATCTTCTTGCATTATATTATAGAGGGAAATTAATAGCTGTTATACCTTTAAAGGCAGTGCAGTTCATTATAATATAAACTTGCTCCACAGAACCCAGAGCTCAACACCAAATAATTTTGGATTAAATGAAGGATTATTCAGTACCTGTGACATTGAATGTTATATGTGAGCTGCATGCCCTCAACCGGATACCTAACATCCTCATCTCAAGCTAATACTGATCAAATGGGATGGAAAACATAGTCCTGAACACAGTCCATGAAATTTTCATTTACCACAGAAATGAAACGTTTCCTGTCTTGAAACATACACAACATGTCTCCACACAACCCAAGGCAAGAGAAGAGTCTTTGAGAAGAAGAACAGATGGTGCTGATTTATGAAGCTCTCTAACCACAGAGAACAGCAAATAGTATGTATCTTCGCACCTGTTACATGCACAGTGGAATCTTGAAATTTAGTTCCAAAATGTAAGCCCGCTTCTCATAGATTATTATTAGAGTTTTATCCCAAAGACTTGACCACTATCACCACTTCAACAATACGGAGCCCATTCGTTTTGCAGGAAGTACCTCTACACTGCTCAGTTTCCCTACCACACGCCAATGGCCAAATGTACCCATTAGGTACACTGATTTTAATCATGACATGATTTTAATCAGCCTAATCAATCTGGTTCAGGTGTGGCTTCCTTATGAGACTAATACCCGTTGGTTTTCTTTTGAACATTACTGAAAAAATACTCTGACGTATATGGATTGTTGAAATGTACTGATTTTGTCATCTGACCAATCTTGCCTAACGATAATGTTTTAAACCTTACTGAGGTGACATTTTAAAATGCCTTACCTTTGGGGTGAAATAAGTAATACACGGGTAAGTAAGTAAACAATACTTATTCAGACCTATATTTTAAAAAACTGCTTATAACTATTTTCTTTCAAAAAATCGATTTCTCCTTGGCTTAAAAATGATTTCAGAATTAACCATTGATTTGTTAATGGAGAAACTAAAGTAATTATTTAAACTTTTATTTAGATCATTAAGAAAAAATCTAAACAAATATTTCTTGCTACAGATAAGTACAAATCACTTCTTAAAAAGGCAAGACACAACTTTTAAACTTCACAAATTTTAATTAACAATAAAATGATAATTGCTAGTATACACCGAGGACTGCTGATGTGCCAGTTACTAAAGAAAACACTTCTTTAGTCCTCAATACAACCTCAATTTAATCCTTAACAACACAACCCTTAAACATACTCCAAAAAACAAAGCATATGGGATTTTTTTAATGAATTTTGTGCAAGTCTTTTTTCCAAATATAACTGAGCCATGTCACCATGTGACAAGCTTCCAGCTCTCTGAGCACAACATAGCTTGGATAACAGAGCTGTGTTGTTGACACTTAAAGCATTCTTTTTTTTTTTTTAAATAAATTTATTTATTTATTTATTCTTTTATTTTTGGCTGTGCTGCGTCCTCGTTGCTGCGCGCGGGGGCTACTCTTCATTGCGGTGCGCAGGCTTCTCATTGTAGTGGCTTCTCTTGTTGCGTAGCACGGGCTCTAGAGCGCAGGCTCAGTAGTTGTGGCGCACGGGCTTAGTTGTTCCCCAGCACGTGGTATCTTCCCGGACCAGGGCTCAAACCCGTGTCTCCTGCGTTGGCAGGTGGATTCTTAACCACTGCACCACCAGGGAAGCCTTACAAAGCATTCTTTAATAAAGTTTACTGAATGCTCTACATGAGATTATATAGAGAAATGTACTGGATCCACCCAGTACGTGCACGGGTGTAATGAACAACCAACTTGGGTATGAGGCCTGCCTCTGCCATGTATTACTCATCTCACTGAGCCCCACTTTCTTAATCCAAATAAAGGAAATACGACTTTCTCTATCTCATAAACGTGCTGGGATTGACTCACGGCTATCACTACATGCAAAGTACCTTACATATTAAAACAAAATTTTTAGGAAAAAGAAAAAGAACCAATTTTACTAAACATCTATAACGCACCACAAACTGCATATACAATCTTTCACTTAATCCTCACAACAAGGTAGGAACTCTTATTATGAAGAAATTAGGCCTAGAAAAGATTTCTGATTTCTCTGCAGCAGCAGCCCTGGGATTTTGAAAACAGCATCATGGCCTGTGGTTCTTCAGTTTCACCATGTTTTTTCACTCTGTTTCACTCACGGAAGAGTAACCCAGAACTATTCAGTACTGATGTGACCCTAGCTAACTAGTTAGGGCTAGGGCCTGTGAGAAATGAAAATAAAATAAAATTTATGTTGCAAAAAATATTAAACTCTGAACATATAATAAATGTACTTTCATAGAGTGAGAATTACTATTAAAATATTTTTGTGTGTGAATTTTCATTTTAGGAGAAACATAAATAATGAACATCAGGAAATCTTACCAGCTGTTACATCTGGGTAACAGTCATTTTTACTGTGTCTCTATAACATTAAGTACTTTTACAATGAGCATATAAAATCTTTTAGAAATAAAGGCTATTTTTATTTGTTAATAAAACCCTACAAAACTTTCATAAAGTACTTTTTATTACATAATATCACTGCTTTATAATTTCTCTGAAAAGTGACTTTTCAAAGAATCAAGGATCTAGAAAGAAAACAGAACATTATAGGGAAGTAAAAAGATGGAACTGGTCATTGATATTGATGTATATCATATTGAATCAGTCCTAGAAATCAAGCAGAGAGGTTTTTTTAAAAATCAATGATTTGGTGTAGTGTCTGAATGGCAGAAGAAGAGCAAAAGACTGGTAAGATGCCATATCAAAAAATTAGAAGAAATTTCAATTAAAAATTAAAGAAAGAATAAAGAGTGAAGAAGAGTCACAGCTAGGCAGGTTCACCATTGGACTCTGTGGCCCACAAAAACCTCACATGGCTTCCAACGGGGAACAAGATGTATATATTTTACCCTTTTTCCTTGATGATAAATACATACTTTACCATTATTTATTTTGAAGGGCTTATTAAAAAACATTTTGTAGTCCCCAAAGTTCTACACCTCATTATTTTAAATTGTTAATAAGCAAGTAAGGAGCAACACATGGGTCTTATAACAAAATCCACTCTAAACATCTATTAGAGTTTGCACTGGTTTATTATTTTCCAATGCAATCTCATAACTTCACAAATGAAATGCAGTCATTAACTTACTTGAAACCAGTAAATGGCTTCGATAAAGTAAGTAGCTTTCAAAAAAAAAAGAAAAATCTCGTTTTCACTCAATTTTCTAGTTAAGTTCAATGAAGCAAAAGCTAGTTGGTAGATTTTCTGGGGATCAAGAGACTGTATTCTCTCAAACAAAACAAAACCTATTCTATTTTGACACAAGGTACATGGCAACGATGATTATTCTGAATGCTCAATTTAAAATCATGGTTCAAAAGTTTATAATAAACGTAGAGGTTAACATTAATAAAGCTAATTAGCTGTGTATTGCTGCATTGCCCTTAATGCCTGGGATCTGATACAAATGCTAAACAAAAATTAAGACATTAAACAAATACACTAATTTAAACCAATAAACATGTGTTATGTTTGGTATGGCACTTTAGCCTGGTGGTTAAAAACAGAATCTCCATGCAGAATGATTTTGACAAATTATGTAACTTCTCTGCCTTAGTTAACTCATTTATAAACTGGGAAGAATAATACTATCTACTGAGTTTCTATGAGGATCAAATGAGTTAATTAACATAAAATGCTTGGAACACTGCCTACTACATAAGTAAAATATGTAAAATATGTGGTTGATTTATCTACTTATCTCACTCATCTATTTATGAGAAGCCTATTTTTTTCTATGAATTTCAACAAAATCTTTATAAACTAGTGATAGTAATCCTTTAGATGTCATATAGCTATTACCAATAACGGTTTGTTTTCACTTTATGTAAAATGGAGGTGGTAATACAAGAGATCCTTACTTTATAAAAGCATTTGCCCCTTTCACTGCTTTCTTCCTGGGTTTAATAAGGACGCAGATGTCACCTCCTGCCACCTCTCCTTTCACTCACGTCCCAGAAGATAACGACTATCTGTTCTAATGTGTAACTTTCAGAAATATTTCAACCAAAAACAGTCTTGGAGAAAAGGACTGTTTAGGAAGGGTGATTGTTCAGAGTATCCATTTCAACACACTTACTTATTACTAAAATTTCTTGAGTCAGAGAAATGAATTAAATGCTGGGAAGTCATTTCATTAGGTTTAATAACCATATCATTTGCTTTTGATTACACAATTTGATCCAATTATGTCAGTTCTTTTGGTTTCCTCAGGTTGTTCCCTTGGGATATAATTAAATCTGGAATTTGTGATTTGCAAATGGACTAAAAAAACTTGAGCTCATTTTATGTGAAAGACTGTCTTATCAGTATTTACCAGAAAGAGATGCTTTCAGAGTAAGAGACTCATTACAATTTTTAGTATAAAATGATTGCAGCAGTGATATACGGGGCAAATAGAAATAGAAAACATAACAGATACTGGTTACTTTCAGTTACAAAAGTAAAAGTTCTGAAATATTTATTTAGGTCATTCATGGGGATAGAAACTGTTTGACTCTTGAAATATTTACTCCTGAATGTTCAGATAAAAGAGGATCAAGTTGTCTGCTAAGTTTGTTCTCCAGATAATAGACAAGTTGAATTGGACTGATAAGTGGTAGGAATTTCCTCTCTTAAAAAGTTTTACCAGGCAAGTACTACAATTTGGTAGAAAATAGACTTTGTAACTAATAACAAACTGAAATAGATTTTAAGATATTAGACAGTCCATGTATTTTTAAAAAGCTCAACAGCTATCTTTAGCATCACGACCCAGAGCATGGGCTTATTTCGCGGGGGTGAACAACTTGTAGTATCTTCAGATAAAGACAGTACAAGGGAAGCACATTCAGAAGTCTTTCACACTTTTCCTGTAAAGTCAGCTCAGCTTTTGTGATTCGGATTAGCTTTTCAAGGGCCAGAGCTACCTTTCTTCCTTTATTTGAGAAATCTTGAATACCAAATACTATTTCCTATTCAAAACCCTGAATCTGTCATTAGGCAATTTCTTAAAATAAGTCTCACAGCCCTTTCATCTGGATTATTCTCTCTCTGTGAGCCTTAGTTGCTGGATTCCTGGACGTGTGTCTGCGGGTGGCTTTTCTCCCTTGGGCATTAAATGTGAAACCCATCTTCTGTCTCTATTCTCTATCATTTCGAAAATCACCTCCACATATGAGAATTCTTTGTAAAATGGAACTGCCGGGGGTTTTTGTGCCTATATATACTCTTGAGGGTAGCAGTCAGATATTAATAAAATTCCAACTTCTTAAAAGAATCATTAAACAGACACTATTACTAGTGAGTTGAGTCAAACAATTGATGAGGTCAAAGAGACCTGCAGTTACAGACCTCACTTCTGACAGTCTCAAGAGATACCATCAAGATACAAATGTATTTTAAAAATAGAAACACATATATTGTCCTGCACTCAGCTAAGGAGCAGGGGTCTTCTCAAGACTTAACACTCTGTGACACCCCAAAGAACACTCGGGCCCTGCCTTGCTTCTCTGATAGGACTAGCAAATTTGAAAGGGTCAGTTTGACATCACATCCTCAGGTCAGTCCTGGGGTTTCCATCAGAGCAATGTCACTAAGAAAGCACTTGGGAGATGGACCTGAACAATCCCAAGCCCAGCTCTCCTGGGGGCTCCAGGGGGGAAGGTGGCGACAGACTCTGACACGCAAAAACTTGTTTGGCGTAAAGAGAAGTCTCATCAGGTTAGAGACAAAACCCAAAGCAATGATGGGCTGTCAAAGCAGAGACCTGGACGGACAACCAATCATTTCTAGGAAGTGGCGTGAAGATGTGATACACGCAGGAGGTGTGCTGATAACTGTCTAAGAGCTGGCTCTCCAAAGAAAAAAAAATTTTTTTAAGGGAAAAAAGATCTGATTTGTAAGGTTTGCCAACACCTGTGATACAAATACTCCCCCTGTGGCAGACTGAAAACTACCAAGATGATGTCACTTAACAGAGTTGGGAAGACATACGACCATCAGGCAGAAGCCGGCTATAATTACTCAGGTGGTACTGGGGAAGATTAGAAAGAAAGGAAAGAATTCTTAGAAGATTAATTAAAAATATCCATAATACAAAGTACCAACATTCTGTCTGACACTTATTCATACGTGGCCAGGTTATTTCTTAGTTTTATTTTATATCCTAGTAAGGCCATTCATGTAACAGATGTTTAACTATTCTTTGAACCAACTAACAAATGAATTACAGATCGCCTATGATGGGGTTTGTCCCAATAAACTCATAGTAAGTCAAAAATATCATAAGCCCAAAATGCATCTAATGCTCCTAACCTACATCACAGCTTAGCCGAGCCTGCCTTAAATGTGCTCAGAACACTTACATTAGCCTACAGTTGGGAAAAATTGTCTAACACAATGCCTATTTTATAATAAAGTACTGGATATCTCATGTAATTTATTGAACACTGTACCAAAAGAGAAGAACAGAATGGTTGTCAGTGTACTGGTTGTTTACCCTCCAGATCACGTGCCGACTGGAAGCTGTGACTCACTGCCACCGCCCAGCAACACGAGAGAGGAGAGAGCGGACACAAACATCCATGACTAGACCCAAATTCAAAATTCGAAGTAAGGTTTCTGACGAATGTGTACTGACCCATCCTAAGTTGGGAACCATGTGTACCATCAAGCAATGACTTTCTAACAATGACCACCGCCACTCTGACAGCAAAGGACAATTTTTATATAAAATGGAACTTGAATTTCCTGAAAGGCCAGTTATAAAGAGACTGGACACCAAAGTGCATCTGGCACCTCTATGGCACCTAAGTGAGACTAGAGAAAGGGGTCCCCTTGGAGAATCTGGCTTGGGGTGCAAAGCACAGGCTGTACTTCACCCCAATTCTCCCCTTCTGCAAAACAACTAAAAGCAGTGGCCTTGAGCATAACATTGCTTTTCAGTGTTTAATAATTATACCTGTTGGGCTTCCCTGGTGGCGCAGTGGTTAAGAATCCGCCTGTCAATGCAAGGGACACGGGTTCGAGCCCCGGCCAGGGAAGATCCCACATGCCGCGGAGCAACTAAGCCCGTGTGCCACGACTACTGAGCCTGAGCTCTAGAGCCTGCAAGCCACAACTACTGAGCCCACGTGCCACAACTACTGAAGCCTGCACTCCTAGAGCCCGTGCTCCGCAACAAGAGAAGCCACGACAATGAGAAGCCCGCGCACCGCAACAAAGAGTAGCCCCCGCTCACCACAACTAGAGAAAGCCCACGAGCAGCAACAAAGACCCAACACAGCCAAAAATAAATAAATAAATTAATTAATTAAAAAAAAAATAATAATTATACCTGTTAAGTGCATACATTTTGAACAAAGCACTTTATTTTTTATCTTATAGATATTTTAGTTAAACACTGAAAAGAACTTTACATAATTACCTCAGAGGATAAAGATGGGTAGGAAGAGGGAAAATATTTATTGACAGTGGTGATAATATTAAACATCCTCACGATGAGCCAGGCCCTATATCAGTGCTGTTCCTGTTCTACAAACAGAGAATTGCAGCTCAGAGTGGTTAAGGAACCCATCCTTTGTCACACAGCTATACATTCTTTATTTTGGACATTACCCACATTCCTGATGGAAATTAGGAGTAACTTATTCTACCAGACTTAATCTTCTGTCTCATAAATGACAGCAAATAAATTCATGGTCTGTTTAAACATCCATGTTTACAGTTCTTCAGAAAATTAATTTAATCTGTTTAGAAATCTTTAATTTACTAGTGTTTACTGAGTGACTACCTTCAAATCACGGCACGAGACATGAGGACATTTATCTGGTCGTGTGCCGTTTTCAGAGGGCAAGTGATTCCAATCTTGTCCTCTGAGAATGCATTAAACTTTTAAATAAAAGGTGCTATGCATTTATAAAATTGAATATAAAAAAATAATAGGGTAAAATTTTTAAATATTAAAATACTAATTTAAAATTTATCATCCACTAATGTTAAAGAAGATGTTGGGCGTTGAGGGAAGAATGGGAGAGAAGTAATACAAAGAAATGTTACTTGGGGACTTCCCTGGTGGTGCAGTGGTTAAGAATCCACCTGTCCATGCAGGGGACACGGATTCGAGCCCTGGTCCGGGAAGATCCCACATGCCGCGGGGCAACTAAGCCCATGCACCACAACTACTGAACCTGTGCTCTAGAGCCTGCAAGCCACAACTACTGAGCCTGCGTGCCGCAACTACTGAGGCCCTTGCACCTAGAGCCCGTGCTCCGCAACGAGAAGCCACCGCAATGAGAAGCCCGCGCACCACAATGAAGAGTAGCTCCCACTCGCCGCAACTAGAGAAAGCCGGTGGACAGCAACGAAGACCCAATGCAGCCATAAATAAATAAATAAATGAATGAATGAGTGAATGAATGAATGAATGATAAAAAAAAGAAAGAAATGTTCCTTGAAGCAAGGGAAACCAACTCACCTCAGCATTGGAGTGTATGTGTCTCTTTAGCAATTTTTTTTAATGTTCTAAGGAGTGTTTCCCCATCATCACGTCATCTCATAAAAGATTAAACTGGTGTTAATGTACACAGAATAAAACATGGAAGCCCCATGCTACCTCCACAAGTCCCCCCTTTAAAACGAATCACAGTTGTAATTTGGAAAATATCCCTCCAATTCCTTCTCTATAACAGTATATACGTGAGATGCCCATATATGCAGGTGTAATTTTTATATGAAATGGAACATATTATATATACCCTGTGAAACTTATTTTTTTCACTTAACAACATGTCTTGGAAATCTTTCAATATTTATACAGATATTTTTACCTGAATTCTTTTAATAGCTGCAGAGTATCCCTCAGTACAATATAGAATAATTGACATAGTTACTCCTCCATTAATGGCAAAGTGATAACCACAAATCTAGTTAACGTCCATCACCACACAGTTACAATTTTTTTTTCTTGTGGTAAGAACTTTAATCTCTTAGCAACTTTCAAATATATAATACAGTATTGTTAACTGTAGTTACCATGCTGTACATTATATCCCTAGGACTTATTTATTTCATAACTGGAAGTTTGTACCTTTTGACCACCTTCACCCATTTTGCCCACCCCCATGCATCTGCACCTAGCAACTACCAATCTGTTCTCTGTATCTATGAATTTGGTTTTTTGTTTTTGTTTTTAGATTCCACATATAAGTGAGATCATGTGGTATTTGTCTTTCTCTGTTTGACTGATTTCACTTAGCATAATGCCCTCAAGGTCCATCCATGTTTCACAAATGGCAATATTTCCTTATTTCTATGGCTGAATAATATTCCATTGTGTGTGTGTTATGTGCATACCACATTTTCTTTATCCATTCAACCATCCATGGACACTTAGGTTGTTTCCATACCTTGCCTACTGTAAATAATGTTGCAATGAACATGGGGATGCATTTTTTTTCAAGTTAGTGATTTTGTTTCCATGTTTTTTTAATTCAGTTAATGAGCATATGAATCACCACCCCTTGGGACAGACGCAGGGTGCAGTCTAATAAAGTAAGAACCTGAAAAAAGCCATGGATGCTTTCCCTAGGAACAAGCTCATTAAAAAAAAAAAAGGGAGGGGTATCTTCCTTATGAATTCAGGGAGTTCTCGTGCATCTAGCCATTTATTTATTTATTCAATGATTGAATGCCTATGATGTGCCAGGCGCTGTCCAAGGCATTGGGGACACAGGAGTGAACAAAACAGGCAATATTCCCGCCGTCCTGAAACATATTTTAACAGGCAGGAATGGAAAATTTACAATAAATGTGAAAAATAAGCAAATTACATGTAGGTAAGAAAGTGCTAGTAAAAACAGAGTACGGCCAGGGGAACTGGGAATGAAAAAGGCAGGGAAAGTGGGGGTTCGGCAGGGGTAGCAACTTACAGTCCTAAACAGGGGTTCGGAAAGTCTCAGTGAGAAGGTGAGATCTGAGCACAGGTTTGAAAGACGGGGGGAGAGTTAAGCATGGGTAAGTATGGGGAAAGCGCATTCCAGGCAGAAAAGCAGAGAAAAGACCCTAAGAAAGCTTGTGCAATCAAGGAACAGACCTCACAGGCTTCCCAAAACAAACCCCAGGTCAACAGCTCCACCCCTGTGAATCTCAGTTTAAGAAGTTATCTCTGTCTATGCAGTTATCATTAACTAGATGATAGAACGAATGGATTTTAGAGCCAGGAAGACTTTGACTTGAATGCAAAGTGTTGTACTCCCTGTGTGACCTTTAGCAAGTTGTATGACTCTTAAGGCTCACGTTTCTCATCCAGGAAATGGGGATAATAATGCTAAACATTACCTTATAGGTTCTGTATAAGGACAATGCATATTATGAGCTTAGCACTGGGGGTTAATGAATTGTGAGTATGGTCAACAATACTGTATTACAAACTCCAAAGGTGCTAAGAAACTATATCTTAATTGTTCTCACCACAAAAAAAGAAAAGATAACTATGTGATGTGGATAGAGGCGTAAGATAATTCTACAGTGGTAACCATATTGCAAAACATAAATGTATCGAATAAACGTCTTGTACACCTTGAACTTACACAATGTTATATATCAATTTTATCTCAGTAAAAACTAAATAAAATAAAATAAACAAGCTCTTAGTTTAAAAAAAGTTTAGCATAGTAAAGGTTAAGAAATAGTATATCTTGTAATTATTAACTAAAAATTAATTACCCTAACTAAATACAACACAGAGATGCACATATACAACCACACACACACACAGACTCTTGGGGTTAAAAAAAAAAAAGTCAGCCCATGTTTTTGTTATTATTAAAGTTGTTTTGATGAGAACTGGAGTATCAAGACATTAAATTATATAACAATCACCCACGTTTTCCAGACCACCTTAAAATCCCAATGATTTTTTTTTAATTCACAGAATCATTATTACAATTCAAATATTAACAACCTGGCAAATTTTAAGTCACATGAGAAATTGAAAAGAAACCATGAAACCCTGGCCCAATTTTTATCTTCTTATTCGTAGGAAGTCCCTAAGCAATATTATTCTAGCAAATAGCAGCTCACCACTGACTGAAGATTAACTCTTAAATTCCCCTTTATTCTGAAGCTCAGATATATTTCTGTACTTGCAAGTGGTATATACCATAAGGTACAATTAGTTATACATTAACATCTTACCTAATAGTAGAAAAACAATAGAAGAAAGAAGCTGAAGTTTGATGATAAACAGTTCCATCATCTCATTATGTAGAGCAACTCATATTCATTATGTAGAGCAACACATGCAGAGGGTAAAAAATAAAATCACCAGCCATATCATATTTTCTGCTAAACAAAAAGTTCCTTAGAATGAACAGAGATTTTAATAGTCAGAATTCCTTGGGATAAGAATCAAGCCTAATGTTATTTAATATATTCATAGTAATCTGTTGGAAGAAACAGACAACAAGATATATTCCAGTAACACAAAACCATTCAGGTCAGTAGAAACCAGAAGGGTCTTTTAAAGACTCCAGGAGGAACTAATCAAATATGAAGCCTGATGAAATCTGGCTTATTAATGCAAGGTAATCAAGGTTCTCTTTAACTTTAAATTTTGAGCGAACAGCCCTATCCCAATGAGCAATGACTTCTTCATATCAGCAGGCAACTAAGCAACAACCCCTCCCATCATTTAAAAAATCAAAACGCCTTCCTCTTCTTCTCTTAGTTTTTCATGTTTTATACCTCCCATTTATCCCTCAACCCCCTAGAAATCTGGTGCCTGGCCCTTCATTCTACTCAAATTGCTGTGAGCCATTTTTAATATCTCAGCCATAGAAAATCACATCTCGATTACTACCAAGACCAACTGATTCTACCTCCTAGTACCTATCAAATTTATTCTTTTCATCTCTGCTGCAACAGCATGGATCTAGGACATTATTTCTTATCCTTCTAATGGGGGTTTCTCTTCTCAAATCCATTTTCAGTGTACTTTAATGGGTAAAGAAACTTGCTGTTTGAACCAATGTGATAGATTTGACCCCTTTTCTCCATCACCAATGTTGTATTTGCATAATATATATTTGGATACTTCCACACCATCTGGACCCAATTTAACTTCTAATATCTATCTTGTCCACACATGAACACTAAACTCCCATCACACCAGACTTCTCACCAACAAAACCTCCCCTATGCTCATCTTTCTGTAACCTGGCCTTACCGGGGTACCACTGTCATCTTTCAAGATCCAAAGTGAAGACCATCTATTTATCCAAAGCAGTCCTAGTGTTTTGGGGTAGAGTACCTGAATATCCGTCCAACTGTCACATGCACTGAAATGTCCCTGTGATGCCTTTCACCCACCTCTTACTCACCAGAAGCACACAAGGATCACGGTGCTCTGTCACCCCAAGAGACTATAAGGCATCTGAGAGCAGGGACGGAATTATTTTGACTAAATACTACACATTTGTTTCACATACAAAAAAAAAAACTACATTTTTTGACAGTAGAATAGACTGTTGAATGTAATTTGCTTATTATTCTATCCAACAAGGCCTTATATTTAAAGATAAGGAGTGAGTTGAGTTCCTAATGATAGAACGTGACTATTGAAAATTTAAAGCAATCACTAGGACAGGGTGTGTGGCAAAGAATAGCAATAACTTTTATATTAGGTTTTGACTAACATATTATGTAATTAAAGTAACATTTATTGACTATTGAGCTATATTATTTTACTGAAGAGTCAAATCAAAGTGACCACGGTCACACAGCTAAGGGCAACAGAAATCTAAGTTTTTCTGGTCAGGAGCATAATTTGTAAACCACTGTGATAAGGTCATCAAAGCTTCTGAACTTTATGAGTAAGAAAGAGGTAATTCCTCCAACAGTCCAGATCAGCAAAGGGCGGTTCAGAGCAGTCAGACTAATCAATCCCTCAAGGCAGGAATCAAATCTGAGCCTCTGATTGGGAACACATGACACAGCCTCCCGCACAGGGGGCTCCACACAGAGCACCAGAACATCTTTGACTCAAAAGCGAGAAAATAACCCCTGATGTCATGGGATGAAAACTGATCTGTATTTTGCGTAAAGATCATTAACTGAAATCAATGATTTGGATTTCCTCAAAATTTTACCAGACTCCTTGTTTTCCAGACAGACTTTTGGAATACTGGTTTTCCTTAAGTGACCATTTCCATCCAGGTTCTGCCCCTCCAGGAAGCTAGATATTAAGCAGCTTATTCAAGATTGCCATTAAGAAGCATGAACTAGGACCCAATTTTGGTCTCCCCCCTGTTCCAACCACTCCATTCTCAAGCAGGGCAGTATCTTAAAGCGAGCATCCAAAACACGTGACCAGAGACTGGATTGAGTAATTAACGACACAACACTGATTCAAAAGGTGGGGGGACATTGGAGGAATAGAAGAAATAGAAGGAATATTTATTTAACAGAAGGAATATTTATTTAAAAGGAATGCACAGAAGTCCAAGAGAGCATAGGATATGCATGAGGTCATGGTAGGAGATGAAGTCTAAAGAAGTTAACTTGGATTTTGGATTGCAGAGTATACAGAACACCAAGCTAATGAGGTTAATTTTAAATCACTGCAGGAGGGAGTTTTTTTTATGCCTTTAAACTTGGAAGTGATGCAATACAAACAGTGGTTTGAAAGATTAAGCAAATAGGAATGTGCAGCATTGACTTAAAGACGGGACAGGTGGTAGAGGGAGACACATGTTGCATCAGTCCAGTTGAAAGGAGTATGGCTGAAGTGAGAACAGGTGCTAGAAGGTAGAAAGAACATGTATATATGCAAGACTAAAGGTATAATATGTAGTACCTGGCAACAGATAAAACAAGAAGCAGTAGAAAGAGAAAGAAACAAAATAAGTTTGAAACCTGGGAGACCCATGGCAAAATGATAAGAAACAAGAAAGTCACTGACAGTTATAGAATTTTCTAGCTCTAGGAAACATTTGAAAATTAACTACAGACAATTTCACAGGGGGTGAGGTCATTCTGGCATACAGAGGCCGTGATGGATTGCACAGATGGATGGAGAGTCAGGTCCAGAGCAAGGGGTTTCAACTCGCACTGCCCTTTAGACTAGGGACCACTTCCCTCTGCTTGGGAGAAAGTGTAAAGAGAGCTCAAAGACATCTAGACAGAAGTAGTCGGCTAGTATTTGTGGGAAACACAAAGCTGGAGGGATGGGAAGAGAAACTGAAAGGTCATGCAAAGGAAGAGCACATAAAATCCCATTTAGAAAAATGACCTGCATGCACGCACACGGGAAGAGCAGAAGAAAGACATTTCTGCAAATAAAACAATGACTGAGCTTAGAGACAGAGTGTCAGAGAAGCCAAGAGAAAGATTTTCCAGGGATGCAGTAGATTCAAAATGCTGGTCCAGTCACTTACAGAAGGGAAAATGCACATGCACCTTAAAGAAGGCATTTTCACCATCAATAAAAGTCCTTTGCATATTTTACGATTTCCAATCTATTTAAAGAAATAAGACATGGGATTTATCTTTTTATAAAAATCCACAAAATAATAATAAAAGTTAGTTAAATAATTATGTGTACCCTAATTCAACCTAACTCCTACTCAAGAGCAAAATTTTAAAAATTCAGATAGGCATTATATTGAGCCACAGAAAGTATATCAAATCACTGCCTAAATCGTGTGCAATATTAGACAACTAAATTAGCAAAAAGTTTAACACATAACTCAGTGGAAAAATCTTTTTAAAATAACAAACATTATTTTTATTTGAATTGAGACCTGTTTTTCTTGGCCAATGCACAAAACTATGTTTCTCTTTCTATGAGTTCAGGACATTAATGCCAAACTCTCAGCCAAAGGTTTATGAAAGTATTACTGAATCGGGTATGTTTATGATTAAAATACAAAGTTCTCAGGAAAATTAGTCCCTCTGGGGACTTAAAATAGGAGTAAATCCAAAAGCCTAGATTTCTGCTGATATAATCTAACTTTCCTTGCCCTCCCCTCAAAATTTTCCCAATTTAATCTAGAAGAGATTCTTGAAAAGTTAAACATTCACTGTAAGGAAAGATACACTATCTATGGAATAATATATTTTTTATCAAAATGTTGGCTATAAAAATGTGTTAAGAGAAGAACCATTTAGATACACAAATTACAAGTATGTAGCCCTTTACAATTACAAAAGCATTCAGTGAAAGTAAGGTCTGCTTAGATGCAAAGGTTGCAAAAGAGATTTAATGCCACCAGAAGTTTAGGCATGCCTCCCTCACAAACAGAAACCCTGAGCAACAAATACGGGCTGTGCTCTCATTAAAAAGAAAGACCCATAATTAAAATGAAACACGGTAAGTGCCATGATGGAAAGAAAGGGAATAAAAGCTCCTGGGTGCACCTTCCCTTGGTTTGGGCAGGAGTAGGCGGATAGGATAATGGGCCACAGAAGGCAGGCGTCAGGACATCTCCAGAGGTGGAGACCTCCAAGTTCTGACCAGGGGGAGAGGACTTAGGAAGAGGCAAGGGGAGAGTTGAGGAGCATGTTCAAAAGGCCAGCGATGTAAGCGCAAGATGAATCTGGAGACCAAACAAGTTCAGGGGAGCCGGCAGCACTGGGGGTGCAGGGGAGAAGCGCTGCGATGTCAGTAAAGGGGTGGCAGGAAGATCCACCCACAACAGAAACAGCAGCATCAAAACTAATACTATGGTGTGTTTCCTCCGTGTTACTCTGTGAAGGAGTAACAAGAACCCCCTCCCCACCCCACCCTACCCCGACTGTTTATGCCAAGGCTTCCTTTTCCTCCCAGGAAGACAGGGATTGAGTGGCCTGTTCTCCCTAAGAGGAAAGGAAGCCCACTCTCAGCTCACAAGCTGCAAACTGTGTCAACAGCCTTATGCTCTAGAGAGTGGGGAAAGGGAATGATTTCAAAGGCATATCTCATCAGCTGAACAGATTTCACAGAACCTCATTTTGTAACGTGACATGACAGAGTGCATGGGGTCTCCTGGGCATTGCTGGTGGGAGTGTAACTTGGTCCAGCATCTACTGAGGTCAGTCTGGAAACATCCATCAAAGTTATACATGTATATACTCTCGTACAAACCCACAAATGTACAATTCATTTTTACGTTTCTATCCAAGAGATACTCAATGCCAAATGGCTGAAGGACAAAGGTTATTCACTAGGCTGTTGTTTGCAAGAACAAAACACAGTAAACAATCGACATGCTCATCAGCAGAAAACGTCCCATCTGTACAAAGGAAAATTAATAAACTGTTTCAAAAATAGACCCTTTTTATGTTTCCATATAAAAAGATCACCCAGCCATTCTCAGCAGAAAAATCAAAGCCCAGAAGATGATAGGTAGTATTTAAGTAAAAATGTGAAAAGAGAATATAGTTTCATATTTGCTCATGAAAGAATGGTATCCTTTGAAAGGATCCACAGAAACTTGGTAACAGTGGTTGCATAATGGGAGGTGAGCTGGGGGCTGGAGGCAGTATTGTGTAATATCCATGTATAATGTTTGATTTGGGAGCTATGAATATATTACCTTTGCAAGAATCAAGTAACTAACATATTCTAAAATTTTTTTAATTTAAAAAAAGAAATCACAATGCAATCCCTATCAAACTACCAATGGCATTTTTCACAGAACTAGAACAAAACATTTCACAATTTGTATGGAAACACAAAAGACCCCAAAGACCCAAAGCAATCTTGAGAAAGAAAAATGGAGCTGGAGGAATCAGGCTCCGTGACTTCAGACTATACTACAAAGCTACAGTAATCAAGACAGTATGGTACTGGCACAAAACAGAAATATAGATCAGTGGAACAGGATAGAAAGCCCAGAGATAAATCCATGCACATATGGTCACCTTATTTTTGATAAAGGAGGCAGGAATATACAATGGAAAAAAGACAGCCTCTTCAATAAGTGGTGCTGGGAAAACTGGACAGCTACATGTAAAAGAATGAAATTAGAACACTCCCTAACACCATACACAAAAATAAACTCAAAATGGATTAAACACCTAAATGTAAGGCCAGACACTCTAAAACTCTTAGAGGAAAACATAGGCAGAACACTCTATGACATAAATCACATCAAGATCCTTTTTGACCCACCTCCTAGAGAAATGGAAATAAAAACAAAAATAAACAAATGGGACCTAATGAAATTTAAAAGCTTTTGCACAGCAAAGGAAACTATAAACAAGATGAAAAGACAACCCTCAGAATGGGAGAAAATATTTGCAAATGAAGCAACAGACAAAGGATTAATCTCTAAAATTTACAAGCAGCTCATGCAGCTCAATATCAAAAAAACAAACAACCCAATCCAAAAATAGGCAGAAGGCCTAAACAGACATTTCTCCAAAGAAGATATACAGATTGCCAACAGACACATGAAAGGACGCTCAACATCATTAATCATTAGAGAAATGCAAATCAAAACTACAATGAGATATCACCTCACACCAGTCAGAATGGCCATCATCAAAAAATCTACAAACAATAAATGCTGGAGAGGGTGTGGAGAAAAGGGAACCCTCTTGCACTGTTGGTGGGAATGTAAATTGATCCAGCCACTATGGAGAACAGTATGGAGGTTCCTTAAAAAACTACAGATAGAACTATCATACGACCCAGCAATCCCACTACTGGGCATATACCCTGAGAAAACCATAATTCAAAAAGAAACATGTACCACAATGTTCATTGCAGCACTATTTACATTTACCAGGACATGGAAGCAACCTAAGTGTCCATCGACAGATGAATGGATAAAGAAGATGTGGCACATATATACAATGGAATATTACACAGCCATAAAAAGAAACGAAATTGAGTTATTTGTAGTGAGGTGGATGGACCTAGAGTCTGTCATACAGAGTGAAGTAAGTCAGAAAGAGAAAAACAAATACCGTATGCTAACACATATATTTGGAATCTAAAAAAAAAAAAAAAAATGGTTCTGAAGAACCTAGGGGCAGGACAGCAATAAAGATGCAGACGTAGAGAATGGACTTGAGGACATGGGGAGGGGGAAGGGTAAGCTGGGACGAAGTGAGAGAGTGGCATGGACATATATACACTGCCAAATGTAAAATAGATAGCTAGTGGGAAGCAGCCACATAGCACAGGGAGATCAGCTCGGTGCTTTGTGACCACCTAGAGGGGTGGGATAGGGAGGGTGGGAGGGAGACACAAAAGGGAGGAGAGATGGGAATATATGTATATGTGTAGCTGATTCACTTTATTATAAAGTAGAAACTATCACACCATTGTAAAGCAATTATACTCCAATAAAGATGTTTAAAAATTAATTAATTAATTAAAAAAGAAATCATGCTATCAAATTAATCCCCATATAGTCCAACGAGTATACTATCTTCCAAGGTAGCAGGGAAGACCCCATAATTCTAATCACTCATCTCATTAGATGTTCAATGAGCCCAGAGGATGATAAGGAATAAATAGGGACACCTAATAAGCGTTAATTTTAAAAAAAATTCTCTACAACCTATGTGAGGTTATCTTCCTGTAAGAATCAATTCCTTTCACTAAAAAACTTTTTGTGCAATTCCATAAGACACAAAGGATATCACTCCTCTCTTTGAAAATAATTTCTAAAACTCAATTTTATATGAAATATCCATGTATCAAAAGAGAAACTTTACTCAGAGAATTGAAGAAAACCATATCAAAAAGCTATCTACTAGATCTAAAATGCTAATGCTAGATCAGAATTTATAATATCCATATTTTATATACTGAACATGTAAATACCAAACTCCACTGTTCCTAGAATAAGAAAATTAGTCTCTTAAAGAAAACATTTTCCCCAGGCTGGGGTCCCAGAGTAATAGTATAATTCATATTCATTCTAATGACAATAAAAGCCTCAGCACTCTCTGCAAAAAAAATTTTAAACAGTAAGAAAACAGCTCTGAAACAAATAAAATATATATTCAGGAGAGAATATATTACTTTCAACTCACTTGCTTATAAAATATTAAATATAATCAAATGGTTTGTTCAAATATTGTTTTTCCAATTAAATGGAAAATTAATCTGTCACTTTAGTTATAAACAGAGTAATTTAATATTTTCTGATAATCAAATATTTTAAATATTCAAGTAATTAAAATTTTTAGAGCTAATAGAATCGATGACTATGTTGGACCTTGAGCAACATTTTAGGCGGCCTTTTTTTCCTCATGTCCCACTAATGCCTCACTTAAGTAAGTCCCAGCAGCTCTTACCCTCTAAGACCATGACCTTCTAGACAAAGCCTTAAAAGCCTCAGGGGGCTTTCCGAGGGCAACTGTGACCAACTGTGATACAGCAAAAGTTATAAGGATGCAGAGACACTGTTAGTAACAGGCTGATGGTGCTCACCTTTTAACACCTGAATCCATGTTCAGTTACAAGATGTTCTCAGGGGAAGATGAGAAGTGACTGAATAAGTGGATGAAGACTGCGTTCCCCATCAGATCAAGGTTTTTGAAGTAAAACTTGCACCACTTGCAACACAAGCCAGGATGCAGCCAAACATCGATGACTCAGAAGTATGACCGTGTTTCTAAGGTTTACTTATTTACATGACTTAATATTTAACAGGTTTTCTTTGCTTTACCTATAATCTGCCATTTTTAGCTCGTAACTAATAAAAATCACAATATCACATCATATGGCATAAAAATGGCCAATCTAGTCCACCCAACAAAGAATCCACCTGTAATACATGGTATCAGAAAAAATAAAAAATATTATGGGCTTTTTCCTTTCAATTTATCACAACACTCATTCACTCAAAAACACAAGGGGGATGACTCGGAGCTACAAACAAACAGTAACCAAGACAACGCCTGTGCCATTTTAGCTCATGGAAACAGACATAAACAAAGATAAATTCAAATTCATAAATGTTATAAACAGAAGGCTGATGAAAGAAGAGACAATAATGTAAGGGCAGCAGGAATGTCCCCCTCCTGCAAGCGGGAGGATTAGGGAGGGTCCCCTGGGGGGGGGGGGCAGGATGCGTGGGGTTGGATACATGAAAGATAAGAAGGAACCAAATCTGTGAACTGGGAGGGACAGTAAGCCAGGCAGGCAAAAGGGAGACAAGGGCGTGTGGGGCAGGGGGAGTGTTAATGGAGCGTGTATCTGCTGAGCGGAAAGATCTAGTGCAGAGACACACACACACACACATTCAGGACTGTGTTGGGAGGAATTAAATACGAAGGCAAAGTCCTAAGACTGAGAAGGGATGGCAGACAGAACAGAGGTGAAGACGGCTGGCCTTAGGGAAGCTTCCTCCAGGTATGAGGACAGGGGGCACGAGCCCAGGAAGGTCTGTAAATGTAGTGATGGGAAAAGGAGGATACGAGAATGACTTCAGAGAAATGAGCGATTACCGCAGGCAGGAAGAGGCACTGCACTCCTCAAAGGGTTTAACTTCGTTCTGATTAATATCCACATTGCCATTTTATCGTACAGCTTGGGAATTATGGTATTTATTTTAAAAAAAGAGAGAGAGAGAGAGAAAACATTGCTCCATCTTCTAATCTTATGAAGTTTGATTTACTAAAAATAAAAATATTTCAAGTAATATGTTCTTCTTGCAAAGGAGTATGTATTTCTACAAATACATAAAGTGAAACCTAAAAGCCCAAACAAATCCCCCTGCCTTGCAATACCATCAGGTGTATGTTGTGGAAACTACATGTTTATTTTACAGTATTTTCTTCTTTAAAAAGAAAGCTGATCAACAACCTCCTTTCAGCCATAAGAGTAGAGAAAAGAAAGAGAGAAAGGAAGGAAGGGAGGGAGGGAGGGAGGAAGGGAGGGAGGGAGGGAGGAAGGGAGGGAGGAAGAACTGAAGGAAAAAAAAGTCTCATAGATACACAGACCCAATGAAAATACTACAGGGCACATATACCCAGGCCTCAGTGGGGTAAAAAAGAACATAAAACCATTGGGCAAAATGTTTTAGTGCTTAAAAACGGTCATTTTTTCAGGACCATTCCAGAATCCTGTTGAAGGTAGCTGGAAAAAGCCTGTTTAAGACTGATTTTGAAAAAGTATACCTACCTAGATCATAACATTCCAAAATTTTAAATGGCTTAGAGGGATTCAATTGCTACAGGCAGGCTGCAGGAAACGGGTAGTGAAAACAACATACTGTAAGCCAAAGATGTTAATGCAATTTCTTAACCAGGATTTTTAAAGGATAGCAGTTCCCCCGCTCACTGGGCGTAGAAATAAAGAACAAATTTTCAAAAGCAAATGACATACAGATGGGTGGGGATAAAGAGAGAGGAGAAAGCCTGTATTCTTTTCATGGTCATATTTAATCACACAGCTCACAACAAAATCTTGAAGACTGCCTGCAATGAATTTATGAAAAGGCACCTGAGGGTCGTAGCTAAAAAAGAAAATGTGCCTTTATCCACAGTGCAAGCTCTAAAACATCTAGCTCTAGCAGCTGTATTCACAGGCAAGAAAATCATCAGCTACTAACAGACTCCCAGTGAAGGTTAATCCACATACCACCAAAGATTTTTCACTCGGTAGAATTTCTGAAGCACTTCCCTGCTGCTTGCAGGCTTTGAGCTCCATAGGCCAAAGAAGCAATAAAAATGGCCAGTCATAAAGGAACAGGAGAATTGACTAGGACCCCTTAAACTGCACCCCTCACTCTAAAAGCCCATGGGCAGCCCTGTGTCTCCCGAGCTCCATTCACTTCACAAAGGTACCCAGAAGCTTAGAAAGTGACCAAGCAGAAACCCTAGTAAGATACTTAGCCTTCTTAAATGGCATCCTTAGATCTAATCGTATCAAAGCCACGCGTGCTTGCCAAAACCAAAAGGGAATATAAAAAATGGACACAGACACAGAGATGGACACTAACGTCATTTTTATGTCAGATTATGTTCTTCAGAAAAGAACCAGAGATGATTTAAAATGATTAACTTTTATTTTAATTCTGGTAAGATGCCATGGAAGCAAGAATCCAATTCTGGAAGGATGATGAGGGCATTAGAAATACACCAGGGATGAAAATGAACCAGCCCAGCACCCCAAATGCTACTCCCAATATGCCAGGAGAAAAACAGTGACTGTTGTGACACTAGGGAGAGTTATCGAGGCTATTCTTACCCAAAATAAAGATAGCAAAGCAGCACCTAACAAGTGCCCACGATGCACCAAAAACTGGATCTGCATTTTGATATGTGTTACTCACTCAATCTTCACGCATGAAGCCGATAGCAGGTATTATTTCCCCCATTTTGTCTATAGTGAAAATGAAGGTTGCAGATTTTATACAACCAAGAAAAGGCCACACCGGTGAGTTATGTGCCACTGAATTTACATAAGGGTAAAATGCTGCTTGTCGCTCTCACGAGAAAACACCATCCAAAGTGGCCCCGCACGTGGCTGGCAAGGCTCCTTGGGAAACTCGTGTTTCCTTCTCGGAAGAATGTCCGCCGGCCCCCTGCGCTCCAGTCCTGTTCTTACATTTGATGCTATAAGTCCGCTGTTCTTTGATAATACAAGTAGAAAATGTGCAGGGCTTCTGAAAAATAATATGTGTCACATACGCAGATGACACTATCAGTTTTAAACCTCAACTAATGTTAAGACATGTATTATAATGGCAGGCATCCCATTATCAAAGCACAACAAGATAATCTGCTCTTGGCATATCCAGGAGACATGACACCTCTCTTCAAAGGTTGTTTTGGTTTTATTTTTGGTGTTATTGTGAACATGACATGTTTCTGCTATGAAGAAACTCTCTGGCATTTTATAATGAAAACTAAACTTAATTCTTAAAACGATCTATGTTTTTAGTTTCTACATTTGCCGCTGTTAGAGGTGAACGCAATTCTATTTGCTTTGGCCCAAGTTCTGCGAAACTTTGCCAACTAGGAAATAATATTAATAAATCCCCTGCCTTTTAATAGAAAACTGGAGAACTTCAGAATTGGGAGGCAGGGGCCTTTGATTATTTTAACCAGATTATCAAGTCTTTTGGTTACTCAGTGTCTATGTGCTAAAGAATAAACAAACAAACCACATTCCAGTTACTATTTAGCAGGACCAGACCCTAACCTCCTGTCCCATTAGTGTGGCGGAGACCACGAAGCCCGGCCAGTTCCCATGTCAGAACTTCCATAGCTCTTCCTTGTTCTAAGGGCTTGACCCTGCAGTCATTTCACTGACTGGTTTGCAGCTGTTGGAATCAGATTTCTGAAGAAGCCACCTCCTCATTTTGTCATTAAGAAAGTATGATCAGTTCATATTCTGGAAAACGAGTTATTTATGTCATCTGGATGGTTCTAAGTGTCAATGAGATGAGATTTTTTTTTCCCCCATTTAGAAAAGGTTTTTTTTTTTTTAAATAAATTTATTTATTTATTTATATTTATTTTTGGCTGTGTTGGGTCTTCGTTTCTGTGCGAGGGCTTTCCCTAGTTGCGGCGAGCAGGGGCCACTCTTCATCGCGGTGCGCAGGCCTCTCACTGTCGTGACCTCTCTTGTTGCGGAGCACAGGCTCCAGACGCGCAGGCTCAGTAGTTGTGGCTCACGGGCTTAGTCGCTCCACGGCATGTGGGATCTTCCCAGGCCAGGGCTCGAACCCGTGTCCCCTGCATTGGCAGGCAGATTCTTAACCACTGAGCCACCAGGGAAGCCCTAGAAAAGGTTTTTAAGCGCTTGGGGAAGGATGAGATCTTCCCTGTGCAGGTGGATGGAGGAAAAACCAACCTCGGAGAGAGGTGTGGGCGCACAGCACGACCCCTGACCCCGTCACTCATCACGCCCGGGTGAAATGGGCAAAACCTAGGAACACGAGGACTTACTGACTGACTTACTCATTTTTTTAAACTATCCCCATACAAAATCTGGAAAAGCTTAAAAACGTTGCTTCACTATGCTGTTTACTCACATCCAAAACAGGCTCTAATTTCTAAAATTTACTTCTGCTCTAGCTCCTCAAAACTTTGGCTTTAATCAAATTACAATGAAATGTAAAAATGAAACACTTTCATAGTAACTTACCTTTTCCATGATTTGTGACTATACTCACTGTGTAGCACGTGAATAGCAATCATAATGTATAAATATTTTCAAAAGTTTAAAAAGTATCAGCATAAGCAGACAATGTTGGACTCTTCTGAGAACAGGACCAATGATAAGCATTCATTCCCTGGCATTATTTTATTACATAGGTTTTCTATTTAACCATCCGCTACTTTCTAATTATAATCTCTAGGAGTCAACAAATACAGGCTGATGTAAAAACAGACCTATCCCTGGATTAGCCACATTCATTTCAGATGGAATAAGTGATCAAAATTCAGAAATGTTCTGTCTGCATGAAAAAGCCTGGAGCAAAAGCGTCGTGGCTGGAGACAGTGACAAAAGTGCACAAAATAAGAAGGAAAAAGGCAGTTTAGTGCTTCTAAAACTCACAGCCTCACAGGCTCCAAAGAGGACGGGACGGCCCATTCAATGTCAAACCTAAACCTCGTGATCACCACACATTTAAGGTCTTTCTCTGAGTCTGCCTCCCTCGGTATAATCTGCCAATTAGATGTGGTTTTTGCTTGATGGAAAGAACCTTAAAGCATGGACTTTTCTCTAAAGGTCAGGGCAGTCGTCCCCTGTAACAGAGAGTAAGTGGTGGCTGGAATGTGCCTTCCACCTCCTAGTGTTTTCTGTTAATTGGCTTCAGGCCTGTTCACCCAGACAAGGTAGTGAAAATGGCAGGCTCCCAATTAGCTTAAATTTCCCTTAAGGTCCCTCTACATTCTGGTCCCAAATTCTCCCAATCATGTATTGTAAAGTTCCTGCCTCCTCTTCTGTGGAATTTATTAGTTGCAATAAACTGTGGGGATAGAAGAACAAAGGCAGCTTATGATCTATTATCTGCCAATATTAAATTATAGTCCATGCAGAGTCAAGGAAATGGTAATCGTTAAAAGGAATTCAGATTTCTTAAAGCATTGTCACACATCAAAACTGGGGAGGCTTCCCTGGTGACGCAGTGGTTAGGAATCCACCTGCCAATGCAGGGGACAAGGGTTCGAGCCCTGGTCCGGGAAGATCCCACATGCCGTGGAGCAACTAAGCCCGTGCGCCACAACTACTGAGCCCGTGTGCCACAACTACTGAAGCCCACGTGCTTAGAGCCCATGCTCCGCAACAGGAGAAGCCACTGCAATGAGAAGCCCACACATCGCAACTAGAGAAAGCCCACACGCAGCAATGAAGACCCAACGCAGCCAAAAATAAATAAATTAAATTAATTAATTACCAAAAAAAAAAAAAAAAAAACTGAGGGGGGTTTGCTGTGTTTTTTGTTTCTTGGGTCTTAGAGTCAAAATTTCGGAAGCAGGAGAACATTTTTAAGGCAACACGACAGAAACCCATTTAGTTTTCAAATCCTCTGTGCTTCCTCTGAGAGCTCCCGGGAGAAGGAAGTCACAAGATTGAGGTAAGAAAAGGATGTCTTTGAAAGACGCTCAGTCCTCTACCTTCCGAGATGACCCTGACGTAGGATGCCGCTACAGGCAAATCTGAGCAAGGTGAGTCAGTCATGATTCTGGAATCATGTAGACTTTGACTCCAAGTGCTTCCTGGGTCAGAGTTCAGAGTTCAGATACACCACCTACCTTTAGAGACAGAGGTGTGACTTACCAACACTCTAACAGAGGGAAGGAAGATTCAACGGCCCCCTTATCAATCCCAAAAGAGAAAGCACCTCAGCTTCCAGAGGTGCCTGCTAGCTCAGCACTCACACCCTCCTTTGTCCTTTTCATCCCTACTGTTTATTCCCACTGGCAAAGCTGATGTGGTCATAATTGCCTTCAAAAAACAGAGATAATGAGAAACAAGCACTCTAGTAGGAAATAGAGCAAAAACAAAACCACTGGAGGCATATACAATCTAGAACTCTCTTGACCTCTTCAGTCCAGATGGCATAACTAAAAGAAGACATCAGTTCCACCCCGGTGATCCCAAAGCATAAAGGCAAGGGCTGATTTTTTTTTTAACCATATGAAATATTCTTTTATCTACATGATGCCACTCCTTTACTATATTTTTAATGGCAAAAAAAAAACACACAGAAGAGACATCAGGCCATTAAAGTCAAATGACTCATGGGAACAGTTAAATGAGTAAGTCCACAATTAAATGAGAATGGTTGGACTAGATTTCCAGTGTATCCAGCATAACCTATTTGTACTCTTCTGCCCAAACAATTGTGCTTACTTTTGGCCAAAGTTTTAATATGGGTTTTGTTTTGTTTTTGCTGTTCCTGTCCAGTTAAATAGACTTCAGGCTAGTTAATTATCCTGCTGATGGTAAATCATTAAATTTAATGAATGGATCGGCATTTCTTAAACTGAAGCCAAGGAAGAAGATGATTGCAGGCTCAAGAGTCAATAAGCTAATGTCATTTACAGTGGGCTACACATACTAAGAAAGCACTTTTTTTTTTCCTTTTTTAACTTTCTTATCGTGGAACAAATACTTCAAATAACTTCAACAAAAGCCAATCAAGGCTTAGTTTTGGGGAAAAAAAAAAAAAAGGTGTTTGTGTCTCAATGTATCCCTTTTGCTTAAAAAGAAACCCCCAAATTACAAAGAAAATCTATACTACTTCCCATAAAAACAGGCCTACAACCGCAATAGTAAGACAAAGTTATATTTTTAGAAGTAATTAAATGTATCATATTTTAGAAACTCCGGGCTGCCAATTTTTTTCTCCTAATCTTACAATAAAAATGGTCAGATTCAGCATCTTCAGCTTGAACGGAGCCCTGACTGTGTTTAGTGATGAGCAATTGTGTTTCAGGGAAGGTAAACCCCCATTTCCACCCCCAGCACCAGGGAGGTCAAACGCAATTAGTCTAAACCAACACAGGTACTTTTACTGCCTTTGATTTCGAAAGGGGTAGGCAAGTCATGAGATTCTGGACAACAAAACACAAAGGGCATCTGGTGGGCGGGGAAGGGGGAGGTGGTGGTGACAGGAAAAGCTTATCTGCTTTCAAATGGGTCACAGTGAAGAGAAGGGCCCCGCCCCCTTCCTCTGCAAGGATGTGATGGTCTGGACCCAGCAGGAAAGGACTAGCCAAGCCTGCGGGGCTCCGGGAGAAACTGGGGAACCTTGACCCTCAGGAAGGCCACTGGGCCAGAAATGAACCCCTACCTTCCCTTCCCCTTGACTTCTTGTTAAAGGAGCAAGGAGTAGTTCCTTATCATGCAATCTAGATGTTCTGTATTAGCACCCAAAGTTTTTCCAACAAATATACTAAGACACACTGAATTTGTCTGGGTACCGGGCATGACTCTAAGCCCTCAGCAGGTATTCTATCACCAATGAGGCCAGCGCTATGATTACCCATCTGCTATGTCCACTATGTGAATAAACTGAGGGACAGACAAGGTGAGCAAGTGCCCAAACCCCACACGTGGTGAAGAGCCGATAGCAGCCAGTCTGACCCCAGGCCCGAGGTGAACTATCTCAATCCTAAAAAGTTACTTCAAAGTGATAATTTTCTCAAAACAATACAGATTTTAAACTAATTGGTGTTACTATTTCATTATCACTGGGTTTTCACTTGTTTTTATCACTTGTTTTTCCTAAGTAGAACTTCCACGGTTTTTAAACTATTTAAAATCATTTCCAGGGACTTCCCTGGCGGTCCACTGGTTAAGACTTCACCTTCCAATGCAGGGGGTGTGGGTTTGATCCCTGGTCAGGAAGCTGGGGTCCTACATGCCTTGCAGCCAAAAAACCGAAACATAAAACAGAAGCAATATTGTAACAAATTCAATAATGACTTTAAAAATGGTCCACATCAAAAAAAAAAATCTTAAAATTATTTCCAGCACACAAAGTTTTATGCTCCTTACTATAGGATAAAAATCATTCCATCACAGGTGGCACAAAAGGCAAACTGTCCTTTTTTACTGTTTCATAATCAAACACCCCACATACACAGAACTATTTTAGGAGGCTTATGCTGTAAAACATAGACTGAGATGAATTCAGCAAAACACTTCGGGTTTCTTTCCACTGATATCATTAATGTAAATTGAAAAACAGCTATTCCAGTATCTAGGCAACCGAACTATCAATAATTTTAGAAATTATTGAAACTGATACACAACAAAACATTCTGTCACGGAGTACTCACCTAGTTTGTGATCCATATGAACTTTTTAAAGAATATAGATGACGAAGGAACCAAATAAGTACATTTTTAATATCAAAACTATTAAAACTACAAAGAAAACACTGGTGTTCCTACTACAGAGAAACACTGTGACTAACAATTAACACTTTAAAAAAACAACACTGCAAGAATTTTTTATACATCAAAACTTACCAGATAAATTCTTAGTCTTCATACCAACAGTTTTGTTGCAAACAGTCCTCTTCCCAAGACAGGAAGCCATTATGTATACTGAGTGGTAACAATTCTGATTTCATGAATTGGAGGTGACTACCCCACAGAGTGAACTAAGCTACTCTGAAGACGTAGACACCTACAACAGGTCCTTGACATTTATGAAAGGACAAGTCCCCAGACCTGACAAGATAGTCTAAATGCTGAAACAACACTAGAGCTTATATTTTTCCCATAAAATGAAGTCAGGGATAACAGAAAATTTATTTTGCGTCTTCAGATCCTTTGACTTAATTGCCTCTCAGTCGAGAGGAGAGCCCATGGGTGGTCTTGAAAGTCTACCTATAAACCGTATTATTCACACCAAATATCTGTGCCTCACAGCCTAACAAGCTCTACGGTGGTGATACTTGAGAATCTACAGCACCTGCTTATGAGAAATCTTTGATCAGGAACCACCACCGAAATATTCTACATTTATGTTACACACACTCTGATGCAGAGCCTGGTCCTTAACTACAGTTCGGCAGAATCACTTATCTCCAGTCATCACTGTGATGGAGGGAAACGTCTGGGGGATGGGCTAGGAAGGTACACCACCGACGCGTGTAGAAGGATTCGTTTATGTTACCTGTTCTTGCTTCTCCAGCCACTTGTCCACCATTGGGTGACTGGCACTCAGAGACGAGCGAGCATTGTCTCTCTGAAATTGGTTAGACCAGTTACTAGTGTCCCGTGGGAGGCTTCTGTAGTTTTCATCTTTCTATTCAAAAAGAAACAAAAAGGTGTCTTGTAAAAAACCAGATCTTGCAAATTAATGATGCACCTGGTTTTTCAAAAGTAGCAGAAAAATGATTCTACATATTTAAAATGTTTTTCCCAAGTCTATACCAAAGAGCTGACTGAGGACATTTCCTCCAGGTTAGACCTCAGAAATGCAGTCACCTGCCTGGGATAAGGGAGTCTGAGGGCTGCGGCCACACACGCAGGCCCAGAATAGACAGAAGAACACACTCTGCCCTCCTCTCGAATCAACCTCCCCAAGCCAAGTACGTGCACCAGAAAATGGAAAATACTTCTATACCAGACTTTTATCATCACTCAATCACGGCATTTTCTCTTTTCTTCTTCCTTCCAATCTTAGAATAATATTGTGAGATATTTTCTATAATTCACCAAAAATGTTTAAAACAGGGAAGATGAATGAATTTGCTCTTTATTTAGATCCTCGTAGTTTTGTGACTTTGGGCAAGAGATTGAAGACTCTGGGTTCTTCTGTTGCCTCCTTCACAAGCTAGTCGTAAACATTAATTCAAATATCAAGTAGAGAAAAAAATTAGTCTATCCCAATACATGGTACATAATAGACATATAGTTGTTCACCCCGACATGCTTATGACGAGTGATGTCTTTACATAAAAACCGAGTCAACTGATAAATATTTATTTAATACACCCCAGAGCAACCAAAGTATCTCTTTCAAATAATAATTTATAACAGCTTGCTTTGGCTTTAGAGCTGCAAAACTTAATTTCAATGTTCTGAAAAGAAATGAGAAGGCTAGGATAAGGTAGGAAAGTCGAACATTTTAGTTCAATAACTAAATCCAAATATCTCCTACAAGAATAAATTTAAAATGTTAACCTCACTTTAACCCACTTACATCAGTGCCCCACTTTAAGTACCCAAATATTTTCCTTAAAAACTTTGCTAAGGGTAGCGTGGTTGTAAATATCATCATATACATGATTGATCCTTATCCTTTATTACCTAAACCACATGAGCAGTCAGCACACACATAGAAACAAAAAAGTGTAATGTAATAGATTTGCATTGTATAGACCTTAGCAATAGACCGGGATACTGTTTTCTGTTTCATCAGAGAATAAAACTTAAAAATGAATTGACTGTCCTGGACCTATGCCAATGCTGTGACATATGAAAAAGAAATTTTTTTAACCTATAAAGATTTACCAGTATAGTTTTGGCATGAAACTTTGTAATTTTTTAAAAATCAAACTACAGAAAATAAACTTTAAAAGCTCGATAGGAGAATTAACCATTAGCAGCAAGTACTTTTTACTAGTAAAACTCTGTACCTTTTTGGTCACTATGGTTCAAGAAAGCTGTGATAGGGGCTTCTCTGGTGGCACAGTGGTTAAGAATCCATCTGCCAATGCAGGGGACACAGGTTCGAGCCCTGGTCCGGGAAGATCCCACACGTCGTGAAGCAACTAAGCCTGTGTGCCACAACTACTGAGCCTGTGCTCTAGAGCCTGTGAGCCACAACTACTGAGCCTGCGTGCCACAACTACTGAGGCCCGTGCACCTAGAGCCCATGCTCTGCAACAAGAGAAGCCACTGCAATGAGAAGCCCATGCACCGCAACGAAGAGTAGCCCCTGCTCGCCGCAACTAGAGAAAGCCTGCGTGCAGAAACGAAGACCCAACACAGCCAAAAATAAATAAAATAAATAAAGTTATTAAAAAAAAAAAAAGAAAGCAAGCTGTGATGGGGCATAACCACAAGTAAAAGGAAGATGCTGGTAAGATTAGGCTGCTGTTCCACACCCGGGGATGAGGTACTGACCTTGCTTAGAGGAATGTGGAAATGGTAAAATAAGCAGAGGACATAGACAAAGTCGAAAGAAAAGAATGAAGCAAATGAAGAAACTAAAGTTCACTGTATCTCAAAATACTAAGAGCCCTTCCTTAAAACCTGAGCATAGTAACTTCAGAACAAAGCGAAACTATCTGTTTCACGTGGTTGTCCCTAAACTTACTGACCAGAAATTCAAATAAATCATAAGGGGCAGATAAACTTATTAATGACAGGACCTTAAACGTCCACGAAGAGAGAAAGGATTGGAAGTGTGGAGAAACACAAGCACAATTTCTACGTCAAGGATCGTGCAGGGTCCTACCATTGGCTAGGGACCTAGTTTTTCTACTCTTTTCCCACCATTAGAGGTGATTATTATACCAACTCTTTACTTTGAAAATGAATAATCAAACAGAAAGCATTAAAAATCGATCCTGCCTTTTTAGTAGGAAGTGTATTTCAGAGAAACCAATAGTGCCAGCCAATGGGGAAAGCTTGTCTTTTCAGGAAAATGCTGAGTATGGAAGTAGAACAATTAATAGTATTAGAAAAATCACCGTTTTCAACTCCTAATGAAATCATTCATTCAGGCAAAGATAATCAGTGGATGCTAAAACCATTAGGTGAAAAGTTGATAATGAACCCGATGTATGCATAGTGACAAAATACCACTTGCAAAGGGAAAAATATATCTTTAAAGTAAAGAGACCACATACCACAAAACTCTCTTTTCCTGATGTCTAGAATCCAAAAAGCTGCTGGTACTTCCTTTGGATTCCTTTTGAATCTCCATCATTATTCGTCTTCCCTTAAATGGCCCCTGCGGGCTCTTACTATGGACCACTCACTACCGTCCCCCTGAACAAGCTCAAAAATGTACAATTGCAAACCCTCCTCCCTGACAACTTCTACGCACAGGTCACCAACACTAAACTGCTTCTCTGAATTCATGATCTAAATTTCCAACAGGATGTCCCAAAGGTATGTACCTAATCTCCACAGTCTCGTTAATCCAAAGCTCATGGCCAAGATCTTACCCTTTGGCCATCACCCTCGTTCAGGATCAACGTGCCTCTCTTCTGAACCACTACAGAAGCCTTCTAGTTGGAGGCTGGCTCAAACCTTATCCTCTCCAACAACTTTCCACAGAGGATTCTCCTAAAATGCCCGTTAGGTCACGTCACACCTGGAACAAGCATGAGGCAGACCCGGGGACCCGTGGTGTCACAGCCTCCTCACCTCCGACAGGATTTTCCTCAGCCCAGACTCCCAGCAACATTTCTTCTGTGAAAATACTCACCGCTCTTCAAGGCCCAGTTCCCAAGCTGCCTTCTCTAAGAAGCATTTCCTGACTCTCAACAGAACTAATAACGTCGTGCTTTCTGAACTACTAAATTCCGATTTTCCTCCTAATTATAGTTCTAACTTATAATTTAGTTAATTTTTAAGATTGCTGTTTCCATGATCACAGTGACACCTAGGCAGAAGATCACCAGTCACCTTTAAACTCTAGCACTTAGCTCAGTGGCCTGCACCTACGTGGACAGCTTTTTCTGGAATACTTACTATGCTTCCTACTTTCACAAGGTTTCAAAATCCCAGAATTTTAAAGGAACATTTCTAACCGTTGTTTAAAAAATCAAATCAATAAGGAAATGCTTTAATCAGGTATCACGACAAACTTCAGTGGAAATGCACTTTCACTGAAATACAATGACTGTACTTTTAAATTTATACTGAAAGATGTATACCATTGTTAGATGCCTATTTCAATCTAATGTCACACCTACAGTATACAGTGTCTGCGGAAAAATTTGATTATTTCCAGTTGCATCTAAAAAGTAGTGTGGTATTTCTCTATGTCAATTATGACATGTAATTCATGCAGCAGGCCACCACAAAGTAATCATATTAAGGCAGATAGGGCTAAAAAAAAAAATCAAAAGATCTGTCCTTCTGAACTCCATCTGAAAAATTCTACAATTTTATATTCGTAGAATCAATGTTGAGCATTTAATTGGTAAGAAAAATAAAACATACCCCCATAACAAAAAAAATTCTAATTCAATGTTGATATGGTAAAGTCAATAATAAATGCATATATTAATTGATTTATGATGTATGAAAAGTTCAGTTACAGTCACCTCAGTCATCACCAGGTAAGTGAAGAATTTCTAAAATATATTATTAATCATTATGCAACATATCTGTTATTTTTGTCGACAGCATCATGCAGGTGCTACTCGGATTTCAGCAATGTTCGTCCTCAAAATCCTGTCTGAAGTTTGGATCAAGTGCACACACAGAGTATATATAGTCCTATAAAGCTGTGATTAGTATCTGTGATGTGAGCACATCCACAAACCTAATAACATACAATGTATTTTCTACAATATATGCATGGATAATCACTGTTTTCAACTGCAATGGATACAATGCACTCTAGTTTCAATTTGAAAATACTTTTTCCAGTGTAAATGATTTTAAAATTACGGTACTTTTTTTTTTTTTGCTTATTTCTTTTAAATTTTATTTATTTATTTATTTATGGCTGTGTTGGGTCTTCGTTTCTGTGCGAGGGTTTTCTCTAGTTGCGGCAAGTGGGGGCCACTCTTCATCGCAGTGCACAGGCCTCTCACTATCGCAGCCTCTCTTGTTGCGGAGCACAGGCTCCAGACGCGCAGGCTCAGTAGCTGTGGCTCACGGGCCCAGTAGCTCCGCGGCATGTGGGATCTTCCGGGACCAGGGCTCGAACCCGTGTCCCCTGCATTGGCAGGCAGATTCTTAACCACTGCGCCACCAGGGAGGCCCCAAAATTACGGTACTTTTAACTATGTCTATGCAAGACTACATTTTTCATGGACCAAACTATAGTCAACTACAAAAAAAGTCAAAATGTTTGTTAAATGTATTTGCAAAACTATTTCATAACTTGAAGAAAAACATAAACCAATAAATATTTTCATCATTGATATTTTCACAAGTTAGAGTTGCATTTATAATAAATTGGAGAATGGGATTTTAAATCTATTTTGTTCTATGATCAAATTAATGTCTCCATTCTGTATACTGGCAAACTTTAAAAAGAAAGAAAGAAATCTTTTTCTTTAGACTTATAAAAATCCAGTAGTAGGACCAATATAGAAAACCCTAAAAATTACTGAATTTGCTAACAATAAAAAATCATTAAAGCCACTATTTTACATCTAAAAGATTATATAAGAAAAATATCATAATGAATTACTCTCCTTTTTTTAAAATTATAACTTTAATCCTCTACTTAAGAGACTGGCCCAAACATCCACTCAAGCTTTTTGGGAAAGGTGGAACACTTTCCCTCTTGCCAGAAAAAAAACAGATGTTCCTGCTGTGAGCAGGCATTTTCCTTATCATCTAAATGTACTGCCATATCATCAGGTGTCAAAAAGCCATCCAGGCTGAGAAATGCATATTAATTTGCTGCTCCCGGGTAGCAATAGCCTGGTTATGGAGTAAATCTCTTCCAGGGTAGGGAAAGTGACTGTCCTTTCTGCCCCCTCCCTGAGCCAATAAAAAGAAATAACACAGAACCACTCAATGCCTTGGGATAGAGGCTTATTCCTGGCATACTAAGCTGCAGCTCCAAGGCTTTATCTCTCAGAAACAGCTATTTAGCTGATGGTCAGATTTCCCGGCAAACCTACATCCCTACTGCAGAAATACAGGAATATTTCGTAAACATCATAGAAGTAATGGATATTTTTGTGTTAGCAGAGGAAACCCAACTATATTTCCACTTTATCTCAATGCAAAAATTCCAAACATCTTTTAAAAAATCACTAGGAATTGTGCCATATTTTGAAACACCAAATACCCAATGCATATAGATTTCATTTTTGCACCCTCTATGCATCCTACGGTTTCGAATATTCCTATGTGGTTTTAAGGTTTTAAATTTACAATATTTTTCAACTCTGCAATTGTGGTCAAAGACAATTCAATCTTCCGCTTTATCATTTCCACAAGAAAAGACAGACAAAAATCAAAAGAAACTATTTTCAGGATGTCTAACCTGAAATTATGAGGCTGAAGTGAAATGAGTAATTATGGCTTAGGACAATTTTTTTTTTTTAATTGCAGGAAGCTTGCTAAAATCTTCAGTAGTCATATTGTCAATTCAGCGTGGCAGCCCCATTCCTGCTCCTGGGCCAGAGTTTGTCTTTTGTGCCTCCTGACAGCTATACCAGAGTATGACCTTGGAAGCAATGCCAAGGCTAAAGCTTAAAGATAACAACCATAAAATGGTCTGTAAATAGGATTGTTGTCAATGTACTTTTCTGACCTTCAAACCACCCTCTAGATATAAATAAAAATTGGGCGGGGCGGGGGGGAGATAAATAAATAAATTGACACACACACACACACACACACACACACACACACACAAACACAGGTTCAACAGCCAACTTGTAAATGAAGTCAGAAAGTTTGGCAGTCCCTATCAGTTTAAACCAATTGCATACCTATTAAGGCATTTCTCAAAGTAAGGAAACACAGGATTTTATTCCAAACACAGTAATTATCATCACTTATCTTAGGCACATGGCTATTTTCAAGTGTAATGAACTAAAAAGCATTATTCGAAATACATGGTGACCAATATCCTGCATGCAATGCCTAACGTTGTTGATCAGAGGTCAAACAATCGTTTCCATATTAGCGGTAATTCCTGTCCCTAAATGAGCATGAGTACTGGTACCTGTATGTATACATCTTACTTTCGTTTTTTTTTTTTTTTTTTTTTTTAGCTGCGTTTTTTTTTATAGCTACTTTATTTATTTATTCATTTATTTTTGGCTGTGTTGGGTCTTCGGTTCGTGCGAGGGCTTTCTCCAGTTGCGGCAAGCGGGGGCCACTCTTCATCGCGGTGCGGGGACCGCTCTTCATCGCGGTGCGCGGGCCTTTCACTATCGCGGCCCCTCCCGTTGCGGGGCACAGGCTCCAGATGCGCAGGCTCAGTAGTTGTGGCTCACGGGCCCAGCCACTCCATGGCATGTGGGATCTTCCCAGACCAGGGCTCGAACCCGTGTCTCCTGCATTAGCAGGCAGATTCTCAACCACTGCGCCACCAGGGAAGCCCCTTACTTTCGTTTTTGATAATTGCCTTCTTCCACATTCTTAATCATTATTAGTGAGAGGGGTGGGGGAGATAAAGAAAAGAATGTGTGTGTAAAATCTGTTCCTACAAACATACAGACACCAAGGGGGGAAAGTGGCAGGGCGGTGGCGGTGTGGGATGAATTGGGAGACTGGGATTGACATATATACACTAACGTGTATAAAATAGATAACTAATAAGAACCTGCTGTATAAAAAACAAAATAAAATTCAAAAGATAAAATAAAATAAAATAAAATTTGTTCCTACTTCTGAGCAGAACTATGACAGGACAAAGAGGATTCGAACATTCACAGATTTTTTGTCAAAACAAAATTCTGTCTAATAGTAGACTATATATCTATCATTTATTTATCTATAAATATCTATAAATGATAGATAAATAGTCTACTAAAATGTGGTGGAATTTGCAACAAGAGACACTGGTTACACTGACATTGTAAGTTGTTTAAAATTAAAAAACAAAAGGGTCAAAGTCCAAAGATTTTGAATGCCAAAACATTTACCACAGCACCTCTTTAGCTCAAATTTCATAAGTAATAAATATTTATTTTTAACTATTTTAATTTTCTTTTTCAACCGCGTTTATGTTTTGAACAGAAATTAGTAAAAAAAAAAAAAAGTTGAAAAATATTAATTTAGCCAAGCAAATATTTTTATTAATGTATGAAGTAAAATCTCCTAGCAAGCACATCAAATTTTATCAGTTTTTTTTTTTCCTTTGAAATGTTAAAGGTACCGTACACAGTTCTCAAAACTCATTCTGGCCTTAAAAATTCTGAACTATAACTCATGTCTTTGCCAGCATGTATCATAAATACATGCTCAATAGCTTCTAGATCATAAAATTACCTTTAGATCAGTGGGACACTCAAAAATGTTAAATACACCACAAAAAAAAAAAATCATGTTGGAACTCTCCAATATGGAAGAACACATTTGAGAACTAAAATTAATTTTGCAAATAAGTTTCCTGTTGCACAGCAAATGCTTCAGGTTGATATGTTCACAAAACCAGAAGCTTGACATTATAGGTTTATCTCACAACTTACAACTGACCTTGTTAACAGTCTTGATAACAGGTAAGAGAAATAACCCCTGGAACAGATACACATCAGGCTATAACATAAAGGATCTGGCATAAAAGGGGTTGGTCAAATCTCACATGGAGGTACACCAACTTATGAAGGCCATGGTGTTTCCAGAGGTGACCATCAGAGCACGAAGGTCTCTGAAGCTCCCAGACATGCTTGTGGAGCAGACCAGGAAATCCAAGAAGAAAAAGATCAGCAAAACTGAGCCTCATTCAGGCTCCTTATTGGAACCAATTTCCCCAGTTGTTCCTAACCCACCTCAACAGTTCAGAATGCCATGAAAAACTTTAGATACAGAATTTTAAAAGCTGGAAGGAGAAAGCTAGAGAACATCCAGCTGAACCTCTCACTGTCTAAAAAAAGAAACAGGGACTCAGAGAAGTTATGACAAATGCTCTATGGAGATTAGGATGACTAACCAGATCCCACAGTTATACCTCCCCACTTCAATGCCCAATTTCTGAGTGATGACATTTCCAAGTTTTCATTCTCCATCTAAGCAGGAAGCACAGTTTACCTGAGTATAACTGGGTATAACTTCTGATATCCAGCCATTCCTATATAATGACCCCCTCCCATGGGAAAGTATCTCCCAAGTTCTTGCTTGTCAAGTAGGGCAAAGCCATTATACAATCTTGAATCACAACTTCTATTTATGTTAGAGATGGTTGGTTCATTGATAAATACTACATAGTCTTAGGAATAATCAAGCATAAAATGTTTGTTTTAAAATTGTTTTAGGGACTTCCCTGGTGGCGCAGTGGTTAAGAATCCTCCTGCCAACGCAGGGGACACGGGTTCAAGACCTGATCCGGGAAGATCCCACATGCCGCGGAGCAACTAAGCCCCTGCACCACAACTACTAAGCCTGCACTCTAGAGCCTGCGAGCAACAACTACTGAGCCTGCATGCTGCAACTACTGAAGCCCGCATGCCTAGAGCCCGTGCTCCGCAACAAGAGAAGCCACCGCAATGAGAAGCCCGAGCACTGCAAGGAATAGTAGCCCCCGCTCGCCGCAACTAGAGAAAGCCCGCGCGCAGCAATGAAGACCCAGTGCAGCCAAATATAAAAAATAAATAAATAAATAAATTCATAAAATTGTTTCAAATACAATGATCTCTTGTCTGATATAACTGGGATTATCTCCTTTATCCTATGAAAACGTGCACAAGTGGTGAGGAGAAGGTAGATGGGGAGGAAAGTGTAATCTTTTTTCAAGTTACAAAGATGTTATCTCCATCTGTATTCTGAGGAACTAAGGAAAAGAACTAAAAGGGAAGCAGCAGAAACAGCAGCTCCCATTTTATTTCTTTCACAGAGTTTCACAGAAACCAACATGGTCACTGAGTTGTTCTACAGCCACCTGCACCCCACAGTCAGCAAGGTCGGGACCACCGCTTCTGACCTTACTCCTTCCACCAAGGGCAAGTGTAGGAGCAAAAAACAGGATACAAAGGCTGCGAGTCAGATCCCACTGAGGAGCCTGGCTCGTTTTCCACAACAACAATAAAGAATGTGAGCAGCACTCGCTTGACTCTGCAAAACAAATTTGAATCTGAAACAATTTTCAAACATTTTAGAAAGTGCTACATGCTTCTTATTTTGAAGGTACAAAATACCCATCTACATTTCATTTTCTTTCAAAGACACATAACTCCAAATGTTCATATCTCAAAACTAAAATTGTAAAGAACGATCGCATTTGGCATCAGGAGCAAACTGCACAAGAGAGGGAGGGAACAGATGCGGGGAGGTGAGGGAGAGACAGTAAAACACTTAAGTCGCCTGATTCCAAAAGATCTGCCATCTTACATCTTATCCAAATGTGCAAGATGAATCTTTTATGCTTACCTATCTAAATAGTTTACCTTAATTTGAAAGCAATATATATATATATATTCAAAGAAATTGCTGAAATTTGAAAACATTTTTACCTTAATCTTAAAGCAATATATATCCAAAAAAATTACTACAATTGGCACCATATATAATTAATGTGGCAATGTAAATATTAGCAGCTCCTTACATTTTTGCGTTTACAATCATAACTTCAATGGACTGGGTGAATTGAGTCATTCCTGGGAAAAGCAGAATTGAGTCATTCCTGGGAAAAGTTCTCGGGTATCATCTACAATTTAGTTTCTGTAAAGTTTTCCCCTTAATTGTGAAATGGCCTCCTCAGGTAAACCATTTCCACAGATACATTTTTGAAAAATGTAGAAGATCATTTTTATCTCCTCTAAAACTTGTGGTTAAGCAATTAAAATAGGAATCTAAGAATAGTCAGCACTAATCAGCAGTAATAAAGTTTATTAATTATTAAAACTGGCATCATTTTTAAAACTTCACCAAGTCTATATTATATCTTAACATCTTAGGCTTGAGTAAAAATATGCTAGCTTCATTAATATCACTACTAAAAAAAGAACTTTGTTAATTGATCTCCATTTCTTTCCCTTTTTTGGGGGAAACTTTTGTCTTTGTTTTCTCTAATCCTTGTAATTGATATTATTGTTGTTACTGTTATTGAGAAATAATATATTCAGCCCTCTTCTTGATATTTTATGTGCATTGCTCAAAACAGCTTAACAACAGCAAAGTAAATAATGATATAATTGGGTTATAACCCAAAAACCAAAAGAAGTTATCTACGAGGCTCCACCTCCACAAGAGAAGCATTTAGAATAAAGAAATTAATGGCTCAGACTTCTAAAGAATTAAGTCCTTCTCTCCAAAACCCATCAGCAGAAAAAGCATGTTCTCTGAGAAGAATATTAATTTTCAAGGAAACTACTTTGGTCCTCAAATTATAACTGAAAATTCTAATTTTAGAAAATGTGATTCTGGGAAATTTCTGAGTGATTGCTGTTGACCCCACACATACACCTTAAAAAAAATCTTAACAATCTGAATAAAGTGAAAAAGAAACAGCTGATGCAGGAGGTTGTCAGGATAAAAACTGAAGACAAAGCGGGAGCTCCCAGTCCTGAAGATGCAGCATGTCTAAAACTGACGCATTTCTCAAACTCAGGCTTGTAGCAGGAAAGGGGGCCAACCTTAAACCAATATTTAACAAAATCAGTTGAAGAACTTTTAACAGAACTCATTTTCAAAGCAAAAAACATATTTCAGGGAACAAACAGGTATGTAAGGAGGCTCATGGAGCCCAGTGGCTGAATCCTCGTTCCATAATTCTCATTATTGGTGCATTAACTGCCATCCGGTTCTCGGCACACAAAATGTGGGTGGTACAACCTACCTTGTAAAGCTGGGTTTTTAAAACCTTCTTGTTTTGGAAAAAGGTTAGATTTACAGAAAAGATGGTACAGAGAGCTCCTGCATACTCTTTACCCAACTTCTTCCAGTGTTGACATCTTCCATAACTTTGGTTTATCTGTTAAAATGAAGACATTAACATCGGTACGACACTGTTAACTGAACTACAGACTTATCTGCAAGTCATCAGTTTTTTCCTGTTTCACGGCAGGATCCCATACTGCATTTGGTTATCGTGTCTCCTCAGACTCCTCTGATCTGAGACTGTTTCTCAGTCTTCCCTGGTATTTTGCGACCATGACATTCTTTAAGAATGGTGGTCAGGTATTGTGTAGAACGTCCCTCAATTCTGGTTTGTCTGAAGGTTCCTCATGATTAAACTGGAGTCAAGAGTTTTGGGGAAAATTCCACTGAGGTCCCATCTCATTACACTACATCAGGGGCTCATGCCATCACCATGAATTATCACTAGTGATACTAACCATGACCACGGGGTTCAGGTCAGTTCACCACAGTTCCCCACTATAGAGTTAATGTTTTTCTCATTCCATCCTCTATTCTTTGGAAACAAATTACTAAGGGCAGCCAATCCTCGAGAGGAGGGGAATTAAGCTCCACCTTCTGGAGGGGGAAGTATAACATATATTATTTGGAATTCTCCTGCAAGGAAATTTGGACCTTTTCCCCATTTTATTTTTTATTCAATCATTTATTAGTATCACCGTAGTCTCGTGGATATTTATTCTGGTCTTTCGATTAAAATCCAATTATATCATTATTTACTTTGTTGTTGTTAAGCTGTTTTGAACAACACACATAAAATATCAGGAAGAGGCCTGAGTATATAATTTTGCAATAACAATGATAAAAGTATCAATCACAAGGACTGGAAAAAACAAAGACAAAAAAGTTCCCCCAAAAAAGGGTAAAGAAATGGAGATCAGTTAACAAAATCAGATTATTAGTAGTGATATTAATGACGCTAGCATATTTTCACTCAAGACTAAGATGTGAAGATATAATATAGACTTGGTGAGATTTTAAAAATTATTTTGGTTTTAATAATAAATGCTGATTATTCTTATATTCCCATTTTAATTGCTTAACAGAAAGTTTTAGAGGTGATAGAAATGAGAAGGTTGTTATGAAATATTTTACAGTTTAAAATATTCAACTAAATGAACACTGGGCAATATATAAAGTCTGTAAGTATGTTGGAAAGTGGGTGGCATACTTAAGAGCACAGAATATGAAACAGGACAATTGAGATTCATAACACAACTTTATCTTTCAGCAGTTGGTTTAATTCTTAGGTGAATTACTTAAACTCTCTCAGGCTCTACCTCCTCATCAATAAACTGGGAATGGCCACACTACTTACACTTCAGAAGGCGATTAAATGAGATACAACACATAACACAGCCAGCAAGAAGCAAGTACTCAGATCAACTTGGCTATCATTACACGAAAATACCAAAACCTCAGAAACAGTACAGTTTGGAGATGGGACAGATGGAAACCATTTCTATCCCCACCCTGTAAAAACCGTTGCCCCAAAGGCAGTCCAGCACATGATGGCACCTAGAACACATGAAAATTAAAACAGAGCTGCCCCAGCGGCTGGGACGCAAACACCAGGTACCGCAGTCCAGCACCTCACTAGGCTCTTCTCTTTAATAACAGGACACGACTTCATGACCCGAAGTAGGTATGTTTATAAGCTAAAGTATTAAAAATTAAAAATAGACACCAACTTAGAAAGATGAAATGAGGCCAAAATATTTTCAAGTGTCTAAAGAATACGTGAATTTTCGTTTAATAAAGTTTAATCAGTGCCAGTTCTTGGTCTCCTCTCCCAAATCAAGAAAAACGGGTATAACATCTTCATTTCCCTCTGTATGATATGCAACTTTGAGGGTGCTCAACGAGGATTCTGAAATTGCTGTGGATTTATATTCCTGGAATGGTTTGTGAACTCTAAAAATATCACACCCAGGCTTAAACATTTTCTCAATAGCACCTTAGGATTTCATAACTTGGAACACAAATTATAATATTTAAAGTATGTGATGGGGGATTATATTCCTAAATGTGACACAGAAATAGATAAGTCTCGGTTATTAACAGCTCAGGCTAAGGCACCTTGGCACTTGAGGTTAGTCTATTTTAAAAATGAGTAGAACCATCACTTACTGAACAAAAATGCAGTGCATTCAAATTAAGATCTTTTAATATGCAAAACAGAAGGGTGAAATTTATAGTTTTAGAGGCCTTTTACAGAAGTACAAATGTTGTAGCAGGACAGCCTAAGACCTGGGTCTCAGCTGGATTTCCCTTGAAGCAAATACCCCAGAAAATTAAACACAGCTATAGGGCTCTCGCAAAGGAAACGTAGTTTTAAAAAACTTCTTAGCCCATCCTTTGAGGTTTTAGATGGTTATTGTAACTAGCTGGCAGTTATGGTTGGCCCATAAATAACCAAAGGATAGACAACTTTTTTTTTAATAGCCAGCTGGTCAAATGGACTAATTCAAAAATAAAAAATTTACCAATGACTCACCTTCCACATTAGAAAGAAAAAAATGAGAAGAAGCAGACTAAGAAGCCAAAGGTTTGAGAAGAGGATGAGAAAGCAAAAAATAGGTAAATTTAGAATATCACTTTATTTATTTATTTTTTAATGTCTGTACTTAATTACTTGATCAAGATTATAAGCTTTTACAAAGGTCCTGCATAAAAAGCAAAGTTCTCATTTTTTTTTTAAATTCTAAAGAGAGCAAATATCCATTTCTTTTTTTTTTTAATTGAGGCATAGTTGATTTACAGTGTTGTGTTAGTTTCAGGTGTACAGCAAAGTAATTCAGTTATATATATAACATATATAGAATATCATTTTACAATGAATAAACAAACGAATGAATGAATGAGCCAGTAAGCAGCTATTTTAAAGAGCCACGTGGAGCAGGATTCAAATGTCATTGCTATTGTATTGTCTGTGTATCAACTGCAAAGGTTTTCTCGCTCTCAGTAAAACAGGGAGCAGACATTTTCTGGAGGTTTCTTGTGCCTGATTGGTGACCCTAATGCTGGGAATTCAGTGTCCTGACCTTACATATTCAAATGCACTTGAACTAAGATTGGAGGGGAGGGGGGATGCACCAAGTAACAGTAAACAGAAACAGTGCTTTTATCATAGCTTCTGTCTAGAAAAATATTTCCTGTTCTAGCCTTGTGTTGATAAGATAGGATCCAATATCTCAATGGGGTGTTGTAATATTTTTTTTAAAAAAACTAAAAAAATTAATAGCGGGCTTCCCTGGTGGCGCAGTGGTTGAGAATCTGCCTGCCAATGCAGGGAACACGGGTTCGAGCCCTGGTCTGGGAGGATCCCACATGGAGCGGAGCAACTGGGCCCGTGAGCCACAACTACTGAGCCTGCGCGTCTGGAGCCTGTGCTCCGCAACAAGAGAGGCCGCGACAGTGAGAGGCCCGCGCACCGCGACGACGAGTGGCCCCCGCTTGCCACAACTAGAGAAAGCCCTCTCACAGAAACGAAGACCCAACACAGCCATAAATAAATACAAATAAATAAATTTAAAAAAAAAAATTAACAGCTTTTCTTTTAAAAATTTGAGCTAAGTGTGAAAAGAAGTGTCACAAAACCAAATATGTTAAATGTTTCAGATTCTATTCTAAGATAGAAAAATTAGCCCAAACGAAGACATACCCAAATAACGATTATATTCCTATTTGCCATCTCGTGACAGACAAAGATACCTTCCGCTTCCCGCTGGACCCAAGTTCTTTAAAAAAGACTGTGCCCCGGAATGAACAGAGAAGCTTTAAATAAAAACACACAAACGTCCTGAAATGGGTAAATGAATCTATTGGTATAAGTGTGTTTCATCTTTTAAAAGTCCACAGGTAATTCTGATACACAGCCAATGGAACTATTAAACTATTCAATAAGACAGTAAGTTCTGGAACTCAGAAACAGTACCAGTTGCTTCTTGGTGCTCTGCATCCTACCTCTCATCCCCCAGCCCACCCCATCTAGGACTTCTCACAGAGCTCTTTATACATCATAAGTACTTTTCACTTTATTATTCATGAATTTATGGGAAGCAATTATCAATAGCTTTAAAAATGTTTGTTTCCTTGGTCAAATAAGTCTACTTAAGGAATCAGCTCTAAGAAAATAATGAGAGATGTCAACATAAATTGGTATATAAGGATATTCTCTGAAGGGTACTTCTAAAGGTTACTTATAAGAGCAAAAAAAGAAAAGAAAAAAAAGGCTGAAGTATAAATATGTTAAGCAACAAGAAAAATCACCAAATAAAGTTAATAAACAACTCCAGAAAATCATTACCGTAATAGAACCTTGTGCAAAGCATCGATATTTACAAGACAAAGGGAAATGCTCTCGGTATAACACAGATTAGGGAAAAAGGCAGGAAGTTAAACTGTACTGATGGGATGACTCCCCATTGATACCAAGAACAGCCACCATCTGTGTAGAGCTACACTATGCTCCACAGAAGTCCTCAAATCATACACCAAATGTCAACACTCCTCAACACCAAGACCCCAAATTACTTATCTGCTTCTTTCTATGTTTCATTACTTTAGAAAATGCAAAGAGCAAGAAATACTATTATCGGGGGAAAAAAAAAACAAAACTGTTTGGGGACTCAAAATATACCACAAGAAAGATTTGTAAAAATCATTTTCTAAAGTTAGAAGGAAGATCTCACATTGCTTTGAATGTAATGGAAAGAGAGGTGACAAAGACATAATTAAGACAGCACCTCTTCCAAGAGTTTGCATGCATCAGGGGTATTGGAAAGATATCAAATGTGGCAAGCAACTAAATCAAACAGAAATAATAAACCCAGAGGGTCAGAAACATCCAGAGATGTTCTTAAACATCTCTTTAAGAAATGGGAAAAAAAATTTTTTAACCTAATGATGCCAAGGCAATATGTTCTCTTACCACTTTCCTCCCTTTCCCTGATCAGGTAAGAATCTCTCTTGGAAACTAGTCAAAATATGATTTTATGCTAATTCTACCTATGTTAGTTGGGGGGCAATATAACTTAGAAAACAACACCTCTTATTATTTACGGGAAGGAACAACAGCTTACAACCACTGCCCAATGAACAGAACAGACCTGATTCCCAAAACCTCATGGCAGACTGATTCTGATAAGTGCCTCATTACAGTGGAATGAATCAAACCCTATCCACATATTTGGTGGCCTCTTCATTCACAGGGACACGGACCTAGTAAGGATGGCTAAAGAGCTGGCAAAACGACTTGAGAATTCACACTGACTGAAATACTCTTTCCCAAGATGAAGTATTAATATGCACACACAAAATCTCAAATGAAAATACATCTTCCAGCAAGATACTTTCCACACAAATTGTGAGCAAAATGGTCTCTAAGAGTTGAAAAGGGCAGCCAGCCACCAAGAGCTGGGTAACAGGAATAAGCCAATGTTCCAAAGAACTTTGAAAAAAAGCCAAGATTCTCTTCCCCTCTATGCCTCACGGCCAGATAAAACTACGACAGAATTTAAGAAATCCAGAAGCCCGTGACACCCTTGGTCTCTTGGAGCCCTCACCTGGCTTAGTAGCACCACAATCTGTGAACTTTGCCCTCTAAACTCGACAGCGGGATGAAACAGTATCACAGTTTTAACTGCGAAGACTCCACCTCTCATCTGTGGTTTTGAACCACAAGGGAGAGTTCAACGTGGCCGTGCTCTCACACACGAGAAAGGAACTGCCGGGTTCGGAAATAAGAGATTTTAACTGACCGGTGACATTACACTAAAACTGTTTTGCTTATTTAACTCGGAAGAATAGAAGCTACTTACATATGCAGATGAGTTATACAGGAACACCAACCTATTTTAACCATTAGAGATCAATGAATCACAGGACTGTGAACCCTTAACTAATTGATTTCCGTGTTTTCATACAGAAAACCTAAACCTCTACATGCTGATAAGAATTTATAACATCTTGAAATTGCCCAGCATAGGCAAGCTCTCATGGACGCAACAGAAATAAATAAATTTAATACTGATAAGCAAGTATGCTTTCCTCCAAGCATCCTTTCTTAATATTGAAGACATTGGAAGTCATTTTTATAACTGAAAATAAGACAGCATTTATCAGACATATACCTGTTAAAAAAAAAAACAAACGGCTCAGACTAAGATACAAACAGCTTAAAAATCTAGACTAGGAAACTTAGTAAATAGGTATTCGAAAAGTAAAGCCAAAGATAATTCAAAAGACAAACTCATTACACATTACCTTTTATGTGTGTCGTATGTGAATACGATTTCATCTAGAGATATGTGTGTGAATCAAGGCCTCTGCCATGGGAAAGTGTAGGCATCTGGCTACATTAAGTACCACTCCCAACAGGGAAAAAGCTTGTTGGGTAAAGTAACCATTTTTAAAACAAAATTATATTCAAGTTTGTCTTACAGTGCTGATACTTATAATGTAAAAAAACATAGTATAAATGTCCAACAATAAGAGAATGATAAAGTATACTCTACCCTGGAATACTTGGTGTTCATTAAATATATTTTCTAATAAAATTCACACCAGGGGAAATCCCTGTGAGATGAAAAAAATGTAGAAATAATCAGGATGCAAATATGTAGACAAAGAATGACTCCGACTTTGTGTGTGTGTGTGTGTGTGTGTGTGTGTGTTCACTAATATCTTCGTACTGGTTGTTGATGAGTTTGGAATTATGGATAATGTAATTTTGTTCTATTCTACTAGTTGCCCAATTTTTTACAATGATAGACACATGTTATTTAAAAGACAACGAATGAGGGACTTCCCTGGCTATCCAGTGGTTACGACTCCATTCTTCCACTGCAGGGGGCGCAGGTTCAATCTCTGGTTGAGGAACTAAGATCCCACGTGCCACGTGGCATGGCCAAAAAATAAAACAAAATAAAAGAGAATGGCAGTGAGGTGGACATGGTTAACTGGCCATAAGCATCTCCATCCTCTCCAGGCAGCTTCCCTGGGCTGCAGAGCCTGGAAGGCTAAAGTCCGTTTCCCAGACACCCCTAGACATAAGGATCTGGAGCAAACTACATTCTGCCCATTTGGATTCAACAGCCTGAGATTTTAATGATAATTGTGAAATAGGGGATTTTCTTGGGCTGTTATTAGTGGCAAGCCATGGAGATGACGGCTTTTTCTAGGGTGTTCCTGGGTTCAGGCCCAGCTCCACAGGTGACAGGCGGCAAGGTGAGCACAGGTGGAGACAGTGCTAACGTCTACTGGGCCAGTGCAGGCAGCAGGACGCCAGGTCCTGCACCTCTGCCCCCTCCCCAGGCCAGCTAGACACGCTGTACTGCACTGTCCAGAAAGCCCTGGGGGCCCAGGCCTATGGTCTGCTCTTCTAGCCCTTCCAATAATTTTCTGAAAAGCAAATTCTCAATATTAAGTCCTTTTATGTTTAAAATAGCTCCTGTGATTCTGTCTGCTGTAACTGAAGCTGACTCATACAGCCAAGATGTTGAATGAGTTAAAAAGAAAATTTTGATTACCTCAGTGACTTCTGACCCCCTATCTTTCAACTAAGCGAAAACCTTTTTTTAAAGTAATAAATTTTTTTAAACTACCAACTTGACTTGTTATATATTTGTGAATATCCATGGAAATCAGGTCTATTCCGAACACAAATTAAAGGTCACGAGGCCTATTCAGAAACCAGATTCTTTGAATAGTCTACTGCATGATAAAGCATTCTAAATTTTCAGGCTAATCTCAATGAGAAGAAACTCATCACATATCTAATAAAATATAACAGAAGAGTTAAACCCCTCATCCAAAAAATCAGACTATAGTACATTGTATTTTCTTGGTAGATTCTTCTCAGTTTAAACTTACATATTCCCTTCTTTTTTTTTCTTTACTTGAACTGGTACAAAGAAGAGTTTGTTGAAATGTGAAACCAAGATAAAAGAAATATTTAAAACAGGTATTTTGACACAGATGCAAAGGATAAATCAAGCAAATATCAAACTACATTGATTTTTACTATTAATATGTGATTAATATATTTCCACACTTCTCGATATGTATGGTGCTCAATTACTGGCTGCACTGAAAAATGTGTATTAATTCATTCAACAGATGTTTGCTGAGAATCTATTTTATAGATTCAGCAGTGAAAATGGCAAGCACAGCTTAAAGCTCATTGGGTAAAAGGTTAGAGGTATAACAGAATGGGATGGTACGGCTTCTGTAGGAATATATGACAAGGAGCATTAACACAAATTGGAAAAAGTAGACTAAATAGACTAAAATAAAGCTTATTTATTTAGACTAAATAAATTAGGTCATGGACAAATTAAATTTGGTCAAAGAAGAGAATATTATTAAGACTAGACAGTACACTTCCATTTCGTTTCAATTGAGTAGAGAGAGCAAATGACCATGGATGGCGCCCACTTTCATCCTTAATGGTTCACATGCTGTGATTTCTTTAATGTACCTCAGGGACCAACATGAATATGTGCTTATACATGCGCAAAAGATCCCTGTAAGGACATGCAAAAAGCTCATAATGGGGCTGCCCAGGAAGAGACATGGGGTGATCAGCAGACAAGTTAGGTCTTAGGAGAGGGACCTTAGGCGTACATACTTCTTGTTAAAAGGTTTCATTCTTCATCATAGGAACATATTATCCATTCCAAAAATGGATACATAAATAGATACACAATATATAGCAAGGATTTAATCAGAAAACTCAAGGGCAGTACAAAAGAAGAAGTTATCTGAACTTTGGTGTGAAGGTCACAGAGGACGTAGCAGGGACGCTATGGAAGCAAGGGCCTGGTCCACGGCTGACTCCCATCACTGACAGAAAGAGGACACGACCTAGAAGCAGTTACCTTCCTGTCACAGGCTGCAGGGCTGCCGGCGGTGTTTTGTTTGAGGAAGCCAGCGGTTGTCGACCAGCGTGTGGGGTTTTTCCGTGAAGGTTCTTCAGAGGAGAAGTTATTATCACTGACAGACGTGGAGAGGCCAATTAAGGCTGGGTCACTGCTTCGTCGGACGTGAAGAGGCATATCTACAACACAAAACAGCGTTATTAAAGATAACCTAACGTCTGAAAACTACAAGTTAGGGTAAAGGTAGTTAAATCAAAAGATTAAAGAATAGAATAACACTTTAAGGTGACAGTGGGCCAGCCTCGTAAATAGAAATTCCTTTAGTCCCTTTAAAGACTTCACTGCAAAAGAAACATGGTACCTCCAGGATACCTGGAGTGAGAAGGCCGGGCTGGTATCTGCACTTCACACTGGTTACCTGTGTGGCTCTGGGCAAGTGGCCTCCCTGTCCTCTGCCTGTGGTCCCTTCCTACACAAACGGCAACAAAACAGTACTTCTCTCCTAAGGGTACCGGGAGGACTGAATGAGCTAAAGTGCGTAAGACAGTGTCTGACACACGGTGTGCACTCGATAGAGAGCGACAATAATCACCACTGCTGTTCTCATCATCCTGATATTGGTTTGGCTCAGCTATTAAAGAAATCTGTTAAATAAAATATTTCGTTTGTTCAATAAAGTATTATCAGAAAGTACAGAGCACAGACATGTTTCTTATCCTTAAGAAAACGGAAATCTTAAAAGTAGTACACCAATACGCAGGTAGTGTCTGCCATATACTCACATACACAATTACATAAAAGATGGTGTTTTAGCAACTGTATTCCAATGAAAGAGCAGTGTGCTTGCAATTACTCTAGCAAAATCAACAACAAACCCAGGCTAAAATTTGTAATGGTAGCACTGAGAACATCCTAGCAGATGTGATCACCGTTACAGAAAAGAAACAGAACTACAAAACCAGAGAGAAGAGTAAAGGCACATGAGTCTGTAGCACTGAGAATCAGAACCAAAAGCCCCACACATCAACAGAGTGAAAAGCATAATAAACATAAGACAAAAATTTTAGATGATATTACGCTTAGAGTAATCTGTTTTCAAAAACTAGGATACAAGTTAAATATTTATAAAAAGCCTCTAACAAAGCAGCTTTAGCAGTGAAGGAGTAAACTCATCATTTACCATGAGAAACATTTTTGGAATGTTGATGCATTTGCTCAGTGGTGTGGCTACGGAGATCCTTGAGGATATGAAACTAAAGATAGACTATTTACATACATTGAAGGTTCTATGTAAACCACTGTCAATCCAATATGTTAAAGCAAATTAGAAACAACCAGAGAAAACAGAAGCATATGAATCATAATAATATTGCATTTAACATTTGCTTCCAATAAAGGATTTGATAACCAAGAAAGAGCCTGAATAACACTACCAGAGAAAAAAATATACTGAACATTTAATATTGTTGGTGGTTATCTTAACTTGCTGAGAGAAACACATACATGAAAATTATGGGGAAGAATAATTTTCAATTTTCAGTGTGTAAAAAGTGTGTGTAAAGTCTTGTGACAGCTCTTGCTGCTTATAATTTGCACCAAAAAAATAAAAATAAAACACAACAAAGAACTATACAATCACTCTCAAAACAAGTTCACAAAAATATACATCTAAGGAACTATGTGTGTTAATAGTACAATGCTCTTACCATAAAAAAGTTCCCTCCCAATTAACAAAATTGTTCCCACATTCAAAAATCAAAAATGTAAGCAGAAAAGCAATAAAATGGTGAGGAAGAAGAATAAAATACTTCTGGGAAATAACAATAATGCTCCTTAGATATGGGCTCTGTTGCTTTCCAATTACAGGGTCGCTGATTACTTAGTTGTTAAGGAATTCTGTATACCTCAATTTCTGTGTGTGTGTGTGTGTGTGTGTGTGTGTGTGTGTGTGTGTGTGTGTTAAGTCTAAAAGAAGCACTATTAGTTCACAAAAGGCCTTTAAAAATGGTACAGAGGTAATGACTAAAAGCAGTACCCACAATAATAAAATAACCACATGAAAGTCCATTTCAACCCCCAAATAAATTCAGGGACTATACATTTCACCAAATTCACTTGGACGCAATAAAACAGCTTACTCAACTTGTTTCTGAAAATTTCCCCAAGAGAAACACATTGCAGACATGATTCAGATTAGATGCATAATTAGGATCATCATCTTCTGAAGGGACATGATCACTGTGTTAATCTGTTAGTCTGAGACAGACACAAATAATTAGCACTTTACCTCTTTGTATCTGTAACTCTCAAAATTCTAGGTGCAGGGAAAGAAAGAGGATTGGAGACCAGGGGGTTACAGCAGGGCTGCAGACCCTTGGGTTGCACCTTCTGGGGAGATGCTGGGGCCCAGCCCCCAGGCAGCATCTACATCAAACACACTGTAAAGGATGTCCCAGGAGACGTGCTACTAGGCAACCCTTCCTACGAGTTGCTCACACATTCATTCCACTTCTCGTTTTCATTTTAGTGATAGCGATAAAAGAAATGAATATAAGGACAGTCTGGATCTTTCATCTGCACCATCCTCTAACTGAGTACCCCCGTGCAGTTTCAGACCCCATGGTTACAGTGGTGGCCACAGTCAAATTCAGGAAGGTGTCCTAGATCTGATTACCAGGCGAATGAGAAAAGAACAGAACTCATTTTAAAAAGTAAACTACGTGTTCTCAACAAAGGAACACCAAGTGACATCATGATGATCTTGAAGTTAAGGTTTTCTTGCAATTGTTGAGCTGCAAGAACAGAGTATCAGAGTGCTGCACACAGGCAGCAAAACGGGGTCCAAATATAAAGACCCTGTAACACACCACGTGTCCACGCCCATACTGCCTACGATTTAGACACAGTGTCTCACACTGATGGTGAAAATTTACATTTTTATTGGTTTATAATTTCTTCTTGGTTTTATAGTTGTGTGAAAATTATGTCATTTTCATCCAGTTTATACACACACACACACACACACACAGAGATTAAATAACATTAAAAACCAGTGACTTGAAAGGATCTAAATCTTTTTCTGTTTTTAACGTTAGTCCCAGTGGAGAAACACGCAACTTGCTTCACAGATGAGTAAGCGGAGGCTCGGAGAGGTGACCAGAGGAGCACAGGGACAGTTTCCTGTCCAGAACTTGAGGCGCCTGGGTCAGTGCTCCATCACCACCCAAATCATAAAATTAATTCTATTATTCAACCATTCACTGGAAAATAAACTCCACTTCTAGCTACTTGCAGATATAAACATTAGTCTCAATTTTGTAAAAGGGAAAAATTTTGTTGTTTTCACAGTAAAATTACTTACACCTAGAAATCAAACACTGATTTTTAACTAATACCATCATTAGATTTGGGAGAGTTAAAGAACTATTACATCAGCTATACATACAGACTGAAACAACTGGAGTCCCAATTTCAAAAATGCTAAAATAGGAGAAGGAAAAAAAAAAACCTCTACTGGTTCAATAGAGGAAGTATGATGTATAAGATGGTGTAGCATGCCCCAAGCGAGACCCACTTACACCGGTATTTCTCAACTCTGACCACAGGACCCTTTCACACACTCTAAAAATTACTGAGGACCCCAAAGAGGTTTTGTTTATGTGGATTATAGCCCGGGATATTTACCATACTAGAAGTGAAATTGAACAAAATTTTTAATATTTACTTATTCATTTTTAAGTTAACAATAATAAACCTATTACATGTTAACATAAACAACAGAATTTTATGAAAACAATTTTACAGAATAAAGCATATGTAGTGGGGTAGCAGCACTGTTTCACATTTTGCTCGGTAGCAAACATCTGGGTTCTCACTGCTGCTTCTGCATTCAACCTGCTGCAATATGACCTAGTATATGAAGAAAAAACGAGCTCCACAAATATTTAGCTGGGAGAGGAAATCAAATGTTAGTAATCTTTTCAGATAACTGTATATCTTCTTCTTTGATACCACACCAAAGCTTGAGAAATTAGTTTCTCAAAGGTTAGCTACAGTATGGAATGTAAACTTCCCATTCTTTGTTAACATTTGTCTGTCTTACACCTGGACTTGGATCTTTTACCTGTGACAAATTTTGTAACATTAGCTATTTGGAATATATTATTAATTGCGTTTTGCCAATCTTCTGAATGTTGATATATTTCTTTACATCAGAAAGTCACATATGTGAACATCATTACCAATTCCATCAGAAAAATCATTAAGTACTGGGAAGTTGTCATGCTCACAGTGGGATATAAGTTTTTCCAAAATCTAGTTCTACTAGAAAGCTTGAATGTTATCTTTGGCAACAAATATTGTCAGTCGTTTGCCATGTAGTGACAGGCTCACTTCATCCATTTTCTAGAAACCCTGCCAGACACCAAAGTCTGATTAAGCACAGTTTTTCCAGCCTTCTTTCAAACAAAAATAGTGTTCCACTAAAAATGGTTACCTTAGCTTACAACTCAAACTATCACATGAAAGTTTTTCTCAATAAACCACTGATCTTCAATATGTACAAGTACTTTATGCCTACCGCCTATGCTGGCACACAAAATATTAAATTGTGTACTCAAGGGTCAGGATTTTTTAAAAGTCATCATTTTGCTGCTTCATCAAGAATAGTAGATAAAATGGCTTTTTTCCTTAAACTGCGGGTGTGTTGGGTGAAGAATACATTTGGTGCTACCATCTCACTTTGCGCCAAGGAGCCTGCCTCTTACCCATCAGCGTCTGGGCACCACTGGTGCACTTGTCAACCCAGTGAACAACACAAAATGTTTCTGGAACACCATGAAAAGAGTTTTGCGTAACAGTCTCCCTGAAATGGCCTTATTGATGTGAAGGACCCATAGACCACACACATTAAGAACCACTGGCCTGAACGCACAATCCTGGCATGTTGGTTCACCTCACTGGACCTCAGTCTCCCCATCTATAAAACCAGAGGCTGCACTAATGGGGACAAAAGATCCTTTTAATGCTAAAAATTGTGTGATTCCACATTGGATACACTTCTATACTAGTAATCATCCACCAAACCTCATCCTAACAGAACTTAAAACAATTTATGAAGATGTACTAGAAAAAAAATAGAAAAGCATTTCAAAATAGTATCAACAGGAATTACCAGTTGCATCTAAATAAGTGAAAGTATTACAAGCAACAAAGGAGGAAGAAGATGCACAGAGTTGTGGGTAACAGAGCAGAAGGAGCCACAACTGGCGTGAGGTCTTTGGATGAACCAAACCTGATTTTAAGGAAAGAGATTCTTCCAAACGCCTGGTCTTATCAACAAAAAGAAGCACGAAACACAACTGCCTGATTCATCTGACAAGCTCCCCACCTCTCACTGCACTGATAAAGCATAATATTGCAGAAAGAATGCAATTTTGTCTTGGCCTCAGAGAAATAAAATACAAATACGGCCTTTTTGCCTATAATTTGCTGCATATTTCTGGGGCTCACGGCCTATTTCAGCATTACTAATAATCTGATGTAATTTGTGTTCTTCAGAGCAATTAGAAATAATGGGAGCTTCTCATTTCAGGTAATTTGGTCATTATTATTTCGATTCCTCACCCTCCATTTTAAGAAAATCAATGCCTTTCAAAACACGATAATAAAACTTTCTCTCCTCATAATCTTCTGAGTTATTTAATATATATCTTTTCAAAGTATAGCCTCTGAAATATTAACAAGAAAATTCAAAGATGAGGATCTTCAATAATTAAGCTACTGGATGAAGCACACGGGGGTGGGCGCGATGTCACTGGGTCCCGGACAGCTGTTTGATGTGTGCCTTCCTTTGAAGAGTGGATAAAACAGCAATAAACCCTCATCACAAGATCTCAAATTCTCTGTGGCACTAATGCACTGTAAATATTGATTTGCTTCTCTAGATTAGGTGCCTTTTAAATAAGTGGGCAAATGGAACATCTAATAATGAATTAGAACAAATACTAAAAGGGCAGATACATACATTTTTAACGGTTACACATTGCATCCCTACTCCTAATCAACTTTCCCAATGTTTCTCTTCTTTTATTCTTCAAGTGATTTTTAAATTATTTACCCACTCAAGGCAATGAAGAAACCTTTTCCATAAGACAGGCAGCAGTCATCAAGGTATTTAACCAAATCTAAAAATAATACGTATGCAGTGACACAAGTTCTATTAGAACATACGATGCAAACAGCATAATTACTCTTCATGCAAAATGAAGACCGTCTCCCCCATCTTTGGGGCAATTACACATTTCCTAAAGACACATCTCACAGTGAGAAGGACCAAGTTATTAACACATGCCACGGGGAGAAAAACCTGGCATCAGGATTGCAAAGTCCACCTTCCAATATAAGTTGCCCCTTTTTGTAAAGGTATTTATCAGTATTTCACTTACTGAGATAAAATCCTTGGAAGAAATCTAGGGAAGGCAAGGCAGGAAATAAGCTTGAAAAAACAATGAATGACTCAGAGAGAAGGATATAAAATGACTTTATCACCCTGTTATTATATATATTATATATATACAAGCAATAAATAAAGAATACTATAGTTGGAAGGTGCCTCAGAGATAAATTGAAATATCACATTTACAGATAAGTGCACTGAGGCCTGGATAGAGACTGTAGGGCTGGGTCAAAGGTTACACTGCTCCTCTGTGACCCAGCTGTCCCTGGAGCGCCTGTCAATAGACTCCTCATCCGTGCCGTTTGGAGCTGACCGCACTGCTGTCCAGGAAGAACTAAGACGTGTCAAAGCCTCAATATGCTTACACTTCACTAGAGATAACAGGTGATTCCTTGGAAAGATTGAGTTTAAAACCCACTTCTATAGATAAGAGGATGCGTTCACTGGTCCCACTGAATCTTAGACACATATGAGGAGGGAAAAGAGAGAAAAGAGAGGCAAGGGGATACATGCAATCTTCTAATGTCATATGAATGTTTACAAAATAAAACCAAGAGTTTTTCTGAGGCATACAAAACTGGCATCATTAGAATTCTCATGCTGAAACCGATAACACGACCACCCCGATCAGGAGCCCTCCAACTGCTCATATGAGTACAAGTAAAAGTGGGCATATGTGAGTAAGATCAGCGGGTTGTTTCAGTGCTGCTGTGATCTAATACTACAGTGTTTCAAAATCTTACCAGTAAGGGAAATATACAAAGGAGCCCTCTATATTCTTTCTTACAACTGCATGTGATTCTACAGTTATCTCAATTTAAAAGAGTAAATAAAAGCCCTCCTAAGAATTAAACAGAAGGTCCCAGGCGAGATGTCTCGAGGTCAAGGCCTGCAGCCACCGGGACTGAAGGCATCTCTCTAACCCCGTCTCCTAGAAGTCTCCTCCCGCCGCACCCGTCCTGGCGCCCTGCTGGCTCCTCCAATATGCTCCACGCTCGGGTGCCTCCGTGCCTCCCCCCGACCCCACCGCAAGGAGCCTCTGGCCTCCACCCACCCCCGTTCTCACTGCCCAGGGTCCTATGCCCCGTGGCTGCTCCTCGAAGGGCGCCAACTCCTCAAATCCATCCAATCCAGCAGCAGACGGCTGACTCGGAAAGGGGCAATTAAGGAAAGCTTAAAGGAAGGACAAACATACGACAGGTTTAAGGAAAAGCAGCCGGGGATGAAGTACCCAAGAGACAAGGGGAGCGGAGGTTCTCACCGCAGGACACAGCCACCAGCACAGCCCAGCCGGGCAGGGCTCCCGTCCCTCTCCATCAGCGCCCGGCCTTCGGTGCGTCCCCCGCCTAACCAGGCCGCACGAGAGAGCCTGGAGCCCGCGGACACTCCGAGAGGGGTCGGCCCTTCCCCCGCCGGCAGCAGCGCCGACAGCGGGCCTGCAGGAGCTCAGGACGCCAGTGGGATTCCTCTGCCCCTTTCTCCCACTCCACTTTACTCCTCCTCCTAACAGCATCAGCCCGTTAGGGCTGCACCTGGAGGACAGGTCTTCACGCTATCATTGCAAACGCCCCGCCTCCCTCCCCGCACGCATGCGCACATGCCCCCAAAGTGGGAACCTACATTTTTTCTTAGATACCTCAGCCAGTGGGACTTCCCTGTGGTTAAGAATACCCCTGCCAATGCAGGGGACACGGGTTCAAGCCCCGGTCCGGGAAGATCCCACATGCCCGCAGAGCAACTAAGCTGGTGCGCCACAACTACTGAGCCTGCGCTCTAGAGACCGCAAGCCACAACTACTGAACCTGCGTGCCACAACTACTGAAGCCCACGCGCCTAGAGCCCATGCTCCACAACAAGAGAAGCCACCGCAATGCGAAGCCCACGCACCGCAACGGAGAGTAGCCCCCGCTCGCCGCAACTAGAGAAAGCCCGTGTGCAGCAACGAAGACCCAACGCAGCCAAAAATTAATTAATTAAAAAAAAAAAAAAAAGATACATCAGTCAGCAACAAAAAAACTTCCTAACCATTAAAGATTTCATTTGGGGGTTGCTATCCTGTCGTCCCTGAGGGTAGGAGAGAGTGGTTCTGGTCTGGCTGCTGAGGTGGAAAGCCTTTCGTGGTTACCTCCCGGCCTCCTGGGGGAGGGGAGGGCTGGCCTGAGGCCATTATGGGAGTGACCAGGGGCTTATACAAATGTGCACTGGCTACTAAATCCGGACATAAAAACTCAGTGTCCCCAAATCCTTTGCTAAGACAGAACGTGGGACAGGGTGGGTGCTGTGAGGGTCCTGAGCTCCCTCCGGGCCCATGGGGAACACCCAGGAAGCCCCAAGAGCAGAGAAAACAGTGCTTCCAAGGGCTACCTTGGCCCTTTCACTGATTTGGGGTCCCCTTTCTGTTCTGCTGTGGCAGGTGTGACGTCAACACGCACTTGCCAACATCTACTAGACACAGCTCCTCTAGGAGTCTACAGAATAATGAATACAGGGCCAAGAGTCCTTCGAGAGTTGTGTATTGTGGAAAAATCACTCCAAGTGAATCCCACTCTGACCATTCAGATACTCGAGCAGACCCCCACCTGCCCGGCGAGGGCTGAGGACAGGTAAAACCGGGTGTGAGTGGAAGGAAGGAGGCGAGGGTAAGAAGAGGAATGACACCCCAGGGTGCCGACGCAACTCACCACAGGGCGGGGAGCGGCACAGCCACGTGAACGGGGGGCACGGGAGAGTTTCTCTAGGACAAGCCTGTGGGAAACTTTGGCTGCTAATTTTTGTATTTTCAGAAAAATACCTTAAGAGAGCAAGGAGGGGATTGAAGCTGAGAACACAGGAGAGTGAGTGGGAGCACGAACGGGGGAGCCGGGAGCAGGTAGGAGCTACTCCCGAGCTCTTCTTAGAAAATGAACGAAATACTCGGAGAAAGAACAGGAAAAGGCGGGGGGACTTCTGTGTTACTGCGAGTGGTGATGCTTTCCCTCCCAGATGTGTGCTGAGCCCTGCACGTGCCCTCTGTCTATTTCCAGGGACAGTCGCCCCAGCTGGAGGGGGAGGACGGCGAGTGTCAAGTCCGGCTCTGTCTTCCTCACTGCCTGATCCGGGGACCCAGAGCGGCCCCTGGAAGAGAAAGTACCCGATTCCTGTTGTGCGCGGCAGCTGTGCTGTGAGACCACTGCTAACCTTCCCAGAATTCAGAAGTACTGAAGCACTGGTCCAGGAGGGGCCACAGGTGAGGTCGGAGCCTCTGCTCCCAGCAATTTCATCAACCCATCCAAGAATGGCCGTGTTTTACAGGTGTTTCTGTTTAAAGACACCTCATTTCATAGATATTGTTGATTCGTGAACGTGAAACTCACAGCCAACAGGACTAAATCTCATGCCTGATTGAAGATGAACTAACATGTGTATTTTCTCCATAAGGCACATCATAGACTTATTGTACTTAGGAGCACAAAACAGCATTTTATGTTCGGGGGTCATTTTGAGCAGCAAAATCACCAACCAAAAGCACAAAAATGTGAAAAACATGGCACCAAACAGACCATGAAAGGGACCTTGTTTACAGTATGAGCACTGAAAAAGAGGCAGAAGGTCCTTGCTCACCATCAACTGGGGACACGTGCGACTGGATTCAACAATATTTGTGGGAACCTCCACAAAGACTGAGGTCCAACTGTACCTTCTCCCATAAATATTTGTCAAATGAATAATCGACTCAGAAACCTTTAAAAGAGAACCACCCCCACTTCCTCCAGGTTCCTCCCCAGATACTGCTCTCTGGCTTCTTTCCTTGACAAGCAATCTCGGAGAAAGAAGAGCTGACTGCTTCATCCCTCCCTTTTCCTTTAACCCACTATTATGTGGCTTCCTCCCCACCAGCCCACCAATACAGGACCAGAAACCTCCCTCTCTTTATCAGCGGGTACTTTTGAGCACCAGTCTCTGGGGAGCTCAGGGTGTGGCACAGACATGGCCTCTGCCTTCGTGGAGGCTGCAGCACGGTGGAAAAGGCAGACAAATCACCCAGCCCCGTGCAGTGCGATCATGGTGCTTCAGGAGAAATACCAAGAGCCACCAGAACACCTAAGGGGGGACCTTTCCAAGAGCATCCTCGAAGACTTCACGACAGAAGGGATGGCTAAATTTTCCCTGCTGTCCTTTCACACTCTTGGTGTCTCCTCTCTTAGGAAGCCCTGACCACTTCTACAAGGGGCTCCTTCTATGGCCTGATCCCACCAGCGTATCTGCCGCGCTGTCATCCTGAGTCTGGGGATCCGCCTCCCCTGAGCGCACAGCTCCTAGAGAATAACACTGCACTTGTCACCGTCACACTCCCCAGGGGGTCACCCTGAACAAGTGCTGAGCCATCGAAGAAGTGAATGAATAAGACATCAGTGCTGATGGTTTGGGTTTGTGTGTTTTGGGTTTTGTTTGGTTGTGGTGATGGTGGTGTTTGGCCAGTGGGATGGACAGAAAGGAAGAAAACATGCAGCCAGAGAAAAGTGAAGGGGCAGAGAGAGGCCAGACGCTTAAATTCTACAGAACTTAAAGGACTGCAAGCAATTCCGTGTGGCTAAAGTGTAGAGTTAAAGAAGTGATGTAGAAAGTGAATGCCAGGGAGGGAGCCCTGGATGAGCCAAGCAGGGTCTTGTAAGTCAGAAATTCTCACACTTTAATGTGTACACAACGCGCCAGGGGATCTTGTTAAGATGATTCCATAGATCTCGGGTCACGGAAGATGAAATTCAGCCTTTCTAGCGTCCACCACCACACTTCAGGATTCCATGTAGCAGGACTGCACTATGCTAAAACTTTCTTGAGCTGTGCTAAAGACTTCTGGTGCACTCTCATCAGCTCGTGTGTGCCTTCCCTCCAGCCCGGCCATCTGGATGCATCCCTTACAGAACACCCATAACACCTTTGCTAACCCACACGTCACATGTCACGACTCAGAACGGTTGGTACGGTCGGGTCACAGGACATCAGATTAAGCCCTGGCACCTACCCACCGTGATCTGAGTAGCACCTCTCCACCCTACGCTCAGATCCAGCTGGAACGCTCTGAAGTGACCAGAGGCCACATACTCCTCCAGACCTCGTCCTTCCCTCCCCATTCTACCCCGTCTTCACCACTCTAAGGTCAGCCTGGAGGGTACCACCTTCTCTAAGGAGTCCCCATGGTTCCGAAAGCATAAGTGACACCACTCCTTATGTTAATTTCACTGATTAGAACCAGTACTCTCTCGTCCGTCTCCCTCATTAATCTTAGAGGTTCCACGCCAGCAAATGTTTGCTACAATGTTGTTGTATAAATAAAAGAGATGAACGAATGTGACTATCCATCCATCTCCATCCTTTTCACATTGATTGTCTCAAGTATTATAAGGGCAATCTTTTTAGCAAAGAAAAAACAATTACAGATATTAGATGGCCAGAGGAGACCAGAAAAAAAACGGGGGGTGGTTTCTCCTGGGAGAAGCTCAAAGAATTGTTAATGGACATATTGGTGATAAACTCTCTCTGGCCAAGAATCTCAATAACATTCTACTAATTTTTTATTATTAACTTTGCACTATTGTTCTTCACGCAGTGTGCTCTCCGAAGAGAATATTTGAGTACAAGCAAATCTAAATTAATTCTTCACATAAAATTTTATATGTTTATCCATATCAAATCCTTTATATCACTTTCACTGTACCAATTTAGTTCAACAATCATGTAAATTAAGTTTTGAAATTATAAACTTCATCTGACAAGTCATTTGTCTTTCAAAATTGTTGACTATTGATTGCATTGGAGATATTCTCTAAATGCTCAATGCCCTTTCTCCTTTGACATTTGTCTTCTATTATTTTATTAAGGATTCAAGTACTTCAGTAACTGTCAAGTTAACTTTTGATTAGCATTATTCTCCCGTTCCTTTATTATTTTAACCTTTATTTCATAATACTATACGAAAGCATAATATTTTTTTCCTAACTGGGGACCAGCTTTTCCCTAATTTCATGAGCCAATTTTCTGTTACATAAGGATGTGCATCTGAAGGTCCTCTACTGTACTAGACTTTATAATTATTTCACTAGCACATTAAACATCATCAACTACTTCACAATTGCAAGGCCTTTCTTAGCTCTCAGGTGTTAAACTTCCACTAGAGTCTCTACACTTCATTTTCCTCATATATAGACTCTTCATCTTGAACTTGAATCTTCATGGTGCTAAAAGCTATACAAGAATGTATCAGGACTTCCCTGGTGGCACAGTGGTTAAGAATCCGCCTGCCAATGCAGGGGACACGGGTTCGAGCCCTGGTCCAGGAAGATCCCACATGCCGCGGAGCAACTAAGCCCGTGCGCCACCACTACTGACCTGTGCTCTAGAGCCAGTGAGCCACAACTACTAAGCCCGCGAGCCACAACTACTAAGCCCGCGTGCCACAACTACTGAAGCCCACGCGCCTAGAGCCTGTGCTCTGCAACAAGAGAAGCCACCGCAATGAGAAGCCCACACACCGCAATGAAGAGTAGCCTCTGCTCACCGTAACTAGAGAAAGCCCATGCAGCAACAAAGACCCAACGCAGCCAAAAATAAAAACAAATAAATAAATTAAAAAAAAAAAAAGAATGTATCAGAAGTCATTCACTCAATACAAATATCTACTGAGCACCTACTGTGTGTCAGGCACTCTTCTAGTTGCTGCCATTAAGTGATCCCTGAAGGACTGTACATCCCGGTGATGTAGATCACCAGAGAGATCCCTTGTACATTTCCCTCACTGAGAGGATGAGAACAATGGATAAACAAATAAGTGCAGATGATGTCACAAGGTGATCAGTACCGTAAAGTAAAACGAAGCCGAGGAAGACATCAGGGCTGCAGAAAGTGGAGAAATGCTAGTTTATCCCGGGGGAGTCTGACGGCGGCATGCGAAAGCATTTGAATAGCTCATTATCCACTTTCCTGTCCTGAGTGTTCCAGTTTCAAATTAATTCCTTGTACACCCTGGCTATTCATAAAGCCATTTGGCCCTGGCTGCTACAAGGCGGCAATAAGACTGGATGGTTCTGAAACATATGGCCGCATGTCTGTTTGTGTTACCTTCAAAGTGCAGAGGTCTCTCATAGCTAATCTAATCCATTCCTCCTTCTCCTTGAGGAAAGAGTCATGTAAAGCAAATACGTCCTGATCATTTATAACAAGCCAATTAAGTCTGTAATCACTAACATTCGTTGATCATTTACGATGGGTCATGCATGTGCTAAGAACCTTATTGCATTAATTGATCATCTCCTAAGAACAAGGCTACAAAACAGGTTACATTATTACTCCCATCTTATAGGTAGGGAAACTGGTGTTACAGAGTTAAGATATCTTGGCTGAAGTTAACCTATCAGTAAGTGGTGGAGACAAACCCAAGCCTTGATAGTCAGGCCACAGAGAGCATGCCCCTCTCCAGGAAGCATGGAATCCTGCAACACCAAGAACGGAAAGATCAGCACTCTGAGTTATTCACAACTTCCTCACCAACCTCTACCATCGTGGTCTCACCCGAGGTAGGACAGCAGCAAATGCATGTGAGCTGCACTCACTCACTCACACCGAACCTCAGAGCTGCAGAAAAATCACTGTCACTGAGCCAATGGCTCACCTGATGTTTGGATCTTTGTGATCCTTTCCACAGGTGAAAAGAAAGGTCATGAAAGAACTTCAGAATGAGACAGGTTCCCTTTAGCTAGGACTGGCAAACAAATGATGCTTTTAACTTCATCACAATTCATTTTATTCTTAGGGGATTTGTGGGGAGGAATGAGGAGTGGCACAGTGAAGGGGGGGACCTCATGGAGAATGTGTGTGTGTGTGCATGTGTGTGTAAAACTAAACACTTCATACTTCATATCTACGTAGGGAACGTTTATCTGGATTAACAGGTTCAGTCTGTATGTTCACAGTATGTCACTACAATCTTGTGAAACAGGCTATATATTCACCAAAAGAGTCTTTTCAGTCAAGTACATACTCAATTTAGGATAATAATGCCTGGAATACACTAAGCACTCAATAAGGGCCAACTTTCTTTCTCTCACCTGCAGCCCTCCTTTATCTGACCTTAGTAAAAGGTGAGAAATCCAGGTCAGTACTAAGGTTTTCCCGCCCCCACCTTGCACTTGTTCGCACATTCTTTGAGTTACATCCGTGGCTCCAAATCTTCACTAGTCATTAAAATGATCTGGGACTATCCTGGAAAATGCTGATTCCTGGGCCCCCCACCCAGAAATCCTGAAATTTGGGTCTAGGATGAGGCTCGGGCGTTATTTTTACAAGCTCTCCAGGCAACTGTAATTGCAGCCAAGGCGGGGAATCACTGCTCTAGGCTGGAGAGCACTGCACATACATCCTAAGATATCTTGTTAAAAGTACAGATTCTGATTCAGCAGGTCCAGGGTGGGGCCTGAGAGGCCGCATCTCTAACGAGTCCCCAGGTGGTGCCTTGGAGTAGCAAGGCCCCTATCTGTGCTGCCCAGTAAGTAGCCTCTAGCCACCCCGGCCACTTAAATCCCGTTCCTGGGTCTCCCCTGCCTCATTTCAAGGACTCAACAGCTACAGGGGGTTAGTGGCTACCACAGCGTGCAAAATACACGTCATTGAAATTTCTTTATATATAAACAATTTTGTCAGACACTGAATTTAGCTAAACAAAAATATAATTAAATAATCCTTGATTCTACACTCTCAGTTTTATTAACTTTTAATCACTAAGAAAGGATAAGACGTAAGGCAGTCCTGCTTCTTTTTAACTCTAATTCGAAAACATTATATAGAGAGAACAACTTTTCAACTTATTTGATATAGGACAAATAACCTACATTTTCTAAGATCTCATTGGACTTTTTTATGTAATATTTTCATGTGTACATCTGCACATTTTGGGAATCATAATACATGTCCATGACTCCCCAAAGAAACAAAACAAATACTTACAGAAGAAATTTTTTATTAAAGTGCTATATTTGGAATGAACCCACTGTGACAATTCAAATCCTATTGCAAATCTGTATACAACATAGAAAATTCCAATAATAATCGGGGTGGGGGGGAGAATATTATTTTAAGAAAACCAAACAACTGCTTGGCTGCTTTTTAATTGAGTAGATAAAGCACTTTAATATAGATAAAACATTTCTAATATTTAAGAAGCACTTTTACAACTATAAAGCCACGAACTTTACCCATAACTCTGACAGCCTGACCAGCAAGCAAAGAGAATTCAACCCAGTAGTAGTTTCCTAGGCAACAAGCACAGATACGACCAGTGGAAAAAATGAAAAGAAGGAAAAGCATTGAAGCATTTCCAGTGGGCTTGAGAAATACATTTTAATTGTCAAAATGACACAAAGACAACAATATTGAAAATCATTTCACTGAAAATGATTCAAAGCAGAATGCCATTTTCATTATGGCAAACGAGGTGTGGAAAAATAGAAAAATTAGTTTCCTTTCCTTTGCTCTGAATTAAGTAGGGATGGTAATCAATCTTGTTTGATTTTACAAAATTTATCTACATTAGTGTAGATTTTTAATATGCCTCCTTACTTTTCTCCACAAATGTGACTATCTGCTGATTCAACGTACAAAAGAAGAGAGTCACCAGGATGACGGGGTAGCACAGGATACAGGGGGCGTCTGGGCATCCTCTGTTACAAAGACATGCTCATACATGCTTCGGTCTTACTTCAAAAGTAAACCGTACACTTCACAACACAGATTAAAATAGCACTGGGTTGTCCATATTCTCACCAGGCTTCTGTTTCCTCATCAATAACAAGAAGGGCTTGGATTCAAACTCAAAAACCTTTCTGGCTCTAACAGCTTTTGATTTTTAGAAATAAAGTATAGAAGGGCTCTTTTGTCTAAAGACATTGAAACAAAACAAATACTATATTCTAAGCCATTTTAAAACTTTTTCTTCATAGGATCTAAACGTTGACAGTTAACCTTTAGAAAATAATATTATAAATGTCCCACTTCACGGGTATTAAAATGTCTACATTTTACATCAGCTTTTGTAACCATGATGGCATTTGCTCTCATATCTAAGTCAGGAACATTTACTTGGATTAACAGAAATGTGTTGGATGCTCATAATTTATATTTTCACACAATGTGCCACTACAAGCTTGTGAAATAGTCTATATTTTCACCAAAAGAGTCTTTCCAGCCAAACGTTTAGTCAATCGGAACTTAGGTTGAATTGATCAAGTAATTCAGGCAAAACTACCAATTTAGTAGCTGCAGGCAAATGTCACTGAAGTGTTTTTCTGATAATTCACCTTTCAGTGATTGGTAAATTAAGGGAATGAATAGCAAAATGGGGCTTCCAAACAAGAATATGTTCACTGTTTTCTCTTTTTCTATCTTGTCTATCCAACAAAGCCAGATTAATACATTATAATCCATTCCCCAGAGCCCTTGAACTTCATCAGATCTCGTTTAATGCCATCATGCTCCTCTGCAATTGCCTCCATTCACTTACATTTGCTTTTCTTTTGGCTTTTCATCTTACTCTCTAGATTCTTTTCCTGTTCACTCTTCAGAACACTGGGTATCAATATACCTCCATAGAAATAAGCTCCTTCATACATGGTATGTGTAAGATCAACTGAAAGAAAATTTAAACAATATGGCCATTAAAAGAAAAATAAAAAGAGTAAATGCTAAAAGAACCTCATAGGTAGACGGACTGAAATTATGTGCACGTCTGCGAGGAGCCTGACAAAGCCTGTATTTGGTCAGGAAGTTTGAAAAGGAAGGAAATGTTAAAAGGTTGATCTTGCTTCCCTTTTCACATGAGCTGCCAGGGAGCAAGCCCAAAGTTTTGTGGACTTAAATGTATACTATGTGATAGATGGTACAGACATACATTACATAGAGATAAAATTTTCTTTTCCTTTGTCTTAGTTTTCAACTTACATTTTCCTTTTTCACAATTCTCTATTTTTATTTTCTAATTACTGTTTTTATTGTTATTTTAGAGACCAACATAAATCCATGTCTACTAGATAATCAGAGCACATATCTAACATGATTGGGTCTCTACAGTACCAACAATATATTTATACAAAGGATGGTAAGCTTTAAAGTATCAAAATTAACAGGATATATACAACTGATTTATTCTAACATGTCTAGAACTTAATATGCTCAAAAGTATATGTTGAAGAAATTAGTTAATTGGCATTTATTTATTCCAAGCAACAGTATTCCGATTATACATCACACATTTCACAAGAGGCCTGGGACTCAACACTGGTCTTCCTTTATGAAGAAAAAAAAAAGTAACACCAAACCTTTGAAACCTCAAATTTCAAAAAATCTCATATGCTCTAAAGCAAATTATGGGTAAAGATGATCATGACCTAAGTGTAGGATCTTTACAAGGGATTAAACAATGATTTGACAAACCATAATCTTTTTGTGCTTGCATTTCTAAAAAGAGGAAAGAGAAACTCCTATTGGAAAGAAATAGTATGCAGTATCTTTACAAATTAATCATAAGATTCATTAAGAATCAACTGGCTATCAGAGAGCTGGCTCCATGCCAAAACACATTTACTGAATTAAAATATCAAAAATAAAAATCAACTATGTTTCTATGACAGCTAAGTCACTAGGAAAGAGCAAGCAGGAAAAGAACCCTACCTTTACTTCTCATCAGGCTAAAACTTGAGGGGGCTGCTGTGTACCACTAGGTGTGCATTGTCAGCTACGCTACTGCACATCCCGGAAAGGGTAATCATCACAAAGGGTTTGCAAAGATAGACAGGCATAGCTCAGGTTCATCTTTACCATTTCACACAACTACAGGCATAGGTATGATATGAAAGCTCATATCCTCCCGCCATGGGGGAGGGAGGCTATACACATTTTTTAGTACAAACATGGTCAACATCTGAACATTCTCTTTCCCTCCTTTCCCCAATCCAGCCAGTGTCTAAATGTTGCTAATCTATAGATTGATTTACCTGTAACATTCTCTCTTCCTCCTCTACTGACTTGTCCCAAAATTGCTCCAGGCCCCTCACAATTGGAATTGCCTGCAGTAAATACCTACCAAACTTGCCTTCTTCCACTGTTTTTAATCAATTCGAAACATGTGACTTGTTTGTGCTTCACACAGGTGAGCTCCAGAGCTGGCTCAAACATCTTATGAGAAAAGTTGAAGTTTTCAGAAATTTTTGAGAGTTGGTCATTAAACAGAAACATTATTAAAATTAAAATTATACGGCTTCCCTCGTGGCGCAGTGGTTGAGAATCTGCCTGCTAATGCAGGGGACACAGGTTCGAGCCCTGGTCTGGGAAGATCCCACATGCTGTAGAACAGCTAGGCCCGTGAGCCACAATTACTGAGCCTGCGCATCTGGAGCCTGTGCTCCGCAACAAGAGAGGCCGCGATAGTGAGAGGCCCGTGCACCGCGATGAAGAGTGGCCCCCGCTTGCCACAACTAGAGAAAGCCCTCGCACAGAAACGAAGACCCAACACAGCCATAAATAAATAAATAAATAAAATTTTTTTAAAAAAATTAAAATTATATAAACGTATAATTAAATAGATTATATTAAAAACAAAGATAATACTCAAAACACAGCGCTTCCCAACTCCTTTACTACGTGTTGTTGTTACATATACTCGTGATTCATCAATTGCATCCATGTGGTGGAAACACTATAATGGTGCATTTCTCTCCAATTCTGTGTTCAGTGACATGATATTGGGAACTTGAAATTGGCCACAGTGAGAAACCACGGAAATGGGCAAATGCTACAAGCCAGGTCTTTTTTGGTTTCAGAGATTCAGCTGTTAAACAGTTACCAGCACACCAGTGGATGTGGAGACAAATGCCCTATTCCCCTGAAGTCACCAAAAGCACAAGGCACTTCAGGACCACACAGCAAGTCTGTGCAGTCAGGAAAGACCCACCAGAGAGACTGTCACTTGAGCAGTGCCCTGAGGGATAAGTTGAGGTGAGGCAGATGGGCAATGAGGACAGAGAAGCAGCTTTACCACACTCAGAGGGAAACACGGTGCTTGGAGCCTGAGACCCACCCAAGAAACTCAAGCAACGGAGCTGAGTACAGGGTAGGAAAGACAGATGCAAAAGAGTTCTTGCAAACCTTACCAAAACTTACCAATATTAACTGTATTAAAAAAATATTGGGAAGCTACGGAAAGTTTTGAAGCATTGGGGTAGAAGGAAGAGATGTGGGTTTCTCAACAATCACTCCTGCTACGCGCAGAACGAACTCCAGGGCTGCCCAAGAAAGGACACAGAGAGACGGGCCAGAGTCAGGCCCGGGAGCTTTACTTTCCTGATAACAGAGCACAAGAGCAAAAACCTTCTTCAGCATGCCGCAGTATCATTTTTTATTTATTTATCATTTAAACGCATGCTCAACTAACAGAAGCATTATTAAACACACACAAGCCTCCAATAAAGATGTTAAAAAAATAAAAATAAAAATGCCTCCATCAGATTAAAAAAAAAATACAAGAAATGGTAAATTCTAAACGACGAGACAATACAGATGTACGCAAAGCTTCAGTATTCTGTGTCCCCACATCCCTGATCACGACCCCGCTGCACAAACCGCCACCAACACCAGCCTTGGAAGGTGAAACGCAGCTCATGAAGTCACAAGGCTTGGTGAGGCTGTAGGAGCTGGGGCCAACGCCACTAGGGACAGCCAGGTCGCACAGACCCTTAAAGACCCCGGCAGCTCTGGCCGTGACCAAATGCCCCCACGGTGTCCACTAGAGACAGTGCTCTGGCCGCTCCGTTTCACCAGGGGCACATATATAATGCTAAGCTCACTAACTGAGATGCCAGTTCTTCTTCACTAGTTGAACAACAGCAAAGCCCTAAACCATTGGCTGCAATTCATTATAAAAACGCCCTGGATTCCTTCGAGGGATTCCTACCAATACCTGCATGCTGGCAGCTCGGTATTCTGGCATCTACTGACAGCCAAGCAGAATGTCCATCAGTGCTTCTGACATCTGCCCAGGACGACCTCATCACACTCACAGTCATAGTGCCCACGGAAACACTAGTGTGTGTGTGTGTGTGTGTGTGTGTGTGTGTGTGTGTGTAGCTGCACCACGTGGCTTACAGGATCTCAGTTCCCTGACCAGGGATTGAACCCGAGCCCCTGCAGTGAAAGCGCCGAGTCCTAACCACTGGACCGCCAGGGAACTCCCAACACTAGTCTTATAGCTGCCTAAAAACTTCATCAGAATTCAAATTAAGGAAACTTGGAATTGACAGGAAGAACCCATGCTGATTAGTGCCCCTAGAAAGATTCATCTCTCAAATAATCAAGAGTAGATTCACTACACTTTCAGGCATCACTTTGAAAATTGAAATTACATCAGGATGCTCTTTTTTAATTTTAATTTATTTATTTTTGGCTGTGTTGGGTCTTCGTTGCCGCGCGAGGGCTTTCTCTAGTTGCGGCGAGCGGGGGCTACTCTTCGTTGTGGTGCGTGGGTTTCTCATTGTGGTGGCTTCTCTTGTTGTGGAGCATGGGCTCTAGGTGCGCGGGCTTCAGTAGTTGTGGCACGTGGGTTCAGTAGTTGTGGTGCACAAGCTTAGTTACTCCGCGGCATGTGGGATCCTCCCAGACCAGGGCTCGAACCCGTGTCCCCTGCATTGGCAGGTGGATTCTTAACCACTGCGCCACCAGGGAAGCCCGACCAGGATGCTCTTAATTTTAACTTACTTTTAGGCTTAGCAAAATATAATCAATGTACCCAAACAGCAGTCTCTGAATACCTCTTCCCATTAACAGGACAAGACTGCTTTGGGAAGTGACTGATTCCAGATGTGCAGCAGAAAATATATAAGATGAGCATGGAACACATTTCATGGCAGAAAGCAAGGATGTTTTTATCAAGAGCACTCAGGAGCCAGTTTAGAGAGGTCCCACTGCCACGAACATGGATGATCTGAGCAGCAATAAGAACAATAATGCAGTAGACTGAAATAACAACTACACTAATGCTTATGAGTTCTTTTAACTCATAAGTGACTTTTTTAAAGAGGGAAAAAGGAAAAGTGAAACCAGGAGATGCTAGCCAAGAAAACAAACTCATTATTATGAAAACTGATAAAAAGACAGAATTGGGCACGTGGTCTGTTCTTCCTATACAAAGGATATCTCAGGGTAACAAACTAGTTGACAAAAAAAAAAAAACATTATCTTTAGAGAAATTATGTGGCCAATAAACGAAAGAACTGGAATATCAACATGCTGCAAACATTAAAAAAAATAATAATGGATCTAGGCAATAATCACCAATGCTGCTAATATCACACAATGAGAAACAACCAGACTTTGTCTCTTGAGTGAACTGTACAATACCACCTAGAGATACTGTTGTCAAAGACTTAGACCAGAATCAAATCAAGAGTCTACATCTAATAACTACCAGTTTATAAGAAACACAGGGTATGTAAGAACACAGTAGATGCCACAGGGATGGATTCAGCTCCAGACAGAGGAAAACCACCAGAGAATCAGTCCAATTTCAATGAGTAAATTGCAATGTGTATATGTGTGTGTGTATGTGTGTGTGTGTGTGTGTGTATACATACATATACTCATACCCATATATAGACACATGCAGACACACACACAGAAAGAGGAACTTATAGACTAAAAGAAACATATCAATCAAATGCAGTGTGTAGATTTTCTTTGGATGCTGATTTAAAGAAGCCAAATATGAAACCACATTTACAAAATAGAGTAATTTTAATAATAATATTACATTACATAGCATTAAGAAAGTATTGTATGGGGTTATATGTTTAAAGTTTTACTTTTTAGAAATATATACAGTACTGAAATATTTTCAGAAGAAATGATATAAGATCTGGAATTTACTTTGAAATAATCCCATTTGGGGAAGTATAGATGAAACAAGATTGGCCATAAATTGATAATTGTTAGAACTGAGAGTTGGGCATGGCATTTCTTTACACTATTCTCTTTAATCTTGTATATGCTTGAAATTTTCTACGATTAAAAAATTGAACAGAAGACAAGTGACCTTGCAAAGGAGAAAATTATAAAGACATGTGAAAATATGCAATGTAATGATACTGAATAAGTCTTTTTCCCCAATCAGGGTTAAATTTTTTAAAAAGGAAAGCTGTGTAAAGTTGCACATTCATCATGATGGTTTCTTTAATATTTTCTGTGCTACAGTTGAATGAATCTCCTCCGAACAGGCTGTGCTGACTTTATATCACTACAACATTTATTCAGAAGAGGCTCAGTTTCACCAGAAAGATTTTCTAAGTCAAGCCTCCTAAAGTGCTGTTTCTCACAAATTAAAGGTCTAAGATGCAACATGAAATTTAACTACATGATTAGTGGGTCTAGATGTGACCCTGAACCCATTTACTTAGACGTGCCTTGACTTTTAAAAGGTTAAGTGACAAGTACTACTGTAGTTTGATTTCTTCCATTTTTCAGAAAGATGAAGCATATTTGATGATAATCAAGGTACAGATATAAAACAGCTGCATTTTCGCACCAAACACCTACTAAATCTTTTCAAGGAGCAATGGAGTGATAGACAATAAGTAATGGTAGAGAAATGTGAAAAATATTCTTATATTATTTTGATGTCTTAACATTTATTGTGAGAAAATGCTCAAAAATATAATAGTTACCAATAAGATTAGCAGATGAGCTGACAGAAAAAAAACAAAATTTTCAAATATGAGTGGCATAAGAACTTGAAGCTTGGAACCCATAGGAATTGAAAGCAAATTACAAAAAGCAGTCAGATGCAGGTAGAGAGTCTTCACTATTTATTAGCTTCATCTGATTAATAACTTCCTTAAAAATCCATCTAGGTGCGTGGCATGTGTATGATGTGTACTTATTTCAAGGACAGAGTTTATGAAAGTAAATGAAGAAAAAAATCTAGAAAACATAACATTTCGTTTATTTAGAAACGTAATATATTCATCATACAGAAAAAAACTGCCCCATTTGTTTTATGAGCAATACCTTCATGTCATGTAATAATCTTTAGTATTGCTATGGAAATTTTAAGTTAAAAAGCCCATATCTAAACTCGGTTTTCAATCAGTAAAAAAAGACAATAGTTATGAAATATACAAAAATAAAGGCAAGGAATCACTACAAATCACACATACACACACACGCACGCACGCACACCTTTTCCAGACATGTTTAGTACACCACTATCATGACAGTCCTGACTCTTGCACAAGAAAGTAGATTGCATGCATCAGCATTTGTGTTACCCATGATGGTGACGCATCATTCACTGTAAATAAGTAAACAGGAATCAAGTCTACAACAGCCAAGTTCCAGAGAATAAAACTGTGCCAGCAGTAGTTACTCAATTTATTTATAGTTCAAAAATGGTTTTTTTCTCCAAGTATATACTCTGTCTTTAAAGTTGGTAAGGAATAATAACCACAACTGCAAAACCATTGATAGCTAGACCAAACTTCTCCTCTGACACAATTAAGTCTTATAGTAAGACCTTAACAAAAATGCAGCGATTCAGTATGTCTTGATAATAAAGGAAGTGAATGAAGAGGGATGACGTAATCATCGAGCAGAGAGCAGTCATTTTAGATGTGGTTTCAGGAGATATTTTTTCTAATTAAGGGTCTCAATTTTCTACACTAATAAGAGTATTGCATTGGCCCCGAATCAGGCATATCCAATTGAGGATATAGATGTAGAAGGTTGTTTGTGAGGTTCCCTTTTAAATTTACAATCTTGCAGAATGTACGAAAATTGAAATATATATAAAATTGTGTTCAGTGGAAAATATTATAAAACATTTCTTCAGTGTAAAAGAAAAATCCTATTAAGGAAATGTTAGCACCCTGGTAAATAAAATTTAAAGATCAAGTACACATTTGAACTTGGATCTGTTGCAATTTTATGTTCACAGATATGAATAGTCTTTTATCACATTCCATTATTCAGAAACTGAACTGCCAGAGAGGTACATAAAGCAGCTACAAAATAAAGCAGCATATAAGGAAACCCAGAAAGAGGAAAGAGTGCTGTTTGAGAAAACTTTTAATTCTTTAAAAGATTGGTAAACGCCCAACAATGCACTTCTTTACAGGCAAAAGAAGGAAACAAGGTGAAGTAATACCAAAAAAAGGTCCTTAGATGAATGTGTTCATGAAGGTTCATTAGAACTAGTCTTCAGTCACTTCAGTGCCATTCAAAACAGAATTATTAGAAACTTCTAAAAGAGCTCAAGAATGCGAACTGATGGAGGTTCAAGAATGAAAATTACATCTAATACTCACAAGCTCCATCAATTTATGTAATCATCCTAAAAGTCATTCTTTAGATACTCTATGGGAAGGCCTAGAACATAACTAAAGTAAACATCTGTAATAACTTTGTAGATTTTTTTTAAAGCTTAAAAAAACAAATACAATAAGTCATGAGGAAGGTAAGAAGGAGAGCTTGAGCAAGAAGATAGAGTACATATGAGATAAGGAAACTGCCCAATGTTTTCAGTATTCACAAATTGCACATAATTTTTCTAATCAAAATTTCACCCTTAGAGTATAAAAGTCAATACTCTGAAAATTCTTTTTAACTATGCAAGAGATAAATATCAAACAAATTGTTACATGAAAGTCAAGCAAACAGAATTATATAATAATGGCTAGAGTGATGTTTTTACAAATATTGCTCTATCTGGCTCACCTAAATTAGAAATGGTCTCAAAGAAATACTTCTAATGAGATGGTTTGTCCCAATGTTCATCACTTTCCTTTCCAATGCATTTACATCAAAATGATCATCACATAAATGTTTTTGGGGCAGACACTGATTGTCGTATCCAGAGTCACCTGATGAGGAAAGATAATGCCCCAAACATAGAGCAATGGAAGTGGTATTTTTTTCACACTACCTCACATTATTAATATTATATATTAACTGTATATTGTGTAGGCAGAATAATGGCCCCCAAAGATTGGTCCACATCCTAATCCCTAGAACCTGCCATGTTACCTGACATGCAAAAAGGCCTGTACATGTGGAATGAAGGCAAAGACTGAGGTGAGGAGATTATCCTGGATTTTCCAGGGGGGCTCAGTGTAATCACATGAGTCCTTAAAAAATGGAGAGAAGGGCAGAAGAAAAGGGAGGGAGGCGTGACTGCAGAAGAATGGTCAGAGGGATGCAAGGTTGCTGATGGTGAAGATGGAGAAAGGGCCACAAGCAAGGAATACAGGTGGCCTCCAGAAGCTGGAAAAGGCAAAGAAATGGATTCTCCCTTCTTTGGGATTCTCCCTTGGAGCCTCCAAAAGAAACACAGCCCTGCCAACCCTTGGACTTTAGCTCATTGAGATCCACATGAGACTATGACTTATGGTACTAAGATTAATCTGTATCGTTTTAAGGCACTAAGTTTGTGGTAACTTGTTATAGCGGGAATAGAAAACTGATACATATACACACACAGAAAATTATAAACACCCTGCTCTTCAAAGTTTATGTATTAACTCTGATCAAACTAATTTCCCAATTTTGAAGAAAAGAGGTGCCATGTCCTCGATGAGGGAGGGAAATGAGGAAGGCAGACTGGGAAGCTTTCTGGATGAAGCACCAAGGACAGGCCCAGACAGACCCCTGCCCACCTGGCTCTCCCACCCCCCTCAGAGTGGACACATGATCCCCAAGCCTTGACCACGGATCACAGACCCATCCTCAGGATTCAATGCAGTTCTGCTCTATGATTTGTGACTCATCTTTTCTTCTTTCTTTTTTTTTTTCTTTATTTGGCTGCACCGCGTGGCATGCGGGATCTTAGTTCCCAGACCAGGGATCGAACCTGTGCCCCCTGCAGTGGAGGAGCGGAGTGTTAACCACTGGTCCCCCAGGGAAGCCCCTGTGACTCATCATTGACCTTGCTTCTGCCTCCCATTCCCAACCCCCTGACTCTGATTACATAAGAACGGTTATTATCCAGCATTAGTAGATACTCCTATACTACTTATGCAAACTGATCACCAGTTGGTTTTTGTTGCTCTAAGTCATACATCTTTAGGCTGCACCATCTCTGCCAAGCAAGAGAATATTCTTTTCCAATGCATTAACACAAATTCTATATTTAAAATAAACACTTCTCAAGCTGATCTAAATAACAAATTAACCAGTGGATCAGCCATGGCACAAACTGACATCTTAATTAAATGTGATGATGGGCTGAGTAGAGTCGTAGTCTGAAATGCCCTTTGGCTCCTGCTCTTCCCATATTATGATTGGTCCTAGACGGTTCCGGTTGTAATTTTCCATCTTTAAACATGGGAATTATCTCTACAAAATGATTTATTTTCCTGAAGGTACATGCTACTCCTATGCTCCTTCCATATATAACCTCACTAAATAACAGCCACAGATATGTGCATATGTACATACAAAGACTTACTACTAGGGTACCACTATAAAGACAAGAAAATGATGCTTGTATAATACGGTCAAAACAGAACTGCAGCCCAGGCAACGAGCTGCTGTAATTGCTTTATTTACTCTCAACTCTGTAAGAAAGAGTTGGAAAAATAACACATAGTGGTGGCTTAATCCCCAGAACAGATAGAAAATGGAGGGTAATGTAGAAAAATGTAGGGATAGAAAACTTTCTACAACTTTAGGAGAGAATACAAATGGAAAGGCATTCCACCAAGGAACAGGCAGTGTGACAGTACCCGAGAATAAGCCAGGTCCATGGTCTGGACCATGTTTCAGACCAAGAGAGAGAAACAGGAGGTGAGGTAACGGAAGCACAGTCCCCTTTTTTGCAGTTATCAAAATTCTAGATTTATTTAAGTTCTGTCAAATGCCAACTGGAGGGAAATATGTAAAGGAAGCATCAAATCTAAGTCACAGAAAGTGCTGGATAGAGATCTCTCTGTGAGAAGGCGCTGTCCTCTCTCACGTGTGTCATGGGGCACACAGTCTCACGCCACTATGCGCACATGCTGCAGTGCCCAAGCTCTTTACTAAGGAGAAAAACAATTGGCTGAAATGTAGGCAATGAATTGATAATAATTAATAAATTGTTAATTTATACATCAATATAAATGAAATTTGTAAATACAAAATAGTATAATGAATCAATACACTGATTTAGACGTAAGGTGGTTTTTCTTCGAAACGTGGCCATCACAGGGACCACTAGCTGTCCATTTCAGGGAAAAGGCAGAAGGGGTGGAAACCTCAGGGGCGCATTTACCAAGCACTCTGTGTCCCTGCAGGGCTGCCTCTCGATCCCTTCCCATTTGGGGCTCACACAACGACTCTGAGAGATGAAGCCGGTCTCTAGCTGGAGACAGGAGCAAACAGAACGAGGAACGCAAAGCCATTTCTGACATTAAAAGCAATGAAAGAATAAAGAAGCAAACACAGTTTCAAGAAGATCTATACAAGAGATCTGTATCAAGAGCAGCAAGAAGAAAAGAGAAGATGTTATCTGCCAGGATTTCATGATGACAAAATAATCCACATATGGGTCTCTCTGTGACATGTGCTAATAGAAAAAAGAACCTAGATACCTGGTTAGAATGGAGAATGAAAATGCAAAAGAAAGCTTGTTTACAAATCTAATCGTGTCTGCTCAAACATTTTCATACAATTATTTTCTCTAGGTAATGCACTTCTTATTGCCATTTGAAAATGGGCTTTCTTGCTTCGATTTAAATTGTGCTTTCTTAATATATTCATAGCTATATCACTTTTACGAATTTTCAAGTGTCAGTAACCGTTTTTGCACCTGATGAACAGAAAAAAAATCGGACACATAAGATATATCCCCATACAAAGGCAAGACTACAAGGCAAGGCCTCAGGGTCAAGTAAAATATACTAGCCAAGGACAAAAAGAAGTGAGAAATACAGAAGTGATTGGACAGTGGAGAAATCTTAGTGGGGTGGGGAAGGAATCTGTAAAACTGTTCTTCCCTAGATTTCAGCAGGTGTGACAGATGCAGAGACTGTGCACAAGGGGTCCAGTTCCATAAGGTTTGGGGTGTGGAGATCTCGCACAGGTGGTGCCGTGAACACTACAGGAAGCCTTTTCAATGACCAAGGACCACCCGCTAACTACAGGCCAAAGTCCGTCTGATTACATGGGGCAGAGAGTTTCTAAAATATACTCCTCCTCCCAGTGGCCCAACAGTCACCATTATTAAGTGTAAAATACTGTATACATATGTGTGGAGATTTTTTTAAATTAAGTACTTCACAAAGATGTAATTAAACAATGTAGGAAGCAAATCATTATTCTGCTGAAAGATAACTCGGAAATACTGGTGTCAGACGGGAAGTCCAAAGATGTTCTGACTCCAAGTCTGGTGTCTGGAAATGCCACAACGGGACCTTGACATACAGTAAGTGTGCATACATTTTTGGCAATAACTCCACTTGTCTTGAATATGAAGAGGTGTGCTATGGTTATGCCATAAGCACAGACTGTGTTAGTTCACTCCATTGAGCCTCAGTTTCCTGACGGTAAACAGGGGAGATGGACCTGGAGGTTTCCTAAGGGACTGCTCCATCCTACAAAGATGTGGAAACCTGTCCCCAGCGTCACTTATGCAATACAGTATACTCATAGCCTCTGTGGGGAGAATCCATGCACGTGTCTAGATTTTCGTGTGCTCTGTGGAAGGATTCCTGGGTAAAGGAAGCAGATATAAATGACACAGTATGATGAAAAGACTACACTGTTACCTTGTGGAGTGTTAAGTTCCAATGTAAAGACCACAGATGAAATGTTTCAGCCCAATGAAGCAACTGATCGCTTACATTTTATTAGCATTTTAAAACCTAACATTTCTTGTGTTCTGGTGTGGGGAAAATATATCTTGTCGTTCCCCCCCCCCCCATTTTTCTTAATGGAAGACCACATGAAAAGGCAAGTTTAAAAATAATTTTGCAACCAAAATCACCATATGTTGATTGCTGGTTACTTCACTGGAAAATTGAAGGATGAAACACACATCTTTGCAACGCCAGATATCAACAAAAAAGAAGGCTTTCTTTATGGTATTGAAATGCCATCTCTGGAACAAGCATCTTGGTCCGCAGACAGTGTGCCTGCTGCTGAACTGCTGTCGCCTGACAGCCCGTCTTATCTGCCAAATTGCTCATTAGGCCTGGCAATTGTCACCTGCGCCTCCAGTTCATACTCCAGCAGGGAATAAACATCAGTCTGCTCGCACCATCCCCGGCAGCAAGCTCCCAACACCCCCTCAGTAGCCCGGCCCCCCCACCTGCCAACTCTCCAAACACACTCACCTTGTATACACACCATTATTTTTAAAATGTCAATTCGGCTTTCAGCTCTTAGAAGCTGGCTCAGCTTCAATAAAGCAAAAAATACAAAAGACAGAGAACATGCAACGTAAGCCCCGTATTACAATGTGAAGTGGGCTGGCCAATAATTCACTTAATTATTCACGCCAAGAAAGAACACATAAACAGTCTGAACGTAGTGAAGAACGCTCATTTCAGGGAGTATTTCTGAGTGCACAGGTGACAAGAGAGCAGAGCACAGGAGTCCTCTTCCAATGGGATCTGACCCATCCAACCTTGATTGTAAGTCTGAAAGGAGAGTACTCCAGTTTATAAATAAACAATAGAGGTACTGTGGCAACCAGAACAAAGAGGTAGCTGAGAGTACTCCAGGCTCTCTGTCTTTGCTGCTTCCACTGATCCCTGCCAATGAGCGCTCTGACATTCAGAGGCGGATCCATACACAAAAAAGATACAAAAGAGATACTTTGTGGGCAAAAAGCACCAAAGATATGAAACAGAATGTCTGAAACCCCATAAAACAACTTCTGATGGAATACTGTTTTTCATTTTGCAGAAGTAAAATATTCACCACCAACCCTGCAATTAGCTAGAAAATTACAATAATTACAGCAATTTTGTATCCCATCTCCAATCCAATTAATAGATATATGACCTTGTCAACATGTAATAATCAGATTGCATCTACAACAAAACTGGATGGGTTTTATATGCTGAATAGAACTTGCACAGTAAGAAGGTAATTATTTGAAATACTGAGAATGCCATTTGTATGCCATGCTCCACTTCACAAGTTAAAAGGAAATACAATAGGAATATTATTTCTATTTTCAATATATGTTTAAATAAAATCCGGAAAATAGTTCTAATACCAGGTAATGTTAAGAGAATAGGTCTCTAAACCAAACATCTTGGATCTCGTAGCAAGACAAAACCAATCCGTGTATTATTGAGTAAGAAAAAAAATTTAGAGTTCAAGAAAGAGGCGGCGGGGTCGGGGGCACCTAACTTTATGACACAAGCCTTGTACAGCAGTTCTTGATGTCTCTGTAAAAGTTTTCAAAGTTAGGGAGCTAGTAAAATCTTACCAATTAGTTAAAGAGCACCATTTTCAGCAACATTTTGCCAGACATGGATAAAAATTAACTATAAAATTAACATAGCTCAGAAAGGTTAAAATGTTAAAAGACAATCTAATCGGATACTTTGTTTCTCAAATTTTCTACAGCAATTCTATTTCTAGGACTTCTTCCATCACTAGGGCATATGCCACTGCCAAGGAATCTCGAATCTTCAGTCTGGCTCTTCCAAAGGAAATATTAAATCAGTATTCTGGGATGAAAAGAAATCCTGCCATCATTCTAAAGCCAGGCTACCCCCAGAATGTCTGATCTCTATAAAAAGGCTTTGAGAATTAAAAAAGAAAAAAATCATAAGTGGGGGAAAAAAAATGCTAGACTTGGTCTCAGTGATCTGCTCCGGAAACTGTGCTCCTGAGCACAGTAGATCCCTCTAAAACTGGATTTGTGAACAATAAATATACAGTTAAACATCTACCACGGAACCGTGAGTTTCAGAGAACACGGTTCCACTTTGACCCTGTATGAAAGCACTCCACCCCACCTACCTAAGAAAGGCAGTGTTTCCTATCCAGGAAGACACGTCCTATTTACTTGGGTTCCGTAACTCCTCACGCCTTTAGAACATCCATAACTACTGGCTTTGCACTCAAGAGACATCATCATCACCATCGTCTGTCTATAATCTCCTGTTACTCTAGTGCTTGTCGTGTGTCAGGCACTATCAGGAGGTCAAACATCTCATTTACTCTTCACAGTTCGGGGCCAGGTTCCTGGAGAAGAACGAACTGAAGCTGAGTGAGACTGCTGACCTTGCATGATGTGGCTTTGCCTTATTCTTTCTGAACCATGAATATGCTAAACCACCATCCTAGGAAGGAGTATCTGCACAGCAAGCTCATGTTAAAAGCATAAAGTAGACTATACTCCCAAACTTATCAAAAGTCTGGTTGGAAAAAAAAAAAAAAAAAAGAACATTTACTCAGGTTATCCATATCTGCTTATCTTTAAATTGAAGTATACCTATCTATGCCTGAAGGATGCAGAGACCTTCCAAGAAATGCCAGAACAGTTCAAAGGGTTTGTTGTCAAATCACCATATTCCTTATGCACCACTCCCTAAAATGGCATTACTGGCCTGAAAACTGCTGCATTTCTCCAGTGTGGACAGTCCTAAGGCAGAGAAGGTCCAATGCCCAGGGCCCACAGCACTTCTGGAGGCCCAAATGTTTTAAATTACTTTTTTTAATCAGAAGGGAAAAATGAACTTTGGGAGGAAAACAAAATGTTTTAATTTTTTTTCTCACATCATAGGAAAATACTTCCACAGTTTTCTTGGCTTCCATCAATTTTTTATGGAATGGAGGAGATAAGTTAACTCATTCATAGGAAAATTATTACTTTATTTCTTCAAGATAAATTTTGAGGCTTATTTATCTGAAATCCTTTATTAACCATGCCCCTAAGTGGAGTTGATTATTCCATCACTGAACAAATCTCTACATATTGTTGGTTTCTTTATTTCCGTATCTGAAAAAGAGGAAGAACATAAACTCCTTGATGGCAAGGACTAGGCCATATTAACTCGACTCTGAACTCTGATCGCCTAGCACAAGGCCTGGCCAGCACAGACCGACTGTTGTTTTATTTCTGAATGAATGGTATTAATACTGTAGAAAATGACTCATATGTATTGGGTAACTTTCACATAGTCACCAAACCTTGTATTTAGTAGATGTTTAACACGCATTTACCCAGTGCCTGCCAAGGCCATAAAATCTAAATAACGTTAGCAAATAAAATTCAGAGCTTCTTGCTCTGAATATTTGCATATTTTCTCACTGATGACTGCAAGACAACACATATGCTTCAAATATAACTTCCTTTTCTCAATTAAAACAAGGTAAAAGAGATGTTTGGGGTTGAAAACAGCATTTAAATTTTAACACACAGAGCCAGCCAAATATGGGTGGTGGTGGTTTAAAAATCTTGTTGAGTCAGTGAAGTCAAAAGATATAAATGGGGGACTTCCCTGGCGGTCCAGTGGTTAGGGCTCGACGCTTCCAATGCAGGGGGCCTGGGTTCGAGCCCTGGTCGGGGAACTAGGACCCCACGTGCCACACAGCGTGGCCAAAAAGTAAAAAATAAATTTAAAATAAAGATATAAATGGATGGGCAGCAAGCCATCCAAATTCTTCTTAACCTAAAGACAGGACTGGCCTTTCCTCCAACACATTTTTAAGGTGCAGCTAAATTAAAGGTGCACCTTGCTTTGTAAAACACATGAATAAAAAAACCACAACAGTAACACAACAAAAAGCTCTGTATTTCATTATATACATTAAGGTGTAATTACTCACATAAAGACGCTGTTTTCCAAACATCAGGCACCTATGAATCCTTGTACTCCTGTTTCATTAAAATCTTCTTTAAATAAAAACTAGGCAATCCATTTCTTAAACACAAGCTTGTTCCAAGCAGATAATCATTAAGGCATGGACTTAATGAGCTAGTGTACAATAAAAGAAAATGACCTGCACACTCCCTGCATATTACTTCATATACCATACATGGTACACACCTCACCTTTTGAAAAACACTGCCCAAAGTAAATCCTACATAAGATTTTTTAAATAGTGTATCCATGTAGTAATCAAATGTTACTTCCACAAAATCAGTTTAAAATATATTTGTTCATGTATGTGCACAAACAACCTACGTCTCCTGGATATAAGGAAAGGTCCAGCTAAAACACCTTACAGTGGCTGTTCCTATCCACGCTTCCTTGGAAACATTTTCCACTGTGCCCAGCTCTCGCTACGATTATTCTTGTCCAGGTGACAGAAAGCAATTTTAGAAAGTGGTTAACATTGGTCTGCAACCATACACGATCCCCTGGGCATCACGTACATATCCCATCATGCAATGTGCCTTTCAATCCTCTACATCTCTATATGGCATACTTTCCCTTTTCTGATGGGTCGTCAGATTTGTTAACTGTTAAATTGACGTTCTTTCCTTATTCCCTATATATATATATATATATATATATATATATCCTCAAGGGACAGTGGAAGCAGAAATAGTTTATGAACATCTAGAAGCAAATTACCAAAATGCTACAGACTGCTACCAATGTGAAAAGTGGGGACAACGATGCATTTTATAAGAATAAACTATATATTCTAAAAATTATCTAACTATAGTCTATATATTAGTTTATATATTATTATATATTATTACCTGTCTCTATGTGAAGATCTACTGAAGACTACCAGTAACATCACATAAGACTAAATTTTCCACTTGAAAAACTGAAATGTTTCTAGATAGATGTGCGTAAAAGATGAATGATTTTTAAGTTATAAATTTCTTGAAATAGGCCTTCTTAGTCTTAACAATTGCTCAATGATAAGATTATACAATTACAAATGCTAAACAGAATGTTTAGCAGAAATTCTTCACTGTAAGCTTGGCAGGAATGGCTACAGAATTCTTCAAGCTAGTGTCCCGGAACTTGGGCACTAGGAATCCTAGGATTCCTACTATAAACTCACTAAGTCCAATATTTTCGTTCCTTGAGATGGTATCTAATAGCAGCTCTTCCAGATCCCTGAAGATAACAATCCCTGAGGTCCCTTCAGCCCCTGGTCTCCAGATAAAGTTCAAGTAACTGTTATAACCAAGCTGATGGTCAATCCAACACACTGTGTTTGGTTTCAATGGAAGGATGTCGATTATTTCTATCTGTTCTAGCGTTCATACAAAACATATGGAAAGAAAAATGCAGGTAGTATAACTTTAACTATTATCCTTATTTACCTTTGGTGAGCAATTAAAAGTCTACCAGTCCGAAGTAAAGTAAGGCCAATCTATGAAAACGTAAAGAATCTTGCCTCGCTCTCTTGCAAAAGACACTCGCCCAGGTTCTAAACTTAATCAGGTTTTGCTATAAACAGACAATGAACTCCATTCACAAGAGCACGGCTGGATAACACAGTCGGCGCCCCCGTAAGTGAAGACGAAATATGCACTCACTGGCACGGAGGACCGAAGGGGTGACCTCGATCTCACTCGTTGCTTGGTAAGGCTGGAACGCTGAAACACTGTTGGTGCCGAGCTCACTGCCAAACATCTCCGGACTCTGGGTGCCTGTGGAGCTGGCACTGGTGCCATCACCTCCATGATGCGGGTCTTGCTCATCAAACACCGCTACCAGCTAGAAATGACAGGTAAATTTGCAATTATAAACAAAGGCATTTAAAATGACAACCAAACACTTACACCACCTTTGAGGTAAATCTACAGAGGAAAAATATGGATAGGTACACACCCAGGAATGTTATGTTTTAGGAAAAGAAACTTCAAAGAAACAGTCTTGCCCTGAGTTTTGATGCTTTACTTTTATATTTCTAAGTCGTACACTTCATATGCAAAATTCTCTGGGTGAAAATAAAAAAATAAAATGGTTTTATATCACAGAATGCTAAAGGGGATGGAGTGGATTTAAATCTTTTTGTCAATGATATATCAAGTGGAAAAGAAAGTGCATATATACCTATATATAATGCATATACATGATATATAGTTTATACAGCAAAAGGTATAAGGGACCCTTCGTATAGGAAGAAAGGTATATTAACAACCGTGCAGCATCTGCTTGTTTGTCCCTAAGAAACACAGAAAGGATACAAGAAACTAATGAGACGGGTAGGCTACAGGGAGTTAGTAGGAACAGGGTTGAAAGAAAGAGAGAATGGGAACAATGGTGGAGATAATGGGGCGGTAACACTTTTCTGAATATATTTTTCTGTAACTCTGACTCTTAGAGCCAACATAATGATTCAAATACCTAAAAGAGAAATAAATAATTGAAATCGACCAGGAGGCAAGGTGGGGTCTGGGGGTCGGGAATCTAAAATGGAGCACAAACAAATAAACCCAACTATGTTACAAATGAAAAACAGAACCACAACGAAAAGGGTGGGGAAGAAAAGAACTAAGTCACTTTATAAAACTGTATTTTTTCACTGTTTAATGTAAGGCTAAAGGCAAAAAGAACCTTCACAGAAATACTGTATTCTAGTTAGTAAAGTTGTTCCTTACAAGCGCGTGGTTCAGAAACTCATACTACTCCTCCTACTCCTCCTCCTCACACACACGCACACACGGCAGGAATGAATGAAAAAGAAAAATATTTTGGATAATGAGAGCCAGAGTTCTCACCACCAGAAACAGAAGTTACAAGCAAGGAAATATACTGTAGTATTAGATTAGAATTAGAGGCATCAATATGAACTTGTAGTTTTTATAAGTAGGTAGGCAGACGGGTATGGATGGATGTGAATACATGTGTCCTAGCTCTGTCCACTGAGAGATCCTAGAAGCAATGACATTGCTTCAATGTCAAATTGCTGGTCCAAGAACCAATGAACACAAGTGGCCAGATCATGGTTTCTAATACTATTCTCCAATAAATGAACTAGAACTCCTTAGAAAAATAGTTAATTCCAGGGTTGGGGACAGAGAAAATACATGATGAGCCTGGAACACCTTGTGATGCTAAAGAACACATCAAAGGAAGCACATCAAAGGGAATTAGGGCCAACCTTAAGGAGCTCCCAAGGGCCAAAACTATTTGGGACACTTGTAAACGATCAAATAATGATAGTATTAGATTATAACCCGAGATAAACTAAACATCTGTGAGTTCATAATGATATAAGTAAATAATCGAAGAAATAAATAAACAAATGGTGGAGAATGGACAGCTTTTCCTTCCTGGAGCATCCCAATTAATAAATATAGAAAAAATAACTAAAAGAGAAATTATCACTAGGCAACCTCCACAGTCAGAACCATCTCAGGCAAGATCTACCAATGGATGCTAACGTTAATGGGTGAGAGTATGGTGATATCTCCCCATAAGATGCTTTTTAATCAAAAAGAGAAAGTAGTGTCTGCGGGCAGAAACTTGGCAGACAGCACTTCACCAAGTGCTGTCACTTCACTTCATCAACATCACGTACCCTCTGAAAAATGCATTGAGAAGTATACAACGTTATTTCCATGGTACTCTTGTCCCAAATGCATAACTTTGGTATAATCGTGAGGAAACATCAGACAAATCCAAATTGAGAAACATTCTGTAAAATAACTACTACTCTTTAAAAATACCAAGGTCGGGAAAGTAAAAGGCTGATGAAACTGTGTACATTGGAGGAGACTGAGGAGAAATATGAACAGCATGCGGTGTGAGCCCCTTGCCTGGCTCGTGGGCTAGACAAAAGGCATTAGTGGGAAAGAGGCAAAATTCAGATGAGGGCTATAGATTAGTGAGTAGTATGGACTCAATGCTATTCGTTTCCTAACTTTGATAACTACACTATGATTATGTTGGATGTGAACATTAGGGATAGATGAAGGGTATATGGAAGCACTCTGTACTATTTTTGTAACTTTTCTGAAATATAAAACGATTTCAAAATTGAAAATTTTCATAATACAAAGCATAACAAAGTACCATAAAAATTAAAATTCAACCTATTTCTTCTTATAACTAAACAGTGGCAGCACTTCTTTAAAATCTCAAAGAGTAATAAAGTTCTAAGGCACAGAACACCTTGGTCATTCACGCTCCAATCCCATGCCTGGCGAACTAAGCTCAGCCTTCCAAGGAGAGAAGAGTCAGGACTGCACACAAAAAGAACCACACCTTCTGCCTCCAATCCAAGCCTTTTCAACGCCAATACTCCGGTCAGTTAACAGACCAAAAGACGTATTCACAGGATATGAAAAGTATTTATAATTACAGTTTATCATTTTGAACAAATGCTATTGACATCAATCAATTCATAAGACAAAAAAGAAAACCACCATAAGGTCATAGAGACATGAGACAAACAGGAAGCTCAGAATCCTGCTGGGGCATCTTATATAATTAGCTGATTAAACAATCTGAAGGAAGGTTAAGTGGTAAGAAGAAATTAAAGTCAGATGAATAGTTGGGCCACTCAACTTTATAATAAGCAACATCAGTGGGAAAAGAAATCCTTAGCAGTTATAAAAAATGGAAAGGTGTTTGTATATATACACTAAAGTTTCCATATACAGTATATGTGTGTGTGTGTTGTAGGTATATATATGTATGTATATATACATATATATAATCAGCCTGTTTATCTGACAAGCATCTCCCCATATTAGTAACACAGACATTCTACAGATCAGGGGTCAGCAAGCATTTTTCTTAAAAGGTCCAGATAGTAAATATTTTTGGAGCTGTGCAATTCAAACAGTCTCTGTCACAACTATTCTACTCTGCACTGTAGCATGAAAACAGCTGTACACAATACATGAATAAATGAGGATGACTATGTTTAAATAAAACTTTATTTACAAAGCAGGCAGTGGACCAAACTTGACCCTCGGGCCGTACTTTGATGATCCTGCACTAGATTGCTCATCCCTCTAGTAACATCCAATTTAAATTTTTCAATTTGGGAAATAAAACAAGAAGTCAAGGTACCTTGGTAACCCTGATAAGCTAACAATATTCATTTCAAGCTCTTCATCAGGATTTTGAATTTCTGTACTTGATTTTAATTTCATCAGACTTCTCACAAGGTGTGTGGCTTAATATGCATTTTGAAGTTATTAAGTTCTGACATTTTGGCGCTTAATTGGAAGCAAATGAAATTCAAGTTTTGTTATTAACTTTTCACAATGATGTGTTCTCTCAAGAATCAAGTCCTTTCTGCAAACTGAAAATGGAGATTGAAAATTACAAAGAACGAGTCTTAAATGCCACACATGATGGAAGAACTTATACACTATATTAGTTTCAATAATTATCTTCAGCATTTTTAGAAAACACAAGAATTATGAAATCTGGACTGTGCCACGAACAAATGCTGTTTGAATTTCAGTGGCAGAATCACAGTTGGTGATTTGCAATATGCCAATAACATACAATTCTACAGCTTTCATTTAAACCAAAATTTAAGTGCCAGGTGCAGACATAAAGTAATTTTGTGTTAAACTGGGAAGGATATATGATTTTAGAAAATCTACTCTACAAGAATACACAGTAGCACAGCAAAAGAAAACGAGACCTTCACAAAAACATCACATATTAAAAATCTCTATCATGTCCTTCAAAAAATAAAGGAAATGTCTTGCTTTTAAATTTGTGAAACGTGACTCAAATCCATATTTTAACAGATGGAATCTTCACTGCTGTCCATGAAGTAGACTGTTTTTGAAAGTTCACTTTAACTTTCAATAGTTATTACTTCATTGCTCTTCTGATCCATTCACCCATCCAGTCTCCACAAGAAAAGACAGGCAGAATTTAGGATAGCACCCACGATGACCCACCTAGAAATAAAACTCCTAACTTGGCCACACATTTCCACCTCCCTCAGAACAAGTCATTTCAGCTGCCTGAGACATCAGAACCCTCCAACAGAAAACCCATTTCGTAAACATCACATGCAAATGCATACATAAACCACTTGGATCAAGGGTGGCCTCTTTCATGGATAAAAATATGAGCTAAAAGCCCAGAACTGTGTGTAGCCATGTGGCTAAGAGCATAGAATTCACAAAGAGAACTACATTCAAAACCAGCTCTGACCTTACTTCTTAGATGGATGTTGGCCTAATCCACTGGCCTCTCGGCCATTTCTAAGCCTTACTTGTCCTCATCTGGAAAGAGAATGGTGATTGTGGTAGGCAGAATAATGCCCATGACTGTCCACACCCAAATCCCCAGAACCTTCCATGGCAAAAGGGACCTGAAGATGTGATTCAGATCAAGGACCTTAAAACAGGGAGACTGTCCAGGATTATCCAGTGGGCCCCAGCTAATCACAGGAGTCTGGGTAAGTGGAGACCCTTTCCCAGCTGTGGTCAGAGGGAGATATAACACTGGTTAGAGAGAGATTACACTTCTGGCTTTGAGGACGAAGCCAGGGAGCCGTGAGCCAAGGAACGCAGGGGCCTCTGGAAGGCAAGAGAATGAATTCTCCCCTAGGGCCTCCAGGAAAGAATGCAGCTCTGCTCCACCTTGACGTTACCCATGTCAGACTTCTACCCTACAGAGCTACAAGTTAATAAATGTGTGATGTTTTAAACCACTAGTTTGTGGTAATTTGTTATGGCAGCAATGGGAAACTAATCTAGTGCCAAGACCTCTCCTCCTGGACTTGTGATAAATAAGAGAGAAGGCGTGTCGACTTTCAGAACACAAGCGCGTGCTTACTGTTAGCTATTATTAAGTGATAGTGTGGTGGTTGATAAATATATACTTCTGGAAAACTGAGGATCAGTTTCAAGAGTAACTACAGACTGAGGCAAAGTTCTTCGATACACCAATAATAAGAGGGGAAAACAACAGGAAAAGGAAAGGAGAAGGCTTGCTAGAAAAATTCAACATCACAATAAGCACAGAGTGAAGTTCTTCTGCAGGTGCCCTCCATCCTCCCCTCAACCCCTCACACAAACACAGAGCAGCTTTTTACATCTCATTTCACTGAAAAGAAAACTGAGACTCAGAAAAATTAATATGACTAGAGCTTAGCTATAAGTATAGAATGAACCTGAAATTGGAAGTCAAACCCATCCAACTTCAGAGATCTTATTTTCTCCCAACCTCACTGCCCTGGAGCATCTAACAAGTCAACAGCAAGGTCTTCTAGGAAACTCCAGGCTATGAGCACCTACAAGTCTTGGAATCGAATTCTATTCATTCTTGATTAACTAAAGCTAACACCCCACCTTACCAAGTTAACATAATTTTGATACCACTACCTAAAACTTTCTGAACATATCTGAGGGTAACCATGCTAAAGATATCATCACTCAGTCTTGATCAGAAGAGCTTTTTAAAAGAATCAAAAGATCTTGCAGATTCTGTCTTCATACAGGAAATGGCAGGGGACGTAAGTCAAGTAGTTGCTTAAGTGAGGTCGCCAAGACTCTAGGCCCAGAAGCCACACGCCCTCCAAAGCCATTTTACTGCCATAGTCCTTGAGTCATCCATCTGTCTCTGTTGATTTCTTCATGTAAGGGCTGCACATATCCAGAAAAAGTTGATTATTATGGGCCTCATGAACATCTTTTGCACACTCAACATTAATATATCGAATTGTTTGACTGTGAAATAAAGACCTGTAACTCTTTAGAAAGGCATCATGTTTCCGGCCCTGGAGAAGGTCCAAAGTATGTGGAAAAATACTAAAAATGACACTGAACTTGAAGATGCCTTTAAGACCCTTTCTTCACCTAAGGAACATGATTGGCCTCAATGAGTAAGCCAGATTCCACTGAATCACTTCATCTACGGTATCAAAGCAAAGTCGGCAAGAAACACAAAAGACAACATGCACTTGATTTTGCTTCTGGTGGGGAACTCTCTGTGTTTGCCACATTTTCCAATATTCTTCCTAACACGAGACTATGATGATGATGCTTCTGAACCCCCAAGATAACGATGGCATCACATAAAACAACACACCTCTGAACAATGGCAGGGAGGTTTCATAGGCAGATTTGCCTGTAAAGAATAAATGCAACAGAGAGAAAATGCAGTAAAAAAGTGAGAGCTCTATCACAGTATAACATTCCAAAAAACTAACAATAAAAAGCAAGTGGTTGGAGATAACATGTGTTTTATGACGGAAGTAAGGCTGTTCCATAACATACAGTTCTAAACTATCACTATTCCAAAAATGACTTTTTCTTCCCATAGGTCAATCTAGGAGTTTCTATAGTTAGGATCACACATATCGATACCTTTACTTTTTTTTTTTTTTTGCCCTTTGACTCAAGGATACACCTTTAAAAACATGGTAGGGAATTCCCTGATGGTCCAGTGGTTAGCACTCGGCGCTTTCATTGCCGGGGCCCAGGTTTGGTCCCTGGTCGGGGAACTAAGAATCCACGAGCTGTGGCACAGCCAAAAGAAAAAAGAAAAGGAAAACTAAGAGACACTAGCACGGTTATATAGATTAGTGCAGTATGTTATCTACTCACAAGAAGGGAACCTAACGAGATAAATATTTAACAGTGTCATTTCAAACAATATACCATGTAGGAGGGGGTAAGACATTCCCTACCTGAACAATCAAGGAGACCAACACCATCACAAGCTTCTACCTGTGGATGATCAAATGTTACTGTCCCACAAGAGCTAACAGCATCCTTTAAGAAGGTAATATTTCATGGACAGAGATGCTTAATAAAGATATTGTGCTTCATCTGGAAATCACAGTGAAATCTATTCACCTATGACACTCCCCAGCTTATATTTCAGAGCTGGGATTTAATTCTGCTGTCCCTCAGGGTGACACACTGTGTCACCCACTGAGCCTTCAGACTAATTAGATTCCCAATTTAAGAGTTATGCTCAACTAATAGCCTTGAGTGTATCAACCGCAAACCACAATGAACACATGCAAATGCTGTAGCCATCAGCTGGCTGACCCACTTGTCAGACATAATGTAAACCCCTCCCCCTCCCATCCCCGTTACCAAGGGCCACTGTTCCGTTTGTACCCATCCATGAGGTTACAACTACGTTACACTATTGTTGAAGTGTTAATAACAAGCAAGACTGCACAGTAAGACAGAACAAAATGAATCTGAAATTGGCTAATCACACACATATGGGTTGACACCAAACTGGAGGAGGTAGCATTTGTTGTGATTTTACCATGAGCACATGCAGCTTCCCCTCAAAGAGATGACGGTAAAACTGGGAAAGAAGCCCTATGAACCTCAGAATCAAAGGTAATGATGTAATAATGAATTACTGTGTAGACATGGGCCAAAAAAAAAACTATTAAATCAGTTTGTAAGCTTTCTAATGACTGAACTCACTTTAATGACAGAGGCAACACTAAATCCTTAGTCATTCTCTGAGCCTTACTTGCTCTCATGGTTCATTAAAAACTCATTTAAGGGCTTCCCTGGTGGCGCAGTGGTTGAGAGTCTGCCTGCCAATGCAGGGGACACGGGTTCAGGCCCTGGTCTGGGAGGATCCCACATGCCGTGGAGCGGCTGGGCCCGTGAGCTACAACTAGTGAGCCTGCGCGTCTGGAGCCTGTGCTCCGCAACAAGAGGGGCCGCGATAGTGAGAGGCCCGTGCACCGCAATGAGGAGTGGCCCCCGCTCGCCGCAACTAGAGAAAGCCCTCGCTCAGAAATGAAGACCCAACACAGCCAAAAATAAATATAAAAATAAATAAATAAATAAATCAGAATAGACAAACCTGGGCTAAAAAACAAAAAAAAAAAAGCAAAAAAAAAAAAAACTCATTTAAATAAAGCTACAGTTTTACTGGTCGAGTAAGCAAAACAACAGCAAAAGAATATATTTGGGCCAGTGGTGTTTTATAATAGTAGTAATACAAGCTGTACTAATAAAAACAAGCTCACAACAGAAGGAGAATCTCAAGCTTGCCACTGAAAAACTTTAAATGTTATATAAGCATGATTAATTCTCTGCTTCATCAGCATTTTAAAAATTAAGTGTCTGATACAAAAAAAAAAAAAAAAAAACCCACACCAAAAACCGCAGAGCTTAGAAGAGAACTCTAAATGCCATGAGCACGCTGAAGGCGTAGCCACTTTCCCTCCCGCTAAGCTAAGAAAGGTGAGGAGCTGGAGTCCCTTCCCTGCACTGTACCTGGAGCCTCAACCTCAAATCTGTCTCAACTTCCAGCTCCGGGGCTTGAGAACTGAGAGGCAGCACGTCCTCTCCCGTGGGTGCCCTGCCCCCGTCTCCTTGCCACTGCCAACCTCCTCACATACATCTCTCCAAAAGTGAGCGAGGGGTGGAAACGGGATTCAACAACAAGGTGTTTTAATCTGTACACAATTTAGCTTGTCAATCAGTACGCGTTACACATTGACTCAGGAAGAGCTGCATTAACGAATTGTAAATGAGAGACTCCCCCAGGAGTGACTCCTTTGATGAATGCCATAGTCTGGGGGTTGGGGATCTAAGTTTAAAAATATATGTATTATTAATCAAAAGTCCAACATCACGTAGAAAACAGACGGGCACGATGAGACAGGCGAAAACCGTACACACACACAGAGCCTTTCAATCAATGCTTCACTCTAAACTGTGATTAAAAGGTCCGCGACGAAAACCCACAGCCCCAGCGATGCGACTTGAGCTTTGCGGAGTATGTATGCGTGAATGGCACTTCCCCTCTCTGTCCCACAAAGACATGGCATTGAACACGGACTCCACAGTCTAGGGCACCAGCCTCAACTATCCCCCACCCCTGAACCACAGACCAAAGGGATGAGAGGCTGCAACGTGATTGCTCAGCCCAGAAACGCAGCACCAGTTACCACCAGGCAGGACCACTGCTCATGCCCGCCGTCCTGCACTTCTGGATTTCTGCCTCCACTTGGTGAGTCTGCTGAAGCTGAGTTGGCACCTTGGTTAGGAAGCCCCTCTATTCTTTTTTACCTCCTCAGCTAGCCAGGTAAATTAAGCCAGGGCCTCTTCCACTGACCTGAAAACCTTGTCTCCGTATGCCCTCACCACCCCTGCACCTAGCAAGGTACAAACGTCTACATGAGAGGGGAGCAGGAGTCGATTTAAGCCTCAAGTCGCAAGGGCAGCCTCCCATCAACCTGTGCCCTAGACTCTGTGCTGTATGGAGTGCATATGTATCAGGTGATTCCAGGCTCACAGGAGAAATCTGCCACGGCTCATCAAATAACCACCTCACAGAACAATGCGTTCACATACTCTCCCTAAGCAACCCATCCCTGATTCCACTGTTGAATATATGACAAATGACTCATCACTAAAATTCCTTGCCAGTCAAATCCGGTGAACTATAATACTTTATTTTTTTGGCAGTGGGTAGCGGAAAACTTCCCATCCTAAAACAGAAATTTAAAGGATCACTTCCTTAGTTCTAAATTTTGCAACTTACGTTTAAAATTAGAAGCACGAGAAAAGAAAACTTGGCTCTGGTTCCATCAAGCCATCAGTACTGAGAAGGAGTTAAGCAGAAAGCATCTCGGCACAACGTTAGACCTAGAGATGGTGCAACAGAGGTAAGCAAATCATCATCTCTGGCATTTACAGGCAAGATCATACTTCCAACTGAAGGAACCCGCCTTGTTTCCAAGGCAACTTGCCATTTGTATAGGGGACTCACTTGGGGGTTAGTAATCCCTTAACTGCTAACTTCACAATTTGAACCAGACTCCTACTGATATCTTAGCTTCCATCTAAAAGCATCATCAGGAAAAAAGAGAGTTTAACTGCTTTAAAAGACAGGAATTCAGAAGATTCTATGGCATTCATTGACTTTGAGGAGCAGGAGAGGGACACAGGAGCAAAAGGTGACTAAGAAAAGCACAACAGAAGAACTGGGAGTCGCTGCTTCTCAGTCATTTGTTTCCCATTGAAGACGCATCAAACGCACCACTTCTGTTCACTCCAAGTTCTGAATGAAAGTTCAGTTTATACTGATATATAACAAAAAGTCAGCCTTCATTCTGACAACCACAAGCCAATATTAGCAAAAGATCAGAGTTCAACAAATTTGTTTTGTAAAATATAACACTAATGTTACATTACAAAATGCCTTTCAGTTTAATTTGCATGCAAAAAGACAAAGTGTGATTTTTAAATATCCACCCAGAGGCAAAGATGAAAAACTTCAAACAGTTTCTGACTCCTTTTTGCTACACTCATTATCTCACCACCTTCTACAAAGGAGAGATAACGTGTCCTTGACATTATCCCAAATTATCTTCAGTATGCAAGACAATGCTGATTAAATTAAGCTCATTTTAATCAGCTGGCAGGTTTATTCAAAAAGTAACTAAATAATAAAATTCTTTATAACAACTACTCTTCATTAGCATAACCTGCTTAGCAATGGTTTTTTAAAAAGCGAACACAGAATAAATACTAATTGTGTGTCAATCCTTTCTCCTCCATATTTGACAGATGAAGAAATACCTTAGAAGTTGAACATTTCCCCTAATCCACAAATCGCCTTAATACTAAAATTTCACACAAATCTTTTGAAATCCAGTGCCATCTAATGGATTTAGCCAAGCACAAAGAGTTTTGAAACCTTAATTTTTGGCAGAACATATTCTGAAGAAAGACAGAATCTCTGCTTTCCTTCCATTTACATCTCACAGAAAACCTCCCCATGGCTGACCTGGAACTAGGGTGGTGGGCGGGGGGCGGTCAAGTCAAGGTCATCCCATCATTTGCAGTGCCCTCCACTCCTTTCATAAGGGCGAGGTTGCCAGTCTTGGATGGGTTCCCCAGGACGACTGAGGCTCAGAGAGGTGACCCCTCCCAGCTGTGGGACCTGGACACTTCCACCACATTTTGGGTCTCAGTGCTGCATAGGGCTGTTGCATATGTTATTTTACTTAATTCGGAGCAAGTGCTTGGAAGGGTTCCTGCAGGTCGCAAGTACTCAATAAACGTCAGCTACCATGATGATTTCAGAGAGCGTCAAGAGATTGAGGTTATCACCCGAGGAAGATGAAGGGCTCCAGGACTAAGTTCAGCCATGTGAACTTCATCCTGAAAACCCTGGGGCAGCCCTGAGTGCACAGCAGTGTAATCTGCATTTCTTCTGCAGAAGGCTTGGGGGAGTCTGCAGAAGGCTTGGGGGAGTCTGCAGAAGGCTTGGGGGAGTCTGGAGAAGGCTTGGAGGAGTCTGGAGAAGGCTTGGAGGAGTCTGCAGAAGGCTTGGGGGAGTCTGCAGAAGGCTTGGGGGAGTCTGCAGAAGGCTTGGGGGAGTCTGGAGAAGGCTTGGAGGAGTCTGGAGAAGGCTTGGAGGAGTCTGGAGAAGGCTTGGAGGAGTCTGCAGAAGGCTTGGGGGAGTCTGCAGAAGGCTTGGGGGAGTCTGGAGAAGGCTTGGGGGAGTCTGGAGAAGGCTTGGAGGAGTCTGGAGAAGGCTTGGAGGAGTCTGCAGAAGGCTTGGGGGAGTCTGCAGAAGGCTTGGGGGAGTCTGGAGAAAGCACTGAAAGGGTAAACACGGCAGCTCGTCAGTCCAATGGCGAAGAAGTCAGGAGGGCCTAGACTCGTGGGAAAGCAGTGGAGTGAAAACACAATTAACACAAATAATTATTAAAACGCAAGGCTGAGACTTATTTAAAAGGCTTTGGTGCTTGGTGGGTGAGTGGCGCCTTGGAGGAGGGGGACAAATCTGAGATGTCTAGGCTTGGGCAGGGGGCAAGTATAAGGACGAAGAAGTTTGGGATGAAAAACGATGCATTCAGATTGAGGTACATCCAGGATCCAATTCCCAGTAGACACCTGCAGTTGGGGGTCCATGGTGGGAAGGGGAGTTCAAGACTAATGGCATGGAACTGGGCGATGTCACTGGTGGATGGTGGGTGAAGCCCGGAGTTTAGTTAAGGTCCCAATCTGGATGTGGAGCGTGTAGTGAAATCAGAACCAAACCGCCACAAAGCTGAGATTGCAGGCTTCTCTCCTCTTCCTCCAATTTCATTTTGGAAGAAATTTGAGAATTGACTAAACAATGTAAGTAAACTCAAGGAAACCAGGAAAGGGAAAGTATCACGGGGTAGTGATCAGTAGTATTTAAATACCACCAGGAGGCATATTAGCACTTTCTCAAGGAAGGTGACATCAATACATATTTTCAACAAGTGGGACCTAAAGCTACTGCAATACCCGTGCTAAAATAATTTCAATAATAGGGAATGAATGGTAAAAGAATAGGAAAAAAACTTAATTTTTAGTCCACTGATATACAAAAAATAGACACTCAGATATTTGTTCAAATAACACTAAGCAAATAAATTCGTCTTCACATTATGTTGTCTCAACAGATGAGGATTCTGTAAACAGTTCTTGGTTTTCTTGTGAAAAGGTCTATTTCTTTCATCTTCGTGTCCCACCCTGCTCCTGCCTGAAAGGTGCCCCAATAAATACATGATGAATTAATATCAGTTTGCATATCTATTTTGCAACCCCTTTGAAAAGTATAGGCAAGCTAATACCAGCAGCTCATCCACTGCAAGTCCTCAGGGCATCATGCCCTAACCTCACGCCTTTGCTTGCACACCCAGAAAACCACAGCCTGCAAGGAGAAAGAGATCAGTGCAGCCTGTACCGTAGTTCACGGAATGAGACCAATTACCCATGTCATCGTTCTCCTACTTTTTCAACACTCTAGCATCGAGATCTTACTATTTATTCTCTGAAGCCAGAAGTATTTTTGAAGTAGGCTGAGGCTAGAATCTCGGGAAACAGTAGGCTGATGCAAAACAAAGAGCCATGGACTTTCCCGGAGTCCCTGACCCTCCAGCTGCAGTTTCCGCCTTTCCTATAGGAAGGATCACAACTTGCACTGCTGATTATACAAGGCTGCACCGGCGTATAAGGCCCATCACCTACTTCACTTTACTTATTCTTTTACTCACACCGTGCACCTACTATGTGCCAAGAAATGAACGAAATGAAAGAATGAACCTTCTCCACAGCAAAAACAAAATGCACAGAGGCATTGAATTCTGCACGTAGTTGCAGCAGATTCACAGATCTCCCCTCTAAAAGAAGGAAGACAGAATTAAAGACACATTTTCTAACATTCAATTAAATATCAATACACATTTCTTAAATTCCATCACATCACTCTGATAACCACAGTTATATATTAGTGTAAATCTCTCCTCAATATCCTCAAATTCTCTTTATTTCCTTGAAGCATTCCTGCTACTTTCTCTGCCCCATCTTCCCATTTTACTATATAAATGTTCAAAGTTAAAACCCAGAAATAAGGAATCACTTTACATGGATTGTAATAAAAGAGAATCATAAACAAAATTCCTGACTATTGAAAAAATGTGGGACTTCCCTGGTGGCGCAGTGGTTAAGAATCCGCCTGCCCCAATGCAGGGGACACAGGTTTGAGCCCTGGTCCAGGAAGATCCCACATGCCGCGGAGCAACTAAGCCCATGTGCCACAACTCAACTACTGAAGCCCGTGTGCCACAACTACTGAAGCCCGCGTGCCTAGGGCCCGTGTTCCGCAACAAGAGAAGCCACCGCAATGAGAAGCCCGTGCACCGCAACAAAGAGTAGCCCCCGCTCACCACAACTAGAGAAAGCCCGCACGCAGCAACGAAGATCCAACGCAGCCAAAAATAAATTAATTAATTAATTTTAAAAAATAAAATAAAATAAAAAATGTGATTACAGTAACAGCAGCAGCCGTAGCAACCAAGTGATACTAATGACAGGAGCTGACCCTTCTTATCCTCAAAATACAAAGAGCACTGCTGTCACACCCAGGGAAACGAGAAACCTACAGGGTTGCGTTAACTGGCTGTGGTCCACCACCACTTGTAATTGGCAAAACCTCCCAAGTGTGCTTGAAGCCAATGGTTTCACTCTGAATCCCTACAGGACAAACATTATTTCCCACAGATCACATTTCCCTGTAAAAGGATCTCACACCTTTTTAGAAGACAGTATCCACCCCCAGAAAACCAAACACCACTGGGGGATCCTGAATTCCAGGGTCCTTGGTTGAACCTCTGCTGTGACACCTTGCCCCGTCTGTACGTCTGTACAGTGGTCTCAGCGCATCACCCTGCTCTCCCCCGATGAAGTCAACACAGTCAATACCTTGGACACGATATAAGGAATTTAAAACAACAGTATGAATGACCCAAGGACTGAAAGAAAAGGTGAGAGAGACAACAACGTAGAAGAAAGTAACAACAGGAAACCACCTGCAAGCTGAGGAGACCCCGGGGATTCTGGATCCGGTGGCAAACCAACCCAGAACCTGACTGTTATGGGGCCCACACTCCTCACCAAGAGTTTTATCTCTGAAACCACTGAAAATGCTGGAAATGTCATAATGATCCAGAAGCTGGAAACTGCTCAGACAATAATATCACTGTCACACACAAGAGACCCCACAGACCGTACAGTCTGTCTACACAGGCATGATAGCAAATGCAGAAAAGGCCACGACTGGGACATTTAAACACAGTTCCTACAACCTTGCAAACTAGCCTAAAAGAAAGGAAAATACAAACTCCCAAACTGGCCAAATTAGTGCTTATTGTAAAACACAAATCTAATTAGACACTTAACATCAAAATTGCCAGAAATAAACACACACTTCATGTAAACAAACCATTAATGGGCTGTTGCTTTTTCTTTGGAAGAAGCACATTATTTATGTACTGCTGCCACCTTAAAACTGGCCTGACAATCCTGTCAGACAGTGAAACACACTTAGGCAAGTGGTAAATTAGGAGGGGGAAAAAAAGTCACTTCACAAATTGTGACATCACTAAGTGTCATAAATGAATAAAACAGAATGTTGCACAAGACTGTATAAAGACAAGATCTTTATTCAATACTTTCACCTAGAAAGAAAGGCTGAATTAAACTTCCACATGTGATGAAACTATAAGTTCACTTATCAGTTTCCCCTCATAAAATAACAGTAATGGAAAACCCCTCAAATTAGTGATCCAGAGTTCCTGGTGTCAAATATTCCCAGTGGAGCCTTCAAAACCACAAGAGAGTCAAGAAATCTGAGCGGCAGCTTGCACGGGCACTCCGGGAAGACTGGCCGCTGTGCCCTAACCTGGCCGTCTTCCTGGAAGCTACCACCAGGTGACATCCCTGGGATGCACGCTCCCTGATAAACAAGACACAACACGCGTGCAAAGAAATGGGTCTGACTGATGAGAATCTAACGAAAGCTGTCTCTGTCACAGGACTTGAAAGAAAAGAAGCTTTGCAAAGACACAACACCAATACTCCAAGCACTCTGGAAAGCACTTCCACCCCGGGAATTTGCTCTTCGGAGGCAGCTGTCAGCTTCATTCCACTTCCTGGAGGATGAGCTCAGGGGCTGGACCCCAGATATTGCGGTCTCTGTACCATCAGTGCCAGGCGGGACACAGGTGCCAGGGTGAACAGAGCAGCAGATCTGCAGGGGTGAAGCCCTGCGAGAGGCGGGGCCGAGAAGCTGGGCAGAAAGAATGAAGCACAGAAAGAGTCTTCAAGAGCGAAGGAGAGTCACCTGGCCAGAGGCTGCAGAGGAAGAAGAGGGAGGCGGGGCCACGGCCCCTCCTGCAGGGCAGCTGTGATCCCAGGGGGAGGGCTGCTGAGTTTCCACCCTCTTTCAAATGGAGAAAGCAAACGCACAGGTTCTCATAGACCTGGAACAACAATCCTTGATTTGCAAACAAATAATACAGCTTCACAATGCCTTATCCACGATTCCAACATCAGATGGCTCCAGAAACGAACCTGTTTTTGTAAGTTTCTGAGAAGCATATTTGCTGGCAAAACCGAATCTGGACCGATGCAAGATTATTTATAATATGCATTTACTCGCATATTGGTGAGAAGGCACGTGTCCCCGCAGAGCCGTCAATGATTGGACTACAGAGTTCTGCCTTCAGCATCACAGGGGATGTTACATGTTCTGATCACCTTCCCTACTGCCTTTCTAAAATGGGAAAGAATCTGGACTCTAACGTCTGGCCGTTGGGATTTCAGGCCAAGGCATCGTGGCGCTCTCAGTGGTGTGCTGGCTCTCGAGAACTCACGGTTAAATTTTCAGGAATTCTGCAAACCCACTGTTAACATAGTCATCATTAAAATTTACTTATGCAAACTTACAATTAAATAAATTCAGTTAAAATCAAAGGTAAAGGGCTTCCCTGGTGGCGCAGTGGTTGAGAGTCTGCCTGCCGATGCAGGGGACACGGGTTCCAGCCCTGGTCTGGGAAGATCCCACATGCCGCGGAGCAACTAGGCCCGTGAGCCACAACTACTGAGCCTGCGCGCCTGGAGCCTGTGCTCCGCAACAAGAGAGGCCGCGAGAGTGAGAGGCCCGCGCACCGCGATGAAGAGTGGCCCCAGCTCGCCGCAACTGGAGAAAGCCCTCGCACAGAAACGAAGACCCAACACAGCCAAAAATAAATAAATAAATAAATAAATAAATAATTAAAAATGAATATCTGCTTAAAAAAAATTGTCTTTTAAAAAAAAAAATCAAAGGTAAGAAATAAATAAAAACTCACCCCTTCTTAATTACACTACTGCGTTTCACTGCTCTCTGTGGTCTGAGGATATGCATGTCTCTCTCATCCACAGGGTGGAAATGTTACATAATGGTATAAATGGTGTGTTTCCAACTCCACGCTCACTGACGACGTCACACTGGTTCTTGAAATGGGCCGTGGTAGAGCATTCACACCACAGAAACCAACAAACTCTACAAATCAGTGGGTTATTGAACATTTACAGGCACATCTGTGCTTTAGGCTCTCTTGACACTCTGAAGACAAAGATGAACCATGAGTACCTCACAATGGTAGAGCTCAGAACGGGCTCCAGTGCACAACAGACAGCGTAGAAGGGGAATTTGAGAGACATCTATGGAGCAGAAACTTCAGGAACCCCAGGGCCCTTTTCCCAGGGTTCTGTTAGCAATCAGAGAACAAGCCCTGCAGGCAGCCTCCTTCCTGGCCTCCTACCCCATTCCCAGGGCATTACTTAGAGGTCAGCTCCCAACTGCCAGCAGGCATCAGGGAGGGATTAACCATTTTATTCAATGTTAAGGCCCCAGGGCCTCAACCTGTGCCTTGCACATAGTAGGTACACAGTAAATATTTACTGAAGGAATGAATGAATCCTCCAAAGCACCTTGTGGTCCAATACACGCTGTATTTCAAATCCCGTAAGGTAAGAAAAAGTGCCAAACAAACAGACCATTTGCTAAACCTCTTCTAGTAGAAGAATTCATGAGGTGAAAAAAATGAGTACTCTATTATATTTATAAAGATAGAAGTATATGAAATTTCCTTTGCTTTCTGATTTAAGTAAGTAGTTTTGCTTGAGTCTGAAATCTATTACTTGCAATATTGTTTCTATGAAAAAAACAACAGAGTTCTAAATAACTGATTTTAAAATGAGGTTTTAGAGCACAAATCCAATTCCTAAGTTGGAGATAGAAGCCTAAATATATAGTCACCATAGCAACTTTTTCACAAGCTCTCATAGTCTTAATTTGAGATGCAGGTAAAATTTTAAAGAAAAAAAAACCCACCATTCAAAACAATTAAATAATCAAAACATTCCATAAAGACATATTCACAATAATATAGAAAATATAGGAGCCAATTTTTCAGGAGATAAAGTTAATGTTTCTTTCCTAATCTTAATACATTATTTTTTTTTAATTTTATTTTTTATTTATTTATTTATTTATTTACTTATGGCTGCGTTGGGTCTTCGTTTCTGTGGGAGGGCTTCCTCCAGTTGCAGCAAGCGGGGGCCACTCCTCATCGCGGTGCGCGGGCCTGTCACTATCGCGGCCTCCCTTGTTGCGGAGCACAGGCTCCAGACGCGCAGGCTCAGTAATTGTGGCTCACGGGCCCAGCTGCTCCGTGGCATGTGGGATCTTCCCAGACCAGGGCTCGAACCTGTGTCTCCTGCATTGGCAGGCAGACTCTCAACCGCTGCGCCACCAGGGAAGCCCTTAATACATTATTTATAAGACACTCGGAAGGTCTCTTATTTGTTGCGTAAGAGAACCATCATCCTGTACATAACTGTGTGTAACTGATATTTCACACATGGTATCTGCATGAGAAACACAAATGCAAAGAGGAGGGAAGGATTTCCAGTGCATATGCACCTAACATTCTAAATGCTTCCTCTACAGAAATGGAAATTTAAACCTCCCCCATCTGTAGTATGAGACTCAAAAAGCCTTCCGCCCTAAGATCTAATCTATGTTCCCAAAGGAATAACAAAGTTTTCTTATTCTATGGATCCTCAACAGATGAAGTCTGGCCTCACGGGCAACCTCCAATTTGAATCTTGTGCAAACCCCCTGAAGCCCAAGACGGCACACCCTCTCCTGCTGACAGCATAACCTCTGTCTCCTGAACTGAGGAAGCCACAGGTCTGTAACAGGACAATCCATCTTGCGTGGCAGGTGTCGGATCACAGGGAGGAGTGGCTCTGGGCAGTTCTGCTGCCTCACCTGCTGCTGTTTTCCAGAACCATCTCTGCACACAGCAGCTACAGGAAGCCCAGGACAAAGCATGTTCTTTAGCCCTGGTGCACTGCACTTTAAAAAAACCCACCATATATCTTTATCCCACAAATAGTGAATACTAAGTGCCATAAGGACCCACTCCATCCAGAAAAATATCCTTACAATAATTTTTAGGGACCTCCCTGGTGGTCCAGCAGTTAAGACTCCTGCTTCCAATGCAGGGGGTGCTGGTTCGATCCCTGGTCAGAGAACTAAGATCCCACGTGCTGGAGACCTTCAAGATGGCAGAGTAAGACATGGAGATCACCCTCCTCCCCACAAATACATGAGAAATACATCTACATGTGGAACAGCTCCTACAGAACACCTACTGAATGCTGGCAGAAGACCTCAGACTTCCCAAAATGCAAGAAATTCCTCACGTACCTGGGTAGAGCAAAAGAAAAAAGAAAAAACAGAGACAAAAGAATAGGGAAGGGACCTGCACCTCTGGGAGGGAGCTGTGAAGGAGAAAAAGTTTCCACACACTAGGAAGCCCCTTCACAGGCGGAGACAGGGGGTGGCGGAGGGGGGAAGCTTCGGAGCCACGGAGGAGAGCACAGCCACAGGGGTGCGGAGGGCAAAGCGGAGAGATTCCCGCACAGAGGATCGGTGCCGACCAGCACTCACCAGCCCGAGAGGCTTGTCTGCTCACCCGCCAGGGCGGGCGGGGGCTGGGAGCTGAGGCTCGGGCTTCGGAGGTCAGATCCCAGGGAGAGGACTGGGGTTGGCGGCGTGAACACAGCCTGAAGGAGGCTAGTGCATCATAGCTAGCCGGAGGGAATCCGGGAAAAAGTCAGAAGCTGCCGAAGAGGCAAGAGACCATTGTTTCGGGGTGCGTGAAGAGAGGGATTAAGAGCACCACCTAAAGGAGCTCCAGAGACGGGCGCGAGCCGTGGCTATCAGCGCGGACCCCAGAGACGGGCATGAAACGCTAAGGCTGCTGCTGCCGCCACCAAGAAGCCTGTGTGCGAGCACAGGTCACTCTCCACATCGCCCCTCCCGGGAGCCTGTGCATCCCGCCACTGCCAGGGTCCCGTGATCCAGGGACAACTTCCCCGGGAGAACGCACGGCGCTCCTCAGGCTGGTGCAACGTCACGCCGGCCTCTGCCGCCGCAGGCTCACCCCGCATCCGTACCCCTCCCTCACCCCGGCCTGAGTGAGCCAGAGCCCCCGAAGCAGCTGCTACTGTGACCCCGTCCTGTCTGAGCAAAGTAGAGTTGCCCTCAGGCGACCTAAATGCAGAGACGGGTCCAAATCCAAAGCTGAACCCCAGGAGCTGTGCGAACAAAGAAGAGAAAGGGAAATCTCTCCCAGCAGCCTCAGGAGCAATGGATTAAATCCCCACAATCAACTTGATGTACCCTGCATCTGTGGAATACCTGAATAGACAACGAATCACCCCAATATTGAGGCGGTGGACTTTGGGAGCAATGGTAGACTTGGGGTTTGCTTTCTGCATCTAATTTGTTTCTGGTTTTATGTTTCTCTTAGTTTAGTATTTAGAGTTTATTATCATTGGTAGATTTGTTTATTGATTTGGTTGCTCTCTTCCTTTTTTTTTAATATATAGATAAATATTTTTTTCCTTTTTCTCTTTTTGTGAGTGTGTATGTGTATGCTTGTTTCTGTAATTTTGTCTATATAGCTTTGCTTTTACCATTTGTCCTAGGGTTCTATCTCTCCTTTTTTTTTTCTAAGTATAGTTTTTAGTGCTTATTATCAGTGGTGGATTTGTTTTTTGGTTTGGCTGCTCTCTTCTTTCTTTCCTTTTTTTTCTTTTTTTATTACTTCTTATTTTTTAATTTTTAATAATTTTTTCATTTTTTATTTTAATAACTTTTTCTTTCTGTCTTTCTTTTTTTCTCCCTTTTCTTCTGAGCCATGTGGCTGACATGGTCTTGGTGCTCCGGCCTGGTGTCAGGCCTGAGCCTCTGAGGTGGGAGAGCCGAGTTACGGACATTGGTCCACCAGAGACCTCCCAGCCCCACATAATATCAATTGGTGAGAGCTCTCCCAGAGGTCTCCATCTCAACACTAAGACCCAGCTCCACCCAACGACCAGCAAGCTCCAGTGCTGGACACCCCATGACAAACAACAAGCAAGACAGGAACACAGTCCCACCCATTAGAAGAGAGGCTGCCTAAACCATAATAAGGTCACAGACACCCCAAAACACACCACCGGACGAGGGCCTGCCCACCAGAAAGACAAGATCCAGCATCACCCACCAGAACACAGGCACCAGTCCACTCCACCAGGAAGCCTACACAACCCACTGAACCAACCCTACCCACTGGGGGCAGACACCAAAAGCAACGGGAACTACGAAACTGCAGCCTGTGAAAAGGAGACCCCAAACAGTAAGTTAAGCAAAATGAGAAGACAGAGAAATACACTGCAGATGAAGGAGCAAGGTAGAAACCCACCAGAACAAACAAATGAAGAGGAAATAGGGAGTCTACCTGGAAAAGAATTCAGAGTAATGATAGTAAAGATGATCCAAAATCTTGGAAATAGCATGGAGAAAATACAAGAAATGTTTAAAGGACCTAGAAGAACTAAAGAGCAAACAAACAATGATGAACAACACAATAAATGAAATTTAAAATTCTCTAGAAGGAATCAATAGCAGAATAACCGAGGGAGAAGAACAGATAAGTGACCTGGAAGATAAAATAGTGGAAATAACTACCGCAGAGCAGAATAAAGAAAAAAGAATGAAAAGAATTGAGGACAGTCTCAGAGACCTCTGGGGCAACATTAAAAGCACCAACATTCGAATTATAGGGGTCCCAGAAAAAGAAGAGAAAAAGAAAGGGACTGAGAAAATATTTGAAGAGATTATAGTTGAAAACTTCCCTAACATGGAAAAGGAAATAGTCAATCAAGTCCGGGAAGCTCAGAGAGTCCCATACAGGATAAATCCAAGGAGAAACACGCCAAGACACACATTAATCAAACTATCAAAAATTAAATACAAATAAAAAATATTAAAAGCAGCAAGGGAAAAACAACAAATAACACACAATGGAATCCCCATAAGGTTAACAGCTGATCTTTCAGCAGAAACACTGCAAGCCAGAAGGGAGTGGCAGGACATATTTAAAGTGATGAAAGGGAAAAACCTACAACCAAGATTAATCTACCCAGCAAGGATCTCATTCAGATTCGACGGAGAAATTAAAACTTTTACAGACAAGCAAAAACTAAGATAATTCAGCTCCACCAAACCAGCTTTACAATAAATGCTAAAGGAACCTCTCTAGGCAGGAAACACGAGAGAAGGAAAACACCTACAATAACAAACACAAAACAGTTAAGAAAATGGTAACAGGAACATACATATCGATAACTACCTTAAATGTAAATGTATTAAATGCTCCAACCAAAAGACATAGACTGGCAGAATGGATACAAAAACAAGACCCGTATATATGCTGTCTACAAGAAACCCACTTCAGACCTAGGGACACATACAGACTGAAAGTGAGGGGATGGAAAAAGATATTCCATGCAAAGGGAAATCAAAAGAAAGCTGGAGAAGCAATTCTCATCTCAGACAAAATAGACTTTAAAACAAAGGCTATTACAAGAGACAAAGAAGGATACTACATAATGATCAAGGAATCAACCCAAGAAGAAGATATAACAATTGTAAATATTTATGCACCCAACACAGCAGCACCTCAATACATAAGGCAAATGCTAACAGCCATAAAAGGGGAAATTGACAGTAACACAATCATAGTAGGGGACTTTAACACCCCACTTTCACCAATGGACAGATCATCCAAAATGAAAATAAATAAGGAAACACAAGCTTTACATGATACATTAAACAAGATGGGCTTAATTGATATTTATAGGACATTCCATCCAAAAACAACAGAATACACTTTCTTCTCAAGTGCTCATGGAACATTCTCCAGGATACATCATATCTTGGGTCACAAATCAAGCCCTGGTAAATTTAAGAAAATTGAAATCGTATCAAGTATCTTTTCCGACCACAACACTATGAGACTACATATCAATTACAGGAAAAAAGTCTGTAAAAAGCACAAACAAATGGAGACTAAACAATACACTACTAAATAACCAAGAGATCACTGAAGAAATCAAAGAGGAAATCAAAAAATACCTAGAAACAAATGACAATGAAAACACAACAACCCAAAATCTATGGGATGCAGCAAAAGCAGTTCTAAGATGGAAGTTTATAGCAATACAATCCTACCTCAAGAAACAAGAAACATCTCAAATAAACAACCTAACCTTACACCTAAAACAATTAGAGAAAGAAGAACAAAAAAAAACCCCCAAAGTTAGCAGAAGGAAAGAAATCATAAAGATTAGATCAGAAATAAATGAAAAAGAAGGAAATGATAGCAAAGATCAATAAAACTAAAAGCTGGTTCTTTGAGAAGATAAACAAAATTGATAACCCACTAGCCAGACTCATCAAGAAAAAAAGGGAGACGACTCAAATCAATAGAATTAGAAATGAAAAAGAAGTAACAATGACACTGCAGAAATACAAAGGATTATGAGAGATTACTACAAGCAACTATATGTCAATAAAATGGACAACCGGGAAGAAATGGACAAATTCTTAGAAAAGTACAACCTTCTGAGACTGAACCAGGAAGAAATAGAAAATATAAACAGACCAATCACAAGCACTGATAGTGAGACTGTGATTAAAAATCTTCCAACAAACAAAAGCCCAGGACCAGACGGTTTCACAGGCGAATTCTGTCAAACATTTAGAGAAAAGCGACCACCTATTCTTCTCAAACCCTTCCAAACTACAGCAGAGGGAGGAACACTCCCAAACTCATTCTACGAGGCCACCATCACCCTGACACCAAAACCAGACAAAGATGTCACAAAGGAAGAAAACTACAGGCCAATATCACTGATGAACATAGACGCAAAAATCCTCGACAAAATACTAGCAAACAGAATCCAACAGCACATTAAAAGGATCATACACCATGATCAAGTGGGGTTTATCCCAGGAATGCAAGGATTCTTCAGTATACGCAAATCAATCAATGTGATACACCATATTCACAAACTGAAGGAGAAAAACCATATGATCCTCTCAATACATGCAGAAAAAGCTTTTGACAAAATTCAACACCCATTTATGATAAAAACCCTCCAGAAAGTAGGCACAGAGGGAACTTACCTCAACATAATACAGACCTTATATGACAAACCCACAGCCAACATCATTCTCAATGGTAAAAAACTGAAACCATTTCCTCTAAGATCAGAAACAAGAAAAGGTTGTCCACTCTCACCAATATTATTCAACATAGTTTTGGAAGTTTTGGCCACAGCAATCAGAGAAGAAAAAGGAATAAAAGGGATCCAAATGGGAAAAGAAGAAGTAAAGCTGTCACTGTTTGCAGATGACATGATACTATACATAGAGAATCCTAAAGACGCTACCAGAAACCTATGAGAGCTAATCAATGAATTTGGTAAAGTAGCAGGATACAAAATTAATGCACAGAAATCTCTTGCATTCCTATACACTAATGATGAAAAATCTGAAAGAGAAATTAAGGAAACACTCCCACTTACCACTGCAACAAAAAGAATAAAATACTTAGGAATAAACTTACTGAAGGAGACAAAAGACCTGTATGCAGAAAACTATAAGACACTGATGAAAGATATTAAAGAGGATACAAACAGATGGAGAGATATACCATGTTCTTGGATTGGAAGAATCAACACTGTGAAAATGACTCTACTACCCAAAGCAATCTACAGATTCAATGCAATCCCTATCAAACTACCAATGGCATTTTCACAGAACTAGAACAAAACATTTCACAATTTGTACGGAAACACAAAACACCCCGAATAGCCAAACCAATCTTGAGAAAGAAAAATGGAGCTGGAGGAATAAGGCTCCCAGACTTCAGACTATACTACAAAGCTACATTAATCAAAACAGCATGGTACTGGCACAAAAACAGAAATATACATCAATGGAACAGGACAGAAAGCTCAGAGATAAACCCACACACATATGGTCAACTAATCTATGACAAAGGAGGCAAGGATATACAATGGAGAAAAGACAGCCTCTTCAATAAGTGGTGCTGGGAAAATTGGACAGCTACATGTAAAAGAATGAAATTAGAACACTCCCTAACACCATACACAAAAATAAACTCAAAATGGATTAAACACCTAAATGTAAGGTCAGACACTATAAAACTCTTAGAGGAAGACATAGGCAGAACACTCTATGACATACATCACAGCAAGATCCCTTTTGACCCATCTCCTAGAGAAATGGAAATAAAAACAAAAATAAACAAATGGGACCTAATGAAACTTAAAAGCTTTTGCACAGCAAAGGAAAACTTAAACAAGATGAAAAGACAACCCTCAGAATGGGAGAAAATATTGGCAAATGAAGCAACTGACAAAGGATTAATCTCCAAAATTTACAAGCAGCTCATGCAGCTCAATATCAAAAAAACAAATAACCCAATCCAAAAATGGGCAGAAGACCTAAACAGACATTTCTCCAAGGAAGATATACAGATTGCCAACAAACACATGAAAGGATGCTCAACATCACTAATCATTAGAGAAATGCAAATCAAAACCACAATGAAGTATCACCTCACACCAGTCAGAATGGCCATCATCAAAAAATCTACAAACAATAAATGCCGGAGAGGGTGTGGAGGGAAGGGAACCCTCTTGCACTGTTGGTGGGAATGTAAATTGATACAGCCACTATGGAGAACAGTATGGAGGTTCCTTAAAAAACTAAAAATAGAACTACCATACGACCCAGCAATCCCACTACTGGGCATATACCCTGAGAAAACCATAATTCAAAAAGAGACATGTACCACAATGTTCATTGCAGCACTATTTACATTTACCAGGACATGGAAGCAACCTAAGTGTCCATCGACAGATGAATGGATAAAGAAGATGTGGCACATATATACAATGGAATATTACTCAGCCATAAAAAGAAACGAAATTGAATTATTTGCAGTGAGGTGGATGGACCTAGAGTCTGTCATACAGAGTGAAGTAAGTCAGAAAGAGAAAAACAAATACCGTATGCTAACACATATATATGGAATCCAAAAAAAAAGGTTCTTAACAGCCTAGGGGCAGGACAGGAATAAAGACACAGACATAGAGAATGGACTTGAGCACACGGGGAGGGGGAAGGGTAAGCTGGGACGAAGTGAGAGAGTGGCATGGACATGTATACACTACCAAATGTAAAACAGATAGCTAGTGGGCAGCAGCCACATAGCACAAGGAGATCAGCTCAGTGTTTTGTGACCACCTAGAGGGGTGGGATAGGGAGGGTGGGAGGGAGATGCAAGAGGAAGGAGATATGGGGATATATGTTTATGTATAGCTGATTCACTCTGTTATACAGCAGAAACGGACACAACAATGTAAAGCAATTATACTCTAATAAAGATGTTAAAAAAAAAAACCCCAAAAATGAAAGATCCCACATGCCTCACAGCCAAAAAAATAATAATAAATTTAAATAAAATGGTATGAAATGAACGAAATGGAACAGAAAAGAATAGAATATATCAATGTATATTTTAAGTAGGAAGGCTGTTTACAAAGTTACATATTTGTTCACTGGGCCACCACGTCAAATGCACCTCTTCCTGTAGAGTGTTTGTCCCAGGGACATTGGCAGGTGTGGAGACACTTCTGGTTGTCACAACTGGGGGAGGGTGCTATTGACACTAGCTGGTACAGGTCAAGGAAAACCGCTAAACCTTCTACAACGCTCAGGACAGTCCCACGCAACCAAGAACAATCCAGCCCCAAATGTCTCCAGTGCCAACACTGGAGACAGCCACAAGTTTCAAGACCACTAACTGACCTTGTAGTTCACGCCATCTGAGGGTCACTCCTATAGGGCACACGTATGCACCGCTGTAAGTGGAATCTGCTAATACTTAAGAAGTAAACGTAGGGCTTCCCTGGTGGCACAGTGATTAAGAATCCGCCTGCCAATGTAGGAGACACGGGTTCGAGCCCTGGTCCGGGAGGATCCCACATGCCACGGAGCAACTAAACCCATGTGCCACAACTACTGAGCCTGTGCTCTAGAGCCTGCGAGCCACAACTACTGAAGCCTGCGTGCCTAAAGCCCGTGCTCTGCAACAAGAGAAGCCACCGCAATGAGAAGCCCGTGCACCACAACGAACAGTAGCCCCCGCTCACCGCAAATAGAGAAAGCCCGCGCGCAGCAATGAAGATCCAATGCAGCCAAAAATAAATAAATAAATTTATTAAAAAAAGAAGTAAATGTAACCGTAGCCTCTCAATGGACACAGTTAAAACTTGGTTCCAATTTTTTTTCCTATAATAAAAATGACGGATGCTCGCTGCAGAGAGTTGTGAAACTGAAAGAGAATAAAGGATTTTGTGACAAATGAATAAAAAGACAGAGCAAGGCAGGACAGTCTCATAATTTGTAAATCCTTTACCAGAAAGTAATAAATTTCTATGCTCTATACGTTGTGAAGAAGCCACTGGTTTCAGGTTTTGCTTTTTTTTTTTTTGGTTTAAACTTCGCAATTTTTCACACAAGAACTTTAACAATAAGACAGCTCTCACATCATCAGAAACCACCAGAGTAAGTTACTAGAGTTGACTAAAAAATCCTAAAACAGAAGATGGTGAGAAAGGGAGAACCAGAAAGAGATAAATAAAGGAGAGACAAGACCAAGCCAGGAAAACACAAGCAGAAACCTACTTCCTATTCACTGCTTGTGCTTTTCAAACCACAATGCAAGTTGCAGTGTTTTTGGTTTGAAACTGCTAAATTTTGAGCCTGCAGACAGAGGCACTGCCATGGCAAAGCACAGCCTGGTGAAGGATTGAACGCAGGCAAGCTCCTCTTTGCTTTTCAAACTGCTAAGAAAGAGACGAAGCAACAGAACAACAACAAACTGTAAAGTTCCAAGTTAAGGATTTTGCTTAAAATATTTTTTAATCACAGTCTAATATATTTTCATCATTATATTTAAAAGAAACCTAATTACGTTCAAAACAAAAGTGAATGTGCTTGCTGTCACTAATGAGATCTCAGGGCATGAGAATTATTTCAGAAGCAGCAGCTAGTATCCAAGGGTGCATTTTTTTTCATCATTTGCGTTAAGCAGAAATTTTATCAGAAGGCCAATTAATAGTCAATGTAATAGCTTTGCAGAAGGAGTACTAAATTAAGTGTGTCAACACCGTACACTCAGTGCCTGCCCCTGTCTTGCACTCATCAAGAAAATTACATGAGTGAAGCTTCATTCTCACAGAGGATGGCCAATCAATGGCAACTCATGACAAGACTCAAGATGATTCCAGTTGTTTTAAACATCTGGTAGAAATAATGCCGTGAAAAGGAGCTTAGTCCCTGCAGATTTTTCACAAGGAAGCAAAAAAAAAAAAATTTAAGCTCACAGTCTAATATTGTTTTAAATTCTGCATCTATTTTTATATTCTGAAAAAAAAATTCCCATGTTTTAATGAACTAGATCCATCAGAAACATATACAGAGTCTGTATCAAAGGAAAACAGCTTTTCTTAAACCACTTTCATTAAAATTAAGCCAATATTATATACTCACATAATATTACATACTCATATATTATGTATAAACTTAAAGGCTATCAAAATCCTCAAAATTCTACATCATTCTAGCTCTAAAACAACTATGTAATTCTAGTTTTAAATTTCTACAATAATCCAAAACAATTCAGATTTGACCACTTACAAAAAATGGGACTAGGTGATAAGTTTGAAGTGATTTAAATGTTATCCATGCAGGTGGTCAAAAAGAAAAAGTTATATCATTTATTGGTTCAAAATAATACCTGCCCTTATAACGCCCTGACCCAGAGGTACTCAAAGTGTGATCCCTGGCCACGGGCCTCATCACCACGAGGGAACTCAGTAGAAATGCAAATACTCAGGCCCCACCCCAGACTTACTGCATCAGAAACTCTGGGGCTGGGGGCTAAAATCTGTTTTCCCAAACCCTCCAGGGAACTCTAATCCAAAGTCAAGTGGGCAAAGCGCTGCCCTAACCTGCAGGTGACAAGAACAAAGACCAGCTAGAGTGTTAAGACGTCCTGTGCTAAGCGACATCCACGACTTAGCTCGTTTAACCCTTATGATGATTTCATGATGTAGGAACTCATATTCTCATTACACTGGAGCAGCTCTGGCTCAGTCATATTAAGCACTAAACCGAGACTCTACAAAGCCGTGTGAAGGCAAAGTTTACTGTTAACCACTATTACCCGCAGCATGCAAGGAGTATGTCCCTCCCTTTCTGCTCTCACAGTACAAGTTCGTCCACTCAGTAACTCACATAAGCTTTGTGGAAACGGGCAGCTTCCCTCAGGACGTAATTTCAGTCTTCTATCACACGTAAAAAGCCTCAAATGCGTTGACGCTACCCTCCTCAAAAAATAGGCAGGGTGTGAATTTCAGACGACCACTGGAGTCCTCTTTCATCAGTTCAAATTTTTATTAATTGCTTGACTAAAGAATAACTTAGGGACTTCCCTGGTGGTCCAGTGGGTGAGACTCGAGCTCCCAATGCAGTGGGCCTGGGTTCAATCCCTGGTCGGGGAACTAGTTCCCACATGCGTGCCGCAACTAAGAGTTCGCATGCCACAACTAAGAAGTCTGCACATCTTTAGTCCACAACTAAAGATCCTGCGTGTGGCAACTAAGACCCGGCACAGCCGAAATAAATAAATAAATTTTCTTTTTTTTTAAAAAAAGAGTAACTTATGTGTAGCCCATCTCGCAATGTGATCTCTGCAATGTGATCTCCTGTTACTGAATCAAGGCCAAGTTTCCACAACTGGCTCATCTCTAACCAAAATCCCAACTGCCCCAATCTAAAGGGATGAGGTGAGAGACAGAAGGTAACAGGCACTTGGGGAGTAGAGCTTTCAAAGTGGCCTGAGGCCCCTTAAACTCATGGGACGGGCCAAACACCACCGTTGCTGGAAAGCACTTGTCAACAGAGAGAAACATGTGGACAAGATCTCAGTGAGAATCTAGCAACATGGACGTTGAGAGGGAAAACATTGATAACAGTTCTATCAAAAATTCATAACAACACCCTTAACTATACACAAGAGGAGATGCATTAAATAAATCACTGTACATCCAAGGTATTTTAAACCAATATAGCTATTAAAAATATATTCACAGGCATGGAAAGAACAAATGACACACCCCAAAATATTAACATATCGTAGTAAACATCTGATATTGTAGAATTACAGGAGATACATTTTCTACTTTGTACTCCTTTGTTTTTCAATGTCTTACAGTATAAGCACGTTTTAATGTAAAATATATATTTATGATAAAATGAAATTAGAAAAAAATACCATAAATAAATTACTTGTTCTATACCTCTAGAACCTACTGAATCTTCAACATATATTGATAGTAAAGTAATAATGAAAAATTGTTTTAAATTTTGAAGTTAACACTTTATATTACTCACTAAAACGCTGAATATACTAGATGAATAAATTTTTGTACAAAGAAGAAAAATAAATACTTTGCAGATCAGAGCAATTATTACCAATACTCATTTTATCAATAAGTTTCAGGATTCCACTGGGAATAAATACATAGCTTTAATTTTCACTGTATTAACCGAGTGGTGTTCCTCTTCTTTCATATCGTTTTAGACATTTGATGTATTCTTTTGGTTCAACACAACGAATGAGCACATTAGAATTTAAGACCATCATGGAGAAGGACCCCTGACAGTCAGGTAAAACACTCAGTACTGCCGGAACACAAATGAAATTATCTGAAAAGGCAAGAAATTACTAGCCTGCTGTCTAGTTTTCAAACACACAAAAGGAAGAAATGTTTTTAAATTTTTTAACTTATTCCACAAGTTATTTTTCTGAAATTTAGTTATTCAATATTTGATAATAAGAACACAAATTTTCCGAGTCTACAACGGCGAATGAAACTTTCAAATCTTCGCCCAAATTTATAGAACGGGTAACATTACTGAACTCTTCATCAAACAGTTAGGGGGACACCCTCACCATCAGCCAGTTCCCATCCGCAGATCAATTCAATGAACATTAGGAATTTACAGTAATTTACAAGAGGAAATATGCAGAAACAAGATTACTTACTCTGCTTAGTTTCTTTATTTTCATACAGCCATTTAAAAATAGAACAGAAGGGGTTTCAAAGACAGATACACAGCATTTTTTACCAAACATTTTAAGCAGAAACAACATAAATAATCTGCCAGAATTATGCCACATCATTTTTCCCTTGGGAAGATAAATGTTACACATACCATGTGTATTAAATAATTATGACTGGAGATAATCACAGCACACATAAAACGTATGCATCACTGCCAAGAATTCACCTAGAGATTTATTACACTGAGACACACAGCTTTTAAGCTCTGTAAGGAAGTCACATGTTTAGCTCTTAATATTACCTAGAAATGCTCATCAAGATTAGGGAGGGGACACGAAGCACTCGGGTGAGTTTGCAATCGGATGGATTACTACGGAGAGCTGTCTTATTCTCACTGCATAACCTGACACCTATTGCTCAAGTGGCAATTCAAATTAAAATATTGTTTAATGGTGAGAGAAAAAATACACTGTGGGGACAGGAAAAATGTATTTCAGGCAATGACTATGCTTAAAATGGCTAATTAACCAGCAAACTTTGATCATCATTTCTATTCACTACTGAAAAGTTAGCCTACATTAAACAAAAACTTTCCCAAGACTCGATAAACGTGGTTGTGCTTCTGTGGGCTCTAAAAGCTAATGAGATGGTGACAAGAGTTACACAACGGGGTCGGCGTCCTGGGACAGCTCAGTCTCCATTGATCAAGCACAAAGTCTCCCCATTTGATGTTTTAGGTTCTACCAGTTAGCCAGCCTGTTCTTTAAAAACCTGTTTGAAAGCAGTAACATCGATTAACCCTGGAAACAGTTTTCTATAAGTCAAAACAATCTCTTCCTCTCTTCCTTTCATTTTTAAATCTCATTTTCTACAGAAGTTTCTCCAGTGTTTAAAACAGCATGAAATTCACTACCCAAATAGCATTAAAATCTAACCTTAAACACAGTGGTTTATGAAAAATCCTCCTCAACACTCCAGCCTTCCAAACAGGAAGTGTCATTCTTCTCTTTGATTCGAAGACCAAGAACTAAAGAGTCATAAAAGAGGCACCTTTGATGGGCTTTATTTTTGTAAATACTTTGAACAGGATTGCCTCCTAAGTTTTTCTTTGGTCTCTATCACATCCCAAGTCCTATTTCCAGTGCATCACTCTCAGAAGTTAGGTCATCTGAAATAGTCAGGTCTCAATTATTGGGAACAGAATGATCCAGGAATATCCATTATTGGACCTTCCATCTGCTGAGTCCAACCAAGCAAACCACCCAAGCGTCGATAAAGAGGATGGGCAGGAGCTGGAAAACTGAACCGCAACCATCGGATAGCTCTCATCTCGAAAGTTCCATTTTTTAATGTTTTAGCCGATATCTTCCAACAATAGAAACTTCAAGCCAGTATGTTTTTTCCATACGTTAACTGTGATATCTTTTAAAATCCAGTATCTTGGAAACTGCTGGCAATAGTCCTAATTCCCACATAAGAAACTCTGAACTAGAAGCCCTGTTGGGATACGCTATGGATTTGTCTCAACAGAACTCTGATGGTTCCGTCTGACTTGAAGCATTTGACCACAAAGCCTTATTTAAATAAGACAACAGAGGCAACCTTCAATAATTTTCTCCTCTGAAGGTCTTAAGATTTTATGATGCACCTCATAAAGTCAAAAAGAAATAAAAAATAGCCCCCTGCCTTCACTTTGTAGAGGTAGAATCTCATCTGTTTTGAATCCACAATATAAAGTAAGACCAGTAGGTGTAAGCTTTGTTGCTGTTGTTGAAGTTGGTTCTCGGAATTGTGTCGGAATCCAGCCAATCCCTGCTTCCCATTGATGCAGCTCTGCTTTTTCATTACACTGGCTGCCATTTTAGCAACAGAACATTTATAGTATCTCCTAAAATACACTGAATTTACACACCGGCTAGAGTTGGACTTAGAAGGGTTTTGTTATTTTAAAAGATATCCCACGATCCTCAAACAGGAATAAGTTTCATTGAAACACTAGAGTTACAAATTTTATCTCAAAAAGTGAACTTCATTGTGTATCTGTCTTTGGATGGGTCATGCTCTTCCACTCATCTCCTCCATGTGGGAAGCTGCGGGGGTTCTCTGACCTCTCTGTGAGAACGTCCTAGCGTCAGAGACTGGACAGCGCAAACATCTGAGCCAGCACACACTTCTGCTTCTTCTGGATGACCACGTCCAGACAGCTCGAGGAGGGGTACCATCCGCCAGACAGAGGTCCACTCCCGTCAGTGAGAATCACCCCGTTTTCAATCAGCATTGCCAATGACCTAATAATAAGGCGAGAACTTTGCTGGACTTTCTCACGTCTTAGCCAACTCAGTTAAAAGGAAATCCCACAAGTTGTGTGAAATGAGTCATGAGTCATTTGTTGATTCCTTAACAAAAAGCTGGAGCACCTGTAAGTGCTATGGCTGGATGCACAGATGCACATCCAGGAAGATAAGGTCCCTTCACGCCACCACGTGACATGAACGTCATTGCTGAATGCTCTCCATCTTTCTGTACTGAACCAGAGAGAAACTGAATCTTTCCCTTAAAAAAAAAAAAAAAAAAATATATATATATATATATTACAGTGCAACATAAAACATTTCAAGGAAATCATGTTCGCAGAGGCTTAAGAAAAACAAGTGTCCCAACTTGGGGCTTACATATTTTACAATCATTCCATATTTAGAGATAATTAGGACTTTTTTCCAACTCAGATATGAGAAAATGTTGTTTTGCTCTTTTAACTCTAAGTTAAAAAACAGAAGTTTAGTGTGCTGGTCTCCTCCTGCTCTCTCTCTCTCTCTCTTGTCCCCCCTGCTCTCTCTTGTGCTCATGGTCTTCCCTGCCACGCCCTTCTCTCAAGAGGCCCAAGTCATCTCCCCCAGCAAGTGGGGCCGGCCTGCGGGGGAGGGCGGCATGCAGCCCCACCTTGTCCGGCTCTCGGAGCACACCACCACCTGGACCAAGGGGTATGCACGTGCCGTGGGCTATGACCTGAACAGCACCTGTGATTACATACTACCACCTATGGGGAAAGCCCTTGTGAAAACCGACATTCAGGTAGCTCTTCCTTCTGGGTGCTATGGGAGAGTAGCTCCACATTCTGGTTTGGCTGCAAAATACTTCATAGATGTAGGGGCTGGTGTCACAGATGAAGATTAGAGAGGAAATGTTGGTGTTCTACTGTTTAATTTTGGCAAAGTCTGAAGTCAAAAAGGGTGATGGAATTGCACAGCTCATTTGTGAACGGATTTTTTACCCAGAAATAGAAGAAGTTCAAGTTTTAGATGATGCTGAAAGGGGTTCAGGAGGTTTTGGTTCCACTGAAAATAATTAAAACTTTATGCCAAGAAAAGACATTTTAACTCTTGCATACAACCGATGTAAAGCTTTAAGGGAACTTCAGTAAATGGACTGAGAAAGCCTTTAAGGTGTCAAAATAACCATTATTAGAATGTAACGGGAAAACCTACTGAAATGTTACGTCAGTGCTGACTGAAGTGACCACACCCTTACATAAAGCAGCACTTCACACACTTGATGCTCCACAAACGATGCGACATAATCCAACAAGACAATGACACTTGGGAGGTACTGTCATCAGACTTCAGCACATGCTAGCGAGGACTCCGGAGAATGGCAGCACATCACCACTAATCAACCCTCCTGTCCTCAGCAGCCAGGTTCAGAGCCGGGAAGTAACTCACCACAAGCCACAGCGGTCGCCAGACAGGGTTCCTGGGTCAGAACCCGCACAGACGCGGTTGACAAGGGAACCCTAGGCCTCCTCTCCGGTCCCCTGAACCCGAGTCCCCAGAGCGGATCCCCAGGGGCCACACAGGAAAACGGTGTGGGGACTGGAGTTCCCGGCCAGGTTCTGCATTCAGAGGAGAAAAGGCCTTTGTTTAAATGGCTCTGAACAATAGAATAATTGCAAAAATGGTGTATTGGATAAATAGCAAATTCTCAGGGAAACTACAGAGAGGTAAGGGAAGACGAGCAGATGAGGGGGCAGGACGCCTGGCTCAGTGGAGCACATTCGATCTGCTGGGATGCATGATTTTATGGAACACGCTAATGACGATGGAAGAAAATCTGGGAAGAGATACAAGCATGAAACAAAAAGCAAGAGTGAGATGTGAAAGATTACGTAAATCACGTATTGGGGTTTTAGAAGAAAGGTGTTTTTTTTTAAACCCCCCACTGGACCAAATGAGTTGTAACACATAAACAGGCACTGTTCTGTTCAAAAAAATAAGACCCTCACTGTAACATTTACAATTCTACAAAAGACTCCATCAAATTCTGCCAAGGCATACCCAGTGGCTGGCATCTGAGGCTCTGGAAAGATGAAATCTGAAACTGCATACTGCCGTTTTATGTATTTCACTGCTAGGCTAGGATACATTTAATGCACAAATGCCAGCAGGCCAGGATACAAAAATTTACTATGGATGTGCTTTAAGTTAATGTTGATTCCAACAGTTTACCATCCATCAACTATTCTAGTGCCAATTAGCACCATAAAAACCATGCGTAAATATTTGAAAAACATGTTAGCAATTAAAGGGAGGAACTATTCCACATTAAAATCAGGAAGAGACTTTAGGTTAAATGCTAAAAGGTAACTACATTCTCAGAACATCAAGTTTCACAGCATAACACAAAATGCTATACGCACTCTAAACCAAAAATACAACACGTAGATCCTATTTAAAATTCAGTAAATGCCAATTATTATTTACTGCTTTCAAAACGAATAGGTCTTCTAACAATATGAGGTTTTAAACTTTGTGCGTCATTAACTTATACTCCATGTTAGTGATGAAGTGTTGACAAATGCTTTCAGTGAACTAAGAATGTGAAATATTCTGAAGAAAGGTAGCTTAGGTTCTTTCTTTGTACTAACTTTTTAATGCTTGCCTTTTTTAAACAATAGGAAAAGTAAGAGTGCCTGGCACATGGCTTAAAGTCAAGCTTTCTTCTTAAGTAATCTAAAAAGAAGAACATAAATTCTTCATCATTTAAAGACTTTACTTTCTAAGCAGAGTAATCCCCATAGTTAAAAAAGAATTTTAATATAAACTGAAAGAAATTTAATATGCCAAGTTAATCAATGACAACTCAACAGCCTTTCATAAGGAATCAGGATCCCACAGAATTGGGGCCATTTTTTAAGTACTGAGCTTTAAGACTGGGACAAAAAACTTTTAACAGTAGGAATTGATATATTTTTATCAAGACTACACCAACTCTTTCATCTTTCACAATGAGAAAAATAGCCAAAATCATTAACTCATGGGGAAAAATCTAGAATACTAATAGTAAGATATTTCGATGGCACTGACTAAAATATTTGAGGACCTATTAACTGGTTGAAAATGGATAAATAGATGCAGTCTTTTAAGAATAGTAATTCAAATGTTAGCTTTCAAGACATAGACTGTGGTCCCAATCCATTCAAATAGAATGATGCTGCCACTATTCTACTTGAAGAAAATGTTGGGAAGTTTTACTTATATTTTAAAAATTCAATTAGAAGACAAAATTTGTATATTGCATGTATAGGAAAATGATCTCCTAGGAAAAAAATAAGTCAAAATAACTGAGGAACAAAACAAAGTTATAGGATCAAAGAATAATGAATACTTCAAGTTTTGCTTTAACTATTAGAAAGCCTTGTACCAAATACATGCCTGAACGCTTATCTTGCATTATTATTTTACTATCCTTATTTTTTTCTAATATCCTCAAGATGTTTTAGCTTTTTTGTAATCACATGTATCTTATAAGGCCACTATGCCCAAATTCAGTGCCATCCCCCATTTTCTGAGAAAACACCTCCACTCACCCGCACACCTACCTTCCTACCACCCATCCAAAGGGGTGGGCGCCTGGTAAACACAGGTGTTCTGAGTGGTTCTACTTCAACCCCACGGCCACTGCCACCATCACTGCACCTGCACCCTCCCCTTCCAGCCACACTGATGAGATCAGAGTTGGACTTTTGATCTAAACTGGACCAACTGCACTATCTCCCCAAGGAACCTGCAGGTGGGACTGAAAGACTGAAAGAGACTGGGACTATCGTAAGACACATTTAGGGATGTGAGACAGACAAATTATAACATGGAAATAGAGGGGCAAAGAAAGCTGCTCTAGGGGAGGAAGAATAAAGCAGAATTCCAGAAGCAAGCAAGAAATCACGTCTTGAGAAGCGGGACTTTTGGTGTTCCTAATGCCGTTTTAGACCTTGTTCCTGTTCTTGTGCTAGTTGAGGTTATGAAGAACCCCTCTGGTACCACCCCAACTTCATTCTTCTTACGCTAACTTGACTTGGTTATTGTTATGTGGAACATCAAGAAACTCAACTGAATACAGCCTCACATCCTACGTGCAATAAAGATTTAACATATGTAACTGTGCTACCACTCTTCAATCCCTTGGCTTAAGATCATTTAGATGAACAAAGTTAAAATGTTTGGGTTTCTTCTGTCCATACCTGTTCCAATCATGGACTTCAAGGGTGATAACTAAGCCTCCCCAACACACTCTTTCCCTTCTACTAACCCACAGCCCTTCACTTTTCTATGTCCCACCCGAAAATATCTAGACAAGGATATTTCTGGTTCATAGATTGTCTGTATTTTATACAAAAACTTTCTGAACACATACATGTACCTGACCCCATCTCACCAGCAGGCATGGGTGATAAAGAAAAGTATAATAGTGAGTTTAACTTTCTCAGCCAGTAGCACAGCAATGCTCAATGGACCCAGTGGTTCACCCGGGACAGAGGAGTATCACTCACCAAACAGCACCCTTTCCAAAGTGGGTCACTGTTATCACTAGAATGTGATTTTATCTCTGAGTAGTTTGGGAAAGAAAATAGATGAGAATTACTCAGCTACTTGAAAAGTAGGAATTGTGCTTTATTCAATTTTATATCCTTGGCGCCCAACACATCATGTAGAATATACTACATGCATAGAAAATAATTACCAATCAGAATACCTAGAAAATACAAAAGGCATGATATAATTATTATTATTACCATCATCATTATTATTTTGCCAAGACTATTTCTCAATCAAAGAAAGATGCAGACAATTGTGGTATTACTGGCCGTATATAATAGGTTTAGGACAAAGTAAGACCTTTCAAACACACCTCCCTGTAGGGACACATTTCTCAGCTCCTACTTACTTACTGACACATGGGTTGCACATCTCTTTGCTAAAAAGTATGGCTCAAAAGTGAGTCATTATATCCCTCATTGCTACAGCCCAAATGATCTATCACGGCCACATCAGAGGCACATTTATGACTTGCTTATTCCAAAACCAATTTGAGTGCGTGCTGTTACAAAGTTTTTGGTAGCTATAGTTCTCAACGGAAATTCTGCTTCATTTTATCAGCCATATGGAATTATAGGCAAGAATCACATTGTAAACTATCATCATTGCCTTGATCTTTAGAACAACAGATAAAATACTTATCGTGCCTACGAACTCATTTCCTCAAAGTGTCAAGTCCTAAGTAACTTAGAAATGAGTCCTACCTTCTTTCTGACGGTCCCTTGACTCTATAATATGAAATCTGCAAGAGTGTAAAGCTACCTATTGCAAAGACAGCTTCCCTTCCACGATGTCCCCTCACCCCAAGTATACACACTTAGCTTTTATTCCAGTTACACGGAACCACCGATCAATTAAATGCTGCTTCCAAACCCACACATCTGCTATTCCTTCTCCCTGAGATAAACAACTCGTATAGGATTAAAAGACTTTTTTTTTTTCTTCAAAGTCTTAAGTTTTCTGGAGACCCTATGCCAAAGCACTCCCTCTTGTCATTCTTCTGTCCTTGGTCCACATGTCCTCTTAGTACTGGTGCCACACCCTGCCTTTTACTTCAGCTAATTGTGCACATCTTACCAGAGCTCAATCTGATTGAATTGATCTTATTGGCAAAGTAGTATTTTCAAACGATCTAAGATAAAAAGGCTTGTAGGCTAACTGGTACAAATTTGTTATGATTTTCTATAACCCATGCCTTAGGGGTCTTGCCCTCTTATGTGTAACTGCTAAGTACCCACGCATTTTTAGGCAAGTGTCATAAACTCTAGAGGATTAGCCAGAGATGTTTTTTAAGCCCAATTTTATTTTAAACTGTAAGCGTCTGGAGCTTTCACAACACTTTCTAAAAGAAAAGTGCAACACTGAGTTGTAAATTCTACCTGAGTTGCGATAGTTACCAGTCAGAATAGACACATACCAATGAAAGAGAAAACAAGATTGCTACCTTTTTAACATCCCAGCAAGTCAAGATTCCTTAAGTGAATGCCCACTGGTCAATGTCACAATTTCCCCTGTAAATCATTATTCCACAGTTTAATAAATAGACTTACTCACCAAACAGAAAGACACACAATAACTGGTGAAAAGGATGACTCCCAGGACAGCAATATAATCTGACCTTACTTACTGGATGAGAACAGAAGTGATTATAACAACAAAAACGCACTTGAGAGGCTTCTACCGCTTGTCAAAGTGAAGAAGAACACAATGGGTGTATTTAAGATGATCCTGGGAGCTGAGCTGAGATCCTTCATGTTGTATAGAAACAGGCATTTAAAATGAGTCCATGAAGAGAGTTTTCTTATTTAACAAAATATCTTTTACAAAGTAAAGGATTTTAAAAGTTTGAATTAGAAGCTGACATAGGTCATGTGCCTTAATTACGTGCATCATAAAAACTAGTATGTCCTACTGAGTAATTCAAAATAGTGGTAAATGTTTGGCTTCCCAGGCAAAAGAAATTGCTTAATTTCTAAGACTTAAAACATGAGAACCATAACTAACCATGATTCGTGAAGAAGAAATCAAGAGTCCAAAACAGAATTTGGGGAGATTTTTTTATAGACCTTTAGAAGGCTGACTTTATTATATCCTGAATATTTTTTCCATTTGCTTCTATACTGGGGTATTGGCATATATCAATAATATTTCTCAAACCCAGAACAACTGTTGCTCAAATCTAGGCCATGCAGAAAAAGTTAATGATACCACAGATACTTATCAAAAGCAAATACTTTTATGTATGTTAAATCTAATTCTAATGCTTAAAGAGTTTAAGGGGTTGTTACATGCATAGGACTTGAAAATGAAGAAAGGACACAAGCCTAGATGTCACAGAAAACCAAAACGATCTACTAAATGGAAATACATTCATTTTCTTGGTTTCCTCCTTGTAATGCACTTTTTAACATTTATCTTTTTAATCCATGAATCAGTGAGGACAATATTTTGCTATTTATGGGTACAAAACAGCCCTGTCCTAGGTATACCAGGGTATACTTAAGTATGTAACACCACAAGATACAGTAAATTTACTTTACTAGACAGTATAGCATAGTAGGATTAACCAGAGATATACTTCAATTAGAAAATGCTTTAAAATAACAAAGTCAATGAACATTCGACTGTACAATTTATTCTGTCAAATATAAATGTTTGTCAGTGTATGTGTGTAAATTATACTGTCAGTCTCAACACAGCCAAGTGCTTTTGTAAGCTGCAAAACAATTAATAAGCAACTCTCTAAGGGGTGTACCAAAAATTTTCCAGAACACGCCAGATATCTGGTCAAAGATAAGGGATAAAAAAATTTTTTGATACATGGCTCTATTATTAAAAACAATTCCTATGTTTGAAAGTCAGTGTCAACAGATGCAAGAACTTTATTTTAAAACTTCCAGGGAGACAAAGCCTTTCAAGAATGGGGCCAGTACCCTGCAATCTGGTTTGGGGGTGGGGGAATGGTTAGGGAACTGCAGAAAGCACACATGCCCAAGGAGTTCTTTTTACTCCTTTTTCTTTTGAGACAATGGTATTAAATTTTAATCACGTTTTCATGAGTTCCAAAGGATAGCAAGGGGAACAAAGTGTCAGCCCTCTTTGGATGTGTTGAGGCATTTGCAACAAACTCAGCTTTTTCATGCAAAACAACAGAATTTGAGGTCAAATTAGTCTTTATCCTTTCCCTCTGGGCATGTACTCAGGTTAGGACTCTCTCAAACCACTATTTGGGGTAAGGTTTTAAAGAAAAAAAAAAAATTCTTGTGGTAAAAATAGGTGGCACTGCTATTCAACATTAAGAGAGCAACAGCTGAGGTTTGGATCCTGAGAAGGGGGCAGGGACCAGGAAATATTCTTGATTACTCCAAATTTCTGATGCAAATTACACTCTGTCTCCAATCTTGGGGGCAGTGAGGTGGAAGGAGGAGTGAGAACAAGATATCCCCTTTACCACCACCCCAAACATTTTGTGTTGCAGGAATTAAATTACTCCAGCCTTAGTCTTTATTCACCATGGCAATTACAAAGGTGAAATGATGGGAACCTTATCTTGCTAAAAGTTTACCAACTGCTTTGCATTTTTCCTCTAATTTCGCACCAGTGTCATCAGATTTCTCAGTTTCAATTTCCGCTTATCCTTATCCAAAATCATATTCATTGAAACCAGGTACAGGGTGGAAGCCATGCTGAAATGTCATCCTCCCATCAGACAGCCTAGCAATCGGTGAAGCACACTTAGGACCACTGGTGGAGCCCACTGCATCTCTGCTCCGAGGACAGGCAGCCAGGACCGCTTGCTTACTCTAGAGGTCCATTTCGGTTTTCCATCTTCCAAGTTTCTTACCAGAAATTTTAAGGGAGGATTACCATTTTTTTTTTAAGTCTATCATTTCTATAACTGTTAAAACCACTTTTCAAAACCAAGCAGAACGTAAACAATTTCAACCAAATGTATCATTGTTTAACTTAAACTAATGCATCTTCCTAGTTCTGTGAACACCAGTTAATTCTACTCTATACTAACCATGACACTGCAATCATTCATCCTTCTAAATACAACCATATTTTGTTTCACCATTCTTTTAGTTACCCAGATTATAAACTTAATACTATAATATGTTAAGGAGAGACAACAATGACTCTTTGGGGGTTTTTAACATCTTGAAAATTAGAGTTTAAAATACTTGCTTTAGAATGAGTTGCTGGAGCCACAGGGCTCAACAGAAGCACTTACATATTACTCCATAAGATATTATGAGGCATTTCACAAATTCTACAACCAATTTCTATTTAATAAAACAGTCAATTCATTAGGAAAAATTGTGCTAATATGAGAATATCGAACACTGTGTCTTGTATATGACATCTGTTTATACATAAAAGTCATACCTGTCTTCAAAAATAAGGTAAATCAGCATTACAATAAGGTAAGATTAAGAGCATCATGTAATATCCTGATGCCCAAAAGGAATAAGAAATTGCATTTTATAATGGAAAGAGCTTAAACTTCAGAGGACCATGTATCTGTCAGCTGATCCTCACCTTGGAGGATCCGTCATCTTGGACTACTGACCCTCTTTATCCATGAAATGAAGTTAATAGTTTATAAGGAGAAATTATATATATAACAATTAATTCATCCTCTGGTAGGTAGGCTGCATTCACCCAAATGTTAGCCTTTTTATTCATACATAAATAAATGTTATTTATCTATTTAAAATATAAAAATAAATGCTACAACGTTAGTTACTCAATATCCTTTCCAAACTCCTTCGTCACTAACCGAACCCCAATTTTTTCAGTATCTATGTGTTTCTGATTGGCTATGTGACTTCTTGTCATTTCATTTCATTTTCAGGATTTGCTTAGGGAAGAACAAGGAACTCAATTCTAGCCCACAGGTCAGCAGATCAAGTCTTCCGAGGGCTTTGGGGATGGATTTTGAACTCACGTTGCTGGAGTGTGTGGGGTGGAGCCACTACAGTTCTTTTGTGATTCTGGGAAGAACCAGCCTAGACGCTGAGGATGACAGAAAAGAAAGAGCTGGGTCCCTCATAACATTATTGAGTTACATAATTAACAAAACCTCACACGCTATTTTAGGATATGTGATTGTGCAAAGTACAGATTCTCTATTGTTTGACTCTCTCTTGAGTGGCTTTTCTATTATATGCACATAGGTTGAGTAGATATTTGGGATGCTCATGTCCTGTGAGAATATATAAACACATTTTATTATCTCAGTCTATAATTGCAAGCCATTAATATGATAATTTTTCATTTATTGATGGAATAAAAATAACCAACACTTCTCAAATGCTCACTGTAATTCATTTATTTCTTACAACAAAGTTATGAGGTAGGTACATCTCTTATCCCCAATTTAGAGACAGGTCAACTGAGGTCCAGAAAAGCCAAGTAACTTGTCTAAATGCACAGAACTATTAACTTGACGAGCCAGGATTAAGTTCAGGAAACTGGCTCTCAAGCCCACTCAGTATTGTTAAGCAATACTGTCTGTCAAATGAATAGCATTAAAATAAATTTAGACCATTAGTGTTATTAATTGCTGGCCAGAAACCCAAGATAATTTATTGTCCAATTATACCCAATTATGAGAGCTAGTTTAATTACATCAAGACAGTTCTTCATCTGGTCACTATTGAAGACCATATGGCCAGATAGAAGACATAACATTGAAAGATTTAATCCCATTTTTCTTAACTCAATAAACAACTTGCTCTTTAACAACTTCTGTGTTGCAATTAGTTTATTCCCGATTCTAAAAATCTGAGTTTTTAGAAAGTGATTTTGATGCCTAGTACACCTGGGAACCTCTGCCTCAGGTAATTATGAATGACCTTCACTTTCAAACACGAAAGGACGATGGTCCCTTTCTTTAAGTGTGCAAGCTCACAACACAGAGTTAGATCACCCGGTTTGGTGTGGGGAGACAAACTTCGAAAAATGCAGGATTCAAATTATCATGATAATTGGCTTTTCCTAACTTGTCCCATTTTCTAAATGGCAAAAAGTAAAATAAAATAAAACTAAAAGTCATGATTCAACTATTTTTCCACTTCATCAAAAGGAAAATACCAACCTTGATTTTTCAATGATTAAACAAAGTCCAACGAACTGACCGTTGACAATCCAATATCGATCCTGGGGTCACCCCAAGGATAAAGCAGGGAGAGAGCTCTTCTTACTACGGGGGTGGGGGTGTGGAGTTCAAGGCTCAGTCAACAACCCCCCGCGGTGTGGGTAAGGAACAATGACCAGCAGCCCTGTCAATGCCATAGCACAGAATGAAATTCTCTACTTTGCAGAAAGTTTTGAACAGGTTTTTTTCAGAGATTGACAGATAGAGCTGTGCATTCTTGAAAATGATGTGAAAATAACATGAAGCACCCCTGAGGGACATTTCTATACAGGTCGTTATAAGCATCTACAAAGAGGCTTAATCTTATAACAAAACACAGATTGCGACTAATTCCACAGACTAAAATCCTTAAAAACCAGGTCAGGGTCATGATTTGGCCCTTCCGACAGGCAAGTGCAAAGATATCCTGGGGGAAACAAGGTGTAGACTCAGGGGGGTAATGAGTAAAATGTATGGTAAATTCATTATTCAGGAAATGCAGTGAGAACACCTGACCCAAAATGGTAGAGAAAGTGGTGCAGAATGGATCATAATGCAAAATTTACTTGTGTAATATCAAAACAAAGAAAAAAACAGGCTTTAAACATGAGTTGTGCGTTTTCTTTTTCCTACATGCGTTTTTGCTTCTGCAATGGAAAATATCACATAGAAGTCCCACAGTAGTTCATTTATAGTGTTCCATCTAGATATTAATTAACCAAATTAATCCAAGAGTTTTTGCAATTGGTACGTCCATTCCTGCCTCAGGCCAAACAACACACAAGATGCTGATCTGATGGCTGTAAAGCCAATATTGCTTTAAGACAAGAACATGTCTTTAAATGTTATTATTAAAACTCTTTTTTGTACTATTTTAAGGGGTAAACTTTTTTTAAAAAATTCTAGAACTGTTCAGATACTTTCCGGATGCTTTTTTAAAATGTATTTTAGGATAAAATTTAACTTCTCTATTTATAGTCACTTCCTCCATAAAGACTTGGAAATAAAGAGCACTAGAGACTAGTTAAGAAAGATGGCTACACAGGAAACTAACAGGAAATGCAATTTATAGCTGTTAGTACAGTGCCCCACGCAAAGAAAACAAGAGGTTAATGAGGTCTTGCCGATCCAACCTTCCCTGAAAACAGGGTCGCTGGTTAATGTGCAACAGAGAAAAAAGATATTCAACAGAGTGTGAATATCAGTGTCTGTAATGTACTCCTGTTACACCATGAACTGATTTAGTATGTGTTCTACTAAAAAAAATCTACTAAAAAAATTTCAAAAAACAATGTCAATACAGACAAGCACTCGTTTTAAAAATAGTGGTAAAGAATTGAGACCATTTTAAATTAAAATAGTAACTAAATATGGGTGTGTACACATGTAGGAATGTTTGCTTGGGTGTAATGAGTATTATGAAAATTTAAATCACCAAATCATTTCTGAAACAGTTTTAAACCTTAAGAAGACTGTGTCCTTTGACATTTTCTTTTTACACTGATTTGACTTAACGTTAAACAACTGGTCTGGTCAGAATTTCAGACATTCAGAGGTTAAATTCATCCATGGAGTACTACTTCGAATCGTTCATTAACACAAATACACAGAGATGCAAACATCAGTTATGTACTTTGACAATTTAATCTAATTTTTAAATTTCCAGTGGCTTTTAAAGTAGTAAGAGCATTATTCGTTTAAACAATAAGATAAACACAGGAAGAGCAGAAACCAGCAGTTACAGCTGGACACTAAGCTATCAATATTTTACCAAGAAGCCTTGCACAATAGACTTGACATTTCCAGATTTATGCTCCAGCCATCTGTCCTCAGATGGTGTGATATGTGTCACTGTTGAGGGGCTAGCTAGCAAGAACGATTAGTTTACTACAAAGTATAATCGAGTTCTGCCTGTCGGAGAAGTACGGATAGGTGGGCTAAGAGGGAGGGAAACCAAGTGTCTTCCATTCACTCTGCGCTTCTCTTCCTGTGGAGCCATCAAAGACACACCGTCCCTCCGCCGTCCCTTCCAGGCTCCATCGGTCACCACCAGGACCAACCTTCCAGTCTGCTATCGATGCTTCCTACTGAATAGAGGAGTTTCAGGAACTGCCTTCCAAAAAAACCTGCATTTTATCCTGGCTGGGACTATCACTGCACAGAAAAGTGAAATCAAAATTCACCCAGCTGAAGTTAGTATTACAGATGTGAATGACCTTCTCCACCACGATGATCACACTTTTTTTTTATAGTCAACCAGTGTTGTAGGAATCTTGTCATTCATTATTGGCAAAAGAGACACCTATGAAGAAGCTTTAATTCATTATGATTTTAAATACTTTTGTTATGAATCAAAACCTTGTTCAATTTGAAAGTGTCTATACAATAAAAAAGAAAACTTGTTTCTCTGATTAATTACACCAGAAAACATAAATCATATTTTAAAATTTTAAAGAAATAAAGGGGATTTTATTTTTCAAAAAGCCTTTGACATTTTCATAAATAATAAAACTCTGAGGTCTAAGAATAAGAATAATAACATGATAATTAATAATATAATAACAGAGACATACAGCTAAGGGGTGGCAGAGCCAAGGGTAACCCACTCTTGTTCTTCTCAGATGCAGCAATTTGCGAGTTAAAGAACAGAGACACTGGAGTCAGATGCTAAAATCCTGTTCCAGAACTTGCTCGCTGTTTGACTTCGGGCAATTAACCTCTCTGAACTTCAATTCCCTCAGCTGTAGGAAGGACACACTCAAATGTCAATTGCCCAATTCCCTTCCGAACTTTTATTTCTAATAGTGTTGCATATGAAATACTTCAACTGACACAGGCAATTACATTTACAGTGTGTCCCATTACCTCCAGATAAAAACGTTAATAAAGCCTTCCAAAAACAAAGAATTATTCCTTAGTATGATTAATAATCAACAGGTATTAATATTCAAAGCTAAACTCATCATACTACTTTTCATACTATCTAAAAATATATGAAAACTTTTTAAATGCCAGATAAACGGTATTCTATAAATAATAATGTAAGGTATAACCAAATCATTCCCAGAGCTCTTCTGAGCAAGCAAAGACAGTAACACAACATTAGCCAAGTGCAAAATAAGAAAAGCTTTACTGCATTAAGTTTTAAACATCAGCATATGGAAACTATAGAGAAACTGGAAAATCCTTCTACAGAGAATGGGGGTAGGGGGGTGCTGATCTTACTACCACAAGAAGACTCACACAGACGTTTAGTTTTGATTTTCAAATCATGAGGGAGAAACTGACTCAAAATAAATATGCAATGCTATATAATACTGCATTGTAAGTGACAGTAATTTTTTAACAAGTCACCATCACTAAATGCTACCAAAACTTTTAGAAAAATTATAATAGAAAAAATGGTGAAATTAAGTTCATCCATACCTGAATGAGTGAGGATTAACTGACCATTGATTAAGCAAGCCTTTCCTTTCTACTCAGACAACTAGAAACAATAGGTGAGATTATAAATATTTTCCATACCATTATTAAAGGTTTTACATCTTGCTAAAACAAAAATAGGAACAGCTGATTCCAGTGCCACCAACACATATTTTTACTTTCCTCAAGCAGACACAAAAAATAGGCTCAGATGAAATTTTCTAAAAATAGAAAAACAACACACATGTATCTAATCCTTTAAGAATCTTCATACTTGAATTCCAAAAGTTGCTTCCTCTCCTAGTTTTAGCCAAAACTCTCAAAAATATACTCAAAATTTTACCTGTGTTTGAGTTATTTTATAAACAACTCTGTTGGTTTACCACAGTGCTTAGCAATGTTTTCCTTCTCAGTGGTGAAGATGGACTACAAAGGACTATTCAGGAAAAATTAAGATGTGAGGGACTGCTTTTGTTTCCACCCAAAACTCCAATCGGTTATTAAGTTCCAAACTGTGACAGGGGCATAGTAACTTATTCTTACAGCTAGATGAATGTGAATTAAAATTAGCACCCCTCTTTAGATAGTAAAACGTTCAATTCTGGGATTCTATGAAAGGTAGCACAGAAGTAGGTTTTAATTTTTTTATCCTCACGCCTCAGTGAGCAAACTGAGTTGGCACAGCTCGGCTGCCACGTGGGACCCAGGAGTCGTTGGCTTTTAGATTAATTATGATGATGATGACGATGATGATGTGAACAGCTAACATTAATACTGCACTCAGTATAGGCTAAGCATTGCTCCAAGCCTGTTACGTATACAATTCATTTGGTCTTTATAACCCTGCGAGGTAGCATTAACATTATAAATCAGCTACTATAAAACATAGTCACAAGGCTTCCTCTTCAGCAAAAGGTAGCAAAACTAGCAATAATTTTAAATGACAAAAGCAAGAACCCTATATATTTGGGAAATAAAGTAAATGACACACCAAAGAATAATAAACCAAAAGAACAGATGGAATGGAAACTTTTGTTGGAGAAAGCAATGACTGATTCAATTAAGAATGCTAATGTCCCTAGCAAAATTGAACCATCAGTTCAACTTTTTGGAACACTGGGTTGTGAAATTACTCTCTTGTTTAATGTACGAATTCATATTTCGACCAATTTGATGTGCATCACTGGTATAAAGTTAGCTCCTTAGGTAAACAACAATATTTGTTGGGTTTTTTTTAAGTTCGCTTAACAGGAAAAATAACACAGGACTCCATATTTAGTGAGAGAATGCAAACAATACTATTATGCTTTATTTAGTAAGAATATCTGGCCTTGTATTACCAAAGCAATGAGAATTTGCACAAAGAAAACACATTTCTCAAACTGATACATATGAGTGTATGAACTATGGATTATGAAAGCAAGCAACTGTTAACTCTGAATACCATCTACAATTTTTTTGGATTATCTTGAAAATATTATTGATGCTCTAAGTAAGAAAAAGGTTTTGTTTTACTTACAAAACTAATCGATCCAGGGATTTTCCCAAGTAAGAAGGTAATTTGAAAATAAATGCAATAATATGAGTTGAGACAAACTGAGTTGTGACTGAGTTCAACTTAGCCTAACCAGCATCACATTCGTGGCTTTGCTGCTCTCTGCTTCTCCTCTCTTACACAAGAACTCATAAATGATTTTTTTTCTTTTTAAAAAAAAAGATAAATAAAATAAAACTACTAGATGTGGTAGTAAAAGTAAATGATAGTGAAGTTGTCTAATCTAATGATGCAAAGTGAAATAAAATTTATTTTGGTGGTAGCATTTTTTTAATAATGATTTATTTTATATCCTATTTCTATACTAAAGGCAGCACTTAATGTTTTCTGCCTTATTTAAGATATTTTGTGGGGGTCATTATATCACACACTGGTATTACAATTTTTGGAGGTTTAAAATAGTCTCTGTAGTTAACATCAAGAATTTCAAGGATCTATTATAGTTGTGGCTTAGAAGGATTTCACAGCATCAGCTTCTGTGTAGTTTCTGGATTGAATTTGCTTGGAGCATCCACTTTTCATGAAACGCTATCAAGAGGTATAACTTTAACAAGGACCTCGACGTTATGAAGCCATTTGTTTCCCAGTTAGGTAAGGCTTGAACATTTACATTTTGGATTAATATTTTTATAAGTAACTTCCTTTGTATTTGCAATTTTACCCTGATAGGTCAAATTAGCATATAATACATCTTATAAATGTTAACATTACAGAGTAATATAATATATCCTTTAAGAATTTGAAAGCTTTCTTTTCCACTAAATCAGAATCTGCAAAGAAAGAGCAAGACAAGGAATAAGCACTGCTTTTTCAAGCTCTGCAGGTGATTTTTATGTGTCGTCTTGAATAAATGAGTCAGTTTTAAAGATGTTTGGGAGTATCCTGGTGGCCTAATGGTTAGGATTCAGGGCTTTCACTGCCATGGCCCAGGTTCTCTCTGGTCAGGGAACTGAGATCCCATAGGCCGCACGGCGTGGCCAAAATACATATATATTTTATATATATATAAAAATAAAAAAATTAAAAAGTTGTTTGACAAGAGGGTAAAAGAGAGGGCCTCCCCAAATCTCAATGCGTTCGCTTCAATGGGAATCCACGGTGGAACACATTAATGACAAAAGACTATGCTTGAAACACACAGGCTGGCTTAGGTGCTACAGAGGAGAGGACTACAGATCCAGAACAACACAGTGCCCTTTGCTTGTCTCTGGCCCCTCTTCCTACCCCAAGTCTACCCATCCTGACCTCAGAGAGGTGGTTGCTTGCTTTGTCTAACTTTCTCTCATCTGCTCTGTACCTCTTTCAGCTGTTAAGAGCTCATAATAGCCAAATCAGAAAAATCTTTAAAAATGAATTCAAGTCAAATGAAGTCAACCACAGAAACACATTGCATTTATGACTTTACATTTTAGGGCAAGAAATTTTTGAAGACGACTATCTGACCAGAGGGGTGGAGGAAAGAAACAAAAAAACGACAAAAGCATTTTTGGACCATATGAAATGAGAGGTAACCAGCTGGTGGCTGGTTTTCCTTTCAGCCCTCATCTCACCCCAATTTTCATGTTTCACTCCCTGACCGCACTCATCAGAACTCCATTGAAGGAGACGGCTGTGCGAATTTATAGAAAACCATAGAAGTCACTACAGAAACAGTCTCCAAAACCCAAAGAGAATCCTGTAAGCTGACCAGTGTCAAGATCTGAATACTAACACGTACAAATCCAAATGTAGACACCTCCATGATCATTTTAGTTACAGTGGAACGAGTCACCGTATAGTTTCTCTGCACCCAACGCATAAAAAGGAAAGGGAAGCTGGTTTTCAACATCATACTCCCTCTAAAACAACTTGCAATCCGTTAATGTTGTCAGCAGCAAAACTCAATTTTCTCCCCTGCGTGCAGAGGTGAACACACAGGACAGACTGGTAATTCCCGTTGAGAGTGTGGCGAAGTGTTTCTAAGCAACCTTGCTCCATCATCTTCCCTGACAAAAACAAGGGAAAGAGTCTGAGCTGGGGGCTGATGGAGCGCTGAATACTAATGCAAGGAGGGGAGCTTCCTTACTGACTTTGGGGAGAGAAACACAGGAGCAGCTTCTAGCTGTAAATAAATTCTAATTAAAATGGTGTGCAGCTCCTACAGCTGAAGCCAAGCCCACTGATGAGGTTCCCTCTGCGACTGTCCAGCCATGTGAGCTGGGCTCGTTCATATACCTGTATATTTAGTTTAGCAAATGATTTGTGTGTGTTTGCTGGAAATTACTTGGGGGGAAAACCTTCCAAACATGTCCATTTATTTGCTGTGGAATTTGTTTAATCCTCTTAGGAACATTTAGACTGACAACATTCTTAAATTAGCATCTTTGCCCAAGAGGCCTTTCCAGTCACATGCACTGAACTATATGACAACCCAGAAGCAAAATTTAAAACGTTTCAGACCGCTGGCCATACTGGTAACACCACACAGCACAGCAGAACGAATCCAATTTGAATGAGAATCAAGGATGCTTTTCTCCTCACACCCTTTTCCTCCTCTGCACAAATCCATCACTCTCTGTTGCTCTTGTATCATCCCCTGCCTATAAAATGGGAATGAGAAATAACTTTTTCCAATAAAAATGCCATAGAACTAGAATAAACTTTTTAAAGCTGTAACACCTCCTCAGAATACTTTAACTACTATTTAGTAAAAATATCACAGAAAATTTTTGAAAATTTGAAAAAAAAATTTTTTTAAGGAAATTTTAAAGGAAAATAATTTTTAACTGAATCGTATTCTGGGCACACTGAAAAGGTTCCATTTAAAGGACTTCTACAGACTTTTTTTTTTTTTAATAAATAACCTATAAAAATACACCCAGTATTAATTAGTAAATCTTCATTTCTTATTCTTAAAATTTTTAAGACATGCCATTTTTCTTAAATCAAATGAGAAGGTATTCCTGTGGCAATGAACAATAAAATTACCAAAGAAGACATTATAAAATGGCAAAAGCAACTCACATTTTGCCAAGTGCTATGCTTGCAATTCACAATTATCATCTCACTTTAAGCTGACAGCCCTGAAGTGAGTTCTATTAATCAGCCCGTTTAACATATGAAGAAACTGAGGCTCTGGGTGGTCACATGTTAAGTACTAGGTGAAGCCAGCATTCAAACCCAGGTTCTCTGTCTACACAGGCTATGCCCTTACCAATTCACACTCATATTTCCAACTTCTCAAACGCACTCAACCCGAGGTAATGTACATGCCTTAAGTTTCTAAGAGTATTAGGATGTACCCAAGTACACGTACTAATCAGACTTTTATGTGGGCAAAATTTTTATTTTCCGATTTTTCTGAATCAATTCAGGCTGAATTCCTATTAGTTATGAGGAGAAGTACTGAGGTAAGGGGAGGGGGGAAGATAATGCCAGACATATACAATGCCAAGAGATCTGCTTAATCAAGAAAGCAAAGTATTAAATAAACCACTTTAGCAACATCCTTTTCAGTAAACCCTGGTGTCTAAGTATTATCTCAAATGAGGGTGAGCCCACCTGCAACTCTGCCTTCCTGCCACTCACCCTGGATGACCTTGGTTTCCTCACCTGTGAGACAGGTGTTCTCCCAGGAAACTTTTGGAGAGATTAAGCGAAAATACATGAAAGAGGCTAGTTCACTGCCAGACAGTAGGCACTAAATAAATAATACCTACCATTTTCACTGAAGGAAATAATTTTAAATCTCCAACTAAACATGCCTGATAGAATCTGAAAAAGCACTTTAATCTGCTTGCTAAAAATTGCAAAATGAGATTTCTCTTTTAAAGGCTGTGTCTATTCCCCATACTTTTTACTAATTCTGGCTGTTATCCTTAAAATTTATTCCAAAAACCTGGCATCTCCCCTATTTAAATTCTTTAAGCTTGAAATCCTGATCAAACTTGGGCACATAAAGATTTACACCGCAATTCACAGAGTAAACAGACTACAGACAGTGTGCTCAGGACAGGCACCTAACTTCAGAACAACACTAGCTGCCAATCAAGAGAGACTCACCATTTGAATACAAATCAAACTGAATGTCATCAAGGAGGTTGACAGACTGTTTGCCCCATGAGATGACTCCTTATCTGACTTAAGTGATGCAACACATTTATCATTTAATTTCTAACAGAAAATGTAGAATGTGGTTAGGGTTCGAAAGTAACATTTTTGTTTCAACTTCTTTTTTCCCACAAAATATAGGTATCATTAAAAAAAAAAATAAGCTTACCTACTTGAACTCATAATAATAAATATTCAAATATCAAACACTTCTTGACTTAAATTCCTTTCAAAAAGCTAATAATTATTACATTTCTTAAATACAGCATCTTTAAATATAAATAACACGTATTTGGGATTCTTGGGAAAATACGTTCTAGAAAAATTTTTAGCTAATTTTTAAAGAAACCATTGCACAGAGTTTCAGAATTTCAGAAGTGGAAGAGAATAATATTGTAACTCAAGCTCTTGCTTTAAATGTGGGAATACTGAGGCCTCAAAAGACACATCAATTTGCCTAAATGCATATGTTGTCCCTCAACAGGAACTCTAAAACTAAGATCCAGGTCTTTGAGAAACCAGGACTTGCTCTGCTGGTGTAGAGCTGAACCTGATGAAAATGGATTGTGGGAAAGAACCAGAATGCTAGGGGCCTGGACGAGGCAGCAGTGGAAAGGAGGGATTTCACTTGGTTATGGATGAGAAAGAGAATCTCACAATCACGATATTATAGGCAATCCCTCAAGTGCCTAAAAACTACTATTTAACACGCCTGACACCGAAAATACGCATGAGTTGATTCACAGGCTAACTAGAAGGCATTCTTTGTCACAAAGCGAGCCTTTTTCCCATTAGCTCTACAACGAAAGGAACAGACCTAGAAAGCTGATATTAACTATTTAAAAATTTACACCAAGAACCAAGGAATTCCCCAGTAGAAATATAAAGACTTGCTGGAAGTTACGTGAATTTATTGCCAATTCAGTTGTCTTAAAAGTTGCGCTATAAAATATATTGTCCTTTGCTGTTCCAAATCACATTTGAAAGAAATAATAACTTTCTTAAAGAGTGTTTCTGGAATTTTCTTCTATTCTCTAAAGCCGAATCTCAGACCCTTAAAGACATGGTGGGCTGGCATTTTGCCCATTGTTCTCTAGGCACTTTTTTGTTCCTTTAAAGAATAAGGGGGTGAGGGGGTATCACATAGAAAACTATTCCAGCATAAAGCTGCTTACATTTCCTCCTGAAGCCTTGGGAAATAATGTCCAAAGTAGAAGCAGTACAAAAATCTAGTGTGAGGGTTACCAGTGAGAAAGTGACTTGTAAGAACAAATATGCTCTCCAATGTCCTTTTGGAGCCCCTAGTTTAAATGAATCAGGTGATTATCCTAATACTATACATGCACCTCTACATGAAAGGGAAACCAGGCGCCCTTCTTCCCTCCTTTCTGATGCATGGAATGTGGACCTGATGATTGAAGCTCTGGCAGACACTCTGGACCATGAGGTTGATGGGCTGAGGATAACACTGAAGTGAGTCAGGCATCTGCTTCTCTGACCCTGGGGCTATCACAACAACCAGCCCTGGGATGCCGATGCTTGACTTCTTTATGTAAGAGGGAAATAAACTTTTAGCATGTTTAAGCCACTGCTGTTATCTGGGGAATTGGGGGTTGTATACTGCCATGCTTAATCCTAACTAATAAAGTCAAAGATTGACGAAAAAGTATTTACCAGATATTTAGTAAATATAATTATAAAAAGAATGATACAGAGATCTCAGTTTTTGTTTGTTTTTTTTTTTTTTTTTGAGAATGATGTTTGCTGTGGGTTTGTCATATATGGCCTTTATTATGTTGAGGTAGGTTCCCTCTATGCCCACTTTCTGGAGAGTTTTTATCAGAAATGGGTGTTGAATTTTGTCAAAAGCTTTTTCTGCATCTATTGAGATGATCATATGGTTTTTATTCTTCAATTTGTTAAAATGGTGTATCACATTGATTGATTTGCGTATATTGAAGAATCCTTGCATCCCTGGGATAAATCCCACTTGATCGTGGTGTATGATCCTTTCAATGTGTTGTTGGATTCTGTTTGCTAGTATTTTGTTGAGGATTTTTGCATCTATATTCATCAGTGATATTGGTCTGTAATTTTCTTTTTTTGTAGTGTCTTTGTCTGGTTTTGGTATCAGGGTGATGGTGGCCACATAGAATGAGTTTGGGAGTGTTCCTTCCTCTGCAATTTTCTGGAAGAGTTTGAGAAGGATGGGTGTTAGCTCTTCTCTAAATGTTTGATAGAATTCACCTGTGAAGCCATCTGGTCCTGGACTTTTGTTTGTTGGAAGATTTTTAATCACAGTTTCAATTTCATTACTTGTGATTGGTCTGTTCATATTTTCTGTTTCTTCCTGATTCAGTCTGGGAAGGTTATACCTTTCTAAGAATTTGTCCATTTCTTCCAGGTTGTCCATTTTATTGGCATAAAGTTGCTTGTAGTAGTCTCTTAGGATGCTTTGTATTTCTGCGGTGTCTGTTGTAACTTCTCCTTTTTCATTTCTGATTTTATTGATTTGAGTCCTCTCCCTCTTTTTCTTGATGAGTCTGGCTAATGGCTTATCAATTTTGTTTATCTTCTCAAAGAAGCAGCTTTTAGTTTTATTGATCTTTGCTATTGTTTTCTTTGTTTCTATTTCATTTATTTCGGCTCTGATCTTTATGATTTCTTTCCTTCTGCTAACTTTGGGTTTTGTTTGTTCTTCTTTCTCTAGTTTCTTTAGGTGTAAGGTTAGATTGTTTACTTGAGATTTTTCTTGTTTCTTTAGGTAGGCTTGTATAGCTATAAACTTCCCTCTTAGAACCGCTTTTGCTGCATCCCATAGGTTTTGGGTCGTCGTGTTTTCATTGTCATTTGTCTCTAGGTATTTTTTAATTTCCTCTTTGATTTCTTCAGTGATCTCTTGGTTATCTAGTAACGTATTGTTTAGCCTCCATGTGTTTGTCCTTTTTACGTTTTTTTCCCTGTAATTCATTTCTAATCTCATAGCGTTGTGGTCAGAAAAGATGCTTGATGTGATTTCAATTTTCTTAAATTTACTGAGGCTTGATTTGTGACCCAAGATGTGATCTATCCTGGAGAATGTTCCGTGCGCACTTGAGAAGAACGTGTAATCTGCTGTCTTGGGATGGAATGTCCTATATATATCAATTAAATCTATCTGGTCTATTGTGTCATTTAAAGGTTCTGTTTCCTTATTTATTTTCATTTTGGATGATCTGTCCATTGGTGTAAGTGAGGTGTTAAAGTCCCCCACTATTATTGTGTTACTGTCGATTTCCTCTTTTATAGCTGTTAGCAGTTGCCTTATGTATTGAGGTGCTCCTATGTTGGGTGCATATATATTTATAATTGTTATATCTTCTTCTTGGATTGATCCCTGGATCATTATGTAGTGTCCTTCCTTGTCTCTTGTAACATTCTTTATTTTAAAGTCTATTTTATCTGATATGAGTATAGCTACTCCAGCTTTCTTTTGATTTCCATTTGCATGGAATATCTTTTTCCATCCCCTCACTTTCAGTCTGTATGTGTCCCTAGGTCTAAAGTGGGTCTCTTGTAGACAGCATATATATGGGTCTTGTTTTTGTATCCATTCAGCCAGTCTATGTCTTTTGGTTGGGGCATTTAATCCATTCACGTTTAAGGTAATTATCGATATGTATGTTCCTATGACCATTTTCTTAATTGTTTTGGGTTTGTTTTTGTAGGTCCTTTTCTTCTCTTGTGTTTCCCACTTAGAGAAGTTCCTTTAGCATTTGTTGTAGAGCTGGTTTGGTGGTGCTGAATTCTCTTAGCTTTTGCTTGTCTGTAAAGCTTTTGATTTCTCCATCGAATCTAAATGAGATCCTTGCCGGGTAGAGTAATCTTGGTTGTAGGTTCTTCCCTTTCATCACTTTAAGTATATCATGCCACTCCCTTCTGGCTTGCAGAGTTTCTGCTGAGAAATCAGCTGTTAACCTTATGGGAGTTCCCTTGTATGTTATTTGTCGTTTTTCCCTTGCTGCTTTCAATCATTTTTCTTTGTCTTTAATTTTTGCCACTTTGATTACTATGTGTCTCGGCGTGTTTCTCCTTGGGTTTATTCTGTATGGGACTCTCTGCGCTTCCTGGACTTGGGTGGCTATTTCCTTTCCCATGTTAGGGAAGTTTTCGACTATAATCTCTTCAAATATTTTCTCTGGTCCTTTCTCTCTCTCTTCTCCTTCTGGGACCCCTATAATGCAAATGTTGTTGCGTTTAATGTTGTCCCAGAGGTCTCTTAGGCTGTCTTCATTTCTTTTCATTCTTTTTTCTTTAGTCTGTTCCGCAGCAGTGAATTCCACCATTCTGTCTTCCAGGTCACTTATCCGTTCTTCTGCCTCAGTTATTCTGCTATTGATTCCTTCTAGTGTAGTTTTCATTTCAGTTATTGTATTGGTCATCTCTGTTTGTTCTTTAATTCTTCTAGGTCTTTGTTAATCATTTCTTGCATCTTCTCAATCTTTGCCTCCATTCTTATTCCGAGGTCCTGGATCATCTTCACTATCATTATTCTGAATTCTTTTTCTGGAAGGTTGCCTATCTCCACTTCATTTAGTTGTTTTTCTGGGGTTTTTTCTTGTTCCTTCATCTGGTACATAGCCCTCTGCCTTTTCATCTTCTCTATCTTTCTGTAACCGTGGTTTTTGGTCCACAGGCTGCAGGATTATAGTTTTTCTTGCTTCTGTTGTCTGCCCTTTGGTGGTTGAGGCTATCTAAGAGGCTTGATGGGAGGCTCTGGTGGTGGGTAGAGCTGACTGTTGCTGTCTCAGTTTTTGTTTTAATGCTATGAAATGTAAACCGAGTTTAAGCGAATGCCATTAAGCGAATGTCTTAAACAAGACACTGAGGAGAAAAAACAAAGTTGACTTTGCAGAACAGACACCCAAGGCATCCTCCTCTGCAGACAGCAGGAAAGCCCTACTCCACCACCACGTTCGGAGACACGCGTGCTCCCTGCTCTCCTTGTCTTTGGGTTGTGTTTTGTCTTAAACCTTTGGAAAAAGAAGTGAGATTGCTGGTGAAACCATTTCAGGAGTAGTTCCTATCATCCAGATTCCCTGCTTCTTCCTTTCCTCCATCTCCTTGAATGTTCTGCCACACAGTTAATCAGGCCAGCCTTCTAAATTGAGGAAATGGAGCCCAATCAATCTGCTTTTAGACAGAGTTAAGAAATAGACAGTAAAAAACACAATTAGGAAATCTTATCTTCCAGAGGTCATTGCACAGATGAAATATGAGAATATATGTGAATCCACTTTGTAAACACTAAAGTACAATACAAACGATATTAGTATTGATTCTATGTTAAACTCATCAAGAAAGGAAAAAAGAACATTTTCCCTACCAGAAGGAGAATGTGCTTTGCAATTTTCTATCACTTTGATACTTCAAAAGTTTCTATAAAATTGATTTTTTTTAAATCAATGCAAATGAGGGACTAATTTTAATTCCTTTATCTCCACCAGTTTAACATATATCAATAATGCTACCATTTCCAGGTATTTTATTTACCAGAGCCTTTGGTATACATGAATCATACAGTATGCCAAATCCTTAGGATCCTTAACTCAGGTTAGAAAACCTATGCTTCATACATGAATTTGAAGACACGAAGATGCCTGGCATGTCCTACTGACTTCAAGCTATTATTTTTCAACTATTGTTTCTTCCTGGTCCAAAGCAGACATGCATTTGTTGCTGTGAGGCTCTTTAAGTCAAAAGGGCAACCCATCATGACTGTCTTCGAGACAGAAATCTTATCCTCCTCCTTATCCATGTAGACATAATATCCCTACTTTATCCTAACATGAAGAATGACTACTGATGTTACTTCAGAAAATCCAATGCAAACATTCTCTAGCCTAGTAAGGAGGAGAAAGCTGTGTGCTTAAAGACCCACGCACTGTCTCTAACACACTTGGTAAGATGCTGCAACTTTTCGAAGCTAAAGCCTAAACATGTAAAATAGGAACAACGTTATGGTGAAGGGCATTCAGAGGCTAGCTCCTTAGTCCCACTTCATCTTTCTCAAGCAGCAGTGTGCAGTACCTTGAGAAAGACAGCAAGACGGTACCCAACTCATCAAAAAGTTGCGTATCCCAATAATTCACAGTAAAACAAATGTCATCTAGCTCAATGAATTTTCACGTGTGTCTCTACAATATATGTCCACCTTTTTTACCTTCTCAGTTGAGAGACACTCCTTTTTTTGAAAATTTCCCTTATTGCATTAGAAGTTCTTGTTTTGCCCAGTCATAATGCCATCTAATGATGGGAGGGTAATGGAGCTGACAAATATATATAATAGTACTCCCAAGACTACCACTTGATATTTGTTCATCATATGGACTAAAAATCTTTAGGTTAATTGTACATCAATATCATATCTAATTCACATAATAATCAACTGTTATTTTATTACTATCATCTCCTGAAACAGTCATCTGGTCACTAGGTTTTTCCTTCCCTTGACCCATGGATTTGATGATTTTTCCCCAGATACAATAGGTTTTTGGAAAGAAGTCTTTTTCACCTTTTGCTATTATACTAAACTTGCATGTTTGACCCTATGCTTCATTCTCACTAATACTCACAAAAAAAAAAAAAAAAGGGACCTCCCCTTCACTGTTATTTGTAGATGCCATTAATATACTGCTTAGCTAATTCTTCCAGATCGTTAAAAAATATATACATATTACCCTGTGGTTCTCTTCAATTTGATATGTTTTCAGTAATCATTATCCCTCTGGATAGTTTATTACACATTTACCATTTCTTTATCCAATTCAGTTAATTTGGTATATAAGATTTCAAAAAGAAACTATTTTCTCCAAATCATGATATTTAACATCTCTAGCCTTTTTTTAATCAAGTAATTCTACAAAACTATCAAGGAAAGCAATCAGGTTTTTGTGTGATGATTACTGCTTTAAATTCTCTGGTCCTGTTTCCATTATCTTATAGATGTTTACACATTCTTGTTAATGTTATTTCATGAGTCTATTAGGAATTGAAATTAAACTAACTGGATGCTAATTTTTCTTTTAAAAACAATCTACTAAATTTCCCCTGCTAATTCTTTATTATTTCTAGTACTAAGGCCCACCACTTTTTCTAATATTCCCTTCTTTTTGGCAAAACTCTAAAAGCCTACAGATAGCACCAACTCTATGAGAAGAGAAGGTGATCGTGGCCTGCAGGTGTGATTTTGGGCCACTGAGCACAATACTTCCCATCCCCCAAACTGTTCTGCCTCTATTGCAGAACAACTGTTGCACAACAACAGTCCTGAAGGTTATTGCCTTTTGTAAAATCCCATAACATCATAACTTAGATAATTTTTAAAAGGTGCATAACTGCAAAAAATTTGTGTAAAATGAGGGAGGGGTGCGTGCATTTGCTCATTTAAGCCTAAACTCACTCTAGAAGGACACACACCACACACACACACACACACAACACTGGGTGCCTCCAAGGAAGGAACTGAATGGCTTGAGGATGGTGGTGGCAGTCATACCTTTTGAATTTTGAGCTGTATCAAAGTATCACTTACTCAAAAAATTCAGGTTATCATTCCAGACCAAGAGAATCAGAATCCTCCGCAAGATGTTTACCAGAATTTTTTTTAAACAAACTATTTTCCCTAAAATCCCATAATTCCAATATCCATGAAAAGAAAATAGATTAGTAATATCAAGCAACAATTACTACTTTAATGCAGATTAGTTTTCAGCCCCAACTGAAAGATATAGAAATAAGACACCTAGAGATAAAGATATGGGAAAGAGGTATTAAAAAACAAGACTCTAAAAGAAGTAATGACCCTTTAGGAACCTGATCGTTGTCTTTGGAATAATTACTTGATTAAAGGAACTCAGTACCAAGGATTTGGAGAAGTACCAAGAGGCAATCTCGTAGGATGAATGAGTAGGAAGAGACCTCAGGCCATTCTCATTAAACCTCAGCTTTCTCCTTGGGCTAATCCTAAATGAAAAACATTTCCCTGGCTTCTAGAATTATCTACCTGCACAGTTCCCTTAATGCAAAGGGCAGGGGGCGGGGGGGGGGGGGGGGGGGTAGAGAGAAGCAAGCAGGGAAATGGGGAGACAATTCTGAAATGTACGACTCAGTACACAGGTGGATTTGTTCCCTGCATAGAAAAACTGACAAATCCATGTTATGAGTAACCCAAGCATTTAAAACTCAATTTTTATATTATTATTATTATTATAATGATCTTCACCTCAAAAAAATGGAATGCATTTTGCTCCCAGAGTTAAATCCAACCATAAAAAGCAGGCATAGTGCTATCTCAAGGACAAAGGAGAAAAATCATCATTTTGGCAAAGGAATTCATGTGCCATGGCCTAGATGCCTTTGAGCCTTTCCAAAGGAAGGATGAGCTATATATCATAGTCACTGTGGTGCCGGTGGCAATGTTCTGTTTTATACACAGAGATATGCGGAGGCCAGGGGCAACTCTATTTATACCTCCCACATGCTCATGCTTCCCCATCCTGAGAGTTTTGTGCAAACACTATGTAAAACCATGACTGGTTAGCAGTACAAGGATTTTATACGGGCCAATGAGGGTAATCATTTCACAGATCAGTGTGAATAAGCACTCTAAGATTATTTCCACTAGCACTCCGACAGCAGCTCAGGGCTGGTTCGTGGGCGTTCGACTTGTGTCACTGCACAGGGTCCCACGCACTTAGTTTAATGCTCTGCTGCTGCAGTTTCAAACTTATTAATCATTTTTCAACAAGGGGCCCACACTTTCATTCTGCACTGTGACCTGCATCCTACTGGAACTTTTTAAAAGAAATGAGTAGTGAGAAAGACACAAGTATATTATTAATGTGGGTTTTAGGCAAAAATGCTATAGGGTAGAGAGTAGGGGATGGGAGAAATAAAAGAGCTGTAAAGGAGGGAAATGATAGATTGGAAAGCTAATGCTTGCATGCTAGAGGTTCATAGCATAAATAATCAAATAAGAATAAATTCTGTAATGAATAAATGCTATCTAGCATAATGAATTCTATAAAGTGTATTTTGATGCTATTGTTTATGATAAGCTTATAGCTTTAGAGATGATGAAGTAATTTCAAAATATTCTATAGAAGGGCATTTAAAATAAGTCACCTTAGGAGTAAATCTTAATAATGTATTTTAGCAGTATGAAGAGGTATTTGGTAAAAATGCCTATGTAATATCTTTAAAATAGTATTTATGTATGCAAGTAAGGCTATGCAACAATTAGCTAATTTTTGTTACTTCTGGACATTCACAATAACTACTTAATGTGTGTACTTGATTTCTAAGATCTTTTTGCAGGCAAATAATAAACTCTTACACTCTTAAAAACAAAAGAATAAATTCTGAACTTTCTCAAAAATAAATCATTATATAGATATAGATGTAGATGTAGATGTATCCATATCCACATCTGCAGATGTACATCCATAGTTAAAGGTTTTGTAAAAATTCAACAAATAGTTCTTAATTGAGCACTACTTTGTAACTGGTGTATAATATAATAAATGTTACAATGACAGACACAAATAAACCATACTAACACTCACCACAGAGTTAATACACATTTTTGTAACACAGGATGTGTATCATTTGTAATCACCTATTTAGATTAACTACTGCACACAAACACACACACAGACACACACACCTTCCAGCACTGAAACCTATAAATCACTGAATACCTCAGAGCTATTAGAAAACATTAATTCAATTCCTCAAGCTAAATTACATTTCACCATTTCCATCAATGGACTTGAATAGAACCTTGAGATGATTAATGTTTTATCAGCGATTACCCAGACAGGGGAACAGAGAGAATGCCATCTCGAATTCAGAATGTTAGCTCAGCACCACTGAGGAAGTGATGACCTGAGCTGTCATCTGTAGGAGTATTATTATTATTTAAATTTAGTGAAAACTTGAAAAAGTGTAACTTACTTAGGAATTCATTTCTGTCTTTTAAGACTTGATATTGTTTTCTTGCTAGAAGCCAAGAGACGGGAGATTGTGAGAAGCCTTAGAAATCCCATGGCTAAAAAAAGATGAATAATTCTTCCATGATCTGGGCCCCAGAAAGGAGGATGGGGGCATGGGTTTACAAGCTTCTGCTACTCTGCTGTTTGAAGCTGAACCATTTCTCATGGATTTACATTTATTACAACCTACAATTATGACTTATGCCTCTTCCCGAGCACTCAGACTATAGCTTCCCTTTCAGATCACAGAGAGCAAAGAAAAGGTTTATTACTTCAAAAGTCAATCCTACACCCTAAGGACACTGCCGAGCACAGGGGAATGTGTGCTGTTAGTAAAGACTCTTCAGTCAAAGCATGCTGTTTGAAGGACCTAGCATGTGTGTAATAAATTTGTAAAAACAGTGTCTTTGAAATGACCCACAATTTACACTTAATGACTATTACATTTCAACTCCTATTTCCAAGTAGTACTAGAAAGCCTCAGTAAAAGAGTATACAGTCATTGCTGTCATGAGGAAGTGAACTTGGGTGGACTCTGCAACCCATTTACACAAATACATCACTGAAGCCTGTGTAAAAAGCTCTTCAACTCTTCTCTCACATGGCTTGGCTAGATAGAGACAAAAACAACTCAAGGATGAGAAATAAGTGACGCCAAAATGTAGAGAGAGAGGATTAGCCTAGCCATGAAGTCCTTCTGAAGGCAGATGAGGACAGTGAAAGGACATGGGCCTAAAACAAGTCAGATTTGGGCTTTTATCCCAACACTGGCCTTTCAGACACAAGGCATCTTGGCCAAGCCACTCTTGAAGCTTTACTTTCTTCAGATCAGCACCGTGGGGCTGTTTGCCTCTTGAATAAGACAGCAATGTCTAAAACACCTAGGACAGGGCCAAGCAAATAAACGACACATAGTAAAGGACCACTGTCATCATCATTATTTTTCAGTTGCTTAAACTCTAAACTTGAGGTTGGAGTTCTGTGGTCTAGGAATATATGAGAACTTAAGGCTTAAAAATCCAAATATTCCCTAAAAATATCAGGCTGTCAGACTTAGACCATTGTTTGTGAAATTCTGTCTTCATTCCTCTGTTCTAGCTTTAAAGAAGTCAAATCAGCCTCTGATTAAATTTTTGAGAAGTAATTCTTGTTGGACGGGAGAGAGGGAAAGAGATTTATTTTTCTCTTAGCATAACAAAGATTAATAAACTGAAAATACTAAATACTGTACTACGAAAGAAATTTCTATTGCAAAATATTGGCATAAGTGTTTACTGAATGTTCAGTCTCAAATAAATCCTTCGGAAAGTTAAGAATAAAAGATTTTTTGCTTGCAACTACAACTTCTGAAATCTACTACAAAGTACTACAAAATATGACTATACTCCATAAAGCACCCTACAAGGCATGATGTCCCCAATTCGGTTAAATTTCAAGTTGATTTCACTACAATTTCTTATTTATCCTCATGTGTACCCAGTGACATTCCAAATACCAATTATGGTGATGCTTTTCAGAATTACCCATCTAAAGGACTTCAAGGAAGGAGGGTGTGTGTCACCATAACTAAGTCACTTTTTAGAGCAAAAAGTAAAGTTTGTTATGCTGCGGTGTAATAAATTAAGTTTTTCCACTGAAACAGACACGAAGTAAAGTTTTATTTTTCACTTAGTTACTTCAAATAGAAAGAGCTCATTATTTAGGGCAAAAAATATTCTGCCTCAGTTTTTGCAATAGAATTATCTCTGTTTTCTTTTTCCTATTCTTTCTCATTAAATAAATGATGAGGATAAAAACTTAATTTTATCCTTACGGTACATACCAATTCTTTCCATGAAAAAAAAAAGTGTGAGCGGACGTGGATACCACATTAACCTTTAAGAACAAATGTTGTTCCAATCATTGCTTTTGTTCCTGAGCTCTAATTCCGGTTAAATCCTATACAGTCACTATGGATCAGGTAAGATTTGGCACGTCTGTGCAGATAACCTTGGGAGCATTCAAGTTTGCAAGCAATATGCATCCAACCCCAATTTTTACCTCTTTTTGGAAAATGGGCTTGGTGAAACATAACTGCATTGGACTTTCCTTTTATTACACGCACACAGATTTTCAAAGCCCTGTAGAAAACGTGCAGAGGTGCCTAACCCAATTCTAGAGCAGGGAAGATGACAAAGCCATGGGCATGTGTGTCCCTTAAGCAACCTCAAAGAGCAGCAGAGGCGTCCAGCAGTTTTTTAATACATTATCTCCATCTTAAATAAATCTAAAGAGAGATTGCAAAAGAGAGAAGGGATTTGACTACTTTTAGGCACATAAGTAAGAAATGGCTCCCAGATGTAGCGTTGAAATGGAGAGAGGGTAGATTTCACACCCCACCCCCACTCCAGTGCCAAAAACATTCCAAGGATCTGCTTTATCAAAGAAACACTGAAAACCCCCAAAGTCTCTAGGTTCCTAACAGAATGGTCAAGGAAATAGTGCTGGGGGGTTAAACTGGAGCAAGGATAAGTTAGTAGCCGAAGATAGGCATTCAAGATAATACTGGAATAAGAACAGCTGGGAAGACCGTGGTGTTCTCAACATCACTGCGGTGATGGCAGAACAAGGGTAGCAAAGGCTGCTAAGAGAAGCCAGTATCCTCAGAGGATGACTGTACCTCCTCACCTATGTTTATAATTTGTTACTGATTTTTTAGTTTGCTTATATAATATTATTATATATCCTATAATGTAATGTGTTACATATTTGTATATTTTTCTTGCTTACCATTATCCCCAAGTTTTACTGGGACAATTTGTTTAGAAAGACACTTTTCGGGAATTCCCTGGAGGTCCAGTGGTTAGGACTCGACCTTTTCACTGCCAGGGCCCGGGTTCAATTCCTGGTCAGGGAACTGAGATCCCTCAAGCTACACAGCGAAAATACACACACACACACACACACACACACACACACACACACACATACGTATACATATATATATATAATAAAAGAAAAACACTTTTCTGTGATTTAAAACATTCTTTCTGAGGAGGAACAGTCTAAGAAATCATCTAATTTTCAATGTGTGGGGAAGACAAAGTTGGGGTGAACTGGGGTAGACACTCAGAAAACAGTTTCTAAGGAACAGTCACTTGAAAGAAAACAAGACTCCAATTGTTGCCAGTGGGTGACAATCACAACTGGTTTAGTTATGACTCCAAAGTAGTAACTTTCTTGCAGACCCTGTATCCATCTGTATAAGAACCTATCAAAACCTAACCCATGAACTATGAAATCAGTTTTTGAAACTTCAGACATTTATCTTTTTTAAAAATGAACTCACGAGTAACAACTATTACCCATAAATGTCTGTCTACAAGAGTCAAAAAGAAATCCTTGGCTAGGAACTGCAGAATGTATTTAATTATGCACATATTCATATCACCTAATTAAGACACTGAGAAAGAGAAGAAATTCTAATGTGTTCTTAGAGCAAGAAGGAATCTCTGAAGTTCCTGCAGAAGGAGGTGAGGCATAATAAACAACGCCTACTGAAAGAAAGAACACGAAGACACAATTCTGAAAAACAGCACAAATATTGGGAAATTGGAATTTTAAATATAAATAAACTATTGGAACATAAAATTGGCACCAGATTCAGCTTGAAATTAAAGGTGAGCTTTATTACAAGGAGTCGTCCAACCTGGTATAAGATATTTTAGCATTCAAAGGTAAAAATAAATAGAACATTCAATGTATGTAACACTGCAAGTCTTCAGAGCACTTTCTGGATAACATGAGAAAGAAAAAGCAAATTTGTTCAAGTGAGGGAGGAGAGAATGTCCATAAAAAGGCTCTTTTTCCAAAATATTTACTAAACTGAACTATTAATGTTATCAGGCATGCTTCAGTGTACCCGAGGACTTCAGGAGTAAACTGGGTTTTGCCCCAGCACCAAATACATTTGCAAACTGTTAAAAACTAGGGCAGAGGTCGAGAATCATCAATAAGCTCTGGGGATACAGGAGTAAAGAGCTAAGAACAAGCTTCTAATAAGGGGACCATCGCTAAAGCTGATGATCTAAAATCCCAATCCACATGTGCCCCGCTGTGCCCTACACTGAAAGCCCAACTTAGAAGGAAGGCCTGCCAGGGTCCAGCGCTGGCTACTGCTCCAACCAGCCTTCTACCCACCCTGCCCCTCATGGTCCAGACCTGGTACCGATACGGAACCACGTCACAGCCTCTGCCAGTGTAAATACCTCTCCCTTCACCAGGAACAGCCTTGCCCTGACCCTGCAGCTACCCTGACTCAGTCAACATTCAGGGGGCAGGTCTGGAAGCTTCCCCCACTCACCACCACCATCATCATTATCCCTCTCTCTTTCACACTCCCCCAAACGGAACAAAACCTACACTCAACTGGAGTAAATACTCCTTTCCTGTTGTCCTCAAATTGGAGAAGTCTCAAAAACAGAAACCACAATGTTGTTATTCATTACTGTGACAGACCAATATATAGGTGCGTATACACTGTTCACTTTTCTTTCAGGAAAAATAAAATTAAGTGTAACTAAAAACTATTCATCCATTTCTTTTTTCCTTTTTTTGTATTGTAACACTTTTTTAACTCACATAATTAAATATTGGAGATTCACTAAAGGAAAATTTTCACTGCATTTTGTTTCTGGAGGTTATTTCGTGTTTTGTGTTGTAATCACTAATGAAAATAATTTTGTTGTATAGTAGGGTGTTATAAAAATGATCCATGCTGGTGTCAAATACATTAGGTACACCACTGATCAGAAGTACCCCCAAACTGGAAACAATCTAGAATGGATTAAAAAGCTGTGGCATATGGGGACTTCCCTGGCGGTGCAGTGGTTAAGAATCCGCCTGCAACATATATACAATGGAGTATTACTCAGCCATAAAAAGAAACGAAATTGAGTTATTTGTAGTGAGGTGGATGGACCTAGAGTCTGTCATACAGAGTGAAGTGAGTCAGAAAGAGAAAAACAAATACCGTATGCTAACACATATATGTGGAATCTAAAAAAAAAAAAAATGGACTTGAGCACATGGGGAGGGGGAAGGGTAAGCTGGGACAAAGTGAGAGAGTGGCATGGACATATATACACTATACGTCTAGTGCTAGAGCAGCAAACGGCTATCAAAATTAAGCAGAGTAAAATAGATAGCTAGCGGGAAGCAGCCACATAGCACAGGGAGATCAGCTCGGTGCTTTGTGACCACCTAGAGGGGTGGGATAGGGAGGGTGGGAGGGAGGCGCAAGAGGAAGGAGATATGGGGATATATGTATATGTATAGCTGACTCACTTTGTTATAAAGCAGAAACTAACACACCATTGTAAAGCAATTATACTCCAATAAAGATGTTTTAAAAAAAAGAAACCTCCTGCCAATGCAGGGGACACAGGTTCGAGCCCTGGTCCAGGAAGATCCCACATGCCGCGGAGCAACTACGCCCGTGTGCCGCAACTACTGAGCCTGCGAGCCACAACTACTGAGCCCACGAGCCACAACTACTGAAGCCCACGCGCCTAGAGCCCGTGCTCCGCACCAAGAGAAGCCACCGCAATGAGAAGCCCACACACCGCGCAATGAGAAGCCCACACACTGCAACAAAGAGTAAGCCCCCGCTCACCGCAACTAGAGGAATCCCGTGCGCAGCAATGAAGACCTAATGCAATCAAAAATAAATAAATAATTCTTTTTTAAAGTTGTGGTATTATCATACAATAGATTACTACACAAAATGAACTGCTGCTACAACCCAACAACATGGATAAATCTCACAGACATAATAATGAGCAAATGAAGCCAGTAACAAGAGAGTGTATAACGTATTATCTCATTTCTGTGAAGTTCAAGAACAGGAAAAACTAATGTTGAGTGATCAATCAGAACAACAGGCAAGGGATGAACTGCCCATCGGCAAAATGGGTTCAAGGAGCCTTCTGGGGCGCAGGGAATGTGCCACATCTCAATCTGAGTGGCAGTTACATGGGTTTATAGATACATAAAAGTTCTTCAATCCTTCACTATATATACACTTCAATGTTTAAAGGTCTTTTCTACTACCCACATAATGCCTACAATGAACAGAAAGAGAAACTGAGGTTCAAAAAATGTAAAATATGTATTCAAGATCACTAGTACTTAAACAATTGTTGTAATTTAAAATAGTTGACAAACAGTTATGCTGTAGTTTTTAAATTTCTAAGTGTGGTACCCTTTAATGTGATAGTTTGGTAGAAAGAGATTAATGGAAAGAAGAAAGTACCGTCTAAGTGCTAGAGCAGCAAATGGCTATCAAAATTAAGCAGAGTATATAGGACCTGAGAGAGTATATCAGAAAAAATAATGTTGTGCTTTGAAAATTACTCTTCGCTGGTAGCTTGCCAAGGTGTCCTGGCGTGAAGCAATTGTGCCTGGGTGGGCTGAAAGTTTAAATTAGAAAGGACCCCCTGCCTAGTGCTTTGCAGCTCTGGTGCTAATAAAGTTGCATCCTTGTTTCCCTTAAGAGCTCATCTTTGTCCTTGATGGCATCTTGCCCTTGGCAGAGAAGACCTGACACATTCCAAGAACCCCAGGGATTAATACTCTTTGCCCAATGACAACATTAACTTGCCCGGGTTTAATCTGCAAAGATTGTCCCTTCTGCCTAGTTCCCTCCCAAATAAAGCCAAAAAACAAGGCAAGGGGTAAAGGAACACATTGAAGAGTAGACACGCAGTCCAGGATGGGGCGCTTCACCCTGCCTTTGGGGAAAGGGGCTTCCAAGTCAACCAGAGTTCACAACGCAGAACAGAACCTCAACTATCTAAACCGTTGAGTAGCAAGGAGGGGGACTCTGCAGACAACTCACTTCTTCGCCAAAGACTTCATAACCAGAAGCGTGTAACAGTATGTGAGGCCATCATATGCACCTAGCACACCAGACAGGGAGTAGAAGGACAGAAGGGGAGAGAAAGTTAGGAAGGAACGGAAATAGGAAAAAACACACAAAAAAACAGAAAACATACAAGTAGCGGTCATGGGGAAAAGAGAAAGGTGGGAAGATGCTAAGCTGGGGTAGGCCCCTGCTCTGGGTTCAGTGAGAGACAATTACACACAGAAAACCATCCCACATGCCATCCATCACTCTATACCCAAATCCTGGAGGAGCGAGGTGACTGTCAAAGATGCCTTCAGTCCCAGACACTTTTAAGAACAAGAAATTCAAAAACCATCTAGTTTTCCCCCAAAAAAAACTGTTGCCTTAAAATCCTATCAAAAAAGTTGGTTCCCTCATTTCACAAAACGGTCCCCAAAGGACAAACACCCAATGAAATATACCTCTGTGAGAGTTATAAAACTGTGACCAGCCAATCCACAAATACAAGTAATTTCTTGTTAGTCTTGCCAGTTTTCGTAGGAGAAACTACATCTGTACACATGTGCAGGTGGGTGTCTAAAGGCATATGCTCAGGGTAGGAGGGGGAAGGTCATGTGGGACCCTGGGCTACCTCAAACCAATAGAGCAACCAAGAGAAAGGAGAGGAGCAGACAGATGAGGCTGGAAGCGGGAAAAGCACGCCTGATCCAATCCCCTCCATCAAGTCCACACGCTGTGCAGCATGCGTTTCCAGGATTTCTGTTGATTGGTGGTTCTTCGCAGGTCTTAGGGGGCAAACAAGTTAATTGTATCCACGGGAGAGCCCTAACACAGCTGGGACATGGAAAGAGTGGTCCAGATTCCTAGATAGATGCGTTATTTTTGTGGTGAAAGGCGAACTTGAGAAACGTACTTCGGTGCAAATCTTAATCTTTGGGGGCCCATCTAAGTGCCTCGCAAGGCAGTACCAAGTTTTCTGCATTTTACAGATCTCAAAACTGTCAGAGCTTCACCCCATCCCACCCACAAAGTCATTACTCCAGATACCTTAAAACCATAAAAATATTCCATCGTTTTACAGATAAATTCACAACACATGTGATCCGTGTTTGCAAGCAACCCTCCAGGGTACAGACAAATGTGCTAAAAACCACAACTTCTCATGGTCGTGTCAGAAATAACAAGGATGAGCGCATTCCCAAGCTGAGGCTTAAGTGATGGGTTTTGTGCCAACGACAGGAATTCTTAATGCGTAACAGCTAGAAGAACAGTTAAATAATTAAGTAACTTCCTGGGATTATTGGGAGGGAAAAGAGTATGAATGGAAAATGAATAGATTAAAAGAAAAGGATCCTCTGTGTTTTATACAAACTCTAATAATTATACAAATTCTGAATGGCAGTTATCCGAGGTGGTGTCTGTTTTCATAATCCCTTTTCTGTTCCAAATGTGTTGAGAAAAGGGAGGAAAGGTAAATTCATCCTTTGGTACCTCGCAGACATTTCTGCTCGTGGGTCTGGCACCTCTCAGAGCTCATTCTATAGCTGTGAGAGGACCAGGGGTCAATCAGCAAGGAAAAACCCGATTCCAAGACCTAGACTGGATGGAGCTAGGTACACCCCACTCTGCTCGGCCCTCTAGCATCAGAATCGAGAACGCCTGGGACTTTCCTGGTGGCGCAGTGGTTAAGACTCCGCGCTCCCAATGCCGGGGGCCTGGGTTTGATCCCTGGTCCATGAACTAAATCCCACATGCATGCCGCAACTAAGGAGCCCACCTGCCGCAACTAAGACCCGACGCAACCAAATACATAATAAATAAATAAATATTGAAAAAAGAAAAGAAATTACTATTCTTTAAAAAAAAAAAAAAAGAATCGAGAAAGCTTTGTGAGAAACATTTAGGTGTTCTTCCTTCATTTGTTTGAGAGGAAGAGCAGGGCAGGCTTCAGGGGTGCACCCACCCATGCATCAGCACAGAGCCCCACACTGGGTTTACACTCTGTTGTCAGTGTCTTGAATGGTGACTTTTTGTCAGTGTTTTGAATGGTGACTTTTTCAACCAGGCACCAGGTGCATTCATTCTGCACAGGGCGTCCCCGCAAGTTACTCGGCTGGTCCCGAGTGAGGGTCTGGTTTGCTCTCAGGTGCTCACTTGTCTCTGGCTGCTACTCAGACTCTTCCACACACAAACATGTCAAACACGCGAGGCTGTGTCCCTGTTCAAAACAACAGAAGAGAGCGGCACTCATCAAAACCCGGTTGGCACTGTGGGACCAGGATGCTCTTCAAACCAGGAAATCATTACGCAGACAGTCTCAGCAGACACCCAGCCTTCGAGGACAGTTAGGAGGATTAGCAAATAAACCAAAATGCTGTGTGTAGACTTGTGTCAATCAAAGGAAAAGAGGCATGTACAGAGAATGAATAGGAGGAAAATTCTAAGGAACCAGTAGGATCAGGGGTTGAACTATATTCATTCACCAAAGAATATTTCTGTAGTTCCTAGAATATGCTACGTTAGGAGGTTTTTCTGATGATGGTAGCGGGGAGGGGGCATTTCGTTTTGTTTCATGTCATGATCGTCATTGATTGTAAAATGAAATTGCTGAATACTGTACGTGATTAATTCTAGGTTTTATAAAGTGTGGTACTCAACAGAATAATTAGAAAATAGCCATAGCTTTTGATTGCTGAAAATACACAAGGCTTATTTATATTTGCAAATCCAGTTGACAAGGCTGTGTGTGTGCTGATAGCAAACTTGAAAATTTTCAACTCTTCCATGACTTTAAAAAGTAAGCAGCACCCAGGGAAATACATTCATGCAAAGACAGGGACAAAAATGGGTGTTTTTCTTTTCTTGTTTAAAAATACCTAGTAGCTGAAAACATCCTAGTCCCTGAACAATTTAGAAGAACTGATATCAGTCTATTGCCATGATGCCAGCCAAACTCAGCCCTAAAAATAGAAGAAACCCGTGAATCTAGAATTAGGCAGAATAAGGACCAATTTATTTTTACATTCATTATTCAATGCTTACATGAAAGTAAAAATCTCTGATGGCTGGGAAAATTAATTATAGTCTTCAGAGGTATTCTGTGTTTAATAGTTACTTGTAAAACACGAGGTAATACAAATATGAATGTTTTCCATCACAATTTTGTACATTATAAGTAGACATTTTAGGAACATAACGCTGCCTAACAACCAAGTTAGTTTACTGTTAAACAACTGTAGTCCTCAACCTAAAAATGGAAAGGAAGTAAGCTAATCAAAATGCGAAATTTAAACTTTTTCTAGAAATACAAAATAATAGGAGAGCATAACTCTTAGAGAGGCATTAGCTAACCAAGCACTATCTGGACAAAACTGGAAGGCAGAAGAGATTAAAAACCAAAATATCAAAAGGCACAGAGAATACTCATACACTGAGGAAAGCAAGGAAAAGAAGCATAAGGGAGTTAATTTTAGGTTTTCTTAATGCCTTTCCTTTTCTTTTCTTTTTTTTAATACTTATTTAGTTATTTAGTTATTTATTTTGGCTGTGCCGGGTCTTAGTTGTGGCATGTGGACTTTTAGTTGCGGCATGCATGCGGGATCGAGTTCCCCAAGCAGGGATGGAACCCGGACACCCTGCATTGGGAGCGCGAAGTCTTACCCACTGGACCACCAGGGAAGTCCCCCTAATGCCTTTTCAAATTTAATTTCAAATATGGCCAGAAAAATTAACTTGGCAAATCACAGAATTAATATCATTTTTAGAATCCCTTCCCTATGAACTTCTAAATAGGACACATCAGAATAAAATCATAGGAGGTCCAGAGAAAAATTTAGATCTTGGACCAACCACAAGAATTCCACCCCTGAGGTCCCATACACGATTGTGCATAATGACATCGGGGGAGGCAGCTGAAAACTGATAAATTTATCTTAATCCATGTAGACGAAAATGGGAAATAAACGGAATGCCTGACATTTAGAATAAAGTAGTTCAAATATAGTACACGTCTATAAACACAGTGTGTAAGCAATACATAAACATAGATATAAGCTAGTAATATGTGTATATAATTGTATGTATACACCCAAGTGTTCTAGAGCTATGTTTAAAATGCATTAAAAATATAAAATTTAAAAACATATAAAATCCTTTTCCAAATACACCCCCAAATCCTTAAACATATAGACATATTCCCTATCAGTGAGAGAGAAATTATCCCTTAGGAAGAAGACAACCATGATTTAAAAAAAAAAAAAAAAAGCCTAAGACAATGTAATGTTTAAAAAATTAGTTCTCACCTCTTTACACACTTTTCTCCAATGGTCATTGTGAATCTATAACAACAACTACAATGTGAGCGGGACCGTGCTGGGTGCTCTACGTGCTTAGTCCTAACTCAGCTTCTTAGGAGCTGCGTGCAACCCTGGTTAAGCTGTGGGAAACTTGCATGATTATTTTCCTTATCGGGAAAACTGGGGCAAAATTCCTACCCCAAAGGGCAGTAGCGAGGTTTCATGACATAATGGATGCAGAAAGCTTCTTAATTCTGGTGTACAGCACTGGACACAGTGAATGGAACCTAGCATTGCTAATCATCACAGCAATGCAGCAAGGTGGGTATCCTTATTATCATTATGGGGAAAAATGAGAGCCTGGGACACTAAGTTACTCGCCTGCAAAATGACTGAATAACTGTGGGCTGGAAACCAGCTGAAGGGGAGATGATAAAGTACCTAGCCAGGCAATCAAGTCAACAATACTAATTAATCTTAAATGAAAATTAAATGTAATTAATCTTTCAAGTTAATGTACATAATTCTCCAAGCAGCTATAAAACCTAAAACCCATATAGGTGACAATAATTCAACCAAAGCTACTTACAGTACAAAAACTAATAAATATTTATACTTAAAGTCCATCACACAAAATAACTTCTTTTCTGAATTCAAAGGCATGCTCAGAACCAACCCAGAATGGCTCGATCGTTTCAAGTATTTTAAATCATTAACATAAACTCACGTTTGCACTTTTATAAAAATATGTAAAAATACAGTCAAGTGAGCAATACACAAGAAAGCCAACTTGCATCCTGATTAAAGTGTGTGCGTATGTGTGCTACTGGCCACCTGCTTTCTTTTTGATTCACCACTCAGTTTTCACCTTTCTGAGGTCTAATCTGTGAAACACAAAGATTCATGAAACCTTACTGTCATTAGAAAGCAGTCCCAAAACATTTTTATGGCTTGAAATTTGAGCTCAACAACATCTGTGCAATTACAAAGTATATCATGTAGGAATAATAGCGCTATGTACCATAAATACATACCAGTAGCCCAATGTTAAAATCATTAAGTTTTATTTAATTACAATCCATTCTCTGAAATGCACATGGTCCAGCTCACAATTAATCATAATTATTCAGCCCCACAGCATAGCACGACACAGCACCAAGAGGATTAGCAAATGTGTGGCCTTCTTACTCTTTCTGCCCATTATAAGAACAGAAAGAAAATTCAGACAATATGGCACCGCAGGAAAAGGGCAAACACATTCATTTCCTGTAGAATAAAAAAGGTTTAAAAAATGGTTTTCTGCCAAATATTCTCTGGGGATCAGCTTCCAAAGTTTCTGAATTTATGGAGGAAACCCTTTAGGGTCAAAGTGCCAAAAACAGTTTGCAAATGAAAATAAATAAATAAAAATTTTTTATAAAATGAATCTCATGTAGTAAAAAACAAACAACGCATGGTTTTCTAAAACCCTTGTCAATTCTTATTCTAAATTTGCTTTTTGAAATTATGTTGCACCACGAGCTGCAAATGTATAATTCTCTATTGATCAGCAGACCCTCCAGTGAACCAACTTATACAAATTACTAAAACTAAAGCAATCACTAGGAATATACTCCTCGGTCATACTAATGGGACAAGTTTATAAACACAGAAATGTGCTAACAAACATACTCGGATACACATACTCGTATGGATGCGTTTGTTTTCCTGGATCCAGTTTTCAAAGGCAAAGAGCTAAATTTGGAGAAAGGAAAAAAATGTTTTTCCTCCTTTAAAGTTTTATTTCTTCTTGGAAACAGTGCTCCTGACAGTTTAAGTCAGCAAACATCCGTCATCTGAGTCCACGACCTCCATCCTCTGGCCCCCCTGCATGGGGCAGCAGGACCACGGCTCTCCCAGGAAGAAGCAGAATCCTCTGGGAAATTATCTCAGAGCTGCCTCTGAAGAAGAGCTAATAAGAGCTGAAGCTCCAGAGACTACAAATTTGAATATATCAAGAAGCTCTCTGACAGAAGAATGAGAGAAAAAGGAGTAAAAATTATAAAGTTCAAGGAAAATCAGGGTGAGACCAAAAAAGAACACAAAAAGTGTGCTGTTCAAGGATAAGAAAACTAGTTAAGAATGACTACACTTATTAACAAATGACCTAAAGGTACCCAGATCGCTTCTTTACATCATACTCTAAATGTCTAACATGTATTTTTAAAAGACTGTTAATACTGATTAATATTTTTACCTAACTTCCTTAAAACATTTTTTAAAGTATCTTTCAATGTGTCTATAGATAACCTAGTAATCTGGCCCACAGAACCATGTCAACTAATTGTTTCACAAACTGAAGCAGAGAACACACGGCGGGCGGGACAGCTTTCACAGGACTAGTTTTGGACATTTGAACTCACTGAAGGGACAGCCACCTTCACAGAGTACGGGGCTAGCCTCCAGGAACTCTTTAAAAATTTTTATTTTTAAACTCTTTAACGTCTTAGCTTAGGTAAAACTGTGGAGGCAAAAGTTAAAAGAAATGCAATTTTGCTTGAAAATTTTTTAAAGGAAAATATTTGAAAATATTAGCTACAGCTTCTCTATAAATATTGGTACTCAACTGTATTCTCTGGTGCAAAATTATATTATTACAACAGAGGATCCTCAAAACCATGACCTTTTTAAGCCATAGCCCTGAAAAAACGAAGAAATGGAGGGGGGGGGGCACAATTCCTCTAAAACTCAGGTTTCCTAATCTTTATTTTAAAATATTAAGGACTTAACACTCGATTATATTTGTTTATAAGTATCCAATGATGTTTCACTAACAGTGACCTAGAAACAAAGAACCACAACAAAATCCAAAGCCTTTTAACAAGACCTCCCAACATTACAGAATGCACAAGTGCCCAAGCTCCTTAAAAATTCTCAGCTTTGTTGGAAAATTCAGTGGCCCCTTTAAAAACTGAAATACATTCCTTTCCCACCCCACTTAAAATAGCTTTTCTCAACTCTTGGTGACATCAAGTGACATCTTACACCAGTGAAGCCAGCATGTGAGAACACTTCCATAACAGTGACAAACTCAGTCACAATAAGTGTAGAAATGAGAAAGTGGTAAATGCCTATGAATCCACTTGAAAAGAAAATGGACCCGAAAAAGAATAGACCCAAAATGAACCGACTGTAAGTTTAAATCAGCAAACAAATGAGCCACTAACAAAACGTCAAATGTCTTTTTAGCTATGATACCTCCCTGATTGACTCTGGCCAGTTGGATCTCCATGTCTATGATTACATCATTTTTGCCTACTCCACATTCCTGTCTGGCGGAGGCAATCACTTTTCTAAACGCACTTGAACCACACACACCTCTCCCTCCACACTCAATCACAGGATCAACTCAGTGCTAGGGTGATACCTGAGGTCAACCACAGTGTGACCCCAGCCTCCTTCCCGGTTTGCTTGCTACTACTTTCCTAAGGAAGGTTTCCTCACTGTCCAGGGCACCTCCCCATTCCCGCACCAATTTCCCCCACTGCGCACCCCCCTGATGCTCCAGGCTGCCAATGAACTTCTAGAAATTCTTTACAGTCCCACCCCCATCCCCTCCCAGAAGGTTTTGCTATTCTCTCCAACTACAAAGACAACCCCGGCACCTATAATGCCTATTGGCACTCAAATATTTATTGAATGAATGGTTTAACTATCCTGAATTTCATTGTATCTATGTATAATTTGTTATTTGCTAATAAGTGTTATTCTAAAATTTTTATTTTACTACCAAGATGAGGTTGGGAATACCCAAGCCTAGGTAGGCATCTCATTGCACACACTGCCAAATCTCTCCCTGGTGACTCACACATCATTATGGAAACAGGAGATGCTCAAATATTTAATGGAGTCTCAGAATATAAATAGCATTTTAGAATCATCTGGTTTAACTGCCCATTAAAAATCTTTGAGTGCCCTCTGCTTTATCCCAGCACTCACCCTCTGCCTGCAGCCCCTCCCTCCCCAGGCAGCTCACAGCAATCTCAGGGAGCTCTGACTCAGGAAGGTTTTCCTAACACAGCACCCCAGGCTTCCCCTCGGCACTGCGCAGAGCAAACCTATCTCTGGGTCTGCGTGACAGCAGAACCAACTTCTAGGTGTATGCCTTCGTTTATTCATTTATCAAACACTTCCTGAATACCTACTATGAGCTCCCACCCCTACACCAGGCACCAGGGGTAAAATGAACACTCCCACCACCTCCGCAGCAGGACCATGGGTCCCGCTCTCGTGGAGTGAAAACAACTGGAAAAAATAGACATTGTTCAGATAACCATACACGAGATACGTCCCCAGGTCATCAACCACTCATGCATGATGTGATCTTGCCTCCCTTTGGTCATTTTGGCATCTCCTTCTCAAATGCCATCAACTTATTACCAAAAAAAGAGAAAAAAGCAAGAAAACACGACCTGCATCCCTAACAACCAAGAGGTGACTCTTTCTCCAGCAACAGCCCAGAGCAGCTGAACCCACCCCCATCTGTGCTCTCAGATTCCATTCACATGTTCCTGCTTCTTTTCCAGACGCACTTACTCCAAACTCACTGTCACTGGAAAGCAAGAGGTCTGGGGGCGTGGAGGGTCTCCCTCTCTTTCTGAACCAGGAGGAGAACCAGTGTGCAAACAAAATCCTTCACAGATCCTCATACGCAGACAAGCTAAAATCCAGACTCGCATAAACTTATCTTTTCATTTGGAATGTACATTAATTTTCTTACTAAAAAGACAGTTGAAGAAAACAACATGCTGTTTGATGAACACAACAGAAAAGTCGAAATTGGGTTGAGCGTTTCATCCACCTCAGAATCCAATCTGTTTCTCCATCTCTGTGCTGCTTCCACGTTATCAGCGTAAAAGTCTCACCGATAGACAGATAAAAGCACACCTTATAATTTCAGGGCACTCTTTAATTAAACTAAGTCCAAAGCTTGAAAGAGAAGTGCGAAATTTCTGATTCCAAATCCCTAACCATGAACCAGCTCTCATTCCTATGAAAGCTCCAGGAGATGAGAAGCACTCAAACCTTAGAATAGGGTAAAAAAGCCACATCACTACATGGCCACGTGCATGCCCTGGCACCACACTGAGCGGGTGTGCAAGTGCCCTCAAGCCCACGGGAGGTCCCTGCTCCCCCAGGTGGGCTGACATGACGTCTTCCTTGGTAGTGATCCAGTGAAGAGAAACCTCTGAACAGAGATGGCAGGAGAATCCCACTGTATTCTAGGTTTGCACAAAAAAATATTGAATCAGGCAGGACCCATTAAAGAATTCACAGTTCCAACACTGAACAACAGAACATGACTTATCTGCACATTCCTAGCAGCTCAAGAACACACTTCAAAACTATCAAGACAGAACCCAGACACCCGATTCACACCATGACCTGAAATAAACAGCACCTCTGCCTTCCCACCTCCTTACAAAAATCATCACACATTAATTCTTTATGTAAATATATGCTTTCTAAAGAGGCATGGGCAATATGTTGCTATGCTTTATAAGTTTCCATGGCAAGCTATACCAATAACAACAAATGCAATCATATTATGCACAGATTTCTTTTTTTTTTCAGTGTCAGACTTTTGTCTTATTAAACCTACTTTATGGTACCTAAACTGAAAAATAAGATTGTGTACCTAAATAGATTTTCATTTAAAATGTATGTTGATGAAATAAGTATCCAAGCCGTGGTGCTCACATTTACATAAACATTCCGTGCCAGCTGAGGAAAAAGAGTTCTCAAGCAACACGTGAATCCCAATCATTTATTTAATCATTATTTAATTTTCACACCTTTCCTAAAATTCAGTAGAAGAGCCAGTTTCTTCTACAGGTGGCCATTCCTGCACTTGTTTTCATTTAGAGACTTTTACTTATTAACCCAAGTCAAACTCACATCTGACCACATTCCTTGCTAAAAACAAAGAACGGAATTCCTCTAAACAGGGCAATATTACCCATCTACTAGAAACATATAGAAAGAAAGATACATTTATAGAACTTAATTTGGAAAACACTCCAGTGACAGAAATCCGAGATCATCATTTATTCTGAAAAACTTCACTTTTTCTGATTTATACATTTTGCTTAATTTTGCAGATCAATGCTGTTTTAAATTAAAACCCAAAGCCTCCAGGTATCATGAAATAACATAGAAAGGGCTATCAAATAAGAAAATTATATGTGTGAAAGGAAATTATGTTTCCTTTAATGAAGCTTCTGAAAATAATTCTATACTATAACTTTCACCTAAAATGTCAGCCATTTCAATTGTTACAAAAGGATGATAGATAGTACTTGTCACAAGGGAAGGTTTTATGCCCCTTCTATGGGGGTGGGGTGGAGGCACTGCAGAGATAAAGATGAATTTGTATCTGTAAGCAAGATATCAATTATAATTAGTCCCATCAGGTTACATGGAACACTGAATAAATTATGGTTGAAAGAATATACTGGATAAACTTGAGTCAGTGGCTTTTGGTGTCTTTTACAACAACAAGAAGCTCTGGGGAAAACAAGATGATTCTGCTAGGACAAAATGCATGACAGGACAATAGTGCCTGGGTCTGGTTTGGTTTTTAGTGCCTGGGGCATAGTCCATATTAATAGTATTTCTCATAATCCTCCTGATATGATCACTGGAGAAGAGTGGGAATTGAGCTTTTTCACTTATTTCTTTTTTTCCTAACAAATGGACTGTTTTCTTTCTCCTGGCCCTTCAGCCCCGTGTCAGTTTAAGAACTTGCAGGTCACGTGTGAAACATCAGTGTTTCTGGCCCCTGAAGGCAGAGTAAGAAAAGTGATGAAATAGCAAAAATCTACCCTAAAGTGCTCTACAAAGGCACACAAAAGCATATGGGAATATAAGTTGGGCTTCAGCAGCCCAGAAGTGAAAATTGACACTTCACGCGGCCGTGTCTGTAGCACATACGGGGGGAGCCACGGAACAGTCCCCAAGGCTGTTCGCACACACGAAGGTACAGCATTGCACCCCGTCTGACGGCGTCTATTTATAGCAGACCTGCCTGCTCCAGACACACAATTATTTGTGCACATTAAGTATGCATTATTTAACGGTGCAACTAAACCAAAACGGGAATTTTCTAGGCATCTTTTAATAGGCTATCAAACTTTCTTCCCCGAAATAATTATGTTCCGTTTTAAATAACTTCAATCTTCAACTTTAATCATGAACAAGGCATCTGAATTGAAAACTTCTGGGACAAGAGTGTTTTACCATCTGAACAAAACAAGTGGTTAAAGGGAAACCAAGAGACGACACTCCCCACTGTTAACCAAAGGAGCCGGAATAAATTTTTTTTTTTTTTAACTTTTGAAGAAGAACATTCTTTTATTTTCTCTTCTTGTGCCAATGCTATTCTTTTTTTTTTAATTTTTAAATTCTATTTTATTTTTTTATACAGCACATTCTTATTAGTCATCCATTTTATACACATCAGTGTATACATGTCAATCCCAATCGCCCAATTCATCCCACCACCACCACCCCCCCCCAGCTGCTTTACCCCCGTGGTGTCCATACGTTTGTTCTCTACATCTGTGTCTCAATTTCTGCCCTGCAAACCGGTTCATCTGTACCATTTTTCTAGGTTCCACAGTCTGTAATTTTCTTTTTTTGTAGTATCTTTGTCTGGTTTTGGTATCAGGGTGATGGTGGCCTCATAGAATGAGTTTGGGAGTGTTCCTTCCTCTGCAATTTTTTGGAAGAGTTTGAGAAGGGTGGGTGTTAGCTCGTCTCTAAATGTTTGATAGAATTCACCTGTGAAGCCATCTGGTCCTGGACTTTTGTTTGTCGGAAGATTTTTAATCACAGTTTCAATTTCATTACTTGTGACTGGTCTGTTCATATTTTCTATTTCTTCCTGGTTCAGTCTTGGAAGGTTATACCTTTCTAAAAATTTGTCCATTTCTTCCAGGTTGTCCATTTTATTGGCATAGAGTTGCTTGTAGTAGTCTCTTAGGATGGTTTGTATTTCTGCAGTGTCTGTTATAACTTCTCCTTTTTCATTTCTAATTTTATTGATTTGAGTCCTCTCCCTCTTTTTCTTGATGAGTCTGGCTAATGGTTTATCAATTTTGTTTCTCTTCTCACAGAACCAGGTTTTAGTTTTATTGATCTTTGCTATTGTTTTCTTTGTTTCTATTTCATTTATTTCTGCTCTGATCTTTATGATTTCTTTCCTTCTGCTAACTTTGGGTTTTGTTTGTTCTTCTTTCTCTAGTTCCTTTAGGTGTAAGGTTAGATTGTTTATTTGAGATTTCTCTTGTTTCTTGAGGTAGGCTTGTATTGCTGTAAACTTCCCTCTTAGAACTGCTTTTGCTGCATCCCATAGGTTTTGGGTTGTTGTGTTTTCATTGTCATTTGTCTCTAGGTATTTTTTGATTTCCTCTTTGATTTCTTCAGTGATCTCTTGGTTATTTAGTAACGTATTGTTTAGCCTCCATGTGTTTGTGTTTTTTCCATTTTTTTCCCTGTAATTCATTTCTAATCTCATAGCATTGTGGTCAGAAAAGATGCTTGATATGATTTCAATTTTCTTAAATTTACTGAGGCTTGATTTGTGACCTAAGATGTGATCTATCCTGGAGAATGTTCCGTGCGCACTTGAGAAGAAAGTGTAATCTGCTGTTTTTGGATGGAATGTCCTATAAATATCAATTAAATCGATCTGGTCTATTGTGTCATTTAAAGCTTGTGTTTCCTTATTAATTTTCTGTTTGGATCTGTCCATTGGTGTAAGTGAGGTGTTAAAGTCTCCCACTATTATTGTGTCACTGTCGATTTCCTCTTTTATAGCTGTTAGCAGCTGCCTTATGTATTGAGGTGCTCCTATGTTGGGTGCATATATATTTATAATTGTTATATCTTCTTCTTGGATTGATCCCTTGATCATTACGTAGTGTCCTTCCTTGTCTCTTGTAACATTCTTTATTTTAAAGTCTATTTTATCTGATATGAGTATTGCTACTCCAGCTTTCTTTTGATTTCCATTTGCATGGAATATCTTTTTCCATCCCCGCACTTTCAGTCTGTATGTGTCCCTAGGTCTGAAGTGGGTCTCTTATAGACAGCATATATATGGGTCTTGTTTTTGTATCCATTCAGCAAGCCTGTGTCTTTTGGTTGGAGCATTTAATCCTTTCACGTTTAAGGTAATTATCGATATGTATGTTCCTATGACCATTTTCTTAATTGTTCTGGGTTTGTTTTTGTAGCGGAATAAATTTCAACGAGACACAGCGCAAGGAGCCACCTGATCCATCCTCCAAATCCCAAACTCGCGCTCCAGGTCTTCGGGACAGGCCAGTGGGCGGCCGATCGTGGCCGGAGCTCACGGGTCCCCCTGCACTGCCGGCTGGCCGCTGCCGTCACCGCCGTGTGTCTCTGCCTTGTTTCACGTCATCTCCCCAGGAAAATGGACAGTCCCACAGTGAAAAACTGGTTTCTTGATTGTTTGCATCTCTGCCAGCAACGTCTGTGCCTTCCAGTTGGAGGCAGGAAGATGTGGGTAAAAGGGGGACTGGCCCTTTCTGTTGGAACCTAGCAGTTGGAGCAGAACCTGTGGCTTTTACATAATAAGGGTGATATTTGGACCCTTGTCCCAGCACAGTGAGGAAAGAGGAACTTGTTGAAAAGAAACTCAGTGGAAAGGCCAGCACAGTCAGCAAGGCCCACCCTGTGACGAGGGCACCAAGCCCCAAGGGGACCCTGGCAGAGAGGCCAGCCCGGGACCTGGGGGCCGGGATGCAGGGCTTCGTGAAAGCCAACACCCCGCCTGTTGCAGGCCCCTCTGGGAGGCGGGCACCCAGGGAGACCTGCTCACCCAACCCTGACGTCACACCAGGCAGGGCCCAAGGGACATCAGGCCTCAGGCCAGGGCCGGGGTCACCAGCCCCAAGCTCTGGGCCGGGAAGACACGTGAAAGCTACAGAGGGTGACCTCGAGTGGAGTCCCCAGTCCTTGCCTGGCTCAGCCACGGAGACCTCACTGCGTGTCTCTGAGCTGGGGGCTGATCCAAGCGCTGTTCTCACAGTAACTCATAAGAGCAGGGAGGGCAGGAATTACTCTCCTCACGTACAAGATTAGGCAGCTGAGGACCAGAAAGCAGCTTAAATAACACACTGAGCACCAACTACGCACCAGGCACACTTCTTGGTGTGAGCTGTGATCACCAGTGGCACCAAGTCAGGGAAGGGCCCCTCCAGGCGCAGCTGCACCAGGTGTCACATGCCGGTGACTCTGGTCAGATGCCCAAGCTGTAGCTGGAGAAAGCCAAGTTCAGTTATTTCCCATTAATGCGACTTGAATGGGGGGTGCTTCACTTCAAATTTTGAAAATAGTGATATTGAGGAGATTCAAAGTAAGATTAAAAGTCCACTTTACCAGAACCCTATCTTAATTTGGGGATAAGTTCTTAAGCCTAAATCAGGACAGAAGGCAAAGATCTTATCTGTTCAGTATCATTTTTAAAAAATCTCTTCAAACTACCCAGTGGTGGAGCAGACTGCTCTTGCGTTGATTGCCCAAAACATGAAGTAGGTGGCCGGGGTTGAAGGGTCATAATTAACCACTCTGCTGTGTGTGTGTGTGTGTGTGTGTGTACGCGCGCGCACGGGGGGGGGGGGGGGGAACAATGACAACCGTGTAAACAGTGGAATTCACTCAGTGCAGCAAGATGCTGACACTGGGCAGCCAGAAGGAGCTGGGATCAAAGGAAGAGCAGACTCCAGCCTCCACCGAATGCTCATTCTCAATCATGTCCACTGAGTAGAAGGGCAGGTGCACTGGCAACCCTTCTGCAATCACTCTCTCTCTGTGCGTGCTTCCTTGCTCTCTCCTCCTCTCTGAGTGGGGAAGTGTCTTCTCTGGTTCTCTGGCTCTCTGACTCTCATCCTCTCTCTCTGTGAGAATAAAGCTTGTCTTTTTTAATCTCTTTCTTTCTAGAGAGGACAGGGGAAGAAAACTGAACAAAAAGAACAATATAGTTGGACATGATTGTGTGGTTAACTCATAACTCTACATCTGGCAGAAGAGGGTCTCTGAAGACACTCACAGACTATGCATTATATATGCTATGACTAAAATGTAAAATCAAGAATAAAATTCTGACTGGTTTGAGGGCTGAAACTCATATTTGGATATAAACATCTGAAAATTAGCCAAGGAAATGACAAAACACATGAGAATAACGTGGTTACGATCCTCACAGCTAACACACTTGTGTGCACTGTAATTTCAGGGCAAAGTTTCAAAAACCAGTCCCTTCTTTCTAACCACATCCAAGCATGTGAATGTGCATATCCAAAAAGAGACGTCATGGCCGATGCAATCAACATGTGAGCCCACTGACGAAGCCTAAGCAATCATGCCCAAGACTGCCTGGGCTCAGAGAATGACATGTTGCCTTCTCTTTGCCATGTTTTTATACGACTTCACTTTTGAAGCCAAACATCCTTCTAAACTATATTGATCTTAGACACCCATCTAATATGCACTGAATTATGACCTCCCCCCCAAAATGATATGTTAAAGTCCTAAGCCCCAGGACCTCAGACCATGATCTTATTTGGAGATAGGATCTTTAGAGAAACAACTAAGTTAAAATGAATTCATTACAGTGGGCCCTGATGCAATATGACTGGTAACCTTATAAAACAGGGAAGTTTGAACACAGAGACAGACAGACATCAAGGGAAGACAACGTGAACACACACAGGACTGGAATGACGTGTCCACAAGCTAAGGGACACGTGCGACACCGCTAGCCTGGCAGGGGCGTGGAACACGCCTTCTCAAAGCCTTCAGAGGGAACACAGCCCCGCTGTTCAAACTTCTAGTCTCCGGAACTGTGAGACAACACACTTCTGTTGTTTAAGTCACCCAGTTCTTGGTCCTTTGTTACAGCATCCCCTCCAAAACTAACAGAGCATCCATAAGCACTCTGATTGAAACAGTTTTTAACGTTTCACATGGGAAAGAAGGTCAGTGATTTCAGGAGGAAATGAAGGGCGCACAGAAGTTGTTTTATCAGTTTCTTGAAACATCGGAAGCCGTCTGCGCACCTGTTCACCAGCTCTCTCGGTGGGCGTGGCCTGCCTCGCCATCTGAAGGCAGACAGGTGGGGAGCAGGAGCTCACAGGCTCTGCCCTCACCTGCCTGACTCTCCGGGGTCTTGCGCAGCCAAGAGTAAGGAACTAATTCTCAATGAATGTGGGACGCCCATCCACGCCACCTGGGAATACTTTCCAAAGTCCAGCAACTCATTTCCCCAAGTCTTCCCTCTTCTTATTGAGAGGTAGCACACAGAAGCTTACACAACATTTGTACTTAGCAGTGACCTCATGGGATGATACACATCCGTGCGGACTAAACTCAAGCACATGCTCTGATGCATCTTTACTACAGGTGCACCAGTAGCCCAAGTACCGGCGACCAGTGGTTTTGTTTCCATATTAAGTAAAACCTGATTGGGAAATCTTTAATATGTCAATTCATTCAGCAGTTATTAAATACCTGCTATGATTTAGATTAGGGGTCGGCAATCTTTTCTTGTGAAGGACCTGACAGTAGGTGTTTTAGGCCCCGAGGCAACTCCTCAACAGTGCCCAGTGCTGGGTAGTGAAAGCAGCCACAGACAGTGCACAGGAACGGCAGCCGGGTCCAACAATGCGGCGGGTTTGGCACAAGGGCCATAGTCTGCCACCCTGACTTAGATGATGGGGTAGAGGCTCCATCTAGCCTGAGAAACAGGGACCAGCAAGGTGTACCTGATGAGCATCTCCAACAACAGAAGGGTGGCCATACCTGTATCCTAAACGTGTAATTTCAGCAAGAAAATTGTAAGTCAACAAAAAGAGAAGAAAAGAAAAAAAAAAAAAGCACACAAAGGGGAAAAGGGGAGGAAAAAAAGATAAACCCAAAAAAAAAAATGCATCACAGATGGGAGGGGGTCACAAGACACCATTCAATGTCACAGTGACACAGCCTACACACCTCAGATATGATTTTTAAAATCTCGGTGAAAAGCCAAATGATCTAAGAATAGGTCCTTAAACCCTCTCCCAGGAGGGGGAGACAGGGTGTTAAATCCCCCTTCACCGCAAGCTCCAGCAGCCGTGCAATATCGCAGTTACGACGTGACCGCGACGTCCTGGTTGGCGCAGTAATGAAGATCCCGGGAGGAACCCGCGGCCCGAGCGCCCACACCCATGGATGCCGATTTAACAAGCCCACGTGTGACTTACTGTCCCGACTCTCGTATTAAACATTTTCAGTATCTTTCAGCAGTTTGATAAAACCTGTTAAAATTAAATTCCAACTACAATGCACTCATCCACACCTTAGGGGCAAAGGTTATACTAACATGATCTCTCTTTACAGCCCGTGTCCAAAAAAGAGGATGTCTTCCAACCTCCATGTACAAAAGCAGTAATCCCAAAGCACGGGGGAAGGTAGGGGGGGTCTCCTTAACTTACGCACACACACACACACACACACACACACACACACAAGCTGAGGTCAGTACGACAGTGTGGTGCTACGTTCCCCAGCTCAGAGCATCTAACTGACTGCAACCCCAGAAAGAAAATCACCTCCAATCTGCTAGCGGAGAGCCTCACAGAGAGGGCTCAACTAAGCACATTTCATACCTATGTACCCTCACTCATCAAAATTAATATCGCCAGCATTTATTGTTTGTGGATTTTTTGATGATAGCCATTCTGACTGGTGTGAGGTGATATCTCATTGTACTTTTGATTTGCATTTCTTTAATAATTAGCAATAGTGAACAACTTTTCATGTGCCTCTTGGCCATCTGTATGTCTTCAGTGGAGAAATGTCTAAGACACTGCTATTTTTATGGCTGAGTAATATTCCATTGTATATATGTGCCACATCTTCTTTATCCATTCATCTGTCGATGGACACTTAGGTTGCTTCCATGTCCTGGCGATTGTAAACAGAGCTGCAATGAACATTGTGATACATGACTCTTTTTGAATTATGGTTTTCTCAGGGTATATGCCCAGTAGTGGGATTGCTGGGTCGTATCGTAATGGAATAAAGACAAAGACGTAGAGAATGGACTTGAGGACGTGGGGAGGGGGAAGGGTAAGCTGGGACGAAGTGAGAGAGTGGCATAGACATATATACACTACCAAATGTAAAATAGATAGCTAGTGGGAAGCAGCCGCATAGCACAGGGAGATCAGCTCGGTGCTTTGTGACCACCTAGAGGGGTGGGATAGGGAGGGTGGGAGGGAGACACAAGAGGGAGGAGATATGGGGATGTATGTATATGTATAGCTGATTCACTTTGTTACACAGCAGAAACTAACACACCATTGTAAAGCAATTATACTCCAATAAAGACGTTAAAAAAAAAAAAAAGACTGCTATTTTTAAAATGGATAATCAACAAGGACGTACTGTATAGCACAGGGAACTCTGCTCAATATTCTGTAGCAACCTAACTGGGGAAAGAACTTGAAAAAGAATAGATACATGTATATGTATAACTGAATCACTTTTTTGTACACCTGAAACTAACACAACATTGTTAATCAACGATACTCCAACACAGAATAAAAAGTTTAAAAAAATTAATATCACATTGCATTATCTGGGACCCAAGGAAAAGAGACCACCCAAGTAGCTCAAATGCTTGAGATAAAACACTCATCTGGTTGTCATAACCTCTGTTTAGTGACCTGATTAAAACAAGCACCAAAATATTCAAGACCTTCAGCTTTCATTAGATTTTAAGACTGTTTCTTGAGTAGTCTGTCATTTTCCTGAGGTCAATAGACCAAGTGTTTATTCATTCACTAAGCAAATACTACAGATCTTTAGATACTGAATATATCCAGTATGTAGATATTTAGGTAAATATCTAACGCGTGAGACAGAATACATGGGAATACACGCAGCTGTCCCCACTGTGGTCGGGTGAACGTGGCCTGGACCCCCCAGGTAATGAGCAGCCCCCGCAGAAGTCACCTAAACATACGGACCATCAAACTAGACGAGGCAGTGGTGGGACAGGAGATCTAAAATGAGACACAACAATGATAACCCAGGGCTTTGGAAATTAAAAACCTTTCAACTCCCTATAGGCCTTGAGCTGGTTCCCAATCAGCAAAACTGGAAAAACAGATTCCCTTCCGCGTACACTGCCAGGCCTCGTTTGGTTTCACGGAGGTGAAGCCGCAATCACATGCCCCTGCACGGATCTGGCAGGCGCACGCAGGCCCCACCGAGGAAGGCACCTCCCTCACCTGTCCAGGTTCCCAACCTCCAAACGCATGACCAGGAGCCCAGGCCTGGCACCTCTGTCCCCACTCGGCCTCTCTCTTTGAGACTCACTGGGAGGAGAAAACACACAGAGTGACTTCTGTGAACGAAGATCTTTCTTTTCCAACATTCCGAACACTCAAGTTTTCCAACATTCCAAATCCTGGCTGAGTGACCACTGAGGTTAAACATCCACGTGGTCAACTTGTCAAAAGTACCCGCTTGGCCTCCCTCCGCTGCCCTCCAAGCATCAGCCAACTGTTTCCTTCTAAATTTGGTACAAAACCACAGTCATGTATGGCCCGGAAAGGTAAACGATGTCAAGGCAAGTGGACTGATCAGGGGAATGTGAGAAGCAAGGGGTAGGGTGGAGAGAACATTCTCCAGGCCAAGCAGTCAACCCTCACTCCAGCAGGGCCAGGGGTTACAGGGTGCCCAAGAGCCTTGTTTTCCTATTTGTGTGCCAGTGAGGACCTGACCCCACTTTCCCGCCAGCTCCTGCCCCAGTAACTGGTATCCACAGCATAAGAGGAATTGCCAAAGTGGAAAACAAATCCTGCTTCTCTGACATCAAGGGACATTGGGCTGGGATGAGGCTTGGAATAACGGGGCACCTACACTCAAACATCACTGTGAGAGACCTAAAAATTCACAAAGCTGTCAGTTATTTAAAAAAAAAAAAACCACCCTCAGCTATCACAACCACAGTGACTTACTCTTTGCTGGCTTTACCTGTTCCACTTTGTGGGTCTCCTCCTGCCCCACTGTCCACACCCAGAAGCCAACTCAAAATCCATGCCAAGGGGCTATCACAAGCTCCATGTCAGTTAGTAGACCAAGGGGCTGCCTTCCCCCCAGGTGCTTCAGGCTTACTTAGAATGAAGGAATTAACATTGATTTTAAGAGGCGGACACCAAACATACAGAAAGAAAAAGTAAAGAAGGAGGTATGAATAGTTTGACACAGATAATTGTAGATAATGCTACTCACACTAGCTTCTACGGCATTTACACCAGGTAGATAACACTCAGAAATGCTGCTTTTAGAAAGAAATTAGAAATGGGTTACCTAAAAGTGCATATTTTGAAAATGAGAATCTTATGCAGTTGAAAGCTAATTATACTGATTATACACAAATTGTCGGTCGCATTACAGCTCTAGAAAATAAACCTAGCAAGCTATACTGTCATAGAAACATTGATAATATTTACATCGGTTCAAATACAAGGAGTCAATTACATTTTTATTTGTAATTTTTTTCTAATGCGTTGTGTGTCTGTTGATTTCCCATTAAATTCAAATGGGAAATGGAGCCCTGTGGCCGAAGACAACTCAGCCAAGAACAAAGGAGGCAGGTGCAGAAGAGGGGGACCCAGGTCACTGGCCAAAGAACTTTCATCCCCAGAAGGTCTCCTGCACTGGAGGCTCCAATTTTGACATTGTGAATAAAAAGGTTATTGCTCCGTCTTGATCCCCAATTCCCTATTCAACTGCATTTGCCTCTAGTTCCAGCTCAAGTTCTGTGACCCATGCCTTTCTTATTAAGAAGGTAATTGGTAACACACCTAGGCAATTGAAAGCCACAAAAAGTTAAGAGTGGGTGACATTAGTAAATGAAACTCTCCCTAAAGGAAGCAGGGCTGGAAGAGCACTGAAAACAGGAAGTGGTACTGGGAGAACCCTGGGAATGGGTCCAGATCATCTTGCTTTGGAATCAAAAAAATAGGGGAGTTGTAAGAAATTATCCCTTAATTACTAAGGAGCTGTTAACAGATGAAGTCAAGCTATATTTGCTGATGTGGAAACACATCCAAGATATATTGGCAGAACAGTATGTATAGCAGGAAACCATTTGTGTATGGGGGGGGGGGGTGTTTAAAATGCTCATATATGTGCAGAAATTTCTGGAAGAATGCTGCCAAAAAAGAAAAAAAAAAGATAATTGTGTTTTCCCTCCAGGGGAGGATAAGGGTGTGGTATCTGGGGCATTTTGTGTTATTTTCCACTTTATACACTTCTCTTTCTTTGCCCATAGTATACACTACTTTTACAATTTGAAAAAAGAAAAAAGAAAAAAAAAAAAACACCTCAGGCTTTTAAGGAACAGAGAGATTTTGAGAGCAGGGCAGATGCAACATTTTTAAGAGATGTTCTGTTGAATAAGAAGGAAAGAAAGAAAACCACGGCTAACAATCCCCTCACAGGCACCAGGAGTCACTGACAACCAAAACACCTCCAGTGAGACAGGGACAGCTTTGGTTTTTGCAGAAGACCCTACAGGTGGTGCTTCCAGATCTCTTATGGATTGAGTGAAAGCCACAAAATTCCATTTCCAGAATCGGGAGCCTTTTCCATTTGTCGGGTGATTTCTAGTTACGACGGAAGCTGTGCTGCCAGCAACAAAAGGCATCAACAAGCCTTGAGGAGACACCCTGATGTGAAGGAGGCGGGGGCCAGGCCCAGGGCAGCGCAGGAGCTCACCCGAGGCTGCCCCCCCACCCCGGGACCCGGCTAACACATGGCTCCAAACGGCGGAGGACCCAGGCCCCCAGGAGGGAAGGCTCGTGGACTTCGAGCACAGCTTCCTCCCTCGTGGGAGCCGCACGCGGCCACATGGCCTGTGCTCAGGAAAGGCCCGCGGTCGCAGCATTTCGGGCGGCGGGAGCAGAAAGCAGAAGTCAGCCCGCTTTCGCTGAGGTCAGCTCTGGGCTACCCCTGTGGGTGGGAGGCTGGGCGCCCGCTGAGGGCTCGTCCTGGGGCCACACAGGGGACATCTGAGTCCCCACTGCTTCTTTTCCTGACACGGAAAGGGTTCCGAGCCTTCCTGACCGTCCTGAGTGACCTCAGGGGTAAAGTGAGGGCAATAACTCGAGAGGGTGGTTAAAAGGACTCAGGGAACTACGAAAGCACTCAGGACAGAACCTGGTACCCAGTCTCATCAGTCAAGGCCACTAAACTGCTCGTTCCTTGAGATCAGACAACTAGCATGTAGGAAATACTCAATATATTTGTTTTAACTCTGATTTTTTTCTATTAATTCAGTTGTAAAGGATGATGGAAAGAGAGAAACGAACATGTGAGCGCCTGCTGGAACACACCAGACCTCGTGCTGGGCTTTTATAAACATGATGTGACATCGTCCCACGAGCTGTGTGGGCATTAGAAAACACACATCAGTGGACGAGGTCGGGGAAAGGTTCTGGAACCCCCAAGGTCACAGAGGTGATGGCCTAGGCAAACGGAACCCTCAAGCCACAGCACATGCCACGGTAGGGGTTCGGTCTAATGAGGATGAGGATGCTGTCTTTTTTTTTCCTTTTTTTAAAGATTATTTATTTATTTACTTATTTATTTATTTTATTTATTTTTGGCTGTGTTGGGTCTTAGTTGTGGCACTCGGGATCTTTTGTTGCAGCGCACAGGCTCTTTGTTGTGGTGCACAGGCTTCTCTCTAGTTGTGGCGTGCGGGTTTTCTCTTCTCTAGTTGTGGCACACGGGCTTAGTTGCTCCACGGCATGTGGGATCTTAGTTCCCTGACCAGGGATTGACCGAGTCCCCTGCATTGTAAGGCAGAGTCTTTACCACTGGACCACCAGGGAAGTCCCAGGATGCTGTCTTCATGTATTGTTCTTAAAAAAAAAAAAAAGCCAAAAACTCTACTGGTCATACTTACTCTGCCCGAAGGATACACACAAGCTTTTGCGTGTGTTGAGGCTTCATCAGTTTCAGCCAAACCAACAGTTGGCCGCAGCCCCCTGGACACCCAAATTCAGGCGCGGCACTGCCCTGCCCCCGCCGAGCCCGGCAGCTCCGCGCTCTCAGCCAGGCGGCCGAGTCCCTCCAGGCCTCGGTCACCCAGGCCATCCACGTGGCCGCAGGAGCCCACCTTCTCCATCAGGCCCGCGGCCAGCACCTGGTCGGCCTCTGGGGCGGGGCCAGGCCTCTGACTCCGGTTCATTGCTGGCACCTCGCCCGATCTCACACCCGCGGGTGAGAGGCTTTGAAAGCCTCAGACAAATAACGGAGATGGTGACCGCGCAAGCACTTCTGCAGGGCTGGAGAAGGAAAAACAAAAGCCAAATTGCACCTCGAGTCAAGGCAACAGTGATGCTTAAGATAGCGTGCAGCTCCTGTCAGCCAGATGTTGTCAACCAGTTAGCAGAATCAACCGATTTACTTCACGATGGGCTATGTCCCTGCGTTAATTTGCCTGCGAGCTCGCGGGGAGGACCGGCGCGGAAAGAGCCGGTGGGCGCGGCGGTGCACTGCCGTGATGGGCAGGCGGGAAGGCCTGGATACAGGAGCATCAGAGCACGGCTTGGAAAACGTATGTTAACAAGAAAACTGAGCTGGGGGAGGAATGGCACAGTTGCTCATATTATAAAAACCTATTAGACAAATGTTGGCTACAACCTATCACATTCAAAACTCTGTGTCAGGCACAAAGAACGCTGAAAAGAAGGCATGAAAGCTAAAGAAAGGAACTTAAAATCAAGATAATATTCTAAGACGCGAGTTACACAAACAGCACAGAAATACATCTCACACTATAATTACACCCCTGTGCAAGGATTTAATAGTTAAATGGTCCAGTTTCCAGAAATCAACAAGTAAAATAAGTCTGTTAGCAAGGACTCCATCAGGTGCTATGAGCGTAGTTTCCTGCAAGATGGATAAAGTAATCCATATGTCTTTATTTGCAAGTAATTTCCACATTCTTTTCACAAACAAGGATGAATCCAGAGAGCAAGCCTCCTCCCAACTAACTCTTATTTTTACGCCTCATAAGTATTCAAGGGATAAGAGGAGCTTGCTCCCTGGGTTTGCCACAAAAGCCCCACAATGAGCCGCCCGGTAACGTCAGCGCTCACCCCATCCACAAGTGTGAGCTTTAATTACAAGTGATCAGTGTCTCAGGCTTGCCTTGGAGACCAGTGCCCGGGACCCTGAGAACTTCCCGGATCGTGTATTTGAATTCACGACAATGCTCTGTCGCTGGGGGTTTCTGCCTTCAGTAATAATGTGCTTTGTTCTCGCAAGTGCCCCTCGCACCTGCCAACTGAAAAGAAAGCCCGGAGACTTTGCCGGACGGTGTGCGGTCGTGCTGCCCTCTAGTGGACGCCGCCGGCACAGCACCTCTAAAGTTGGAGGTCAGGCAGGCAGGGAAAGCTTGTGAAATGAGCGAGAGAACTGGATAAAGGAAAAAAGAAAAAAAAAAAAAAACAGAAAACACAAGTTACCCCCAGAAAATATAAAGGGGTCTCTCCTAAAAACTTCAACGGCATTTGATGGGAATCAAATAATCAAGACTGCAGGCATGAAATATACTCAAACCTCTGCAATGTACGCACATGCCGACACATTACTTAAAATTTTTCACACTAAAAAACTTAAGCCAAAATGTATCTGTATCCATATGTGTATGTATAGACAAAACACACATATACACATACAGACATCTACTGCACCCACCACTCTTACACTGAGAACACAGTGACAAGTAAATGCCACAGAATACAAGGGCTGGGTGGGTCTAGCAGACAAAGAACGCAGGAAGATAACGTGGACACCGTGGGGAGCGGGGAAGTGGAGAGTGGAGGGAACGAGGCCGTCTGAGTCTCCACTTAAAATGCAATCACTTACCAGGATCCGGAGCTGATAAAGCAATACTAATTGAAACTTAAGAACGATTAAAAATCACCAGGAAATCACAAAGCCACCAATAAGGAATGGTCATGCTTTCTTTTTTTTTTTTTGCTACACATTAAAATCACACCAAAAATTAAATGTGTCCCCTAAAGTCATAACTAATAAGATTTCCTTTATAAAACTCAAGCTGGGGGGGTAGGGGCCGGGGAGCGGGCTAAGTAGGGAATCAAGCCACGTTTAGTAACAGCCCCTACTGTATGTCAAACCTCACTGGAAACTGTTCTGTACCTTCAGCTAGCAAGAAACAGTCATATCTTCTAAGATACCTTACACATGCTATTATGACACCTATAATAATTTTCATGACAACATTCTAAAATAAAGTCTAACTATTTTCACATCACACTCAGACCCGCTTCCTCTGGAAAGCACCGCAGACACAGGCTCACTTAGTTGCCAGCGGTAAAACTCAATCACAAACTGGCAGCGACCTCTGCTGGAAGGTCCAGGAATCACACCCTGAAAATTAGCAAAGTATTGCCTTTCATTCCTGGGTATTTTGAAATAAAAATAGTACAAAACAGCTCAACTATTTAGTCTTAGAATAGACCCTTCAACCTGGTGTTACAAAGCACTTGAAAAGCTTAGCTTTTTAGAGGGTTTGCTTTGACTTGGAAATCAGTTATGAATTGGGTTCAATCACCCACAAACATCTTTGTCTTGTTAGTATTTATATGATTTACAGTTCTCCCTCCGGGGAAAATAAAATAAAATTCCTTCACAATTCTTAGAAGAGAAAAATATAAAATATGAAATACGCCTGTGAGAGGTTATTTCAAAGAATATTTCTTACTATGCCTACGGTCCTCGTGCCATTCGCGTAATAGCTAAGATTTTCTCTGGCTTCAAATGCCTTCTAATCTACAAAACAAGATCTGATGAGACAGGAAGGCGGATACATAAAGATGATACAAAACCTCTTCTTGAAAAAGTGTGCCTGGGAAAATACAGCGTATATTATGACCACTACTCTTTTTAAAATGCACAGGAAAATCCAGGGGTAAAATACAACACGTGCTTTTAAACCAACAGGACTGGCGCAGCGCCTGGGGCAGCTCTCCCCGTCCGCGCGTGGAGGGCGCAGCGTGAGAGCCAGATGGCAGCGTTAGGGACCACCTCGCCGGTGAGTGGCTGGAGTCCCCAGTTCCTCCGCTGTGAACCCGGAAACAGCAGCGACCTATCAGGGCTGTTACGAGAACGCATGTAAGCACCTCGCCCAGCACACATCTTACACTTGACACACAGGAGACTTCACGTGAACACACACAGAGAGGACAGACCTTCCCTCCCCTGCCCCCTCCACGCCTTCCAAGGTTCCCCGTTCGGAACCACCCAGCAGAGGTCCACCCAGCCTCCGGGACCAGCACTGCTCAGTCCTCGCCTGGGACGGTCTAAGGAGCAGGAGGGCTCCTGCTGTGCGGCGCAAAAATGATGGTGCTTCGAGTTTCTTCCTCACGTTCTCCCGTGATGTATGACTTCCTTATCATGAGCACACTGCACTGTATAATTAAAACAACTCCCAACTTGAATCCTTCCTTGTGCCAAAACACATCCGAAGCCGGCGAGGAAACCACAGAGGCCAAAGCTGCAAAGCAATTAAATGCAGCAGCAGCCTTCCTGCCGGCGCCGCGACCCCGGGCGGCGTGGGGGGAGGGCGGGCGGGGAGGGGGGGGGCGTGTAGGCTGAGCCCATCTCTGCTCCTTCCGAGGAAAATCGCGGTCCTCCCCCGGCCAACTCGTGCAAAGGTGGAATCTGAGAGCCTTCCAATCCAATCTCTCACCAGACCAATGTGGCCTTTACTGCCACCCTGAGCCCTGAACTTGCACGACCTGAGAGTCTCGGGGCCCTCGGGCTATCGATCCTCGATCCTCGGAGCACACGCCCCCGAGAGACACTGGGGCGGAGGAAACAGACAGGAGGCCGCGAGCAGGGTCGCTCAGAACCCACCCCCACCCCATCCCCGTGCCCCAAGGCCAAGGACAGTGCTGGGCAAGCCGGGACGCAGCTCCTCACCTCTGAGTCGGTCCCCTCGTCTGTTAAATGGGGCAACGACCCACTGGCTGGGAGGGAGGCGCCTCAGAGGAACACTGGGCAGGTCCCTGCTCACTGATCCTTAACCCCGTGCTGTGTGATATTAAGTGTACGGACACGGTGCGCTGAGAGCGGAAGGCGGGCGGGAGGCACTGGTGACAGGCTGCAAGGGACCAGAAGATGCACTGAGGTCCCCCTACCAGGCGGCAGGCACCTCCCCAGCAAAGCATACCTACGACCTTCGCACGGGGCTGTGAAAAGGACTTGGTGGCACGGTGGGCACGAGGTCCCATGCAAATGCAGACCTGCACCCAAGGGGTAGCACGGAGTCCCCTGTGTCCCGCGCACGCGGGCCCTCGCACCTCCTCAGCGCCCTGCACTGTCCACCACTTCTGCCCGCCTCCGTCTCCTCCTCCCCCACCAACCAGTCCCTCCAAACGCCCTGTGAATGTGCTGTTGTCACCAACCCTCCTCAGGACGACCCTTCACTGTCCACTGCCTCCCTGGCTCCTCATCCCCCCCTCAGCCGTGGCTCAGCTGCATCCCTGACCCCCCAAGCCCCTGCCACCCCAGGGCTCCCGCAGCCTGTGGACCCAGCCCCCTCGGGCCCTCATTGCTCACCCCCCCACCCACTCTCCCCCATTCCCTGCTGCAGTGGGGCTCACCCTCACCGGAGGCCCCAAGGCTCAGCGCAGGACCCCATCACCTTCACGTGACCTAGGCTCTCCCTGGACCCTTGAGCCTGGTCCTCAGCCACCCAAGATCATCACTCCGGCCCAGACCCCTCCTAGGAGCCCCAAACCTGATCACCTGCTCAACAGAGCAATCTGAACGCCACACAGCACATCCACTCACTGCACCAAAATTCCCCCTGTGATCACCACGCCCCCCCCACCTCGCCCCCTCTTCTGCTGCACCGGCCAGGAACCGTGACCTGTCACCCCACCTCCTAACAAGCCTCTCAAATCTGCCCGCTCTTCCCTCTTTCCATGGCCAGAGCTGCCCTCCCCTCTCCTAGATTCTACAAGAGCCTCGTGACTGCTTTAAGGTCCGCAGAGGAGCCAGACCACCTTTATAAAGACACATCTGGTCCCTCCCTAGTGAGCCCGCTCCATGCTTCCTGTGCTCTTATAACTGATCCAGAAACCCTAACACGCCTCTGAGGGCCTCTGCTGGTATGTGGTCCCATCAGAGAAAATGGACTCAAGCAGCCCATTGGACCAGCACCCCACCTGGGGTCACTCTGCCCCTCCTGTTTACGGGTGTTGTCAGCACTCAGCCCTCCTGACGCCCTGCGTGTCTATTTCTGTAACTGTCCATGCCTGCCCCCAAAATATAAAGATCGCAAGCACAGAAACTTGGCTTTTTCACTGAACCTCGAATCGTGCTGGGCCCCTGCAGCCACTCAGATGTCTGCTGAGTGGACGGATGGCCCCGCCACCCCGCCTGGGCCCTCTCCTCCGCCTCCAACTCTGCTGGCCTTTCGAGCAGGGCAGACCCCCTCCTCCCCCTCCTCCCCCTCCTCCCCCTCCTCCCCCTCCGGGCTTCCCTTCCCTTACCTGTCCTCCACCTGGTGACTCCTTTCCAAGCCTTTGGTTTAAAAGCAGGCATCTCAGGGGCCACTTCCCTGACAATCCCCCAGGATGAAGTCAGGCGAGCATGGGGGTGACCTAAAGGTACAACCTCAGGTCCTAAACGGTGAGATTCTGCTGTGCAAGGGGCACTGCGTGGGCAGCACACAGCAGGGTCTGTGTGTCCTTTGCACTGATGTTGGCCCGGGGTCCCCCCATAGCTCATATACAGAAAGGGCTCAAGGCAGTTAGGCAAGAAAAAGGAATTAAAGGCATCCAAATTGAAAAGGAAAAAGTAAAATCATCTGTTTGCAGATGACATGACATTATACATAGAAACCCTAAAGACCCCACCAAAAACCTGTGAGAATGAATAAACAAATTCGGTGAAGTTGCAGGATACAAATAAAAATACAAAACTCCATTGTGTTTCTATACACTATTAACAAACTATCTGAAATAGAAATAAAGATACTCATCCCACTTATAATAGCATCAAAAACAATAAAATACTTAGGAATAAATTTAACCAAGGAGGTGAAAGATAGTGATGAAAAAATTAAAGACACATACATTGGAAGAATTAATATTGTCGAAATGCCCATACTACCCAAAGCCATTTATAGATTCAATCCAATCCTTACCAAAATTCCAATGACATTTTTCACAGACACAGAAAAAAAAAAAATCCTAAAATTCATGTAGAATCACAAAAGACCCCAAATAGCCAAAGCAATCTTGAGAAAGAAGAACTAAGCTGGAAGCATCATGCTTCCTGGTTTCAAACTATATTACAAAGCTATATTTAATTAAAACACTACGGTATTGGCATAAAACAGACACATAGATCGATGGAACAGAATTGAGAGTTCAAAAATAAACCCTCACATATACAGTCAACTAGATTTGACAAGGGAGAAAAGAGTCTTCCCTGTTTCCAATGGGGAAAGTATGGTCTCTTCAATAGATGGTGCTGGGAAAAGTGGATATCCAACTGCAAAAGAATGAAATTGAACCCCTATCTTATACCACTCACAAAAATTAACTCAAAATGGATTAAAGACTTAAATGTAAGACCTAAAACCGATTGAAAAAAAAATAGGGGAAAAGCTTTTTGACATGGGTCTTAGCAATGATATTTTTGGAATAAGACACTACAAGCAACAAAATAAAAAATAAACAAGTGGGACTACATCAAACTAAAAAGCTTCTGCACAGCAAAAGAAATAAACAAAATGAAAAGGCAACCCATGGAATGGGCGAAAATATTTGCAAACCATGTATCTGGTAAGGGGATGATGTCCAAGATATACAAGGAATTCATACAACTCAACAGCAACAGCAACAAAATCCGATTTTAAAATGGGCAAAAGACCTAAAAGGACGTTTTTCCAAAGAAGACATACACGTGGCCAACAGGTACGTGAAAAGATGCTCAACATCACTAAAAGAGAAAGTACGGTATATATATGCAATGGAATATTATTCAGCCATGGGAAAGAAGAAAATCCTGCCATTTGTGACAGCCTAGATGAACCTTAAGGGAGTTATGCTAAGTGAAATAAGTCAGACGGAGGAAGAACAAATACTGTACGATCTCACTCACATGCGGAAACTCACTCATGTGTGGAAACTATAAAAAGCTGAACTAACAGAAACATAAGGTTGATTGGTGGTTACCAGAGGCTGGAGGAGTTGGGGGGAAGAGGGGAGATGTTAGTCAAAAGGTAAAAACTTCCAGTTATAAGATGAATAAGTTCTGGGGATGTGGTGTATAGCATGGTGACTACAGTTAACAATACTATATTGTATACGTGAAAGTTGCAAAAATAGTATATTGTATACGTGAAAGTTGCAAAAATAGTAGATCTTAATGCTCTCACCACACACACACACACACACACACACACACACACACACAGGAACTCTGTGACGTGATGGGTTTGTTAACCAACCTTAGTGTGATAACCATTACACAATATATACTAAGTGCATAGTACACCTTAAACTTACAGTGTTATGTGTCAATTATATCTCAATAAAGGTGGAGGAAAAGAAATAGCTCAAGAACATCTGTGCAGTGAGTGAACAGGAGATTCTGTGTACATTTTAGTCCTACACTGTCTAAATATACTAAAGTATCCTTTACTGACAGAAATATAAAATAATTAAGTCAAACGGGCACAAAGGCCTTTTCCAATTCCGTTACTTCGTGTTTTGACACTTACAAATATAATATCACTGAATTTCTTTCTCCACATTTTAAAAGAGTATCATTTCTCATGTAAATCTAAAAGAGAATTACAAAACATACAAAAGTAAAAGGCTCCACAGTGGCGAGATCCGTATGTAGTGTGTGTGTGTGTGCCTCTCGGATTTTCATTCCATTTACTGCCTGCATGATATTTTTAGGCTGCAAAACCCTGCAAAGCTGTCCACAGTGACTGGATATTGAACTCTGAGACAAATACACAAAATTCAGAACCATCTCTCCGTGTCTCTGGGGGCTTCCAGAGTCAAATCTGCGAGCTGCACATCCCAGGGCCTAAGCTTCAGCCGGGGAGACGTCTGCCTTGCAGCCGGAAACTGATAAAACATGTGGGCGGGAAGGACAGAGAGTCTTTGTCCAGCTCAGCAGGAGCTTTCCAAGCTTAATATATTAAAACTGCTTCACACAAGTAGCAGCTGGGTCCCCAGGGCCCAGCTCTGTGCCCGAACAACCGTCGGACCGCTGAGACGCGAGTGTGTCTGGTACAGAGTGGAGCAGCCACGGGCGGCTGCAGAGGAGAGCCGTCTCCGAGGTCCCAGGCGCCTGGGGCCCTGGGATGCTTCCTGGCAGCTCGTTCCAGGCACCGGTCTATGGAATAAGGATAAAAGATACACCCCTTCCCCAGGGTGCTGTTCACGGGGTGCACAACAGCTGTGCGTCTTCACATTAAACACCGCCCGACCGACGGGACTGGGTATCCATGTGTCCTGAGGGACTCTGCTCGTGCCACCGCATTCTCAGTGATAAGGAAACTGGCCTTCAATGTCTTCAGCAGTTTATGAATTTTAAGAAATTTATTTGCTGAATAAGTGAGAGTAAAGATACATATTTTAAACGAGTAAAAGAAAGCCTGTGTATTACACTGTTTCCCTGTGGTGCTGGGATACTCACCTGATTTTCCAAGGGGGGGTGTCTGTCGTGATCAGACCAGCAGACGGTACATACAGTTTTAAGAAAACGACAACACAGTAAATGAGGAGCCAAGATAATGAGATTCTAGACTCAGTGTTGCCACCAAAAGCAGCCAAGAATTTTTTTTGCAGGCATGTGTTCTCACCAGCACACTAGGGAACCAAGTTTTTAAAAATTAGAAATAGTGGCCTGGCAATGGGCCTGCCTCGGGCTCCTGGTCCCGGTCCCTGGAGCCTGGGGCTCCAAGGAGTCTCTGTGTCCAGCCCCTCAGGGTTACCATCCTCCCTCCTCTGGGGAGAGCAGATTCGGGGCTGCCACCTGGTCTCCTCGGCCTCTGCAAGGCACTCGGGGTGGGAGATGGCGAGAAACCCCCAGCCCCATGATCCCAGAGCGCCTGATGCAAGGGCGGGCCCAGCACTGCTTCTGGAGCTCGGGCCCCAAACACAGACCCATGGCCCCGGCCACGTGGCTTTGAAGGTGACCCAAACAAGGCGCATATCTGTAGACAGTGACAGGGGAGGAGAAGGCTGGCAGGTGGGGCAGCTGCCTTTGCACCGAGCACAGCCAGACCCTCTCTGGCTCCTAAAAATATTGGATCAACGGACAAATAAAAACTCCCTTAAGAAATGGAGAAAAGAAACAGAAAAAAAGTAGAAATGCAGCTAAGCAGAGATTACCAACTGATTAATAGATTTTTAGAGCAAACTATTAAAGTGTGTTACTATATTTGACATGTTCTAATTTTCCACTGTTATACAGTTAGAGAATATTTGACTACTAAGAATAAAACTTTAGGCTAAAATCTGAAATGGAAAAGAAAATCTCTTTAACTGCTTAGCTCTCTGGAGAATCACTAGGACAAGACTGAGGCTTGATAAAAGCATGTATTATAGTAACTAGGACATAATCCCCCAAAACACAGTAAGAGTGCAGAAATATGATTTTTTACAAAAGAATCAAGTTAGAAATACTAAGTATCAATTTGTGGTTATAATATCTAAATGATTACAGTCAATCAATTATGCTTTTCCTAAATAACTGCATTAATAACTTTTCATGTTTGTTTTTGGATGAGTACTGATGAGTGACTACAAGTACCCAAACTTTTTTTTTTTTTTTTTTTTTGGTAACCATAATTAAGTCCAGGTACATGAAAAACAGACTCTCATCTCTCATGAATAGTTTAGAAAATATTGTACTTTTTAATTGAAATTTTGCCCTAAAGGTTTCTCTCCTGTCCAAATAATTTCCCAACTGCATTCCAAATTAAACTCCTAAGTTTTCATCTCTACCCCCAGGGTGTTCTCCCACATTACAATGTATTTTAATACGTGTAAATGATAGCAATGCTATAAAGTGTTATTTCTCATTGCAAATGGTCATTAATATCACTTCATACCTCAGAAAGCATAATAGTGATTTGGCAATAAAATGAAGTGTGATCATCACCCACTAATAACCCGAGATGGTGGCCCTATAGGACTTTATGTGTCTCACGCAATGTTCTTGACATAAGCACACTCTGGTCATTACTTAGGTGGGAACACTTCCCCGTCACATCTCTAATGCAGTAACTGCATGATCTTTTATGTCATTACTGTCTCCCTCTCGAAATGTGCATACACCTCTCACGGTCCTCTTCAGCATCAGGGCCATACGTCTCCCACTTAGTACTTATTTTTTGGAAATGTGGAAGTATTTGCTCTTATTTAAGCGGAGAGCTTTACTAATTACTCTTTCACCTTGACTGCTTCTACACACTTTAAGAGAAAAGAGAGGAGGGTGAGTTGCTTTAAATACAGCCAGACAGCTGCTCACACGTGGAACTTTGTTCCGTCTGTATGTAGTAGAATCTCACTGTGAACGGCATCCACAATGCACCCCTCACCAAACCATCCGTTACTGTGAGCACAGCTGGCATGCGGGCTCTGAGGGCAGGGCTCTGGCCCCCTTGCTGCCATGCCCCACGTCTGGAAGGCATATTGTAAGCTTCACAAATGGAAGTGTGGCTGAATTAAATAAAGTAGGCGACTTCAGAATGTCTGCCGGTTGAAGCTTTCACAAACCCAGCGGCCTACCAATACAAGTCCACCAATTTTAAGCTGTTCTGTATTCTAAGACATAACCAGTACCCAGGCAGTGACCATGGAACCTTTAAAGCCTTCCCTTCAAGCCCCCAGGAACAGATCTATACCCGACAGAAAAATCCAGAAAAAAATCTGAAAAGCCTTCTTTTCGTGTCGGCACCAGGCTGACACGTAGCCTTAATTTCCTTGTGATTTTGGAGCTACAATGCAAGCAAGTGTAACATAGCTTCACTCTTTGCCTTCTAATCAATGTGAGCAGCTGCTAACACCTATGTGAGAGAAATCCTAGGACATGTCAGCTTCTGAAGATATTCAATCAAGAAATGATAAACATATTTGGAAACCGAGCTTTGTACTGCTTGAAACTGCAGTTGCGGGTGGGAGCATTTAAGCGTTGCTTCAGGGACCTCTATTAAAACCTCCAAGAACAGGGCCAAAGAGTAGGGGGCTTCGTGATTATTCTCTGCAGAGACCAAGCGTAGATAAACATTCAATATGCAAATCACACCTAAAATACTCACCAGCATATTTGTTTATAAATAGAAACACGTTCTTCATCCCAATACTGCCATGTGGCACGCACGTGGGTCTGAGGACTGCGTTTGATTTTTATAAACAGACTGAAACTTCACGCAATGCTATATCATTTTAAAACGCATATGGGAACCCAAGATTTAAAACCTGTAAAGCTGAGTTGAACTGCAGAGTGACTATAATAAATGCAAAATGTTAAGTCAGCTTCAAAGCAATTCTTAAAAGAAACTCCAAAAACTTTCATGAATGTTTTATAGTTTACTTTTCATATTGATGTATTTCATCTGAAAACAAATTCCAAGAGCTGTGCGAAAGCTCCTCTTTTCATGTCGGCCACGCTGTGAGGAGTCTGGGATAAGACCCCGTGACACATGGAGATCTAAGGAGCTCCACGCAAACTGCGGGCCCCCTCCCCGGAGCACGTGGCGCTTTTACAGGGGACGGGCCATCAGCTTACACGTCCCAGGGGGCTGCCCTTGGGGAGCAGCTGGCATGAACTTATCACAGTCACTGGCCAATGACTCCTCCAAAATGGAAAGCCGTGTCATTGGTTTTACACATGGCGGCGGAGCTATGTACGCTCCCAGTTAAAGGGACCAAGTTCCACAGGTCCCTGAACTTCCGGGACTCCCGGTCCCCTCCCCTGCCCCACGCCTGTGCAGCCGCAAGAAGGGCATCACCCGGCACTTGCATCCTTGTGAGCGACCGTGACACCTGGAGACCAAATGAATCTCGGGTGATGAACTCAAGTGGAGCAGAGCTGCTGCCTGGGCAGTGCAGGGACCCCAAAAATAAAAGGGCATGTTTTTTAAGTTGCTTAAATATCCGAGAAAGCCTAGAAAAACTTGGAGCCTTTAGGGTGAGCTCAGGAACTGTCTTCACCTTCAATTCACTCAGCAACACAGCTGCTACCAGCACTCGGGTCGGAAAGCACAGGGGCAGGGAGGGAAAACTGAGAAGGCTGAACCCAGCACGGTGGTTACACCCTGGTGGTCTGACCGCGGTGTCCCAACCGTGACTGCGGAGGAAGGGCATCCCCAACGCCCCAGCCCATGCTTGGGGACCCAGGGGCACAGCTCACGCTCCTGGCAGCGCTGACACAAAAAGGGGATTTTTTTGCTCCAAAAGGCAAAAATCAATAAAGCCGAAGACTTCCCACGTGCTTTTCTGTTGGTCTGAGCAGCGAATGACACCGTTTCTCTAAGAGCAGAGTCTCGCCCTCACATGCCGACACCCTTCCTACGAGGGTGTGTGACCCGCCACCTCCTCTCCCAGGATTCCCTCCCACAGGACAGCCCTGCCCCCCCCCACCCGCCAGCCTCCCTGGGGAGCCGCAAGGGGAGGGGCAGCACACACACACACACAGCGATGGCTCACCCTGACCGGGCAGGTCCCTGCAGAGGAGTCCCCACCAGCCTGACTCCTCGGCCACAGCCAGTGGTGGCACCTGCCAGGCCCCCGGGACCCTGGGAGCCGGTCTGCACAGCCGACTTGGAAGTCCTCCCAGATTCCTGGGCCACACGACATTGAGACCACCTTCCGGCCAGACCCGGCAAGTGATGAAGCCACCGGCTGCACCTTCTAGAGCCAAGTCGCCTTCAGTGACCAAGACCGTGAACCCCGCTGCTGGGTCACAAAGGCACACCCAGGAGGCTGACTTCCCTGAGCTCTTACTACTGTGTGAGAGACTCTGGCTTTAGGAAATACACGTCAAATTACTTACTTCGGGCTCTCTTCATTCTGGCTAACAAGGGGGTGTTTTTGCAGAACAAAGTGGGCCAACTGGTCCCCTATCTCCCGCTCGCATTTTAGACCCCGGCACACACTACCAACCCTCTGGCAAATTTCACACGCAGAGCGCAGTCCCGGGGTTGGTGGCTGTTCCCCAAGGAGAAGCAAGTCCCAAGGAGCAGACACAGCACTTATTCATGCGGGACAAACAGCGCCCCACCCCCGGCATCTTCCTCCCAGTTCGCCCTGAGCCCCCGGCCGGCCGGCTGTGACTGTGCAGACACGGCCGGTCCGTGCATGACCTCAGGACACAGGGCCACCTCTCAGTCCACTGCTGGCCATGGAGAGACAGGTCAGCATATGGGGATGGTCTGTGCCAACGACAAGAACAAGGTGATGGCCCCAGAAGCTTTCACACCTTTTTTTCTAATCCTGTTTCCTTAGGGGATTTGAGACAGAGGTTTCCTTTCACTTTCTTCCAAATCCGAACACTAGATTCCAGACAGCAGGGAAGGCACCTGGTTTGAGACGTTCTGCTGAATAACCACAGGGATGCTGGGGGCCAGAGGCGGGGACAGGATAGAAATGCTGAGATTCCAAAATGGCCAGCATCCTCCAAGTAACAGACAAGAGCACAGATGTGGCAGGACCTAGTGGACTGACTGGGGTGCGTGCTGTTTGTGGGAGGGGCCCTGTCGCACCACCTGGCAGGGCGGCTCTGAGCCTGCAGCATAACCAGAAGATCCTGCCTGGAAAGACACACTCAGATTCTAGAGAATGAAACATGTTAAGATCCAGGCTAGCTGCAACCAAATGCAATAAATATGCAAATTCCTCAGTTGTAACAAGGAGCCTATCTGGAAAGTAACAAACTGTATAAGTGGGTCAGACTTTGGCTTGTTATGTAGAGATTTGCATTTCAAATAAAAAGTTGGTCGCTAAGTCAAAGGGGATGAAGACAGCATTAAAACAGAAGTGCTCATTTAAATGACAAGCCCTAGAGCTCTGAGGCTGGTAAGGGACGAGAAATAAATAAAAAAGATGAATCACGTGTTTAAGAGGGAGAAAAACGTGTTAGCTTAGATCACGTTTAAGGAAGAGAAAGATCTGAAGGGTCTTACATAAGGAATAATAATCAGAAAAACAATATTTGGGGTCAGTCACGAGGACTACGTTCTTTAGGGGGGAAAAAACTTTAAAAAGGAGACAATATTTGGGAGTAGAACCAGCTGATAAGCAGAGCTTCGGGGTCAGATACTTAAACTGGAAACACTGGATGTCCTTCCTTGTGATCGGTCGGGCAGCCTGTTCCTCACACGTTCCCTAATACATGTCATTCTCATTCTCCTTAGAGATCTGTTCATCATGTTTAAGGACTGAAAAAGTCATATCTTTTCATCTTTTTCCCTGTTTTGACAAACTTTGCCTCCTCTGACAAGAAAATGCTCCCACACGAACATAACAAGAGCACGTGTAGCGTGAGCACGTGAAGGGGCTTTTGGAAGGAAGAGAGAAGGAACTCAGACTCACGGGACACCTCTACAAAGATGCACCCGGAGATGGAACCCTGCCTGGGCAAGCCCAGAGGACCCTGACACAGCCCTCGGGGTGTCCACAGGACACCCGGCTGTGAAGGAGGAGTCTGATCTCTGCGACCTGTTACCTGCAGATGCGATTACAGGGCAGAAAGAAGAAAAATCTGGAAGAGAAGCGTTCATGCCTGTGTTACACACACACACACACGCACACCTGACAATGGTAGAATCCTTAAAACTGCTTCACACAGAGGAGTGAGCTAACAGAATAATTCACGCCTTGTCTTTATTAATTGCTCTAATAGTAAACTGACAACCTTTATAAAATATGAATATGATTACAGTTCTAATAGGGATTAGGTGAAAATAAACACATTTGGTGCCAGTAAAATTGTGAAAAACAGTTCAGAGAAGTATCATAAATATGACTCCACTACTGGCTTCTGAGGAAGGCTATGCAGATACAAAAAAATGAAATCATAATAGCTAACACGTATAAAGGCGACACCATCCACCACATACTGCTTTCACCCTCACAACCACCCCCTTGCAAATGGTACCATTATCATCACTGCCTTTTTGCAGATGCACTGAAAGGTTAGGTAACTTGCCCGAAGTCACACAGTCAGATAGCTGGACTGAACCTGAATCCAAGCCATCTGAATCCAGACTCTGTGCTCTAGAATCCAAGATGCACTGCCAGCCTTTCTATGGGAAAAATATCTGTGACTCTCAATGGAAAGGCAACTGTTCCACTCATGAAAAAGAAAAACATAGCGCCATGGTTGCTACATTGCTAAATTAGATCACGTCGCACACCAAATCCATTCACAAAACCTTTCCCTCACCAGCACATGGCACTTTTTCCTAAGCTCGGCTCTGACGTCTGGCTTTAAAGATCTTCCATTTGGGTTCTTCCCCAGCTGCTCCCTAATGAACACAGCCCGCTGCTACATGGACACACGAGAAGCATTTCCACATCTATACTTCACTAATGCTGATGCCCAAAACATTCGCGACCCTTGACTCTTCTTTCTAAAATCACAATCCATCCCTGATTGCTCACCCCCTGCTACACACCAACTGCCTCATAATAAGAATCATAAAAATAAGCGGTTAAAAAAAATCACCGTTTATTCTTTCCTATCATGAAAATAGGAGAGCACATGACAAATGCTTTTCTGAGCCCAAAACTCTGCCCAATGTCCATTAAGCACAACTCTGAACAGTATTTGCCATTCAAACCCTCTGTTAAGAAAACAGCAATTTCCCTTATGTAATCAAGTGATTTTTCTCTGCTTTAACATGCTCACTCTGCAATCTTATCTGTGTTACATTGTTCAAAATAGAAGTAAACTTAGTCTCCTATCAAACCATTATTTTATATAACACAAAGGCTTTATGAGAATCTCTCTCCTAGGGCCACCTGTTTAGCTGTTGCACACTACACAGTGTTTATCTATAAATCTTTCTAGCATATTATTTCTCAATGATTTATTTGTGTGTTTTCTCTGTAAAAGACAACAGGCATTGCCCTAGCCTGTGTTCTTCCCGATCACACAGGACCTGGGGTGGGGTGGGATGGGGGCGTGTCATGTGCATGATATCACTACAAAACGTGCAAAATAGGGCAGAATGCAGGGGAGAGTAAATAAGGGAATGGGAACGCTGAAGAACATGGCCATTCTCACTTCTTAAAAACAGCAACTACGTTACATCATGTGCCCTTTTACCAAGAGCCTTGGGAATGACAATACAGAGAGGATCCACAAGGAGGAGCCAGTGGGTCCATCTTTAAGGTAACTGGAGACTAGGAAATTTGGTTTAAAAACCAAAACTTTACCTTAACAGAAACTTTCAATTCCACTAAGACAAGCCACAAGAAAGGGAATGAAAAAATATTAAGAGTAACAAAAGGAGCAGTGAAAAAAAGCAGTAAAGAACAAGATACAGAAATTCCCTGTGCTCCTCAGAACTGAATTCAAAAACCAAATGGACTTTTTAGTGTAATCTTCAGTGTGAGCTCAAAAACAAACATTTGAGAAGGATGGCTTGAAAACAGCCCTTTCACACAGTAGTAAAAAATCAAAAATGTTTATGACATACAAACTTGAGATTGAAGAAAAAAGTAAAAATTAAGAGCATTTTCTTTAAAATTCCTTTCATTGGTCAAATTTAGTTACTAGGACCGACCGCCCTCACATTTCGCAAAAAAATTGTAATGTTGACAGAGTGGCTGTAAATCCATTCTCTCTAACATTAGATTTCTCTCGGCCTCTCCTATTTTGCATTTTACTTTTAACCTTCAAAATTAAAAAAAAAAAAAAAAAATCTGGAACACATTCCATTCCAATATTTTCTTGAGGTTCCAGATAACTGACCTTAATTCCAGGAAGTGTTACCTGATAAATATATTGTCAGTAAAGATTTAAATATTGCTACTAAAGATGTAATTATAGATGCTCAAGTTTTCATACTTTTGAAGCACATTAATTAAAACTTGGCACAGCTGAAGAAAATCAGGAAACGAATGAAAAGGAAGATGGCGTGTATTTCATATGGAGTGTAGCATAATTATTACCTCTTTTTGATAAAGATGTTCAGAGGACGGCTCCAGCGCTGTGCCTGTAATCACTTTAATCATCGTTCGATACAAAAGAACCGATCTGCCAAAATCCAAAGGGATTTGCTTATTGTTATGCTTTTAGAAAGCTCACCAGGTATTTCCAAATGCTTCTAATGACGATAATTAAACATCTGGTAATGGTGACCTACTTGTGGCTGCTGAACTTCCTAGGATAGTCTCTTCCATTAATTATGTACATGCTGGGAACTGGGAGAGAGTTTACGTTATGAATAATAACTCAAGATGCAGGAGAAGTCAGAAGCCGACAGGGGCAGCTCCCCACTGTCCTGACTGCTATCTGTATTAAGGCCTTGTTAGCACCCTCGGATTGGGGAGCAGATGCTACATAACATTGCAAAAGCACCAAGCTAAGGCATGCATGCAAGCTCAACGGAAACACGGTGTGAGGAAACAGCCTTTTATTGAACATTGCAAACTGTGCCTGAGGGGAAGAGCCAAGCTGTCACAGCTCTACATTTCACTCCGCAAGGAATTATGTTCGGATGCAAACTTGGACCCCAAACTTTTGCAATAGTGACCAGGTCTTCTAGATCCTTGGCAAAAGCGCAAGTAGGAAAAACCAGAACACACACACACACACACACTGTTTTACGCTTCCTTAATTGGGGGTGAAGAGAAAGGAACTTAGACATAGAGGTTTGTGGTCATTTGAAATTCATTTAATGAAAGAATTTTTTAAGTCCGCTTGGAGTTTATTAAAATCAAATAATACTTGTTTATTCTAACTGGATCAGCATCTTTCCCAAAAGCCACAGATTTTTACCAGTTAATATACGTGGGGCTATCTCCTACTTTCTTTCAGCTTCATTTTAACTTTTTTGGAACTCAATAAAGAAATCATTCCAGTTTTGAAAAAAGACTTTTTGGGTTTTATACCCTTTGGTATTTATGTGAAAATATGTACTAGGACTAATTCATAATTAGATACAAGTTTAAATTACAATATTCCTTAGGATAAGTTCACCAAAATTATTTTATTAGCTAATTTGCTTACTCCTGAATATTATTTAATATACGCCAAAAGTACAGTCAGGGCCCAATAAGGAAAACAGAAATCACAACAGAGAGTATAAGGAATCAGGTAAACAGGTGAGCTCGGAGCTGGTGATACAGAGGAGGCGGGAGACCAGCGTTAACAGAACCAAGAGCCTGGGAAGAGGGTCCTCGGGCAGCTGGTACCCAGGCCTCTGAGCAGAGGGTGCTGCCTGCTGGGGCTGGGATGTGGGGCGCTTAGCGGAGGGGCTTCCTGGGGCGGGGACACTGCCAGGCTGGGCTGGCCCCTCTGAGCTCGGAGGAAACGCTCAGCAGAGCTGGTGCTGGGGCATCTGAGCGGGGTGCTTGGCGGGTGTTGCCAGCCCCCCGGGAGGGCTGATGAAGCTGGTTCTGGGAATGCTGGGAAAAGAGCGGAAAACCAGAATCAGCTGCCACTGAACGGCCCTGGCTGGGCAATGCTGACAGGAAGAGCAAGGAAACAAGCAAAACCAGGTGCCATCTCCTGGTCCTTCCTCCCAGGCCCCCTCCAGCACCCCCGACAGGGAGCAACGGACAAGCAGGAAATGCAGGACATACAATGCAAAGCTTAGGTGGCCAGGTCGGGGCTGACGAATAACCGCTTAATCCTGGCACGTTATCACGGTGCCTCGGCTTCCTCATCCATGAACTGGAGAAGATACCAGACCCCACTCATAGACGGTGATCGATCATCACGTTTGTTTAAAAGTCCTTATAATCATGCCTGGCGCAGGATAAATGCTAAATTTATACATGACATTATTTTCAAAGTTATTTGTTATTTAATCTGTATAATTTTATTGGTTAACATTTACCCACAAAATCCACTTTCATAGAAAACTCTCACGCAAAACAAGAGCACACATAGCCTGGGCTTGGTCTACAGCCTCAGGAAGCAGACCGTAAAAACAGGACAGATTTTCAGGAGTCCAGCGCCCAGGCAGGTTCTGCCAGCGACACGACTCCACATGCCACCTGGGCCTGTGCTTCTTCCCCCAAGCAAGGGAGCCGATAAAAAAATTATTCCTAAGCTTCCTTCCAGTGTTTAAAATTTTTATAATTATAAAAACCCTTTTTAGTTTAATTTCAAATTTGAAACTAATTTCTAAAAGTCCTTGGTTTTAATGAAGGTTTCTCACAGGACAGAAGTTTGGTTGAACCACATATATAGTATCTACATAAATGCCTGCACTGTACGTTTATTTTTCTCAAAAGATAGACCCTTTAAAACTTAGAATAAAATTTTAGAACACAAAGGACATTTTGAACATGGGGGAAGTCTCAGAAGAGCATCAAATAAGGAGTGAATAACTGCACAGGGCTGCCACATGCATCTGGACCGGGGGTTGGGGGGGGGGGCCTGAGTGCACGGCCACTGAGAGGCACAGCTAAACTGGGCAAAATGAAGATGCATGTGAGGACAGAGCCTGTCATTCTCTCCCTGATCCAAATACACAGCAGTGAACACACGGACAGATGGTCCTCGGGTTCTCACGGGTGGGTTCAGCAATCACTAGGCTTTCTGTGGCTGAACGAGCCAGACCGGACCAGCCCCCCATGAGCCCCAGTCAGCACCCGGGATAGCGGCTCCGGCAGCAAGAACCAGGGGGCTGAACCAGCCAACACAGCAGCGCTCAGCTGCTTCCAGATGGGAAAATTATTTTAAAACAAGACACAGAAGCACTGTGTTCTAGTTCAGTACTCGGAAGGCATTTTTGCAGTGATGGATGTTGTATCCCAATTCGCCCCTCATATTCTGTGCTGGCACCCAAGAATGGAATCTGCTGACCTCATCAACGAGGAACTGAAATAAATGTTACTTTTAAAAACTGAACCGACAACAGGAGCTCTTTCACACATTAAATTATCTACCAAAAGCCACTTTTTACATGTGGCAGGAGGGCTAGGATTATAACGAATTGGACCGGTAGAAATAATGTGAGGATTTGATCTAACAAAGATGCTTTCATCTTTAGACATAACATAGCCCTTCAGGACATCCCAGGCACCTCAAGTCAAAAACTACTTTTTAATTGAAGCTGTAATTACTCTCCCTGAGAAACAAGAGACAAAAAAGATGCATCTCGCATACCCAACATGCTGACAAAGCTAGTTCTTCTGTAACTAATAAAGCAACAGTTTCTTAGGAAATAAATAAAACAAAGCCTACTTGCAAACATCCTAAAACAAATGAATGAATAAAGGAACTCGGGACATTCATGCAGCAAAAATGCAAACTTTTTTCTTGAACAGCCCTGATGAAGGTCCTGTGGTTTTTCCCAGACTGCTCATATCTAGTTAAAGGAAGGCTTGATGGTCGTAGCAGAGAAACCGGGGCAAGCCCTTTTCTGTGGAGGTTAGGAAAGGAAGTAACAGCTATTGAGTGTCATCTTCACACAGAATAAAGGGGAAAGAAAAAAAAAAAGAAAGGGCATGATCTATTTATTCATCTGCAGCCAAAACTGCACCTGGGTTGTGGTCCGCAGGCCTTCACCCAGGTTCAGTGACACAGAGGAAAGAATCACAGAGAGGGAGAGTTGTTATCAACACGGCTTTGCAAAGAGCTCAGCGACGGTGGACTTCTGGACTTCACTGCAGTGAAACGAGAGACACAGACAAGAGCTCTTGACCTTCAGGTAAGCCCTTCGAGAGAGGGAGGGATTGGCACAACCAGGGATGCATTAAGGTTCCCCATCACCGAGCAGTGCAGCCAAAGAAAGGGGCACACGTGCTGCCAAGACCGCACCCCCCTGGAGAGAGGGTCAGATCCAGCTCCTTGGATCTCAGTGCCTAAAACGTGCAGGCAGAGAGTCACGCCCACACATTCCCGGAGGTACACGTGTCAAGAGAATGGTGTCTCCACTTCGTCTGCAAACACTTTCTCTAAAACCGGTTCAGCTGACATCTCAGGGTGGCCGAAAAGAACTGCTGGCCCTTTCTCTCTCTATGGTCAGCTTTCCTTGGTCTCAAAACACTCCCTCTCTCTACTTCCAGACACCCGATTGTAGGCAAATACCAATGTGACAAATGACAAACGGGCACACTCAACACAGGGAACGGGTTCCTGTGTGTGACCCACCCGGCCTGGGAAGCACCAGACATGGCAAATACTTTAAAGATGTTGTGTCATTCTATTCATCCACAAAACGCTCCACTTTCCACCTTTTTTCCCAAAAGAGTGCTTTTAATATATTTATGTCAATGTCTGTATCAACAGCAAATGCAATCAGAACCTTTTTCTTAGTTAAATTAGTGGCCGCTGCATCTGTCATCCCAGACAAGGTTATTAAGAGGTTCATCCCAAGCAAGGCTTTCTGTGCAAAGTATTAAATCCATTTTCTAATCACTTCTGGGTTCTCAAGCACATTCTGTCCTGCTCTCTGTAACAGCTTATACAGAATCTGTGGACAGTTCAGAACTGCTTCATAAATTATATAAGTGTTTACGTGTGTGTGTTTTAGATAGACAGCCCATAAGAGGGAAGGCGTGACTTTCTGCAAAGACATCCCACTGAGTAGGGACAACATAAGCAAAACCACAACTACCAGAAAAATCATACATTTTAAGAAAAAAGAAAACTTGCTTGGAGAAGTTTCCTGAATTAATATAATCTGTGCAAGTTATTAATAATAAAGATTTCTAGACTGTCTTTAACAAAATAGGTATAGCAATTCAAATAAGCTAGAGGATAATCATACTAAAAGATTCTCATGAACCACCTAATTTATTTCTAAATAAAAGCCAATCCTCCAAAAACCCCAGTGTGAGTATAGGAGGTATATTACTGAGGCATTAATGATTTTTTTAAACCCTAGCACGTGTATTCATGCAATATATATTGACTAATTATGTGCCTAATCAAGTAGCAAGAAACTTCTGCTGACTCGTTACTTCTGGTTCCCAATACAATACAAAGTATGTAAGAATCTCAACTTCGTTTTTTGTCAAAGCTCAGGAGTTACTGCAGTATCACTAGCAGACTCTACATGGCACTGGAGGAATGACTCAACAAGACAACTTCAGCTACTCAGTTTCGTCCTATTCACCTTCTACCATCTGTCCACTGAGGGGCCCTCATTTCTTGTTCTTCTGCTCCTGGGCTTGATTACCTTCCCCTCATCCTTAAAGGCAGAGAGAGGGGGAGTAGGGCATGCACATATAATATGGGATTGAGGGTTCTAGAAACTAAAGATGGGCATTCTGAACCAGACCTTGTTTGGACCTAATTTGAAACCAGACTTGATATGCATATCCAACAACAAAAGCATGTGCTCCAGATCTTTCAGAAATACTCTAAACTTAATTATAACATAATTATTGACATATAGGTTGAGAAATTGGTTTGGAAATCCAAGAACAAAATCCAAACGTTAAAATGAACCAATCATCAAGGGCCAACCAGCTGGTAGAAGCGATCTTTCTGCTAACGCAAGGCCGACAAGTCAGAAATTAGAATTCAATATGCAAAGAAAGAATGGGTTGTACTCCAAGTGTCATTCCACAGTTTCTCAAAACATATTGATCGACATCCAGAGCAAGTGATGGTGGTGAGACCACCAGCACCTACAATGGCATTCACTGTGGCTACACCAAGAGCAGCATGACAATTAGGGGTTACAGTGTTGTCACCTTATTCATTACTGAGCCGAAAGAACATTATGCAAAGAGATATTTTTATCTGCCAGCTTTCGGCACTGAAAAATGCATAATGATTTTAGATGATTTTGTATCTAGCGTATTTGAGAAATATTTGCCGTAGTTAATTCTAAGCATCAAAGTGCTGACACGTGGGTGGCGTGGGACAAAGCCAGGGTGCTCCCCTTTCTAGTTCAGTCCAGTTGGATGGCTGACAGCCGAATGCCCAGCCAAGGTGCACTTGGTCTTGGTAAATTAAGCTGAATGTAAACATCAACTACTGTACCTAGTGTTTATTCTTAAATTCCACAGGAAATGCTTATTATACTGTGATGACTTTGTTGAAAATAATTATCATAAGCTCTATTACAATTATAAGAAGCTCCATTCTCATTTGTAGGGCCTGAAGGAGAAATTACCTGCCACTTTACTGTTCTAAGGTCATTAGAGGGGAGTGAGGAGGAGGGATTTTCCAAAAACCAAGGAAGGAAGGAGATACATCACATCTCTCCTTGGTCCTTTAGCTTCCTGGATTGGCTGATGATGGACATGGGTTTTCGCCGGTTGACTGCAATGGTTAAGGTGGAAGATGGGTGAACCACTAATTGCTACTTGTTCACAGCCCACACCTACAAAGACAAATGAAAACAACAAAGGCCAGGACAGGCCCAGACAAACCGCATCTCAGGTCAATTTCTTGGCCATAATAAAAAAAAAAAAGAAAAGAAAAAAAAAAAAAAAAAAAAGGTCTGTTTCCACCAGCATGAAACAACCTTCCTATATGTAGAACCCCTCCCATTATAAAATTGTCTGTACTGGGATTTTGTCCGTGTTCTCCACCTGACTTGACCTACTCAGCGCAAATGACTGCCTCATTGTCACCACGCCCCTCCTACATTCCAAGAGGACTGGAATTATCAATAGAAACTGTCTATCACAGTTCACATCCATTAGAGTAACTTCAAGAGAAATCAAAATCTAAGAAGAGCTGAGAGAAACAGAGAGAAAACAGACAATTCTCTTCCTCCAAACCTGGCTTTACAGCATATAAATGCCCACAATATCAACATCTCCAGAGCCTTCTTTGTAGTTATACTTAAATCTAATGGTAAATATTTAATTTTCATGGATAAGCAAAAGAAAAAACAATCGGACCTTCTCAAAGCAAAGATACTTTGGGTAATATCTCTTTCCCATTCATTCAACAAATATTTGAGCACTTCCTATGTGCTAGGCATTGTTCTAGGTGTTGAGGATACAACAGATGAAAATATGGAAGACAGAAAAGAGAATGGAAAAAATGCCTGTAATACCAACATAACTATTAGGAGCTGAGTTCACTGAAACATCTTAAATGTCACAGAAACTAGCATTTCTATAAGCCAGAAGTGGGTTTGGGACAGGTCAGTAGTAAACAATGGTGATTTTATTTATTTTTACTCTATGGAAAAGGAGATAACACAATTCCAGAAAGTGCTGTCATGTTTCTAAAGTTAAAAATCTCTTCCATTGCACCTAGGACAGTTCTATGCACAGAATGGGTGCTTGAGGTGTTGGGGATAAAATAAATAAATAAATAAAACATGTAAACTGGCAAATTTAAGCACAAATTTTGTGCTTATCTTCAAGGTTGGCTTAAGTATAAAACTGTATTTTTTAAACACCTGAAAAATTAAAGGATTTATTTTATATTATGAAAAACAAAAACAAATACTAACATAACAGTGCATTGTAATAAAAGGAGGTGATGATTAGTTTGGAACTAATGAAAAAGAACACAATCCTTTGACAAAATGCCTGTTCTCCTGCGTCTGGTGATTTGAGTGTTCCGAGGATCAGCATCAAAAGGTGATTAAAGATAGTAGTTCAAGATGGAGAAGTAGAAGGACATGCGCTCACTCCCTCTTGCGAGAGCACTGGAATCACAACTAATTGCTGAACAATCATCGAAAGGAAGACACTGGAACTCACCAAAAAACATACCCTACGTCGAAAGACAAAGGGGAAGCCACAATGAGCCGGTACAAGTGGTGCAATCACAATAAAATCAAATCCCATAACAGCTGGGTGGGTGACTCACAAACTGGAGAACACTTATACCACAGAAGTCCACCCACTGGAGTGAAGGGTTCTGAGCCCCACGTCAGGCTTCCCAACCTGGGGGTCCGGGAACAGGAGGAGGAATTCCTAGAGAATCAGACTTTGAAGGCTAGTGGGATTTGACTGCAGGACTTTGACAGGACTAGGGGAAACAGAGACTCCACTCTTGGAGGGCACACACAAGGTAGTGTGTGCATCAGGACCCAGGGGAAGGAGCAGTGACAGCATAGGAGACTGAGCCAGACCTACCTGCTAGTGTTGGAAGGTCTCCTGCAGAGGCGGGGGGTGGCTGTGGCTCACCGTGGGGACAAGGACACTGGCAGCAGAAGTTCTGGGAAGTACTCCTTGGTGGGAGCCCTCCCAGAGTCCGCCATTAGCCCCACCAAAGAGCCGGGTAGGCTCAGGTGTTGGGTCGCCTCAGACCAAACAACCAACAGGGAGGGAACCCAGCCCCACCCATCAGCAGACAGGCAGATTAAAGTTTTACTGAGCTCTGCCCACCAGAGCAACAGCCAGCTCTACCCACCACCAGTCCCTCCCATCAGGAAACTTGCACAAGCCTCTTAGATAGCCTCATCCACCAGAGGACAGACAAAAGAAGCAAGAATAACTACAATCCTGCAGCTTGTAGAACAAAAACCACATTCACAGAAAGACAGACAAGATGAAAAGGCAGAGAGCTATGTACCAGATGAAGGAACAGGACAAAACCCCAGAAAGACAACTAAATGAAGTGGAGATAGGCAACCTTCCAGAAACAGAATTCAGAATAATGATAGTGAAGATGATCCAGGACCTTAGAAAAAGAATGGAAGCAAAGATCAAGAAGATGCAAGAAATGTTTAACAAAGACCTAGAAGAATTAAAGAATAAACACCTAGAAGAATTAAAGAACAAACAAACAGAGATGAACAATACAATAACTGAAATGAAAAATACACTAGAAGCAGTCAGTAGCAGAATAACTGAGGCAGAAGAACGGATACGTGACCTGGAAGACAGAATGGTGGAATTCACTGCCACAAAACAAAATAAAGAAAACAGAATGAAAAGAAATGAAGACAGCCTAAGAGACCTCTGGGACAACATTAAATGCACCAACATTCGCATTTGAGGGGTCCCAGAAGGAGAAGAGAGAGAGAAAGGACCCGAGAAAATATATGAAGAGATGATAGTCAAAAAGTTCCCTAACATGGGAAAGGAAATAGCCACCCAAGTCCAGGAAGCACAGAGATTCTCAGGCAGGATAAACCTAAGGAGAAACACACCGAGACACATAGTAATCAAATTGACAAAAATTAAAGACAAAGAAAAATTATTCAAAGCAACAAGGGAAAAATGACAAATAACATACAAGGGAACTCCCATAAGGTTAACAGCTGATTTCTCAGCAGAACCTCTACAAGCCAGAAGGGAGTGGCATGATATATTTAAAGTGATGAAAGGGAAGACGCTACAACCAAGATTACTCTACCCGGCAAGGGTCTCATTCAGATTTGACGGAGAAATCAAAAGCTTTACAGACAAGCAAAAGCTAAGAGAATTCAGCACCACCAAACCAGGTCTACAACAAATGCTAAAGGAACTTCTCTAAGTGGGAAACACAAGAGAAGAAATGGACCTACAAAAACAAACCCCTAATAATTAAGAAAACGGTAATAGGAACATACATATCGATAATTACCTTAAACGTGAATGGATTAAATGCTCCAACCAAAAGACACATGCTCGCTGAATGGATACAAAAACAGGACACATATATATGCTGTCTACAAGACACCCACTTCAGACCTAGGGACACATACAGACTGAAAGTGAGGGTATGGAAAAAGATATTCCATGCAAATGGAAATCAAAAGAAAGCTGGAGTAGCAATACTCATATCAGTTAAAGTAGACTTTAAAATGAAGAATGTTACAAGAGACAAGGAAGGACACTACATAATGATCAAGGGAGCAATCCAAGAAGAAGATATAACAATTATAAATCTATATGCACCCAACACAGGAGCACCTCAATACATAAGGCAACTGCTAACAGCTATAAAAGATGAAATCCACAGTAACACAATAAGAGTGGGGGACTTTAACACCTGACACCAATGGACAGATCATCCAAACAGAAAATTAATAAGGAAACACAAGCTTTAAATGACACAACAGACCAGATAGATTTAATTGATATTTATAGGACATTCCATCCAAAAACAGCAGATTACACTTTCTTCTCAAGTGCGCACGGAACATTCTCCAGGATAGATCACATCTTGGGTCACAAATCAAGCCTCAGTAAATTTAAGAAAACTGAAATCATATCAAGCATCTTTTCTGACCACAACGCTATGAGATTAGAAATCAATTACAGGGGAAAAAACATAAAAAACACAAACACATGGAGGCTAAACAATACTCTACTAAATAACCAAGAGATCACTGAAGAAATCAAAGAGGACATCAAAAAATACCTAGGGGGCTTCTCTGGTGGCGCAGTGGTTGAGAATCTGCCTGCCAATGCAGGGGACACGGGTTCGAGCCCTGGTCTGGGAAGATCCCACATGCTGCGGAGCAACTGGGCCCGTGAGCCACAACTACTGAGCCTGCGCGTCTGGAGCCTGTGCTCTGCAACAAGAGAGGCCGCGATAGTGAGAGGCCCACGCACTGCAATGAAGAATGGCCCCCGCTCGCCGCAACTAGAGAAAGCCCTCGCACAGAAACGAAGACCCAACACAGCCATAAATAAATAAATAAATAAATAAAAATACCTAGGGACAAATTACAACGAAAACACGATGATCCAAAACCTATGGGATGCAGCAAAATCAGTTCAAGAGGGAAGTTTACAGCAATACAAGCCTACCTCAAAAAAAAAGAAACATCTCAAATAAACAATCTAACCTTACACCTAAAGGAACTAGAGAAAGAAGAACAAACAAAACCCAAAATTAGTAGAAGGAAAGAAATCATAAAGATCAGAGCAGAAATAAACGAAATAGAAACAAAGAAAACAACAGCAAAGATCAATAAAACTAAAAGCTGGTTCTTTGAGAAGATAAACAAAATTGAGAAACCATTAGACAGACTCATCAAGAAAAACATGGAGAGGACTCAAATCAATAAAATTAGAAATGAAAGACTAGAAGTTACAACAGACACCACAGAAATACAAAGCATCCTAAGAGACTACTACAAGCAACTCTATGCCAATAAAATGGACAACCTGGAAGAAATGAACGAATTCTCAGAACAGGTATAACCTTCCAAGACTGAACCAGGAAGAAATAGAAAATATGAACAGACCAGTCACAAGTAATGAAATTGAAACTGTGATTAAAAATCTTCCAACAAACAAAAGTCCAGGACCAGATGGCTTCACAGGTGAATTCTATCAAACATTTAGAGACGAGCTAACACCCATCCTTCTCAAACTCTTCCAGAAGACTGCAGAGTAAGGAACACTCCCAAACTCATTCTATGAGGTCACCATCACCCTGATACCAAAACCAGACAAAGATACTACAAAAAAAGAAAATTACAGACCAATATCACTGATGAATATAGATGCAAAAATCCTCAACAAAATACTAGCAAACAGAATCCAACAACACATTAAAAGGATCATACACCATGATCAAGTGGGATTTATCCCAGGGATGCAAGGATTCTTCACTATACGCAAATCAATCAATGTGTTACACCATATTAACAAACTGAAGAAGAAAAACCATATGATCATCTCAATAGATGCAGAAAAAGCTTTTGACAAAATTCAACACCCATTTATGAAAAAAACTCTCCAGAAAGTGGGCACAGAAGGAACCTACTTCAGCACAATAAAGGCCATATATGACAAGCCCACAGCAAACAACATTCTCAATGGTGAAAAACTGGAAGCATTTCCTCTAAGATCAGGAACAAGACAAGGATGTCCACTCTCGCCACTATTATTCAGCATAGTTTTGGAAGTCCTAGCCATGGCAATCAGAGAAGAAAAAGAAATAAAAGGAATACAAATTGAAAAAGAAGAAGTAAAACTGTCACTGTTTGCAGATGACATGATACTATACATAGAGAATCCTAAAGATGCCACCAGAAAGCTACTAGAGCTAATCAATGAATTTGGTAAAGTTGCAGGATACAAAATTAATATACAGAAATCTCTTGCATTCCTACACACTAATGATGAAGAATCTGAAAAAGAAATTAAGGAAACACTCCCATTTACCATTGCAACAAAAAGAATAAAATACCTAGCAATAAACCTACCTAAGGAGACAAAAGACCTGCATGCAGAAAACTATAAGACACTGATGAAAGAAACTAAAGATGATACAAACAGATGGAGAGATATATGATGTTCTTGGATTGGAAGAATCAATATTGTGAAAATGACTATACTACCCAAAGCAATCTACAGATTCAATGCAATCCCTATCAATTTACCGATGGCATTTTTTACAGAACTAGAACAAAAAATCTTAAAATTTGTCTGGAGACACAAAGGACCCCTAATAGCCAAAGCAGTCGTGAGGGAAAAAAACAGAGCTGGAGGAATCAGACTCCCTGACTTCAGACTATACTACAAAGCTGCAGTAATCAAGACAATATGGTACTGGCACAAAAACAGAAATCTAGATCAATGGAACAGGCTAGAAAGCCCGGAGATAAACCCATGCACTTACGGACAACTAATCTATGACCAAGGAGGCAAAGATATACAATGGAGAAAAGACAGTCTCTTCAATAAGTGGTGCTGGGAAAACTGGACAGCTACATGTAAAAGAATGAAATTAGAACACTCCCTAACACCATACACAAAAATAAACTCAAAATGGATTACAGACCTAAATGTAAGACTGGATACTGTGAAACTCTTAGAGGAAAACACAGGAAGAACACTCTGACATAAATCACAGCAAGATCTTTTTTGATCCACCTCCTAGAGTAATGGAAATAAAAACAAAAATAAACAAATGGGACCTAATGAAACTTAAAAGCTTTTGCACAGCAAAGGAAACTACAAACAAGACAAAAAGACAACCCTCAGAATGGGAGAAAATATTTGCAAATGAGTCAATGGACGAAGGATTAATCTCCAAAATATATAAACAGCTCATGCAGCTCAATGTTAAAAAAGCAAACAACCCAATCCAAAACTGGGCAGAAGACCTAAATAGACATTTCTCCAAAGAAGACATACAGATGGCCAAGAAGCACATGAAAAGCTGCTCAACATCACTAATTATTAGAGAAATGCAAATCAAAACTACAATGAGGTATCACCTCACACCAGTTAGAATGGGCATCATCAGAAAATCTACAAACAACAAATGCTGGAGAGAGTGTGGAGAAAAGGGAACCCTCTTGCACTGTTGGTGGGAATGTAAACTGATACAGCCACTATGGAGAACACTATGGGGGTTCCTTAAAAAACTAAAAATAGAATTACCATATGATCCAGCAATCCCACTACTGGGCATATACCCAGAGAAAACCACAATTCAAAAAGACACATGCACCCCAATGTTCATTGCAGCACTATTTACAATAGCCAGGTCATGGAAGCAACCTAAATGCCCATCGACAGACGAATGGATAAAGAAGATGTGGTACATATATACAATGGAATATTACTCAGCCATAAAAAGGAATGCAATTGGGTATTTGTAGAGACGTGGGTGGATCTAGAGACTGTCATACAGAGTGAAACAAGTCAGAAAGAGAAAAACAATTATCGGATATTAACGCATACATGTGGAACCTAGAAAAAAGGTACAGATGAACCGGTTTGCAGGGCAGAAATAGAGACACAGATGTAGAGAACAAACGTATGGACACCAAGAGGGAAAAGTGGTGGTGAGGGGGAGGGTGGGGGCGGTGTTGGTGGGATGAATTGGGAGATTGGGATTGACGTGTATACACTAATATGTATAAAATGGATAACTAATAAGAACCTGCTGTATAAAAAAATAAAATTCAAAAATTGAAAAAAAAACTGGTAAAGGGGAAAAAAATCCTGTTAACCAAGAAAAAAAAAAAAAAGGTGATTAAAAAAAAAATTTTAGGGGCTTCCTTGGTGGCGCAGTGGTTGAGAATCTGCCTGCCAATGCAGGGGACACGGGTTCGAGCCCTGGTCTGGGAAGATCCCACATGCCGCGGAGCAACTGGGCCCGTGCGCCACAACTACTGAGCCTGCGCGTCTGGAGCCCGTGCTCCGCAACAAGAGAGGCCGCGATAGTGAGAGGCCCGCGCACCGCGATGAAGAGTGGCCCCCGCTCGCCGCAACTAGAGAAAGCCCTCGCACAGAAACGAAGACCCAACACAGCCAAAAATAAATAAATAAATAAATAAATAAATAAATAAATAAATAAATTTATTTATTTATTTTAGGGAGTTCCCTGGCGGTCCAGTGGTTGGGACTCCATGCTTTCACTGCCAAGGGCCTGGGTTCAATCCCTGGTTGGGGAACTAAGATCCCACAAGCTGCGAGGCCAAAAATAAATAAATATTTTACCTAAGATATCTGGACTCCTCCGATGGTTTTCAATATAGACAGAAAAACGTATTCCAAAGTTATTTATTAAAAATTTGGCTTTCAATCCTATGATGGAAAATCCTAAAATTCTATGATGAAGAATAAATATATAAACCATATGACAAAGCGACTTATGTATCCTCCTCAGATTGCTACTGAAAAGCTATCCAAAGTTAGATAACTTTGTTAACAAGGTCATACTTTGTGTTAAAGGAGCTAAGAGAGTCTTACTTAGTAACCAGGTTAGATATTTTGATCTTGACTTTTAAATCTTGATCCGAAAGAAAGGAGCTTGCCTGTGCTGTTACTGCAGATAAAAATCCCTGGTGTGGGAATCTGAGGGGACGTTAGTAGCCAGCCTCCTATCTCCACGGGAGGTCACACCTACACAGCTGTAGACGCTCCTTCACCTGCCTCAGAACACAGGGACACCTGCGTGAAGGCCAACACCAGCCAACACAACACTAGTCAACACCAGGCAACACAACACCACCAGCCAACACAACACCAACCAACAACACCAGCGTGCTGGCTCAGCTGTCACTCACAGGGCCCGGAGCCTCACGCTCTTGTTTCTTCCTATGATGAACACATGTCCTATGCTCATTGCCATTGAGTTCTATTCTCAAATCTTCAGCTACATAGTTCTATTATCTTCCATAAGTCCCTTAACTTCTCCAGAGCTGTTTCTTCACCTGTCAGAGTTCAGTGGTTTAGGCCAGACTCACTTGAGGTTGATGGGGGCAGGGGGAGGCCCCGACTGGCCCCCACAAGCATGCTTGAGAGTGTCTCTAAGCATCTACAACATCTGGCTCGACCCATGGTTAAGAATCCCGAGGTTAGGGACTTCCCTGGTGGCACAGTGGTTGGGAGTCCGCCTGCCAATGCAGGGGACACAGGTTCGATCCCTGGTCTGGGAGGATCCCACATGCCGTGGAGCAACTGAGCCCGTGTGCCACAGCTACTGAGCCTGCGCTCTAGAGCCCGTGAGCCACAACTACTGAGCTCACATGCCACAACTACTGAAGCCCACGCACCTAGAGCCCGTGCTCCACAACAAGAGAAGCCACCACAGTGAGAAGCCCGTGCACTGCAATGAAGAGCAGCCCCCGCTCACCACAACTAGAGAAAGCCTGCACAGAGTAACGAAGACCCAACACAGTCAAAAATAAATTTTAAAATAATTTTTTAAAAAAGAATCCCAAGGTTAAATGACATCTAAAGTCCAATCGAGCTATAAAAATTCTCCAAGTACAATCCCACAACACTTGATCCGAGAGGAATTTTGTTTGTTGTTTGTTTTATGTACACTTTCAACTTTGTTTTTAAGAGACAGTCAAATGCAAGAAAGGAGCTGAGATCATTAGAACCTGAAGTTTTATGTAACTGAGCCTGACAAAAAGCACAGAAATGCATTTCTGTCTCTTTTTTCAACTGGTTTCTTTAACAATACGTGGGCAGCCATTCAAGTCTACAAAACTGAGACCACACCAGAGTCACTGGCCAAGGTCAGATGATGGAGGACACCTGCCAGTGGCCACTCTTTCAGAAGCTGAGACCTCAGGAGGAATTACAGTCTTCAAATCAAAAGAAATAAGCATTCGGCCTGCGTTAGACACAGCATCAGACAGGTGCCCCTGGGTTCATTCTATATACCTTAATACTGTCACAGTCACGGCTCCAATCAAAGAGTAAGATCTATGATAAAGGCAAGCCACTGCTTTTTGCATTTAAGAAATAGTTTTGACTCAGGAAACTCAAATGTATCAACAGATATTCAAGTTGTATAAAAATGCCAATTTCAGTATGGAAAAATAAATATAAAGCAATGAATGCAAATCAAATTTTAAAAGAGAATGAATTTCAAACCAACTTCCTCAGGTAATGCATTTATCTCCTCCACAAGGTTCAAACAATTCAAAAATAAATAAAAACTTAAAAGTTTGCTTGGTTGTTGATATTTAGATCATAGTGATAAAAAAACATTAAAAAAAATTTTTTACTATATGCATCATAGTAATATGTATTTCAAACTCCATATGAAAATTAAATTCAAGGCAAATTTAAACACTAAGGGCCAATGTTACCATATAATGCTGCAGGAGACACTGAAACATCAGGGTTAGGAGAAACTGAAAAGGGAAAATGCTTGCCAAAATGATTATATGTGTTTCCAAATCAAAGAGAACTGATTCTTTGAAAGTGAATGTCAATCGTTCCAACTGTTACAAAGAAGAGCCGCACAGGCTGTAAGTGCTATAAGAACTCAGGAGCAGAGTTCCTAAGGGACAGAGAAGCAGGTCACAAATTTCGAAAACAACACATTTCGTGGCTTTAAAGATACAACTTGAAAATAGATATATCACTGAAAAAAAACCTAGGTTTATTTACATATGACTCTGATTCAAAAGGTTAACTGCTCTCCCTCTCCCCAGGAACACTGCTATTTATGCACATTTCTTCATCTTTCTCACCCAGCCTTATGATCAAGTACCGAATTGAAGACTTTTAAAGCACAAATTAACATAAATTCCAGTGCATTTAGTTCACAGCCCAAAAAGGTAGACAAGGAATTTACCACCAGCCGAACACCCAGTCACTCTAACCGGGCAACCGCACGCCCCACGTGGCAGGAACAACCATCCTTTCTCAACCGACAGAGACGGTTCCTCCTCAGGAACATGCATAACCCACAGTTCATAACATAAATCATATACACCCCACTGATGGGCTGCTTTGTTTCCACCCTGTTTGAAGACCGTCCGATAAAAGAGCTGCTGCCTTTCGAAAGAACATATATGAATCCTCCAACTACACGGCCTGAATTTTGTATTCATTATGAGCCACGTTTCATGGTGGTCCTTCCGACTCTTGGTCGCCAAGGCCTGTTTTGGCTGGCATTATGACATGGTGAGACGCTAACTACAGTAAGGGGTGTAGACTAAGAGTCAAGTTAGGGACTTCCCTGGTGGTCCAGTGGCTAGCACTCTGAGCTCCCAATGCAGGGGGCCCAGGTTCGATCCCTGGTAAGGGATCTAGATCCCACATGCCGCAACTAAGACCTAGCACAGCCTAATTAATTAATTAATTAATTTTTTTTTTAAAAAGAATTTAAAAAAAAAAAGAGTAAAGTTAAAGACCTAGGCCCTGCTTGATGCTTTCTAAAACACGGTGTTCAACAGTCTTTTTTTGCTCACCTCAAGGATGATAAAGTTCATCATGGTCACCTACACGCATTTCACTTCTCTTTGACATTTAAGTATTAAAAGCTCTGGATTCATCTATTCTTAAATTCAAAATGATCTCAGCCTACTTTAACTTGGCTGCCGTTTCAGACGAAACCACCTAATCAAGAAATGTCAAAGGAGAACTAAGGAGTACAATTAATGCCTAATTCCCAGCACAAATTTCCCTAAAAATAACTAAAGAGGCCTTGCTTCAATCCAAATCAGAAATAGCTCAATCTGGCGACAGCGTGTTTTTGGGAGAAAATTTATTTGCCCTAGAATAATTTGAGGGTAGCAAATACTAAATTTGTATTTTTTAAACTAATACTTGGAGTACTATAATATGCACATTTTCACCCAATTACATAGCTATTATTAAGCTAAATGTAATATTAAATATATACATAAGCTATTCTTGAAAATATAAATTGTATTTAAGTTTAGGAGCTTCTTATTAATTGAGGCTGTGAAAAAAAGCAAGAATGTACAACTTTTGCAATGCAGGAGTAAGAGGGGATCTAACTTGATGACGTCATATGGACAGAGCAAAGCAATGTCACAAAACTTATCAAGAACACACTTCTCCCCGTCTGGGTGACATCAGTGAGCAGCATTATCTTTCCTGCTATGATTAGGAAACTATTCTGGTAACAAAGAAACAAAATACTCTTCCAACTTATCCACACATGTACATTTAACTTTCTAAGTCATTCTCTCTTAAAAAAAAAAAAAAAAAAAAGGTGGTTACATTTTATGAAATAGAACTTACATATTCCTAACTTGTTACATATTCTTAAAGTATTGACACTTTTCTAACAAGCACTTAACAAGAACATATGTTTTAGTGTTTTATGATAAACAGTGTTGTACTTTGAATTATTTTGTACAGAACTGCAATCTCTCACTGACGAGGAGTGGCACTGTCTATCGTGGAAAGAATGATTGGTATAAAAATACAACTGTGAGCACACAGAGTTACACTTCGATCAACTGTGATCCTTCTACACATTGCTCTTAATAGAACACGGAAAAGCATGAGACAAAAAGCCTTAGCATGTTATCTCTACACACACACACACGTTGGATACTACAAATTTCTAGCGTATTTGAATACAAAATCCACCCAATTTCCTTTGCTTTGTACCTGAGGATAATTAACAAAGGGGTTCAAAATAATTATCTTTAGGCCCTAGAAGACCAAAGCAGCTTTCTTTTGAGTTCTGTGTCTTCTACTTAAAAAGGAAGGCTCTATAACAAGATAAAATGTACGTCTATATAACTTACAGTTCTTAGGGTTTCTTTTTGCTGAATTAAAAAGCCATCTAACTTTCTGAGTTAGCTTCATTGTTCTTCTACCGTTAAGCAACCTTGTCAGAATGTGTCATTCTGCTAACTTCCATGTCTAGATTGTGATCTTCTATATAATCAAGATGTAGAAGTAAGTCAGCATAGAGACAGAGACATATAGACAAATGATCACAATGATAGTTTTGTAGTAAATGACTGAAATCCACACACTGGACCATGCACACGTCCTGATGCATGAATTCCAGCCATTTATTCCAAAATGGTTGTGTTTTTGGCTGAGGAAGATTTTTCAGCCTCACACTTTAAATTGAATGCTTTGTCTTGTGAGCCCAGCAAACTGTCCAAGATATGACATTTCTGCTTCTCTTAGTTTTTTTCCACTTTATACACGATCTTGACAACTCTCAGAGGTACCATCATACTCTTGTCTTAATCATTAACCCTCGGCCCGCAAAAGTATACAAACCCTGATTCTGAACCCTATTTTCTATGGCAGCTTTTCCTCAAGCAAAACAACGCACAAAGCTGAAATTATACGGTTGCTTAAATGTCACACGCTGCCCTCTTTCAGAGAAACAAGGCTCTGAGGACGGGACATGTCTTCCTTGAGGGGGAAGAAAACCATGTCTTTCTTTGTCATGAGTGTCACCCACTGCCACACACATAATGACCCAGGAACTCTGAGCAGGAATCTAACTGCTCTTCAGCGACACAGCCAATGTCCCCGGTGCATCCTCCAGAAGACCACGTCTCATCTTTAACATGAAAAGTAATCTCATCTTACCCAACAGCTTGGAATGTAATCACTTAAACGCATGTCATGAGAGCAGAACGCCATCACTATTATTACCACCCCTAGAACCACAAGCAATTAGAAGTTGTTTCAGGCAGGAAGTTTGAAACGCTCAGCAGAATTTAATTAGACAAACTGGACTTTGGCAGAGAACTCAAGGTGAACACCCTACTTCTATAAACAATGCTGTGGAATCCTTAATGACAAGACAGGGCACTCACACTGAAATTCTCAAGCACGGGATTCCAGCATGCAGGCCCCTGCGCTCAAGTTCAAGCAGAGTTTTCAACCTGATGCTTCTTCAAGGTGGAAGAGGAAAGATTCTGCCAACTGAATCAGTGCCCTTAATTTCCTCATTCATTTCTGGTATTATTTTCTGTATACTCTATATAGAAGGTTTAATTTCTTAAAAACAGGTTTTAATCTGTGTCCTCAACTCAAATTATACTAATCTGCACATAATAAACAACTGTCACACTGAAAAAAATCACGATTGTTGAGAATTCCTAACATCTGTTAGGGTTGTGATTTCTGCTGGAGGAAAAAGGTGAGTGATTTGGAATGTCTCAGACTTGACTTGTTTCTGATATGTCAAGGTTCTCCATGACAACAAGGAAAAGAAGGGGGAAAAGAGGAAATTAAAATGACTCAAGATTTAGCAGACACGTGAGGACCAAAATAAGTGTAGAACTGGTGATACATATGAGTTTTCAGTGTCCACTTCTTTTTTTTTTTAATTTATTTATTTTATTTATTTTTATTTTTGGCTGCGTTGGGTGTTCACTGCTGCGCGCGGGCTTTCTCTAGTTGTGGCGAGCGGGGGCTACTCATCCTTGCGGTGCGCGGGCTTCTCATTGCAGCGACTTCTCTTGTTGTGGAGCATGGGCTCTAGGCGCACAGACTCAGTAGTTGTGGCGCACAGGCTTAGCTGCTCCGCGGCATGTGGGATCTTCGTGGACCAGGGCTCGAACCCATGTCCCCTACATTGGCAGGCGGATTCTTAACCACTGCGCCACCAGGGAAGCACCTCAGTGTCCACTTCTATATACCATTGAGAGATGTTCCAAAACACACATCCTTCAGAAACTAGCCAGATAAATATCACATATTTGAGTTGAATTTGAATCATATGGAGGAAGTCGTTCTGAAGCACTTCTCTGTAATGTCGATCGTGACTACTTGTTAACGGGGCTCAAAAATAACCATTCTACCAAAAGGCCACTGGGGGGCACACAAAAGCCATGGCACTTGTCCAAAAATAAATGATGAAAGGAAAAAAAAAAAATCACATTCTATGTGAGATGTTAGTTGACTTTTTACCAATTATTATTGTTGTTTAGTAACTGAAAAAGACCTCCAAAAATATTAATATTAAGGAGGAATCTTTTCAATTCTAACAGATAATACTATTTAAAAAAAAATGGTATGTATTATTTGAACAGCCTCAAGTTACATACTCAACAAATAGATATAGTAAAACAAAACAACAAGAAAGCACACAGCCAGAATCGCTTCCTATCATTTATATTTCCGCGTGATAGCCTCCAACTATTTTTTAGGAAAAAATCAGTTTAATTCCACATAGTCCTATGGAATATTCCTATGAAATTATATAAACACTAATTTGCTTTTATTCTAATATTTTGTTTATGTACAAAAGTCAACTAATCCTTTCAGTGAGATGTTTGGGTAGCATGAGGGTCCTCATTAAAACAATGTTTTAGGAGAAGAGTTGGCATTAGGAATCAGAATCTTCTGATAACATTAGGACCTTGTGTTGTGACAGTAATTTAAACCCATGTAAAAAATAAACAAACATACACACAAATAGATAATAAACATTCACAAACCCACTGATGGTGCAGAAAACGTCAATATGTTTTTGAAACTATAAAAGAATGTTCAAATTAATCAAGAAACTTTTTCCAAAAGTTGCAACTATTTTCAACTCCAAAGAAAATTTAGAGGGATAAGAAATTTATGTACCAACCTTCCTTTTGTTGATTTCTGCAGTGACTCTTTTGAGGTTCAATGACCTTGAAAACCTCAGTGTCTTCACTGAATCTTTCCGAGAGGTTCCAGAAGAGGAGAAATAGTTCTTCGCGGGTTTCCTTGTCAATCTGTCTGCCATCTCAACCCATTAGGAAGGCAAAATCCACAGTGACTCAGGTTCCAAAACTAACTACAGAAAAAAATGATCCCCAGATAAACAGTCCCCCAAACCCAGATACACAGCCTATGTTTTGCTCAGTCCTCTAGAAAGGGCAACAAATTGCCAACAGGTGGGAAATATAGGACAGAACCCTCTCCACTAAGTAACCCTCCATGGAAGCAAGAACTCTGGATACAGCAGGGAGACCAGGGACACAGCTTCCACTGCATCAAATGAAAACACCCTTCACCAGTTAAACAGGCCAGGAGTAGTTGTCAGGAGTGACACAGGGTGTAGCAACACACCTTGGAGTCAGCAGAATGTGAGTAAACACAGCAGGTTCAAAGAAGTCTCTTTAACTCATTCCTTGCCAAAACAGACAGCCAGCTCTAGGACAGAATGGAGTCCCAACCCCTACTTCAAAGCAGAAGCCCTCTTACTCAGCAGGACTATTTTCTAAACTCCTTGAACATTCTCTTCTTCCAGTGAATAAGAAGTGGAGTGATCTGATGCTCAAATACTTTTACTCAGAAAAGTATAGGACAAAATATTCACAAGAAAAATGAAATAGGAGTCTGGAACACCCATCCTCTGTCCCAGAAAGGAGAGGAGGGCGTTTTATGTCCCTTCTGAAGGCAGCAAGAGCATTGTTCATGCAGTTTATCTCAGGTCTAACTGAATGATGCTGAGTGTGAGGAGGGACAGGAAAACAAGGTAGATGAGAAATCAGAGAACTCAGTTTCTAGTGAGCACTGAACACTACAAATATTCACAACACAATTAATACTCATGGTACTATTAACACTAGAGCCCCACAAAACTCAGTGCTTTGGGACCCACACAGCCTAACTCAAGGACTGAAAGGAAGTACAGTCAAGGTAATATTTTTAAATTTAGCTCATAATCCTAAGAGTTTATTTTTGTCACAAGTGGCACACCAATATTATTTTTAAAAACACACACCAATCATTAAACAAACTACATAACTGAAAAAACTACATCACCGAACATTAGCCTATACCAGAATATCTAGCTGATAAATCATACAAGTAGGGGAATTTTAAAGGGGACAATGTTAAACAAAGTAGTCATCTGCTATGTCAGTTGAAGGCAGAATTATCTTTATTCAAGACTGCCTTTCTGGGGGAGGGAAAGGCTTATTTTTTCTTTTTTTTTTTTTTTTGGATGTGCCGCTCAGCTTGTGGGTTCTTAGTTCCCCAATCATGGATCGAACCTGGACCCTCGGCAGTGAAAGCACCAACTCTTAACCACTAGACTGCCAGGGATTAGAAGCATTTCTGGTCTGGACGCTGAACATACCTCCTAACTTATCCAGCCTGAATATTCCCACCTACCTATGGACCATTTCTTGCTTTAAAAGTACTTGGAATTACTTTAAATTAGACTAAGAAAAAAAAGAGAGACAAAAGAGATAACCAAATTCTAGAATGTGGAACAAAAGTGTTTTAGATGAAAAATATTTTGTTAGCATTTTCATCTTCCTGTTTTATGATGGATCCCCAAAGGCAAGCATTTCCTATTCCCTTCAACATCTCAAGTTCTGCCTGGAATGGAACAAGTGCTCAATAAACATGTCTGAGCCAAATTAAAGAAAATGATGCTGTTATTAAAATAATAATAATAATAATAATAATAATAATGTGACTGCAGCTAGGTTTCAGTCTCAAGTTCCTAGTACTGAGAAATCTCTGCTGACACTACACACTACTGCTAATAACAAAATGCCTGAGGACAATCGCCATTTGACTGTCCCCTTAAAACGAAGTGTTGCTTAATATTTTGAAAGAAATTAAGCAATCTATTAGGCATTCCAGTGCAGGGACTATCAGAATTCTGAAATACAGGATACAGATTCTAGGATTCCACTATTCCAGGTGAGTTTCTGACTTTATACTATGTGCCTTTATTATATTAAATAAGCTCTTTCCTGGGTGGCAGTCAGGTGCTTGCCATCTAAGATCAAATTGTTATAGCACTCACAAATTTCTCAAGGCTTTCTGAGTGGGATTTTCTGCACGTGTCTTAGAAATAATACTATCACTGCCTCATGTCTGAGGAGTCATCTCCCTGAGCTGTCTCTTTATAGCCTTTTACACTCAGTTGTTTTCCTCAAAATCTAAATTTCATGTTACTCTCATTCAAATGTTTTGACTCAGAAGAACTTGAGTTCCTTTTCCACATTTTAACACTAATTTCCTAATTAAAATGTTATTAGGATTTTCCATCACAGTGAAGGCAAGTATTAAGCTGAAGGTGTGCACCTTTGGAGGAACCAATAAAGACTGGTTAGAATGACTAGGTTAGAATGATTGCAAATTTCTGCCACGTGGAAACGCTATTTGTCACATGCCTTTAAATACCATCTATTCTATATAGTTGTCATTTCCAAATTCATACCTCCAACTCCAATCTTTCCCTTGAGCTTCAGAACTATATGTCCAATGACCTACTTAACATCTCTGCTTGGATGTCTCAAAGGCATTGCAAAATCAGTTAAATGATTTTGTCTCAATAGGAAAGAGATTTGACTGTCTCCAACCCTGACATCTTGCATTTAAATGAAATGGACCTCCAAAGTACCCCCCACCTAGCTCCAGTTAAGACTCTAAAATCACCCTCACTCTACCTTCTCTGCCCTCACTGCTCACACCTACAATGCATTCTTCCCAAAGCAGCCTTCTAAAGATACACCTCTAATTATATCACTTCGCAGTTTGACAGTTTAAGGGCTTTTTATTACATTTAGTAGCAAATCTCAAATTGCTTAATATAGTCCTTAATACCCCCCCTTCCTCTCCAACCCCACCATTTCCCCCCTCCCAGCTGCCTGCTGCATCCACGCCACGCTCGTTCGCTTAGGATCCAGGACGCTTTTTTCCACGTCAGGTTGCTGTACACGCTGCTCCCTCTGCCTGCAGCTCTTCCCAGATCTGGCTCCTTCTCAGCCACTGGAACCAGCCCTCCTGTCTCCTCCTGAGAGCTGTCCTTGCCCAGACTCACTGCCTGCAGCTCTTCCCAGATCTGGCTCCTTCTCAGCCACTGGAACCAGCCCTCCTGTCTCCTCCTGAGAGCTGTCCTTGCCCAGACTCACTGCCTTTGGAGTCTCTTTTCCTCACTGCAAGGAGAGCTCTGTGAGATAAGAGGACACCCCCCCCAACACGATATTCCCTCAGCACCTCCAGCTGTTTCTCCGGTATATTAGAGACTGAAAAGCGTTTGTTGAATGAATGTCAGAAAGATGAAATGAATGAAGGAATGAGTGAATCTGTAAGATCTGCTTAACCTTTGCTCAAACAGATGCTGTAATTTTAGTCTGATACATGAACTTGAGGCATCCATAATTGTGATAATAATCAATAACTGTGATAGGAATCAATAATTGGGATACAATTATACATGGCACTAACCTCCTGGCATTTTAACAAACACTCATATAAGAAGATTACATATAAGTGATCTAACAAAATTAAAGACAGTCGTTAAAATCAATATATTTTTACTAGCTAAACTAGCCTCTTTCTCCAACCCCAACCAAAGATAAAAATGTTTGTTATCTGGGACCAGTCAATCGCCCAAAGAAGCGAAAGAGATCTGCAGATTCAGGAAGTATATTTGGTTCTCCCTCTTCTCAAACCAAGGACACTACCATCTATCCAACTCTCAGGGCTGATACAAAGTTACAGCCGTATCCTGCTACAGTGTATAGCACATGAGGCTTCAGTTTTATTAGTTGACTTATTTTGGAATTATAAGAGGATCAAAGGGTCCAGGATCTTCCTATTTTCCTTGTCTTTTACTATAAAATCCAGGAGGAAAAAAAACCTGCTACTTTCTACATAATTATACATGAATACTGTATGAATGAATGAACGGGATGATCTTGTTTATCATCTATAATTACTTCTTCAATTATTCAGAAAATATTACTGAGGAAGAAACCAACAGTCATCTACCTTCCTCCTTCTTTTCCTTTTTGTGATGAAAACAGTTTATTATATACCTGAAAAGCTGAATTGTATACATTTCGCTCTAGATAGGAGAGAGAAGAAAACCTAGGCTAAACATTTTAAAAGTTGAAAGTTATTATAAAACAGCTTTTCACAGCATTTATTCTGGAGCACTTGTTTTGAGATGTGCTGTTTTTCTGGAGAATTGTCAGTGTTGGCCAAGTAATATTTTAAAACTGTAAACAAGGCCTTCCTTCCCCCTGCCACCCAATTTTAACTGAGATGTAATTGACATATAACATTGTGTAAGTTTAAGGTGTACAAAGTGTTGATTTGATGCACTTATTGCACTGCAAAATGATTATAACCTTAGTATTAGCTAACACCTATATCATGTCACATAATTACCATACCTTTTCTGTGGTGAGAACATTGAAAATCTACTCTCTTAGCAACTTTCAAGCATGTAATACAGTATTACTAACTCTAATCACTATGCTGTTCATTACCTCCCCAGAACTTATTTATCTTAAATGTGCACCCTTCAACCAACATCACCCCTTTCCTCCCACGTTTCGGCCCCTGGTAACCACCATCATTATAATCTCTGTTTCTACGGGTTTGGCCTTTTTAGACTTCACATATAAATGAGATCATACAATACATATTTCTTTTTCTCTGGCTTATTTCACTTAGCATAAGGTCCATCTATGTTGTCACAAATGACAGGATTTTGGTCTTCCTTATGGCTGAATAATATTCCTCTGTGTGTGTGTGTGTGTGTGTGTGTGTGTGTGTGTGTGGTTATCCATTCATCCGTGGACGGCCGCTTGGGTTGTTTCCATATCTTGGTAATTGCGAATAATACTTCAATGAACATGGGAGAGCAGACATTTTTTCAAGACAATGTTTTCATTTTCTTTGGCTAAATACTCAGAGGAGGAATTGCTGGATCCTCTGGTAGTTTTAGTTTTGATTTTTTTGAGAAACTTACATACTGTTTTCCATAGCGGCTGCACCAATTCACATTTCCACCAACAGTGCACAAGGCCTCCCTTTCCTCCGCACCCTCGCCAACAGTTGTCGTCTCCTGTCTTCTGATAACAGCCATTCTAACAGGTGTGAAGTGATACTGTGGTTTTGAGTTGTGTTTCCCTGATGATCAGTCATGTTGAGCACATTTTCAAGTACCTGTTGGTCATTTTGTATGTCTTCTTTGGAAAAACATCTATTCAGTTCCTCAGTCCATTATTTGATCTGATTGGTTTTTTGAGTTCTTTACATATTTTGGACATTACCCCTTATCACATATATGGTTTCCAAATATTTTCTCCCATTCTGTAGGTTGCCTTTTCCTATTATTGGTAGTTTCCTTTGCTGAGCAGAAGCTTTTTAATTTGATGTATTCCCACTTGTTTATTTTTGCTTTTGTTGCCTTTGCTTTTGATTCCAAGACTTTTGGTTTGGTTTGTTTTGGTTTTTAATGATACAGTCCTTGTTGGCTCCTAAATACTAAAAATCAAAACTGGGATCTTTGCTTCTTTTCAGAAAAGAACATACATACTGATAGCATACTAGGAATCCTCAAATTCTAAAGATGCAGAAAATAACATATTTCTTCCCTCAACTGTTACTGAGCACCTATTATGTAGCAAGCTCTCTTCAAAGCGACAGGAATGTAAAATATGTAAATGAAAATGAATATCTACAGAAATTCATTTTATAAAACAAATACCTAAGATAGCCTGGCTTATATGTTTGTTTTTAAACCATTAGAAACTGGTATTTAAGAATGACTAGTTCACCTAATTCAATGAATGGCGGTAGCAATGGTGACCAACAATGATGACAGTTGTTATTACCATTTCCTGGGGTCCTATTTTTGCCGAGCACAACGCTGAAACTTTAACACAAATTCTCAGGCTTAAACTTAATATGACCTTGTAAGGTAGGTACAATCATTAACCTCCCTTTAGGGATGGGAAAACTGAGGTTAGAGAGATTAAATACTTTGCTCATAAAGTAAAGAAGTCATGGGGCCAGAATTCAGACACAGGCAGTGTGGCTTCCTTCCCCCGACCCCCCAAAGAAGATGCGCCTTGCTGATGGAGCAATAGAAAAGCAACATGCAGCAGACCAGGGGACCAAGCCCTAGCCTACAATTAACATGATAACTGTCCCCCACTCCTCCTGACTCACCGGGCGGCTCCAGCCAAGCAAAGTCCTCACTGCCTCCCTCAGGAAGGCTGACAAGCCAAGACTCTACAGAGAGTCCCCACCTCCAAAGCTCCCACTGCTTCCGAGGGGCCCTGCAGGGCCCGGGCCCCCTTTTCTGTTCCCTTGCACTAACACCCCTCACCCATCACCACCTCTGCTACACCTGGCCCTGTGCTCCCCGACCCACCCACCCACAAACTGATGAGCTGGGGGCGAACCGGTACTCGTGAAATACTTACATGTTGGGAAATAATCCCTTTGAGTTAATTAATTAGCCATTTAATGCTCTACTTGGCATTTAATTTAAATATTTTCTTCTTCAGAACCTAAGTCAAAGAAATCCATTTAGGAGGAAATTAATCAAGGCATCTAGTTAAACGCAGTCTGTTTATACAAATTATTTCAATTCGAAGTTAGCAAACTCTTTTTTTTTTTTTAACATCTTTATTGGAGTATAATTGCTTTACAATGGTGTGTTAGTTTCTGCTTTATAACAAAGTGAATCAGTTATACATATAATGTGGCAAACTCTTTAAATCATTCCTTCCCTACGCCAATTCATACTAAAGTTAAAAAAAAAAAAAAAAGATGTTTATATTCTAACCTCAATTTAGAACTGCCTAATGCTCTCTTCATATTGGAATTAGGCAGAAGGAGAATTATGGAGAAATTAAAAAACAGAAAGTAACAAAATCCCCAGTTATTCACCTACTCTACCCTCAGAGATAACTATTTCAGTCAGTCCCTTAAACCCTTTCCAATGTACATAACTGTTTGCACTAAAATTAGACCATATTTTGAATGTTGTTTTAATCCGATTTTTTAACAAATTTATATCAGATTCACACATCTGTCTGCGCTTCTGTTCCAAATATCCAACTGCCTAACTGACACCTCCAAGGCACCCCAACTGACTAAAATCAGGACTAAATCCTGATCTCCTCACTGGGTCCCAAGTCAGCGCCCCCTCAGCACGCATTCCCTGCCTTGGGGAATAACCTCACCGTCACATTTACCTATTAAGCCACCACTGATCTACCTACTCCCCACCTCTCCACCTTCTCCTCCATATCCGTCTCCCACCTCCCCCAAAACCCACACACTGGCCCCCCCTGGGTCCACTCTGCCCCCTGCCCATTCATTCCTGACACACTCAGCTGGGGATATTTCTCACATGTAAATCTGATCCCCTAACACCCCCTCGTTCTCACCTGGCTGTCCTTCAGATTCCAGCCGGGTTGCATTTTTTTTTAAGGCAAGTCCTGCTTCACCCTGAGCTTGGTTGGGCACATCTTTCACAGTACGGTTCCTTTTCCTCAGAATCATTATCTATCAGAAATTCTGACTCTCACAATAGATCATAAGCCCCAGTAGAGCAGGAAACATGGCTACTTTCGTTCAACAATGTATCACAGCACTAAGCTCAATACCTGGCACACAATAGGTGCTCAGCAAACAGATTACATTAATTAAAAATACTGAAAGAAAAAAAAAAAGACTAAAAGTCTTTTCTTTCAAAGAAAATTATTATATGTGCTATCTCTTAAATTATTATTATTATTCGGGCACCCTGGTTTGAAAAAATTCTCTACCTAACCTTTATCCAGCGGGGGGAGGGGCACTCAGCTTTGGTTCCACACTGCAGCTTTGACTTGTCTATTCCATAAATGCCTCTGTGCTAGCTTTCACTGACATGTAGAAATTGCTGCTTGCCCACAATCCCAATACATTTTAAAAGTTTCTTTTTCTCCACATTCTTCTACATGAGGACACTGGCCAGACTGTCCCCCAGAGAATCCTGGCTTCTTTCCAACAAGCAGCAATCAACAGTCTCCACAACAACCCTTCACGGTGCCTGGACTCCACTCTAAACACACAAACTCTTCAAAGAATTTACATTGCTATCCCATCCAACCCTTCGTACAAAAAGCAGGACACCAATAGTGGAAGATTATTTCCCAAGGTCATCCCCAAAACAGAACACACATGACATCATTCTAGGTCAAAACAAAATGACACCCCAGTGTGACAGAGGAAATGCTTGATGCCACATCTTAAATCATCTTCAGCACCAAAGACATAAAAGAGAAAACAATGGTGTGAGTGAGAAAAAGACACTCTTCTTGCTGATCCCCCCCCAACCGCCAAAAGCACCCTTCCCCCCCACCCCCCGACTCTAAGTGCTGGTCACTTCCCCCTGAAACCTGTTTCCACCCAAGGTCAGTGCGAGGTGCCAGACTGGAGAGAGAAGTGAGTGAATGCCCAGGATTTTTACTCTGTCGTCTATGTACTAAGTTTACTGTAGTTCACAGAGGGAATGACGGGAGGGACAGAGAACTGAGAGAGGCTCACCGATAGTAAATTATAAATAACGAAGAGCAAACGAGGAAGAAATTCAGACAGAACGCAGCAGCACTCAGGAAGGCTCGCATTACGGCTGTTGTAAACGGTGCTGGGGATGGTGTGAAATCCACTTCAGCTTTTCACAATTTGGCGGAATGTCAATGAGAAGACTGAGAATCAGATCCTAAGAGTAAACAGAGCAGCATGACAACCCTGCCTGGAAACAGCAATGTCCAGACGGGATGAACAAACAGGGCACGTCTTCATGCCCAAAGTAGACCTAGGATGGTCTATGTCTCAGAAAATCAAACCTACTCCAAGAACACAAGACAACCCACACTCACACCATTTTGAATACATTTGGGTAAACCCTGGAATTGGAATCATATAGGCACTAGATGAAAACTTCCTCAGTGCTGTGCATTGAACTCTAATAACTAAAGGATAATTAGCAAAATTACAGCTAAATAGATACTTCAATTTTCTTCCGTGATCATTTGAATTATTGCCTCTTAATCCTCATCTCCCTGTATTAAAAAATATTTTTTCATAATTTTACAGATTCAGTGACCAGGTATAAAATCTGTATCTCTGAGAGAGTTTTCCCCATTACAGAGACTGACAGGAAGGCAGGGCCACTGAAGCCTTGTTTTCACAGTTTGTGAGCAGAAATAGCACCCTGGGGTGGGGTGGGGAATAAAATTCAGGTGCCCAGAGGAGTTTCCTAAAACAGGACATGTTTTTAAAGAGGAATTTTATTGTTTAGGAGAATGTTTTTCTAACCTAAAAGCAAAATAGGTGTCAAGATCCTTAGCCAGAGAAACTGCCAAGAAAAGTTGAAAACACTCCAGGGTGATTAAATCAGAATCAAGTTTCAGAACCATGGAAAAGAGCCATACAACTCACTACACACAATCCCTCACTTTGAAAAATGCATCCATCAACACGGGTGAATTTGGGTGCTGGGATTCTGGATTAATTATATTTTCACAGTTATAACTTAAAATGGGTCCTTTAAGATGCTCCTTCAAAAATTTAAATTAATTATACACATACACATATTTAAATATTTCTGAACAAATAAAACAATGATTTAAACTATTTTAGTCAGCAGTACCTTGTACCCTCTACCGTTTTTCTATTTGAAAACTGAATTTAATCCACATGATGTAAAACTGTCTGAAAACTTATTTCACTTACTAATATTTAAAACCTTTTTCTCAGGTTAAAAGATTTTTTTAACCTACATAGGATATATAATAAAAGATTCCAGAAAATGTAGATTTATCATCAAATTCACATAAGAATATAAAATCTAAAACACAGTTTGTTTATCCTATGATTTCAATATGCAGCTGTTTTAGATTACACAGTTTCCTTTACCTTTGGTTTTTATGTGCGATCTAATGGTTGTGCTGAAAGAAAAGTGTATTATTTTCAGTTGCTGAGTAACAAATTGCCCCCAAATTTAAACAAGAACATCAAACCCCTTAACCTGGTTGATCTTTATAGATCCAACAGCTGCAGAGTCCACGTTATTTTCAAGTACACATGAAATGCCCACCAAAAAGGCCATAAAATAAGTCCCAATATGGTTTTAAAGTTCTTTTTAAAATCCTATGGCTGAACATCTACATCACAATACTCTACCTACTCAAAATATGTACTGTGTTTGGAGCGTGAACACTGATGGGGGTGCAGGGAGGAGCGTTAGTTGTGCCCCATGAACCTGCCCGGCGCGTATTATACCATGTGGGCTGAAGAATAGGGTAGGATGGCACCACCTAGGGGAAAAACTACATTTGTGTTCAATCAGAAAGGAAACAGGTTTCATTATCTTGTAATAACCTGTAATGGAAAAGAATCTGAAAAAGAATATATGTATATGTATATAACTGAATCACTTTGCTGTACACCTGAGTCTAACATACATTGTAAATCAACTACACTTCAATTAAAAGAAAGGAAGGAAGGAAAGAAGGAAGGAAGGAAGGAAACAGGTGGAGAAACAGGAATGCTCACCACTGCTGCTGGGTGCAAAAGACATACACAGGACCACTCAGCTTCCTCCACAGAAATCCAAGAATCCAAAACAGGACGCATGAAAGAGCACATAAATCCCTAAAAGAAAATACTGTGCAGCTATGTCGGCATAGCTATGGTTAATGGATGTGGAAATGTATTTATAATCAACTCCAAAAAAGCAGGCTACTACTCAATCCTTTTTATTTAAGAGGAAAAAAGTGTGTGTCTGTCTCTGAAGGAAAATAGCGTCAGGATGCAAAGCCCACTCAAACAGCGGCAGTAATGAGCTTTAAGCAGCAAGGGGGTCACGGGTGACTATTTCCTTATTTGTATGTTTCTTTTCCCTCATAAGAAGCTGTATTATTTTATAGAAGAAAAACAACCAAAAAAAGAAAAAGAAAAAAGAAAAGGAAGAGGAAGGGAGAAGAGAAAATATTAAAAGTTCAATACAACACATTAGTTCATCTCTTTCCAGCATTATGGCTGGGAAAGGGCAACCTGTTTAAATTCTTCATAAATTTCTGTAGTTTAAGCTCTGGAGCTGAGCTGCACAATAAGATGACTATAATTTAAGTCTCTAGAGGATGCTCTTCATGTGGATTGCAGGAAAAGGATTTGAGAGCCACCCTATTCCTGGCTCACAGAAGAGCCTGACAAGGAGAACTGACCCCAGGAGAAAGAGCAGCAAATCACAGACAGGCAGGAAAGTTCTGCATTTTTGACACCACATGCTCCCAGCCCACGGTAGCTGCAGGGAACAAACCCCACGACGGCAGGGGCTAGTGAATCAAACATCCGTGACGTTACACAATACCTGGTACCCCGGAAGTTTCCATTTTCCTTAAGATTTCAAGAAAACACATAAGACACCGGCCGGTTCTGAGCCAGGCGCTATGCTGTCAGGAATGCAGGCGGGAATAAGCACAGCAGCCGCGCTCGCCCAGCCCACAGCCCCGGAGGCAAGGGGCCAGCGGTTGGAGAGCTCCCGGGAGGAACAGGAGTGGGCACTGGGCCATTTACCTTCCTCGACCCCACGCAGTCACCTCGCTGTGCAGCCCACGCTGAGCTATCACAGGCCGCGAAGAACAGGTGAGGATGTGGCCGCCAGCCCTCCCGGCATCTCACAGCAGGTCAAACACGAGGGGGTGTGGCCACAGGCTGCTCTAGTTGGATTCCAGCAATCAAGAATCCGCTGACTCCTGTGCCAGAGCCCAACATCCTGCCACCGATTCCTAACACGTTCTGAGTCACTCCTCTGCCTCATTCCCTCAAGGAGGACAGACAGGAGGGTGGATACAGGCCAGTGATGCCTCCATCACAGCCACCAGTGAAGGTGCTGCTGCAGTGTGACGGCACTCGGAGAGGAGCCACGGACGAAAGGGCGGCTTCCTGAAAGCCAAGCCCACCGGGAGGAGGCTGGGATGCAGCCGGGCCGTGCCAGCTGCTGGGATGGGCCACCACGGGGATCAGAACAGAGACCTTGTATGTCGCACATGGAAACAGTGAGCATAATGACAGGCCTGAGTTGTCGGGAAAGATGTTACATTTGGTTAAAATAAGGGGGGGATGGCATGGAAACCTCTTAAAGATATTTCCATTTAAAACGCTGCAATTTTAAAAGTTCAAAACCTAGTATTAAGTCCCAGATATCAAGAAAAGCATTATACCCTGGGAAGATTCATGATACTTATTATAAAACAAACATACCAGTATGAGTGGCCCAAATGTCCTTTAAAAATACATGTGTCTGAAACAGGAAGGAAAGTGCTCCCCCCACACGTGCCCTCCCCCGCCTTCACAGAATGCGCTCAGAGCCACTTTCCTGGACTTGCACTCACTCTGTCTTTATCATCCGCCACGTCACAGAGGATGTCGTCGAGATCGAGAATCCCTCCGTCTCCATGTTCCAGTCGATGCACTTGTATCCAGTAGTTTGGATCCTGTATGAAAGAACAGACAGCAAGTTAGCACCACCAAAAGGGAACACAACAATTTTCACGGGGATAACCTCCTGCCATGAAAGGGAATCGAGCTCATCAAGAATATCCCAACTGACTGAAAATTCAAGTGGCTCCCTATCCTTGGTTGAGTCAATTTTCTTTTTTTTGATGATGGAGTCACTCCTGCATGCACGTCCCTTTGGCTCAGACGCCAATACACTATTGTGATAGGAACTGCAGAAACGAGCAAAACTCTCTGCACACGAAATATTAATTCCTCTGAAGTATGCTGGGTTTCCCATGGTCCGATATGAAATACTTATTAATCCTCCCAATCCAATCTACTGAGATATTCTAATAAGCAAGCAACATATACTGTGTGTCTGAAAAGCTCATGTCACAGCCTATCTGAAGAAAAGGAGGTTGCCTGCCTTGGTGGCTCAAAGTAACCCCTACAAACAGGTCTAAATATACTGACACAGAAGAATGTTAAGACCACAAGTGAACAAAGCAAGCTCAGAACAGCATGTGTGCTTGAGTCTATTTCTGTAAAGACAAAGTTACATACACTTGTATGCGTGCATACGGTAATGTCTCCAAGGATGCACATCAAAATTTGCAATGTTTATCCCTGGGGGTGGGACTGGGGGAGAAGGAAGAAAAAAGACTTCATTTTAAGTGTTACACACTTCTACCTGGGGTGTGTGTGTGTGTGCACGTTCATGCATGTGCACACACATACATACACACACATACATATACACACAATGTAACATAAAATCAAGCTCTAAAATTATGTGAAGAGAGAACATAGTTGTTCTTAAACTTCTATAATCATTCTCTTGTGTACTTAAATGAAAATATACTAAACTATACCTTTTGCCGTTAGCTACTAAATCATCCACAGCACAGAATTACTAATAAAAAGTTCAATTCAAGGTAACACTCCATTTTCCCAGCCTAACCAGTGATGTTTGGTACAGTTTTTTCTTAAAGGAAAGGCTGGGATAGAGGAGGCACAAGATTAATGAGAGCTAAAATACAGATTCTGGACCCTACTCAGATCTGCTGACTCTGACCTTCCAGGGGTGGGGTCAGGCGATCCATACCCTTGAAGCCCTCCAGGGGCATCTTTAAGAGAGCCATGACTAAGAATCACAAAAAATGGAACACATAACAAATGAAGAATTATCAATCCCTGTCATTTCTAACCAGCACAGAAGGCAGTCCAGCCCCTAATTCTCAAAGTTATTAAACATTATCATAAAAACTACTATACCAATAACCCAGAGTTCCTTTGTACCCTTATCTATCTAGATTTCTTTAATAGATTCAGTGCTGGAATCAACTGTTCATCTAGAACACGGAGAGTAAGCTTGTAGAAAACACACACACCACCACACACCCACACATACGCACACCACACACACACAAAACACACACCACACACACACACCACGCACATACCACACACACACCCTTGGCATCCCCTTCACTCACTGGTCCTTACTCTGCGTAATTCCCTGGTTACAATGTCATCCAGAGAGTTCTTAAGAAACCCGCTGCTGTGAGTCGAGCCAGGCTCCAGAATTTGTCATTTCTAGAATCGTTGAGCTGTTGAAGAACAAAGTCCTGAAACAAACTATACTCCTACTCTTCCTTACCAAATGGTATTAACTCTCCAAGAGAAATGGAGAAGAATGAATAACCTGGGGGCAAATAAAGAGAAAGTCATCATCCCCAGCCACTCACCACAAGCAAGCTGCAGGATGACCTAATCAACCTAAATATCAGCTTCCACTTCTAAAGCAACTTTATGCACCCAAAAGCAGGCTGACCTCTAAAACGTATAAAACACATTCTTAAAGCCTCTTAATCCTCCTCACTCTTTCCGCATGAGATCACAACCTACTGCCTTTCTATAAACACTTGGAGCTACTCCTTTGAAATAAATTCCCTCCTAAAGATTTCCCAACCTCTTAAATTGGTACTTGAAAACCTGCTAGGGTCCAGCCTCTCTCCCACCACTTCCCCTCTCACAGCCCGCACTGTGCCCTGTATAACTGCACCCCTCTTCCCATGCCCAGTGCCTGGGGACCCACCTTACCCCTCAGGCTGACCATTCCCATCCATCAAGACTCCTCAGCTATCCTCTTCCCCAAGAGCTTCTCCTGACCGGAACACCCCAAGAAAGGTTAGAGCTCTATCTCCAGCCTCACTGTTAATGTCTCTAAAAACCATAATGGTATGACGCAAACTAATATATAGAGGATGGATAAACAACAAGGTCCGACTGTACAGCACAGGGAACCGTATTCAATATCCTATGATAAACCGTAATTGAAAAGAATATTTTTTTAAAAAGAATGTGTGTGTGTGTGTGTGTGTGTATATATATATATATATATATATATATATATATATATATAACTGAATCACTTTGCTGTACAGCAAAAATTAACACAACACAACTACACTTCAATAAAATTTTTTAAAAGCCATAACAGTACGGAAAATAGTACTCAGATGTCAACTTTGAGCCTTTAAAAGCTGTATTTTTCCAAATGCTAAAATAATAGTACAAAATCTTCTGTTGACCCTACTTTGCCCTCGAGCTACCACACCTCGACCCTCTTGACAGCCAAATTTTTAAAATATCTGTCGTCTCAGATTCTTCTCCCATAACCCTGTTCCAATCAGGCTTCCTCCCCACCATGGTTCCAAAACTGTCCGTCAAGGTCACCAACAGCCTCCGTGTTGCTAAAGGAGTTCTCAAGACCCATCTTCCTTGGTCTATCAGCAGAATTCAATGCTGCTGGTCACTCCCTCCTCCTTGAAACACTCTGCAAACTTGGCTTAACATCCTTCAACGATCTGATCAAGGCTTGTCTAATTCTGAGATTCAGTTGTTGACTTCTGCCTCCAGAGAGGTCCTGATTCAACGGTCAGCTATGCCAAGTAGCCCTGACAACACCATATCAAGGCATTCATCAGGCTGGTGCTTATTAAATGTCACTCCATACCATGTGCTGAATGGAAACAACCATTCGGAGAGAAGGCACCAAGAGGGAATCATCAGTAATCTCAAGAGAGCACAGCACACTAAAAAATCAGACCTGAGCAGTGCACGTGAAAATGACCTCCTCCCGCAAGAGTATGAAAACCAGGAAGGAGGCTTTTTGCCACTGAGAAATACAACTCCTTGGAAGGGTAGTCTCTCAGGAGATTTTAACTGACAGCCTTCAGGCACACAATTCTCTCTCGACACCCAGAGCACTCGCTGTGTTTTCAAGGAACAGTCAAGTACCCGTGAGGGAAAACTTTCCTAAAAAATTTAGACCATATTCGTTGATTCCACTTTGTGTCAGTCTACACTAAGTTTGAAATAATAACAGAAATCATTGCTGTCCTGGCTGTAGAAACTTAGAAATGTACCTGAACAGAAAGCTGTGATAAGCCACTTTTAAAAATACCAAAAACATTAATTCTACAATCTGTAGACCTGTCATTGGGTTAAAAAACAAACATGACACAACACTCAATTTTTTTAAAAAAAGTTTCACTTACGGTATGTACATATAAAATAACCAAAGATTTAAACACTGATAATAAGTTTACAGTATGATGAACAAAAATCCATCACACATGAGCAAGAAATGAGAGACAAGGTTCGTCCAACAAGTGGCTGGAGAGAGGGCTACCAAGAAACAAATGTCCCCGCCAGACAAGCCTCCCCAGGATGGATCCAAGCCCAGAGAAGAAACTGGGAGGCAAAACCACACACAGAATCACTGCTTCTCCCCCAAGATGACTGGGAAAAAAGATGGAGGGAACATTTCTATGACCAGCTAGAATGAAAGCACAGAGATTTGATAAGATGCAAGTTGCAAAGAATGCTGATACCCACCCTATCCCAGGACACAGGAAGAGAATACAGTGCAGGAAAAGTCCTAATGAAAGACTGACTCCTATCCAAATTTCAAGAAATCTCTCACACTCCATAAAGAGCATTGTCACACTATACAACAAGATACTGAGCTTTTGCGAGTGGTGACCTGGGTAACACACAAGCACTGCATATTTTATGCCCATGCAAGTTTCAAGAAAAGCATCTACAAATAGAAACAGTACCCTACTCCTGCATTAACCATGGTGTACAGCAATGGTCTATATCCTGTCAAATCTTCACATGAGAATATACTTGTAAACCTAAGACTAGAAACTTCATGTTGATCCAAGAGAATTGAGTATTTACTATGTGTGAAGCACTGACAATCATTACCTACTGTGAGAAATTAAAATTTATCAGATAAAACAAAGAGTTAAAAAGAGACAGACCATGAGTCATAAGAAAACTAAACATAAAAATGCTTTGTGAGTTCAGAAGAGGAAAAGATTACGTTCACTGAAAAGATTTGGAAAAGGTTTGTGGTGAGGTTTTAGCAGAATCAGATGCCAGAAGAGGGAGGGTGGGAAGGAGGGAGGGAGGAAGGAAGGAACTTCCAAAAAGTAAAATACAAGTCACCACAACAAAGGGAAAAGGAATCAGAAATCAGAATGGGTTGGACCTTCTCAAGAGCAACACCAAAGTCTAGATGATAACAGAATGCTGACTTCAAAACTCCTAAGAGAAATGGTCTGCAACACAGAATTCTAGACTTCAGCCAACAGCTACCAGAAAAGTGTGAGCGAAGGTAGAAAAGGACATTTTTAGAAATGCAGTGTCTCTAAAAAATTACCCTCTCTGTCCCTTTCTCAGGTGAACACTAGAGGATGTGCACCAACAAAACCAAGACATAACCGTGAGTGAGGAAGGCATGGCATGTGAAGCAGGGGGCAGACACAGGAGAGAACTGCCGGGGGGCGGCCCAGCCAGGAGCCATCCCCAAGACCAGGCCGGGAAAGGACGCAACTAAACACACGCAGATGCTACTTAGCAGCTGGCAGAGCTGGGATGGAATCAGCTGCAAATTCACAGAAGACCAACCAAATGGAAAAAAAAAAAAAAAGTTGTTCATTTCAGGGAAAACACAAAACTTGTGAAGGAAAGAAAGAGTAATCAAAGTATCTATCATACATGGTTCAGCTATGAGAAGCTTTTAGTACGGAAAATAGTGTGAACGTCAAGTACTTAATCAAAATTATAACTACTCTGGGGGGAAAGAGGTCTAAAAAGTGTGTGTGTGTGTCTGTGTGTGTGTGTGTGTGTGTGAGAGAGAGAGAGAGAGAGAGAGGCAAAGCACACCAGAGAGAGAGAGAGAGAGAGAGAGACAGAGAGAGAGACAGAGAGAGAGGCGAAGCACACCCGGGGCAGTGAAACAGGGTTAAAACTTCCACATTGAGTCAAAAGACAGACCCCGCCCTCCCCCGGCCCTGCAAAAAAAAAAGAAGAACCGACAAAAGCACTCATACAGAAATATGGAGGAGAATATGGAAAGGATCAGGTACAAGAGTTGGAAACGGCAACCTCTGTAGGAGGTGCCGCTCTTTTTTCATGAGAATCCTGGCAGAACTATCTCACTCTGCACATCTATAATGTTCAGAAGCAAAAAGATGAGAAACCGTTTGAAAAACGCCTTAAAATAATGGGCATGGCACACGGCTTCAAGGTTAGCAACCGTCCGTCCCATGAGTCAAGGATAACTGTGTCTGGGGACAAATGAAGTCATTGGTAATGACATCACAAATACTGAAAGAAAGCACTTCCTCGTTCAAGTCAATATAAGAGCACAATCAATAGCACTGATGCCTCATGCTAGACACTCTTAGTTAAGCATCTCTCCAATCTACTTAAACCAAAAACAAGACATTTAAAATATGTTCCAAAGTTCTTTTTTTTTTTTTTTTTTTTTTTTTTTAATGAATCATTGGTATTTCAAGACAGATGTGGTATAGTCCTCCCTCCGTATCTGTAGCGGGGGTTGGTTCCAGGACACCAAAATCCACAGGCGCTCAAGTCCCTTGTACAAAATGGTGTAGTATTTGCATACAACCTACCACATCCCCCTGTCTACTTTAAATCATCTCTAGATGATTTATAATACTGAATACAATGTAAGTGCTATGTAAATAGTTGCCTGTGCAAGTGGTAAATTCAAGTTTTGCGTTAGGAACTTTCTGGAATTTTAAAAAATATTTTCAATTGAAATCTGTAGATAAGATTGAATCTGAGACGCAGAACCCACACATAACGGATACAGAGGGCCGACTATACGTGTGATTTTGACCTTAGCTACTTTAATCATTTCCACTTCAAAAATGCCTACCATAGGGGCTTCCCTGGTGGCGCAGTGGTTGAGAGTCTGCCTGCCAATGCAGGGGACACGGGTTCGGGCCCTGGTCTGGGAGGATCCCACATGCCGTGGAGCGGCTGGGCCCGTGGGCCGCAACTGCTGAGCCTGAGCGTCTGGAGCCTCTGCTCCGCAACGGGAAAGGCCGCGATGGTGAGAGGCCCGCGCACCGCGATGAAGAGTAGCCCCCACTCGCCGCAGCTGGAGAAAGCCCTCACACAGAAACGAAGACCCAACACAGCCAAAAATAAAAATAATAAATAAATAATAAATAAATAAATTTTTAAAAAAATGCCTACCATGTATAAATTCAAACCACAGGACCCATTTTCAATTTTGTTGCAGTAACATTACACAGATTTTTTGTTGCCTTCTCAATAAAGGCAGAAAACATAGCTGCTGTTCAACAGCAGATCACCATTAAATACTAGCCAGTGCCTCGTGGTAAGTGCACTCCGCTGCCCCCCACTTTTCCACCCCAAACCACACCCAACACCCAGGCCACCACCTCACCACCACAGCACAACAGAGCAAACCACAAACCTGCTGCCTCCCTTGAAGAGTGGATGGCTTCATTTAATATGTCAATCAAAAAAGAAAAAGGCAGCCTGAAACCAAAGGTGAATTCCAACTTCAAGGAAATAACATTCTGGCATTTTGCTTTATTAGAACCAGCACATAATCTCTCATAGGGTCGCATATTAGCCCAGTAATGCGGGAAATCAGCCCATTATTGACCTCTCTGCCTGTGATATCACTTTCAGAACAACACAGAGATCGCTTGAGCCATGGATGCTCCCCGATTCCTGCCCCACTCCATAGAAATCACGTACAAGAGATCACAGAGCTGGCTCGGGACGGAGCCAAGGCAAGAACGAGAATGCAGTAACCACCAGTTATATTTGCACTGCATTCATGTGCATTATCTAATGTGATGGGAGGGTTTATAATCCCTATTTTCAGATGAAAAAACTGAGACTCAGAGCGTTTAAGTTGCTGACAAGAAGTCACAACTAATAAACGCTGTCAGCCGGGACTCAGCCCTACATCTGCCGACTCATTCCCAGCACTTTCTCAGACCCACACGGATGGTTTCCAACGACACCATCACAGGCGCTTGTCTTCCTACAGCCCTTCCTCCCAATCTCTTCCCAACAGCATCATTTTTTAAATATTTTGCATAATGGGGAGGTCCATAAAATATTTATTTTAATAAAAAAGTTTTGCCTGTTTAAAAAATCAAGTCTGAAAAACCACTCATCTAAGTATTATACTACAGTTCTAATCTCATCCATGATTTGAAGCAGTGGTTCTCTAAGTGGGATTCCATCCCAGATCAGCATCACCTGAAAACTAATCAGAAGTTCCAAATCTCAGGCTCTACCCTGGTCCGACTGAATCGACATTTCTCAAGGCTGAAATGCTTTGTGTTTCTTCTATGTATTATTATGTATTATGTTTTAGCTCATAAATTCATGGGTTAACGCTTTCATGAACACTTTTTTTTTTTTGCCGCTCTGCGCAGCATGCGGGATCTTAGTTCCCCGACCAGGGATCGAACCCGTGCACCCTGCAATGGAGGCACAGAGTCTTAACCACTGGACCGCCAGGGAAGTCCCATGAACACTTCTTAAATCAAACAGATGTTTGTTACTACATCTTAAAAACCGTCACCATGAATACATACACATATGTTTGACATTCCTGTGATGACCATATAGGTGGTTATACATATATTCGCAGTGTCAGAAACAAATTTCGCAGTCAGTATCAGATACAAATTCTTTCTCAGAGTTGTTTCACCTCTAAGCTCTTTACAGAGAATTGTGAAATCCATATCTCTAGACCAGAGCCCTCCAGACATGCCAGCCTCAGACATCGACCTCGCATGTGACTTTGGGAGCTGTCTGAATTCCCCAGGGAGCTTGTTTTGATTGCTTGCCAGGAAATTTTAATGCCATGAATAAAAGCATGTCCGTTTGGGAACAACTAATAACTGAACAATATTTTTATCAAGTCCTATTTTAATTCTAATTTATGAAGCTTATATTCCTTATCTTCCCCCTAAAAGCAACTTATTATCTTCATTTCTACTGGCAGCAACATCCTCCTCGGACTTAATCTAATCAAGCCATAAACGTAGCCTCTCTACAGGAAATACAGGGGATAGAGAATCAAGTCCAATGACACCACAAGGAAACAACCAGACAAGTCCAGAATATGAGACCTTTAATAACACAACTGCACTGACTTCTTTTAAAAAAAATCCACGTTGTCTAATATCTGGATGCAATATATGATCCTAGAGTGGATCCTGCATCCGGAGAGAAAATTTATTTAAAAAAAAAACAAAACCAAACAGTGCTGGGACAATTGAAGAATCTGTCATATCATGTGACAGAATTGATAACTGGAAAATTCCTTGGATGTGAGCAGTATAGAGTAATTATATAAAGGAATATTCTTGCTTTTAGGGGATGTGTGAGGTAGTTAGGGGTGAGTTGCAGGGAGGGAGAATTTGGTACTATGTATCAATATGCTTAAAATTGAACATATCCATTAACCCAGGAATTTAAAATGTTTGTCTACATGGTCAAGATGTATATATGAAATCAGATGTTTTAAGAAACAATAATACAGAATAGGAAACCAGCCACATACCCAACAATTAGAAATTGGCTGAGTACATCCAATCAATGAAACACTATACAGCAATGTAAATGTTGTGCACAGAATATCATGGAAGGTATCATCTCATCTTTAGTCTGAAGACAGTGCAACCTGCAGACACGGACAAAAGGTACCAACGGCTACACACAATCGGCAGCCCTTGTCTGTACCTTCTGGTTTTCCATAGCAAACATATATGTGCAATCTTACAACTGTATCACCTTAAATAGCGAGTGAACACATCCCTTCCTTTCCCCTTCCTTCTTCTCTTGTTCTCAGTAATGGAATCACCTGCTAACTCATCTCACTGCTTCCAGGCTCCTCTCTTCCCAATCCTGTCCACATTCTGCAACCACATCCATCTTCACAGAACACCTATTTCATCGTGTCCCTGCCCCATGATGAGTCACTTCCAGTGACTCACTACATCCTAAACGTTAAAACCCAACGTCCTTGGCCAAGCACTCAATGCTCTCTCCAAGCCTGCTTTTCCGGGCTCCCCATGGATCCCATCCCAAGCGCTCCGAGCAGCGCCTGAGACAGAGCAGGTGCTCAGTAAGCGCTAGCTCCTCCCACTCCACACATCTGAACGCTTTCACCCCCGTGGCTCCGACAACCCAGGCTGTTTGTGCCTCTCCTGATACAGAACACAACCACTGCCTCTGTGAAATGTGCTCCAACCCCAAGGTGTTCATCTAGACCACAAATCTGTCACTTAACAGCCTATCTCCTTGTACATGAGTGGTGTTTTGTTATCTCTAGATAAGTTCCCTAAAGGCAGGGAGCATCTTCTGCTCTTTTTAGCACAGAACAATGAACAAAACACCATATTGTTGTATAAATAATGTGTAAAATATATATGAATAAAGTAATAACCCTATTGGGCAAAGAAAAAAATTTCAACAAGACTTTCTCAGAAACTATAATTAACACATGCAGGCTTGTGCTCCCCTAACTGCCAAGAGAAACCCCGTGGACACGGGTGCCTTGTCGTGACCAACACCCCCTTCACCCTGTATCCTCGGACCCCAGAGCTCACTCAAGAACCACAGTGTGGGGGCTTCCCTGGTGGCACAGTGGTTGAGAGTCTGCCTGCCAATGCAGGGGACACGGGTTTGAGCCCTGGTCTGGGGAGATCCCACATGCCGCGGGGCAACTAAGTCCGTGAGCCACAACTACTGAGCCCGTGTGCCACAACTACTGAAGCCCGCACGCTCTAGGGCCTATGCCATGCAATAAGAGAAGCCACCGCAATAAGAAGCCCGTGCACCACCACAAAGAGTAGCCCCCGCTCGCCACAACTAGAGAAAGCCCGCGCGCAGCAACGAAGACCCAACGCAGCCAAAAATAAATAAATTTAAATAAATAAATTTTTTTTAAAGAATGGGAAAAAAATGAAAAATATATCACCCACCAATTAACAGACTTGACTAACTTCAGTATGAGGAAGTAATGCTTTACCCCACGCTACCTATAAAGACACACAGATTTAAGAAGCGTTTCATTCCAGCCATGCACCTGGCAGTGCTGGATTCCAAGCTGCAGAAAAATACAACCCATAACCATTAAAACCAGGCCTCGGTCCCCTCAGGGCAGGGACCCACCCTGCAGCCTCAGCGGCCCACGGCACCTGTGCAGTTCAGGCAATAACTGAGATCTTTTAAAGCGAACTAAAATGCTGAATGTTTTTCTAGTGTTTATAAAGAAATAACCAACCTAAGAGATTCTTAGGGCTCTCACACAGCAGAAGAAAAATCTCCCCTCTCCTATTTACTCTCCAACCAGCCAACAAGAGAGGCTGACTCAAACCAAAAGGAATTTCTCTGACCTGGAAAGAAAGCCTCCCTGAAACATGAGAAACTCTAAATAGCTCAGAATTCTAAAACGAACCAACCATATCTGACCCCAAAGCGGCTCTCCACTGCCCCCTCATATTACTTAATCCAAAAACCACCTCCCAGTTTTTCTTTAAAGAAGTTATCTCAAATTGCTTAAAAATCCACAATTAATTCTTTACACCTGGCAGTACTCAACCAGGCTGAATCAGAATAAATACTCCTGAACTAACAGAGGAGATGGTGAGGAAACGGTGGGTTTTGATGGAGAATTTGCACCTACCTGGGGTCTCCTCTTTGGAAGCCTGGGCACGCAGCCGTCCAGCCGCACCCTGTGGCCCCTACACCTAAATCCAGCACAGCCCCCCGGCGCGCGGGGTCCGGGGCGGGGCGGGCCGCGGCACCAGCACCTCGCGCACGCGTGGCCCCGAGGCGGGGCGGGCGGTGCTCAGACCGCCGGCGCTCGGGAGGGAGGAGGGGCCTGACCCAGTGTCTGTGGGGACCGCCGAGGCCAGAGGTGGGCGTCCTCCTCCCGCCAGGCCACGGCCACCATGGATCCAGGGAGGGAGCAGTGATGGTGTCGTCAACAGATGGGCCAGAGCCGGGGTTCCTCCCGAGTCTTATGACCACGGACATCTCTGCAGGCGAGGAACACGCGCCAGCTTTCGGGATGATTTTCAGGAGGGAGAGGAGCGACCGACAAAGGGCACACAGGCCCCGCATATACCAAGATCCAGGCCGGGGCTTCCCTGGTGGCGCAGTGGTTGAGAATCCGCCTGCCAATGCAGGGGACACGGGTTCGAGCCCTGGTCTGGGAAGATCCCACATGCCGCGGAGCAACTGGGCCCGTGAGCCACAACTACTGAGCCTGTGCGTCTGGAGCCTGTGCTCCGCAACAAGAGGCCGCGAGAGTGAGAGGCCCGCGCACCGCGATGAAGAGTGGCCCCCGCTTGCCGCAACTAGAGAAAGCCCTCGCACAGAAACGAAGACCCAACACAGCCATAAATAAATAAAAAAACAAACAAACAAATAAATAAATAAATAAATAAAATCCAGGCCGGTGGGTCCGCGGGATCTCCTTGCCGCTCAGCTCGCTGTGGCTCGTTTGGACCCTCCTGGAAAGCCATCGCCACCTCTTCCCCTGTGGAAAGCTTCACCCAAATGCCACTTCCCGCTAACCTCTACCTCTCCCCAGCGTCGGCCTTCCATCCCGCTTCACCCTTCGTCCTGTCTCTCCACAGCACGCACACCCACGTCTCGCAGGCGTGCCCGCTTTACAGGAGCCCGCGGACCTGATTCACGCCCTCGCACCCCTGCGGAGCATCCATGCTACGGCAGGCCCTGGACAGGCGCAGGGTTTATGGCAGCAAACGGTCCCTGCCCGCTGGAGTCGCTAGCAGACGAAACAACAGGGGCTCTCGCTTAAGCACGGCCCCAAAGCCCAAAACTCATCGACACGCTGCTGGTGATCTCAAACCAAAGATCAGTTTGTATTCCTTTACAAACTCATTTGTTTCAAAATGATGTGGCGCTTAGATTTTTCCTGAAAATCCCTAGTGCGACTCATAACGTCATCTGCGTTTATCTGGTCAATTTCAAGTACATTTGAAATGGGGCAATTTTAAAGGAAGGGCTCCAAGACACCTTATGAAACAACGTAAAGGAGATGATGCAGGTTAATACCGTATAATTTCTTAATCCCTTAGATACATGCTTAGTTCGCTGTCCTTGTAAAGTTTTCTCGTATGAGGTATTTGAAATTTAGGTAATGGTGCTGTCAATCTATTGCTTCTGAGAAAGTATGGTGCACAGTATCTCAGAAACAAACAAACAGACGAACCAAAACACACTAAGCAGCACAATCGAAGCACTAAAACAGAAAACATAGCCAGCCCAAACCCAACCAGTCTGTACTAACCCTATTCTACCGCATAACTTTAAAGTTTCCGATAAAAATCCTGCATGGAAGCAAAGAAACAAATTAGCTGTATGGGAACTCAGGGAAAACCTAACTACACAACTAGTAATTCAAGGGTGAAACAGACTAACCTCAAACAACAATAAAACCTGTAACTATAAACTTATCGGACAGGGTGGGGGACAGCAAAACAGAAGTAAAGCTGGTCTGTGAAGCTTTGAAGATGCACACATAGAGTGGGTGGGGCAAGGAAGCCTGGCTTTATGGACACAGGCTCCAGTGGGCGCGTCCCCCGTTCATCAGTCAGTAGCCACGAAGAAGGGCGGTGAAAGGACCCCACAGGCCCAACGCAGCACAATCATTTCCTCCTTGCAAACACCTGAGGCCGTGTGCACAGCGATGAAGGGGGCAGGCTATCTCTGAGGCTCATTCACACATGGCTCAAGCAGTCACAAAGATTCAACACACCCCAGCCAGCTCTCCTTCTCAAAGTGGAAGGAGGATAAGCATTTCCACAACCTCCATAATCCAATCTTGAGAGCAACTTGTGATGCAAAACTAAAACTACCTAACCTCCCCTACAGCATTCTCTGTTGACATATGTTTACAAACATGTGTCTTTGCAGCAGCAGAGTTCTGAGCTCTGTTGATCCCATCCACCTTTCCAAAACCCAGGGAGCCGCCTGATGGCAGCAGAACCACAAGTCTGCACCACCCGAAGCAGAAGAGCAGGAAGCAAGGCCACGGGCCCATCCAGATCACTGGAAGATTCTTGCCAGCAGGAGCAGTCGAGGATATGGAAGAACATCCATCCACTTGGAGGCTCCCAATGACTGAGAACACTGTACACTTATTACCCAGTTTAACAGCTGCAGATAACAGGGTGGCATATTACACACCACCAGATGATGAAGAACTTAACACTCAGTCTGAAAGTAGTACTTGTGTTTTAGGACAAAGAGGGTACTGCCAGGTCTAGGTAAGGCCCCTGTTCTCCAAGACTTTCCAATCAACTTCAGGAGTCAAGCCATAGGTATGTGGAAAGTTCACTAACAATATCCAGTTATCAAAATTAAATGCCAACCAAGTGGTACAGGAATTACAAAAACTCAGAAAACACCAAAGACAAAGAACACTTCATGAAGGAATTATGTGTCACCTCAAATGGGGGCCATCTTAGGACAAAGGTGGAGGCCAAGACATACATGGCATGTTTGAATAGCGGGGAATAAAGCCCAGACACGACACACACCATCAGCACTTGTCTCATACTTGACTTTTTCTCCCTCCCCAGGACCAGGCTGTGCTGAGCTGAGCTGCACACACAGGACCCCCGGGGGCCAGGCTACAGAAGAGTCTCTCTAAACCCGAGTGGGAATCGCTGACACTCAGGACCTAATCCAAAAGTCATCTCGAGCTTCATGTTTGCTCTAAACAACTATTTAAACAAGCTGTCACCCACAGAAGCAGCACATGTGAACCCGCAATCTGAGATCTGACAAGCATTTCCAAAGACCCCCATATCATCTTTTATTTAATTCCAAAATTTTAAGGCTTATGGGATTATCTTGGGACTACATTCTCCCCCGCCCCCAATCCCTCCTTCCTCTTTTTGAAGTTAAATCCTATCTAGGTGAAACTCCCATCCCTCAAATGTGTTTAACAATAACAGGTCCTTAAAACACCCCCTCCAAGCACAGCAGCAGCACTTCCTGTTTATCAAAAGACGAAAGTAAACAGCAGGTCAACAAGACTGGACAAGGAAAACAGAAAACCCGTCTGACGTGTGCTATGTGAGCACGAGAAGCGGCCCCCCGCACCCATGGCGTCAGGCGTGTCCAGCCCGGCCCTCTGACCTCCTCCTGCTACGAAGACACCACTCTGCTCACGTCACAGCAGAGCCATGAATAGCACGAAAGTGACTGAATTAGCGTAACACCAGCGCATCCGCGTATGTGAACACTAGGGCCCATTCTTACTGAAAATCTACGGCGTTGAACAAGAGGCAAAGCCCATCTGGCCTTGCTGAGTGTTTCTTTTGACACAAAGCCTCTGTGTGGGCCTGTCCTACAGTCACATGACCTTCCTGAAAAAACTTGTCTCTGTTCTGGATGGACCCACACACAAGGCGGCTGGCACCAAAATTTCAGTTTGTGGTGCAAGGTATGTTGGGAAACAATTGCTCCCACAGGTGAATATAAATAGAGTGTAGACTACTGACACTCAATTTTTCTTTCTTTTTTTTCTTCCTTCCTTCCTTTTCTTTAAAAAAACAAAGAAAAGCTGCCTTTGAAATGATGCCATTTTGTACCATGTCAAGAATTCTTCTCAACTCACCTAAAATAAAACCTATAGATACACCACTAAAGTCCTAAAAATGTACCCAGTTATTTAGGAAGGCAAAATCCATCATAATTTAAATAAAATAATTTGCCTTTAAGGACTGTCACTCTCATTTAATGAGAAGTCACAATGTTATGAACTAAGAAGATAGAACTTTTCAGACTAATTAGAGGGCATTTGATACAACTTTGGGCCCCATCACAGCAGAAAGGCAATGTAAGTATCTTGAGAAGGGTGATGCATTAATTCTAAATCTACACCAAATATTCAAGCCCCCTTGACAAAGCTTACACAAAGGAACACGATATGGAAGCAAACTTGACTCGGTTAAGTGTAAATCCTAAGCAAGGTCCACTCTTCACAGAGACCAGTGGCAACCAAATGAAAGCAATGCCAGAGGCGAGGAGATTGCGTTCTAAAAATAACAGAATTCTAACCTTTAAATTAAGTTTGTTTCTTTCTTTCCTGTATCTCCATGCTGTCTTTGAAAAGAGTCAAACAACTGTGGAAAGAATAGAGTGTAAAGTAAACCATGTGAAGAGGGACAATGATGGGGGCTAAGGCTGCAGGGACGCTTGACTAGCATCTGGACTCTGCGGGGACAGCGAGAAGGAGGACACAGAAGAACTGACCCCTTCCCTCCAAACCCCAGCGAGCACGCTGGGCTGGATGAGACGGGGGGCCGTGGGGCTCCCTCTCCCTGCGAGTGTCCAATGTGCACAAGGGACGGGCAAGTGACCGGGGTGCTCAACCTCCGCAGGGTCAACAGGCGAGCAAGACACAGCGGTTCCACAGCTCAAGTCACAGACACTGCTGGACCGGCATCTCCTGGAGCTGTCAGAAGCCCCACTTTCACCAATGAGGACAAGACTGAAGAAGAAGGTGAGAGACCTAACAAGTAGGATGATTCAGTATCTGATGGAAGATACAAATAAAGCATTAAGTATCACTGCCAATCTGAGTTAGATGAAAAAAAAAAATGTGTACTGGGTTACACCAATACCTTCAATTAAGCATCTATTAAATTACAAATATATAAGTTCTACACTAGAAAAACACTGGCTTGTTATTTTCTAAATAGTAATAAGATTTCACCCATCGCCACCGTGTCCTTCACCCTTGCATCTTCTGGTGGAATCACCTTCAGAGCAAACAAGTCATAGTTCACCTACCACACATTTTTTTTTTTTTACACAGATGTTTTTGTATATAATTTTCCATTCGTTACAATTTTCTAGTCATTTAAACATTTTAGATGTAGTGTGATTTTTTTTAACGTCTTTATTGGAGTATAATTGCTTTACAATGGTGTGTTCGTTTCTGCTTTATAACAAAGTGAATCAGCTATACATATACATATATATGCGTCTCCCTCCCTCCCACCCTCCCTATCCCACCCCTCTAGGTGGTCACAAAGCACCGAGCTGATCTCCCTGTGCTATGAGGCTGCTTCCCACTAGCTATCTATTTTACATTTCCTACCACACATTTTAAGAGTAAACTGGCTCAGTGCACAGGGTCCCTGCCAACCACGATCACAGGAAGCATCCATGGAGGCGCCATGACGGTCAGGAACTGAGGGACAGGCCTGGCTGCTCTATCTCCAGTGGGCACAGGGCCACTCACACTCGGTGTTCAACAGGGCAGCCCCTGTGGTCACACCACTCCCTCCTCATGTCAGGGCACATGCTCAAGGCCTCCGGCTCAAAAACGTTTAACTTCCTATTATTTGCCTCTGCATTTGGGATATGGCAAAGCATGTTTAAAACCCCTTCCAAAACAGAATGGCCTTTACGAAGCACAGCCAAGAGCAGGGTGTTTTTAGTTCAGTGTTCTCGTCTGCCAAATACATATATTGACTTGAAGGGTAGAGGTTGCCCTTGACTCTCGTGTTTCCAATAAAACCTTAAGAGGAAAAGTCGTCAATGACAGCAGAAACACACACACACCGGCAAAGTCATCATACCTATTATGATTTTCTGGAGCTTTTTTCCCTTAAGCGAACGTGGTGCCTTACTGACTCCCCAGATTTTATCTGTCACAGATAAGATGGTCTTCTTTCAACCCCTTTCAGCTCAGATCACTATATATTTCAAACAATCCTTTAAAAATCACAATGTGTTAGGGATCAATCAGATCAGAGTAATTAACCTCGGCTTTATTATGTCAAGAAAATTTTTAAACTTCCTACTTTCACTAGTTCCCCGCTTGGGGGGGAAAACCCAACCACCTCATAAATTTTGCATTATCCCAGTACGTTGTGTTTTAAAATATGCTCAAGTATTGATCACAGTGATGCAGCAGAGGCACTTGAAGGCGCCCGCTCGCTCGGGCTTGGCAACTCCGCACGGATGCAGGGATGCAGGACCGGGACGGGGCTGGTTCCTCCTCAGGGGCTGCCTTACACTCTAGGCCCCAGGGCAGAGGGATGCTGCTGCTGGGAGGTGGCTTTAAAGTGCCTTTGACTCTCAAGTTCGCCTTCCTTCTGTTACTTAGAGGATGATGGCTCTGTGACTGCTGATACAACCCAGAGCCGCCAGCAGAGGGCACTCTGCGAGCAGAGGTTCCTTTCCTCCGCGGATGCCTTCACCCCATCAAAGCAAACACATTCTTAACTGATGCTTCATATTCAGCATGGGAACAGTTTAATCAGAAATTAGAATAAACTCATGTGTTCACGAGAAAGTAAACAGGCAATCTGAGGATGCTGCAAAACGAATCCTATATTGTTTAAAACATGTTTCTATCTAAAACACTTTTTAAGGGGGCAGGGGGGAAACCCCAAAGCAGTGCACTTGGAAGCTGCATTGTGATCTATGAAGCCGTGCAATTAAAGTGTCCTTCCAAATCATGCCCGTGTTTAAAGTCTTGTACGACCATCCAGTCTCTTGTGATGGTAGAGACAGAGCTGTTTATTTCCCTGCAATTCCATACGTGACTAGTTTTTTTAAAAAGCTCATACATTTCTAGATTTGTTAGTAAAATGTTGCTAAATTTATTAGTAAATTTCTAAATTTGCTTGTAAAAAATTAAATTATGTATAATAAACTGCCCTGTTCCTAATCTCAACAAACTATTTAAAATAACTTGATTACTACTACAGTAAACATAGCACATAGAACCATAGAAAATGCTACAGTGAAAATACATACATATATACGTGTGTGTGTGTATATATATATATATATATATATATATATATATATATATATATATACACACACTAGTTAAATTGGCCACAAACCATGGGACATTTTTGTTTTTCTCTTCACCGCTATGCTGTGTTATTGATCCTTAAGACAAAGCACCACAGGTGGCAGTGGGGAAGAGCTCTGGGATCAGTCCACCCTGCAAGCAGGTGTTTCCAGATCTCATGCACATCACACAGGGTTCTGGATGCCACGGTCCAAGGCACAAAGACCTGCTGTGGAGCAAGTGCCCAAGCAGTAGAAATGCCGACGCTTTGAATCAGCCGCGTGCGCTAAGTGCCTTCTTGATCGTCAATATGAAGGGAGCTTCCGCACAGGCAACAGAGCCCAGGAGTCAGCGTCCAGGCTCTGGGCCTCGCTGGAGCCAACCACTGAGCCTCTCTCTGCCTTCCTCCCCTCGGCTGAGAAATGTAACAAGAGTCCCCAATGCTAAAGCAGTTAAAAATAGCTCATGGCATTTAGTCACTGCTCGGTAAGTTTGGTTACTATCATTATAGCCAGGATTTTCAAAAAAGCCCCTTCCTCAACTGTGTAGAGGGGAATTGTACATTGTAAACCCTACCCTTTTAGGGGTGCAAATATCTAGGGTCAATGTACCACAAAAGCGAGTGAGGGTATACATAGGAGCTCTCAGTCCCACTTCATCTGAAACACCCAGGGAGGTTTAATAACTAGCTACCCACCACCCCAACCCAGACCAACTGGTCTGGAAACCAGCACTAGGAGCTCTCCCACCTCCCATGAGGGTTACAACTGAATAACAAGGTTCTGTACAACCCGGAACCTTGCTTGATGATTTGCTTGGTGTGGCCTGATTCTACTCTCCTGGGTGAGTACACTCCTGGTTTATAAAGAAATCCCGTTTCCCCTATTCTCAGCCATGCAGCAGCTAAGTGTAGTATCTAAGCGCAAATTTCTCTAGACAGAGATTTGGTCCAAGTTCTTCCCAGCTTTAAGGGTCAGTAGAGGTCATCAGTTAGCACCTCGTGGATCTCTGCCTCAATTTAACCATCAACAGCCAACCATCTGTGAGCCAGATGCAATATAACTTTCTAAAGCTCCCTAAAGCTCTCAGTTATAACTATTTTTATACTCAGGAGTTGGTGGTTTCCTAAACCAAAAGCTGTTCTCTCTCAGACGTGCAGGAAAGGCCAGCACTGCGTCTGTACGGCATCCTCCCTGAGCCTAGACCACAGTGTCCCTGAGCCCCAGAGCCCAGCAGGCTGGCAGCTTTGCACGAGATTCTGTGGACAGGAATCAGCTCTAGTCCCTGCTTTGCCAATAACTGTGTGAGCTCAGGCAATTAAAAGCTCTGGCCATTTCCCCACCTGTAATCACAGAGGAGCAGCTCAAGACGTAAGGGCCCCACTACCCCGAACATATACCATCCCCTGAGCCGCAAACACCAGACCACCCATCCCCCTTCACAGTGTGCCGGGCTAGCCCATCGTTCGGAGCAGTCAAGTTTAAACACTTTGGCACAAGAGTCCCAAGCTCACGTGCCTACGGGAACCAAGAGAGCAAACGAAGGCGGCGGGATGCGGGTTCCTGCAGCCTGGAGAGGAAAATCAGGGGTGTGGCGGGAGGGCTCGCTCCCGCCTGGAGGCCCCGGGTCTCTGGAGGAGCTGCACGTTCTGATGAGCCACGCGGCACCTTCTCACCTGCTCAGGTGGCCGTGACAGATGCCATCGAAGCACTGCTGCCCACACTACCTCCCCCTGCAGGCGGGGCAAGCCCCACCGGGCCCCAAGCTGGCCTGTCCTTCCAGGCGGCTTAAGCCTGAAAGCGCGAAGAGCTCCCACCCTGTGCTTGGGAAAGAGGTCAAAGTTCATTTCACTGGAACAAGTCCGAGCACAGCCGCTAGAGAGACCACTACATTTGTTTTCTTAATCAAAAACTACCCAAGTTCATAAGCACAATGACTTCTGGGCACTTTGAAGCCTTTTAGATTTTCTTTCTGTCTCTGGTCTCTTCTTTTTCTATCCCTGATCCTACATTGCTGCCAGAATAAAACTCTTCTGGCCCTGTTGTTAAACACTCTCTCTGAGAATTAAAGGCGGGTTTCCCCGTTGGGAATGGTGGAAGTATTCACCCCACCTCACCCGGCACACGCCCCTCCACCACCACCGTGTACTGGGCACCTGACATCTGACCAGTCATGTTCAACTTTAACACCAGATCCCTGCACACATTCTGGGTCAAAGACCATGTTTATTCCGTCTATTTGATTAGATTCCACAGGTTTGAGGCTTAGTAATGTGTTGTGTATGATGGATCAGAGGTAAAGATCATGCAGAGAAAAAGCCCTTGATGCTCCGTTTTCCTCAATCTAGTTAAGAATTTATCATAATTAATAAAGCACAGGTTTATAGAAAAAGCTCTCACATTTTGGCTCTCAAATACTTAACAAAAAGTATACAGTTCTTCAAATACATACAAATAGACTTTGGGAGACCTGTACATTAAAACACAGCAAATAAAACTTTTAACAGACTCTGATAATAAGTGTCATTGGTGAACATCTTCACAGATTAGAAAAAGTCACGTTAGTAGCCAGCGAGTCCCAATCTTAAATATTTCCACGGACTGTAACGACACAGGGCACTTGAGAAACAAAAGCAACAAGATTCTCTTCAATCCTGAAACATCTCCTAAAAGATGAGTGTAAAAGAATGGAACATATGCACCTAAAAGTGCCTTCCCACTTTAAAATGATTCATTTCCACTAAAGCTACTACCCGGTTTACAGTAAACGTGTCACATCGTTGCCTATTTTTAAGTGCTCCCCAATCAGCTGATATCAGTGCAGGCTGCAGTAAAATGTTTTTATTGTCCAGCAGAACACAACCATTTCTATACTTATCTTTTCTTTCTCATTACCTAGAAGCAGAAATCAAAGATTCCACATCTTCAGGAAGTCCATTAATTGTTTTTTAATAAATTTATTTATTTATTTTTGGCTGCATTGGGTCTTCGTTGCTGTGTGCGGGCTTTCTCTAGTTGCAGCAAGCGGGGACTATACTTCATTGCAGTACAAGGGCTTCTCATTGCAGTGCCTTCTCTTTGTTGTGGAGCACAGGCTCTAGGCGCGCGGGCTTCAGTAGTTGTGGCACGTGGGCTCAGTAGTTATGGCTCACGGGCTGTAGAGCACAGGCTCAGTAGTTGTGGCGCACGGGCTTAGTTGCTCCATGGCATGTGGGATCTTCCCAGACCAGGGCTCGAACCCGTGTCCCCTGCATTGGCAGGCGGATTCTTAACCACTGCGCCACCAGGGAAGCCCCCATTAATGTTTAAAATAGTTTGTCATATGTAGTGCAATATTCTGAATCCTCACATCTGGCAAAATTATCAAATTATCCTCATATGTAAAACCCTTCAAATGCTAAAAGCAGCCTACTCTTTTAAAAGAGATAATGCTATGAATAAAAAGCTCTCGTGAGAATTTAAAATATTCTGTGTGTGAAATGGAAGCTAAACATCTTCAAACGGTGTGACCTGATTTATTAAAGAAGGCCTGCTACTATAAACCAATCTGACCAGTGTGCGCACACAAAAGCCCCACTTAATTAAAGATACACTAAGGAAGTTACACACAACAAATTAACTCATTATGCAACGAACAACCTTCTAGAAGAGCCAGAAAGTAATCTGACAGCAGCCCAACAGCTCACTGTGCTTCACTCTGGCTTTTGTGCACTCATCTGTGATCTATCCCCAGGGAGAGATTCAATTTAAAAGGATGGTAAAAGAATGGAGGACCCTTCTGATAAAAACCACATCCAACATCCCCCTTGCCTCGCGTATGCAAAATCAGGAGCTTTTCAATATGCATTGGAGAATTTTAATAGGTCTTATAGTCTAAATCAGAACTAAAGAGTAATTCATAATTTTATTGTTTCTTAAAATACTAAAAAAAAACAATTTCTCAGGGCTATATCCTGACCCAAGATAAGCATTATCCCTCCTGCAGCATCTTATAACACATAACACACATGGTTCATCTTATGAAATGTGAGATACTTCTGACACTCGTTATCAGTTCTAATGTTTTAGCTCATCTTTTAGAAATTATGCCCTTCTGGACAAATAAATGTACAGATGTGGGAATGTCGGGCTGTTGAAAGTGAGATTCTGAGCCTGGAAAACACATTAAACTACATCAAGAGACAATGAAAATTTAACATTACCAAGGTTTCCAAAAAACATAGTAAATATTTCAAAACTTTCAACTCGATAATAAATCAATGACTGGTTGAAATCAAACTTGCACAGAAGTGCCTCCTTTGCCCTTTATTCACCCTAATGTGAGCTGAACAATACATTAGTATTATGAGTACTGAGGTAAAAATTTTGGTGGCAGTTGTGATTTGTCATGATCTTAAAACTATCACCATCCAGTACGAGCAAAATGCTTTTAAAAAAATTCAATGTTTAGGGATTAGTAAAATTCAGTTAGGTCAATATTCCTAGAAAATAAAATTTAATTTTTGTTGCCAAGTGGTTGTATTTACCTGACAGAGTCCCTTGTTAGTCTAAGTTCTATAAGAGAAGATGATGATGACTTTTGTTCTGACTATCCCAGGGTGTTTTATTCTACCTGCCATACTCCAGCTACAGAATTCTAAGTTAAAATAGAAAAGGCTCAAGACATCAAATTTTAGTATTTATTTTAGTAGGAAATGCATAGTGAATAAATTATTTCACAACAAAACAGTCTGAGTCATCCATCTATGAAATTATCATCCTCAGAATACATACAGTCGGCCGTCTGTACCTACAGGCTCTGCATCCAAGGATTCAAGCAACTATGCGGGTCAAAAATAGGAAAAAAAAATTTCCAGAAAGTTCCAAAAACCAAAACTTGAATTCACCACGTGTCAGCATATTTGCATAGCATTTACATTGTATTGGTAATCTAGAGATAATTTAAAGTATACAGGGGGATGTGCTTAGGTTATATGCAAATACCATATCATTTTATATGAGACTTGAGCATCCACGAATCTTGGTGTCCGAAGGGGTCTTGGAACCAAGCCCCCATGGATACCAAGGGACAACTGCATAATATTACATAAAAGTCCTACTGCTGAAAAATGAAATTTCAGTAAGACGAATCATATTTCCATCTTTTTTTGAGTTGCCCAAAGAATGTGAGCAAATTTGCGATTTGAGGAAGGAACCAATGAAGCAATCTTCCTTCTATAGACTACAATTGCCTCCCGTTTCATGATTATAGCTTTGCTGTCAATCATACAGGGAGGGGACCCCCAGATCCCCTCCCACATAAAATACACCAAGAAAGTCATTGTGAACACAGCAGCCTGCATCACTCCCACACCTTAGCCGGGAGAGAGATGCTGTTTTGTTCTCAATCCAACTTGTCTTTCTTTTTCTGGCTAAAATAAGAAGGAAATAGGGTTTCAAATGCACATGAAACATTCACTCAGATTCAACCACAGGCTGAGTCATAAAACAAGTCTCAGTAAATTTCAAAGGATTGAAATAATACAGCATATATTCCCTAGCCACAGAATTAAATTATAAATCAATAATAAAGATATTTGGAAAATCTCCAAATGTTTGGATATTTGAAAGTTAAGGGACATACTTCTAAATAACCCAAGGCTAAAAGAACTCACAGGGAAATTAGAAAGATTTTGAACTGAATGATAATAAAAACTCAACATATCACAACCTGTGGATTGCAGCTAAATCTTGACGGGAAATTTATAGCTCTTTGTGCTTATATTTAAAAAGAAAAAACGGTCTAAAAACAATTATCTAAGGTTCTACCTTAAGAAGCCTGAAAAAAAGACAAGCAAATTGAACCAAAGAAAGTAGAAAGGAAATAATAAAGCTAAATGAGAAATCAATGAAATGGAAAATGGACAAATATAGAATATCAACCAAACCAAAGGCTGGGTTCTTGAAAATTAATAAAAGTGATAAATCCCTAGCTATACTAATCAAAGAGAAATCACAAATATAATAACAGGAATGCAAAAGGGACATCGCTACAAATCATACAGATATTAAAAGGATAATAATAGAATATTATGAGCAACTTTATGCTGAAAAATTTGACAACTTAGATGAAATGACCAATTCCTTGAAAGACACAAATTACCAAAACTTATACCAAAAGACATAGAAAATTTGAATAACCCTGTTTTTAAATATAGATTCATAATTTAAAACTTTCCCACAAAGAAAACTCCAAGCTCAGATGGCTTCATTGTTGAATTCTCTTATAAACATTTAAGGAAGAATTAATGTCAATTTTATATAACCTCTTTCGAGAACTACGAGGGAACACTTCTCAACTCATGTTGAAAGGCCAGCATAAAACTGATACCAAAATTAGACAAAGACATTAAAATACATATGTTATCTCCCTCATGAACACAGGCACAAAAATCCTTAACAAAATATTAGCAAAGTAAACCCAGCAATACATAAAAGCAGTCAGGATATAAAGGCATTTTTTCCACAACCACAACTCTTAAGAGCCTCTCCCTCCCCAAAATCCAAACCCTTTTTTTGTTTTCTAAAGGATAAATTAACTGTCTGGAAATTAATGAGTTTGCAGATTGAAAACTTTTCACCTACATTATATTGTACAATACAGCTACAAATTTGCAGAATGCAGCAGCATTATTTTTTAATAATCCGAAATCAAGAGTAGAGAAATTAAATTTAGAAAACAAAGATGAAGTCAAGGGCGATATTCAAAATGCCTTCCATGAAGTCTCCAGATTGGCTGTGAGGAATCTAGCAGCCTGGGCAAGAGAGGGCCCCTCTCACTGAGAACATACATGTAAGGAGAGAACCACAACTGTATATATCACCAGGAAGAAGTTTCCCCTGTGGATTCTCAAGAAGAATGCTGTGTGAGACACAGTAAACCCATGTCCTCAAAACCATTCTTTAATAAATCCAGCATTGAGTTTCATAGGTATGCTTATTTTATCGTCTCCCAATTAAAAGGAAATGACCTAATGCCAAAAGCAATGGGGTGGGGGGAAGGGCAGGAGCCCATAATCTGACCTGGTTACACAGCTCTATCACTGTCAGTTACTCAACTCTGATACCCAAACTTAGGAATTTTATAGCTACAAGTTTCCATAGGCAGGGTCTCTGTATTGTAAAGATATTTGTATCCCCATGAATGCATACATGATTAAGTCATCATTATAAACATCTGTAAAATATGCTTTGAGCTATTTCTTTAAACTATTTTCTCTGTGCCTATCATTTTTTTCTGATTCAGAAAAAATGTTAAAGTACAAAATTATGATTGATCACCTTCTTTTAAGAATGCTTCCGGGACTTCCCTGGTGGCACAGTGGTTAAGACTCCGTGCACTCCAAATGCAGGGGGCCCAGGTTTGATCCCTGGCCAGGGAACTAGATCCAACATGCATGCCGCAACTAACAGTTCGCATGCCACAACTAAGGAACCGGCGAGCCGCAGCTAAGGAGCCCGCCTGCCGCAACTAAGACCCGGTGCGACCAAATAAATAAACATTTTTTAAAAGAAAAAGAATGCTTCTATACAGGAGGTCTGAGTTTGAGGCTGTATGCAAAGAAAATGTATTCTAGTATGAGATCCTCAGTTCCCCTATAAATTTCACTCAACTCTTATTTGGAGAGCTGTTCTTTTACATGTGTCTTTTACATGAGTCCTTTACACTAACTGCTGACGTTGACAGTTATAACAGTTCCTGCTATAGTGCTGACCAGAGTGAGTGCTAATCAGATGTCACATTACCTGAACTACTGTACCAAGTTTGTTTAGAAACAACACAAAATACCTATACGTCCTATAAATTAATGATCTTCCTAAAACAGCACTTTTTAGGCCATAAAAGAATATAAAACACTTTTTGTTTGCCATTAAAACCACTGAGATTTAAACGAATGCGAAGAATTTGAAGGTCGTGAATAACAACTGAGAACGTTAAGGCTCAAAATTAAATGTTAACTGGAGAGCAAGATCTAAAAACTTCCAACTCCCAACTGCTATGCCAATATTTCTTTAGCATGCCACACCTTTTGCCAAAATCTTTTTTTTTTTTTTAACTTAAACCACAGGGAAAGTAAATATTGTAATGAATTTGCAAATATTTACAAGAGGGGAACAAAGAAGTAAGCCAACTAAATTAAAGGAGACAGACATAAAAGGAAATAAGCCCAAGGTTCAGGGTTCCCCGCTTCTCAGAATTGACAGCGTAAGAATAAAAGGAAGAGAAAGAATTTTGCAAGACGAAATCTTGAAACGAATAGCTTTTTGCAAGATTAATCACAGCTATTAATCCCTCCCTGAAAGACAGACAGCAGGGAAGCGTCCCTGTCTCTAATCTAAAAGACCTCCACAAAAGAGCTATTATAGAGGAAACACCACCACAGGGACGTGCAAGCTTATGAAAACGTTAAACTACGGAAGAGTCACCGGTAACATTAACATGTAGTTCTCACTTTTCTTCCTGTGGAGGAAGGTCTGAGATGTACTGCACAGCCCTCTTCTCCCCTGCCCCCAGCACAAAGGGCTTCCAAGTCTCTTTTGGAGTATCTTGGTTTTATCTTTAAAATGCATATAAAATGTGTATCTTACTCCACAATATCCGTATTTGTCTTAATAAAACAAACCTGCACCCCTGGACAAAGGGATAGACCATCCCTGACACCCCCCGTACCCCCCAGCAGTGAGGGTCAGCACCTGAGAGAGAACCCTTGCCTTTCAGCACCAGGCAGATGTGGGGCTTCACGGAGGAGTCCCTGCATAAAGACCCTGGTCTCCTGCCTCTTGCCCTACTGCCCACCTACTCTTTGGATCTCCCTCTCTCCTGCCCTCTGGAGGAAATGAGGTGACACTGCAACAAAGGAGCCAGCCAGGATCAGACAAAGAAACGTGAGGTTTCTCAAGAAAAACACAGGTGCTGGGCAGTAAATCTCTGTCAACTGCAAACCTAAGAGTCTCACTAGTACAATGAAACATATGCTTCCCTCTTACTTAGACTTTATACCAAAGTTCAAAGGTAACACCATTAATCATGCGTGAAAGCATGGCTAACCAAGTCATCACTTAACCACTCGTTTCCTGACTGCATATGAAAGCTGAACTTTACAGCATCACTGCCAGCAACTACTAGTATTGAAAAATCCCATTACAATCATTCTTCAAAGGGTTCTTTCTCTTGAAGACAAAATTTAAGGAGGAAAAAAAACCCATTTTCTTTACTACTAGTTGTCTAAGATTTTAGTGCAAACATATTTCCATGCTGTCACTAATAAGAAAAAGTATTCAGTTAAAAAAAACACAACTAGTGGCAAGCATGATCAGAGTTTTTATCAGGTATCTATTCTAGTAAGCAGATTCAAACTTAATATGAACCATAGTTCTCAAAATCCCTAATATCAAGCTAACTACAATCCACAAAAAAAGAGTAAATTTGCTTCTGTAAATGTGAAATCAAAGCTCTTTTCCACTTATTTCCCACTGACAAAATGAACTCCATAAATAGCAAAACCATCACTTATTCAGAAAAAAGTGTAAACAGTATGTAAGAAAACCATGTGATTTTAAAAGTCATAAAGAATGATCTGCAAAATAAAATATTTCCTAATCTAATAATTTATGACTTAGAAAGTTACAACTTATTTCTCAGGTTCAAAAAATAATTTCTCTTAAAAACTTTTATCACAATGCAATGCATCAGTGTTATCCAATCCAAAAGAGTAAACACAGGATATTATATCAAATAAGTACCTCACAAAAGCCCTAGGACAACATGCTTCCGTACTTAAAGATCACACAAATTCCCACCATCGAAGAATTGCTCTTTCTGTACATAAGAAATATGTGGGCACTTTCAAAACAAAACAGACACAAAACAAAAATTTTGGATACTGTGTTAAAACAACTGGCTCTCCACTTGGCAGGCAGGGTGATGCAGAGAAGAACTTCGATTGTTACCTTACCAAACACAAAATCAATTTCAGATTAATTCAAGATTAGATTCTAAAAATTTTGTTTCATTATTTTTAAAGTGTTAGATTTACAAACATAGAATAGTTTTGCAGTTTGGGATGAGTAGGGCTTTCTTAAGCAAGACTCTAGACGTAAAACTCAAAAGGCAGAAAGTTAAAAATTCCTGTATAGTATGCACCATTAAAAAATAAAGTTAAACGACAGAGAAAAGACAGAAAATATATTTTCAGTGTGTATCACAAAGTTACTATTATAAAGGGCTCATAAAAAAACAACCCAAAGGAAAAATGGATAAATAAATAGGAAATTCTGAGCAAAAGATAAAAATATATAAGAAGACACTGAGGGGATCTCTCCCCTCAAAGGGGAAAGGTAGGGGAGAGGGATAAATTAGGAGGTTGGGATTAACATATATACACTACCACAGATAGATAGTATCTATAAAATTATAAAATAGATAATCAACATGGACCTACTGTATAGCACAGGGAACTCTACTCAGTGCTCTGTAATAACCAATATAGGACAAGAATCTGAAAAAGAATGGATATATGTATCTGTATAACTAAGTCACTATGTTGTACACCTGAAACTAACACAACATTGTAAATCAAGTAAACTCCAATATAAAATAAAAAACTTTAAAAAAAGAAAATACTTAGACCTACCAGTACTAAAGTAACGATCATACACCAACTTTTGACTACTAAATTGACCACAAAAATAATAATAATAATAAATAGATAACTTAATATTCACAAGAGGCCAGGAGCATAAATTATCTTTTTTAGTGCAATTTGTCAATATCTAATAAAACATAAGATGTGCACTTCCTTTGCTCCAAGCAACTCATTTATATTCTATAGGAAAAACTCCCACACAAAGAATAGATTTGTAAAGATGCTCTACCAGTAATTATTTATAACAGAATATTGGAAAAAATATGAATCATCATTAGAGGAATGGTTACCTAAGTGAGGATACCTCCATACTATGAGATATCATGGGTTATGTGGTGACGCTCACAAGACTTCTCACTAGATGGGACCTGCAAATCCAGACTCAGTCTGGCATTCAACCCTCATGTAACTAACCACAATCTAAATTCTCTGCCTATCTCACACCCTTCCTCCTCCTCAAATGATCTGTTCCAACTGAAAAGTACTTGCCAGCCCCCAAACTTGGCTTATACTTCAAGAATTCCATCTCCCTGACTTCATCAGCATTGCCTATCAAAATGCAGCCTAACCTTATCAAACAGGCTTCAAAGATTTTGCCTAAGAAAACAAAGTCCAGGGACTTCCCTGGCAGTCCAGTGGTTAAGATGCCGGGCTTCGAATGCAGGGGGTGTGGGTTCGAGCCCCGGTCAGGGAATTAAACCCCACATGCCACACAGCCAAAAAAAAAAAAAAAAAGAAAGAAAGGAAGAAAACAAAGTCCATGTATGCAATCATTAGTCAGGAAGATTCTCACGACATCCTTTATAATAGAGAAAATTGAAACAATTAATCCACTTTATTTTTTTATTCATTTCAAAGTAAGTGGCAAATGTCAGTACACTTTGCCTGTAAGCACTTGAACAAGGCAATATATGTAGTATAACCCCAATTTTTTTTGCCCATTCCCAGATTTTTTTTTAACATCTTTATTGGAGTATAATTCCTTTACAATGGTGTGTTAGTTTCCCCTTTATAACAAAGTGAATAAGCTATACATATGGATATATCCCCATATCCCCTCCCTCTTGCATCTCCCTCCCACCCTCCCTATCCCACCTCTCTAGGTGATCACAAAACACCTAGCTGATCTCCCCGTGCTATGCGGCTGCTTCCCACTAGCTATCAGTTTTACGTTTGGCAGTGTATATATGTCCATGCCACTCTCTCACTTCCTCCCAGCTTACCCTTCACCCTCCCCGTGTCCTCAGGTCCATTCTCTATGTCTGTGTCTTTATTCCTACCCTGCCCATAGGCTGTTCAGAACCTTTTTTTTTTTTTTTTACATTCCATATATATGTGTTAGCGTACAGTATTTGTTTTTCTGACTTACTTCACTCTGTATGACAGACTCTAGGTCCATCCACCTCACTACAAATAATTCAATTTCGTTTCTTTTTATGGCTGAGTAATATTCCATTGTATATATGTGCCACATCTTCTTTATCTATTCATCTGTCGATGGACACTTAGGTTGCTTCCATGTCCTAGCGACTGTAAATAGTGCTGCAATGAACACTGTGGTACATGTCTCTTTTTGAATTATGGTTTTCTCAGGGTATATGCCCAGTAGTGGGATTGCTGGGTTGTATGGTAGTTCTATTTTTAGTTTTTTAAGGAACCTCCATACTGTTCTCCATAGTGGCTGGATCAATTTACATACCCACCAACAGTGCAAGAGTGTTCCCTTTTCTCCACACCCTCTCTGGCATTTATTGTTTGTAGATTTTTTGATGATGGCCATTCTGCTGGTGTGAGGTGATAGTTTTGATTTGCATTTCTCTAATGATTAGTGATGTTGAGCATTCTTTCATGTGTTTGTTGGCAATCTGTATATCTTCTTTGGAGAAATGTCTATTTCGGTCTTCTGCCCATTTTTGGATTGGGTTGTTTGTTTTTTTGATATTGAGCTGCATGGGTTGTTTGTATGTTTTGGAGATTAATCCTTTGTCAGTTGCTTCATTTGCCAATATTTTCTCCCATTCTGAGGGTTGTCTTTTCATCTTGTTTAAGTTTTCCTTTGCTGTGCAAAAGCTTTTAAGTTTCACTAGGTCCCATTTGTTTATTTTTGTTTTTATTTCCATTTCTCTAGGAGATGGGTCAAAAGGGATCTTGCTGTGATGTATGTCACAGAGTGTTCTGCCTATGTCTTCCTCTAAGAGTTTTATACTGTCTGACCTTACATTTAGGTGTTTAACCCATTTTGAGTTTATTTTTGTGTATGGTGTTAGGGAGTGTTCTAATTTCATTCTTTTACATGTAGCTGTCCAGTTTTCCCAGCACCACTTATTGAAGAGGCTGTCTTTTCTCCACTGGATATTCTTGCCTCCTTTATCAAAGATAAGGTGACCATACGTGCGTGGGTTTATCTCTGGGCTTTCTATCCTGTTCCATTGATCTATATTTCTGTTTTTATGCCAGTACCATACTGTCTTGATTACTGTGGATTTGTAATATATAGTCTGAGATTCTTCCAGCTCCTGTTTTCTTTCTCAGGATTGCTTTGGCTATTCGGGGTCTTTTGTGTTTCCACACAAATTGTGAAATTTTTTGTTCTAGTTCTGTGAAAAATGCTATTGGCAGTTTGATAGGGATTGCATTGAATCTGTAGATTGCTTTGGGTAGTATAGTCATTTTCACAAAGTTGATTCTTCCAATCCAAGAGCATGGTGTATCTCTCCATCTATTTGTATCATCTTTAATTTCTTTCATCAGTGTCTTATAGTTTTCTGCATACAGGTCTTTTGTCTCCTTAGGTAGGTTTATTCCTAGGTATTTAATTCTTTTTGTTGCAGTGGTAAATGGGAGTGTTTCCTTAATTTCTCTTTCAGATTTTTCATCATTAGTGTATAGGAATGCAAGAGATTTCTGTGTGTTAATTTTGTACCCTGCTACTTTACCAAATTCATTGATGAGCTCTAGTAGTTTTCTGGTAGCATCTTTAGGATTCTCTATGTATAGTATCATGTCATCTGCAAACAGTGACAGCTTTACTTCTTCCTTTCTGATTTGGGTTCCTTTTATTTCTTTTTCATCTCTGATTGCTGTGGCTAAAACTTCCAAAACTATGTTGAATAATAGTGGTGAGAGTGGGCAACCTTTTCTTGTTCCTGACCATAGTGGAAATGGTTTCAGTTTTTCACCATTGAGGATGATGTTGGCTGTGGGTTTGTCATATATGGCCTTTATTATGTTGAGGAAAGTTCCCTCTATGCCTACTTTCTGGAGGGTTTTTATCATAAATGGGTGTTGAATTTTGTCAAAAGCTTTTTCTGCATCTATTGAGATGATCATATGGTTTTTCTCCTTCAATTTGTTAATATGGTGTATCACATTGATTGACTTGCATATATTGAAGAATCCTTGCATTCCTGGAATAAACCCCACTTGATCATGGTATATGATCCTTCTAATGTGCTGTTGGATTCTGTTTGCTAGTATTTTGTTGAGGATTTTTGCATCTATGTTCATCAGTGATATTGGCCTGTAGTTTTCTTTCTTTGTGACATCTTTGTCTGGTCTTGGTATCAGGGTGATGGTGGCCTCATAGAATGAGTTTGGGAGTGTTCCTCCCTCTGCTATATTTTGGAAGAGTTTGAGAAGGATAGGTGTTAGCTCTTCTCTAAATGTTTGATAGAATTTGCTTGTGAAGCCATCTGGTCCTGGGCTTTTGTTTGTTGGAAGATTTTTAATCACAGTCTCACTTTCGGTGCTTGTGATTGGTCTGTTTATATTTTCTATTTCTTCCTGGTTCAGTCTCGGAAGGTTGTGCTTTTCTAAGAATTTGTCAATTTCTTCCAGGTTGTCCATTTTACTGGCATAGAGTTGCTTGTAGTAATCTCTCATGATCCTTTGTATTTCTGCAGTGTCAGTTGTTACTTCTCCTTTTTCATTTCTAATTCTATTGATTTGAGTCTTCTCCATTTTTTTCTTGATGAGTCTGGCTAATGGTTTATCAATTTTGTTTATCTTCTCAAAGAATCACCTTTTAGTTTTACTGATCTTTGCTACCATTTCCTTCATTTCTTTTTCATTTATTTCTGATCTGATCTTTATGATTTCTTTCCTTCTGCTTTGGGGTTTTTTGTTCTTCTTTCTCTACTTGCTTTAGGTGTAAAGTTAGGTTGTTTATTTGACATGTTTCTTGTTTCTTGAGGTAGGACTCTATTGCTATAAACTTCCCTCTTAGAACCGCTTTTGCTGCATCCCATAGGCTTTGGGCCATCGTGTTTTCATTGTCATTTGTTTCTAGGTATTTTTTGATTTCCTCTTTGATTTCTTCAGTGATCTCTTGGTTATTTAGTAGTGTATTGTTTAGCCTCCACGTGTTTGTATTTTTTTACAGTTTTTTTCCTATAATTGATATCTAGTCTCATAGCGTTGTGGTCGGAAAAGATGCTTGATATGATTTCAATTTTCTTAAATTTACCAAGGCTTGATTTGTGACCCAAGATATGATCTATCCTGGGGAATGTTTCATGAGCACTTGAGCAGAAATTGTATTCTGTTGTTTTTGGATGGAATGTCCTATAAATATCAATTAAGTCCATCTTGTTTAATATATCATTTAAAGTTTGTGTTTCCTTATTTATTTTCATTTTGGATGATCTGTCCATTGGTGAAAGTGTGGTGTTAAAGTCCCCTACTATTGATTGTGTTACTGTCAATTTCTCCTTTTATGGTTGTTAGCATTTGCCTTATGTATTGACCTACTCCTATGTTGGGTGCATAAATATTTACAATTGTTTTATCTTCTTCTTGGATTGATCCCTTGATCATTATGTAGTGTCCTTCTTTGTCTCTTGTAATAGTCTTTATTTTAAAGTCTATTTTGTCTGATATGAGAATTGCTACTCCAGCTTTCTTTTGATTTCCATTTGCATGGAATATCTTTTTCCATCCCCTCACTTTCAGTCTGTATGTGTCCCTAGGTCTGAAGTGGGTCTGTTGTAGACAGTATATATACGGGTCTTGTTTTTGTATCCATTCGGCCAGTCTATGTCTTTTGGTTGGAGCATTTAATCCACTTACATTTAAGGTAGTTATCAATATGTATGTTCCTATTACCATTTTCTTAATTGTTTTGGGTTTGTTATTGTTGGTCTTTTCCTTCTCTTGTGTTTCCTGCCCAGAGAAGTTCCTTTAGCATTTGTTGTAAAGCTGATTTGGTGGTGCTGAATTCTCTTAGCCTTTGTTTGTCTGTAAAGGTTTTAATTTCTCCGTTGAATCTAAATGAGATCCTTGCTGGGTAGAGTAATCTTGGTTTTTCCCTTTCATCACTTTAAATATGTCCTGCCACTCCCTTCTGGCTGGCAGAGTTTCTGCTGAAAGATCAGCTGTTAACCTTGTGGGGATTCCCTTGTATGTTATTTGTTGCAGTTCCCTTGCTGCTTTTAATATTTTTTCTTTGTACTTAATTTTTGATAATTTGATTAATATGCGTCTTGGTATGTTTCTCCTTGGATTTATCCTGTATGAGACTCTCTGCGCTTCCTGGACTTGATTGACTATTTCCTTTCCCATATTAGGGAAGTTTTCAACTATAATCTCTTTAAATATTTTCTCAGTCCCTTTTTTTTCCTCCTCCTCTTCTGGGACCCCTATAATTCGAACGTTGTTGTATTTAATGTTGTCCCAGAGATCTCTGAGACTGTCCTCAATTCTTTTCATTCTTTTTTCTTTATTCTGCTCTGAGGTAGTTATTTCCACTATTTTATTTTCCAGGTCACTTATCCGTTCTTCTGCCTCAGTTATTCTGCTATTGATTCCTTCTAGAGAATTTTTAATTTCACTTATTGTGTTGTTCATCATTGTTTGTTTCCTCTTTAGTTCTTCTAGGCCCTTGTTAAACATTTCTTGTATTTTCTCTATTCTATTTCCAAGATTTTGGATCATCTTTACTACCATTACTCTGAATTCTCTTCCAGGTAGACTGCCTATTTCCTCTTCATTTGTTTGGTCTGGTGGGTTTTTACCTTGTTCCTTCATCTGCTGTGTATTTCTCTGTCTTCTCATTTGGCTTAACTTACTGTCTTTGGGGTCTCCTTTTCACAGCCTGCAGGTTCGTAGTTCCTGTTGTTTTTGGTGTCTGCCCCCAGTGGCTAAGATTGGTTCAGTGGCTTGTGTTGGCTTCCTGGTGGAGGGGACTGGTGCCTGTGTTCTGGTGGATGAGGCTGGGTCTTGTCTTTCTGGTGGGCAGGACCATGTCTAGTGGTGTGTTTTGGGGTGTCTGTGACCTTATTATGATTTTAGGCAGCCTTTCTGCTAATGGGGGGGGTTGTGTTCCTGTCTTGCTAGTTGTTTGGCATACGATGTCCAGCACTGTAGCTTGCTGGTGGTTGAGTGGAGCTGGGTCTTAGCGTTGAGATGGAGATCTCTGGGAGAGCTTTCGCCATTTGATATTACGTGGAGCCAGGAGGTCTCTCGTGGACCAATGTCCTGACCTTGGCTCTCCCACCTCAGAGGCTCAGGCCTGACGCCTGGCCAGAGCACCTAGACCCTGTCAGCCACACGGCTCAGAAGAAAAGGGGGAAGAAAGGAAGGAAGGGAGGGAGGGAGGAAGGAAGGAAGGAATAAAATAAAATAAAATGAAATAAAATAAGTTATTAAAATAGAAAATAATTATTAAAAACAAAAAAATTGAAAAGTAATTTAAAAAAAGAAAGAAGAGAGCAACCAAACCAAAAAACAAATCTATCAATGATAATAAGCATTAAAAACTATACTTAAAAAAAAAAAAATGGACAGACAGAACCCTAGGACAAATGGTAAAAGCAAAGCTATTAGAACAGCCAAAATCCAGAACAGTGACAACACCAAACACTGGCAAGAATGCGGAGCAACAGGAATTTTCATTCAGTACTTGGCATGTCCCGGGGTTTACTGTCTTTTTTAGGAAATATGCAGATAGGTAGAGAACTTGGGGCCAGTCATGGCGGGCTACACTAACCACTTGGGCCAGGGAAGGGGTTCTCCCAGGAAGGGACAGAGGTTCCGCAGTGCCCCCTGCTGCCCGCAAGCTGCCCATAGGCAGTGTGCGCACCCTCTGGGGCGAGCTCGGACCGGCATGGTCGCACACTGCTCGGCTGGTCAGAGCCTGCACCTGGCTCGTAATCCCAATTTTTTAAACAAAGTATTTTATATACAGTGCGCACTCCATTTGTGTAATAAACACTTTTCCTCGAGTGATAAAATTATAGATTTTTTTCTTCGTGTGTGTTTTTCCCCAAATATTTTGCACAAGCAATTAAAATGTATAATTCTGAAATGGAGAAAGTCCTAAAAAATAAATAATCCAAGAGTTGCTTTCATCTTCTTTTCCTTTCTTCTCTTAAAAAAATACATTTTGCAAAGGAAATGCAACATTAGCAAGTGAATATACACATTCATTTTTCTTGACCCATCAATGAAAGGTTTCCCTTTCTTTTGCCTAAAACTGAAAACAGAACAAGATAAAATAGCCAATGCTGATGATATGATATAATTCTTACAGCAAATTCTTCAACATCATTAAACCCTTGAACAAAAATTCATTGTTAAGTTAGACACTTGGTATTTCATTTACTTATTCTAGCTTTCCCTTGACTACCTGTAGGATGAGAGCTGCATAATGTCGTACATCTCTCCAGGCCCTCACACCACAACTGCACACTTTATTGCAAAAAACCCGAGGCCAGTGTTTTCAAACTGTAAAATGTATATTTTTTCACATGAAAACCCTGCATCACACACACAAACTCAAAAACTCTATTGATAGCAATCCCACTCCTGGGCATATATCTGGAGAAAACTCTTAATTCGAAATAAAATACATGCACCCCAATGTTCATAGCAGCACTATTTACAATAGCCAGGACATGGAAGCAGCCTAAGTGTCCATCAACAGAGGAATGGAAAAAGAAGATGTGGTATATATACACAATGGAATATTACTCAGCCATTAAAAAGAAGGAAATAGGGCTTCCCTGGTGGCGCAGTGGTTGAGAATCTGCCTGCCAATGCAGGGGACATGGGTTCGAGCCCTGGTCTGGGAGGATCCCACATGTCGTGGAGCAACTGGGCCCGTGAGCCACAATTACTGAGCCTGCGCATCTGGAACCTGTGCTCCACAACAAGAGAGGCCGCGACAGTGAGAGGCCCGCGCACCGCGATGAAGAGTGGTCCCCGCTTGCCACAACTAGAGAAAGCCCTCGCATAGAAACGAAGACCCAACACAGCCATAAATAAATTAATTAATTAATTTTAAAAAAGAAAAGAAGGAGGAAATAATGCCATTTGCAGCAACATGTATGGACCTAGAAATTATCATACTCAGTGAAGTAAGTCAGACAGAGAAAGACAAACACCATATGATATCACTTATATGTGGCACCTAAGCTATGACACAAATGAACTTACCTACAAAACAGAAATAGACTCACAGACATAGAAAACAAACTTATGGTTACCAAAGGGAAAAGGGAGTGGGAGAGTGATAAATTAGGAGTTTGGGATTAGTAGATACAAACTACTACATATAAAATAGATAAACAACAGATAAATAACTGAATCACTTTGCTGTACACCAGAAACTAACACAATATTGTAAATCAACTATACTTCAGGTTTTTTTTAATTTTTTAATTTAAAAATACTCTATTGAACAGTCTTACTATACGTGCACTCAAATATTTTCAACTCTTTTTTATTTTTTTTTATAAATTTATTTATTTTTGGCTGCACTGGGTCTTTGTTGTGGTGCACGGGCTTCTTCATTGTGGTGGCTTCTCCTGTTGCAGAGCACAGGCTCTAGGTGCGCGGGCTTCAGCAGTTGTGGCGCACAGGCTTAGTTGCTCCGTGGCATGTGGGATCTTCCCAGACCAGGGATCGAACCCGTGTCCCCTGCATTGGCAGGCGGATTCTTAACCACTGCGCCACCAGGGAAGTCCCTCTCTTTTTTAATGCTATTTTTATCCACTAATGAAACACATTCCATTTACTCTGAAACACTGTTCTGCCACTGTCGTATTATGAAATTATACAAACATACAGAAAGTTGAAAGAATTAGACTGTGAACTCCCATATACCCACTGCTTAGATTCTACAAGTAATGGTTTGCATGTCTGCTTTATCACAAATCTATCCATCTATCCATCCGTCTATCCATCCATTTTCCATCTTGCTTTGTGATGCATTTCAAAGTAAGTTGCAGACATCAGTACCCTTTCCCCAATCACTTCATGCATATCATTAATTAGAGATCAATATTTGAAACGCTTTTTTATCCAGGCATGTTTTCTTCCTTCAGCAAGACGCAATAAGAATTAAAATTTTACACAGAAAGAAAAGGCCTTTGGCCGCATAACAGAGCCCCGTCTCCTGGGAGGCTGCCGTGGCCTCCCCTGCAACCACACAGAGCCGCCAGCAGTCAGTCAGTCCTCTGGACCTACCCAACACCTGGCAGATCAAAGAAGCTGGACGGACCACACGTTGCTCGTGGCTCGCTTAAATCATTCCATGATACGTGCATTTCTGATACTGTAATTATCTGTACGTTTATATTCTCAAATATTTTACTGCCTTCTAAAATGGAGAAACCCTTCTCCGTAGCATTTAATAAGTATAAAGCGTTGTTTTAATTCAAATATGTGGGGTAAGGCCTAAAATTGAGGCTCCATGTCATGTGCTGCCTTGACATCTGGAAAAGCAGGAGGGTCTCCAGTGGCCTAGCTCAAGTCCCCTCCCCACCCTGATCCCATGGAAAAGGCCCCCGCCCACCCACCCTCCACGCAGGGACCAGGCCCAGGTCCTGATCGTCCCTGAGGTGCCGCCTCTAGTTCCCCACCAGCGCACGAAATTATTCAAACGAGCCAATTACATCCTCCTGGGGGAACCAGAGGTCACCACTCCCCCCTCGATCCTACAAAGCCTTCCTCCTGTGGCCCCTGCTTGTTCACTCTGTTCCCAAGTGGACCCTCCCCCCGATCGGCATGAGGGGTTCTCCTCCCCTGGGCTGTGGGTATATGTAAGCTACAGTTTATGTAATGGCTTGCGGACCAGGGCATCTGTCCAGTGTCAGGTGTCATGGGTTTGGTCATCCCCGTATCCCTAGGGCAGGAATCCCTCCCTCCCCCGCGGAAGGAAGAGGAGACAATCAAACCAAAGATTTGTTTCTAATTAGTGCATGCAGGATGACCAAAGAAAGAAAAACGTAAGACCATTATAATTGCAACAAAATAGCAAAATTTTAACACTTAGGAAACAGAAAATTAAGAGGGGCTAATGCTTAGTGAATATTGAATTTTGGCCTTTACAAAAACAAAACAAAACAAAATACTGCTGGCATCTGAAACTCAACACAGCCAAGTGCCGCTCCCTGAAACCCCTCCACAGCTGCTCCTCCCTGGATCTCCCCAGTCAGTGGCAGCCAGCCCCCTTCCCCCCTCCCCCCCACCCCCCCACCCCGGGGTCCACACCACCAGCTGTGAGGCGGCTACCTGAGGCCGGGGCCTGTGTTTCCTCTTTACCATCAGAGCCCCAACACCTAGAGTGGGGCTTAGCAAAGAGTACGTGCGTTATAAATGTTTGTGAAAGAAATGAACGAATAGAAAAATGGTTTCCTTGGAAAGATTTAAGTCCACCTTTCATGCACCCCATGCATTTATAATTTGTGTTTGGTTAAACTCAATTTAGAGTTGATCTTCTCATTAACAGCCTGTGTTATAAAATGGGGTAGAAATAGATTGCTTAAATAATTACTTCTGCACTATTGTCTACGTTCATTAAAAAGTGACAGATACAGAGAGGAAAGTTTAAGAACGATGTTGAAATGTTGGAAATAGGTTACTTTAGACATTCGAGAACATTGGATGCAACCAGCCTCATGTCTCCATCCCCTCTTACAGCTGAGACTCTCCACAATCTCCGCTGAGAACAGCAGGATCCAGATCCAGTCCCAGGAACACGAATGGACAGAGGGAGAAGCAGGGGTGCATGGTGCTTATCTGGTCCCAAGAACTAGTTCTGCATTGTGTATTTAGGTGGTTGAGCTAATAGTTGTGAGGTCAAAGGTATCTCACTCATACAATTTGCCTTTCACTTTTTAACAGAAGCCAAAGTTTATTCTGTGATTATGTGGTCAGGCAAGGAGGATTTCCTATTTCTGCAGTCACAACAGTCAAAAGCAGAAAGCCCTTCTAGGTACTTGGCTACATTTGCCTTCAAGGACAGGTGAAGTCAGGCCCTTAACCTTGGCACCCCAGGGACAGAAAAGATGTCTGCCACAAATATCACTGAGTGGCACTTACCCTGAGGACAGAGAGGTGAAAGTCAGGTCCCCTTCCTCAACAAGCTTATATCTGGAGAGGCAAAACTACAGCAGGGCAGCCTGATGCACATCTAAGAAAACAGGAACACAGGCACGCAGGGTGCCACGTCCAGAAGCCTGGGACAGACGCCATCTAGGCAACTGGGGCACAGGACGCACCTGGGCTAAGAGCCAGGAAGGAGGAAGGCTAGTCCAGGTGTGGATGTCTTGTTGAAGAAGCAGAGACTCTGAACTTTTCCTAAAGGCTATGGGTCTTACTATATGCAATGTCCTCAACTATTTTCTTTTTAATTCTTTTTTTTTTTAATGCCAGTTTTAACCCACTAAGAAACAAACTCCCCTCCCTCCTCCCACACTGGACTAACTATCCTACATGATATACGCATCTATAATTTTAAGGAAAATACCTTTATTAGACAGCTAGACAAGTACCGCTGGCCCTAGAAAAGCTGGTACTAGATACATCTGTCATACAAGTAGAATCCCACTTTTTTTTTAAATTAATGTGTAGTTGATTTACAATTTCATGTTAGTTTCAGGTGTACAGCACAGTGATTCAGTTATATATATACACACATATATATATTCTTTTACAGATTCTTTTCCCTTATAGGTTACTACAAAATATTGATAGAATCTCACTTTTAATCAGCCCCATGGAACATCAAAACTACTGTGTATTCAAACCTCATTAAAATGGAGGGAAGCCTATTGACACTTCATACAAAGTATTGCTAATTTTACTTGTAAATAAGTGTTTAAAGAACACACTATTACAGAACATAAAACCAGAAAAGTACAAATGGGGTCTTCAGTGAAAGGCTATAATTGATACATCTGAATGAAATACCCACCAAAGGAAGTAAGGAAAGATGATGGCCAGGAGAAGGTAACTCACCCTCCCCACTTAAACAGAATTACTACGCATTGAAATGTAAGCTCTTATTAATATACAGTTGATAACTAACTATAGTGGAACAGAAAGAGGACATTTATGGAAAAACTGGAGAAAACCAAACAGAATCTGGAGTTCGGTTAAGTGACACAAGGCAAGCAGTGGAAGCAGCAGGGGCACAGACAACTAGGGTTTCCCTCCCACAGGCTCACAAGAGGCAAAGGGGAGGGAGAAGGATGTCAGAGGGCTTTGGCTAAAGAGAGAAAACACAAAGACGGCAGCTGGCGAGAGCCAGGCCCCCCAACTACCCCCAGAGGAGGAGGGAAGGAAATAAGAAACCAGTGCAAGAGGGAATGGAGGCGGGGCCCCTTCCCAGATGACTACCAGCGCTGGGAGTCAGACGCATGTCCTTGGAGAAAGCTCCAAGCTGAGCGGCAGGAGATGACTCCAAGAGCTCCCCTAGATGCCGAGATAGTAGTTGATTCAAGCAGACACAGATGCTCTGAATGCAAAATGTTAGAAATATATATGTATCAGTGGATCTGGTCTCCCCGTAAACAAATGTGCCATTAGGATTCGGCCTCTTTTATGACCCAAGTATCTCAAAGTCACCGGCCTTTCGAATCGGTGGCAGTGGCACTAGATAACTTCCTCTGTCAATAACCTTTGCAGTTACAACAAAACGGAGGTTTATGCTCAGTTCCTGGCAGGACTGTTAAAAGCGTGTTCAGAGCTGACTGCTCTTTTGGCTCCCGCCCCATCTCACACGCCCCCTCCTCCCACCCGCCATCTCCCGGGTCTCCTCCATGTTCACGGCAATCTGTTCCGAAGCTTCGAAATGTCTCCCCCACCAGCCTCTTTTATATTTTATGAACAACAAATTCTGTCCCCTCCCCCTCTCCTCCTGGGGACTCAAAGATGAATCTTGATTGTGAACCAAGAAAAATTAATGGGCATGTATCTTTTTTTCTAGATCCAGACCTCACAGAAAAATAAAATCAATTAATTCAACGGTGATTTTAAACGTTTAAAATGTGAAACTTGACTTTATAAGTCTGTTTATGCAGAAACATCACTATATCAATAATCTGCTGGGCACACAACACTGGAGAGGTCTCAAATCGCTGACTCTTAAGTTCAACTTTTAACGGAACACGCCTAAATATAAATGCATAGAACTTAGCTACACAGAACTTTTCACCCAAAAATGAGTACTACGGCTTAATGGGACTGCTCTCTTTGCAGAGGGACAGACCAATTGGCCAATGTCTACTCAACACCGTATCTCCAAACACAATAAAATGCCAAACTTAGAAACAGGTTGTTTCCTATGGAAAAGTCCATTGCTATGTTTTCACATGTCAAATATTTATTTTTATTTTAAAAGAAAATCTTTGATGGACCAAAAAAACAGCTAATTCCATTTGTGTCATTTTCCTTGGACACCAAAAATTCTAACAGCTTTGAATGAGCATGCCTCCAAATCTCTGCAGAAGTGACAGCCCCCTGTGCACAGAAGCACAGCCATCTGCAAGGGACCAGAAACCAAACGGCATATTCAACAGGCAGCACAGAAACTCTGCCCGTGCCGGTCAGTGCAATGTGGTCCTCACTACCCTGGGGTGCAAGGTTCCCGGACAATAGTAGCCCTTATCATGCATGAATCAGCACACTGTATGTTTCACTGAGAAATCGCTCACCACTTCACAATGAAGCACGAACAGGAAAGAGAAGCTAACAATGGTGATAAAACGCTTGCTTCAGTGCAAAAAATAATGACTGGTTTTTGTTTGTAAACTCACAGGACACTTCTTAAGATTTCAAAATCATTAGAAATATAAAAGTTTACAAAATCATTAAAACAGATAACAGTAAGGCAAACTCCTACAAGCAGGTTCAGTGACAAAACCTAGTAGGCAAATATAACATTTCCTTCTCTTCCCCCAGCACAAGAATTGCCTTTTTAGTTTTCAGGATGTTTTTACTTCTGTTGTCTCAACCTCCCCATAACAACCTTGAGAGGATGAAAGGGCACGTGACATCCCCAGAACCAGGAGATTAACTGGATCCCCTGCCACCCCAGGTCTATCGACGCCCGGTTCCTGGTCTGGTTGCCCTGAATGGCGTCACCCCATCGGTGGTCTCCATCTCACATCTTACAGCCCAAGCTCCTCACTTCTTTTCGGTTTTCCTGGCCTTAAAATGTCCTGGCAGGTTAGGAGCAAAACTGTGTCATCAGATCAGAGGTCATTAATTCGCCCTCAGAACACAGAGAAGCTCACAGGTGATGCACTGAGCCCACCCCCTACCCCGCCCGCAGCCCAACACCCACTCCCCTCGCTGCCTGTGCAGGGCAGGCTCCTCAAGCCAGGGAGTGAAACTGGCAAGAAGAGCGTCAGTCCTTACTTCCGTACTGCTTGCTGCTCTTTAAGAATATGTGTTATGTTTAAAAACCAATTTTCGAAAGAAGAGAGGAAACCATGCAGGCTGGCCTCCGTGTGTCCAGAGTGAAAAAGCTACAGCCAGCAACAGGGATGGGCACGTTGCAACCCCAGGAACTGTGGCCCTCGCACTCTTTCCACAGGCTCTTTGCTGGAAGCAAAGGCTTTGGAGCCACGGGGTCTCGGGTTCCACTTCTCACTACAGCCACGCCGAAGTTCCCGCTTGTATGATGTAAAGGTAACACCTAGTTCAGGGGGTTACCAATTCAACGCGGGAAGGCCTAGGAGAGTGCCCTGGCCTTAGCAGACATTCAATTAAATTGTATCGTCATCTTCTCATTATTCTCCACTATATCTTTCTCCCAACCAGGAAACCTCTGGGAACGTCTGGGTTCCAGGGCACATGCACAGAAAGGACCAGAGGCCAGACAGAACCCCACCCAGGCCACGGTGCTTGTCTGCTCCTGCCTTCTAGAGTGAGCAGTTTCCTAAGGAACCAGAGCCACACGTCTGGTCAGCAACTTCAGTCCTCCCGTCAACATGGCTCAGAGCCAATGACCCAACAGAGCTTTGTCAACTCGCAGAGGAGGAGGTGGCACAGCCTCAGACCCGCTTCTCAGATCTGATGGACAGACAGCTGAATGTAGGGTAAATGGACCCTGATAAGACCCCAACTTAATCAGCACACACAGAGGGCCTCCCCTCACACTTGCCTTTCAAAATGGATTGGAACCGACTCTAAATTTCAGATCCTGAAATCTCCTGCCCGTTGATGCAGCGCGCTGAGCCAAAGGGAAGCGGCCACGTTCTCCCCTACCTAAAACCCACGTCCTCTGAACACGCCGACACCCTCACCAGCCCTGATGGATTTTTACAGGCAGCACTGACTGGGAAGGACTGTCTGAAGAGGAAGTGACTTATTCCAGGTAACGTGAAGACTGATACTGCATTTCAGCGGTCAGAAGTCAATGCCACGGTTTGAGGGAAGAGGAAAACAGACCTGGCCTGAGGGCTGGCAAGCCACAGGACTGCCCGGGATGGCTCTGCATCCCCCCACGATGGGGGGAGGGGGGGAGGGCAATGCAGGCCCTCCCACTGCGGCCCTTCCCTGCCTTACAGAGCAGCGCAGGGCACCTGGCACTCAGGGCCGCCTGCAAGACTGCTCCGAGTAGAAGCATGTCTCTGCTAGTCGAAGAGATCCCCAGACACTCTGAGCCTGTGCAAGCAGCAACAAACAGCCAGGCCTGGGCGAGCCTGGTGACAGACAGAGCACAGCAATCCCAGGGACCCAGACTGTCACCGCAAGCGCCACTCCTGCATCTCATTCGCTCTAAGGACCACCCCCATGGTATCACTCAGAAATGATAATAAATAGCACAACAGTTTAATTTTACAGTTAAAGGCAACAAGCCAGGTGGCTCTGTTTCTCCTAACATTACTCACCTTGGGGGAAGATTTGTATTATCTGTGTAAATCTTAACATATTTACCGCGAGAAGTTCCAGTTTTAAAAAGAAGTTCACCGTTAAGAGGAATTCAGTAGCAAGGACATTACATTTACCATCTCAAAAGTAAAAAAGTTTTTTAAGTTAATCCAATATTTGGCTGTTTATCTTCACCTTCCAGGATTGAAAGACTAAAAGGTTTCTTTTCACCCCTAAGGGGAGAGACTGGCACCTTGACCACAGCCTGCCTTACAGCTCTTTTTTTTTTTTTTCACTAGAAAAATTGCAAGGGTTTTATTTTTATTTTTTTTTAACATCTTTATTGGAGTATAATTGCTTTACAATGGTGTGTTAGTTTCTGCTGTATAACAAAGTGAATCAGCTAAACATATACATTGTGTCCCCATATCTCTTCCCTCTTGCATCTCCCTCCCACCCCCACTCCCTATCCCACCCCCCCTCCCTATCCCACCCCTCTAGGTGGTCACAAAGCACCGAGCTGATCTCCCTGTGCTATGCAGCTGCTTCCCACTAGCTATCTGTTTTACATTTGGTAGTGTATATATGTCCATGCCACTCTCTCACTTCTTCCCAGCTTACCCTTCCCCATCCCCGTATTCTCAAGTCCATTCTCTAGTAGGTCTGCATCTTTATTCCCATCTTGCCCCTAGGTTCTTCATGACCATTTTTTTGTTTTGTTTTTAGATTCCATATATATGTGTGAGCATACGGTATCTGTTTTTCTCTTTCTGACTCACTTCACTCTGTATCTTTACCTCAGGTTTTTGCAAGTGCTATTGCCCAGCCACCAACTAAGTCGGCATAAACAGGCGTCTGTTTACCAGCATATCACTGGGATCTCCTGTTTAAACCTCCAAATTACCTGGCTTTGATAACCGCTCTTTATGACAAACAACAAAGAACTGTAGTCTTTACAAGACAATGACTAGAGCAGGGCCAGGACTGGGGTGAGACAAGGGGGACTTACTTGCCTATGAGACAAAATTTAAGCAGGGGCCAGAATCTCATAAACACTTCAATGCAAGTTTTGAAAAAAAATCAAAATTAATGCCAAAAATCCATGATGAATAAAATGCCAAAATTTTAAATAAAAACAGGATCGTGAGGAGAGTTTAGAAACTTCCCTCCAAATGTTCATCATAATTGCAGGCCACACTGCTCCCTCCAGGGATCAGAAGCGGGTCAGCGGCTTCAGGAAATTAGCACACAGGCAGGAGCTCAGGCCTCAGGTTAGAGACCCAGCCGCTTGGGGCATTTGCTGCTTCAGGTCAACCCTCTGTCGAGGGCAACCTGCCCCCCCCCCCCCCGAAGTCCTTCACTTCCAGGTGGGAGGAGAGTCAGCTGGAGGAAGCAGAGGTGAGAAGGACCTTTGCATCCTCCCAGGCACCTTCTCTGTCCTGAAAATCGACAGTGGTAACCAAGACACCAAACTCACCATGGTGCAAATAAGAAAATGAGAGTTAAAGGCGTAAATTCCAGAAATGAATACACACACTCTGGGCCCACTGACTGTGAGTGGAAAGGCTGGGACCAGAACCCAGGCGTCCCAGGCCCACCCAGGGCTTCAATCCAAGGAGACTCGGCAATCGACACGCCTTCTTTCTCTACATCTTTAAAATTGTTAATATGTATTGATAATTGCATGATACTTATTAACTCTTAAATTTTTCTATGCAAAAAGCTCTCTTCATTTGTCCTCTCAGGATTATTACTCTTCAAGAATCAAAATGAGAGCAGTAACAAAAATAATACTCTCTAATACAATAGAACTTCTAACAGAAATATTTGCCCTGTTCCAGAAGGAACAGCCTTGGAAATGCATACGTGCAACTTTTAAAAATTTAACTTTTTTCACACATCTCTAATGTTTTAACCTACTGGTACTCATGTTTAATGACCACTCCATATGACTCTTTTAGTTCAAAAACTAGAGAACTGATGCTTTGCAACTTTTAAAAAAGCAGATTACAGTTTTGTAATATGCCAGCAAAATATCCAATAGTTTGCAAATGTCGGGTATTTATCACTAACAGCCACAAGTGCTCTCTCTGTCCCAGTATGACCATCAGGTGACCAATACATTTTTCTTCAATTGCCAAAGTTTCTCCCTTTTGTTTCCCATTATAGAAACAACTATAATGGGAAACAACAACTATTTACCATTATAGAAATAACTACAAATGCATTATTAAGTTTTATTTTTTTAAAATCACTTCGGAATTAGCAGATATTCCCATTTTACAAAGATCTGCAAGTTGCAACACAAAAGTCTCCTGAAGCTGCTTTTCATAGCGCAGGCTGAGTGATCATGTGTGGGCCATAATTCCTCTGAGAAGCTCTCATACATGTTACCTTTAGCATACAGCATCTCAGGGGAACAGGTAACAGAACCTTGAATTCTCAGACTAGGGAGAAATCCCAGGCTCCCCCTCCGCCTCAATGCCAGCAGCCCCCCTACAAAGTGTGCTTTGCAGTAAGTGGTCACATCACGTCACAGGCCAGAGACCTGACTGCCCCCATCCCAGCCAGGAGCTCCAGTCAGACATTCCTGGGTTCCAATCCTGACTCTCACCCACAGGCTCTGAGAGATGGTGCAAACTACTTAACCTCACCACACTTCAATTTCATCTTCTATCAAAATGGGGATAATCTCGGGCTTCCCTGGTGGCGCAGTGGTTAAGAATCCGCCTGCCAATGCAGGGGACAGGGGTTCGAGCCCTGGTCTGGGAGGATCCCACATGCCGCAGAGCAACTAGGCCCGTGCACCACAACTACTGAGCCTGCACTCTGAAGCCCACGAGCCACAACTACTGAGCCCACGTGCCTAGAGCCTGTGCTCCGCAACAAGAGAAGCCACCGCAATGAGAAGCCCGCGCACCGCAACAAAGAGTAGCCCGCGCTCGCCGCAACCAGAGAAAGCCCGCGCAGTAACGAAGACCCAATGCAGCCAAAAAATAAATAAATAAATAAATTTTTTTTAATGGGGATAATATCGCCTACATCATAGAATCAGTGTGAGGACTTAATCAAATAACGTATACAAAACCCCTAGACTGTGATATAGCCCGGCAATAAACACCAGTGTCTGTCCCAGAACACTGGGATCCCACAGGCCACGTGGCCAAAAAATTAAATTAAAAAAAAAAAATCTGTTCTTAAATACTGTTGTCAGAATACTGAAAACGTAATTTATTTTTAAACCATGGAAGTCAAATGTCTCATCCTTAAACAACATAAAAGCAAACACTAGGAGCTATGCCTTTACATAGTGCTAACCTTCTCCGCCACTCGACCAAAAGTGAATATTATCAGGTCACAAGTCCACTGATATTTGCTGAGCTTCAGGCAGCATCCTGGAGACCCGGCCCAATGCCCTCAAACTGCGTCCCAGACAGATGGTCTCAGCTCTTCCCTGCCCTCTTCCCCGAACCCAAAGCAGTCATTTCATCGTATGTTCACCCTACTGGGCTCCCTCCTCAAAAGAGTTCATTTAATCAAAGGGCCCATGACTAACAGTGACTGAAAAGCCGCTCCTGAAAGATGCCGAGAAGCGTTCACAATAGTTACAGGAGCCGCTCTTACAGGCCGGCTCTGCAGCAGACCCTGGGACTGCGTGTCTGGCTACCCACCCACTCCAACACCCTGTGCCCTTGCCGGTTCCCCGACGTGGACGGAAGAGCTCAACCCCGTGCTCCCTGCTCTCTGACCCAGGAGACCTAACACCAGCCACCCTAGCGCAGGACGGAGTGCAGGCACGGGGTCGGGGCAGCACCTGGACCATCCTCTGTCCTGTCTTCACAGCACGGAACACCGAGAAAATGTGGGCGCAGGAGCCGACACCGGCCAGCCCACCGGGGGCTGCCACCCGATCTCGGCCACCAGGAGCCCTCCATGCTACATCCGCTCCAGGCGCCTCCGCAAAGCCCCACGCGACGAACGGGGCCACGCGCTCCGATCCCGTCGGGGATGGTTCACCTGCATCCAACTCTTCCACCTCCAAGCAGCAGCCTCTCCTTCTCCTCCCACCTTCCGTTCCCTCCGCTTACCCCTTCACAGACATTTACGGAGCCGCTCCTCTGTCCCAGGCGCTTCATGAAAGGATGTCACCTTCAGAGCAGCCATCAGCGTCTAACAGAAACGGTGCCTCGATGCACAGCTGGTTACGGAACGCGGGCTGACTCAGCACAGCGCTGGGTGCAGCCCTTCCACTTGGACTGACCTTACTCTTCTTCCCTTAGGTTTTCTCGTTATTTACTCCTCAGAGTCTAGTCCTAGTCTCGTACCTCCCCCGTGTACCTTTGCTTTCAATTTACTTTATCTCTTTCCACATTTATAAATTGAACAGTCACGTGTCTTCATGGTAGACCTTGATAGCTTTTATCCCAAAAACATCAGTCGTCTGGCAGATAGTTGGCTGGATGCTAATGAACACCACTCTCATTTAACATTACTCTGGAAGTGCCAGCCAGGCAACTAAACAGAGGAGTCGGTATTTGCTATGAATACAGAAAAGGAGGCAAAATTGTCATGATTTGCATATGATAAAATTATATACCTGAAAAATCCGAAAGAATAACTTGAATTATTATAAAAAACAATTCACAAATGTTATGAAAATTAAACACAATAATTGCTTCCCTATGTATAAACTATAGCCACTTTAAAAATATAATGAGAAAAAGTTGACAATAGCAATCAAAAGCGTTCACTACCTAGGAAACAATATAATGTATTGGACTTACACGTATTTAGAACTCTAAAAAGTGATCAAAAAAAGACTTAAGTAAAAGGGAAATTATATATATTCTTGAAATTCTGGGGGGTTAGATTTAACTATTGATAAAGATGTCAATTCCCTTCATGAAGGAACTGATACTTACAATGCATTCTCAATTACCATATTAACAGATTTCTATTTGTTTTGTTTCTGTGGAATGGGTCAGCTTTGGCAAAATGAGACTAAAGTTATAATCTTGAAAAACAAACACGGAAAATTCAGAAAAATTATGAAAACAAAATGTAATGTGGAGGTACCTTATCAGGACTAAAAACAGTTTGGGACTGAGGAGAGAAAAGGAGAAAAAAATAAACAGAATAGATACAGAATACAGAAAGAGAGTCAAACATATCTTAATTTATGGAAGATAAAAGCAAAAGCAAAAAGGAGTGATTATGAAAAGAAAAATGGCTCAGCAATTCCACTTCTAGAAAGCAACAGGCATACTTTTAGTATTACCAAACCATCACACACACACACACACACACACACACACACACACAAGCATACATGCACACACACACCCCTACCTAAAAGCCTAGAAAACTGGAAAGCTGTGCAGAAGCCACAATTAACGTGTTTACATTTGGAGGTGAGGAGCTGGGGCAGGAGCCTTTATTTCTTGTTTGTACTGATTAAGTTGTCTAAATGTTCATACACTATGTCCATTTGGATTATTCTTGGAAGTGAGGTAAGAAACATTTTTCTTTTCTTAGTTATACTCTTTTGTACTGTAAATTCGGGGTGGGAGGCACACAGAGAAGTACAGGCATTGCCATCAGACAAAACCGGGTTCAAAGCCCTCACTTCCAGGCGCTGTTCACATGAGCTTGGGGAAGTTGCTTACACAACTTCATCTGCAAGATGAGGATGAATTCCTCAATGAGCTGCTCTAAGTATTAAACGCATAAAAATACTCAGCCTAGTACCTGGCACATAATTACCCACCGAAAGGAAACAGTTGCTGTGCTGATGAGGACTAGGGTTAAGACAGCAAGAGCCCCTCAACTCCGCGGAGTAAGTTACTGAGTGCTTGTGAGACAGGGAGGTCGAGTTGGCTACGCATCTGAGACACGCAGTTCTCCTAACTCATTAATCTAATGCTTTTCCCAGTAAACTAAAAGGCAGTCATATTTCCTTAGAGAATAACAATTTATTTTTGTGGGAGATTTTTCTGTGGGACAAGAAAAACCCAGCTTCTAAGGTGCCCGTAAACTAGAAACACTAGTGGAGACAAGCTTAACCAGGAGAGAACAACCCATCTGCTAATCACAGAAGAAGTATATGATAAAGGCCATCTCCTTCCTATCCCCCGTTCAAACCTCAACGGGACAACGTGAAAATAAGGTATTCACGTCGGCTTGTGCAGACAGCATTCCCAACCTGGCAGCTCCACTAACATAAAGCAGCACTTTATATTATTTATGGATAAACTTTTAAGAAGTCATTTAAATGCCCCTGAAACCATAGCAAAAGCTAAGAAAGTCTTGAAAAATATATATATATATGGTATTTATACTTTAAAGTATTTATACTGAAGCTAAGTCAGAGCTGATTGATATGAAGACCACTTCACAGTGTTTTATGGGGTCAAGTGTTATTACTGACCTCAAATACTTCTGTCTCTCAATTCAGTGGAATCTCTTTACAAAATAGCCAAACAAAATGCAAGAGGCAGATCTGACTTACAACAGACACCTGTCCTTAATTGGCAGTGGGATACTATCACCTGTCCACAACTGAACCTGAAAAGACTGGTATTCGGGAAAGGACAGTGCTCTGATGTGTGGCCGTGCACCCCATGTGCACGGCCAGGGGCTGTCTGAGGACACGAAGCCAAAAGGTTTCGTTCCAAGGAAGCCTATCGTCACTAAACCGAATACTAACAGAGACTGGTCTCAAAGTCAGAGTGGAAACGCTTTCTTCTTCTACCACTACCGATTTCTCCAGATGTCACATCACGAGTGGTCAGAATGGAAGAAAAGAAACAGAGCAGCAGGTAAACCCCTCCTGACACACCTGGCAGCTTCGGCCTTGCTGGCCCGGACCCCAGGGGTCAGTGCTCAGAACCCGACCCGGCTGGACGTGTGCACAAACGAAGCCTCTACTCTTCGCCCGCACCCAGCTGAGGAGCAGAACCGGATGACACGCTATCCCTGACCCAAGGACGTTTGGACTGACAAATGGAAAAACTAACCAAGACTGCAGGGCACCCTTGGGGAAGCTGGCAGCCAAGCTCCAGGCAAACCTCGAAGAACAGGTGTATTGGTGCCAACCGTGAACCACGGGGTGCCACATCTGCCTGACACACCAACTGACTTTACCTTACCTCTAATTCCGCCCCCCCCCCCACGTAAGGCCAGATCACTGCAAGTGAAGCTGTGAATGCAGTCATTTAAAATGCCAAAGGCACAAATATTCCTGAGACCTTACCACGTGGCATGGAAGGTAACACAGAAAGTAACTCGCGCTCTGGTTAAATAATGCAATTGTAGAGTTTATGGCTGCCTATCAAAATACCAATCGGGATAAAAGTAAATATTTAGCTACTTACAATAGTTGTAATAGGATACCAGTCAGAGAATGCATAATTTTTAGCAGAGGATTGGAAGCAAAGTTTTCGACCAAGATGGAAAGCGTGAAAGGAAATGTTTTGATTCTCATTAATTTAGTAATAAGTTTTCTTCTCCTTCCCCTCCCTTCAATCTTAACCCACCTGAATGAAGTATACACACCAGTGATTCCACACCACAAAATGCAAGCTCCACTGAACACGGTTAAAGCATTTGTTTAAAGCATGTGGGCATTTTAGTTTCCAATCTACGAAATCCTCGACTGATCTGGGCTGAATTACTTGGTGGAAGTCTTCACCGAAAACAAGATTATTTAACCCTCCCTCCTCCAAGCCGCCACTTGCTTTCCAGGGCTAGTGTCTGAGCCCGGTTCCCGAGACTTCAGAAAACTCCTAGAGAAGAGGGAACATCCTTTGGGCAGCCCGTCCCCACGGGGCACGGCAGAGAGTGCTGTGAACTCTGAACTTTCAAATGCCTGGCTAACAAAATCCAAGAGGACGTTTGCTTCAAATCCTCTTCTATCTCTAGACTGGCCAATCCAGCCCGTGGAGAAGCAGAGAATCATAGACAGGAGAGCGCGCTGTGGGCAAGGGAGGCACAAAATTGACCTCAAAGTGCATGGCTGAAGTACAGGGAGAAAAAACTAACTCAAAGCCAAAAAGGGGCAGATACATCTCATCTAACATATGTTAGAAAATAGGCGTGCTTGTCAGGCTTACAGCATGTTAACAAAACAGATCGGCCCTGCTTATAATGAAGCCACTTCAAAAGTGGCTTCCCCTGAATAACATAAGGTAAAGTGGTTTTTAGGAAATTGTGGGGAAAACAAAAAATAGTTGTCATAGGTCAGACAGCATATAGATTTTTTTTTAATGTTGCTGAATCACTGACTTATTGAGAAATATACAAGCATCTGTTCACAGCACCAATAAAAACTCTTCCAAGTCACAGTGGCTATTTCTATAACCCCTGCTTTAGGTGACAACTTGTATCTCATCCCTTACCTCTCAAAATAAGCAAGTTCCTCGAAAACAAGGACAATATTTTATATTTACCTATTTTCTATGCATCCATATGGCTATACATGACATCTTCAAATACTTTATTAGCAATAAGGAATATTTTGTTCCAATGAATCTGTCCTTTTCATAGCATACGTACACTTGTTAAGAAAGTCACTGATTCCAAAATCAGGCAGACTTTCTTTTTCCATCTTCAACTAACATCTATAAATTCTAGACTTCTCTGAACAAATTATAAAGGCTAACCTGAAACCCTGCCAACTTTCAAAACTTATTTCAGACTGCATCAGATGACAGACAATCCCCTGAGCTAAACTACACACATAGGGACATCTCATCACAAATAATTTTCGTAGAAATAACCTTCCCCCTTTTAACAAATGGCCTTTATGAGTAGCTAATAACAGGAAGAGACACCTCAACCAACAACACAGACGTCAGTAGTGGTGAGACTATGGGCTGACTGCACAGATGCAGGACCACATGCCAGAAATCCCCCAAGTTTATGACCAAATTGACGATTTCGATCAAGGTGCTAGTGTCATTTTCCAAGGGCCTTAGAACAAGTGGAGTGAGCCAAAGACAAACGTTTTCATGGGCAAAGGAGGGACTGACAGCTCCACCAAGAACTGTTGGGTGTAGCACGAGTCCAGGTGCAAGGACACACCCTCCATAAGGAGCCCTCCCTTCAGGGAGGCTCAACTGGCCACTCATGAGGTCTTAGTCAGGGTCTGTCTGGGCTCCATGCTACTGTGATGACCTGCATCTTAGGTACTAACAACCTGCATCTTAGGTACTAACAACCTGCATCTTAGGTACTAACAACAACCTAAGCAAGCTTCCACGGTCAGCATCTGCAGCCACTTCTTAGCAGTTTTCTAATCAAATGCCTCCTAAGAATAGTCTCTCCTCGAGGATGTGGATGATCAAAGAATGGTCATCAAAGTGAGAACTGAGGTGAGGGATGGGAAAAAGAAAACATCCCTCCCTAACCATGTACAACACGCTTTTTTCCAGCTTTCCCTTTCCACGCTGATCAACTAATCACAGAACAGAGAAAATGATGACAGATCAACAGGATCAAATAGTCACTAATCTCAAGATTCAAGACAGGCTGTGTTTACCTGCCTCAAAGGGAACAGTGAGAATTGTGCTCACTGGTCCCTCTTGCTCTAGGGCTGGGGGTGGCGAGCTTCCCCGTGATGGAGGAAAGGACCAAGGTCACTGTCGGGGGGCTCACAGGGGAGCAGCTGACTCACAACAAGATGTCAAGTAAAACCAGCAGAGAGACGGGAGTCCTATCTGGATTGACAGCCCTGGGCAGGTAAGCAGTACTCTTTCCCCGCCTTCTTCCCCTCCCCCTCCTTCACCTTTTTACAGACGATTTCTGTCCTTTTGAACCAATAAACTGTTTACAGTGCAAAGCTCCTAGTTTCTAGAGGACTGCCAGGTTGAAGATAGATGAGTACATTTCTAACCCATCCTCCTCTTGAAATTTTATTCTTCTACTTGCTTTTCTGCATAAATCTTAGTTTCAGGTTTTAGACTCAAGTCACAAAAAGGTACTGCCTGTTCTCCCAAAAGGAAGCTTTTAAACAAGATAAACGATATGATTTCTTGAATATTTGTGAAAGAAAATTTCCCTTTGACTCCTTTGTAGTGCACCATGTTAGGGGTTTTTGTTTTGTTTTGTTTTGTTTTCCTTCTGATCCAAAGCCATTTTGGAAGTCTACGATGCCATTTTGAATCCTTTTCTTTACTTTTGAGCCTTCATTTACATTAAAAAACTTTATCACTTCAAAAATATGTATTTCCAGAATGTTTGCATGATAGATTCAAATATAGAGATCGTGACTGAACTTCCTAACTGAACAACAGTCTAAACTAAAAAAAAAAAAGAAAAAAATTAAAGTTTGCATCCTCATACCACAGTATCTGGTTAAGGAAATTCACAGAAGCTGTGAGCTCAGGGACCTCCCCATTATCTCCTATCTTCTTATCCACTCACTGAGACTCTGGAACAATCTGTTTTCTTAAACAATATATCCTAAAAACCACTGCGAATTCCCCTGGACAAACTAAGACCATACCCAAGGTTCTGATCCCCACTTACCCTCGTAAGGGACACGTTTTTTCTGACAACTGCTGTAAAATACCCAACATGCAATGCCTCATTTTGCCCTTACACCTGGAGGGCTTCGCTGCTGGTGCTTCACAAAGATGTTCTAAAATTCTCTCTTTTAAGGCAAAGCCACCTTTTTACACATGAAGTTTTTAGGCATGAAATCTAATTTCCTAAACTGACTCCTTACTGTCAACTCAGTACGAGCCCACCTTGCTCTTTACTCCTAAATCGCATGTGTCCCCCCCCCCCCCACTCTGTTAGCACTCAGTGTTTCTCTGTCATCCAGAAGCTGCCTAGACCATGCTGGACACATTACCATCATCTACATGGGCCACTTTAACAAAACCTCACACAACCCAGGTCTTAGTCTTAGCATTGATGCAGGAGGAGCCAGGCTCGGAAATGTCAGCTGAATAAAGGAAAAGAGTTTTAAAATCCCACCAACTGTTTTGGAATACCCACCAATTACCATGCACTGTGCTAGATGTTATTTCATACATTCTTATGAACCTCCAGCAAATCTCTCAAAGAAATTGGCATTCTCCTCATTTTACAGATGAGGAAACCCAAGTTCAGAGAGTTTAAGTAATTTTTCCAAGTACTGAAGCTGCGAAGTGACAGAACATCATTCCTAAGTCTCCCCACCACACTGCACTACATCTCACGCTCAACTGCAGGAGAGTAGTTTTGAAACAAAGGACATTAGAGAAGCCAAGTGAATTTCAATCAGGGTCACTGTTGAACCTGCAATTTCCTTTTTCCTCTGTCATGCCATGCTCTCTGCAGAACTATACCTAATGATGAATCATTTTGTCATTGGGGCAGCTAAGCATATGGACCTTCAACTTACAGTGTAAAATATGTACATGTGTTTTAATTTAAGCCCTGAGCTTGGATTAATTTCACTGTTACTCATTCACAGAAGAAAAAAATCCCTAAGAACAGCTCCCACCCAAAATGCAAGACCTGGAGAGTTCTAGCCCCGCCCCCTGAAAGGCACACCTTGGACTCTGGTGACAAAGAGGGCTTAACAACACTGGAAATTCCCCATTGTATAATAGGTGTGACAAAAACAGCAAAATTGAGTCATGACAGACTCAATTCTGTGTCAGACAGAATAGGTTATGTAAACAAAGGATACATTAAGGATGCTTTTGGATATACACTCACTGCTGCCCAAGAAGAGCAGAAAGGGAAAAAGAAAAGCTATGGAATCAGAGGCACTGAAGATAAGTGAGAACTGAAATAAACAAAGAGAAAATACTTTATTACTGCTTCCATTAATCAAGACTCAATACTGAGACCAGAAACAGGAAACCAAAGAAATATACTACTGCACAGAAAAGAACAGCAAGAGTTTGGCAGTGGATTTTAGTCACACTGTCAAGTCTCTAAACTTAGGACCTAAATGGCCCTATCACCTCCAAAGAAAAGCTAAGTATAAATGTAACCAATAAATATTAAGTGTCTACAATTAATAAACTTAATAGTAGATACAATGTACTCTTGAGAGGTGTTTCACAAGCAGCCCTGCTTAAGGAAAACATCACATCATTGGTTAGGATCATCCAGGTTATTTCCACAAGAGACTGTCATCTATTCAGCACCTCAGCAAAAAGGGAAAATAAACTTCTAGAACTTTCTGCCTCAAACGTTTCATTTAATGATGATACACTTAGCGATCAAACATTCCAAGTTAAAGCAAGTGAAAAAAGGGTAAAGAAAAAGTATCAGTCTAAAAATAGAATTGAGAGAGTTGATTTAAGCTAGCCAATATCACTCCTCACCCAAAACCAAAGCAAAATTCTTCTGAGCAAACAACATGTTAAAGCACACGGATTTCAGTCCGCATAATAAGGCTGAGGTTAAAAACTAATATTAGAGAGGAACTGAATGAAAGATCACCCCCAGTGGCAACTCCCAAGTCACTTAGTTCACATATGAAATAAAAGAGTCTTAAGGTGTAATGTTTTAATATAGTGAGAAGCTCTGCGTACACCACTGAGCTTTCTGCTTAGAACATTTATGAATTTTAAAAATCCTTCATTTTCCTTGGAGATTTCTTTATTCATTTTCAGAAACAGAACTTTACCCATCAAAATCTTTCACATTGCCATGAGGTATTCAGGTTTCAACAAGTTCACTGTAATTCCAGGCTCCAGCAAACTATATATTATATAAGTAAACGTAATGCAGGAGGCAGCCTCCAAACTGCCCCCCGCCCCCACCCCGTGATCTTCACCTCCTAGTTGTCAGGCCCCTGTGTGATCGCTTCCCCGTGATCTACTTTTAATGAAGAGAATATAGCAGAAGTGAGGGCCTGTCACTTCCAAATTAGGTTATAAAAAGCAGGTGGCTCCTGTATTAGGTGCTCACTCGCTATGGTGAGGAACTGAAGCCTCCTGCCGACAGCCACGTGAGTGAACCTCAGCAGGTTCCCCAACCCCACTCTCGCCTTCAGATGACCGCAGCCCCATAAGAGATGAGCCAAAAACCCAGCCTAGCCACACCATAAGTCCTGCCCCCCAGAAACGATGAGTTAATAAGCATCCAGGGTTTTAAACCTTTACGTTTGGGGATAATTTTTATACTGCAATGGATAAATTATATAAATAAGATAATTAATATACTTTTTTTACATAGAGCTCATCATAGAAGAGATAACACTATTTGGGCATAAGATTCAACCAATCTTTTTTTTTTAAAGGCACAAATGTATTCAAGTATCTGGCCTTAGTGAAAAAAGAATCCTAATTTGGATTTATAATTTTTCAAACATTAAAAAAAAGTTACATACATATCTTAGTATCTAGGGTAGTTTAAAACTAAACAATTAGGATTTATTATTCTTTAACTCTAAGAAAATGATCAGTGAAGCATTTTAGAAATATAGCCAAATTATAAAATTCCTAGGAGATTTACAGAGGCAAATAATGGCACTTTTCTCCTACTAAGTTGCATAAAATGATTCAAGCATTCCTCCCTCAATGACACTTAAATGAGTAGATTTCCCTGGAGAATCAATGCTAAGCAAAGATACATGCCTTCCTTCTGTAATATCTTTGTAGTATTTTAAGCTCTTCTCCCTAGAAAAAGGGCTATTACTTTTTTTTAATAGTGCAATATGTAATACCTTTTATTTTTTTTATGTATGATACATATTTTTTTTAAATTTACTTTCTATTTAAGAACATGATGTCTTAAAGGAACAAAGTGCTACCACCAAAGGAATTATGGATGCCATGATAAAGGAACTAGGGAGGAAGAGGTCTCAAGGATGGGGCTTGAAAAAGTGCTTCCACATGTGTAGGTAGCTTTGTATACACTGCACGAGAACCCATGAGATGTATCCACATAACATATACATGCATATGTGCACACACCCACAAAACAGACCTCAATTTCACTTAACAGGTTTTTTTTTTTTTTTTTTTTTGGCTGTGTTGGGTCTTCGTTGCTGCGTGCGGGCTTTCTCTAGTTGCGGTGAGCAGGGGCTACTCTTCTTTGCAGTGCACGGGCTTCTCTTGTTGTGGAGCACGGGCTCTATGAGCGCGGGCTTCAGTAGTTGTGGCATGTGGGCTCAGTAGTTGTGGCGCACGGGCTTAGTTGCTCCACGGCATGTGGGATCTTCCTGGACCAGGGCTCGAACCCGTGTCCCCTGCACTGGCAGGCAGATTCTTAACCACTGCGCCACCAGGGAAGTCCCAACAGGGCTCTTTTGATGCCTTCGTTTACACTCATACTTTTAATGACATTGAAACAAGTTTACCTTGAAAAAAGAAAATCATAAAAACAGAAATTTCTGTTTCTGCCTCTAACCCTGAAAGTCATCCAGTTCAGCCCAATAACAGATTAGGTCCCAAAACGCAAGAACACTTAGCAACCTATCTGACTAAACATTTTACTCTTGTAAAGTTTCTTTCCATCTATATGATACAAGACGAAAGCTCTTATGTTCCACAAAGCAGCTTTGATATATTAGAGATTGGGGTAGGGAAAAGTGATTTTGTTGCTGATGAAGAAACTGCAGCTATTGGCGCTGGGACTGGCAGGGCTCCGCACTCCCAGAGAACACGGGCTCTCACACCTAGCACGCAGCACACTTGCAGAGCACTCCATCTGTCCTGTGCAAACGCAACATACACCTAGGGTATATTATATTTTTAAGAAGAAACACTGTACGCCAGAACATCAATATTATCAGACTGGTTCAAACCAACACTCCATACCCTGAGCATTTTCTCTCCAATATGAGAACTAGGGACAGACCCCGCCACGAGAACTCACATTTCTTCCTCTGTCTTAGTAGTTCTCCAAGGGGAGGTACCACTCCCTGGCAGCATGTTGGAAATTCTGTTGTCACATGGCTGGGGCACTGCTGGCATTTAGTGGCAGAGGTCAGGGAAGCTAGACAGCCTGCAATGTGGGGACAGTCTCCCAGAGGGAAGAAATCATCTTCAGGTTCTGACGGTCCCACTAGACACTCAGATAAGTAACAAATTGGTTATAAATTTCTGATCCTTGAGCTTAAATCTGTCTTACACAGTATTTTGCCCAGTTTCAATGGCACTCAATATTGTAGGAATGCAGTGACCACGCAAATTGAGCGAAGATGGCCTGGAAAAGTTCAACTTCGACACACTGGTTTTCTAATACCTCTATTTAACATCTCTATCCACAAAAGGAATAATATAACACTCTGAGGGCAAAGACTCAAACCTAAACAAGATGTCCAAACCTATACTTTCTTTTTTTTTTTTTAATTTATTTTATCGAAGTATAGTTGATTTATAATGTTGTGTTAGTTTCTGGTGTACAGCGAAGTGATTCAGATATAGATATAGATATAGATAGATATATAGATATAGATATAGATAGATATATAGATATAGATATAGATATAAATAGATATATAGATATAGATATAGATATAGATAGATAGATATAGATATAGATATAGATATAGATAGATATATAGATATAGATATAGATATATAAATATAGATATAGATATAGATATAGATAGATATAGATAGATATATAGATATAGATATAGATACAGATATATAGATATAGATATATAGATATAGATATAGAGATAGAGATAGAGAGATAGAGATAGAGATATATAGATAGAGATAGAGATAGAGATATAGAGATAGAGATAGAGATAGAGATAGATATATAGATTTATATAAAATAGTTTGCATCTGCTAATCCCCAACTCCCAGTCCAGCCCTCCCGCCGGCCCCTGGAAACCACAAGTTCTCTACGTCTGTGAGTCTCAGAAACCTATACTTTCAAACTAAAACCATCCACAGACATTACACATCCCAGGGAACAGCTGGCACAACCAGCGCCTTAGAAAGAGAAACAAAGCCACGCTGGGTAGACCACGCAGAGGTCTCAGCTGGACACCCGTTATTCAGATCTGGTCCTTCCTCCAGCCTCTCTGCTGTGCACATGGGCAGCGAGAGCTCTGACTTCTCAGATGAGGACAGTGCTGGTACACTAATGATATCAGTGACAGAGCTAACATCTCTGTGGTGATTATGAGCCGGGAAGCATTCTCACCACTTTCCACCCATGAACTCATGTAACCCCCGTTCAGTCCTAAAAGCAGTACTATTATGACCGCCCTCCCTCACTCCCGTTTTACAGATCAGGAAACTGAAGCACAGCAATGCGAGGTCATTGCCTCAGTCTACACAGGTCTCAGTGACAGCTAAATTTCAAAACCAGGCAGCCCACCGACAGCCTGAATTCAACAGATAATCTGAAGAATCAAACCATATTTGGTGAAATGACTTTTTTAGTGTTATAAACAGTAGTTCATGTTAACGGTGTGTTTATCAACAAATCGCCGCTTACCCAGTCAATCAAGACATTGGACTTGCACTCCAATAAGCATGTGTACTAATCAATATTGAATTACTTATGTTTCATTCGTCATATTTTATCAGACTTGTTTGTAAGGATCTATGTAGCCCCTTAGCAGGGAAAATCACCCAAAGCTGAAACAAGCAGGTCAGAAGTAGGTATCTGTCAAGGGAAACACCTCAAGGTACAAGAGCAGATTAAAATGCTCTGATTCCACACAGACATCTGTTCTGCCATAAGCGACCATCTGCTTCATATCCCAGACTGCAAAACACTTCAATAGGAAGTGTCAAATCTGATTCCTAATCAGGAAACAATTATCTACATTTGCTACCAGCCCCAAAGCTGATCCGAAACTCCTGGGGCAAAAGTTAATGGAAAAACCGTAGTACAGGTACATATTCTAATGAGATGAGATATTGGCCAAGATTCCTACCAGCTGTAATATTTTAAGTAATTCATTGACCAAAAAATATACAACTGAAGAGGTAAGATGAGAAATGTTGAGAAATTTTCAGAGGGAAAAAAAAAAAAGCAGTTTGGGAAACAAAGACCTTCGAGTGAAAGGTCCAGTGGGCCTGCAGCTGCTGGGCCAGGAACTTGGGTGAGCAGGGGGTCCCCAACCCAAAGGCACAAAGACAGACACGACCACACCCACGGTTAGAAGGCACTTTTAAGAGAGAGGATGACTTTCAGGGGTTCTGAAAAGCAAGCACTAGAGCCAGTTAGGATGTGAGGAAAGGCTTTTATCGGGGAGACCCACAGAACATTGAGTTGGACCCCAAAGACTCAACAGGTCCTCATCGGGCCCCCTGTGGAAGGAGGCCCCCAGGCTGCAGGGCACCACAGACAGGGCGCACGTGGGACGCTGGGCAACGTCATGCAGGAAGACGGTGCAGGAAAGCTGATGGGGCAAACCGAAGATGGGGTGACAGTCCGCACTTGTTTCCACGGGCAACACAGAGCCTCTGGGGCTCACTCAGCACCTCTTACAGGCCAGATCCTGGGGGGACGGCACAAACTAGGAAAACCAAGTGCTTGTTATTACAGAGCTTGGATTCTAAGGGGACAAAACAGAATCAAAGATGTAAGATGATTTCATTTGGGAAGAAGGGTCCTGAAAAATGAAACAGGACAAGGAGATAGAAGGGCGGGTGGAGCCCAGAGGCTGGTCAATGCCACACCTTGCTCCTCTGGGCACAGGGAAGCAAGGAACAAACGCAGCTCTGGGAGCCTGAGTGACAGACAGGCCCTCGAGAAGTGCTCCTGCCCACCTGAGCGTCCCGAGAAAGTCAACCGGTTCCATGTCTTTTTAATTCAACCTCAATGAACTGAGCTAATGAGAGGTGACCAGTAATGGCTTCTTGTTACTACAAGAAGAAGCGTCTTGAAGAGTGGCCTCCAGTTCTCTTTGGGGTTTTGGTTGACAAACACGTCCACTCCTGCTACTGTTGCAATCCAAACACTGCTGGACACAAGTGCAGCGGGGGACACCCTCCCTTGGTAAAGTTCCAGGAAGCAGAGGACAACAGCAGACTTTTTCGTTATTATTTCTGAATAAATTTAGCAAAATTTTTAAAATGATATAATTCAGTAGATAAAGCTGAAATGAAGCCTTACTTTCATAAATGTTGGTATGCTGGCGGGACTACAAAATAACAGCCTTTCTAAAAAGCAACATGGCAATATAGACAGTTTGTTTCCTTTAACCCAATAATTCTTCTTTTGGAATCTAAAGACAAAATTGGATACTTAGAGAAGTATTTACATATAAACAAGCTCGGTGCAGGGTTATTTATAAAAACAGTTTAAATATCTAGGAAGAAAAGTTATATAAATAGTATATCCATACAAAGAAATATGTAAGCCATTAAGAATGTTTAAAATAATATTAATAGATGAAAACATTAATATGTTTTTAAAGTAGTAAATAATCATCTTAGTGTGACCTCCAAATTCATAAGACTATGAGAGAAAAAAAAGATGAAAATACAAAATGTTAAGTGATGAGATTCCAATCTGTCTGTAAGAAGCATGAATTTGTTTTTTTAAAAGCACACGCAAATGTTTTCTTCTTTGAAACTCTTTCCCAACCTCGTCTCCTTATGTTGCCAGCTCCATTACTCCACTGGACTTCAGTGCTCGAAGGACCTTCCAAGGTCCAAGTTTACCACATACAGACCTGAAACTGTCTCTCTGAGAGCATCACCACCGAGGGAAAAGGGAAAGGAGCCCTGACTTGGCCCTCGTCCACCTTTATTCTCAAACAGCTTGGTCCCTGGCTCCCAGCCCTGGCCGCAGCCAGGCACACATGCCACCACCTGTGAGCACAGTTGGGGTGTGGCTCCAGCCGGGCACCGAGACAGAGCTCTGATGGGTGTGACTCCCTTAGTTCTAAACAGGTAAATACCCAGTTCTCGGCGCTGAGCTCGAGCTCACCGTCAACCTCAGTGCTCAGCCCTCACTGCTCACCAACCTGACAACACGCATGTTCACCACCTCCCTTTCCCAGCCTTCCATCAATCAATTCAATAAACTCCCTCGACGTCTGCCTCCTGCCAAAGCTGAATGAATTCCATCATCCCACCCGATCTCGATCTCAATTTGACGTCGCCGTCAACAAACCCTGACTCCCCATAGAAACAAGCTGGCCCACTTTGCGCTCCGAGGTAGGCGCTGCAGCCGTCCGACAGGTGTGGGGCTCGGCTGAATCTCAGGACCGACCGCGTGCTCTGCCAGTGACCCTGCACACCGCAGCCGCGGCCGCAGCTCTCGGACCACCACCCTGAGCCACTCTGTCACCACTTACTGACCCACCTCTACAGCCAAGTTCTCACTTAAAAGACAGCTTTCAACTGGTTTAATTGAAAGCCCCTGAACACAAAATTCGGCATCACCGAAGGACGCAGCCAGCCCTGCATTCATTCTGACCCCCTCCCACCGTACTCACGTTTATGCCTCCATCCGGAAGGAGCCAGTCTTTAAACTGGTGAACGAGAGCTGGCCCACCTCTTGCCCACCCTCCAAAATGTCATCAACTACTCTTCAGCTAGACTGTGCCTGGACCACGGACGCTCTCCTGTAAATGTGTGGGTTCTGCATTTGTGTGTTCCGCTACCATTTCAGTGACAGCCCCTCGAAGACCAGCACGTGACTAACGTCTACCGTGTACCCGTCAATGCTTCACACGGCACTGCGAATCCTATGAGTGCTTAAAAGAATCTATCCGAGGACTTCTCACAAGCATTGAGGTATGAAAATGAAGAGGCCATCAGCGCCCTTCCCATATCCTCTGATATTCTCTGGGCGACCTCTAAGCCTCACTCTTCTAATCTATAAAAATGAGGCAGGGGATGTCACAACAGTATCTACCTCCCTCATATATTGCAGCTGTTTGCATATATTCCAGCAATTACAAGAGTTCAACTTACTCCCAAAAGCCCACCCCAACTTCACTGTAGGTGCATATTAGTTCCTCCATTTATTTGACATCTGTCAAGCACAGACACACCGGGGCGGAGGATGAACAGGACCTATGCTCTCACGGAGTCCACACGAGTGGGTAAGAATGCGTATAACAACGTGTTACAGTATAATCCCACCGGAGATGCGATGGGATCGCTAAAGAACAACAGGGCTGGGTGAGCGAGGGTGAGAAAGAGGCAGAGTAAGTGTGTGTCTAAGGAGGAGGCGGGAGGGGACATTTGGGAAGGATGGGTTCGGTCAAAAAAGACTGCTTAACCAAACGCTGATGGAGATTAACTGAGGAAAACAGAAACAACAGAATTAATTGCTCTCTTCTCCATTAAAATACTTCAGCTCTAAAAGGATTATACAAATGAAGAGACCTCAGTGTTTCTCAGTTCTCCCATTTGAAAAATAGAACAATACTTTTAGCACTTTACATACCATGAGAAAGCAACCAAAATGCTCCAAATAACTCAAAGGTCTTTAAAAAAAAATAGGTTATACATCAGCACCGTCATTAACCCTGACAGACTGATTACTGAGACTTTTAAAGAGTTACATGAGACAAAAGTCTTTAGGGTCAATTTTTTCTCTGTATAAAACCGTATCCAGTGTTCTTCAGTTACACTTCTATGCACTTCGCACACGACACCCCACAACCATTCCACACTCCTGAGAATGACAACTCCCTGCAACGTGCCTTCTAATTAACATGGGGGACACTAGCCTCAGCAGCACGATTGCTGCCAGTTATTTTCAGAGAGCGCTAGCTCTGCTCCAGCACATCCTCTTCCTAGACTGACAACATCCATTTGTGTCTGAAATTGGGTGTGAGGCCTAAGTGCCTCTTTACGTAACCCCCCAGCTGCTGAGTCTCTGTGGCTCTTTTCTAAGTGGCATTAATTCAGAATGAGGAAGGGTGGGGGCGGGGGGGGGGGGTTCCCTGCTCTGATCCGCCCTTACTACCAAAGCCAGCTTTATCTTATTAAAATACAGCCCCAATCACTTAGTTCCCCGGCTCAAAAACTTTCAATGGCTCCCAATTACTTCCTAAATTAAGTATCAGCTGATGGTCCGACATCCAAGACCCTCTATTACATGACGCCATTTTTCCGTCTTGTCTGCCACCTTACAGCTACATTATTCCGCCAAATATTCCCTGCACCTCAGACATGAGCCATCCTGTCACCTCTGTGGCTCGCCATGCTGTCCCAGCCAACATGCCCGCATACCTGCTCTTCTATTAAGATCCACTCAATGCCATCTCCCCTCCAACATCTTTCCTGGTTATTCAACCAGTGATCATCTCTCATGCCTTTGAGCTGCAAAAGCACTTTCTCCCTCTTATTGAAACTATCCCTTTTGGCCTGGTACTCCTGAACTAAGCTTATACCTCTAGCCCTGAGCTAGCCTATAAACTCCCTGAAGACAGAGCTTTGACATCTGACTCATCCCATCACCTCTGCTAAGCACCCTGCACAGAATGGCTTACCTGGACCTGATAAAGCATCCTTCACCCAACTTTTCATTACAGAGGCCCTGAGTGTCAGGAGGAACAGCTTGTAGGTAAAAGAGAGGCACAGACGTTTTTGAGCAGGTGCATCACAGGATTGGAGCTCACTCTCAGAGGAGCAGGGTGGCCTACCAGAGTGGAAAGCACTAGACTGGGAGTCCAAACTCGCCTGCCACTTACCAGGTATGTAACTGCGGACAGATGACTCACCCTCTGGACCACAGGAACCTAACCCAGAATGTCTGTTTTGAGAGTAAATTAGAGGGGACGAATAAACTGCATGTCAAGTTCCAGTTTCAATGTCCTAGTGGTGGCGCCTGCAGTGACTGAGGTTACGTGGGGACGCCCGACAGAGAGCATACGACCTGTTCTCAGGATCCACCAGACTGGAAAGCTGGGGTAGCAAGGAGAGGCCATGGATTTGCCGTGACCTTCAAGGTCTAACATCACTGGATTTGGGGAGTTTTTGTGATATTCCTCTGGGAACTCAAAACCCTAAAAGTCTATGAGGTTGTTCTGGACTGAAGTGTTCCTCTGGGAGATGAAAAGGAGGGAAAGGAGGGAGGGAGGAAGACCTGATATTAAAAATCTGTCACTGTAAAACATGTGAGCATTCACGATTTTCCTCAAGAAACTACACATAAGTAAATTCATAATGGTTTTTAAAAGTTTGTACTCCTTTCATTAAAACGTTCCAGGATAAACAACAAGGTCCTACTGTATCGCACAGGGAACACTATTCAATATCCTGTGATAAACCATAATGGAAAAGAATATGAAAAATAACGTATATATATGTATAACTGAGTCACTTTGCTGTACAGCAATAATTAACACAACATTGTAATTCAACTGTACTTCAATAAAAAATAAATTAAAAAAAACACGTCCTGGCCTCTGAAAGCAAATGTGGACACAGCACAGCAGTGCCGAAGCCATTCACCAGGGCAGGTACCCCGAAGGCAGGCACAGCACAGCTCTGCCCATCCCAGCTATTGCACTTAGTATCACTCAGCCTCCTGGGCTCATTTTCTGGGGACAACAGCAATAATCGCACCCACCAGACGGGATCGCTGTGAGACTGACAGGATCCCCCGTGTGTATCACTGTGCCTGGCACATGGGCGTGCGCCATGGATATTTGCTGCTCCCATCACCACCACTATCAAGATGGTTGCCGTGCAACTGGCAGGGTACATCTGTCCTCATGTTGTTAGCGCAAAACAATCTGCTAAAGCAAAAACTAATTACACAGAACTGAGAAAGAAAAATAACGTCAGCCAGTCCCACCCATGTAAGTCTTACAAACACTTGCTGCCTTTTTTTTGTTGGTGGTGTCTGGTTCTAATGCCAGCCAAGGAACAGTTTTCACTGCCTCTTTCAATTCTGTGGTGTATCTCATGAAGCAATAGGTGTTTAGGCAAAGACACACACATGCCCAGGCTGGTATATTTAAAAGAACCGATCTGATAGAAATGAATGCCCTGTCCTTTCAGGCAGAAACAAAGCAGTTTTTCCACAGGGTGAGCTCAGACCTTGTTTAATGGAGCTTCACAGAAATAGAGCAAATTAAAATGACACTATTTCCTAACAGCTCACAGGATAAGCCAACAAAGGTGGGTCACGCCTATAAACAAGTTCAGGTCAGCCCTTGACAGTGGTAAGAAGTGGAACCAAATACCAAGGAAGTTTTTCAATCTGGAAGGCGTGACTGCCTTTATTACTCCCGACTAGCAAAGCACAAGGGCGCGCCTCTAAGGGTTTCTGCTTTTTCCAACAACTCTGTAATGCCTTGATCCGGTCTATAGCAGAAATATACCCATCAGATTATAATGCCTGAATAAAATAGACACTCAGCCCCGTGTGAATCTAATGAATAAACCAAGGGAATAGAGTTGGATATAAACAGGATCCGAAGATAAAACCAGATTTTGCATGGTGCATGTTACCAGGTTTGAAGCCCATCCTCTCAAGGCAGCTAATCTTTCACACCCTCTGGTTTGGGGCAAAATTCCCCACATTTGCTATTGAAGCAGTGGCTAAAGCAGTTGGCAGGCAGGCTGGTCCATGAGCAGCTGCCATTGCTAACAGAACTGGAGTGGCAGGAATGTCTTCACTACATTTAACGTATGGATACATATTGTTTCGTTGTTGCCACTATGAGCGGAGGACACTTACAACTTGAGCCAATAACTCTTTACAGCCAGGATGAACGTAACTACACTAGATGTTTGAACAAAGGAAATTACACTAAAGTTGGCAAAAACCAAGTTGTTCCCTGAGAGATTCAATTATATTAAAAATGTGAATGGGAAATCATCCAAGTGATTTTATTATCAGAACTTCAAAATGTTTTATTTCCTTTTCAGAAATGGATCTACAACTCCACATATCAAGAACATAGTTCAAGTTTTGACATGCACATCCTTAAGAATTCTCTTTTTTTCTTTTAAATCAGTTTGTACGCTCGTTTATAGTGAATGCTTAATTACCCATGATTCTTTTTTAAATTTTACTTATTTATTTATTTGTGGCTGATTCTTTTTTTTTTTTTTTTTTAATTTATCTATGGCTGCATTGGGTCTTCGTTGCTATGCATGGGCTTCCTCTAGTTGCAGCAAGCGGGGGCTACTCTTTGTTGTGGTGCACAGGCTTCTCATTACGGTGGCCTCTCTTGTTGCAGAGCACAGGCTCTACGCATGTGGGCTTCAGTAGTTGTGGCTCGCGGGCTCTAGAGCACAGGCTCAGTAGTTGTGGCTCACGGGCTTAGCTGCTCCGTGGCATGTGGGATCTTCCCGGACCAGGGCTTGAACCCATGTCCCCTGCATTGGCAGGCGGATTCTTAACCACTGCGCCACCAGGAAAGTCGAAGAATTCTTAATACAATAAAAAACAGATATCAATTTAATAAGGTCAGCCTTTTTAAGGTAGGCTACCAATACATTAAAAAATATATATATATAATATATGTAAAATATATATATAATATATATATATATATAAAGTACCTCAAATGTTAGCAATTAAGCAATAAACAGATAAGTTTTTCCAAAACACACAGGCAACTCAATGAAAATGGATGCTAGAAATTGGACTAATTTAATGCTTTTGTAACCTGTTTTTTTTAATTGATTTCTCTATATTTCCCTTTATTTAAAGTGCCTATTTATAGATATTTCTCTAAAAGAGATAATAAAATCAGGAGCCAACCTCCCAAAGAAAAATTTCATTCTCTATTCACGATTACCTTCTTAAGCAGTTAAAATCACTTTTGCTTCAAATCATTTGGCACCAAAACATGACAGATACACAGTGATGTTTAAAATTTCACTAACCTAATTCCAATATTTTTCACAGGACATTTTATTCCACAGTGCCGTCACGATTCAAAATAAAAGGAAGCCATTTTATTTGAAACTATCAGAATAAACCCTGCTCATTTTTCTTGGGTCTGCTCTGAATTGCAGATTGCAGAAAGTCATTTGGATACATTCTATATTTTGCAGCTATTATTAAGCAACGTAGGTTTCTTCAACAGTAGAAAGTATCACTACTCAAATGTCGAGTTTATTTTAATATGTAAAACTTTTTCTAAATATTAGTATTTCTATAATGCAAGCTCTAGAAGGGAAGTAGGAGAGATTCTTTTTGATATTCAGCAATATGGAAAGCAGGGTGCAAATGAAATCTGCCTTCTCAGCAATATTTAAATAACACTAAAAACCTGAAGCAGTGGAGTTCCTTCCCACCATCAATAATTAAATCAGTCTTCAAAGCATGCAATTTAAGTAGAAGCATCCTTGCTGCAGAGCCTTGCTGCTCCTGATCATCAAGGATCCGGCATCACCTGCACTGCCTGGGCTCTTGTCTGAAGTGGAGACTCTCAGTCCCCACCTCGGACCTGCTGAATCAGAGTCTGCATTTTCACAGGTTCCCCAGTGTGCACATGAAAGCTGAAGAAGCGCTGCTCTAGAGGAGGATGGCATTTAAAAACACAGAAAAAAGGGACCTCCCTGGTGGTCCAGTGGTTAAGACTCCACACTTCCATTTCAGGGGGCACGGGTTCGACCCCTGGTCGGAGAACTAAGATCCCGCATGCAGCACGGCAAGGCCAAAAAATTAATTAATTTTAAAAAACACACACACAGAAAACAATGTAATGAAATATCAACAGAAAAACAGTATAACTCATGAAACCAGGCCTCCCACATGTGGCAGTGATAAAATCCCAACAGTCTTACTAGAGTATCCCATTGACAAAATGTGCACACCAAAAATCAGGGGCTTGAAAATGATCCTTGACTAAAAGCCAGGGCCATCCTCAGAAAATAAGACGTGTGATTACATAAAAGTGGATAATCATTACACTTCCAAGTTTAAGGGAACCTGCAGGTTAATTCTGTAGTCTACAGATGAGAAAATTGATATGCAAGGTTACAAAGATGACTGCTGACCTGGAATTGAGTTATGATTGAATAATTCTCTATCTCTGTGTCTCAGCGCCTAAACTCAGCATGGCATCTTTGCCTCCTTCCTCTCACGTTGTATCAAAAGAAGGATCCATGTCCCTTGCATTAGCCCTTTCTATTCCCACCGGCATCTTCGTTCAGATGCTTATCACTCACTACCTAATGCAACGTACGTTCCCCCAGGTCCTCTGTTTACCCCCTCTGCAACTGAGATAACCCTACAGGTCCCTGCCCACAGTCCTCCTCAGATATCATCAGGAATCTCACCTATTCAAAACCTCACAGGATCGCATCAGGAATCTCACCTATTCAAAACCTCACAGGATCGCATTTCTTAGGCGATAAGGGAGAAATGCCCACGTCTGCCTACGCAGCCTGCAACGCAGGTAGGTCTCTCCCACCTCACCTCCCAAGATGGCCGGCAGCACCCTCTGTGCACCGGCCCACCTGCTGTAAGTATACTTCATGATACCCTGCAGATTCCTCGTTGCTCAGACTTGCCTCCTGGTCTGGAATTTGTTACTCTAACAAGGTCCCATCTCCAAAGCCAAGTCCCACCTCCTCCATGGGGCCAAAGCTCTCTGTGTCCCTGAAGAATTCATGTTCACAGACATTCACTTTTCCTTCTCCTGTCCTGTTAGTGAGTTCCGTCAGGGTAATGACTGTATTGTGAACCCTTTTAACATGACAAGCCGGTAGGTAAATACACTGGAGAGTAAGTGATGACTGGTGAAAACTGCAATGGAAGGAATTTCTTCCAAGTTGGTACCCAAAGCCACCCAACTCAAGTAAATTTCTGGATGAAGGGGGAAGAGATCGGGTAAGGATCCCTCAATGAGATTTTCTTCACAACAATGTTATATTTATAAGGGTAGTGTACCCCTCACTAATTTTCCAAACTTAGGCCTTAAAATATGCCGATGATTACAATCTAAAAGCAGCAATTAACCTTATTTTCTAAAATATCCTCTAAAATACTCAAGTGCTAGGATACCATGGTTCTCTCAGCACCTTACATGGTACCTGGTACCAAATAAGTGCTCAACAAACACTGGTTGAATCAATAGATGCGGTTTCCTTTTTTTTCATTTTTCACACAAAGAGACTCTATGAGTAAAGAACCAAAGAAACCAAATTAAAAAGGAAGATTTGAAGAGACTCAGGAAAGAATCTGCCCTAACCAGAGCTTAGCTCCTCCTACACTTCTCCTCCTCATCTTCCAAGAAGCAAATTTCATTTAATGAGGAGGCTCTTCAGTAGATGTAAATTTAAATGAAAAAACTCACCAAGCTGTGAATGACCATTATGCCAGCTGACCCAAGTAATCCTTGCCAAACACAAACAAAAATGCAGAAAATACACTGCTAATGGCTCATAAGATGGTTCCTCACTAAAGGAAAAAAAAAACAGCTATCGAAAGATTCCATATATTTTTCTCAAAGTAACATTTTCTCTATAAAGTCACTTTAAGTTCTTCTAGAACAGTAAGGAAAATATGTACAAATAAAAAACATAACTGAGAGGTCACCAATATATGGAGTAGGTATGCCTATTTATTGGCTAAGACCCACTTACACTGCATGAATAAGCATTTATGCAGATTTCAACCTTCATCCAAAAACGTATGATCTTAGTTATTTAGTGAGGATTGAATATCTTTGAGAGATGTGTACTATAGAAAAAATGTAGTAAATACTTTGCTAAAAAGCATGAGTCACTAATACACCAATTACATATCAAAGGTAGGACAGACTTTTGCAAACAGGATTATAAAAACGATCCAAAATGAGGAGTAAGAATCAAAATATTTGATGATTCAAAGATTTACTCTAAAATACTTAAGAAAGAAAATCTATTTCTACATGGTCCTCTGGCTTGTATTCTCAATAGAGAAAGGAAGCTGCACTAAATACCTTTGCAAAAACAGACACACTCAGCAGATGGAACTTGAGCTTTAAAATATGGCCTTAATGAACCCTCTTGCACTGCTGGTGGGAATGTAAATTGATACAGCCACTATGGAGAACAGTATGGAGGTTCCTTAAAAAACTAAAGATAGAACTACCATTCGACCCAGCAATCCCACTACTGGGCATATACCCTGAGAAAACCATAATTCAAAAAGAGACATGTATCACAATGTTCACTGCAGCTCTATTTACAATAGCCAGGACATGGAAGCAACCTAAGTGTCCATCGACAGATGAATGGATGAAGAAGATGTGGCATGTATATACAATGGAATATTACTCTGCCATAAAAAAGAAATGAAATTGAGTTATTTGTAGTGAGGTGGATGGACCCAGAGTCTGTCATACAGACTGAAGTAAGTCAGAAAGAGAAAAACAAATACCGCATGCTAACACACATATATGGAATCTAAAAAAAAAAAAAAAAAGGTTCTGAACAGCCTAGGGGCAGGACAGGAATAAAGACACAGACATAGAGAATGGACTTGAGGACATGGGGAGGGGGAAGGGTAAGCTGGGACGAAGTGAGAGAGTGGCATAGACATATATACACTACCAAATGTAAAATAGCTAGCTAGTGGGAAGCAGCCGCATAGCACAGGGAGATCAGCTCGGTGCTCTGTGTCCACCTAGAGGGGTGGGATAGGGACGGTGGGAGGGAGACGCAAGAGGGAGGGGATATGGGGATGTATGTGTATGTATAGCTGATTCACTTTGTCATACAGCAGAAACTAACACACCACTGTAAAGCAGTTATACTCCAATAAAGATGTTAAAAAATAAAATAAAATAAAATAAAATATGGCCTTAACGTGTTCATTTAACTAGCAAAATTACTTCTCATTCATACCTGGGCATCTAAGAGAGCAATATCTACTTACGCAGCAAATGAATTGCTGGCGGAACCAGGCGGCACACCAAAGGAGCTGACACATTCCCTTGGATTCAAAATAAAATCACCCCAGCATTTCATTTCCATCCTACCATAGCCTTATCTAATTCTTTAATTTTCTCTTTACTTTGATGAAGCTCTTAATTATAAACCAAAAAAAAATTAAAAATGCATCTATAAACTCTCTACCCTTCAACAAATAACATTTGGGTTTTACCTTAGTTATAGCATATTTAACATCATTCTAATTGTAGGGTACATTTAATTTTGTACCTTTTTTTCACTTAACCTAGCATAACCTTTTTTCACTTTGCTATAAAGTCTTTGTATACATTTAATGGCTACATATCATTTCTTCTAATGGATAAACCATGGCTTACATAACGATTTTCCTGCTGTTGGACCTTTGAAGTCATTCTGAGGATTTCAGAATTTTAATAATGCTGGCTGAATATTCTCAGGACCTTTGAAGTCATTCTGAGGATTTCAGAATTTAAATAATGCTGGCTGAATATTCTCACCCATAATTTCAATTTCCTAGGGATAAACAATTTCCCAGAGAACAATATTCCAGGAACTGAATAAAACTGATCTACATTTTTGCGGATCTTGATAATCTTGCCAAAGTGCTTTTCAAAGGAGATGTACACTTTTGCACAAGAGCACCAGCGACGTGGTGGTCCAAACGCACCAGGTCACTATGACTTTGCAGCATGGGGTATGTTATGCATTTTTTGTTTCACCAACTTAATAAGATAAATGATAATATTTTAATTTGTGAGTCTGTGAATAGTAGGTATATTCAGTGTTTTTCCATGGCTTTTTACTAGTTAGTTCTCTCCTTTGTAAATTGCCCATTTGAGTCCTTTGGCCAAGCATCCATTGGGCTCTTAATGTTCTTCTCATTAATTTGATGGAGTCAAAGTGCCCCATAAGTGCCTTGTATTTTCAGTGAGAAGCTTTCATACTAGAAGAAGAATAACAGGGACTTAATTCTATCACTGATCAGTTGGATGAATGTTCAGAAGTGAACAACACATCACTACTCCCAGGGACAGCAACCTCTGGGAAGGAAAGACTGCTTTGCTTTAAACCAGTGGCTCTCCAGTTTATTTAACACAGCTCACATTTCTCAACCATTACTACTTCCCAACAGAGAAAAAGGAAATGACAAAAATGAACTGTCACTGTACAAACAAATGGAGGGTGAAAATACACATCTACTGACATTGGGTCATGCTTGAACACCAAAGCATACCTAACTTAAATTCTCATTATTAAAAAATTATAATCCCCCAATGCTGCTGATAATAAAGCGTATCGCTACACCCTGTAGATCTGGCCAAAGAATTCACAGCAAACCGCATGGCATCACCTTTTATGCAGGGCTTCTAAGATCAAGGCTAAGGTTAAGACAAAATTATCCCTGAAAATTATGTAAATAGACTACACAGTACAGCAAGTATATGGGTTTCTGAGTATTGCATTTTCTCCCACAAAGGCCAATGCTGCCAGTTTTTCCTGTAGTGTTGGAAGAGACTGCCATTTCTTTGGTTGAACACCAGAAGTCTGGTAAACACAAGTCTGACTTGTTTAGCAGAATGTTGCATGGAAAAAATATATATATATTGTTAATTATTTTTAAGCAAATATTTATAGTTAAATTAGCATAAGTTAAATGTACATGACACAATGCCACTGTAAATTGATAACAATGACACCAAATGAACTAATTTATAATTTAAAAGCAAAAAAAAAAGCAGCCACTGAAAACCACAACCAACTCAAAGACCACACTGATCTTATACTGATAAAACTTCCTTCTCAAGTTTTATTACTTGAATTGAAATCACCTGCATGTACATACCTGTCGCTGTTTTGCAACCTTGCCAAGTACTAAGTGACATCCACACTTTAAAATACTGAACTCAAATCTCACACTAATTTTTCATTTACAGATGACAAATTTCAGCAACTCTTAAATTTTTACTTAGTTTTTTAAAAATGAAAGTATATGAAATGGAAGAACCCACGATCTGCATTGTCAGAAATTATGCTTTGAACATCACTGCTTTTAAAGACAAGTGCCAACCAGATAAAGAAAATGTACTTTGAGGGAAAAAGAGAAGGAATTTTTTTAAACTTCAAAATCCCTTTCTTCTGGAGACGGATACAACATAGAAAGAAGTAGCATAGTACCCAGTTGTTCAAGATTATGTGACAGAGAACCTGCTCAAAATACAGCAGTACTCTAACCTTTATGTGCTATTAGACCAAGACTGACCAGCAAAAAGAACACATTTCTTTGCAGGATCAAGACTGGACAGACAATGGAATGCAAGTCTGCCAGTTAAAGGTACCCTTTGTTCAGAAAACATATTACAAGAGGAAATGCTGGATGTACTTGCGGGAGTATGAAGAAATTTGGATGCAAATAAGAGGGAAGCAAAATAGACAAAGCACTGCTATGAGCATTTGCCACTTACCAGAGAAACCAAGTTTTATATATATAAAATATGTATAACTTTCTTATTTTTAACCACAAATTTGCACAGACTCCAAGTACCATTCTAGAATTTTAAGAGCATCTCATAAGAACTCTTGACCTGCCTCTGAAGAAGCAGTAAGAGAAGCTATCATCCTCAGTTTCATTCTTTGTAATTAATAACACTTTGTTCTTCAACAAAATAAATGTAGTTCATTGTAGAAATGTTGGAAAAGTATGAAGAAAATCAAATTCACCCATAATTTGGACCAAACAGGAGCTCATTAGTCAGGCAGTCAAGAGCCCTGGAAGAAAGTGAGAATCCAGTTTTGAAACTAGTAACAACAAGACAAGGGAATAAGAAGCACAGCAGCAGATACCATCTCTAGACCTAATTTTGAAAACTCCAAGAAAAAGGACCTACTAAAAGGACATTACTCCTACTCCTCTTTTAGGTGAGTAATGTCCTACTAAAAGGACATTACTCACCTAAAAGAGATCACTGGTTTTGCAGCTCTGGGGACACTAAAGCATGACAATCTGAGAAAGATAACACAGCATTATGCAAAGCAATTCATCTAACTGGGTAGTTCAGTTTTTAAAACAGCATATCTAAAAACTGGAGGGGGGACTTCCCTGCTGGTGCAGTGGTTAAGAATCCGCCTACCAATGCAGGGGACACGGGTTCGATCCCTGGTCCAGGAAGATCCCACATGTTGTGGAGCAACTAAGCTTGTGTACCACAACTACTGAGCCTGCGCTCTAGAGCCCGCGAGCCACAACTACTGAAGCCCGTGCGCCTAGAGCCCGTGCTCCGCGACAAGAGAAGCCACCGCAATAAGAAGCCCACGCACCGCAACGAAGACCCAACGCAGCCAAAAATAAATTAATTAATTAATTTAATTTAATGCTTAAAAAAAATTAAAAAAAAAAAAAAAACTGGAGGGGCAGGCACATGGCCAAGGAGGAAACAGAAATGTGGTATGAACCACAAAGAACTCTGTCAGGAAGATAAACCCAAGAATTAGCTGAAGTGCAGGAACAATTTTCTTTTAAGTAACTAAAGGAGGAAATTAAGGTTCTAAGCTATATTTGGAGCACAGAACAGACAGGCTACAGTGTGGAGAACGTAGGCTACTACTAACCAATTGTATTTCTTCCTGGTCTTTTATAACAGAAGAATTTCAAGCTAGAGAAGGAACAACACGGAGCAGAAAACCAGCAGCCTCTCTCTCCCTCCAAAAAAAATTAAAAATGAGAACATTTCCAAAGCATTTTCAGTAATTTCGTGTAATTTCCCCCACTTTAGAACCTTCAAATGCTCATGGAGGCAGGTACAAATTCCTCTGCTTGACTATAAGCCCCTTCCCTCCAAGGTCAGTCCCTCTCCCCCTGGTGGCCTCACCCAAATCCACTTTCAACGTCACCTTCTCTGGATGGGCTCTTACTTGCCATCAGCCTGGGAAGAGCGAAGGTGACCCTCCCTGGGTTCCCACGACATGTGGTGCTTGGGTGTCTACCCCATTTCCCACCCTGCTGCCGCTGTTTCCCACGGGACTGGGGGCTCTGAGAGGGCATCTCCACATCACTAGCACCACAAACGCAGTAAGAGATGCTCATTTCTTAATTAATCAACTAATGACTGATTCTCTGAAGAATGGTCATGGGACCAGGAAAGAGATCAGAAGATTAAGATGAGCAGTGCTGTCTCCCCAAGGATGCAGGAGACCAGTTAGGCTCTGAGTTAGAGCTTTATCCTCCAACATCCTTCCACGGGAGGGAGTGCCGTGCCCTTCAAAAATAAGAAAAAAGAAAAAGCTGCAACTCAGTGGTTGAGTAACTTGTCTGAGGTCCCACAGCTAAGAAATGGTTCCAAACCCCATACCCACATGCCTCCAAAGCTTCTCCCTTCTCCCTCGGATGGAGCTGGGGGAGGGGAGGAGGAGCAGCGGATTCCAGTAAACTCTGAGCATCAGCCAGGGACACCGTGACCTACCCTGGGACCGCTTGGGCCGCATTCATGAAACTAGCCTCGTTTTTTATACTATGGTTGCCAAATGTCAACCAAGTATTGTTTAAATTTCCCAAATTGTTATTATTATATTAGATGGTGAAACTGTGAATGGATGGTAAATGTCCTTGGGTGTTGAACCTGGTCAAAACCACACGTGTGGCACTTTGGACCGTACTTGTAAGCCGGTGGGGTCTCCAGGTGTCCCCCGGAAGTGGGCAGCGAGGGAGGGAGAGAGCACCAGGTGACCTCCAGGTCTGACTCTGCACCCCTCAGCCAAGGACAAACGTAAGACAGCAGCTGGTTCAGATCCACGTGTCTGGCAAGTAGTAATATCTCTGTGCTGCCTCAACCTCATGTTGGGTTCTTAGCTTCTAGACCTGGGTATCACAGATGAAGGGGAAATGACTCGCCTGTCTTGCTGAACAACAAGCAACGTGAACTGCCAAGGGTGAAAAAGAAGCAGGTATCAGGCCAACAGAGCTTTTCCAGGAAGAGTTTTTAACACTTAGAACCGGCTGCCGTGAATGGCACTGAGTGCGTCGCCACAGGCGCGATCCCCAGGCAAACATCTGGTGAAGAACATGTCTACACTGCTCAGAAGGCTTTCATATTTAAAAGCGACTTCTTAGGATCTGTACTGCCCTACATCCTATTCTACCAATTACATGTGGAATTGTACGTATGCTGAACCGAAATAAATGTCAAATCATATTTTTAATGAAGAGCTTGCTGTTCAAAAGACCTAGTGTGATTTTCCTCTTAGTGCGTCCTTGGTAAAAATGCCATCTATGTTTGGCCCATCACATTTCCTTAAAGTGAGGCAGGTAAACCAGCATTTTTGCTCACAAGGGATGGCCAAATAACAGCTAATTGACAAAGATGTCGGATTCTGACTTAGAGTAACCTAGCGTCCTACAGCATAGACAGTAAACGTAATCAATCCACATCGATATGTATAAAGTTACAGCCACCACCCATATAAAATAAAGCAACTATGCGGAAATCAACCGTTCCTGAATTTGCTACAAGAACCCACTGGATTCACTCCTTCTATGAAGTGACGTGCAGACAGTGCAAGCAGCAGGAGACACTCACTTGTTGTAACATTTCAATCATGTGTCATGTAAAACTGCAAATACTACCCAGATGAGATTCACACGTGAAAAAATCCAACACAGCTCTCTCACTTGGCACTTTCGGGAAGATGTGCCCATTTCAGAGAAACTCGTATACACGGGCAAATTCCTCGGTGGTTTTCTTGGGTCCCTTGTAGCTGAGGATCCATATGCTTAGAAATCAGCGAACGATGACACTGATGCCACCGAGTGACACATGGAATCAGCATTCCCCATCACACTCTCCATGTCTTCTCTCCATTATTTTCTTGGCACAGGAGATGCCTTACACCTGCTGGTTATCCCCACGGAAACACTGTGAAGTTCATTTTGACTCTGCGTCTTTTATGTGAATGGTTTTAAAGTTGCTGATACATATTTTATAAAATATTTATTTTGCCCTTGACCTAACCTAACCTTAAAAACCAATCACCAGATACGTCCCTGGTTTTCCATTTCTTCCCCCAGACCCAGATGCTATTCAACAATGGAAGCGTGGGTACGATTTGTCATGCGCTTTGAAGGTATTCTCTGTAAGTCCAAGAACTGGTTTATGGGAGAACTCTTGGTCAACAGCCTTCTCAATACATCTTTGGAATGATGTAGACTACAGGATAACAATTTACATGATAAGGTACACAAGCATTTCCCTTGCACAAGTAATAAAATTTTATGGCATTTTTTTTTTCTGGGGATAAACATCTAATTATTACAAGCCTGTAATCAGAAAGAGGTCATATGAGTACTATCCTAAAGAATTATATCTTGGAGGTCATCAAGAATCACAATAGGAGGAAATCCTGCTCTGCTGTTAAAACTCTACTGGGATTCATTAATAAAATCATTACTAAGTGGAAACGGAGTTGTCTTTGGTCTCCTGCCTATTTTATCCCCAGGGACAACAGCACGCCCCTTCTTTCCTCCTGCCACAGTTTTCACAGAAGCAGTTATTTTTAAAAATGAAAACGGGAAGAGCTGCAATTCAGAATTGCTGTTATTTTTCTGTTCTGTTTCTCTGGGTAAAACAGGACTTCTAAATTAACAAAGAACAATAATCAGTGCAGACGAGACGTACAGTACGCTGTAATAAGGAAATACCGAAAACCAACCCTCGGAATGCTACACAGTAAAAGGAGCTGAAACTCAACGTTAAGGCTAAATTGCAAGATATTACTTCACACAGCTGTGAGGGGAAACATAAAAGCAACTGGGGATTTCCTGTATTTGAAGGGAAGTACTTCCGCTTTCTCTGTACTTTGCTTGAACCTGGGGGGCAGATGACTTTCGCATCCCAAGCTTTCCAGTTCCAGCACAGCGTCCAAGCTCTGCCCCTCCGGGGACCTGGGGCACCCCTCCCCGACCAGCCCCCAGAGCGCCCACATGCGCAGAGGCTCACAGGAGCATCAGTCTAGGAATCTGGGTGATGCCGAGCGTCTCCGAGAGGCTGCACGCCTGCAGATGCTGTGGGTCGGGGTAGCAGAGACGCCCTCTGTGCTATTTCCCTCGCCCCTCTGACCCCGACCTCAGGCTCTGGATGAGCTGCAGTACTTCGCTAGGGAAACTGGTATTTCCTGTCTGCTCTCCAGTCACTTCCTATTCTTTTTTATTGGTTTCTGGTGGTTTCCATATTCAGAAAAAAAAAAAAGAGCAGAATAAAGAGGCCCACCAGATTTCGGCTTTCTTTCAGGGCTAGTACTTGATGCAAAAGGAAAACAGGCGAAAACCTCTCAAATGAAGAGTCTGGTGGTGTTTTTAGGAAAAGGTTAGTATGATCCTGTAATAGAATGTTTAAACAAAGTTGGATCTGATTCTCTAAATACACCATGCCTTCTCCTATAAGGCATTTAACTTCAGTTATTTGAATAAACAAGGGTTTCTTGGAGGAGAAGTGTGGGGAGGGGAGTCAGACACAAATTAATTTCTCAGCAAGGTCCATACTCACAAAATGTAAAGGAAACAAAGCATCACCGCTGGCCTGGAGCTCACAGTTCTGTTGGGGGCAGCCAGCTCCTGGACCAGGGGAGCATATGAGCCACACTGCACACCCGGGACTGAAGTGCATGGTCCCAGCGATCACAAGACAGCAGTGGAGATGTTTTTGAACTTTTTAGAAAAACAAAACTGTATAATTAATGGAATTCTCTCTTCACAGCGCTTAAGCACTCTAAAAGTTGATGCCTAAATCTGGCACCTACTGAGAAATTGTGACACGCCTGCTATACTTTTTAGATATTTTTAACTTGTAAAGAGAACAGAGTAAGGGAATACACCCTGACTCCACTATTACCATATAATTTTCCCTCATATATCATCCCAACTAGCTTCTGGACCCAGCTGCATCATAGCAGAAGCCTCCAACAAATTACGGAGGCCCGATTTAAGGCCAGGGTGTAACCCAAACCCATTCTGATCAAGCAGCGTGAGAAGACCTGCCTGTGTGCTCACGGAAGATCCCAAGAAGTGGTAGCGGAGCAGAGGCTACACCCAGCCTCCTCCACTGAGCGCTGGAGAAAAGTTTTAGAAAGGCTACCATGGAATCTTGACGGAGGACCCCAACACCCTCCAAGAGAGCCAGAGGTGCTCAACCAACCCTGGGGCACACAGGAAGGTCTTCCTTGAGGAGCTCCATCTTTCATAACCTCCAGTGTTGAGATGAGCCCTACACATCTGCTCCTTTTAATTACCTGCAATTCTAACAATGACATCAACACACTTAATATCTGGCCACCCCACTTCTGGCTGCTCAGAAGACCTGCAGTACTAGGAATTATCGCCCCAACACGTCAGTGCTGTCACCTTTATCCAAGGAATTACAAAGGTTAACTTGGTTTCCCCCTACATGACAGCTTTATTCCAAGGAGGACTTAAAGTAAGCATTTAAATTTCATTTAGCTTAAAACATTTTTAAAATACCACCTTTGTCAGTGTGCTAAAACTTACGATTTGATGGATTAAGTTGAATTTATTTTAATCCAAGGGACAATAGTTAAAAAGCTTTAATTTGGGACTGATGTAACTCCCATCTAGAAATTTCAGTTTTTAAATATTCTCTCTAACGTACATTTACTTGAACTTTTAGATATTTGATTGATATCAACTTTTTATGTAGAGTAATTGCCTCAGGGTGCATATTATTTAAGACTATAATAAGTCTTCCAGGACATTTAAAATAAAAGCAAGAGAGTATATAGTTTTAGTTTATCACAAACAAACAACCACATTATAAAAATTTTGGAATAAAAAAAAGGGGAAACCACCATATTTCATCACTCTAAAACAAACTGTTATTGGTTTAATATGTTTCCAAATCATCTAATGCATTCCTTTAACTACTTGGAAGCATGCTATATATAAAATGTGCATCTTATAAGTGGTTTCTGAAACTGCTACAGTTTTTGTAACCATCATTCTAATATTTAAAGTAAGTATTCTAAAAAGTTAATAGTAGTCCAAGCCATACAATATAAATAGCAAGATATAAAAATTAAGGGGGCAGTTCCCTGGCGATCCAGTGGTTAGGACTTGGCGCTTTCACTGCCAGGGCCTGGGTTCAATCCCTCATCAGGTAACTAAGATCCCACGAGCGGTGCGGCACAGCCAGAAACAAACAAATAAATAAATAATAAATAATACAAACTAAGGGAAGAAAACGCTAGTTCCCTGTGAGATGGCAGGAGAAAAGGACTCAAGTGTTTTAGCATGTTTCACTTTGTCCAATGAAGATCTGGATACTAACAAAAGAGCAGGTCTAAGTGGAGATGAGCATTCTCCTGGTATTTTCAAATGTACTTTTTTTTTTTTAATTTATTTTTGGACTGCATCGGGTCTTAGTTGCGGCACGTGTGCTCTTCATTGTAGTGCGCGGCCTTCTCTCTAGTTGCGGCGTGTGGGCTCAGTAGTTGCGGTGCACGGGCTTAGTTGCCCCACGGCATGTAGGATCTTAGTTTTCTGACCAGGGATTGAACCGGTGATCCCTGCATTGCATTGCAAGACAGATTCTTAACCACCGGACCACCAGGGAAGTCCCTCAAATGTACTTTTTTAAAGATTTTCTTCCCTTTTCTTTTTCTGTCTCTCCTATCTAATCTTGTGGAACTGGGAATGCATCCTGAACTTTCCCACACAGTCAAGTGGGAACATAACTGTTCATGAGCATTGAAACCCTCTTATTAAAAGCATTACAATTGTAATAATTCCTAGTATTCATTCCTCTCCATCTTCACATCAATGTCCTCTCTGAAAAGCTGGTGCCAGAAATCCAATCACCAACTAAGCTTCCTCACAGCCTTAGAATTGCTGGAAATGGTTAAAGTGGACACTGGAATTTATTTAAATTCATTTATAGGAATATTAAAGTGTTTCATACTAGAAGATAATGGCTAGAGCTTCATAAAAATGCTGTTAATCTTTCAGTCCACGCAGCAAAGCTACCTGGGATGTTAGGTTACATTTTTACTTAAATACACAAAAGAGGAATGATTTTATCCTTTTAAAAATGAATGGTTTTTCAAATCTCAAATGACCTCAGTCTCCAAAAACTTGCACAAGTATCACATAGTTATGTTTTGAGACCCCAGACAACTAAATCCATGATTTTTAACAGGTTTCTCCTTATTTCCTTAATTCTGCACTTTGAAATCCATACTCCGATAGCAGCCTGGGATAATCCAACTGACTCTGGCAACTATTTTTGGTTCTGGCCATAGCTCTGACCCATAATCACTGACTAAACACGGCCAAGTGATGGCAGAGCATTCGATGCTGGAAGAGCCCAAGTCAACAAACAACACCCCACTGGTCTGAGCGGTGTGAGCCTCGCAAGGGAAGGGCAAGTGGGCTACGAGGGGATGGCAGACGTCCTCTGACAGTCTGAAAGGCACTGCAACCGCCACTGCCACCCGGGAGGACTGGCCAGCAGTTTTATGAATGGCAGTGAGAAGTAACTACAGTCAGAGGCATCTCGTTACATCTAGGGATTATAAAGGAAAGAGGCACCTGCCAGGGTCTGACGGCGCAGGACAGCCGATCCAACCCCATTCAGATAACACGCCCGAAAGATCCGCCTAAAATCTACCCATTTCTGACACTCACTGCCACATTAAAAACTTAAAAATGGGTTTTAGGGTCCTATGTCTATTTCTTTTCCAATACGTACGCATAAATTTGTTTTCAGAAGTTCAAAAATGTCACGCAGACTTCAGTGAAAAAGCGACTACTGTGCATAATTACTTCAGGGGGTTCAAACACCCAAAAGTGGGACACCCAGCTGCAAGGCTTGTAAAAAGCTCTCAAAAGCAGTTAGTCTAAAAACTAGCACCACATCCATCTCAGAGTCAAGTAACTGAAAAACTACTGGGTCTTTCCCAACTTTTTCAATCCTAGGAAACTTAACACAAATCCTTATAAATCTGTTACACACCTCAAGAATACAAAGATAAAACCCAGTTCATATGAAGAGTACTGAAGCGGTACAGACTAATCCAAACGCAAGAGTAACAAGCACACATTCTTCCCATATCATGGGAAGACGTGACACACTCAAAAGAAACGGATGAAACATTTATAATTCCAGCAGCAGAATCTGAACAGAAGACGGAGTGTTGCTCAGATAACTCACCTCAGTGAGAAGGTGAGTGGGCAGATAAGAATTGTCAGGGAACTTCTAAGACCAGATGTGCTTTACAACTGATCTAAGTAAGGTCTGGGAGCAGGTGAGCAGCAGGATGAACAATCGTGCAGATACTTGGCATGTTTGTATCTCAGGCAAGATAGAAGGAATCCTTGAAGACCACAGAGGCAAAGGAAACGTGTAAGTCTTAAAGTGGAGAAAAGACAGACTTCACAGCCATAACCCAGTCAGGCTAGCAGGAAAGTTGTAGAAAATGTCATCCCACACCCAAAGCACAGGGCAGAGGGGCACCTGACGTGCACTGACTAAGCACCGCAGGGGGGCCGTGTGGAAGGGTGGGAAATTATCTACACACAAGGACACCTTCGCATTCCACTCACATAGCATCCTCAGGAGAAAAAGCTGCTTTGGTTTGTTTTATTTTTTTAATATGAAACATTGGTTGTCAAACTGTTTTACACAGAATCCCAGTTCGGAGAAGCACTTCGTGTGTCTCCCTGAAAGAGGGGGACGAGTTGCTGTGGTTACCTCTCATCTCCCAAGCCACCGCCCTGCTCCAGTAACATGGAAGAATCTAAACCCTGCACATAAGATCAGTCACCTCCTCCACAACGACCAAGCACCAGATGCCTACAGCAGACAAGCTCATGGACACACCCTTTACATACGTGTCTCTCATTCAATCTGCAAAGAGAAGGTGCAGGTATTACAGCCCAGCTAACAGACGATCAAAATGAGGCTGCAGACCTCATTCCTGGGCCCAGGGGCCCACAGCTGTGAGTGTGAGTGTGTCACCCACTGACCCAGGAGGTCTCCCTGGCAGAGGCGGGAAGAACCTCCCAGGCTGGCCATGTGTGCACTGGCACAACTTCTGGAGAGCAAACTGGCAAAATGCATAAACTGAGAGCCTTAAAAAAGTTCATGACTTGCTACCCCCAAAAAACTTATACACCTAATTTAAATAAATAATCCAAACCATAGGCCAAATTTTATGCGCTGATTGTTACAATATTTTTAAATGGTGAAAAATAGGGCAACGAATTTCCAACACTAGGCAAATAGTTAGATAAATATATATCCACACAGTGAAATACTATATAGCCTTTAAAATTTATTATGACAATTTTTAAAAGACAAGGGGGGCTTCCCTGGTGGCGCAGTGGTTGAGAATCTGCCTGCCAATGCCGGGGACATGGGTTCGAGCCCTGGTCTGGGAGGATCCCACATGCCGCGGAGCGACTGGGCCCGTGAGCCACAACTGCTGAGCCTGCGCGTCTGGAGCCTGTTCTCCCCAACAACAGAGGCCGCGATAGTGAGAGGCCCGCGCACCGCGATGAAGAGTGGCCCCCGCTCACCGGAACTGGAGAAAGCCCTCACACAGAAACGAAGACCCAACACAGCCAAAAATAAATAAATAAATAAATTTAAAAGACAAGGGAAGGACTTCCCTGGCGGTCCAGTGGTTAAGACTCCGCTCTTCCACTGCAGGGGGCGCGGGTTCGATCCCTAGTCAGGAAACTAAGATCCCACATGCCGTACAGCGCAGCCAAAAAAAAAAGATATGGGAAAATGTGAACACATCAAGTAAACGAAGAAGGAACAATCATACATCATGATTTCAACTGTTTTTAAAAAGCATCTGTATTTACATACACACAAACACACAGAAATTCAGACTGGAAAGAAATACTCAAATTTTAGATTATTCTGGCGAGACTGTAGGTGACTTATTATGTTCTACAAAATCATCTGCATATTCCAAATTCCCTATAATAAGTATTTATGCTCTTGTAAACAATTAATGCTTAACATTTTTCAAGAAAACATTCATCACACCCGCTCAAACCAGCACCTCTGAGGAAGAATCCTGCATTCCCAGAAGCTGAACCATGAGCTACAGAGAGATCTCATCTGCAGAGGCAGATTGTCTCAAACACTCTGCAGCTTGGGTTGGGATAAAACTTGTCATATTCCTGGTTAATTATTGATGAATCTGGAAATTGCCTCATTTATTAAAGACTTATGTGCTTCCAAAGGCACAGCAACACACTCTGAAGCCTGTAATCTGGTGTGAGCAAGCAGTTTCTGGACTGTAATAGGATTACTTGTGGTGCTCTCATTCAAAGGCCAAAATCCAATAAAATAAATTGTAGAGTGTTTGTTTAAATAACACACTTGTGCATTGTCTTCCACTTCCTCTGCCGGCACTAATTTACCAATCAGTCAGATCCCCAAGGAGGCAGACACAGTAATGATGCTGACGCATGAACAAGGGGGGAGAAGATGCTGAAAGGGCTTCACAGGCGAGAGCACAGAGCACCCACACAGGTGAGCTGAGCGGCAGAGACGGGCCTCAGAGGCTCCGCGCGGTGCAGAACCAGCGTGCGTGCGATGCAGCACTTGCACGTAAATGAGAGGTTTGCAAATGAAGCAGGAAAAATCAAGTTACAGCTGAGTTAATACAAACAAACTGAAAAAAAAAAAATGAAGCTTTCTGTAAATTGGTTTCTAAATATTCCAGCAATGTACCCCAGTATAAATGGATTTTTAAAGATTTAATGAACCATACAAAAACTGACTGCATTTCTTTTTTTTTTTTTTCTAGTTAGAAACCTACTACAATTTTTTTTATAGCTACTTTATTTATTTATTTATTTTATTTTTGGCTGTGTTGGGTCTTAGGTTCGTGCGAGGGCTTTCTCTAGTTGCGGCAAGTGGGGGCCACTCTTCATCGCGGTGCGGGGACCGCTCTTCATCGCGGTGCGCGGGCCTTTCACTATCGCGGCCCCTCCCGTTGCGGGGCACAGGCTCCAGACGCGCAGGCTCAGTAGTTGTGGCTCACGGGCCCAGCTGCTCCGTGGCATGTGGGATCTTCCCAGACCAGGGCTCGAACCGGTGTCCCCTGCATTAGCAGGCAGATTTTCAACCACTGCGCCACCAGGGAAGCCCCCTGACTGCATTTCTTTTATTCCCTGGGAGACACCAAAAGCCAGCCTAGGACTGTAAACTAAGTCCTGTGTCTTTCACTAGAGAACTCAGTGCAGTTACCACCCTCCATCCCAGCCTCCCGCACGGACACACATACGTTGTGCTCACAGATACACGGACACACGTGGACACAGGCCACACACAGACGCACACACTGTGGTTGATAGCTTGAGAGCATCATAAAATAGAAAATCATCCCACTGGGAGAAAGAAAGCAAACTGAGGGCCTAACATCTCTAACACGCTCTTCCTCGGTTCAGTTACACAACACAAAATACAAAACACAATTTTTTTCCTTGATGACCATTCCTAAATCCAGCCACACGGACACTGTCACTTTGCAGTCTCCTGCACCTCTGAGTGAGCAGTTGTCACGCAGGAGACCACCTGCCAGGCCAGAGTACCCTGAGCTCAGCCTGGGCGGCCCTGACACCCCGAACCAATGCCCGCCAAGCCCCCGAGCCCCCGAGCCCCCGAGCCCCCGAGCCCACCGTGGGCCGCAGCCTGCACCCCGGAGCAGGGACAGGGGCCGGCACCCCCCTCGGGAAGGTGGGCCGGGAGCCCAGTGGGGCTCCAGCCTTCCTGGGAAGAGACGGGACTGAGGGACGGGTCAGCGCACTTCATCCTTCACCTCACCCCGTCAGGGGCCCTCGGCACCTCCCGGGAAGCCGGCACTCTGACCTGACCGAGACTCACTCAAGGGCAGCAGATCCAAGCTGCCCTGGGCTACACGTGGACTGCTCCTTCACCTCCTGCTTTGGCAGCTTCGTCTAACTGCCCCTGACCCATCCATCATCCAACTGCCCCTGACCCATCATCTAGCTGCCCCTGACCCATCTCTAACAGCCCCGACCCATCATCTAACTGCCCCTGACCCATCACGTAAATGTCCCGATCCACGGAAGGTGCCTGTGCACCACTCACTCTGCATGGACCTCCTGCTCTGCCCAACACTGAGGCTGAGGAGATCGGTGATGACAGAACGGAGTCCGGAAGGTCTTGCCAATTCTCCCAAGTAAGGAAAGATGAACATTTCAAATACCCAGCTCAGGCTGCCAGCTCACTTTCCTCACTCGATTCAAAAATTGTCATTAATACAGCAGCACCTGTTCTCCCACTATCAGTGCTTCACAGACTCCACTCCTCAGAGCAAAGCAAATGCAAAAAAACACATCTTAATATTCATTCAGGTTTAATTATTTAAAAAAAAAAAAAAAAGTGGCTCCTTCCGCCAGAGGAATATTTCTTAATTACCTCCAGCTTTAGTCATAGTTGTCGTGCAGTTTCCAAGGACCCTGTTTTTCCACAAAGGACACACTTCCCCCTCTTTTATCCACTTTATGGAAAAGTCATCCACCCCCTGGAACATGCATATCCACCCGTAATCTTTATGGTGACATCTGAGCGCAGTAAATCCAGCGTGTCAAGCCACAGCTGTCAGCAGGGGAGGGTGGACAGCACCACGGATTCCTCGTGGAGGTGGGCTGCTGGAACCAGCACCACAATGCAGAAGGAACATGCAAGAAATCCTTCTTGATGGCGTCAGCGTATGGTCTCTTAAAAGTGCATCCTCTTCTAATTATTCACAAGTAATAAAACATGTAATAGGGACTTCCCTGGTGGCACAGTGGTTGAGAATCCGCCTGCCAATGCAGGGGACATGGGTTCGAGCCCTGGTCCGGGAAGATCCCACATGCCGTGGAGCAACTAAGCCTGTGCACCACAACTACTGAGCCTGCGCTCTAGAGCCCGCGAGCCACAACTACTGAGCCCATGAGCCACAACTACTGAGCCCGCGTGCTGCAACCATTGAAGCCCGCGCGCCTAGAGCCCGTGCTCCACAACAAGAGAAGCCACCACAATGAGAAGCCCGCGCACTGCAACGAAGAGTAGCCCCGGCTCTCTGCAACTAGAGAAAGCCCACGCGCAACAAAGAAGACCCATGGCAGCCAAAAATAAATAAATACATAAATTTTTTTTTAATGTAATAACAGTTGAAATTATTGGGGTAACTTCCTTTCAAAAAGAACATGTTTGCATTAGTTATGTTTTATAGCCCTGTAACTCGATGTGTCTATTTTTGGATCTCTCTGGGTTTGGGGGGTGGGGGGAGGACACCTTTGGGGTCGTGCCTAGGGCCATGGCAGAGATGGCCCCGCAGGGCCCGGGCAGTTGCACGTGGTGCCAGGCAAGGAGAAGCCGAGGCCGGGGCAGAGCCTTGATGCCCCCTGGGGGTGTGGGAGGGAGACTGTCCTGGGGCAACGGGGAGCCCCTAAATCTATCAGAGCAGAAAGGCACAGCTTACAGCTCTGGCAACAGTACAGAGGAAACAATGGGAGGACCAAGGTGAGAGGGGAAACGAAGGCAAGAGGACTCCAGGCCAGGGAACTGGGAAACAGCACAACTTTGGGGAAACATGAGAGTCCGTTCTGTCATGACGGGCAGAGCGAAGCGAGGTGGTGAGAGATCAAGGCGAAAGGCAGGCAGGGGGCCTTTTTCAGGCCGATATATGTTGTTTTTACCTGGGAGGCCCTGCTGACCCCATGGACTTCCCTGTGCTGGAGAGTGTTGTGATGAAAGCTGTCCTTGGGGAGTTTCCCTGCTGGGAACATGCAGGGTGGGTCACCGCACATGGGGGGCGCGGAGGTCATGAACCAGGAGATGCTCTTAACAAGTGGTGGCTGGAGAGCTTTATTCCCAAAGCCTGATACCTATCAATTATATGTAAAGCGTCTCATTTTAAGCAAAACCGAATGAATGTAAGCAATACCACATTTAGATCATTATGGTGGAGCTGCATATTACCCAAAGGTTAGGCACTCAACAGCATGAATGAAATGAGCTTAACATATCGTTACACCACCCTTGAAAACTCCATTTAATCGCCCATAATCACAAGGAGAGGCTCCCACGATGGGAGGACTCAGGAATGGACACCACAGGGGACAAGGGTCTCCCACTTCCAAGGCCACACTCAGTCCACAACACACACTCACGAGGGGACAGCCACCTTCACCTCATCTACTGTCTGCCTGTCTCTGCTGAGCACAGAGAATTTAACTCGTTCTAATGAATAACACCCCAGTGATGCAATACCCATAAGCTTCCACCCCCAAAAAATCCACATTAGAAAAATAACTAACTCTTTTTTAAACATGACACTTTTTGGCAAACAGCATATAATTCAAAATATTACCAGTTGTTCAAAAGCCAGTTTCCACCATTTTCCAGAATCCTATCTAAGAAAGGTAAACTCATACTCAAGTTCTAATCATTATGTGGAACATTGGAAGAGCTGCATTCTGAATACTGTTCATTAGCAGACTGATGGAATTACTTCATTTCCTCATCGGCACATGAACTTGAGGGTATATGGCTAATTTATCTCACAGGACGTTCCAGTAAAGGAATCATGAGTGGCCCAGCCACTTTGAACCTCTTAGAGAAGATGCCACATAAACCTAAGGTGTTATTATCATTATCTCTTTCTGCAGTACAGCCTGGAAAAGCTGTCAGGTCTTTGGACTCATGAAGTAAGAACTCCAACTACTTCTTAGGTTTACAGCCTTGAAGGCTCAGGACATACATTTTATTACTGTGCCCAGATCAAGAAAAGGAAAATTTTAAAACATGACACAAAACAATAAAAAGACTAAATGTTTGATGTTACATGCAACACACACACACACACACCTACACTGACAGCAGAATAAAGATGGTCACAAGTTCACAAGTTCCTGGACACTCCTGGCTTTGAGAAGTGCAGCCAGCATCCCCTGCCCAGGAATCTGGGCTGCTTAGTGACCGGTTTGGCACAGAGAAGACAGGGATAATGATTCTGTGCTGGCTTCCAGGTCTAGGTCTTTAGAGAGTGACAGCTTCCTCTCCTGACTCCAAGAGCCCTGAGCCCTCCATGCTGGAGACGAAATGACAAGATGCTCTGGTCAACAGTCCCAGTGAACCCCAAGCTTCTACCACCCCCAGCAGCACCAGACATGTGAATGTAACCATCTAGGTCCCCCCAGACCAGATCACCTGCCAGCTGAATACCGCTGAGTAACCCCAAGTGAAGCAGAAGAACCACTGGGCTGAGCCCTGCCCAAACCCTGACCCACTAAATCATGAGACATAATTAGTTGTTGATTTAAGCCATGAAGTTCTGGGTGGTTTGTTAAACAGCAATACCTAGACAAACAAATTTTCAAGCAACATTTTTACTAACCAACTTATGGTTCAGTGGTATTTGAAACTGCTGAATAAGAAAAACATTCTCACATGGGCACGGCTCCCAGACACATTACGCCTTTAACTAAAGTAATTTCTAACAGGTCTGTAAAATTCAGTACTGGTAAGTTCTTATAACTGCAGCATCTTTGAAGACAATGTTTTAAATGTTATTACCGAGAACTGCACTTTGCAGCTCTGAAAGCTCCCTTGCGGAAATGATGTCCTGTCTTAATCACCTCTTGCCAGTGAGCCCTGTGCTGGGTCTTTCCTGCACCGCAACACGGGAGCTCAGCCCTACGTGCAAACGATCCAAATGAAGGTCGGCTGGCAAATTCCATGTGAAGAATGACAGCTGGGTGCTCCCCTGGTAGCGCAGTGGTTAAGAATCCGCCTGCCAACGCAGGGTACACGGGTTCGAGCCCTGGTCCGGGAAGATCCCACATGCCACGGAGCAACTAAGCCCATGCGCCACAACTACTGACCCTGCGCTCTGGAGCCTGTGAGCCACAACTACTGAAGCCCGCATGCCTAGAGCCCGTGCTCTGCAACAAGAGAAGACACCGCAATGAGAAGCCCGCGCACCGCAACGAAGAGTAGCCCCCGCTCGCCGTAACTAGAGAAAGCCCATGTGCAGCAACGAAGACCCAACACAGCCAAAAATAAATAAATAAATTTTTTAAAAAAAGAATGACAGCTGGTCATATGTCCTCTTTTCCCTACTTCGAGTAACAGAGGAAACATATAAAAATGTAGGGTACAACGAGCCATGATGCCAGGAAAAACAAAAACAATCATGCCGTGTCGAAGTTAATAAAACGGATCCGGGCAGGCACATCCTCTGACCCATGTTCAGGTTCCCGAGGACTCGGGCCAGAGACACACGTTTGCCCTCACTCCCTGGTGTGGGGATGCAGACTGTTCGACGGGAATATTCCAACAAGCTGAGTGTGGAAGTGTGTGAGAGGGACGCCCCGCTGGCCCAGTGAGGCATGCCTTCTCTCCTACACAGGAGGCTCAGCCACAAGCAAGCTAGAAAAGAAACTCCAGCAAAATGAGCCTTCAGTCCACTGCTCACAAGCCCACTTTACCCAAAACCAAAAACCTTAGTTGTCCTGTCTCTACACATCACAGGCACCCAGAGGACATCATGTGACTCACACCGAAACTCGCATATTTTACTCAATATGACCTTTCCTTTCCCACCGCATTTCTATCCCACGTGCTGTCTTTTTACGGCTCCTCCTGGACCCTTTAACTCATTTATGTTATTAAACTCAGACTAGACTTCCTTAAGAGTTAACGCCTAAAACCTAAGGAACACTTAATACGGGTGCTGTCAACTGTGTCCACAAATAAAACTCAAAAATTAACAGTCATTAAAGTGAGTGACTTCATTTTGAAAAAGAACAGATGCTTGTATACATATAATTGAATCACTTTGCTGTACACCTGGAAACTAACACAACATTGTTAATCAACTATACTCCAATATAAAATAAAAATTTTTTTAAAAAAAAGAAGTGAGTGACTTCAAAAGAAATGAAAATGTACAGATTGGGCCATTGTCACTTAAGTGACCAGCCTGTGAGCACCCTGGCTGATCCTCTCAACTTGTGTTCTGGAAATTTCCATGCACAGCTACAAGGCGGCAGGTCCCAGGTCACATAACACAACAACCCCAAAAGGCCTGAAGGCTGCTCTAAACCAGAGGTTCTCCACCCTGGCGGCACAGAGAACACCCAAGGAGCTTCGTAGCAATATAAGTATCCACCCCGGCCTGGAGATCTGATTCCCGTGGCTCGTGGGGAGACTGGGCATCTGGTTCTTAAAACCCTGCAGCCAGGGTTGAGAGCAACTGCTCTGGAACCATCTGGGGATCTGGCCAAAATGCAGACTCTGAGAGAGTCTGGGATGGGATCCATGATTCTCTATTTCTAACAAGCTTCCAAGCAAAGCCAGCGTTGCTGGTCCACAGACCACACCTGAGCAGCAAGGCGCTTCGACATCTAGCCAAGCACACAGGAGCCTCCTTGACCCAACCCACTCCGTCATCCTGAAGGCGCACTTCTTCCTTATGCGCATGAGCCACTCAAGGAAACCCAGGTCAGAAAACCACCTGTCTTCTCTGATGGGCACTGTTTACTCTTTCTTCTGGAACAGCACAGACTCTCCAGACAGAGGGGTCACATCAGATGTACAACTTTTTGCCACTTTCTTAATCCATTTTAGCCCAAGCGTCCTCACCCGTAAACACGGAGTTGCATCACTACCACTCCAAGGGATTAAGGAATACACTGGGAGCACAAGCCCAGCACTTAGGGCCTGATGCACAAAATGTCCCAAAGCGCTAACCATGACTCTTGATAATAAGGGTATCACTGCTTCTATTTCCCAATACCACTGTGTCCTGGTTCCCCTCCTGCCTGTCGGAAACTCCTCAGTGAATTGGGACTGAGAAGACGTGATGGGGATCACTGTTAAAGGTACTTTCTCAGCAGCTCTCCAACCTGATAGGCAGATAAATAATGCCCTTGATACAGCACCTCTTGTGCAAGAGCTTTCGATCATCCATCCTGACCTAAAAAGCTTATTGACACCAAAAGCAAAGACTGACCTGAAAATACTACTCCCCTGAATCTACAGAGGAAGCAGACTCCCTCCTCGTAGGTGGAAAGACAGCCCAGGACCAAAAACTCCTCTGCTTTAGATTAAAATCCCACGCCAACCACCTATCAAAGCAGATCTAAAACTCTCCCAGGTAAAAGAGTAAAACTTAAATGTTCTCAGCAAGCATAAAGAAAGGTATATGCGAGGTGATGGATGTGTTAGTTAACTCCATGCGGGGGAAAGTCTGCACAATGTATACATGTATCAAATCATGCTGTACGCTTTAAATATGCAACAATTTTATTTGTCAATTATACTTCAATAAAGCTGGGGTGGGGGGGAACTCTCCCAGTTACTTCTCTACAGTTTTGTTATAAAATGCTGGGGTATTCTGGAAAGGTTTTGAAAGCACCATTCATCACTTTCATTACAAAGCACAAAAACACAGGAAATTGTGAATGGAAAAGATATGTATAAATTCCAATCGTCCATGCTGCTGTATCTCTTTTTCATGTCCTGTATTTGAAACAAAAGCTTTGGGTTTCAAATGCACTCACAAGACACGGTGTTTACAAACAAATACGGGAAGGGATCAAAGTCAAAATATGGATGTTGCACAACTAGATAAGCTTTATTGTTTTAGTCACTACCTAGCAACTTCCCTAAGAACATGCAGAGAGGGAGGAAGCATTCCTTTAATTAATAAGAGGTTTAAAGTCCTCAAAGAGAGGAAGACGACTCTCAATCTTGCGGTGGGGAAGAGGTATATGAGAAGAGGTGGTCCCCTTGAGCACAAAGCCAGCTAAGTTGTGATGACTTGGCAAGACTGACAGAGTAGCACGGCCACACCCAGAGCAGGCTTTCCGGATACCACTCCCGGGTTCAGGATGACAAATAGGTCAATTCTTCTTGGGTGAAGCCTTCAGGTGACTGGCATTGGGTGCCTTTAGCTGAACTAAGGAATTACAAGTCACATCAATCTGCCAACCCTTACAACTACCTACCCAAGCAAAAGATGCTCTGTGTTCACTGACTGCTGATGTAGCTGCCCAGAATCACCATCTTAAAGATCCAGAGGAGTAAAGAAGTGTTATGGGCATGTGAATTATAGAGGCTTATATAATAAAGGATTAGAGGGGTCAAAAAATGTCGACTTTCGGGGGGTGGTGTGATGAATTGGGAGATTGGGATTGACATATATACACTAATATGTATAAAATGGATAACTAATAAGAATCTGCTGTATAAAAAAATAAATAAAATAAAATACAAAAATTAAAAAAAAAAAAATGTCGACTTTCCCATTTTATTTTATAACTCAGATTATCTCTTTGAGCTCCAGGGTATTCTCAGAACTACTATTAGTAATTAATTAAATGCTAAAGGTCTTTAAAACATCTGTGCATTTTATAAATATCAATAGTATTTACAATTTCTAGTTTTACTCTTTCCAAGTTTCAAAACATTTCTTAATGGAAAATGTGTAACCAATGCCTTTTAAAATACTGTAAATACAGCAAAGAAATTTTCCATAATTTCCATCCATCTAGCAGTATGGCAGCCACAATTATTTTAGAAAATAACAAGGGCTAGTGGTAGAAAAAGCAACACAGTTAAGATAGACAAACACACTTCTTGATCTGTAAAAGAACCAGTTTTAACTACTGGGTTATCAGAACATTCTTTTTCCCTATTTCCAATTGATTTATTAGTAAATACTAAAACTGGAATTTCTATAGTACTTTTAAGAAAGTAGTAACTCTTTACCAAATCATCTTGAAAAATGACAACTGGTATCATACATCAAATAAAAATCAAGTTGACTTTATGAATTAGCCATTAAAAGTGTGCCTAATCTATGTGTAAAACTTGAGACAAAGAAAAAGATCTAAAATTGACTAAGAGTCTATAATATGGCAGGGGGATTATCTACATTAAATCCCTTGATCTTCATTACTGCCAACAAAAGAAAACATTCCCAAATTACAGATGAGAAAACTAAGGCTCACAGAGCTGGTGGGACTTGCCAAAGTTCAAAACTACTGGGGCCAAAACCAAAAACTAGAAAAGCTCTTCCACTATGGACATCTTTGGAGCATCTAAATCAATGTCACTGGGATTTTATTTCTCAAACTGCAGAAGAAAGTTTTCGAGACTTTTTTAAGGGAGAACTTTTTTTACCAAACATTCAATTTCCCACATCTAGAGCAATTCTAAGGAGGATGAGAAGAAACAATTTAGAAGCATTTACTCAAGTGAGCCTTAGTCACTGGCAACCATTCTTAGCAAAAACGAAAGAACAGTACAGTTCACATTTACTCCGTTTTACTTCCTACAATGCTTTTCTACATTCTCTCTTCATACCCTCACAACAATCCCATGAAGGACGTGGTATTAGAAGCCAAGGATCCTGGGCTTACAGAAGTTGCCGTTCTTGCTCTCAGACACACAAATGATGCAATCTGCTCTTCTGAATCCTGGCCCAGAGTGTGTCACACTGATGTGCCTGCCTCCTAGGAGGAAAAAAACACCCACCACCAAACTTTCCACTTCCAGCTAATTGTGTTTTTGCAAACATCTGTGTTTTTAACAAGTGGGTCATAAAATACAAAAGATAAAACTGACTCCACCGTAAAAAGTTCAGGGTTTTATCAGCTTTCCAGGTTTCCTTGAAAAAAATATCCCTGATAGTATGTGCCTTCATAATTGAAAATATGACTCATTTCATATTCCTCAGGCAGTACAAATGCTGAAATGCCACCATCTTCCAGATGCAGTTGTCTAAAGAGTTATCAATCCAAATGAGGCACTTTCACTTAGAGATCCTCTTGATTTGTCTGAAAGGTTTTTTCCAGATCTCTAACAAAGTGGTAAAGATTCCAAATCCTACACTCAACTTTCATGGATTTGTGATTAGTCATATCCTGTGCGGTGGTACACCAGGAACCAATATCCTGCACATTCCACCCCCTTCTTCTGCAGGTGCTGCTGGCTGGGATGAGAGGATCTCAGGTTAGAGTATAACCCTGCTGGGCAGGAACCTGGCTAACTATTATTCACATATGACTTTGCACACTGGATTTCAGAATTACAAATGATACATCTTAAATGCCTTTGTGTGGTCACTGGGAAATGGTTTTTGAATTCTGGATTCAATATTAGATTTAGAAAAAAATTAAAACACGAACATGAAAAAACTTTCCCAGTTTTTACTGTATACTTAAAAGAACTAGAACAAAAAATCCCATTCTCATATCAACCACTTACACAGAAATGGCACTCTCTTTTTTGTGTTTTTCATCCGTTAATACCACATATTTTCAGTATTCAGCAATTTTAGGTTTTTGATATACAGTGACTTGTTTTCTGAAATAAACATTGAGAAGGAAACATTGATTTTTTACTGTAGAATATCTCAAAGAGGCCTTTTCAGAAACATAAACCCTATCATACAGGGATGCAATACAATAACAAGAAAAACTACACACCAGAAAAAAATAAACCTGGGTTCCAAAAAATTAAGTCTTACTGTTTCTGTATATTAAAGAACATTAAAAGTGGGAATAATATCGACCTGTCAGCTCTAAAACCACTTAAATTTATACCACCATAGAAATACCAAGTTCATGAACATATATGTGCGTGTATATGTACACATATACCATCCATTTAGAACCATGCAGAAGCACACGTTTAGTTTCGCTTCACAAAATGAATAGTCTTATTAAGTTACTTCTGACCATGTAATTTTATTTTAAAAGATACTTATCTTGGGACAGTAAGGAATTCTGAGGGACAGTCCAGGCGAAATACATACTAACTTTCAAACAGTGTATGTTTGACCTGGGGGCCAAGCCCATCATTTCAAAGTAAGGGAAGTAAAACATTCTCACAGGGAGGGTGGATGGAGTAGAGATCTACCCTGTCTGCGCCTCTGAAACGCCACCGCACACCACTCATGCCTCCTGGTCCCACAGGCAGACAACCAACCACGCAGACTCAGGGTGGCTGTCACGGGGAAACAGACATCAGGAGCCCAGCCCAGAACTTCTGAATATGGGAAGATGAGGATGGGAAAACTGGCGCTCACAGAGCTTGTGAGATTTGCCAAAGCTCAAAACTACTGTCCTAAACCAAAACCTGGAGAAGCTCTTCCACAATGGACATTTTAGGGCATCCGAATCAACTGCCAGGGCAGCTGGTGAGCTGGGGAGGAAGGAATCTCTGGCTGAGGGAGAACAAGGCAGAACAGGTGAACGGTTAGTTGGTGAAGCCTTTAAAGGGGGGAACAGGAGACTCGGTGCCTCAGCAGTCGGGGGCTTAGCAGACAGCACCAGGAGAGAGTAGGCAGGCTTGAGAAAGCCAGTTCACACATTGTATGGAAAACTCCTAAAAACAGCCAGTCTTCGTTTGAGGTTTTTGAGTATCTCTGACACAGAAAAACATGTTTTATGGGACTCTCAGAACTACAAAATACATAAAAATGGAGCTTTGTTCATAGTGGCTTATGTAGTCTATTCTTTTAACATCTTTACTGAGACATAATAGTATTCCATAAAATTCACCCATTTAAAGTGTACAATTCCATGATGTTTAGTCTATTCACAGAGGCATACAACCATTACCACTATCTAAATTTAGAACATTTTCATCACCCCAAAGACCAACCCCATCCCCATAAAGAGTCACTCACCATTACCCTCAACCCCCAAGCCCTGGCGACCACTACTCTACTTTCTATATCTATAGATTTGCCTACTTTGGTCATTTTGTATATATTGACTCATACAATATGTGGGTCTTTATGACTGGCTTCCTTCACATAGAATAATGTTTGCAAGGTGCATCTATAGCGAGGCATGTATCCTAACTTAATTTTTGCGGCTTAATAATATTCTTATGTATGGATATACCACATTTTGTTCAGTTGAACACTTGGCTTGTTCTATTTTTTGGCTGTTATGAATAATGTTGCCATGAACATTTATGTACATGTTTTTTGTGTAGACATGTGTTTTCATTTCTCGTGTGTGTATGAGCTATTTCTGAGAGAAAAAAACTAAATAATTCACATTTCAAGTCACTTGGAATGAAGCTGGAAATTTTATTTCTAAGTTCCAATATGAGTTGATGGAGGAAAAAAGAATAAACAAAAGTAATAGAACCACATAAAGATGGCAGGTCAGACACAGGAAGACACAGAGCCATGAAGGAAAGGCATTTTTACATAATCCTTCCAAATGGAAAAAAAATTTCAACAGGATAAAATAATGACTAAAAGACAAAAAATAATCACCTTTCTACTACGTTCACAGAACTCAGCATTTCTTTTCATAAAGATTTTTCTATTTTCCATGTAAAACAGAAAAGATACCAAAAATCGGTAAAATGTATAAATTTCCTGGGCCCCTGCTCTACTGCCATTGACCTTGACCTTGGTGGCAGCTAGCACTGCTGCGTGAGTGGCCGAGCAGGAGGAAAGCCCCCTGTGTGGGCCTAGCCACCCACCTCCACCCCCTGGAAAAGCACCTCCACTTGTGGAAAGCACCTTCCTGGACCAATTGTACATATTTCTTTCCATCCTTGAAAAAATGCAGAAGGCTCTGTTCATCTTTCAAGTGTTTGCCATCACCTGCCCGCATCCAGCTCTACAGGGAGGTACAAGCCTCAAAGGACAGCTGGAGATTCTGTGCAAATGGGGCTTTGAACCCTACCTCCGCGCGCCCAATTCACTGGCGTTCACCGTGAGCCAAGAAGCACCTCCCATCGCCAGACTCTCCCTGTGAATCTCAGATCCTAAACATTTCTGTTTACTCCTGGCACTTACCCACGGATCCCAGCTAACAGTTTTAGAAGCGCCAGACCCAGCATAGGTGTGTTTCGGGGCCAGATTCCTGCACTGTCCTGGCCACCTGCCTTGAACCAGGCCCCACGCAAACCCCAGGACGACCCCTCTGCTCGGGCTGAAGAAGGGACCAAACTCCCTGAAAACAACCGACACGAAAGAATAACTTTCAGATACTCCAAAATCACACTAAATCTGAGTTGCAATTACAATCTCTTTGTGCTAATGTGCCAAACATACCAAACCTTAAAGTCCTTAAAATTACACAGTCTCCGAAGCAAAAGTGCACTTTCTGTGTGAGAATACGTGTCGTGTATTTGTTCTCAACTTCGTATCTACTCAACCTGTAAGATGACTACGTGGCAGATACCGGCCGTACAGGTAAGACCGAGGCAGGGCCATCACCTTCAAGCACCTCACCTGGAGGAGAAGGGGCACAATTCTGTTCCGAAACAAACACACCGAAGCACCCACAGCAAAGCACGTTCCTCCAGGTCAGTGCGGGAAGCTCCTGAGACAAGTGCCCCGCGGGGAGAACCTCAGGCCGCCTTGGGGTGCAGGGCCAGCCTGAACTGAGCTGAGGCTCCAGACATGAGCAGACAGGAAGAGAGCAAATGGTCCAGGTGGGAGAAACAGAAAATGCCAGAGCAAAGACAGGAAAGTGCAAGGAAGGCCAAGTGAGTAGGGACGGGGTAGGGGGTCTGGGGAGGGAGAGGCTGGAGGCAAGAGGGGTCCTGCAAGGGACAGGCCCTGCTGAGGCGGCAGAACTTGGCCTCTGGGGAAAGCGGGTGTCGAGGCCCTTAAGCAGAAGAGTACACGGAGAGTTGCATTTTAGAAAGATCAGCCTTTCAGACACGTTTGTTTATTTTTTCCTTTCTGAAAGGGAAGACGGGAAGATGTTAATGAAATAATAAAATTTATTTCGTTTCACTATTCAAAAATATGGTCATTCAAATTCTGCAACAATCTATTTTCCTAAAAGTTTCAATAAGCTCCTGAATGTGTAACAACATGCAGTCATCCATCTGTTCACGAGAAATCTCACACCAACCACAAGATTTGTCATAAAAACCATGATTTACACGGTTTTAGTAATCAACAGTCCTCCTCCCCCCCAAAAAAAGGAAAGCACATTTTCAAAAGTTACTGCCCATAAATTTGTTATTTTTTTTTTTAATAACAACAAATTGCTATTAAATAACTCTCACACAACTCTTCCATGCTCAAGGGACAGAAGCAGTGGCCCCAAAACCACAGGCCCAGAAAGCAACCTAGGGTAAAGCCAATATCCACAACTTTTACATTCCCTGCCTCATACACACACCCACACATACACACAGATTTGCTCCTCTGATTGTGGTGCTGCTTAGGCAAATATTACCATTTCTACCTATTCTTTAATTAAATTACACTTTCCTCTTAAGCAGAGAGGAAAAACCCAAACAGGAAGAGCAGACTGCTTGGGAAAGCCTGGCAGGCAGTAAAACCATCCACCCAGTAAAACCCGTTAGGGATCCAGAGGCAGTGCTGAGGAGCTTCCCATTCATCATCCCCTCAGTACTCACGTGAACCCTGCAAGGGAGTGACCCGTTTTAGAGAGGAGGAAACGAGGCTCTGTAGGGTTGGTGTGCCCAAGGTTCAACGGTGAAAACAGCTAGGTCTCCAAACCCAATCCAAAGCGCCCCCTGCCAGAAGAGGGCTATGGGCGGCGGGGGGGGGGGGGGGGGGGGCAGTGAGCTAAGAGGCTCCAGCCGCCCCCCACCCTCACTTCTGCCTTTAGCCCCATCTTCCCTCCGCTACTCAGCAATCAGCAGTGTTGCTGTGGATGAACGCAATCCTGGTGGTCCTCCTCCCAGAGGAGCACTTGTCCTGCCCAAGCACCCCGGTCCTCCCTGGACCATCAGACTGTAGGAAGTAACAGCGTCTTGCCCCAGTGTTCCCAGTCCTCCTCAGCTTGGTCCTGCCCGACCATCTGACAGGAAGGCAGCGTAGGAGCCAAACTAGCCCTGATGCTCACCTGCAACAAACGCCCTCCCTCCCACCTCTCAGAATGGCAGCAACTCTCCAGATTCACTCGCCTGGACCCTACCGAAGCCCTGCAGACTGGGACACCTAGGCCAGGCAGGTGCTTTTGGAGGTCACCCCACTAACCAGTTAGGAAGCACTGTCCTAAATCCAGGCCAGCCTTCCCACTTACTAAGCCCAAGGCAAACCCCCCAGGCCATAATGACCACTCCCATCTCTGAAATCCAGAAGCAACTACTGTCTGTATGTACCACCCTGTTGCGAATTAATGCTATTGCCTACTGTTATTTATAGTTTAATATATTCACCGTCTCCCAAATTACATTCTTCTGCAGTGCAAGAATTCAGCCTTACATTTCTTCATAGAGCATGACATTTTGCATACAGTAGCCCTTCAACAAATTAACAATTAAAAAAAAAAAAAAAAGCATGGAGATTTTCTTATCTTTCTCCTAACCAGAGCTGGGATGCACAGCAGGAAAAATGGGAAATCTCAGAGCCAGCCCCAATCCACTCAGAATTAGGAAGGAGCCGGCAAAGCCCTGAGAAGCCAAGTCACCACGCTACAGAGTCCCGGCAGTTGGTGCTCTGCACCCTGTGTCCATTGGGGAGCATGGATGAGTCAGGCCACAGGTAGGAGAAGAAGGGTCACATACACAGAAAGTCCATGTAACATGGTCCTCAGTGTCTAGCAGAGCACCCTCCTTAGAGACGGTCTGGATGAGGATGGGTGGATGGAGAAGAACAGCCAAAGCATTTTCACCCATCAGTGATCATAAACAGAAAACTATTTTTTCACTGGAGAAAAAAAAAAAATGCTATGAATAAGTGTAAGCCTTCAAATATCTGCTTATTGAGGACATTTCTGATATTAAGTCATGCCATTCCACTGCCCAGAAAAACTGATCTGTTTAACCTGAAAACAGCTCAAGTATAATGCCAAAAAATTAGCCCCATCACACCACAAAATGCTCTCTGCAGAGAAAGTCTTAGTGGCTTGGGATCTTTCTTTCTGTTTCCTTTTTCTTTTCTTTTTTTTTTTTTTTTTCCAGCTTATCTGGTTTTTATACAAAGCCATAAACATGATCTTCCCCCATTTTTCCCCACCAGATGGGAGTTCATCATGGCACATGTCACCTAGCAACCAAACACCACTCTACAGCTACCCAGTTACCCAATTCTTCATACAAAATTTATCTTGTTCTATTCAACAGTAAGGGGTGAGGAAGAGATAAGAGAATAAAAGTTAAAACAAGTGTTAATAAGTGTTTGCTTCATAATCATTTTTAAACAGGGTGGGAGAAATGGGAAGAGTGACTAAAGTTTAATCTTAGCCATTACCTAATCATTTAAGAGGAAAAACTACAAATGGACCTGGAATAAACTCCAGCTCTTGCCACAGTTGAGAGTCAACAGTCTTGTGATCCAATGCCTGAACTTTGTAGACCACAAAGCCCATTTTAAAACTTACCTGCTGAACTGTGAGTTGCACTTAAAGAGAACTTAAATAATTTTGGAAACCCCTGAATCATCTCTGAGTCATTTATCTCCAACTCCAACAATACCATCACTCTCTGAGAATCACCCTTCCTTCCTTCCTTCTCCACCAGAAAAAGTAATCAATCTCATGCCTACCCTTCACAACTCAGCTGTTGAGCTCCTCTTGGGGTGCCTTCCCAGGCACCCTGCAAAAACTTGCGCTTCCTTTCCCGCTCCCCAGTCACTGTGAAACCACCTCCACTGATACCTAAAAACAAAGTCCAGATCTCTCAGCGATACCTCTCAACTCCATCTACCCAACACCCCAGAGGCCTGTCTTCTCCCCACCGCACCACGACTCTCCCGTCCAAAGGCTGGCCGCCCTCACTTGGAGGACTGTGGAGCCCCTTTCCTAGATTCTCACAGTCCAATTTCCACAAGCAGCCAGTGGGTCCTGCAGATGTCCAGCACCCAGAAAAATGCCTTGGACATGGCAAACGCTTAAGAATTTCTGCGGAACATACAAATGACTCAACTACATCTGTATCTCCCAAACAAGCTGTTCGACCAACATGCATCGTGTGCATAATGAAATATGACTAATTTTAAGCATGTAAATGTTTAAGCATGTAAATGACTAACTTTAAGCACGTAAATTTTAAATTAAGCATGTAAGCAAAGAAATGTCGATCACCCCTCCCTACTCAGGAACCTGGACACACTGCAGAATATATATTACTGTATTTCTCTTTCCTTGCATGATTTTTTTGTTGGTTTCCTGAGTACATATGCAACCTGATTTATTGATATAGAATGTTTAGATCACAAACTGTCATTCATAAACAGTGCTTTAAAATGCTAAACATGGGTTTAGAGGGGTTTTCCCCCTTGACAGTGGTTCAAGATAAACAGGTGCCCAATTTCCACTAATTTTATTTGATTTTCAATAAGTTCAACCAACTGTAAAGAACATTTTAGAGCCGTTAAGTAAAGTCAACATCTTCCATCATTGTGTCAGGTTCTTAAACGTTCCTAAGATTATCTTTAAAAGGCCAAATTTATGCTATTTTTCTCTATACTAAAAACAACAGTGTAAAAAGGTTTTTTCCCCTCTTAATTTCTGAGACTTTGTAGAATGCCACCCCAGCACCCTGTCTACACTCAATCAGGCTTGACAAAGCCACCGTCCCTCTCACCTGCGACCCCCCAAACCCACAGGACGCAAACCACTCCAAGATCGGAGACAAAAAGGAAATTTTGAAAGTGAACATGCTTTCCACCAAACGTTACTCTGCCGCAAAGGAAATATCCTCAGGTGCTGGGGAGAAACTTGGGAGGCGTGGGCTGTTGTCAAACAGACACAGACGATAAAACAATTTAACAAGATGCCTTTTCACTTCTGACACATTGTACAGGAATGCAGCGAAGTGGAGACAATGTTATCACTCCACGGGGAAAAAGGGAAAGCTACTCAACTCCAGGCCCGGGCCGCGCGCGGCCCCGGCTCCACATGGAGCTCGTGGCGGACAGGTCAACGGCGACATGCCTGCAGGAAAACTCGATATTCGGTGACCGATTTCTGGGCTGTGCTCCTTCAAGGAGCCGTGCTCCGGCGCCTCTCGGTCACCGAGGTGCTGGGCTCCAGCGACGATCGCGAGCCAGTGGGAGCGGGTCGGTCCCCGCGCCGCGCCCCCATCCGCCCGGGACCCCTGCCTGGCACGCACGAGGGGCTCCCACTGCCCGGCGGGGGCCCAGAGGCACAAGCGAGCCAGCCACTCTCGCAGCACGCGGAGCGAACTCTGCTCCACCAGGAAAGTTCCCTCGCCCGGCCTCCGCCCGCGGGCCTGGGCGGGGAGCCGGGGCCGCAGCCCGCGGCCGGGAACAGGCGTCCGGCCCCGCTCCGCGCGCCCCGGCGCGGCTCGGGCTCGGCTCCCGGGAGGCTCGGGGCGCCGGCGGCCGGGACCCGAGGGAGAGGCAGGGGCCGGGGCCCTGGGCCCGGGCGCGCGGAAGTTTGCGGCCCGCAGCCCGAGCGGGGGGCGCAGGCCGGGCCGGCCGCCGCGCGCTCCCTTTCCCCGCCTCCGCCTCCTCCTCCCCTTCCAGGAAGCGCCATATTGATCCCGGCGCCTTCCCTCCTCCCGCTCCTCCTCCCCTCCTCCGCCCCCTGAGTCGTCCGCCCCCGCCTGCGCCCCCGGCCCCTCACCTTGGCGATGGCCTTCCGGTAGCGGGTCACCGCTTGCTGGATGAGGCTGAAAACTTTCATGTGGCCGTCCCCACACGGCACGACCACCCGGGTCCTCCCAAAGCACACGGTCACTTTCATGCCGCCGCCGCCGCCGCGGGCCGGCCCGCGCCCCTCGGTGACCGCGGCCGGAGAGGCCGGAGCGCCCCGGGCCGGGGCGGCTGTACGCGGGGCGCGGGGCGCGGCGCGGGCGCGAGGCTAGGGGCCGAGGCCGGGGGCCAGATAGGCTCGCATGCCCCGCCCGCCGCCCTCGCCTCGCCTCGCCTCGCCTGGCCCGGGGCTCGCCCGCCTGTGCCCGCGCGGCGCCGCAGCCTCCGGCCACCTGTTCGGCGTGTCGTCGCGCTCGGCGGCGGGGCAGTGTGGCGCTGGCGCGGCGCTCGCTCCGGGCCGCGGGGGAGGGGACGGCGGCAAGGGGAGGGACGGGGAGGAGGCGCGGGGAGGGACGCAGAGGGGAGGGGAGGAGAGCAGAGGGGGAGGGGATGGGAGGGGAGCGGAGCGGAGGGGAGGGGAGGGGAGCGGACGGGAGGGGAGCGGACGAGAGGAGAGGGGAGGGGAGGGGAGGGGAGGGGCGCGGCGGGCCCACAACACTGTGCACACGCGGCGACCTGGCGCGGGGCGCGGGGCGGAGCGCGCGGCCGCCTCCCTCCGCCCCCTCCGTGCCAGGCCGCCGACCCCCAGCCAGGGCGCCGCAGCCCCCGACCTCCCGCAGCCTCTCTGGAGCTCCCCTTCCTTTGTCGCTGTGAACCCCCCCTCCTCGGGCTGGAGGGGCCCGGGCGGAACCGCACTGACTCCTCGCGCCCCGGAGGACTAGGTGCTCCCGCCCGGTTCCCCCCGCTCCCGCCCCCGGAGGCCAGCCTGCGCGTTACCAGCAGAAATGAGGGGGCTGCTCTGCGGGGAGGCCTTTCTCCTGAGGCCACTACTGACCTTGAAGCTCCTGTGACCCCGGGTGACCCACCCGCTTCAACGAGTGCAGCTCAAACATTAGCAATTCACATCGTTTTATTTAAAATTCTGCAACCCAAGCAATCTTAACGCAAAGTTATGAACAATACACTGAGAAGGCCGGCGCTGAACGCTGCCACCTCAGCCGCGGAGAGGAAAGCAACTCCGCAAGGAGTTATCTGCATGGGGACAGGCGACAGTTTAGAGGAACGGAGACCAAGTCAAGAAAAGTAACTGACGCTGCTCTGTCTCAGTTAGGGCAGGAATCTTGGTGATCCTTACAACTGTGTGTCATTGTGTTGAAAGAATGGCAAATGTCAGCAGAGAGTTGTCGCCGGCCCACGTCTGTCCCAAACGATAGTGGATTCATTTTTGCCAGCGTTTCTAGGGTGTGTGAAAGCAATCAACAGCTCCGTGGGCTCAAGGAGAACTTCAGCAGGTAGAGCCGGAAGAGCTGGTGACCGTCCACCTCCCTTTTTAAACTAAGGAAACAGGACAGATTCATCTGCTTTCCAGGATCCCTGCACTTTCCCGGCCCCAGGTATAGTGCGATTTGTCATATAAAACATTGTACTTCCGCTCATCTACAGCCCTTGACCAATACAATCCGTTGTCCTGGCAAAGCAGTGCAATAAGTAGGCACCGTCTGTCACTATCCCACTTTACCCCAGGATGCTAAGGAGTGTTGAAATCACATGCCCAAGGCCACAGAGAAAGCATGAGGCAGACCCAGAAAGAGACCCCAGGTTTCTTTCCACACATTCACGGAGAAAGCTCTCATACTCCTCTTCTGTTAAGCGGCAACGTTCAACTTTTCTACCCAATAATTAAGTTTGTGACAGCGATGACAACACATCTTGCTGAGGTCTTCTTGCTTCTTGTATTAATACTTGGACCCACAGTAACAAGTACTGATAATTATAGATGTTGTTTCTGTTTTAATGCTTTGGGGAGGGAGGAGTATTCTAGTTTAGAGTAGGGCTTTCTGAAAATAGTTCTGATTGAAAGGCAAGTTCAGGAGAAGCCAGAGGAAATCAGATGTTGCTGGGATGTAGGTTCAGATCCTGATTCTACCATTTACTAGTGCCATAGGCATGGCATTCAATCTCCTTCTAGCCTCAGTTTCATCTGCTGAAAAGTGGGACTGATGATTATGAAGATTAAATAATGAGGATTAAATAAAATAAGAGAAATTGCTAGAGGTGATACAGCTGTTCAGTGTCTGGACCAGGGCTCATGACTCTCAGGCCTGTACTCACTTCACTTTAATTCGATTCCACACGCAGTTAGAGAAGAACTTCCATGGGGAAAGCAGAATTTTTAAAGTGAGTAAGAAAAATGTAGGTTTTAGAATAAGATAGCTACTCCAATAACTGTAATTCAAGACATTAAATATTAAGTGCCAGCAAAGTGTTTACAGCAGTACTGAGGAGGGAGGCCTGCCTTCACAAAAGAAGCAGCATCCGAGTACCCCTGTACCACTTTACTTACATCAATTCCTTCCACTATTCAATAGTTCATAAGGGGTTAGACAGTTTTTCAAAAATATGATCATAAGATTAATAATTATAATGTCTATTTAACTGACTAGATAAAGCCTTTAAGCTTTATTTAAATCTACCTAGTTTATCTAGATACAGTGATTCCCTTTATATTAATAACTGATGGAAAACTAATGCTGTGTTAATTTAAGATACCAGACACTTTGGTGTCTTGGGTCAAATTCATAAAATTTCCTCACAAATAATGAATCTGTTTTCACTAATATACTCACCTAACATCTAACCATAAAGGTGTGTTAGGGCCAGGCTACCTTCACATCTACAGAGTGTTCAGCTTGACCAAATTGCTTCTGGCCTGAGATGAGCATAAAATCGAACCCAGTCCCAGTGAGAAGCAAAATCATCAAAGACAAGGGTCAAATGTTACATAAATATCTTCTGGTGTGTTTATTGTCTTAAATTCTGCATATTTTGAGTAAAACAATTATGACACCTTATATTGTGCTTCTCTTTTATAATTGATTGATTACATTGGTTTTGAAAACCCCAGAGAATCCTGAGAATTAATTAGAATCTAGCTGGGCTTCATGTCTATTTTGCAAATGGACCACATGGACTATAAATTTAACTATATCCAGCAGGATTCATGTGCACAGTGAAATAAATACACACCCCACGTGTGTAGCAACAGTACTGTATTACCTAGCATCTTACCCTTAAAAGTTTCAATAATTAGGAATAAAGAAAACATTTATAGGAGCTTTTAAAATTCAGTTGTACTTTAGAAATTAAAATTATCACTGAAATGTTTCACACACATATTGAATGCCTACTCCATATTATACTTAAGACCATGTTAACAATCTTGTATGCCTAGCCTCACACAAGTTTAGTCTAATAGGAGAATTGGATTAGTATTCACCAAATAATTATTGTCCACCTATTTTATACCAAGCACTGCACTGCAGGCTGGATAGTAAGTTCCTCCTTCAAGAGGTGCCCAGTCTGGAAAAAGTTTCAGACGTGAACAGTCAGCCACTAGAGTAGGATAGGCGCTACACATCAGGAATGGTGGTGGTACCCAGAGGAAGTGCTCACTCCTGGAAGAGAGGAAAGAGAAGGAGGTGGAAGCAGGCCATCTAGAGCGAAGCTGTCCAAGAGAAACATCAAGAGAGCCACAATTGTAACTTTAAGTCTTCTAGTAGCCAGCCACAGATGAAGTTAATTTTAATAATATATTTTATTCAAGCCAGTATACCCTATTATCATTTCAACATATAATCAACTTTTTAAAAATACTAATGAATATTTTCCTTGCAGGACATTTGGTCCTGTCCAAAACATCCATGAGCATATTTGGTCCATGCCAAATGGTTTTGGAAAGGACCAAATATCAAGGACCTTTTGGCATGGACCAAATGTCTCCATGGATGTTTTGGACAGGACCAAAAATGACCAAATATCGAGAACCTTTTGGCATAGACCGAATGTCTTATGGAAGTTTTGGACAGAACCAAGTGTCTACTAACCAACATTTTTCATACATTTTTTTTGCCTACTAATTCTTCATGACCCCATGTGTAGTTTATACGACCAGCACGTCTCACTCTGAACCTGCCCTCCATATGCATTCACTCATGCATTCACTCGTTCAGCAAACACTGAATAACCAGCACATGTCCAACCTTGTGAGAACTCAGTGACTACATGTGGCTCTTGGCTGCCATATTGGACGGCGCAGCTCTGGAGGATGGGACTGCCAATGGCTGGAAGCCACATGCACTGTCAAGAAACTTACTCACAAGTGGATTGAGCTCTCTGAGGGCAGAGGTGGTGTAACTCACAGCACTTCCCCAGAATTGTTCTCCCAAGGCTGGACGCACGCTAGTTACTCAGTAAGTGTTTGATGAATGAGTGAATAAATACAGAGGGATGGGGGAAAGATGGTTTCTTGACATAGATACGAATCTTGTAATAGTATAGCTGTGCTTAGGATAAAAGGCAAAGATTGAGAAAAATAAGAACAGCACTTAGGCTCCACAGAGTTTCTCTGCTGTGCAACATTAAACATAAGTCTAAAAACAGTGGTTTTTCTATTGAAGCTTGAGTTCATATAAATTGTATGGGTGAGAATAACAGCCAATGAAAGAAAAGGAAAAAAAAAGAGGAAAGGAAAAGAGAGAGGAGGAGCCTTAATAATCCCCCCAACCTACTGAAAACTGTCATCAGTCATGAAAAGTACTCAGAACGACCTGGTTCAAAACAGAAGAAAATTGCACAAGACAGGGTGGGCCCATCTCCTTTCCCCTCGCATCCGACGCTGTGCCTTCACTTTCAAGGCTGGTGAGATCCATAAGGCACCTGACTCACCAGCTTGTGATTTCAGATGGGGTGGTATTGACTTTCATGTCCCAACCATGAGCATCCAAGTCCTCACCTTCAAAATATTCCAGATCACCCTCAACCGGTCCATCAGCTACAGTCACCAAAGTATCCACCTCATTCTTGCTGTCCTGTTCCGGTCCCCAGCAATGCCTGGAAGCTGTGTCAGCACTGTCCTGCTTGGAAAAGCTGGAGTCCAGGCTGAGATCACCACTTCAGTATGCCCCCGTGTCACGCAACCTCGGAGTGCAGGGAGAGGCCCGGGTTCCTTGCAGAAAGCCATCACCTGCATCCTTCCATCCATCCGTCCAACATCATGATCCACCCGGCAGAGCCCGGGTCCCTAGTCAAATGCCTCTCCCCTTCTTAGGCTCCAAAGCCTAAGAATGAGGGAACTTGTCGATCAAGTCCTCGAAGGCCAGCCCAGCAGGGCACAGAGCAGGGTGAAGACAGCACCGTTGGTGATGTTAAAACCCAACTATTGGAAACAAATCTGCAGGAGGGTCAAGCAAAGCAGTCTGAGCCGCTTACTTCCTAGTGGCCAATTGACCCAAGGCAGATCGGAGCGGCCGGTGGTGTGGAGAGGTGTTTCCACCTGAGGTTCTTTCAGCTGAATCTTTGAGGGCAAAGTTCAGGGTCAAGTTCTCCAGCGAGGCCTAGAGTGCTGTCCTTCTATGTTGGAGGAAACCAGAGACGTAGGTAGTGAAATGCCTAGTCTGAATCAGGATTCGCAGCTGGGTAGACCATTCTGCCTTCTCTCCAAGGTGGGCCTGGTTCTACTAGAGGCATAAAGTACTTGGGTCATTTTTTGTGACCCAAGTTTCTAAAAAAAACTTTGAGAAAATGAAGTGGGAATGGGAGCAGATCAAGACAATGATTTTAATCATTTCTTAAGGAGAGAAATTCTCCTCACCCCGAGGACACTTAACCTTTGATGATTAAAAGGAAAAGGATGAAATGAATTCACATAAAGCTTCACACCAAGGCTTAGATAAATCTAGCTCTAAAGGACTTCTGGTCAGGGGACATGAATCAGCTTTTAAAGACTTTTTAGCAAATGCGGCTGAGCAGTTTCATTCAGTAAAGAGAAAAAATGCACTGTGGTTGATAATTGGAACAATACACTTTTTCTCGACCTTGTCAAGATTAAATGCCTGAAATTCTCAAATCCTGAAACAATAAGGCTGCCTGACGGAGAAGCTTTAACTGCATCACTGTTTTGGAATTAAACAACCATGTGGGGCCTTCTCAGAGGGCCTCTGGGTGGTGGTTACCAGCCTGAGACCCACCCAGGGGCCCCCAACCCCATCCAGCTGAGGGAGGGACGTCCTCCTCCCTCAGAGCCAGACCTGCTCATGTCAGAAGGAGATGAGTGGCAGTGAGGCTGCTCTTTGACGGAAGCCGGTGCCCAGGCCCCGGGGTTCTGTGCAGTAATTCGGGTGCGCTGGACCAGCATGCACCCAGCCCTGCCGCTCCTCTGTCCCTGATGTTAGATGGCTGACTCATCCTCCCCTCCTCTGTCAAGTTACTCTGTTAAGCTAGGGGTTCAATTTCCAAAGCTCGCTCTGTGCTGTGGAATGTCATCTGCTCAGCCCCTCAGCAGGGGCTACACACTTGTCCCAGATGGGGAGGTTCCCCCGGGTGAACACGATGCAGTGGGTCCCATCCTGGACCCCGAAGCCACAGCAGGAAGTAGCCTCTGCGCTGACAAAACAACGTCGCATGTGCCTGCCTCTCCCAGCCCTTCTCTCAAGTGTGTGACCTTGGGGGCCAGGCCCTGTCGTTTCCCTGTTTGGAGCCCCGCGATGCCCTCCATTTCACGCACAGGCAAAACAAAAGCCCTGACAGTGATTTCCAAGGTCTCCATGACCACCCAGCATCCCCAAACCTCTTCTACCCCTTCCCTGTCCACTCTGCCCCGTGGACCCTGCCGATCCTTAACCTGGCTGAGACCCACCTTCCTCGGGGCCTTCACACCTGCTGTTCCCTCAGCTACAACGCCCTTCACCCCAGGATCTGCTTGGTTTCCTCCCTCACATCCTAAGGGCCTCTGCCCATTGTCACTGTTGCATTTCCTGACCCCCGACATGGAATAACAATAGCTCTCCCCTGTCCCTCTCTGTCCCCCTGCCTTTTTTTTCTCCATCTGACACATTACACAGTTACCTGTTCATTCATTCACTGCCTGTCTCTTCCAAAGGAATGTAATCTTCATTCAGACAGAAACTCTTCATGTCTGCAGTAGTGCTCAGTCCATACAGATGCTCAGTATGGTTTGTTAAATACCTCTCAGTCACTGATGAGCAGCAAGACACTTGTCACCTGGTGGCTCTGTGGCATCATCTTCACTTCAGAGTTCAGCCTTGTGAGGTAGATGTCATGATGGTTCCTAAGTTACTGTTATTTTGAAAAGAGTAGATGCTGACTGTGTGCTGGGTACCACAGGTGGGTACACCAGCTGAGTGGGTCTGGCTCTCCCTGGCAGAGCAGGTGCGTCCTTGTGAAAGCACAGCTGTCCGCTGAGCCACAGGCCAAAGCTGACCAACCACCTGTTTGTGTGGCCTGTGACCTAAGAATGGTTCTTTCATTTTTCAGTGCTTGAGAAAAAAAAGATCAATACAAGAATAATATTTTGTAACGTGAAAATTAAATGAAGTTCAAATTTCAGTGCCCATAAGTAAAGATTTATTGGAACTCAGGCACGCTCACTCACTGCATATTATCTATGGCTTTTGTGCTCCATCAGCAGAGGTGAGCCATTGCAACAGAGACTATATGGCCCAGAAAATCTTAAATATTTACTATCTGGCTACTTACAGGAGAAGTTTGCTGACTGTGGTTTAAAGCAATGCACGGTGATCAGAAGATGGGAGACAGTGTAGAATAGAAAGAACGCTTGGCTGGAAGCAAGAGATAGGACTTCTCCTTCCACGTTTGCCTCTCGTTCTTCTGGGACCTTGACAAGCTAATCTCTCAGAGCGTCTATGTCCTAATCTATTGTGGCAGATGCACTATGAGGCAACCCCAGTGAATTACACCCTGTATATTCCCTTCCCCATGCATGGGGGCAGAACCTGTGACTTGCTTCTGATCAACAGAATACGGCAAACCTGATGGGATGCCACTCCGATGATGACATTCCATCCTATAAGACTCCACCCAGCACACTCAAGGGGGACTCTCCTGCTGCCCATGCTGTGAACGGCCCACGGAGAGGGCCATCTGGCCGGGAGCTGGGGGTGCCCTCAGAGCCAAGGTCTCCATCATACAGCCACTGGGAATTGAATTCTGCCAACAACAAATGAGCTTGGGGACTTCCCTGGTGGTCCAGTGGTAAAGAATCCACCTTCCAATGCAGGGGACGCGGGTTCGATCCCTAGTTGGGGAACAAAGATCCCACATGCCATGGGGCAACGAAGCCTGCGTGCCACAACTACAGAGCCCACACGGTCTGGAGCCACAGCTAGAGGGAGCAAACCTGCACACCACAACTAGATAGAAGCCAGCACGGTGCAACAAAAGATCCCACATGCCGCAACTGAGACCCAATGCAGCCAAAAAGATAAAGAAAATAAATAAATTTTTTTAAAAATGAGCTTGGAAGCAGTTTCTTCCCTAATTGAGCCTCCAGATGAGACCATAGCCCTGCTGACACCTTGAAAGCAGCCTGTGAGAGCTTGAGCAGAGGACCCAGCTCAGCCATGACCAGACCCCTGACCCACAGAAACTGTGAGTTAATAAATATGTGTTGTTCTAAGCCACTAAGCTTGCAACAATTTGTCACCTAACAATAGAAAACTAATACATCTACATAAGAAGGTCTTTGAATTTTATTTTAAATTACCTTGAAATTCTAAGTTTCTCCTTAAGAGTTTAGCCTGATGCTAAGAATCACCTAGGATGCTAAGTAATGTACAGGTTCCCATGGCTTTTCCTTTGACATTCTTGCTTTGGACATGCTAGGGGCTGTTACAATCTGTGTGTGTGTGTGTGTGTGTGCGCGCACGCACGCACGCGCGTGCACACACGCATGCACAGCCTCCTTTTGCTGCCCTGGGTCTCTGCTCAGCCCAGAGATAGCATGGAGACATTCCTGCCTGCATCCTAAGGGTAGCTCCCATGTAATTCAGGAAGGGGGTCCCACCGAGCAGGAGCAGGAGGCAAGACGACACAAGGCTTTGGGTGAAGCAGTGGTGAGCAGACAGTCCTTGTGGAAGTGGAGGATTCTTCGAAGTGAGTGGCTAGAGATAAAGGGTGAAAGGTGTGTTGGGGGACCCAGTAATGGATGGCCTTTTATGCTAAAACCTCTCTTTTATTCAGTGGTCAGTGAGGAGTTTTTGAAGGATCTGCAGTACCAGTGTGGGTTGCAGAAAGGAGTCAGATCAGCTGGGATGGCCTCCCTGCCTCAGCATTCTAGCAAAATGGTAACAAGCGGTGATTCCGGGGGGCAGTGCCCTCCCTTGCAGTTAGGACTTAGGATAACACCTCACCCTGAGTGGACAGCATCTCCCTGGGCAGCTGCCTGGGCCTGGGCTCCCTCTGCTGCCCTCCCAGGCACGAGCACTCAATGACTTGTGGTCACTGCCTCTGGAGTGTCTCCACCACACCCCTGCAGCTCACCCCTGCTGCCCTCCCCTAAAACTGCCCAGAGTCCGATAAGTGGGGATGTGTAGGCTGAAGCAGCTAGTTTTCCCCAGGGCCTGCACCCTCTCCTCTTTCTCAGCATGACTGGGTCACAGCCCAGGGTCCTGGTGCCTCCCTTGGCCATCTCCCTCCCTCTCCTGACACCCAGCTTCCCTTCTCCCACTTCTGACACCCAGATTTCATGTGCTCCAGAGATGTCCTTTTGTGAAAAATGTATTCATTCACTCATTCAACTTTTATTGGGAAATTAGTATTTTGCCAAGCACTGTGCTAAATGATGGTGATAAAAGGTCAGAAGTAATCTCGACCCTCAAGGATGTCCTTCTTCTTGAGAGGGAGAGAGCCGGAGATTGATGATATAAACAGGCCATTATAACACAGTGTATAGTTTGCCATGGGAACACAAAGGCTGAAGCCTCAGTGGCCAGAGGTGGTCAGACAAAGCTTCCAGGAAAAGGTAATTTTTAAAATGGATGATCGGTAGTGAGTGAGCCACACAGGAAATTAAATGTCTGAACCAAAGGGGGAGGTCCAATCCATGCAAATGGATTATGGACAGATCTGAGTTCCTTTAGGAGAGAAACTAAAAGACTTTAAAATAACCAAGTATGGAAAAAAATGAGATGGAGAAATCAAAGAAAACTGAAATCTGAGACTGTGATCCTGGAAAAATGATGGAGTCATTGATAGGCATGGAATTCAGCAAGAGTATCAGTTTGAAGGTGGGGGAAAGTGAGGGGTTAAACACATAGAGATTCCAGTGTTTAGAGAGGGAAATGGAATATAGTTCAGAAAAGTACTGTCAATGCAGGCTGCGTCAACATGGCTTTATTGTGTCATGTCCACCAGGGGACCACGTGCCCTCCATGGGGAATGGGCTGGGAGAATGCTTCCTGACAACTAAATATCCTTCCATGGCAGCACTTGTTGTTATGAAATGGGAGGAATCTGGGACCTACAGCCAGAAGACTTGAATTTCAGCCTTCTCATCACTAGCAGTGTTGTTGGTCAAGTGAAGTAACCAACCATTATGACTGTTTCTGTTTCTACATCTGCACAATGTGAATAATTCAAATACATATCTCCAGCGTTGCTGTAACAATCAAATGAGATCATTAAAATGAAAATATTTTGGAAAATGGAGTGCCGTCTACAAACGTTAGCTATGACGATTGGTATTTTGTTTTTCAGCTTGCTCTCTTTCTCGCCATATTTTTTTTTTACTCATGGAGATGATTTTTTCCTCCTAATATTTTAGATGGGCACACTCATCATCATGGCTTTTCTGATTACAAAAGTCACCACGCTCTGCTTCCATAATTCAAACATAGTGGAAATAGATAAGAGAAAAAGAGAACAACTTCCTGTCCCCACCCCCTAGAGATAACCAGGGCTGGTGTGTCCACTTCCCGGACATCTTGTTTATGAAACCGGTCTTTCCATGAAGCACAACAAAGGGGTGTGAGAAAAACGTCACTGTATTTTTGTTTCCCTCTAGCCCTTTAAAGTTGAGTCAGTGGGGAAATCTTCCCCTGCCACTGGCTAAACACTTGACAGGCCCCTCAATTTTCTTGTTCAGTTTTTAGGAACTAGACTATTGTGCAATCACAAAACACAGTACCAAATCAGAAACTAGGTATCCAGTCCAAGATTTTATTCATCAATTCAGGCTTCATTAGAAGGACAGACTTCCTTTCCTGCAAGTGATGATCTGGTTTTCTTACTTTTCTCCTCTTCCCTGCTTGCTGGCTTGGTCAAGTCAAGTGTGGGGAAGACAGGTGAGGAGAGACTCGGACCTCCTTACTCAGCTGCTGGCTGCCACTCTGGGCAGACAAATGCTTCGAGCTGACATGTCCTTTCCAGGGTGTTTTGGGGCCATCTTGGGGGTCCCCTGCTAGGCCCCCAGGCCTGAGGGATGCCTCTTCTTCAACTGGATCCTACCCAGTTCAGGCCTTGGGTCTCAGGATCCACCCTTCACTCAGACTCTCTCTGATGGAGGCCCTGGCCCTCCCCAGCCCTCTTTCTGGACTTAGATAGACTTTAAGTGGCTGCAGACTGGCTCTCTCTCCCTCTTGGCCCAGGATCTAGAAGAAATAGTCATGAATTCTGTGTCCCTACACACGGATCCATGGGAGCGTGGCTACTTCTCAAACGCAGCCAGCCGCTCTCTGCCCTGCCACAAGCCACTTTTGCTTTGTCAGGCGTGAATCAGGCACCAATCCGTGGGGCTCCCCAACTCCGAGAGACACAAACCCAGCTCTACAAGTGTCTGTAGAATCCCATCCTCTCTGGGCTCCAGATGAAGGGCCAAGCACTTCCTGGCTCCTGGCCCTCGGTAGCAGAACTCTTCAAATACATTTCCTCCCAATGTATCTCCACTTGCTTATATTCTCAAAATGTGCAACAGGATTCAAGGGTCCCAAACCAGTTTTCAGTATTTACTTTGAAGATTCCTCCAGGGTGACCTGTGTCACACTGTGTCACACTCCACGTGGTATCTGACATCTATCCTACCATGTCAATTCTATTGAATCTTCAATTTTAACATCCAGTTCCATGAACTAATATATGTGTCAATACAAATATTTTAACAAAATGTTCTATTATGGATACAGTTCTGCAAATTTTTGTTCACTTAATATATCTCAGGCAGATTTTCGTGTCAGTACAAGTAGATTATTCTCATTAACCTAGATTATTATAGTGTACAGACGTAAAGGGATTCCACTGTGGTTTAAGACAGTACTCTGGAAGAGGATGGTCATCTAACCTCGGTGCAGGCCTTGGCAAAGCAGTGGGGGTGGTGGTTCGGGGCCTGAGCTGGGTGGCAGTGATTCAGTAGGTGACGTGGTAGAGAGGAAGATTGGAGAGAGCATGACGGCTTTCCCTGAAGGGCTGTAATTTGAGCAGCTGCTGCACAGAGCTACGCCTTGGTCCCTGGGGTGTGCTGAGAATTTAAATTATGGGATGGGGACTAAAGGTGCAATCCTCCTACCTTTTCTCAGGGCCTAAATCCATCTCCTCGTGGTTTAATGGTCCAAATGCCTCTTGGAGAAGCACTTTTACGCTCCAGGCCCTTCCAGGCCCTTCCAGGCCCTTCCAGGCTTTCTCTTTTTCCTCCCATTGCTTGGGGTTGGGGGAAAGAGTGGTTGGGTGGGAAATGTTAGTAACTGGGGTTAATTGAATTGGGGTTGAAGCAGGAGGGAGGATGTTATTCTAGAGAAATATGGAACATCAAGAGACCTGAATGGGATGAAGTGGGAAAGGAAGTTAAGAGCAAATACTTCAAATCCTAATTCTTTTCACTCTTTCCTCCTCTCCCTCCACCCACCACTTCAAATCAGGATGGGCAAATCAGGATGTTTTTATCTTAGCTCCAGAATTACACAGCTTAGAGAAACAACCACCAAAACAGGCCACTAATGGAGCTCCAGGCACAACCACTATGATGTCTCTTTCTGCTCAATGGCCACGTCTCCATGGCCGTCCAGGTCACCAAGGTCCTAAGTCATTAACGATCTGACCGTCTGAGGTGGTAAACATCCGGTGCAGATGTGCACAGAGCGAAACTGCAATCTCATGACATAGGTGGGTTTTCATGGAAACGATGTTGGACGGCCACCCCCGTCACAGCCAGCGCCATGGACCAGGGAAGGTCCACTCAGGTTACACTGCTGAAGACAGAAGAAAGCCCACAAGGGTGATGAGGATAGGGCTTCAGAAAGAATTGGTTTGAACATCAAAGGATTAAGAAGGGCCCTTGGAAAACTGACAAAGCTAGGGGATATTTTGTAAAAACAGTTCTTTTCCCTCCCCCTGCAGTGGAAGCACGGAGTCCTAACCACTGGACTGCCAGGGAAGTCCTTAAATTTTTAAAAATTTAGAGTTTTTCACATTATCTACTTTCATTTTTCTAGTTAAATCCCAATCAAAAAAATTTTTTAAATTTAATTAATATGAAATCTCATTCCCTATTGGAAGTGGATTCTGTTTAAGTAGCTTTTTATGCTCAGATAATGAGGGCCCTTCTATGGCATACATATACAACGAAAAGCAGATTTTCAAAGTTTAGCAATCAATCGACCATTCCCCAGGTTGATGTTAAAAATGGAAGAAAGGCTTTTTCAATCAAGGGTCTGATCCAATAAAGTTCTCATTCCCTGGAGCTCTTCATGACCTAGATAGGAGGAAATTCAGTAAGAGTCTGAGCTTTCCACAAACACTTGCCATCAACCAGACAGCAGTTCCACTATTGAACACGTTTTCTGCATACCAAGTTCTTAGAGAATTATAAAGGAAATATAAAACAGTGAAAAACACAATTCTTGATCTCCAGAAGACTGCAGTACAAACACACACATTTATTTATGAACTCGAAATAAGAAGCCTTTGGAAAATATAAATAATCTTAAACACAGCTTGCTAGAACTTGTCCTGAACAGGTCATATTTATTCCCACGGGACTTTTTGTTTTCAGGCAATGGCTGGTATGTGAAAATAGCTCTTGCATTAACAGTGGTAACCATTTCGGTCCTGGGAGAGAAAACGTAACCATTTCAAATGGTTCACTTAATATATCTAAACAAACCATGAGACAGGTTCCCAGCATCTTGGCAATCATCATACATCTTGTTCTGTGGTAGCAGCACCTCAGGGCCTGTGGGGTTTGGGGAAGCACAAGGGTGGAGAGCCGTGGGGAGGGGGGCTTGCAAAACCCAGATCTGAGCATCATTGGGCAATCAGAGCACCTGGACACTAACAAGTCTGGATTTGGTTCCTAGATCTGTCACCTGTTCATCACCTGTCACCTATTCATCACAAGCCAATGAAACTCTCTGAGACTCAACTTCTTCGCTTGTAAACATTTCTAAAAATATATAAATTTTTCATCTGGGTGTTGTCAGAATGATAAAGTAAAGAAAGTGGCAGAGTCTCTAACTTATAGAAGGTGCAAGATAAAAACAGTTCTTACCTCACCATTGTCATTATCGTTATTAATATTTATTTTATAGTCCAGAGTTAGGGGGAATGCCTTTGATTTTTTTCAAAATAAATTTTTAGTAACACTCTTGTTGACAATAATCCAAATTCTATGTTCCTTATCTCCTCTTGTCTTAAGAACTTTAGTCCCCAAAATTTTCATCAGTATTTCCCCCTGTATTAAATCATTCCCATTAGCACACAAACAAGTTCCAGAATCTCACACCTGGAACAAAAAACAAAAACCCCAGCATCTTCCTTTGTCCCCCCCATCTCCCTCCAGAAAGTGCTCCCATTTCTCTGCTGCTCTTTTATTTTTTTTAACTTTATTTTTTATTTTCTACTTTATTTATTTAGGTTGCACCAGGTCTTAGCTGTGGCACGCGAACTTTTAGTTGCGGCATGCATGTGGGATCTAGTTCCCTGACCAGGGATCGAACCCGCGGCCTCTGCACTGGGAGAGCGGAGTCTTAACCACTGTGCCACCGGGGAAGTCCCTCTCTGCGGCTCTTCAGAGCAAGACTTTGTGAAGGCCTGGTTTGGTACAGCCACCCTCACCCTCACTCCCATTTTCCCTTAAACCTTCTTGAATCATATTCCTGTCTCCACAATTCCACTGAGATCCCTCTGGTCAAGGTCACACACACCTTCTTTGTTTCCCCATCCAACGGTCTTTTCGTACTTGACCCTTCAGCAACACGTGGCACTGTTCCTCCCTCTGGAAGCACTTCTCCCAGGGAGCTTCCATGATATCACACACTTGGGTCTTTCTCCTGCCTTTCTGGTTGCTCTTTTCCCGTGACCTTGCCCCGATATCTCAAGCCTGAAGCATCACTGAACTGTGGAGCACAGCAAGGATCAGCCACACTAGCTCCTCCATCTCTGCTGGCTGCCTAGGCAACCCCCTTCGGTCCATGGGCTTAAATAGCATTCATGACCTTGACTCTGAGGGAGAGAGAGATGGATGGATAGAGGGAGGGGCATAGTTATCCAGCCCGCACCTCTCCCCTGACTCCCAGACTCCTGTTTCCATCTGCTCACAAGATATTACCTCCCAGATGCAGAAGAGCATCTGAAATCTAAAAAGCACCTGGATGCCCACCCCACTCTCAACCCCAATCTGCTCCTCCTCCAGGATTCCGATTCTCAGTAAGTGGCACCACCCTCCGCCCGGGTGCTCCAGCCACGAACCTGAAAATCACCCAGAGTCCTCCCTCCCCTCCCCTCCACTTGCACAACTACCCTGAACCTGCCCAGTTCTCTCCAGATTCTTCGCAAGCCCTACCATCGCGTGCTGGGGCTACTGCAGCCTCCTAGTCAATCTCCCTGTTTTCACTCTCGCCCTCCCCATGCCACACCCACCTATTCCCCACACAGGAGCCAGGTGATCTTTCCAAAAATATGAGTCAGATTGTGCCGCTCCTCTTTTTAAAACCCTTATATGACTTTCCACCATCCTTAGAATAAAAGCCTCACTTGATGCAGGAGACTCTGTAATATCTGGTCCCTGCCTCCCCCCTCCCTGCCTGTATTCCCTCCCACCTGCCCCGCTCCAGCCGCACTGGAGGGGCCTCCCTTCTGCTCCTCTGTTCTTCCCTGGGCCTCCGCAACGTCTAATTCCTCCATCTGGAATGCTCTTCCCAACAATGTTCACGTGTCTGCTTCTTGTCACCAGGTTTCAGCTTGAATGCAGCTCCTCAGACAGGGCTTCCCTGACTGTCCAACCAAAGGAACCCCCTTCATGCTCCATCCCAGAGCCTGTGTTAAGAATTTGCATCACACATACATATCACCGTCTGATATTTTCTTGCTTGTTGTCTCCTCTTACAAGCATGGGGGCCTCCGGGGAGATGTCCTGACCACCATCTTTGCTGTCCATTACAGAGTCGGCATTCCTAAGTAAGTATTTGTTGAATGAAGGCATCATCTAACAGTCAGTTGTCAAATACCTGCGTAAGGAGACACTCTGTGTGCATTATCAGTGGTAGGATTTAATCCTGTACTTTCTTCTGGGAAGTGGAAGAGCGGATATTGGTGGCGACATTTGCTTTTCATGTTAAGGGAAAATACTCTAAAAAATGCAAAGCAATTTTAGTATCAGATATTCCTCTCCCTTCCCTCCTCAGAATTCATACAATATTTCAAGACAAAATTTTAAAAACACAAATAACATGAACAACACAGGGGTTTACTGCTTTGGATGATCCTTGATAGTGTTTCCATGAACGGCCTTCTCTGGGGGTGGTCTGTACTGTCCTACTGCACGCACTTAACAAGCAGCACTGTGTTCCAGGAGCTTACCTATGAGAAGGCGAAGATGAACGTGGTTCTGCCTGCTCTGCAAGAGCTCACAGTCTAGGGAGCAGAGAGACACAAAGACTGGTTTCCAATCAAAGGTGGAACCAGGTGCAGGATGCCTGACGTCCCAGCAGGGACACCCAGCCCTGGCTTCAGGAAGGGATGCCCGTAGGGGGACCAGCAAGGCCACTGCAGGCATGAGCTGGGCAAGGCGGGGTGGGGGGCTGCCAAGCAGGAGGACAGCGGGGGCAATGGGAACGCTTGAGATTAAAGTGCACAGCAGGTGCGCCCAAGGAACTCTGCAAATACCAGACAACAGCTCAAACTACTTGTGTTAGTTTGCTCGGGCTGCCATAACCCAAGTACCACGGGCTGGATAGCTTAAACAGAAGAAATTTATATTCTCACAGCTCTGGAAGCCAGAATTCTGAGGTCAAGGTGTGGGCAGGGTTGGTTTCTTTTGAGGCTTCCCTCTCTGGCTTGCCGACGGCCATCTTCTCCCTGTGTCTTCACGTGGTCTTCCCTCTGTGTGCGTCTGAGTCTCAGTCTCTTCTTCTTATGAGGATACCGGTCACACTGGACTAGGGCCCACCCATAAACTACCCCTTTAGAGACCCTATCTCCACAAGAACCTACTGTAGCACAGGGATCTATGCTCAATATTTTGTAATAACCTGTAAGGGAAAAGAATCTGAAAAAGAACATTGTAAGTATATATTTATGGATTCAGATATATATATATCTGAATCACTGTGCTGTACATCTGAAACTAACATGACACTGTAAATCAACTAGACTTCAATTAAAAAAAAAAAAAGACCCTATCTCCAAATATAGTCACATTCTGAGGTCTGGGGCCTTAGGACTTCAACATATAAATTTTGGGGAAACACAATTCAGCCCATAGTATTAGAGAACAAAGAAGGAAATTTTATTATAAAGACATCAGGATACCACAAGACAAGCATGCAATGGATCATGTGAAAGTCTCTGTCTCCCTCCCTCTCTTTCTTCCATCTCTGCTTCTCTCTCTTTTATGCAATTGTACAGTTTAAAGAATAATAATAATAACCGTCCATGTAATTGTTCCCTAAGAAATAGATCCTTCTTAGAAACACTGTTTCTAGTAAGCCCCTTCTCAATGGCTTCCCTTCCTCCTTCTGAATTTCATGTCAACTCCCCGCCTTTCTCCTTTGTTTCACCCAAGAAGTACATATCCCTAGGCAATATCTTTAGTTTTGCCTATCTTATTCTTCATAGAAATGAAATTGCATGGTGTCTAGTATATGACATGCTTTCCTCAGTGAACATTGTATTATTGGATTCAGGTACATTGATGCATGCTGCTGTGGTCTGTTTTCTGTTGTGTAATTTAGATGACCATTGTATGACTATATTATCATCCAGCCACCCTACCAGTTATGACCGCTTGGTTGTCCCCAGTATTCTGCTGTTAGGAACGAGGTTGCTGAGGACTTCTTGTACAACTGTCCTGGTACACATGTGCTAGAAATAGTATATATATACCTAGGATATATTTCTTAGCAGTAGAGCTTCCTGGTTGTAGGTTCTGCACATGTGGGATTTCACTTGTCACTGCCAAATTAGTTTCCAAAGTGGAAATTTCCATTTCTCCATAGTCTCTCCAGCACTTAGTATTGTTAGACTTTTTAATTTCGGGCTGAGTGTAAAGAGTGTGAAATAGTGCCTAATTGGTGCCTTTAATTTTCCTTGCCTTGTTTGGTAAATGAGATTGTGCATATTTTCTTATATTTATGGACCGACCACTCACGTTTCCTTTTCTATGAAGTACCTTTTCATGACTTTGCCCATTTCCCTATTGGGTTGTTTGTTTTTTTGTATCTCCTTGTTTTGTTAATTTGTATATTTTGTATATTGATCCTTTTTCAATGATATTGAAAATGTTCTCTCCCAGTTTTTTTTTTTACTCTCATAAGTTGTCTTACAATGAGCAAACATTTTTATTTTTAATACATTTGAATTTATCTTCATTTTCCTTCATAGTTCATGCTTTTTGCATCTTATTTTAAAAATCTATACCTACTCCAAGCTTATAAATACATTCTCCTAATTGTCTTCTAAATTTTTTCATAGTTTTTGCCTTTTGATTTTGTCTTTAGGTCATGTAGAATGAATTATTTATTTATTTATTTATTTTTGGCTATGTTGGGTCTTCATTGCTGTGCACGGGCTTTCTCTAGTTGTGGCGAGCGGGGGCTACTCTTCGTTGCGGTGCGTGGGCTTCTCATTGCGGTGGCTTCTCTTCTTGAAGAGCACGGGCTCTAGGCGCGTGGGCCTCAGTTGTTGTGGCTCGCAGGCTCCAGACGCGCAGGCTCAGTAGTTGTGGCGCACGGGCTTAGTTGCTCCACGGCATGTGGGATCTTCCCGGACCAGGGCTCGAACCCGCGTCCCCTGCATTGGCCAGCGGATTCTTAACCTCTGCGCCACCAGGGAAGCCCCTAGAATGGATTTTTAATGTGTGGGGGAGCAACGCAACTTAATTTTTTCCTGTATGTAGAGCCAATTGGTTGGATCAATAGCATTTATTGAATTGCCCACCCTTTTTTCACGAATCTTCAATGCCTGTCCAGTCATAAATAGAGTTTCCATATTTGCATTAGTCTGTTCCATTTGTCTGTCTAGCCTTGTGCCAATACCAACAGCCTTTACTACCATATAATGGGTCTTATATAACAAGTCAAGACACATCTTCAGGAACCTCTTGACCATTCTTCACCCTTTGCTCTTCTTCATACATTCTAGGATCATTTTGTCAAGTTCCAGGCAGGGAGGAATCAGGAAGAACTTTTGGGACCTCAAGTTAAAATGAATTGATCAATATAGGAACAGTTGATATTGACTATTTCCATCTATGAATATAATTCATCTTTCCACTTATTTTGTTCTTCTTTAATGTCAGTCCACAAAGTTCTAAAATGTTTTCATGAAGAGCTTGCTCATTTTGGAAGATTTCTCCCTTGCTCCTTTATACTTTTGCTGCTACTGTAAATGGTATCTTTTTTCAAAATCATACTTTGTAACTACTTTTGCTGGTGTATAAAAATGCAATTGTCATTTGTGCATTGATTTTGTATTCAGCACCCTCGCCAAACTCTTACTGATTTTCATAATTTTTCTATATAGTCTTTTGGGTTTTCTACATAGACAAGCATATCATCAATAAATAATAAGAGGTTTATTTCTTCCTTTCTAATCTTCAAATGGCGGACAAAGATGAAAAATACTTTGCAGTTATAATCAGAAAGCCTTGAGATTTGTTGGGTTGAAAGGGTGAGAAAAAGGGAAGAATCAAGAATATTTCCCCACTCAGATTCTATAGATTCTGTATGGTGGCAGATGGTGTCCCTATCTGAAAGGCTACAAAAGGAAAAACACCTTAAATTAATTTAAAACAAATAATATACACAGATGGGTAAATTAAACTTGTTTTAACCTGTATAGAATGGAATCATGTCCTTAGCTTTTATCATCACCAGCTTTGCTGAATGATGTTGATAGAGTCACGGCTACATTATGTGATTGCAAAGTACAGTATCTATAAAGTGTGACCATGTAGATTCATTTTCTAAGGAGTTTTGGAAAATAAATGAGCAATATTATTGCCACCTCATTACCATGGGTCTCCTTTTAAAACAACTGCATCACTTCAGTCAGCTTTAAAATTGTGCATTATGGTGCTGTAATATAATCCCTACTGAGGTTATACATATTTGGACGTGTTTATTTTCAATGATCAAAAATCCCCCCAAGAAAAGCTGAAAGGTGGTTGGGGGCTGGGAGAGGGGATGAATCTTAGGTCAGTGAATATGTGCTGTGGGGAGGTGCTGGGACAGCCCTTCCGAGGACCCTGGGGATGTGGAGGAGAAGAGATCTCAGCAGATATTTGGAGGAGGGCATGATCAGAGGAGGGCATGATTTGTCGAATTAATTGGGGGAAATGCAGAAGAGGAACACGGTTTTTCCCCATAAAAATTAAAGATGTGGAGATCTGGGTTAGAAAATTTGAAGTCTGCATCCACTTAAATATCCTCAGACCCAATCAAAGGAGCATAAAATAAATCAAAGATAAAAATCTAATGTTTTTAACAAGAAAAGCTGACAGAACTAAGACTTATGAAAATTGGCAAGACAATGTTTGCTTTTGTTTTTCCAGTGTCTACATTTACAAAGGAAGAACCTTCTACAGTTGCAAAGAGAAAACTGCTGAAGAGCCTCTCTTAAAGTGAGCCATAAATATTCAACCATGGTTCATGATCATTGTTTGAAAAATGAAAGTAAGAGATGAACTGCTTTCTCTTGGGACAGATCCTTCTAATTTGGTATGTAGGGTGGCAATGGGCTTTGGGATCTGACAATTTCATGGTGTATTTTTCCACACATTCGAATATGATTCAGATTTCACATTTGCGTTGTCTGAGAAGCCTAGTCAAGTCAAATGGAGAGGCTGTCCGAAAAAGAGAGAGGCTTCATCTAATTCCATAAAGACTGTTTCCACTAACTCAGCTAAATTTGAGATTCACAAAAATTATATAGCCATATTTTCCATGTTTATCATAAAACATTTTCCAATAGGAAAAATAATATTTTTAAAAAGAACTTGAAACTCGCAATTGTAACATTAGTCTTCTGCTAATATAATTCAGTAAGGACTTAGCAAATATATGATTTCTGAATTACCTGAGAGTTGTACAAAATGATTATTAAGATCTCTCCTAAGAGTCTATGGCTCTAAATTTATGAACTTTTTGTGAGGAATGGGTGTCACAAAAATTACTACCAATGAAGGGCTGGGTTTAATGCTATGTCCTCACTTCCAGGTTCCACTGGATCGTAGTCAGAAACCCAAGAAACACCTAAAGGAGATGGCCACACCCTCAGCAAAGTTTTTCTACCTCCTCTGACCATCCTTTTCCAAAATATGAAAGGAATGACTATCTGGGGGGCTGGTGATGGCTGGAGCATGATTTTCATTAACTGGCATGGGCACCAGGTTTAGGAGGTGACAGGACACCGCTGGAGAAAGTGGAGGGTGGAGCTTTATCACATAAGAAGCTTTAATGCTGTCAATTAATCATGAGTGCAAAATTAAAATGAAAAATTTCCATCGGCAAATTCAACAGTATACAGTGCTAAAACAGACATCTTCCTTGATTCTTCTTTGCCTGAGCAAGTAAACCTAAACATATCCAGTATATAAGGAGTATTTATCATGAAAAAATATAGCTCAGCACAGGCTGCAACTGTAGTTAAGTAATATGTTTTCTTAACCATTTTTTTAATTGAGGTATATAGTTAATTTACAAAGTTGTGTTAGTTTTAGGTGTACAGCAAAGCGATTCAGTTATATATATATAAATATATATATATTCTTTTGCAGATTCTCTTCCATTATATGTTATTATAAGATATTGAATACAGTTCCCTGTGCTATACAGTAGGTCCTTGTTGGTTATCTATTTTATACCTAGTAGTGTGTATATGTTCATCCCAAACTCCTAATTTATCTCTTCCCCTCCTCCCCTCCTCCCCTCCCACCGCCCCCCCCCCCGACCCCGCTTTGGTAACTAAGTCTGAGAGTCTGTTTCTGTTTTGTAAATAAGCTCATTTATATCATTCCACATCTTGGCTATTTAAACAGTGCTGCTGCGAACACTGGGGTGCAAGTATCTTTTCGAATTAGAGTTTTCTCTGGATATATGCCCAGGAGAGAGATAAATAATATGTTTCTATCTATCTCTTTGGTGGTAAGCCTGTACTTCTCTGAACATAGTATCATTTTCATCTATCTCATTGTCTTAAAGAGAGAAAATTGCCCTCAAGAATTAGTAAGGCTATATAAAATTTAGGGATTAAAAACTTAGACTTATAATTTATGACCTGGGTAACTCTGCCTCATATTACTTCTAAGAAATGAGTTTTTTATACTGTTCCATAGAGAAAACTTGAGTATAAAGATCTTTTTATGAAAAAAATCATAATAGTTTATATTATCTCTTAAAAGAAAATATAAATTTAAGGTTCTCCTTGAGGTCGTATTTCCATTCTCCAGTCTTAATTTCTTCTACATCTAAACTAACTCAAGGCCCTTTGGCATAAGCAATAAGACTAATCAATACTGTATGCTTTCAAAAGAGCAAAATAAAAGTTTTCTTTTGTCTGTAAAGAAGGCTTTGGTATAAAATAGTTTGGCCTGTTAGAAGAGCATTATAGGGAATTAAACGTAGGGAGACGGAGGAAAAACTAAAAGTGAGTGAATGAAGCTTGAAGACCAACAGTATGGAGAAGGGGACTCTGGGGTCGGACTGCCTGGGTCCTTTTCTGCCTCTGCCCCTTTCAACCCCATGACCTTGGACAAGCTAAGTCACGTCTCTGGGACTCAGTCGGCTCATGTGTAAAATAGGAAGAACAACAAATGCCTACTGCACAGAATAATGATGAAGTCTAAATGAACCAGTGAAGCCCTTAGAGTACTACCTGCCAATGTGCAACAGGAGTGTTTGTTCATCCATCCATTCAGTCACCAAACACCTAACGAGCATCTACTGTGTGCCCGGCACTATTCCAGGAACTGTTGCTACATCACTGAACAGATCGGAGAGACTCCTCTGCCCTCATGGAGCTTACATTCAAGTGAGGACGGAGAGACTCTGACACATGTTGAAGGTAGAAAGCTCAGTAGGTGTTAGCTGTTGTTGTTGTTATTACTGTTATTATTAAAGAAAAAGACTACGAAATCCATGAAAGTAATCATTAAAGAGATTGAGTGGACTGATTGAGTTCATGACTATTATAAAACCTGTGAATCTGGGACTTCCCTGGTGGTCCAGTGGTTAAGAATCCGCCTTCTAATGCAGGGGACATGGGCTCGATCCCTGGTGGGGGAACTGAGATCCCACAAACCGCGGGCAACTGAGTCTGCGCACCGCAACTAGAGAGAAGCCTGCAGGCCACAACGAAGATCCCGCGTGCCGCAACAAAGACCCAATGCAGCCAAATAATAAAATAAAATAAAATTAAATTAAAAAAAAAAAACAAAGAATGTGGAAACTTCTAAAAATAAATAAATAAATAAAATAAAACCTGTGAATCTAATTGAAGAAACATTCGCTCCCTGTTCCCTCGGTGAACTGAACACACGTTAGGAGCAGTCAAAGGCAGCTGGGGTACCAAACAGGCGAGCCGGGCATCCTGGGCCCAGACCCCGTGCTCTCAGCCCCTCGGGGTCTCTGCTCCCTGTCTCCCCTTCACCCTGGGGCTCCTTCCACGTGGTTGCTCCAGCTCACATCCAGGCGCTTGACTGTGCCTTTGTGTTTGATTGTTTTCCTGCTGCTTCCTGGGTTTCTGTCAGCAATCCAGTTTTACAAATTGCTTGGCTCAGAGCTGTGTTTGTCGTCTTCCTTTGAAACTGTGATTCACAGTGTACACCCTATACACAGAATCCTCGCCGCCCAGAGACTGAAAAGCTTGTTTTCAAAACAAACTGCAGAACAGGCCGGCTACCCGGGGTTTTCACGCAGCTGCTCAAATGGTCAAATGTAATTAAGGGAGCACGTTCAAGATCTCTATTTTTTGAACTTAGCCAAAATGTTTTTAGATGCGGATCAGATGGTGATGTCACTTCGCCCACAATCTTGTCAGCTGAGAAAACAAAGTTGAAATTGAAGAAGAAAAGGAGAACACTTTAGTTTAGCCTGAGGATTTGTGTAAGATGTGTTCAGATTGGGCTTTTTAATTCAGTAAGAAAAAGCTGATGATCACAGTAAGCTTGTAGGATCCTTGGTTCTTAACCTTTTAACTCAGGACAGACGCAGGGATAGCTCTTGTCCCATTCTCTCATGTGGAGGATGGGACAGTAATGGCGCTGACCTCTGGGTATTATTCTGGGTTACGTAAGATCGGGTACGTAAACACTTAGTGCCACACCTGGGGCAGGGCAAAGGTTGCACAGGTGTTGCTGTCATTGTTACTATTTATTGCATGGCCTGTGCTGTGTGCACTTGCCTGAGGGGGAAATAGGGTCACAGTAGCAAAGCACTATGTCCATGACCTTGTCCACTGGCAGAGTTTAAGAACCAGTGTCTTGCAGACAGAAGCCCCGGTGGCTCACAGAAGCCCAGGAGTGTCGTAGGCCTGTTTGAGAAGTGAACCCTCCTTGCTGCTACAAAGGAGACCTCATTTTCCTCTGTCTGGGCCCTGAAACCATCCCCAGTGACTCCTCCATCTCCAAACACACTGACAAGGGCTGTACAGCCCACATATCCACCCTGGGCCTCGGGCCTCCAGTCCTCTGAGGCGGCCGTTGTGTTCTGCCCCTCACCACCTGCTCTGCAGCGTCTTAAGCAGCCAACCGGGAAGCAGGCCTTTCTTTTTTACCACCTGCTCGATTCAGCGCTCCTGCACCAGCCCCCAGGACAGCATGGGCTGGACACTCACATCCCCTCCTGTCGGGCCCTTTTCTCTCCCCCACTGGCTTCCCTCCAGTGAGTCATTTGCCTGGAGGAGGGGATCTGCCCACCCTGTCCTCCAAAATCCTGGAACAGTTTAGACGTTCAAACCGGAGTTACACCTCCTCGTTCTGGAAAGGCAGCAAACATACATGGTGATGACGAGCAAGAGACGTGTGGACATGAGTCCTGGATGCGGCTCGGCCTCTCGTTGTATAAACGTGGGGAGCCACCCCACCCTTCTGTGTCCCTGTCCCCCCTCACATGGGGATCCCCCCTGCCTCAGGCTGCTGTAAGTACCAATGGCACAAACCCACGAGAAGTGTCAGCTCAGTGCCGCTGGGAAAGCTGCTCCCCGATCCACACCCAGACCCCTGAGAGCAACAGGACGACTCCAGCCGGGTTTCCCTCGAGCACCATCCTCCCTCCCTGCCTCGTCCAGCATCGCAAGACCCTGCCATTCCGAGTCCAGAAACAGCTCCAGGTTCTACCGACCTCTCCCGTCATCCCCACGAGCACCGTCTTCCCTCAGACCTTAAGGGTCCCCGGAAGCACCGCTCTAGCATCCTAACTAAACATCAACTCCTGTCTCGGCCCCTTTCCTTCTTGAATGTTCTCCACACTGCAAGGGTGTGCAGACAGTCTAGCAGCTCACCCTCACCTGCAGGGAAAAGCAGAACGCAACACCCTGGAAATACATCAAAGGCGCTTCACAAGCCCCATGCCTGCACCTCCTCGCCCCCAGTCTCCTGCGCTGCCCTGGGCCAGATCCTGCAAACCACTCCCCTCGGGCTCACCCTCCCCTCCAGCTGTCAGCGTTTACACCATGACCTCCACTCGGGCGAACTGATTCATAAGTATCTGGGGCCTCATAGGCTTGGTGGTCCCTCTTGGAAATGAGTTAGTGGCCCACTCTGGGTCTGAACACCAGAGTTGTGGGTGACCAATGCTCTCACCTTTTACTGAGCCCTGAGCAATGTGGCTGGGGTGGGGGGAGGGGAAGGGTGGACCTGCTCAGCAAAGAGAGAGGGGTGCCCTGGTCACCCCAAACTTCTCACCCATCTGCTCAGTAATCCGGGGTCTTGGCTGACTGATGGTCCATCTAACACACTATATGTCATCTTTCTAGAAGGGCCTTCTCTCCCATTTTCGTCTTGACAAACTCCAACTCATCCTCCAAGCAATGATATCGCCTGCTCGCATCACCATGTTCTTACATTCATACAGCTTCTTCCATCACTAATTTTAAGTTCCTCACAACTGATTACGACTTGCTCATCTTTGGCCATCCAACTCCTAGCAAATGACATAGTAAGTTCTCAATAAATCTCAATATGTGATGCATGAATAAATGATTGAAAGCTGGAGTTTTTCTTTTTCTTTTCTTTTTCTTTTCTTTATGGATAAGTTACAGTTCTGAGACCTCGTGTTCTGGGAAAGTAGAAAATAGTTCTTTTCCCAGGGCAAATTCCCGGGGCTTTGAAACAATTTCCCAGATAAATCTCACTAACCTGAACCATCTGAAAGCTACCTTCATTCTCTGTTTGGCGTTGTGTGTGAGGACCAGATCCTTGGGCATCTGACAAGAAGGGAGCCTTGGAAGGTTGTAGTACAATGTGAATCTAGACCTCTGGGCCAACTCAATAAAATGCAAAAGTTCCTGATATTTTAGAGCTTTAGGGAAATAAACTTGAGGTCCTGAAAACAAATCTCTAGGGATATGTGGAAGGATTTCTACCCTCCCTCAACAGAGTGTTGTACAACCTGCAAAGCAAGAGGTTTTAAACCTCATGGCAAGTGAATGATAGTAATAATAAGAGATTAATGTTAGATGCATCTGATGCTGACTATGAGACAAGCATTATAAGTGCTTTAAATGCATTAACTCAACCCTTGCAACCGTCATGACATCCCCAATTACAGATGAGCAAACTGAACAAACCCCCAGTCTGATCCCCAGTTAGTGCCCTGGACCTTAACCTTGTATCAAAAAAACAAAACAAAACAAAACAAAAACAAAAAAACAAACAAAAAAAATGGGAAAGAACTGAAAAGTTCTCTATTGAGAACTACATTTACAGTCTTAATATTGTCTACCACAACCTTGCTTTTTTTTAAAGGAAAATTCCGATCAGTGTGAGATCTGCAGACCCAGAGTCTAAAGCCTGACAAGGCTGCTCCCCACAAACACACGGGGAGACAGACTGTCCTCACACCCGAGGGTGCCGTCCCTGCACCGTACCCATACAGCCCGTTTGTCCACGGGGCAGAGGGGCGAGGGAAGGCACGGCCGGCCTTTCTGGATGTGTCTGGCTGCTCTGGGCGGACCACTTCCTGTTTCATGATGGAGGGTCTGGTCAGACAGGGCACCGAGCTCATGACATTCACCTTGATGCATCCATAAGGTTCTCTCTTTATGTTCAGCTCCCTTGAGGAACAAAACTTCCTACCTGCCTCTTCCATTCACACTTACTGATCTTCACAAAAAGGAAGAGTGTATGACTTAAAAAAAAAAGAGGGACCTTCCTTCCTTCTGATTCAGGTCAGTAGACTGGGTCTGGGCTTCCCCCATCCTCCCAACCAGAATGAAGACAGAACTCCAGCAACCTCCACATTGGGAAAGGGGATGAAGAGGCTGATGGGAACAGAAGCTGAAGTAACAGCAATAGCAACGGCCAGATCTACTAGTTTATCTTAAATGACATATATTTATCACAATCTAAATAGTTTGTATAAGGTTCCAGAAAATCCAATTTTTCCATCAGAGAAAAACCAGACAGGACATAACTATAGGAATGATCTCAGAAGCAGACCCCTCATCCTATTTTCAAAATGAAAAGTACTGCCCTTGGGCTTCCCTGGTGGCACAGCGGTTGAGAATCTGCCTGCCAATGCAGGGGACACGGGTTCGAGCCCTGGTCTGGGAAGATCCCACATGCCGCGGAGCAACTGGGCCCGTGAGCCACAACTACTGAGCCTGCGCGTCTGGAGCCTGTGCTCCGCAACAAGAGAGGCCGCGATAGTGAGAGGCCCACGCACCGCGATGAAGAGTGGCCCCCGCTCGCCGCAACTAGAGAAAGCCCTCGTACAGAAATGAAGACCCAACACAGCTAAAAATAAATAAATAAATTCATAAAAAAAAAAAAAAAGTACCGCCCTTGACTCAGTTTGGAGGGCAAATAGGACCATTGGAGCTGCCTCTGAAACCAGCTAGTGTGGCAGCCCTGCCATCTGTACCTACGTGTCCTGAGAGGCATCAGCCTGCTCCCTGAAATCCAAAGCCACACAGTGCCAACACACAACTCCCGTGCAAATATTTGCTGCAGAGAAAACGTCTTAAATGCCTGTATACCCAGTTTTCTAGCGGGCGGCAGGATGAAAAGGGGAATTCATGCGTGTATTAAGAGATTTCTTATCCGAGCTCTATCAGTCTCTGTGCAGCCTTCATCACAGCACACTTAATGGCTTTTTCCTTCCTCCCGCTCCCTCCCCTCTTCCTCCCACCAGGCCCTTCTAATAAAAAGCCCACTAAGTCTTTAGCCCTGTTAGCAAGGAGAATTAAATTGCTATTTGCCACCTGGTGTTGTCTTACTTATCATATTTCCAAATTGCTCTTAAATCTCCCTTTGGAATTCTGAGTATAAACACTGGAAAGAAGGAAAGGGAATAAGAAGAAAGAGAAACACAAACGTGAGCAAAGTTGCATCATTTCTGTTAGCTTTCCTTTTACCAGACTCATTCGTGTTTCCTCTTTGCCTTCATCTTCTGCTCATCTCATTCAACTTCTCTTGACGTTCATCTTCTCCCCCCCATTTTTTTCTTTTTAATTAATTAATTATTTATTTTTTGGCTGCGTTGGGTCTTCATTGCTGCGCGCGGGCTTTCTCTAGTTGCGGCGCACGGGGGCTACTCTTCCCTGCAGTGCGTGGGCTTCTCATTGCGGTGGCTTCTCTTGCTGTGGAGCACAGGCTCTAGGCGGGCGGGCTTCATCAGTTGTGGCATGAGGGCTCAGTAGTTGTGGCTCGTGGGCTCAGTAGTTGTGGCTCGCGGGCTCTAGAGCACAGGCTCAGTAGTTGTGGTGCACGGGCTTATTTGCTCTGCGGCATGTGGGATCTTCCCGGACCAGGGCTCGAACCCATGTCCCCTGCATTGGCAGGCGGATTCTTAACCACTGCGCCACCAGGGAAGTCCCCTTCCCCCCTTTTTGTTCTCTAGAATTTTATTCAAAAAAGAGACACATGTTTTCCCCATGACAAAAATCATACACATGCTCACAATGGGATGGTTTGAATGTTTTTAATTGAATATGATCCCAGGAGCTCTTAGATCCTGCCCATTGTAACTCTGTTTTTAAATTTTCCTTTTCTCCTTTTCATTCAATTTATTCAGCAAACATTTGTTGAGAATCTATTCTTGCCTGGCACTGTGCTCTCTTCTTCTTCCACTGTTTTCTGACTTATTTCCTTTTCAGTTCAATTATCACTACTAGGAATAAGTAAAGTAATAAACTTAAAGAACTCACTGACCTGAAAAAATTCCATTCTTTGCAACTGTAAGGTACTCTTCCTTCTAAAGCTTTCAGTAATAAAATGAGGCATTATAATTAGTACAAAGTTCTAGAAGACTCATCAGATTACAAATACTTAATTTCTACTAAGATGAATTATTTTCAAGGGGTAGGACTGAGTCATTCTCAATACGATTTAAAGTGATGTTTCCATTCTATTGATAAATAGGGTTTCTATGTGCTCTCAGAGGCCCGTTGGAAGTTGCGTTTCCTTCATTACAGTGGCAACTTTCTGAACCTTAAACAAGAAACAAGGAAAAAAATCATTTGCAAACCAATAACAATCTCAGAATTAATGTCAGGCCCCTTAGGGAATTTATAATCAGAGGGAAAAGATGATAGGACCCACAGATGAAAACAAACCGTAATAAAGCACCAGCCTTCACCCACGGACTGCCCAGTAGGGGAATAAATACAGCCAGGGTTGTACATCACAGAGGGAAACCACAGCTTCCAAACAAGCTGGACAGACTTGGGGTGGGAAGGAGCCTCTCTGACATGTTTGAACTCATCCTGTTAACGAGATGTTTAAGATGTTTAGACTTCAGATTATTTTATTCAACTCAGAAGGAGAAGGTCTACCTTAGTTGGGACTTCAGGGCAGACAGATGAAACGTCAGGTCTGCACTTCTGCCTGGAGGGCAAATCCATGCCCCCTCTAAGCAGAGTTGATGGGAGGGAAGAGTTGGGTTGCTGTGACAGGAAAGAGGAAAGGCATGGGTATTGAGAAAATAACAGATGCTTGGGGGCATTTGAGGCTTCTAGCAAGGAGCTGGGAGACGTTAAAGAGGTAATTAACATCTGTATTCTAAATAGCAGCGGCGAGTACAGGTTAGAACAGATGGGTTCAGAAACCATACAAATAGCCTGGGATAGTCTGTAGGTAGAAGAAAGAGCTTAATATTTGTGAGCTGTGAGTGACAAGATGCTACAGGAAATGGTTTCTCTAAACACTTGCTTTAACGGCATAGTTTGGGCATTAAAGAGAAGGTGGCTCCTACTATGGAGAACAGTATGAAGGTTACTTAAAAAACTAAAAACAGAGCTACCATATGATCCTGCAATCCCACTCCTGGACACATATTCAGAGGAAACCATGGTTTGAAAGGATATATGCACCCCAATGTTCACTGCAGTGCCATTTACAATAGCCAAGACATGGAAGCAACCTAAATGTCCATCAACAGAGGAAAGGATAAACAAGATATGGAAGATATATACAGTGGAATACTACTCAGCCATAAAAAAGAATGAAATAATGCCATTTGCAGCAACATGGATGGACTTAGAGATTATCATACTAGGTGAAGTAACTCAGAAAGAGACAGACAAATATCCTATGATATCACTTACACTTGGAATCTAAAAAAAAAAGGTGCAAATGAACTTTATCTACAAAACAGAAGTAGAGTTACAGATGTAGAAAACAAACTTATGGTTACCAGGGGGTAAGGGGTGGGGCAGAGGGATAAACTGGGAGACTGGGACTGACATATACATACTACTGAATGTAAAATAGATAGCTAATAAAGACCTACTGTATAGCACAGGGAACTCTACTCAGTATTCTGTAGTGGCCTATATGGGAAAAGAATCTAAAAAAGAGTGGATATATGTATATGTATAACCGATTCAGTTTGCTGTACTCCTGAAACTAACACAACATTGTAAATCAACTATATTTCAATTAAAAAATAAAATAAAACAGAATTAATCTTACTTTAAAAAAAAGAAGCACCTTGAATTTTGAAGAGCTCAGAATAGAGAAAGAGTAGGTGCTCAGAGGAGAGCATTAATTCATGTCTGGTCTTGTTTTCCTGCTAAATGAAAGTACTCCACAGGAGGACCTTGAGTTTGCATTAAGACAAAATGACATTTAAAAATAAAACAAAACACTTCACTACCATTTGAGACAGTTATCTAAGTGTGCTTAATTCTCATTTCAAGTTAAACGCTTCAAGCTGATTATTTTTCTATGAAAGCCTATGTCTTGTCCCAAATGCTTCCCCTCACTACATTCTTTATTTACAGACAATAAAATTTATACACACAACCACTGATAAGACATGGATTGACGAATTTGAAAACAGGGAGCATTTTTTGTCTAGAAAATTCCCCAGGATCATAGTAACTAAAGTGCCATGAAGACAGAGCAAATCCCAAACTAAATATTGCCACCTACAAGGATTTGATCCATTTTCTAACTTTTTAAAACACGTGATAATGTACAAGTGCTATTTATCTCTATGTTTCAGTATTCCACAGGTTAAATTTGATTGGCAATGTGATCATGGTAGCAGAAAGGCAGATATTCACTAGGTGTTGGCTAGAAAGAAAAATTTCGGGGCTTCCCTGGTGGCACAGTGGTTAAGAATCCGCCTGCCAGACGTAGAGAATGGACTTGAAGACACGGGGAATGGGAAGGGTAAGCTAGGACGAAGTGAGAGAGTGGCATTGACATATGTACACTACCAAACGTAAAATAGATAGCTAGTGGGAAGCAGCCGCATAGCACAGGGAGATCAGCTCGGTGCTTTGTGACCACCTCGAGGGGTGGGATAGGGACGGTGGGAGGGAGGCACAAGAGGGAGGGGATATCGGGATATATGTATACATGGAGCTGATTCACTTTGTTATACACCAGAAAGTAACACAACATTTTAAAACAATTATACTCCAATAAAGATGTTAAAAAAAAAAAAAAAGAATCCGCCTGCCAATGCAGGGGACGTGGGTTTGAGCCCTGGTCTGGGAAGATCCCACATGCAATGAAGCAACTAAGCCCGTGCGCCACAACTACTGAGCCTGTGCTCTAGAGCCCACGTGCTACAACTACTGAAGCCCATGTGCCTAGAGCCCGTGCTCCGCAACAAGAGATACCACCGCAATGAGAAGCCCGCGCACCACCATGAAGAGTAGCCCTGCTCGCCACAACTAGAGAAAGCCTGTATGCAGCAACAAAGGCCCAATGCAGCCAAAAATAAATAAATAAAATATATAAATTTTTTTAAAAATTAAAAAAATAAGAAAAAAAGAAAAATTTCAACAGTAATTAGCAAGCAGTAGTTCTTTACCAACGAATACTGAAAATTTCTATAAGTTTTTGGAAAACTGAAACTGATAATGGGGAAAAATTAACGCAGTTCAGGAAAGAGTTTTTAAAAAAAACCAATACAGCGTTAATTATCCCCGACACTATGATTTCTCTTTGTGGTTTCCACAGAGCCTCCACAAGGAGATGATGTTATCTGTGGAAGCATGGCGCGGGGGAGGTTTGGTGACTGAAAGCAAGGTAGGAAGACACCCTAGTGGAGGGAGTGGGGAGGTAGAGATGAGGCCCTCAGGAAGGACCCTGGCATTAGGAGAGGGGTTCTAGTGACCCACCAGGGCCTGAGTTCTGTCTGTCTCGGCTGGGACCACTGGTCTCCCTGGGCTTACAGTAGCCCTGTGAGAAGGAGGATCAGTATCACATCATGAAAGAAGAAACTGGGGTTCGGAGACGTGATGGCATTTGGCCAAGGTCAAAGTTACCAAGCAATGAAGTGGGTTGGGGGCCCTCAGTGTCAATCCCCCCAACACCCCACCTCACATGGTGGGTTGGGGGTGACTGTCTTTTCTGAGATGTTGTTCATCTGCCACAGGCAAAAACAATAATAAAAGAATATGAAGAATGCAAAACAAAACCAAAAGCAAAAAGGGCTCTTAGTGGTTTTTTCTGTCCCAAACTTTTAAAAGCCATGTAGATTCTATGGCAGTTTGACCATATTCTCTGGGGTAAAGGGAAAGTAAGCTTAGTTTGATTTTGGTTAGAAAATGAGTGTTGTTTAATCTCGATTTTCAAAACATCCTGATTCTATTCAGGGGTCATGCTGAGGTGAAATGTAAGGAGTATCAAAAAGTTGACAAAATTCAGTGTCATATAATCAATTTAAGAATTCACAGAGTTCCTGTGGTGCACACTCAGGGTAATGGATGGTTTTATAGCCAAATGTCTACAATGTGTAGATCTCTTTATTCTGTTTTCAAGTATCTGAAAAAGAAGAACATGAAACACATGCAATACGGGAAGCAGACACACAAGATGAAGTTGTGCGTTCACTGTTGGGGGAAAAGCACTCCCACCTCTAAGAACTATAAGAGAAAACAGCAAAATAGTATTCATGCAGGCAAGGTGCTAGACCAGTCACTAGGTATCTAAAACTACTGAGAACAAAATGCCAGTGGAGTCCTGGGGTGCAGCCCTGGGGCGGCAGCAGCCTGGGTGGATAACATTACACAGGCCCAGCTCTACTCTAGCACAGTGATACGCAAACCACACTTAATATAGCAGAGGGTGTGATTTAGGTGACATACTCTGCAAGATAGCAATTCCAGAACTGTCCCCTGATCCCTCCAAGTCTTTACAAAATGCCACCTTCTCAGTGAGCGCAGCCCGGCCATCCCAATGTCGAAACCCCTGACAGTTCAATCTTTTATCCTCCTTCCCTGCTTTGGTTTCTTCCACAGCTCTTCGTTTTACATCTGCTCGGTCTGCTGTGTTACCCTCAGTCCACTAAGGCACATAGTGGGCACCTTCTTTGTTGAATGAATAAATGATTGAATGAATGAACAAATAATGGTGAGTAAGGGAAAAATATTCCTAAAACTTATATCGTGATCATGCTGTGGAGATTGGGGATGGGATTACAGGGGTACAAATGAGCCAAAGTAATATATATATATTTATAAACAGGGCAAACTGGACAAAGAAATTACACCAACAAACATGAGGATAATGAAAAACTAGTCAGTTTTCCAAAGCAAATAACATTCCCTTAAGGAATTATAATATGATAATGTAGAATAATAGAAAAGTACATTTGTTCTGCTATATGCCCATATTAAAATAGGCTAAAATAATATAAAATAAATTCGGGGGAAACTGAGTCTTTTGAGCAGAGATCGATGCAGACAACTGGCACTGCTTCTGCTTGGACAGTCCGTGGAGGGCAGGATGGGCAAGTGTCTATATATAGACAGCCTCGGGCAATGGGGAGATCATAACAAGAGCCTTTACATAACAACTTATGGCTTAAAAGGAACTTCGTCGTATAAGGTATTTCTTTTGATCCTCAAAGAAACTCTGGAGGTCTGAAAAACTGGTTTTCAGGACAAAGACTTGACTTGGATCGCCAACCATCATCAACCACTGACCTTCACCTCCAGCCAGGTCAGGACCCACCCTTCGTCCCTGCAAGAGGATCACCTTTTCCCAGAGCATCCAGGGCTCTGGGCTGTGGCCCTCCCCCACCCCTGCTAACACTATATACATCATTGTAGCTCCTGTTTATGGGGTATCTGCTCCCACTTTCAGGAAGTTTGCTAAGCTATTTAGAGAGGACCCCATGTAATCCTCCCAACAATTTTTCAAGGCCCACAGGTGCTAGTGTTACCACCATTTGACAGATGAGGACACCGAGGTTGAGGGAGGTTAAGTGACTTGTTCAGGGTCACTCAGCCAGTAAGCGGCAGAACTAAGACCCGGAATGGACTTGCTCTACCTTGGCAGCACTGGACCTTTCCTCTCGCGTTAAAACTTACCCGCTTCCTTCCTTCTTCCTGCAAACATTTATTGAGCATCTTCTATTGTTCTATAGATACAGCAAAGCATAAAATAGATAACACCTCTGCTCTCATGGAGCTTACATCCTAATGAGAGGTGAGGAAGAGATTAAACGAACAAATAAAAAATATGTAATAGGTGATGATAAATGCTAAGAAGAAAAATAGACAACGATGGCCGGGGTGCTATTTGGATAGGGTAGGCTGAGGAGGCCTCAACGAAGGCAGCGCTTAAGTAGGCACCTCCTTAGAAAAGGGAACCTTCCTACACTGTTGGTGGGAATGTAAGTTGGTGCAGCCACTATGGAAGACAGTTTGGAGGTTCCTCAAAAAACTAAAAATAGAGTTGCCATATGATCCAGCAATCCCACTCCTGGGCATATATCCAGAGAAAACTATAATTCACAAAGATACATGCACCTCTATGTTCATAGCAGCACTATTCACAATAGCCAAGACATGAAACAACCTAAATGTCCATCGACAGATGAATGGATAAAGAAGATGTGGGATATATATACAATGGAATACTACTCAGCCATAAAAAAGAATGAAATAATGCCATTTGCAGCAACCTGGATGGACCTAGAGATTATCATACTAAGGAAGTAAGTCAAAAAGAGAAAGACAAATACCATGTGATATCACTTACATGTGGAATCTAAAATATGACACAAATGAACCTATCTGTGAAGCAGATGCAGCAGACTCACAGACATTAAGAACAGACTTAGTCCAAAAAAAAAAAAAAAAAAAAAGAACAGACTTGTGGTTGTCAAGAGGGAGTTGGGGAGGGATGGATTGGGAGTTTGGGATTAGCAGATGCAAATATTATATAGAGAATGGATAAACAACAAGTTCCTACTGTCTAGCACAGGGAACTATATTCAATATCCTGTGATAAACCATAACGGAAAAGAATATGAAAAAGAATGTATTATGTATATATGTACACTGAATCACTTTGCTGTACAGCAGAAATTAACACAACATTGTAAATCAACTATACTTCAATAAAATTTAAAAAAATAAAAAAGAAAGACACCTCCTTAAATTAGGGAGTAGGTCACGTGCCTCCTGAGCGAAGGCAGTTCAGGCCGAGGTCTCTAAGTGCTTTGACTTGAAAATGAAACAAAAATACTCTCCAAAAGTTTGACCTGTTAAAGTTGGTCACTCTTCACAATGAGGTCAGTGTGCTCGGGCTGCTAGTTTAGAAAACTGCAATTGAGCAGTTGCTTTTTCAGCCGGAGCTTTAATCTGAAGTGACCGGCTCCCCCAGCTGCCTGTCCTCACTCTTTCCTCCCAATCCCATTAGCATCTGACCTGTCTCTCTTATAGAATTTGGTGCTCAGGACCTTGTATTATATTTGTTGGAATCAGGACCCATCTCCCCTTCTTGTATCGGCACCAGAGGTTCGATGGATGTATCTGGTGAATGGATGCAGTAGTCGGGGGCACATGTATGGGTAGTGCTTTAGGATCACTGGGCCAGAGAAAGGGGTTCTCAGACGTTCCTCCCAAGGAAGAGACTAGCACAGGCACAGCACCAGGGGATTGCTGGAGCCTGGGAAGTACCCTAATTTTTGCCTGCTCTGGGGTAGGCCATGGGTAACCAATCCAGGCATAAATTATAGCTCATGCCTGGCCAGGAAGGAATAAATTTTAACGCTGGAAAAATGTGTCTTACCAGAGAAGAACCAGAGCAGAATATGGCAGTAGAAACTATATGAAGATGGAATAAACTTAGCACAAAGAACTTTCTAGCCATTAAAGTCTAGCCAAATGCTTGTGCAGTGTGAACAACTAGAAGACCAAGATGGCACACTGAAGTAGGGTGGCCCAGGGTCCCAGTTTGCAGAGACTGAGGTGGTTCCCAGTACACAGGACTTTCAGTACTCAGACTGGGAAAATCTTGGCAAACCAAGTGGATTGATCACCCCAACTGGAAGTCTGGACCAAAGATTCACACAAAGCCCAATAAATATCTGTTGAATGAATCAATCAATCAAATTCTATGATTCTAGGAACTCTGTCCACTTGTACTGGTTGAATCATATTTCTTCTTTCTGTGGGGAAAGTTTATCTTAAGAATTATTTAGTTAAAAGTAATATTGGGGTTTCCCTGGTGGCGCAGTGGTTAAGAATCCACCTGCCAATGCAGGGGACACGGGTTTGAGTCCTGGTCCGGGAAGGTCCCACATACCGTGGAGCAACTAAGCCCGTGCACCACAACTACTGAGCCTGTGCTCTAGAGCCCATGAGCCACAGCTACTGAGCCCGCGTGCTACAACTGCTGAAGCCCGTGTGCCTAGAGCCCGTGCTCCACAACAAGAGAAGCCACCGTGATGAGAAGCCCGCACACCGCAACGAAGAGTAGCCCCCGCTCGCCGCAACTAGAGAAAGCCGGCACACAGCAACAAAGACCCAATGCAGCCAAAAATAAATAAATAAAATAAATATATTTATTTTTAAAAAAGTAATAGAATCCATCCAAACTAGGTCAAGTAAAATGGAGATCATGGGAAGGTTATAAAGGACTGTCACAGATCACAATTAGGAAAAGCAGACAGGTCTGGGAGGTGTGGAACAGGGAAGTGGAAACTACTTGGAAATAGGGCACAAGACTCTCCCCCTCCCCCTTCCCTCTCTTCTCTTCCCCCCCTCCCTCTCCCCACTCCCTCTCTTTACCTCCCCAGCTCTCCCCTTCCCCTCACTTCCCTGAGCATCTGCTCAGTCTTTTAATTCCTCCGTGCTATTCACACTCTTCTTCTCTCTCAAGGCTCATTGTGGCCACACCCAAAATAAGTCTAAGCCCGTCAACTTTGCATGACGCGTCAGTTTTGCTCATCACAGCAAACTAGCTTAGGCTCTGGAGTCTAAACTCCTGAGAAGCAGCAGCTGACTGGCCCAGGTGTGTGGAGCGTCCACCTGGGTTGAATCACCTGTGGCTGGAGGGGGAGGGGAAAGATCACGTCTGTGTTGGGCTGTGGCTTCTAGGGCTGTGGAAGTTTCTCCAAATTAGGACAATGTTACCTCTGGTGGGAGGAAAAGTGAGGAGGGATACCCAAGTGGCTGCAACTGTACTTTAGTTTGGGTTTATTTCTTAAACTTTGTGGTGAGTTCCCTGGTGTTTGTTATATTCTATTTCTTTTTTATATTCATACCATGTTGAATGTCTGAAATCTCACTTGAAAGTTTCCAAATAAAAAGAAGCGGCCCTTCTTGAAATAAAAAAGAAGAAAACTTGAATAAAATTACATGTATATAGACACAAACATATCTACCCATGATCAGCTTTTCATAAGGTGATTAGATAACTCTACGCTAATCGTTTGGTTCTCGAACTCTTGTCCTAGTTTCCTGATAGGCATGATTTTTTTCAGGAGTTGGTGATATATTCATTCATTCAGCAAATACTGATTGGCTGCCCACCATGTGCCAGTAGTGGGTTCACAGAAGCTGAGGTCCCGAGGCTTAAACAGGAGACAGACATGCAGTGAGGAAACACTCAGTAGGATGGAGGCTTTTTTTTTCTTTTTAATCTAAAATGAGCTTCCATTTAAAAGTTTCTCACAGTTTCTATCTAGGAAAGTTCTCAATTTTTCAGGAGCAAATTGTCTTTGTGTTGGAAAGGCTCACTTGAGTGGTCCTTCTTGGTGGCGGGAGGAGAGCGACACCCTTGCTTTAGAGCTAGGGGATGAAAGGCCCGTGCCTGAGTACGCCCAACAGAAGCTGCTTCTCCTAGTCCTCCAGGCAAGCAGGGGAGGGGGCGACCCAGACAGGGGCCAGGCCTCCCCGGGACGAAAGGGAAGGAGACCATGACGGTGGGTGCAGGTTGTACAGCCTGGACGATGCAATGGCTTCAGTGATCAGCTGGCACAGAGACTGTCAAGGGTGCGGAGGCGGTTCATCATGAGGGAGCGGGTCTCGGGTCCCCTCCTGCAGCCACCGACCCTAAGACGCGAGGAGTCATCAGTATGTGGTTCTGGGGTGTGGGTTGAGGGGAAGCAGGACCACAAGGAGGGAGGATGTGCAGCTGGATCCCATGGGGGGCTCTGGAGTGTAAGCTGTCTACCCTGCAGCGGGCTGGAGTCCTCAGGGATCGCCCCTAAACCCAGTTTCCAATGTACCACGGAGGGGCAGCGCCGGCTACAGAGCCTGGTGTAGAGCCAGGAACCCCATGGCCACTGGGCAGGGATTCCCATCCGGAGCTGAGCCCCAGAGTCACATCGGACACCCCGTCACCACATGGTGAGCCCCAAAGTGTGAGCTCGGCCAACAAAAGTGGACCAGGGGCAGTGCACGGGGTCAGTTCTCAACAAGGAACACAACCATTTAAAATAAGGGTGCGGACTCCTGAACTCATCAGAGGCTCCAGCTCACTGTTGTCGAGCTGTTTGGGGTCCGGACTGGCCCCTTCGAGGTGAGTAAACCCCTGAAGTTATTGGACAACTTGATGGGAAAAGAACATACCCACAACCCCAGGAAGGGTGTAAGCTTCCTGGAAATCTGGCTCGTGGAAACCAGAGCCAGTTCTGACTTGAAAATGAAGCACTGTGATTTAATTTTCACCCCAAGCTGGTGAAGCAGGTCGTACCAGTTACACACAGGAAAGGAAAATAATTTCAAAATGTGATAAGTGCCATGGCTGTAAAATACAGGTTAAAGTGAGACAATAAAAGGGAGATACCATTGGCTTTGGGGAAGAAGGGCTTAGAGAAGCCTCTCTAAAAATGTGGTATTTCAACACAGCCTGAAGAACCAGAGGTGTGGGGAGAGCCTTCCATGTAATGAACACAGCGTGTGCAAAGGTCCTGAGGCAGGAAGCCATGTGATGTGCCTGAGGAGTACGGCCCTGGAAGAGTAAGTGAGGAGAAAACGGCTCCAATGAGGCTGAAAAGGTTGTGGCAGGGTCTTATGAACCATATCAAGAGGATTTTGTTTTGTTTTTGTTTTTTCCCCTAAGGGTGATGGGGATCTACTGGAGGAATTACAGCAGAGAACTGACCTGATAAAATCTACCTTAAAAAAAATTGCTCAGGCTGTTGTGTGAAGAATGGACTAGAGCCAGACAAGAATGGACGCAGTGGTGGGTGAGGCCAACATTTTGGAATCAGATTACTTGGATTCAAAACCCAGTTCTGCCACCTACTAACTATGTGACTGTGGGTGAGTTACTTAACCTCTCTCGGCCTAAATTTTATCCACTCCAAAAGGCAAATGAAAATGGTACACATTTCACTGAGTTATTATGAGCATTATTATGAGGAAGATATGCCGTTTTATAAGCATTTTCATGTGTAGTAAACCTGGCACATAGTAAACACCCAATAAACGTTTATTTATGGCCAATTTCTGGTTTATTATTGTGCTAGTGTTATGATTTTCAATAGGAGGAGAGGACTGTTAGAGTTTTAGGAGACAGATAAATAACAATTCCATCTTTCCCTTCTGAGTCGGGAACCAACTGAGAAATAAGACACAGAAGATGACAGCTGGGCATCTGTTATATCTTAACTGATACCTAAGATGTGTCAGGCACAATGAGAAAAGCAGATGAAAGCTTAATTATAACACGGGTGAGGCGGGTGACACATGGGGACAGAAATAAGTAAATACTTAAATCAGTAAGCTGTATCATGCTTCAGAAGGTATCTCTTTAATACTGATAGTGAGAAAATGTGGTTAGATCCGCAGTCAGATCAACCTTCTCCTATGTCTCCCCAACAAGGAAGACTTACTTTGTCATAGAACTAGGAAACCACAACCAACCCCTGACCCCCACTATTGCTTCAGGGGAAGAGTCTCCCCTGTAGCTTACCATACAGCAGAAAGACCAGTCCTGGTCATCTTTCTTAAGTCAACAATATATAATGAAACGCACCCATTTAAACTGTGCACATAGCTGAGTTTTGACAAATTTATACATCTGTGCATCCATCACCACCACAATCAAGATACAGAATATTTCCATTACTCCAAAAAGTTTTCTCCTGCCCCTTTGCAAAACACCCCTCACCCCAACACATGCCCAGATGGCAACTAGAGATTGGTTTTCCCTCTTCTAGAATTTCTTGTAAATGTAATCATATAATATATTCCCTGTGTCTCGCTGCTTTTGCTCAGTGTATGTGTAAGACTAACGCATGCTGTTGTGTGTCAGTAGATTTTACATTCTGTTGCTGAGTAGCATCCCATTGTATGGGTGTACCACAATTTGTGTGTCCATTCACCAGTTGATAGATATTGGCGTTGTTTCCAGTTTTTTACTCTTATGAATAGAATGGCTGGGACTATTCATGTAAAAGTCTCTGTGGACATGTTTTTATTTTTCTTGGTAAATGCCTAGAACTGGAATTGCTGGATGATATGATAAGTATATTCTTAGCTTTATAAGAAATTGCACAACTGTTTCCCAAAATGGTTGTACCGTATTTTACATTCCCACCATCAGGGTATGAGTGTCCCTGTGTTTCCAGTCTCATCAACATATGATTTGGTCAGTTCTTTTCGTTTTAGCCATTCTAGTGCGTGTGTAGAGGTACTTCATTGTGGTTTAATGTACATTCCTCTGATGCCTAATGATACTGAGCATCTTTTTGTGTACTTATTGGCAATTCCTATGTCTTTCTTATGAAGTGTCAGTTTAAATCTTTTGCCCATTTTTAATTTAGGGGTGTTTTTTCTTCTCATTATTGAGTTGTAAGACTCCTTTATATATGCTAGATATTTGTTCTTTCTCATATGTATGGGTTGCAAATATTTTCTTCTCTCTATGGATTGCCATTTAATTTTCTAATAATGTCTTTCAAGGAAGGGAAGATTTTAATGTTGATGAGGTACAATTTATGAATTCTCTTTTGTGTTTGTGCTTTTTCCCTGCCTAAGGAATCTGCCTACCCCAACTAAGTAGTGATTTTCTTCTGTTTTCTTCTAGAAGTTTGATAGTGTTAGCTTTTATATGTAAGTCTATGATAGATTTCAACTTAATTTTTGTGTATGGCATGAGTTAAGATTGAGGTTCTTTTTTTGCCACATGGATGTCCAATTGTTCTAGCACCATTTGTTGAAAATACTATCCATCTCACATTGAATTAAATTGGCACCTTTGTCAAAAATCAACTAATCATACGCACGTGGATCTGTATCTGGACTCTATTCAGTGGCAGGGGTTTATGTGTCTGTCTTCATACCAACACCACATTGCCTTGATTACCTGGTTATAAGCCTGAAAGGAGGTAGTGTAAGTACTCCAACCTATCTTTTTCTTCAATATTGTTTTGCTTCTTGTTGCTCCTTTACATTTTTATAAAATTTCAGAATCAGCCTGTCAATTTATATATATATATATATATTTGAAGTAGAAAAGAACAGCTTTATTGCTTTGCCAGGCAAAGGGGGACACAGTGGGCTCGTGCCTCTCAAAATTGTGTGTCCCAACCTGGAGGGGGTAGTGAGGAGTTTTATAGTAATGGTTCAAAGAGGGCGTGGTCATCTCGTAGACATTCTTCTGACTGGTTGTGGCGAGGTGATTGGGAGTCAGCACTGTCAACCTTCTGGTTGCAATCAGTCTGGGGTCTACATGCATACTGATACTTCTCCCACCTTGTGGGACTGTCAATTTATATTTTAAAAAGCGCCTGTTGGAATTTTTGCTGGGATTACATTGAACCTATAGATCAGTTTGAGGAGAACTGACATTTTACCAATTCTGAGTTTTCAGAACTCATGGTTTATCTCTCTGTTTATTGAAGTCTTTTCTCTCAGCAAGGTTTGATTGTTTTTGGAGTACACATCTTGCACATCTTTTGTCAGGTTTGTTTTCAAGTATTAAATATTTTTCCATGTTATCATACATGGTATTTTTTCATTTCAATTTCTAATTGTCTCTAGCTAGCACAGAAGAATACAACTGAGTTCTACATCTTGATCTTACATGCTTCCACCTCCAGTGCGGCGTAGAGAGCATGCCTGTCCTGGCCCACTATGTGCACCGTCAAATTAGGAACGTATCTGGTTAAAAGTTCAGAAAATCTGGCTGTAGTGACATAAGCACATACTAGGTGGTTGCTGTTAAGCAGCAGTGGTTTTGGAGGAAATGTCTGGCCTTTCGCTCATGGCTGCAGGACGGCTCTCGCAGCTACAATGCTCACACCCTTGTCCAAGGCAGGAGGAAGGACAGAGAAGGAGGGACCAGACACACTGGTTCCCTTTTATCAGCAGCGCACGATCTTTCCTCTAAAACAGTAGTTCTCAAGTGGAGGTGATTTTACTACCTAGGAGATATTTAACAATGTCTGGAGATGTCAGTGGTTGTCACAACTAAGAGGGTGCTATTGACATTCAGTGGGTAGGGACTAGGGATGACGCTAAATATTCTACAGAGCACAGGACGGCTTCCCCACAACAAAGAACTGTCTGGTTCAAAATGTCAGAAGTGCCAAGGTTGAGCAACCCTGCTCTCACCCCCCGGAGACCTCCACTTTGGTGCCACTGGCCAGATCGGGGCATATGGCCACCCCAGCTTTCAGGGAGACCAGAGGAGTAGGAAACATTGATGGTAGCAATTAGATTAGGTCTCTGATGCCTATAACCTGGGGCTGGACTTATTGGTTTCTCAACAAAATTAGAGCTCTGTTAGCAAGGAGGAAGTGGGAGATAGACACCGAGTAAGCAAATCATGGGGTCTGCCACAGGCTGACAGCAAAGATCTACCCACCTTCCCAGAGTCTCCCAGGGACCCGGATGAAGAGCATTTTCCATTTTTTTAAAATAAGTCCTCTGACCCTAGGCTTCAGAATCACCAGCACAGGGATGCATACATGAAATTTCTATATAATGTTCTAGATCTCTTGAGGGAACATGATACATATTTCTTCCAATAATTTTTTTTTTAAACCTTGAGCTGCATTGCCAATAAGCTGGGCACAAAATAAGAATTTATATTGTGCTCCGAAGATCTTATTTCAATATACCACAAGATAGGCTAGTAGGGGCAGGTGAATATTTAGCTGTGATAAAGATAACAAAATCAAGAATTAAGTAACTTGGCATGGCCACACAATACCAAGTCAAGACGAGAACTACACTCCTGTGCTTCACAGCCGGCCAGCAGGCTCCCCATACATACCGTGGATCCTGTACCAATTAGATTAATCTTTAAAACAGAGAATTTGTCAGTTGATCCTTCTGGGATACAGCTAGCTGCAGCCCAAGCTGAGTCCAGATTCTCAGAGGATGCCATCAGGCTCATCTCTACCTCGTGGCTCTGTTTCTGCTGGCCTGGCTGGTGGCGACCAGAAATTCCGGCCTCGCCTCCTTTAAGGGGAAAGAGTGTATCCACCAAAGTCCTAGCAGGAAACAAATCGCACACTCTAAATTAGGTGACGTGAGGTAATTTAATAAAGGGGTCATTTACGGTGGTGAGTACAGGTTTTAAGGAAACCAGCACGAGTTAGTGCTGTCCTTGGTGCTACAAACCACAGGACATATTATTCCCAGGCCAGAAAAGGCAGGAGAAAGAAGCAATTTGGAGGAGCTGAAGTGGGGAGCTGTGTGGAGAGGCCCTTCTTACAGGAGCTGTGGCCTCTGGGGGGGCACAGTGAAGCCACGCAGTCTGGCCTCTGCCCGGCCCTCTCACTGATCTCTGGGCAGTGCCCCAGAGGCTCCGTCCAGCGGGAGGTGGAAGGATCAGGGAGCCTCCCAGGACGGCGAGCAGGTGAACGCAGGGCAAGGACGTGTCTGGAGAGGCCGACAGAAGATAGCCAGGCAGATCTATTATTAACCACGCAACAGAAACGTGACTGGCCTTGCTTGAGCCCCCGTGCTTATCCCTGTGGTCAGATGGAGAACGACACCGTGATCGACCAGACCCACAAGTGAGAGAAAGGTGATTCTCCTAAGAAGTGCTTTCAGACAAATGCTGCATGGTCACTCCAGACGCACACTCACAACCTCAACAAAAGCCAGAAAAGTCCATTGCTTGAATGGAGAGAGAAACCTCCTAGAACTTTCTTATTTCTATACCTTTGTTTCTTTATCCATTTATTTGTTTTTGTTCATTGTAAATATTGTTCCATAATAAAAGCAGAGACTCAGTGGTTAAGGGTCTACCCAGTCAAACTGTCAATCATTTGTGAAGAAGAATAATGACATTTTCAGATATGTGAAGTCTCAAAGAAATTTACCTAGTTGAAGTATTTTTCCCGACCCAAGTGAACAAGGTCACACGGATCCCACAGTCACTTTCAGCTAACAGCAGGAAGTCTCTTTTTTGGGTATTTAAAGTCTAATCATATCCATTCTGATATCAAAACTGCAATCAAGATTCTGCCTTTTCTTTCTTTCCTTCTTTCTCTCTCTCTCACATCAGACTCCTCACACCAGGTGGCATTCAGGTGTCCTCTCCCCCTCTGGTGATTACCAGGCTCCCGTGGGTACCCTAGTGACCTGTGCAGAGGGAGACGGCAGCTGCTCCCTTCAGTCCTCCAGCCTTCTGTAGCTATTTCTACAGCAAAATCTCAATAGAATGTCTTCTCCCCTAAAAAATAAAAGATTCTGCCTCTGGATATGATGGACTAGAACACAACCAGATGAGCCCCCCACCCCCCTGCAGGAAACGACTATAAAACCTGAACATGAAGCAAGAAGTACTGGAGAGGGACTTCCCTGGCGGTCCAGCGGTTGAGACTCCACACTTCCACCGCAGGGGGCGCAGGTTCAATCCCTGGTCGGGGAACTAAGATCCCGCATGCAGTGTGGTGTGGCCAAAAAGTAAAAAGAAGAAGGAGAAGGAGGAGGAGGAGAAGGAGAAAAAGGAGAGAAAAGAAGTACTGGAGAGTGAACAGACGCTGACACCCGGGGTGGGTGGGACACATTTACTGGGGAAGGTGAGATCGGGAGCCATACGAGTCAATTCCCATCTCCGTGGCTTTTTGCCAGTGGCTAAGTGTGGTCCATGCAGCACTGGTGGCAAACGTGGAAAACCCCACAGGTGTTCTGCCCTGGGAAACAAGAAGAATAAAGACAGTGAACCGGAAAAGTGAAGCCAGGAAACCATGAATGCTGAAGGAGGGGAGGGGTCCCAGGAGGGAGAAACTCAGAGGTCAGACCCTCCAACTCTACCTGCCCGTGTCTCTGACAGACCCTGAGCCACATGTATGTGAAACAGGCTTAAGACAGCTCAGCTAAGGAAATAAGATCTAGACTGAGACTAGAATTCACATCGAAAAACTGAGTTTTCACACAAAACTTTCCTGTGAACACATATGAAAAACACTCTCTGGAGAAAAATAGCAGAATCAAGAATTTCTACAACTTAACATTCATAATGTCCAGGATCAATCCAAAATTATCTGTCATATGAAGAATCAAGAAAATGGAATTCATTCTCAAGAGAAAAGCAACGAAGCCACATCCCAACATGAACCCAAGTTGGACCCCACAGGCAGGATTTTGAAGTGGGTATTGTAACTATTGTCAGTGAAGTGAAAGACACACGCTTTCAACAAATGAAAATCTCAGCAGAAAAACAGGGAATCTCATCAGAGATATAGACACAATTAAAAAAAGAAAACTAAATGGAAATTCTAGAACAACAACAAAAAAACCCCCCACAATTTCTGAAATAAAAATTTCACAGGAATACACTTAGCTGAATAGACATACTAAAGACTGAATGAAATGCAAGATAAGTCAACTGACATGATTCAAAATGAAGAAAACAGAGAAGACAAAATTTTTAAAAATTTGAACAGAAACTCAAGGACCAGTTAAATGATATCAAGTGGTCTAATATTTGTGTCATTGGAATACTAAAGGGAGAGGAGAGAGAGAATGGGCAGAAAAAAAAACATTTGAAGAAATAAAGACCAAAAATTTCCCCAAATTAGATTAAACACATAATGATGAACAAACACCAAGCAGGATAAACACAAAGAAGTTTATGAATTACATCCAAGTCAAACTGTTAAAAACCAAAAATAAAGAGCAGTGTCTTGAAAGCAGCAAGAGAAGAACAACATATTACATATAGAGGAATATCAATTCCATCACTACCGACTTCTCATCAGAAACCCTGAAGGCCAGGAGAAAATGGAACAGGATCTTTAAAGTGCTGAAAGACAATATTGTCAGCCCAGAATGCTATACTCAGTGAAAACATCCTTTAAGAATGAAGGTGAAATAAAGACTTCTTCAGATAGAATAAAACCAAGAGAATCCATCATAGTCAGAACTACACTATAAGAAACGATAAAAGAACTTTTTCAGACTGAAGAGAAATATAGTGAAACTGGTCCTCAAAACAGAATGAAGAACAATGGAAATGTTAAATATTGGTAAATGCTGGGGTACACAAAAGGTCTGATTCCAAAACCAGACAGAAATGTCATAAGAAACAAGAACTGCAGACTAATATCCTCCATGAATATAAACATAAGTCTTCTTAACAAAATATTCACAAATTGAATCCAACAATATATAAAAAGGATAATACATTATGCCCAAGTGGGGTTTATCCTAGAAGTTTAAGTTTGGTTAATATCCAAAAATTAATCAATATAAGTCATCATTTTAATTGAATAAATGGTAAAACCACATAACCATTTCAATTGATGCAGAAAAAGTATTTGATTATATTCAACACGAACTCATGATTTAAAAAAAAATAATAAATCAAAACTCTCAGCAAACTAGGACTAGAAAGGAACTGACTTCAACCTGACTAAGGGCATCTATGGCACACCTGTAGCTAATATTATACTCAGCAGGAAAAAGCTTACTCCTTTCTACCTAAGACCAGGAACAAGGCAAGGATGTTCATTCTCACCACTTCTCCATTTTATTAGTGATCCTAGCCAGTGATATAAGGCACAAAAAAGAAATAAAAGACATAGAGATTGAAAAGGAGAAAAACGCTAGAAATCTATTTTAAAAATTCAACCAGATTAGTAAGTGAATTTATTAAGGTTACAAGATACAGGTCAATTTTCAAAAAACAATTGTATTACTATTGATTGGCAATGAATAATTAGAAACTGAAATCTTTATAACTATAAAATAACATCAATCTATAAAACTATAAAAGGGCATCAAAAACTACTTAAGAATAAAATTAAAGAAATATATGAAACACACACGTCTTTTGTACATGGAAAACTGCAAAACACAGCAAAGGGAAATTACTCAAGACCTACACAAACTGAGAGATACCCCATGTTCGTATATGGAAAAACCCAACATTGAAATGCCAATCCTCCCTAAATTGACCTATATATAGATTAAATGCCATCCCATTTAGAATTCTAATATACTTTTTTTAAAAAGAAATCAACAAGATGATTTTAAAATTTATATGGAAATGTAAAGGGACAAGAATAGCCAAAACCATTTGAAAAAGAATAAAGTTAGAGAATTTATGTTGTGCAAGGCAGTAATTCCTGGATTTCTCAGTGTTTTTGCACAGTCCTGCCTCCTGAGCAACAGAAGTCAACGTGCTGTAAAGGTGAGGTCTGCTCTGATCGCCCAGAAACATTTGCTCTTCACATGTTGTGGGTGTTAAACCTGATCCACCTGCTTCCTTCACGATAAAGCCATCTGCTCCCACTCGAAGGGCGGTGAAACTTCTGATTCCCCACAAAGCTGGCGGCTAACGCTCTGGAGCAGGGACCTTCCTTTCCTCCCCCAAATAAGGAAAAGATAAACTCTCTCTCTCTCTCCCTCTAAGGGAGGGGTAGATATTCCTGCTTCTATATTTCTGTGGTACCATATCACCGAATGTTCAGGATCTACCTGGCTCTCATATCGCTCATGGGGACCAACGCTGTGATGCCACTATGGCCACTATTATTCCTAAATACGTAAATAAAGATGTGCTTTCTGACTCAAAGTCTTGGTGCTTCTGCCTCTATCTCTATCTACCAATCCGCTATCTATCTATCATCTAGCTATCTGTCTCTCCAGATACAACTTTGAAGGTGATAACATCTCAGATTCATAGTTTCAGACTTAACCACACTATCTGATTTCAAGACATAGTTTAGAGCAAAGTAGTCAAGTGTGGTATTGCAGTAAGGATAGACATGTAGATAAATGAACCCACACCTAAACTATTTTTTTTAATTAATAAGATTTCTTTTTTAAGAGCGGTTCTAGGTTTACAGAAAATTGATCACAAAGTACAGAGCATTTTCACAAACTCCTTCCCACCCACCCCACCCCCACTCTATTATTTACATCTTGTGTGAGTGTGGTACATTTGTTACAACTGATGAACTAGTATTGATGCATTATTATTAACTAAAGTCCATAGTTTATACTAGGGTTCACTCTTTGTGTTCTACATTCTATGGGTTTTGGCAGATGTTTGGTGTGTAAACATTTCATGATAGTACAGAATAGTTTCACAGCTCTAAACATTCCCTGTACTCCACCTTCTTGCTCCTCCTTCCCTCCCACCCCCCTGGCAACCATCAATCTTTTAATTGTCCACACAGTTTTGCCTTTTTCCAGAAGGTTATGTAGTTGGAGTCACACAGCCTGTAGCCTTTTCAGATGGGCTTCTTTCACTAAGTAATATGCACTTAAGGATCCTCCGTGTCTTTTCGTGACTTGATAGCTAGTTTCTTTATAGCCCTGAATAATATTCCATTGTCTGGACATAGCACAGTTTATTTATCCATTCATTTACTAAAGCACATCTTAGTTGCTTCCGAGTTTGAGCCATTATAATTAGAGCTGCTATAAACATCCATGTTCAGGTTTTTGAGTGGGCTTAAGTTTTCAACTCCTTTGGGTAAATACCAAGGAGCGTGATTGCTAAATCATATGGCAAGAGTAGGTTTAGTTTTGTGAGAAACTGCCAAACGGTCTTCCGAAGTGGCTGCAGCATTCTGCATTCCCACCAGCAATGAATGAGAGTTCCTGTTGCTCCACATCCTCGCCAGCATTGTCAGTGTTTTGAATTTTGGCCACTGAAATAGTTGTGTAGTGGTAAGTCATTGTAGTTTTCGTTTTCAATTCCCTGATGACATATGATGTACACTATCTTTTCATATGCTTATTTGCCATCTGTATATCTTCTTTGGTGAGGTGTCTGTTCAGATCTTTTGCCTTTTATTAAATTGGGTTGCATGTTTTCTTACTGTTGAGTTTTAAGAGTTTGTGTATTTTGGATACTGCTCCTTTATCAGATACATGTTTTGCAAAGATTTCCTCCCAGAGCGTGGCTTATCTTTTCATTCTCCTAATAGCTTCTTTCTCTAAACAGAAGTTTAAAATTTTAATGCAGTCCAACTTACCAAATTTTTTTCTTTGTATATTGTGCTTCTAGTACTGTATCTAAAAAGTCATGCCCAAACCCAAGGCCATCTATATTTTCTCCTATGTTGTCTTCTTCTAGGAGTTTCATAATTTTGCATTTTACATTTAGGGCTATGATCCATTTTGATTTAATTTTTGTGAGAGGTGTACGATCTCCAAGTGGAAGGTTGGAGCTGAGTATTTTCTTCCCCCAGGTTGGTTAAGCTCTGGTTAGTTGGTTTGCTTTTTAGTTTATTCTGTTCATCCTTCCTCTCCCCCAGGGCTGTGGGCTGTGTATGCAGCCCCAGGCACAGAGCAACTTGTGTTAGAAGCAGGGAGTGAAGGGGACAAGGGGATTTTCAGGGGAAAAAAAATTTCAGGTCTATAGACACAAACAAGGTAGAAAGCAAAGAACTGGGAGATTTGCAGCCCTGTGTTCTTCCGAACAGACTATAACCTCTTCTTGGATCTCAGCTGTACCAGGACTTTAGGACAGGAGGTAGACTCTTGGCCACGTCAGCCAGACACAGAGAGAAAGCCAGCTTGCTCAGGGCTTTTCCTGGGATGAGGCAGCAACCTCTGCCACTGCGGGCAGAAGAAGGAAGACATGCGAATTAGAAAAGCAGGAGACTGTGTTAGAAGATCAGTTTTCAAAATCTGGGCTGGCCATAAGCTGGAAGTACAGTCCCATCAGAACATCCAGGGTGTGACAGGAAGAAAATTCCATTTTGAAACAACAGGAGTTGCTTGATTTCTGAGTATTTTGATGGCTCGCGCCACCTTTGTAAGGAAATCCAAAGACACTTTAGGATGGGTGGATATGTATCCTAAGCCCTGCCTTCTGCATCACATCAACAAACTTGAGATTAATGTTCACCTGAGTTTAAGTCATAAGAACAAACATGACTAAAATCGATTTCATTCCACTGGAAGATCCCAAGTGCGCAACTACAAACATGGGGGACCACGTGGATTAGGATAAAGCTGGTTCCCATGAGACCCATCTATGAAGAATCTTGGTTGGGGCGGGCATGGGATCCTGACCTGTGACAGCAGTGGAGCGAAAGTTCCAGCCCACAAGCTGGTCAGGGTGCCTAAAGCGTGGCAAAGAGCAAGAGACTGGTGTCAGACCACACAGCATGGCCAGCGGGAGCCCCCAAGGCAGCTCTCTCGCCCCTAGGATGGAACCAGAGGCTCAGCACGCGCCTCAGGAGACTTGTGAAATAACAGGGATTGCGGCGCTCGCTCTCTCTGAGGAAGTGGAGCAATTAAAAAAAAAAAATCCATTCATACCATCTTAACAAGGACAAAACTGTCAGCCGGTGTAATGCACTGCTGCTCGGCTACCACCACCACTCCCCACTTCTTCTCTGCCAAGAGAGCCTACTTCTTCCTTCCTTCCTTCCTTCCTTCCTTCCTTTCTTCCTTCCTTCCTTCCTTTCTCTTTCTTTCTTTCTTCCCTTTCTTTCTTTCTCTCTCTTTTCTTTCTTTCTTTCTTTTTTTTTTTGACCACTGGGCTTGAAGGATCTTAGTTCCCTGACCAGGGGTCGAACCTGTGCCCCCTGCTGTGGAAGCTCGGAGTCCTAACCACTGGACCACCAGGGAATTCTCAAGAGAGCCTTACTTTTGTCACAGTATCTGGGCTTCTCCTCTGTGACTCTTGGATAAGCCAGTCCTAATGGTTCCATTCCCCTCGGCAGTGATTTATCTAGGGATGTCCCTGTGCCCATTGCTAGCCATTTGTGATATAAGGGGAGGTCTTCTGGGGATGGGGAGGGAATTCCAAGAAACATTTTCTTGTTTATAAAAAGAGTCACAAGTGAAGGAACGATCATTTTTCTTCTGCCCGTGTTGCCATATCTGGATGTGAGGCTCAGACCTACCGTGATTATCTTGTGAACACAAGGTGAGTAGCCAGAGTTCTCACTGAGGCTGGAAGGGAGGAAAGAATGGGGACCCCTGGTGACAGTGTGGAGCCACCGAATGAACCAGCCCCAAAGCCACCCTCCTCTAGACCTCTCGTTAGGCCAAGGAACACATTCCCTAATTATTTCAGACAGTTAAGTTAGACAGTTTAGGGGTTTTCTGTTACTTGCATCCAAAATCATTCTAAACTGATATGGAAGGATGGAAGGAAGGAAGGAAGGAAGGGGTGAGGGAGGGAGGGAAGGAGGGAAGGAGGAGGGAAGGAGGGAGGGAGGAATGGGAAAGGTGGGTTTTGAAGCAGAAATACTGCTGCCACTTGTAGGTTACAGTCTAGACAGTTGAAGGCAGATGTTTCAGTGCAGTAATACAGGAAATGGGAATGTGCTGCCCACCTCACTAAACTTGTAGACCTCTCCCAGAGTTACGTCTCCTACAGGAACTAGTCTAAACTAATATAAATAAAACTAAGATTTTGCTTCTCAATGAGTCAATAGATATTCATTGGCCAAATACTCAGCACACAGCATGTGGGGCAGTATCAAAGGAGATCAAGATTTATTTCCTCTGAAAAAAATGTCAGAAAGCTCCAATCTATTTCCTTGCAAGAATCAAGGAACTTTGAGGTTCACAATATGCTCACGGCTCATTTACGCATTATCTATTTCTCAGAAGATTCTGAAACCCAGACAGGAAAACTGTTTTAAAATCTCACATGTCCAGAGAGATGGAAGGCCTTTGAAAGGCACCTGGTCCAATTTCCCAGCTGAGGTTGGATGATTCCACGAGGCCACCCATCTGAAACCAGAATCTAGGTCTTCTGCGGCCAATCTGGTGCTCTTTCTTGTTCATTTTGTTCACTGCAAAGAAAAACAAAAAGAAAAGAAAAAACAAGTCTGTAGCAAAAAGACACCTTCAGGCCTGTGCAGTTTTAAGCAAAGTCACTCATCATATGTATCGGATGTAAATTGCATTTGATAACTCAGGTAGGTAAGAAATACAATGCTTTTATGTAACGCTTTTAATTTCTTTGATTATAGAAATGTACTTTCTGATTGGAGCCCCTGTCCCTCTTGCATCCTCATGCATCCTCCATGCTCTGGGTCCCTTCAGAGCCTAGACTCTTGCAGCCCTGAATGCTAAGCATTTGAAACTCTGAAGCAGGATCCTTAAACTTTTGGGGGTCTGGTGAAGCCTATGGACCAGTTCTCAGAAAATGTTGTAATTGCAAAAACATAATGCACTGGATTATAAAATAAGCCAAATATATGGAAATATACTTATCAAAATATTTAAGGGGAGTTCCCTGGTGGCCTAGTATTTAGGATTCTGGGCTCTCACTGCTGGGGCCCGGGTTCAATCCCTGGTTGTGGAACTGAGATCTTGCAAGCTGCGTGGTGCCACCAAAAAAAAAAAAAAAATGAAGTTGTTACATAATGCTTCTATTTTAACCCATTAAAAAAATAAGACCAACAGGTCTGATGAGTACCGCAATTTCCAATGAGGGTAAATGATTAGAAGTATCTGCAACTACTGTCTTGTGATATGAAAACATCTGATTTCTATTGGTAATGAAGTCACAAATATTGCCATTACTTACCTCTGTGGTTTGTTGCAGCATTCATAATTGAATTTCAACTAGAGGCTATTGAAAATAGAGATGTGATATTTCTCCCATCCAACTTCACTCACATTCTAACCAGACTCCCCGCCCCCCAACCAGTCCATGGATCCCAAGTTAACAAAGTGTGAGTCAGAAGACTTTTCTCTGCCTTTCTGCTGTATCATCTTTGCCCAAAGCCAGAATGTGGCTGACCAAATGGGGGAAGGCCTAAAAGATAAAAGAAGGTTCAGAAACAAAATATTGTCCTGCCTCAGTTGGGACGGCCTCACCACCCAGAAGTGGAGGAACTTCTGCCCTTCCCTCCTATCACCAGTGCTGGTGAAATTTCTTCAGCAAAATTGACAGGTCTGAGACTCCTGGTTAAATGTGATGAATTAGCCCCGTACATATATCTCCTTTCCCTTCAAAATAAAAAATACATAAAACCACAAGGGCAAAGATATTGGTAGAGGAGACATCAGGAGATGAACGATTTGAACACGTTTCTGAGAGCCAAGAGTGGAGGGGCGGCTAATCTGCAGAGTGAAAGAGGACAGACTGGATCCATAGTTTGGTTTGCAGAGGGGATGCTAAGAGAGCACCGATTTTTTCCACGGGACCTGGAAGGCTCAGAATTGACGACAGGGAGGTGGGAGGCGGAGTTCACTCCCCCACGCTCAGAAATCAGGTACCTGCCCACCCCACCCATGCACCCTCCTTACCACCCCAAATGCCAAGAGACCAGAAGGAAACAGAGAGAAAGCAGGGCGAGCCTGGGGCTTGAACATAGGATTATTAAGTGAATTCTTCAAGTTGACTCCCTTCATTCCTAATCTGCTTCCAGAATTCCAGCAGGTTGCCCTCTGGCCCCCAAGGAAAGGGGCGGGAGGGGGGCTGGGATTGCAGGAATCTTCTCCTAACACCCTGAACATGTTGACTTTGGGGCCAATGAAAAGGCCACCTAATCATTCAACGTGGAAGTTCCTGAGCAGACAAGCTACATCAGCATAGAGAGCTTCCAAAGAGCATCCTGAGCACCTCCCTCTCAAATACGGACGGACAGGCAAGAAGCAAACAGCATCTGAGAAAAGTCTCCAATACGAGTTTTGCACGGACTCAAATTTGCCTCCCCTACATTCTTTCTCAAGAATGAAGGATTCCCCTCTCCAAATCAAGAGCATAGATGAAGAAGAAAAGCAACCCAGGAAGTGGGATTCAAAGGAGAGCAGTACACAGTAAAGGTCGTTTCTATGAGGACAGTTTTGTCTAGGACAGTACAGACGGGAGCAGGAGAGTGAAGAGCTCTGGGAGGGGGTTTCCAGGGGGTTGGAGTGGGAAGGGCAGGAGGAATGGAATGGATTGATCCAGTAGCTTATTCACTATTTGAAAAATAATACTAAAATGTTTATAATATCTTAGATGAAGCTTGTGGATCAAATTAAGTTTATAAAAAAGCAAAAAAAAAGACAAAACATTGATTATTCATTCCAGGAAAAAGGGAAATGTCGTGTAAGAAAGGAAACGTAATTATAGCACATTCTATGGCTCAGCAGTGGACAGTATTTAAAAGGTCCTAATAATGCTGACACTATTAATACAGCCATCTATTTATAAACTGAACTAACTAGCATGCACACAATATCACACAGTCCATGCTGAAGTCTTTTTTTTTTTTAACATCTTTATTGGAGTATAATTGCTTTACAATGGTGTGTTAGTTTCTGCTTTATAACAAAGTGAATCAGTTATACATATACATATGTCACCATATCTCTTCCCTCTTGCATCTCCCTCCCTACCACCCTCCCTATCCCACCCTTCTAGCTGGTCACAAAGCACCGAGCTGATCTCCCTGTGCTATGCGGCTACTCCCCACTAGCTATCTATTTTACGTTTGGTAGTGTATATAGTCCATGCCACTCTCTCACTTTGTCCCAGCTTACCCTTCCCCCTCCCTGTATCCTCAAGTCCATTCTCTAGTAGGTCTGCATCTTTATTCCCATCTTGCCCCTAGGTTCTTCTGACCATTTTTTTTCTTTTTTTTAGATTCCATATATATGTGTTAGCATACAGTATTTGTTTTTCTCTTTCTGACTTACTTCACTCTGTATGACAGTCTCTAGATCCATCCACCTCACTACAAATAACTCAGTTTTGTTCCTTTTTATGGCTGAGTAATATTCCATTGTATATATGTGCCACATCTTCTTTATCCATTCATCTGTTGATGGACACTTAGGTTGCTTCCATGTCCTGGCTATTGTAAATAGAGCTGCAATGAACATTGTGGTGCATGACTCTTTTTGAATTATGGTTTTCTCAGGGTATATGCCCAGTAGTGGGATTGCTGGGTCGTATGGTAGTTCTATTTTTAGTTTTTTAAGGAACCTCCATACTGTTCTCCATAGTGGCTGAATCAATTTACATTCCCACCAACAGTGCAAGAGGGTTCCCTTTTCTCCACACCCTCTCCAGCATTTATTGTTTGTAGGTTTTTTGATGATGGCCAGTCTGACCAGTGTGAGATGATATCTCATTGTAGTTTTGATTTGCATTTCTCTAATGATTAGTGATGTTGAGCATCTTTTCATGTGTCTGTTGGCAATCTGTATATCTTCTTTGGAGAAATGTCTATTTAGGTCTTCTGCCCATTTTTGGATTGGGTTGTTTGTTTTTTTGATATTGAGCTGCATGAGTTGCTTGTATGTTTTGGAGATTAATCCTTTGTCAGTTGCTTCATTTGCAAATATTTTCTCCCATTCTGAGGGTTTTCGTCTTGTTTATGGTTTCCTTTGCTGGGCAAAAGCTTTTAAGTTTCATTAGGTCCCATTTGTTTATTTTTGTCTTTATTTCCATTTCTCTAGGAGCTGGGTCAAAAAGGATCTTGCTGTGATTTATGTCATAGAGTGTTCTGCCTATGTTTTCCTCTAAGAGTTTGATGGTGGCTGGCCTTACATTTAGGTCTTTAATCCATTTTGAGTTTATTTTTGTGTATGGTGTTAGGGAGTGTTCTAATTTCATTCTTTTACATGTAGCTGTCTAGTTTTCCCAGCACCGCTTACTGAAGAGGCTGTCTTTTCTCCACTGTATATTCTTGCCTCCTTTATCAAAGATAAGGTGACCATATGTGTGTGGGTTTATCTCTGGGCTTTCTATCCTGTTCCATTGATCTATATTTCTGTTTTTGTGTCAGTACTATACTGTCTTGATTACTATAACTTTGTAGTATAGTCTGAAGTCAGGGAGCCTGATTCCTCCAGCTCTGGTTTTCTTTCTCAAGATTGCTTTGGCTATTCGGGGTCTTTTGTGTTTCCATACAAATTGTGAAATTTTTTGTTCTAGTTCTGTGAAAAATGCCAGTGGCAGTTTGATAGGGATTGCATTGAATCTGTAGTAGAGTCATTTTCACAATGTTGATTCTTCCAATCCAAGAACATGGTATATCTCTCCATCTTATTGTATCATCTTTAATTTCTTTCATCAGTGTCTTATAAAATTTTCTGCATACAGGTCTTTTGTCTCCTTAGGTAGGTTTATTACTAGATATTTTATTCTTTTTGTTGCAGTGGTAAATGGGAGTGGTTTTCTTAATTTCACTGTCAGATTTTTCATCATTAGTGTATAGGAATGCAAGAGATTTCTGTGCATTAATTTTGTATCCTGCTACTTTACCAAATTCATTGATTAGCTCTAGGAGTTTTCTGGTAGCATCTTTAGGATTCTCTATGTATAGTATCATGTCATCTGCAAACAGTGACAGCTTTACTTCTTCCTTTCCGATTTGGATTCCTTTTATTTCTTTTTCTTCTCTGACTGCTGTGGCTAAAACTTCCAAAACTATGTTGAATAATAGTGGTGAGAGTGGGCAACCTTGTCTTGTTCCTGATCTTAGTGGAAATGGTTTCAGTTTTTCACCATTGAGGATGATGTTGGCTGTGGGTTTGTCATATATGGCCTTTATTATGTTGAGGAAAGTTCCCTCTATGCCTACTTTCTGGAGGGTTTTTATCATAAATGGGTGTTGAATTTTGTCGAAAGCTTTCTCTGCATCTATTGAGATGATCATATGGTTTTTCTCCTTCAATTTGTTAATATGGTGTATCACATTGATTGATTTGCATGTATTGAAGAATCCTTGCTTTCTTGGGATAAACCCCACTTGATCATGGTGTATGATCCTTTTAATGTGCTGTTGGATTCTGTTTGCTAGTATTTTGTTGAGGATTTTTGCATCTATGTTCATCAGTGATATTGGCCTGTAGTTTTCTTCCTTTGTGACGTCTTTGTCTGGTTTTGGTATCAGAGTGATGGTGGCCTCGTAGAATGAGTTTGGGAGTGTTCCTCCCTCTGCTATATTTTGGAAGAGTTTGAGAAGGATAGGTGTTAGCTCTTCTCTAAATGTTTGATAGAATTCGCCTGTGAAGCCATCTGGTCCTGGGCTTTTGTTTGTTGGAAGATTTTTAATCACAGTTTCAACTTCAGTGCTTGTGATTGGTCTGTTCATATTTTCTATTTCTTCCTGGTTCAGTCTCGGAAGGTTGTGCATTTCTAAGAATTTGTCCATTTCTTCCAGGTTGTCCATTTTATTGGCATATAGTTGCTTGTGGTAATCTCTCATGATCCTTTGTATTTCTGCAGTGTCAGTTGTTACTTCTCCTTTTTCATTTCTAATTCTGTTGATTTGAGTCTTCTCTCTTTTTGAAGTCTTTTTAAAATTAATTAATTAATTAATTTTTATTTTTGGCTGCGTTGGGTCTTCGTTGCTGCGCAGGCTTTCTCTAGTTGCGGAGAGTGGGGGCTACCCTTTGTTGCGGTGCACGTGTTTCTCATTGCAGCGGCTTCTCTTTGTTGTGGAGCACGGGCTCTAGGCACCCAGGCTTCAGTAGTTGTGGCGCACGGGCTCCGTAGTTGTGGCTTGCGGGCTCTAGGGCACAGGCTCAGTAGTTGCGGCACATGGGCTTAGTTGCTCCGCGGCATGTGGGATCTTCCTGGACCAGGGCTCAAACCCGTGTCCCCTGCATTGGAGGCGGATTCTTAACCACTGTGCCACCAGGGACGTCCCCAGCACTCTCTTTTTAAAAAAAAAAAAAATATATATATATATATATATATTTTATTGAAACATAGTTGATTTAATAATGTTGTGTTAATTGCTGCTGTACAGCAAAGTGATTCAGTTATACATACATATTCTTTTTCATATTCTTTTCCATTATGGTTTATCACAGGATATTGAATACAGTTCCCTGTGCTATACAGTAGGACCTTGTTGTGTATCCATTCTCTATACACTAATTTGCATCAATACAGTCCTCCCTCAAGATACAACCACCGCATGAGGGAGGAAGAAAGGGGGTGGTACATTACAGAGAAATGCTCAGCTGTTAGAATCAGAAGTGAAGAGAAAATGTCTAAACTTGATGAACTGAGAAACAGCAGAGTAAGGGCACTGTTTGAGAAACATGAAGGTAAATACGAGAAGAAAGGGCTACAAGAAACTGAAGTGTTTGCCCTGGACAGTGGGCAACAGGGGCTCCTTACTGGACAGAGCCACCAGGAGAGAGGTAGAGGCTAAGCCAGCGTGAGGGGGCTGACCTGCTTTGTGCAAACACCAGGGCCTAAAACAGATCTTCTGATTAACAGAAATACAGCAGCGGAGTGGGGCACCTGGCCTTATAAAATGATGCTCTTTTCTGCTCCCGGAACATGACATACATCACTTCATCTCCATCGAGGTTGGCATTATCATGTTCATTTTCTAGATAACGAGAAAATTCATTACTTCCCTAAGGTCACAGCGCTAGGAATCTGGATTTGGAGCCGTGTCTGTGTGAATCCAAGGGTGAGCTTTTCCGTTAGTTCCAGGGTGCGAGTGTATGTTTTCCGATTTTATGACTTGAGATACATGCTTGTGTCAACTTGGAATAGACCCCTCTGTGAAAGTAAGAGCACATTACAGAAAATAGGATGGCAAGGCAAGAGACCAGATTCTCAGCAACCCAACCTCAGGCCCACGGTGGGCAGTGCCGCCGCCCACCACTGCCTGCTCTGGGGCAGCCCAGAAACCCCGGGCTGATCAGCCCGATGCTGTGAGCCTCTGCTTAGCCCAGACTCCAACCAGACCCTCCCCCGATCCCAGTGCGGGAATGGCTGCCCCAGCCCACTTCAGTTAGCTGACTTCTTAACAAATGAATCAGAGTTTTAGATGAAGCTCCTATAAAACCATGGGCCACTCAGAGACTGCAAATTGCTAACAGATGTCTTTTGGGTTAGAGTACACTCACATTCCTGCCAACGATAAAAATGAGAGGTTAGAGAACAGATCATTTTATTATCCCATAAAGAAAACCAGCCAATTGTGCATTCGTGTTTTTCAGGTATATGTGAAGTGAATTTTGAAATCTCCTGGAAAGAACCATATTTTTATAGCTAAAGAAGGCCTTGGCTATTAGAGGTGAAGCCCTGAGCATCTAAATTTTATTCGTTTGAAAACAGAGTGTGTATATCTGCATTGCTTATATATCGGAACGGGGTGGGCGGTTTCTTTTAAACTTTATTTATACATGCTACCACGAGCCATTCCAACATAATGCTAAAATTTCATCAGAGCCTAAACCTTTTCCTTATTTGTTCCTATTCTATAACCATATACAATAAATTATAGGATTTCAGCTAAAAGGATATATATATATACATATATATATGTATATATATATATATGTATATATACACACCACGTGTATGTGTATGTATAGGCTATAATTTTTCTCTTTGTGGCTAATGGGTGGGGTGTCCATTGCATATTTTTACTTACCCAGCTAAGAGTGTGGTTATCATAAGATTTCTATTTTAAGAGCACTTATTAGCCTGGTTAAACACTCCTAAAATGTCAATTGTCAAAAACCTTTAAAATTAATCAGCTGAGCTTGATTAGGGACAAGCTTAATTTAGCAATTAGTCTGACCAAACTGTCTTTTACTATATAAGAAGAGTTTATAATAAAGAACATTTCTCTGTATAATTATTTTTGCCAGGCACAGTAAATTCAAAAATCATAAACCATACACATACAGAGTCAGCTCCCACTGTCGGGATGGCAGCTAAAAATGTCACTGGCTTATAATAAATTCAGATCCTCAATGTTCCAGGTTAAACCTAAAGACAAAGATAAACATTGCGATGTCAAAAATACCGGTGGAGTTAGCCTTTCCCTGTGCTGTTCGAATGTATACAGTTGCTAGCTCCCTTGAAGCAGGGGCTATGAAGCTCGGGGGAGGGGGGGGAATTTGACCATATTTCTGACTAGTTCATTCAGCCAGAAGCCAGCAGGCCTCCAGCACTTGTTTTGTTTGGTTGCAGAGGGCCCTGAGCCAGAGAAGAAAGCAGGCTGGGCCCACCACAAAGGAACTCTCTTCCCCCACCACTTTTCAGTCCTGAGGCTTTGAGCGTTTTGATGCTCCTCTGGATTTAATCATGCAAACGTGAGTCTCTCTGCGCTGGACGTCTTGGAGGAAGAGGTTTCTGAGACTAGGCCGGTTGCAGCCCAGCCCACCCCTCAAGCGCACGTTGCCTAGAACCCCGTCCTTAGGGGGATGCATTGCCATGACCTAAGCAAAGAGCAGGGAGCGCCAATCAACCAATTAGTCACCCACTCAATCAGTCAACCAGTTGATCAACCAATCGATCAGTCTGTGTTTACTAAGCATCTGCCAAGTGCCCAGCTCTTGCTCTCTGCACATCGTGTCTGGAGGTGAAGACAAGTGAGCAGAAAAGAGGGGCTGCAGCATCACCGGGAAACAGAAAGCAGTATCTGCTGACTCAGTGCCAACAGCCCAATTCAAAAACAACACCAAACACTGCAATGCGAGGCATGTGGTTCTGGGGAAGGCAGAGTGTTCAGAGGAGAATGACAGTGAGGGGGCACGGTGTGTCTGGAGCAGCCGCCCCCTGGAGTCAGCAGAGTGGGGGGGGCGAGAGCTCTCCGCCTGCACCGGGCAACGCACAGAGGCCCCCCCGGCCCTGCCAGCCCGGCAACTGCCAGCCCCTTGCTCCAGGCTGGTCTCAGCCAGAAGGGACTTAGGGGGCTCTGCCCCGTGCCACCAAGCGGTAGGAGCCACGTAATATCTAGATGTGAACCCTGGCAAAGAGGCATCACAACTATGAGCTTCGAGGAAAGGTGACCGTTGAGACGACTATCTCGATGGATCAACTTCCAAGTTTCATTCCAGCCACCAACTGAGGCTGTTTGGCTGACAATTAATGAACTCCTCAGAGTGGACTCACGGGGAAAGTGACAGGCGTTGTCATCATGAACCACAGGCTGGAATCGGGACCTTTATATTAGTGCAGCCTCCTCCCCGATGGCTGAGCACCTGGCCTCCTACAGGAGGGGTCGGCTCGTGGGATGCTTCGGAGGAGTGACAGGGCTACGCATTTCCTGTGTCGATTAAAAATGATCATCTTGGTTCATCTTAATGTATTTTCAAATTAGCCTCCATCTGTCCAATTACCCTAGCATAATAGAGAAATGCACACGGAAAACATTACCCGGCCTCTTAAAAAATCATTTTGTTGGCTTCCCTGGTGGCGCAGTGGTTGAGAATCTGCCTGCCAATGCAGGGGACACGGGTTCGAGCCCTCATCTGGAAAGATCCCACATGCCGCGGAGCGACTAGGCCCGTGAGCCACAATTGCTGAGCCTGCGCGTCTGGAGCCTGTGCTCCACAACAAGAGAGGCCACGATAGTGAGAGGCCCACGCACCGCGATGAAGAGTGGCCCCCACTTGCCGCAACTAGAGAAAGCCCTCGCACAGAAACGAAGACCCAACACAGCCATAAATAAATAAATAAATAAAATTTTAAAAATAAATAAATAAATAAATAAAGCAAGTAATCAAAAAAAATCATTTTGTTGACAATTTTGAGTAGATCAAGCAGTTCAAACGATAACCATTTTCTTAAGCATCTCTTTTTTTTTTTTTAATAATGTGAGTTGTTTTTTTTTAAATTATTATTTATTTATTCATTAAGACCCTTGTCCTGCAAACCCCAAGCCCAGACTACCAGGAAGCTCTTCCAGCAACTCGAATGTCTAGAAACGTCCTCACCGCTCAGCTGCACGTTCCCAGACACTGTGTTATCATGGGATTCTCCCTTACACACACGCGCATAGCTTTGGCAAGGTGTTGTGCTGGCCTGGTGAACTCTGAGTTAAAGTTAGGGATTTTTTTTTCTTTCTGAGTGCTGAAGTTAGATCCTAGAAGGGCTCAAAGGGAGGGTTAGTTCAAAGTCTTCTTTGGCCCCCAAAGACAGTCTTTTCTTTTTTTTTTTTACCTAGGATTTATTTTTTAGAGCAGTTTTAGGTTCACAGCAAAACTGAGCAGAAGGTACAGAGCTCCCGTTCACCCCTGTCCCTGCACGACGTGCTCTGCCTGCCCCACTATCAACATCCTGTACCACATGGTACATTTGTTACAACTGATCAACTACACTGACGTCTCGTTATCACCCAAAGCCCGTAGTTTACATGCGGGCTCACTCTTGGCACCCTGTGTCTGTGTGTATAATGACAGATACCTACTGCTGCAGTTAGCTTCACTGCCCTAAAAAGCCTCTGTGTGCCACCTCCTCCCAACCCTTGGCAATCACTGATCTTTCCACTGTCTTCACAGATTTACCTTTTCCTGAGTGCCGCATAGTTCGAAACACACAGTATGTAGTCCTTTCATTTTTTATTTTTATCTTTTTATTTTGGCCAAACCGCACGGCTTACAGGATCTTAGTTCTCCAACCAGGGATTGAACCTGGGCCCTGGCAGTGAAAGCGCCAAGTCCTAACCACTGGACCGCCAGGGAATTCCCTATGTAGTCCTTTTAGATTGGCTTCTTTCACTTGGTAATACACATTTAAGGTTCCTCCCTGTCTTTTCATGGCTTGATAGCTCATTTGTTTTCAGCACCGAAGAGTATTCCATTGTCTGGATGTGCCACGGTTTATTTATCCATTCACCTACTGAAGAACATCTTCATTGTTTCCAAGTTTTGGCAATTATGAATACAGCTACTATTTGTGTACAGGTCTTTGTGTGAACACAAGTTTTCATTTCATTGGGATAAATATCAAGGAGTGTGACTGCTGGATCGTATGGTAAGAGTATGTTTAGTTTTGTAAGAAACTGCTAAGCTGTCTTCCAAAGTAGCTGTACTATTTTGCATTCTCACCAACAGTAAGTGAGAGTTCCTGTTGCTCCACATCCTCACCAGCCTTTGTTGTCAGTGTTTTGGATTTTAGCCATTCTAAAATATGTGTAATGGTATCTAATTGTTGCATTTTGCAATTCCCTCATGACGTGATGTTCAGCACTTTTTCATGTGCTTACTTGCCATCTGTATATCTTCTTTGCTGAGATGTTTGTTCAGACCCTTTGCCCACTTTTTAATAAGAAAGTCTTTTGAAATCCAGTTCTTATCTGAGTCGATTATAGGACCCAGGAGAGAAACCAGGTGCAAGGAGATTACATGTGTGGACTCTGGAGGCAGACCACATGGATTTGAAACCCAGATCTGCCCCTCTCTAGCTGTGTGTCTTTGGGCAAGTTACCTCACTTCTCTGAGCCTCCATTTCCTTATCTGTAAAATGGGAACAATAATAATAGTATCTACCTTGCAGGGTTGTTATGAGAGTTCCGCACATTAATACATGTCAACCACTTTGATCAGCACTGGGCATGTGGGGTGCACTCAGCATTCAGCCGGTCTTCCAAACAGACAAAGGACACACCACCTAAGATCTGCTCTGTTACCAATGTATCATCAAGGTTCACCTGTAAATGCCCATCAGTTAGTAAGAGCATTCTTCTGGGTTGTGAATTTTAACCGTCACACCAAACATCTGAGGTCGGTATTGTTACCTTCATTTGATAACAGAGGGAAACAGTGACCCACGTTGGACAGCCAGGGGGGCAGCACCAGGGTTTGAACTCAGGCCTATCTGACTCCTGAGTCTGGGTTCCTAGTCACTCCTATGCTCCCTTAAGCTATTAACTAAAGTAATTTATCTGCTTCTTTCCATCTGACATCTATTAGGTGAACCCTATGAGATTGCTGATACGTGGCCATTGTTGCCCTAAACTTTGTATGGATCACCCTAGTAGTGAAAAAGATACTTCATTTAGAACGTGACCCAGGAGGGGGTCTGGAGAGAGGTGGCTGTGCCGAGCTCCCCGGGGGAAGAAAGGGCTTGTTCTGGACAGCAGTGGAGGTTCCCGCGAGCAGCGGGGCACTCACTCCCAGGGGGAGGCGCCGGAGAGCTGGATCTGGCTGGGAAAGACCGGCACTGTCCACTTGCCCACTTCACCAAGAGCAGCCCCTATGGGTCCACCCGGCTGGAAACGGCAGCATGGGCGGGCCCAGCCGTTTAGAAGCCAGGAAAAAATTTTTCTTTACTATCTAAAAAACTGTGATTACCGTGCTTTCAAAACTGTCTCTGAGAGCAAGAACCATCTTATTAGATACCCTGTAAATAGTATTTGGCTCATTGTGGAAGCTTAATAGATATTTTAGAATTAGAAGAAAAGTCATAATAAGTCCCTGTTAATGGAAACACAAGCACTCTCTGGCTTCTCCTGGCCCACTCCCCAGTCCTGAGGGGGCTCTGCAGACGCTCAGATGAGGACGGCGTGCTGGGCTTGCTGAGCCCGGGAAGGACCCATCTCCCCTGGGTCCCCGGTCCCTGCATCTGCCAGCCTGCGGTTCTCCTCCGCTTCTGTCCAGAGGGTGATGGTCTTACCACCTTATCAAAGGCAGTCACCTTAATTCCAAGTTGGGTAAGACTAACAGGAAACCCTGCAAAACTATGATATAATGTCAACACCCCCTTTTCTGTCCTGTGACCAGAAAAAGCAGGTGCTCAGGTGTTCCTTGAGCCTCGCCACTGGCTACTTGGACCAGACAAACAGTTGGAGCAGTTTCCGCCCTTGGGGTTAAAAATCTACTCAGGGAGACCGACTGATGCACAGGGCAGTTAGAGATGGGCACGCTGTCACTCCTGAGTGTGAAATTCAGAGGAAATCAGTGACATCTCTACCCGGGGGACCGTTGCAGCTAAAACTCAGTGACAGTCGGATCTGGAAGGTGGCCATGAGATACGAAACCAAGGGAATTCCCTGGCGGTCCAGTGGTTAAGACTCCGTGTTTTCACCGCCAAAGCCGAGGGCCCAGGGTTCGATCCCTGGTCCGGAATTAAGATCCCACAAGCCGCCAGGCATGGCCAAAAAAAAAAGAAGAAAAAGGATATGGGAGATCAAGATAAGGCGTGGAGGTGGCAGGAAGATGAGTGGGGAGAGCAGGGATGCGTGGGGGGCCAGGATGTGGGCGGAGCTTGGGTGGGAACAGGGATTCCCCGGGAGCCCCGGGTCCCTAGCACCAGGGATGCCCACGGTTGGCACTAAGCGGACAGATCGTCCATCTCGTTCACATACTCCCCTCACTCGACCTCAAATAACCATCTGAGGTGCGTGCTGTCCCCGTTTGCTGGTGGGGACACTGAGCCCGGGACTCATCCACGGCCACACAGTTTGCAAGAGGCAGAACCTGGACACGATCCAGGTTCAAGCCCAAATGCTGTGTCTTCTTTACACTGAGGCCTACTGCTTATAGGGCTAAAGGTCGCTCCTGCCTAAGCCGTTCCCACTTGTCGTCTAGTAATAACCACAGCACCTCACATGACTCTTTACCCAGCTGTTCACTCTTACACCCGATTTACACATTAGAGATTTCCTCTTTTCACAGAGCCAATACTCAATCGTGGGCGAGTGGCACTAAAAACTTAATGTTCTGACAGTCATTTCCGAAAAAAGAAAAAGCTGCCCCAGTACCAGGTAGCATCCCCAGAAAGGCAGTCGGGCCGGGAGCTGAATGAACGTCCGCGAGGATGCGGTAATAACCAAGGCAAGGATGCTGCCTGCGTTCCCAGACTTGAGCCACGCTTCAATTAGCGGTTTTTACAGGAGCCACAGGAGCGGATTAACCTTGTGACCTGAGGACTTGCTCAGAAGTGGGCTCTTTTTCCACACTCCCTGCCTTGGTGGATGACTGGCTTCATCCCTTAATACCCAATGTGAAATGAAATGTGTAAAACAGTAACCAAATCACTGACACCAGATGTGATGCCAAACGCTTGGAATTACCCAAAACAGCTGAATCAGGGCCGCCATCCACATTTCTCCAGCTTCCGGCCTGGAAGATGGCCCTGTGGGGTCTGCTGGGGCTGCAGCCACAGCTGTCACCTGGCGGCTCGACCCTGGAGCCCTGCCTTCCCGGCCTGCCAGGTTGGTGGCTGTCTGGGACGGTGGCCCCCACCCCCTAGAGGCTCCCCTGCAGCTGCTCTCCTTTTGTGTAATCAGTTGTTTGCCTCCTGATAGGACTTCACAGCTGCCCCAGGAAAGAGCCCCCTCCCCCAAGCACTTTGTTCTCATTCCATTTTCCTGAGAAGTCAGATCTGCCCGCTAATCACTGCACAGTCTTATCAAGAGACTAATGAATTTAAGAGGCAAAGAAGCCCCCTTAGATGTCGCTAAATGCCCAGCGCTCAGGAGTACAGCTGTGTCTTCTGTGCATCCCCCCGCATTTTCTGCCAGCGCGGGACATCTGATGGACGTGTGGAAGCTTTGTTTCGCTCTCCGCAGCTGCTTCTCTGTACCAGACATCAAAGGAGGCGCATTTCCACCCTCATCTTCTGGGCGCACAGTATGCAGCGTTTGAGGCAGTTTTAAGGAATTGAGTACTTGCATTTAATGAGATTCTTCCTTCACTGGTTCCCACTGCAAGATGGTTTTGCATTAACAGAATTATAATGCCATAATGCTCCACTTTAATTATGGCCAGTGGCAGCTGGCACCCCAGTTCATGCTAATGATATGCAACTCGCGTACATTGATTCCTACTCAAAGTTGGGAGCGCTGCGTCAAGTGGCGTGTGCCCTTACGACTGAAAAATAAGGCAGGCAGTGAGGAGGTCCCTGTTCTCATGATCTGTTATCTTTTGCTACTTCCCTGGTCCTAACAGCCTCACAGTCTCATCAAACCCACCGAAACTCGCAGAGCCTGGTCTTCGGACTTCATTCCTTCTCTTAAACAGGCTCCTAAGACTCCCAGCTGCAGTCCTTTGGAATAAAATCAGATCACAGCAGGGTACTTACAAGTAGAAAGAACATCAAGAAAGTTCATTCGTTTGTTCATGCAGTAAACAAATTCGGACAATAAACAATAAAGAAGCAAATGTGTCGAATGTCAGAAGGTAGTAAGAATTATGAAGACAAGTTGGATAAGGGGATAGAGACTGTTGGACTGAGGGCAGAGATTGCTATTTTACGTTATTTGGTCAGAAGGCCTGACCCAGAGGATGGAGTGCCCTGGAAGAGAGGGAGACACGTGGGTGAGTCGTGCTCATATCTGTTCAGGGCAAAAGGACCATCACGAAGGGCCTAAGACAGGAATGTGCCTGGCATGTTTGGGAAAGAGCAAAGAGGCCATGGCGGTCGGAGTCACGCAAGAAAAGGGGAGACTTAGGAGAAGAGGTGAAGGAGAGAGCAGGGGCCAAATAATACCAGACTGTGGCCAGCGTGAGGACATGGGCTGTGGCTTGAGCTGCATGAGAAACCGATGGGATTTCAGCAGAGGCGAGGCATGCCACGATCACGTTTCAACAGGCTCAGGCTGCTGCTGTGTTACAAGCAGACTACTGGGGGCATGGACGGAGGCAGGGAGACCCGTCAGGAGGTGTATTCATTTGCTAGGGCTGCCTTAGACTGGGTGGTTTAAACAGCAGAAATTTACCTTCTCACATTTCCAGAGGCTAGAAGTCCAAGATCCAGCTGGCAAGCTTGGTTTCTCCTGAGGCCTCTCTCATTGGCATGCAGAAAGCTGCCTTCTCTGTGTCTCCCAGGGCTTTTCTTCTGTGTCCCCACATGCCTGGTGTCTGTTCCTCTTCTAATAAGGACGCCAGTCATATTAGATTAGGGTCCCTTCCATTTAACCTTAATTTAACCTTCTTTTTAAAAGCCCTGCCTCCAAATACAGTCACACTGGGGGCTAGTGATTTAACTTATGTATATATTTTGGAAGGGTACAATTTAGTCCATGGGAATTCCCTGGCAGTCTAGTGGAAAGACTCCGTGCTTTCACTGCCAGGGGCTTGGGTTCAATCCCTGCTTGGGGAACTTAGATGCCACAAGCTGTGTGGTGCAGCCAAAAAAAAAAAAAAAAAGTAATTTAGTCCATAGCAGTATGTGAGTGAAATAATGCCAAGAAAAGGTGACCATGCTTGAACCATGGTCATACTAGTGGATATGGTGAGAAGAAGCTGGATTTGGGCTCTTTTCCTGAAAGTTGAATTAGATGGAATCATGTTTGTACCAGTTTTCATGAGCGTCATGATGGTAATAAATACTCAAAATTCATCACTTCCTAATTATTTTACTACATTTTATTATTGTCTGTGCTCTCAAAGCTATATTTCTTATATCCACATGGTGGAAATCGTATACAGTGGAATACATGTCCCTTCTCAACTTCAAGTTCAATGAGGTCACTGGGCAGCTTGAAATCAGCCACTGTGGGAGTATTTACATCTCGGAAATTGGCAGATACTACAAATCAGGGCTTGATTTGATTTATTGTTTTGTTTTGTTGATTGTCTAGACTTAAGGAAGTAATAGGAAAAACTGCTACATTGCCAAAAGCACAAAAAATTCAGGAAATATTTTTCAGTTTTCAAAAACCATTATCCAGTTCAGCAAATCAGTCACTCGTGTTGTTGGTGAACCAGTGAGTGAAGTTCTGACACACATCTTGCTTGTTTCACTTTCATCTTAACTTGTTCACTTAAAGGAAAATATCAACCAACATGCATGATGGAACCACACTTGTTCTCTAGTTGTAACCTTAGGTTGCCTATGGACATAGAGTTTGACAAAAATCAATGAAGCCGGACTTCCCTGGTGACGCAGTGGTTAAGAATCTACCTGCCAATGCAGGGGACACGGGTTCCATCCCTGTTCCAGGAAGATCCCACATGCCGCGGAGCAACTAAGCCTATGCTCCACAACTGCTGAGCCTGTGCTCTAGAGCCCACGAGCCACAACTACTGAAGCCTGCATGCCCAGAGCCCGTGCTCCGCAACAAGAGAAGTCACCGCAATGAGAAGCCCGCACACCGCAACGAAGAGTAGCCCCCGCTTGCCGCAACTAGAGAAAGCCCAGCCCGTGCGCAGCAACGAAGACCCAACACAGCCAAAAATAAATAAAATAAATACATTTTTTTAAAAAAAAGAAATGAAATTTTTAAAAAAATCAATGAAGCCATTCTGTGAGAATTAATTGGCTATATGGAATTTACAATAAAAATTGTAAAAAAAAAACCGTTGACTCTTGAACGGTAAGGGTTTAAACTGCACTGGTTCACTTAGACACGGCTTTTTTTCAGTAAATTATGTGCTACAGTACTACTCAGTTAGTTGTATCCACGGTTAGTTGATGCAGGACCGCAGAAACAGAGGGCTGACTGTAAAGTTATACTTGGACTTGCCACTGTGCAGGGGTTGGCGCCCTTAACCTCTCTGTTGTTCAAGGGTCAACTGTAATGTTAAAATTGTATATTTCAAGGGAATTCCCTGGCTGTCCAGTGGTTAGGACTCTGCGCTCTCATGGCCAAGGGCCGGGGTTCAATCCGTGGTCGGGAAACTAAAATCCCATAAACTGCACGGTGTGGCCAAAAAAAAAAAAAAGAAAAATTGTATATTTCATTATTATCTGTAAATTGTGTGCTATACATTCTTTATGTTGGTAAAGTTTATAATAAAATCTTTATATATACAAACTTTTTTTTTTTAGAGAGCTTGCTGTTCAGCATTTACTAGCACAATAATCACACCTGTGCTGTGGTGTGGGAATGGGATTAGGTTTAAGATGGACCCATTTTGCTTTTCCATGGGGTCTCTCTCTCTGAGATTCATGGAGACTATTATCATATGGAAAATATGCATAATTATGGCCACCAACGTCACTGCGTTCTCTGATGTTACAAGACATAGGACGTCCCAGGTACCATGTCCTACACCACTCTGCCCTGTACCTTCCCCTGCACCCTAAGCCAGTATCCCTCCAGTCCAAAAGAAACTGATCTCCTTCAAGCTCTTAGCATCCCCCAGGCTCCTGTGACGGCCAGAGGCAGGGAAGGGCAGTGCGGGGAGCCCTGCTCGTCAAAAGCCAGGCTGGACAAATGGTTACACCCACGCAAACCACCCCACTGGCTGCTGTGCTAGACGCTGCCCACACTCCCCGTCCCTTCACTAAACCTTCGTTCCCTCCATAGTACTCACACCTTTCTGCTTACTTTACTTGTTTATTGTTTGTCTTCTCACTGAAATGTAAGCTCCACGAGGCAGGAACATTTCTCTTGTTCATAGTCATGTCCACGATGCCTAGAAAGTGCTCGGCACTTAACAACTGTCAACAGGCACTGGATGATAGAGTGAAACTGCCAGCTCAGGAACTCTAGCGCCTCCTCCCCGTGAGCACACACTGCTGGTGTTCAAGGCCCATGTCCATACCTGCTGATGAGAAAGGACCAGCTGCTAGGAGCTACCCACGGGGGGCCTGTCCAGCCCTCGCAAGCCCAGGTGGGGACCGCTAGAGACAGCACTGAGCTGGGCGGGCCCCAGGGCATCACCCTCCATGGGAAGATGGGCACTTTCATTGCAAAACTCTTTTAAAAGTATTTTTGAAGAAAGGGTACCAGAATTTTTCTTATCAGTCACTGTCTTTGGGCACCAAGTATCAAAGCCAAGACTCTTCCCTATTTGTTTTCCAATGTGTGGTTTCAGATCAGCAGATCAAGGTCAATATTGGCAAACTGGCCAAAAGAGCAATCACGTCTTTTTCCTTGCTGTTGACCCCACTGAGCATACACCCTGCTGGTGTACAAATGGCAAGTAACCTTGACCCTATTCGTTTCTACACTTGGAGGAATCCAACAGCTAGACAGAATGGTGACCCATTTTTGAAAATATGGTAGGCACCATATAATTAAAACTTATATAAAAATTCTGAAGGAAATAAAGATGTTCAATTTCTAATTTCTTTATAGGAGACTAAATGGAAAACCAGCATCTTATTATAGTAGCTGAAAACAACCCATGGGTTTTATTAGGCCAAGAGTCATAATGCCCTTGAACTTGAGCCAAGGCAATTGTACATGAGCCATCCCAGTTTATCTGCCTTCAGTACCCAGAATTTATTTCCTTCAAGCTGAAGAACATTAGGATGGAGATGACACTTTTAACAGCAAACAGATGTGCGGCTGGATTCAACTGAAATAGACCCAACAGAATCTTTTAAACGGTGAATTACATCACGGGAACAACGGCCTTTCTAGGAGTCTGCCAGTCCTCTGGTGTGGGGTTTAGAGGCCTTAGGCAACTTTAAGCCAGAGCTTTATCTTTGGGGAGACCCACCACCACCCCGAGGTCTTTCTCGCTGTCTTCTCACCAACATTTTGTCTCCTGTTGCCGCTCTTCACACGGGAACATACATGCCTAAGCTTTCCCCATTCCCCATTCCTGCTCCCTCCCCTGTGTCTCCAGAATTTGGACTAACAAAAATTGGGTTTACTATTACCCTCCTTTGGCTACACACTGCTGTTTTTAAGGCACCTGCTGGGAAGTCACTAAGCAACCTCAGAGAAAGATCTTTAATGGTGGAATCCCCACATTTGGTGGGGCTGTGGGGCAGGGGTTGGGGGCAGGTGGACTCTGGCTTGGACAGTGGGGCAGTGTTGAATAGCAGGGCAGCTGTACCCTTTTTTTTTTTTTTTTTTTTTATGGCCACGCCTTGTGGCATCTTAGTTCTTCGACCAGGGATTGAAACCCAAGTCCTCAGCAAAGGCAGCTGTGTTCTGACAAAGGCTAGGAGGAAGGAGAAACGGCACTTGCTTTCCGGTTTTCTGCTGGGATTCATTTGGAAGAGTCTAACCAGCCAAAAAGGCATTTGCTATTCCAGTAGCTCCTCGGAGCACACCAGACGGAGATGAAGCTGCCCTGATAAATACTCGATCAGCTGTTACTGCGTGGGCAGTAGACAGCCGGACGGCCAGGGCTGGGGACTCTCATTTCACCCGAACACACTCTCTGAGCAGTTCCCAGGATCCATAGATTGGCAGCCTCCCCTTTTAAATGCACACATTGTAGGCAAAGTCGTGGTTGCCTGCGCTTCAGAATTCCTGATCAACAGGCTAAACAATGGATCAGTCCTGCTGGCCTGTGGTTTCTAAGACGTGGATTGTTGGCATGTGCGTGGCAGGAAGCTGATTCAGCCTTGACCAATAGCAGCCTTTTCTCAGGAGCGAATAGATCAGGCAGCAAGAGCAGATCTGGCCACGTTCCCACCTTGGCCCAGACACTGCCCACGTGGCGGTCGTCTAAGTTCTGAGCAGCCTGCAGCAGCAAGGTGAAGTGTGCTATCCGGTGATGTTCACAGCCAACTCTGTCCCTCGACTAGTCCTTCCTTCGGTCCCTGCTGTGGTTCTAGCACCAGGGACACAGAACTTTCACACACATTCCAACAGGTGTGACAACAGCACGGTGACTAGTCCACCATAGGAACAGCCCCCTGAAGAGTGACGTGATCTACTATCCTCCTTCCCAAGTGGAGGACACTGTGCTAGGCAGAGAGAACAAGGCGGTGATGGTGATGACAACCAACAGAGAAACTGCCTGAAGGCTCCCAGAGACGTGACTGCCAGCCAGCGTCCTGGGCAAACAGGCTCCACTTCTGCCCCAATACCCCAGGGGCTTCTCCAGCCTCTGCACCTGGCCACCCTCCTGAACACACAACCCTTATTTATGTATCCATCTTGGAGGATGTACCGGGTGTCTCATTCTTCCTGTCCCTGGACAGTGTTGTTTGTTGTTTAGTTCCTGCCCTGAAGCTTCAGGGACCAGCTACTGCGACCCAGCTCAGGGCAGAGCCCAGGACCCTGACCACTTGCTGGGAGAAAATAACCCTGGTTGAAGATAAATAAAATGATGGGTTTCCTGATTTGTGGTCCTGAAACCCTGATTCTCTTCAACCACCTTCACATGGAGGGGAAAACCTCTCAGCGAGCTGGCCTCTGCAGAGAAGCATAACCGTCCCTGAAATGGGACCTCTGCTTATGTGACTGTGGAGTCCTCCCCGTTGGTGATGGTGGCCTCCCTGCCAGCCCTGAGTCCCCACTTAGCCAGGGCCAGCTCTTCCCTCTAGGATCCGTCCAACCGTAATCAAGGGTGTTGGCTTAAATAAGTGATGTGAGGCTCTGTAAATTCAGGCTGTACCTCAATCTGCTTGATGGTGACACTCCTATCACAGAAGTGCTCGGAACCACAACAGGGAGTTGGAGGCCAGGATGTCCCTAAAATGTGTGTCGTCAGGAAGCACACAAATCGCTTATAATGATCCAAGTAAGGCTTTTATTGTTGTGGGTAGGTGTTTCTCATTTTTTGGGGTTTTGTCTTTTTACTGCTTCTTATGGGACTTTCTGTTTGTTTTTTTCTTACTGAAAACTGTAAGAAATAGTTTCATTATAAAAGGAAAACTAAAGATGACAAGAAAGGTAATAGGTAGGTAACCGTGGTTTAAACATGTGGTTGACAATAAGCCCAGGAGTCTACTTGTCATTCCACGGGTTTCTGGATTTAAAAGGGCAATTGGGGAAATTCCATGGTGGTCCACTGGTTAGGACTCCGTGCTTTCACTACCAAGGGCACGGGTTCAATCCCTGGTTGGGGAACTAAAATCCCTCAAGCTGCGCAGCACAGCCAAAAATTAAAAAAAAGAAGTGGGGTTGGTGGCTATTAGAACAGGAGACTAACCATTTGAAGGTAAGTATGAATCTGTAATTTTGGAAGAATGTGTCTCTGAAATAGCAGAGAACCATCACCCATGGGTATAGCCATTCTAACGAAACTGACTTTGACATGAACAGCCATGTCACCTATTCAGACAAATAATATTATTCCTAGAGACTTGGAGTGAAATCATTTATGCTAAACCATTAGTAATCATTTATTCACCCATGCGTGTAGCAAAATTTTGAGTCCCTGTTATGTGCCAGGATATAGCAAACAAGAACATGAACAAAGCATAAGAAGTAATGAGGGAGGGCTTCCCTGGTAGCGCAGTGGTTGAGAATCTGCCTGCCAGTGCAGGGGACACAGGTTCGAGCCCTGGTCTGGGAAGATCCCACATGCCGTGGAGCAACTAGGCCCGTGAGCCGCAATTACTGAGCCTGCGCGTCTGGAGCCTGTGCTCCGCAACAGGAGAAGCCGCGATAGTGAGAGGCCCGCGCACCGCTATGAAGAGTGGTCCCCGCTTGCCACAACTAGAGAAAGCCCTCGCACAGAAACGAAGACCCAACATAGCCATAAATAAATAAATAAACCCAAAAGTTAAAAAAAAAAAAAGAAGTAATGAGGGAAACAGACATCAAACCCAAAAATCACATAAGTAAATATATAATTGCTAAATGTGATGAGAAAAAGTAAAAGGTGTGCTGAGAGATGACATGGGGATCAGATGGGGGGTGGCAGAGAGCTAAGGACAGCTCTCTGATGTTAAGCTGAGATTTGAAGGATGAAGAATGGCTGGCCAGGCAGAGAGTGTGGGGAAGAGAGTCGTGGGCATAGGGAACAGCCCGGGCAAAGACTCTGAGGCAGGGAGGACGTGGCGAGTGAGGAACTAGAAGGGGGCACGAGCGTGGTGAACCCAGGGACAGTGGCTGCAAGGAGGCCGCTCACGCAGGAGGGGACCACAACGGGTCCTTGAAACACTGGCGCGTGACTGGATCGGCCTCCTGAGCGGTGGCTCTGGTTGCTCTGTAAAGACCAGCTTGGGGTGCGGTAGGGAGACCAGGTGGAGCCCCGTCAGGATGCTCACGCAACCCTGCCAGCGAGAAATGGTTTCCTGGGCTGCGAGGGTAGTGGTGGGAGTGGACAGGGCAGACCAGGACAAGGTGGATTTTGGAAGTGGACTCAGCGGACATGTTAACAGACTGGATAAGAGGAGAGGAATTAAGAACAAATCTTAATTGTCAACTTAATTGAACAACTCAGAGATGGTCATACTGAGTGAAGTACGTCAGACAGAGAAAGACAAATGTCCTATGATATCGCTTATATGGGGAATCTAAAAAGAAAATGATACAAATGAACTTATTTACGAAACAGAAACAGTCTCACAGACTTAGAGAACGAACTTATGGTTACTGTGGGGAAGGGTGGGGAGGGATAGTTAGGGAGTTTGGGATTGACATGTACACGCTGCTATATTTAAGATGGATAACCAACAAGGACCCACTGTATAGCACAGGGAACTCTCCTCAATATTATTTAACAACCTAATTGGGAAAAGAATTTGAAAAAGAATAGATGCATGTATATGTATAATTGGATCACTTTGTTGTACACCTGAAACTAACACAGCATTGTTAATCAACTATACTCCAATATAAAATAAAAAGTTTAAAAAAACCCAAACAATTCCTTCACTGACATTATGAGAAACGAAGACACCCAAGGGGGCAGGTCTCAGGCTGAGGGGGAGAGGCAGGGAGCCGGATGTGGGGCGCGTTACGTCTGAAGTGTCCACGAGACAGCCACGCAGAGAGGTGGAGGGGGCAGCTGGCTGGAAGAGGCTGGGGACACACACTGGGGCCTTGGCAGTGTGCTGACGGCATCCGAAGCTGAGGAAGCAGATAAAATTCACTGGGGGATGAGGGTGCAGCGAGGAGAGAAGATGGCCTGGCGCTGAGCTTGGAGAAGAAGCTGCCAACAGACAGGCAGGAAGGAGTGGGCACAGAGGCAGAGACTCGGCCTTGGGAACAGAGTCGAGGGGAGAGGTTTGCAAGGAGGGGCACCTCCACCAGTGATGCCGAAGTCATTCAAGAGGACACCACAAAAGCATCTGCCCCATTTAGCCACAAGGAGGTCCCCGGCCACCTGACTGGGGCAGAGCCTGCAGCATGATGGGTGCGGGGAGCCCATACAGCAGGGGAAATATCAATAGTAAGCAGGGAGGGGAGGCAGAAGTGGGGGGCGACTGCAGTGCTGAGGGCCTTCTCTAGGGTGCGTGGCAGCCTGAGAGGAGGGCTGGGCTCACCTGAGAAAGCCTGGTCTCATCCCAGCCCTGTCATTTCGTGATGTATGACATCCTGGTGAGTGGGATGGAATCTGATGAAGGCGCCCTGGTGCTGGGTCAGTGCTGTGACAGACATGCTGGTCACCCAGGCCCAGGCCGCCTTTACCCACTGCCCTGTCAGCTGCCAACTGTGTCAGCTCCATCTTCAACGTGTCTCCCAGATATGCTTCCCTTTCCCCAGCCCCGTCTTCATCTGTGTTGGTTTATGTGAGTCCAGGATGGGCCTCCAGGCCTCTCCCATCCCCGGGCCTTCCCCATTTGGCTGAATGTCTCAATGTACACAGGTGGAAAGACACTTTCACAGAAATCTGAGTCCTAAAGATTCACAGGTTTTCAACTAAAATACATGGAATTATCTGCTACAGACAGAGGAGGAAGCTGGTAACCCTTTATTTTGTTTTAAAAAAAACCAACTTAACTTATTAGGAAAAGTCTATCCTACAAGAACCCTGATCTGTTACGGGATGTCAGGTGGTCACGTGAAAAATGGGATCTTACAAGAAATTGTTGGGATACCTGTTCTAAGAAAAAGAAAGAGACAGAGATTCTAAAGTCTATTCTTGAACACTGAAGAAGAAAATCTGGATTTAGTTCCATCTCACCAACTTCTTTTTCTTTAAGCAAAACAACTAGATGTTTCCCCTTGCACCGTAAGTTCATTTCTTATTCTGCCTTTTCTTTAACACCAGTATTAACAGTGGACCCAGAGCAAGCAGAGGCGATTCCATGATGAGGCTCCATGGCCGTTTGCTCTGGGTTAGAACTGACCCCCTGAGTGCACGGATGTCAAGGAAGGAGCCGGAACTGCTCCCAGCTTCCAGGGTATGCAGAGAGCAGAGCAGCTACCAAGGCCAAAGCTGACAGTTGACAACTGTCTGCACTGGCCACAAAGTAAACGTTTTGATGAATAAAGGAGCCTTCTCTTAACAAAATATGTAAGAACAAACGTTTTTATAAAATATTAGGCCAAGAAGACCAATTTCCATTTCTAAGAAACAGGCCCTCAAGCTTTAGAGATGCTCTTCCTCTGACCCAAAGGCAAGCGTGACCGTGACCCTGGGGAAGGACGTGAGCAGATGCGGGAGGTCAGGGCACCGGGTGGGCTGCTGCGTGGGCGCCCCCAGTCAGTGGGGAGAGAAACACTGGGCATGCGGGGCGTCTGGGGACAGGCAGGGCTGACTGGACTCTAATTAGATTTGTGATCCACAGAGGCACTTTCAGAGATTTTGCTGTGTGCTGTTATTCATTTTCAGGGCTCTGGAAATGCACTCTGAATTTTATAGGAAACAGACAAGACTCCAGGCTACAAGAGAGACCGCACAGGGAGCTCACGCCTAATGGCCTCACTCGGGCTTCGGGGGTCGTCCTGGACAACGCACTAAGCCTGACTTATTGCCCATCACTCACACCCTGGAGCCATCGTTAAAATGTAGTTCAAGAGCAATTTTTCATCAAATTTAAATCACTATTTGTTTAAGTAATAAACACTTTATGAAGAGGTAGGTATTGGAGCAGGTAGCAATAACAATGTCATCAAAAGACATGGAAAGACTTCCTAGGGAGCCTGAGTTGATGGGTGCTTCCTTAGGGCCATGAGTGATAGGGATCCTGTGAGCAATGGTGACATAGGCACGAGGAACCCTGGGTATAACTGGTAACAGTAGTTGTAATAATATGCTATGATTTTAATAATTGCTTCTATCTTCATAAAAAATGTTTAAGTTAGATCATTTACAGGTTGTATTATACATATCTATATGTCTGTGTGTACGTGTATTATACGCAGATGATAGATAGATAGATAGATAGATAATAGGTAGACAAAAGTACATCTAATTTTTTTAAAAAGCATTCTCTCACTTACTGGGTTGTTGGTTAATATAACAAACAGATTGAGGAAATCCTTCTTTGAGAGGACAAGGTAAATTCTATAGCCACAGGAAATTCATTGTAGACAAGATTTTTTACAAGTGTGCCTCTACAGTTGCTTCTGAGGATGCGTATGGGGAGGAAATTTCATGTTTTTCCTTACATGCTTTTTTATATACTTATACAGTTTGACTTTTTTTTGTCCCAAGCAGGTCCCAAGTATGCCATTTGAAAATGGGATTGTATATTTTGAAATGAAAATGGTATTTTGTATTGTATTGTCACCCCAAACCGGGTGGATCTGGTGCCAGCCCTGTCAATCGTGGTCACATAATATAGGAGCGAAGACAGAAAAAGCAGAGAAAAGTGAGAGAAAATAATATAAAGGAAAAATAAGTTGATAGTGGGTTGTCTGAGCAACTTTAGAGAACAATCTTTCAAGCATCCTAAAACAATCTGGCAATATTTAGCCACTAATTGTTCTCAGCAATTATTGAGAGTTAATTTCTGTGGAGCCACTTCTGGCCTACTTTCATTTCAGTCGTTTTGTGCAGGTATCTAAAAAAACCTGTAATTCATATTGTTCTTTTCCTTAATGGAACTGGAAAGTATAATGGGAGTATGTGGAATTTCGGCCTTGTTGAACCACAGTCTAAAGCTGTTCAAGAGGGTGTGGGGCAAGCCCTGCGGAGCCCCCTGCTGCTGTCAGGGTGTGAGGCTGGAGAGGATGTGACTGCATCATCTGCTGACGTCATTTGAGACTAGGAGTCAACTCAGGATGGATATTTCCATTATTTAAGTCGATTACCAGCACTCCCCCTTTTTGTGTGCACTTAAACATAGTTTGGCTATCCCACTGCCAAAAAAAAAAAAAAATGCTTTCACTGCTAACTTCAAGATGAATAGTTGCGTATTATTTTGTATTGCATTCATGGTGTTCCTTGTAAAGTTAAATGTACAGCCATCCTCCAGGCCAGGAAGGACCTTGTGCTGCCATCTTGCTGTCTCTCTCTCTGTCTCTCTCTGCGCGAGGCACCTCTAACCACCTCCAGCTCTCAGGTCCTCCGACCACCCCACCCTCTTTCTTCTTGGACACAAGAAGCAAGAGCCTGAGTTTCCTACACTCACTTCTTGTTGCTGATGTCCTGAGACCATCATGAAAACGATGGTCAACACTTTACACTCAAGTCACCCCTACCTGTGCCTACAGCAGATATTCCTAATACATCACAACTTTCTTCTCCATTGAACCTAGAAATTCTTAATTTGATGCTCCAAGAAGCCATTACCAATTAATCACAGGCAATGTGGAAATGAAAACGTATTGTCTGCCCCTTCTCTTGATTTAGATTCCCACTGCGTGGGGACCCCGACACTCAGCCCTCCGCTCCGCACTTCACCCTTTGGGACTGGACCTAAGGTCTCCGCTGCGTAACTCACTCCGTTGCCAGCTCCTACCTTCCATTTCTCAAGCGGAGTCTTCTGGGCTTGATGGAACGTACCAGCACCTCCCCTCACTGGCCCTGGGAGTGATGCTACCCTACCCGTCAGAGGAGCAATGCTAGTAGGGCTATGGGGTGTGACTGGGGATTTACTCGCTGTGTTTGTGTTCCAGCCCCACTCTAATGTACTTCCTGTCTTGGGAGCCAGGACAGGAAAGGGCACTTCATGAGCTCCTGAGCAGCTAGGGTTCCACGTGAGATTCAGGTGCTGCTAATTGGGTGCACTCTGCAAGACTTGAATTTAGAAAGGAATTAGGTGGGGTAGAGGCAGGGCACAGGGCCTCCAGCCTGCTGGTGTGCACTGCAGCCGAACTGGGTGGATCTGGTGCCAACCGCTCCAGGGGAGGCCTCCCAGTTCTGCAGGCGGCTTTCTGATGTGGTTGGACCGATGACTCCCTCGCACCCACTGCTGGAATGTGGGAGCTGGCAGCTCAGCCCGGAGTCCGCTTCTTCTGTCCTCCCAGTGCTCCTTTCAGCCAGCCAATACCCGATACTAAATCCCTTTCTGCCTTCCCCACAGCTGGACAGGATGGACATGGGATGCAGTCACAGGATACTTCCCAAACATCCTCCTGTTGCTTCTTTCATCTGACCTGGCTCCACTCTCAGAAACTGCTGGGCTGCAAAGAGTGCAAATGCTGGGCTGCACCAGAGAATCTAGTTACCATAGATAAGAGAGGAAATATGCTAAGTTTTCGGCAGCCGTCAGCCAGAAGATATATTGAATATAGGAGAACACAGAAGGCTATTTAAATAACTTATTTTGATTACTGCAGAGAATGAATTGTTTCTTTTTAAAGTGGGAGAACTTATATGCAGCACAGGGAGAAAATGATAATGATAATTATAAACTTAAGGAGCCACAAGAATACATATCTTCCATACTTGCTGGATATTTATGGTGAGAAATCTTCTCCCACTGTGCTCCTACCAAAGTATGACCACTACTACCCATCAGATCTTAGACAGAAGGTGTGAACAGACTCACTATCAGTATTTTTAAAAGATCACTCTCAGGGATTTCCAGAGACTTAAATCCTTAAGGAAACTTCAACATTCTAAATCTCCATGGGTATGAAGTTAATGCTATGGATGAGTTTAGTGAGGAGAGAGATGTTTTTCCTTTGATAAAAATTAAAAAAAGGATACAAAGGGAAGGGAAAAAAGTAAATTTACAGTGGAAAAACCTGATACACACTACCCCATGCCAGATGGCCAAGGGTAACATCATTGGTGATAATTCATGTCGGGAGCATGTACCTTGATATGATGTAATGAGGATTGCACTTTACCTTCCACTCCAGGACCCATGACTCCAGTCTAATCGTGAGAAAAATATCAGGCAAATCCTGATAGAGGGCTATTCGAAAAAACACCATACCCATACTCCTCAAAAGTGTCAAGGTCAAGAAAAACAAGGAAAGTCTGGAAAAGGTAAAAAGCCAAGAGGAGCCTGAGGAGACATGACAGGTAATATAGTATGGTATCTGATGGGACACTGGAACCGAAAAAAGACATTAGTTTAAAAACAAGGGAATCTGAAGTGTGGACTCAAATGATAATATATCAATATGGGTTCGCCATTTGTTACAAATATATCACACTAATATAAGATGGTCATAATAGAGGAAACTAAGCAGAGGGTGTGTGGAACTCTATGTGTTATCCTTGTAATAATTCCGTAAATCTAAAACTTACTAGGGAATTCCATGGTGGTGGTTAGGACTCAGTGCTTTCACTGCCCAAGCCCTGGTTCAATCCCTGGTCGGGGAACTAAGATCCCAGAAGCCACGTGGTGCGGCAGAAAGTAAATAAATAAATAAAAATTTCTAGATAAAGAGTTTATTAAGGAAAAAAAGAGATTTGCAGCTATTGTCATAAGAGGAAACTTACCAAAAAGGCCAGAACAACCCAGTGCCCGGATTTCCAAACTCCAAGCAACTCGCTGTTAGTTTTCATTTAGTCGTTAAAAAAAAGTCAGCTTGAAGATGCCTTGAGAGTTTTCTCTGAGTATTTCAGTAAGTTTGTAATAGAAACGGAACTTTAAAACATCAAGTGAGTTAAAAAGCAAAGGAGTAATTTTATCACTTATTAATTCTGAATTGCACTATTTACTTAGTGATGATGGTGCAATTCAGTGTACTTTTTGTCTACACTGATACCTATCCAGAATGTTCCTTTATTTCAATTATTTTCACTGGGTTTTAAATGGAAATATGTATGTACACACACACACACACACACACACACACACACACACACAAATTTTAGTGGCTGAGATAGCTGTATTTTCTCTAGTATCACTTCTATGTACTTATACACACTCAATAGAAACTGGAAGGATCTTATAAAGGTTTTCTTATTTATGGACACCTTTTAAAAACCTGGCCAAGATATTAATGCCAACACTAAAATGAGGTCCATGCAGGTATTACGCTTCCTCATTTGGAACCCATACACACATTCTGGGATCTCCATCTTACTACATAATCATAAAATACCAGAATCTTTATCAATTCCATCTCCCTCTGACTCACTTAGGCTCACATTGGCTAAGATTAAGACATATATCTTTAAATGCTTATGGTATTGCCCGTCAAGAAATGTTAAAGTATGATATTATTTGTAGCCCACCTGGGAAAGGTAAAATATCTTGAAACTTAAAAATCCCAGTTGGCAAAAAAAGAATGGAAAGACAGCAGGAATTCTTTCCAGAAACTCTAGTTTTAAATATACATTGGGGTAAATTACCTGGCAGTCGAGTGGTTAGGACTCTGCACTTTCACTGCAGGGGTCACAGGTTCAATCCCTGGCTGGGAACTAAGATCCTGCAAGCTGTGCTGTGCAGCCAAAAGAATAAATTATATATATTTTTTAAAAGAATGACTTCAGTTTAAAAAAAAATATTCATTTGGGCCACAGGCGTAAAGACTTTTTTCCTAATCTGGGAATGGCTGGCTTCCTTGATAGGAGAGCGGAAAGAAGGCTTCTGCTGGCAAAGGTGACTTGAGCCATGTGGCTGAAAGGGTCTTGGTGCTTCAGCCTGGTGTCAGGCCTGAGCCTCTGAGGTGGGAAAGCCAAGTTCAGGACATTGGACCACCAGAGACCTCCTGGCCCCACATAATATCAATTGGCAACAGCTCTCCCAGAGATCTCTGCCTCAATGATAAGACCCAGCTCCACTCAACAACCAGCAAGCTCCAGTGCTGCACACCCCATGCCAAACAACTAGCAAGACAGGAACACAACACCACCCATTAGCAGAGAGGCTGCCTAAAATCATACTAAGTTCACAGACATCCCAAAACACCCCACTGGATGCGGTCCTGCCCACCAGAAAGACAAGATCCAGTCTCAACCACCAGAACACAGGCACTAGTCCCATCCACCAGGAAGCCTACACAACCCACTTAACCATCCTTACCCACTGGGGGCAGACATCAAAAACAACGGGATCTATGAACCTGCAGCCTGTGAAAAGGAGACCCCAAAGACAGTAAGTTAAGCAAAATGAGAAGACAGAGAAATACACAGCAGATGAAGGAGCAAGGTAAAAACCCACCAGACCAAACAAATGAGGAGGAAATAGACAGTCTACGTGAAAAACAATTCAGAGTAGTGATAGTAAAGATGATCCAAAATCTTGGAAACAGAATGGAGAAAATACAAGAAATGTTTAACAAGGACCTAGAAGAACTAAAGAGCAAACAAATAGTGATGAACAACATAATAAATGAAATTAAAAATTCTCTAGAAGGAATCAATAGCAGAATAATTGAGGCAGAAGAACGGATAAGTGACCTGGAAGATAAAATAGTGGAAGTAACTACCGCAGAGCAGAATAAAGAAAAAAGAATGAAAAGAACTGGGGACAGTCTCAGAGACCTCTGGGACAACATTAAACACACCAACAATCAAATTATAGGGGTCCCAGAAGAATAGAAAAAGAAAGGGACTGAGAAAATATTTGAAGAGATTATAGTTGAAAACTTCCCTAACATGGGAAAGGAAATAGTCAATCAAGTCCAGGAAGTGCAGAGAGTCTCATACAGGATAAATCCAAGGAGAAACATACCAAGACGCATATTAATCAAATTATCAAAAATTAAATACAAAGAAAAAATATTAAAACCAGCAAGGGAAAAGCAACAAATAACATACACGGGAATCCCCACAAGGTTAACAGCTGATCTTTCAGCAGAAACTCTGCAAGCCAGAAGGGAGTGGCAGGACATATTTAAAGTGATGAAAGGGAAAAACCTACAACCAAGATTACTCTACCCAGCAGGATCTCATTCAGATTTGATGGAGAAATTAAAACCTTTACAGGCAAGCAAAAGCTAAGAGAATTCAGCACCACCAAATCAGCTTTACAACAAACGCTAAAGGAACTTCTCTAGGCAGGAAACACAAGAAAAGGAAAAGACCTACAATAACAAACCCAAAACAATGAAGAAAATGGCACTAGGAATATTCATATTTTATATTTCATATCAATAATTACCTTAAATGTAAATGGATTAAATGCTCCAACCAAAAGACATAGACTGGCTGAATGGATACAAAAACAAGACCCGCATATATACTGTCTACAAGAGACACACTTCAGACCTAGGGACACATACACACTGAAAGTGAGGGGATGGAAAAAGATATTCCATGCAAATGGAAATCAAAAGAAAGCTGGAGTAGCAATTCTCGTATCAGACAAAATACACTTTAAAATAAAGACTATTACAAGAGACAAAGAAGGACACTACATAATGATCAAGGGATCAATCCAAGAAGAAGATATAACAATTATAAATATATATGCACCCAACATAGGAGCACCTCAATACATAAGGCAACTGCTAACAGCTATAAAAGAGGAAATCGACAGTAACACAATAATAGTGGGGGACTTCAACACCCCACTTTCACCAATGGACAGACCAACCAAAATGAAAATAAATAAGGAAACACAAGCTTTAAATGATACATTAAACAAGATGGATTTAATTGATATTTATAGGACATTCCATCCAAAAACAACAGAAAACACTTTCTTCTCAAGTGCTCATGGAACATTATCCAGGATAGATCATATCTTGGGTCACAAATCAAGCCTTGGTAAATTTAAGAAAATTGAAATCGTAACAAGTATCTTTTCCAAACACAACGCTATGAGACTAGGTATCAATTACAGGAAAAATACTGTAAAAATTACAAACGCATGGAGGCTAAACAATACACTACTAAATAACCAAGAGATCACTGAAGAAATCAAAGAGGAAACAAAAAAATATCTAGAAACAAATGACAATCAAAACATGACGGCCCAAAGCCTATGGGATACAGCAAAAGCAGTTCTAAGAGGGAAGTTTATAGCAATGCAGTCCTAGCTCAAGAAACAAGAAACATCTCAAATAAACAACCTAACCTTACATCTAAAACAATTAGAGAAAGAAGAACAAAAATAACACCAAAATTAGCAGAAGGAAAGAAATCATAAAGATCAGATCAGAAATAAATGAAAAAGAAATGAAGGAAATGATAGCAAAGATCAATAAAACTAAAAGCTGGTTCTTTGAGAAGATAAACAAAATTGATAAACCATTAGCCAGACTCATCAAGAAAAAAAGGGAGAAGACTCAAATCAACAGAATCAGAAATGAAAATGGAGAAGTAACAACTGACACTGCAGAAATACAAAGGATCATGAGAGATTACTACAAGCAACTATATGCCAATAAAATGGGCAACCTGGAAGAAAAAGACAAATTCTAAGAAAAGCACAACCTTCTGAGACTGAACCAGGAAGAAATAGAAAATATAAACAGACCAATCACAAGCACTGAAATTGAAACTATGATTAAAAATCTTCCAACAGGGGCTTCCCTGGTGGTGCAGTGGTTAAGAATCCACCTGCCAATGCAGGGGACATGGGTTCAAGCCACGGTCCAGGAAGATCCCACATGCCGTGGAGCAACTAAGCCCGTGTGCCATGACTACTGAGCCTGCGCTCTAGAGCCACAACTACTAAGCCCGCGTGCCACAACTACTGAAGCTCACGCGCCTAGAGTCCATGCTCCACAACAGAAGCCCCTGCAATGAGAAGCCCACACACTGCAACGAAGAGTAGCCCCTGCTCGCCACAAGTAGAGAAAGCCCACGTGCAGTAACGAAGACCCAACACAGCCAAAAAATAAAAAATAAATTTAAAAAAAAATTTCCAACAAACGAAAGCCCAGGACCTGATGGATTCACAGGCGAATTCTATCAAACATTTAGAGAAGAGCTAACACCTATCCTTCTGAAACTCTTCCAAAAGATTGCAGAGGGAGGAACACTCCCTAAATCATTCTTTGAGGCCACCATCACCCTGATACCAAAACCAGACAAAGATGTCACAAAGAAAGAAAACTACAGGTCAATATCACTGATGAACATAGATGCAAAAGTCCTCAACAAAATACTAGCAAACAGAATCCAGCAGCACATTAAAAGGAACATACACCATGATCAAGTGGGGTTTATCGAAGGAATGCAAGGATTCTTCAATATACGCAAATCAATCAATGCGGTACACCATATTAACAAACTGAAGGATAAAAACCATATGATAATCTCAATAGATGCAGAAAAATCTTTCAACAAAATATAACACCCATTTATGATAAAAACTCTCCAGAAAGTAGGCATAGAGGGAACTTACCTCAACATAATAAAGGCCATATATGACAAACTCACAGCCAACATTGTTCTCAATGGTGAAAAACTGATACCATTTCTACTAAGATCAGGAACAAGACAAGGTTGCCCAGTCTCACCACTATTATTCAACATAGTTCTGGAAGTGCTAGCCACAGCAATCAGAGATGAAAAAGAAATAAAAGGGATCCAAATCAGAAAAGAAGTAAAACTGTCACTGTTTGCAGCTGACATGATGCTCTACATAAAGAATCCTAAAGATGCTACCAGAAAACTACTTGAGCTAATCAATGAATCTGGTAAAGTAGCAGGATACAAAATTAACGCACAGAAATCTCTTGCATTCCTATACACTAATGATGAAAAATCTGAAAGAGAAATTAAGGAAACACTCCCATTTACCACTGCAACAAAATGAACAAAATACCCAGGAGTAAACCTACCTAAGGAGACAAAAGACCTGCATGCAGAAAACTATAAGACACTGTGAAAGAGATTAAAGATACAAACAGATGGAGAGATATACTGTGTTCTTGGATTGGAAGAATCAACATTATGAAAATGACTATACTACCCAAAGCAGTCTACAGATTCAATGCAATCCCTATCAAACTATCAATAGCATTTTTCACAGAACTAGAACAAAAAATTTCACAATTTGTATGGAAACACAAAGGACCCCGCATAGCCAAAGCAGTCTTGAGAAAGAAAAACGGAGCTGGAGGAATCAGGCTCCTTGACTTCAGACTATACTACAAAGCTATAGTAATCAAGATAGTATGGTACTGACACAAAAACAGAAATATACATCAATGGAACAGGATAGAAAGCCCAGAGATAAACCCACACACACATGGTCACCTTACCTTTGATAAAGGAGGCAAGAATATACAGTGGAGAAAAGACAGCCTCTTCAATAAGTGGTGCTGGGAAAACTGGACAGCTACATGTAAAAGAATGAAATTAGAACACTCCCTAACACCGTATACAAAAATAAACTCAAAATGGATTAAAGACCTAAACGTAAGGCCAGACACTCTAAAACTCTTAGAGGAAAACATAGGCAGAACACTCTATGACATAAATCACAGCAAGATTCTTTTTGACCCACCTCCTAGAGAAATGGAAATAAAAACAAAAATAAACAAATGGGACCTAATGAAACTTAAAAGCTTTTGCACAGCAAAGGAAACCATAAACAAGACGAAAAGACAACCCTCAGAACGGGAGAAAATATTCGCAAACGAAACAACTGACAAAGGATTAATCTCCAAAATATACAAACAGCTCATGCAGCTCAATATCAAAAAAACAAACAACCAAATCCAAAAATGGGCAGAAGGCCTAAATAGACATTTCTCCAAAGAAGATATACAGATTGCCAACAGACACATGAAAGAATGCTCAACATCACTAATCATTAGAGAAATGCAAGTCAAAACTACAATGAGGTATCACCTCACACCGGTCAGAATGGCCATCATCAAAAAATCTACAAACAATAAATGCTGGAGAGGGTGTGGAGAAAAGGGAACCCTCTTGCACTGCTGGTGGGAATGTAAATTGATCCAGCCACTATGGAGAACAGTATGGAGGTTCCTTAAAAAACTAAAAATAGAACTACCATACAACCCAGCAATCCCACTACTGGGCATACACCCTGAGAAAACCATAATTCAAATAGAGTCATGTGGGCTTCCCTGGTGGCACAGTGGTTAAGAATCTGCCTGCCAATGCAGGAGACACAGGTTCAAGCCCTGGTCCGGGAAGATCCCACATGCCGTTGAGCAACTAAGCCCATGCGCCACAGCTACTGAGACTGTGCTCTAGAGCCCGCAAGCCACAACTACTGAGCCCGCGTGCCACAACTACTGAAGCCCGTGTGCCTATAGCCCGTGCTTCACAACAAGAGAAGCCCCCGCAATAAGAAGCTCGCCCACCACAACAAAGAGTAGCCCCCGCTCACCACAACTAGAGAAAGCCCGCACACAGCAACAAAGACCCAACGCAGCCAAAAATAAAAATAAATAAATTTATTAAAAAAAAAAAAAAAAGAGTCATGTACCACAATGTTCATTGCAGCACTATTTGCAATAGCCAGGACATGGAAGCAACCTAAGTGTCCATCGACAGATGAATGGATAAAGAAGATAAGGCACATGTATACAATAGAATATTACTCAGCCATAAAAAGAAATGAAAATGAGTTATTTGTAGTGAGGTGGATGGACCTAGAGTCTGTCATACAGAATGAAGTCAGAAAGAGAAAAACAAATACCATATGCTAACACATATATATGGAATCTAAAAAAAAAAAAAATGGTTCTGACGAACCTAAGGGCAGGATAGGAATAAAGACACAGACGTAGAGAACGGACTTGAGGGCACACGGGGAGGGGGAAGGGTAAGCTGGGATGAAGTGAGAGAGTGGCATGGACATATATACACTACCGAATGTAAAATAGCTAGCTAGTGGGAAGCAGCCGCATAGGACAGGGAGATCAGCTCGGTGCTCTGTGACCACTTGGAGGGGTGGGATAGGGAGGGTGGGAGGGAGATGCAAGAAGGAGGGGTTATGGGGATATATGTATATGTATAGGTGATTCACTTTGTTATACAGCAGCAACTAACACAACAATGTAAAGCAATTATACTCCAATAAAGATGATAAAAAAAAGTATGCATTTGAAGACGAGGTCCGTCTGCAGGTGTTGGCTCAACCCTGCCTGAAACAGGATGGACCAGAGCAAAGACATGAACATCTCCTGGGAACAGGAGGTGGGTGGTGGTGACCAGCTGTGCACAGCCTGCTGGGCGTGGAGGTTCACCATCCCACAAGAAGGGTAAGGCAGGTACCCCTACACTTTAGGAAACAGGCTTACAGAGGGGAAGTAAGTTAACAGGACCCAACAGCTCATAAGGAACAAAGCCAAGAACCAAACCTGGGTCCACCTGGGTCCACAGTCTCTGACACTGAAAGCAGGTCCTGCTTCATTGGCCCTCGCCGTGCTGTGGCCTGAGTGTGGCTGCTTCAGCACCGCTGTTTGCTGAGAAGGATTTCTGCATCTGATTAAAAAGTACTTTTCCTGTCAAAGGTTTTGGGAAATCTTTTCACTTTTATTTTATTTTATTTTTGCAGCTTCTGCGGGGTCATGTCAACAGCCCCTGACAGCTACACAGAAGCCTACATTTCCGTCTTCGCCAGCTCTCCCATCCTAAACTCACGCTCAGAAGAAGATACTGGGCCTTCTGGTGACCTAATGCGGTTGAGCTGTGGAGCCCTCCTCCCTGATTTTACTGCAAGGCAGACAGCAAGACTAGTCAGTAATTACCTCAGGTAATTGCACAACATCTGCGTGTGCCTTGCAGACCTGGTCCGGAGCCATGCAGATACGTGCAGAATGAAGTCTTTACCTGATGGGATCTGCTGCTGCCTGCACGGTTCCTGCCACCCCAAAGGGGACGATTGGAAGACAACTGAATGGGCCAAGCCAGGGTTTTCTTTGGTAATCACACAGGGACCCAGGCCTCAGAGAGTTAGAGCCTAAAGATCTTAAAAGACCTTGACATTTGCATATCAAACACTGTTTACGTGTTTGAAACATTTGGAATAAATCTACAGACAAAGCACCACATTTCATTGTGTTTCTAGAGGCAAACGTGGATATGAACCATGACGGTTTAAAACTAAAAGTCCCCTGATAAAAACCAAGAGAGGAGGAGGGGTGGTGGGAGGGGAGAGACAGCTGGAGAAAAGCCTGTGGTCCTTCACGAAGCCTTTGCGCTGCTGGAACTTTTTAACCAGATGCATGTACCATTGTGGCCATTTTAAGTACTTTATTAAAGATGAGAAACAAATCATTTATATCCACCCAGCATCCCATGGCAAGGGACCGAAGGCAACCTGGGCCTCCGGAGTCTGGGGACCGTATGTCAAGACATCCCCTGATGTGAAGTGCTTCGTGTTTCTTGAAGATGGTTGCTATACAACACCCATGATGCTTTCTCTTATGCCTTTCATTTCATTTTGAAGTCACCAGTTCTTAACTGCCTGTTTCAGAACGTTTTAAGGAATGAGCACAAACATTCAACAAGAGAAGCGCTCTGAAGGCAATCAGCTCTCATAGTCCCAGCTGGCAGGAGCCAAACTCAAAGACCCCTTGCCTCCCTGTAACCAGCGCCCACCAGGAACTGGGAGGCAGTAGGCTTAGCACACTCAGCGCTCTGGGCTTTCTGGCCTTGGAGGAAGAAGCCGCCAGGGTTAATTCCTGCACGGAAGCAAGGAGATGCAGGCAGGCCCAGGCTGACCCCTCGCCAAAGGTCAGGCAGCCCCTGGCTCCTCCTGCCTCTTTGTCAGAAAGAATATCTTTTTGTGACTTGATGTGATTTTAAATCTGTTCTGTAGAAGGTTTTTCCTGGAAGAGCGTACTCTGAAGCAAAAATTGTCAGCGGTCTCTGCAGGAGCCATCAGAACATGGAGTTCCAGTAACAGTTCTTGGCTGCATTGTGAGTGTCAGACTCCCTCCTGGGGTTAGAGCGGGCTTGGCGGCAGATGTAGGGCCCAAGGCCAGGCTGGCTGTGACCCGCATCGCGGGCAAGTGCTCTCAGCGGGCCCACGCGGACCCTGGCCGGACACTGGAACCACTGCTTTTCTGGGTAACTTTCCTTTTTTCCTACCGGTAAGTCCCAAGGAGACCACTGGGGCTGTTTGAACCCCACATATTGTTTCTCCGAGGATTATTCCAACCCCAGAATGAAAACTCCCCACGTTCCCAAGGAAAGCTTTTCAGGTACCAGGTGGACGGCACCTTCCTTCCTACCAGCACAGGAAGATGAGCTAAGAGGTTGCTGCAATAATCCGACAGCCTGAACCCTGTTGGTGATGAGTGGCAGATAAAGTCTGGATGTATTTTGAAGACAGAATTTGCTGACAGATCTCTGTGTCTCTTCCTCTTCTTATAAGGGCACCAGTTCTATGGGATCAGGGCTCCACCTTTACAACCTCATTTAACCTTAATTCGCCGTAGGGCCCTCTCTCTAATACAGTCACATGGGGGCTTAGGGCTTCAACATATGAATTTGGGGGACACAATTCAGTCCCGAGCAGCAACCAAAAGCATGAAGTTGTCATTTACTGAAATAAAAAGCCATACGAGCAGCAAGTTTTGGGGGAAAGAGCAAGAGTTGGAGGCTTGATTCTGAGATTACGCCCTTTCTATTTTTAAAATGTTAACATGTCCTTTGTTTTGTGAAATGAAGGTGATTCTAAATAATAAAGTTTTTTTTTTCCTTTTAACATCCTTCTTGGACAAAATGAAGTTGGTATTCCTATGTTAAAAAAAAAAAGAGTTGGAGGCTTTAGATGCCTGTTCACCTGGGGTGTTGGACATAAACTTGGAGTTAAGGGAGCTGGTCTGGGCCGGAGATCTGAATGTGGGAGACCTCACCCTACCAGTGGCCAGGAGACTAATGAGATCACCAGAAGTGAAGAGGACCCATGATACCCCGAGCATGGCAATGGGCAGAGTTTGGGGGTGAGGAAGAACGGCACAGGAGACTCCAAAGCAGCAGTCAGGAGCAGAGGAGAAAAACCAAGGGAGTGTGGTGTCCCCCAAGCCAACTGAAAACAATCGTGTAATGAGGAGGAATTGGTCAAATGTGACAAGAGCCGCAAATCGGTCAAGAAAGAGGAAGACTAAGAATTGCGGGTTGATGTAGCCCCACGAAGGTCACTCGGGACCCTGATATTGGTAGCCTTCGTGGAGTGAAGCCTGATGGAGCAAGTGCAAGAGAGAACAAGAGAAAGCACAGGAGGATGGTGTAAGAGGCAGCCTGGAGTCCTGCTGTGGACGGAGGAGAGACGGCGGGACCTTCCCTGGAGTCAGGAGTGGACGGAGGAGAGAGGGTTCAGTAACTGAAGGGGCGTGTGGGTCAAAGAGGGATTCTTTTCTGGGGGACGTCATTAATGTTGCATTTGTATGTTGAGGAGAGGGAGGAAGGATGACAATAACCTACAGTTTTTCCTCTCTCACTAGGTGATTACTGATTCAACCTTCTCTTCCTGATTGAACATCAGAAGCTGTGTCAGCCTCACCTCCCATGGCTGGGCTTGCTCAAAACCGAACTTTGCCTCTTAGGCTCCATCTGGTTCACCTCGCCCCCCCGCCCCGTTCCTCCACTCCTTCTGCACGATGCTGACCTTCACGAGCGCTAAGGGCCAGACTCTACGGCTACTCACTGAGTTAATCCTCAGAACAACCCTGTGAGAATGATGAAGGATGCCCTTAAGTTACAGGTGGGGAAGCTGAGAACAGAGTTGAGGTCTTTGTCTAAGTTTTGGAAGGAGGAGTGGGGACTCGGCCCAAGAAGGCAATTTCTGAACCTCATGGTTTTAGTCTTTACTGACTCAGGGAGAAGAAACAGCGTTATTGTTCAGACCCTCCTCTCTCCAAATGCTATTGGCTTCCAGCCCCTGCTGAACCCATATCAGAGCATCTTACTGCCTCCCAACAGTATCTGGACATGAGTGTTACGTGCCTCCATGACCACTGTCCATTCGGACATGGCCTTGTTGCTTATGCTACTTTGGGAAAGAAGCGTGAATCACACCCATCCAAATCATTTCCATTGTACACTCTTCATTGGGTTGTGTGAATGAGTAAAACAGAATTGAGTTTTCCCTTGTGATCCAGTAACATTTACATCTTGCTTCTGATACAAAATATAGAGTTATTAAAATTTCACTACATGCCAGAAAATGTTTTCTTTTAAGGGTCAGTCTTTCATTCAGGAAAAAACATTGTCAAACACGACAGAGGCAACTTGAATGGAGCTTCCCTGCCAGGCACAAACCCTGCCCCGACCCCGCCTGACTGCACAGCCTCCAGGGGCCCTTTCCTTCCCACCAAGTGCACTTGCTCGGAAGCGGCCACCGAAGGCTAGGGCTCGGCTGCAGCGTCATCAGTCAGCATATAGGAAAGAAGGATTCAGGAGATGACGCTGCAAGTGTCACTGTCTTTGACTTGAGTCCTTTTCCTCTGCCATTACTCCCACCTTTTATTCTTTGTGGTTTGCAATGTTGGTCTCTTTCTTGCTCAGGTGTCCCCATGATTTGACAGATGAGGACTCTGAGGCCCAGGCAGGCTCTGTCACTTGCTCAGTCATAGATCCAGCCAATGGTAGACTTTGCCTAGATCCAGGCTCGTGTCTTCAGAGCTTGATCTGATGTCCCAAACCCAAATAAACTCGATGGAGCTGGCCGACGGACTCTGGGGGAGCTTAGAGGTTGTGCGTGTGGCTGGAGTCCTGTCCAGCTCACTGAGGGGGACTCTGTGTCATATATGTATGGTTTGATATGTTCATTTATACATGGGAGAGCGAGAGAGAACCATCTAGCGAGTGTCTATCACATGACATTATCTCAAGTGCTTTGCCCGTATTTTCTCGATTTTTACCCAAGCTCATCTCCATCTTGCACAGGAGAAGCTGAAGCTCAGAGGTTAAGTAATATGGTCAAGATCACACATTAATGAGTGGAGAAGCTGAGAATGGGAGCTGGGTTCCTCTCATTCCAAGCCTGTGTTGCTTCCGTATGTGACGCTGGCCCCCGAAATCCAAATTCACAGAGGACTGGCTGTGGCACTGCAGAGTGTTAACGCATTCTCTCCTGTGTATCATGAGCATACTTGTTTCAACCAGTCAGCACTGTTTCTCCCCAGTGGGAAAACACACTACGAAATGCAAAGGAAGGTAAGAACGCTACTTAACTGGATATAAAGACAGAACAAAGGAGACCGGATATCCTTAAAGTATCCCCTTTTCAGGTCCTTATGGCCGTGGCTGTCCGGCTGCAGCCGGAGGACAGAGTCAGCCTGCTGGTGCAGCCGCTTCTGACATATCCCTGGAGTTGCCCAGCAAACCGTATCCTGACTTCTCCTTGTGACCACATTTTCTCAGTTGTGATTCACTCTCCCTCACCCAGTTACAGCTGAAACATGTCACAACTCATGGCTTGTTTGGCATGGGGTACATTTTATGTTGCCTGCTTCTTATGGAATCTGGGGAGCCTCCTCGCCCCTCTCCAGACAACAGCCAGGAAGCACTGTCTCTGGGAAATGGTGAGCTTTTAAAATCTCATCTACAGTAAGTGCATCAAGTAAATCTCACTGACTTTAGACCTTGCTTGGCTGGCTCCCAGAGCCAAGGGGAATTCTAATTCCCTTCGTTTTGTAGTAGCCACTGTTTATCACTAAAAGCCATTGGTTTTGCTTTCTTGGTTCACTTTTAATGATAGCATGTGCTCATATTAAATCTAACAGTATAAAAGGGCATTTTGTGAAAAGAAACTCTCCTGCCCCCTGACCTCCTGACCTCTGATCCTCAGTTGACTCTACCCAGAGGCAATGGGTCTTTCCCACTGTTGGTACATATTTACATGTAGTTTTTTAAATTAAAAGTAACAGTGTGTGTTTCAAAGAATTGTCATGTGTGTCTAGATTCCATAGACATTTAATAAATGTTAACTGCATTTCAGATCTAAGCCCTGGCTCTGCCTCTGCCACCCAGCTCCTGACTTGGCCTCTGTTAACCTGGACAGCAGGCAGAGCTCAGATCCGTTCGGCTCCCCGACGGTAGATAAATCTAGCAAAGGACTTAGTACAGGAAGACGTTGAATTCATGGACAAAACTGTGATTTTGGATTAAGTTAGGATATTAGGATCTAGAGCTGCTTTGTTCATACAAGAACTCCTGGCACACGTGGCTACTTATATTTAAATTCCTAAAAATTTAATAAAATTAAGCGTTCGGTTCCTCAGTTACATTAGCCTCATTTCAGGTGCTCACTAGCCACATGTGGCTATGGCCGCCACCTTGGACGGACCAGATCTACAGCACTTCCCTCACTGCAGAAGGTTCTATTAGACAGACTGTTCTAGAGGGCCCTGCAGCTTTTTCTTTACCACTGTCCCCCGAGGAGATGGCTCAGGACCCATCCTGAGCTGCTAATGGCTTCTGATTCTCTACACCTGTTTCACCTCCAGCTGCCAAGCCACCCTTTCCTCTGCCTAGAACATTCCACCCACTCCGACCCCACACTCTTTGCCTAACTAACTCCAGTTAAGGTCCCAACTTAGGAGTTATTTCATTCAAGAAAGCATCCCTAACCCCCAAAGTCTAGATTACAGCTGCTCTTCTGGCTGCCCTGTACTTTGCCCCTATCGCAGTATCATACCACTATGTATTATTCTTATCTGCTTGTTTGTCAGTATCTCTCATTTATCCATCCACTCATTCATTAATTGAACACTCAGTTATTAAGCTCCAGGCACTGTGTTAGGCATGGGGATTCTCTGACGACAGACATAGCCCTTGTCACACAGCAAGTGCACTGTGTGAGGCCGGAGCCTCGGTCTTGCCCACAGCTTATTCTAATCTAGGTGCCTAGCACATAGCAGGTGCTCAGTCCATTGCTGTTCATGGGATGAATGGAAAGTTCTTCAGGAATGGGCCCTTATGACTCTTCCATCTGGGTTTGGACTGGGACACAGACAATGGGCAGTAAAATGAAGCCATCAAGACCTATGCTTACCATAGTGAGTTGAATAGTGGTCCCCCAAAATTCGTGTCCACCCAGAACCTCAGAATGTGACCTTATTTGGAAACAGAGTCTTTACAGATGCAATTAGTTAAGAAGATGGACCCCAAATTCAATGTCCTTATAAAAAGAGGAGAAGATGCACAGAGAAGGCCATATGAAGATGGAGGCAGAGACTGGAGTGATGCAGCTGCAGGCCAAGGAACACCAAGGATTTCCTAGAGCCCCCAGAACTGGAATAGGCAAGGAAGGATCCTCCCCAAGAGCCCTGCGGGAGCATGGTCTTGCTGGCACCTTGATTTTGGACTTCTAGACTGCAGAATTGTGAGAGAACAAATTTCTGTGGTTTTAAGCCACCAAGACTGCGGTAATTTTCTTAATGGCAGCCCCAGGAAACTAATACAGCCACCAAATGTTTTCATGATTGCACCCATACTGTGGAATGGTATGCCCTGGTTGAAAAGAATGAGATAGATCAAATATACTGCTAGGAACACCCTCCTGATGCAGTGTTTTTGTTTTGAGTATGTAAGCTACAGCCCTATGTACAAAAGAAAAAGAAAAAAAAAATACCATGTGTATGTTTAATGTGGATTGTGTGTGCACTCACACTTAAAGGACAGGAAAACCTCCAGAAAGGTGCACCAAACCTTTCAACAGTGCTAACAACAGTGTCCCATGTGGACAGTGGGAGTGGAGGGCAAGAAGTATAAAGAAGGATTTCACTTTTTACTCCATACACAACAGCATTATTTTGATTTTTTTAAGCAATAATCTTGTATTTCTTTTGTGATTTTTTTAAACCATAAAACCACTGAAAAGCATTTTGATTCGTGGAAGGTCACAGTTCATCTCACCTGTAAGGCAGCTCATTCCTAAGGGGCCTGTGTCTGTCTCATCTACTCTAATGGCCAGGAGCCTGGTCTGGGAAAAACGCTTGGAGCCCCTGATGGGGCACATTTCTCCGTTTGTTTGAACCAGTTAGCTTTTCCCTGGGTGTAGGGGAGGAACAGGACAAACACAAGAAGGCTAGAGCACATCACCCTTCCTGCAATCGCTCCACAAGGAAACGCCTCCAGATCAGACTCGCAGCTTTGCCTATAGGGACCTGAGCCAACAGGGGAGGGTGATCCCGCCCACCCAGGCCCCGCCCCTCCCAATCCAGGCTCCACCCAGGGCCCACCCTTCCCAGTTCAGGCCCCACCCCTTCCTAGGCCCCACCCAACCCGGGTGGGGACTTCAGGTCCCGCCTACCCTGCCCCACCTCAGGCTCCGCCCAAGTTGAGGCCCCGCCACTCCGAGTTCAGGCCCTACCCAGGACACACCCTTTCCAGCCCAGGCTCCACCTCTCCCCAGGCCCTGCGCCTTCCAGGCTCCTCCTTATCCTGCCGCGGCCCCGCCCCCCAGGTCCAGGCCTGTCTGGAGATGGAAGCTCCTGGATCAGCCAACCTGTGGCCTGGTGGACACTGGGAAGCAGGACAGGGACTTCCGCCCTCTGGAAAGTGAGCCGGGCAGGCCTGCGACGGGCTGAGGGCTGGACCCACGGCCTGCGCTAATGCTTTAGCGACTTCAGAACAGAGGCCGTGCCCGTGCGCCCTGGTGAGACCCACCTAATGAAGGCCCAGTGGCGGTCCCTGCCAGGCCTCCCAGCTTCAAGCAGGGAGAAGAAGCAGAAAGACGTTGCATTGTAGCAGAAGTTACACTTGTGGACAAGCCTACACTTCGGAAACCGCAGACGTGCGCAGTACAAACAGGGTGTCCCCTCTTGCACTGTGTGCACTTCCAGACCCTGCACTTCCTGACTGCAGTGGGGAGAAAAGAAGGTGACGGTCTGTGCACTACGGTCACAGACGCTGCGGGACCTGTTTTCCTCACTCACGGCCTCCGAGGCCTCGTGTCTGAGTAGCCGCAGGCTTCAGGGCCCAAGGCTGTTCCCTTCCTCATCTGTGTGGGAGTGGATCGTGTGTCTGGTAGGAAAGCTGCCAGCCCCGAATGCTCCCGAGGAAGGCTGAAGGCGCGTTGGTCCAGACTAATGGTCGGCATTCATTCGCATTAACTTCCGGGTGGATAGATCAGAAAGATCTGGGAAAATCCTTCAAACAAAAACTGCCGTGCTCATCTTTGTCACCAGGTGCCCAGAGCTTTTGCTCTTTGTCTGGTAGGTGACTGCTGTTCTAAGGCATTCCTTCTCTGAACTGAGCCTCAGCGGAGGGCCGGTCAGCTCTCCTTAGGGAACACAGGCAGGTTGGCCCGGGGACCACGACGCAGCCTCCCGCCCCATCCTAACCGAGGCAGACGCTGACGTTCCATTCTGAAGGGCATTAAAGGAAAACCGCACTGTGAATGTCAGACATGCCGTCAACAAGCCATTGCTCTAATATGCATTCTCAGGCTTCCAGCTTTAACTCATTCGCTAATGCATTTCCATGCTATTTCTCACCATTTAGGATTTCACTAACCAAGTGAACAATCACGACTTGCCTCCCCCAGGTGGGAGTCATCACAAACTTCAATAACTGTCCCTCCAGCCCATTAACCTCCTGGTGGACCACGCCACCAGAAGGAAGATATTTGGGGGCAAGCTGGCCTTCCTCAGACCCTTCCAACTGCACAAGACTACATGGGTGGTCTACTCACGAGGTCAGCCCTGCCTGCAAACCTGGAAAAGCACATACATCAGAATAAATTACTCATGTTAGAAACATGTTTTAATTTACCATCACACTCAAATTGTTTTTCATGATAATTAAAGGTGCTAAAAACGAAAAGAAAAACAGGCACTGCATGAATCCATCTATAAGACAGCAGACTCAGCTCAAAGCAGGCTGGGCCCTGGTCCTTCTCCAGGTAAGACGTGACTGAGCCATAGGCCAGTGCAGGGAGGATGGCCTACAGCCCCACAGGCCTCCACCAGAGCGACCATGTGATGCTGCTCCGTTAGGCAGATTGAGGCATCACACTGATGCCTCCAACAGGTATTTATCAAGCGCCTCCTGTAGGCTGGGTACCATTCTAGAGTTGGGGATGCATCAGTGAACAGAACAAAGAAAGATCCCTGCCTTCCAGAATGTACATTCCAGTTTAGAGAGAAAACAGACAATAACCGTAATAAATAGGCAAGTTCTACCGTTTGCTAAAGGTGATAGATAAGGGCTACGGAAAGAGGAGGAGGAGAGTGGCATGGGGAGATCAGCACTGTCTGGGGGAATGCGTTTGTGACAGGACGGTTTCCCATCCTAAATGGGAGTATTCGCACCAGGCTTCAATAAGAAGGTGAGATTTAGGCCGATACTTGAAGGAGGTGAAGGAACCAGCCAAGTGACTATCCAGGAAGGGAGAGCAAAGGCCTGGAGGCAGGGTGGAGAGGGCAGCGTGGCTGGGGCAGGGTGTGGAGCTGGGGCCGAGGAGTGTGGGCCTGGCTGACCATCGTGGGGACTTTAGCTCTGCCTCTGAGTGAGGTGGGCCATGGCAGGGCTGGGACAGGACAGTGACAAGATCTGACTCATGCTCTAAAAGAGACACTCTGCCTGCTGGGCAGAAAACAGACTGAAAGAGGACCAGGGCAGGGGCAGGAGGCCCAGACAGGAGGACAGTGCCCGAATACGGGGCCTCACTCCAGGATGGCAGGGGAAGCTGTGAGCCCTGGGAAGATTCTGGATATATTCCACAGGTTGAATCAAAAGCACTGTCTGGTGGATTGGGATGTAGAATGTGAGAGGAATCAAAAATGATTCTGAAAGTTTGGCCTCAGCAAGTAGAAGTATGCGGTTGCATCCATTTAGGCTAGAAATTATTCATGCAGCATTGTCTATATTCTGTAATAAACAAAGGATGCAGTTCTCCTAAAGATACTTATAACCCGAATCTGCCTGAATCATCATAAAATAGTATATAAAGTATGAACCAATATCACTGATGTGTAGCAAACTGCCAGGACTTTAGAAAAATCGAAATCTGGAGACTATGCCTGACTCTTGAAAGTGTATACTAAGAATATGTGGTGCATAATTTTTTATGAAGTAAATTTCCAGAAATTTCCTTGCACCCAAACCTAGTTATGGAAGCTACTAAAGGAACGGGAAATAAAACGTTAAGAACATTCTCCAGGGTTTAAAGCTACACATAAACAGTGACAACTATCTGCATCTTTTGACCTGATTTTTATAATGTATCCCATTTCCCAAGTGAAAATAGACATTTGCTTTTTATGACAACTGCAGAAAATAAAGTAGATCCCAGATTGCCCCTTTTGTAATTGTCTGTGTCAGTGTGAATACAGAAGGACAGTCATTTTCTATCATGTATATTATATTCTGGGGAATGACAATTCCTTTTTGTTGCTTAGATCTAACTACCCATGGTAAAAATACTGAAATAAGTTAAAAAGTATATAGCCAGATATAGTCAATTTAAAGAGGAAATAAAGTTTTTTCTGAAATATGTTATTCTACCCTAAAGATTTTTTAATTCTGTCTTTCAGAGTGAAATATAAAATAATACAACAGTCAGTCCCTGAATTGATAAAGTGAACTTTGATGTACTTATGCAGCGTTAGTTGTGACTCCCTAAAATACAAATAAACTGCCAAATTACAGTAGCATGTGGGTTTATGTGTTGGTTATCTACAGCTGATATGATTGCCAAAATTATTAATCTGCCACACTGTTTCACGTATGGACTGGAAAATTGTATTCAGTACAGTTATACATAGTGCATGTGAATGTCATTCACAACACACATATAATGTGCATTTTTATGTTTTTAACTTTAGTTCATTCTTTAAGCACTCAGTGTACCTGTTGGGCTAGATTTCTGGAGACAGATACGCAAACCCCACTAATTACATCCTAACTCTTTCTGGCTGGTCTCATCAGCCTTTGGAGCTGTTTCTCTGCCCTTGGCCATTTCCTCAATGGGTTGTCCCTCTCCTGAGAGGGGCCCTGAGCCATCCTGCCACGAGGCATCAAAGCCACAAGCAGACAGCACATCAGCCCCTCAGGGGGGAGTGAACAGGTGGGCCGGCGCTGAGCAGGGTGAGGCCAGAGGTAGGAGTCGAGGAAGAAGCTCTGCTTGCTTCAGCAGAAGGCCTTCTGAACCTCTTTGAATTGTGTTTCTGTGACACATAATGTTTCTCTCAGTTTTTGTCTCATATTTATTTTCTTTAAAACCAAGTTTGCTCTCTGTTCTTCAATTTCCATGGTGTTGCTTTAAAATAAACATCAACCTGTTAGGATGCAGGCAGCCCCACGTAAGCCGACCCTAGTTTCTCTGAACACAACTCAGTTCTAGGAATTCGACCGAGAGGCAGCTCCGCAGGCTGGCAGGGGAGTGAGCTCTGGAAGAAATGGACCCAGATTTCAGTCTGGGCCTTGCTGCTCATGAGCTCATTGCTAACCTGGCCAGCTGCTCACGCTGCTGCCCCGGAACTTCTAGCCTTGCTCGGCCCAGTGGGAAAGCCAGCCCGAAGCTGCCTGCCCTTCCTTCTCTTTGACCGTGACCCCGGGCCCCGCAGAGCCCTGTTTGCCTGGCCCAAGCAATGCCACTGCCGCCCAGGCCTGGGCCACCAGCCTTTTTCCAAACAGCACCTCCACCAGCCGCTGACAGACTGAAACTTCACAGAGGAGCTACATAGCGATCGCTTCGTGCCAGAGGAAGGGCCCGTCTCCGTTCCTACCTCTAGTGCAATGTGGAGGCTAGAACAGTCATCTTTTGTATTAATTCACACGTTTAGTCACTAACCCAGGAATCAGAAAGTGCTCTAAAAGCCGCAAAGCGTTACCCAAATACAAAGTGGTATTTTGATTGCTGTGGCCGGTCTGTTGGAATCAGACTGTTGTTGGATTTCACAATCTCTTTCCCTCTGAAAGTGTGTGCTTGTAACGAGTACAAGGTGTGAGCTTAGTTTAAAGTGCAGGGACTTAAAATCATTTTATTTTTGGAATTTCACGATCGCCCTTGGAATAAAGACACCTGGGGGTGTCCTAAAACCGGGGCTGGGAATCATTGACTTAACCACTTGGAAAGTCGCATAAACAGGGTGGACTTGAAAATCTAGTTTGGATTTTTTTCACAGCTCTCTATCTGTAAGCTGGCCACCGTTGTCACTCTTGTGTTGTTTTTTGCTTTGGGGTCTGGGAAGTAGGGGTGGGTAGGAGTAAAGGGGGAGAGGACGCAGGGGGTTCAATACACATAATTCTCCCCTTTAGTCAGGGTCTCTGGGCAGCTTGACGAGGAGGACCCTGCTGACTCCTTTCCCTCTGAGCATCCAGAGGTGCCCATGGGCTCAATGAGACTATTTTTTTCAAGACTCAGAACTGTGATTGCCCAACTCCCCAGGGCAAAGCCTGACCCCACGGCCCGGCCACGGTGAGTAATCAACCCAGCAGCGTGTGCAGGAAGCACATGTCCGCTCACACTCGGGTCTCCTGTTAGTGTGCTTCTTCCCAGCTCTTTCTCTCTTGAAAAAAGAAACCACCCATCTTTTTTTAGATTTCACACGTGGGTCCCCCGGGCGCTCCCTGGTCAGGCCTCATCCCTGCGTGTTTCTCCTCTTCTCAGCCCCGTCCCGCTCCCAGGGCAGTGTGTGAGGGGCTCCCCGGCCGCATTCCCTAGATGGTGGACGGTGGCGGGCAGTACCTGGGAGCTGGCGTCTCTCTGCCGTGTGTGTCAGTTAATCCAGGCCTGCGACAGGCCCCAGAGGTCTGCATCCGCGTCCCTGGCCTCAAGCGGGACCCGCTCTGCACTGGGTCCCCGCAGGCGGGCAGAGGCCCACTCCCCGCCTCTCCCAGCAGCCTTTTTTCTTCCTTCAGAAAGCGGTTTCGGGGACGTTGGAGCGTGGGGTGGGGCCTAGGCGGGGCAACGTCCAAGCGTGGGGCGGGGCCTCTGCTTAGGACCTGCGCAGAAGGGGAGAGGCAGCACGTGGAAAGGAGGGCCGCTGGAGCCCGAAGTTCCGGAGTTTGGAGTTCAGCAGAAGGGGCTAACGGATAACTTTGCTGATGTCCAGGTGTCTGTAGTTGATTGCCCTAATTGGACTAAGGAGCCATTTACCTTTCCCGTAAAAGGTATCTGTGGGAAAACTAGAATTGCAGAAGTAGGAGGTGTGCCTTACTTATTGCCTCTTATAAATAAAAAAAAAGTTTATGATCTAAATAAAATCGCAGAAGAAATCCAGCTTCCTGGAGCTTTTGTTCTTGGAGCAGGAGCAGGCCCATTTCAGACTCTTGGATTCAATTCTGAGTTTATGCCAGTTGTTCAAACAGAAAGTGAACACAAACCTCCTGTGAATGGAAGTTACTTTGCTCCTGTTAACTCGGCAGAGGGAGAGTGCCTACTAGAGAAATACAGTGAGAAATATCATGATTTGGGGTGTGCATTACTGGCTAATCTTTTTGCCAGTGAAGCCCAACCTGGAAAGGTCATTGAGGTGAAAGCCAAAAGAAGAACTGGAAAACTTAAGTTTGTGACTTGTATGAGACAGACTCTTGAAAAACATTATGGAGATAAGCCTGTAGGAATGGGAGGTGCTTTCGTGATTCAGAAGAGAAAAGTGAAGATTCACATTATGCCGGCAGAATTTTCTTCCTGCCCATTGAACTCTGATGAAGACTTGAATAAATGGTTACGTTTTTATGAGATGAAGCCTCCTTTGGTTTGCCAGTTTTTATCTCCAGAGACCCAGGGTTTGATTTATGGTTGGAGCACACTCATTGTCTCAGTCATCATGAAGAAGGTGGACACTACCATTCTGACACCACCCCAGTTATAGTGGAATATCTTGGATACTTCTTACCTGCAGAGTTTCTCTATTGCATTGATCAACCAACAGAGACCCATTCATTTGGGCGAGATTAAATCAACTGATACTCGTTTGACTGATTAACTCATTAATTGATACTAATATAAAGCCTAATAGAAGTGATCTCACTACTTAAGGCCCATTTTTTTTCGGCCTTTGAAATGAAAGGTATGTCGACACTGTGCTCTGTATTACTTCACAGATCTATCTGAAAGGGATTATTGGGAAAAAAGACACATGATGGAGATGTTCTTCATTCTTTTTATTCTAAAAATCAGTCTTATGTTTATAATTAAATATAAACAGGATTAAGAATCAAGTGATTACTCCTACTAGCTAATAGTAATAATTTACATTTGTATAATAGTATTCAGTTTTTCAAATTAGTCTTACAAACCGCTAAGTGGATGTTTCTAGGTATTAGAAAAATCAGTGTTGGAAATGTTGATAGTTGTTAAATCTTTCTACTGAGTTTTTGAAATCCATTTTAGAAGTCAAAGTACACTTTTTTCATGGAATAAGGTGGTCAGAGGGAGCAACTTTACTCCTTTTGGTGATGTTGAACCATACTCAGAAGTTTGCAATTTGCCTTTAACAAATATTAGCAACCAGACGGTTAGCCATGATTCCTCCTTTGTTTGGACTGTCAATTGGAAGCAGTTTCTGCCTTGTTGGTTATTTGCAAGAAGAGAATTGAAAAGAAACAGCATCAAAATACAACCTCGAAGTGAGTATACTCTAATTTATAAATGAGGCTATTGCTAAATATGACTTCTGTCCTTCATGAAATATAAAATTACACCTTTACCGATTGTAATGGTTGAAATTTTCTTCAGTGTTTTTCTATAATAATCATTAGCCAAAAACAACTCTCTAATCTTGTAATACCAACACTGTTCAGATTTAGGAGCTTTTTAGTACTAAGCATATAATAAATTGTCAAGAAATATTTTTTGTCTTTGGATGTTAACTATAACATATCCTGTGAGTATAAATTCCTAAATATTATTTTTAAATAAACACTAGTTTGTACCAAAAGAAATGAATAAAAATTTTACATTCATTAAAAAAAAAAAGTGGTTTTTGTAATTTGCAACAATGTTTTTACCACAAAAGCAGTTTTCTCCAATGTTCCATCTCTTTCCAGAAGCGCATTTCAATAGATACAACACAATGTACATCAGTGACAAACTTGCCAATCAGTCAACTTGTGAATAAAGAGTAACTGTGTGAGGTGATGGCTGTTAGCGAAACTTACCACCATGATCATTCCTCAAGACATATATATACATATAGCAAATCATTATGCTGTACACCTCAAACTAAGACAATGTTATATGTCAACTATATCTCAGTAAAACTTGGGGGAAAATACCGTGACTAAATGTGAAGCTCTTTGGAAAGTCCTCCCCTGCCCTGCAGATTTCATCAATGGGTTCCTGCAGCTCCCCTCGGTGTTCCACGATCTAAGCTCCAGCTGGTGAGGAAGCCAGACGCGGGGAGAGACCTCGGGTTGCCGGTGACTAGTCACCTCCCGGGACCTGTGTTCATGGCATCACAGACCTCTGGGCGAGCCGTCTCTTGGGGCTTTCTGTGGCGAGGGGCCTTCCTCCCCACCCCACTCTGCTCCTCGGCACCGTGAGGCTCACTCACCACAGAGGTCCCCACGCCATCGGGTCCGGCCCAGGCTTTGGGAACAGGCTGGTTGTATTTTTAACTCCAACTGCTATAAATACGCCCCTTGGAGTGTCCACTTCCTCCCTCCTCCATGGGCACCTGTCCCTGGCCAGGCTCAGTCAACCATCTGACCTGACACAGTGCGATTTCAGATGACTGCTTTAGGATAATCAAGTTTCACGTGTCGATCATAAGGGGCCTGGGGAAGGGGGGGAGGTCAGGAGCTCGGAACAAAACCGGGGGAGAGGCACTGGCTTTGCAAATGCCTTTCTTTCCTGGGTAAGGACCAGGCTCATGGCCTCCCCTGTACTTGACTACAGCCAGCAAGAGGGCTACACCGCATCCCTTAAGATGAAGTGAGCTAAAAACCAACCTTCAAATAACTTTCCACCTACCACGTGAAAATACCAACTCATCCTGTTAAAAGTACTTGACAAGCCTAGAAGCTGGCTCTACTTCCAGCTCACAAAGCCCTTTTCTTTTTTAGTTTTTTTATTTTCATCAAAGTAATATGTATGCTTGGCTTCAAAAAATAAAATTCGTTTGAACAGTTCCATGTCATAAAAACCCAGCTTCCCAGCAGTGTTTTAGCCTTGCTGGTTCTCAGCACCACTCCGGACCGTGGGAGGTGGGTCCTACCCATCGCCTGACCTCCCACACCTTTGACCTGGAGCCTCGCCTCCTTGGGGCGAGGAGGCTGCCGCTCTCAGCAGGGCAGTGGGCGTGCAGGCAGTGGCCGTTTCTGCAGGCCAGCGTGGAACCACTGTAGAAACCCAGCCTCTTCACATCTCCCCGTGATTCCTGGAGCTCCAGCTAGTCCTTAAACTCCTGTCTTCTTAAGAAAAAAGCTAGAGTGGATTCTGTCGTCTCAACTAAGAACCCTAACAATAAAGGATTATGCGTTCCTAATGAAAAACAGCAGCCCCACCCTAAGCCCCACTCCCAGTGGCAACGCTGGAACCATTTTAGTCGATGATTCTGGTACATATTAACTTTAGAGCCAATGTTTTCACAGGATTTTTGTGAACTTAACGCAACTACCTACTTCTATTTTTTCCTCTTTCTTTCTCCAAATATATTTATATGTTAATGATCCACTTTATATTAACTATGTAAATACTGACTGTTGAGTTAAGCCGTGTACTTCTCATGTGACTTTTATGTCTTAACTGTTTTCCAGTTGTTTAGTTTTCTGAGCAAAAAAAGATCTGTTGGGGCTTCCCTGGTGGCGCAGTGGTTGAGAATCTGCCTGCCAATGCAGGGGACACGGGTTCGAGCCCTGGTCTGGGAAGATCCCACATGCCACGGAGCAACTGGGCCCGTGAGCCACAATTACTGAGCCTGCGCGTCTGGAGCCTGTGCTCCGCAACAGGAGAGGCCGCGATGGTGAGAGGCCCGCGCACCGCGATGAAGAGTGGTCCCCACTTGCCACAACTAGAGAAAGCCCTCGCACAGAAACGAAGACCCAACACAGTCATAAATAAATAAATAAAGAAAGAAAGAAAGAAAGAAAGTGAATTTCTTTAAAAAAAAAAAAAAAAAAAAAAGATCTGTTGTTCTCAGACCCAGGATGAGAATTTTACGCACTTTGCCCAAGATGCCCCAGACAACAGATGATAAAGGTGCAATGCGAACATAGTTTGTGTTCTGAAGGGGCTTGCCATCCTTCGGGTATGCAGATTTACAAAATACACCCCCAAAATTCGTAAGGTCAGCAGTGATACACAGGAGACAAAATCCAAAACTGAATTCTGTTCCAACAAGATGATGGCAGCCAAGCCAACACCACAGACTCTCAACATCTATTGATTTACAACTATTCTCAAAAGATTATAGGACTTCCCTGGTGGCGCAGTGGTTAAGAATCCACCTGCCAATGCAGGCGACACGGATTCGAGCCCTGGTCCAGGAAGATCCCACATGTCGTGGAGCAACTAAGCCCACATGCCACAACTACTGAGCCTGTGCTCTAGAGCCTGGGAGCCACAACTACTGGGCCTGCGTGCCGCAACTACCGAAGCCCACGTGCCTAGAGCCCGTGCTCCGCAACAAGAGAAGCCACCGCAATGAGAAGCCCGCACACCGCAACTAAGAGTAAGCCCAGCTCACCGCAACTAGAGAAAGCCCACGCGCAGCAATGAAGACCCAATGCAGCCAAAAAAAAAAAAAAAGATTATAAAAGTCAATGACATGGAATAATGCAGTTTTGCTGAGCCTCCATTTCTTTCATTTTCTCTTAGGCTTCAAATATTTATTTGTATGGATGGATCGATCGATTTTAACATTTTCTTGCTTCTTAAGAACTACAAAGGTAATAAATTGGCCCTGGATCAAAGCTGAATAATCCACAAACAAATAAAGTTAAAGGTGTGTCTTCTTAACTCCCTCCCCACCCTGCTCCCTACCCCCTATAGGAGGGTGTTTCCTCCCAGACTCCCCTGAGTGGGGGGCGTGAGGCAGGTGGTCACCCGGCCAGAGGCTGTGAATAATCAGCTCTGCTGTGAGGGAGCCCGAGTGCAGTCTTGCTCTGCCCTATAGTAGCTGAGTGACCTTGGACAAGCTCCTTGGGCTCTGAGCTCTAGTCACCCCTCTCCAGCACACAGACAGCAATGCGTGCCTCCTAGGCTCATGTGGGTGCATCTCACCCAGTGTGGTCCCAGAACCTTGGGCTTCCCAGGGACCCCACCTTGCTGACCTCCCAGCAGCTGAAACTCAGCGCATTCTTATTGTTCCAACTCATCAGGGATAGAACCTTTAGCTTGTGTATATATAGTACTTAAATCGTTTTTAAAAGATTAGTAGCTTTGTCGAAAATAGCCCTTAAAAAAGCCAAGGGGCTTCCCTGGTGGCGCAGTGGTTGAGAATCTGCCTGCCAATGCAGGGGACACGGGTTCGAGCCCTGGTCTGGGAAGATCCCACATGCCGCGGAGCAACTGGGCCCGTGAGCCACAACTACTGAGCCTGCGCGTCTGGAGCCTGTGCTCCGCAACGAGAGGCCGCGACAGTGAGAGGCCCGCGCACCGCGATGAAGAGTGGGCCCCACTTGCCACAAGTAGAGAAAGCCCTCGCACAGAAACGAAGACCCAACACAGCCATAAAATAAATAAAATAATAAGTACTTTAAAAAAAAAAGGAAACTCAGAACCATCTGCTTTAAAGCACCAGTCCCATATCCTTTGTAAATCTCATCTTTAAAAAAAAAAAAAAAAAAGCCAAATGCTCTGTGTCAGTGGTGGAAGTCTTTTAAAAAATTAAGAAAGTGATGGTCCTCAACCAAGAAATTCAAAATTGGGGGTAAACTAAGGAGTGCAATTTTAGCTACGGTGTTGCCTTGGAACAAGGATGTGGACAAATGCCTCCTGCTGTGCTGTATAAGCAAAAATGAATGAGGACGGAATTTGTAGAACTCTCCTCAGCAGAGGCTCTAAGGGGTGCAGAATCGTGCAGGTGAGAAATATTCCTGAAAATCAGAGCTCTGATTGCCTCGGGGTCAGGGGCGGCGCAGGGGCGAGGACTGTCCTGGAAACCACGAGAAACCAGATGGAAGTAGGCATGGCTGGAAGTCACAAAAAACACCTCCTTAGCCAAAACGTGTACAGATGATTTTAAAAACTCCAAAATATCCCATGAAAAACCTTTCTGTTGCCCGAGGAAAGTGCCAGAGAAGGAGGGCACCTTGAGAGGCTGGACCGAGGGTGGTGCAGAGGCCGAGGAGTGAGGGCGCTGCTCTGAGCGTCAGCATCAATGCCGGGGCTGCACTGGCAGGGTCTGAGGTCCACTCCGCCCGTGGAGCACCCCCAGGTGCTGAGGGGCTCGGGTCCCCTCATCCCGCCCCAGACAGAGGTGTCCCCTCTCACCTCCGACCTCGAGGGCCCCACCCCGTGTCCCCCAGCTTTCTCTGTGTTTACTCTCACAAAAGGGTACAACGAATTCATTTACACTCGTGTGTGTGAGAAGACAGTCACCTGCACTCTAGCAAAGCTGGCACTGGTCACTGTTACCTACCCAAATCCAGATTTTTGGTGTCAATTTTCCATTTTTATTTATTAGCAACCAATCAGTTTTTGTTAAAAATACATGTCATGGGCAGCATCTGGCGACAGGACACAGGGAGAGGACCAAGTGAAGGGGGAGGGTTGGAGTGATGGGTCTGCAGGCCAAGGAACACCGAGGATGGCCAGCAACCACCAGAAGCTGGGGAGGCCTCCCAGCTGGTGTCAGAGGAAGCCCGGCCCTTCTGGCACCCGGAGTTGGACTTCCAGCCTCCAGAACCGAGAGACGATACACGGTGTGGTACCTCAGTCAGCAGCCCCAGCAGCCAGCACAGATGTGGTATTTCATGGCCTCTGGCTAACACGATGTGGAATGTCCTGTTGGGCCTCACTAAGCCACAAGCAGCATCTTGCACACCATGTGCTGACCAGCAGGGCTTGATGGTCCCTTTCACACGGCCTCTCATTGGAAGGAAGGTCAGGGCTATGCCAGAAAGCAGTCCAAGTCACAATTGTGCAGAAAGTCACAATTGGGTATAGGTCTCTGGGAGCTAGCAGGGCATCTGGCATCATGAAGTGACTCAGAAGTGAGTTTGAATCCTATTTTCTCAGGTGACACAGTTCCCTCTGAGGACTCCGGCCCAGACTCTACTGGGGATTCACCTACTGGACCAGAATGAAACAGCAGGAAACTCACCCCAATCACCACCTGCCCCACAGCAGATGGTGTTGGGTGGAATTCAGCACGGATACACGTCTACCCCCGCCTCTGGAATCCAATCACATCTTCAGATACAGGGTCTCAGTGGAACTCGGGCCTCTGGACTGATAGCATTTCTACTAGATTCCTCTCCGAGCTGGATCCTCACACCAAGGCAATGGGTGGACCTGTCTGAAGAGGACAGAACAAATCTGGGGAGAGCCTGAGTCATGGGAACCGGAAGAGCGGATCCCATCCTGGACGTGGATCCCAGGCAGGGGGAGGAGAAGTGCTCACGAGGGCGTGGGGACCAAGCGAGCACGCTGGGCCCGGCCCATTTGGGTTCTGAGCCTATGGCCTAGGGTGGAGGGCTGCTTTATTTATTTATTTATTTTCACATCTTTATTGGAGTATAATTGCTTTACAATGGTGTGTTAGTTTCTGCTGTACAACAAAGTGAATCAGCTATATGTACACATATATCCCCATATCCCCTCCCTCTTGAGCCTCCCTCCCACCTGGAGGGCTGCTTTTAAGAATAGGACCAGCCTGTGAGCAAGAGCAGTGGCCTCTTGTCCCCCTGTAGAGCTGAGGCGGATTCGTCTGTGTCCTTCACAGGCAAGGTTGTCAGATAGAATACACGACACCCAGTTACATCTGAATTTCAGATCAACAATGAGTAATTTTTAGTATAAGTATGCAAATATTACACGGGACATCCTTAGACTGCAACAACGAAAAATCTTTAATGTAAGCGTGTCCCAAACATTGCACAGGACATACTAAAAAAAGATTCATTGCTTATCTGGAATTTTGATTTAACCGGTGCCCTGTATTTTTATTTGCCAAATCTGGCAGCCCTATCCCGGGCAACAAAGACAGCAACTCCTTCAGCATCACACTTCTCATCAACACTCAATAAATATCCACATACAGGAGAAAACAATCCACAGGGCTGCAGAGAAAAGCAGGGATATCTGAACAGGCAGAAACATAGCAAACTAAGCTCCTCTTCCTGCCTCAAACAGCTTGAAGGTCGTGGTGATGACAGCCCTTTAGAAACTCAACCCAAACAGTCCTTTTTTCCAGACCAAATCCTAGTGAGTTGCAGGAGATCTCGATTTCTTTTATGACTCTACCCAAAGGCACCATCTTGAATGTAGCTGGCCATGCCAGGAACGTGGTTTGGGACAGGGCCCAGCTCAGTTTTTCCCAGAGCTATTATAAGGAAGTAGTCATGAAACAAAACGCATCTGTGTGGTTGAAACTGCAGTGCTGACCCAAAATATTTCTGATGTGTGGAACTAGCTGGCAAGCTGAGAACCTGAGAAAACACAAAGAGCTGTCTGGCTGTCTGAGATGCCCAGAGCCTCCAAGGGTGGCTTTTGCTCCATGCTATTAGCTGTTTTCCAACAGGCAGGAAGCCAAGGCAGGCAACTCCGGGGGAGATATGTTGGCAGACACAGTTCGGCCTTGACAGCTTCATCTGGAGGACAAGCAGGGGTGAGAGGGAGGGAGCACTAGGAGATCGGAGGGCAGAGGCCCCAGCCTGCCTCTGGGTGGCGCCCCAGAGCCGGCCGTGCAACCCACTCCCTGCAGACACCCTGTGAAGTGGCATCTGTTTTCTCCACTTCTCAGATGGGGAAAGTGAGGCTCCCTCGGTTACCTGAGGGTTAAAAGTCAAACTCAGTTCTTTGTAATCACACTATTTTTTGCACGTGGTTCAAAATCCAAAAGGTACTTAGGGATACGGAGAAAAGTTTGTCTCCCCAGGCCCTGGCCTCCTAGCTCCCCTCCAAGGAGGTGATTGACATTGTCCATTTATTATATGTCCTTCGAGAGAGATTTTATAAATATATGTTTTTTTCTGCTTTTCTTGTTTTAGACAGTTGCCTGAAACCAAGCTCTTTCAGTCTTTCTAACTAAAAAAAGAAAAAAGGAAAAAAAGAGTATTTCCCCATTACAAAATACGGTCAATTTAAGAAATTAGAGAAAATGAAAAGAATACACTATCACCTCCTGCCCTACTCCTCAGAGGCCACCACTGTTAACCGTTGGGCCTTTCACTCCAGAATTTTCACAGAGGTGTTATTTGTAAACAACTTTACGTGTCCTCTTCCTACTGCACTATAGTTACCTCTTTGGACAGAAAGACAAGGAGAAGAAGAAGAGAAGAAGAAACAGGAGCAAATAATTTGTCCAGAGGGCGTGGGGCTTGTGGGCAGGAGAGGTCAATCGGTCTAGGGAGGAAGTGAACACTTACTCATCCTTCTGAGAACACTTTTTTTTTTTTTTTTTTTTTTGAGCCCCAAGCACCTGCTCTGTGGGAACACAGATCCGATCAAAAATCAGAGACCAGGGGAAAATAATAGATCAACAAGCCATTTCAGTGCTGCGCAGTACGTGTTAAAACAACAGGAAGCTGGGTAGCTGAAGCCAGAGGAGGTGGGAGACAGAGCCAGGTCCCCAGGAGAGGGTCACCGGAGCTGAACCTTGACCCAGAGACCCATGGGGTCAAGCCAGGTGATGAGTGGAGGGGGCATTCCCATGGAGAAAGGGACTGCAGAATTAGAGATCAGTTAGTAAGGCAGCAGGAATGGCAAGAGGCAGGAAGGGACAGGTGGGTCATATGAAAGGAATGTTGGCTTTATCCCAAGGATAACGTGAAGCTCTCGCAAGTCACAAAGCAGGAAATGGGCACAGTTGGATTTGCACTTTGACAATGACCAAGTTGGCTGCTGGGGGAGGAATACATTAGGAGTAGACATGGTGGAGGGGAGTGTGGAGACTGGAAGACTAGTTAGGGCAGTGCTGCGTCAATCCAGGTGAGAGAAGATGGTGGCGTGAACAGAGGCTGTGGTGACCCTACAGATGGAGAGAGAAGGATGAATTCTTAAAGAGGTAACGGATGTAGATATGCTGACTGATTGGGGAAAAGAATGGCTTCCAGACTGAGTCTTGGGCATTTCTCGATTCAAAATTCTTCTCTGGTTTCCCCTCTTCTACAAAAGTTTAAGCTTCTAAGCTTGACCTGAAGACCATCAATGACATCATTTCAACCTTCCTTTGATAATCTCTCTCTCTGTGTCTCTGTGTCTCTCTTTCTCTCTCAACTTGTACTTGAGCCATAGTGGAATGCTGGTGATTCCCCAAGCACACCCTCCCTTTGCCCAATGTCCTCCTCCACCCATCTGGACTTCCTGAAGCCTTCAAGCCCAGCTCAATGCCACTTCTTCCAAGAAGCCTTCCCAGACCTACCCTCCTCTTTTTCCCTGTACTCATTTGGAACTAACCTCCTCTCGGCTCCAGTAGCACTTTGCTTCTCCATCTGCTGAAACGCCACAACCTACATTTTGATTTTTGTGGAAGTGTCTTATTTTCACTACAAAGTTAAAGGTTCCTTGAAGGCAGAGACTGCAGCTCTCTTGGAAGCTCAAGGAATGTTTGTTGAGTTGAAATGAGCATTCACTGGGGAAACCAAGTTCAGAGCCAAGAAGGTTTGTGAAATAAAGGAGAATCAGGCAGGCCTGGGGTTCAGTGGGGTAAATAGGGTCAAACCTGTGAGAAGACCCTGAGGGCAGGAAGGATCGGCAAAACCATAGTTACTGTTAAGGTCGTGACCTCTGGCCTGGGACAGAGGCTGATGCCCTGAGTTTAGGCTTCCTCCTTCTGTCAAGGAGCAAAGATTCACAGATGCTGGTAGACCCTGAAGAGCAGGACCAGGGACGAGGCCTTGGGAGATGTTTGGAGTCAGACCCCAACCCCATGAACCGAGATGAGAATCCAGACATTTTCATGAATGCTCTGCAGCCATTAGATACCCTCCCATCCCCTCCTGGAATAAGAAACATGCTTCCTTGTCTTACTCTCCTTACCGTCAACTTTTACTACTTGTAGGAGCCCGCAGTGACCACAGGCCAGCCTGGCACTGCCAGAAAGCTCCCATAACTCAGCCTCAAGGCAACTCTTTCTAGTGGAGCATTTCTCTTTCAACATCGGGTTGGAGGCAGTGAGGAAGCGAGCTGCTGACATCCCCAGCCTGAGCAGAGGCCAGCGTTCTGGGCACCGCCTCCTGTGCAGGTTCCCAGAGACCAAGATGTGTCCTTGTCCCCTCCAGATGGCACCTTGTGCCTGGAGAAATGAAGGACCAAACAGGAGAAGAGAGAAGGTCCGCAAGGTCTTCTCTAAAGCACAGGAGAGAAAGCAGTTTCGGGCGCCCCACTGATAAGAGTGAACGCCTTCCAGATAAGGAGTCTGAACGGGCTCCAGGCGCTCACCTGCAGGCCTGGGGAACTGCAGGGCAGTGGGAGAAGCTTGGAAGCTGCCAGGATGGCACTTGGCCACCTCCGTGGCCTCCCGGCCGGAGCCCCGGCTCTGTGTGAGGGGCACTGGGCCGTGAGAAGAAAAGAGGGGAGTGATTAGTAGAAACATTGAGAGGAAGCAGCAAAGGGCAGGAAGGGGTGCTTCAGTGCAGTGGAAGACTGCTCGGCAGTGGAGGGGGATCCAGACATGGAAAGAAGGCCCAGCTCTGTGGTCGCTCGTGGCTGCTCCCTCAGGCAGGTCGGAGGCCAGGCTGAGGGGCGACAGGGACAAAGCCCTCAAGGAGTTCCCCGTCAGCTGTGTGCAAACAGAGAAGCCCACAGACTTACAGAACACAGATGGCTCCCGCACCGCGGAAAAGGGGCATCGGAGGATTTCCAACAAAGAGTTTTCGGCTTTCAGCTTTCAGCTCGGATTGAAGAGATCAGTGGAGATGGCTTTGAAGACGGAGAAGGATGTTGATCTGTAGTGGCTGAGAGGACACTCAGGAGAGTGAGGAGAGTGAGGAGATGAGAAGGAAGGAGATGGTAAGGATGTGACAGCAACAGTCGGTAAAGAGATGACAGCTGAGAGGCCATGAGAGGAGAGACAGGTGACAGAGACCTTGGGAAGATTCCAGCCTCTTCTGAACTCAAGAGACAGATGTGGCCTGAGATGGAACTAGAAAAGGTGATAGAAATGGACCTGAGGGTCAGAGGAGGGGGATTCTGGAGTGTCCAGTGCCCTGTAGGAATGTCCTACATTACATGTCCTGTGGTGGCCACTCAGGGGTTAGGAAAGGTACTGCAGACCCCCTGGTCTCCCATCTTCCCCAAGGTTCCAGCGCAGGTGAGGGACCCTCCCTCCAGCCCGCCTGCCCCGGAGGCCCCCCCTGTTCCAGCTCCTCTCGAACTTGGCCACGGGACAGGGCAGACACTGCCATGCACCCCAACTGCCAGCCCCCAACCCTGCCCCTCAGCTCCCCCGGGCCTGTTGATGCCAGCCAGCGGGGAGGGGGGGGTCCTACCCAGTTCCCTAACTTACACTGAGGCCCAGAGAGGCTCAGTCACCTGCTCAAGGCCTCAGAGCCTCAGGAAGTAGAAGCCAGGTTCAGACTCGTGATAGAGGCTGATGCTGGTCCCGGCATGTGTCCCGCGGAGGCAGCCGGGCGAGGGGAAGGCGGGGACCTGACTCACCTTTTCTAAACCTCAGCTCACTCTCCTGTAAAAACCACCTCAGGGGGTTGATTTGAGAATTAAATTATTTTTAAAATAGAGGATGGGGGACTTCCCTGGCAGTCCAGTGGTTAAGATTCCGCACTTCCACTGCAGGGGACATGGGTTCGATCCCTGGTCGGGGCACTGAGATCCTGCATTCCTGCATGGCACGGCCATAAATAAATATTTAAAAAATAAAAGTTTTTTTTAAAAATACAGGGGGCGGTGGGAGGAATTGGGAGATTGGGATTGACATATATACCCTATTGATACTATGAATAAAATAGACAACTAATGAGAACCTACTGTAGAGCACAGGGAACTCTACTTAATGCACTGTGGTGACCTAAATGGGAAGGCAATCCAAAAAAGAGGGGATATATGTATATATATATAGCTGATTCATTTTGCAGTAGAAGCTAACACAACATTGTAAAGCAACTACACTCCAATAAAAATTAATTAAAAAAAAAAAGAAGCAATCAAGTTTAAATGAGACCATTAGGTGGGTCCCAATCCCATATGACTGTGTTCTTATAAAAAAGGGAAATTTGGACACATAGACAGACACACACAAAGGGAAGATGATGTGAAGACAGTGAATGAAGATGACCATCCACAAGCCAAGGAATGAGGTCTGGAGCAGATTCTCCCTCACAGCCTCAGGCGGAACCAACCCTACTGGCACCTTGATCTCAGACTTCCCACCTCCAGAACAGAAAGACAGTACATTTCTATTGTTTAAGCTGCCCAGTCTCTGTATTTGGTTAAGGCGGCCCCAGCAAACTAATATACTTCCTGATCTGCATAAATAAATAGATAAATAAATAAATGAAATACAGGGGGAAATATGGGAAGCCTATCACAGACGCTGGCACACAGTTTAACTGAGCCGACTCCCCCCTGCCTTCTGCTTCGCATCCCAGCACCTCCTCTGAGAACGAGGTGGAGGAACAAGGGTGGGGAGACTATTCCCCTCTCCATCCACTTCACAGCACTCCAGGTCACAGGTCCTAGGGGCCAGTGCCAAGATCAGAGGGCCATGGAGCTCTGGAGGAGAGCTCATTCACAGGCAAAGAGAGGGGAACCCGGAAAAGAGAAAGGGCCCTGCGAAGCATCACGCTGCCAGTCGAGGCAGAGGTGGGACCGTGCAGCCCTCAGACACTGGCCACGGAGCCTCCTCAGTGTGCCCAGGCCCTCCGGACCCCCGCTGCGTGGGGTGGTCCAGGCAGATGTGTACCTTGCCCACAGGGAGCATACACTTTAGCAGGGAGGCAACAGTGACACAGGGCTGCCGAGATAAGGAGACTGGGAGAGGAGGGGGCTCCATCAGGAGGAAGAGTTAAAGATTCAGAAGTGAGGGGGCAGGGGGGCTTCCCTGGTGGCGCAGTGGTTGAGAATACGCCTGCCAATGCAGGGGACACGGGTTTGAGCCCTGGTCTGGGAAGATCCCACATGCTGTGGAGCACCCAAGCCCGTGCGCCACAACTACTGAGCCTGCGCTCTAGAGCCTGCGAGCCACGACTACTGAAGCCCATGAGCCACAACTACTGAAGCCCACGCGCCTAGAGCCGGTGCTCTGCAACAAGAGAAGCCACCGCAATGAGAAGCCCGTGCACCGCAACGAAGAGTAGCCCCCGCTCGCCGCAACTAGTGAAAGCCCACATGCAGCAACGAAGACCCAATGTAGCCCAAAATTAATTAATTAATTAATTTTTTTAAAAAGTGAGAGGGATCCAGAGCACAGGGCAGATGGAGAAAGAAACGCCCCGTTTACTTCAAGAAGGAGAAGGGGTGGGGGAGGTGGAAGCAGACAGGACTGCAGGTCTGGGGGCGTCTCTGGGGGCACGTTCACGCTTCTGTAGCTCGGGGTCTGCTCCTCCGCATCACTTCGCGGTTACTTGAGCCCCTTCATCCACGTTGTCATCATGGCTTCCAGCGAAAACAATTCTCTTTGCATTTCTTACGCGAATACACCACCACCTACCCATTCTGCTGTTGATGGACACTTGGGTTCTTTTCAGTCTTGGGCTATTTGAAACAATGCTGCTGTGCACATTCGGACACATCTCTGTTAATTCCTAGGAGCATATGTGGGGTGTATAAAGGTAGGAGTAGAATTGCTGGGTCACAGGCTATGTATATGTATTTTCAATTTTAGGAGACAGCCATCAGTTTCCTAAAGTGATTGCTCTAATTTACTGCCACCAGTAATGCATGAATTTTTCAGTAGCTTCACATCCTGGAAGTCAGTTTCTAAAATTTTAGCCATTCTGTAGGTTGGTGGTGGTATATTATTGTGATTTTAATTTTAATTTCCTTGATTACTAAAGCGATTGAGCGTCCTCTCATGTTTATTAACCCTCTGGATTTCTGTTTTTGTAAAGTTCATTCTCTTGCCAATTTTTCTGCTGGGTTATCTGTCCTTTTCTTATTGATTGGCAGCACATCTTTAAATATTCTAGATAGCAGCTGCTTTGTCAGCTAGACAGGCTGCAAGCATTTTTTCCCAGTCTGTGCTGGCCTTTCTACTCTCCTCCTAGTGTCTTTTCATGAACAGAAGTTCCTAATTTTAATGTAGGCACATGTATTGACCTTTTTTTAAAAAAAAATAGTGTTAATGCAAGGTCAGGAAAATATTCTTCTATGTTATTCATCTTCTAAAAGTTTCATTGTTTTGCCTTTCACATTTAGTGCACAGCCTATCTGGGGTTGACTTTCTGTCTGGATCCAGACAGATGCAGTTCTTTTTCACATATGCAATGTCATTTTTTTAAAATAATATTTTGCTAAAATTTTAAAGTTTGGCTTATCTCCATGAACATAACAGGTATTGTGATTTTACAGTTTCTGTCTAGTAACTGCACCTTACGGTATCTCTGAGTCTATTCCTAGTGTCTGTTGTTTGTGCTGATTCTCATTTATTTGCCTCAGCGCCTCATGTAGTGGGCTATATTTGATCTTGCGTTGATCACTGCAGTTTTACAATTGTTTATAGAAATAAGCTGTGACCAAGCACAGGTGTTATTTTCCTCCAGAGATGCTTTTCTTAAGTTTCTGCCAAGGTCTTAGGCACACCAACAATCATTATTACCTCAATATTGTATCAGCTGAGATTTTTCCAGACAATCCAAAGGACTTGAAAGTAGGCTGCAGTTAATATCATGGTTACTTCAGGTTTTCCTTTATTCCTATGGTGCAGCCCTTGAAGACTGCCCACCCACCCCCGCACCGCCCCGAGCCCATTGCTTGTCCTCCTAGGCCTGGAAGGCTATCCCTGTGCTGCCAGCCACTCACCCACCTCTTCTGGGTCAACAAATGTCCTCTAGGCAAAAGCAGTCCCAATACTGGACTTCGTTCCCTGGATTCCTACCTCATCCCACATCCTGTCCTTGTAACTCTTCACTATCTGTTTAGTTCTTTGATGCTTTTAGGAAGACTATGTTTTTTAAACATATTGTCTGGCTTTTTTGCTGGCTTCAGTAAGGCAATTGGGGTGTTAGGTAGTTCAACTCAGACCTAGTAGAAGCAGGGAGTCATCATTCATTGTTTACTGAAAACAAAGTGTTGATTCTGTGCTGTGGACCATCTGTAGGCTTAGTTCCTACTCTGGAGCATCACTTCCCCCAGGAAGCTGTCTTTGAACACACAACTTTCACCTTCCACAATACCCTGTGCATATTTAATTATCAAATTAATACTGTTAGACCGTGAGTTGCTTGAGGGCAAGAACTGCTCCATATTTATTCTTTGTATCCTTAGTGTCAACTATGGTAGTGTCAACCTTGCACATAGGAGGCATTCAAAACAGCTATGTGAGTGAAGGTATGATTAAAAACAGCTTTGTTCTTATTTCTTAAATTTTTGACATTTCCTCTGAAAAGTTGATCTTATCTTTGGGAGCAAGAGTTCAATCTGTTCTTCAAGGACTGAATCTTAAAGGAGACCTAAGAAACATGCCCAGCCTTGTTATGGTTGCCTGTCTGTCTTCCTCTTTCTCACAGAACTAATCTCTGCTCCTTGGAGAACTTCCTTTCCAGGTAATCATGTTTCAGCAAGTCAGGAGGGACATGATGAGACATGAATGTAGTGTCAGAAAGAAGTCAGCCTGGAATCACAAAAGAGATTTTTAACAATCCACACACAGACAATTAATTTATTTTAAAACACTGTCATTTTCTCAAAAATATTTTGGTAAGAACAATATGATGTAAATGTGTGTGTGTGTTCATTTAAAATGCACTTAAGAAATCAGTTTCTTTAATCAGAAACTTGCCCTTCAAAAGTGTTCAGCTAATATTTAACCCAAAAGCCACACAGCAGAGTCAGCTACTACAAAGGTTTCACTATAGATAGATAGATAGATAGATAGGTAGACAGATAGATAAGGAGAGTCTTTTTACTGGAAAAATAAATGTCATAAGTAGGTTTTCATTTGAAAAATTAGTGACTTTCTAAACATGATGTATGTCAGAAATGGGCTCTTTCCCATTAAAGAAAACACCAAGCCCAGTTTGTCTTACAGGCAAGTCAACCTATTTGAGGAATAGATTATTCTAATTTTATAAAGACGTATCTAGAATAAAGAAAAAAGTTTACTCCTCAATTCATTTCATGAGGCAAGTATAACTTTGATTTTTAAAAAACAGTAGGAATAGTGTCCTATAAAGTCAGAAAGAAGGCAACAATGTCCACTATTACCATGTCCATTCAACATGTCCCAGCCAGCAAAATAAGACAAGAAAAAGAAATTCAAGTCATAAGGACTGAAAGGGAGGAAATAAAATTATAATATTTTATGATGATATGATTGTCTTCATAGGAAACTAAAGGGAATTAACAAATAAATTACTAGATATAAAAAGGAGAGAGAGTTTGGCAAGATGATATATATAAGCATATAAATGACAGTTTTATTCTACTCACTAGCAACAACCAATTAGAAAATTTCACTTTAAGAAGACACCATTAGGGCTTCCCCGGTGGCGCAGTGGTTGAGAATCTGCTTGCCAATGCAGGGGACACGGGTTCGAGCCCTGGTCTGGGAAGATCCCACATGCCGTGGAGCAACTAGGCCCGTGAGCCACAACTACTGAGCCTGCGCGTCTGGAGCCTGTGCTCCGCGACAAGAGAGGCTGCGACAGTGAGAGGCCCACGCACCGTGATGAAGAGTGGCCCCCGCTTGCCACAACTAGAGAAAGCCCTCGCACAGAAACGAAGACCCAACACAGCCAAAAATAAATAAATAAATAAATAAATTTATTTTTAAAAAAAGACACCATTTAATAGTAACAAAAACCTTCATGAACCTAGAAATAAATCTAATAAAAGATATGCAAGCCCTATACACAGTAAGTTGTATACCTTTATTGAAAAACATTAAAGAAGACCCAAATAAAGGGAATGATATTATATGTTGATGGGCAGGAAAGTTTAACCTAAAAGTGTCATAATTCACATAATGATCTATAGCGTTGATGCAACTCCCCTCAAAGTTCACAATAGAGTTTATGTGTTCATTTTTATGAAACATGACAAATGTATGAGGAAGAGCAAAGACTATCCAAGACACTTCTGAAGAAGAAGATGAAAGAGAAAAGACTACCTCTGCTAAACACAAAGACTCAGGATAAAGCTAGAGTAATTAAGGCAACTGTGTTATTGGCAGACAGGCAAAGTGACCAACAGGAATGAAATAGCCTGAAACAGAACCATGCAAAAGAGGAACATTAAAATATGACCTAGGGGTCATGGCACGTCCTTGGGGAAAAGAGAAACTGCTCAATGACAAAAAATAGGTTATCTCTATGGAAAAAGAAATGAACATGGATCCTCACTATACAAGTAAATCCTGAATAGATTAAGAACTTGAATGTCAAGAGAAAAAAATTTAACTTTTTTTTTAGAAGAAAACATAGGTGACTTCTTCTAGCCTGCAAGTAAGGATCAATTTTTAAATAAGGCCTTATCTACAAAATACTTGACCACTACTCCTCAAAAGTGTCAGGGCACGAAAAGCAAAGAAAGCCGGAGAAACGGTCCTGGAGCAGGTTAAGAGATGTGACAAGCAGATGTACTGTGGTTTCCTGCGTGAGGTCCTGGAACAGAAAAGGCTGTGAATGGAAAAATCAGCAACATCCAAACAGAGTGTGGAGTTTAGTTAATAGTAATGCACTAGTGTTGGTGTCTTAATTTTAACAATGTCCCATGGTAATGTAGGATAATGTGAGGGAAAATGGAAACTGGTCAGGGGAGACGGGAACTCTGGACTTACCATCCTTGCAACTCTTCCGTAAATCTAAAATTATCCCAAAAGAAAAACTTTATTTTAAAAATAAATAAGACCTTAGAATCCCTAATGATAAAATACCGATAAACTTGACTACCTAAAATTAATAACTTTTTTTCATCAAAAATACCTTCAGTCACTCATTGATAATTGTTAAAAACTGGTATATTGTTAAAACCCAGGTATCTGGGGATTCATTATATTATACTTTCGACTCTTATGTGTTTGAAATTTTCCATGATAAAAAGTAAAAAATAAAAAAACACACACAATTTAAAAAACAAACAGAAGACACCCTAAAGAAAGTGAAAAGACAAATTACAAATGGAAGAAGGTATTTGCCGTAAATATCACTGATGAAAGATTACTACCAAATATACATAAAGACCTCCTAGAAATCAATAAGTAAGAAAACACAACCCAATAGAAAATAGGCAAAGGATATGAACAAGCGTTTCAGAGAAAAGGAGCCAGTTCCGACTGAGGAACTGCCATTTCTACTACCCGTCCGGGAAAGCATCCTTACTTTCTGGGACAACAAGATGCTCCACAGTAATTTGGAGAATTGTCTGAGGATGGCCAAAGTGACTGCAGGGCCCCTCTGGCCCACAACTGGGGCCCCGTGATCTCTCGGATCACATTTAAGGAAAATGTATTCAACTGGTTGTTGAAAAGCCACCCAGGCCAAGTTATTTTCTAAAATTCAGTCAGTGTCCATCCTAGATCTGTCAGCTTCTTTGTCTAATCACAAGGAAACCCCAAACCAGCCCCAGTTGGGAGGATCAATCAAAGATGGCCAGCAGCATTAGTCCTGTGTTTGGACAAGCCAGCCTTATTCTTCGTCCTATCAAAGTGTGTCAGGAGGACCTATGGGATTTGGGACAGGTGGTATGGAGGAGGGTTTAAGGGCATGGGCTTTGCTCTGGGTTGGTTACTGTTGAGACACAGGGGTAAGTTACGCCCAGACGTCTTAATCCTGTCTATGGGGAGGGCAGGCTAGAGCAGCTGTCACTTATTAGCCAGAGCGGGTGTCCGGTACTTTGCAGCTTTGGCAATGGTCGTGTCTTCTCTGTGTTGAGACATGATCATAAGGTGGTTTGGTTTTTGTCATGATCCAGCATGGTCACAGAGTGGCCCTGGGGTTCTGTGATATCGCTGGGCTTCAGCAGAACACTGATCCCTTCCTGTGGGTGCCGGCTGCTCAGAGCAGCACCAGGGCCCAACTGGCGGGATCTGCCAGTGCCTGGGTGTCGGGGATGCTGCTCTCCTTCTCAGAGAAATTCTGTAAAACTGCCTCCTGCTCTTCCATAAGCTCACAAAGGACAATGAAATATTGCGAAATGTTTCCACATTGAAATAGACCGAAGAGAAATGATACTGCATGATCTGGGCTTCAATTCCAGATGAGAAAAATATGAAATGTAAATTGGGATTGTTATTAGCTAGTGATGGTGTATAAATGTCTCCTGCTTCTGACTGCCCTGCGGTTACGCAAGAGAACACACTCAAGTATTTAGGGACAAAAGGGGTACAGGATCAGCAACTTATTCTCAATCAGTTCAGGAAGAAGAACGTTTACATAAATAGAGTAATAGAGTAATTTATTGTTCAAATAAACCAAATTGAGCAAAATGTAAGTAATTGGTGCATCTGAGAGGGGGCATAACAGGGTTCTTTGTGCTATGCTTCCAACATTTTTGCATGTTTGAAATTACAAGAAAATAAAAATTCATTCTCCCCCACCCCAAAAGGGCAAACCCTAAACAAAGGATGGTTTTTCTTAATTTTCTTCTTCCAAAATGGCAACAGAAACATAGCCCCACAGCTGGGGCTCCAGAGCCTGTACTTGCCTGGAATGAGGAGGACTCGGGCCCTGGTTTCTCCACGAGGCACAGGGAAGGGAGTGGAGCTGGAAACCGCGGGTCTCTGCGTCCTCTGCTGCTCTGACTTGGCGACTTCAGCCAGAAGTGGGTCCATCACCGCGTGGGTCTCAGGCATCACTTAGATCAAGTCTTCTTTTACAAACGTGAAAAATGAAGCACAGCACCATTAAAGTTTGTTCTCAAACTCGGGCTTCACAGAGTTGTGAGAACAGTGGGACGATGTTTCTGAAAGTGTTTTGACAAAAATGAAGAGTCATGAAAGTGTAAGATATTATCAATAATAGACACAGCTTTTTTCTTAGTTTTTGTTTTGATTTTTATTCTTCGCTCCAGTGAATTTGGTATAATTATGCACAAGTCATTTTCTTTCATTCTATGCCTATTTTATTTAGAGTTTTTTTAAAAAAATGAATGCTGATTATCAAATGACTCTTCTGCATCTGTTGGTATGATTATAGATAAGGATTTTATTGATATTCTGAATTGTGATTGAATTATATCAATAGATTTCCTGATATTGAATCAATCTTGCATTCCTAATCAGAATTTATCATTTTTTGATATGTTGAGTCAGTTTGCTAATATTTTACTTAAAATTTTTTGCATCTCTATTTATAAGGGAGATTGATTTATAACTTCATTATTTGATTCATCTATCAGGTTTTGATGTAAATGATGCAGGACTCATAAATGAATGAATGAACTATTTTTATGGCCTGGAATGGTTTAAATAACATTGGAATGAACTGTTCTTTAAAGATTAGATAGGACTCAACTGTGACATTGTGTTAATGGCAGATTCTCAATCAACATTTCACTTTTTTCTACAGTAATTGTTCTATTATTCTTTCATCAATTTTGACAATTGTACAGTTTCTAAGAAATCATCCATTACCTCTAAGTTTTCAAGTTTTGTCAAAGAATTGCAAGTGATATTCTCTTAAAATTATTTTAATATCTATGTAGCTGTGGCTATATCTCCTTTTTCCTTTTTCAACTTGTAATCAGGCTCAGAGGGCTTTTTCTATACTGAGTTATTCAAATAACTCTAGGATTTATTTGTTCTTGTAAAAATATTTTGGTTTTTTATTTCACTGATTTCAGCATTGTTTTTAATTCCTTTTCTTGTACTTTCTTTTAATCTTATTTTTCTTTTTTAAATTTTAAAAATGACTGCTAAGTTATTTTATATTTTTGTTTTTATTCTTTAATTATGAAGGGATTTAAGGCTGTAACTTTTCTTTGGAATATAGCTTTAACTATACCCTGTATATTTTGGCACAGAGTGTTAAAGAAACTTTAATTTTGATTTTTGGTGGGTTTTGTTTTGTTTTTTTGTTCCAAGGGTTATTTTGAAGGATATTTTTCTTTCTTTCTTTCTTTTCAAATTTACATTCAGTAAAATTGACTCTTTTTAATTACAGTTCTATACATTCTGACAAATGCCATCTCACAACCACAACAATAGAGATACTAACAGGTCCATCACACTTCCCCTGCCCCCCACGTTATTCCTCTGTGTTACCACTTTGCAGTCAAACTCTCCACCAAGTCTTAGACCCTGGCCATCACTGATCTGTTCTCCATCCCTGTAGTTTTTCCTTTTCTAGAACATCATATAAATGGAATCCTAGAATTTGAACGTTTTGAGTCTGGCTTCTCTCACTTAACATAATACATTTGAGATTCATGTACACTGCTGCATGTATCAATAGTTCATTTCTTTTTATTGCCAAGCAGTTTCCCATTGTATGCATGTACCAGTTTATCTAGGCAGCAGTTGATGGACATTTGGGTTGTTTTCAAGTCTCAGCAATTATCAATAAAGCTGCTAAAAATATCCCCATAGAGGTTTTTGTGTGAACATAGGTTTTCGTTTTACTTAGGTGAATATCCAGAAGTGGAATTGCTGGGTCATATGGTAGGTTTGTGTTTAACTTTATAAAAACTGTCAAACAGTTTTCCCCGGTGTCTGTGTACTATTTTGCATTCCCACCAGCAATGTACGAGCATCCCAGTAGCTCCACATCCTCACCAGCACTTCGTATTATTGGATCATAATGGTGGAGAGTGTTTCTTAACTTTCAAGTTTTAAATATCATTTTGACCATCTTTGTAATGTGTACTTTTATTATCTCTTATCTATCTAATTGAATTGCTATGATCAGATAACATAGCCAGTAAAATTTCTGCTTTTTAAAATTAAGGTTTTCTCTGTCATTGATCTTTTCCATAAATATATATATGTGAAATATACATATATTTAACTTTTACTGAGATATATATAGTTCACATACCATAAAATTCACCATTTAAAGTATATAATTAAGTGGTTTATAATATATTCACAATGTTGTGCAAATATCACCCCTATGAATGGAAGATTTTTATCATTTCAAAAAGAAACTCCATAGCCAGTAGCATTCACTCCACACCCCCCTCTTCCCAGCCCACAGCAACAATTTCTCTACTTTCTGTCTCTATGGATTTGTCTATTCTGGACGTTTCACATAAATAGAATCATACACTATGTGGTCTTACAGGACTGGCTTCTTTCACTTAGCATCATGTATTCAAGGTTCATCCATGTTGTATGTGGCATGTATCAGAATTCCATCCCTTTTTGTGGCTGAATAACATTCCATTGTGTGGATACACTACATTTTATTTTTCCATTCTTCAGATGATGGATATTTGGGTTGTTGCTCCATTTTTTTGGTATTATGAACAATGTGACTATAAATACTTGTATACAACTTTTTGTATGAATATAAGTTTTCAACTCTGCTGAGTATATACCCAAGAGGGAATTGCTGGATCCTATTCTATGTTTACATTTTTGAGGAACTGACACATTTTCCAGGGCAGCTGCACCATTTTATTATCTTCCCACCAGCAAAGGATTCTCATTTCTCCACATCTTTGCTCACACTAGTTCTTACAGCCATCCTAGTGGGTATGAAGTGGTAGCTTGTTGTTGATTTGCATTTCCCTAATGACTAATGATACTGGGCATGTTTTTCATGCACTTATTGACCATTTGTATTTCTTCTTCAGAGAAATGTCTGTTTCTTGGTCATTAGCTGACTCAATTATCAGACTGACTGTCATGGTATCAAAAAGTTTGTATTCTAATAACCCTTATTCTACTTAATATTGACCCCAAAATGCAAGAGGAGTGATGCTGGCAATGAGAATATGCCAAAGAGAAGCTGAAAAGTGCTTCAGTAAGTGAAAAGGCGAAAGTTCTTGACTTAATAAGGAAATAAAATCATATGCTGAGGTTGCTAAGATAATGAATCTTCTATCCATGAAATTGTGAAGAAAAAAATTCATGCTAGTTTTGCTGTTGAAATTCAAACTGCAAAAGTTACAGCCACAATGTGTGATAAGTGCTTAGTTAAGATGGAAAAGGCATTAAATTTGTACAGTAAGGCATTTTGAGAATGAGGGACCACATTTACATAACTTTTATTATAGTATATTGTTATAATTTTTCTATTTCACTACTGGTTATTGTTATTAGTCTCTTACTGTGTCTAATTTATAAATTAAACTTTATCATAGGTATGTATGTATGTATAGGAGAAAACATAGCATATATAGGGTTTGGCACTGTCCATGGTTTCAGGCATCCACTGGGAGTCTTGGAATGTATCCCTCACAGATAAAGGGGGACTAGTGTATTTCTTGAATGCAAAGTTCTCTGTATATAAAACTGCGTATCTATTAAACTGTATTCTTTGATTATCTTGTTCAATTTCTCTGTTTTTACATGCCTTTTATCTAATAGGTTGGCCATTCTGAGATTGATACATTAAAATCTCCTATCATAATTGGCACCATGTTGATAATTTTTGAAGCTGGGTGATGAAAACACAGGAGACTTAACACTTTTATAACATAGTGTAATTCTTTCCTCTTCTATGTATGTTTGGAAATTTCCTTTAAAAGAAGTTTATTTCTTAAATCTTCAACTACAATCACACTTTTACGACATTCTCTTTGCCTTCCTAATCATTTTTGCTTTATACATTTAGCTGCTATGTTGTTTGGTGAATACAGATTTATACAGATTATATTTTTTTCATAAAGTCTGCCTTTATTATAAGGCCTCTTTCTATTTTGTTTTGTATTAGTAATCTTAAACACTACTTTGTCTAAGGTTAATATTGCCACTTCTGGGTTTTTTCCTCCCTGTATTTGCCTGGATCACTTTGCCTATGCCTTCATTTTCATCCTATCTTGATTGGTTTAAGTGTGCTTCTTATAAACAACATATAGATTATGATTTCTGTCTTTTAGGGAATTCAGCCTATGCACACTTAGTGTAACAAAGATTATAGATTTTAAACCTTACATACTACTTTGCTTACTATTTACTTTATACTGTTGTTTCTTCTCTTTTCCTTGAGTTTGCCGATGTGATCACATTCTCCTTCCCGTCTCCCTTTTCCTTCTTGTTAGTTAGGAGATTTACAGGCAAGCTGCTTTCCTACTGGAAAGATGGATGCCGAGGGGCCACTCAGGGTGCCTACACACTGACTCTGACTCCCACTCCAGCTCCAGAGACGAGGCCTTGATGGCTCTGAATTGGGCTCAAGAACCAGCAGATCTGCATGTTTGTGTTCACTCCTGAAATGGAAGTATTAGGGTTGTTTGTATAAATTCTCCCTGAACAGAATTGCAAGTCCTAAAAATACAGGACTGTGAAGCAAAGCAGAATTAAGCTTCTCAGATCCAGGATTCCAGCTACACCAAAACACACTTTTCTGCTTCTGTGTGGTCTCTTCAAGTTTCTGTATCCTTAGCCAAGGAAATGGAGACCTTCCAGGATGTGGGGCTGGGGAGTGGCGATGAGACAAGGAGCAGGTGTGGATTTCTGTCAGTCCTTAGCTGACTTGAGAAATGCAAAGTTCTACCATAATTTTCCATTTTCCTAGTGGATACCATCCTACACCTGGCACATAGGGACAAATATTTCTCTACCACTGTATGTGAAAACAAAACACAGAGCAAACAATGTCTCTCCACTATGGCACTCCGTTACCTCATTAATAAGAAGGAAGCTTGAGAACGTTACAACTACCCTGCGGGTTCCTGGACCCAGATGGAACACACAGGCCACTGCACAATCAGGTAGTTTAGTGCTTTTAGTTCCCGGCTATTATTACAGTTTTGCTTGTAGAATCGTTTCTATTCCAAGATCCTTATCTAGCACTTATGTTACACATTCCTGACCACGCTATCATTTTACATATATCACAACACACACACTGCAAAGCTCATTGCCCATCACTCCAATCTTCAGGTCTTTTTTTCTGCTTTATTTGTTGTTTGATTAGAGTCCTCAAGTATAATATTTTCATCAAATGGAAGTAGATTATGATTTATTCTCTGAATCTTTGCATAATGTTGAATGTTTGTCTTTTACCCTAATAGTTGTACAGTAATTTTGGCTGCTTTTCTCTCAGTAGTTTTAAATGTTATTCCACCATTTCTAGCTTTCAGTGTTCTAGAAGACAAATCCAGTGCCACACTGATTGTTTTCCTTTTAGTCCAGAGTATGAAAGATTTTTCTCTTTTCTCTTGGAATTCAGAAATTTTACTAGGATATTCCTTAAGTGGCTGTTTTATTAATCAAGCCTGGGATCTGGTAAATTTATTCACTTTGAGCACTCAAGTCTTTTTTTAGCACACAGGAGTTTTTTATTATTATTATTATTATTTTTTTAATTATTGCTTCTCCTCTACCTAGTTCATTTACCTTTCTGGGAATTTTACTATCCACATGTAAGGTCTTCTGGATCTAACTTTCAAGTATGTTATCTGTTCCTTTAATATTTCCATCTGTTTGTAATTTTGTTCTACATTTTTTGGGCTGCGTTGGGTCTTCGTTGCTGCGCGTGGGCTTTCCCTAGTTGCGGCTAGCGGGGGCTACTCTTAGTTGCAGTGCGCAGGCTTCTCACTGTGGTGGCTTCTCTTGTCGCAGAGCACGGGCTCTAGGCGTGCGGGCTTCAGTAGTTTTGGCTCGCGGGCTCTAGAGCGCAGGCTCAGTAGTTGTGGTGCACAAGCTTAGTTGCTCCGAGTCATGTAGGATCTTCCCAGACCAGGGCTCGAAACCCATGTCCCCTGCATTGGCAGGTAGAGGCTTAACCACTGCGCCACCAGGGAAGCCCTGTTCTACATTTTGAGACTCTTCTTTTCACTGAATCTTCTGGGCCACTAGTTCAGATCTCAACCATCCTCTACTTTAATTCATCAATTGAAATTTTAAATGCAAGAGTCATGTTTCTTGTTTCCACAAAGTGTTTTTATGCCGTAATTCTCTTCAATTTTACTTTTTATTACTTTGGTTCAAGTGGTGGAATGTCTCTGCTGATTCTTGCTTTTCCACAGCCCAGATCCCTTCTGGCGGGCTGTTCCTTTCCTTTGCTCACTCATGACTCTATATACTCTTGGGGTCCAGACCCACTCAGGGGACACTTTTGCAATCCCAACAGTAGTGAAAGGTCCACCGTTGGCTGCCCTGTGGCAGGTGCTACGGCAGCCGCAGGCTGACAGGGAACAGGGCACTCTGCTCTCTGGGCTCCCCTGCTGCAGAATGAACCCTCCGCAGACTCAGGGCTGGCGGACCACTGCCTGGGAGACGGGTTAAGCGAACGGGTCTTCCCCAGCTCCTCTCTCTCTCCAGATGCGGAGCACTGGTCATGGCCAAGGGCTCCCTCCTGCTGGTCCCACTCCCCTTCTGCCCAGGAAAGGAAGCTGGGGCAAAGCAGGAGGCCTGCCAGCTTCGCCCGCCTGCTGGCCTCAGCTCCTGCTGCATCTGAAAGGGAGTTGGTGGCTGAAAGGGGTTAGGAAAGAAAGCCTGCCATGAGCTCGCTGTTGTCATCCAGGGGCAAGCAGCCATGATGACGCCCATGAAAGAACTTATTCTTTGGCTGCAGAAAGAAGAGAGAAACATTTAGAGTACTGGTTCTTATTGGTGCTGGTGGCAGGGACATAGTATTTATCAAACACTTAAAATAATGTCAGGCCCAGTGAATGGCACTCAGAGAAGCTGTCTCATTTCATCCTCACAACAATGCTCCAGTTATTTTTCAGCAAGAGATACTACGTAACCTGGTCAGGGTCATTTCAGGCAGCTAGCAAAATTATTATGTTTTTAGATGTCTGCAGTTCAGCTTGGGCTGGAGACAGAGCAGCCTCCTGACAAGTGAGGGCCCAGAGCTTTAGCTCCTGCAGCCTGCGGTGCACGTGCAGGCATGCACACACACACACATGCGCACACATACACATGCACAACACCCATGTACACACGCACACGCACAATACACATACACACGTACGTGTGCAGGAACACGTGTGTACACATGCAGACATGCACACGTCTATACGCGTGTATGCACTCATACACACGTACATACATATACACATGCACACACGTGTGCACACGCACCAGTTGTCACATGACAAAGTGTTGCCATCCATGTTACTTCCTAGCAAACCCTCTATCTGCCAGGACTCACACCACCAGAGGGGGAGAGAGATCTCCAGGAAGGCACAGTGGGAAACATTTGTTTTCCAAATCCCACTTCCTCCCCGTGGCGCTGCCTTTCCCAGTCTCCTGGGCTGATCCTCCCACTTCCAGGGCCCTTCCGACTGTCTCCTTCCAACCAGACCTCGAGACCTGTGACCCAACCCCTTTGCACAGAAAGGCCTCTTGCTGGTGTATCTGGTGGAAAAGCAGAGGCGTTCGAAACCTGTGAGCCCGCCCAGAACACCAGTTTGCACAACCAAACCCAAAGGAGCCCCAAATAGAGGAATGTTAGCCACTGAGGTCAGGGTCATGTTTGGAAGGAGGTTTGGCCTGAGATGTTCGCAGACCTCTCAGCGCACAGAAGCACAGCGGCCTGTAGGCAGTTTGCCTTCGCAGAGCACATTTTTGTTGCCCCAGCAACTGCAGCCTAGGGTCGGGGAAGATGCCCTCAGTACTCTTCCTTCCAGAAAAAGAGCAGGTAGCCTTTCTTGTCCCTCCAGAGAGCCTGGAGGATCCCCTTACTTGGTCCATGGGAGCACCTAGAACATGGACTTGAGCTGAGAATCGAGGGGCCTCCCTGGGTATTGCTGCTGAGCGTGAAGGAATTTCATTTACACCAAAAACATAACTAGGGACTGGACTCAAAAGCAAACCTTTGTCTTACATAGACTCCTCCTTTGCCCAGAGTCCTTAGAGGCAGGTCGTGAGCCTCAGCTCTGAGCACTTGAACACTTAGTCTGGTCCCCACGGGTGGTGCCTCCCAGCAAAGTGCACGCCATCGTGGAGCTCGGTATGGAAACCAGCATAAGTGAGGGTGCTCAGCTTGCAGGAGGGAAGTTGTGAAGAGTTCCCGCGCAGCAGGGGATTACTTGTGTCCTCTGCTGCTCCAGAGAACCAAGCTGGAACCAAGAGGGGGACTTGGGCACGAGGCACAAAGAAGCAAGCTCGATAGGGGAGAAGCCTGTGGAGAGTGGTGAACCAGGGAACGGAAAACCGACACGGCAACGGCTTCCAGGGACCCCAAGCCCAGGGCGAGAGAACGCAGGGGACTCGGCATCCTCCGGGCAGTCCCAGGACCAGGCGCTACGGCCCGGCGGGAGAGGCCCCACAGCCAGGGGTGCGAGACAGCATCTCGAAGGTCCTTCCTCCAAGGACCGTACCAGCTCTTGGGGTGGGAGTGGGGGGCAGCAGGGCCGCATTAGCACCCGGGTTCTGGACGAGGCCCAGTCTTAGGAGCAGCTCGGGGGAGGGGAGCAGACCCACCCTTGGTTAAAGCCCAGCCCGAAGGCCTTGGCCAGTGGAATGAGATGCGAGGGTAGAAAGGAGAAGCAAAAGGAGCCATGGTCAGAGGCTGCTCCGCGGGGCCCATGGCCAGCTGGCCCCGGGAGGGTCTGGCAGCGCGTGCGGCCTGGGGATGGAGTGCAGTGTGTGCAGTTGGGGAGACTTGGGAAGCCGGGGAGACAGGAAAGCAGGGGCTGATGGGAGAGGCCACCTGAGGACATGGTGATGCCGTTCACGCTTACAGGGTGAGAAGTTTACCCACTGGACCCTTAGGGCCTAATCCAACTCCAACCGTGGATCCTACTGAGGCCCCTAAGACACAAGGCCTGGAAGCTGATGTCCCTGGCCCTCACCATGCACACTGTCTGGCCTCCTTGCTGGAATCAAATGTTTCAGAAACGGGCCCCCATGGCAATCTCTTCCTCCACCCGCTCTCTCAAAGTCTCTCCAAACCGGGGCCTCTTGACCTCCTTTGCAGGCGCAGCCTCATTCCAGCCTCCAGAGCAGCCCCTGCGGTAGTAGAAGAGGGATCTGGTCCACACTGCTGGCTCGGGCCTGTCTGGTGTCCACGTCTGCTGCGTGAACGTCCTCTTGTTTCTGAGACTCTTGGGTTAAGGAAGGAAGTTGTAAAGAATTACCTCTCGGCAGGGGGTGACATGGGTTCTCCGCCTGCCCCGTGCTCAGATCCCTGTTACGGAAACCCTGTCCTCGGCTTGCACGGTCCAGGCTTGGTGGCCGGGCCCTGATGTCCACCGACTCCTTTCCTGAGGGCAGCGTTTGCTCACCCTCAGCCTGCAGCCATCTCGGGGTGCGGACTGTAGCTACTGCCTGCTGCGTCTCTGCTGCATCCCGTCCTTGTCTCAGGCAACCCGCCTGCCAGACTCTGAATAGGTTCTGAAAGCAGAGCCAACATATGGGCTGTGAAAGAAGAGGTGAGTAAAGAAACCTCCAAGGTTTTGGCCTGAGAAACTGGAAGGAAGGAGTTGCCATCAACTAAGCCAGGCAAGGTTGTAAGTAGCACACGTGCGGGGCAGCTGGAGGAGGCCTGGGAATTCAGCTGTGGATGTGCTCAGTCAGAGACGCCCACTGGCCATCCAGGTATGGAGACTGAGCTGGCCATTGGAGTGTGGGAGAGAGGTCTGGACTCGATGTTATGATTTTGGATGCTGGTGGCATTTAAGCCATTGCACTGGGTGAGATCACCAGCGTTGACAGAGAAAAGAAAGTCTGAGACACTTGTACATTAAGAGATTGGGGAGAAGAGGAAGAACAGCAAGAAGACTTCTTAATGGAAAACTTCTTGCTTTTCTCAGCAGATAACTAGTAATCTGCTGATCCAGATGCTGGGATCTGACCAGAGCTTTTCTTCTTTGTGAGTTTCCTTATCATGCGTTTCGTACTTTACGTGCAGACAAGGCGCTACATACTCACCATTTGCACAGGTCTTCTTGAATAGTTCTGACCGCAGACTTGGGTTGCTCCGAGCCTTCCCCATGTTCTCCTGGTACGTGCGGGATTGGTGGTGAGCACTTGCAGGAAGATGCAGCAGAAATAGAAGCAAAAGCTCTGTCCAGGGAGCAGAGCAGTTTCTGGTGGACTGAATAAGATTTAAGGACAATCTTCTCTCTCCAAATACGCTAACCAATCATACATGCAAGGTGGGCATTTGACTTTTTTGTTCGTGTATATATTCTTCCTCTGGTAAACGGTGATTCTTTGGGAGCTATTTCTCAATGTCTTTTTAAGGAAAAATCAGAAAAATTTGTATTTAGTTGATTTTTATACCAAAGTGTAATCTCCTAATTAAAGTATAAAATACTTAAAATATAAAACCCCACGAAGAAATTGAAGCACACCCATTTTAAAAACGTATAAAGGGAACTGTATACGTTTTCTAGGACTGCCATAACAAAGTACCATAAACCTGGTGGCTTAAAATAGCAAAATTTATTCTCTCACAGTTCTGGAGGCTAATAGCCCAAAACCAAGGTGTCGGCAGAGTTGGCCTCTCTCTGAAGGCTCCAGAGGACCCTTTCTTGCCTCTTCCCAGTCTCTACTGGTTATTTCTGATGCTTGTGGCTACATCACTCCAATCTCTGCCTCTATCTTCACGTGGCTGTCTCTCCTGTGTGTCTGTGTCCAAATCTCCCTTTTCTCATAAGGACCCCATCATTGTATCAGGGCCCACACTAACCCCGTGTGACCTCACCTTAACTTGATTACAACTGCAAAGACCCTATTTCCCAATAAGGTCACATTCACAGGTTCTGGGCGGACATGCAGTTTCGGGGGAACACTATCCAACCTGGGGCAGTAATTGAGAGCAAACTACAATCAATATGTAACTAAATACAGGGTCTTAGACGAGTCTCATTAAAATGAACATACACACTCACTGCGAAACGGTTAAGGAAGTAAGCCCTTCAGGCAGAAGAGGACTGACCCTAATCCTGTGAGTTCACATCACACCTCACATCTCTCAGAAACCACAGCACAGTGCTCCACTAAGCCCCCTGAGCTCCCTGAGTTGGCCCCATCCTTGCCCCTTTATGAGTCACCCCTGGGGGGACTGATGGTCTGGCAGGGGCAAAGATGCATTAGCTAGCTGCCTGGTCCTTTAGCTCTGCTTCCCAGAGAATCCCAGATTGGTCACTTCTGGGAACTCCAACTGGTGCCAGAGCTTTTGGATTGAGTCAGCTGGGATTCAAATGACTGGGTCAGGGGCTTCTCTGGTGGCACAGTGGTTGAGAATCTGCCTGCCAATGCAGGGGACACGGGTTCGAGCCCTGGTCTGGGAAGATCCCACATGCTGCGGAGCCACTAGGCCCGTGAGCCACAACTACTGAGCCTGCGCATCTGGAGCCTGTGCTCCGCAACAAGAGAGGCTGCGACAGTGAAAGGCCCACGCACCGCGATGAAGAGTGGCCCCCGCTTGCCGCAACTGGAGAAAGCCCTCGCACAGAAACGAAGACCCAACACAGCCAAAAAAAGAAAAAAAAAACAAAAAACCCTTCAATGTTTAAAATAAATAAATAAATAAATAAATAAATAAATAAATAAATAAATAAAAATAAATGACTGGGTCAGCAGTGAGCCTGATTGACTTTTCCAGATCAAGGCTGGCCTCATGAAGGAATGCAAACCAGCTCTCTCTGTTTGGACACGGGCTGATGCCAGCGTGGAAGAGGGCAGAGGCGGCGGGGTCAGGCTGTGGACACCTCTTCCTCAGCCTGAGTGCCTCTGGCCCTGCTTCGTGGAGCAGGGCCGGGGTGGCCCCAACCCAGGCGGAGCAGGTGGTGTACAAGCAGAGACGGCATCCCCCCTCCTTCCCCGCCCCCCTTCCCCGTCCCTTCCTACACCACGCATTTCCAGTTTACCGTTTCTCCAGGTGGCTGGAGAGCCACATCTTCCTTGGCTGCCAACATCGAGAGATGGTTATTTTTAAACGTACTGTCTAAACAAGGTGTCTCAGAAATTTCCTCCATGCACGGCACTGATGTGAATTTAGTCGCCTCAGCAGTGTATGACTAAAATGCTAAAACAGCTTTTTTTTTTTCTATTCAGCATTCAGCTTTTCCTTTGTCAGAGAACTTCCGTTGCATCAGCGACCTCCTTGAGCCACATGTTAGGTACAGTTTATGTTCAACCAGCTTATTCCTGCTCAAAGTAGATCTTTGCTTCTCTGTGTCTATCCTTTCTTCCCCAGAAGACAAACTAATGAAACCCACCCACTCTGAGAAGGTCAGGCTCTCAGCATAGGATCAAGTGCTGTGCTGGGGCAGTACCACCCTGTAATGATACCTAAACAGGGCGGTTATAGAAGTCACAGAACATTTCCATCGTTTTCCTGCAACACCAAAGTTCTTCCAAGGAAAATACTGATCTGGCCAGAGAACAAAATTAGCAACCCACTCACCTTACCCCTCTCCCCAGGGCTGTGAACCTCAACACAGGCTGCAATTCTTCAATTATTGTAATTATAAATAGTAAACAATGGAGAAAAAGAAAACAATAAACGAAAACTGAAAAAACCCTGCCTTTCTTATTCAAGTTCTTTTCCACAAGTTGGTTCTCAAAGGTTTCTTCCTTTTGCTGAAAAACAGTACCGTTAAAGTTGTCGGGAGAACGCAAAACACGGGTATATTCCTCCCTCCAGGTAAGTGCCTAACACTAACAAAGATTGTGAACATAAGAAATAATCATATGGCACTTTGACTTACGGCTCAATGTTGCTACTTCTACAAACGTGTCCTCGCCTCCAAGCAGGGTGACAAAGACCACCGTCTGAAGTTCTAGGAAGACAAACCCTAGAACGTGTATAAACAACTAGATATTCTCATCCCTGTTCATCCTTGTTTTCATGATTTAAGACGTATGTACTATATTCGTGTGGTAGTAAATGTCTGTTACTCTCTAGCTGCATTTATCCTGGACGTTAATTCAAGGGCTAAAGAGTCAGGGGAGTGAGAATGCATTAAGAAGCCTCTAGGATTGGATTCTGAGGTTCAGGATCAGAGCATCTACAAGGTGGAGCACCAGGCCCATATGAACAACCGCCAGCTCCACTGGGTTACCTCACAGGCACGACAGGCACGTCACGTGCGAGGTGTCTGCAACCAAGCTCATCCCGCTCCTTCTCCACCCTGACCCCGTCCAGGTCCCCCATCTCACTGGATGGCATCGCCGTGACAGCCAAGAGTCTGGGGTCATCTCACTCACCCCTCTCCTCGCTCACCCAATTCACTGGGAAGTGGTGTCAGCTTTATCCACTGCCCCCTCTAGAGGGCGCCACTGCTCCTCTCCAGGCCTCCTGCGTTCACACGACTTCTGCCCTCTCCAGAGTCCATTCTGCAAACGAAAGCAGCGTAGCCATTTCCCACTGAACTTTGCAAATACTCTGAAATAGTTCATGAACACCAAAAATAGAAATATATACATTGCACACCATAATTAAAGGAATATTCATGCACCCACCACCTAAGAAAACATGACCATCATCTTTTTTCTTTTCACGCAAATGGAGTTCACCCATGTAAACACCAGCCGCTCAGGCACACAGGTATTCTGGATCCGCTCGGGATCCATGCTGTTGCCCCTGCACTCTCCTGCCTTTTTCTGCCTTTCAACTTCTCTTACAAGACCTCCTCCGAGAGCCAGGAGTTCCCTTCGCGAGCACTTACACTTGGAATGGCATGTTCACGTCCGACTGTCACAAGTCTAAACGCTCCACGTGGGCACAGACCGTATCTTGGCTGCTGATGGTCGCAGCAATGGTACCCACACAAAAGCCGGCCCCAGGGCATGGCTGGTAGGTGACAAAGGAAGGGGGACTGCCTGAACACTGGATGAAAGCTGGGGAGGAAAACCTTTTATTTCCCAGGGGGCACAGTCACAGCAGGTGAAAATCATTCCTGCCCATCAGTGAAGTCCACCTTTAACGAACTCCAACCAATGGGGCTTACGTCTCACCTAGGATTGCCTGATTTAATTGCTTCAGCCTAAAGTATGCTCCATGAACATACCAATCCTCAACCAGTGAGCCTTTCCGTATTAATTTCCACTCATTTAGCTACAGCGCATTTACAACTGCCCTTAGGACTAGTATTTTAAAAGCTCACATCTTTACTCTGACCTTGCTCAACCAAGAATCTGTCCTAGGGACCAAAAATTAAGAGCTCAATAAATTACCCATTGCTACCATAGAGCTCAAAAACTTCTAATTGAAAACAGGCTTGCATTTAATATATGCACTTGAAATAAATGTTCTATACTTGTGCATGTGAATGTAAAATATTACATTCACAAATACTCTCTGCCATGAATCAGTTTTGAGCCAAGTCACTTAACCATGTATATTTACAGCTTAAATAAGTACCTTAAGAAACTAAAATAGAAAGTGTTTATTAAATCACAAATTAACTAGACACAAACTTTTATTCTGAAAAGTCAGGAAAAACTATTCTTCATGTATAACATGAAGTTATTTCTATCTAATTCACAGGCTACTCTATATAAATAGACTGTATTTATTAGGTCCACAGTCTTGCCTGGGTTTTAAATTCAGGTTCTGCAGTTTCTGGCAATGATTCCTGGAAAACACTCTACATTTAGTTTCCTCACCTGTGAAAAGAGAGGAACGCTGCCTATTTAACAGGATTGTCTGAAGATCGAACAAATAAGATGTGGAAGCACCAGCCATAGTCTGCCTTCAATAAAGATTTAAAAACAATTAACAGGAATGTTATAGCATTGTAGCATACACAGGTTATAAAATCCTATCAAGATCGTAAGTTATAAAGTAAAACACAAACCCCAGAGTGTCTATTCTTCTGTTTATATTAAAGCAATTGTCGTAAAGTATTGGAGCAAACCCTAAAATAAACCTGCACCTCCAGCAGCAAAGTATCTGGTTTCAAAGGGAAAGAGCAAAGTGTTGGCAAGAGCTGCACATTGTTTGGTTGTAAAATACATCCCTGGCTCACATGTTAACCACCTCAGTGTTCAGGATTTCTTTTTTAGCTTCTGAAAGTTGTGGTCATATTCCTTTCGTTTTCTAAGGTACAGCGTTGAGAGCCGTTCCTCTCCTCCCTCGCCTTGCCCTTCTGTCGCTCCGACCCCTCCTGCCCACAGCACTGGGCACCATGCACAGAGCTGTGTGCCAAGGTCTGGTGCCATGACGTCCACTGCCTGACGCCACCCGACAGCCTCAGCTCTTCCCCAAGCTCCTGCTCCTCCGCAGAAAGTGCGCTAAACCCATTCTACTCACCGCCCCGTCTCGGGAGGGGACTCGGTTAAGGGCATGACAAGCGTGTCTCCAATATGTTTCCTTTCAGGTGAAATGGGGAAAAGGGTGGGACAACAACTCCTGTCAGTCATTTCCGTCGACCTCAGCACAAGTATTTTGTCCATTTTTCAATATATTTTCTTGACAATTAGATATTAGGATAAGACTTAATTTAACATTTATAAATATTTAAGAAAAAAAGGAATCAATGTGGAAAACTTAATCAACAAGTTATCAAAACAAAGATTTGTTTTTTGACAGTGGATGTACAATATTATATGGTTTGCCGTTATTTTCTCTCTGGGGGAAAAAAGGGAAAATGAGAAATAGAGTATAGAAGTCATTAAAAGCTCAGTAGATTTTTTAAACACTTAAGAGACATGAGTTAGAAAAAGTGCAATCAAACTAACTGAAAAAGCCATTTTTGCAACAATAAGAGAAATATGAATATGGACCATATATTAAATGATATGAAGTTATTATTTATTTGTTAAGTGTAATAAAGTAACTGTGGTTGTGTTTTTTTTTTTAAAGGCCTTTTCTGTTAGAGATATAAACTGAAGTATTGTAAATGAAATGATTCATGTAGGATATGCTTTAAAATATCTCCGCTTAAAAAAATTGTATGTGTGTTGTGGTGGGGGAAGGGTAGATAGATAATAAATATGAAAATAGACCAGAGCATTCTAATGGTGCTGTTGATATATATAATAAACAAAATAATGGACTTTCATGTCTATGCAAGTGGCAGCTGGTGTAACGCATCACACAGATTAAAAAACAAAAAAAAAGAAAGGTATTTAGATATGCACTGCTAAGAACACCTGTGACGTCGGAGAGTTACTCTAGTGTGAACGTGGTAGGGCGTGGAAGGGTAACAGGCAGGCAGGAGTATGGGAGGAATACACCGGGGCCACAAGATCACCTACAACCCAGAGGAAGGGAGAAGGGAAAGTAGCAGAGGTGGGGCATTAGTCTACATTAGAAATGACATACTGTGGAAACAAAAGTAAGACAACCTTTGAATGACAGCTCTTTCTGAGCCAGATGTGAGGTCACACACATTCCCCTCACTTTTGGTTCTGAGCTGCAGCAGGACACCACCAGAAACTCTTGATGGAATTAAATCCTCACTATTCAAAACGCTCAAATCCAATGTAGTTCTAATCCATAAAAATAAAACATTCTTTATGCTGAATGCATCTTTATGCATTCAAAAACAACAATCTAGACGTTTTTCATGTAGGAGTATAAGTGAATTACACTGTTCAGATACAAATGCAACTAAAGCTGCATGAGCTGCTTTGAAAACTCACAGACATTTATATGTATTATTTTGTGATACTCCATCCACATAAAAAAGGCATTCTATTTCTTTATTTTTTTATTTGACAAGCAGCAATATCATGTTTGTCATTTTAATGTAGATACAATTATTAGGTTATCTGTCATATTACAATATTTAAGTTTTTTATCTTATGTCCTTTAAGATACATTAAAAAAAAAAAAAAACATCAACTGCAAACGTGAAGGGGAGAAAAAGCATGGTACCCAGCCAAATTTCCACATTTCAGCAATACTTCACTCATTCTTTTTTAATAAAGTTTTAAGAAATGTCATAATGACATGAGCTTGAAATATCTCTAGGCATTTTCTCTGACGCTCATGACGTGGCACTGGTGATGTTGTAAACAGCAGAGAAACAGGGGCTGCCAAATGGCCAAATTATGGAGGCACAGGCCTGCTTTCTCCCACAGGACACACCGGATGGCGATGGCAATGACCTTCTCACATCCACACTGGGGGAGCGCGCGTCACGCTACGTAGCTGTACTCATCTGCTGACGCCTGGCTGCGTTCGATGTACTGTTTGTCTATCAGAACTTCAATACACTTCTTAATCATGCTGATACTAGGGTTAAACCGAGCTCTTGACTGGCTAATCACCTGTGGGAGAGACATGGATGTTAAAGTGCTCTTGTCACCAGGAGGGCACTGGAGCAAATAACTTTTTATGCAAACGAAGGAAAAAGCCCAACCTTTATGTTGTGAAGGGATAAAAACTGTGAAGAACACGGATACAGCAAAATCTAATAATAGTCATATATAACTAAATTAAACCATAAACTAATTCATCTATCTAACTACTCATATACACCCCTCAAGCTTCCACTTAACCTCTACTAAACTTTCAGCTCTTAGCTGAAGTAACACCTGCTCAGGAAAGCTTTCAGCCACATCCCCAAGTCAAGACCTTTATACACATTCTCATGCTACTGTATACCTTTTCTTTGTTGCCTGTGAGTGTAATTTTATATTTACTCCCATATTATTTCAATAACGTGTTTCTTCCCTACTAGACTGAACTCCAAAACAGCAGGAGCCACCTCCTGAGCTGCTCTGCACCCCATGGTGACCAGCACAGGGCTCCACACATGGTAGATGCTCGTGTATTCATGGAATGAGTGAGTGTGTGATGTGGTCCACGTCCTTCAATAACTGGACACAAGACTGAATCGGTGAGGCTTAGACCTCTAAATTCAAACACGAATTTAATACTGAAATTTTAAGTGAGTACTGTTCTCATTAAGTAATGAAGCATTTTTTTATGTTATTTGGGAGTCGTATTATTTCTGTAACATCTTCACAAAGAAACATTCCTAATCCTAATACCCTCTGCCCCAAGAAGTCTTGAGGACTTTTCCCCCTTTTACCTCCTGAATAAGGGCATTATGCCGAAGTACTTTCCGTGCTTTCATGATACGAACTATAGCAGCTTGGAGGTACATTTTTCGATCTTCATCTACAGCACTTCTCGTCTGCTCCATTTCCTGTTTTACAAGGACAAAAAAAGCCAATGAGACATGAAGTCACTGCACTTGTTTTTAACTCACTTTATTTGTGAGCTTAAATAAATCTCCAATCAATACTGAGAATCAAATTATACGATTATGTGCCCAATATAACATAACCATTACCAAAAGAATATTTACAGTGAGTTATGTATAATTTCTTAACTTAAAGTTGGAAGGTTATTTTTTAAAAAATGAACACTATTGTACATTGTACTCAGTGTAAGTAGTCAATAAAGGAGAACTTAAGTGACACAGAGTAATAGTTTTCAAGACTGCTGTCCTATCAATGAGTAAAAACTTATACCACAAAGCTTGTAGACTTTAGTAACTGGCTCCAAGTGCACACTGGAGCAGGCTTCAAGGGCAAGAGCTGTGAAGGGCTCCATTTGACTCCAGCAGAGAAGCCAGCAAGGATGGGCCAGAAGGGCCTCTCTGCATGGAGCTCAAGGAAAGACAGTGGAGGAGAGGCACAAGCAGGCAATGCCACATCAGTAGGGATCTCATAACAGCTTTTAAAAGAGAAAATACAATCCATATTACAAATTATTATCATTAGCCTACAGGAAAATGAGATCTTGAACATTTTAGGGTTCAAATTTAACAGCAATTGATTAACATTTGTCTCCCATGGGGGAGTAAGTCCCTGGAGCGGCCTGGCATCTCTGATACCTTCACATCCTGCCCCGAGCCCAAGGTCAGGGTGGCACATAGGAGGCAATCAGGAAACTTCAGTGATAAGAATAGGCTTCCCCAGAACAACAACTGCTGCTGAGGTGAAACAAGCAACAGCAGATGTTCACTGTGCAAACTGGCTCACCGGGGTCGGACCCCACTCCAGACCAACAAGCTCACAATTTGAATTTTAACACCATCCCCACGTGGTTCATTTGCACAGGAAAGTTTGAGAAGCATTTTCCACAACTTTTCTTTGAAAAATGTGTTGTAAAACCTTCCATTATTTTACAAATGAAAAATATGAGATTATATTACTATTCAAGGTAGAAATTTTTGGAAAGAATACAAAACAAATCCATATATTTTAATACAGTTTAAGAGCAAATATGACTATGTTCATTGTGGCATTATTTACAATGGCAAAGATATGGAAGCAACCTAAGGCCCATCAATAGATGAATGGATAAAGAAGACGTGATATATATACACAATGGTATATTATTCAGCCATAAAAAAAAGAATGAAATCTTGCCATTTGCGACAACATAGATGGGCCTGGAGGGTATTATGCTAAGTGAAATAAGTCACACAAAGACATATACTGTATGATTTCACATATATGTGAAATCTAAAAAACAAAACAAATGAACGAACACAGCAAAACAGAAACAGAATTACAGATACAGAGAATAAACAGGTGGTTGCCAGAAGGAAGAGAGATGAGGGGAAGAGAAAAATAGGTGAGGGAGATTAAGAGGTATAATCTTCCAGTGGCAAAATAAATGAGTCATGGGTATGAAATGTACAGTGTGGGGTAATTTATGTAATATCTTTGTATGGTGACACATTGTAACTAGACCGGTCATGGCGATCATTTTGAAATGTACAGAAATATTGAATCACTATGTTGTGTAACAGGAACTAACACAGTGTCAATTATACTTCAAAAACAAACAAACTCACAGAAAAAGAGATCAGATTTGTGGTTACCAGAGGCAGGGGGTGGGGGTGGGGAGAGGGGAAATTGGATGAAGGGGGTCAGAAGGTACAAACTCCCAATTATAAGATAAATGATGATTAGAGATAGAATGTAAACATGATAAATACAATTAACGCTGCTCTGTGTTACCTATGAAAGCTGTTAAGAGAGGAAATCCTACAAGTTCTCATCACAAGGAAAAGTTTTTTTTCCTATTTATTTAATTTTGCATCTCTATGAGATGATGGTCGCTCACTAAACTTACTGTGATCATCATTTCATGATGTAGGTAAGTCAAATCATTATGCTGTACTGCTTAAACTTATACTGTGCTGTGTGGCAATTATTAAAACTGGGAGAAAAAAACAAAAATAAAAGAGCAAATATGACTAAACTATGACAGCTTTTTCCTAAGATACTCATTATACTACTGTTTTTAAAATCTAAAATACTGTTTATAAGGTTAGTCAATGCAAAAAATAAACCAGAGAAGATGTATCATAATTTTGATATGAAAAGTTTTGCACTGGTCTCAATGTTACCACTTGTAAAGTCCAATGCTTAAATATTTCCAAAAGAAATGACATTAGAAAGCACTTACCTGTGGTGTGTCTTTCTGCATTGATGTAGTAATTTTAAATTTTGTTCTTTTACTGCTAAAGTTCATATTTAATGAAAATGAAGATTCTGCATCAATGTCTTCCTACAATTAAAAATAATTCATTTACATTTATAAAAATAAAATCACTAAATAACAATTGCTGCAAATAATACGCCATGAAATTAAATAATGACCAAGGAAAAAAGACTCAACTCTCATAATCTTTTACATTATAAATATTATTTAAGAGAAAAATAATTGTCTTCTGTCAAATAATGAAGGAAAAAACAATTCTTTCCTAATTTTATGCTTGATAGAATTTTAATCAGCTTAGATTTAGAACAAAGCTATTTTCTGGCCCAACTGTTTAATACATTACCACCAGATAAATCTGACGAGAGTCAAGCTCATTGGCTTAAACAGAATTTTAACATTTTAATTTTTATGAAATAGCGAGGCTCATAATTTTTCCATCAAATTTTGAAAAACCAAACAACCAAATTTTTTTTTTTTTTGAATGCTGCAGTAACAAAATACCAATTAAAAATAACCTGACTAGAGAAGCCAGCTGGTTCCAATGGCACACAAGCATCACTTCCTCAGGACCCCGGTGTGATTCTGACATCACCCCTCAACGCCCGTTTTATTCACTCTGCCAGAAGCGAGTGGACTTTTCTCAAGTGGAAGTTGTTAAGCCAATTTTTAGCTCTTAAACTCTATTGGGCTTAAGAAACCCACTCATGTCATACGGTGGAATCTGTCCGCCAGCAGGACCACGAAGCACTTGGCAGATGGCACTTTCTCAATAATAACCAAAGAAACTCTATTAAAGAATGCCAGCTCCATAATTAAAATTTAATGTGCAAACAACCTATCAATATTTATTTTGTACATTTCTGGGCAGTAAAAATAACATGCTTTAGAAAGATACTTAACTTTTTAGGCACTTAAGCTTAAAAATTTAAACTTAAAATTTTAAACTTAAAACCTTTTACTTATAATTAATTGCCTTAATTAAAACCTTAATATTAAGAACTTAATATTTTAAGTTTCTGAAGTCAGAAAAATTAATCATTTCTCAAAATTAAGAAAAGCTTGATTTGAATTTTAGCATATATGCCATTTAGAGCTGTTCAATTATAGGCTACAAAAGTCATCATTAGCAAAATGAACTCATGAGAGAAATAAGTCGTAGGCCATGAACCAAAATTAAAACAAGCATCATTTACCAGACTTTTTTCTTATGGGCACAATAATCTGAAGCAGGAGATTTAACCCATATCTGTTGCTTTTTTAACCATTTAAATATCCAAGACATACTTTAAAAACAAAAACATGTTACTAGAAAAAAAAAGTTATAAAGAAAAAAAGGAATATACTATCAGCTTGCTAATTCTCATGACAGATATTAAAAACATATGGGGAAAAAAAAAACAACATATGGGGGTTGGACTTCCCTGGTGGTGCAGTGGTTAAGAATCCGCCTGCCAATGTAGGGGACACGCGTTCGAGCCCTGGTCCGGGAAGATCCCACATGCCGCAGAGCAACTAAGCCCGTGCGCCACAACTACTGAGCCTGTGCCCTAGAGCCCGTGAGCCACAACTACTGAGCCCGCGTGCCACGACTACTGAGCCTGCGTGCCACAACTATTGAAGCCCGCACACCTAGAGTCCATGCTCCGCAACAAAAGAAGCCACCGCAATGAGAAGCCCCCCGCACCTCAATGAAGAGTAGCCCCTGCTCACCACAACTACAGAAAGCCCACACGCAGCAATGAAGATCCAATGCAGCCAAAAATAAACACATTAATTAAAAATATATATATACACATATATATATACATATATATGTATATATATATGTGTATATATATATATATGTGTATATATATAGGGGTTAGTTGAGTCCTGAAATTCAGGGACATGAGAGTGACAGCACCTGAAATGGAGTTACACATACTAAATATGTGTATAAATAGACATCAACAGGCTGTCATTTCCTATCACAGAACCATGTAATTAAATATTAACTAAACATATGGGGGAAAAAACCCCAGCAAGATTTAGGACAGACTACAGTTTTAAAACCTCAATTAACCAGAATCCTTCTGCTGTCAACTCTTTAATAATTTTTCAGTAAACTGTCACAGTATAGGACAAATAAAATCAATCTATAAAGGGCACACGAGTACCAACTTAGACAGCCTTCTCTGTGACGCCTCAAGTTCTTGGCCGTAAGGAGCCTGAAGTAATGTAGCTGATTCGAGTGCTTCTCAAAGAACAAAGGGCATTAACAATTATAACCTTACTTTTAAAACTGCAAACATCCCATGAAAAAGCTTTAATATTTATAATGCTTAAATTCCTTGAACTATTACCCCATACCTTTTCTGAATCATGGTTAATCATTTTCACATCGAGTAATGATTTGATTGTTTTTGTCAGTTCCTTTTCGTTCATCTGAGTGCTGTCTTGAAGTTCTTTATAGCTGACGGTTTCACTGTTGTTAAAGGCAAGAAGAACCGCCATTTGGTATGTTGTGACCATAGCTACGTATGGTTTGCCCAAATAGTTCATTTTAACTTCACCTACAATTAAAACAAAATTGTGACAATAAACTCATCATTCAAAGAAGCATTCCAAAATTACCTCAGTAATAACTGTTTATTTCAGATATTTTCTACTGAAAGAGTGAACCAAGAACTCTTGGTTAAACTGTTGCAAAGCTATTCCTGCTAGCAATGTAATCATCTGTTTGCGGGGGGGGAGGGGGGGAGGGGATGGAGGGGGCAGCTCTTAGTTTTGAGTATGTAGTATAAATCATGGTTAAGCTATCATAACATTACCAGTAAGCTCAAACAATGTCTTTAAATAGTAATAGGAAGGCTAAGACTTGGGCAGAAAAAAAGTAAGAGGAGGTGGAGGTAGGAGGAGAAACAGACAGACAAAGGGAGAGCATGAAAGCCTGCTACCAGCAACGGCCTCCTATGTGTGTATCTGGTCTACCCCAGGGAAGGTTCAAGCATACAGGAGGACACCTGTACTAAAGTGTCTAAACCATAATTTCTGCCGAAATATAACAATGCTATTTTGTTTCATAAATAATGTTTTTCTCCCCAGTAATTTTGTAGGAACAAACACAAATGGGAGGAGAGACAAACAGGCAGATGCATTATTTTGTTGAAATAGTTGATGGAATAACAATGTTCTGGACCCTACACTACCCTGAGAGCTAGAAAGATACATCAGGCTTAGGCCAACTACAGTTCTACCCATCCCAGGGGGCGGCACACTGAAGAGCTTGTTAACAAACAGTGTGTCAAACAGTTATGCACTTGTAACACGTAAAAACAGTTAATGCAAGTCAAAAAACTGCTTCCTAAAGAATAAAGTTGTGGTTTAGTGATTGTATTTCTCTTTCTCTCTCTTACACAAGCACACACACACATCCTGCATTATTTGACTGTTAATGAATTATAAACTATATCAGCATGAGATTTGGTTTTAGGGCTCTATATTTTAACTCAAGGAAGCTGTATTTTACATGAACTTACCCCAGAGGCTGCATTCTCCCTGTTAGTGGTAATTAGCAACTCTGATCAAGATTGTGTGCTTCTTTTATTATTTAATAATATATATTTAATTCATTATGTAGTTAAAGACTTTAAAGGATATAAGTCAATTCTCCAGCTTACTATGACCACACAGATGCTTATTCTAACTTGCACTATGCCTCGACTTATTTTTTTAAAAACTGATATTCAGAAATATTTTTCAAACTTGTTTGGATAGGAACACCTAAAGAAAAAATTCCTAATCTCTGAATTTTCATGAAAGGAAGTTTAGTTAATTGGAATATCCAATTCATGTAGAGTTTAAGTAGACTACAGTCATTAGGACTGTCCTACTAACAATTAGTATAAAGAGCACTTTAAGAGCCTCATCTCAACATTAAAGTTTAGGAAACGTGGTGAGAGGCAAAAAAAAAAAAAAAAATCATGTAAACTGCATTACACCATTTGTGTAACGACTGCTTAATCATATCCCAGAAACAAGTATAAAATAATGCCTCAAGCACCTAGATGATTAAGCTAGGACCATCACCTAGCTGTCACAGATGTTGCAATGTACTACCACGGGTTTGGGAACAGAATGAGTCTTTTGCCACAAGAACCCAAAGAGCATTAGGAGACAATGCAAGTAAGGGGTCTAAGTATCATTTACTGATATCAAATCCACTCTGCAACCCTTAAAAACAGGAAAACTTGTTAGTTTTGTTTTATGACTTTTTCTTGCTATTTTTCAATAAATTATTGGTGTCAGGGTACATGGACCTCTTTCCACTTTTTTTCAGCACCATTCTCTTATTACTCAGCTCATGGCTGGAAAGACTGGGGAAAGGGTGGAGGAACATGTGGGGCAAGGAAGGAAATCCCAGATCTGGATGATTCACTTAATTACTGCTGTGTAAACAGAAAAGGAAAATGACAAAGAGGTCATTTAACCTTCAGAATAGGTTGACAGACTTTAAGAAACTCCAAACTAGAATAAAACATTCTAATACATACATTGAAAAATCAGACCACCATAATTGAAGTGGTAATTAACAATTACCAGAAATAAAGAGTAGGCAGAACTCTCACACTACTTTCATCCAAGTTACTCCTCTACTACCTATCAGCAACCGAGTCTCTAAGGGAAAGTTGTTCTTACAGAAGAATGCCAGCTACTAAATGCTGAGTGCATGACAGAGTATCACTGATCTGCAACCAGGAAGAAGATAACTGATTCAAGCAGTGATCACCAGTGGATGCTACAACCATCAGATACAGTTGTTCCTGGAAGACGGTATTCATTTGGGCCCTAAGTGTCACCCCTCAGATCACCTGCTAATTGAAAAGGGGAAACAGTCTCCTCACAACGGAAATATCACCTCAACCAAGTGGCCACTTTACTGTCTCTCACAGTGGGACAGTCTGACACCACGTGCCTTCTGATGTAACGCAACACGAGCACACAGGACCACCGAAGAAGCATTCTCACCAATAATATCTTAATCTGAATATATAACTAGTTGCCAAACACCAAAATAGTAAATCCCTCATTAAAACTACTTTAGGAGACAGACTAATTATTGCTGAGGTAATGCAAAGGAGTTTAAACTCCCCAAGATAGATATTTAGGGGAAGTAAAAGTAAACTTAATCCACATACATTAAAACACTGGTCCAGCAATGTTTTTTTCCTTAAAATCAATTATATTTACTAAATGAGAATATAAAAAATTCACAATAGATGTAAAATTAAAGGCCAACTACTAAGTGACCACTTACTAAGAATATCAATGAACATCTCTTTATTTCACAAACTACTGAAAAAATTAAAATGCCCAATTTGTTCAATAAAGATAAACTTGTAAAGATATGTATTACTATGTACTAATTATTATGTACTAATATGTATTACTAACAAAATGAGACATCATATTCCAAATATAAAGTAGTCAAATAAATGGTACTTACGAGAAACTACTTAGATGAAATTTCTCTTAGGTGAGTGAATTTCCTAAATAAAGGTATGGCAACTAATCAGATTTTCTTGTACCATTTCTAAGAGACATTAACATACATGGCCATCCTTTCCCTCTTATACAAAGAGAAAGTTGATTCAATGTACTTTTCAAAGCATAGCTTTAGCAAAAGTAGAGAAATTCTGAGTGTTTGCTTTGGCTAACATCTTCAGGCAGCTTAGAGAAACTGAATACAGGCTCCAATCACTCAAAGTATTAATCCTACTTTCCAATTAGTAGACCCCACTGTTCCAGGAAGAAGCTAAGGAAATGATTAGATTTTGATTAAACTTTTCTAAGACTGGAAAGTACTGGAAGTTAATTGGGACATTCTGGAAAAAGCGTTTACTACTGCCATTCACTACAGTACTACAAATAAAAATCATATGTTTAGGTCTCCTTGTGATGCTATAATAGTTAATGAAATTTTTGAGGATATCTGCCATATCTAGAGAGAAGAGGTTTTTAAGATATCTGTTTCATCAAGTCTGGGTTTCTAAATAAAATTCCTAATATCTATAAAAAGTGGTCTGTTACAGAAATGTAGGAAACTATTGTAAAATTCAGAAACTCTTTATAAGTAGCATAATTATAAAACACTATTAAAAATGCTGCACTTACTTTAACCATATAAAAACGTGCTCAACTTTACTCATAATAAAAGGAATGCAAATAAAAAAAAAAAAAAGTGCTTCACTTGAACTTCATTATTAGTTGCTTTAATGGTAACCAGAAAGGTAGATGAAGAAGAAAACGTTAAAAACTAAAATTAGGAAAAAAACAACAACTATAATTAGGGCCTATGAAATCGCTTTCCAAATTTTTAACATAATTATATCAGGTAAATTTCATTAAACTAGATATAACTGAATGCATTTTACCTGTACAAAGATAATGTAACCATGTAAGTTTCCTTCCACTGAAATGCTGGCTGTAAAATAATTCAAACTGTAAAAAAGAAAAAGGGAATCAAATTATTTTCAGCTACTACAACCTAACTTACTTGGCTATCACTACACTAAAATAGTAAAAAAATTCACGTTAGAGAAGACATTAGAGCCCATCTGGTATATTTACTCGTTTTACAGATGAGAAAACACATCTATGCAAGTTCCTGACAAAGATCATATAAGTATCAGGCCAGCTCTTTTCACTTAAAACCCTGTCTGTGGTTCTTTCCACCAAACCACAGCCCTGCAAATTTAACTTTTCGTATAAATTCAGAAATTATCATTTTGAATGATATCAATTTGGACTTTATAAATAAAATCCCTGACCAAAACCACTACCATATACATTTCAACATGAAAATATAAATCAAACCTTCATTTCTAGTCTCCTATTTGCCAACATATACCCTTGCTGAACGGACGGGTTGAATAATATCAGTGGTCACTCCAAAAGTGACATTCCACGATTTAACTTCCACATGCAGTCAAACACTAATACAAGCAAAGCTTCAGAGGCCTGTCTTTGTATCTTTTGTTGACATTATTGTGAAAAATTAAATTTAACATTCTATTAACGTAGCTTTAAAATTTTTTAAATTCCTCCCTCAGATTGAATGTAGGACATCAGTCCAAAAAATAGAGAGTTCATATCTTCTAAAGAGCTAGTACATAATCTACAGCGAGAAAATGATACTGGAATGTAAAAAAGGTAAAAACTCAACTTCCATATAAAACTGAAAAATAAATATATTCATCACATCACAATTCAGAATTGTAGACATACTTTTAGCATGACGAGCCATATGTAACATACCTAAAGCTTTTATCTGTACTTCAAACTTTACTTTCTGTACTTTCAAAATGAAGTTTAAATAAAGCAGTCAGCAACATTTGACCTGTAAGCTGCACTATGCCCACTCCTTACAACAAAAGTTCACAGCTGCCAGCCAGGAGAATTAGTGAATTCTTTTAGCAATTTATTCCAAGATAGTCCTGGGAAGCTGAAACTTGAGCATTTTTTCCCTCCAATGGTGCAGCATTCTCCTCTATGAGCAAATTCACCAGCCCCTTGGCAGGATAAGTAGGAAATGACTGGCACCTGGAATACTTATGATTTTCTGCCTGGTCCTAATCTAGACAAAGAAAAAATCAAAGTATGTCATAAAAGGATCCCAGAGGTATGCTCTGACTAATAATCTCCCTGGGTGTCAATAAAATTCAATTACTACTATACAATTTGTAATTATGAAACATTTATAAGGAATCTATGGACAAAAGCAAAATAAAACATTTTTGAAACTGAGAAAACCAAACTTTAAAATGCTCTTTATAAAATATGTAAGTGCAAAACTAGCTTTAGGATGTATATTCCAAGCTCTGAAAGCACATGCTTTACCTCTTTATAGCCCTAGCAACTAGTACTGTCATTAAAGTTTTATTGATGATGATATCAACATGCCAAAGAAAGCATTCCTTTATCCTTAAATTTAAAATCTGATTATAAAGATTCTCATATCCATAGCTAGTCAAGAGCAAAAAGATTCAGTTCCAAATGAGACTAGTATCAATTCATCTGGTATTAAAAGACAAAAGTTATAACATCTTGCTTAATGATATCATTAAATAACTGTGTTATCCAAGTTTATTAGTAATAAATATACCTTGACTAAACTTCTCATTTTAAAGTCAGGCTTAATAGTTATAATAGTCAGGCTAACAGAGAGCATCTTTCAAATAACATTTGAGGGCATTAATTGAAACTCAAGGGGCCTTAAAAATGAACGTTTCATATTTGATGAGCTTATTCACTTCAAACAGAGAGCTGCACTAATATACACTACCTTATATTTCTTTAGTTATTATTCAGGTTTGTGGACCAGGTACAAAAGTAGATTTAAGATATACTGGTCTAATGTGCAAAATAAATTACTTTTTTTAAGATTTTCTGATGTGGACCATTTTTAAAGTCTTTATTGAACTTGTTACACTATTGCTTCTGTTTTATGTTCTGGTTTTTCTGCCCCAAGGCATGTGGGATCCTAGCTCCCCACCCAGGGATCGACCCGCGTCCCCAGCTGCCCCGACTGGAAGGCAAAGTCTCAACCACTGGACCGCCAGGGAAGTCCCCAAAATAAATTGCTTTTAATTAAAGCTTAATTTCCATAGTTTTAAGATACATGTAAAATGGATGTGATTTCTGATAAACAGCTATATTTAAGGGAAAGATGGGAAATATATAGATGATCATTAAAGCAAGAGGAATTAATTTACATGTGAAAAAATGTACACTATTAAATACACAGATGGATTTTCATTCTTATGTGACTGAAAACTTGGATTTACTAGGAGAAATGTAAGGACAAACTCCCTCTACTGGTAATTAGAGAAAGTCCAAACTGAGAGAATGATATGCTTGGAATCATAATATATAGTCAGAAAGGAACCCACTTCCTGTTTGTAAATGAGGACACTGGAACCTGGGGGAAGGTCATATGTTAATAAATGAAGTTTAAGGGGTTGATTCCAGTATTCCAATAATTACTGGAAAATAATTATTTCAAGGAGAAAGAGAAGAATAACAAACTTAAAGGAGATTTTAGTTCTGCCAGCCCCCACCCTGTCCCTTAATTTCGATTGGAAAAGCAGGCTCTTAAGAAGAAATAAGGTTTAAGACTGTCAAAGGTGAGGGGTCAGTTTTCTTTCTCTTGCCTGGTCACAAATACATCAAAGTGCTTTACACCTGGTTACCCCATCCCCTGCCCTGGGATCATATTCTGCCCATCCAAACAAATGCTCTTCTTCATGAAGTTTCTAAGATGGTTTGCACTATCATGCCTTTTCAAGGACGCAGAAAGTCCTAAATCAGACTCCTATTCGGAAAGTCCACCTTATGTATGGTATCTTGAAATCTACCTGGCTACTCTGCTATTACCACTACTATCACTATTAACTATTACTTCTACTTTCAGCATTTATTGAGTACTTCTTATATACCAGACTAAGCGCTTTACATATTTCATCTTCATATTAACACTCTGAGTAGCAGTATTATCAGTTAACAAAAAATTCGGAAGTTATTTGCCCAAAGTCACAGAGCACAGTAAACGGAAGAACAGACATTTAAAATCAGGAGTTATGATTTCGGAGCTTACACTGTGTTACTTGATTTATAATCCTTATTTTGAAAGAAGCAAAAATAACATACATACATAATGTAATGATTCAAACTACACACTGTGAACATCTCTAGTAAATAGTGTAATGAAATACCATTTTCATTTTAAACTTCATAAACATATGCATAACTCACTGGTTCACAACCTCAAGTTACTGCCCAAGTAAAAGACTATTAAAAGATAAGCCTCCTTTGGTGAGATAATCAAGAAGGGTCAGTTTCAAGCGAAACGAAAACATGTTCATCCACTCAAAAACTTGTACATGATGTTCATAGCAGCATTACTTACACACCCAAAAGTCAAAACAGCCCAAACGTCCAACAGCTGATGAGTGGATAAATAAAATGTGGTGTCTCCATACAATGGAATATTATTTGGCAATAAAAAGGAATGAACTACTGGCACAGACTCAAACATGGATGGACCTTGACATTCTTCTGCAAAGTGAATGAAGGCAGTCACAAAAGACCACGTGTGACATAGCTCTACATGAGATGTCCAGAACAGGCAAATCTACAGAGAAAGAAAGCAGACTGCCTAGGGCTAGGGAGAGGGGAGGGATTTGGGGAAGGTGAGGAGTGACTACTGATGCGTAGGGGGTTTCTTTTAGGGTAATTTAAATGTTCTAAAATGGTGCTGGTGGTTGAAAAGCTCTGTGAATATACTGAAAACCACTCAAAGTGTACACTTTGAGTGAACTGTATAGTGCTGTGACCTGAATGTTTGTGTCTCCCCGAATTCATGTTGAAATCCTGACGCCCAATGTGATGGTTTTAGAAGGTGGGGTCTTTGGGAGGTGCTTAGATCATGAAGATGGAGCCCTCATCTATGGCATTAGTGCTCTTATAAAAGAGACCCCACAGAGCTCCCTAGCCCCTTCCACCATGTGAGGACACAGCACGAAGTCTGTCACCTTAGGCCCTCATCCCACCGTGCTGGCACCCTGGCCTCAGACTTCCAGCCTCCAGAACCATAAGAAATCAATCTCTGTCATTCATAAGCCATCCAGGCTGTGGTGTTTGGTTACGGCAGCCTGATACAATGACTACAGGACTACATGACTAAGCCGTATGGTACAAGTTACATCTCAACAGCTGTTAAAGATGTAGTCTCCATAGTCTCTTTAAAAGCTTTGGGTAAGAAGTCTATGGTTTCTATTCAGTCACACTTTAAAGCCATTTTTACTTGAATTTTCCAGCTTCAATCTATTTTTTCTAAAATATTTCACATTCTACATATATTTACCTAAATTACAGCCCAGAATAAAAATAACTATTATAAGGGATAAATGAATTATAAAGATGGCTCAATATTCAAATGAAAAATTAGAAAATGATTGTTTTAAGTACTGGATTCTAAACTTTCTTATAATATCAAAATTTTTGTAATTTAGAACTACTTAAGACAGATAACAGGTTTACTAAGAATAAGAGACATGCTCTGACAAAGAACTGACACCCTTAGCATTTTAGTTTTAATATTAGAAACTACAATAATTTACAGTCTTCCTACAAGGCAGAATAACCATAATTTGTGAATATATTTTTATATCACGTGAGCCCTCAAGACTTCGGAGAAATATTTAAAGCGATATAACGTGAAGATAATTATTAAAATTCCTTAGGTCTTCCAATATATTTTCTGCCAACTTGCCATCTGTACACTTTTTTCCAATTCCTGGGGAATCGCAAATGTAGATGAAGGAGCCTGAGTAAGAGGCCATGCACCAGCCTAGAAGGAGAAAAGTCAAATAGTTAAACATCTCACTTGAAAGTAAATGTTTATAAAATGATTTAAGCAACTAAAGCACCTTTTTCTCCTTCCTCAAAATGTTGATAAAACCCACCAGCATTACTATCAAGGCACGGTTCATTCCAGATCAATATAACATATAACTTCAGAAGCTATAATATTCTGATTGAAAGAAAGGTAATCAGGCATCAATCTATTAATCCTTCGTATCAGAGTATTTGAAATGATTAGTAAATGCTCATAATGAAACACATATTCATACCTGTAGAACATATATTTGAAAACTAATTCCCAAATCTATTACTGTGTCTTGATTTTTGATAAAATTGTTGAACTTATTGTTGAGATCCGCACTGACACTCATATCTGTGTACATCCGATGTAGCTTGCTGGTAAATTCATAACCACAGGCTTGCTGTAAAAGAAAGTTTTAAAAAACATATGACTTAAAAACAAAAATAATAAACCATACTGATTATTAAGAATGTTTTGCTATTGCTAGGTCTATGGTCAAAGGTCCTGCTTGTACACTTACACCAAAGGCCTGTATTATTCATGACCCAAAGCAGCTATTCAAAACCTTTCAAAAATTCTTTTTATTTTAATGCAGATTAAATAAGTGAATGAAAACAAATATTTATGAAACAAATTTCCCTTTAAATCAAGAACTTTTCTATAAATCTGTATATCATTTCAACACTACAAAATGCTCCATTACTAAATGTAATAAGATACCTTATAAGGTTCACAGATAGTATCAAATATACATGAAAGATAACTGGGAATATTTGTTAAAAAGGAGGGTACTGAGGCAGATTTTTAACACCGTCAACTGAGTAATAAAGAAATCTATTTCTTTGAAATTATTCAAAACTCTGTCATCACCAGGTCAGAAAATTTGGATCTCTAATCTTGGGATATAAAAAGCTTTGTTAACATTACCTCTAAAAATTAAAGGGTAAGTTATTTTTGGTATATTTAAAAAGGACAACATATTCAATGTATACCATACAGGAAAATTATCAACTACTGAATAACCCAGGATAAAAAACATTAGCAACTGCTTATCTCATCAGTGTGTAAGCTAAAATGACATAAAAGTGAACTGAAATTCAAATGCACTCCACAAAACTTGTATTTAACGGAATATTTTAGGTGTGTTCATTTATAAGTAATACAAGTCTTTTGTAAAGTTAACACTTTATCTTGTGGATGATTCTATATCAACATATAGAGAGACTTTGTCCTTTAATACAGCATTTGCATATCCCACCATGAGACTACACCACTTTACATTTAACCAGTCAACTGTTGATGAATTATTTCCTGTTATTACTCATATTGCTACAATGAACATCTTTGTGTGCTAGTGGAATAATTTCTAGGACATTATCATATCAAAGGCCTACAGTACCTTTAATTTATTGATCATGGCTTCTTCAGAATCCATAGACATGGATAACCCATGAATTAAACGTTTCGCCAGCATTCTTGCGTAGAACTACATTAAAAAATATTGTAAAAGATTACTTCCTTTCTGATGATTTAAAGTTCAAAAATAAATCAAAGCTGACACATAAAACCTCTCGATTCACAACTTACCTTTTGAAAAACATCCTTATCGTCGATATATTTGAAGACAGTAATAAAGCTCGTGAGCTTGTCCTCTACTTCATTCTCTGTCATCCCCTTGGCTGATTTCTTCAGCAAGTTGTCACAGTACTTAGCGAGCTCAAATAGAAATTGACAGTAACGCTTACAGAGGGCCCTTCTCAAAGCAGGCACAGTGGCAACAACACAAAATAAGATCACAGTCTTTGCCATCCTCAAACTTATGTTTTAAAAATCATGGACATGCACTAAAGAACTTGAAATATATGTCATCAGGGAAATTTTTAAAAAACCATAAACAGTAAAAAATCTAGGACTTCCCTGGTGGCGCAGTGATTAAGAATCCGTCTGCCAATGCAGGGGACACGGGTTTGAGCCCTGGTCCGGGAAGATCCCACATGCGGCTGAGCAACTAAGCCCGTGCGCCACAACTACTGAGCCTGCACTCTAGAGCCCGCGAGCCACAACTAATGAGCCCACGTGCCACAACTACTGAAGCCCGTGCGCTTAGAGCCTGTGCTCTGCAACAAGTGAAACCACTGCAACGAGAAGCCCGCGCACCACAACAAAGAGTAGCCCCCGCTCGCCACAACTGGAGAAAGGCCATGCACAGCAACAAAGACCCAACGCAGCCAAAAATAAATAAATAAATAATAAAATAAATTTATAAAAAAAAAATCTAATCAACACTGAATGATCAATACAGCAATGATATAAGTAATTAAGTTTAGATGGAACACCTAGGTGAGTTTTGAGCAGTTCTGTCATTTCTGACATTACATAAGTACTTTTTAAAAATCTCACAACAACCTTGTAAGCAAGTTTCCTTTAAAGGTTATCAAACATTTTTCATCAAATTCCCTTTAGATCTCAGATAAAATAAAATCTCCATGAAAAGTAATGCAAATTATTTTAAAGCAGTCATACTTTCAAACCCAAACATTGTAAAATGGAATATTTTCTCCTTCAATTATTTAAGAAAAGGCTACAGAGATGACCTATTGCATTCCTTAAATAAAAGCCAAATGATATACAGTGTTGACACGTTTTTATTTTTAATAATTAATTTCAACTACCTTTTAAAAAAATGCTACAAAAACAAATTAATTTGACATTCACCTCAGTTTGCATTTTCTAATGCTGACTTTTCGTATGTTTACATTTATGCAACCATCAAACTTACCAACTCAGGTGCTTTGCAAACAGACTTGGGTTCTCTGTAATTTACAACTGATGTAAGGGCCTATATAGAAGACAGACCAGGAATTAGCCACCATTAATAGGGTAAAAACACAGCTGGCTCAATATATGCTATAATCTGTACGTCCAAAAATTACTACCCTACATAAAACATGGCATTTTGGGGGTAGTTTGTTAATACTGTTGTCATATCTAACAAAGGGTAAACTCCTCTCGCTGTGTCCCTCATGGTAATTATATAATGATTATATATAATCCTGTTCCTACTGAAAGATACTCTTTATAACTCATTACTGGTATTTGAACACACATAAAAATAAAGCTATATTTTTAAAAATCTTACAACAACCATGTAGGCAAATTTAAATTCAAAAATTTGTAAAATATAATATTTACTTTTCTTTCAAATATTATTCATTATAGCCTAAGTATTATATTCAAAGGAAAAATGAGCACTAAAGAATATTAAAATTATACATGTATTTTTCAGAACATACTAGTGTATTAACAAGTCTCCTTTTATAGCATAATCATGGGAAATTCAATTCCCATATAATTCAAGCATTCAATTCAATCATTCAATTACTCACTTAAAAGTTACGTTACACACTTCTATTTTGACTTTCACTATGAAATTGGTTGGTTAAGGTCAATCTCCATCTCCAGATTAGAAATCTCACAATTAGAAGCCCTAATTCTGAAACTACCTTAAAGAATAATGATTAAATGAAGAAAATTATATATAGATAAGGATATATGTATTAAAAAGTTACCTTATCCAACGCACTCATAAAGTGCTGATCACCATTCAAAACAGTGTTGATAAGTTGAACAAATTTACCATGTACTTCCAGAACTGACTCCACAAATAGTGTTGGCATCTAAAAATATGAAATACAAAGTATAAAACCACATTTTAAGAAGTTCAAGGGTATAATTTGGCTTAGTGAAGAGTTGTTTAAGAGTAAAGTTTTCCCTAAGCAAATAATGTTACACACGACACACACCCTCAAAAAATGTTTTTAGCTAGGACGGTCTTAAAAATCTAAAACTTTGATGTTGAAATTAGCTGTCATTCAACACTGGAAATGCAGGACTGTAGTTCCTCTGCCAGAAGAACGCATGGAAAAAACACTTCTCTCTGGTGCTGGAATTCTGTATCTTAAGTGTAACAAGATACAATCTCAGAACTACCAGGCCTATCACTTTCATAGAGGATTATGTAAATAAAAACGGCCTTCAAAGCCACTGAAGGCTGAAAGAGAGAGGAGAAGTTAAAAAGCCATTATCTGTGAAAATTGAGACCCCTAGAGTTGGGCAGTACAGTTCCCCACATCTCAGAGAGAAGAAATACCTAGTAGTGCAAAAGTGAGTTTTCATTCTTAGTGGAGATAACTATGAAGTTAGACCTAAGACTTCTAAGTCAGCTAAAATTATCTGAGTCTCCTACAAACGCATTCTCTTGTATTTGCATCTCCTAGGCCTTGACACCAAACTTTATCTCTCTATGCCCAATGTCATTCCACACCCTGAATCTGTAAAACTAATATAAACTAAGAAACCTAATAAATAATACAGGCTATTAGATCTAAGCAATATAAATTAATAGTTTTACAAAAAATGGGAAAGTTTATAACTAAACAGGACATAACATCTAAGAATTATCTGCCAAAGACAAATAAATCTACAACCAAGGAGATCAGCATTTAATAAATGCTCCTGAACAATGAGGTCTACACACAGATCACTGCATTACAGGAGGAGCAAACAGCTCTACATGGGAAAGAGAAGTGACATGTGATGTCATGTCTATCTTATTTGTCAACCATCACTAGTATAAACAAAGAAGGTGGTCCAACAAAATTTGACAATAGGAGCACACTTTGATAGGAGACACCTTATTGTAAACAGTAATTTAAATGGCAGGGAACTCTTGAGAAAAGATGGGGATTAGGGATATGAAGGTCACTGCTGGGTATTTTGGGTAGGAAGCATATATTTAGGGAAGATAGTTCTAATCCAAATTTGCTTCCCGGGCTATCAAATCCAGGGCATGTAAAAGGAAATCAAATTGTAAGTTGTCTATATTATCACTGATTGATACCATTACCACTACAACTAACTAAACATTAATGCCAGTTACACAGAAACAAGACTATTTAGAAACAGCAAACAGGGACTTCCATGGCGGCGCAGTGGTTAAGAATCTGCCTGCTAATGCAGGGGACATGGGTTCGAGCCCTGGTCCAGGAATATCCCACATGCCGCGGAGCAACTAAGCCCGTGAGCCACAACTACTGAGCCTGCGCTCTAGAGCCCGTGAGCCACAACTACTGAGCCCATGCGCTGCAACTACTGAAGCCCATACGCCTAGAGCCCGTGTTCTGCAACAAGAGAAGCCACCGCAATGAGAAGCCGGCGCACCGCAACAAAGAGTAGCCCCCGCTCACCACAACTAGAGAAAGCCCGCACGCAGCAGTGAAGACCCAACGCAGCCAAAAATTAATTATTAATTAAAAAAAAAAGAAACAGCAAACATACTTTTCTGTGAGAAATTAACAATTGCTAAACGAACACGACAGTGTGTAGGAAGAAGTTTATCTTATTCATTGATTTTCTAATAATCGATAATTCCAAAATGTGTCCAACAACTTCTAGGTTTGAACATTTTAATAAAGACGTTTCATTTATTGACATGGTAGGACTTTTCTTTCATGCTTTTAAACAGTAAAGTCAAAAGAAAAACTCCATGATAATCTGATTTAAGAAAAATTTTCCAGTTCCTTATGTAACTCACATTTTCCTGAGTAAGATTACTGGTTGCTCTAAGGCCCTCATCATGGATATGATTTTGCAGCTCCTGAATCATATGAGGTAAACCAGTGGACACAGCACGGAGTAAGACATACATATTTGCCATGTCTGAGGGGAAAAAGAAATTTATTATTAAATTTCCAAATAGTTTAAAAATGTTTTTAATATAATAGGTAATATATGGTTCCAAATGCAGAATTACAGAAGAGTTTGCAGAGCCAGATCCCACACCTTTCTCCCAATCACCCCATCCTCTTCCCCTGGGAAAGCAATGTTGTGGTTGTTTAGTATCTTCTCAAAGCTGTTTCCTACCCATTCAAGCAAATACACTATTCTTCCCTCTGCCCCTTTTTATACAAATAGTGTAGCGTATTTCATGTACTATAAACAACATCTTGACTTAGAGATCTTTTTACATCAGTACACAAAGCATTTCCTCATATTTTACAACTGCTTAGCACTCCATTTTATGGCTACATTACAACAATTACTTAACAATTGATGGGAATTTGGTTGTTTCCAATCTCTTGATATTACAATGTTACAATTAATAATCCTGCATATGGGCAAGAATATATGCAGTATAAATCCCTAGAAGTGGGACTGCCATGCAAAGCTTAGTCTTGTAGAAGGACCTTCTAGACAGAGCTCCCAGTGGCCAGGAGCTCCCTTGCCAACAAATGTTTTGATCTTTGCACTGAGAGGTGGAAAATGATATCTCAGTGTAGTGGTTTTTATTTTAAACTTTTTACTGAAGTATAACACACATACAGAAAAATGTACAAACCATAAGTGTATATCTCAATGAATTATCATGAGTGAACCCCCCTCCCAAAGTTATCACCACCCACAGTAAGAAACAGACATGACCTCCACTCAGAAGTCCCCTTCATACCTCTTCCCAATCACTACCCCTCCTGTTCTTCTGCAACGGTAATCACTGTCGTGACAGATTAGTTACTTACTAAACCAAACCAAACCACAGGTTCGGTTTGCCTGTTTTGAACCATTTATACAAATGAAATCATACAATTCTTTCATGTTTGGTTTCTTTGGTTCAACATGTTCATAAGGTTCACCTGTGTTGTATGCAGCTATAACATGTTCCTTTTCACTCTCCTATAATATTTCATTGTGTGAATATGCGGTACTTTAATTCATTCTGCTGTTACTGGACATTTGAGCTGTTTCCAGTTTGGAGCTATTACAAACAATGCTGCTGTGAGCATGCTTGTGCATGTCTTTTTGTGCATGTGTGCATGCATTTTGGGTGGGGGGGTTGAACACCTATGAGAGCAACAGCTGGACCGTAAGAGATGTGTTTGTTCAGCATTAGCAGTCACTCACTGGCAGTGTTTCAAGGTGGTTGCGTTGATTTATACTCTAGGTCCAACGTATAACAGGTTCCTGTTACTCTACACACTTTCACACACTTATTATTTTCAGTCTTTTTCATTTTATATCAAAATGTGATTAAGTACTGATACCTTAGTTTGGTTTTAATTTGCATTCCTCTGTTTTAGTGAGATTGAGAGCCTTTTTATATATTTATTGGCCATTTGGATATCCTCTATTCTGCAGTGCCTGTTCAAACTTCTTGACTATTTTATATTTTGGACATAAACCTTTTTCAGGGATTGCAAATATATAACCCTATGACTGCTCTTTTTTTTTCTTTTTGAGGTATAATTGACATATATTAGTTTCAGGTTTATAACATAATGATATTGGTATATATTGCAGACTGATCACCACAATCAGTCAAGTTAACATCTGTCACCATACATATTTACAACTTTTTTCTTGTGATGAGAATTTTTAAATTTTTATTCTACTTTTTAATTAATTTTTATTGGAGTATGGTTGCTTTACAATGTTGTGTTAGCTTCCACTGCACAAGAAAATGAATCAGCCATACACATACAGATATCCCCTCCCTTTTGGACTTCCCTCCCATTTAGGTTACCACAGTGCATTAGGTAGAGTTCCCTGTGCTATACAGTATGTTCTCATTAATTGTCTATTTTATACATAGTATCAATAATGTATATGTGTCAATCCCAGTCTCCCAATTCCTCCCACCACACCCCTTTCTCCCTTGGTATCCATACCTCTGTGCCTCTATTTCTGCTTTGTAAATAAAATCATCTATACCATTTTTCTAGATTACACATATAAGTGTCATTATACGATATCTGCGAGAACTTTTAAAATCTACTCTTAGCAACTTTCAAATATGCAACATGGTATTATTACCTATAGTCATCATGCTATACATTATTACATCCCCATGACTTATTTTTTTAATAACTAGAAGTTATTAAACCTTTTGACTCCCTTCACCCATCCCCCCTGACTTTGGCAACCACCAAGCTCTTCTCCGTATCCATGAGTTCGTGTGTTTTGTTTTTTAGATTCCATGTATAAGTGAGATCACATGATATTTGTCTTTCTCTGTCTGACTTATTTCACTTAGCACAATGCTCTCGAGGTCGATCCATGTTGTTGCAAAATAGCAGATTTCATTTTTTTTTAAATGGCTGATATTTCTCTGTGTGTGTGTGTGTGTTTATTTTCATCCATTCACCTATCAATGGACACTTAGGTTGTTTCCTTATCTTGGTTATTGTAAATAATGCTGCAATGAACATATATGAACAGGGTTTATATATTTTTTGGGGTTAGTGTTTTTGTTTTCTTTGGATAAATGCCCGGAAGTAGAATTGCGAGATCACATGATAGTTTTATTTTTAATTTTTATCCCACCAACTGTACACGATGGTTCCCTTTTCTTCACATCCTCGTCAACATTTGTTATTTCTAGTCTTTTTGATAACAGCCATGCTAACAGGTGTGAGGTGGTATCTCACCGAGGTTTGGATTTGCATTTCCCTGATGATTAATAATGTTGAGCACCTTTTCATGTACCTGCTGGTCATCTGTAAGTCTTCTTTAGAAAAATGTCTGTTCAGAGCTTCTCATTTTTTAATCAGTCTTTTTGCTATTGAGTTGTATGAGTCTTTTATATATTTTGGATATTAACCCCTTATCAGATAAATGATTTGCAAATATTTTCTCCCATTCAGTAGGTCACCTTTTCATTTTGCTGATGGTTTCTTTCGCTGTGCAGAAGCTTTTTAGTTTGATGGAGTCCCACTTGTTTATTTTTGCTTTTGTTGCCTTTGCTTTTGGTGTCAGGTTCAAAAAATCATCACCAAGACGGATGTCAAGGAGTTTATCGCCTTTTTTTCTAGGAGTTTTATGGCTTCAGGTCTTAGGTTCAAGTGTTTAATTCATTTTGAGTTAATTTTTATGTATGATGTAAGACAGTGGTCGAGTTTCATTCTTTTGCATGTGGCTGTCCAGTTTTTTCAAAAACATTCATTAACATGATTCATTAATCATTGTCCTTTCCCCATTGTGTATTCTTGGCTCCTTTGTCCTATGACTGTCATTGTGATGCTATTTTGATGATTCAATGGTCTTAACGGTTTTTTAATGATCCAAAGTTTTTAATGATAAAGTAGTCAACTTGATCAATCTTTCCTTGTGGTTAGTGCTTTCTGTGTCTTATTTAAAATATTCTTCTCTACCTCCAAGGTCATGAAGTTATTCTCCTATATTATCTTCTGGAAGTGTTACTGCTTTACACTGAGATCAAAAGCCCAAAATGAATTGATTGAATTTGTATATGGTGTTTGAGGTAGAGATCAAATTTCGTTTTTTTCCCACATGGATATCCAACGGACCTGGCGCTGTGTGTTCAAAACACTATCCTTCACCCACTGCTCTGCAGGACTGCCTTAGTCTTAAATGAAGTATCTACATATGCATAGGTTATTTCTCGGCTTTTTATTTTATTCCATTGGTCTCTTTGCTTATCCTTGCACCAACGCCTCATATTCCTAATTACTGTGGTTTTTACAAGTCATGTTATCCCGCAAAGTTTTCGCATCATGCTCTTCAAAATTGTCTTGAAGAGTAAGTATAACTTTCAGAGTTTCAGAGTTTAAAAAAAAATCTTGGGTTTTGAGAAGATTGCCCTGGATCTATAAATCAATGTTGCTTTCAACAATGTTTAGTTTTCTGTGTAGGTCTGACACATATCTTGTTACATTTATTCCCTGCTATTTAAAAATCCTTATTGCTTTTTTCTAAAAAATTCCATTTTATTCACTGCTTATTGTTAACATTTCATTGTATTTTCATTTTGTATTTCCCCTATTTTGAGTGAGACTGAGCATCTTCATATATTTAAAATCTATTTATATTTCCTTTTCATGTTCTTTGTCTTTTCTCCTCTTATTTACTAGAAACTCTTAATGTATTCAGGAAATTAGCACCTGTGATTTTTAAAAATGTGGAAACACATTTTCCCAGTTTTTCTTTTGACTTTAGAATACAGTTTGAAAATATACTTTTCCAAAACAATCTTTTAAAATAGATTATTAATATCTGTAAAAAGGCATATCGAATATTTTAGAGACTATTACTTAAATATGTTTGAAGTCTAAGGTAGCTGGAAGATGATGTAAAAAGTGGGTTTATAATTTAATTTCTATTCACATTGATGTTTGGTATCACTTACCATTTTTTTTCTCTTGTCGGATGATATTATGACATTCTGCATGTAAGAACTGTAAGTGGTCTGCTACCATTCGTTGCTGACATTCATGAATTACTTTAGTATATGAACTTGGATGTAAGTATTTTCGACATCGAATTTCTTCATCTTTTAATCTACCTAGAACCTTTAGAAATATATTCTTACAGTCAGAAACTACTATGAGAAAACACCTGTAATATCAATAAGTAACTTACAGGGCAAAGTAACTTACAAATAAGAATTATATGACTAATTTAAACTCACATTCCATAAGTCATTTCAAAATTTTATTAAGCTACTAGATGTCACATACATTTCAGCACTGTCTTATGAATAGCATGGTCTTATGAAAAGTTAAATGGTCTGCATTTTGTCCTCATTTATTGACCCCAATCATCCTACATATAGACAACCTATATGCAATAGGAAACATGGGTAAAGATCATTAAAAAACAGAATAGGTGGTCACTTCATGAACATTTAACTCTCAAACTAAAAAGTAATTTACATCAACTGGATCATGTAGATTAAGCTAATTACTTTATGTTGATTCATCTTACAAACATAAACAGTATGTACATGATAGTAAACTATCACATTAAAGATTCCATTACATTTTTTTAAAGTAAAAAAAATTTAGTCATAGTCAAATATTTCAATCAAGACCTTTATTAAAGCTTATCCTATAAAAAAGCACTGAGGTACAAACAATACACTGGTTAACATCAACAAGAACCAGATAATAAAGATAATAGCCAGAGAATCTGGCTAATTTCTACCTCAGAAGAAAAACAGACCTAGCCATGTTTAGTATATAAACATGACTTTAACCTGCTTATGGATTAACTAAATAAAAAACGAAAACGAATTAGAATGTGGGTCTAAGGGAGGATGAGAAAAGGAAAAAAATAAAATAATGAAAACGGGGGGCAGTGTGCATATCAATAAAAAGTAGATTAAGTTTGGAGTGCCTCAATGCAGGGCTTCAAATAAACCACCTGTAGCTGGCAGAAAAAGCCAGAACTAGAGGAAAGATACAGAAAGGGAAGTAGGAAGGCCACATGAATTGTCTGTTAATTAAATGACCTATTCTTATAAATGTTATTTTCCAAACATAATCTCCAGTGGCCTTCCTTTTAATAGTTTGAGATCTAGTTTACATATCATATGATTCACCCATTTAAAGTATACAATTCAGTGGTTTTTGGTATATTACATTATTAGTTTTTTAAAATTGTGGTAAAATATATGTAACATAAAATTTGTCATTTTAACCATTTCTAAGTGTACAATTCAGTAGCATTAATTACATTCACAATGTTGTGCAACTGTCTATTTCCAAAACTTTTTCATTACACCAAACAGAAACTGTGTAACCACTAAGCTATAACTCCCTATCCTCCCCTCCCAATAACTTCTAATCTATAATACTTTCTGTCTCTATGACTTTGTCTATTCTAGATATTTTATATAAGTGGACCCATACGATGTTTGTCCTTTTGTGTCTGGCTTATTTCACTCAACATAATATTCTCAAAGTTAATCCATGTTGTAGCGTGTGTCAGAACTTTATTCCTTTTTAAGGCTGAATGACATTCCATTGTATGTATACACATTTTGCCTGTCTTTTCAACTCCTGAAAGGCATTTGGGTTGTTTCCATTGTTTGCCAACAGCCTGTTTTTGAGAGCCAGATATAACGATGAGAGTATGTACCCCTGATATTCTGTGTGCACTTCTCAGGATTGGATCTAGAATCTTTAACAAGAGTCTAAGATGTAAAAAGGGCTAAGTGCTAAGACCCACTGACTTAGTGTAGCCTGCACTTAACGGAGGAAAATATCCTAGATAACTTCCTCAAGATCCCAGAGCTAAAGAGTGACAAAGCATGAAAAGAATTAAACAACTCAGACTTCTGGACCTGGGCTCTGTGGAATATGCACCACTGTATCATATCAGTAAGTACTGATATTTCCTGACCTATGGCCTATGGAAGCCTCACTACAGCTATTCCACTTGAAACATTTTACCTTCTTTTTAATATTTATTTATTTATTTATTTATTTAATTTATTTATTTGGTTGCACTGGGTCGTAGTCGCGGCAGGTGGGCTCCTTAGTTGCAGCATGCGAACTCTTAGTTGCAGCATGCATGTGGGATCTAGTTCCCCGACCAGGGATCGAACCCAGGCCCCCTACATTGGGAGTGTGGAGTCTTAACCACTGCGCCACCAGGGAAGTCCCCATTTTACCTTTCTTAAAGGTAAACAAACTAACAAAAATCATCTGATAATAAAATGCTTGAAATCCAACACTGCCGATGAAAAAACCTAGTTAAAATTTCTAACATATCTTATCTGATGACTGAATTTATAATCTCACTATTCTTTCACTGAGAAAATATACATGGAATTATAAATATGGTTATCAATGTGTTGGTTTAATGAGTAAAATTTCTCGTGGAGGTTTTTCTCAGCCTTCCACAAACTTAACAGACCAAAAAGACCCAGTATCTAGAATTATTATATATTTACTATTTTTTTCCTTCCATTTTAGAGGAAGATAAAAACCCCAACCCCTAGCTTTTGTACTTATCCTATTCCCTTATCTACTAAGCACAAAATAATAGTTTATTTTGCCAAGAATATGAATATATATTAATTTTAAAGACAAGCAAATCCAGCAATCAGGATTTATCAGAAATCATCAACCACAATGAAAACTGGAATAGCACCTTTTCTATGGAAAATGCCATAGCAGGAACAATGATTTATAAATAGGTGTTGTACATTAACTATAACTCAGTGTAATGATCAAAAAAACAGAACTTTTTCCACCAAAAAAATATATTAACTAAGATAACTAATATTAAATAAAACCAGGCCTGATATATACTAGATGATGTAGTTAACATAATGTTTTCTTACCTTTTCCATATACTGTGAGCAGTTTGATTCTTGTAATAAATTTGAAGCTTCTTGTTTGTAATACTCTCCTGTTTCAGTCAGGAAGGGAGACTCAAAGATTTCCTGATAAAACTAAATAAATCAATTAAATCATATTTAAAAAATTAGAACAGGCAACTTAAGAAATTAAAGGTCTAATTATTTATGTTTTTAAAGGAGGCTTTTTACCTTTAAGGGGAATTTTTTCTTATACTGTTCAACATGAACAAAGGAGTTAATAACCCCATGGATTACTTTCTGGTTTGGGTCTTCTCCACCACGATCACTAAAACAAGGTATAACACAAAACATTCTTGAGAATACAAATATCTATGGAAATATACCAAAGTATGCCACAATATGGCTGCTTATTCTATTGGTCTAATCACATTATGTATAAAGCATTTTAAAGGTCAATGCACATGATGCTTAAAAATGATTTTTCATATTGCAGCTGAATTAATATTTATGATAGTTTATGTACACATTAGATGTCATTTCAATAAACAACAGAAAAGCTTAATTGTAAAATTAAAGATACTATGTTGACACTAAGATGATACTTCTTCAATTTTAATAGAGTAGCTATGAGCCCATCAATTCAAGACTTTAAATACCAGTGGTTAAGAATATTTGAATTTCACTCACCACAAACTCTACTACTAGAGGATGTGGTCTGAGAATGCAGTCTTTGAACCATCACAAGTATGCCTACAGTAATCTGATGAGACTCATTCCTCAAAGGTACACTCTAATACAATGTATCGCTCATTGAAATGACTAATAACTGTTGTTCTCTCTCTAAGAGGTCTGCTAGAGCCACTGAGTTGCTTTCATTTAAGCACAAAGGTATTTCTCTACTTAGAAATTTAGTGAGATATGTTTTAATATTTCTATATTCTATTACAGTTACAAAGGGATCTAAAATCATCTCAATTATTCATGTGACATTTTGATAAGTTCCTACTTAGTCAAGGGTACTACTGTGATGCAAGTTTTAATCACAATAAGAAATATAGGTGAATTTTGGCTTTTATAATTACAGAAATAGGAAAATGAAATAGGAAAAAAATAAGAGTGGGCCTAAAGCCACAGTAAAACGGTCTGGCTCTATGTTGGAAGTTTCTGACTCCAGTACTAATGCTCAAATCAAACCATTATACAGTCAAAGGTTTACCTTTCCATGGTAATCTTCCACCTCACTTTAAAAGTTTTTTTCTTTGAAGTAATAATTATTTTACAAAGAAAGCAACAGAAAAATATATTATCATCATTTCCTAGTAAAATCTTCTGGTTTTCATACTGGGATATAAAGATTTTCTAACATTTAAGAAAAGTATTGTGGCAATTACCTTTATATATCAGTGTCCCTCCCTGCCTCTGCCTCCCTCTAATCCTCTTTCTGTCTCCCATTAGTTATCTGGATATTCTGGGAGAAGTTTGTTGTGCTTGAATTAATATGGCTACAGTCCTTCTGACAGTCACAGAAATGTAGTTACAAAGTCTACATTTTGATATAAGAACTAATAAGAACGATGAGTTCATACAAGGTGACACAGGGTGAGCTCCTTTCCTCTGCTGACCTTCCCTCTTAAGCCCAAATTAAATCTGCTGAAATAATGATATAACCTATTCCATTGATTTGGAGCACATCACTTTTTGCCTTTTAACTTTGTCTGGGACCAAATGAAAATCAGTCAAAAGTGAGAAATATCTAAATATTTGGAAAATCAGGTTACCTAAAATTATTTTCATGACCAAATCCTACTGTCCCTGCTCAGCACCAGGAAAACGTCCACTGCTGCTATTCTCAGCACTCCTGCCATTTGTTTCTGACCCCAAAAGGCCCAGAGAAGCTGGAATCAGGTAAGGTAGTGCCTAGAAAGAACATCGACATTCCTACTGCTTAATAACTAAATTGTCCTCTCCTGTAAGAAGAACATCTGAACTCAGAAACTCTTAGGCATAATTATTCAATTCACCATACACTTTGATAACTGCACAAAAGGTACTATAGAAAATCAGTGTAATTTATTTCTATTAGGCTGACAGATAATGAAAATAAACTGAAATGATGCTAAGTTAGTACTATATAAAAGCAATGACTAAGCTGGTTATCTGAATAAGCTCTGGTCTCACCTAAGAACAGTGATCCCAAGAGACGAGCTTTGAGAAAAGAATATGAAGAATTTTTAGAATATGGCTCATTATTTGATCTTGACAGAACTAAGTGGAAAATGCCTACAACAATCATAATGAAATCACTCAGCTGGGAGGATGGGAACGAATAGGAACAGTTTATTGTAGCCCCTAAGACCAGGATTTTGGAGTCAGACTACCTAGGTTCAAGTTCTGGCTGCAGAATATGTCACCTTGTGCAGGTGCTTATTAACCTTTAGTACTCAGAGATGTCCCCTTCTGTAAAGTGGGGGTAAGAAATGTACCTACTCTCACGAGGATATGGTAAAGATTATGCATAATCCAAGAAAGTATGTAGCACACTGCCTGGTACATGAGTAAACCATCAATAAGCTAGTATTTTAAGTACAGATAGGCGCAAAATGGAAGCATCTTCAATAAATTAGAGAGGAGAAGAAAGCTAAGAGACCAAAAAAAGCACTAACTGTGATTTTAAAACCAAGGCATTTTAGAGGGCAGACCAGGTTTGTGATGGTCATTAAAAGTTAGGCTGGAACTCTCAAAAGTCCTGATTCTGATATGTGACAATGGGCAAATTAATCTCTTGGTGAAACTCCCATTCACCCCCTATGATTAAAAGGAGAATATGGTTCCAACAAATTAAACACAGCCTCCTGCTCTCACTCCAAATCTGAGAAGTGACAGGAAGGATACTTTTTAACGCTCCATTGTTGGCTGTAGCCCTTGGACCTGTAGAAATTGAAAAAACAGAATGAAGACTAGATAGCACAGAAAAACAAAATTACGGACCAAAATGCACAAGAGAAAGAACCGCTAAAAGGAGGGGGTGGAAGATAGTGAAGGAGGACGGGCAAGAAGTGGTGTTACTGAAAGCGGGTTGGCACAAAACCAGCGAGGTCATCAGCAGACTAGCTGCCCTGCGTATCCCTGCAGGAGCAGTGAGTGTGGTGCTACGAGGAAGGGAAGCACCTGCGCCCAGACTGCGCCCAGACTGCGCCAGACTGCGCCCAGACTGCGCCAGACTGCGCCCAGACTGCAGCCAGACTGCACCCTGACTGCTCCCAGACTGCACCCAGACTGCACCCAGACTGCGCCAGACTGCGCCAGACTGCACCCAGACTGCACCCAGACTGCACCCAGACTGAGCCAGACAGCTCCTGACTGCGCCAAACTGCCCCCAGACTGCGCCAGACTGCTCCAGACTGCGCCAGACTGCCCCCAGGCTGTGCCAGACTGCTCCAGACTGCGCCCAGACTGCGCCAGACTGCTCCAGACTGCTCCAGACTGCACCCTGACTGCTGCAGACTGTGCCCAGACTACGCCAGACTGCGCCAGACTGCACCCTGACTGCTTCCAGACTGCACCCAGACTGCACCCAGACTGCGCCAGACTGCACCCAGACTGCACCCAGACTGAGCCAGACAGCTCCTGACTGCGCCAAACTGCCCCCAGACTGCGCCAGACTGCTCCAGACTGCGCCAGACTGCCCCCAGGCTGTGCCAGACTGCTCCAGACTGCGCCAGACTGCCCCCAGGCTGTGCCAGACTGCTCCAGACTGCGCCCAGACTGCGCCAGACTGCTCCAGACTGCACCCAGGCTGCACCCAGACTGCCCCAGACTGCTCCAGACTGCACCCAGGCTGCACCCAGACTGCACCCAGACTGCGCCAGACTGTGCCCAGATTGCTTGACCCCAACCCCAGAGCACCTCAGGAGGCACTGGGAAATCAAGGAAACAGTTCACCTTCAGACTGGCAAGACTTGATGAGTAGTAGAGAAACGGGTTCCCGTACTCTGCCTTTGGAAGAACAGGTACTTTACAGAGGGCAACATTAATTCTAAATGCACATACTCTATGGCGCCAAACATCTGCACCTGTGCATGACAGAACCAAGAGTTGTAGTAATGGAAAAACTGGAAACAACCTAATAGACATTACTAGGAGAAGAGTTTAAAAACTGAGGTAGAGCCATACCAAATATTCTATAGAGTTTAGGAAGAATGAGGAAGATCTCTATGTACAAACATAGAAAAATTATCAAGATATAAAATTGAATTTTAAAAGAAGTACGTCATAAATGATTTTCAGAAGTTAGAAAAAAAGAAAACTTTCTATACTTAAAAAAAGAAAAAACAATATTCTGTATTGTATTCTGTATCATATTTATTTCTCTACATAGATATAAAAATTCACAGGAAAAGGTGTGAAAAGACAGCTAACCAGATGATCACAGGGATTACCTCTGTAGAGAGGAAGATTGAGGAAAGGATCTGGAACACTCAAAGTTTTTCAAGAATGCATTTACATATCATTTGTGTATTTGGAACTAAGTTTTTCACTGAGTAGCTGGTACCAGGTCTGGGGAAGAAAATGTACAAGATAAGCCTGGAAATATCCTGACATACTACTAGATAGCAAGAAAGTTATCAATGATGACTAGGGTCACTTCAAAAAGACTCTGGCACCAACTAACCAAAGAGAGGCTATTTAAACTTTAATAAAGTTAGACAATAAATAGGAACAAATCAAATATATTTAAGTCTATAAGTTTCATCACGGTATGTTGAAAAAAAAAAGCTAATTGGCCACTTTTTGAACATGACAGCAAACCAACTCATTATCCTGACAACTGGGTAAAGAAAAGAAAAGAAACAAGAAGTTATTTCGCCTTTCCTATATGATAACCAAATAGTTTAGATAAGGGTAAGAATATTTTTGTAAAATGTTTCAAGTTAAAAAATGAAAACCGAATGACAGAATTAAAGTGGTATTGTTTTACAAACCCCAATATACTAAAAGATGTCAGCATTTAGCATCAGTGGCTGCTTACATCAAAAAAAGAGTGAAAAATCAGAAATTACCAAAGAATAAAATATCTGTGGTTTTGCCTGCAAGAACCAACCTGAGTCTGAGTAAAACACTGAACTGCCAATTTACAGGAAACAGAGGACAAAGAAACACGTATAAATGGCCCTCATGCATGCAATCAGCAAAATCCAGACGGTGGTAAAGTCTAAAGATCAAATGGCCAGGATTCATGAACAAATAAGTTAAAGGTAAAAAAAAAAAAAAAGGATGGAGGAGAAACCTATTGATTAAAAGATTTAAAAGATGTATGAAGGTTTTTTTTTAGGATAGACAAGACTAAACTACAGAGTCTAGGAAGGCACACATGGGTGAAAAAACCATAAGGAAATAGAAGAAAGTGATTGCCTCAAAAGTTGGGTAGTGGTTACTATGGGAGAAAGGGAGGGGATGGGACACACACAAGGGTCTCAGGGGAGGCTGGCCTGGTTCTAGTCCTTAACCTGTGTAGCAGTAACAAGCACATTCACCTTATAATAATTCATTAAGCTGTACATTTGTGTTGTATGGCCTCCTGTATCTATATTTAATTTTACACGCACACAGCAAAATACCTAAAAGTCCAAAAGAAAACTGTTATAACAATATTAATATGTGACAGAATATGGAAAAAGAGCACAAGATAAAGTTACTACATAACAATAAAAACAATTAACCATGAACAGAATAATCCTGATATTTAACTAACAACAGAGCCTCAAAATTCATAAAACAAAAACTAACAACTGCACGGATGAAAATCCATAAATCTAAAATGAGCTGGGATGGGCTTCCCTGGTGGCGCAGTGGTTGAGAATCTGCCTGCCAATGCAGGGGACACGGGTTCGAGCCCTGGTCGGGGAGGATCCCACATGCCGCGGAGCAACTGGGCCCGTGCGCCACAACTACTGAGCCTGCGCATCTGGAGCCTGTGCTCCCAACAAGAGAGGCCACGACAGTGAGAGGCCCGCGCACCACGATGAGGAGTGGCCCCCAATTGCCACAACTAGAGAAAGCCCTCGCACATAAATGAAGACCCAACACAGCCAAAAATAAATATAAAAAAATTTTTAAATAAATAAATAAATTTTAAAAAATGCAATAAAATTAAAAAAAAATAAAATAAAATAAAATGAGCTGGGAAATTTAAAACATCTCTCAGAAACTGAGATACAAAAGAATAAAAACTACTACATTAAATTTTATTTTTATCCAAGATATTTTTCCTCAATGAAATCTATAATTTCTTAACAGTTGAGAAATAGAATAACAAACATATGAACATGCCAGAGAAAACACAAATCAGCCATAGCAGCCTATGTTATAAATTCTCCTAATTCAAAGGGGAAGAAAGAATTTTATTTAAAGTTTTAAAGTTTTTTTTTTTTAAACATCTTTATTGAAGTATAATTGCTTTACAATGGTGTGTTAGTTTCTGCTTTATAACAAAGTGAATCAGTTATACATATCCATATGTTCCCATATCTCTTCCCTCTTGCTAAAGTTTTTATTTTGGGGTTTCCCTGGTGGCACAATGGTTGAGAATCCACCTGCCAATGCAGGGGACATGGGTTCCAGCCCTGGTCGGGGAAAATCCCTCAGGCCGCGGAGCAACTAAGCCCGTGCGCCACAACTACTGAGCCCACGCACCACAACTACTGAAGCCCGCACGCCTAGAGCCTGTGCTCCGCAATAAGAGAAGCCACTGCAATGAGAAGCTCGCCCACCGTAACGAAGAGTAGACCCCATTCGCTGCAACTAGAGAGAAAGCCCGCGCACAGCAACTAAGATCCAACACAGACAAAAATAAATAAATAAAATATATATTTTTAAAAATTTTTAAAATTAAAAAATTAAAGTTTCTATTTTTGTTCAAAGACTACTTGACACTAGAAAGTTAACTGCAGAGCTACTGGAAAAAAGGAAAGCAATTCTGAATCCATTTAGCATTAAAAAGTCTGTGTTTTTAACAGTATCTTTAAGCATCTAAGCAATTCCTTTTACCTGCATTTAAAAATGTATCTACTTTCTTCTCTCTAATTTCATATTCTTACACTGTAACATTGAGATCCACAAAGTTACAGCATTTTATTTATTAAAATTAAAAACAATGTTAGGTTGTTACTATGCTGAAAGTCCCAATTGGCAATTCTATTTTATTATAAAAGACAAGTTATTATATGAATAGAATTACTTTTATCTTTCCTTAGTGAAGCAGACACTGTGAAAACATGCAGATACACAACCTATGATTACATCACTTGTTTCTTTCTTCCCAATATAGGAGGAGCACTTTTACTTTTGGATTATCAATTAAATTTTATGTGTACAGATTTCATGATATCATGAAAAAAAAATTGAACAATTGTTTCATTGACTTTCTTAAGCAAACAAAAAAATTCTGCAACCTACATTCCACTTTTAAATCTAGTACTTCACTGAAACAGTTTCTCTAAAATGCACGAAGCTGGGATTATTCCTGTAGCGTTTATATACCTCAAAAGAAGCCACCTTTATAGGATACAATTAATCAAAAAAAGAGCCTGGACCTAGTCTGTACCTTAAAAGCAGAGGATACATGGTTGTTTAGCCTTTTACATCACTTTATATTGCTGTCTTGTTTTCCTGCCTGTGACCTTTTTAGACCGTCTTTTTTGATCTACAGAAACCCCACTCCACCCAATTACAACTTTTTTCAAAAGTCATGAAATTGTATTACAGTTTACTGAGCATTTCAGCATTCATGCCTAGTAAGAATTTTCACTTAGCAGAACATTTTGATTTCACAAGAAAAAATCCTCCATTAGCTTGACAGATAACTTTACCTCTTTCAAGGCTGAGATGGCCCTCAACCTTCTGAAATCTTCCAAGAAGATCAACACACTACCTGTGAGTTGGGGAATTTTTATGATCTGTATATTTCTCTTACAATAAGAAAATGAAGGACAGTTCTATGTGTGAGTCTATACAAAAACTCCTAGAGATGCAGGTGATGGTGCAGCATAAAATATACCTCTGCACAACCGAAGTTACATTAGGAAGTACTCTTTTCCTAAAGGTGCTAACCAAATTAATTCATCTACTGATGAAGCTAAAAGCACACAGCGAAAAGATGGAGAAAGTATATCACTTGGGTAAAATAAAGAACAATTAACTGAGGTAGGGATTATCTAACCCAAGTTGTAGGAAAAGAGCTGTTATCCTTAGTATCAGATAAGCACCTGAGTGGTGGAAGCAAGCATTTTAGCTAAAGGACAAGTGCTTAAGAATCACAGGGCTAAACAAACTGTAAAACCCTGGGAATAGTTTTAAAGCAGCAGTATCTAAAAAATGTTGATGTCCAAGTGTAAACAGTGTACCAAGTACTAAATGTATTTAAGAACTAGGAAAGACACATGTCTTTTCTTTTAGCAACTCTTGGCTATTATGATAAAAAAATAACCTCTCAGACTACATTAAATAATGTTAGCACTAAGGGAGACCTATCTAGGCAGGAATAAAACCAGGTCTATCTATCAGGGATTGCCGGCATGTCATTTGTCCTTGCTCTGAAATCTTTTCACTGTATAATCCTCTCTACTTCATCTCACCTTTTTCAATCTACTTTTCCCAGTGCTCTGGGCAATTTACCACTCTCTCATCATGCTTTATTGTCACCCTATCTGTCCATGATATCTCACATGACAATGGGTAAATAGATGTTAAAGCAATGTAGCAGAAAGACCCAAACTGGAAGCTTAAAGACAATGGAGTCTCTTTCCTACCTACATCAAGTTCAATAAGTCATTTTTCCTTATTGAAGTTCAATCTGCTTACTTATAAATAAAACCTGCCTGGCCTCCTTGAGATCAAATAAAGAAAATATGTGTGAAAACACTAGAATACTCAAAGCATTATAAAA